>NC_136067.1:380580444-383124610 GCF_964261635.1 Lissotriton helveticus | reverse complement strand
TGGACGGGGAGTGCTGAAACTTTTTAAACTCTCACCCCAGTTACAGATCTGGGTTAAATTCATCATCATTCTTTAACTCATTTCGCCACCCCAGTTCGGACACAGCTATTTGCAAATCAGCTTTGACCCTATACCTAATAGGAACAGCCCAGCCCGAACTGCCAAGCCATGTCTTCTCTGGACCAGAAACAAGCATCCTGGGACGGGTTTCAGGGTAACATACCTCATCAGCTAGGTTGGCATGAATCCAGTGGCAAAGTGAGCAAGGGACCCACGTCTGGACATACCCAGCCAACTTAGGGCGAACAAAGCAAACACAAGGAGATGATGGACGGGGAGTGCTGAAACTTTTTAAACACTCACCCCAGTTACAGATCTGGGTTAAATTCATCATAATTCTTTAACTCACTTCGCCACCCCAGTTCGGACACAGCTATTTGCAAATCAGCTTTGTCCCTATACCTAATAGGAACAGTCCAGCCAAACTGCCAAGCCATGTCTTCCCTGGACCAGAAACAAGCATCCCGGGACCGGTTTTGGGGTAATACACTTCATCAGAAAGGCTAGCTTGAATCCAGTGGCAAAGTGAGCAAGGGACCCACGTCTGGGCCTACCCTGCAAACTTAGGGCGAACTAAGCAAACACAAGGAGATGATGGACGGAGTGCTAAAACTTTTCAAACACTACCCCCAGTCACAGACCTAGGTTGAATCCATCATTATTCTTGAGCTCACTCCGCCACCGTAGTTCAGACACAGCTGTATGCAAATCAGTCTTGTCCCTGCACCTCATGGGAACAGTCCAGCCCTAACTGCCAAGCCATGTCTTCCCTGGACAAGAAACAAGCATCCTGGGACCGGTTTCGGGGTAACACACCTCATCAGCTAGGCTAGCTTGAATCCAGTGGCAAAGTGAGCAAGGGACCCACGGCTGGGCCTACCCTGCAAACTTAGGGTGAACAAAGCAAACACAAGGAGATGATGGGCGGAGAGCTGAAACTTTTCAAACATCCCACCCAGTCACAGATCTGGATTAAATCAATCATTATTCTTTAGTTCAGTCTGCCACCCCAGTTCAGACACAGCTATTTGCAAATCAGTCTTGACCCTGTACCTCATGGGAATAGTCCAGCCCGAACTGCCAGCCATGTCTTCCCTAGACCAGAAACAAACATCCTGGGACCGGTTTCGGGGTAACACACCTCATAAGCTAGGCTGGCTTGAATCCAGTGGCAAAGTGAGCAAGGGACCCACATCTGGGCATACCCTGCAAACTTAGGGCGAACACAGCAAACACAAGGAGATGATGGACGGAGTCCTGATACTTTTCAAACATTCCCCCCCAGCAACAGATCTGGGTTGAATACATCATCATTCTTTAGCTCACTCCACCACCCAAGTTCAGACACAGCTGTATGCAAATCAGTCTTGACCATGTAGCTCATGGGAACAGTCCAGCCTGAACTGCCAAGCCATGTCTGCCCTGGACCGGAAACAAGCATCCTGGGACCAGATTCGGGGTAACACCCTTCATCAGCTAGGCTAGCATGAATTTAGTGGCAAAGTGACCAAGGGACCCACGCCTGGGCATACCCTGCCAACTTAGGGCAAACACAAGGAGATGATGGACGGGGAGTGCTGAAACTTTTTAAACTCTCACCCCAGTTACAGATCTGGGTTAAATTCATCATCATTCTTTAACTCATTTCGCCACCCCAGTTCGGACACAGCTATTTGCAAATCAGCTTTGACCCTATACCTAATAGGAACAGCCCAGCCCGAACTGCCAAGCCATGTCTTCTCTGGACCAGAAACAAGCATCCTGGGACGGGTTTCAGGGTAACATACCTCATCAGCTAGGTTGGCATGAATCCAGTGGCAAAGTGAGCAAGGGACCCACGTCTGGACATACCCAGCCAACTTAGGGCGAACAAAGCAAACACAAGGAGATGATGGACGGGGAGTGCTGAAACTTTTTAAACACTCACCCCAGTTACAGATCTGGGTTAAATTCATCATAATTCTTTAACTCACTTCGCCACCCCAGTTCGGACACAGCTATTTGCAAATCAGCTTTGTCCCTATACCTAATAGGAACAGTCCAGCCGAACTGCCAAGCCATGTCTTCCCTGGACCAGAAACAAGCATCCCGGGACCGGTTTTGGGGTAATACACTTCATCAGAAAGGCTAGCTTGAATCCAGTGGCAAAGTGAGCAAGGGACCCACGTCTGGGCCTACCCTGCAAACTTAGGGCGAACTAAGCAAACACAAGGAGATGATGGACGGAGTGCTAAAACTTTTCAAACACTACCCCCAGTCACAGACCTAGGTTGAATCCATCATTATTCTTGAGCTCACTCCGCCACCGTAGTTCAGACACAGCTGTATGCAAATCAGTCTTGTCCCTGCACCTCATGGGAACAGTCCAGCCCTAACTGCCAAGCCATGTCTTCCCTGGACAAGAAACAAGCATCCTGGGACCGGTTTCGGGGTAACACACCTCATCAGCTAGGCTAGCTTGAATCCAGTGGCAAAGTGAGCAAGGGACCCACGGCTGGGCCTACCCTGCAAACTTAGGGTGAACAAAGCAAACACAAGGAGATGATGGGCGGAGAGCTGAAACTTTTCAAACATCCCACCCAGTCACAGATCTGGATTAAATCAATCATTATTCTTTAGTTCAGTCTGCCACCCCAGTTCCGACACAACTGAATGCAAATCAGTCTTGACCCTGTACCTCATGGGAATAGTCCAGCCCGAACTGCCAGCCATGTCTTCCCTAGACCAGAAACAAACATCCTGGGACCGGTTTCGGGGTAACACACCTCATAAGCTAGGCTGGCTTGAATCCAGTGGCAAAGTGAGCAAGGGACCCACATCTGGGCATACCCTGCCAACTTAGGGCGAACAAAGCAAACACAAGGAGATGATGGATGGAGTGCTGAAACTTTTCAAACCCCCCCGTCACAGTTCTGGGTTAAATTCATCATTATTCTTTAGCTCAGTCAGTCCGCCACCCCAGTTCAGACACAACTGTATGCAAATCAGTCTTGACCCTGTACCTCATGGGCACAGTTCAGCCCGAACTATGAAGCCATGTCTTCCCTGGACTAGAAACAAGCATCTGGGGACCGGTTTCGGAGTAACACACCTCATCAGCTAGGCTAGCTTGAATTTAGTGGCAAAGTGAGGAAGGGACCCACGTCTGGGCATACCCTGCCAACTTAGGGCAAACAAAGCGAACACAAGGAGATGATGGACGGAGTGCTGAAACTTTTCAAACACACCCCCAGTCACACATCTGGGTTAAATCCATCATTATTCTTTAGCTCAGTCCGCCTCCCCAGTTCAGACACAACTGTATGCAAATCAATCTTGACCCTGTACCTCATGGGAACAGTCCAGCCGAACTGCCAATCCATGTCTTCCATGGACCAGAAACAAGCATCCTGGGACCGGTTTTGGGGTAATACACTTCATCAGAAAGGCTAGCTTGAATCCAGTGGCAAAGTGAGCAAGGGACCCACGTCTGGGCCTACCCTGCAAACTTAGGGCGAACAAAGCAAACACAAGGAGATGATGGACGGAGTGCTAAAACTTTTCAAACACTACCCCCCAGTCACAGACCTAGGTTGAATCCATCATTATTCTTTAGCTCACTCCGCCACCGCAGTTCAGACACAGCTGTATGCAAATCAGTCTTGATCCTGCACCTCATGGGAACAGTCCAGCCCTAACTGCCAAGCCATGTCTTCCCTGGACAAGAAACAAGCATCCTGGGACCGGTTTCGGGGTAACACACCTCATCAGCTAGGCTAGCTTGAATCTAGTGGTAAAGTGATCAAGGGACCCACGTCTGGGCCAACCCTGCAAACTTCGGGCAAACAAAGCAAACACAAGGAGATGATGGACGGGGAGTGCTGAAACTTTTCAAACACCCCCCTCAGTCACAGATCTGGGTTAAATCCATCATTATTCTTTAGTTCAGTACGCCACCCAAGTTCAGACACAACTGTATGCAAATCAGTCTAGACAATGTACCTCATGAGAACAGTCCAGCCCGAACTGCCAAGCCATGTCTTCCCTGGACCAGAAACAAGCATCAGGGGACCGGTTTCGGGGTAACACACCTCATAAGCTAGGCTAGCTTGAATCCAGTGGCAAAGTGAGCAAGAGACCCACATCTGGGCATACCCTGCCAACTTAGGGCAAACAAAGCAAACACAAGGAGATGATGGACGAAGTGCAGAAACTTTTCAAACACCCCCTTTCGTCACAGTTCTGGGTTAAATCCATCATTATTCTTTAGCTTAGTCCGCCACCCCAGGTCAGACATAACTGTATGCAAATACCCTGCCAACTTAGGGAGAACAAATCAAACACAAGGAGATGATGGACGGAGTGCTAAAACCTTACAAACACTCACCCCAAGTCATAGATCTGGATTGAATCCATCATCATTCTTTAGCTCACTTCTACACCCCAATTCAGACACAGCTATATGCAAATCAGCCTTGACCCTGTACCTAATGGGAACAGTCCAGCAAACCCTGCCAACTTAGGGCAAACAAAGCAAACACAAGGAGATGATGGACGGAGTGCTGAGACTTTTCAAACACCCCCCTCAGTTACAGATCTTGGTTAAATCCATCATTATTCTTTAGTTCAGTCCGCCACCCCAGTTCAGACACAACTGTATGCAAATCAGTCTAGACCATGTACCTCATGAGAACAGTCCAGCCCGAACTGCAAAGCCATGTCTTCTCTGAACCAGAAACAAGCATCCTGGGACCGGTTTCGGGGTAACACACCTCATCAGCTAGGCTAGCTGAAATCCAGTGGGAAAGTGAGCAAGAGACCCACATATTATACCTCATCAGCTAGGCTAGCTTGAATTTAGTGGCAAAGTGAGCAAGAGACCAATGTTTGGGCAAACACTGCCAACTTAGGGCAAACAGAGCAAACACAAGGAGATGATGGACAGAGTGCTGAGACTTTTCAAACACCCCCCCCTCGTCACAGTTCTAGGTTAAATCCATCATTATTCTTTAGCTTAGTCCGCCACCCCAGTTCAGACACAACTGTATGCAAATCAGTCTTGACCCTCTACCTCATGGGAACAGTCCAGCCCGAACTGCCAAGCCATGTCTTCCCTGGACCAGAAACCAGCATCCTGGACCCGGTTTCGGGGTAACACACCTCATCAGCTAGGCTAGCTTAAATCCAGTGGCAAAGTGAGCAAGAGACCCACATCTGGGCATACCCAGCCAACTTAGGGCGAACAAAGCAAACACAAGGAGATGATGGACGGGGAGTGCTGAAACTTTTTAAACACTCACCCCAGTTACAGATCTGGGTTAAATTCATCATAATTCTTTAACTCACTTCGCCACCCCAGTTCAGACACAGCTATTTGCAAATCAGCTTTGACCCTATACCTAATGGGAACAGTCCAGCCCGAACTGCCAAGCCATGTCTTCCCTGGACCAGAAACAAGCATCCTGGGACCGGTTTTTGGGTAAAACACTTCATCAGAAAGGCTAGCTTGAAACCAGTGGCAAAGTGAGCAAGGGACCCACGTCTGGGCCTACCCTGCAAACTTAGGGCGAACACAACAAACACAAGGAGATGATGGAAGGAGTCCTGATACTTTTCAAACATTCCCCCCCAGCAACAGATCTGGGTTGAATACATCATCATTCTTTAGCTCACTCCACCACCCAAGTTCCGACACAGCTGTATGCAAATCAGTCTTGACCATGTAGCTCATGGGAACAGTCCAGCCTGAACTGCCAAGCCATGTCTGCCCTGGACCGGAAACAAGCATCCTGGGACCAGATTCGGGGTAACACCCTTCATCAGCTAGGCTAGCATGAATTTAGTGGCAAAGTGACCAAGGGACCCACGCCTGGGCATACCCTGCCAACTTAGGGCAAACACAAGGAGATGATGGACGGGGAGTGCTGAAACTTTTTAAACTCTCACCCCAGTTACAGATCTGGGTTAAATTCATCATCATTCTTTAACTCACTTCGCCACCCCAGTTCGGACACAGCTATTTGCAAATCAGCTTTGACCCTATACCTAATAGGAACAGCCCAGCCCGAACTGCCAAGCCATGTCTTCTCTGGACCAGAAACAAGCATCCTGGGACGGGTTTCAGGGTAACATACCTCATCAGCTAG
This sequence comes from Lissotriton helveticus, assembly GCF_964261635.1. NCBI lineage: Eukaryota > Metazoa > Chordata > Amphibia > Caudata > Salamandridae > Lissotriton > Lissotriton helveticus. The sequence continues at coordinate 383,118,425 of NC_136067.1, read as the reverse complement.
GTTGGCATGAATCCAGTGGCAAAGTGAGCAAGGGACCCACGTCTGGACATACCCAGCCAACTTAGGGCGAACAAAGCAAACACAAGGAGATGATGGACGGGGAGTGCTGAAACTTTTTAAACACTCACCCCAGTTACAGATCTGGGTTAAATTTATCATAATTCTTTAACTCACTTCGCCACCCCAGTTCGGACACAGCTATTTGCAAATCAGCTTTGTCCCTATACCTAATGGGAACAGTCCAGCCGAACTGCCAAGCCATGTCTTCCCTGGACCAGAAACAAGAATCCCGGGACCGGTTTTGGGGTAATACACTTCATCAGAAAGGCTAGCTTGAATCCAGTGGCAAAGTGAGCAAGGGACCCACGTCTGGGCCTACCCTGCAAACTTAGGGCGAACTAAGCAAACACAAGGAGATGATGGACGGAGTGCTAAAACTTTTCAAACACTACCCCCAGTCACAGACCTAGGTTGAATCCATCATTATTCTTGAGCTCACTCCGCCACCGTAGTTCAGACACAGCTGTATGCAAATCAGTCTTGTCCCTGCACCTCATGGGAACAGTCCAGCCCTAACTGCCAAGCCATGTCTTCCCTGGACAAGAAACAAGCATCCTGGGACCGGTTTCGGGGTAACACACCTTATCAGCTAGGCTAGCTTGAATCCAGTGACAAAGTGAGCAAGGGACCCACGGCTGGGCCTACCCTGCAAACTTAGGGTGAACAAAGCAAACACAAGGAGATGATGGGCGGAGAGCTGAAACTTTTCAAACATCCCACCCAGTCACAGATCTGGATTAAATCAATCATTATTCTTTAGTTCAGTCTGCCACCCCAGTTCCGACACAACTGAATGCAAATCAGTCTTGACCCTGTACCTCATGGGAATAGTCCAGCCTGAACTGCCAGCCATGTCTTCCCTAGACCAGAAACAAACATCCTGGGACCGGTTTCGGGGTAACACACCTCATAAGCTAGGCTGGCTTGAATCCAGTGGCAAAGTGAGCAAGGGACCCACATCTGGGCATACCCTGCCAACTTAGGGCGAACAAAGCAAACACAAGGAGATGATGGACGGAGTGCTGAAACTTTTCAAACATTCCCCCCCCCAGTCACAGATCTGGGTTGAATACATCTTCATTCTTTAGCTCACTCCACCACCCAAGTTCAGACACAGCTGTATGCAAATCAGTCTTGACCATGTAGCTCATGGGAACAGTCCAGCCTGAACTGCCAAGCCATGTCTGCCATGGACCAGAAACAAGCATCCTGGGACCCGATTCGAGGTGACACCCCTCATCAGCGAGGCTAGCATGAATTTAGTGGCAAAGTGAGCAAGGGACCCACGTCTGGGCATACCCTGCCAACTTAGGGCAAACAAAGCAAACACAAGGAGATGATGGACGGGGAGTGCTGAAACTTTTTAAACACTCACCCCAGTTACAGATCTGGGTTAAATTCATCATCATTCTTTAACTCACTTCGCCACCCCAGTTCAGACACAGCTATTTGCAAATCAGCTTTGGCCCTATACCTACTGGGAACAGTCCAGCCCGAACTGCCAAGCCATGTCTTCCCTGGACCAGAAACAAGCATCCTGGCACCGGTTTCAGGGTAACATACCTCATCAGCTAGGTTGGCATGAATCCAGTGGCAAAGTGAGCAAGGGACCCACGTCTGGACATACCCTGCCAACTTAGGGCGAACAAAGCAAACACAAGGAGATGATGGACAGAGTGCTAAAACTTTACAAACACTCACCCCCAGTCACAGATCTGGGTTGAATCCATCATCATTCTTTAGCTCACTTCGCCACCCCAGTTCAGACACAGCTATATGCAAATCAGCTTTGACCCTATACCTAATGGGAACAGTCCAGCCCGAACTGCCAAGCCACGTCTTCTCTGGACCAGAAACAAGCATCCTGGGACTGGTTTCAGGGTAACATACCTCATCAGTTAGGTTGGCATGAATCCAGTGGCAAAGTGAGTAAGGGACCCACGTCTGGACATACCCTGCCAACTTAGGGCGAACAAAGCAAACACAAGGAGATGATGGACGGAGTGCTGAGACTTTTCAAACACCCCCCTCAGTCACAGATCTGGGTTAAATCCATCATTATTCTTTAGTTCAGTACGCCACCCAAGTTCAGACACAACTGTATGCAAATCAGTCTAGACAATGTACCTCATGAGAACAGTCCAGCCCGAACTGCCAAGCCATGTCTTCCCTGGACGAGAAACAAGCATCAGGAGACCGGTTTCGGAGTAACACACCTCATAAGCTAGGCTAGCTTGAATCCAGTGGCAAAGTGAGCAAGAGACCCACATCTTGGCATACCCTGCCAACGTAGGGAAAACAAAGCAAACACAAGGAGATGATGGACGAAGTGCTGAAACTTTTCAAACACCCCCGTTCGTCACAGTTCTGGGTTAAATCCATCATTATTCTCTAGCTTAGTCCGCCACCCCAGGTCAGACATAACTGTATGCAAATACCCTGCCAACTTAGGGAGAACAAAGCAAACACAAGGAGATGATGGACGGAGTGCTAAAACCTTACAAACACTCACCCCAAGTCATAGATCTGGATTGAATCCATCATCATTCTTTAGCTCACTTCTACACCCCAATTCAGACACAGCTATATGCAAATCAGCCTTGACCCTGTACCTAATGGGAACAGTCCAGCAAACCCTGCCAACTTAGGGCGAACAAAGCAAACACAAGGAGATGATGGACGGAGTGCTGAGACTTTTCAAACACCCCCCTCAGTTACAGATCTTGGTTAAATCCATCATTATTCTTTAGTTCAGTCCGCCACCCCAGTTCAGACACAACTGTATGCAAATCAGTCTAGACCATGTACCTCATGAGAACAGTCCAGCCCGAACTGCAAAGCCATGTCTTCTCTGGACCAGAAACAAGCATCCTGGGACCGGTTTCGGGGTAACACACCTCATCAGCTAGGCTAGCTGAAATCCAGTGGCAAAGTGAGCAAGATACCCACATTTTATACCTCATCAGCTAAGCTAGCTTGAATTTAGTGGCAAAGTGAGCAAGAGACCAATGTTTGGGCAAACACTGCCAACTTAGGGCAAACAGAGCAAACACAAGGAGATGATGGACAGAGTGCTGAGACTTTTCAAACACCCCCCCCTCGTCACAGTTCTAGGTTAAATCCATCATTATTCTTTAGCTTAGTCCGCCACCCCAGTTCAGACACAACTGTATGCAAATCAGTCTTGACCCTCTACCTCATGGGAACAGTCCAGCCCGAACTGCCAAGCCATGTCTTCCCTGGACCAGAAACCAGCATCCTGGAACCGGTTTCGGGGTAACACACCTCATCAGCTAGGCTAGCTTAAATCCAGTGGCAAAGTGAGCAAGAGACCCACATCTGGGCATACCCTGCCAACTTAGGGAGAACAAAGCAAACACAAGAAAATGATGGACGGAGTGCTGAGACTTTTCAAACACCCCCCCCCCCATTCACAGATCTGGGTTAAATCCATCATTATTCTTTAGCTCAGTCTGCCACCCCAGTTCAGACACAGCTATTTGCAAATCAGCTTTGACCCTATACCTAATGGGAACAGTCCAGCCCGAACTGCCAAGCCATGTCTTCCCTGGACCAGAAACAAGCATCCTGGGACCGGTTTTTGGGTAAAACACTTCATCAGAAAGGCTAGCTTGAAACCAGTGGCAAAGTGAGCAAGGGACCCACGTCTGGGCCTACCCTGCAAACTTAGGGCGAACACAGCAAACACAAGGAGATGATGGAAGGAGTCCTGATACTTTTCAAACATTCCCCCCCAGCAACAGATCTGGGTTGAATACATCATCATTCTTTAGCTCACTCCACCACCCAAGTTCCGACACAGCTGTATGCAAATCAGTCTTGACCATGTAGCTCATGGGAACAGTCCAGCCTGAACTGCCAAGCCATGTCTGCCCTGGACCGGAAACAAGCATCCTGGGACCAGATTCGGGGTAACACCCTTCATCAGCTAGGCTAGCATGAATTTAGTGGCAAAGTGACCAAGGGACCCATGCCTGGGCATACCCTGCCAACTTAGGGCAAACACAAGGAGATGATGGACGGGGAGTGCTGAAACTTTTTAAACTCTCACCCCAGTTACAGATCTGGGTTAAATTCATCATCATTCTTTAACTCATTTCGCCACCCCAGTTCGGACACAGCTATTTGCAAATCAGCTTTGACCCTATACCTAATAGGAACAGCCCAGCCCGAACTGCCAAGCCATGTCTTCTCTGGACCAGAAACAAGCATCCTGGGACGGGTTTCAGGGTAACATACCTCATCAGCTAGGTTGGCATGAATCCAGTGGCAAAGTGAGCAAGGGACCCACGTCTGGACATACCCAGCCAACTTAGGGCGAACAAAGCAAACACAAGGAGAGAATGGACGGGGAGTGCTGAAACTTTTTAAACACTCACCCCAGTTACAGATCTGGGTTAAATTCATCATAATTCTTTAACTCACTTCGCCACCCCAGTTCGGACACAGCTATTTGCAAATCAGCTTTGTCCCTATACCTAATAGGAACAGTCCAGCCAAACTGCCAAGCCATGTCTTCCCTGGACCAGAAACAAGCATCCCGGGACCGGTTTTGGGGTAATACACTTCATCAGAAAGGCTAGCTTGAATCCAGTGGCAAAGTGAGCAAGGGACCCACGTCTGGGCCTACCCTGCAAACTTAGGGCGAACTAAGCAAACACAAGGAGATGATGGACGGAGTGCTAAAACTTTTCAAACACTACCCCCAGTCACAGACCTAGGTTGAATCCATCATTATTCTTGAGCTCACTCCGCCACCGTAGTTCAGACACAGCTGTATGCAAATCAGTCTTGTCCCTGCACCTCATGGGAACAGTCCAGCCCTAACTGCCAAGCCATGTCTTCCCTGGACAAGAAACAAGCATCCTGGGACCGGTTTTGGGGTAACACACCTCATCAGCTAGGCTAGCTTGAATCCAGTGGCAAAGTGAGCAAGGGACCCACGGCTGGGCCTACCCTGCAAACTTAGGGTGAACAAAGCAAACACAAGGAGATGATGGGCGGAGAGCTGAAACTTTTCAAACATCCCACCCAGTCACAGATCTGGATTAAATCAATCATTATTCTTTAGTTCAGTCTGCCACCCCAGTTCAGACACAGCTATTTGCAAATCAGTCTTGACCCTGTACCTCATGGGAATAGTCCAGCCCGAACTGCCAGCCATGTCTTCCCTAGACCAGAAACAAACATCCTGGGACCGGTTTCGGGGTAACACACCTCATAAGCTAGGCTGGCTTGAATCCAGTGGCAAAGTGAGCAAGGGACCCACATCTGGGCATACCCTGCAAACTTAGGGCGAACACAGCAAACACAAGGAGATGATGGACGGAGTCCTGATACTTTTCAAACATTCCCCCCCAGCAACAGATCTGGGTTGAATACATCATCATTCTTTAGCTCACTCCACCACCCAAGTTCAGACACAGCTGTATGCAAATCAGTCTTGACCATGTAGCTCATGGGAACAGTCCAGCCTGAACTGCCAAGCCATGTCTGCCCTGGACCGGAAACAAGCATCCTGGGACCAGATTCGGGGTAACACCCTTCATCAGCTAGGCTAGCATGAATTTAGTGGCAAAGTGACCAAGGGACCCATGCATGGGCATACCCTGCCAACTTAGGGCAAACACAAGGAGATGATGGACGGGGAGTGCTGAAACTTTTTAAACTCTCACACCAGTTACAGATCTGGGTTAAATTCATCATCATTCTTTAACTAATTTCGCCACCCCAGTTCGGACACAGCTATTTGCAAATCAGCTTTGACCCTATACCTAATAGGAACAGCCCAGCCCGAACTGCCAAGCCATGTCTTCTCTGGACCAGAAACAAGCATCCTGGGACGGGTTTCAGGGTAACATACCTCATCAGCTAGGTTGGCATGAATCCAGTGGCAAAGTGAGCAAGGGACCCACGTCTGGACTTACCCAGCCAACTTAGGGCGAACAAAGCAAACACAAGGAGATGATGGACGGGGAGTGCTGAAACTTTTTAAACACTCACCCCAGTTACAGATCTGGGTTAAATTCATCATAATTCTTTAACTCACTTCGCCACCCCAGTTCGCACACAGCTATTTGCCAATCAGCTTTGTCCCTATACCTAATAGGAACAGTCCAGCCGAACTGCCAAGCCATGTCTTCCCTGGACCAGAAACAAGCATCCCGGGACCGGTTTTGGGGTAATACACTTCATCAGAAAGGTTAGCTTGAATCCAGTGGCAAAGTGAGCAAGGGACCCACGTCTGGGCCTACCCTGCAAACTTAGGGCGAACTAAGCAAACACAAGGAGATGATGGACGGAGTGCTAAAACTTTTCAAACACTACCCCCAGTCACAGACCTAGGTTGAATCCATCATTATTCTTGAGCTCACTCCGCCACCGTAGTTCAGACACAGCTGTATGCAAATCAGTCTTGTCCCTGCACCTCATGGGAACAGTCCAGCCCTAACTGCCAAACCATGTCTTCCCTGGACAAGAAACAAGCATCCTGGGACCGGTTTCGGGGTAACACACCTCATCAGCTAGGCTAGCTTGAATCCAGTGGCAAAGTGAGCAAGGGACCCACGGCTGGGCCTACCCTGCAAACTTAGGGTGAACAAAGCAAACACAAGGAGATGATGGGCGGAGAGCTGAAACTTTTCAAACATCCCACCCAGTCACAGATCTGGATTAAATCAATCATTATTCTTTAGTTCAGTCTGCCACCCCAGTTCAGACACAGCTATTTGCAAATCAGTCTTGACCCTGTACCTCATGGGAATAGTCCAGCCCGAACTGCCAGCCATGTCTTCCCTAGACCAGAAACAAACATCCTGGGACCGGTTTCGGGGTAACACACCTCATAAGCTAGGCTGGCTTGAATCCAGTGGCAAAGTGAGCAAGGGACCCACATCTGGGCATACCCTGCAAACTTAGGGCGAACACAGCAAACACAAGGAGATGATGGACGGAGTCCTGATACTTTTCAAACATTCCCCCCCAGCAACAGATCTGTGTTGAATACATCATCATTCTTTAGCTCACTCCACCACCCAAGTTCAGACACAGCTGTATGCAAATCAGTCTTGACCATGTAGCTCATGGGAACAGTCCAGCCTGAACTGCCAAGCCATGTCTGCCCTGGACCGGAAACAAGCATCCTGGGACCAGATTCGGGGTAACACCCTTCATCAGCTAGGCTAGCATGAATTTAGTGGCAAAGTGACCAAGGGACCCACGTCTGGGCCTACCCTGCAAACTTAGGGCGAACACAGCAAACACAAGGAGATGATGGACGGAGTCCTGATACTTTTCAAACATTCCCCCCCAGCAACAGATCTGGGTTGAATACATCATCATTCTTTAGCTCACTCCACCACCCAAGTTCAGACACAGCTGTATGCAAATCAGTCTTGACCATGTAGCTCATGGGAACAGTCCAGCCTGAACTGCCAAGCCATGTCTGCCCTGGACCGGAAACAAGCATCCTGGGACCAGATTCGGGGTAACACCCTTCATCAGCTAGGCTAGCATGAATTTAGTGGCAAAGTAACCAAAGGACCCACGCCTGGGCATACCCTGCCAACTTAGGGCAAACACAAGGAGATGATGGACGGGGAGTGCTGAAACTTTTTAAACTCTCACCCCAGTTACAGATCTGGGTTAAATTCATCATCATTCTTTAACTCATTTCGCCACCCCAGTTCGGACACAGCTATTTGCAAATCAGCTTTGACCCTATACCTAATAGGAACAGCCCAGCCCGAACTGCCAAGCCATGTCTTCTCTGGACCAGAAACAAGCATCCTGGGACGGGTTTCAGGGTAACATACCTCATCAGCTAGGTTGGCATGAATCCAGTGGCAAAGTGAGCAAGGGACCCACGTCTGGACATACCCAGCCAACTTAGGGCGAACAAAGCAAACACAAGGAGATGATGGACGGGGAGTGCTGAAACTTTTTAAACACTCACCCCAGTTACAGATCTGGGTTAAATTCATCATAATTCTTTAACTCACTTCGCCACCCCAGTTCGGACACAGCTATTTGCAAATCAGCTTTGTCCCTATACCTAATAGGAACAGTCCAGCCAAACTGCCAAGCCATGTCTTCCCTGGACCAGAAACAAGCATCCCGGGACCGGTTTTGGGGTAATACACTTCATCAGAAAGGCTAGCTTGAATCCAGTGGCAAAGTGAGCAAGGGACCCACGGCTGGGCCTACCCTGCAAACTTAGGGTGAACAAAGCAAACACAAGGAGATGATGGGCGGAGAGCTGAAACTTTTCAAACATCCCACCCAGTCACAGATCTGGATTAAATCAATCATTATTCTTTAGTTCAGTCTGCCACCCCAGTTCCGACACAACTGAATGCAAATCAGTCTTGACCCTGTACCTCATGGGAATAGTCCAGCCTGAACTGCCAGCCATGTCTTCCCTAGACCAGAAACAAACATCCTGGGACCGGTTTCGGGGTAACACACCTCATAAGCTAGGCTGGCTTGAATCCAGTGGCAAAGTGAGCAAGGGACCCACATCTGGGCATACCCTGCCAACTTAGGGCGAACAAAGCAAACACAAGGAGATGATGGACGGAGTGCTGAAACTTTTCAAACATTCCCCCCCCCCCAGTCACAGATCTGGGTTGAATACATCTTCATTCTTTAGCTCACTCCACCACCCAAGTTCAGACACAGCTGTATGCAAATCAGTCTTGACCATGTAGCTCATGGGAACAGTCCAGCCTGAACTGCCAAGCCATGTCTGCCCTGGACCAGAAACAAGCATCCTGGGACCCGATTCGAGGTAACACCCCTCATCAGCGAGGCTAGCATGAATTTAGTGGCAAAGTGAGCAAGGGACCCACGTCTGGACATACCCTGCCAACTTAGGGCGAACAAAGCAAACACAAGGAGATGATGGACAGAGTGCTAAAACTTTACAAACACTCACCCCCAGTCACAGATCTGGGTTGAATCCATCATCATTCTTTAGCTCACTTCGCCACCCCAGTTCAGACACAGCTATATGCAAATCAGCTTTGACCCTATACCTAATGGGAACAGTCCAGCCCGAACTGCCAAGCCACGTCTTCTCTGGACCAGAAACAAGCATCCTGGGACCGGTTTCAGGGTAACATACCTCATCAGTTAGGTTGGCATGAATCCAGTGGCAAAGTGAGTAAGGGACCCACGTCTGGACATACCCTGCCAACTTAGGGCGAACAAAGCAAACACAAGGAGATGATGGACGGAGTGCTGAGACTTTTCAAACACCCCCCTCAGTCACAGATCTGGGTTAAATCCATCATTATTCTTTAGTTCAGTACGCCACCCAAGTTCAGACACAACTGTATGCAAATCAGTCTAGACAATGTACCTCATGAGAACAGTCCAGCCCGAACTGCCAAGCCATGTCTTCCCTGGATGAGAAACAAGCATCAGGGGACCGGTTTCGGGGTAACACACCTCATAAGCTAGGCTAGCTTGAATCCAGTGGCAAAGTGAGCAAGAGACCCACATCTTGGCATACCCTGCCAACGTAGGGAAAACAAAGCAAACACAAGGAGATGATGGACGAAGTGCTGAAACTTTTCAAACACCCCCGTTCGTCACAGTTCTGGGTTAAATCCATCATTATTCTCTAGCTTAGTCCGCCACCCCAGGTCAGACATAACTGTATGCAAATACCCTGCCAACTTAGGGAGAACAAAGCAAACACAAGGAGATGATGGACGGAGTGCTAAAACCTTACAAACACTCACCCCAAGTCATAGATCTGGATTGAATCCATCATCATTCTTTAGCTCACTTCTACACCCCAATTCAGACACAGCTATATGCAAATCAGCCTTGACCCTGTACCTAATGGGAACAGTCCAGCAAACCCTGCCAACTTAGGGCGAACAAAGCAAACACAAGGAGATGATGGACGGAGTGCTGAGACTTTTCAAACACCCCCCTCAGTTACAGATCTTGGTTAAATCCATCATTATTCTTTAGTTCAGTCCGCCACCCCAGTTCAGACACAACTGTATGCAAATCAGTCTAGACCATGTACCTCATGAGAACAGTCCAGCCCGAACTGCAAAGCCATGTCTTCTCTGGACCAGAAACAAGCATCCTGGGACCGGTTTCGGGGTAACACACCTCATCAGCTAGGCTAGCTGAAATCCAGTGGCAAAGTGAGCAAGATACCCACATTTTATACCTCATCAGCTAAGCTAGCTTGAATTTAGTGGCAAAGTGAGCAAGAGACCAATGTTTGGGCAAACACTGCCAACTTAGGGCAAACAGAGCAAACACAAGGAGATGATGGACAGAGTGCTGAGACTTTTCAAACACCCCCCCTCGTCACAGTTCTAGGTTAAATCCATCATTATTCTTTAGCTTAGTCCGCCACCCCAGTTCAGACACAACTGTATGCAAATCAGTCTTGACCCTCTACCTCATGGGAACAGTCCAGCCCGAACTGCCAAGCCATGTCTTCCCTGGACCAGAAACCAGCATCCTGGAACCGGTTTCGGGGTAACACACCTCATCAGCTAGGCTAGCTTAAATCCAGTGGCAAAGTGAGCAAGAGACCCACATCTGGGCATACCCTGCCAACTTAGGGAGAACAAAGCAAACACAAGAAAATGATGGACGGAGTGCTGAAACCTTTTAAACAGCCCCCCCCCATTCACAGATCTGGGTTAAATCCATCATTATTCTTTAGCTCAGTCTGCCACCCCAGTTCAGACACAGCTATTGCAAATCAGCTTTGACCCTATACCTAATGGGAACAGTCCAGCCCGAACTGCCAAGCCATGTCTTCCCTGGACCAGAAACAAGCATCCTGGGACCGGTTTTTGGGTAAAACACTTCATCAGAAAGGCTAGCTTGAATCCAGTGGCAAAGTGAGCAAGGGACCCACGTCTGGGCCTACCCTGCAAACTTAGGGCGAACTAAGCAAACACAAGGAGATGATGGACGGAGTGCTAGAACTTTTCAAACACTACCCCCAGTCACAGACCTAGGTTGAATCCATCATTATTCTTGAGCTCACTCCGCCACCGTAGTTCAGACACAGCTGTATGCAAATCAGTCTTGTCCCTGCACCTCATGGGAACAGTCCAGCCCTAACTGCCAAGCCATGTCTTCCCTGGACAAGAAACAAGCTTCCTGGGACCGGTTTCGGGGTAACACACCTCATCAGCTAGGCTAGCTTGAATCCAGTGGCAAAGTGAGCAAGGGACCCACGGCTGGGCCTACCCTGCAAACTTAGGGTGAACAAAGCAAACACAAGGAGATGATGGGCGGAGAGCTGAAACTTTTCAAACATCCCACCCAGTCACAGATCTGGATTAAATCAAAAATTATTCTTTAGTTCAGTCTGCCACCCCAGTTCAGACACAGCTATTTGCAAATCAGTCTTGACCCTGTACCTCATTGGAATAGTCCAGCCCGAACTGCCAGCCATGTCTTCCCTAGACCAGAAACAAACATCCTGGGACCGGTTTCGGGGTAACACACCTCATAAGCTAGGCTGGCTTGAATCCAGTGGCAAAGTGAGCAAGGGACCCACATCTGGGCATACCCTGCAAACTTAGGGCGAACACAGCAAACACAAGGAGATGATGGACGGAGTCCTGATACTTTTCAAACATTCCCCCCCAGCAACAGATCTGGGTTGAATACATCATCATTCTTTAGCTCACTCCACCACCCAAGTTCAGACACAGCTGTATGCAAATCAGTCTTGACCATGTAGCTCATGGGAACAGTCCAGCCTGAACTGCCAAGCCATGTCTGCCCTGGACCGGAAACAAGCATCCTGGGACCAGATTCGGGGTAACACCCTTCATCAGCTAGGCTAGCATGAATTTAGTGGCAAAGTGACCAAGGGACCCACGCCTGGGCATACCCTGCCAACTTAGGGCAAACACAAGGAGATGATGGACGGGGAGTGCTGAAACTTTTTAAACTCTCACCCCAGTTACAGATCTGGGTTAAATTCATCATCATTCTTTAACTCATTTCGCCACCCCAGTTCGGACACAGCTATTTGCAAATCAGCTTTGACCCTATACCTAATAGGAACAGCCCAGCCCGAACTGCCAAGCCATGTCTTCTCTGGACCAGAAACAAGCATCCTGGGACGGGTTTCAGGGTAACATACCTCATCAGCTAGGTTGGCATGAATCCAGTGGCAAAGTGAGCAAGGGACCCACGTCTGGACATACCCAGCCAACTTAGGGCGAACAAAGCAAACACAAGGAGATGATGGACGGGGAGTGCTGAAACTTTTTAAACACTCACCCCAGTTACAGATCTGGGTTAAATTCATCATAATTCTTTAACTCACTTCGCCACCCCAGTTCGTACACAGCTATTTGCAAATCAGCTTTGTCCCTATACCTAATAGGAACAGTCCAGCCAAACTGCCAAGCCATGTCTTCCCTGGACCAGAAACAAGCATCCCGGGACCGGTTTTGGGGTAATACACTTCATCAGAAAGGCTAGCTTGAATCCAGTGGCAAAGTGAGCAAGGGACCCACGTCTGGGCCTACCCTGCAAACTTAGGGCGAACTAAGCAAACACAAGGAGATGATGGACGGAGTGCTAAAACTTTTCAAACACTACCCCCAGTCATAGACCTAGGTCTAATCCATCATTATTCTTGAGCTCACTCCGCCACCGTAGTTCAGACACAGCTGTATGCAAATCAGTCTTGTCCCTGCACCTCATGGGAACAGTCCAGCCCTAACTGCCAAGCCATGTCTTCCCTGGACAAGAAACAAGCATCCTGGGACCGGTTTCGGGGTAACACACCTCATCAGCTAGGCTAGCTTGAATCCAGTGGCAAAGTGAGCAAGGGACCCACGGCTGGGCCTACCCTGCAAACTTAGGGTGAACAAAGCAAACACAAGGAGATGATGGGCGGAGAGCTGAAACTTTTCAAACATCCCACCCAGTCACAGATCTGGATTAAATCAATCATTATTCTTTAGTTCAGTCTGCCACCCCAGTTCAGACACAGCTATTTGCAAATCAGTCTTGACCCTGTACCTCATGGGAATAGTCCAGCCCGAACTGCCAGCCATGTCTTCCCTAGACCAGAAACAAACATCCTGGGACCGGTTTCGGGGTAACACACCTCATAAGCTAGGCTGGCTTGAATCCAGTGGCAAAGTGAAGCCAGAATTTACTGTTTTACTGATACTGAAACGCTGCTCTCAGTCGCGCTGCTGACCACGCTAGCACGCATCTGTTTGCACTTGAAACTGCACTATTTTAAAATCGCCGCTTTGCTGCATACTTGCTAATAGCATTATTTTTAAATCACCGCTTTTGTGCTAATTTGATTATTATTTGCACGGTACATGTTTAATTGATGTGGGCGCATTAACGAAGTTACCTGCTAGATACTACCGCTTTCCTCCCCGTTCCAACGCAGCTTGTGCTGTTTGTTGTGGAGGGAGTGTCCAACGCGGTACAGAGCCCTCCACCCTCACTTCCGGGGGCCATCTTGGAGAGCTGACGGTCTAGTGGTTGTACTAGGACCGTCAGCAGTCTCCTATTTAGGGCGAGCACTTCCTGCCGCGATAGAAGCCAGAATTTACTGTTTTACTGATACTGAAACGCTGCTCTCAGTCGCGCTGCTGACCACGCTAGCACGCATCTGTTTGCACTTGAAACTGCACTATTTTAAAATCGCCGCTTTGCTGCATACTTGCTAATAGCATTATTTTTAAATCACCGCTTTTGTGCTAATTTGATTATTATTTGCACGGTACATGTTTAATTGATGTGGGCGCATTAACGAAGTTACCTGCTAGATACTACCGCTTTCCTCCCCGTTCCACCGCAGCTTGTGCTGTTTGTTGTGGAGGGAGTGTCCAACGCGGTACAGAGCCCTCCACCCTCACTTCCGGGGGCCATCTTGGAGAGCTGACGGTCTAGTGGTTGTACTAGGACCGTCAGCAGCCTCCTATTTAAAGCTCACATGGAGCAAACGCGCAGCGGTGACGCGCAGCAGGCGCGCCATTGGTGCGCCGGAGGTTCGCCAGAGGTTCGCCCATCTTTGCCCATCCGTGACCATCCGGGGCCTGGGGCCATAACCCCTGCCAAAAACGTGTTATATTCTAGGGATGATCTATTGCAGCTCAACTTGGGCAAGTCTCATCTTGAGCCAGCTATTATACATCGGCTGGCTTGTGAGGGCTTATTAATCTCACCAAGGAGCATTAGAGGGCGGCAGCGCTCGTCTAACACCCATACCCTGTGCTACGGCTTATTGAATACTCGCTCTCTGCAGAGTCATAGGTTGGAGGTCTTCACACTCTTGGAAGACGGGGAGTTAGATGTCCTTGCGCTCACCGAGACATGGCTGGAGGATTGCTCAGCGCCAGATTTAGTGGCGGCCCTTCCAGATAACTATCTAGCCATTCATTTTAACAGGGCGGGGGCCAAGAGAGGAGGAGGAGTAGCCCTCTTGTACCAGTCATGCCTCCATGCGGATAGGTTCCTCTCTGAAACCCTTGGAGGAGCTGAGGTCATGGGGGTTAAGCTTAGGAGGGGAGCGGTCTGTGTGGTGTTCTTGGTGGTTTATCGGCCACCTTGGGCATCGCCAGATTTCCCCACGCTCTTTGTAAAATTGGTCCAGGACCTATGCACAAGATACGATAAACTGGTGATCGTTGGGGACTTCAACTATCATTGGGAAAAATCCCCCAAGGAAGGACAAGCGCTACAGATCGAGGAGGCGGCCTTCTCACTAGGTCTCAATCAACAGGTCAAGGAACCAACACATGACAAAGGTCATGTACTCGATTTAGTCTGGACCAATATGCCAGTCCAGGGCAGCACGGAAATTCTACCCTGTGCCTGGTCCGATCATTCTTTAATAAAGGGCAGACTTATACTGAAGGGCCCTCCGCTTAAATCTGGGGAGGGCTGGAAAACGGCCCGCAAATGGAGAAATCTAGATGGAGAGAAATTGGTCCACCTTTTAGAACACTGCCCTCCAATAAAAGAGCAGGATGCCAACGTTAATGCTCTATGTGGCCACCTCCAGCACAAACTGAGGAGTGCCATTGATGTGGTAGCACCTCTTCGCAGGACAAAGAAGGTGGCAAGAGGAGCTGGGGCACCTTGGTACAACGATTCCTTAAGGGAGATGAAACGTGGGGTGAGGAAGAAAGAACGGGCATGGCGTAAAAAATATGACGCCATCTCCAAACAAGAATATGTTTCATCCTTAGCCCAGTATAAGCTAGCCATACATTCTAGGAAGGCTATTTTTTTTCGAGGAGAGAATAGTGGCTGCAAAAAACCCACAAAAAGAAATCTTTCGGGTTTTGGCAGAGCTCAGGGTCAACAAAGAGCAAAGTCCTGAGTTTACTCAGGCGGACTGTCAGAGGTTTCAGGACTTCTTTGTAAAGAAGATATCTGACATTTTACACGAAATTGAGGAAACTGTACCCCTCGATTGCCCTTGCCTACCGGACCTTATCACCCCATTAAACACTCCATCACTAGTTGAGTTCGCCCCTATGTCCAAACTAGAATTACTTAACATCCTAGGCCGAGTTAAATCAGGTTCCTTGGTAGACCCCTGCCCTCCTGACATATTCAAGGTGGCAATGCCAGGAATAGAGGAAGAGGTCCTGCACTTATTGAACACCTCTCTTTGCACAGGACAGATCCCTCTAGCCTTCAAAGAGGCTCGCCTGATCCCCTTACTGAAGAAACCCGGTGCAGACACAAAATGTCTGAAAAACTTCCGGCCCATCTCTCAGTTGCCTTTCTTGGCCAAAGTGATTGAGCAGCATGTGTTAGCCCTTCTCTCGGCCCATCTAGAGAGTAATAACCTGCTGGAGACCAATCAGGCAGGGTTCCGTGCTAATCATAGCACGGAACTAGTTATGCTATCTATTCTGGATGAGCTAAGAACCCGGGCTGATGTAAAAACACCAAGTGCCCTGATACTATTGGACCTCTCCGCGGCGTTCGACACCGTGTGTCACAAACAGCTCCTGTCGCGGTTGAGATCCTTTGGTGTCATGGGCACAGCACATGCATGGCTTGCATCATTCCTGCAGGGTAGGACACAACGAGTGCAGCTGGGTGATTTACTCTCCACCCCCGCGCCGATCACCTGCGGGGTCCCACAGGGCTCTGCTTTGTCACCCCTACTTTTTAACATCTACCTGCAGCCATTAATTGCTCTCCTGAATAGGATGGATTGCCTAGTGTATAACTATGCCGATGACACCCAGATCATCATCCGGCTGGATGATGGCCCAGGAGCATCCACTAGGTTACAGGACATACTGAAAACCACAGTGAACTGGATGTCTGAGAATTCTCTGAAGGTCAATCCTGACAAGACGGAAGTGTTGCCCATTTCCATCTCGGGCAACCCCTGGAGTGATAAATTCTGGCCTAAAGAGTTGGGCACACCACCTAAACCGGCAGCCGCAGTCAAGAGCTTAGGCCTATATGTGGATAATAAATTATCCATGGAAAAACAGGTTTCCACTGTAGTGGGCACCTGTATAGGCCTCCTAAAACAACTAAGGAAGATCTCGGCATTGCTTTCATTCCCTACTTTGAGACACGTGGTCTCAGCCACAATTCTGGCTAGGCTGGACTACGGGAACTCCCTATACCTAGGCCTGCCTCAGCGGCTGCTGGACAAGCTTCAGGGAGTTATGAATGATGCAGCTAGGCTCATATTAAAAAAACCCAGGACTGCCCACGCCTCTCCCCTGATGCGGGAGCTGCACTGGCTCCCAATACGTCAGCGAATTGTATTCAAGGGATTGTGTATTGCTCACAAGGCTCTGCACGGCAAAGCACCCAAATATTTGAAATCCCGAATATCCCCCTACACACCGGGTAGGACTTTGCGCTCGTCGGATGCCACTTTCCTGTCCCAATCTCGCTTCAAGCTGACCACGGTGGGGGGCCGTGCGTTCTCCAACGTGCTTCCAGCTTTGTGGAATAAATTGGATTCAGATCTCAGGAAGGAAAGTAGTTTACTTCCCTTTAGAAGAAAACTAAAAACCGTGTTGTACAAACAAGCATGGAGTAGCTTTTAGGTGCACAGCCTTTCTTTTTGTAACATCTCATTATGTAACATCTTGCATGTAAATCTGGACAGACAGCGCTTAGAGACCCCTGTGGTTATAACGCGCCATACAAATTAAATAAATAAATAAATAAAAGTGAGCAAGGGACCCACATCTGGGCATACCCTGCAAACTTAGGGCGAACACAGCAAACACAAGGAGATGATGGACGGAGTCCTGATACTTTTTAAACATTCCCCCCCAGCAACAGATCTGGGTTGAATACATCATCATTCTTTAGCTCACTCCACCACCCAAGTTCAGACACAGCTGTATGCAAATCAGTCTTGACCATGTAGCTCATGGGAACAGTCCAGCCTGAACTGCCAAGCCATGTCTGCCCTGGACCGGAAACAAGCATCCTGGGACCAGATTCGGGGTAACACCCTTCATCAGCTAGGCTAGCATGAATTTAGTGGCAAAGTGACCAAGGGACCCACGCCTGGGCATACCCTGCCAACTTAGGGCAAACACAAGGAGATGATGGACGGGGAGTGCTGAAACTTTTTAAACTCTCACCCCAGTTACAGATCTGGGTTAAATTCATCATCATTCTTTAACTCATTTCGCCACCCCAGTTCGGACACAGCTATTTGCAAATCAGCTTTGACCCTATACCTAATAGGAACAGCCCAGCCCGAACTGCCAAGCCATGTCTTCTCTGGACCAGAAACAAGCATCCTGGGACGGGTTTCAGGGTAACATACCTCATCAGCTAGGTTGGCATGAATCCAGTGGCAAAGTGAGTAAGGGACCCACGTCTGGACATACCCAGCCAACTTAGGGCGAACAAAGCAAACACAAGGAGATGATGGACGGGGAGTGCTGAAACTTTTTAAACACTCACCCCAGTTACAGATCTGGGTTAAATTCATCATAATTCTTTTACACACTTCGCCACCCCAGTTCGGACACAGCTATTTGCCAATCAGCTTTGTCCCTATACCTAATAGGAACAGTCCAGCCGAACTGCCAAGCCATGTCTTCCCTGGACCAGAAACAAGCATCCCGGGACCGGTTTTGGGGTAATACACTTCATCAGAAAGGCTAGCTTGAATCCAGTGGCAAAGTGAGCAAGGGACCCACGTCTGGGCCTACCCTGCAAACTTAGGGCGAACTAAGCAAACACAAGGAGATGATGGACGGAGTGCTAAAACTTTTCAAACACTACCCCCAGTCACAGACCTAGGTTGAATCCATCATTATTCTTGAGCTCACTCCGCCACCGTAGTTCAGACACAGCTGTATGCAAATCAGTCTTGTCCCTGCACCTCATGGGAACAGTCCAGCCCTAACTGCCAAGCCATGTCTTCCCTGGACAGGAAACAAGCATCCTGGGACCGGTTTCGGGGTAACACACCTCATCAGCTAGGCTAGCTTGAATCCAGTGGCAAAGTGAGCAAGGGACCCACGGCTGGGCCTACCCTGCAAACTTAGGGTGAACAAAGCAAACACAAGGAGATGATGGGCGGAGAGCTGAAACTTTTCAAACATCCCACCCAGTCACAGATCTGGATTAAATCAATCATTATTCTTTAGTTCAGTCTGCCACCCCAGTTCCGACACAACTGAATGCAAATCAGTCTTGACCCTGTAACTCATGGGAATAGTCCAGCCCGAACTGCCAGCCATGTCTTCCCTAGACCAGAAACAAACATCCTGGGACCGGTTTCGGGGTAACACACCTCATAAGCTAGGCTGGCTTGAATCCAGTGGCAAAGTGAGCAAGGGACCCACATCTGGGCATACCCTGCCAACTTAGGGCGAACAAAGCAAACACAAGGAGATGATGGATGGAGTGCTGAAACTTTTCAAACCCCCCGTCACAGTTCTGGGTTAAATTCATCATTATTCTTTAGCTCAGTCAGTCCGCCACCCCAGTTCAGACACAACTGTATGCAAATCAGTCTTGACCCTGTACCTCATGGGCACAGTTCAGCCCGAACTATGAAGCCATGTCTTCCCTGGACCAGAAACAAGCATCCTGGGACCGGTTTTGGGGTAATACACTTCATCAGAAAGGCTAGCTTGAATCCAGTGGCAAAGTGAGCAAGGGACCCACGTCTGGGCCTACCCTGCAAACTTAGGGCGAACACAGCAAACACAAGGAGATGATGGACGGAGTCCTGATACTTTTCAAACATTCCCCCCCAGCAACAGATCTGGGTTGAATACATCATCATTCTTTAGCTCACTCCACCACCCAAGTTCAGACACAGCTGTATGCAAATCAGTCTTGACCATGTAGCTCATGGGAACAGTCCAGCCTGAACTGCCAAGCCATGTCTGCCCTGGACCGGAAACAAGCATCCTGGGACCAGATTCGGGGTAACACCCTTCATCAGCTAGGCTAGCATGAATTTAGTGGCAAAGTGACCAAGGGACCCACGCCTGGGCATACCCTGCCAACTTAGGGCAAACACAAGGAGATGATGGACGGGGAGTGCTGAAACTTTTTAAACTCTCACCCCAGTTACAGATCTGGGTTAAATTCATCATCATTCTTTAACTCATTTCGCCACCCCAGTTCGGACACAGCTATTTGCAAATCAGCTTTGACCCTATACCTAATAGGAACAGCCCAGCCCGAACTGCCAAGCCATGTCTTCTCTGGACCAGAAACAAGCATCCTGGGACGGGTTTCAGGGTAACATACCTCATCAGCTAGGTTGGCATGAATCCAGTGGCAAAGTGAGCAAGGGACCCACGTCTGGACATACCCAGCCAACTTAGGGCGAACAAAGCAAACACAAGGAGATGATGGACGGGGAGTGCTGAAACTTTTTAAACACTCACCCCAGTTACAGATCTGGGTTAAATTCATCATAATTCTTTAACTCACTTCGCCACCCCAGTTCGGACACAGCTATTTGCAAATCAGCTTTGTCCCTATACCTAATAGGAACAGTCCAGTCAAACTGCCAAGCCATGTCTTCCCTGGACCAGAAACAAGCATCCCGGGACCGGTTTTGGGGTAATACACTTCATCAGAAAGGCTAGCTTGAATCCAGTGGCAAAGTGAGCAAGGGACCCACGTCTGGGCCTACCCTGCAAACTTAGGGCGAACTAAGCAAACACAAGGAGATGATGGACGGAGTGCTAAAACTTTTCAAACACTACCCCCAGTCACAGACCTAGGTTGAATCCATCATTATTCTTGAGCTCACTCCGCCACCGTAGTTCAGACACAGCTGTATGCAAATCAGTCTTGTCCCTGCACCTCATGGGAACAGTCCAGCCCTAACTGCCAAGCCATGTCTTCCCTGGACAAGAAACAAGCATCCTGGGACCGGTTTCGGGGTAACACACCTCATCAGCTAGGCTAGCTTGAATCCAGTGGCAAAGTGAGCAAGGGACCCACGGCTGGGCCTACCCTGCAAACTTAGGGTGAACAAAGCAAACACAAGGAGATGATGGGCGGAGAGCTGAAACTTTTCAAACATCCCACCCAGTCACAGATCTGGATTAAATCAATCATTATTCTTTAGTTCAGTCTGCCACCCCAGTTCAGACACAGCTATTTGCAAATCAGTCTTGACCCTGTACCTCATGGGAATAGTCCAGCCCGAACTGCCAGCCATGTCTTCCCTAGACCAGAAACAAACATCCTGGGACCGGTTTCGGGGTAACACACCTCATAAGCTAGGCTGGCTTGAATCCAGTGGCAAAGTGAGCAAGGGACCCACATCTGGGCATACCCTGCAAACTTAGGGCGAACACAGCAAACACAAGGAGATGATGGACGGAGTCCTGATACTTTTTAAACATTCCCCCCCAGCAACAGATCTGGGTTGAATACATCATCATTCTTTAGCTCACTCCACCACCCAAGTTCAGACACAGCTGTATGCAAATCAGTCTTGACCATGTAGCTCATGGGAACAGTCCAGCCTGAACTGCCAAGCCATGTCTGCCCTGGACCGGAAACAAGCATCCTGGGACCAGATTCGGGGTAACACCCTTCATCAGCTAGGCTAGCATGAATTTAGTGGCAGAGTGACCAAGGGACCCACGCCTGGGCATACCCTGCCAACTTAGGGCAAACACAAGGAGATGATGGACGGGGAGTGCTGAAACTTTTTAAACTCTCACCCCAGTTACAGATCTGGGTTAAATTCATCATCATTCTTTAACTCATTTCGCCACCCCAGTTCGGACACAGCTATTTGCAAATCAGCTTTGACCCTATACCTAATAGGAACAGCCCAGCCCGAACTGCCAAGCCATGTCTTCTCTGGACCAGAAACAAGCATCCTGGGACGGGTTTCAGGGTAACATACCTCATCAGCTAGGTTGGCATGAATCCAGTGGCAAAGTGAGCAAGGGACCCACGTCTGGACATACCCAGCCAACTTAGGGCGAACAAAGCAAACACAAGGAGATGATGGACGGGGAGTGCTGAAACTTTTTAAACACTCACCCCAGTTACAGATCTGGGTTACATTCATCATAATTCTTTTACTCACTTCGCCACCCCAGTTCGGACACAGCTATTTGCCAATCAGCTTTGTCCCTATACCTAATAGGAACAGTCCAGCCGAACTGCCAAGCCATGTCTTCCCTGGACCAGAAACAAGCATCCCGGGACCGGTTTTGGGGTAATACACTTCATCAGAAAGGCTAGCTTGAATCCAGTGGCAAAGTGAGCAAGGGACCCACGTCTGGGCCTACCCTGCAAACTTAGGGCGAACTAAGCAAACACAAGGAGATGATGGACGGAGTGCTAAAACATTTCAAACACTACCCCCAGTCACAGACCTAGGTTGAATCCATCATTATTCTTGAGCTCACTCCGCCACCGTAGTTCAGCCACAGCTGTATGCAAATCAGTCTTGTCCCTGCACCTCATGGGAACAGTCCAGCCCTAACTGCCAAGCCATGTCTTCCCTGGACAAGAAACAAGCATCCTGGGACCGGTTTCGGGGTAACACACCTCATCAGCTAGGCTAGCTTGAATCCAGTGGCAAAGTGAGCAAGGGACCCACGGCTGGGCCTACCCTGCAAACTTAGGGTGAACAAAGCAAACACAAGGAGATGATGGGCGGAGAGCTGAAACTTTCCAAACATCCCACCCAGTCACAGATCTGGATTAAATCAATCATTATTCTTTAGTTCAGTCTGCCACCCCAGTTCCGACACAACTGAATGCAAATCAGTCTTGACCCTGTAACTCATGGGAATAGTCCAGCCCGAACTGCCAGCCATGTCTTCCCTAGACCAGAAACAAACATCCTGGGACCGGTTTCGGGGTAACACACCTCATAAGCTAGGCTGGCTTGAATCCAGTGGCAAAGTGAGCAAGGGACCCACATCTGGGCATACCCTGCCAACTTAGGGCGAACAAAGCAAACACAAGGAGATGATGGATGGAGTGCTGAAACTTTTCAAACCCCCCGTCACAGTTCTGGGTTAAATTCATCATTATTCTTTAGCTCAGTCAGTCCGCCACCCCAGTTCAGACACAACTGTATGCAAATCAGTCTTGACCCTGTACCTCATGGGCACAGTTCAGCCCGAACTATGAAGCCATGTCTTCCCTGGACTAGAAACAAGCATCTGGGGACCGGTTTCGGAGTAACACACCTCATCAGCTAGGCTAGCTTGAATTTAGTGGCAAAGTGAGGAAGGGACCCACGTCTGGGCATACCCTGCCAACTTAGGGCAAACACAAGGAGATGATGGACGGAGTGCTGAAACTTTTCAAACACACCCCCAGTCACACATCTGGGTTAAATCCATCATTATTCTTTAGCTCAGTCCACCTCCCCAGTTCAGACACAACTGTATGCAAATCAATCTTGACCCTGTACCTCATGGGAACAGTCCAGCCGAACTGCCAATCCATGTCTTCCATGGACCAGAAACAAGCATCCTGGGACCGGTTTTGGGGTAATACACTTCATCAGAATGGCTAGCTTGAATCCAGTGGCAAAGTGAGCAAGGGACCCACGTCTGGGCCTACCCTGCAAACTTAGGGCGAACAAAGCAAACACAAGGAGATGATGGACGGAGTGCTAAAACTTTTCAAACACTACCTCCCAGTCACAGACCTAGGTTGAATCCATCATTATTCTTTAGCTCACTCCGCCACCGCAGTTCAGACACAGCTGTATGCAAATCAGTCTTGACCCTGCACCTCATGGGAACAGTCCAGCCCTAACTGCCAAGCCATGTCTTCCCTGGACAAGAAACAAGCATCCTGGGACCGGTTTCGGGGTAACACACCTCATCAGCTAGGCTAGCTTGAATCTAGTGGTAAAGTGATCAAGGGACCCACGTCTGGGCCAACCCTGCAAACTTCGGGCAAACAAAGCAAACACAAGGAGATGATGGACGGGGAGTGCTGAAACTTTTCAAACACCCCCCTCAGTCACAGATCTGGGTTAAATCCATCATTATTCTTTAGTTCAGTACGCCACCCAAGTTCAGACACAACTGTATGCAAATCAGTCTAGACAATGTACCTCATGAGAACAGTCCAGCCCAAACTGCCAAGCCATGTCTTCCCTGGACCAGAAACAAGCATCAGGGGACCGGTTTCGGGGTAACAAACCTCATAAGCTAGGCTAGCTTGAATCCAGTGGCAAAGTGAGCAAGAGACCCACATCTGGGCATACCCTGCCAACTTAGGGCAAACAAAGCAAACACAAGGAGATGATGGACGAAGTGCAGAAACTTTTCAAACACCCCCTTTCGTCACAGTTCTGGGTTAAATCCATCATTATTCTTTAGCTTAGTCCGCCACCCCAGGTCAGACATAACTGTATGCAAATACCCTGCCAACTTAGGGAGAACAAATCAAACACAAGGAGATGATGGACGGAGTGCTAAAACCTTACAAACACTCACCCCAAGTCATAGATCTGGATTGAATCCATCATCATTCTTTAGCTCACTTCTACACCCCAATTCAGACACAGCTATATGCAAATCAGCCTTGACCCTGTACCTAATGGGAACAGTCCAGCAAACCCTGCCAACTTAGGGCGAACAAAGCAAACACAAGGAGATGATGGACGGAGTGCTGAGACTTTTCAAACACCCCCCTCAGTTACAGATCTTGGTTAAATCCATCATTATTCTTTAGTTCAGTCCGCCACCCCAGTTCAGACACAACTGTATGCAAATCAGACTAGACCATGTACCTCATGAGAACAGTCCAGCCCGAACTGCAAGGCCATGTCTTCTCTGAACCAGAAACAAGCATCCTGGGACCGGTTTCGGGGTAACACACCTCATCAGCTAGGCTAGCTGAAATCCAGTGGCAAAGTGAGCAAGAGACCCACATATTATACCTCATCAGCTAAGCTAGCTTGAATTTAGTGGCAAAGTGAGCAAGAGACCAATGTTTGGGCAAACACTGCCAACTTAGGGCAAACAGAGCAAACACAAGGAGATGATGGACAGAGTGCTGAGACTTTTCAAACACCCCCCCCCCTCGTCACAGTTCTAGGTTAAATCCATCATTATTCTTTAGCTTAGTCCGCCACCCCAGTTCAGACACAACTGTATGCAAATCAGTCTTGACCCTCTACCTCATGGGAACAGTCCAGCCCGAACTGCCAAGCCATGTCTTCCCTGGACCAGAAACCAGCATCCTGGAACCGGTTTCGGGGTAACACACCTCATCAGCTAGGCTAGCTTAAATCCAGTGGCAAAGTGAGCAAGAGACCCACATCTGGGCATACCCTGCCAACTTAGGGAGAACAAAGCAAACACAAGAAAATGATGGACGGAGTGCTGAAACCTTTTGAACAGCCCCCCCCCCCATTCACAGATCTGGGTTAAATCCATCATTATTCTTTAGCTCAGTCTGCCACCCCAGTTCAGACACAGCTATTTGCAAATCAGCTTTGACCCTATACCTAATGGGAACAGTCCAGCCCGAACTGCCAAGCCATGTCTTCCCTGGACCAGAAACAAGCATCCTGGGACCGGTTTTTGGGTAAAACACTTCATCAGAAAGGCTAGCTTGAAACCAGTGGCAAAGTGAGCAAGGGACCCACGTCTGGGCCTACCCTGCAAACTTTGGCGAACACAGCAAACACAAGGAGATGATGGAAGGAGTCCTGATACTTTTCAAACATTCCCCCCCCAGCAACAGATCTGGGTTGAATACATCATCATTCTTTAGCTCACTCCACCACCCAAGTTCAGACACAGCTGTATGCAAATCAGTCTTGACCATGTAGCTCATGAGAACAGTCCAGCCTGAACTGCCAAGCCATGTCTGCCCTGGACCGGAAACAAGCATCCTGGGACCAGATTCGGGGTAACACCCTTCATCAGCTAGGCTAGCATGAATTTAGTGGCAAAGTGACCAAGAGACCCACGCCTGGGCATACCCTGCCAACTTAGGGCAAACACAAGGAGATGATGGACGGGGAGTGCTGAAACTTTTTAAACTCTCACCCCAGTTACAGATCTGGGTTAAATTCATCATCATTCTTTAACTCACTTCGCCACCCCAGTTCGGACACAGCTATTTGCAAATCAGCTTTGACCCTATACCTAATAGGAACAGCCCAGCCCGAACTGCCAAGCCATGTCTTCTCTGGACCAGAAACAAGCATCCTGGGACGGGTTTCAGGGTAACATACCTCATCAGCTAGGTTGGCATGAATCCAGTGGCAAAGTGAGCAAGGGACCCACGTCTGGACATACCCAGCCAACTCAGGGCGAACTAAGCAAACACAAGGAGATGATGGACGGAGTGCTAAAACTTTTCAAACACTACCCCCAGTCACAGACCTAGGTTGAATCCATCATTATTCTTGAGCTCACTCCGCCACCGTAGTTCAGACACAGCTGTATGCAAATCAGTCTTGACCCTGCACCTCATGGGAACAGTCCAGCCCTAACTGCCAAGCCATGTCTTCTCTGGACAAGAAACAAGCATCCTGGGACCGGTTTCGGGTAACACACCTCATCAGCTAGGCTAGCTTGAATCTAGTGGTAAAGTGATCAAGGGACCCACGTCTGGGCCAACCCTGCAAACTTCGGGCAAACAAAGCAAACACAAGGAGATGATGGACGGGGAGTGCTGAAACTTTTTAAACACTCACCCCAGTGACAGATCTGTGTTAAATTCATCATCATTCTTTAACTCACTTTGCCAGCCCAGTTCAGGCATAGCTATATGCAAATCAGCTTTCACCCTATACCTAATGGGAACAGTCAAGCCCAAACTGCCAAGCCATGTCTTCTCTGGACCAGAAACAAGCATCCTGGGACCGGTTTCAGGGTAACAAACCTCATCAGCTAGGTTGGCATGAATCAAGTGGCAAAGTGAGCAAGGGTCCCACATCTGGACATACCCTGCCAACTTAGGGCGAACAAAGCAAACACAAGGAGATGATGAACAGAGTGCTAAAACCTTACAAACACTCACCCCCAGTCACAGATCTGTGTTGAATCCATCATCATTCTTTAGCTCACTTTGCCACCCCAATTCAGACACAGCTGTATACAAATCAGCCTTGACCCTGTACCTAATGGGAACAGTCCAGCCCGAACTGCAAAGCCATGTCTTCTCTGGACCAGAAACAAGCATCCTGGGACCGGTTTCGGGGTTTTATACCTCATCAACTAGGCTAGCTTGAATTTAGTGGCAAAGCGAGCAAGAGACCCAGGTCTGGGCATACCCTGCCAACTTAGGGCGAACAGAGCAAACACAAAGAGATGATGGACGGAGTGCTGAGACTTTTCAAGCACCCCCCCTCAGTCACAGATTTGGGTTAAATCCATCATTATTCTTTAGCTCAGTCCGCCACCCCAGTTCAGACACACCTGTATGCAAATCAGTCTTGACCCTGTACTTCATGGGAATAGTCCAGCCCGAACTGCCAAGCCATGTCTTCCCTGGACCAGAAACAAGCATCTGGGGACCGGTTTCGGAGTAACACACCTCATCAGCTAGGCTAGCTTGAATTTAGTGGCAAAGTGAGGAAGGGACCCACGTCTGGGCATACCCTGCCAACGTAGGGCAAACAAAGCAAACACAAGGAGATGATGGACGCAGTGCTGAAACTTTTCAAACACACCCCAGTCACACATCTGGGTTAAATCCATCATTATTCTTTAGCTCAGTCCGCCACCCCAGTTCAGACACAACTGTATGCAAATCAATCTTGACCCTGTACCTCATGGGAACAGTCCAGCCCGAACTACCAAGCCATGTCTTCCGTGGACCAGAAACAAGCATCCTGGGACCAGTATCGGGGAAACACACCTCATCAGCAAGGCTAGCTTGAATCCAGTGGCAAAGTGAGCAAGGGACCCAAGTCTGGGCCTACCCTGCAAACTTAGGGCAAACAAAGCAAACACAAGGAGATGATGGGCGGAGTGCTGAAACTTTTCAAACATCCCACCCACTCACAGATCTGGATTAAATCAATCATTATTCTTTACCTCAGTCTGCCACCCCAGTTCCGACACATCTGAATGCAAATCAGTCTTGACCCTGTACCTCATGGGAATAGTCCAGCCCGAACTGCCAAGCCATGTCTTCCCTGGGCCAGAAACAAACATCCTGGGACCGGTTTCGGGGTAACACACCTCATCAGCTAGGCTAGCTTGAATCCAGTGGCAAAGTGAGCAAGGGACCCACATCTGGGCATACCCTGCCAACTTAGGGCGAACAAAGCAAACACAAGGAGATGATGGATGGAGTGCTGAGACTTTTCAAACACCCCCCTCAGTCACAGATCTGGGTTAAATCCATCATTATTCTTTAGTTCAGTACGCCACCCAAGTTCAGACACAACTGTATGCAAATCAGTCTTGACCCTGTACCTAATGGGAACAGTCCAGCCCGAACTGCAAAGCCATGTCTTCTCTGGACCAGAAACAAGCATCCTGGGACCGGTTTCAGGGTTTTATACCTCATCAACTAGGCTAGCTTGAATTTAGTGGCAAAGCGAGCAAGAGACCCAGGTCTGGGCATACCCTGCCAACTTAGGGCGAACAGAGCAAACACAAAGAGATGATGGACGGAGTGCTGAGACTTTTCAAGCACCCCCCCTCAGTCACAGATTTGGGTTAAATCCATCATTATTCTTTAGCTCAGTCCGCCACCCCAGTTCAGACACAACTGTATGCAAATCAGTCTTGACCCTGTACTTCATGGGAATAGTCCAGCTCGAACTGCCAAGCCATGTCTTCCCTGGACCAGAAACAAGCATCTGGGGACCGGTTTCGGAGTAACAAACCTCATCAGCTAGGCTAGCTTGAATTTAGTGGTAAAGTGAGGAAGGGACCCACGTCTGGGCATACCCTGCCAACGTAGGGCAAACAAAGCAAACACAAGGAGATGATGGACGCAGTGCTGAAACTTTTCAAACACACCCCCAGTCACACATCTGGGTTAAATCCATCATTATTCTTTAGCTCAGTCCGCCACCCCAGTTCAGACACAACTGTATGCAAATCAATCTTGACCCTGTACCTCATGGGAACAGTCCAGCCCGAACTACCAAGCCATGTCCTCAGTGGACCAGAAACAAGCATCCTGGGACCAGTATCGGGGAAACACACCTCATCAGCAAGGCTAGCTTGAATCCAGTGGCAAAGTGAGCAAGGGACCCAAGTCTGGGCCTACCCTGCAAACTTAGGGCAAACAAAGCAAACACAAGGAGATGATGGGCGGAGTGCTGAAACTTTTCAAACATCCCACCCACTCACAGATCTGGATTAAATCAATCATTATTCTTTACCTCAGTCTGCCACCCCAGTTCCGACACATCTGAATGCAAATCAGTCTTGACCCTGTACCTCATGGGAATAGTCCAGCCCGAACTGCCAAGCCATGTCTTCCCTGGGCCAGAAACAAACATCCTGGGACCGGTTTCGGGGTAACACACCTCATCAGCGAGGCTAGCTTGAATCCAGTGGCAAAGTGAGCAAGGGACCCACATCTGGGCATACCCTGCCAACTTAGGGCGAACAAAGCAAACACAAGGAGATGATGGATGGAGTGCTGAGACTTTTCAAACACCCCCCTCAGTCACAGATCTGGGTTAAATCCATCATTATTCTTTAGTTCAGTACGCCACCCAAGTTCAGACACAACTGTATGCAAATCAGTCTTGACCCTGTACCTAATGGGAACAGTCCAGCCCGAACTGCAAAGCCATGTCTTCTCTGGACCAGAAACAAGCATCCTGGGACCGGTTTCGGGGTTTTATACCTCATCAACTAGGCTAGCTTGAATTTAGTGGCAAAGCGAGCAAGAGACCCAGGTCTGGGCATACCCTGCCAACTTAGGGCGAACAGAGCAAACACAAAGAGATGATGGACGGAGTGCTGAGACTTTTCAAGCACCCCCCCTCAGTCACAGATTTGGGTTAAATCCATCATTATTCTTTAGCTCAGTCCGCCACCCCAGTTCAGACACAACTGTATGCAAATCAGTCTTGACCCTGTACTTCATGGGAATAGTCCAGCCCGAACTGCCAAGCCATGTCTTCCCTGGACCAGAAACAAGCATCTGGGGACCGGTTTCGGAGTAACACACCTCATCAGCTAGGCTAGCTTGAATTTAGTGGTAAAGTGAGGAAGGGACCCACGTCTGGGCATACCCTGCCAACGTAGGGCAAACAAAGCAAACACAAGGAGATGATGGACGCAGTGCTGAAACTTTTCAAACACACCCCCAGTCACACATCTGGGTTAAATCCATCATTATTCTTTAGCTCAGTCCGCCACCCCAGTTCAGACACAACTGTATGCAAATCAATCTTGACCCTGTACCTCATGGGAACAGTCCAGCCCGAACTACCAAGCCATGTCCTCAGTGGACCAGAAACAAGCATCCTGGGACCAGTATCGGGGAAACACACCTCATCAGCAAGGCTAGCTTGAATCCAGTGGCAAAGTGAGCAAGGGACCCAAGTCTGGGCCTACCCTGCAAACTTAGGGCAAACAAGGCAAACACAAGGAGATGATGGGCGGAGTGCTGAAACTTTTCAAACATCCCACCCACTCACAGATCTGGATTAAATCAATCATTATTCTTTACCTCAGTCTGCCACCCCAGTTCCGACACATCTGAATGCAAATCAGTCTTGACCCTGTACCTCATGGGAATAGTCCAGCCCGAACTGCCAAGCCATGTCTTCCCTGGGCCAGAAACAAACATCCTAGGACCGGTTTCGGGGTAACACACCTCATCAGCTAGGCTAGCTTGAATCCAGTGGCAAAGTGAGCAAGGGACCCACATCTGGGCATACCCTGCCAACTTAGGGCAAACTAAGCAAACACAAGGAGATGATGGATGGAGTGCTGAAACTTTTCAAATGCCCCCGTCACAGTTCTGGGTTAAATCCATCATTATTCTTTAGCTCAGTCCGCCACCCCAGTTCAGACACAACTGTATGCAAATTAATCTTGACCCTGTACCTCAGGGGAACAGTCCAGCCCAAACTACCAAGCCATGTCTTCCCTGGACGAGAAACAAGCATCCTGGGACCAGTTTCGGGGAAACATACCTCATCAGCAAGGCTAGCTTGAATCCAGTGGCAAAGTGAGCAAGGGACCCACGTCTGGGCCTATCCTGCAAACTTAGGGCGAACAAAGCAAACACAAGGAGATGATGGGCCGAGTGCTGAAACCTTTTGAACAGCCCCCCCCCCCCCATTCACAGATCTGGGTTAAATCCATCATTATTCTTTAGCTCAGTCTGCCACCCCAGTTCAGACACAGCTATTTGCAAATCAGCTTTGACCCTATACCTAATGGGAACAGTCCAGCCCGAACTGCCAAGCCATGTCTTCCCTGGACCAGAAACAAGCATCCTGGGACCGGTTTTTGGGTAAAACACTTCATCAGAAAGGCTAGCTTGAAACCAGTGGCAAAGTGAGCAAGGGACCCACGTCTGGGCCTACCCTGCAAACTTAGGGCGAACACAGCAAACACAAGGAGATGATGGAAGGAGTCCTGATACTTTTCAAACATTCCCCCCCCAGCAACAGATCTGGGTTGAATACATCATCATTCTTTAGCTCACTCCACCACCCAAGTTCAGACACAGCTGTATGCAAATCAGTCTTGACCATGTAGCTCATGAGAACAGTCCAGCCTGAACTGCCAAGCCATGTCTGCCCTGGACCGGAAACAAGCATCCTGGGACCAGATTCGGGGTAACACCCTTCATCAGCTAGGCTAGCATGAATTTAGTGGCAAAGTGACCAAGGGACCCACGCCTGGGCATACCCTGCCAACTTAGGGCAAACACAAGGAGATGATGGACGGGGAGTGCTGAAACTTTTTAAACTCTCACCCCAGTTACAGATCTGGGTTAAATTCATCATCATTCTTTAACTCACTTCGCCACCCCAGTTCGGACACAGCTATTTGCAAATCAGCTTTGACCCTATACCTAATAGGAACAGCCCAGCCCGAACTGCCAAGCCATGTCTTCTCTGGACCAGAAACAAGCATCCTGGGACGGGTTTCAGGGTAACATACCTCATCAGCTAGGTTGGCATGAATCCAGTGGCAAAGTGAGCAAGGGACCCACGTCTGGACATACCCAGCCAACTTAGGGCGAACTAAGCAAACACAAGGAGATGATGGACGGAGTGATAAAACTTTTCAAACACTACCCCCAGTCACAGACCTAGGTTGAATCCATCATTATTCTTGAGCTCACTCCGCCACCGTAGTTCAGACACAGCTGTATGCAAATCAGTCTTGACCCTGCACCTCATGGGAACAGTCCAGCCCTAACTGCCAAGCCATGTCTTCCCTCGACAAGAAACAAGCATCCTGGGACTGGTTTCGGGTAACACACCTCATCAGCTAGGCTAGCTTGAATCTAGTGGTAAAGTGATCAAGGGACCCACGTCTGGGCCAAACCTGCAAACTTCGGGCAAACAAAGCAAACACAAGGAGATGATGGACGGGGAGTGCTGAAACTTTTTAAACACTCACCCCAGTGACAGATCTGTGTTAAATTCATCATCATTCTTTAACTCACTTTGCCAGCCCAGTTCAGGCATAGCTATATGCAAATCAGCTTTCACCCTATACCTAATGGGAACAGTCAAGCCCAAACTGCCAAGCCATGTCTTCTCTGGACCAGAAACAAGCATCCTGGGACCGGTTTCAGGGTAACAAACCTCATCAGCTAGGTTGGCATGAATCAAGTGGCAAAGTGAGCAAGGGTCCCACATCTGGACATACCCTGCCAACTTAGGGCGAACAAAGCAAACACAAGGAGATGATGAACAGAGTGCTAAAACCTTACAAACACTCACCCCCAGTCACAGATCTGTGTTGAATCCATCATCATTCTTTAGCTCACTTTGCCACCCCAATTCAGACACAGCTGTATACAAATCAGCCTTGACCCTGTACCTAATGGGAACAGTCCAGCCCGAACTGCAAAGCCATGTCTTCTCTGGACCAGAAACAAGCATCCTGGGACCGGTTTCGGGGTTTTATACCTCATCAACTAGGCTAGCTTGAATTTAGTGGCAAAGCGAGCAAGAGACCCAGGTCTGGGCATACCCTGCCAACTTAGGGCGAACAGAGCAAACACAAAGAGATGATGGACGGAGTGCTGAGACTTTTCAAGCACCCCCCCACAGTCACAGAATTGGGTTAAATCCATCATTATTCTTTAGCTCAGTCCGCCACCCCAGTTCAGACACAACTGTATGCAAATCAGTCTTGACCCTGTACTTCATGGGAATAGTCCAGCCCGAACTGCCAAGCCATGTCTTCCCTGGACCAGAAACAAGCATCTGGGGACCGGTTTCGGAGTAACACACCTCATCAGCTAGGCTAGCTTGAATTTAGTGGCAAAGTGAGGAAGGGACCCACGTCTGGGCATACCCTGCCAACGTAGGGCAAACAAAGCAAACACAAGGAGATGATGGACGCAGTGCTGAAACTTTTCAAACACACCCCCAGTCACACATCTGGGTTAAATCCATCATTATTCTTTAGCTCAGTCCGCCACCCCAGTTCAGACACAACTGTATGCAAATCAATCTTGACCCTGTACCTCATGGGAACAGTCCAGCCCGAACTACCAAGCCATGTCTTCCGTGGACCAGAAACAAGCATCCTGGCACCAGTATCGGGGAAACACACCTCATCAGCAAGGCTAGCTTGAATCCAGTGGCAAAGTGAGCAAGGGACCCAAGTCTGGGCCTACCCTGCAAACTTAGGGCAAACAAAGCAAACACAAGGAGATGATGGGCGGAGTGCTGAAACTTTTCAAACATCCCACCCACTCACAGATCTGGATTAAATCAATCATTATTCTTTACCTCAGTCTGCCACCCCAGTTCCGACACATCTGAATGCAAATCAGTCTTGACCCTGTACCTCATGGGAATAGTCCAGCCCGAACTGCCAAGCCATGTCTTCCCTGGGCCAGAAACAAACATCCTGGGACCGGTTTCGGGGAAACACACCTCATCAGCTAGGCTAGCTTGAATCCAGTGGCAAAGTGAGCAAGGGACCCACATCTGGGCATACCCTGCCAACTTAGGGCGAACAAAGCAAACACAAGGAGATGATGGATGGAGTGCTGAAACTTTTCAAATGCCCCCGTCACAGTTCTGGGTTAAATCCATCATTATTCTTTAGCTCAGTCCGCCACCCCAGTTCAGACACAACTGTATGCAAATTAATCTTGACCCTGTACCTCAGGGGAACAGTCCAGCCCAAACTACCAAGCCATGTCTTCCCTGGACGAGAAACAAGCATCCTGGGACCAGTTTCGGGGAAACATACCTCATCAGCAAGGCTAGCTTGAATCCAGTGGCAAAGTGAGCAAGGGACCCACGTCTGGGCCTACCCTGCAAACTTAGGGCGAACAAAGCAAACACAAGGAGATGATGGGCGGAGTGCTGAAACTTTTCAAACATCCCACCCAGTCACAGATCTGGATTAAATCAATCATTATTCTTTAGCTCAGTCTGCCACCCCAGTTCCGACACAACTGAATGCAAATCAGTCTTGACCCTGTACCTCATGGGAATAGTCCAGCCCGAACTGCCAAGCCATGTCTTCCCTGGACCGGAAACAAACATCCTGGGACCGGTTTCGGGGTAACACACCTCATAAGCTAGGCTAGCTTCAATCCAGTGGTAAAGTGAGCAAGGGACCCACATCTGGGCATACCCTGCCAACTTAGGGCTAACAAAGCAAACACAAGGAGATGATGGACTGAGTGCTGAAACTTTTCAAACACTCACCCCCATGTCACAGATCTGGGTTGAATCCATCATCATTCTTTAGCTCAATTCGGCACCCCAGCTCAGACACAGCTATATGCAAATCAGTCTTGACCCTGTCCCTCATGGGAACAGTCCAGCCCGAACTCCCAAGCCATGTGTTACCTGCACCGAAAACAAGCATACTGGAATCAGTTTTGGGGTAACACCCCTCATCAGCCAGGCTAGTTCGAATCCAGTGGCAAAGTGAGCAAGGGATGCACGTCTGAACATACTCTGCCAACTCTGGGCGAATAAAGCAAACACTAGGAGATGATGGACTGAGTGCTGAAACTTTTCAAACACTCACCCCCATGTCACAGATCTGGGTTGAATCCATCATCATTCTTTAGCTCAATTCGGCACCCCAGCTCAGACACAGCTATATGCAAATCAGTCTTGACCCTGTCCCTCATGGGAACAGTCCAGCCCGAACTGCCAAGCCATGCCTTCCCTGGATCAGAAACAAGCATCCTGGGACCGGTTTCGGGGTAACACACCTCATCAGCTAGGCTAGCTTGAATTTAGTGGCAAAGTGACCAAGGGACGCACGCCTGAACATACTCTGCCAACTCAGGGCGAATAAAGCAAATACTAGGAGATGATGGACAGAGTGCTGAAACTTTTCAAACACTCACCCCCATGTCACAGATCTGGGTTGAGTCCAACATCAACCTTTAGCTCAGTTCGCCAACCCAGTTCAGATAAAGCTATATGCAAATCAGCCTTGACCCTATACCTAATGGGAACAGTCCAGCCCGAACTGCCAAGCCATGTCTTCTCTGGACCTGAAACAAGCATCCGGGGACCGGATTCGGGGTAACACACCTCATCAGCTAGCCTAGCTTGAATCCAGTGGCAAGGTGAGCAAGGGACCCACATCTGGGCATACCCTGCTGTGAGAAAGTGCCATCTTTCCTGCATTGGTATGCCCCCACTTTTTGCAGAATTGCTGATGTGCTCTTAATGAGTGTGCCCTGGGCTCCTGCCAACCAGGTGTCCAGGGCCTGTGTTCTCTCCCTAAAACTGTGTTGAAACTAAAACCCAATTGGCATCTCTGGCCACCTGTCAGCCCCTAGTAAATAGTTCCCTAGGTACCCAGGGCATGGTGACCAGAGAAGACTCCTAAGGACTGCAGCACTTGTTGTGCCACCCTTAGGGGCCCTGTGCCCTGACACCCACATACTGCCTTGCAGGGTGAGTGTCTTGGTGCAGAACTAAACAAAGAGCCGACATGGCACACCTCCCTTTGTGCCGTGCCCACAAGCTCACTACCCTGGCATCCATCAGTCTCCCCTCTAGCTGGGTGCCCTAAGCCAGTGGTGTGTGCACAGGTGCATGAGCCCTGTGCCCCTGCAGTGCCCAGGGCCATTCCTGGACACTGTAAGTGCAGTGCATCCATTAAGAGTATATAGTGTTGGGAGGTTGTCAGTACGAACTCTACCGCACCATGATTGCTTTACTGAAGACTAAGAAGTTTGATATCAAACTTCTCAGCACATTTAAACCCGCACTGATGCCAGTGTGGGATTTAATGTAAAATGCACCAGAGGGCATCTGCCCCCTGAAACCTAAACCTACAATCCACATCTGGTCTGAGAGGCTGCCTAGGCTGCCACACAGCAGACATGTTGCTGGACCTCTGGGTGGAGAGCCCCCGCTCTCCTGGGCCTGCAACAATGCACATCCTGGGTGAGGTGCTAGGTCTACTCCCCCAGGATAGGCAGGGGGGAGATTCAAAGGCATGCCGCCTTTGTGAGCTTCTCCAGACCACCACTTGCTGTACTCAGCAACTGGCCCCCACCAGTTCTGACACCCACTCTGGTGGGAAGACTGGCCGGAAAACCTGCGTCAGGAAGGAGGGGGTGCCATCCTGTGCCAACCCCACCCCTCATGTGGGAGAGGCGAGGTGAAGCACGACCCTGGGCTCCAGCCATCTTTAAGATGGGGAGCCCTGGCCAATCACAGCTAGGCTCCTGCCCCCCTCCCGCAGGAGAGGAGCAGACTAGGGGGTGTACCCCCCAGGACAGGGACCTATTGTAACGCCCCTAAATGTAGTATTTAGGGGCACCCTGAACCTTCCTTACTTAGATCCCAAAAAGAAAACAAGAAAGAAGATCAAGAGGAAGAAGACCCGCCGTGCAGCTGCTAACAACAGGACAACACCAACTGACTTGGTCCCAGCCCTACCGGCCTGTCGATCCTGGAACCTGCTCCTGCTAAATCCCGGCAACTCCTGCGGACAGCAACCTTGGAAAACCCGGAGGACCTGCCTGCCTTGACCCTCTAAAAGACTGGGACTCCCATGAGCAGAGGCTCTGCTCCAGCAGCAATACCCCTGGTGCCAGCCTAACTGTGAACTGTGAATCCAGTCCACTTTGCACCCGCCGAGCCCGGCCCGGTCCCGAGTGATCCAAGACCACGAGGACGCCCCCCTGGCAACTGGGACCTGAAGTCCAGTGCCCAAAGACCCTCCTCAACGACCCAGACGACGCCTGCAGCCTCAGAACAAGGGACCCTCCAACCCCAACCAGCTGACAGTGAGATTTACCGACACCAAAAGACACCCCTGCACCCGGCGCCCTGCGGCTCCCTGTGCCTTCCTCTGGGGTACCTACCTCTTCTCCAAGATCCCAACTTACCTCTCGAAGTGGCGGTCGCACCTGAAGAATCTCTGTCCTCAAGTCTGCAGCCTTTGTTCCCTTTTTAGCTTTCCCATTGGATAACATTGAGCGCCTGACGTCTCAAAAGCACCCTGCACCCAGCCACCCGAGTGCCGCTGGAAGTGCAACTACTATTTATTTTATTTATTTTATTTTTGCAATTTTTAAAGCGCACAAATACCCGTACGGGTGTCTCGGCGCTGGTGATCTCAGAGCTCACTAAAGTATGACGGGGGAGTTAGGAGGAGGAGAAGAGCCATGTTTTAAGGTTTTTCCGAAATGTAAGAAGCGTGGGTGCGGATTTGATATGGAGTGGGAGGGTGTTCCACAGTTTGGCTGTGGCTGTCGTGAAGCATCTGTCTCCCCAGGTGGCCTTTCTTGTCCGAGGAACGTTCAGCAAGAAGGCTGCCGAGGATCGTAGAGTCCTGCGTTGCTCCGCAGGGCGGAGGGCTTCTTTTAGAAACAGTGGTCCAGGGTTATTCAAGGTCTTATAGGCTATACACAGAGCCTTAAATTTGATTCGACTCCTGATTGGGAGCCAATGGAGTTTTTTGATGTGGTGGGAGATGGATGTAAATTTAGGAATGGACAGTAAGGTTCTAGCCGCCGCGTTTTGCACGATCTGTAGTTTGTTAAGAACTCCTTCCTGGGCATTCAAAAGAAGTGAGTTACAGTAGTCCGTTCTTGAAAAGACTAAGGTGCTGATAAGAGTTTTGCCGGCTGACTGTGGTAAGTAAGGGAGAAGTTTCTTGATTTTTTTGAGGGTGTAAAAAGCGGATGATACGACGGCATTGGCGTGATGGTGGAAGGTCAGCTTATTGTCAAAGGTGACTCCTAAGTTGCGGACCTTTACCACTGGTTGGGGGGGGAGCCCAACTCAGCTGGCCACCACTGCGGGGACCATGATGGCTGTAAGCTCCCGAACGTCATCACCTCCGTTTTGTCGGAGTTGAGTTTGAGGCAATTTGATGACATCCAGGAGCTTATCGCCCTCATTCCCTCCTGAAAGTTGGCTGCAACACTGGCTCCGTTGTTGTACACCGATAGTACTAGTTGCGTGTCATCGGCGTATGTGGTAAGGGCAATTCCATAAGATTTTATCACCCTCGCTAAGTCCGATACATAGATATTAAAAAGCGTCAGACTTAGCGAGGAACCCTGAGGGACGCCGCAGGGAAGTGAAAAGGTCTGGGAGGTGAAATTGCCCATCTTGATAGTCTGGGGGCGGTTGGCGAGAAATGATACAATCAGATCTTTGGCTGTACCTCCTATTCCCATGGCTGAGACACGGTCGATCAGAGTGACATGATCGACCGTGTCAAATGCAGCGGAGAGATCTAGGAGTATCAGGACAGCCGCTCCTCCTTTATCCATGGTTGTTCTAATTTCGTCTGCGGCTTTCAGGAGTGCTGTTTCCGTCCCATGCCCTTGTCTAAAACCAAACTGGGTATCATCAAGCAAGTTGTTGTCATTGATGAATTTCGAAAGTTGGATGTTCATGGACTTTTCGAAAATCTTTGCTGGGAATGGGAGACAAGCGATAGGTCTATAGCTTGCGGGGAGGAGAGGATCCAGAGTAGGTTTTTTCAGCAGTGGC
Organism: Lissotriton helveticus; assembly: GCF_964261635.1. Classification (NCBI taxonomy): domain Eukaryota; kingdom Metazoa; phylum Chordata; class Amphibia; order Caudata; family Salamandridae; genus Lissotriton; species Lissotriton helveticus. The sequence goes on along the minus strand of NC_136067.1, from coordinate 383,079,757 downwards.
TTAATGATGGCCTCCTTCCAGACTGTGGGGTAAATGCCTGTTAAGAACATGGCGTTGCAGATAGTAGACAGTGCGGGGGAGATTGCTTCAGGGATGAGGTTCAGAATAAAAGGGGGGCAGGGATCGAGGGGGGATCCAGATTTGATGCTGGTTATCAGGCGTTGAATGTGGTCCTGATCAACAGGGGTAAAGGTTGTTAAGGTGGGCTGAGTGTCCGTAAGGAGTGTCACCGGTGAGGAAAGGGGGGCTGAGTGAGAGAAAGTTTGGAAAATGGAGCTGACTTTTTCCTCGAAGAAACTGGCCAAGGAGTCTGCCAGTGCCTGGGAGCCTTCTATGCGTGGAGTAGGGGGGTCGGATAGGGTATTGACTACCCAAAATAGTTCTCCTGCCGAGTTCTTTGCATGATCGATTTGAGTGGTAAAGTAGTGGCTTTTCTCAGTGGTTATCAATCTTTTATAAATAGAAAGGGCATTTTTATAGTTGATTTTGTCTGCAGGGCTGTAATTGCGACGCCACTGTCTTTCAAGGTTCCTGCAGTATTGTTTTTGCATGCGCAGGGCTTCTGTGAACCATGGGGCTGAGGGTATTTTCCTGTTCCGGTGGGAGGTTTTAGTCGGTGCCAGTTTATTACAGGCCATGTTTAAGTTTGTCAGGTAGTTGGAGGATGCTTTAGTAGGGTCATGCTCGTTGGGAATATGGTTATCTTGTATCATCTGTGCTAGTTGAGTTAGGTTTATGTTTTTCCAATCTCTGTAAGATGAAGGAGCTGTTGCATTAAAGCTAGGTTTGATGGGGTTTGTTTGAACTGTAAAGCAAATGGCTGAATGGTCTGTCCAAATGAGTGGAATTATTTGGGTGATATTTACCAGAGGGCTATTGGTAAAGATACCGTCTAATGTGTGGCCTGCCTGGTGCGTAGGGGAGGTTATTAGTTGCATTAGGCCTGCAGCTGAAAGGTCTGTGAGAAGCTGCGTAGTGTCGTTGTTGTTCAGAGTCTCAAGGTGAAAATTGAAGTCACCTAGTAGCGTAAAGTGAGGGGCGTCCGCAGCAGCTTCGATTACGCTGCCTATATTGGCTAAAAACTTTGCTCTTGACCCTGGTGGGCGATACATCAGCATGCCCTTGAAGGATGATTTGGCTGAGAGACATAGTGTAAAGATAAGAGACTCGTATTCTGGGCAGGTAAATGGTTTCGTCGTGAGTTTAAAGAGGTCTTTGTAAATTATGGCGATGCCGCCGCCTCTTTTTAATGGCCTGTCTAGTCTACATACATTGTAATTGGTGGGGGTGGCTTCTCTGAAATCGGGACCTGAGGCATCGTCGCCCCAAGTCTCGGTGATGAACAGGAGATCCAGTTTGTGTGCGTCGATAAGATCGGCGATTTCTAATTTGTGTTTGGGAAGAGATCTGGCGTTTATTAACGCTGCTTGGATCAACGGAGGGTCATTTGTAGAAGCTTTCGCAGTGAGATTGATACAAGTGGGACATCGGAGAGGGCCTAGGATGTGATTAGAATAGCCCAGATGCAGAGGTGCATGGGGTAGAGTAGCGAAGTGCCTGAGTTTTATTAGATCGGTGGTGGAATAGGTCAGTCTCACCGTTTGGGTGGGAGGTCGAGATGTAGAAGTCGCATGGGGGTTGGCCGTTGGCCCGTCCTCGGCGCGGACGAGCGCAGACGAGCTTGCCTTATGCGCGCCTTCGGCGCGCAATCGTCGCGCCCGCTGCGCTCGTCCGCTGCGCTTCCGGTTGCAGCACATGATTTATTGTGCTGGCAGTGACATAGGAAGGGGGGCGTGGCGAGCGCGTGTGGGCGTGTCCGCCGATTGGGAAGGCGGCGTTGCCCTGGCAGCAGTGTACCGCGTCAGCCCAAAATCGGCTTGGCGGTGTGCTGCTCGATCAAGGTGCCAGCAGGGAAATTAGAGGTTCAAAAAGGTTAAAATACACAATTATACAGTTAAAAATGCTAACTCCCGGCTTTCCGCCTCAGGAGTGGAGTTCTGAGAACGCTCGCTCTTACTCAGCGCGCGCTCTTTGTAGAGGAAGGGGGCGTGGCCAGCGCGTGTTGGCGTGTCCGCCGATTGGGAAGGCGGCGTTGCCCTGGCAGCAGTGTACCGCGTCAGCCCAGAATCGGCTTGGCGGTGTGCTGCTCGATCAAGGTGCCAGCAGGGAAATTAGCGGTTCAAAAAGGTTAAAATACACAATTATACAGTTAAAAATGCTAACTCCCGGCTTTCCGCCTCAGGAGTGGAGTTCTGAGAACTACCCTACTCTACTTCCCCACTTGCCTTGAGTAAGTGACCAGGAGCTCAGCTCCCACAGTCGCATGGCCTGCTTGCTTGCAGCCACCATCCGAAGGCCCCCCTACCCTCCATTGGATTGCATTGGGCCTACTCTCTCTGCACCCGGCTGCCCCTGTGCCGCTGAGGGTGTAACTTCTGTACCTTTCCGACCCTGGGAGACCCCTGAATCTATGCCCAGAACCTTAACTTCGCCAGTCGAGTACTCACCTGGAAACCGATAAATCTCTTTCCTTCCATAGGATAACATTGACTGGTTTGACTCGAAAAATCTTCTGTGTGAAGTTTTGAAACTTTAAAATATTAATCTAAAATCAGCCGAGTAATGAATTACGAATTACTCACCTGTGATCAGGAGAGAAGCCAGTACTGTACCTTTCAGTCCAGTACTGAACCACAAAAGTAATTATAACTGTACGTACCAATAACCTGAATTTTCTTCCATAGGAAACCATTGTTTATCTGTGAAACTTCTTCTGTCTGTTTTTGCAAACTACAAATATTCCTTAAAAATCTTACTAACTTCTAAACCGTATTTACTTCCCTGTCTTCGGTAGAGACCCCAGTGCTGAACCTAGGAGTCCAGTACTGGATTACAAAAGTAACGAGAACCTACTTTACCTATGATTTGAATTTCCTTCCATAGGATAACATTGCACGTTTTTAAGTGTCAACTTTGAAAATACATTTACATTCTTTAAAAATCACAACTGTAACCAAAACGCTTTAACTTAACTGTTTACAGCTTAGGTCCCGGGACTGAATCCAGGATCTAGTCCTGTGTTTAGAAAAGTAATCCTTAAAGTAATCAACTGCATTTATGTGGAAAAACCCATTGAGCTCAATGTTAAATTGTGTTTAGAATTGTGTTGCCTATTGCAACCACTGTAACTGTTGTGCTTACAACTTTTATTGCATTTCTGCAAAGTAACAACCTGAAGTCCCTCATAATGAGAAAAGTATATTTTGATACCTGTTGTTTCTAAAAATAAAACAACTATATCTTTTGATATAAAAACAATTGGCCTGGAGTTCAGTTCTTGAGTGTGTGAAACCTTTTGCTGACTGAGTGTGTACAACAAATGCTTTACACTGTCCTCTGGTACTGCCTTACTGCTCGACCAAGCTACCACTTTGGGGAGTAAGGTCAGACCTGACTTTAACCTCTGTCATACCTCTGGAGATTGTGGACTCTATACACACTGTACCTTACTTTGGTCCAGTACATATAGAGCCACTCTCTTACATTGGTGGATCAGCGGTGGGATACAAACTTGCAATTGTTGGACTACTAGGTTACCATCTGATCACACAACAGAACTCATGAATTGTCTTTGGAATTCTGAAATCGTTTTTTCCAAAATACTAAAAGTCTTGTAGGGCCTTGCTTAAGTCCCATTAGAATTTTAGAAACATAAAAGTCACTATAGTCAGGCTTGAGAATGTCTCAACAGAACCCAGCTATTAGTGAAGATAACACCATGGACCTGGTTGTTGAGGAGCTCGACCTCACACCTTACTTACACTTGTCCTTCAAGGAATTGAGGTCCTTATGCAAAATTAAAGATAATCATGGGCCTGCATCCAACCAAACAAGGGCTCCGGGAGCTCCTGGCTGAGTATGCAAAAGGCCACCCCTCTGAACAGGGTGACACCCAATCAGAGGGAGAAGAGGAGGAGGAGGAGGATGATGGTAATCCTCCCCCCATCTCTAGGGAAGTGATGGTCCCCATACCCTTCACTCCAAGAGTCAGCCTCTGGGAGCCTAGGAACCACATAGGTGGGCTAGGCCCAAGGGAACACATTGGGGAGAGCCCCAATGAAGAGGACAACTTCTTAGCAAAGTTGACCAAGAGATTAGATCTAGAGTCCAGACTCCTGGCTCTGGAAAGAGAAAGGAAATAGATGGGTTTAGCTCCTATCTCTGGTGGCAGCAATACCAATAACAAGGATAGAGAGCAATCTTATGATCTTAAAATCCCCAAAGGGATTGTCCCTAAATTTGAGGAAGGTGATGATATCACCAAGTGGTTCACAGCCTTTGAGTGGGCTTGTGATATGAGAAAATTAAAGAAACCTCTCTGGGGGGCACTCTGTGGGAACTGTTCTATGGTAACTGCAGAGACAGGCTTCTGACCATCTCTGGGCCAGATGCAGGGTCCTATGACCTCATGAAGAAAACTCTGATTGAGGGATTTGGATGCACTACTGAGGAGTACAGAATTAGGTTCAGGGGGGCTCACAAAACCCAGACCCAATCCTGAATAGATTTTGTAGATTACTCAGTAAATACACTGTATGGTTGGTTAACTGGACACAATGTGCATGATTTTTCTGGACTTTACAATTTGTTTATGAAGGAACACATTTTGAGTAATTGCACAAATGAAACGTTGCATCAGCATTTGGTAGACCTAGGTCTAATTTCTCCCCAAGAATTGGAAAAGAATGCAGACCGTTGGGTCAAGACTAGGGTGACAAGGAAAACCACTGGGGGTGACCAAAAGAAGGTGGTTACAAAACCTCCCCAGGGGAAAGGTGATGAGAATCCCCAAGATAAAAAAAGTCGGAGTCTTCCAAAGGGCCCAAAGACCTGTACAGGTGGGGGGGTCCCAAACCACTCCCTATGTGCCTCAGCTCTATAGGGGGAAGAACTTTGATCCCTCCAAGCCTATTGTAACAACTGTAAGAAGTTGGGACATTTAAATGTAGACACAAATTGCCCCCACAACAAAGCCCCTTAGGCACCCAGTACAGCTACTCCTGGGGCAATACGTCTACAAATGGGACCAGAGGAGTGCCCAGAGCAAATCTGGGAATACACTCAAGCAAGTCTAGTCTTCTTGGGGGAAATGGAGTTTGCCACTGTAGCTGGGTGACCACCCAACCTGAAGAAATATTTACAATACCCTTCCATTAATGGGACTAGGATAGAAGCCCTGAGGGATACAGGTGCCAGTGTCACTATGGTGAGAGATATACTGGTTTCCTCAGAGCAATACTTGATTGTGAAAAGTTACCCAGTCACCAAGGCTCACAGTGTTACCACTAATCATCCTATGGTGACATTAGGTTGGGGGGAGGTTACTGGCCTGAAACTGGTAGTGGTCTCTCCGAAGTTGCCAGCTGACTGTCTGCTTGGAAATGACCTGGAAATCTCAGCCTGGGCTGAGGAGGTTGAGCAAGTAACCCATGCAGTCATGCTGGGTATCCCTAGAATGGTGTGTGTGCAAACCAGAGCACAGAGCAAAAAGAAGGGTGAACAAGTAGGTTTGTAGCCTGAAAGTATGGCCCAACCAACCAAGAGAAAAAGCAAAAAGACTGGGTGACCAGCTTCTACACAGCAAAACATTCAGGCCCCCTCTCCTCAGGGAAAGGACTTGGAAACCATAGAGGGAACTGAGCACATGGAGCTTGAGCCTTACCAGGTTGAACTCTTCGGCCCAGGGGGACCCACTAGGGAAGAGCTGTGCCATGGTCAGCAAGAATGTCTCACTCTTGAAAACCTGAGGCAGCAAGCTGTTTCAGAAGCACAGGGAGATATCAGTGGTACCCACTGAGCTTTTTGGGAAGAGGGATTACTGTATGCTGAGGCAAGAGACCCCACTCCTGAAACCACTAGGAGAGTGGTAGTGCCACAGAAGTACAGGGAGTTCCTCCTACCTTTAGATCATGACATCCATATAGCTGGACATCTGGGGCAAAACAAAACTTGGGAAAGGCTAGTTAGTCACTTCTATTGATCACAGATACATCAAAAGGTGAAGGAGTTTGTGAGCTCATGTGTTACCTGTCAGGCCAGTGGCAAGACAGGTGGCCACCCAAAGGCCCCCCTGATACCACTACCAGTTGTAGGGGTCCCCTTTGAAAGGGTAGGTGTGGACATTGTGGGTCCACTGGAACCTCCCAAAGCCTCAGGGAACAAATTCATTCTAGTAGTTGTGGATCATGCTGCTAGGTACCCCGAAGCAATTCCCCTTAGGGTTACTACAGCTCCTGCAGTAGCCAAGGCCCTCCTGGGTGTCTTCACCAGGGTAGGGTTTCCTAAGGAGGTGGTTTCAGACAGAGGTTCCAACTTCATGAAACTTACCTGAAACACATGTCGAAGGAGTGTGGTGTGCAGTACAAGTTTACTGGATCACTGAAATATTATCGACGGTCACATTATCGACTAGCAATAATATCGTTGAATAATTATCGACTACAAAAATATCGACTTTGTATACTTATTACACAAAATACAAAAATATCGACTAAAAAATATCGAGTATTTAGAATATCGAGTACATAAATATCGTCTTATTAAATATCGACTACTAATATATCGTTGTTCATGAAATTACACCTAACACTACAAAAATATCGACTACTAAAATATAGAGTACAAAAATATCGTTTCTAAACAAATATCGAGTTATTTTTTGTACCCTTTCATGTCTAAAATACCATATTAATGGTCTATAAAAGTCATTGCTCTATACAAAAAACATTTTACATATAATACCTGTTACTTTTATAACATTACTATTTATCATCATTTGCTATACATTATATTAAATGCGTTCTATCATTTGAAAAGAATCTTTACATGTAACTAAAATTTTCATAATATTTTTACACTTACACATCTATTTTATTTAGCAACTAACCTGCTTTAATGCGGAAAGCACCACATACCACCATTCTCACATCAACAAACACACCAATTAACATAAAAAAATTCAAACTAGCCTATACAATCCTTCCTTTCATCCTACAACCAATCAAATCTAAGCACACAAAATACACATCCAATAAAAGGGATAAATGCATTCTACCATTTGCTGCTGCTAACTCCATAGAAAGAAGATGCCAACACTCTGAAGATTTTGTTCCAGAACAAACATCTTTAAAGATCCAGCTCACTAGCTAATCATTCAAGTAAGTTACATTCCATTATTTAAAAATCGAAATTAGTAGTCTATTATTTTACTTATATCTCCTAACTCTTACACTAATTTAATTTTTATCTTCTCCTACTTTTCTGACAGAAACTACTTCAAAAAAATTCCTAATACATGCTCCTATTTCTTCCCCTGCAAAATAAGATAGTAAGTATATATTAATGGTCTGTTATACAACAACAGCTGTTTTTAAACAGTATTTCACAAGATTCATACTTAATTTAAAACATTTTATTCACAGATATTCAGCGATTTTCCGATTTCAACACTACAAATGTATAGAACTACACTAATTAAACATGTAAATATATATGTTTTTGTTAGTAAACAACCAATATTTAAAATGCTATTTTCTAAACAACATATCTTGCATATTACATACAGATCCAATAAAAACATCCTACATCAACTATACCAAAAGACAAGACTACCCTTGTAAAAAATGTAAGTATACTTCAATTTGTCTAAAACTTCCAATAAAAACAAGAACTATGTTCTTAACACCATGTTATGTATTTTATATTTCCTCTACAGATATTGTGAATACATCATACATCTATTCTACCTACAGCAAAGAAAAGTACATATTTAGAAGTTAGTATACTTTTAAATATTTCCAATTTCCCAACGCTTCAAAATAATTTTTATCATATGTGACATGTATTTATTCTATCTTCTCTACAGATCTAAACTTTACTACCTTGATGTACTCCACCAAATACTACAACTCAACTATTTAAACAAGTAAGTATATGTAATGTTCACATCAAATGTAGTACTAAGCAAATTAAAAAACTGCTTTTTCCTAGGAAAAACGTTTGTTATGTATAAACATTAACTTAGCATTTCTATATTTTCATACCAACAGTAAATAAAGAAATACATACAAGAAAGTCCTTCAAAATACAGTTCTGCATTTGTGATTACTACTTTTAGTAAACGTAAGTATGAATACAACATTAATTATGTTAGCACCACTAAGTGAAATATATGTTATTTGATTTTGTTTCTTTCTACTCTTTCCTAGAACAAGTAAAACAAAATGACAGAAGGTGCAGAATTTGTTATGTCACAGAAAAATAAATTACTGTTATGTTATATGGGTTATGTTTATAGCCAGGAAAGACAAAGGGGTCAATTCCGATCCGGTAAAATGCGCTCCGAATCGTCGTACGGAGCGTTTTTTGCCCGTACGAATCGTACCCGTAAACGTCCCGTACGTACGACGAAGTACGATCCGTACCAGGAGCCGAACTCCGTACGAGTCGTACAGGACTCCGTACGAATCGAATCTCCGTACGAGTCTCACTCGGAACCCGCTGTACGCGACATCACTATGGTTCGCGGCTGGTTTTTACGACCCAGCAAGTACGATTCGTGTCGGGTACGCACCGTACGACCCTTTTCCTACGGGAGCTGAAAACAGTCGTAAACGCAGAGTTCGCGCCGAAAAAGGTACGGGACGCCCCCCCCGGGTACGGCACGTACCCCGCATGATCGCAGGGGTACGCGCCGTACCCCTGTGATCATGCGGGGTACGTGCCGTACACCCAGCGTACATGGGGTACGCACGTACCCCATGTGCGCTGGGTGTACGGCACGTACCCCGCATGATCGCAGGGGTACGGCGCGTACCCCTGCGATCATGGGGGGTACGTGCCGTACGGTGTGTACGCTTTTCCGTACGAATCGACGTGTTCCGTACGAATCGCGTCCTGGTCGGACGATCGGGATCGGAATCGTCCGGTCGTACGGCGTCCGTACGAGTCGTACGGAAACGGCTCCGGATACGATTCGTACGGACGGGGATTTTACCGGATCGGAATCGACCCCAAAGTGGTAGAAAAGTTTTCTGGAAATGTACAAAATATTACTCAAACAAATGTTATGGAAGGGCTACTACAGAGGAAACTAATGTGCTATTTACCAGGGAACACAATCATCCCCCCAATGTCACAGAAATTGAAATAAGAGATGCTTTAGAAAGTATAAAGACTGCTAGCACACAAAGTGATAGACCAACAACACAAATCCTTAAAGAGGAACTGTTAAAAGTCCCAGCCCATGCTTCAGGTCAACTACCCTCTATTGACTCCCTAAAACGCACAATTGCATACACTAAAAGACGCACTTCCACAACCCCACCCAACCCTACTACTTTTGAGGAAATTATTATTTCACCAGAAATGTCCATCACACACAATAAAGACAAATTTATCCTTTTTGACAATGAAAGCAGTACAAACAGAATCATAATGTTTGCAACTGCAAGTAATTTAAGAAAAATCCAACAGTGTCCCCAATGGATGAGGGATGGAACATTTAAACCATGCCCAAAACCTTTTTATCAACTATATTCCATCCACGGGTTATACCATAACTATAACATCCCTTTCATTTACTGTTTGCTACCAAACAAACAGCAAAACACTTACACAGAAATATTAAATGTTCTCAAAAATGAAATCAATAATTATTTTCCAGAAAAAATAATTATTGATTTCGAATTAGCTATGATTAATAGCATTTTGAAAATATTTCCCCACACAGCAATCCAGGGTTGCTACTATCATTTCAATCAGAGCATATATCTCTTGTTTATATCATTTCAATCAGAGCATATGGAGACATCTCCAAAAATCAACTTTAAGTATTTTGTACTCAACAGATAGCACCTTTGCCTATCAAATTAAAAAATTGATAGCACTGGCCTACGTTCCTGTTACCGATGTAGCCGAACACTATAATTTATTAATTGACAGCACATATTACAAGAGGAATGAAGATAAACTAACCCCATTACTGGATTATTTCGAAGATACTTGGGTGGGAAGGTTGCACAGATCTGGACATCGACGCCAACCCAAATTCCAAATCCCTTGGTGGAATGTCTATCTTAGTACTTTAAACCAAGAGTCTAAAACCAACAACAGTGTAGAAGGGTGGCATAATGCTTTCCAAGCTACCACAAGCAGAACAAGACCCACATTCCATAACCTACTAGAAGCTTTGATAAAAGAACAAAGCTATCAAGAACTAAGAATGGAACAATCTGTGACCCAAATTGGTCCAAAACTAAGTAAACAAACTAAACAAATGTTCCGACTACTGCAAAGTCAAGTCACACTATACCCTACAACTAGAGGATTAGAATATCTGGCAATAATAGCTAAAACCCTACTATAAAAATGTCGACAAAATATACTAATATCTTCTTACAATAATGATACATATAACAATCATAAACATTTCTAAACAATTATAAATAAGACATATTTGTTTTACAAACTTATCAAAATTTTGCACATTATTTCTGAACAAATATGCAATATTTATAATTACATCACACATACACATTACATAAAGATCGACATTTCCCACCCAATAAATAGAAATATAAAAATACTTAAAATTTCTGTAGATGAAAGAGACGTAATGAAGCAAAATACAATCCATACAATCCATTACAAAGTACGAAAAATCCAATATGGGAAACCATCAAAAACCCGAAAATTATGTAAAAATAAAATAAACGCTCCAGGAAATCCCGAAAACAGTAGTGTGGACACTTTAGTATTTAAAGTGATATACACACAACTTTAAAAAAAACGGTGACGCATACCAATGTATCAATCCAATACGAAACCCTCAAAAATCCCGAAAAAAGGTTAAAATTAATAAAATCCGCTCCTGGCAAACACGAAAAATAGGAGATACACGTAAAAATATAACCATAATAAGTCATACATTAGTATCTCCGAAAAAAAACACGCTTCCTTCCATGTAGTTTTCATGCGAGGAACCGGAACCTGTAAAAAAACATACATAACGAAACCCACCCACAAATAGCCCATAAAATTTGTAAATACACTCACAATTAACATTAACCATGTAAGAAGACATTTCCTAACAATTCAAATAACACTAGAACTAAAACATACACGACGCATCTATAACGACGACATTACACCTAAACGCTACATTAACAAATCATACATACACACAAAAACACTACACAGTTCGATTATACCCTCAAACATTACCACTCAGTCATAAATGGTATATAAAATTTACCTTACCTCTCTCCACACGAAGCAACTCCCAACCGCGAGCTTCTCCAGTCTTGAATGAAGCGCAATAACCTTACGCGGTAAAAAAGTAGTCCCCTTAAACCAATTTTGAAAAGGTATCATAGAAAATACAATGTTATAGTATAAAAAAATAATACATACACATTGTTATTGTAACAAATTAATACAGTAGACTCATTATAATTTAAACTGTTAAAAAAAATTAAATTTCTTTAATATTAATTAATATATAGTAATTAATATATATTAATAATATTAAATAAGTATGTAACACTTGAAATAATATATGTAAAAAATTTATTTTTGTGTACATTTATAGGAATAAGTTTGTGTTTGTTTATAACTAAACATTATTAATTGTTTTGTAAATAATTAATAATAATAAATAATATAACTTATTTATTATTATTAATATAAAAATTATAACCATTTACTATATAAATAATGCCCTTAAATAATGTATTTTTATTTCTCTGAATGTATGTATTTCTGAAAAGAAAAGATAAATGTTTAAGTTTATTAATTAATAATAATAATAATAAATATATTTGTTATTATTTTTATTAATTTAATTTTTTTTATAATAATGTCTAAGTATTATAAAAGTATATAATTGCATAAATAATCTTTTACCAATACCAGATATTATTATTAAACATATTATTCCCCTTTACAGTTATAAAGTTAACAACATAATATATTTATATGTATAATTTAAAAACAACATTGTCAGAAATATGTGAAAAAAATGTCTTAATTAGTATTTCCATATCTTGAGCAAATATATTAATTGTCATGTTACTTTATAAAAAATTATATATTAAAATTAAATATTTAATAATATTAATATATAATATTAACATTATTAAATATAAATGGAAGAAACAGAAAAATAACTTGAATTTTATTTAATTCAATATAAATACTTGTTACAGAAAGTGATTGATAATAATATTTTGTTTTGACATAAAAAATGTGAAAAAAATTTGTGTGACAAATTAAAACATGTACATAAATGATAATGTGTTATTCTGCAAATACAACATTTCCAAAAATGTTTATGTTATATTTGATAGTGATTGTATTGTATTACACATGAAAAAATTGGAAAACTGTAATAAAGTTTTGTGAAAACATCCATTTTGCATTGTCTTGTAATATAATAACACACTAATGTAAAATTATATGCAAATGTGCTGGACACTGACCAATTAATAATTGCTATTCCTACTCCAGTCAAAGTATTATCAGAGAAGTTGCTGGACACTGACCAATTATTATTTACTATTCCTACTCAAGTGAAAGTAATATCTGGGAAGGTGCTGAAGACTGACCATGTATAAATTAGAATAGCTACTTTAGTATAATGTTATAGTGTAAAATTTGTCAAATATTTATATATATTTTATAAATATTATTAACATATATTAGTAGTATATTTTTTGCTGAGTAGTTCAAAAAATTATTATTAGCATAAAAATGAGCAACCTTTTTGCACAAAAATCTTTCAAATATTTGTAATATTTATTAAAAAAATTCTCACACTTTATATACACAAAACAGACCCTGAACCCTAAAAATACCCCTTTACCCTAAAACTTAAAAGTGTCCATGAACTCAAAAATATACTCCTTTACCCAAGAACTGGAAACTGACCCTGAACCCAAAAAATTCTCCTTTACCCAAAAACTGAAAACTGACCCTGAGCCCTAAAAAATACCCCTTTATCCAAAAACATAAAACTGACCCTGAACCCTAAAAATTCCCCTTTACCCAAAAACTAAAAACTGACCCTGAACCCTAAAAATTCCCCTTTATCCAAAAATTGAAAACTGACCCTTACCCATTAAATATACCCCTTTACCCAAAAACTTAAAACTGACCCTGAACCTAAAAATATACCCCTTTACCCACAAACTTAAAACTGACCCTGAAGCTTAAATAAACCCCTTTACCCAAAAACTGAAAACTGACCCTGAACCTGAAATATACCCCTTTACCCAAAAACAGAAAACTGACCCTGAACCTTAAATATACCCCTTTACCCACAAACTGAAAACTGACCCTGAATTCTAAAAATACCCCTTTACCCTAAAACTGAAAACTGACCCTGAACCCAAAAAATTTTCCTTTACCCAAAAACTGAAAACTGACCCTGAGCCCTAAAAAATACCCCTTTACCCAAAAACTGAAAACGGACCCTGAACCCAAAAAATTCTCCTTTACCCAAAAATTGAAAACTGACCCTGAACCCTAAAAAATACCCCTTTATCCAAAAACCCCAAACTGACCCTGAACCCTAAAAATTCCCCTTTACCCAAAAACTAAAAACTGACCCTGAACCCAAAAAATACACCTTTACCCAAGAACTGAAAACTGACCCTGAACCCAAAAATATACCCCTTTACCCAAAAACTGAAAACTGACCCTTACCTATTAAATATACCCCTTTACCCAAAAACTTAAAACTGACCCTGAACCTAAAAATATACCCCTTTACCCACAAACTTAAAACTGACCCTGAAGCTTAAATAAACCCCTTTACCCAAAAACTGAAAACTGACCCTGAACCCTAAATATACCCCTTTACCCAAAAACTGAAAACTGACCCTGAACCTTAAATATACCCCTTTACCCACAAACTGAAAACTGACCCTGAATTCTAAAAATACCCCTTTACCCTAAAACTGAAAACTGACCTCGAAACATAAAAATACCCCTTTACCTAAAGAGAGAAAACTGACCCTGAACACTAAAATTCCTCCTGTACCCAAATTTAATTAATATTATTTAATTAACTATTAATGATTAATTAACTATAATTAATAAGTTAATATATTCGCAAAATAGCTGTAATTAATTAAATATAATTATTTATAATATTTATTCCCAAACAAATATTTAATAATAACAATATATGAAAAAAAATTATTTGTTAATAATTAAATCAACTAATTAATATTAATTAATTACTATTTATTTACTAATGATAAATATGTACCAAATTATATGAATTAATTAACAATTTACTATTTATTATTTACCAATTAATTGATAATTTAAATTTCTCACAAACATATCATAATTAATTATTTCTTTTTAATTACTCCCCACCCTTATCCCCTATTAACCCAACATCCCGCTCCTAAACATTAACTACAATTTATACCAATAACAAATATGAAAATATTTTAGCACATTAGCTGTAATTATTTTCATGTAATTATTAATAAATTTCCCCCCAATTATTTAATGAACTATAACAAAATATTATATATATAACAATTACTCTAAATAATGTAATTAACTAATTAATATTAATTTTTACCAATTAATTACTAATACAAAATGTATACCAAATTATATTAATTAATTAACTAATTAATATTATTTATTTTCCAATTAACTAATTATTAATAATTAATTACCAATTAATTACTACATAAAATTGTATTACCAATTATATTAATTAATTAAATAAATAATATTATTTAATTTCCAATTAACTAATTAATAATAATTAATTACCAATTAATTACTACATAAAATTTTATTACCAATTATATTAATTAATTAACTAATTCATATGATTTATTTTCCAATTAACTAATTAATATTATTTAATTACCAATTAATTACTAATAAAAATTTTATAGAAATGTATATAAATTAATTAACTAATTAATATTAATTATTTCCCAATTAATTAAAATATAAAAATATTTACAAACATATATTAATTAATTAATTATTTTAAATTACTCCCCACCCTTATCCCCTATTAACCCAACATCCCGCTCCTAAACATTAACTACAATTTATATTACTATTACAATTTATTTATATTTTTTACCTTTTTTCAACATAATATCGATATTTTTTACTTTCACTATTAATCGATATTTTGTCATGTCGATATTTTTGAGTCGATATTTTTGGACTCGATATTTTATTATCATTATTGTAATCGATATTTTTAACAACGATATTTTTGTTCTCGATATTTTATTATATTCGATATTTTTTACTTGATATTTTGTCCATTCGATATTGTGGAGTCGATATTATGTCTGTGCACCAAGTTTACTACCCCTTACCATCCACAGACCAATGGCCTTGGTGAAAAATTCAACAAGACCTTGAAAGGTATGATCATGGGACTCCCTGAAAAAACTCAAAGGAGATGGGATGTCCTGTTGCCATGCCTGCTTTTCGCTTATGGGGAAGTGCCACAGAAGGGAGTAGGGTTTTCCCCCTTTGATCTTCTGTTTGGTCATCCTGTAAGGGGACCACTTTGTCTTGTGAAAGAGGGTTGGGAGAGGCCTCTCCAAGAACCCAAGCAAGACATTGTGGAATATGTGCTTGGCCTAAGGTCCAGACTGGCTGAGTATATGGAAAAGGCATCCAAGAATCTTGAGGCCAGCCAGGAGCTTCAGAAGCACTGGTATGACCAAAAAGCTGCACTGGTTGAATTTCAACCTGGGCAACAGGTGTGGGTGTTGGAGCTAGTGGCACCAAGGGCTCTCTAAGACAGATGGAGTGGCCCTTACCCTATCCTGGAGAAAAAGAGTGAGGTCGCTTACCTAGTGGACCTGAACACAAGCAGGACACCCAAAAGCGTTATCCACGTGAACCGCCTTAAACTCTACAATGACAGGGCTGACATCACCATGCTGATGGTGACTGGTGAGGAACAGGAAGCAGAGAGTGAACCTCTCACTGATCTCCTCTCTTGCAGCCCTAAAGATGGGTCAGTGGATGGAGTAGTCTTTGCAGACACCCTCTCTGCCCAACAGCAGACTGACTGCAAGCAAGTCTTGCAACAGTATGCTAGTCTCTTTTCCCTGACCCCTGGTCTGACCAACTGGTGTAACCATGATGTGGACACTGGTGACAGTAACCCTGTCAAAAACAAAATCTATCGACAATCAGATCAAATCAGGGAAAGCATCAAAGCTGAAGTCAGCAAGATGCTGGAGCTAGGGGTGATTGAACCCTCTGAGAGCCCCTGGGCTAGCCCAGTGGTTCTGGTCCCCAAACCTCATCCACAGGATGGAAAGAGAGATGAGGTTCTGTGTGGACTATAGATGGCTCAACTCTGTCACCAAGACAGATGCTCACCCCATTCCAAAGAGCAGATGAGTTGATAGACAAATTGGGGGCAGCCACATTTCTCAGTACCTTTGACTTAACTGCAGGGTACTGGCAGATTGGCATGGCTCCAGGAGCAAAAGAGAAAACAGCATTCTCCACACCTGATGGGCACTATCAGTTTACTGTAATGCCTTTTGGGTTAAAGAATGCCCCTGCCACCTTCCAGAGGTTGGTGAATCAAGTCCTGACTGGGTTGGAGTCCTTTGGTGCAGCTTATCTTGATGATATTGCTGTCTTTAGCTCCACCTGGAAGGATCACCTGATCCACCTTGGGAAGGTTTTACAAGCCCTGCAATCTGCAGGACTGACTATCAAGGGATCCAAATGCCAGATAGGGCAGGGCACTGTCGTGTACTTGGACCATCTTGTTGGTGGAGGCCAGGTACAACCCTTACAGCCCAAGATCCAGAGTATCATGGACTGGGCAGCTCCAACAACCCAGACCCAAGTCAGGGCATTCCTTGGCTTGACTGGGTACTACAGAAGGCTTGTGAAGGGATATGGGTCCATTATGACTCCCCTTACAGAACTCACCTCCAAGAAAATGCCAAAGAAAGTAAACTGGACTGTAAGCTGATAAAAGGCTTTTGACACCCTGAAAGAAGCAATGTGCTCAGCACCAATTCTAAAAGCACCAGATTACTCCAAGCAGTTCATAGTGCAGACAGATGCCTCTGAGCTAGGGGTAGGAGCGGTCCTATCCCAGATCAATGAGGAAGGCCAAGACCAACCTGTTGCTTTTATAAGCAGGAGGCTACTCCCAGAGAGTAGCATTGGAGTGCCATTGAGAGGGAGGCCTTTGCTGTGGTTTGGTCCCTGAAGAAGTTGAGGCCCTACTTGTTTAGAACTCACTTCCTGGTTCAAATTGACCACAGACCTCTCAGATGGCTAATGTAAATGAAAGGAGAAACCCCAAAACTACTAAGATGGTCCATCTCCCTACAGGGAATGGACTTTGAAGTGGAACACAGACCAGAGACTGCCCATGCCAATGCAGATGGACTTTCCAGGTTCTGCCACTTAGACAATGAAGACTCCCTAGGGCAAGGTTAGTCTTATCACCTTTCGTTTGGGGGGGGTTGTGTGAGAAAGTGCCATCTTACTTGCATTGGTATGCCCCCACTTTTTGCTGAATTGCTGATGTGCTTTGACAGAGTGTGCCCTGGGCTCCTGCCAACCAGCTGCCCAGGGCCTGTGTTCCTTCCCTAAAACTGTGTTGAAACTAAAACCCAATTGGCATATCTGGCCACCTGTCAGCACCTAGTAAATGGTACCCTAGGTACCCAGGGCATGGTGACCAGAGAAGACCCCTAAGGGCTGCAGCACTTGTTGTGCCACCCTTAGGGGGCCTGTGCCCTGACACTCACATACTGCCTTGCAGGTTGAGTGTCTAGGTGCAGAACTAAACAAAGAGTCGACATGGCATGGCATGTTGCTGGACCCCTGGGTGGAGAGCCCCTACAGTGCGCAGGGCCATTCCTGGGCACTGTAAGTGCAGTGCTGCCATTAAGAGTATATGGTGCTGGGAGGTTGTCAGTACGAACGCTACCGCACCATGATGGCTTCACTGAAGACTAAGAAGTTTGATATCAAACTTCTCAGCACATTAAACCCGCACTGATGCCAGTGTGGGACTTAATGTAAAATGCACCAGAGGGCATCTGCCCCCTGAAACCTAAACCTACAATCCACATCTGGTCTGAGAGGTTGCCTAGGCTGCCACACAGCAGACATGTTGCTGGACTCCTGGGTGGAGAGCCCCCGCTCTCCTGGCCCTACAACAATGCACATCCTGGGCGAGGTGCTAGGTCTCCTCGCCCAGGAAGGGCAGGGGGAAGCTTCAAAGGCATGCCGCCTTTGTGAGCTTTTCCAGACCACTTGCTGTACTCAGCAACTGGCCCCCACCAGTTCTGACCCCCACTCTGGCGGGAAGACTGACGGGAAACCCTACGTCAGGAAGGGGGGGTTGCCAGCCTGTGAAAACCCCACCCCTCAGGTGGAAGAGGCGAGGTGAAGCACGACCCCGGGCTCCGGCCATCTTGAAGATGGGGAGCCCTGCCCAATCACAGCTAGGCTCCTGCCCCCCTCCCGTAGTGGAGGAGCAGACATGGGGGAGTACCCACCCCAGGACAGGGACCTATTGGTCCCTGCCCTTGCCCTACCTGTGACGCCCCAAAATTTTGTATTTAGGGGCACCCTTAACCTTCCTTCCTTAGTTCCCGATAAGAAAACAAGAAAGAAGATCAAGAGGAAGAAGATTCGTCATGCAGCTGCTAACAACAGGACGACACCAACTGACTTGGCCCCAGCCCTACCGGCCTGTCGATCCTGGAACCTGCTAAATCTCAGCATCTCCTGTGGACAGCAACCTTGGAAAACCGGGAGGAACTGCCAACCTTGACCCTCTAAATGACTGGGACTCCCATGAGCAGAGGCTCTGCTCCAGCAGCAATACCCCTGCTGCCAGCCAGGAACTGCGAATCCAGCCCACTCTGCACCCCCGAGCCCGGCCCGTGCCCGAGTGATCCAAGACCACGAGGACATCCCCCCCAGTGACTGGGACCCGAAGTCCAGTACCCAAAGACCCTCCTCAACGACCCAGATGACGCCTGCAGCCTCAGAACCAGGGACCCCTCCAACCACGACCAGCTGAGGGTAAGATTTCATGACACCAAAAGACACCCCTGCACCCGGCACCATGCGGCTCCCTGTGTCTTCCTCTGGGTTACCTACCTCTTCTCCAAGATCCCAACTTAGCTCTCGAAGTGGTGGTCGCACCTGAAGAATCTCCGTCCCCGAGTTTGCAGCCTTTGTTCCCTTTTTAACTTTCCCTCTGGATAGCATTGAGCGCCCGACGGCTCAAAAGCACCCTGCACCCAGCCACCCGAGTGTCGCTGGAAGTGCAACTACTACCCTACTCTACTTCCCCACTTGCCCTGAGTAAGTGACCAGGAGCTCAGCTCCAAGAAACGCGTGGCCTACTTGCTTGCAGCCACCATCCGAAGGCCCCCTACCCTCCATTGGATTGCATTGGGCCTACTCTCTCTGCATCTGGCTGCCCCTGTATACCGCTGAGGGTGTAACTTCTGTACCTTTCTGACCCTGGGGGACCCTTGAGTTTCAGCCCAGAACCTTACCTTCACCAGTCGAGTACTCACTGAGAACCGATAACTCTCTTTCCTTTAACATTGACTGGTTTGACTCGAAAAATCTTCTTTGTGAAGTTTTGAAACTTTAAAATATTCATCTAAAATCAGCTGAGTAAAGAATTTCGAATTACTCACCTGTGATCAGGAGAGAAGCCAGTACTGTACCTTTCAGCCCAGTACTGAACCACAAAAGTAATTATAATTATAACTGTACTTACCAATAACCTGAATTTTCTTCCATAGGAAACCATTGACTGTTTTTCTGTGAAATTTCTTCTATTTTTGCAAACTACAAATATTCCTTAAAAATCGTACCAACTACTTAACCGTAATTACTTACCTGTCTTAGGTAGAGACCCCAGTGGTGAACGTAGGAGTTCAGTACTGGATTACAAAAGTAACGAGAACCTACATTACCTGTGACTTGGATTTCCTTCCATAGGATAATATTGCAAGTTTGTCACTGAAAAGTTTCTAAGTATCAACTTTGAAAATACATTTATATTCTTTAAAGATCACAACTGTAACCAAAACGCTTTTACTGTTTACAGCTTAGCTCCCGGGACTGAATCCAGGATCCAGTCCTGTGGTTAGAAAAGTAATCAACTGCATTTATGTAGAAAATCCCATTTAGATCAATGTTAAATTGTGTTGCTTATTGCAACCACTGTAACTATTGTGCTTACAACTTTCATTGGCTTTCTGCAAAGTAACTACCTGAAGTCACTCATATTGAGAAAAGTATATTTTGATACCTGTTGGTTCTAAAAATAAAACAACTATATATTTTGATATAAAGACAATTGGCCTGGAGTTCAGTTCTTGAGTGTCTGAAACCTTTTGCTGACTGAGTGTGTATAACAAATGCTTTACACTGTCCTCTGGTACTGCCTTACTGCTCGACCAAGCTACCACTTTGGGGAGTAAGGTCAGACCTGACTTTAACCTCTGTCATACCGCTGGAGATTGTGGACTCTATACACACTATACCTCACTTTGGTCCAGTATATATAGAGCCACTTTCTTACACCTGCCAACTTAGGGCGAACAAAGCAAACACAAGGAGATGATGGACGTAGTGCTGAAACTTTTCAAACACTCACCCCCATGTCCATCATCATTCTTTAGCTCACTTTGGCACCCCACCTCAGACACAGCTATATGCAAATCAGTCTTGACCCTGTACCTCATGGGAACAGCCGAGCCCGAACAGCCAAGCAAAGTCTTCCCTGTACCAGAAACAAGCATCCTGAGACTGGTTTCGGGGTAGCTTGAATTTTTTGGCACAGTGAGCAAGAGACCCATGTCTGGGCATGCCCTGCCAACTTAGGGCGAACAGAGCAAACACAAGGAGATGATGGAGGGAGTGCTAAAACTTTTCAAAAACTACCCCCCAGTCACAGACCTAGGTTGAATCCATCATTATTCTTTAGCTCACTCCGCCACCGTAGTTCAGACACAGCTGTATGCAAATCAGTCTTGACCTTGCACCTCATGGGAGCAGTCCAGCCCGATCTGCCAAGCCATGTCTTCCCTGGACCAGAAACCAGCATCCTGGTACCGGTTTCAGGGTAACACACCTCATCAGCGAGGCTAGCATGAATTTAGTGGCAAAGTGAGCAAGGGACCCACGTCTGGGCATACCCTGCCAACTTAGGGCAAACAAAGCAAACACAAGGAGATGATGGACGGGGAGTGCTGAAACTTTTTAAACACTCACCCCAGTTACAGATCTGGGTTAAATTCATCATCATTCTTTAACTCACTTTGCCACCCCAGTTCAGACACAGCTATTTACAAATCAGCTTTGACGCTATACCTAATGGGAACAGTCCAGCCCGAACTGCCAAGCCATGTCTTCTCTGGACCAGAAACAAGCATCCTGGGACCGGTTTCAGGGTAACATACCTCATCAGCTAGGTTGGCATGAATCCAGTGGCAAAGTGAGCAAGGGACCCACGTCTGGACATACCCTGCCAACTTAGGGCGAACAAAGCAAACACAAGGAGAGGATGGACAGAGTGCTAAAACTTCACCCCCCAGTCACAGATCTGGGTTGAATCCATCATCATTCTTTAGCTCACTTCGCCACCCCAGTTGAGACACAGCTATATGCAAATCAGCTTTGACCCTATACCTAATGGGAACAGTCCAGCCCGAACTGCCAAGCCATGTCTTCCCTGGACCAGAAACAAGCATCAGGGGACCGGTTTCAGGGTAACACACCTCATAAGCTAGGCTAGCTTGAATCCAGTGGCAAAGTGAGCAAGAGACCCACTTCTGGGCATACCCTGCCAACTTAGGGCGAACAAAGCAAACACAAGGAGATGATGGACAGAGTCCTAAAACCTTACAAACACTCACCCCCAGTCTGGATTGAATCCATCATCATTCTTTAGCTCACTCCTACACCCCAATTCAGACACAGCTATATGCAAATCAGACTTGACCCTGTACCTAATGGGAACAGTCCAGCAAACCCTGCCAACTTAGGGCGAACAAAGCAAACACAAGGAGATGATGGACGGATTGCTGAGACTTTTCAAACACCCCCCTCAGTCACAGATCTGGGTTAAATCCATCATTATTCTTTAGTTCAGTCCGCCACCCCAGTTCAGGCACAACTGTATGCAAATCAGTCTAGACCATGTACCTCATGAGAACAGTCCAGCCCGTACTGCAAAGCCATGTCTTCCCTGGACCAGAAACCAGCATCCTGGGACCGGTTTCGGGGTAACACACCTCATCAGCTAGGCTAGCTGAAATCCAGTGGCAAAATGAGCAAGAGACCCACATTTTATACCTCAACAGCTACGCTAGCTTGAATTTGGTGGCAAAGTGAGCAAGAGGCCAATGTTTGGGCAAACACTGCCAATTTAGGGCAAACAGAGCAAACACAAGGAGATGATGGACAGAGTGCTAAGACTTTTCAAACCACCCCCACCTCGTCATAGTTCTGTGTTGAATCCATCATTATTCTTTAGTTCAGTCCGCCACCCCAGTTCAGACACAACTGTATGCAAATCAGTCTAGACCATGTACCTCATGGGAACAGTTCAGCCGAACTGCCAAGCCATGTCTTCCCTGGACCAGAAACAAGCATCCTGGGACCGGTTTTGGGGTAATACACTTCATCAGAAAGGCTAGCTTGAATCCAGTGGCAAAGTGAGCAAGGGACCCACGTCTGGGCCTACCCTGCAAACTTAGGGCGAACAAAGCAAACACAAGGAGATGATGGATGGAGTGCTAAAACTTTTCAAACACTACCCCCAGTCACAGACCTAGGTTGAATCCATCATTATTCTTTAGCTCACTCCGCCATCGTAGTTCAGACACAGCTGTATGCAAATCAGTCTTGACCCTGCACCTCATGGGAACAGTCCAGCCCTAACTGCCAAGCCATGTCTTCCCTGGACAAGAAACAACCATCCTGGGACCGGTTTCGGGGTAAAACACCTCATCAGCTAGGCTAGCATAAATTTAGTGGCAAAGTGAGCAAGGGACCCACGTCTGGGTATACCCTGCCCACTTAGGGCAAACAAAGCAAACACAAGGAGATGATGGACGGGGAGTGCTGAAACTTTTTAAACACTCACCCTAGTTACAGATCTGGGTTAAATTCATCATCATTCTTTAACTCACTTCGCCATCCCAGTTCAGACACAGCTATATGCAAATCAGCTTTTACCCTATACCTAATGGGAACAGTCAAGCCCGAACTGCCAAGCCATGTCTTCTCTGGACCAGAAACACGCTTCCTGGGACCGGTTTCAGGGTAACATACCTCATCAGCTAGGTTGGCATGAATCCAGTGGCAACGTGAGCAAGGGACCCACGTCTGGACATACCCTGCCAACTTAGGGTGAACAAAGCAAACACAAGGAGATGATGGACAGAGTGCTAAAACCTTACAAACACTCACCCCCAGTCACAGATCTGTGTTGAATCCATCATTATTCTTTAGCTCAGTCCGCCACCCCAGTTCAGACACAGCTACTTGCAAATCAGCTTTGACCCTATACCTAATGGGAACAGTCCAGCCCGAACTGCCAGGCCATGTCTTCCCTGGACCAGAAACAAGCATCCTGGGACTGGTTTGGGGTAATACACTTCATCAGAAAGGCTAGCTTGAATCCAGTGGCAAAGTGAGCAAGAGACCCACATCTGGGCATACCCTGCCAACTTAGGGCGAACAAAGCAAACACGAGAAGATGTTGGACGGAGTGCTGAAACTTTTTAAACATCCCCCCCCCCATTCACAGATCTGGGTTAAATCCATCATTATTCTTTAGCTCAGTCCGCCACCCCAGTTCAGACACAGCTGAATGCAAATCAGTCTTGACCGTGTACCTCATGGGAACAGTCCAGCCCGAACTGCCAAGCCATGTCTTCCCTGGACCAGAAACCAGCATCCTGGGACCGGATTCGGGGTAACACACCTCATCAGCTAGGCTAGCTTGAATCCAGTGGCAAAGTGAGCAAGAGACCCACATCTGGGCATACCCTGCCAACTTAGGGCGAACAAAGCAAACACGAGAAGATGTTGGACGGAGTGCTGAAACTTTTTAAACATCCCCCCCCCCATTCACAGATCTGGGTTAAATCCATGATTATTCTTTAGCTCAGTCCGCCACCCCAGTTCAGACACAGCTATTTGCAAATCAGCTTTGACCCTATACCTAATGGGAACAGTCCAGCCCGAACTTCCAGGCCATGTCTTCCCTGGACCAGAAACAAGCATCCTGGGACTGGTTTGGGGTAATACACTTCATCAGAAAGGCTAGCTTGAATCCAGTGGCAAAGTGAGCAAGGAACCCACGTCTGGGCCTACCCTGCAAACTTAGGGCAAACAAAGCAAACACAAGGAGATGATGGACAGATGGCTAAAACTTTTCAAAAAGTACCCCCCAGTCACAGACCTGGGTTGAATCCATCATTATTCTTTAGCTCACTCCGCCACCGTAGTTCAGACACAGCTGTATGCAAATCAGTCTTGACCCTGCACCTCATGGGAGCAGTCCAGCCCGATCTGCCAAGCCATGTCTTCCCTGGACCAGAAACAAGCATCCTGGGACCGGTTTCAGGGTAACACACCTCATCAGCTAGGCTAGCTTGAATCCAGTAGTAAAGTGATCATGGGACCCACGTCTGGGCCTACCCTACAAACTTAGGGCGAACACAGCAAACACAAGGAGATGATGCACGGAGTGCTGAAACTTTTCAAACATTCCCCCCCAGTCACAGATCCGGGTTGAATACTTCATCATTGTTTAGCTCACTCCACCACCCAAATTCAGGCACAGCTGTATGCAAATTAGTCTTGACCATGTAGCTCATGGGAACAGTCCAGCCTGAACTGCCAAGCCATGTCTGCCCTGGACCAGAAACAAGCATCCTGGGACCAGATTCGGGGTAACACCCTTCATCAGCTAGGCTAGCATGAATTTAGTGGCAAAGTGAGCAAGGGACCCACGTCTGGGCATACCCTGCCAACTTAGGGGAAACACAAGGAGATGATGTACGGGGAGCGCTGAAACTTTTCAAACACTCACCCCAGTTATAGAATTGGGTTAAATTCATCATCATTCTTTAACTCACTTCGACACCCCAGTTCGGACACAGCTATTTGCAAATCAGCTTTGACCCTATTCCTAATGGGAACAGTCCAGCCTGAACTGCCAAGCCATGTCTTCTCTGGACCAGAAACAAGCATCCTGGGACCGGTTTCAGGGTAACATACCTCATCAGCTAGGTTGGCATGAATCCAGTGGCAAAGTGAGCAAGGGACCCACGTCTGGATATACCCTGCCAACTTAGGGCGAACAAAGCAAACACAAGGAGATGATGGACGGAGTGCTGAGACTTTTCAAACACCCCGCTCAGTCACAGATCTGGGTTAAATCCATCATCATTCTTTAGTTCAGTCCGCCACCCCAGTTCAGACACAACTGTATGCAAATCAGTCTAGACCATGTACCTCATGGGAACAGTCCAGCCGAACTTCCAAGCCATGTCTTCCCTGGACCAGAAACAAGCATCCTGGGACCGGTTTTGGGGTAATACACTTCATCAGAAAGGCTAGCTTGAATCCATTGGCAAAGTGAGCAAGGGACCCACGTCTGGGCCTACCCTTCAAACTTAGGGTGAACAAAGCAAACACAAGGAGATGATGGATGGAGTGCTAAAACTTTTCAAACACTCAACCCCAGTCACATATTTGGGTTGAATCCATCATCATTCTTTAGCTCACTTCGCCACCTCAGTTCAGATACAGCTATATGCAAATCAGCTTTGACCCTATACCTAATAAGAACAGTCCAGCCCAAACTGCCAAGCCATGTCTTCTCTAGACCAGAAACAAGCATCCTGGGACCGGTTTCAGGGTAACATACCTCATCAGCTAGGTTAGCATGAATCCAGTGGCAAAGTGAGCAAGGGACCCACGTCTGGATATACCCTGCCAACTTAGGGCGAACAAAGCAAACACAAGGAGATGATGGACGGAGTGCTGAGACTTTTCAAACACCCCGCTCAGTCACAGATCTGGGTTAAATCCATCATCATTCTTTAGTTCAGTCCGCCACCCCAGTTCAGACACAACTGTATGCAAATCAGTCTAGACCATGTACCTCATGGGAACAGTCCAGCCGAACTTCCAAGCCATGTCTTCCCTGGACCAGAAACAAGCATGCTGGGACCGGTTTTGGGGTAATACACTTCATCAGAAAGGCTAGCTTGAATCCATTGGCAAAGTGAGCAAGGGACCCACGTCTGGGCCTACCCTTCAAACTTAGGGTGAACAAAGCAAACACAAGGAGATGATGGATGGAGTGCTAAAACTTTTCAAACACTACCCCCCAGTCACAGACCTAGGTTGAATCCATCATTATTCTTTAGCTCACTCCGCCACCCAAGTTCAGACACAGGTGTATGCAAATCAGTCTTGACCATGTAGCTCATGGGAACAGTCCAGCCTGAACTGCCAAGCCATGTCTTCCCTGGACCAGAAACAAGAATCCTGGGACCGGATTCGGGGTAACTCCCCTCATCAGTTAGACTAGCATTAATTTAGTGGCAAAGTGAGCAAGGGACCCACGTCTGGGCATACCCTGCCAACTTAGGGCAAGCAAAGCAAACACAAGGAGATGATGGACGGGGAGTGCGCTGAAACTTTTTAAACACTCAGCCCAGTTACAGATCTGGGTTAAATTCATCATCATTCTTTAACTCACTTCTTCATCCCAGTTCAGACACAGCTATATGCAAATCAGCTTTGACCCTATACCTAAGGGAACAGTCAAGCCCGAACTGCCAAGCAATGTCTTCTCTGGACCAGAAACAAGCATCCTGGGACCGGTTTCAGGGTAACATACCTCATCAGCTAGGTTGGCATGAATCCAGTGGCAACGTGAGCAAGGGACCCACGTCTGGACATACCCTGCCAACTTAGGGCGAACAAAGCAAACACAAGGAGATGATGGACAGAGTGCTAAAACCTTACAAACACTCACCCCCAGTCACAGATCTGTGTTGAATCCATCATCATTCTTTAGCTCAGTGCGCCACCCCAATTCAGACACAGCTATATGCAAATCAGCCTTGACCCTGTACCTAATGGGAACAGTCCAGCCCGAACTGCAAAGCCATGTCTTCTCTGGACCAGAAACAAGCATCCTGGGACCGGTTTCGGGGTTTTATACCTCATCAACTAGGCTAGCTTGAATTTAGTGGCAAAGCGAGCAACAGACCCAGGTCTGGACATACCCTGCCAACTTAAGGCGAACAGAGCAAACACAAAGAGATGATAGATGGAGTGCTGAGACTTTTCAAGCACCCCCCGCAGTCACAGATTTGGGTTAAATCCATCATTATTCTTTAGCTCAGTCCGCCACCCCAGTTCAGACACAACTGTATGCAAATCAGTCTTGACCCTGTACCTCATGGGAACAGTCCAGCCCGAACTGCCAAGCCAAGTCTTCTCTGGACCAGAAACAAGCATCCTGGGACCGGTTTCAGGGTAACATACCTCATCAGCTAGGTTACCATGAATCCAGTAGCAAAGTGAGCAAGGGACCCACGTCTGGACATACCCTGCCAACTTAGGGCAAACAAAGCAAACACAAGGAGATGATGGACTGAGTGCTGAGACTTTTCAAACACCCCCCTCAGTCACAGATCTGGGTTAAATCCATCATCATTCTTTAGTTCAGTCCGCCACCCCAGTTCAGACACAACTGTATGCAAATCAGTCTAGACCATGTACCTCATGGGAACAGTCCAGCCGAACTGCCAAGCCATGTCTTCCCTGGACCAGAAACAAGCATCCTGGGACCGGTTTTGGGTAATACACTTCATCAGAAAGGCTAGCTTGAATCCAGTGGCAAAGTGAGCAAGGGACCCACGTCTGGGCCTACCCTGCAAACTTAGGGCGAACAAAGCAAACACAAGGAGATGATGGATGGAGTGCTAAAACTTTTCAAACACTACCCCCCAGTCACAGACCTAGGTTGAATCCATCATTATTCTTTAGCTCACTCCGCCATCGTAGTTCAGACACCGCTGTATGCAAATCAGTCTTGACCCTGCACCTCATGGGAACAGTCCAGCCCTAACTGCCAAGCCATGTCTTCCCTGGACAAGAAACAAGCATCCTGGGACCGGTTTCGGGGTAAAACACCTCATCAGCTAGGTTGGCATGAATCCAGTGGCAAGGTGATCAAGGGACCCACGTCTGGACATACCCTGCCAACTTAGGGCGAACAAAGCAAACACAAGGAGATGATGGACAGAGTGCTAAAACCTTACAAACACTCACCCCCAGTCACAGATCTGTGTTGAATCCATCATCATTCTTTAGCTCACTTCGCCACCCCAATTCAGACACAGCTATATGCAAATCAGCCTTGACCCTGTACCTAATGGGAACAGTCCAGCCCAAACTGCAAAGCCATGTCTTCTCTGGACAAGAAACAAGCATTGTGGGACCGGTTTCGGGGTTTTATACCTCATCAACTAGGCTAGCTTGAATTTAGTGGCAAAGCGAGCAAGAGACCCAGGTCTGGGCATACCCTGCCAACTTAGGGCGAATAGACCAAACACAAAGAGATGATGGATGGAGTGCTGAGACTTTTCAAATATCTCCCCCCCAGTCACCGATCTGGGTCGAATCCATCATCATTCTTTAGCTCACTTCGCCACCCCAGTTCAGACACAGCTATATGCAAAGCAGTCTTGACCCTCTACCTCATGGGAACAGTCCAGCCCAAACTGCCAAGCCATGTGTTCACTGCACCGAAAACAAGCAAACTGGGACCAGTTTTGGGGTAACACCCCTCATCAGCCAGGCTAGCTTGAATCCAGTGGCAAAGTGAGCAAGGGACCCACATCTGGGCATACCCTGCCGACTTAGGGCGAACAAAGCAAACACTAGGAGATGATGGACAGAGTGGTGAAACTTTTTAAACACTCACCCCAGTTACAGATCTGGGTTGAATCCATCATCATTCTTTAGCTCACTTCGACACCCCAGTTCAGACACAGCTATATGCAAACCAGCCTTGACCCTATACCTAATGGGAACACTTGTTTATCGCCCCCCGGACCTCTTGCTAACTCTATTTCACTTCTCCAGGATCTGATTGCTCCCCATGTGATATCAACAAACAACTTCTTATTATTAGGCGACTTTAATATTCATAGCGACAACTCTTCCCTGGACCAGAAACAAGCATCCGGGGACCGGTTTCGGGGTAACACACCTCATAAGCTAGGCTAGCTTGAATCCAGTCGCAAAGTGAGCAAGAGGCCCACATCTGGGCATACCCTGCCAACTTAGAGCGAACAAAGCAAACACAAGGAGATGATGAATGGTGTGCTGAAACTTTTCAAACACCCCCTCCCCAGTCTCAGATCTGGGTTAAATCCATTGTTATTCTTTAGTTTAGTCCGCCACCCCAGTGCAGACATAACTGTATGCAAATCAGTCTTGACCCTGTACCTCATGGGAACAGTCCAGCCCGAACTGCCAAGCCATGTCTTCCCTGGACCAGAAACAAGCATCCTGGGACCGGTTTTGGGGTAATACACCTCATCAGAAAGGCTTGCTTGAATCCAGTGGCCAAGTGAGCAAGGGACCCACGTCTGGGCCTACCCTGCAAACTTAGGGCGAACAAAGCAAACGCAAGGAGATGACGGACGGAGTGTTAAAACTTTTCAAACCCTACCTCCCAGTCACAGACCTGGGTTGAATCCATCATTATTCTTTAGCTCACTCCTCCACCGTAGTCTAGACACAGCTGTATGCAAATCAGTCTTGACCCTGCACCTCATGGGAACAGTCCAGCCCGAACTGCCAAGCCATGTCTTCCCTGGACCAGAAACAAGCATCCTGGGACGGGTTTCTGGGTAACCCACCTCATCAGCTAGGCTAACTTTAATCCAGTGGCAAGGTGATCAAGGGACCCACGTCTGGGCCTACCCGTCAAACTTAGGGCGAACAAAGCAAACACAAGGAGATGATGGACGGAGTGCTGAAACTTTTCAAATATCTCCCCCCCAGTCACCGATCTGGGTTGAATACATCATCATTCTTTAGCTCACTCCGCCACCCAAGTTCAGACACAGCTGTATGCAAATCAGTCTTGACCATGTGGCTCATGGGAACAGTCCAGCCCGAACTGCCAAGCCATGTCTTCCCTAGACCAGAAACAAGCATCCTGGGACCAGATTCGGGGTAAAACCCCTAATCAGCTATGCTAGCTTGAAATGAGTGGCAAAGTGAGCAAGGGACCCACGTCTGGGCATACCCTGCCAAATTAGGGCAAACAAAGCAAACACAAGGAGATGATGGACGGGGAGAGCTGAAACTTTTTAAACACTCACCCCAGTTACAGATCTGGGTTGAATCCATCATCATTCTTTAGCTCACTTCGACACCCCAGTTCAGACACAGCTATATACAAACCAGCCTTGACCCTATACCTCATGGGAACAGTCCAGCCCAAACTCCCAGGCCATGTGTTACCTGCACCGAAAACAAGCATACTGGGACCAGTTTTGAGGTAACACCCCCCCTCAGCCAGGCTAGCTTGAATCCAGTGGCAAAGTGAGCAAAGGACCCACATCTGGGCATACCCGGCCAATTTAGGGCGAACAAAGCAAACAGTAGGAGATGATAGACGGAGTGGTGAAACTTTTTAAACACTCACACCAGTTACAGATCTGGGTTGAATCCATCATCATTCTTTAGCTCACTTCGACACCCCAGTTCGACACAGCTATATGCAAACCAGCCTTGACCCTATACCTAATGGGAACACTTGTTTATCGCCCCCTCGGACCTCTTGCTAACTCTATTTCACTTCTCCAGGATCTGATTGCTCCCCATGTGATATCAAAAAACAAGTTCTTATTATTAGGCGACTTTAATATTCATAGCGACAACTCCGATGACCCAGAGGCCATCTCATTCCGGAGGGAAATGTCCGCCCTCGGACTCACAAAAAGGAACGATACCCCAACACACATTGCTGGTCATGTTCTAGACCAAATCCTCTCTAAGTCATCTGATATATTTTACATAGACACCATTCCCTAGTAGGGTCAGATCACTCGTGCATATCCTTTGACCTGGCTGGCGCCCGTGAACATGTCATCAAAAAGGCCCCAATAACTCGCACTAATAGACGGTGGCACAAGGTTTCTCCCAATCAATTTTGTGATGTATTCATTCCTGATCTCCCATTTGCTTCGGGTACAGTAGACAGCCAACTGTCGGCCTTTCATAATACAGTTAAGCTTACTCTAGACTTCCTAATTGCTGAGAAAAAATCTTGTGTAGCTCCCAACCGCATCCAGACACCTTGGTACACAGCGAATCTGCGCTTAGAGAAAAGCAAATGTAAAAGGCTAGAACGACAATGGCGCCAAAATAAAGATCCCACAGCTAAAGAACAGTACAAAGCAGCCCTAGAAATTTACCACAAAAAATGTAAATCCGCACGGAAAAAGCATATAGCTAGCCAACTCGCGCATGCAGGCAACACCTCTAAAACACTTTTCCATATCCTTAACTCTCTCAGTAACCCTAAAGTCTGCATCTCAGAAGAGGTACCCACACAAGCACTGTGTGATAATATAGCTACTCATTTCAAACAAAAAATAGAGACCATCTATAAGCACAAGTTACTACTTGTGTAACGATATATCTGTAAGAGACATTAGTTAGTGATATATTCCTTACCTTAGAATATCCCCAGGCGTCAGACTGCATCCGGAAATTTTTGCGTAGCAGTACTCTTGCGCGTCGGTAGGTGTCGTCTGCGGCTCCGCGTCTGTTGTCGGCGTCGTGGGCGCTGTGATGACGTCGTCGGAGTACTTAGACGCCGCCTCCGCGTGCTGACGTCGGTTCTTAGACACAGCTTTTCCGCGCCAGAAACGCAGAGCCATATTAAAACCCAACACTGGTGCCATTGAAACTAGAGCCCTGAAAGGGATGACCTTAACCCTAGATATCGGTTCGCAGAACGGGGAGGATGGGTGGGTCGGTAAGGAATCTATCACTAACTAATGTCTCTTACAGATATATCGTTACACAAGTAGTAACTTGTG
Organism: Lissotriton helveticus; assembly: GCF_964261635.1. Lineage (NCBI taxonomy): Eukaryota > Metazoa > Chordata > Amphibia > Caudata > Salamandridae > Lissotriton > Lissotriton helveticus. The sequence continues at coordinate 383,047,514 of NC_136067.1, read as the reverse complement.
CATCTGAAAGAGACACGTTAGTGATAGATTCCTTACCTTAGAATAGATACCCCAGCAATACCAACCCCGGTGGTGGGTCTGCGAACCAATAATCACACCAGAAAGTCCTGGAGGACAGAACGGCCAAAGAAGCCATCCCTCCGGACTTGGCTGTACAGGCAGTAGTGTCTCGCAAACGTGTGCAGCGAGGCCCACGTAGCCGCCTGACAAATGTCCTGCAAGAGCACTCCTCGGCCTAGGGCAGTAGTAGGCGCCGTGGCCCGAGTAGAATGAGCCCTCAGCCCAACAGGAGGTTCCTTCTTAGCCAAGGAGTAACACGCCTGGATGCACAAGATGATCCACCGAGAGATGGTCCTTTTGTGCACCGCCCGCCCCTCCTTAGCGCCCACGTAACCAACAAAGAGTTGGTCATCCACCCGGAACTGGCATGTGCGATCCAAGTAGAATGAAAGCGCACGTTTTGGGTCCAGACGGTGGAGCCGCTCTTCCTCTTTAGAGGGATGCGGTGGCGGGAAGAAGGTGGGCAAGGTGATAGACTGCCCGATATGGAAGGCCGTGACAACCTTGGGCAGGAAAGATGGCTTAGTACGCAACACAACCTTGTCCGGATGGACAGAAAGGAAAGGGGGTGTACATGAAAGAGCCTGGAGCTCACTCACTCTCCTGGCAGAGGTGATGGCAACCAGGAAAGCAGTCTAAAAAGTAAGAAGGCGGAGAGGACAGTTGTGAAGTGGCTCAAAGGGAGCGCACATCAGAAACGTAAGAACAAGGTTCAAGTCCCACTGAGGCATCACAAACGGAACAGGAGGGAACATGTGTGTGATGCCCTTCAGAAAACGAGTTACAGTAGGGGACTTGAACAAAGAAGGTTGATCAGGCAGCCTTAGAAAGGCTAAAAGGGCAGAAAGGTAGCCCTTGATAGTGCCCAGAGCAGAGCCCTGCTGGGCAAGAGAAAGAAGGAAGAGAAGAACCTCATAAATAGGGGCAGCAAGAGGATCCATAGCTTTTGCTGTGCACCATGCCACAAATTTGTTCCACCTGCAGGCGTATACCGACTTTGTGGAGGGACGCCTGGCTGCCAGAATGACATTACAGACTTCAGGAGGCAAGTAAAATGGCCTCAACTGTCGCCTCTCAATCTCCAAACATGGAGGTGGAGACTGGACAGGTTCGGGTGGAGGACCGTCCCCTGCTGCTGCGACAGAAGGTCCTCCTGAAGAGGCAGACGAACCGGGGGATCGACTGACATACTGAGTAGCTCTGGATACCAGTACCTTCGTGCCCAGTCCGGAGCCATAAGGATGACTTGGGCCCGGTCGCGCTTGATCCTCTTCAGCACTCTGGGCAGAAGTGGTATAGGCCGAAAGGCGTACAATAGGCCGCAATTCCACTCTCGACGAAAAGCGTCTCCGAGCGAGTGCCGCCTTGGAAATTCCAACGCTCAGAACTGATGACATTGCGCGTTCTTTTCGGTGGCGAATAGATCTAACCAAGGCTCTCCCCACTGCTGAAAGAGACCTTGCGCTACGTCCAAATTCAGACGCCATTCGTGATCCATCATGCACTGACGGCTGAGTTTGTCCGCCCTGGCGTTCAGAGAACCTGCCAGGTGTTGAACCATCAGGGTCACGCCCTGATGTTCCAGCCACTGCCAGAGGCGCAGAGCCTCCTGGCAAAGGGTCCACGACCCCACCCCGCCCTGTTTGTTACAGTACTACATGGCGGTGGTGTTGTCCGTGAACACCTGCACTACACTCCCCCGGACAGAGGGGAGGAATGCCTTCAGTGCTAGACGAATCACCCACAGCTCCAAAAGGTTGATATGGAGAGGCCTCTGATATCCGCCTCTCCCATGTGGCCTCCCCAGCCCTGGAGGGGCGCGTCCGTCACACCTACGTGCTCCGGTTGGGGAAGGGAGAGGGACCTGCCGCTGACCCAATCGCGGTCCGTGAGCCACCACTGCAGCTGTCTCGCAGTGCCCTCTGAGATCAGGACATGGTCGGAGAGGTTGCCCTGATGCTGGGCCCATTGAAACTTCAGGTCCCACTGCAGAGCCCGCATCCGCCACCGGGCGTGATGCACCAGAAGGATGCAGGAGGCCATCAGCCCCAGAAGCCGCAGCATAAACCTGACCGAGACCCGGGACAAAAGCTGAAAGAGTGGAATCAGAGCCTGAATGTCCCGAACCCGCTGTTCGGGAGGATAAACCCGAAACTGCGCTGAGTCGAGAACCGCTCCGATGAAGAGGAGCTTCTGAGAGGGGCACAGGTGTGACTTCGGCACATTGATGGAAAACCCCAGCTGATGCAGGAGGTCTGCCGTCGTCTGGAGGTTATTTACAAGGGGGTGGTGAGGGACAGAGTACTCTGAATTAAGCAGAACACTCCTACCCAGTCCACGGATCAGGGCTTGATCCATCACCGTTTTTTAGCTCACTGCACCATCCCAGTTCAGAACCTGGCTATATGCAAATTAGTCTGTCCCTGGCCCAGTGCATCATGGGAACAGGGCAGACCAAACTACCAAGCCAATTCTTTACCAGAAAGGAAACAAGCTTCCGGGGACCGGTTTCTGGCATTACAGCCGTCTTCGGCCCGGCTTGCTTGAATCCTGATGGTGCAGTGAGCAAGGGACTCGCATCCGAGTATACCCTTCCACGCTTATGGTGGCCAAAATTATTTACAAGGGGGTGGTGATGGACAGAGTATTCTGAATTAAGCAGAACACTCCTACCCAGTCCACAGATCAGGGCTTGATCCATCACCGTTTTTTAGCTCACTGCACCATCCCAGTTCAGAACCTGGCTATATGCAAATTAGTCTGTCCCTGGCCCAGTGCATCATGGGAACAGGGCAGACCATACCAAGCCAATTCTTTACCAGAAAGGAAACAAGCTTCCGGGGACCGGTTTCTGGCATTACAGCCGTCTTCGGCCCGGCTTGCTTGAATCCTGATGGTGCAGTGAGCAAGGGACTCGCATCCGAGTATACCCTTCCACGCTTATGGTGGCAAAAATTATTTACAAGGGGGTGGTGATGGACAGAGTATTCTGAATTAAGCAGAACACTCCTACCCAGTCCACAGATCAGGGCTTGATCCATCACCGTTTTTTAGCTCACTGCACCATCCCAGTTCAGAACCTGGCTATATGCAAATTAGTCTGTCCCTGGCCCAGTGCATCATGGGAATAGGGCAGACCAAACTACCAAGCCAATTCTTTACCAGAAAGGAAACAAGCTTCCGGGGACCGGTTTCTGGCATTACAGCCGTCTTCGGCCCGGCTTGCTTGAATCCTGATGGTGCAGTGAGCAAGGGACTCGCATCCGAGTATACCCTTCCACGCTTATGGTGGCCAAAATTATTTACAAGGGGGTGGTGATGGACAGAGTATTCTGAATTAAGCAGAACACTCCTACCCAGTCCACAGATCAGGGCTTGATCCATCACCGTTTTTTAGCTCACTGCACCATCCCAGTTCAGAACCTGGCTATATATAAATTAGTCTGTCCCTGGCCCAGTGCATCATGGGAACAGGGCAGACCAAACTACCAAGCCACTTCTTTACCAGAAAGGAAACAAGCTTCCGGGGACCGGTTTCTGGCATTACAGCCGTCTTCGGCCCGGCTTGCTTGAATCCTGATGGTGCAGTGAGCAAGGGACTCGCATCCGAGTATACCCTTCCACGCTTATGGTGGCCAAAATTATTTACAAGGGGGTGGTGATGGACAGAGTATTCTGAATTAAGCAGAACACTCCTACCCAGTCCACAGATCAGGGCTTGATCCATCACCGTTTTTTAGGTCACTGCACCATCCCAGTTCAGAACCTGGCTATATGCAAATTAGTCTGTCCCTGGCCCAGTGCATCATGGGAACAGGGCAGACCAAACTACCAAACCAATTCTTTACCAGAAAGGAAACAAGCTTCCGGGGACCGGTTTCTGGCATTACAGCCGTCTTCGGCCCGGCTTGCTTGAATCCTGATGGTGCAGTGAGCAAGGGACTCGCATCCGAGTATACCCTTCCACACTTATGGTGGCCAAAATTATTTACAAGGGGGTGGTGATGGACAGAGTATTCTGAATTAAGCAGAACACTCCTACCCAGTCCACAGATCAGGGCTTGATCCATCACCGTTTTTTAGCTCACTGCACCATCCCAGTTCAGAACCTGGCTATATGCAAATTAGTCTGTCCCTGGCCCAGTGCATCATGGGAATAGGGCAGACCAAACTACCAAGCCAATTCTTTACCAGAAAGGAAACAAGCTTCCGGGGACCGGTTTCTGGCATTACAGCCGTCTTCGGCCCGGCTTGCTTGAATCCTGATGGTGCAGTGAGCAAGGGACTCGCATCCGAGTATACCCTTCCACGCTTATGGTGGCCAAAATTATTTACAAGGGGGTGGTGATGGACAGAGTATTCTGAATTAAGCAGAACACTCCTACCCAGTCCACAGATCAGGGCTTGATCCATCACCGTTTTTTAGCTCACTGCACCATCCCAGTTCAGAACCTGGCTATATGCAAATTAGTCTGTCCCTGGCCCAGTGCATCATGGGAACAGGGCAGACCAAACTACCAAGCCACTTCTTTACCAGAAAGGAAACAAGCTTCCGGGGACCGGTTTCTGGCATTACAGCCGTCTTCGGCCCGGCTTGCTTGAATCCTGATGGTGCAGTGAGCAAGGGACTCGCATCCGAGTATACCCTTCCACGCTTATGGTGGCCAAAATTATTTACAAGGGGGTGGTGATGGACAGAGTATTCTGAATTAAGCAGAACACTCCTACCCAGTCCACAGATCAGGGCTTGATCCATCACCGTTTTTTAGGTCACTGCACCATCCCAGTTCAGAACCTGGCTATATGCAAATTAGTCTGTCCCTGGCCCAGTGCATCATGGGAACAGGGCAGACCAAACTACCAAACCAATTCTTTACCAGAAAGGAAACAAGCTTCCGGGGACCGGTTTCTGGCATTACAGCCGTCTTCGGCCCGGCTTGCTTGAATCCTGATGGTGCAGTGAGCAAGGGACTCGCATCCGAGTATACCCTTCCACACTTATGGTGGCCAAAATTATTTACAAGGGGGTGGTGATGGACAGAGTATTCTGAATTAAGCAGAACACTCCTACCCAGTCCACAGATCAGGGCTTGATCCATCACCATTTTTTAGCTCACTGCACCATCCCAGTTCAGAACCTGGCTATATGCAAATTAGTCTGTCCCTGGCCCAGTGCATCATGGGAACAGGGCAGACCAAACTACCAAGCCAATTCTTTACCAGAAAGGAAACAAGCTTCTGGGGACCGGTTTCTGGCATTACAGCCGTCTTCGGCCCGGCTTGCTTGAATCCTGATGGTGCAGTGAGCAAGGGACTCGCATCCGAGTATACCCTTCCACGCTTATGGTGGCCAAAATTATTTACAAGGGGGTGGTGATGGACAGAGTATTCTGAATTAAGCAGAACACTCCTACCCAGTCCACAGATCAGGGCTTGATCCATCACCGTTTTTTAGCTCACTGCACCATCCCAGTTCAGAACCTGGCTATATGCAAATTAGTCTGTCCCTGGCCCAGTGCATCATGGGAACAGGGCAGACCATACCAAGCCAATTCTTTACCAGAAAGGAAACAAGCTTCCGGGGACCGGTTTCTGGCATTACAGCCGTCTTCGGCCCGGCTTGCTTGAATCCTGATGGTGCAGTGAGCAAGGGACTCGCATCCGAGTATACCCTTCCACGCTTATGGTGGCCAAAATTATTTCCAACGGGTGGAGCCCGCCTTCAACAACCAGTCATCGAGGTAGGGGAAGACTGAAACCCCTAACCTGCGCAGATGAGCTGCGACCACCGCCATCACCTTCGTGAACACCCGTGGGGCGCTGGTAAGGCCAAAGGGGAGCACGGTAAACTGAAAGTGCTCGTGGCCTACCGTGAACCGCAGGAAACGCCGGTGGGCTGGCAGGTCGGGGATGTGAATATAAGCGTCCTGCAAGTCCAACACTACCATCCAGTCTCCTGGGTCCAGGGCAGCTAAGACCTGAGCCAGTGTCAGCATTTTGAACTTCTCCTTCCAGAGGAAGCCGTTGACGTTCCGTAGGTCCAAGATAGGGCGTAGGCCCCCTTTGCCCTTTTGGGTACCAGAAAGTAGTGGGAGTAGCAACCACACGCTACTTCTGGCCCAGGAACACGCTCGATGGCCCCCTTGGCCAAGAGGGCCGTAACTTCCTCCTGCAGAAGTCGCAAATGATCCCCCGATACGCGGTGGTATTGCGGTGGCATGGCTGGAGGGGTCGCCTCGAAGGGGAGGGAGTAGCCCCTTCGGACGATTTGCAGCACCCACCTGTCCGAAGTGACAGTGCGCCAGTGGAAGAGGTGATGGCGAACCCTGCCCCCCACTCGCGTCACATGGGTCTGAAAGCACGGACTAGGAGGGTTTTGAGGCGGATGCTGCGGGGGAAGGTGTGGACTGACCTCGCAGTTTTCCCCGACCGCCTCCACGGCGGTTTCCACGGCCGCCACCTCGTTGGATGTTTTTAGTCTGCGGTGCGTGGCTGGCGTCACGTGTGGGGGCGCCCCTTCCTTGGCCACGAAAGGAGCGAAAGGCACCCGTTTGCTGGCACGGGGCCGAGAGGCCCAAGGACCTGGCCGTAGCCTTGGAGTCCTTAAAGCGCTCAAGCACATGGTCTGCCTTGTCGCCAAAGAGGCGACGGCCATCGAACGGCATGTCCATGAGTGTATTCTGGACATCGGCCGAAAAGTTGGCGGACCTCAACCAGGCGTGGCGACGAATCGCCACCGTCGTTGACCAAGTGCCCAAAAGAACGTCGGTTAAGGCCTCATTAAACGGCAGCAGAGGCTCAGCCGAGCTTGACTGCGGTTTAAGTACCTTAGTGAGGAGGTTAGTCCTCACGGCAGCGACGGGGAGTTCAAGGCCCAAGGCCTTGGCCGCCCATGTCAGCACCACAATGTAGGCTGCCCTTTCCTCCGTAGCCACGGTAGGAGGTGAGACAAAACCAGTGTCTGGTGAGGTATCCAGACCACTGGCATCCCCAAGTCCACCTGTCCAGTCCTCCTGGGACTCAGAGGTCCTCAGACCGATCCCAATTCTCCTCGTCACCCATCTCCTGAAATTCAGGGGGGTCATATGATGGGGCCGGTTTGTTGAAGTAGAATTCTCCAAACGGCGTCGAAAGCGGCACCGGAACCGGATCGAGGGAGGCATCGGGGACGACGCTGCCCGAAGACGGCGCCGGTGGTGACACCTGAGGGACCGGCGCCGGTGACGTCGTGAGGTCAACCGGCAACGACCCGGATCCGGAACCGGATCCAACGGGGGCCTGCGGCGCCGGCAGTGCCAGAGCCGAAGCACCCGACGGCGTCGGGGCCGAAGCCCCCGACCCGCTAAGGACCCCAGACGGGTCCGCTGGGCCCGAAGGCGCCGGGGAGCCCATCGGAGGAGTGAGAGACTTCATGGCCATGAGGAACCGCTCGACCTCCTCCGACGTCGCGTGTGGCCCAGGGACCGGAGGGTATGGAGCCGGACGCGACGCCCGTGACTCCAGCGGAGCCGCGTGTGCGGTGTCACCCGAACCCCCGGCCGCGTCGCGTGAGCGTCGGGGGGAGTCGGAAGAGCGATGACGTCTTTTCAACTTCTTGTGCTTACCTGAGTGATGTCGACTCCCGGAGCTATGATGGCTCCGATCCCGCGACCGGTCCCTCGACCTCCGTCCGGACTGGGACCTCTCGCGGCGCGGGTCTGACTGCCGGAGTTCGAGTCGCTTGCGGGACCGCTCCCGCCTAGCTTTCGAAGTCAGGGCCTGGCAGTCGGAACAGGTCTTGTCATCGTGGTCGACGCCGAGACAGTGGAGACACCGAATGTGAGGGTCGGTAACCGACATCAGCCGGTCACAATCCTCACATGGTTTAAAACCAGGCATCCCTATCGGCACCGTTCGGAGTCGAAGACTCGAAAAAAATGATCAAAAGGGATCAAAAAAGTTTAGTCAAAAAAGACTAAGGTACCACTTTTTCCGGATCTGCGCTGCTGGCGCGGAAAAAAGAAGAACTGACGTCAGCACGCGGAGGCGGCGTCTAAGTACTCCGACGACGTCATCGCGGCGCCCACGATGCCGACGACGGACGCGGAGCCGCAGACAACGCCTACCGACGCGCAAGGGTACTGCTACGCAAAACATTTCGGATCCAGTCTGACGCCTGGGGATATTCTAAGGTAAGGAATCTATCACTAACGTGTCTCATTCAGATTAAGATATTAACTTCTTCCGCAACAATTACAATTCCCCAAATGACCATGATCCGGTTTTTAATCATCAGCATACTTTAAAAGAATTTCCTCTGCTCACTACCCAGGACACTGAATGGTTACTTAACTCTGCTAAATCAGGCTCTCCCAAAGATCTATTACCCACCAAAGAGGCAAAAAAACTTGCAGCCGAATTAGCAGAGCCTCTCTGCTCTATCCTCAATTGCTCCATTAAACAGGGCCGTCTCCCTAAAGAATGGAAGGATGCGCAGATCATGCCCATTAGGAAAAATCTCAAATTATCTCCTAATGATGTGTCCAATTACCGCCCCATTTCTCTACTTCCCCTGTATAGTAAACTACTGGAAAAGCATATGAACACCCACCTCTCTGCTTTTATAGAAGCCTCCAACTGCCTCGACCAATCTCAGTCAGGTTTCCGTCCCATGCATAGCACTGAACTAGCATTGGTGAATGTAACGGACGACATTCGTAGGCTGGCGGACGATGGTCAAGCAGTGATTCTCATACTGCTTGACCTGTCTGCTGCTTTTGACACCATTTCACATCAAATCCAGCTGGACAGATGGTGCTCTATAGGCATCCTGAATTGTGCTCTGGCCTGGCTCCAGGACTTCCTCAGTAACAGGACCCAAACAGTGAACCTCGGACCTTTCTCTTCCAAGACTACCCCAGTCACCAAAGGGGTACCGCAAGGGTCCTGCCTGAGCCTATCCCTGTTTAATGTATATGTCGCACCTCTTTCAGCACTACTCAGGAAGGTCGGGTTTATCCCGATCTCCTACGCAGATGATACTCAACTTATTCTATCTTACAAGAAAGACACTCCTGACATCCAAAACATGTTTAAGGGAGGAATGAGAGCCATAACATCTTGGATGAGCAGCAACTTCCTACAGTTGAACTCAGGAAAGACTGAAGTATACTCTTTAAGGATGCGATAACCAACTGGTCCCCCAGTTGGTGGCCAGATGATCTGGGTCCATCGCCATCGCCAAAGACAGTTGTTAAAAACTTAGGGGTGCTAATAGATAAAAACCTAAACATGGATGAACACATAGCTACAACAAAAAGAGCATGCTTCCACCCAATTAGCCTCCTCCGTAAAGTCTTTCACTTCTTACCCGCATCCACGCGCAAAACCCTGGTTCATGCTCTGGTACTCAGCCGTTTGGATTTTAGCAACGCTCTGCTTATCGCCGCTAAGGAATCAGCCTTGCAAGGCCTTCAGGTGGTCCAGAATACAGCTGCACGCCTGGTGACAAGCGGCCCCTATCGCGCTCCCTCGCTCCCCCTGTTGCGCAAGCTTCACTGGATTCCTGTGCGCAAAAGAATACATTTTAAAATCTGTTGTATTGTTTTTAAAGGCATAAACCAGATGGGCCCTACCTATCTTGCAGATAAGCTAGTGAAACACACACCGACTCGCTCCCTTCGTTCCGAAGGCAAAGGCCTACTCACCATCCCGTGCATAAAGCAAGCCAGGCTGGGAGGAAAATCTTTCTCCTACCTGGCCCCTAAAATGTGGAATCAACTACCTTTTGACATTCGCCTCACCACTAACTACCTAGACTTCAGAAAGAGGCTTAAAACACTACTTTTCTAACCTTGTTACTCATATCAACAGCCGAACTTAGCGCAGAGATACCCCATTTGGGGTGATTCAGGCGCTTTATAAATAACATAAATAAAAAAAAGACATAAATAAACAGCCCAGCCCGAACTGCCAAGCCATGTCTTCTCTGGACCAGAAACAAGAATCCTACAACTGGTTTCGGGGTACCATACCACATCAGCTAGGTTAGCATGAATCCAGTGGCAACGTGAGCAAGGGACCCTCGTCTGGACATACGCTGCCAACTTAGGGCGAACAAAGCAAACACAAGGAGATGATGGACAGAGTGCTAAAACTGTACAAACACTCACCCCCAGTCACAGACCTGGTTTGAATCCATCATTATTCTTTAGCTCACTTCACCACCCCAGTTCAGACACAGCTATATGCAAATCAGCCTTGACCCTGTACCTAATGGGCACAGTCCAGCCCGAACTGCAAAGCCATGTCTTCTCTGGACCAGAAACAAGCATCCTGGGCCCGGTTTTGAGGTAACATACCTCGTCAGCTAGGCTAGCATGAATCCAGTGGCAAAGTGAGCAAGGGACTCGCATCTGGGCATACCCTGCCAACTTGGGGCGAACAAAGCAAACACAGGGAGATGATGGACAGAGTGCTGACATTTTTCAAACACTCACCCCCAGTCAGAGATCAGGGTTGACTCCATCATCATTCTTTAGCTCACTTTACCACCCCAGGTCAGACACAGCTATATGCAAATCAGCTTTGACCCTATACCTAATGGGAACAGCCCAGCCCGAACTGCGAAGCCAAGTCTTCCCTGAACCAGACACAAGCATCCTGGGACCAGTTTTAGGGTAACACCCCTCAACAGCCAGGCTAGCTTGAATCCAGTGGCAAAGGGAGCAAGGGGTCCACATCTGTGCATACCCTGCCAACTTAGGGCAAACAAAGCAAACACTAGGAGATGATGGATGGAGTGGTGAAACTTTTTAAACACTCACCCCAGTTACAAATCAGGGTTGAATCCATCATCATTCTTTAGCTCACTTCGACACCCCAGTTCAGACACAGCCATATGCAAACCAGCCCTGACCTGTACCTAATGGGCACAGTCCAACCCGAACTGCAAAGCCATGTCTTCTCTGGACCAGAAACAAGCATCCTGGGACCGGCTTCAGGTTAACACATCTCATCAGCTAGGCTAGCTTGAATCCAGTGGCAAAGTGAACAAGGGACCAGGTCTGGGCATACTCTGCCAACTTAGGGCGAACAAAGCAAACACTAGGAGATGATGGACGGAGTGCTGAAACTTTTTTTACCCCCATGTCACAGATCTGGGTGGAATCCATCATCATTCTTTAGCTCACTTCGGCACTCCAGCTCAGACACAGATATATGGAAATCAGTCTTGACCCTGTACCTCATGGGAACAGCCCAGCCCGAACTGCCAAGCCAAGTCTTCCCTGGACCAGAAACAAGCATCCTGGGACCGGTTTCGGGGTAACACACCCCATCAGCTAGGTTAGCGTGAATTTAGTGGCAAAGTGAGCAAGGGACCCACGTCTGGGCATACCCTGCCAACTTAGGGCGAACAAAGCAAACACAAGGATATGATGGAAGGAGTGCTGAAACCTTACACACACTCACCCCCAGTACTCACCCCCAGTCACAGATCTGGGTTGAATCCATCATCATTCTTCAACTCACTTCGCCACCTCAGTTGAGACACAGCTATATGCTAATCAGCCTTGACCCTGTACCTAATGGGAACAGTCCAGCCCGACCTGCCAAGCCATGTCTTCTCTGGACCAGAAACAAGCATCCTGGGACTGGTTTCGGGGTAACATACCTCATCAGCCAGGCTAGCATGAATCCAGTGGCAAAGTGAGCAAGGGACCCAGGTCTGGGCATACTCTGCCAACTTAGGGCGAACAAAGCAAACACAAGGATATGATGGAAGGAGTGCTGAAACCTTACACACACTCACCCCCAGTCACAGATCTGGGTTGAATCCATCATCATTCATCAGCTCACTTCGACACCCCAGTTCAGACACAGCCATATGCAAACCAGTCTTGACCCTGTACCTAATGGGCACAGTCCAACCCGAACTGCAAAGCCATGTCTTCTCTGGACCAGAAACAAGCATTCTGGGACCGGTTTCAGGGTAACACATCTCATCAGCTAGGCTAGCTTGAAACCAGTGGCAAAGTGAACAAGGGACCCAGGTCTGGGCATACTCTGCCAATTTAGGGCGAACAAAGCAAACACAAGGAGAAGATGGACAGAGTGCTGAAACTTTTCAAACACTCACCCCCAGTCAGAGATCAGGGTTGAATCTATCATCATTCTTTAGCTCACTCCGCCACCCCAGTTCAGACACAGCTATATGCAAATCAGTCTTGACCCTGTACCTCATGGGAACAGTGCTGCACAAACTGCCAAGCCATGTCTTCCCTGGACCAGAAACAAGCATCCTGGGATAAGTTTCAGGTTAACACCCCTCATCAGCCAGGCTAGATTGAATCCAGTGGCAAAGTGAGCAAGGGACCCACATCTAGGCATACCCTGCCAAATTTGGGCGAACAAAGCAAACACAAGGAAATGATGGATGGAGTACTGAAACCTTACAAACACTCACCCCTAGTCAGAGATCTGGGTTGAATCCATCATCATTCTTTAGCTCACTTCGCCACCCCAGTTCAGACACAGCTATATGCAAAGCAGTCTTGACCCTCTACCTCATGGGAACAGTCCAGCCCGAACCGCCAAGCCATGTCTTTCCTGGACCGGAAACAAGAATACTGGGACCAGTGTTCCCTGTAAGACGCACGCAGGCGCACACCTTACTGACCCCCGAGCATGCAGAGTCCCGAGGGAAGCGCGCACACATGCTGTAAGAGCTTTCGCGCCGCCGCTTATAAAACGCGAGCGGCGCAAAAACGGCAATTTCGTGTGTGGGGGAATATTAATTGGCAAGTGGCTCCTGCACTACTAATGGGCCATGGCTGCAGGCTGTTTGTGGCCTTTGTGAAAACATTTGTTAATTGCAGCACTGTCATGCACGGCAATTAACGACGTGTAAAGCACATGTCGTGCTTTTGGACTTGCTAAATTTCTTCTCTTAATGGAGCGCGGCTGGGGGCTGAATGTGAGCCCTTGTGAAAATATGTTTAATTGCAGCGCATGACAGTGCTGCAATTAACAAATGTTTTCACAAAGGGCAACAAGCAGCCCGCAGCCACAAACCATTAGGAAAGAAATACAGCAATAGAAAAGACATGAATAGGCGTTGTCTCCCACCTCTATTTTGCCACCACTTTAATCATGTTATAGTGAACAAAACGGTTCTTAGCTTATTTCCAAATCAACAAACCAATGCTGTATAGAAACACAATGGAAAACTATACTTGTTATAAAATTTCCAAACCCAGCCGGGAAAGGATTTTATTTTATAAAGAAGCAATGTTCAATTCAGTAATACATTCATAATCACATGACACAAGCCTGTGTCGTACAAGAAAAAGAGGGAAATAGAAAGATAGCATAAGGGTGAAAGGGGTGTCTATCAGGCAAAGAGCGAGAGCAAAGACAGGGTACTGTTTATAAGTAAAAAATCAATCACAGTATCGCCTGGAGTGGAACATAAACAATCTTATTGCTCAATGTTATAAATATGAAACCACTCATGGGTGTCGACGTTTCGATCCCTATTGCTCAATAAGATACATGGGATCATCATCAGGACATTTGTAATACACAAGACATGCCTGATTGTAAAAGAAGCCTGTTTGGGAGAGACGAAGAAAAAGGATATTTCAAACAACTTAAGAGCAGTTTTTCAGACGCATGCCAACTGTACATCGAAATCGCAGTGTGTGGCCAAGTGCACAGTGAGTGTGACTCAATCAAGCATCAAGTAACAGCATTTAAAACAACTCGGAATCGCAGTGGCGTGCGTGAAGGACTGCAAGAATCACAGTGACGTGACGTGATCGTGCTCCATTCAGATGGGTATGGGGATTGTAGGTAAGACGTGTCTGTGATACAGAAAATTATTTATTAGGAATGAGGGCGGGGGTCACTTATAATCCCCGTGTGGTAGTACCCTTTTGTCAATTGGTTCGGAGAAACAAAGGTATGGAGGGCGCAAGGTTGGTTCCCCCGAGTTTTAAAAATAACAAAGCCCATGAATTCTTAGTTAAAACCGCTAGAACAGGACAACATACCAGTTAGTGAAATGGCATGGAAGTCTCTTCGGGGGTCCGTACAGGTTTTGTAAAGAGAGACAATTAGGCAGTGCTAATCGTTTTCCACCGTGAAAGCGGCGCTGAAAACAGAAAGGCGCATTAAGTTTCAGGCTGCGGGAGCGGCTCTGTGAGTAAGTGCGGCACTCAGCGCGAGGGTGTCTAGCTTACCTTGCAGTGTTGCAATTAACACGCAATGCGAAGATTATAAAATTAACAGTGCAGGTAATCAAGGACCATGCACGTAGGGTCCCAACAATGTGGATTTAGACGCTATAAGGAGAAAGGGAAAGGAATGAAAACATTGCAGACCGCGGGTGGGTCATAACTAAACAGCTTGGACGCGCAGCAACTACTTACTCAGTCCCGATGAGGACTCGTCTTCACGTGGCTTCTCGGTCGATGCCGAATGGAAGTCAGTGGGCTAGGGGATCGCGCCGGGATAGTATAACCCAAGTAGGTCACATGACCATGACTGCGGGTGCCATGCCTAAGAGGACAGATGTCTAATGCGGGGGCCATTTTGTAATGGATAAATAACGGGCAAGGAGTGCGGGTGCAAACATGGTAATAGTGCCAAGGTGACTTCAGATAAAGTGAAACATATCGTTAATAAGAAACATTAATTAGCACACTTACATGGGGTCACATTTTCAGTTTTCCATGTAACCATGGACTATTCATGGAGTATTCACTGCGAAGCATTGACCCAGAGGGTTAGTCCATTACTGTGTTATCTTGATTCATTGCACACTGTTCAATCAAAGCAACATAGTCCATTGCTGTCTTATCTTGATTTATTGCTCACTGTTCCATCAGAGCAACGTAGTCCAGTCCTCACTCCGATTGAGCCCAGTCCGAATAGTATTAAATTGAATGATGGATTTCAATTCCTCACGATTTAACAACTGTTGTAGGTTACCACCCCTCTGCGGTAGTTTGACGGATTTCAGAACTGTCCATTGCAAGTCCTCCGCTGTGTGCTTCATGCTGGCATAATGTTCAACCAGGGGCGCATTAGGAGTACCACACCTAATGCGGCTTCGATGCTGACTTATTCTGGTCTTAATCTTTTGGGTGGTTTGACCCACATACATCAACGGGCAAGGGCATAGAATCGCATAAATCAGATTGTGACTATTACAGTTTGTGAAATCTCTTAATTCAACCGTGATGTTATTGTGACTAAACGTGCGCCCCTCAAGTGTAAAATCACAAACAATGCAATGACCACATTTTACATGGCCTCTAACTGGGGGCAGGCCCCAACTGGACTCAATTGTACCTGACGGAGGCTGCGAAGGTAGGGCTGCTCGTACCAAATGGTCTTTTATATTTTTGCTTTTCTTGAAAGCAAACAGGGGTTTGTCAAAGGCCAGCTGACCTGCATTTAAGGTTGGCCAATGTCGTAGAATTGTTTTCCGAATTTTATCAGAGATTGGGGAAAAGGTTGTGACACAGGCAATCCTGCCTGCACTGGGCCTAGTTTTTGGTTGGAGGAGAACCTCTCTGGGACAGTACCATGCACGTTTAGAGGCATTACGCACTAACCTGTTCGGATAACCTCTTGATTTGAGTTTTGAGCACAGGATCGTTGCCTCTTTAAAGTAATCAACTTTAGCAGAGCAATTCCTTCTAATCCGAAGGAACTGTGAGTATGGAAGTGAGTCCTTCAGGGCTTTAGGGTGATTACTATTGTACCTGAGTAATGTATTCCGCTCAGTTGGTTTTCTATAGAGTCGAGTGAGTAGCTCCCCTGCCTCATGATAAATCAAAAGATCCAGGAATGGTATCTCTGTTTTATGGCTTGAGAGAGTAAACTGCAAACTGTCACAATTGTTGTTTAGCCAGTGCAAAAACGAGTTAAGGCCTTCTTCCTCTGAATTCCAAATCAGAAAAATATCGTCTATGTACCGACGCCAAATACCAATGCTGGTCCTGAATGGATTTGTGTCGGCTAGGATTGAGCTTGTCTCAAGCGCATCCATATAAAGAATGGCCAGATGAGGAGCAAAAATCGCTCCCATCGAGCATCCCTTAATCTGTTGGTAGAATGTCCCATCAAAAATAAAGAAGTTTCTGGTAAGACAGAGTTCTAGCAATTGCAAGACAAACAACGTCGGTACCCTGTGTGGTCTGGGTCTGGAATCTAGTACTCGCTCTATGACAAGTAGAGCCGCTCCCTGAGGGATATTAGTGTAGAGCGACTCTACGTCTAGCGTGCAAAGTGTTTGGTTGTTGGGGTCATAGGGGAAATGTTCCACGAGATTGATCATTTCCATGCTGTCACGGACGTAACAGCATGTTTCAGGCACAAAGTCTTTAATAAAAAAGTCCACATAGGACCCTAACGGTTCCAAAATAGAGCCACAGGCCGATACTATCGGTCGGCCTGGTGGGTTAACACTGTTTTTATGAACCTTAGGGAGTGTGTAGATGACTGGGAGTCTGGGACACTTAACATTCAGGAAATTGAATTCCTTCTTGCTAAGAAACCCCTCGTCCCTGCCAACCACTGTAATTTGTTTTATCAGGCCTTGAATTTCAACCGTTGGGTTCCGGCCTAGTCTCAGGTAGTGTTCCCTATTATTCAATTGTCGAATAATCTCGCTTTTATAGGCATCAATATTTTGCAGGACAATGCCTCCGCCCTTATCAGCGCTCTTAATGATTAGGTCCGTATTGCCTTTAAGTGAGTCTATTGCCTCCTTCTCATTCTTTGAAATGTTGTAGGGAATGTATATCCTCTTACTTCCCAAGAACTCGAGCTCTTTGAGAATGAGTTTCTCAAACGTAATGATCTCAGGCGGAATCATACTCGCCGTAGGGAGGAAAGTAGAAGGAGGGGCAAACGGGGTGTTACGGTTTGCCTCAGGAGTAGGGTGCAATTGGAAGAATGCTTTCAGCCGTACCAGTCTAAAAAAGCGTAGTAACTCCGTTTGCAACTCCATGAAATTGGGGCGAACAGTGGGAACAAAGGAGAGTCCTTTTTTCAGAACTTCCAATTCTGAGTGCTGCAGAACATGACTAGATAAGTTAAAAATAGGCAATGTTTCAGTCACATTCTCTGTTGTGGGTATCACCACTGATAAGAATTGTTGCGTGTCCTCCGTTCCCCAGGGGCGTTGAACCATGTTCGGGGTTTCTTGGCCCTCCCTCGCTGAGGGGTTCCTGGTTGGCCTCTGGCTAAAAAATTGCCTTGTGCACCACCACGACCTCTACCTCGGTTGCTTCCTCCCTCTCCTGGATCTGAGTTATCAGATGAATCTTCGGAGGTGTCTGAGAACCCAACTATGTTCTGTCTCTTATTGAAGCGGCCCCAAGGTCTATTCTGGGGATTGAAATGTGGCCTGTTGGTATAAAACTCTTTATTCAAATATGGATAATTGGTCTCAGCGCTGTAATTTCTGATATCTTTTTTAACCTTATTAGCTTTTTTGTTCTGTTCAATACGACAGTAATCAGCTATTGTTTTTTCCACCTGTTCCAGCAATTTCTTACATTCAGCTGTGGGGTCAGAGTCATTAATTTCTTTAAGTAAATCTGCAATCTCAACCTCAAGGGTTTTCAGTGTTTCTGTCGCAATGTCGATGCCAAGGGCCAGCCACTGTCTTGAGCATGTGGTCCCAATGTGGCTGAAGTTGGTAATGTATTTGGGATTATCCGTGAAGATCCCAGGGATATTACGTACTTGGAGACCAAGTGGGATTACTCCGGATTTGAGGTAATCAGTTAACATTAATACCATTAGTTTTAATCTAACTTGCTTTTTTTGCAGTTTCTCTAACTGCTCTGGGAGACTGGATGTTGCAGATGTCGGAGCATCGGGAGTTTCTGACAAGAGTGACGGTAATGTGCATAGGTGCTTAATGTGGTCTATTGAATACAACGGGGCATGGTCTGACATCTCCTAGGGCTAGAACAAAGGAAGAAAGGTAAATTCAAAAGTGTACAAGTGTGTGTACAGGGACACTAGGAAGGTCGACCTCGATGCCGAGGTAAAACGAGTTTAGAGAAAACCCTGCAATCCTGGTGATTGCGCTATAGTTTTATAAGTAACAAGGGAGACCCAACAGATAGCTAAGTACCATGGGTATAACAACGTTATAGTGAACAAAACGGTTCTTAGCTTATTTCCAAATCAACAAACCAATGCTGTATAGAAACACAATGGAAAACTATACTTGTTATAAAATTTCCAAACCCAGCCGGGAAAGGATTTTATTTTATAAAGAAGCAATGTTCAATTCAGTAATACATTCATAATCACATGACACAAGCCTGTGTCGTACAAGAAAAAGAGGGAAATAGAAAGATAGCATAAGGGTGAAAGGGGTGTCTATCAGGCAAAGAGCGAGAGCAAAGACAGGGTACTGTTTATAAGTAAAAAATCAATCACAGTATCGCCTGGAGTGGAACATAAACAATCTTATTGCTCAATGTTATAAATATGAAACCACTCATGGGTGTCGACGTTTCGATCCCTATTGCTCAATAAGATACATGGGATCATCATCAGGACATTTGTAATACACAAGACATGCCTGATTGTAAAAGAAGCCTGTTTGGGAGAGACGAAGAAAAAGGATATTTCAAACAACTTAAGAGCAGTTTTTCAGACGCATGCCAACTGTACATCGAAATCGCAGTGTGTGGCCAAGTGCACAGTGAGTGTGACTCAATCAAGCATCAAGTAACAGCATTTAAAACAACTCGGAATCGCAGTGGCGTGCGTGAAGGACTGCAAGAATCACAGTGACGTGACGTGATCGTGCTCCATTCAGATGGGTATGGGGATTGTAGGTAAGACGTGTCTGTGATACAGAAAATTATTTATTAGGAATGAGGGCGGGGGTCACTTATAATCCCCGTGTGGTAGTACCCTTTTGTCAATTGGTTCGGAGAAACAAAGGTATGGAGGGCGCAAGGTTGGTTCCCCCGAGTTTTAAAAATAACAAAGCCCATGAATTCTTAGTTAAAACCGCTAGAACAGGACAACATACCAGTTAGTGAAATGGCATGGAAGTCTCTTCGGGGGTCCGTACAGGTTTTGTAAAGAGAGACAATTAGGCAGTGCTAATCGTTTTCCACCGTGAAAGCGGCGCTGAAAACAGAAAGGCGCATTAAGTTTCAGGCTGCGGGAGCGGCTCTGTGAGTAAGTGCGGCACTCGGCGCGAGGGTGTCTAGCTTACCTTGCAGTGTTGCAATTAACACGCAATGCGAAGATTATAAAATTAACAGTGCAGGTAATCAAGGACCATGCACGTAGGGTCCCAACAATGTGGATTTAGATGCTATAAGGAGAAAGGGAAAGGAATGAAAACATTGCAGACCGCGGGTGGGTCATAACTAAACAGCTTGGACGCGCAGCAACTACTTACTCAGTCCCGATGAGGACTCGTCTTCACGTGGCTTCTCGGTCGATGCCGAATGGAAGTCAGTGGGCTAGGGGATCGCGCCGGGATAGTATAACCCAAGTAGGTCACATGACCATGACTGCGGGTGCCATGCCTAAGAGGACAGATGTCTAATGCGGGGGCCATTTTGTAATGGATAAATAACGGGCAAGGAGTGCGGGTGCAAACATGGTAATAGTGCCAAGGTGACTTCAGATAAAGTGAAACATATCGTTAATATGAAACATTAATTAGCACACACACATGTAAGTGTGCTAATTAATGTTTCTTATTAACGATATGTTTCACTTTATCTGAAGTCACCTTGGCACTATTACCATGTTTGCACCCGCACACCTTACTGACCCCCGAGCATGCAGAGTCCCGAGGGAAGCGCGCACACATGCTGTAAGAGCTTTCGCGCCGCCGCTTATAAAACGCGAGCGGCGCAAAAACGGCAATTTCGTGTGTGGGGGAATATTAATTGGCAAGTGGCTCCTGCACTTCTTTACTAATGGGCCATGGCTGCAGGCTGTTTGTGGCCTTTGTGAAAACATTTGTTAATTGCAGCACTGTCATGCACGGCAATTAACGACGTGTAAAGCACATGTCGTGCTTTTGGACTTGCTAAATTTCTTCTCTTAATGGAGCGCGGCTGGGGGCTGAATGTGAGCCCTTGTGAAAATATGTTTAATTGCAGCGCATGACAGTGCTGCAATTAACAAATGTTTTCACAAAGGGCAACAAGCAGCCCGCAGCCACAAACCATTAGGAAAGAAATACAGCAATAGAAAAGACATGAATAGGCGTTGTCTCCCACCTCTATTTTGCCACCACTTTAATCATGTCACCAGCCTCTCCTCACTAGCGGTACATGTCTCTGTTGTGGCTGGCTCGGGCAGATGTGTGTGCGCTCTGCTCAGCTGCTCAGCTGACAGCTCGGGTGAGACAGAGCCTTAGCTGCCAAGGTTTCATACTTCTAACCAATTTCATTTAATTTTGTTAATTTACACCTCTGCTTACAATTCTGTACTTACTGTGCTCAGTAGTATAGAACTTTGCAATTTGGCTTTCATTTATCTCTACCAGGGCCTCCTCTGAAGTTTGTGCCCTTCCATTTCTGGTGCTTTGCAGCAGTTTTAGGATTTTCTTAGAGTTTCTTGTTGCTCAGATAGCTGTAATTTCTTTTATTTATAGGTTTTTCCTCTTTTTCATGGCTGGATTTTACTCGCCAGAAAGTGTCACTCATAGTTGTTGAAATGTCACTCATAATTACATTGTAATTATGAAAATGTCACACACAAGCAATCTGAAACCTTGGCAGCTATGTGTAAACCACACATCCTGCTTTTGGGCTTGCTGCCACCAAGCCTCCTAAAAGTTATACACAGCAGTAGTTGGCGGCCAGATTGTGAGCTGTGCATGGAGATAGACCAGGCTTTGCTGCATGCAGCTGACTATACATATAATGAGGGTGTTGTCCTCGTGTGAAGAGTTGGATGTCTTGCATGTTCCTGGCCTCCAGCAATTTTCAGGCATCAATTAAAATGTCTAGATAACTCTGGTGATTAATCGTCTTGCTGGAAAGAGATGAAGGTTTGTCTAGTGGAAGTTTTGACTCATCCAAAGGTCACGCAGTGGGTTAAAATGCCTGCTGCTAAGAACGTGTACCATGCAGATAGCAAAGTGCATAAATGTAAAAAGGGCAGTGGGTTACTGCTTGTGTAAGAGATCTCATTTTGTTACTTGTGGTTTGTAAGTCAAAATCCTGATATAGAGCATTGAGCTATTAACTGTCATCAAACAGCTGTGTGTTAACTGCAAGTATTATGTAAGAGCAATATGTTTTTTTGCCCAATCTTTTTTATCTTAATCTTGCCAAAGGGTTCATTTGGGTAAAAACAATTCTTGTTTTTAAAGAGAACCTCTAACAATGGTGTTACATTTTAGATTTAGAATTTGTACTTTTCCAGAATAATCACTCTTAAACTGTATTGCCTACTAGTATTGCTGACTCCTACACTATACTTTGTAGTCCTGTCTGATGTAACACTTCCAATACACTGATTTACACACCTATGATTACCTCTGTGCAATGTGTGTATTATGTAAAGTGCTCTAACACCTTACACTAATATGATTGGTGCTATAATACTAAATTAATCAGAGAGCCAGTGGTTCTGGAGACTTGAGGGCCGCTATTAAAGGGTGCCAGTGTTAAAGGCGGCCCGGCTGTGCCTAGTTGAAGTCGGATGCCCAAAGTCCAATTGAACAACCTGTAGAGCACACGTCATTCTTTTGGACTTGCTGCATTTCTTTTAGGTACCACGTAAGTTAGAAATCTCTCTGCTTAGCCTAGTGTGCCGCCTGGCTGGTAGTTCGTTGCTTCTTTCTGTCTGTGCATCCAGATATACAATGCAACAAGTAAAATTACACCTACAGCAGTAAAATCTTATAATGGTACCATCATTGGAGTCTTTTTTTTTTTTTTTGTTATCCTCATTTGCCTGGCCCTGCTCTTATTCAGCCTCCAACTGCCATGTGCGTGTTAAGAATGCAACAGTTCATTGCACCTGATGACACGATTGGTAGGAGTTGGCAAGAGATGGCCCGAAGAGTAAAATGGGTAATGACTCCAAACTTGATATTTTAATCAACAAGAAAAAAGAGAAAAGGTAACATGGAAAGAGGGCGCTCAGCTGTGAGTATGGCTCTATTATAGGTTCAGAATTATTCCCAAGGACTGCTACAAGGCTGGAAAGGAAGGTTACCCAACTTCCTTAATTTATCCCGGATGAATCCAAGATGTAAAACTAATTCTGAATTCCTGTTGAGCAGTCTAACATCAGATTATTATCTTCAAAAACAACAGAAATTGTATTTATCACAATTCAGATAACAAATATAAGAACGAAAGTACAATTCCTCGTCCAATAAACAGTCAAACACCAAAATCCTGAATTGCGTTGATCCGTGTTTAAATTTCAAATTTCAAAGTTCAATCCAGATTTTTTAATTATCACGGACATCTCTATTTTGGAAAGAGAGCATTGGACGCTTATCTATTGAGACTTAGGTAAGGGAAGTTCGGTGTTTATTATTTACGCTTGCTGCAATATATTGTATCAAACAGGATTTTAACTTTGCGATCTTTATGACAGATCCATTGAGAAATAAATACAGATCCATTGAGAAATAAATACATCGCTATTATATGAGATATTCGTGGGAGTGGAAAAATGGAGAGGTACAATTTATTATTCACTATTATTTGTGCTAACATTGACGATACTACGGGACTTGTTGAATGTATATAGATAACTTATGAGCCTATGCCATTAGGTGTAACAACGATTGAACTTCAAGTTGTGGTGACATAGCTTAGAGCCTCCCTATATCATTCCAGATACTGTTGATTTTCGTGATATACGCTTGCTGGAAGATATTTGATAACTGAAGGATAATCTATTTTGATCGAGGTAATACACTTATATGATACGAATTTGGCGAAATGGCAGAATGTTTTTCTGTAAATCATGACTTAACACCGGGATCCACATAATGTGTGTACTGTTATAGTTTGTCACTACAATAAGGGTACTATGTTTTATCTTTTCACCTAGGTGGTGATTTCCTTTGGAGTATAACTTAACCTTTTCGTAAACAATTGGATTACTCTTATTCTTTATACTATATAACCTTCTACATTAGCTTATTTTGTATTACTTTGGCTTGCAGCCCTGAGGAAGTTGATTGGCATAGACTAATGCCCAACGAAACACGTGTTGGCTGCTGTGGATGTTCTTTGAAAGTTGTGAAACTTGGATTCTGATTTTGAGAAATTTGGAATGAACTTTGAGGATACTTTGAATGAATAAAGAACTTGAGAAACTGAAAAAAATCTGGATTGAACTTTGAAATTTGAAATTTAAACATGGATCAACGCAATTCAGGATTTTGGTGTTTGACTGTTTATTGGACGAGGAATTGTACTTTCGTTCTTATATTTGTTATCTGAATTGTGATAAATACAATTTCTGTTGTTTTTGAAGATAATAATCTGATGTTAGACTGCTCGGCAGGAATTCAGAATTAGTTTTACATCTTGGATTCATCCGGGATAAATTAAGGAAGTTGGGTAACCTTCCTTTCCAGCCTTGTAGCAGTCCTTGGGAATAATTCTGAACCTATAATAGAGCCATACTCACAGCTGAGCGCCCTCTTTCCATGTTACCTTTTCTCTTTTTTCTTGTTAGTAAAATTTTGGGTTGGGCTGCCGCTAGTGGCTGTAAAATAAATAATAATAATGAACCGAGAACAAGAAGCTCAAGATTTATTTAATAACTTAAGCACAGGCTCATCTGTGAATGTAGCAGTAGCCTCTACTGCACCAGCAAAACAGGAAGGTCTAAGAGCCAAATTCGTTAGACTAGAGAAACTGAAGAGAGCAGAATTGAATAAGTGGTGGGATGCGGTAACATTAAAGCAATATCTCACCCTTAACCGCATCCCCAGAGGTTTGAGATCAACCATCATACCAACCTATGAAGATTTAGAGCCCGATTTACTAGACAAATGGGAGCATGAGTTAACCACTAGTTCAAGTAACTTGATAAGGATACTTATAGATAATGCTGAACGTAAGATTGAGAAACTTCTGATTGAGATTAAAACGTGTGAAGATGAAATTAAATTAAACAATTAAACTTACCAGAAGCTACTATGAAGAATTATAACATGTTAGACGAGATCTTGACCAACCTACAAGCAGATATCAAAAGGAGAAAAGCGCGTAAATTGAAAAGGGACGAACAGGACTATACAGCCGGCAGGGTATTTACCTTTGCGCGTAAATTTGATTATCTCTTCCAGAAAGGTTATAACAACAGAAGGAATATGACACCTTTAAGCTCAGCTGTTAACACTTCATCAAGTAGTATATCAACTGATGGAGAAAGTACAGGAGCTCCCATTGCTCAGAGTGGAGACGCCACTAATAACAAAAAAATTTTAGTGGAAGTACAGAGGTTCAAAAGAGGAATTCGAGATACAGGAGGGAGATATGGCAATGCACAAACAGTAAGACAAGGAGAGGGAGCCGTGGCAAACGCAGGAGAAGTGGTCCCAGGGATGAGGGAGAGACTAAGATCGTGGAGGAAATAAATATAGGATCTAAAGAAATTGAAGTGATCAACCTTTCTTCTATTGAATTGTCTGTGAGTATGAATAATGTGCTGAAGAAGGGTCTTGGATATTGTCCTACCAAGAATGTTGATTGGTATGTAACAAAGATTGACTTGTATAAGTTTGTACGTTTGCTGAAACTAAAAAAGTTTTTTTCTTTGAAAGATAATGTCAGGACAAAAACGATTAATAAACCAATATTAACTGAGATTACTATCCAAGACCTTTATGATACGAAACTCTTGTTATCTCTCACTGAATCAGAAGGTGACCCTGTGACTATGAATTCTCTTTTTACAGATCTAGAGATTAATCCTGGTTTAGCATCTGGACGTGGGTTTAAAGACAAATCAAAGTGGACACCTCAGCTGTCCACTGGCAATGTTATTGATGCCTTTTATAAATCTGTCACCTTAGAGATAGACAATCTCATTAAAAAAGAACGACAACGTAAAAAAACATTTCGAGACAATTTGAAAATAGATGAAAGGGAGGCACTACGACAATTGACTGATCACCCAGATCTGATAATACGCAGTGCCGACAAGGGTGGCAACATTGTTGTTATGAATCGTATTGACTACAATAATGAAGTTCTGTCACAACTGGGAAACAGCAAATACTATGAGAAGGTAATTGTGAACCCATTAGAAATGATCAAAGGCACAATTAACACTAAACTCAAAGAATGGTATGACAAGTGTCTTTTGGATCATGATGAATTTCAGTTTCTTAAAATACAATCACCCAAGGCCCCTTGTATGTACTTTTTACCTAAAGTACATAAGGATAGATATAAACCACCGGGCAGACCGATAATTTCAGGTATTGGAGGGCCTACGGAGAAATTATCTCAATTTGTGGACTCATATTTAAGACCTTTTGTACATAATTTACCGTCACATATTGAGGACACCAAACATGTCCTCAATATTATGAATGATGTAGTATGGGATGATGATATGATCCTCGCTACTTTAGATGTAGTATCCCTATACTCAAACATAGATCACGAGAAAGGTATCCTAGCAATTGTGAGTTTTTTGAATAATAGGCCAGCGGAATATCTTGATCATACATCTATGTTATTGGAAATGACAAGAATGGTTTTGGAAAACAATTACTTTCTCTTTGAATCTTCCTGGTATAAACTAAAGACTGGGACTGCGATGGGTTCTAAATTTGCTCCGTCCTTTGCGAACCTCTTTATGGGGTGGTTGGAGGCGGAGTGGATTTGGGGCCCTAGGGGCAGCCGATGGATAGATCATATATATTATTGGGGAAGGTTCATTGACGATTGTTTGTTATTTTGGAGAGGCACTACAGAGGAACTGGAGTTGTTTTTTAATTTTCTCAATACCAATGATCTTAACATGTCATTTACCACACATTATGATAAAGTAAAATTGACCTTTCTTGACATTGAGTTATTTGTGGAGGAAAATAAATTATATAGCCGTATGTTTCGCAAAGAAACCAGTTGTAACTTATTTCTACGAGCGGATAGCTGCCACCCTAAGAGCCAGATCAACTCAATCCCCTATGGGGAAATGATTAGAGCAAGACGAAACTGCTCTAAAGACATTGATTTTGATGCAAATGTCAAGGATATGAAGATGAGGTTCAAGAATAGAGGCTATGCGAATACTATCATTAATAAGGCTGCGAATAGAGTACATAAATTGAAGCGAGCTGTGACACTGAAATCTAAAGATAAGAGTGATACTAAAGATAATAATCAAATTATCAGGATGATCACGAATTTTGGTGTTGGTAGTAATAAAATCTTCAGTATTATGAAGAAATATTGGCACATGCTTTACTCTGATAAAGATTTGAAACCTTATTTTACAGATAAACCCAGTATTACCTTTAGAAAGGGAATGTCCATTGCTAATATTGTAAGCCCGAGTTACCCTAAACCAATTCCACATTTGGGTCATAGTGACTGGTTACGTGCTCGTCCTAAAGGTTTTTACTATTGTGGAAACTGTAGCTCATGTTCGTGGGCAAAGAGAAAAGTTTTGAAATTTGACTACAATGATACAGGCACACACTATATAGATACTTTTATCAATTGTGAATCTACTTTTGTGATTTATGTTATTGCCTGCATCTGCGGTAAGATTTATGTTGGGAGTACTGTTAGGAGACTCAAAGACCGAATGGTGGAACACTATCGGGCACTCAAGAATGGGGATACAAGATACCCCATAGCCTCGCACTTTATTCAAAATAGTAATGATACTGAGAATCATAAATTCTTTTTCCATGGTATTGAACAGGTGGTTCTAGATAGACGTGGAGGAGACAGAATACTGAAATTAAGACGCAGAGAGGCACGTTGGATTATGGTTCTTCGGGCTGTGGAAGAAGGGCTTAATATAGATACTGAACTACAGTATTTCCTGGGGGAATAGTCATATTTCAGAATGTAATGTAAATAATGAATTTACCTGTGAGAGATTTGGCTTATATTCTACTAGGAATATTGTGTTAAAGATTAAACATATAACTGTATGATGATACTTGGGCACTTCAAATGCAAATGCCACGACTCTATTTTTCTTAATTGAGTTCCTTTTCGAATAATATCATTTACAGGAATGATGCGGGATGCTCAAGGCATTGTCACCACTTATCAAATTTAGTTAATGGCAACCTTTGTAGAGCTAGAAGCGAATCGCATAATTATTATATAGATTTGGATCGGGATAAATATGTAATGACTGGAACCTGCACAACTCCGTTTTATCATTTGGAATTATGAACTTTTCAAGTTTTGATTACCAACAACGATATGATTTGTTTTATTTTTATATACAGAGAGCTTCTAATAATAAATCCTCTGTTGACAAATTGATAATCGCATTGATTATAATAACCGATAAGTGACTTTAGACCTGGACCTCTCTAATGGATTCACTAGCCACTTCAAGATGGCGGTGAAATAACACGCCACCTAACTGGCAGTTGAAGTGCCGTACGGTGAGGTATTAAGAAAGGTGGCGGCCATAATGCACGCCGAAAGCTGATCATTTTAGGATAACACACTCTAAGATGGCGGAGAAACAACATGCCACCTAACAGGAGTTGAAGCACCTTACGAATTGTTACTTAAGGAAGATGGCGGCCATGGTGCACGCCGATAGCCGATATTCGTGGGAGATATACACTGTCATTTCGAATAGGGATATAGGTAAGAGAATTTCTCTTAATTCTAAGTAATAATATGAATAGTTTTAATGTTGGAAGACCTCTTAAAACGTGGTTCTTCTTTTATAGACCCTGCATTTTAATTATCACGGACATCTCTATTTTGGAAAGAGAGCATTGGACGCTTATCTATTGAGACTTAGGTAAGGGAAGTTCGGTGTTTATTATTTACGCTTGCTGCAATATATTGTATCAAACAGGATTTTAACTTTGCGATCTTTATGACAGATCCATTGAGAAATAAATACATCGCTATTATATGAGATATTCGTGGGAGTGGAAAAATGGAGAGGTACAATTTATTATTCACTATTATTTGTGCTAACATTGACGATACTACGGGACTTGTTGAATGTATATAGATAACTTATGAGCCTATGCCATTAGGTGTAACAACGATTGAACTTCAAGTTGTGGTGACATAGCTTAGAGCCTCACTATATCATTCCAGATACTGTTGATTATCGTGATATACGCTTGCTGGAAGATATTTGATAACTGAAGGATAATCTATTTTGATCGAGGTAATACACTTATATGATACGAATTTGGCGAAATGGCAGAATGTTTTTCTGTAAATCATGACTTAACACCGGGATCCACATAATGTGTGTACTGTTATAGTTTGTCACTACAATAAGGGTACTATGTTTTATCTTTTCACCTAGGTGGTGATTTCCTTTGGAGTATAACTTAACCTTTTCGTAAACAATTGGATTACTCTTATTCTTTATACTATATAACCTTCTACATTAGCTTATTTTGTATTACTTTGGCTTGCAGCCCTGAGGAAGTTGATTGGCATAGACTAATGCCCAACGAAACACGTGTTGGCTGCTGTGGATGTTCTTTGAAAGTTGTGAAACTTGGATTCTGATTTTGAGAAATTTGGAATGAACTTTGAGAATACTTTGAATGAATGAAGAACTTGAGAAACTGAAAAAAATCTGGATTGAACTTTGAAATTTGAAATTTAAACACGGATCAACGCAATTCAGGATTTTGGTGTTTGACTGTTTATTGGACGAGGAATTGTACTTTCGTTCTTATATTTGTTATCTGAATTGTGATAAATACAATTTCTGTTGTTTTTGAAGATAATAATCTGATGTTAGACTGCTCGGCAGGAATTCAGAATTGATATTTTAATCAATTGAACTAGCCTTCGGAGCCAGTTGGAGGGGCCTAGTTCTTGGAGTTCTAAGGCATAATCATAGGACCGGGGAAAAAAAAAAAAAAAAAACACCGGTTACTGCCTCCAATGAACCAAGAAGTTCCAAAAAGCCCGGCAACGTGAGCCACCTGATCTTAACATATCTGTTTTAGAGGTTGCATAGAGAGATGATAGCCAATTTGCATGGATCGGTGCCGTATTTTCAGTCCAAACCTTGCATATCTCTCTTCTTGCAAGCAGTATTGCATAAAAGAGAAATGTCCTCGCCTGGCCCTTGATATTGTTATCCCATCCGAATATAATCAGGGGAAGTGAGATGGTGATCGAGGTTTTGAGAATGGAGTCCAAGGTCACTTTAACTTCATTCCAAAAATGTAATATGCTTGGGCATTCCTTGAACATATGGATGTCTGAGGCTGCGATATAATTGCATTTGTTACATTTCTTCCCTGGGATGAATTTAGATAACTTTAAGGGTGTAAAATATGCTCGTTGTATTGTAAAAAAGTGATTGCGCCTAAGCCATGCAGGTTTAACAGATTTGTATAGCAAGGTACAGGATTTCTGCCAGATTTCGATACTCTGGGCACCGATTTCTGGGCCCCATAGCTGTTCCGGGAGGATGAATTCTCCATCTATCTCTTCTAACAGGCACCAATACCACTGCGAGACCTCTTTACCCCCTCCTGATTGTGCTACCAATTTCTCTTCAATAATGCTGTGCTTCCCAAGTCTTACCCCTGACCTGATCAGTACTTTGAACCAGCTGTCTAATTGTAAGAACTTGAACCACGAAGGCTGTGTACCCAGCTGGTCCCGCAACTCCTCCCAGGGCCTCAGTGATTCGCCTGTCAACAAATCTCCCCATGTTGATATTCCTCCTACTCTTAACGGGGTGGCAAGCCTGTCGTCAAGGCAACGCGGCAGCCCTGGGGATTCCCAAATGGGTGCATGATTAGAATAATATGACAGACCTAGTTTCCTCCTTATATATGACCATGTCTTCGCTTGGGACATAAGGATCTTTAATTTTACTTTTTTAAAGTATTTCTGGTCTCCATATTTAAACATGTAGCCGTTAGTTGGTAGACCGGCTCCAATCAGCATGGCATTAAACATGAGGCCTATTGATGTATTAGTTGGAGTTTTTAAAAGCATTCTTGAATGAGACAATTGGAATGCCCAGGCATAATACTGCAAATCAGGCAAAGACAGACCCCCCTTTTCCCTCCTCCTTCTCAGTTTTTTCCATGCCACTCTTGCCGATTTGTAACACCACACAAAAGAATTAAGCTCTCTCTGACATTTCTCCAAGGCTATGTTGTCAAATGCGAGAGGGATGGTGTTAAAAATAAAGGTAAATTTTGGGAGCATAGACATCTTCATCAGACTCACTCTGCCAAAAATAGTCAATGGAAGATTAGACCAAGATGTTAGTAGTTTCTTACTTTCATTAAAGACTCTCTCAAGGTTAACTTGTGCGATTTTGCCAACGTCTTGCACTACCCGGATACCCAGGTATCGCATTGAGTTGGTTACATTTAGCCGTATATCGGGGATATTCCAAGTCATGATGTCAGTTTTGCTTGGGTTGATCTCATAGCCCGAGATACAGCCAAACTCTTCAGCTCTCCTTATTACCTGTGGGAATGTGGTCTCCGGGTCTGAAGTAAAGACTAGGATATCGTCTGCATACAGAGCTACCCGCTTTTCCCACCCCCCAAATCTGAAAGATGGAATCAATATGTCTCGTCTTAGAACTTCCGCGAACGGTTCAATGTACAGATTGAAGAGGAGGGGGGAAAGCGGGCAGCCCTGTCTAGTGCCTCTCGAAATCCCAAGTGATTCAGACAGTGTGCCGTTTATTAAGAGCCTTGCAGATGGTGAATTATACATAAGTTCTATTGTGCGGCAAAATTTCTCCCCAAAGTTAAACTTCTTTAATACATCTTTGAGATAGGGCCAGTTTACCCTATCAAAGGCTTTAGCCGCGTCTAGGGTGAGAGTTGCCAGCGGAAGGGAAAAAGATGAGGCGATGTCAATTGCCCCCACTAGATCGTACATTAGATCGGAAAGCTGACGTCCTTTTATGAAGCCCTTCTGGTCCTGATGTATGATTTCCCCCACTACTGAACCCAATCTAGATGATAAGATAGAGGCAAATAACTTGTAATCGCTGTTCAGTAGTGATATTGGGCGATATGACCCGCATGAGGTTGGGTCTTTGCCGGGTTTAGGAATCAATACTATAGTGGCCTCGCTCCAAGATCGAGGGGGGTCATAGCCATCTCTCAAGATGCCATTAAAGAGGGCTGTTAAAGTAGGGACAATTGCGTCGGCCAGAACTCGATACAGTTCTCCAGGTATTCCGTCAGGGCCTGCAGCTTTACCGTGTTTGAGTGACGAAATGACCTT
The DNA here is from genome assembly GCF_964261635.1 of Lissotriton helveticus. NCBI lineage: Eukaryota > Metazoa > Chordata > Amphibia > Caudata > Salamandridae > Lissotriton > Lissotriton helveticus. The sequence continues at coordinate 383,016,018 of NC_136067.1, read as the reverse complement.
CCTCACTTCTGCTTCGGAGATGTCCATCTCAATCGCTTCGCTTTGTGTAGACGAGAGAGATGGTAAGGGTATCTGGTTCAACCATGTATCCCTTGCTTGTTGATTGTCAAGGATATCTTCCCTATATAACTCCTCAAAGAACTTCCTGAAGGCTGTACTAATTCCTTGATCTGATGTCCTGAGCTCACTTTCCCCCTCAGCCTTGATTCCTCTTATATGATTTTTGGCTTGATCAGCTCTGACCTTCCAGGCCAAGATCTTTCCCGCTGTTTCCCCGAATTCAAAATTTGATATTTTACTCGCCTCCCATCTCATTGATACCCTCTCTTGTAAGATATTTTCTAGCTGATTTCTCAGATCAATCATATTTTTTTGGTCTTGTAGTGACCCAATAGAAGCCTCTAGTCTCTGTTCAATTATCTCTAGTTCTTGTTCAAGATTCTGAATTTTCGATATATATATTTTCCTCAAGTAGGAGGCCCTATTTGTAATACATCCTCTCAAGTATGCTTTTAGAGTCTCCCAGACAATATCGAGGGAGGCTGAGCCCAGATTAGTATCTAAGAACATCCTAGTTTCGGACTTAAAATGTGTCACTTCATCCGGGACCAATAGGATGGTTCGATCAAATGACCATGAGGGATGTTTTTTTTTATCTTGAAGTTTTAATGTAAATGAAAGAGCTGAATGATCCGATAGGTGAGAGGGTATATACTTGATAGTAGATATAAAGTTTTGAAGGCAATAACTAAACAGGGCAAAGTCTATTCTTGATGTGTGTTTATATTTTAGATTTCTATACGATATCCCTGGTTTGGAGCCGGCTTTTTCTCTCCATAGATCTGCCAAACCTATTTGCTCCATAATCCCTTTAAGGTACTGTCTAGCTTTTGAAGGGGGATGACTTCTATCTCTGCTGTAGCGAGTGGATTTATCTAGTTTTGGGTTCAAAATAACATTGAAGTCCCCGGTCCATATTATGGGGTCTGAGGTGGTTATTAAGTTGTTTCTAATGATTTCTAGAAAGGATGGATCATCTATATTAGGGCCATAATACCCGACTAGATTACATATCCACCCGTGTATAGACAGTTTAACTAAGAGCCATCTTCCACTGTTATCCTCGTTGAAATTAAGGATTTGCACATTTGCTGATTTTTTGCAAATTAAGAGAATACCTCTTATGTTGGCATTATGGTCAGTGCTGATGAACCTGTCTATCCACTTTTGATTTTTTAGTATTGAGTCGGCCTCACTTTTTAAGGGATGTGATTCTTGGATGACAATGATCTGTGCCGGAGAGTCACGTAGATATTGTAAGATGCGTTCTCTTCTCCCTCGCACGCGCAGACCATTGACATTCCAAGATAGGAACTGAACTGAGGTCATCGTTCCTCCCTAGTGAGCACTCCCCTACTGCACATTTTAATGTTGTTGCCTCGATTAACTTTGTTTGTCTTGGCTATGGCAGTTGGACTGTTGAAAAAAAGAATATGTTTTGAAGGACCATACTTCTGAGGATATTTTTGAATTTTTGTGCCCCCCCCCTTACTCCCAGCTCCCCACCCCCCCTCCCCTTGGAAAACCCAAACCTACTTGCTCCGGCCAGATGTAGGGCCGGCTTTGCGCCAGACTGCGCCTTCTCCTCCCACACCACGTAGTGCTCGCCTTTAAAGAAAAAAAGAAATTGCCTGTGCATTATCTTGTGCGTTATCTTGTGCAGAAGCTTTCATGTAATCGCTTCCGCTTTCCCCTTCTGGTTTTCCCATTGATTTCTAGTTTATTTATTTATTTATTTATTTTTCCTTTTTTTCTTTATATATATATTTATTTTTCTTGCCTTTTTTTTTTTTTATTTTCTTCCCGGAAGCTTCCTAAGATTTTCGATAACTCATATAGCCCTATAGTCCTATGGCCCTATAGATCGCCCATGCTGCGTTCAGCAACAAATCAGATGAAAAAGAGGTCAGAGAGGGTAAACACAAAGGGAGTATAGTAATGGGTGATGGACTTAATGATTTACTCGTTTAAAGTTTGCCTTGAGAGTGATTCCGAATAGATTCCAGGAGCTCATCTGCCTCATAAGGTGATCTGACATTGTGCATCTTGTTATTGTACATGATGCGCAGAAAAGCTGGGAACCTCATCTGAACTGTTGCACCAACCTCTCTAAATGTATCCATCTTCTGGCCCAACTCCCATTGCCTGTCGAGTGTAGTCTTGGATAGGTCAGAGCGGATTTCGAAGGGAAAATCAGGGCTTTTTGTGGTTTTAAGTTTAAGTGCAATGTTAAGTATCTTCTCATTAAGAGCATACGCCAAAAAATTGACGAGAATTTTCCTGGGTTTAGTCCTGCCTGCGTTTAGTCGGAAAGGGTCACGATGGATTCTCTGAATGTCTTTTTCCAACGCCTCTACTGACTCCTCAAGGTCCAGAGATTCCTTCAATAGTTTCACTATATAACTCTTGAGATCTCCTCCTTCCTTTCCCTCCGGAATTTTTAGGAGACGCAAGTTGTTCCGGCGTGAGAAATTCTCTAAGGACTCCACTCTTTCTTTCATCGCATCCCCTTCCCTCCTCAAGTTTTGGATTTTCACCTCCGCTGCGTCTAAGTTGGCTTTCATTCCTCCCACCGCACTCTCCAGTGCCTCAGTTCTCTCCCCCAAACCATCTACTTTCCTCTCCAATGCTTCGCAAGATAATCGGATATCGTTCTGATTTGTCTTGGAAACCAAGAAATCGTTACGGATCTCTTCTCTCATTGAGGCAATTGAAGCTGCCAGGTCCATCAGTGCAGTCTCGGTATTAGTGGGTGTCTTATGGATGTCTCCTTCCTCCTCTTCTTTGTCTCTCCCCGCTAATTTTTTTGGAAGGCAAGTAGGACTCGAAACTTGCACCTCACCCCCACCCTCCAACGTATTTGCTGATAAAGTCAGTAGTGGCGAGGGCAGTAGATCAGCCATATTGGTAACTGGGATAAAAATATCAGAAAGCCTGGTAGAATTTAAACTAGTCGGGTCGATATCTGTAGTGGACAGACTAACAGAGGGGGTATCAATGCAGGAACTCTCGTCCGGAGTGCTAACTGGAATTAAGTCTAAAACCTGCGGCAGCACTTTAAAAAAAGAGCGCAACGAGGGAGTTATTTTTCCAGCACTGCTAATTGAGTTCGAAGCTTTGCCCCCTCCTTGGAAACCGGTTTTCCTACTTTTTTTGCTTCTTTTCCCTTTGACTTTCGGCTTAAGCTTCTGATTTGGCTTTTCTTTTGTTAAAGCTGTGAGGCTAGGAATAGAAGGCTTACTTGTCGCAGAGGCAGAGGTGGAGGCAGAGGCAGAGGGCTGAATTGCTGCCACTGTCCCTGAAGCAGGGGGTTCTGGTAGTTGTAGTATTCCCTTACTGACCCTTTGTAGTTCTTCTAAGTTTTTTATTACGTTTTTGAAGTTTTTCGCCCCCCCCCCCTCGAGAGAACTCCTTGTCCTTCTCACCCCTCCTGTTCACAGCGTCCTCAGGGCACGCAGTAGCCTCCACCTGACAACCTTCTGTAGTGACAGAATCTATCTACCCTTCAGTCCTGTCCCTAACTCGCATCTGATTTTTGTCTGTTTTGTTGGATTCAGACTGCTTCCGCAGTAACTGAACCTCTGCTCCCCCTGAGCCAGCGCAGCCCAACCTACCTCTCAGCAGACCTCGCGCCGAGCGGCCTCGGCGAAGCTCCACAGCTGCTCTGCGCCACGGGCCCTGGAGGGGCGAAGAGCTGCCGGAAGGTTGTAAAATACAGCACATCAGAAACAGAACGGAGAAAAGCGCCGACAGTCTCCAACCTCCAACCTCGCGGTATGATTTACTCCGGGTCTGTCAACAACAACGACGAAGTTCAATCCATCACTCCAGGAGTCCTACACGGGAGTGAGCTCCCGCATAGCGGACCTCAGCAAGGCGCCAGGCCGTTAGAGAAAGAGAGGCGATCTCCGTGGTGCGGAGCTCCGGCGTCTAGCGCGCGCACCGCACTAGCCTGCGGCCGCCATGTTTCCCCCCAGTGAAAGTCCCGGACCCCGAGTTTGTTCACTACTCCATCATTGGAGTCTTGTGCTTTTCTAAACCCGAAGTATACTTGCCTGTGTAACCAATTCATATCATGGCGTGTATATCTAAATTGCAAACCTGCCATAAGACCCTTAACATGGCGCTTTATGTGTGAAAATGCACTGTCTTTTCACTTGTTTAAGCATGAGTTTGGAGTGATATTTGGCGCTGCACCCACACGCACGGTCTGGTTCCTGGTGCACATAGCCTTGGCTGCAGCGCACAGAGACCCCACACTGCTGCACACAGAGGAAAAAAATTTGAGGGAACATTGACTGGGACTGGTTTCAGGGTAACACCCCTCATCAGCCAGGCTAGCTTGAATACAGTGGCAAAGTGAGCAAGGGACCCACGTCTGGGCATACACTGCCAACTTAGGGCGAACAAAGCAAACACAAGGAGATGATGGGCAGAGTGCTGAAACTTTTCAAACACTTACCCTCAGTCATATATCTGGGATGAATCCATCATCATTCTTTAGCTCACTTTGGCACCCCAGCTCAGACACAGATATACGCAAATCAGTCTTGACCCTGTACCTCATGGGAACAGTCCAGTCTGAACTGCCAAGCTATGCCTTCCCTGGACCAGAAACAAGCATCCTGGGACCGGTTTCGGGGTAACACACCTCTTCAGCTATGTTAGCTTGAATCCAGTGGCAAAGTGAGCAAGGGACTCACGTCTGTCTGGGCCTGCCCTGCAAACTTAGGGTGAACAAAGCAAACACAAGGAGATGAGTGACAGAGTGCTGAAACTTTTCAAACACTCCCCCGTCACAGATCTGGGTTGAATCCCTCATCATTCTTTAGCTCACTCCGCCACCCCAGACCAGACATAGATATATGCAAATCAGTCTTGACCCTGTACTTCATGGAAACAGTCCAGCCCAACCTAGTCTTCCCTGGACCAGAAACAAGAATCCTGGGACCGGTTTTGGGGTAACACACCTCATCGGCTAGGCTAGCTTGAATTTAGAGGCAAAGTGAGAAAGGGACCCACATCTGGGCATACCCTGCCAACTTAGGGCGAACAAAGCAAACACAAGAAGATGACGGATGGGGAGTGGTGAAACTTGTTAATCACTCACCCCAGTCACAGATCTGGGTTGAATCCAACATCATTCTTTAGCTCACTTTTCCACCCCAGTTCATACACAGCTATATGCAAATCAGCCTTGACCCTATACCTAATGGGAACAGTCCAGCCTGAACTGCCAAGCCAAGTCTTCTCTAGACCAGAAACAAGCATCATGGGACCGGTTTCGGGGTAACATACCTCATCAGCTAGGCTAGCATGAATCCAGTGGCAAAGTGAGCAAAGGACCCACGTCTGGCCTTACACTGCCAACTTAGGGCGAACAAAGCAAACACAAGGAGATGACGGACAGAGTGCTGTGAATGAAGATGATAATTTCCAACATGTCAAGGAGGTTTGCCTAAGGTTGAGAAAGAGTAGTTTGACACTTAAGGCTGGGAAATGCAAATTTTTCCGCAAGTTGGTGGAGTATCTTGGTCACACTCTCTCAGGTGAGGGTGTGGTGCCCAAAATGTCATTGGTTGATGCAATCATCAATGCACCTTCTCCTGACAACAGAGATAAACTTCTCTCTTTTGCTGGTCTGTGTGAATATTATAGTAAATGTATACAGAATGTTGCCACCAAGATGGAGTCCCTCAGAGAATTGACCAGGAAGTCCACCGGGTTTGACTGGTCGGATAGACAGGAAACAGCTTTTGAACAAATCAAAAGTGAGATTGTGAATGCCCCCACTCTCAAGTCTCTTTGCCTAAATAAAAGCTGCATCATTACCGATGATGCTAGCCTTTACGATCTGTGGGGCGGTGGGGGGACGGGGTACTTAGCCAGTGAACTGGGAAGGAAGAGTGGTGTGTAGCTTTTGCATCTAGGACTCGCTCGACTACTGAGAGAAAGTATGTTGTGATCGAGAGGGAGTTACTAGCATGCATCTGGGCCATAGAACACTTCCGCAACTATGTGTGGGAAAACAGGTTTCTTCTTAGGGCTGATCATAAGCCCCTCATTGGCATCTTATCTCGGGGGGTGTAACTCTACTGCTCGAATTGCTCGGCTCACGCCCAGACTACAAGAGTATGGTTTTGAGGTTGCGTGTGTCCCTGGCAAATTTAATTATACTGCCGATTTCCTCTCCAGACTGTCTTACTCCGATGATTGTGTTCTTTCTGATGAACAAGATGTAGACACAGTTACCACTGTTAAGGATGTTGTCTCTGAAGAGTTTTAGAGTCTGTCTGAATGGGTGACTGAAATGAATAATGACGTTGTGTGTCAACTTGTTGTTGACTGTTTGAAAAAGGGCTGGCCAAAAGAAAAGTCCGCCACTGCCGATATTGCTCCTTTTTGCCATTCTCTGACGAGATTGAAGAGGATGGAGTTCTACTCTTCAAAGGGGGAAAGATCATCCCGCCTGTCTACATGCAGAGTAAGATCTTGCAACTTGTCCACCAGGGACATCTTGGTATGTCTTCAATAAAACGCCTTATCAGGGCCAATTTTTGGTGGTCTGGACTCAACAAAATGGTTGATAGAGCTGTTAGGGAATGTCCCAAGTGCATCAGTAGTGACAAGATGATCAAGGTTTTCTCTGCTCCTCTCAACCCTGTCTCTTGGCCTAAGTTTCCTTGGCAAAAGGTGGCCTTCGACATTTCAGGCCCTTTCAATCACCTACCTTATAATGCACGTTTTGCTCTTGTGATGGTAGATTACCATTCTAAATGGCCAGAGGTAAAGTTTGTGGCAAGTGCTACCACTCTACTCATCATTACCTTCTTCAAAGAAGCTTTTGCGCGTGAGGGGTCCCCCAAAGTCCTTGTGACGGACAACGGGGTACAACTCACGTCGCAGGAGATGGAGAGTTTCCTCTGCATGTGTGTTATTAAGCATATGACTACATCTCTTTATGAACCAAGGGAGAATGGCCAAGTGGAGAGATTCATCCGGGTTCTAAAGGATGGTATGGATTAGGCCTGTAAGTCCAGTGAGTCCTGGAGGGATGTGGTAAGAAAGAGGTTGTGGATGTACTGCATCACTCCCCCCCCACTCAGTAACTGGAGTAAGTCCTTTCAGACTTTTGAGGGGCAGAGAACCTATTTCTGATATCTGCCAGTGGTGGATCAAGAGTTAACAAGGCTGTTGACTGTGTTGATTTGGATCTTGTCGCTAAGCGTGTGGACGTTAAGCAGAACAAGATGAAAGCGAAGTCTGACTTGAATATGAATGTAAGAGTTCCTGACTTTACTGATGGTGAGTAGGTTAGGATTAAAAAACCTGGGGCTAGACGTAGGTAAATAGAATTTACCGACTCTAAAATACAGAATTTTACCGATTCGGTATTTAAGAATTGGTAAATGCAATGTAGGTAAAAAATCTGTATTTTTTACCGAATGGCAGATTCCGATTTTTACCGAATCGGTCCTATTGGCCTTTCCTATGGGCCTTTTCCCATACCGATTCGGTAAATACCGAATCGAAAAAAAAAAAGAAAAGTGAAACTGAATCAGGCAGCCAATCAGGTGCTACCACCCTCCCCCTCCCTACCAGGAAATGGCCTCACAGGCAGCTGCAAGTAATTAGAAGCTTCTGGAGAGGCAGTTGGAGCTGAGCTGAGTCCCTGAGCCACAGAAAAAGTTTTGCACTTTTAAACTGGGAAAATGGCAAGCAGCAGTGAAAAGGAACAGCCAGAGAGGAAGAGGAAAATAAAATTTAGCAACATGGAGCTGCAGGTCCTTGTGGAGGAGGTGGTGAAGGAACACCAGAAATTGTGTGGCAAGCTGTCCCTGACTGTGGCTGAATCTGCCAAAAGGAAGATTTGGCTGGACATTCAAGCAAAGGTGAATGCTGTTGGAGTGACTCCAAGGTACATAGACAACCTGAAAAAGAGGTGGTATGACCTCAGGAGCCTGACCAAGAAAAAAATTGCTGAGCTCCACAAACAGGCAAACAAAACTGGAGGAGGGAAGAACCGTGCACCCCTCCCTGACTGTCCTGGAGGAGCTGGTGGGGTCCACCATTGAACCAGAGAGCGTCTGTGGACTGGGAGATGCAGACAGCTCAGCCAGAGCTGCCACCAGAAAAGGTAAGACGCATGCACAGCAATCACCCCCACCCCATCAGCCTTCCCTTTACCCTATGTGGCAAAGTTAACCACAGTCCATTAGAGGTAGCACTATACAGGAGTAATGCATTATGGGACAACTAGTCAGTAAATGAAGGACCATGTCATACAGCACAGCAAGGAACAAGTTAGGCAAATCATTTCAGACATAGTGAAGCGCAGGCAACATGTATATTGGACAGGTGAAAATGATTTATTTGTAGTGGCTGTGAGGCAGTTGCACCAAGCTAATGTACGCTTTTATGTCCACAGGCGAGACATCTTGCAGGCGTACCAGGGAGACGGAAGGCACGGCACCAGAGAGGGATGACAGCCAGGAGCCAGGGCCAAGTGCAGAGAATGTCACAGAGGACACAGGTCCACCAACTACACAGCCACCATCCCAAGACCCACAAATGTCTCCACATCTGCAGGCGTCCCCAGAACGTTCAGGTTCCCCTCTGCTACTGTCCTCACCTGAACTGCCTGCATCACTGCCTCTAAAAACTCCTGCTTCACAAAAGAGCAGGAGGCGTGTAGTTGCCCCACTTGTCCAAATGGAGTCATCAGCGGGTGACATGAAGGGGGATGACACACCAACCTTGCCTGGGGAAGGTAGCCCTGCCACACAGCAGTCCAGTGCAGAGGTTGGCCGTACAGGTAGCAGACGCCGCGTGCACAGAGAAAGCATTGTAGCAGCTCATGTGGAGGGTCCCGGTGTCTTCCGTGGCCTTGAGGGTAGCATGGGGAAAATCCAAAGGATGCAGGGGAAGGCCATCCTGTCTGTGCAACGCCAGATGAGGAACCTGAACACAAATGTGGAAGATATAGGGAAGGGCATTAGAGAACTGGTCGATGTTAACAAGGAGATGGCTGCAGGGATGCGGGACATGACACAATCAGTGCAGCTTCTGTGCAGCAAACTGGACCAGGACATGTTAGCAAGGTGCAAGGAGAGGCAGCGTGCGCAGCAGCAAAGTAAAGCAATAAACCGCCTGGCCACAGCTACTTCCCTGCTTTGCAGACGATGCATTAACATGCAAGAGGGACTCACCCAGAATAGCAATGAGGTGTCTAGGGGCATTGCTAGTTTGACCAGTGCTGTAGAGGTGATGATGAATGCACAAACAGCACAAACTGCTGCCCTGGACGTCCCAGAAAGTGAGGAAAGCACCAGTAAGAGCAGCATCACAATCCCCCTTGTTGTGGAGACACGGAGGAGCAGCAGGCGCCATGGTGTGCCAACAGGCCAAACGCAGAGTGAAGAAAGCCAGCCACCTACATCTGGCACTGGTAGGCGTGGGCGGAAATGACTTTTTAAGTTGATGGGGAAGTGACCCAGGACTACCATTATTACATGGATGGCATTTGTGATGCACATTTGTGCTTTTGAATACCTGCGTAGTGCCAAATATTAAACTACGTTGGGTGCATACTCCACCTGTCTGTGTCTCTGTACTTACTTAAAAGTAGTTGCGTGTGATCTCTGCCCGTCTGTGTCTGCCATCTGTTGGTGTCGCAACTCCTGCTGTGTGTGGTTCAGGCAGTGTATGTTCATCATCATGGCCCAATTCCACCTCAGTGCCCTTCTTAGTGGCAAGGTTGTGCAACATTGCACAAGTAGCAATCATCTTACAGCAGGTTATTGGTGTATACTGGCGTGCCCCTCCACTTTTGTGGAGGCAGCGGAACCTGCTTTTCATCTGCCAAAAGGTGCGCTCCACAATGTTCCTGGTTGATTTGTGTGCCCTGTTGTATCGCCTCTGGCTGGGGGTTGAAGGGTTGAGGTAGGGTGTCAGGGTGAAGGAGCGGACGGCATATGCACTATCCCCTATTGGAAAATGAGAAAGACATTACTCACATGCACACATACACATACATCTGCAATATGTATCAATGGAGTGTCACACAGTGTGTCACCTAGCAGGTATCCTTCGCCAAATTCCCCCGCTGTCAGGCGTGTGTAGATCCCACTGTTCTGAAAGATGTAGGAGTCGTGGGTACTTCCTGGGAACTTGGCCACTATGTCCGTGATAATGTAGTTTGCATCCCAGATTACCTGTACATTTATTGTGTGGGTTGACTTCCTGTTTCTGTAAATGTACTCTGTGACAGCAGGTGGGCGAATTGGGATGTGGGTGCCATCAATACAGCCAACGATGTTGGGGAAATGTGCTATTTGATAGAAGTCTGTCTTGGTCCTGGGCAGTTCTGCGTGCGTTTCAGGGAAGCTGATGTAATGATGCATTCTCTGCATCATGGCCTCTAGGAACTTCCTAAAGAAACGGGACAGGCAGCTCTGGGACACCCCACCTACTGCAGCAATCACACTCTGGTAACTCCCAGAGGCAAGCAGGTATAGGCTACACAGCACCTGCACATGGGGTGGGATGGCGTACGCCCTTGGGGTTTGGTGCTCCAAAAGTGGGTGCAGGTCCATGATCAAGTCTAAGATGGTTTGGGGGTGTAGCCTGTATCTTTGTAGGATCTCTGCCTCAGTTAGTTGGAATAGGGTGATCCTCTGCCTGTAGACCTGCTCCTCCCTTCTCCAGAACCTCTCACCTTCGGCCTGTAGCCGTAGCCGCCTCGCTATCACATAGAATGCCGCCATTCTGGTGAAACTGTAGCATTTTGGGCCCTTTTTCATAGCCTGCACCTGGTTACCACCTGCTTTCAATCCATGGTAAATACCGACTCTTAAATACTGAATTTCATGTAAATTCGGTATTTTAGAGGTTACCTACATCTCAAAAGTCATTTTTTCCATTTCTTAATACCGATTCGGTATATTTACCGATTCGGTAAATTTACCGATTCGGACAATTTACCGATTCGGACAATTTACCGATTCGGTAAATTTAACTAATCTGTAAATTTACCTATTCTGAAGTTTTTTTGACCCCTACATCTCAATATCTAAATACCGGTCGGTAACGGCCGAAATTCTGTATTTTCGGCCGTTACCGACCGGTATTTGAATACCTACATCTGGCCCCCTGGTTTCTTGGCTAAAGGAATTTCCAAGTTCAGTCATCCCATCAAAATTCTTAAAGTTCGCAAGAACAGTGTTATTATTCAGGATGGAAAAGTGTGGAATGTGAAGAGAGTTGCTAAGTGCAAATCTCATGAGCTCAGCACGGAGAAAGAAGATGTTTTTCCATTGCGTCCTCATTCTAACCAGTCTGTAGCATCCAGAGTTAAGAATAACAACAGACCCAGTTTGTTGCCCACTAGATATTTGTCTTGATTTCTTATTTTTTGCGCTTTTTCTTCTTGTGTTTTTTTGTTTGTTTTCCTGTTAGGGGTGAGATGTGTTACATCCTTCTTTCTTCTTCCCTCCCTTTCTCTACCTCCTATCCTCTCGTGCGTTGTCCCTCCTTAGACCGTGTACCTTCCTGTACGTTTTTGATTCCATGTCGATAGCCCTCATTCAACAGTTACTGTCTTTGCCTTGTTTGTATGGATGTACTGTGTTGCGCTCTTAATAAACTTGATATTTACCTACTACACCGGATCCTTGCGTCTTCATAACAAGGAGATGATGTTCGGAGTGCTGAAACTTTTCAAACACTCTCCCCCAGTCACATATCTGGGTTGAATCCATCATCATTCTTTAGCTCACTTCACCACCCCAGTTCAGACACAGCTATTTGCAAATTAGTCTTGACCCTGTACCTCATGGGAAGAGTCCAGCCCGAACTACCAAGCCATGTCTTCCCTGGACCGGAAACGAGCATCATGGGACCGGTTTCGGGGTAACACCCCTTATCAGCTCCTGCAGGCTAGTGCATAGCATTTTTCACACATTCTCTGTCTGCTATAGCGCTTTCTCCATTTTCCTGACAGATAAGGGAATGAAACATGTATCTGCATTTCTGACATCTGGTCCTGCAGCACTTTCAAGTCCCATTCATAATAACAGACCCGATTCAGACATCTATGAAGTCAATGGGAGAAACAGATTTTCCCGTTTATTTTTCTAAAATCTCCCACCTTCCTCTTCTAAAATGTTGGTATGTATGCAAGTCACCCTGCAACACTGCCCTGTTCACAGGGGAAAGGGCAGGAATGAGCCATATTTATCCAATACGGTGCATTGCTGTCCTTTTCTTTTGTGCGGGTGCCATTTTTTCAGCCTAGCGCCAACGCAGGAACCATGTGTTGTAGGCAAGATTGTGTTTGTGGTGCCGGAAGCGGCACTTTCCGGCACCAAAACAATCCTTAGAAGATTCTCTTTCTCTGTGTGCTGCAGAATGCAGCACACAGCCTGTAGCACACAGAGAAAGAGTGAAAAAACTATGACAAATAAAGATACATCTTGTTACGCCTCTCCTGATGAGGTGTACCTTTTTGGAGCATCCCATAAGTAACTTCTTGAAAAACTGGGGATGGGTCAAAATCAGTGGATAACGCATGGGAACACCCATGAAAACGCCTCCCTGGCGCAGAGTAATGAAACTTAACACAGAGTAATGACATTTGCACTGCATTACATTAATTTAGATTAATGAAACCATGCGTGCCTTCATAAATCTCATATTTCACTTAGGTCACGCTTGCACCACATTGTGTTGTGCAAGAGTGACGCAAAGGGACTCATAAAATGCCACCGTGACTACAGATTTTTGATTGACAGGTGATTTCCTGCTTTAACTGAAAGGGAGGCACTAACTGCGAACAATGCAGGAAAGCGGTGAGTGATTTCACTCGCAAGTGCAGTGTGAAGCGAACCGGAGTTGCGGGTGGAGGATGAGCAGCATCTGCAGCAAAATGATTTCTTTTCCACGAGTAGTCCTATTCGGGGATTCTATTACGCAGGTAAAACATTTCCCTGGTGTTTGCGATGTCAGCTACCCGCCTAGAAGCGAATTTGTTTAGAAACAGACGAACCCCTCGAGGTCGCAGAGTTGGCGCAGGTTGCCGGGTATCTAACCGACAGTGATTTTTTAAGTCGCAGAGCTAGAAAGAAAAGCGAGGGGCTGCCAGTCGCTCTTTGGTGGCCATATTGGAATGGAGCAGCTATTACGAAAATAAGATGAGAATTATTTCATTTTGATTAAAATATCAAAAGATATAGTTAATAAAAAGTCACAATTCCATCTTGTAACTGTTTATAATAGTATACGCCAGGGCCGGTGCCTTATCGAGGGGGTGCAGTGCGTGATACTTACTATTATAGCTAAGGAAAGAACATAATCTGTTTAAGGACAATTATTCTGCGGAGATCGATGCGATGCATGTTTATGGGGCACTTTGGTAAGGGAGGCGCGGTGGAGGTTTGTAACTGCAGGCTTCCTCATGAAATGCAGGTAAAACCTGTTGGAAGTAATACGGGTGGGGTGGGAGGTTACATTCTTTAGGCGGCAGGTTGCTACCTCATACATGCCAACGAAAGGAAAAATACCTGACTTTAGCTGTTTAAGAGTCTGCAATAGGCCCGGACATGATACTAAATAGGATTTTAAATGAAATCTTATGTATTGATTTGAAACATGACTTTTCTGCTTTTGTTGACTTATTCAGGGATTGTTAACGCAGCTCTTAAACACTTTTAAAAGTGTTTTGTGTTTATATTTACTGTTTGAAGTTTATTCAGATAAGGACAACAAATTCCGGCTTTAGACGATTTTGCTTATTTCTTAGTTGCCAATTTCCGTTTGGCCACGTGTGACATTTTCATGTTTCAGTGTACTTCTGTGTGACATGTACTGCATTATATGTGACACTTACATTGTGTGACACTTAACCGAGCACAGGGGAGGAACAACATGATAGGGACAGACTGCATGGGGACAGAGAAAGAAAAGGGGGCACAGATGTGGGGGAATGAGGGGCAACATAGCTGCCAAGGTTTCAGATTGCTATGGGTGACAATATCATAATTTCAGTGTAAATATGAGTGACATTTTAACCACTATGAGTGATACTTTCTGGCAAGCAAAATAAAGACGAAGGGTCGCATCATATGCCACAGGCTGTATTATGGCAAGAGAAAAGAAGCTTATCAAGAAAATCATTAGCTGACAGAGCAGTCTGCCCAGGTCCAGCGTGCCCATGCCCAGTACCTGCCAAGCCCCGCTGGTAGCAGTCGCCATCACATCAGCCACAGCCTGTCCCTACAGGCTCTACTGACTTAGTGACACTCGGCATGCTGAGAAGTTAAGTTGACAGGCACCACAGTGGCTCTCAAATTCCCCCGACCCAAAAAGAGTTAGTGGGGTGACTACTAACGTAGCTTAAAACTGTCAGGTAGCAGTTACTCGCTGTAACAGGGCAGGCAGACGGCAGCTCAGAAGGTGATCAAGACTGTCACTGTGCGTGAGGGCACTAAAGCACATTTTTATTAGCATGAAAGGTAACACCACCTCGTCGTGTTAGGCAGTGGTAATAACACCACGCAGCGCTTTACAGTGAAAGTGTAATACAACTTTGCACACACGTCACCAGTGTGGTCTATCAGAATGTACTGAGGTGCTGGTGACCAGACGTGTGTGTAAAACAGCATACACAAACATGAAGGCCACGTGGGGGCATCCCAACTGGGGATTATACAAGCACACATTCATATACAATAATATCATAAAAATATGCAAAGTGATCACCGGTCACGGGACCACTTTACTGTGATGCAAGCACAGCAGCTCTGCGCTGCCTTGATAAAGAGCACTCACTGCAATTTCACGTCCGCCTCACTACTTTGCATTTCTTTTGTTGAAAGGACGCAGCTGCGGGACAGATTGTAAGCCTTTGTTAAAGTAATCATGTTAATTGCAGCGCATGATGAGCGCTACGATTAACATGAATACTTTCGCAAAGGCTTACAATCTGTCCTGCAGCCACGCCCTTTCAACAAAAGAAATACAGCAAGTGCATGAGGCACTTGCTGATGAACTAACCTCCTGTAGTGTGCGCTTCAAATGTCACACTGCTTGCTGGAGGAGAGACCAGTAGGCACGCGCAGCTTACTGGGAACAATGGTCACGGGCTAATCTTTCAAAATTCCTGATTTTTTTTTGCTGGTAATTGCATCATATATAGTGTTGGTCCCCTCAGGTCGAGCTCTGTCCTATTGAACTTACTCGAAGCTGGGGCAACTGTTGCTCTTGCACGACTTCTTTGGTGCAAGGGTTGGTGCAAAATTGTTCAGCTGCAAGGACAATATATGAAATCTGGTCCCATAGTCAACAATTTGGCCACTGGAGCACATCTCTCTAATTTCTCAGCTTTCAGAGCCATGCATGAGTGTTCTGGACAGATATTGTATTCATTTGACTGGAATGACAGGGCCCAAAACACTTCCATACCTTTTCCATATTCATTTCGGGCAGACTTGAAAATGTTCCTTTAAGAAGAGCTAATAAATCTGTATCTTTCAACATGATAAGGGCCTCCGTATTGATTTCGGCACCTGTTTAATTGATTGTGTTTTAACTTCCACATGCTTCCGTAGTCGGCCATTACAGCAGCCTCAAGCAACACATATTCTCCAACTGGCAGAATGGCTTAAATGTTTTCTCCTGAAACATGGCGGATAACGTGTTCTGTTTTTACTGCACAAATAAATGCTGTTACTTTGGGGTCAGGTATTTATTGGGTGTGGTAAGTACCTTATTTTCCAAATTGTGGTCCAGGAGAGGAAGCATAATAGGCAGATTCAATATTTATAACACAAAAATTTGCTTTTTTTACCAGACGTACCCCACAGCCCCATCACCACCCCTTATACATTTTGCTAGTTTTTATTATTTTGTGAAATCTGACAGGAAGAATGATAGCGTGACATAATTATCGCGTATCCCGAATTCCGACATTAACTTCCTAGTCACGGTCAGGGCCTTCGCCTTCAATCCTTTCCAAAGTGAACAGAGTATTACAGTTAAATTGGCGGATAACACCTGATGTGTACTTGTTTACTGCAGCGAAAGAGGTAGGACGCGCTATTTAAATACAAATCACTGTACAAATGGCTTTTTAACATTCTGGTCGAGTCCCTCTGTTTGTTTAAAGAACCCGGGCCTACGAAGAAGGTTTTCTTTCATTGATGCTCTTCAATATTAACTCACCTAAAACGTGCAGATACGAGCGTGGCCAGATCGAGTTACATTGAGTTGTGTTAATTACCGTCATAATGTAATGCTGGCCACTCGGTAGCAATGCTCGTTATTTTCATTTAATTCCCAGATGGTCGGACTGGCACAGCTTTTAAACTGCTGTGCAGAACGCCAAGGCGAGGACTCCCTGACTCGATTTGATTCCCCCGCTGTGGCCGCTTCTGCCTCAGTGTCACTACTTCCTTTTCCGATTAAAACCATGATCTATTGACTTGGTAAGAGTATTCTGCATCATTCAGAAACTCTGTCCATCACCTTTTCCAAAATCGATTTTATCCACACTATGTGTGGGAGGGTATACTCAGACGTGAGTCCCTTGCTCATTGCACCATCAGGATTCAAGCAAGCCGGGCCGAAGAAGGCTGTGATGCCAGAAACCGGTCCCCGGAAGCTTGTTTCCTTCCCAGTATAAGAATTGGCTTGGTAGTTTGGTTTGCCCTGTTCCCATCATGCACTGGGACAGGAACAGACTAATTTGCATATAGCCAGGTTCTGAGCTGGGATGGTGCAGTGAGCTAAAAAACAGTGATGGATTAAAACCATGATCTATTGACTTGGTAAGAGTATTCTGCATCATTCAGAAACTCTGTCCATCACCTTTTCCAAAATCGATTTTATCCACACTATGTGTGGGAGGGTATACTCAGACGTGAGTCCCTTGCTCATTGCACCATCAGGATTCAAGCAAGCCGGGCCGAAGAAGGCTGTGATGCCAGAAACCGGTCCCCGGAAGCTTGTTTCCTTCCCAGTATAAGAATTGGCTTGGTAGTTTGGTTTGCCCTGTTCCCATCATGCACTGGGACAGGAACAGACTAATTTGCATATAGCCAGGTTCTGAGCTGGGATGGTGCAGTGAGCTAAAAAACAGTGATGGATTAAAACCATGATCTATTGACTTGGTAAGAGTATTCTGCATCATTCAGAAACTCTGTCCATCACCTTTTCCAAAATCGATTTTATCCACACTATGTGTGGGAGGGTATACTCAGACGTGAGTCCCTTGCTCATTGCACCATCAGGATTCAAGCAAGCCGGGCCGAAGAAGGCTGTGATGCCAGAAACCGGTCCCCGGAAGCTTGTTTCCTTCCCAGTATAAGAATTGGCTTGGTAGTTTGGTTTGCCCTGTTCCCATCATGCACTGGGACAGGAACAGACTAATTTGCATATAGCCAGGTTCTGAGCTGGGATGGTGCAGTGAGCTAAAAAACAGTGATGGATTAAAACCATGATCTATTGACTTGGTAAGAGTATTCTGCATCATTCAGAAACTCTGTCCATCACCTTTTCCAAAATCGATTTTATCCACACTATGTGTGGGAGGGTATACTCAGACGTGAGTCCTTTGCTCATTGCACCATCAGGATTCAAGCAAGCCGGGCCGAAGAAGGCTGTGATGCCAGAAACCGGTCCCCGGAAGCTTGTTTCCTTCCCAGTATAAGAATTGGCTTGGTAGTTTGGTTTGCCCTGTTCCCATCATGCACTGGGACAGGAACAGACTAATTTGCATATAGCCAGGTTCTGAGCTGGGATGGTGCAGTGAGCTAAAAAACAGTGATGGATTAAAACCATGATCTATTGACTTGGTAAGAGTATTCTGCATCATTCAGAAACTCTGTCCATCACCTTTTCCAAAATCGATTTTATCCACACTATGTGTGGGAGGGTATACTCAGACGTGAGTCCCTTGCTCATTGCACCATCAGGATTCAAGCAAGCCGGGCCGAAGAAGGCTGTGATGCCAGAAACCGGTCCCCGGAAGCTTGTTTCCTTCCCAGTATAAGAATTGGCTTGGTAGTTTGGTTTGCCCTGTTCCCATCATGCACTGGGACAGGAACAGACTAATTTGCATATAGCCAGGTTCTGAGCTGGGATGGTGCAGTGAGCTAAAAAACAGTGATGGATTAAAACCATGATCTATTGACTTGGTAAGAGTATTCTGCATCATTCAGAAACTCTGTCCATCACCTTTTCCAAAATCGATTTTATCCACACTATGTGTGGGAGGGTATACTCAGACGTGAGTCCCTTGCTCATTGCACCATCAGGATTCAAGCAAGCCGGGCCGAAGAAGGCTGTGATGCCAGAAACCGGTCCCCGGAAGCTTGTTTCCTTCCCAGTATAAGAATTGGCTTGGTAGTTTGGTTTGCCCTGTTCCCATCATGCACTGGGACAGGAACAGACTAATTTGCATATAGCCAGGTTCTGAGCTGGGATGGTGCAGTGAGCTAAAAAACAGTGATGGATTAAAACCATGATCTATTGACTTGGTAAGAGTATTCTGCATCATTCAGAAACTCTGTCCATCACCTTTTCCAAAATCGATTTTATCCACACTATGTGTGGGAGGGTATACTCAGACGTGAGTCCCTTGCTCATTGCACCATCAGGATTCAAGCAAGCCGGGCCGAAGAAGGCTGTGATGCCAGAAACCGGTCCCCGGAAGCTTGTTTCCTTCCCAGTATAAGAATTGGCTTGGTAGTTTGGTTTGCCCTGTTCCCATCATGCACTGGGACAGGAACAGACTAATTTGCATATAGCCAGGTTCTGAGCTGGGATGGTGCAGTGAGCTAAAAAACAGTGATGGATTAAAACCATGATCTATTGACTTGGTAAGAGTATTCTGCATCATTCAGAAACTCTGTCCATCACCTTTTCCAAAATCGATTTTATCCACACTATGTGTGGGAGGGTATACTCAGACGTGAGTCCCTTGCTCATTGCACCATCAGGATTCAAGCAAGCCGGGCCGAAGAAGGCTGTGATGCCAGAAACCGGTCCCCGGAAGCTTGTTTCCTTCCCAGTATAAGAATTGGCTTGGTAGTTTGGTTTGCCCTGTTCCCATCATGCACTGGGACAGGAACAGACTAATTTGCATATAGCCAGGTTCTGAGCTGGGATGGTGCAGTGAGCTAAAAAACAGTGATGGATTAAAACCATGATCTATTGACTTGGACAGAGTTTCTGAATGATGCAGAATACTCTTACCAAGTCAATAGATCATGGTTTTAATCCATCACTGTTTTTTAGCTCACTGCACCATCCCAGCTCAGAACCTGGCTATATGCAAATTAGTCTGTTCCTGTCCCAGTGCATGATGGGAACAGGGCAAACCAAACTACCAAGCCAATTCTTATACTGGGAAGGAAACAAGCTTCCGGGGACCGGTTTCTGGCATCACAGCCTTCTTCGGCCCGGCTTGCTTGAATCCTGATGGTGCAATGAGCAAGGGACTCACGTCTGAGTATACCCTCCCACACATAGTGTGGATAAAATCGATTTTGGAAAAGGTGATGGACAGAGTTTCTGAATGATGCAGAATACTCTTACCATCACCTTTTCCAAAATCGATTTTATCCACACTATGTGTGGGAGGGTATACTCAGACGTGAGTCCCTTGCTCATTGCACCATCAGGATTCAAGCAAGCCGGGCCGAAGAAGGCTGTGATGCCAGAAACCGGTCCCCGGAAGCTTGTTTCCTTCCCAGTATAAGAATTGGCTTGGTAGTTTGGTTTGCCCTGTTCCCATTATGCACTGGGACAGGAACAGACTAATTTGCATATAGCCAGGTTCTGAGCTGGGATGGTGCAGTGAGCTAAAAAACAGTGATGGATTAAAACCATGATCTATTGACTTGGTAAGAGTATTCTGCATCATTCAGAAACTCTGTCCATCACCTTTTCCAAAATCGATTTTATCCACACTATGTGTGGGAGGGTATACTCAGACGTGAGTCCCTTGCTCATTGCACCATCAGGATTCAAGCAAGCCGGGCCGAAGAAGGCTGTGATGCCAGAAACCGGTCCCCGGAAGCTTGTTTCCTTCCCAGTATAAGAATTGGCTTGGTAGTTTGGTTTGCCCTGTTCCCATCATGCACTGGGACAGGAACAGACTAATTTGCATATAGCCAGGTTCTGAGCTGGGATGGTGCAGTGAGCTAAAAAACAGTGAGGATTAAAACCATGATCTATTGACTTGGTAAGAGTATTCTGCATCATTCAGAAACTCTGTCCATCACCTTTTCCAAAATCGATTTTATCCACACTATGTGTGGGAGGGTATACTCAGACGTGAGTCCCTTGCTCATTGCACCATCAGGATTCAAGCAAGCCGGGCCGAAGAAGGCTGTGATGCCAGAAACCGGTCCCCGGAAGCTTGTTTCCTTCCCAGTATAAGAATTGGCTTGGTAGTTTGGTTTGCCCTGTTCCCATCATGCACTGGGACAGGAACAGACTAATTTGCATATAGCCAGGTTCTGAGCTGGGATGGTGCAGTGAGCTAAAAAACAGTGATGGATTAAAACCATGATCTATTGACTTGGTAAGAGTATTCTGCATCATTCAGAAACTCTGTCCATCACCTTTTCCAAAATCGATTTTATCCAAACTATGTGTGGGAGGGTATACTCAGACGTGAGTCCCTTGCTCATTGCACCATCAGGATTCAAGCAAGCCGGGCCGAAGAAGGCTGTGATGCCAGAAACCGGTCCCCGGAAGCTTGTTTCCTTCCCAGTATAAGAATTGGCTTGGTAGTTTGGTTTGCCCTGTTCCCATCATGCACTGGGACAGGAACAGACTAATTTGCATATAGCCAGGTTCTGAGCTGGGATGGTGCAGTGAGCTAAAAAACAGTGATGGATTAAAACCATGATCTATTGACTTGGTAAGAGTATTTTGCATCATTCAGAAACTCTGTCCATCACCTTTTCCAAAATCGATTTTATCCACACTATGTGTGGGAGGGTATACTCAGACGTGAGTCCCTTGCTCATTGCACCATCAGGATTCACGCAAGCCGGGCCGAAGAAGGCTGTGATGCCAGAAACCGGTCCCCGGAAGCTTGTTTCCTTCCCAGTATAAGAATTGGCTTGGTAGTTTGGTTTGCCCTGTTCCCATCATGCACTGGGACAGGAACAGACTAATTTGCATATAGCCAGGTTCTGAGCTGGGATGGTGCAGTGAGCTAAAAAACAGTGATGGATTAAAACCATGATCTATTGACTTGGTAAGAGTATTCTGCATCATTCAGAAACTCTGTCCATCACCTTTTCCAAAATCGATTTTATCCACACTATGTGTGGGAGGGTATACTCAGACGTGAGTCCCTTGCTCATTGCACCATCAGGATTCAAGCAAGCCGGGCCGAAGAAGGCTGTGATGCCAGAAACCGGTCCCCGGAAGCTTGTTTCCTTCCCAGTATAAGAATTGGCTTGGTAGTTTGGTTTGCCCTGTTCCCATCATGCACTGGGACAGGAACAGACTAATTTGCATATAGCCAGGTTCTGAGCTGGGATGGTGCAGTGAGCTAAAAAACAGTGATGGATTAAAACCATGATCTATTGACTTGGTAAGAGTATTCTGCATCATTCAGAAACTCTGTCCATCACCTTTTCCAAAATCAACTACTTCCTTTTCCTCCAGACGTGACGGCAAGGGCCCCCACCCCCCGTAATTAATTGCAGCAACTGTGTGTCAAGCTTAAGCCACGGCGCGGCAGGAAACTGCAGCGCCAGCCTGGAGCCAGCACGAGGATTGTACATTGTAGCCGCTAGCGCTGCCGCGCTCTCACTTACAGCCACGAGCTAAGAGCAGTCTGAGTCATCTCATGACATGTGATTAAATATTTATGAAGAGCAGCTGCTGGCACTGGCAGCACGTATGTCGGAAAAGCAGGAGCCGTGCAGACGCCGCCGGTGGCGCGAGCTGGCGAGTCGGAAAAATGCGTGACAATGCATTTCTTTGATGCGGAACACCGCACTGAAATCCGTGAGTGTCACACCTGATGCGTGATACTTGGCAGGACTGAGTTAACAGTATAGAGTCAGAGCCCAGAGATGCATAAGGGCAAAAATGACAGGGGGCAAAGAGCTGGGTTAGCAAGAAGGAAAGGGACAGAAGGGGTGAGCCTTTGGGCTGAAGTGTAGTGAACGAACCACAATTTGACTCACCATTAGTGTGAAAAAGGCCACTTTTATTGAAGACAAGTGCACCTTACATAACATAACCTTGGCCTTTGCCTTACAAAACTATAGCTAACTATACAAAAACATCTACATATCCACCTCCCCCCACCCCTAATGTTTTCCCAAACACAGTTGCAATTTATTTAACATACCCCAACTTAATCAATAACATTCGTCTCTTTAAAAACTTAGTAACCTGCTTCTCAACCTCTCTAAAGATCTACCTACTCGATCAATAACTTTAAACCCTTAAACCCTGTAACATCTTCTCTAACTAAGTATAACCTATGCTAACCTCATTACCTACCTGTCCCCAACCAAAAATGAAACAGTAACAAACTGGCCAAAAATAGGTAACCAATGCTACTCAGAAATAGTCCTTACGACATTTCTGATCCCCCCCACCCCCCTTTAGGCCTTGTCTAGGGTACCGCCTGATGTCCAGTGCAGAATCTAAATCTTCCTTTATCTGAATCAAATATAACTCCATCCCGAAGCGTGACAAATGTTCTCCGTCATCCCTGAAAAAATGTTTGGTCGAATACATGTGTGCTGGGTAATCCTCGTCACATATTTTAACTCTGGGTGCTCCACCCTGGCAAAACCTGCCTCGCTACAAAACACCCTCCTCTCTCTGTTTATCTTCCTCCTGGCCTTATCAATGGCCACCGGCCGCTCAGCCCCTCTCCAATGCCTTCTGGGAATGAACTCATTCCAAATTAAAAAGCACCCAGAACATTGCCTCTTGATCTCCCTCAAATCACTCTTCATCTGCTTCAACAGAGACAACCTTTTGCAAACCACCAAATCATTCTCCCAAAAGTGAAGAACAAGAACATCTGGGCAAATGTGACAGTGCAGCAACTTGTTTAAAAGAGGGAAAAGCTTGTGCCAACGCGTGCCTCCCTTCCTGTGCCAACTAACTTTAAACAAAACCGGGTCCAAACCCAAATTTACTCCTTTTCCTTTGTTACATTTGTGTCTTTCTGCCCACTTTACAAACGAATGCCAAACGATCTAGATAGTGATCGCCTCCGATTCCGGCCCAGTCACTGCACCTGCAAAGACACATGCGTGAGGAAAGCTTTACATGACCCTCTACTTCCTCACCACCCTCCTCCACGCTTTGATATAGCATTTATACCAATCTGATGACCAACGTCCCAGTTGCTTCAACCTCACTGACCCCAAACTTGCCGGGTCTGAAGCCACCCCAATCTTGAAAGAGTGAGTGCCAAAAGCCTCAGGCACCTCCCCAACTAACTGTAACTCCCGCCTCATCACCCAAAGAAGCTGCGCTGCTGTGACTTCCCGCCCGATGACCTGTAGAAAACTGTCCCCACCCTCCCTGATTGCACCCCCGCAAAAGGCACCCCATCTCACCGGGCAGGTTATAGGATCCTCTGTAGCCCACAGCATCACCGACCTCCTCATCCCCCTTTGATCTGTCTTCGAGTGCCTCAAGAAGATGGAAACTGCACCACTCCCTGTTTCGCACTCCTGTACTTCCTCCCATTGCAGCCCTGGAACCCCTTTCCTTCCCAGCAACTCCGACACGCAGAAAGCTCCACCGTAAAGCCAAGACATTAACGCCGAAAACAGTATCACCTCCTGCCAGTCGCAGCACACCTCACTGCAACACTGCTATCAATCTGCCCCATAGCACATTGGTCACTGGTAACCTAACCCGCTGTCCTCTACCCGAATCCCCGACCCAACCCTCTATCAACCTCTTCCCCAGCTCGCCTGCCGTTGGAGAATAACCCCACAGTAGCTTGCCCATGAAGGATATCCCTGCCCGGTTTGCCGCTATAGTAACCTCCAACAAACCCTTCCCAATTAAGTCCAAAATTAGCTGAACAACGTCCTCTTCCCTGGCCCAAGTCCCAACTCTCTTCTTTGCACCTCCCTGCAGAAATTCCTGCCTCACGAGCTCATAGCCTTCCTCGTGGAAGGTGCTAGAGACCCTACCACCCGTTGCAGCATCCTTTTTCTCCTACGGACCACATCCCGTCGGGCACCGGCGTCCTGTGCGTTTCCGCCTCCGTGGGAGCCCATGGAAACTCTCCCACTGCAAACGAGACAAAGCATCCGCAATGTCATTGTCTACACCTGGTACGTGCTTTCCCCTGAACTGAATGTTGTGCTGCAAGCAACCCAACATGAATATGCGCAATAGATTTAAGACCTGCTCATCCCTCGCGGACTTGCTGTTGACTACCTGCACCACTGCCATGTTGTCCACCCTGAAAGTGACCTTTTTGTGCACTAGGCTCTGTCCCACAGGCAGAAACAATTCAAGGAAAGCAATGCTGCCTCCATTTTTACAATGGTTTGGCCACTCTTCGGCACACCATTTTCCCTGCGAATCCAAACCAAAACCCCTGGATCCTGCTGCATCAGAGAATATCTGAGCATCCCAACCCCACTCTTCTGGAGCTGTCATGGGTATCCCATTTAAACCCTCCCAAAGTTTGCACCACATTCTTAGGTCTTCCTTCGTCCCTGCCGACAAACGCATATGGTGTGTGGCAGTGTGAGGTCTGCCAGTGACCTGCCCAGTCTCCTGCAAAATGTCCGTCTCGCTTTCACCACCCTCCATGCAAAATTCAAATGCCCCAGTAACATTTGGACCGTTCTCACTGTCACTTTCTTTCTGGCCAGAATATCATCGATCAACAGCCTCATGTGCAATTTCTTATCCTCCGGCAACCTGGCCTCCATGGCCACAGAATCCAGTTCGATCCAGAGAAATGACAAAACCTTGCTTGGACCTTGTGTCTTCTCTGGTGCCAAGGGGACACCCAGTGTCCCCATGAGCTTCTGGAAACTGTCCAGCTGCTGCTGGCAGTCAGTCCGTCGAACCAGGCCAGCCCACCTGGAAGAAGTCATCAAGATAGTGTGTCACCGTATCTTTTCTCGTTTTCCAACAGAAAACCCACTGCAAAAATTAACTGAACTTCTCAAACAGCGCACATGATATGAAGCAACCAATGGGTAACGCCTTATCCACAAAAATGTTGCAGTCGACTTGAATGCCCAGCAACTGAAAGTCCTCCGGGTGTACTAGCAAGACCCAGAAAGCGGCCTTAATAGTGCATTTTGCCATTTCCGCCCGTTTCCTACCCTTTCCACCAGGGCCCTAGCTACGTCCACTGAAGAGTAAGAGACTGTCGTCAAGTCATCAGGAATGAAATCGTTTACTGACCCCCCTTGCGGCCATGACAAGTGTTGGATCAAACAATACTGTCCTCTCTCCTTTTTTGGAACCACCCCGACCAGGGAAATAATCAAATTCCTGATTGGGTTGATTGCAAACGGCCCCTCCATGTACCTCTTTTTGCAATTTCTCCCAAACAACTGGTTTGTGAGCTGCCACTGATTTTAGGTTCTCGGCTTATCGCGCTAACCTTAGTCCTTCATAACCCAATCTAAAACCCTCTCTGAAACCTGCACTGAGAATCTGCGAGTCCTGCTTGTTTGGGTAATGTGCGAGCCAGGACTCTAAGCAAACCAGGTTATTGGGTGTATGAGCCTTTGCCCATATAGCCCTGCACCCCTCCACCTCTTCTGCCTCCCATCCCCTGCTGTCCACTGCAGGCATTCTGCTGCTGTGGCCCCTGCCCCCCCCAGAGTGACCTTGTCCTGCGTATACTGGCCCAAAGCACTTCACCAGAGGGTGTCTTCCCGCGCATTTTGAGCACTTGTGCCGAAATCTGCAGTAGTCTTGTGCGCATGTCCCCTTGTTGTAATCCCAACAGGCCCCCAGACCTCCCCCTGCGGGCTTTTGCATGTATCCCACCGCCCCCCCCCCCCCAGGTGGGGCAGTTTTGCTAAGGGGCAATAGACCAAAGGCAACCCGCTGGCCGTGTAAGTTGTCTTTTCAAACTTCACCGCCCCCATGGGCTGCTGGTAGAGGTCGGACTCGCTCTCCACCCAGTTTGCCTCCGGGTCCCAAGCGAGCCTGGCCCGAAATTCTTCGTCATAGTGTGACCAAGCGTAGCCCCCGTACGTCAGATGTGCCCTCCTTACTACGTCCATGTATTTAAACAAAGCCATGGACCTATCTGGGTACTTCTCGCAGTACACACTTGCAAAAATTAAAAAGGCTACCTTCCAGTTCTCTATAGTCATGGGTACCCTGGGTCGCAGGTACAACTCCAGTTCTTCTTCTTTTGATCCCTTCTTAGATCGCAATTCCCTAAACAGCAACTTCAACATATCTACATATTCGCCCTTCCATATTTTTTCCTTTGTGGCAAACATGAGGTGTGCTCTCAACGGTTTTGTCACCCCCATGTACGGCAATTTTGGCAATCTGATCTCCTTGCTTTCCTTGCCTTCCGCCACCTGACCAGCCCCCCTTCACTTCTGTCACCTGTACACTTCACCGCTTCTGTGTCCTTCTGTGCTGTTTCGTCCGTCGATCCCCCTACACCGCCCTTCTCTGCCTCCTTGACCACCGTCTGCCCGTCAGTACCCACCCTTGTGTCTCCAACTTACCTACCCTTGCATAATTTGATCCCGCTATCCCACTCATCCCCCCGTGTATCCGTCCCTGTGGACTACCCTCCGTTTTGTGTTATCCATGCCGACCCGCCCTCCTATCTTACCTGGCATCAAGGTCGGTGTCTTCACCGGATCCAACCGCCTAACCAGTGTCGAAGAGGGTGGAGACATCCGAGCCGTCGCCGCATACTCTGCATCCAGTCTCGAGTCCTGTAACTGACTAGGCACAAAATTACTGGTTCCCCCCTTCTTCGTCTAGTATCTCCCCCTCTTCTTGACTAACCTCATCAAAATCCAGTGGGATGTCCTCCCATCCCCTCTCTTCCTCTATTCTCATTACCCACGTGAATCTGACCTCCTCCAACAACCTGTCTATCGTGGCTTCAGCCTTCCGCTTCTGCCCGTACTCAGTCACTGCCACGCGGAGGGCCCTGCTCCTCCGGGCTGTCGCCCATTCGTGACCATGTCCACGTGCACCACCTTTTTCGTGCTTTCCCCTGAACTGAATGTCGTGCTGCAAGCAACCCAACATGAATATGCGCAATAGCTTTAAGACCTGCTCATCCCTCATTACCAAATCAGGCGTCGGACTGCCCGCTGCAGCCTGCCTTTTGCTCCGCCCCACTGGGCTGTCGCCCCGCCGTGACCGACGCAGACCTCCGCTCAGCTTTGCCACTGTGGTCCCTCGCCATGCTCCAGCTGGCTGCCCTGGACCCTGCCTTCATTTCTTCCCGGTAGCGAGGAGCTGCATGCAACTCGCCTGCCATGTATGTGCCCCGCGAATGCTGTTCCTGTAAAGCAAATGGAAGGTCCGGCATGCCGTGGTTAGTGTCACTGTCTGTCCCTACCTGCCCCTGCTCCGGGCACCACTGCCAATACCCCCCATAGATACAGCCCTTGGCTGTGCCTCTGGGAAGCACCCCCACCCGCCCGCTCTGCTCCCACCCCTCCTGGGCCTCGCCGAGTGCCCTCCCCTTTCTGCTGGGCCTATCCCCCCCTGACACTACTGCCCCAATACCCCCGGGCCGAGGGGAAATCTCCAGCACCCTCCCTGACCCCCCCTTCCTCCCGCCATGATCTGCCTTCTGAGTCCCCCCCCCCCAAAGTCTCCTGTCCCCCCACCTCAGGGGCACCACCCACTGGTCCCGGCCCCCAATCCCACCTGCAGCATCCGTGTCCCCCGTGACACCAGAGGGCCCAAAGGCCTCGGTGCTCTCATTGCGCGGGACTCTGCGCACAGCTCCACCCTTCCCCTCCATAAAAGCCAGAGAAGGTTGCTTCTTAGCACCCACCCCCCGTTTTCCCCTTTTTGCAGGGGCCAACTTTGCCCTGCGGCCCCCCACGTACCCCTGAGTCCTTTTTCTTGCCGCCGCCGCAAGGCGGTGGACCGCGCCCTCGACCGGGGTGTGGTAAATAAAATATTACCCTGGCAGAATTTCTAGGCATTAACCAAATATCATGCATCAAATGAGAGACAGGATCCGTGGTGTCCAAGTTAAAATGGGCTTTATTCCAATAACTCGAGTCAAAGGGAGAATATGTTCCATCACCACTGAGGTTCAGGAAGAGTAATCTAACATTCAATAACAATGAACAGCATATATACAATTTTCTCCTTGTACATAGGGAGGAGCGCTCCAGGCCGAGCAAGAAAGAAAGAGATAAGAGCATGTGGGCGTACACTTGATGAGTCATAGGTAGATGATAGGTAGATGTCATAGGTGGGTGGGTACTTAGGGGAGGAGATTGCATGACCAGCTGGAACTCTGCCCTAATTGTGCAACTTTGAGCATGGCGTGCAATTGACGTGTAAATGGGAGGAGAGCTGACTTTTGGCTTAGCAGAGTAATCTCTTGTGTCAGGGCGACTTGAGCACGTCTGGTACAACTGATGTCTGGAGTCAGGGGATGTTTTATCTGAAACAAAGGTTCATCGCTAGAAATAAAGAAAAAGCATATATTTCTCCGTTCATTGCATGGGGGCTGAGACAGAGAGCTAGGCCTTATCTGTCGCGAACGGGTTCTGTTTACATTTCCTCACCGGGCAAGGATGCCACTCTGTACAGCAAAACAGATAACTGTTATTCATAACACTGTCTTGGCAGAAGTTCAGAAAGTGGTTCAACCACAATAAAATAAAGGGCTCAGTACGATATTTATTTAAAATGCACAATGCAGAATGCAAAATACATGGGCCTTTATTTTAGCTTAACGTTTGGGAGACTTTGATGACTTGACTTGCAGGACATGTTTGCAGAGGCCTAGTGATTCAGGCCACTACGAGAAATATGCATGGGTGACATGCACATGAATGTAACATAGGGTATATGTAGTGGACATTTTTTTTGGTCAGGCAAAATATCATTTTCCTCATTCCCTCCTTGTCAACTACATAACCCTTCAGGATACATCTATATTCATGAGACCGTATAGCTGATCATACAGAATCATTTCGCCAGGCCACACTGCAGACAGTGATATTATCATGGCAAACTGCTCCTGGATCAAGTCGCCAGGGCAGATGCAGTCACATTCACTACTGCTTCAAGGGTTCTTGTTAATTTGCGTAGCAGTTTACTATTTTGGACGGGGCCAACAAAGAAAAAGAAACCTTTGTTGAAATCTGTATATTGCTCCCACGCTGTTTCTGTCTGCTATATAACAAGTTCCACCCTAGTCTAAGGGCAGATGTACATAAGCTGTCTGACCGCAAATGAAATAGGTATGGCGTGACGTTTTGAAAGAAGAAAGTCCTTCTGAGACTGAAGTTCCCTGTAAATAGCTCCTTGAAAATATGGTTTATGAAGAGCATGTCATTATTATAACTTGCTGAGTTTCTTGTAAATATGGCTTGTGAATAGCGCCATGTGGTCATGGTTTGTGCAGAGTATGTTGTCATTACGTTAGGCAGGAGAGAGCTGGATCTCTTACAAGTGCTTGGAGGTAACGTTTTGAAGATGTTTTGTTTTAACATGCTGCTTAACAAGGTGTTGAGGGATTTTGGCGTTGTTTGGCGTTTTCGGGGGGGGCGTGTTTTTGAGCGGAAATTCGTACCCGTTCCAGTGGAGGGATTCGGCTGCTTTTTGGTGAGGATGTAGGGCATCTACTGTGATGCCAAATTTGAAAAGGATCTGAGCTGTGGAAGTGGAGGAAAAAGCATGTCTTGTGCGGAGGTGCGATTTGCCATGTTATCCAATGGGCATGTTTTCCTAAAAATCTTTTTTTTTTTTTTTTTTTAGAATCTATTTCGACAGAACTCCCTTTGTTTTCTGATAAGGGGGTAGTTGGCCACATACCAAGCACTCAGTTGCATTGCTGGTCACGTATGCATACTGGATGAATGTATATGTGAGGAAATGAAAAAGAAAACATGTAGCAATAAACTAACACCGATTATAACAATGCACAGAATCAAATAATAATCAAGGTAACAATCCATCTGCTGCGTAATGTCTTGCAGTATCTGCAGTGTCTTGCAATCTCTCATCTTGCTATTCTCATATGTGATCTTATACATGTCAGAAACTGGTCTAACCGATTCACCACCGGGTGGGCTTAAACAATTAAACTACGTCTGACTTACTAGATCTAAGCTTGGACCTATACTCTTGCTGAGGGATCTTTTCAAGCAAAGGCGGCACAAAGTCTGTTGTGTCATTAAAGTCAATGTTCTTTTCGAATGTTCCACATTGTCCAAAATAGCGCTTAACGTGATGGGCATGGATCCAGCCCTTGCGTCCCTCCACTTTCAGTGCGGTCCTCGTGGTAAGAAGCACCATCTTCGGGGTCTTCCAGCGCGGCTCGAGGGGGCTGGAACGATCAAAATTCCGGATGCACACAAAGTCCCCTGGGACTATGGCGTGTTCCTTGACCTGTGTGTTGTCAGGGAAGGCGGCAGCAACCTGTGAACGACAAGAGAGTAGTGCAGACATCAAGGAAGCCAGGTAATCTGTCAGCATGTTACTGTCAACATCAGTTATCTTTCTGGGCATAGGCGTACCCCACATATTTGGCGGTCTACCGAAAACCACTTCATACGGAGATAGGCCTGTTCTGGAATGTGCTACCATACGCATGTAAAAGAGGGCAACCGGCAGGGCTACCATCCAATCCACGCCTTTCTCTGCACAGACCTTTGCTAATTTTGTCTTGAGGGTTTGATTATGTCTCTCTACAAGGCCTGCTGCTTCCGGGTGTCTGACACAATGGAACTTCCATGTGTAACCTAACAGAAGGGACACTTGTTTCATTAATTCAGAGGAGAATGGCTGGCCATTGTCTGAATAGATCACCCGAGGTAATCCATACCTGGGGAAATACTCGCGCACTAACTGTCTGGCTGTTGTTACAGCAGTATAATCTGGAACTGGATAAGCTTCTGTCCATCTAGATAGTGCACACACTACCACCAAGACATACTTGTAACCTCTACATCTGTCCATTTGGATATAATCCATCTGGAGAACCTCAAAAGGGTGGTCAGGAGGATGAAATCCGCCTTGTTCCACCGGGATGCCTTTACCTGGATTGAACTGACAACAGATCATACATGTTCGTACTTTCTGCTTCGCTGCGGCACGCATGTGCTTGTTAAACCAGATGTTCTGTAAGCTGTCTAACATTGCTTTTTCTCCTAAGTGTGCTGGACTATGGGCTGTGTTAATGATTATTTGTACCATGGAATCTGGGAGAAACCATGTGCCTTTTCCCTTAGTCATCCAACCTTGGTCAGTCTGGACCCCTCCTTGTTCAGTCCATTTCTTTATCTCATCTGCAGTGGCATATGTCTGTATGTTGAGTACGTCTTGAGTGGGATCCCTGACTGTCATACATGTTGTCAGTAATGGTACCTCTGTCCTTGTCGTGTCTGTTGGTGTCTGGGCTGTCTGGGCTGTAAGTTTAGCCGTTCGGTCTGCCAGGTCATTACCCTGGGAAATGGTGTCTGTAACTTTGGTGTGAGCTTTGCACTTCAGGATAGCAATGGCTGTAGATAAATGTATGGCTTCTAACAGGGCTTGAATAAGCTGGCCATGCTGAATCTTGGTCCCATGGGAGGTCAGGAAACCTCTCTCCCTCCATAGTAGCCCGAAATCATGAACAACGCCAAAGGCATATTGCGAATCAGTATAAATGTTTACTTTCAAGTGCTTAGCTCTTATGCAGGCTTGTGTCAGAGCGATGAGCTCTGCTGCTTGTGCTGACAATGTGTCTATTTTCTGTGTCTCCATGACTTCTTTATCAGTGGTCACAGCATAGGCCGCTACTAACTCTCCTGCACTCGTTCTCATGCATGATCCATCTACATAGAGCGTTAAGTCTGGGTCTGAAAGTGCAATATCTGTCAGGTCTTGTCTTGGCTTTGTCACTATATTCATTAGTTCCACACAGTCATGTGATGGTGCATTTACTGTACTTGAGGGCAAAAGTGTTGCAGGATTCAGAATATTACAACGTCTGATCTCTATGTGTGGTTGAAATAATGTCAGTTCATATCCTGTCAGTCTTGCTACAGTCAAGTGTTGTGTTTGTGTTCTGTTTAAGAGTACCTCCACTGCATGTGGGACCTGTACTGTCAGAGGGTGACCCAGCACTATGGAGTCACTTTGTCTTATGGCTAGGGCTGTTGCTGCAACTGATTTCAGGCATGCAGGCAGAGCCTGGGCCACTGGGTCTAGTGTGCTAGAAAAATAAGCACAAGGCTTGTGTTTTCCTGCTTGATCTTGTGTGAGAACAGATAACGCTGTTCCTTCTCTTTCAGTTACAAAAAGCATGAAAGGTTTGCTGTAACATGGAGTCGCTAACACTGGCGCTTGACATAAAGCTCCTTTTAATTCCTCAAATGCCAAGGTGTGTTCTTGTGTCCAAGGGAGGACAGTCCCCCCTGCCTCCTGTGTAGTTAACTGTATGAGTGGTTTGGCTAGAAAGGCATACTGGGGAATCCATTGCCTACAGTATGAAGTGAGGCCAATAAAGGCACGTACTTCCTTTTGTGTCTTGGGCTGTGAAAGGTTAGCAATGAGCTGTATACGTGCTTGTGTTAGCTGTCTCTCCTCCTTGGAAAGCAAGTGTCCTAGGTACACTACTTGCTTTTCACAGAATTGCAACTTCAAAGGGGACACCTTGTGCCCCTTGTCAGCCAGAAAATGTAAGACTGTCAGTGATGCATTTTCACATTCTTTTTCTGAACGTGCTGTAATCAGGATATCGTCCACATACTGTAGTAACGCAGTGTTGGAAGGCATGTGAATGCTGTCTAGCTGTCTTTTTAGTGCCTGACTGTAAATACTAGGGCTTTCTGTAAAACCTTGAGGAGCTCGTGTAAAGACAAAGCTACGACCTCTTAATGAAAATCCAAACAGGTACTGGCTGTCTGGGTGAATGGGAACACTAAAGAAAGCGTTCTTCAAGTCGATAACAGTAAAGTAAGTAGCCTCTGAATCAATAGCAGTCAACAATGAAGAAATGTCTGGCACCACTGGATATTGCGGTACTACACATTTGTTCAATTCTCGCAGGTCAATAATCAATCGGTACACTGGCAATACACTAGGATCAGATCCTTTAAGGACAGGAATGACAGGCGAGTTACATACATTTGAGACTGTCTCTACCACTACCCCCCGTGCAATAAATTCGTCAACTATTTTCAGTAATGCTGTTTCGGCGTCAGGTGGTAACTTGTATTGTCTAATACGTGGAAGTACTACTCCTGCTTTGAGTGTGACATGGTGAGGCGTAATGTCCATGTAACCTACATCAGTCGGTCCTTGTGCCCACAGGATCTGTGGTACGTTCTTGAGTCTGTGGTCAAAATCAGTCAGTACATAATGTCCCTTAAAATCACGTAAGAACATGCGTACTCCCTCTGGAGAACAGCAGATAACTGCTCCTAGATGTTTTAATGTCTTCATACCAAGTAAGTTTTCTGGACATGACTTAGTAAGTAGCAAGTTAGTGGTACGTGACAGTGGACCAACCCCTAGGGAGACTGGTTTTGATACTTCATTAACAATAGGCTTTCCTGAAAATCCCAGGGAAACATTCTGTGAGCCCGAGAGAGGTGCCCCTGGAACCTCGTCATGACTGATGGTAGTTCTGCTCGCCCCTGTGTCAATCAGAAACTTTCGATCCTGACCTAGAACACGACTATGTACATACGGACCCTCTTGATCTACAGGAACCTCAATAAGGGGCAAGCCTACTTCCCTCTCGAGGCTGTTTCATGTGAACTGTTGATATTCTGGATAGTCAGACTGTGTGTGCTGATACATTTGTGGTGTGGCATGAACAGGCGGTGGTGGAGGATAATTCGCTACTGTCTGTTGCGTGTTCTGTTGCGTGTTATTCTGTCTAGGAGTGTACTGTCGCTCTTTTGTCTTGCCTGTAGCAATGTTGTGTTTCAGAACAGTGACGTCCTTTACAAAGTGACCTGGTTGTTTGCAATAATTACAGTTCCCTTTGACAGGTGTCGTGCTATGTTTGTTTGAAGTCGCCGGTACCGTCTGGGCAACCAGCACCTTCATTTTTGTCTCTTTCATGCGTCTCTTTTCATGATCCTGCTCTTCTCTAATCCTATTCTGATGATACTGTAGCATCTGTAACATTTGTGAAGGGCTGTTTGCTTGCCAAGTACTCTCAACCTTCAGTACTCTATTCTTGATCTGGGGTAAGGAATTCTCTACTAATTTGCTCACAAAAAGATGTGGAAATGACTCGCTACCAGGCTTAAGGCCACTATTAATAGTAAAACATTTCTCAAATCTAGAATAGAAATCACTAGTGTCCTCGTCTTGCTTTTGTTTACATGCTGAAATAGCATCCCAATCTTCCTTTTTAGTAATCAATAATCTTGGCAAAACTTGTATCAGAAATTCAGGTAGTTCTCTAGCTCTTTCTCCAAGACCAACTCCTGGGGCCCTGCCCTTCTCTTCTGTTTCCAACGCATCCCAACTTAACTTTTTCTCACCCACTTCCCAGTCTTTTTCCTTAAGCTTTTCATAAATCCCTGCAGGTAACAGTACTTTTAATAGCTTCAGAATGTCAGCGTATGTATAATCTCCTATGCGGAGGATGTCTTTTAATTCACGGTGAAATCCCCCTGGGTCTTTATCATGACAAGGCAACATCTTTTTCATTTCAAGAATCTCTAATTTCGTTAAGGGGGTGTAAACATACACTCGTTGTAACTCATTGGCCGCATTCTTAACGGGATGAACCTCTCGTAGGGGGTTCAGTCTGTCTATGTGTACGTTATGTCTGTCATGGTGTAAGACTGGAGGCATGTATGTAGTCAGAGAATCTATGTACTTATGTCGTTGATCCAGGATTACATTAATTAATTCAGTACCTAAACCTGTCCATCTATCTAGTAAAATGTCGTCAAGTATTTTATGCAAGTGACCAGGATCAGAATGCTGACTTTTATACAACGTTATCAAGTGTTGAACCATGTAAATACCAGCCAAACGCTGTTCGTTCGGTGGAAGGCTTAAGAAAGTCTGAGCCACTATATCACTGCTATATATATTGGCATTGGACACCCACTGGGTGGCTGACCGGGCCAACTCTATTTCGTGTTGTGTGGGAGGTCTCTCACTCCCTATCCATTGTTTCAGTGCTTTTTCAGTAGCCTGGAATAATGCTTCAAGGGAATACCTTTCTTTTATAGCTGGCCCCTGTTTACGGTAATCAAGGCACTTGGGTCTGTCAAACTGTCGCGCTTTTCCTACATAATTAATCTTGTCTTTTGGTTCATCTACTTCTTCTGTTGATAACTCACCATTTTCCTCAGACTCTTTTCTGTGCCTTTCTATTATTTCCTTTCGTATTTTCTTGTACATGGCATCTATCTGTCCCTGTTTCTCATGTCTACCGGCATCTATGTGATCACTCCATTCTATCAATCCTGCTTTTACATCTCCGTCCCCTTCGTCCTGTTCCCTGATCAGGCAGTTAATAATAAAACGTAAGACATGGTTCTTAACCCCTACTTTTCTCTGTGCCATGGCTTGTGCTATACTATCTGGTCCCTCCCCCGTTCTAATAAAACGATACATGCTATCTAGGTGATCTTTCATGTCTGGTAATGTCTCTAGATATGCAACAGCTTGTCTTAGTCTACGTGAAATCACGACCATTGAACCCTTTCCTGGTTCTGTATCATATACACAAAATGGAATGGCTGCATCTACAGTAGGCACGCCTCCCACTGCCCCTGGACCTACGTCATCTTTTGCTAGCTGCTGCTGAAGTTGCTGGAGCTGATCTGCTGCTGGGGGTGGAGGAAAACGTGCATTAACGTAGTCTGGAAGGGACTCGTCTAGATACGAGGAAATGAATGCTTCAGATGCTGTCGGCTTTATTCTATGTACTCTATATGGTACAGGTGGTGGCGTTCGAGACCTACTGGATCTTTCTGAGGTGGTCACTTTAGCTAGTTCTTCTGACAGAACGGGATAAATACCATTAACAACGGCGTTTCTTTTCCTATCAGTCTGTTCTGTTTTGACACGTTCCCCCTCCTCCCGCAGTTCCTTTTCTCTGGCTTTTTCTCCAGCTTGTCTAGTTCTATCTGCTTTATTCAATTCTTTCTCTGTTCTCCTATGTGACTCTTTGCGCCACAATTCGATGGCATCTTTCTGAGAGGGTCTTGACTTCTTTTTCCATAGCGCTTCCTCCACCCTCATAATACATTCAGGATCCCATGTACCCGAGATTGGCCATCTATACTTTTCCTCCAGGTCCTTGGTGTAGTCTACCCATAAATCTAAAAACAAAATGGCGTCTAGCCCATGCTTATTATACATATAATGACCAGGTGTGTCTCTAGGCGGGATGTTAACTCGTTCTTCTAGTATACCTTTTCTGGTCCCTATCTGACGTAACTTTGAAAACAGTGGCATGTTTGAAACCAATATTCACAAAAATAGACTGAAACAATCAACAATCATTCACACACAAACAAATATTAAACACTAAAACAGTTACAACCTAAACTGATACAGAGAGTTAAACATGTACTTGAAAAACTTTATGCACTGAAATACAGTACAACCATACCGGTCTCAAAAATGAGACACGTCTTGACCGCGCCCACGTTTACCATGGGCACGTCTTTACCGGTCTCACGTGAATGAGACACGTCTTTACCGCACCCACGTTTACCATGGGCACGTCTTTAATCTTGATGCATTCCCCATAGTGGTACTCACCGGGAAGCAGAATCTTGAAACTTGAAGGCCTCGGACTTCTACGCATGCGCCTTGGAACAGGTGGACCTCTGGAGACCTCGGACCTTGCTCTCTCATGGGCTGGGCTCTGGGTTGAGACGATCCGCTTTCCTCACCGCCTCACATGGATGCCTGGTCGCAGTCCGTCCTCCTCCTGGGCCTGAGGGAGTAGCGGGTAATCCCAATGGCGTGTACACTTTAAAGTCCGTCACGGCTGTGGAAGGGGGCAAAGACTAGACCTACAAACTCTGGCGAGTGGGGAAAGGGACATGTCCCTGTTCAAGGGCGCCAATTAATGTGGTAAATAAAATATTACCCTGGCAGAATTTCTAGGCATTAACCAAATATCATGCATCAAATGAGAGACAGGATCCGTGGTGTCCAAGTTAAAATGGGCTTTATTCCAATAACTCGAGTCAAAGGGAGAATATGTTCCATCACCACTGAGGTTCAGGAAGAGTAATCTAACATTCAATAACAATGAACAGCATATATACAATTTTCTCCTTGTACATAGGGAGGAGCGCTCCAGGCCGAGCAAGAAAGAAAGAGATAAGAGCATGTGGGCGTACACTTGATGAGTCATAGGTAGATGATAGGTAGATGTCATAGGTGGGTGGGTACTTAGGGGAGGAGATTGCATGACCAGCTAGAACTCTGCCCTAATTGTGCAACTTTGAGCATGGCGTGCAATTGACGTGTAAATGGGAGGAGAGCTGACTTTTGGCTTAGCAGAGTAATCTCTTGTGTCAGGGCGACTTGAGCACGTCTGGTACAACTGATGTCTGGAGTCAGGGGATGTTTTATCTGAAACAAAGGTTCATCGCTAGAAATAAAGAAAAAGCATATATTTCTCCGTTCATTGCATGGGGGCTGAGACAGAGAGCTAGGCCTTATCTGTCGCGAACGGGTTCTGTTTACATTTCCTCACCGGGCAAGGATGCCACTCTGTACAGCAAAACAGATAACTGTTATTCATAACACTGTCTTGGCAGAAGTTCAGAAAGTGGTTCAACCACAATAAAATAAAGGGCTCAGTACGATATTTATTTAAAATGCACAATGCAGAATGCAAAATACATGGGCCTTTATTTTAGCTTAACGTTTGGGAGACTTTGATGACTTGACTTGCAGGACATGTTTGCAGAGGCCTAGTGATTCAGGCCACTACGAGAAATATGCATGGGTGACATGCACATGAATGTAACATAGGGTATATGTAGTGGACATTTTTTTTGGTCAGGCAAAATATCATTTTCCTCAGGGGTCTCACGAGGTCCATGCAGCTGGCTTCAGCTAGGAGCCTCATGGCCTCCTGGACCCTTGCGTCATCAGTGCTGGTCATGCTGAAGGATTAGCCTAACTCCGTTGCCTGACCTAAGTTAAATTATACTTCCGCCAAAACTTTCCCTCGCTACAGCAAAATCGGCAGACGTGTCACCTTCCAAAATGGTGACACAGCTCCCGAAATGGCCGGCTAAATACCCCCCACCCCGAAGCCCAAAACCAGCCCAAAGCGAGCCCAATTGGGCTCGGGCCGCACCATCCGGCCCAAAAACCCCGGGGTACGAGCCTCCATGACGGATGGCCGCTCTCCCCAAAGTCCCATTCTCTCTTTGCTGATCACTGTCAGAGTGGCTGGTTGATAGCCAGATGCCGATTGCTCACACCTCTTCATCTGCTTTTGTTTTGGGTATTCAAGGCTGGAGACTACCTTGCTGTTAGGAGCTTCACTCTACACAAAGTCCAGTGCTGCCAAGTGCCACACATGTCTCGCTAGGGTAAGACAATTTGAGTTAAGTTCCTGCATTACCGCATGATTGGTAATTTATCACGCATACAAGATAAAGATAAAGTTAAGCGGGATATCTTTAATTTATCACGCATACAAGATAAAGATAAAGTTAAGCGGGATATCTTTTTAAGTCGAGCCTAAGGGCAGCGCGCATGTGCTTCTTGCTCTGTGAGGCATGCTGTATTGGGGCATGCACTGGAAGCCCCTCCCACTCTCCCCCATATTTGTCATTGGCTTGTGTCATTGTCTTTCGTAAATGATGGCTTCTGATTCGTAAGTAGGGTTGCTAGTCCCTCCTTGGTCCCGCAGCATTTGTTACCTCCCATAACAGCTGGACCTTTTACTTGGCACTTGGCTTGTTACACGGTCTGTATTATAAGTGGGTGAGCACTATTTTGTTTATTCACTAATGGGGACAATGGTGGCTGCTTTTTTGTATCTGCAGCGTGCCCACACAGGACAATGGCGGCTGCTTTTCGTATAGAGCGCTATGCCACTCTAACTTTAAAAATGGTTACCCCATACCACCACAGTATTCACACCGCCCTCACTTTCATTTTTTTTTTTACTTTATTGGTGAGCGCCGTGCCCGATTCACAGACACTGCACCCTACAATACAATAGGTCTTTTGCCATAGTTTGACCTATTAGTATTGTCAATGACAATGCCTTTTAATATGAAAAAAGCATTGCCATTTACAATGCTAATATCTCAAAATCGCAAGACCTATTGCATTGTAAATGCTTGTTTTTTTCCGCTGCCTTGTTGTGGATGGCTCTACTCCTTTTAATTAGCTGTCAGACATTGCCACCTACTGGCAGCCAGCTCCGTTGACCAAAACAGCCGTAAGAGCGCTGCTGACACATGGGCAAGCTTACATAAGCACCTGAGAAGAGGCGCTTAGTGTATCCTGGAATGTTAGAGCTGGAGTGTTCTTTTTTTACTATTTGGGTCTTTGTATAACGTCAGAAGGTGTGAATCCCCAGGATGATTTAATCAAAGCATTGAGGAATATAGCAACATATCCAATGCACAACCCTATTTCCACCATACACTTCTCTCAATATATCTTCTAACCCAACTTTCTGACTCATCTCAAACTTCTTTCTGCTACTCTTTCCAATGCACTACTCTATTTCTCACCAATACATCTATCAATATATCTTCCACACCCACTCTCTCCTTTATCCCAAACCCCATACCACTACTATGATCCCCAAAATAACCCTTTTCAGACTCTCTCTTACTCTACCCCTCGTATCATCTGACACCTCTTTTACTATACCGATCCCCAAAACAAACCTTTCTAAACTCTTTCCTCTGACTCTTCTCCTCCCAAACCCCTTTTTACTTATCCAAAAGCCTTGTCCTATTGCTATGACCTCCAAAGAAAAATAAATATCAAAATCCTTCACTCTCCTATCCCTCCACTATCCTTTTCAATCAAAATAACAGATTAACATGTTCACTTCTCAGATTTCATATTCCACTATACTAATTCACCACTAAACCTTTATGGGTCCCAGAGTAGCGTGCTACTCGCCAATAAAGCGATTCTACACCTCATCAGAGGTAAGCAAGCATTATATAAATGCAAACGTTTTCCCTCTACTATCCCTCCACTACCTTTCTCTATCCAACTGAATAACAGATCCACCACTCAAACTACTTTCATATTTCACTATACTAATTTTCAACACTAATCCTTTATGGGTTCTGGAGTAGCGTGCTACTCGCCAATAAAGCGCTTCAACACCCCATCAGGGTTACAAGCCCTATATAAATGCAAACCTTTTCCCTTTTCTACCTCTTCTCAATCCAAATAACTAACATATCCACCACTCAAATTACTTTCATATTTCACTATACTAATTTAACACTAATCCTTATGGGTTCTAGAGTAAGGGTGCTACTCGCCAAAAAAGCACTTCAAACCCCATCAGGCAAGTGCTATAGAAATACAAACCTTGTGCCCTCTTCTATACTGCTGCTCCCCATCTCTATCCAAATAACTGAATAACATATCTACCACAATCACATTACTTCATATTTCACTATACTTATTTTCAACACTAATCCTTTATGGGTTTCGGAGTAGCGCGCTACTCAACAGAAAAGCGCTTCAACACCCCTTCAGGGGTAACATGCACTATATGAATGCAAACCTTTCTCCCCCTTCTATCCCTCCGCTATCCTTCTCACTCCAAATAACTGACTAATATCCACCACTCAAATTACTTTCATAGTTCACCATACTAATTCACTACTAATCCTTAATGTGTTTCCAGAGTAGCGTGCTACTGCCCAAAAGAAAAAAAGAAAGGCGCTTCAACACCCCATCAGGGGTAACAAGCGCTATATAAATACAAACCTTTTTTCCTCTTCTATCCTTCCGAATCCAAATAACTGACTAACCTATTCACCACTTTAATTACTTTCATATTTCACTATACTAATTCAACACTAATCCTTTATGGGTCCTGGAGTAGCGTGCTACTCGCCAAAAAAGCACTTCAACGCCTTGTCGGGGGGCAGTAAGCGCTATATAAATGCAATTACAATACAATACAATGCCCACAGAATAAGGATGAATTGATACCATTCATTGGATTGTGCGATTATTATGCCAGGTTTGTGAGTGGGTATGCTACCCTCATGGAGCCTTTAAAAAACTCTTAAGGCAGAAGGAAACATTTTGAGGGGGAGAGGGTGCAAAAGCAAGTATTTGATTAAATTAAAAGAGTGCTTGCTAATGTGCCAGAGTTAAAAA
Source organism: Lissotriton helveticus (assembly GCF_964261635.1). NCBI lineage: Eukaryota > Metazoa > Chordata > Amphibia > Caudata > Salamandridae > Lissotriton > Lissotriton helveticus. Next base: position 382,974,429 of record NC_136067.1, on the reverse strand, counting down.
CTCTTGAGTGTGGGCTACTTATATCGTTTCGGCGGATGCTAGTGCTGTAGATTTAGGTGGTTTTCTTTGTCAAAAGGTTGGTTCTTAGGAACATACAATAGGTTTTACTTAGAGGATTATCTCTGAAGTTGAGAAGACGTACATCACAAAAGTGAGAGAGGCATTAGCTTGTGCATGGGTCATTGAAAAATACACAACTTATGTTTGGGGTACAAAGTTTGTCTGATGTAGTCATTATAAGCCTTTGATGTATTTGCTGGATGATAAAGGATGGTCTGCAGCTTCTTCCAGACTTACTCATATTCTAACTAGATACATACCAGGAGGAACTAATGCCTGAGCTGATTGTTTATCTAGGTTGCCCTTGAAAGGTGAAACAGACGAGGCTGTTTGTTTGGATTTTGAGTGTGTAGTAGCTGGAGACAATGTGGCAGAGGCATGTCACGGAACCATCAGTGAAGGGGAATGGAACAAGGCATTTGCAGAGGATGTAATTTTATTTAAGGTGATTGATTATGTCGGAAGGGGTGGCCACCATTCAAGGATTTCCAAGGGGAATTGCATTGTTATGGTCAAATAGCATTATAGCTCACAGTGGAATCTGGTATTTTATTAAGAGCTAGTAAGTTTATTCCTCCAAATAGTTTTAAGTCAAACATTATCAGATTAGCACGTTTAGGTACCATGCCCACTAAGAAAATGTTAAGGTGACAATTTTGGTGGACTTATATGGACAAACAAGTGGAGGAGTTTGTTGATAAATGTGAAGCGTGTTTACTTTCCAACAAACATTGGAAAACAAAGGATGTTCCTTTAGTACCTATTCCTTTTCCTAAGTGTCCATGGTGCACATTCGCATTGGATTTTTCTGAAGCCATTTTGTAAGTGGCAGGGAACTCTAAGTACATGGTTGTACTAATTGATTATTATTCTAAATGTGTCTATTATGAGTTTATACGTGAGGTCAGTACTCAGGTGGCTATTGCGTTTCTTAGCAAAGTTTTTGCATTTGAAGGCAACCCTTTAGAATTGGTCACTAATAATGGAGTCTAGTTTGTGTCAGAGAAAATTGTATCTTTTCTTAAAAACAAAGGAATTAAACATTATACTGTGGCTCTTTACAGTCCTAGCGCAAATGGAGCCGTTGAGAGGATGAATAAAATGAGGGAGTTCAAACTGCTGTCACTTGTGGTTTAAATGTTGAGGAGTTTTTCAGAAATAAGAAGTGGGCTTATCACAACACACCCCACTCTGTCACTGGACTTTACTCTTTTTCGTTACTGAGGGGTGGGGCTGCCCGCACAGGTTTGTTGCCTTCAAATTCAAATTCAAAAGTGCTTTATTCGAGTGTTACTCATAAAAGCAGACATACAAACACGTAATAAAAAACAATTAAATTACAGAGGTCATATTTGACATAAGCACATATCACAGTAAAAAACAATTATAATTCAGCAGAATTTGCATAGTCACAGGTGTAAAGTTCATTACTGTTAAGAATCAGGTTAAAAACAGATACAATATCAATGCTAAAAAAATACCCTACTAGCAATCTCTGCCTAATTACCCACGCCCACCCCAGGTACTTTGCAGTCGCAATTATAATCCAGGTCAAAGAAGTAGATCTAACAATACGCAAAGCTACCATACTACTTTTAGTACCCAAGTTCCTACACATAGGTGCCAACCAAACTCGCCTTGGAGCAGAATATACATGGCAGGAGAACAAAAAATGACCAAGTGTTTCATTTCCTTCCCCACAAACTGGGCAAGTAGCTGGTCCTCCTTCTCTCCACTTAGATGTTAAATTGCGGAGAGGGAGAGAGCCAGCCCTTAGTTGAAAAAACAGTTTCCTATCCATGGGTTTCGATATGTAATCCCAATACATTTCATATGTAGGGAACAGTTTAACCTCGAGAAAGGTGGTAGTCATGGACCCGTTGTTAATACTGAGCAAACTCTTATTTGCAACCCGTTCCCAAAATATATTTTTTAGGATTGACTTAGAGGGGAATGATGACCCAGCTGGATCAGACCATAGTTCATTTAGTCCTAGTTCACATAATGCTAATTTTAGTGATTTAAACCATCTAATTTTGTTAAAACGATCCGCTTTAATGACATCAACAAACCCATCCGCGTAGTGGGAGAGCTCAGGTGTAGTCCAAAGCCTACGCCAATATAAGATCAGTCGTAGTTTACCCATTTCCGAGATTTCTCTCCTGCCAAGCTCGTATCTCAGAGGCAAAAGTGGGCTGCTCTGTGGGGTGCCTGTAAGTTTCCTTAGGAAGTTGTTCTCAGATGTTTGGAGCTCCTGCAGGTTTTCTTGCCCCCACAACTCAGCCCCATACAATGCTGACCCAATTGCTTTTGCCTCATATATGATCAAGGGTGGTTTAATCGGTTTGGTCAGCGATTTCCTATGCTCCTTTATGATGGTACCAGCTAGTTGCTTATGTCTTAATACTGCAATATTTAGATGTTGGTTCCATCTATTATCATTGGAGATAAGGATCCCTAGATATGTAAAGGATTTTACAACTTCTAGGTTGCGTCCACTCATGGTAATTTTGGATTTAAAATTTCTATGAGGATTAAAAACCATGAGTTTTGTCTTAGAAGCGTTCACCTCCAGACCGTGATCGCCACAAAACTTATCAAATATTGCCAATGCTTTTTGCAGACCACTTGGGGATTTAGATAAAATTAAGGTGTCATCGGCAAACATTAAAATAGGAACTTTTACACCTGCGAGAGAGGGAGCATCCACAACCTGTGATTGCATGTGGGGGACAATGCCATTAATAAAAAGGGTAAACAATGTTGGTGCCATTGAGCATCCTTGTCGAACCCCGCGCTCAACAGGAAATTCGACAGTATCATTTCCGTACCCACCCCATTGAATTTTGGCATAAGTACCTTCATGCAATCTCATGATCAAGGTCAGCAAGGCCCCTGGAACCCCCAGAGCCGCAAGCACTTCCCACAATTTTGCCCGTGGTACCAGGTCGAATGCAGCCCGCAGATCAACAAATGCTGCATAGAGACTGCCTCCACCCAGCACCACGGTCCTCCACTGGATCAGTTGAAAGCGGAAGACCTGGTCCACAGTGCTAGTAGCCCTGCGGAACCCAGCCTGAAAAGGAGATAAAATATTGTGGTCCTCCGCCCAATCAAGCAAACTGTTTATAATCACTCGCCCCACAATTTTTTGAACAGTATCAATTAAGCTGATTGGGCGGTAATTACAAGGTTGGGCACGATCTCCCTTTTTATATACAGGGATGATTACAGCACCCTGCCATGATACCGGGATTTCTGCACCCTTGGCAATGTTGTTTATTAGTAGGTAAATGTATTTACTCCACCTTCCAGTGTCATTTAGAAAAACATCCGCTGGGACCCCATCAATGCCAGGAGCTCGGCCACTATGTACAGTTTTAAGGGCAGACAATACTTCACTCTGTGCGAAGATTTTGTCTTCTGCAAACAAATAGGTAGGGCAAATACTATTTACAGACTGATCCCCAGTAGAGTACTGTTCACTGAAGAATTTGACCCAAGCGTCATGTGGGACATTGTTATTACTTGCTTCTTCAGACCTTTCGTGACCCCATTTGACAATGTGCCAAAATAATCTAGAGTGTTTACGATCACTTGCACATTTCAGCTTGTTCCAATGGGCTTCGTCCCAATCTCTTTTCGCCTTAGCAATACAGTTTTTATAGTGCTTCCTAGCAAATCGAATCTCCCCCAAATTATTGTTCTTGATCGCGGCTCCCAAGTTAGTTCGTGCCACCTTGCAATCATGATTATACCACTTAGCAGCTCTATAAGCACATACCCTCTTTCTATTTACGGGTTTTAGAAAATAACATTTAATTTCATTAAAGAGAGTCACATGTGCTTTGGTTGTATCGTCATGGCCCAAAGAGATCCCAGACACGCACTCCAAGGCCTCGATAGCCTTGTCAGTCGCGGCTCCTATTTTTTCTAGGACCTGCTGATCTGTCCTGACACCTGACCACCTCAACCTGCGCATGTCATTTGTTGGTGTAATCAACGGTGGTAAAAGATCGTCACGGGGGATAGATACAATGACTTAAGACAGCCACCATTTGTGAGAAACGCATAAAGGGTTATGGTCGCTCTCTATCCTTTCTGTTACTACCATATCACTAACAGATGACCATATAGACATGCTACAGATGACATAATCAATGCGGCTTTTGTTTCTCCCATTATTGAAAGTCATGGCTGGAACTCTATCTGACTTAGTACGACCATTCAGAGCTCTTAGCCCGTGTTCAAGGCACATTGCATTTATACCTAATATATCCGCAGTCCAGCGAGTTACTGGAGTAGTATCTAATGTGGGAATATCCCATTGCTTGTCTTCCTCTTCACCCAGTAAGGCCTCACCAGTGATCAGAGGTTCAAATGTACGATTTAAGTCGCCTGCAATTATTATATTCTTCCTTGCCGAATGTATCTCTAGAAGATTATACAGGCTCAAGAGAACCTCAGATTTTCCTGTATTTCCTCCTCTAACATATATGTTATAGATGTCAATGGAGATGGGTAGATCACTCATGAGTCTAATGAGCTGGATATCTTTTTGGTCAAGCTCCACACTTTTTACTACAACCTTTAGGGACTGCCTGACCCATATAGTGAGGCCCCCCATCGGGCGCCCTTTTGGGCCCTTGGTAGCTGGAACGTAAAAATTTAAGTACCCCAAAGCAAAAACAGGGTCACAGGCCCAAGTCTCTTGAAAAATGCAAATATCGTACTTGCTTATAAATCCAAACCAGTCTACACAATCCAACTTGGAACATAGCCCAGCCACATTCCAAGACAATAAATTCCCCATGTCGGTTTCCATGACAGAATTGGGACTAGAAACAAACCCATTCAACACCGTATCAACAATGTCATTGCAGTTTACATTTTCTTTAGTTGGTCCAACTGTAACCTCAGAAAGGGCCCTCTTAGATCGAGCCTCAACTGGATAACCGGTCTCCCCAGTGGTACATGCATCACAGGAAATTTGCAACATAGAATTATGGTTAAATGGTTGTCAGTCACAGGCATCCAGGTTTGAGAGAGCAGAGAATCTATTTTGCAAACCCAATCCCCACTCAGTAGAGCCAACATCCATCCTGCCTCTTTTAGTCACAGCATTCCATTTTGTTCTTAAAATACTGGAATTCGGTCCACTTCCCTTCCTAGGGTAGAAAAAATCCAAAGTCAGTGGAACAATTGAAGTTGCTCTTCGCTGTGGAGGTAAGATGTTGGGCAAGATGTTTGGCAAAACCCCAGGGTCTGAAAAGTGGAGAACAGCACACTCCCCCTTAAACTTTTTGACCCTGTCACCGATCCACTGAACCCTTCTCGCATTTACAAGCTCTTCAGAGAGTTGCTGCTTTCCCCAGGGAGAAATTACCATGTTGTTAGTGAGCCACGATAAGGATTTATTTATTAAAGATGATGTTGATTCATGTTCTCCTTGAGCTAGTGGGGGAACATTTGCAAGGACGAGAACCAATGGGGAGGCTTCAACTACAAGCTCAAAAGTCCCTTTCCCAGTGTTAGAATCACCAAAAATGGGAACGGGGGTGTAACATCTGAGGCACCACCTAAGGAATTAATCTGAGCAGCCATTGATGTATTTGGCGCAGGGATAGGGATAAATCCACTTTTTTCTACCGAGGCTGTTTTACTCACTAATGGCTCTATCCTAGAATGAACGACTTCCGGTAGTTTTCCTACCTCCCCCAGAGTTTTTACTAGTAAACCTTCCAATCGACTAACCTCAGAGGTTAGCTTGTCTATTTTACTGACCAGAGGTTTAACTATACCTTTGAGTTTTGTATCCATCATAGTCAATAGTTTATTAAATTGAGCATTAGAGAGAGTAACATAAGCCTCGCTGGTCAAATCATCCTCCTCATCCTCTAGTGATTTCCTTGGTGGAGATGCAACTTTATTTCTAGCTGACCTTAGACCCTCCCGTTTTGACGTAACCTTTGTTTTATCCCCTGTGATTCTCGGGGCTGGGACAGGTGCTGCAATGGGGATTGGGGACTCTTTGTTAGTGGATATCACAGTCACAACTTCACTGTCACTATTATCTTCAGTACTAGCAACAATGCCACTAGGCTGAATGATAATTGTATCATGGAGAGAATCATGTATTTCACCAGATGGACTGCTAAATTGTTGTGCAAAAGGATCCTCAGTCTCTATATCGACGAAGGGAGATTGGTTAGATGAGTCTAATCCCAATGAGGATCTCCTGTCGCTGTTTATTCTTGCCACAACTTGAACAAGATAATTATCTATGGTGTTATTAGCAAGAGTTTGCTTTTTCGCAGGCATAGTTCAAATGGACAATACACTCAAAGCGAGATAGTTTCTCATAAAGCACAACAGTTATAATAGATACCCTGGGCAATGTCGTCCAAAATGGGCAGTATACTGCAACAGATCGTAAAAGTTTTCGGGCAGGGTCCCAGGCCCAACCCAACCTAGTCCAACCTCGGACGGCCTCAAACAGCCCGCCCTTTGTCCGGGCTTCGTCCGGCGCGTCCCGCGCGCGTCCTCGCGGGACGAAGGCTCTGCCGCGGCTTTAAGCGCCTCCTGGCGACGACGTCACAAGCCCCAAAGGCTGCTGGGAGTTGTGTACCGGCCGGCGGAGCCAAGCCCGGCCGGTCGGTTGCTGATTTGGAGATGGCGGAGCCAAGCCCGGCCTCAATCCAGGGAAGACAGGGAGCGGTGGCAACACTGCAGGTAGGAAGAATAGGAAGACTTGTTGCCTTCATAGTTGGATGGTGAAGCACCCTCAAGAGAGAGACAAGAGCCAATGACTGGTGATGAGCTCAAGTTGAAAGGTCTCAAAGCAAGATGAAACAGTATCCCAATCAAACTCGTGGCCTAAGTAATGTCAGAATTAAGGTGGGTAGTTGGGTTAGGGTACGTAACCTGAGACCCAAAAGATCAAATGTGGATTTTCATTATAATGTTCCATTTAGGGTGCATGAAATTGCTTGTACTTCGGTACAATTAATGGACGGACGTTGGTGGTCAAAAAATAATTTGTTTCTTTTACAGGACTTTCAAAGAACAAGATTACAAGGAAATTAGGTATTCCTGGGGATACTTTGTTACCTGTAGCCATTTTGCTGGAATGTGAACTAACTTTCAAAACGAGATAATGCTCTTCATGATGTTCAGCATAATGCTCAACGTAATATGTTGTCTTCCTATTTTTTCTCTGATGCGACTACCAATCAGGGAAAAAATCAGGAGGAGGCGTCTCTTGAATACGGTAATAATGAGAAGGGTGCTGTAGATCAGGGGACTTTTGTTATTACTACCAGATGTGGACATGTGTCTAGGAAACCAAGTTATTTACAAGAATTTGAAGTGTATTTTTTGTTTGTTTTTGTTGCAGTGGAGGAGTGATATTGTGTATATATTGCATTTCTGTATACTGTTTATATATTGCATTTCGGTTTTCTCCCTTAGGTTATGTTTGATTTATTTTGAGTGAGTTGTTAAAATTGTCATCATACTATAACATATAGTATTCAGGAGTTTTGGTTTGTGTATTATAATTTATTCTGTGTTCATTTATAGGAAGGGAGATGTATCCCTGGAATGTTAGAACTGGAGCGTGCTTTGTATTTGGTTGCATTCATGCACTCCAGCTGGAACATTCAGGTGTTGGTCAGTTTACCATTGGAGCTGGTATGCATGGATGCAAGCCGGTGGGCCTTCCTCAATACTTATGAATTTTTCTTAATAAAGACATGCTACTCACCTGAGCCTCGAACTACTTATTACAGCACTCTTACCAACCAGGCCTGAGAGTGTTCCAGAACTATGTTGTGGCGGTTGGTAAGAGTATTGGGTCCAAGTAGATGGGGTGGTTTACCGCATGCAGGCTGTAGTGCATGGATGGCAAAATAAATCCAATATATTAATGTTTGCAGGACCAATTTAAGTAAATGAAAAACATGTGCATGTCTGAAATTCCTGCAGATGGGAAATGTCATTGAATGAGAAACATTATTTATATTTTGCAGGGTTTGTGTGTGTAGGCCAGGCAGTAGTTGCAAAGTGGCCTTCTCTAATGTGATTTACGCTTTGTTAGTTATGACTTTGCAGTCCGATTGATTACTTATTAACTTACCAGGCTAAAGACCTTTCAGATGGCTACATTAAATGCTGGTTTAGAACATCCTCACTGCATTACATCACATGCCTTATGAGTGTCAATTGTAAAGCGCTCTGATATCCATCGGGATAATGTTCGCGCTATATAAAACTTTATAACTAAATAAATAAGATGTGCTTTGCAGAAGACATATTAACCCTCTATGCTACTTTGATTTAAAACTGGGACAAGACAAAACACATATCTCTCCAGCAAATATGTTAACCTCCAGAGTTATCCCAACATTATTGCTCACTGAGATTTAGCAATTCGGGCTGGACTTTTCCTATGAGGAGCAGGGTCAAGTCTGATTTGCATATGGGTCGAAACTGGGTTGGGGTGGTGAGCAGAGGAACGATGGATTAAACCAAGATTTTTGTGACTGAGGTGAATGTTTGCATTGTTAAGCATTCCATCCATCATTTGTTCCTTTTGCATTTGTTGCCCTAAGTGGGAAGTCTATGCCTGGACGTGGGTCCCGTGCTCACTGCGCCACTGGATTCAAGCAATCCTGCTGATGAGGGGTGATGCCACCAAAACTGGTCCCAGGATGCTTATTCCTCGTCCAGGGAGGACTGGGCTTGGCAGTTCTGGCTTGGTCCAAACTGGGGTGGCGGTGTGAGCAAAAGAACCATGGTTTAAACCCAGATCTTTGTGACTGGGGTGAATGCATTTTTCAGCATTTTGTCCATCATTTATTAAGTCTCGGCTAGAAACGCGCGAAGCGCGTTCTCGCCAGAGAACTATAGCTGTTGGCTCAGCCGACAACGAGTGGAAAGTGGAGACAAGAGCTGGCCATGCGCAGCACTTTGCAATAGGATAACGTTGCGTGCGTGAACTTCTGCTGTTTTCAGCATGGCAGAAAGAATCGGATCACGTCGCGCGCCTCGGGAAGAGTTCACGTGACTGACTTTGAAATGCAGGGGGAGTCTGCAGAGGGGCGCGCGGCGCTGATAAACAGGCAGGCGTTATTTCAGGAAGCAGCAGTATTTGACTTGCTTCATTTGAAACCTCCCATGGCGACTGGCCCTTTGACTTCGGTTGCGACACGGTATGTTTATTTTTGTCTGTAAGCACTAATTTCTTTAATGAGTTTCTGGTCCTGCAGGCACAATGTGCAGCGTGCCATGTGTGCTTTCCCTTTAAAAACACCCTTGGATAATGTTTGTTGTGATCATGTTTGAAGTGGCTTGACTACCTGCGTGGCCTTATTTTGTATACATAATAGAATCGTGGTTCGCCTTTCACCATTATGTGTGTGATCAGAAACAGAAAACAACAATACACCCATTAGTGAAACCCAAGCAGCCGAAACAGCACGCTAATCAAAGTACTGCTTTTTGTCTGTCAGTATTTCTATCTGCTTCCTACCCCCTCAAACTTCCTAAGGCTCTGTCAGGAGCCTGGCGATGGGCGAATGTCTTCAGTGCAGCTCTAGCCGTGTGTTGCTTGCTACATTCTTACTCCGCCTTGGAACTAATTATCTAGCGACACCACATATCCGAGACGCTTCTGTGAAGGCTCTTTTTCCCTGTTGTAGTGCATGTGTTTGTGTAGTATGAACTCGACTGAAGTTAAACAAACTCGACTGACGGTAACGACGTGCTTTACTTTACATTACCAGTTGTATTTCAGATGGCCAGGGAGTCCCTTCTGTACACTACACATGGACATTCTCTACATTAATCATACACGCAGCCTGTATCTCGGCTATTTAAACTTCTCCCCGTAACCTGCTTATTGTTGTGGATTTTCACAGGGTAAATGTTCAGTTGCCCCGGCGTTGTGTAATATTTGGTATCCCCTTGTCACCGGCTCTCTAGCAGTGTCATTGCCCGGTACTGACCTAAAAACACAGCAGGTTTTCTCCAACCGTGTGATCTGCGGCGTTGGTTACCAGGGTATTTTAAACTATGTGGCTGGGAGACATGTCTATAAAGAGGCAGGCCACAAATAGCACAGTGCTGATGCTATGTTATTTCAATCAGGTAGTGTAGCCACGGCCCAATAAGTAAGGTAACTGGGAGCTCTGTTGGTTACAATGCGGGCCACAGACCGCACAGCGGGTGCTGGCTCTGTGTCATATGTGACATATAGTGTTCGGATCACTTCCAATATCGTGTATCTGAAACTATCTTCACATATTGAGACGTACTTCTTGCTAACCACCAGGTCACGGAATGTGCAGTTTTAGAACGTTGCTCAGTGAATCGGGAGCATATGTAGGGCTTTACGTGGGATGAAAAAACAGGGGGGGTCGCTCCAAAGGGGAGAGGCAAATGTAATTAAGGGCGTGACTTAAAACACGCAAGCTATCAATCTATGCTTAGCTAGTGTGCCGCCTTACTGGTATTTTGCTTCTTCTGTCATTCCATCCATATATATGATACAAGTAACATTACACCAACTACAGGCCGGGAATCCTGGCTTTGTCAATGTTGTTAGTTGCATAAGATAAAAAAGAAGCGTATGTATAATATTTAAAATGCTTTGGGTCTGAAATGATGAACTTATGACCTACAATGAGTCTCTTCGAAATTACACCACAGGTAAACTTGACAAACAGATGCTTTGTTTTGTAAAAGAGCCCCATGCACGCTTTCACTTTAATGGCGCCTGCAGCCCTTTCTTTAGACGCGGCTTGTTTAAAGAAAGGGACGTGGCCAAAATTAACGTGAAAGCACGGCATGGGGTGCTTTCCAAAGATTACATTTGCAATGCAGTAGGCCTCACATTTGCGAGAGTTTAAGCTATTGGCATTGTCATTTACAGTGCCAATAGCTCAAACTCCCATAAATGCGAGACCTATTGCATTGCAAATGCTTGTTCCTTTTGCTTCTGAGATTTACTGGGCACACATAGATCACCACAGCAGATGTCTAAAGCCCTGTAGATATTTTTAAATGCAGACTTTGCAACCAATAAAGGAGAACAGATATACTACCAAGCTTCTAATTTTACCATTGCTATCACAGCTTAAAGCTACTAGGAGGGGGGTGCCAGACCCGGCTGTGGAAGTAGGCAGAGCGAGGTAAGGATGCCGGTGTAGTATTAGGAGGGCAGCCGGTACAATCATCTCTGCTCCGCTCGTGCTAAGCTCTCACTACAGAGTAAAAGTAAAAATTACTTGCCATCAGTAAAAGTGTTCCCACTCGCCCCACTCGCTGGCAGACCAGGTGGTAGAGAGAGGCCATGCTCATCTTGATTGAAGCCCCAGCTTGCACAGCGTTTTAAAGTTATACAGAACTGTTCAAATGTCTCTGATCACGTAAATAAAGAAAACAAGAGAGGCGGCACCACAGTGTATTTTCGTGAGACTGACAGCAGGTTATCGGGCAGCACAACACAGTCGCTGCCTGTTCCAGTTTAATGCAGCTCCTTGTTGGGCGCACCTTCTGGGGTAATCCCAGGAGTGCTATAATGTGTGACGAATGCATTTTAGTGCAGTGATGCAGACACCAGCACTAATATGCATTAGTCTGATGCATGGTACTTGGCTGGGCTGTTATTTTTGTACTGACCAAGACATCAAAATACCAGTGGTGCCAGTAGATAACCGGTCTGGTGGCAACAGTAGGTGTTGGGGAAGCACAAACCAATGTTGTCAGATTGGGCTACTTTCCGCACAAATGGGCAACATTTTTCCCATTTGAGTGGGGGGGGGGGAAATCCCTCAACTTGCGGGTGACTGATAAGGCGGTGCCCCTTTCAATGAGTTTCTATGGTTGCAGTTACATGTGTGCACTGTCTCCTAAGCTCATCTGGCTGCTCTGCTTGCTTTTTCTGTTCTTTTCAGCCTGCCCCTCTCACCCTTAGCTAGAATTGACTCTTGGAAACCTACATGACCGGTGTTCTAATGTCACTGATGCAGCAGAGGCTGTGTTCAGATGCAGCAGAGGCTGTGTTCAGATGCAGCAGAGGCTGCTTCCGTGGGGAGCACTAAGAGGTGCTTAACTTTCCATTACAGGTGAGCCGGTGTTCTAATGTCACTGCCGGTACAAACATTTCAGAAATCACCTAAAGCTGGTGTGTTTTCTCATTATCAGTACATACTTTAAACAGTGAATGTTAGAAGAAAACACTTTAAAATGTGTTCTGCAGCAGCCTTAATGAGTGAGAATTCCAGTACACAAATCCATAAAGGCCATGTTAAAAATGAATATAGGAAACACTGGATCCTCTAACTGGGGTTGAAAATGTTCTCCACACAGTGGAAGAAGGTATAACGCAACTATATAGACCTGTTATACACAATACGAGCTGATCTACAACTGTGGAAATGGGGTGGCCTCTTCTGGTTGGGCCGACTTGCAAAAATTAGCCTCCTCAAAAAATGTCCTCTATGTTATGCAAACCCTACCTCTCCAGTCTCCGCACTGCCCCCTTGACATACTTTGACATATGGTAGAGCAGTATATCTGGGAGGGCAAGAGACTACGCATAGCTAGGTGACAGACTTACCTCCCAATGAATGCAGGAAGGGCATCCCACACCTCACTCGCTATTACACGGCAGCCCAACTGTGCTAAATGGTGAAATGGAATAGTCCACTCACTGAAAAACATTGGCACTCTATGGACCCAACCGCAGCTGGCATTCACATCTGGAAAATCCCCTGGCTCCTTAAATGTCACTGACCCATTGGAATCTACATTTCTACCGTGATGGGACATGATTAAACCTCGAAAGGGCACTCCACGCATATCTCACCCTTCACCCTGATCATTGGCAACATGGCCCTTTCACCTACATTGAGCGGCACAGCCTTCCAATCCTGGATGCCAACTGCAAAAGAATAGGCAATTTCTTTGATCGCACTGGCTTACTGGACTTCTCCACCTGCATGACTTTTGACTTCCTGGAGGAGGAACAGTAGCTATACTCCACTGGATCATGCAACCACACGTCTACCCCATAGCCAGCAGACTGCTTAGGAAGTACGAGAACGGCTAATCACCAAAACAAACGATAAACGTCTCCTATCTCAAATATACTCCTTCCTGAACAAATTTGATACCACCCAAAAGTCCCCAGACCAGAAGAGATGGGAGTGGAACTAGAACGCCCCTTCACGACCACAGAATGGACAGCCATCCTTATCCGCTGGTGCATCGGCCAAAGAGACATTGATAAAGATGACCCACTACTGGTATTACACCGCCTGAAAGTTTGTGAAATGGAAATGGGGTAGCCCAGACCTTCCCTGGCGGCCTTGTGGCCCACCTTCTCTGGAGATGCACCAACTTAAAAGATACTGGGAGGCAGTAGTAAAGGACGTTAATGAAATATTCAACAGTCATTCGTGTGTTTCCGAGTCATGTCTTGCTGGGCCTCCCTAATGCCCTCACATATCCTCTCCACTTGCCCAAGGGGAAGGCCATCACAATGGCTTTGTGTGCCATCAAACAGGCTATCACTGCAAAAATGGGGCACTGACTCCACCTCAGAGCATAGAGACTGGCTCAACAGGCTGTGGGAGGTTATCGAAGTGGAGAAATTGACTGCTTCTATGGATGGGAAACTACCCCACTTTGATAAAATGTGGTCCTTGTGCTTCCATTTTCTCGCACAGGACTTCTGGGAACTCCCATGCCTGTGATACCTCCGGGTCCTCAGACTGCTCCAGAATGACAATCAAGGAACCAGTCCCCAAATGGAGTGAGCACTGCATTTACATTACTGGCTGATGCCTCCATCTGCCAAATACCACGCCAGCGAGAACTTTGAGAGCCCCAGGACTGTGGCCACCTCTTCTCAACTCATCTCATGCCCCACCACCTTTTTGGTTCACTCTCCTTCCCCTCTTCCCTAAGCTGCCCCATGCCCTCCACTTAATTCTCGTTAACCTCACCGGCCAGTGGTTGAAGGTGAGTGATTCTGTTCATGTTGTTCTTTTTTGTAAAACATGTTTTAAAGAAAACCAATAAAACCGATTTTAGCCATATAAATGAATACCAACTATTCCAAATAAAACGTTTTACTCAAGAATCATGCCTGGGCCATTGCACCATTTTAAAATGTTAACAGATGGCTTTTTATTTTTCTCTGGCAAAGGTGGCAATGCTGCTCCCAGCTCTGAGGGAGCATGAACATGTCACGGGCTCACACGTAATAATCAGCCCAGCCAAGATGCTTGCGTAACGCTCTGTTCCAGTCAATGTATTTTCTTTGATTTCTGGGACTTGTAGTCTTCTATATTCCAGGACTACAAGTCCCAGAATTCAGAGAAAACAACCTGGACTGGTGTACCACACCACTCATTGACCTGGGAAACTTGGCAGCTAGGAATAATTAACACATGTAGTTATAATACAGCATAACACAACATCATGCACTTTAATGTAGCTACTTTTGTCATTTTTGACACCACACCACAGTGCTGTTAGTTTGCAAGGCCATCAGTCTAATTCTGCTCACAGAAACGCTCCTAGTGATAGCTGTGTTTGCAGAGAATCGCTCCCAGTGTGTGTCCAAAATTCTCCAGAGAATGGTTTGACAGGTGCTCAGACTGCAGACCTTTCACTAGCAGGTTGCTCTGCCATATCCTGGGTGTTATGTTAGGGCACAGAATATAAGTGTTGCAAACACTGCTTTAATCCATATTGTTATTCTTCTTTCCTTATAACCTATATGACAGGACGGGATGCTCCGATTATGCTTCTCTAACTTTGCTGCAAAATTTCAGCAGCTAATCAAAACACAGTAAACACAAAAACTACTTTTCCCATCAGCCAATCAGGCCCCACCAATCCCAATGCAATGGCCTACCAACGAGGACTCCTCCTCTTTCTTTGTTGATACAGCCAAGAGTTAAGTTTACCTCAATTTTACTATGCCATTTAGTGTTGTATATGGTATAATTTATTGGTTTTATCGTTATTGGTAATTGTTTTTTTTGTGCCTTTGCCTGTTGCGTGGCGTTTTCACAACTGTGGCATGTGCCACAGTACTTTCTTCTCCTCCCTCCCTCCGGGATGCAGATCAGAGCTTCTGATCTATATGCGCAAGCGCGCACGGCATCCTTCCACTGCGGGCCCGCATGGAAAGATATCTATATAAAAAAAAGGAGTACCACCATAAGAGGCTCAAAGAGCGATCTTGGTGGGATGGTTTTCTAGTGGAAAAAGAAGAAAGTCCTTCTTTGGTTTAATAAACCCCTCACTCACCGACCTGGTCGGTGACATGCTTCATCATCGGGGTCCACCTTGACAGCCGAGTGCCATCAAGGTGTGCTGCGACACCTGAAATACAGTGGAGCTGGTATGTGAATGATGAGTGCAAGAAAAAGTAAGTGTGTTAAAAATTGTCCTGGTATGACTTGTGGGAATTTTTTTTATTCTTAAGACTACTGGACAATATTAAAAACGTGTGTGTAGATACAATAATAGGCTAATTATGACCATGTGTATCTGTAGATAAGTGAAAGGTCTACATGTTTCAACCCGTATTGGAACATACCGGGTTTTCGTCAGGACCAAAAAGACAAAAAAAGGGAAAGTGGGTGGTCAGGGCACACTAACGTCCTGCCATAACTACAATCCTTTGTTGACCTGTTAACCAAAATCTGTTACAGGGTGAAGAATGCTGTACCCCAGGGGGGGTTACGCACAAAGTAAAAAAAGACCTGTAGGGGGGAGAAAGAGAATTTGTCACAAAAAAACTCGTTACGTGCCTACAACGTGGTGAAGTGACGAAATCTGCTGTCTCTGTGACCATCCCACTCAGAATTAATGCGGACTATTTTTAGTGCAGTGTGCTGCTCAATTACATAGGAATAACGTATTGGCGCAATACAGCCATTATGGCTACCTGGCACACCTATCAATAGTTGTGTGCTTTGTGAATAAGTTTCAGAATTTTGTCACTCGCATCCGATAATTATAGGCGTGGCTAGGCAACAATCATATCCTTAGAAGTGAGAAAAGGAACGACGTGCTATTAATTCTTCTTTATCCAACAGAGACAATACAAAACTAACACAACATATAACACACAGTATGCCGGGAAAGTGCTTACTCCTAAATCAGGGTCTTTAGGCTGCATGGGATTAGAGGGAAGGGTGGCCACTGTTGGAAGACATATTCTGCAATGAAATGGAGGGGTTGCTTAGTTCAGGGTTGACTTACGGAAGGTGCTGGAAAAACTCAGACGAAGAAACAGAAAAAATCGCGTTTCATCCAGGGAATTCAATGTTCTACTTACAGTTTTCAAGTGGTACGGTCAAACGGTATACCTAGTTTACCCCTCCATGCGCCCGTAGTGAGATCGCATAGTGAAGCGGGTTAAGACTACCGCCATCGGACTCGGGGTAGGCGTGGTCTCCTGAACGTGATGACGTCAGGCGCTCCCAGAAGGAGCGGTACGGTAGCCTGTAGCGTTCACAAAGGGGCGTTGTCCAGTAGTCTTAAGAATACAATTTTTTTCCCACAAGTCATACCAGGACAATTTTTAACACACGTACTTTTTCTTGCACTCATCATTCACATGAAGCATGTCACCGACCAGGTCGGTGAGTGAGGGGTTTATTAAACCAAAGAAGGACTTTCTTCTTTTTCCACTAGAAAACCATCCCACCAAGATCGCTCTTTGAGCCTCTTATGGTGGTACTCCTTTTTTTGTTATATAGATACCTAGCCAAGGGGACCAGGAGTACGTTCCGTCCACTCACGTGGATTAATTCCCTTTACTCTCTCCATTTGTTTATTGTACCGCATGGAAAGATCCCAGTACGTTTCCTCATCTCTGCTCGCTGTTGTTAACGCGGGATTTCTGGTCTATTGTTATCTTACCAGATCCCAGCTCAGGTCGACTGAATCGTTGGTACCTGTCATTGAGTAAAAGGCAATCCACTACTAGGTTAATCAAGAAAGAACTTACACCACTCTAAAGAACCACTTACCACTGGAAAAGGTTAAAAAGTTTATTATAAAGCCAAAAGTATCTGGAGATACAAACATCTCAGAATAAGATTCAAAAGATATACAGGTATCAATATAAAAAGGTACTCTCTGAATGCTCTTAATCGGCAAAAGGAAATTATCAAAAATATCTCAAATACCATGAGAGTTGCAAGAATCGCTGTGAGTTGCAACTTGAGAGTCATTTACAGAAAAGAAAAATACAGGTTAGACTTTCCCTACACTAACTAAGTGACATCCCTACTTAACAAGATCTTTACCTAAAAAGGTGTCAGCAGTGGTGACTTCCAAAGAAGATCACACACTTCCCTTAGTCTTTGTCTCAAAGATCGAAGTCTTTCAGTTCTCTATCTGCCTACCCATCCGCTCTCTTAGGCTCTTCAGATCATCTGCCCTAACTCCACCCCGGGGTGCTGTCCCTAATACAAAATCACATTTCCAACAGGAACGCCCCTTGAGACGCCCCTCACGTGGTGCAGTTTTGAGCGGCAAATTCCGTGCTGGTGCTCCTCGGGACTCTTCATTAAAGTTGACCTTGCTTCCCAGGCTTCTCTCCGACCAGGCGGTACCCCCTAAAATTCCTGAAGACTCCTACAGGCCTGTGCCTGGCGCCTCTGAACAAGGGCCTATTCATTATTTCTGATTTAAGTCCCCCTTGCACCTGCAAACAGACACTCTCTCGGTAGGCCCCAAATTCCGGCCTCTACCATATCTAGAAGTCATAAAACATCTTGAACAGACCTATCGTTCGTGCTCTGTGCGACCTCTCCTTAACGAGCTCATGCAGATCAAAGTAGCGACGTTTATCTATTCAGGCCTACTAGAATTACATGAAACGGGCCTCTGCAATATGCACATTAAATTTCTTTGTTTAAACAGTATTCTAACTAACACACATTACTATAATGTAACACATCTATTTAAAACATATTTCTATTCCATGGTTAATAATACTTTGCAGTAAAATGACATTAGAATCCAAGTCACTTAAGTGTAGCAGCATCTTTCGTTTCTTGTGAAATGCCATGTGGCCTACACATTTTCATGGTTTGCAGAATTACATTTCGTTTTCACTTAGCCATCTAACGTGTGACTCCAACATCATTTTAACATTTCTACAACCTCTACATTAGTTTTTCACACTTACATATGCATCTCTATTCTAATTAAACACATATGTATATATTTTCTCTATATAAGTTGACACTCTTGTATATTCCACACTAAACTAATACTACGTGCTTGTAAATATGGTGCACTTCTACATTTTCAGATTTGTGCTCTCTCAATCCCCCCTTTGATGACTTACAGTAGTCATCATCATCACAACACCCTCTCTAAGGTACAGAGTATCAAACGGAAGTCGTTGCAATCTTCCCTCGTTTCATCTCCTCTAGAGCCCTCAGACTCCGGTACTGATTCTCCTGCATCGCAGCTAATCTCCTCCCCTGCTCTCGCATAGATCTTTGCAACCTGTTTGCTCTATACCATTTGTACAGTTTCACCAATCCCCACAAAGTGATTATACAAATCACTATTATGATGATAGGTTTCAATATGTACCAAATGATATTCTTTCCCAGATTGGCAAACCAACCTCCAACTTTACCCATTCCTTGACCTACCTTTTCCCACACTGTTACCTTCGTCAAATCTTCTATCTCATTATGTATTTCAGTAATGTTTCGAATGTACTTTTCAAGAGGTTTTGAAGTGTCTGGAATGTAAGTGCAACATTCCTGGACCTTCAAAGCCTTACAGACTCCGCCCTCTTTGGCCAACAGAACGTCTAGAGCAAGTCGGTTCTGAAGAACCATTGCCCTTATCGATTGCATCTCTCCCTCCATCAGCGTTAAAGATCGAGCAGTACTGGCGGACAACCTATCTACGACCGTTGCCAACCTTCTAATCTTGACATCATTTAGTG
Organism: Lissotriton helveticus; assembly: GCF_964261635.1. Lineage (NCBI taxonomy): Eukaryota > Metazoa > Chordata > Amphibia > Caudata > Salamandridae > Lissotriton > Lissotriton helveticus. The sequence goes on along the minus strand of NC_136067.1, from coordinate 382,955,363 downwards.
CTATCCCTAAAATAGGAAACATAGCACCAAACACATCTCCAACTACCTCCTCAGCGCTTACATCCCTTCTTCCTCTAGCTGATGTTTCTCTCTTTTTGGTTTCTAAGTTCTCAGCATGGTATATTTTGGGGAAGACAATTGCTAAATAACATGACCCATACCAATTATCTGGTAGTTTCACGTATGCATTTCTTCCACAGACAAAATACACATTCGGGATCACCTGCCTTTCCTTCAGGAAATCCTTAGAATAGTACTCTAATTGGAAAGCATGTTCACAATGAACTTCTCCTACAAACACATTCTCATAATATGTTCGACTTCTGTGTATACATAGCTCTCCCCTTTTCTCCCGGTCTAAAGCTATTGGACCACTGCTACCCTTTCTTTGGTGTTCTCTTTCTTCCCGAGTCCAATCTGTTTTCCATTGTCCCGAAGCTTTTAGGATCTTTTGTTTCCTATATCGATCATCCACCTGCCCTATAAACCTTTTCTCAATTTCTGACACTTTACAAGTCAAATTATTTCTTCGGGCATGCGAAGTATCTAATGTTCTCCATGGAATGAAAAACTTCTGTAACCTGTCTTAACACTTATAATAATCCCACTTGTTGAGATGTTTATAATTTGGCACCTCTGGCAATACTGAATCGAAGTTCGAGAAGTAATACTCGAACCCCTCTCGTTCATAAAATATGCTCAGCAACAAACTACATGAGATTCCATAGGTCAATGGAAGATGATGGTATCTGATGCCTTCATCTACAGAAGCTGGCAACTGCATACAGACGTAGCAGTTCTTCGCCTCCATGACATCAATATATTCATTAAGCAATTTGGCATAAGCATTCGTTTTAAAATTCCCCTGTGACTCATCTGCATGTAATCTTTTTATTTCAGCATCTAATAAAGCTTTCTCTTTCGCTGTATTTTCCCCCTGTTTACCAATCATAGGAGGCTTCTGTGTTGGTACACTTTTTGCTTCTTTTTCTGCTTTCACATCATTTTCATGTCCCACTATATATGATACAGTAACTACTAAAACTATAAGAGAAATCACTACCCCTAAAAGTGTGCCTATTATGCATTTTGCCCTGCGGTTCGGGTTGCCAGCCTCCATGGTCTCAAAACAGTGTAGTTCTGGTTTTCTTTCACGGCACAAGTCTCTTTTCTTTGCTTCTCCAATCTTTCGAACCACACCTCCTGGAAACTGAAAAATCCCCTCCGCAAAAACAGTCTCTGAGTTCTGTAGCAATAGGCAACCCTAGCCCTTCTCCATCCACTTAAAGGGAAGTCCCTAGTTCTTTCTTCTTCCACTCGGCGCTAGGTTATCTTTCAATCAATATTTACAAAGTTCTTTACAAAGTCTTTAATAGTCCGAGACTATGCGTGTTCCCAGAGCTTCCACCACTAGCTCAAATATTTCCATACGAAGAAGGATTCCCTCCAGTATTGGACACCTTGAACAGCAACACGGAAATTCAACTGTCTCAAAGATCAATTTTCTTATTCCGCTCAGGAGAGGAGGATAGACGATGTTGAGTGTCAGCAGTCTTTCGACCTCCAATCCTGGTAACAGGAACTTTACTTCCACTGTGATGATTGGGTCAGTTCTGGTCAGGGTCACTTCCCTCACCCTCCCAGTTCTGCGTCCCGCTGAGGACATCTGTAGCGAGGTAGGTCCACTCAGGAGTAGCGTATCTTCTGCAAGGCACTCGCACCCTCCTTGATCTTCTCGGACCTTCCTGCTCTTGTCCTTGTGCACTTTCTTCTGGATCTGAGTCTTCGGATATAGGAGCAAGAGTTTCCTCTCGAGCTGGCTTCAAGCTTGGCCTCTTTTTTCTTTCAGGCCAGGTAGCTGCTCCACGCCTTGTTCTCCTATTTCTTGTCTGTTCACTCAGTTCTTGATCACTCTGAACTTGCTCTGTCTCTGAGTTGGTTTCACAACAGCTTTCTCCTTCAGTGGCAACTTCAGTTTCACTGCCGTCCTGTTTTCCTTCCTCTTCTGGATCTGTGACACTCCCAACTTCTTCAGACACCCCCACAGCTTGACTGATCCCCTCTTGTGATTCTTCCTCCACCACTGGATTTTCGTCTGTGAGAGGAGCTGTTTCTTCCAGGGGTGCTGGAACTCTTCGAGTATGGGAAGCGTGGATCCAATTTGGCAGTCCTCCGCACTTCACGGCGGTGTTCGTGATTAGGACTATCTGGTAAGGCCCCTTCCAGCGCACGTCCAAGCAGTTCTTCCGGACATGCTTCTTCACCAGCACCCAGTCTCCTGGGCACAGGTCGTGGCACTGATTTCTTGAAGCTGGAACTTCTGCAGCCTGTACCTGAAGAGACACAGAATGAATGGCGTCAGATAACCCCTTGCAGTAATCCAGGATCAGGTCATCTGTAATGTTCAGTAATGCAGTTGTGGGGATAGTTGGAAGTCTCATTGCCCTCCCCATCAACACCTCATGTGGAGAGAGACCTGTCCTCCTGTCGGGTGTGCTACGCATGCTCATAAGGACCAAAGGAAGAGCATCAGGCCAACTTAGGGAAGTTGATGAACACACTTTAGCAATTCGACATTTCAACGTCCCATTTATCTGTTCCACGATACCTGAAGCCTCTGGTCGATAGCTACAATGCAATTTCTGATCAATGTTCAATGCAGAGCAAAGCATCTTCACAACTTCGCTGTTAAAATGTGTCCCTCTGTCCGATTCCAGAGAGACAGGCACCCCGAAGCGCGGTATCAATTCTCTAAGCAACAACTTTGCTACTGTGAGTGTATCGCACCTGCGTGTAGGGTACGCTTCAACCCATCTGGAAAATATGCATACTACCACCAAAACATACCTAAGGTGGTTGACCCTTGGCATTTCAATAAAATCCAATTGCATTCTGTTGAAAGGCCCCCCAGACCTCCCAATGTGACTCAGTGTAACTGGTGTTCTTTTCCCTATGTTCAACTGCTGACAAGTGACACATCGCTTACACACTGCTTCTGCTGCAATCCTAAACTTTGGGCAATACCAAGTCTGCCTGAACACCCTCAGCATGGCATCCCTTCCCAAATGCACTGGACCATGTATCTGTCGTGCCATTGGGCTCGCTAACTCCTCAGGTAACACAGCCCTTCCATCTGCTGAAATCCAAAAATCCATTTCGCTTCTCACACACCCTGCTGTTTCCCACGCCTGCTTCTCAGATTCAGGTGCATTGTCTTGCATTTGTTTCAAATCTTCCCAAGTATCGACTGTTTCTAACATCATGCTCAATTCTGTCCTTTCCTGAGCCCCACTTACTTCCACCTCCGTGAAAGAGTAATCATGCTCCGCACAATAGCGGGCAACTTCATCTGCATATCTGTTTCCCTGTGACACGAAATCCGAATTTTTCGTATGAGCTACACACTTTACAACTGCTATTTCAGCTGGACCCTGTAATGCTTCTAACAACAGCCGCACAAATTCTCCATTTCTGATTGGCGAACCAGAGGAGGTCATGTAACCCCTCTGAGACCACAATTGCCCGAAATCATGAACTACACCGAAACCATATTGGCTATCAGTATAGATGGTGACTCTAATTTTGCTACCTGCTATACAGGCACGTGTCAATGCAACAATTTCTGCTACCTGAGCGGAGTGTACTCCTTCCAGGCAAGCGGCTTCCACAACTCCAGTAATGGTGCAAACAGCATAAGCTGCTCTCAACCGACCAGTATCGTCTCTTAAACATGAACCATCGACAAAGTAAATTTCATCGGGGTCGATCAATGGTTCATCCACAATATCTGGTCTGGGCTTCGTGCATAGTTCAGTCACATCAAGGCAATCGTGATCTTCACAGTCTTCGCTTTCTATGTCATTAGGAAGTGGCATCAGAGTAGCAGGATTTAAGACAGAGCACCTCTTAAGGGTCACGTTCTCTGCAGCAAGAATAACTTGCTCATAGCGCGTGAGCCTACTGTTGGTCAAGTGCTGGGTCTTGGTCCTGGTCATTAACAGTTCCACAGAATGAGGTACATACACCACTAACTGGTGTCCCATCACTATGCTTTCACAACGCTCAATGCTGACACCTGTTGCAGCAACGGATTTGAGACATCCGGGCAACGCTGCGGCTACTGGATCTAAGGTAGCCGAAAAGTATGCAACTGGTCTACGGGCATTCCCATGTACTTGCACTAAGACTGACAAAGCACAGCCCTCTCTTTCGCAGCAATAGAGGGAAAATGGCTTTTCATAATCCGGCATCCCCAGAGCCGGAGCACGACACAAGTCATCTCTCAGCTGTAAGAACACCATCAAGCACTCGTTGTCCCATGGTACCGGATCACTCACCTCCTTGTGCGTCAGTTTCTGTAAGGGTTTTGCTTTCAGTGAAAAGTTAGCTATCCACTGTCGGCAATAACCAACCATTCCTAGAAACATCCTGACTTCTCTCTGTGTTGTAGGCGAGTTCATCTTCATGATTGTAAATGTAAATGTAAATGTACAGGAATTTATATAGCGCAAATCACCAAGCGGTTTCTAAGCGCTTGCTTAGGGAACCCGTCCTGGTATTCCCCTGTGAGATAACCCCGGCAGGGTATCCGCAAGGTGAAAGCCAGGCATCCCGCCGCGAGGGGCCGTTGTGGAGATTAAGCAAGCTATTGCCCAGAGTCGCAGAGTGTGAGCCTGTGAGTCGAGTAGGCACCGGAGCGAGAATTGTCGAGTCCGTGGACATTTTAGGACTCAAGACCCCGCCGAGCTGGGAATTGAACCCTGATCCCGGGCTGACCTCTGCTTCCAGGTCTGCCTCCTCTAACCAGTGAGCCACACTTCTCCAATTGCCTCTATTCTATCTGGTGACACCTTACGCTTTCCCTTTTCTATCCGATGACCCAAGTACTGTACTTCTGTCAGACAGTACTGCAATTTACTCGGAGATACCTTGTGTCCATTTTCAGCTAAATGGTTCAGCAAGGCGATGGTGTCTTCCTTGCAAGCCTCTTCTGTTCCTGACGCAACAAGTAGGTCGTCTATGTACTGGACCAGAACCGAATTCTGGGGCAGTACCAGACTTTCAAGATTCTTTTTCAGTAAATGATTAAAGATTGATGGGCTCTCTGTCAACCCTTGTGGGATTCTACACCATGTTAAGACGCGATTCTCCATTTTAAACGCCAAAAGGTACTGGCTCTCTTCGTCTAATGGGATTGAAAAGAAAGCCTGACAAAGATCTATCACTGTGAACCACTCAGCTTGGAATGGTATCTGAAACAATATCACTGATGGATTCGGTACCACTGGACAACATGAAACAACAATGTTATTAATTTTTCGTAGGTCCTGTACTATTCTAAATTTCCCACTAGGTTTCTGCAAACCCATAATCGGGGAGTTGCATGGACTTCCCACGATTTCTTTCAGTATTCCCTGTTTAATCATAGAGTCGATCACGGGTTTTATTCCTGCAATCGTCTCTTGGGACTGCTTGTATTGTGGCGTTCTTGGATAATCGACATTTGGTTTCACTATGATCTTCACTGGCTCTACCCCTTTGACCAATCCTATCTCTTCTCCTGTAAAATCCCATACTTCTGATGATACTGCCTCGCGTAAGTCCCAAGGAAGATCCTCCACGGTTAGAGTAGGATACAGTTCTATGCATGTTCTGGAGTTCACAATTTTGAAGGTAGCATCATCATCTGTCGTTTCTACCTCTACTCCCTGAGGCGTGCAGTATATGGTACAATTCAGTTTGCACAATAAGTCCCTTCCTAACAAACACACAGGGCTTGAATCACATACTACAAACTGATGTTCATTCATGTAATTTCCGATTTTTACTGACACTGGTTCCGTCAAAGGGCTAGTCATTCTCTTGTTTGCGACTCCTACCACCTGAATTGTTTCCCCCGACATTGGTAGATCCGGAACCACTGCTGACCTCAAAGTTGATCGAGTAGCTCCAGTATCCACCAAGAATGTCGTAGGACACCCTGCCACTTCAGCCTCAACAAAAGGTCCCCTTTGATCCACTTCCAGAACTGCCCCGAGGGTACAGTCCTCTTCTTTGCTTACACGTTGGCCAGTCAATGGATCAATGTAATAACCTTTTTCCTCATCTATGAAAAGAGGCATTTGTCTAAAAACCTTTCCCCCGGTCGAAATCTTTGGTGGCTGCGGAAACTGAGCTCGTGGAGCCGAAGTCCCCCCTTTGGCCACCTTGATTCTCGGCACTGGTACCCCTTGAACTGGAACCTCTGGAACCTCCTCCTCTACCTCTAATTCTCCATTCTCAGGGTTATAGGGACACTCGCGTCTCCAATGCCCCACCTGATGACACTGGTGGCACTTTGTCGTTCTTTTCAATGTAGCAATGTCAATTCTAGGTCCCACTTTTTCCTCACTGTCTTTATTCTGATTGCTTGATTTCCGTCTTATTGTCCCTGTACCCTGCTGCTGCTGTCCACCCTTTCCAGCTGACTGCATCTGCACTACCATCAGCTTCTCTTTTAGCTTCTTTGCTTTGGAATCTATTTCATCACTGCAGTATCTGGCATACCTCAAAATCTCATCTAATGGTCTGTTTTGCCAACAAATCAAATGTTGCTGAATCATCAAACAAATATCAGGTCTCAACCCCAATACAAACTTTGACACAAACTGTCCTATATCCTTGGGATCCATTACATCGAGTCCACTGTATTGTTTGAATGTTTTCAGCAATCTCTCATAAAACTCATGAACTGTCTCCTTGGGTTCCTGTCTAGTTCGGTCTATTTTTACCCAATCTATGTCTTGTGGTGGGACCTTTTCCTTCAACCAAGTTATTACTCTTTCATATTTCAACATTACAGTTTCAGACGGTCCATTTGTGGCAGCATTCCTTTCTGGTTCTACCGTTGGCCACTCGACGCTAGTCTTGCATGCTGTCCACAAATCTCCTGGCACCACAATGTCAAACAAGGTGTTTAAATCAATCCACAATACCTTCGATATTTTCACAAACCTTTCTACCTGCTTATACCACTCAACAGGATTGTCCCTTAACTTCGGAAATGAGTTGGTAAATGCAGCCAAATCTCCTCTACTCCAGGGCACATGTACATAGTTCCCATTCGATATTTCCCTCAAAGGAAATGCCTCCATCTGCATTACCCTTCCTTCTGGAGACATCACACTCGTGCTCCTCCTGACAGTACCCCGTTTGGACCACCTCTCTTCCCACTTGTCCAGATCTCTCCACGCTCTTATTCCTGTTATCAACTCCCTTATGTGTGTTTTTAACCCTGTAGTTCTCTTCTCATCCAAGTCTTGATCTGAATACTGCAACCTATGGTTACTCTGTAATGTCCTCGTTCTGGACAAGTCTACCATATACTTGTCTGCCAGTCCAGACAGTTTCTCATGAATTGCTCTTGCCTTTCGGGTAATATATTTTGCTATAAACAGTAACTCATCTTGTTCATACAGGTCAATCCTTTCTAAAGGCAACGTTCCATCTATTATCTCATCCAGGTCAGATTTTAAGCTAGTGACATCGAGTCTTTTGGCCTTTACTGCAGCTCTCAGTATGCTAGTTCTAGGGGGTCCATTCACATCTCTCCCATCCCAGCTCCGAGTCCTACGTCTAGGCTCAGGCGAGTTATGGGGAGTCTACCCTTGTTCCCACCTCTCCAGGTCCCATGCAGTTCCATCCTCTCTGGGTGTATGGTGAAACACTTTCCCATTTCTCATAATCCCACCAGTCCCATCCTGCATGATTTCCCTAGATGCATGGTATGACATTCCGTTATTCCCCCTTTCCTCGTCATTTGCCGGTGGTCCCTGATCTCTCGACCCATGGCAAGATCCTTCACTGTTCCCCATGCTCCCACGACTCCAGTGCTGTACATTCTCATTAGGTGCATGGTGAGTACATCTAAACCTCTCTCTGTATTCTTGGGTCCGCTGGTCTCCCTCGCTTTGAATGAGACGAGACGTCTCCCCACATCTTGTACTTCTCTCACGTCTCTCCTGCTCATTCCCACCGTCAGTATGACGTATAACTCCTCTACTCTCCAGCCTGTTACCATCCCACTCCTGACTACTTGCACTAGCCCCGCAGTGAGACAATGTTCCGTTGCCTCGGCTTCCCCATTCTGCTTCTGTTCTTGGCCTGCTGGTTGGTGCTTCTGTGGACCCCTCCCATTCTCTCAAATCGGCCCTCAACTCCTTAAAGGATTTCGGCCGTGGTCCCCTCAGGTCCATCGGTCCTCTCTGACCCCCCTGTTCTGCTGCGGGACCCACTGCTGGATCAAATGGGGTGCTCCACGTCACTGGTCCTGGCAATTGCCTCCAGGCATTTGTCGTGTTATTTCTCCTTTCCATTTCAGTTCTCTCTCTATCTAACCTCATCTGTTCTTCCTCTCTGTCTCTCTCGGGGTTGTAAATCGATACTATAGGACCTATGGTAACGGGTACTTGTAGAGCGTCTGGCAACCCATAGGACTCAACCCTCTCTGTTTCCGGTACCTTCTGCACCACAAACCTTCCGACTACTTTCGGTACTGTACTAGGCTGAGGTATCTCCTCTCCTTTGGGCGGTGTCCACTCTGATATAGGGAGTGGTACATACCCCTCTATGGCAGGCCCATCATCCCTTGCGAGTCCCCTATCCTCCATTCTCCCAACGTTCGGAGGCGGTCTATCTATTAGCAACCTATTTATCAAGTTGTCCTCCGACTCGCTCTCCTCATCCTCTTCCATGAGCCTCTGTTCTCCTGTCACCTCTCTCACTGGGTATAATTTATCCACCTCAATAGCCTGTACCCTCCATCTCTTGGCGTCCGCATCCCATTTGGCATCTCGCACTGCCCTTACTGATCGCTTCAACCTGTCTTGGCGCCTGTTCAGATTTCTGTCGTGTGCCGCCCTAAGCCACGCATTAAGGGCCTCAAACTGGGTTGGTCTAGGCGGAGGATTCAATGAGGACATAATTGATTTCAACCGATGTAACGCCTCTAACTTGAACGTTCCATACTTAGGAAACGTCAGTTCTTCATTCCCTTCCGAAATCTTATTCCATTCACTAATCCATAGTATCGTATGCAAGCCAACATTCGCTGCCATGTAGTAAGCTGGTGTACCCTCTGGCGGTGCCTCTTCCTCGTAATAAGAGTTCCTTCTTTTTCTCTTAAAAATCTCTCTCAAACATTTGAAACACTTCATGTTCAAAACCTACAATATTTCTATTTTCTCCGCGTTTGTTTACTTCCCGATGACAATCCACCAATCTCAGCTCGGTTCTCGCTAACTGGCCTATCAGAACGCGACTTCTCACTGACGTCACACCAGCCGTCCTATCACGTCGCGGCTTCTCACTAACCGGCCTATCTCAGCGCGACTCTCGCTGACGTCACTCGTCCCCCTTCGCAGCGGTACCCCTCCTTTCTCAGCTCGTCTCCGCGGTAATGCATTCGTCCCATTCATACTCTGAAAAATGATTACTTCCGTCCAAGCGATCACTTTTCCTTTGACTGCACGGCCAGTCTATCTGTAATTGTCACCTTAACTGGCGAAATGTCTTTCCGTTTACGTCCAGACAATCGCCTTCTCTGATAGGTTACTTACACACAGTAACTTTCGACCAGCGTCCGTTACTCTCACACTCACTCTTACACTCCCCCTATCTCGGTCCTGCGGCGGTCAATGGTACCTCATGACCTCCTTACTCTGGTCGACAATTACTCTGGATGTTCGATACACCCGAACCACTTAAGCTCTACCCCGAACTTAAGATTTTACCAGGTTGCGCGCGCTCACAACCTTCTCACAATCACGCTACAGGCATTCAACTCCGCAAGACATTACAATACAAATACAACACAAAACACCGCAATCTGTCCACGCATGACCCTTGTTATACTCACTCTCGTCCGATACTGCTGCTTTTCTCTCTCCGTCAGCGCCTTCTTCGGCAGGCCACCTCTCGAACTCTAGGGACCTTGGGGTAAACTAACCTAGTCTAGATTACCTTCCTCAAGAAGATAACCATCCTCTGCTACCAACTGTTAACGTGGGATTTCTGGTCTATTGTTATCTTACCAGATCCCAGCTCAGGTCGACTGAATCGTTGGTACCTGTCACTGAGTAAAAGGCAATCCACTACTAGGTTAATCAAGAAAGAACTTACACCACTCTAAAGAACCACTTACCACTGGAAAAGGTTAAAAAGTTTATTATAAAGCCAAAAGTATCTGGAGATACAAACATCTCAGAATAAGATTCAAAAGATATACAGGTATCAATATAAAAAGGTACTCTCTGAATGCTCTTAATCGGCAAAAGGAAATTATCAAAAATATCTCAAATACCATGAGAGTTGCAAGAATCGCTGTGAGTTGCAACTTGAGAGTCATTTACAGAAAAGAAAAACACAGGTTAGACTTTCCCTACACTAACTAAGTGACATCCCTACTTAACAAGATCTTTACCTAAAAAGGTGTCAGCAGTGGTGACTTCCAAAGAAGATCACACACTTCCCTTAGTCTTTGTCTCAAAGATCGAAGTCTTTCAGTTCTCTATCTGCCTACCCATCCGCTCTCTTAGGCTCTTCAGATCATCTGCCCTAACTCCACCCCGGGGTGCTGTCCCTAATACAAAATCACATTTCCAATAGGAACGCCCCTTGAGACGCCCCTCACGTGGTGCAGTTTTGAGCGGCAAATTCCGTGCTGGTGCTCCTCGGGACTCTTCATTAAAGTTGACCTTGCTTCCCAGGCTTCTCTCCGACCAGGCGGTACCCCCTAAAATTCCTGAAGACTCCTACAGGCCTGTGCCTGGCGCCTCTGAACAAGGGCCTATTCATTATTTCTGATTTAAGTCCCCCTTGCACCTGCAAACAGACACTCTCTCGGTAGGCCCCAAATTCCGGCCTCTACCATATCTAGAAGTCATAAAACATCTTGAACAGACCTATCGTTCGTGCTCTGTGCGACCTCTCCTTAACGAGCTCATGCAGATCAAAGTAGCGACTTTATCTATTCAGGCCTACTAGAATTACATGAAACATATGCACCTTAAATTTCTTTGTTTAAACAGTATTCTAACTAACACACATTACTATAATGTAACACATCTATTTAAAACATATTTCTATTCCATGGTTAATAATACTTTGCAGTAAAATGACATTAGAATCCAAGTCACTTAAGTGTAGCAGCATCTTTCGTTTCTTGTGAAATGCCATGTGGCCTACACATTTTCATGGTTTGCAGAATTACATTTCGTTTTCACTTAGCCATCTAACGTGTGACTCCAACATCATTTTAACATTTCTACAACCTCTACATTAGTTTTTCACACTTACATATGCATCTCTATTCTAATTAAACACTCATGTATATATTTTCTCTATATAAGTTGACACTCTTGTATATTCCACACTAAACTAATACTACGTGCTTGTAAATATGGTGCACTTCTACATTTTCAGATTTGTGCTCTCTCACTGTCGGCCGGACTTTGCGATACTTGACCTACAGCTGTGTCTTTTCCCGCGCTGAGAACAGCCGTCTGATTGCGGCATGACCGCCCTGCTTGGCTCGGTGAGCCGAAAGATAATTTTGGGACAGGCCCATTCTCCCTTATTATCTTGTTATTTTCTCCTTGTCTTTTCTCCGCAGATGGTTTTGTGTGACCGTCTTCCTATGCTGTTTAATCATTTCTAACTATTTGGTGGTTTGTGGGCTCTGCCCTAATTTTTGGGAGCTCAGTTAGTGTGAAGAGGTGCTGACCTATGGAAAAACCACAATATTAGGAACATGGTTCCTCCTTTCTTCTTCCCTTTATATTGTTGGGGCACATTTTGTACCCTTCAATGGCTAAATCAGGTGCTCAGAATCCCAATGAGCCTAATACAGCAGAGGTGTTTAGAGTGGGGGAGGAGTTGGCTGAAGCCCTGGAATCCTCAGTCTAGTAGTCCGCGAATAAGGCCTTGGCTGTTGCCCTCCAACCTTTCGCTCACCAACTGCTCATGATTACGGAGTGTGTCCATACAGCCTCTCCTGTTCTTCCGCATTCCCTACAGTACACACAAGGCCCTTCCGGATACAGCTTGCCCCAGACCCAAGGGGCTAAACTTCTTACACTTACCACGTTTATAAATCAGTCATCCAATCAATCAATAACATTTGTAAAGCACTCAACTGCTTCTGAAAAATTGTCCGGCGCTCAAAAGCAGTGACTAAGAACAAGACCAGATTATCTTGTCTCAATTTGGTCAAAGAGCCAGGGTTTCTAGATCTTGTCTGAAGTAGTGGTCTGACTTGGCAGTGCAAATCTTTAAAGGTAAGGTATTCCATAGCTTCACCATCAGTACCATGAATTACCTACCTCCAAGATGGACTTTAGCATACCTGGGAACACGCTTAAGTCGGAGGTTGTTAGAGCTCAAGGATCTCTCTTGTTGGTACTGGCCAAGTCTGTTTCCTAAGTAGAGAGGACCTTTGCCCTCAAGGCCTCTGAAAGCCAGGGTAAGGGCTTTAAATGTAATCCTTTTCGCCCCAGGAAGCAAGTGTAGCTTCTTTAAGTGTGGTGAAATGTGTTGGCAAAAAGGGACCCACCGGATCAGCCTGGCAGCCTCATTGTGTATAATCTGGAGTTTTGTGGGTAAAAAAGCAGGTAGACCGAGCTAGAGGCTGTTGACATAATCCAGGTGTGATGTCACAGGAGCATGCTTTACAGTTCTTCAAGTATATTCCAGGATCAAATGTAGCAGCTTCCTGATTGATCTAAGCTTCAGGAAGCAGATTGAAGAGATCTACGTGATCTGGGTCACAAAAGAAAGATCAGAATCAAACAGGAAGCTCAGGTTTCTAGCCAATGAAAATGGCACCAGTGGTGGATTAAGTTCTGCTGGCCCCCAGAGGTTTGCGGGTGGTGCCTTCTGGCTGAAAAAGAGACCCTCTCTTTTATCCACGTTTAGTTTCAAAAAGTTAGATTCCGCCCAATTGGCTGCACCTTATAAAGTCTCTTTAAATTTGAGGAAGGGCGCTTCTGAATGTTCTGGGGATGACAACAGCAGTTTTATGTCATCCGCATAGGAGACTACGTTCACCCCCCCACCCCCCCCCAGGTTTCAACTAGTGTGCAAAACAACTGTGCCTTAGTTGGCAGGGTATGCTCAGATGTGAGTCACTTGCTCACTTTGCCACTGGAGTCAAGCAAGCCCGGCTGAAGACGGCTGTAATGCCAGAAACCGGTCCTGGGGAGCTTGATTCCGGTCCAGGGAAGACATGGCTTGGCAGTTCGAGCTGGACTGTTCCCATGACGATTCAAAAGGGGGTGGTGATGGACAGAGTATCTGAATTAAGCAGAACACTCCTACCCAGTCAAAAGATCAGGGCTTGATCCATCACCGTTTTTTAGCTCACTGCACCATCCCAGTTCAGAACCTGGCTACATGCAAATTAGTCTGACCCTGGCCCAGTGCATCATGGGAACAGGGCAGACCAAACTACCAAGCCAATTCTTTACTGGAAAGGAAACAAGCTTCCGGGGACCGGTTTCTGGCATTACAGCCGTCTTCGGCCCGGCTTGCTTGAATCCTGATGGTGCAGTGAGCAAGGGACTCACATCTGAGCATACCCTTCCACACTTATGGTGGCCAAAACGATTCAAAAGGGGGTGGTGATGGACAGAGTATCTGAATTAAGCAGAACACTCCTACCCAGTCAAAAGATCAGGGCTTGATCCATCACCGTTTTTTAGCTCACTGCACCATCCCAGTTCAGAACCTGGCTACATGCAAATTAGTCTGACCCTGGCCCAGTGCATCATGGGAACAGGGCAGACCAAACTACCAAGCCAATTCTTTACTGGAAAGGAAACAAGCTTCCGGGGACCGGTTTCTGGCATTACAGCCGTCTTCGGCCCGGCTTGCTTGAATCCTGATGGTGCAGTGAGCAAGGGACTCACGTCTGAGCATACCCTGCCAACTTAGGGCGAACAAAGAAAAACCAAAGGTGGTGATGGACGGAGCGTTCACAATACAAACACTCACCCCCAGTCAACTGATCTGGGTTTAATCCATCACCGTTCTTTAGCTCACTCCGCCACCCCAGTTCAGACATGGCCATATGCAAATCAGTCTGACCCTGTGCCTCATGGGAACAGTACACCCCGAACTGCCAAGTCATGTCTTCCCTGGACCGGAATCAAGCTTCCCAGGACCGGTTTCTGGCATTTCAGCCGTCTTCAGCCGGGCTTGCTTGACTCCAGTGGCAAAGTGAGCAAGGGACTCATGTCTGAGCATACCCTGCCAACTTAGGGCGAACAAAGAAAAACCAAAGGTGGTGATGGACGGAGCGTTGACAATACAAACACTCACCCCCAGTCAACTGATCTGGGTTTAATCCATCACCGTTCTTTAGCTCACTCCGCCACCCCAGTTCAGACATGGCCATATGCAAATCAGTCTGACCCTGTGCCTCATGGGAGCTTGTCTCCTTTCTGGTGAAGAATTGGCTTGGTAGTTTGGTCTGCCCTGTTCCCATGATGCACTGGGCCAGGGACAGACTAATTTGCATATAGCCAGGTTCTGAGCTGGGATGGGGCAGTGAGATAAATAACGGTGATGGATCAAGCCCTGATCTTTGGACTGGGTAAGAGTGGTCTGCTTAATTCAGACACTCTGTTCATCACCACCCCCTTTTCTGTATCGTTTTTGGCCACTATAGGTGTGGCAGGGTATACTCAGACATGAGTCCCTTTCTCACTGCTCCATCAGGATTCAAGCAAGCCGGGCCGAAGAGGCTGAAATGCCAGAAACCGGTCCCCGGTAGCTTGTCTCCTTTCTGGTGAAGAATTGGCTTGGTAGTTTGGTCTGCCCTGTTCCCATGATGCACTGGGCCAGGGACAGACTAATTTGCATATAGCCAGGTTCTGAGCTGGGATGGGGCAGTGAGATAAATAACGGTGATGGATCAAGCCCTGATCTTTGGACTGGGTAAGAGTGGTCTGCTTAATTCAGACACTCTGTTCATCACCACCCCCTTTTCTGTATCGTTTTTGGCCACTATAGGTGTGGCAGGGTATACTCAGACATGAGTCCCTTTCTCACTGCTCCATCAGGATTCAAGCAAGCCGGGCCGAAGAGGCTGAAATGCCAGAAACCGGTCCCCGGTAGCTTGTCTCCTTTCTGGTGAAGAATTGGCTTGGTAGTTTGGTCTGCCCTGTTCCCATGATGCACTGGGCCAGGGACAGACTAATTTGCATATAGCCAGGTTCTGAGCTGGGATGGGGCAGTGAGATAAATAACGGTGATGGATCAAGCCCTGATCTTTGGACTGGGTAAGAGTGGTCTGCTTAATTCAGACACTCTGTTCATCACCACCCCCTTTTCTGTATCGTTTTTGGCCACTATAGGTGTGGCAGGGTATACTCAGACATGAGTCCCTTTCTCACTGCTCCATCAGGATTCAAGCAAGCCGGGCCGAAGAGGCTGAAATGCCAGAAACCGGTCCCCGGTAGCTTGTCTCCTTTCTGGTGAAGAATTGGCTTGGTAGTTTGGTCTGCCCTGTTCCCATGATGCACTGGGCCAGGGACAGACTAATTTGCATATAGCCAGGTTCTGAGCTGGGATGGGGCAGTGAGATAAATAACGGTGATGGATCAAGCCCTGATCTTTGGACTGGGTAAGAGTGGTCTGCTTAATTCAGACACTCTGTTCATCACCACCCCCTTTTCTGTATCGTTTTTGGCCACTATAGGTGTGGCAGGGTATACTCAGACATGAGTCCCTTTCTCACTGCTCCATCAGGATTCAAGCAAGCCGGGCCGAAGAGGCTGAAATGCCAGAAACCGGTCCCCGGTAGCTTGTCTCCTTTCTGGTGAAGAATTGGCTTGGTAGTTTGGTCTGCCCTGTTCCCATGATGCACTGGGCCAGGGACAGACTAATTTGCATATAGCCAGGTTCTGAGCTGGGATGGGGCAGTGAGATAAATAACGGTGATGGATCAAGCCCTGATCTTTGGACTGGGTAAGAGTGGTCTGCTTAATTCAGACACTCTGTTCATCACCACCCCCTTTTCTGTATCGTTTTTGGCCACTATAGGTGTGGCAGGGTATACTCAGACATGAGTCCCTTTCTCACTGCTCCATCAGGATTCAAGCAAGCCGGGCCGAAGAGGCTGAAATGCCAGAAACCGGTCCCCGGTAGCTTGTCTCCTTTCTGGTGAAGAATTGGCTTGGTAGTTTGGTCTGCCCTGTTCCCATGATGCACTGGGCCAGGGACAGACTAATTTGCATATAGCCAGGTTCTGAGCTGGGATGGGGCAGTGAGATAAATAACGGTGATGGATCAAGCCCTGATCTTTGGACTGGGTAAGAGTGGTCTGCTTAATTCAGACACTCTGTTCATCACCACCCCCTTTTCTGTATCGTTTTTGGCCACTATAGGTGTGGCAGGGTATACTCAGACATGAGTCCCTTTCTCACTGCTCCATCAGGATTCAAGCAAGCCGGGCCGAAGAGGCTGAAATGCCAGAAACCGGTCCCCGGTAGCTTGTCTCCTTTCTGGTGAAGAATTGGCTTGGTAGTTTGGTCTGCCCTGTTCCCATGATGCACTGGGCCAGGGACAGACTAATTTGCATATAGCCAGGTTCTGAGCTGGGATGGGGCAGTGAGATAAATAACGGTGATGGATCAAGCCCTGATCTTTGGACTGGGTAAGAGTGGTCTGCTTAATTCAGACACTCTGTTCATCACCACCCCCTTTTCTGTATCGTTTTTGGCCACTATAGGTGTGGCAGGGTATACTCAGACATGAGTCCCTTTCTCACTGCTCCATCAGGATTCAAGCAAGCCGGGCCGAAGAGGCTGAAATGCCAGAAACCGGTCCCCGGTAGCTTGTCTCCTTTCTGGTGAAGAATTGGCTTGGTAGTTTGGTCTGCCCTGTTCCCATGATGCACTGGGCCAGGGACAGACTAATTTGCATATAGCCAGGTTCTGAGCTGGGATGGGGCAGTGAGATAAATAACGGTGATGGATCAAGCCCTGATCTTTGGACTGGGTAAGAGTGGTCTGCTTAATTCAGACACTCTGTTCATCACCACCCCCTTTTCTGTATCGTTTTTGGCCACTATAGGTGTGGCAGGGTATACTCAGACATGAGTCCCTTTCTCACTGCTCCATCAGGATTCAAGCAAGCCGGGCCGAAGAGGCTGAAATGCCAGAAACCGGTCCCCGGTAGCTTGTCTCCTTTCTGGTGAAGAATTGGCTTGGTAGTTTGGTCTGCCCTGTTCCCATGATGCACTGGGCCAGGGACAGACTAATTTGCATATAGCCAGGTTCTGAGCTGGGATGGGGCAGTGAGATAAATAACGGTGATGGATCAAGCCCTGATCTTTGGACTGGGTAAGAGTGGTCTGCTTAATTCAGACACTCTGTTCATCACCACCCCCTTTTCTGTATCGTTTTTGGCCACTATAGGTGTGGCAGGGTATACTCAGACATGAGTCCCTTTCTCACTGCTCCATCAGGACTCAAGCAAGCCGGGCCGAAGAGGCTGAAATGCCAGAAACCGGTCCCCGGTAGCTTGTCTCCTTTCTGGTGAAGAATTGGCTTGGTAGTTTGGTCTGCCCTGTTCCCATGATGCACTGGGCCAGGGACAGACTAATTTGCATATAGCCAGGTTCTGAGCTGGGATGGGGCAGTGAGATAAATAACGGTGATGGATCAAGCCCTGATCTTTGGACTGGGTAAGAGTGGTCTGCTTAATTCAGACACTCTGTTCATCACCACCCCCTTTTCTGTATCGTTTTTGGCCACTATAGGTGTGGCAGGGTATACTCAGACATGAGTCCCTTTCTCACTGCTCCATCAGGATTCAAGCAAGCCGGGCCGAAGAGGCTGAAATGCCCGAAACCGGTCCCCGGTAGCTTGTCTCCTTTCTGGTGAAGAATTGGCTTGGTAGTTTGGTCTGCCCTGTTCCCATGATGCACTGGGCCAGGGACAGACTAATTTGCATATAGCCAGGTTCTGAGCTGGGATGGGGCAGTGAGATAAATAACGGTGATGGATCAAGCCCTGATCTTTGGACTGGGTAAGAGTGGTCTGCTTAATTCAGACACTCTGTTCATCACCACCCCCTTTTCTGTATCGTTTTTGGCCACTATAGGTGTGGCAGGGTATACTCAGACATGAGTCCCTTTCTCACTGCTCCATCAGGATTCAAGCAAGCCGGGCCGAAGAGGCTGAAATGCCAGAAACCGGTCCCCGGTAGCTTGTCTCCTTTCTGGTGAAGAATTGGCTTGGTAGTTTGGTCTGCCCTGTTCCCATGATGCACTGGGCCAGGGACAGACTAATTTGCATATAGCCAGGTTCTGAGCTGGGATGGGGCAGTGAGATAAATAACGGTGATGGATCAAGCCCTGATCTTTGGACTGGGTAAGAGTGGTCTGCTTAATTCAGACACTCTGTTCATCACCACCCCCTTTTCTGTATCGGACTGTTCCCATGAGGCACAGGGTCAGACTGATTTGCATATGGCCATGTCTGAACTGGGGTGGCGGAGTGAGCTAAAGAACGGTGATGGATTAAACCCAGATCAGTTGACTGGGGGTGAGTGTTTGTATTGTCAACGCTCCGTCCATCACCACCTTTGGTTTTTCTTTGTTCGCCCTAAGTTGGCAGGGTATGCTGAGACGTGAGTCCCTTGCTCACTTTGCCACTGGAGTCAAGCAAGCCCGGCTGAAGACGGCTGTAATGCCAGAAACCGGTCCTGGGAAGCTTGATTCCGGTCCAGGGAAGACATGGCTTGGCTGTTCGGGCTGGACTGTTCCCATGAGGCACAGGGTCAGACTGATTTGCATATGGCCATGTCTGAACTGGGGTGGCGGAGTGAGCTAAAGAACGGTGATGGATTAAACCCAGATCAGTTGACTGGGGGTGAGTGTTTGTATTGTCAACGCTCCGTCCATCACCACCTTTGGTTTTTCTTTGTTCGCCCTAAGTTGGCAGGGTATGCTCAGACGTGAGTCCCTTGCTCACTTTGCCACTGGAGTCAAGCAAGCCTGGCTGAAGACGGCTGTAATGCCAGAAACCGATCCTGGGAAGCTTGATTCTGGTCAAGGGAAGACATGGCTTGGCAGAACGGGCTGGACTGTTCCCATGAGGCACAGGGTCAGACTGATTTGCATATGGCCATGTCTGAACTGGGGTGGCGGAGTGAGCTAAAGAACGGTGATGGATTAAACCCAGATCAGTTGACTGGGGGTGAGTGTTTGTATTGTCAACGCTCCGTTCATCACCACCTTTGGTTTTTCTTTGTTCGCCCTAAGTTGGCAGGGTATGCTCAGACGTGAGTCCCTTGCTCACTTTGCCACTGGAGTCAAGCAAGCCCGGCTGAAGACGGCTGTAATGCCAGAAACCGGTCCTGGGAAGCTTGATTCCGGTCCAGGGAAGACATGGCTTGGCAGTTCGAGCTGGACTGTTCCCATGAGGCACAGGGTCAGACTGATTTGCATATGGCCATGTCTGAACTGGGGTGGCGGAGTGAGCTAAAGAACGGTGATGGATTAAACCCAGATCAGTTGACTGGGGGTGAGTGTTTGTGTTGTCAACGCTCCGTCCATCACCACCTTTGGTTTTTCTTTGTTTGCCCACAGTTGGCAGGGTATGCTCAGACGTGAGTCCCTTGCTCACTTTGCCACTGGAGTCAAGCAAGCCCGGCTGAAGACGGCTGAAATGCCAGAAACCGGTCCTGGGAAGCTTGATTCCGGTCCAGGGAAGACATGATTTTGGCAGTTTGGGGTGTACTGTTCCCATGAGGCACAGGGTCAAACTGATTTGCATATGGCCATGTCTGAACTGGGGTGGCGGAGTGAGCTAAAGAACGGTGATGGATTAAACCCAGATCAGTTGACTGGGGGTGAGTGTTTGTATTGTCAACGCTCCGTCCATCACCACCTTTGGTTTTTCTTTGTTCGCCCTAAGTTGGCAGGGTATGCTCAGACGTGAGTCCCTTGCTCACTTTGCCACTGGAGTCAAGCAAGCCCGGCTGAAGACGGCTGTAATGCCAGAAACCGGTCCTTGGAAGCTTGATTCCGGTCCAGGGAAGACATGGCTTGGCAGTTCGGGCTGGACTGTTCCCATGAGGCACAGGGTCAGACTGATTTGCATATGGCCATGTCTGAACTGGGGTGGCGGAGTGAGCTAAAGAACGGTGATGGATTAAACCCAGATCAGTTGACTGGGGGTGAGTGTTTGTATTGTCAACGCTCCGTCCATCACCACCTTTGGTTTTTCTTTGTTCGCCCTAAGTTGGCAGGGTATGCTCAGACGTGAGTCCCTTGCTCACTTTGCCACTGGAGTCAAGCAAGCCCGGCTGAAGACGGCTGAAATGCCAGAAACCGGTCCTGGGAAGCTTGATTCCGGTCCAGGGAAGACATGACTTGGCAGTTCGGGGTGTACTGTTCCCATGAGGCACAGGGTCAGACTGATTTGCATATGGCCATGTCTGAACTGGGGTGGCGGAGTGAGCTAAAGAACGGTGATGGATTAAACCCAGATCAGTTGACTGGGGGTGAGTGTTTGTATTGTCAACGCTCCGTCCATCACCACCTTTGGTTTTTCTTTGTTCGCCCTAAGTTGGCAGGGTATGCTCAGACGTGAGTCCCTTGCTCACTTTGCCACTGGAGTCAAGCAAGCCCGGCTGAAGACGGCTGTAATGCCAGAAACCGGTCCTTGGAAGCTTGATTCCGGTCCAGGGAAGACATGGCTTGGCAGTTCGGGCTGGACTGTTCCCATGAGGCACAGGGTCAGACTGATTTGCATATGGCCATGTCTGAACTGGGGTGGCGGAGTGAGCTAAAGAACGGTGATGGATTAAACCCAGATCAGTTGACTGGGGGTGAGTGTTTGTATTGTCAACGCTCCGTCCATCACCACCTTTGGTTTTTCTTTGTTCGCCCTAAGTTGGCAGGGTATGCTCAGACATGAGTCCCTTGCTCACTTTGCCACTGGAGTCAAGCAAGCCCGGCTGAAGACGGCTGAAATGCCAGAAACCGGTCCTGGGAAGCTTGATTCCGGTCCAGGGAAGACATGACTTGGCAGTTCGGGGTGTACTGTTCCCATGAGGCACAGGGTCAGACTGATTTGCATATGGCCATGTCTGAACTGGGGTGGCGGAGTGAGCTAAAGAACGGTGATGGATTAAACCCAGATCAGTTGACTGGGGGTGAGTGTTTGTATTGTGAACGCTCCGTCCATCACCACCTTTGGTTTTTCTTTGTTCGCCCTAAGTTGGCAGGGTATGCTCAGACGTGAGTCCCTTGCTCACTTTGCCACTGGAGTCAAGCAAGCCCGGCTGAAGGCGGCTGTAATGCCAGAAACCGGTCCTTGGAAGCTTGATTCCGGTCCAGGGAAGACATGGCTTGGCAGTTCGGGCTGGACTGTTCCCATGAGGCACAGGGTCAGACTGATTTGCATATGGCCATGTCTGAACTGGGGTGGCGGAGTGAGCTAAAGAACGGTGATGGATTAAACCCAGATCAGTTGACTGGGGGTGAGTGTTTGTATTGTCAACGCTCCGTTCATCACCACCTTTGGTTTTTCTTTGTTCGCCCTAAGTTGGCAGGGTATGCTCAGACGTGAGTCCCTTGCTCACTTTTCCACTGGAGTCAAGCAAGCCCGGCTGAAGACGGCTGTAATGCCAGAAACCGGTCCTGGGAAGCTTGATTCCGGTCCAGGGAAGACATGGCTTGGCAGTTCGAGCTGGACTGTTCCCATGAGGCACAGGGTCAGACTGATTTGCATATGGCCATGTCTGAACTGGGGTGGCGGAGTGAGCTAAAGAACGGTGATGGATTAAACCCAGATCAGTTGACTGGGGGTGAGTGTTTGTATTGTCAACGCTCCGTCCATCACCACCTTTGGTTTTTCTTTGTTCGCCCTAAGTTGGCAGGGTATGCTGAGACGTGAGTCCCTTGCTCACTTTGCCACTGAGGTCAAGCAAGCCCGGCTGAAGACGGCTGTAATGCCAGAAACCGGTCCTGGGAAGCTTGATTCCGGTCCAGGGAAGACATGGCTTGGCTGTTCGGGCTGGACTGTTCCCATGAGGCACAGGGTCAGACTGATTTGCATATGGCCATGTCTGAACTGGGGTGGCGGAGTGAGCTAAAGAACGGTGATGGATTAAACCCAGATCAGTTGACTGGTGGTGAGTGTTTGTATTGTCAACGCTCCGTCCATCACCACCTTTGGTTTTTCTTTGTTCGCCCTAAGTTGGCAGGGTATGCTCAGACGTGAGTCCCTCGCTCACTTTGCCACTGGAGTCAAGCAAGCCCGGCTGAAGACGGCTGTAATGCCAGAAACCGATCCTGGGAAGCTTGATTCTGGTCAAGGGAAGACATGGCTTGGCAGAACGGGCTGGACTGTTCCCATGAGGCACAGGGTCAGACTGATTTGCATATGGCCATGTCTGAACTGGGGTGG
Source organism: Lissotriton helveticus (assembly GCF_964261635.1). Lineage (NCBI taxonomy): Eukaryota > Metazoa > Chordata > Amphibia > Caudata > Salamandridae > Lissotriton > Lissotriton helveticus. The sequence goes on along the minus strand of NC_136067.1, from coordinate 382,932,903 downwards.
CGGAGTGAGCTAAAGAACGGTGATGGATTAAACCCAGATCAGTTGACTGGGGGTGAGTGTTTGTATTGTCAACGCTCCGTTCATCACCACCTTTGGTTTTTCTTTGTTCGCCCTAAGTTGGCAGGGTATGCTCAGACGTGAGTCCCTTGCTCACTTTGCCACTGGAGTCAAGCAAGCCCGGCTGAAGACGGCTGTAATGCCAGAAACCGGTCCTGGGAAGCTTGATTCCGGTCCAGGGAAGACATGGCTTGGCAGTTCGAGCTGGACTGTTCCCATGAGGCACAGGGTCAGACTGATTTGCATATGGCCATGTCTGAACTGGGGTGGCGGAGTGAGCTAAAGAACGGTGATGGATTAAACCCAGATCATTTGACTGGGGGTGAGTGTTTGTGTTGTCAACGCTCCGTCCATCACCACCTTTGGTTTTTCTTTGTTTGCCCACAGTTGGCAGGGTATGCTCAGACGTGAGTCCCTTGCTCACTTAGCCACTGGAGTCAAGCAAGCCCGGCTGAAGACGGCTGAAATGCCAGAAACCGGTCCTGAGAAGCTTGATTCCGGTCCAGGGAAGACATGATTTTGGCAGTTCGGGGTGTACTGTTCCCATGAGGCACAGGGTCAGACTGATTTGCATATGGCCATGTCTGAACTGGGGTGGCGGAGTGAGCTAAAGAACGGTGATGGATTAAACCCAGATCAGTTGACTGGGGGTGAGTGTTTGTATTGTCAACGCTCCGTCCATCACCACCTTTGGTTTTTCTTTGTTCGCCCTAAGTTGGCAGGGTATGCTCAGACGTGAGTCCCTTGCTCACTTTGCCACTGGAGTCAAGCAAGCCCGGCTGAAGACGGCTGTAATGCCAGAAACCGGTCCTTGGAAGCTTGATTCCGGTCCAGGGAAGACATGGCTTGGCAGTTCGGGCTGGACTGTTCCCATGAGGCACAGGGTCAGACTGATTTGCATATGGCCATGTCTGAACTGGGGTGGCGGAGTGAGCTAAAGAACGGTGATGGATTAAACCCAGATCAGTTGACTGGGGGTGAGTGTTTGTATTGTCAACGCTCCGTCCATCACCACCTTTGGTTTTTCTTTGTTCGCCCTAAGTTGGCAGGGTATGCTCAGACGTGAGTCCCTTGCTCACTTTGCCACTGGAGTCAAGCAAGCCCGGCTGAAGACGGCTGAAATGCCAGAAACCGGTCCTGGGAAGCTTGATTCCGGTCCAGGGAAGACATGACTTGGCAGTTCGGGGTGTACTGTTCCCATGAGGCACAGGGTCAGACTGATTTGCATATGGCCATGTCTGAACTGGGGTGGCGGAGTGAGCTAAAGAACGGTGATGGATTAAACCCAGATCAGTTGACTGGGGGTGAGTGTTTGTATTGTCAACGCTCCGTCCATCACCACCTTTGGTTTTTCTTTGTTCGCCCTAAGTTGGCAGGGTATGCTCAGACGTGAGTCCCTTGCTCACTTTGCCACTGGAGTCAAGCAAGCCCGGCTGAAGACGGCTGTAATGCCAGAAACCGGTCCTTGGAAGCTTGATTCCGGTCCAGGGAAGACATGGCTTGGCAGTTCGGGCTGGACTGTTCCCATGAGGCACAGGGTCAGACTGATTTGCATATGGCCATGTCTGAACTGGGGTGGCGGAGTGAGCTAAAGAACGGTGATGGATTAAACCCAGATCAGTTGACTGGGGGTGAGTGTTTGTATTGTCAACGCTCCGTCCATCACCACCTTTGGTTTTTCTTTGTTTGCCCACAGTTGGCAGGGTATGCTCAGACGTGAGTCCCTTGCTCACTTTTCCACTGGAGTCAAGCAAGCCCGGCTGAAGACGGCTGTAATGCCAGAAACCGGTCCTGGGAAGCTTGATTCCGGTCCAGGGAAGACATGGCTTGGCAGTTCGAGCTGGACTGTTCCCATGAGGCACAGGGTCAGACTGATTTGCATATGGCCATGTCTGAACTGGGGTGGCGGAGTGAGCTAAAGAACGGTGATGGATTAAACCCAGATCAGTTGACTGGGGGTGAGTGTTTGTATTGTCAATGCTCCGTCCATCACCACCTTTGGTTTTTCTTTGTTCGCCCTAAGTTGGCAGGGTATGCTGAGACGTGAGTCCCTTGCTCACTTTGCCACTGAGGTCAAGCAAGCCCGGCTGAAGACGGCTGTAATGCCAGAAACCGGTCCTGGGAAGCTTGATTCCGGTCCAGGGAAGACATGGCTTGGCTGTTCGGGCTGGACTGTTCCCATGAGGCACAGGGTCAGACTGATTTGCATATGGCCATGTCTGAACTGGGGTGGCGGAGTGAGCTAAAGAACGTGATGGATTAAACCCAGATCAGTTGACTGGTGGTGAGTGTTTGTATTGTCAACGCTCCGTCCATCACCACCTTTGGTTTTTCTTTGTTCGCCCTAAGTTGGCAGGGTATGCTCAGACGTGAGTCCCTTGCTCACTTTGCCACTGGAGTCAAGCAAGCCCGGCTGAAGACGGCTGTAATGCCAGAAACCGATCCTGGGAAGCTTGATTCTGGTCAAGGGAAGACATGGCTTGGCAGAACGGGCTGGACTGTTCCCATGAGGCACAGGGTCAGACTGATTTGCATATGGCCATGTCTGAACTGGGGTGGCGGAGTGAGCTAAAGAACGGTGATGGATTAAACCTAGATCAGTTGACTGGGGGTGAGTGTTTGTATTGTCAACGCTCCGTTCATCACCACCTTTGGTTTTTCTTTGTTCGCCCTAAGTTGGCAGGGTATGCTCAGACGTGAGTCCCTTGCTCACTTTGCCACTGGAGTCAAGCAAGCCCGGCTGAAGACGGCTGTAATGCCAGAAACCGGTCCTGGGAAGCTTGATTCCGGTCCAGGGAAGACATGGCTTGGCAGTTCGAGCTGGACTGTTCCCATGAGGCACAGGGTCAGACTGATTTGCATATGGCCATGTCTGAACTGGGGTGGCGGAGTGAGCTAAAGAACGGTGATGGATTAAACCCAGATCAGTTGACTGGGGGTGAGTGTTTGTGTTGTCAACGCTCCGTCCATCACCACCTTTGGTTTTTCTTTGTTTGCCCACAGTTGGCAGGGTATGCTCAGACGTGAGTCCCTTGCTCACTTAGCCACTGGAGTCAAGCAAGCCCGGCTGAAGACGGCTGAAATGCCAGAAACCGGTCCTGAGAAGCTTGATTCCGGTCCAGGGAAGACATGATTTTGGCAGTTCGGGGTGTACTGTTCCCATGAGGCACAGGGTCAGACTGATTTGCATATGGCCATGTCTGAACTGGGGTGGCGGAGTGAGCTAAAGAACGGTGATGGATTAAACCCAGATCAGTTGACTGGGGGTGAGTGTTTGTATTGTCAACGCTCCGTCCATCACCACCTTTGGTTTTTCTTTGTTCGCCCTAAGTTGGCAGGGTATGCTCAGACGTGAGTCCCTTGCTCACTTTGCCACTGGAGTCAAGCAAGCCCGGCTGAAGACGGCTGTAATGCCAGAAACCGGTCCTTGGAAGCTTGATTCCGGTCCAGGGAAGACATGGCTTGGCAGTTCGGGCTGGACTGTTCCCATGAGGCACAGGGTCAGACTGATTTGCATATGGCCATGTCTGAACTGGGGTGGCGGAGTGAGCTAAAGAACGGTGATGGATTAAACCCAGATCAGTTGACTGGGGGTGAGTGTTTGTATTGTCAACGCTCCGTCCATCACCACCTTTGGTTTTTCTTTGTTCGCCCTAAGTTGGCAGGGTATGCTCAGACGTGAGTCCCTTGCTCACTTTGCCACTGGAGTCAAGCAAGCCCGGCTGAAGACGGCTGAAATGCCAGAAACCGGTCCTGGGAAGCTTGATTCCGGTCCAGGGAAGACATGACTTGGCAGTTCGGGGTGTACTGTTCCCATGAGGCACAGGGTCAGACTGATTTGCATATGGCCATGTCTGAACTGGGGTGGCGGAGTGAGCTAAAGAACGGTGATGGATTAAACCCAGATCAGTTGACTGGGGGTGAGTGTTTGTATTGTCAACGCTCCGTCCATCACCACCTTTGGTTTTTCTTTGTTCGCCCTAAGTTGGCAGGGTATGCTCAGACGTGAGTCCCTTGCTCACTTTGCCACTGGAGTCAAGCAAGCCCGGCTGAAGACGGCTGTAATGCCAGAAACCGGTCCTTGGAAGCTTGATTCCGGTCCAGGGAAGACATGGCTTGGCAGTTCGGGCTGGACTGTTCCCATGAGGCACAGGGTCAGACTGATTTGCATATGGCCATGTCTGAACTGGGGTGGCGGAGTGAGCTAAAGAACGGTGATGGATTAAACCCAGATCAGTTGACTGGGGGTGAGTGTTTGTATTGTCAACGCTCCGTCCATCACCACCTTTGGTTTTTCTTTGTTCGCCCTAAGTTGGCAGGGTATGCTCAGACGTGAGTCCCTTGCTCACTTTGCCACTGGAGTCAAGCAAGCCCGGCTGAAGACGGCTGTAATGCCAGAAACCGGTCCTGGGAAGCTTGATTCCGGTCCAGGGAAGACATGGCTTGGCAGTTCGAGCTGGACTGTTCCCATGAGGCACAGGGTCAGACTGATTTGCATATGGCCATGTCTGAACTGGGGTGGCGGAGTGAGCTAAAGAACGGTGATGGATTAAACCCAGATCAGTTGACTGGGGGTGAGTGTTTGTATTGTCAACGCTCCGTCCATCACCACCTTTGGTTTTTCTTTGTTTGCCCACAGTTGGCAGGGTATGCTCAGACGTGAGTCCCTTGCTCACTTTGCCACTGGAGTCAAGCAAGCCCGGCTGAAGACGGCTGAAATGCCAGAAACCGGTCCTGGGAAGCTTGATTCCGGTCCAGGGAAGACATGACTTGGCAGTTCGGGGTGTACTGTTCCCATGAGGCACAGGGTCAAACTGATTTGCATATGGCCATGTCTGAACTGGGGTGGCGGAGTGAGCTAAAGATTGGTGATGGATTAAACCCAGATCAGTTGACTGGGGGTGAGTGTTTGTATTGTCAACGCTCCGTCCATCACCACCTTTGGTTTTTCTTTGTTCGCCCTAAGTTGGCAGGGTATGCTCAGACGTGAGTCCCTTGCTCACTTTGCCACTGGAGTCAAGCAAGCCCGGCTGAAGACGGCTGTAATGCCAGAAACCGGTCCTTGGAAGCTTGATTCCGGTCCAGGGAAGACATGGCTTGGCAGTTCGGGCTGGACTGTTCCCATGAGGCACAGGGTCAGACTGATTTGCATATGGCCATGTCTGAACTGGGGTGGCGGAGTGAGCTAAAGAACGGTGATGGATTAAACCCAGATCAGTTGACTGGGGGTGAGTGTTTGTATTGTCAACGCTCCGTCCATCACCACCTTTGGTTTTTCTTTGTTCGCCCTAAGTTGGCAGGGTATGCTCAGACGTGAGTCCCTTGCTCACTTTGCCACTGGAGTCAAGCAAGCCCGGCTGAAGACGGCTGTAATGCCAGAAACCGGTCCTTGGAAGCTTGATTCCGGTCCAGGGAAGACATGGCTTGGCAGTTCGGGCTGGACTGTTCCCATGAGGCACAGGGTCAGACTGATTTGCATATGGCCATGTCTGAACTGGGGTGGCGGAGTGAGCTAAAGAACGGTGATGGATTAAACCCAGATCAGTTGACTGGGGGTGAGTGTTTGTATTGTCAACGCTCCGTCCATCACCACCTTTGGTTTTTCTTTGTTCGCCCTAAGTTGGCAGGGTATGCTCAGACGTGAGTCCCTTGCTCACTTTGCCACTGGAGTCAAGCAAGCCCGGCTGAAGACGGCTGTAATGCCAGAAACCGGTCCTTGGAAGCTTGATTCCGGTCCAGGGAAGACATGGCTTGGCAGTTCGGGCAGGACTGTTCCCATGAGGCACAGGGTCAGACTGCTTTGCATATGGCCATGTCTGAACTGGGGTGGCGGAGTGAGCTAAAGAACGGTGATGGATTAAACCCAGATCAGTTGACTGGGGGTGAGTGTTTGTATTTTCAACGCTCCGTCCATCACCACCTTTGGTCAACTAGTGTGGCCAATGGGGTCAAATAGAGAGTTAAAAGCAACAGACTCAGAGGCCCAGCCCTGAGGTACCCCGCAGATCAGGGATTTGAGGGGGAAGAGAAAGGGTGGAGGACAACCAGCTGTCAGTGCTCTTCCAAGAAGAATTTAATCCAGGACAGAACTGTGCCTTTAAAGCTGAGTTGGCTTGAACTATTCAATAAGGTGGAGCGTGCCACTGTGTCGAATGCTGCCGACAGGTCTAACAAGTACAACCACAGCAGAGGCACCTCCGTCCAGTATTTATCTTATGGACTCCGACACTTCCAATAATGCAGTTTCAGTGCTGTATCCAGCACGGAAGCCTGATTGAGTGTCATGGAGCAGACAATTTGCCTCTACAGAGGATAAAAGTCGGTGATTCACTAGCTTTATAGTACTCCTATTGATCCAGACCCCTGTCTTCCCCTCTTTCTAGCCCTTTTCAGCAAGGCGCCGCCGCCCAGACTGCCGCTCATCTTCCCTGTACGATAGTCCTGTCCCATAAAAGTGGTGCTGGCCTGCGTCCTCCCAGGAAATGTCCCAGGCAGTAGACTCCATAGAGTCAAGACATGCTGTGGACCCTGAGGAGTTGGTGAGGTGAGCCCAGTGGACCATATGACAAGTGGGCAATGCCAATTTCACAATTTCATCTGAACGCAGGAAATCAATCCTTGTGCATATTGATCCAAAGCTATCAAAATTGACCACTGCAGAGGCGGGTCCAGTGTCCAATGGTCTTTTTTTTTGTAAACTTGGGCGAATTTGTCAATTTGGACAAGGCCCAGTCCTCTCTCAAGAGTTGCTAACCTTTTTGCTGGGGTGGGCACTTCAGAGGTCGTTCATCTGGGCATGGCTTCAATACTGGCTTCCAAAATGGCTTTGACGACCGTCACAATTGCTCCTGGAACGATTCCAATGGTGGCGCCTTCTACCCTTCCTGGTCTCAATTCCATACGTTCAGATGCAGCAGAGGCAGCTTCCGTGGGGAGCACAAAGAGGTGCTCAACTTTCCATTACAGGTGAGTCTGGTTTCTCCCACTCAGGTGGTATTGGGGGGTTGGCTTTGGCAGTTCTCTCACAATTGGGCTCAGATAACTCAGGACCCAGACGTCTATCTTTTATCCATTCCAGAGCAGGTGGTCAATGGCGAAGAGAACAGAAGTCTGTTAGCCAAAGGTGTCATCGTGTTAGACATCAGGCCTCCTGCATAGTCACTTGGGGCCTTAGAGAGGGCTGAGTGCTTGCTTTGTAGTGATACACACTTTGGAGCGGGTCCCTTACCTGGAGTTTTTAGACACTCCCTTCCTTTAAATACCTTGATCCGCCGAAGAGCCGTTGCTTGGCTTTTGGTTTCCTGAACCTGACTCCACGCCCCTTTCTTCAGTATCCAATGTTTGTCCCTTTCCCTGTTGCTGTGTCCTGTATTCCTGACGTCCCTGTCCAAATTCCGCTTTCTACCTTCCCACTCGCTAAGACGGTGACTTTTATTTCGCCCACTTTATGTCCGACTCGAGTCTGCTGTTTTGGGGAATTACACGGCGGGCGAGTTCGGACTGCCCGCTGGTGTTTACTTTTCCCAATCCCGCGGCCGCGCCCTGTTTCCTGAGTAGACCCGTCCGCGTTTGATTTCCCAGTGCTGTAATGGTGGATACATTGTAGCACGTTTTCAAGCAGTGCGATATTGAAGGTATTTCTCACACGCGCGGTGCGCGTTTCTCCTTCCTTTTTTTTTAACTAGAGATTTACTGTATATTTTGTTAGAGCGCAGTGCGCAAGTGTTTGCCATTCACTGCCCTTATGCCAGTTGAGGGTGTGCAATCTATCTTTGACTTGAGGAGCGCTTGCCCGCCCTTTTTCCTTCCCCTTCTTGCTGTGGGTAAAAGCGCTTGAAGCAAAACTCTGTTTAGAGGTTTTAACAGGGTCTTGCTGTCAACAATTTTTTTTTGTACTGGAATGCCTTTCTTGTAGTTTGTCTTAGGCTGTCTTAGCCTTCTGCCTGCCCTGGAAGTAAAACTAATTTTTTACCTGCACTGCTGTTCATTGGAACTGTCCTTTTGGCACCAGGGGATGTCCAGCCGGTAAGGGACAGTGTGTTTTTCTATAAAGCCATCACTAAGTCTACTTGTAATGTTTATTGTTACACGGGCAGGGAGGTAATGTCCTAATGTTGTCTTCCTTGTTTCCCCAGTAGGTTCACCTATCCTATTCTCTGGTCATTCCGAGGGAATCAGCTGGGGGATTTGAAGTATATTATTCTGGCTTCTGATCCCCACATCTCCGAGAGTCAGTCTAGAGGGGGTGTGAGTTTCCTGAATTTTCTCTTCCATAGGCTGGCTTTAGGAGTGTGGGGAAATTCTCATCGCTCCTGTGGATTGAGCTTGGAGATAGACCACAAGTTAGTGGCTTCGGCAACACATCGCACCAGCATGTCGTCACCTGAGTAGATTTTGCAGCACAGTCTTTTTGGTCCCCAAGAGGGGGTGGGCGCACAGATTGGTCCTCAATCTCAAAGGTATCAACTGATTGGTGTTTTACCGTCACTTCAAGATGGAGGGTATTCCTCTTCTCATGGATCTTCTCAGAGTGGGTGACTGGATGTTCAGGCTCGATCTGAAAGACGCCTATCTCTCCGTCCCTATCTTTCCTCCCCATCGGCTGTATCTCCCATTTCAATGCCGGAATGCTAGGTACGAATATTCAGCTCCTTTTTCCCACTCCTTGGTGTTTTACCAAGCTGATGAAGCCTGTTGTGGAATTCTTTCGCGCTCATGGAGTGCGTCTCATTTTCTATCTGGACGATCTTCTACTCATGGCTCAGGGCCAAGACGTTCTCATGTCCCATTTAAACATGACCATTTCACTCCTTCAGAAGTTGGGGTTCCTGTTGAATGTGGAGAAGTTTTGGTTGACTCCCTTTCAGTCTATATAGTTTCTCAGTTTCCGGACAGAATCAGCAACAGCACAGTTACTGTAACCCTCCTACAAGATCAGGAAGGAGTTGAGGTCCCTGTTGTCCAAGGAGTTAGTTTCCCTGAGGCAAGGGGCCCAGATTGTGCGTCTTCTTGCCTCCTGCATTCAAACAATTTTTCAGAGTCCCCTTCATTACTGGGCGCTTCAGAGGCTCAAGACTCTCCACCTTAGGAAGGGTCTGTCCTTCTCGGATTTGATTCCCCTGTCTCTGGATACCAAAATGGAGGTGGAATGGTGGTTGAGCCACATTGAAGCCTGGAATGATGGGCAATCTTCAGTTCTCTCCTACATATGATCATAGCGTTCGATGCGAGCAGGTGGGGCTTGGGAGCCTATTGCGGTTCAGTCTCCTAGGTGGCTGATAGTAAGAGGAGGAGATTTGTCTCCATATCCATTGTCTTCACCTTCTAGTGGGTTTGGTTTTCATCAGGTTTTTCTCTCCTCTGAAATCTTCGGGTGCATCCTTCTCCAGATAGACAACGTGTTGGCAGTCTGCTATGTGAACAAATTGGAGGGTACCAAATTCCACATGCTGCCGGAGATCGCCAAGGAGATTTGGCATTTTTACCTGCAGCACACGATTTTGGTTATTGCAGAACATCTACCAAGTTAATCCAACATGATTGCGGATTGGAATTCCAGGTTTCTGAGGGACTCCAGCAATTGGAGATTAGGTCCTCCTGTCTTTCAGTGGCTTCCACATCTTTGGGGTCTGTGTCGGATACACTTACTTGCATCCTGGCTGAACACACTGATCCCTCAGTTTTTCAATTGGAGGCCGGACCCTCTGGCTTTGGTGACCAATGCCTTCCTTCAGGGCTGGGGTCAGGGATTAATGTATGCATTTTCCCCTGTTCCTTATGATTCCTGGAGTGGCTGTGCAGGTTCGTCATTAGGGAGCAAATCTGATCAGGTGACCCCTCTATGGAGAGCACAGTCCTGGTTTCCTACTCTGTTGGCTCTGTACTGCAATCTTTCAGTTCAACTCCCATTGCTGCAGGTCCTTTTGACTGATCCCTTCAGCAATATGTATCCTCTGATTCTTCAGGGGTATCTGCACCTCTTGGCTTGGTGTGACGTCTTTTCGGAAATCTTGATCTCTGGCAGTACTTTTGCAGCAGGCTGAGTTGTTTTTTTGTCCAATCTTGGGCTTCCAGTACACATAAGCGGTACTCTTCTGCATGGTGTTGTTGGGTCGGTTGATGTAATCCACAGGGTCTTTATCCTGTGGGGGCTCGCCTTCCCCACACAGTGAATTTCTTCACGTCCTTGGTGGCAGATGGCATGGGTTACCGCTTATTGAATACGTTTTCTTCAGCTATTTGTGCCGCTATGTTACCATGGATAGTAAACCTGTGGGAGAGCACCCTTTAGTGCGTAAGGTTATGAGAGGTATTCAGGTTTCGAAGCTTCCAAGCCCTCACTATTCTTGCCTTTGGGTTGTCAATGTGGTGCTTCGTTTTCTTCAGGAGTGACCATAGAATGCTTTATTATCTCGTAAGCAACTGTTGGTCAAGTTGACTATTGTTTTATACCACATATCCTGTCGTAGGGAGTTGGACGTCTGAGCACTTGGCATTGCAGGAAGAGTATTTACCCCAGAAGGTGTGTCTTTCCAGATTTCCAGGCACATAAAAACGTTTTCTAAGTGTATTTCTTGCCCTAGTTTTCCTGATGTTCCTCAGTTATATGTTGTTCAATGTCTGAAGGCTGATGTGATGGCTTCTCTTCTGTCACACGTGATCTAGCAGGACAATTGTTGATTGTTTTACAGAAGCCCTTTGGTCATGTGACTCTGGCCACATCAGCTTGGTGGGTCAGATGGTTACTGGCGGAAGCTGGGGTGGACGTCTTTGGGGCATACTCAGGAGGGTGCAATGCCTCAAAATCTTTGATTAGGCTCTCATTTAGAGGATATTCTGAAAGCAGCTGATTTGTCCTAGGACTCTACTTTCAAACGTTTTTACTTTAAGCCTATTGTAAATGTTGCTTCTGTGGTGGTGGATCAGCTTTAAACAAGTACAATCAGAGCCTCCGTTTTGGACATAGAATTAAAAGATTTTAAGTATTCGCGTCAATAATTTACAATTTAAGGACACAGAGGCAAGGATTATCCCACCTGTTACTGTGTTGTACGGATATGCAGAAAGGTATTGTCGTTGTTCCTTCCCATGTTGCTTGTTGGTTGGTGTTTGCGGAGCGTATGCCTTTTCCTTTTTTCTTGAAATATTCCGATCAGAAGCAGAACAGAACGTATGTCTGGGTCTTCTTCACAATCTTCGGATCACTGGTTGAAGCTCTTCTATGATGGCCGCCTTGTGGATGGCACTGCTACACTCGGTTTGCTGTTGGTGTTGTTGCTGTTGGATTCGTTGGATTGTTCGAACACATTCTGTTCGCTGTTTGAACTTGTTTGCAAAGAAAGAGAAGGAGTCCTCTTGGATTGGCCATAATATAGGGGCTGATGGGGCCTGATTGGCTAGTGGTCTGATGGGAAATGTAGTTTTGGTATTTGATTGGAAGCTGAAATTTTACAATAAAGTTAGGGAAGCATAATCCTCACCTTCGTGTCCTTAATAGAATTAAAAATTCTTGACGCGAGTGCTTGAAAATTTGTCATCCTTGATGAGAAGAAAAATAGCACTTCTTTTTTACTAATATTCCTTGAAGTGTTATTTTCCCCTAACATCTAAATATTTTTGTACTGAAATTAGAAGAATGGCTTCAGCAGTGACATAATAGCAAGCTCTGTCTGGCTACCTGTTAGGACTTAAGAGCTGAACGTCAGGTACCAATTGGCGAAAAGGCATGCAAAATGTATCCCAACAGTGATCATGAGTACAATGGAGGACGCGGGGTCAGGTCAGTAGGTGTGGGGGTGGGGTCAGAGGCACGGCTAAAAAGAAGAAAATGTTTTATAACTATTTTGTTGGTCTTTCACCTAAATAAAACGCACACAACATACATTAAAAGTAAATGCAAATCAAACACATCTGTGGGAAATGCATGGTCCTGGTAGGAAAGCTGAGTTGGTTTAAGGGATTATTTCCGATGTCTTTGTGTCTAACTGTATGGCGACTGATTAGAATCGTGGGTGGTACGCTAGGGACTAGCCCTCCCTTGCGTAGGGTTTCATAAGCCTGGCACCATACTGAAGACCTGTACGGGGTTACTCAGTGTTTAAAAAAACATCCTGTAGTTCGAAGAGGTGAAGTGTTCCAACAATCTATTCGTTAATTTATATGAGTATTTGTGCATGATATTGTATTTTAGACATAGGACGCCTACCTTCGCCGGTCCCCTGGGGCCCCTGTCCCCTCTCCTCCTCTCATCCTGTGTCTCACCAGAAACAAAAGAGATATATATGATGTTAATTGAAATTTGCCCGATCTGTATTTATTTAGGCTGCAATTGTTAAGATTCCGGCCTTGAGCCGGTATATTTTTGTATTGGATGACTCCTGTGTTACAAAACTTTAATAAAGAAATAAAAAAAGTTTGAGCATGCTTCACAATACATAATCAGTAGTTTAATGAGTTTACATACCTTTATCCTTGTTGCAATAATCCCAGATGCTTCCTTTGGCAGAGGTGCAGCTTTTAATGGTTGGTGATAAGTCATCGTTCGGATTCACAGAACAGTATCTCAAAATCTTCTTACTGATTTATAGTTGCAGTTGTGTTTGATTGTATTGCACTCCGGGTTATTGTTCAACTGTGGAAAAAAGAGAGCCATCAAAAGTGCCTGTGTTCGCATGAGTGAGCATTGTGCAAAGAACTCGATTCTCCCTCCTCCTACTAATCTTACAAGTGAAAACTTGTGAACCAGCCAAAACCGTACCACTGCCAAAGAATTAGGTAATATATGACAAAATTAAACAAACTTGAAAAGCTTCCGGGATTATAAGAAAACGAATATGTGAACTCATTGACATTGATTATTGTGAAGTATGCACAAGCTGATATGTAGATGAACTAATCCATTGTTGGGACCCTTCATCTGCTCTGCTCAAACATGTTGTATGAGTGTTTATGTGAACACTGAGTAAGCCTGTACAGGTCTTTAGTGCGGTGTCAGGCCTACCAAACCCTGCCCAGGGGGAACTAGTCCAGCTATAAAAGAAAAAAACCACATTTACGGCCAGATTCATCAAGCCAAAATCGGCTCGCAAAGGGCCAGATTCTGAGAGTCTGACCCTTTGCGAGCGCTATTTTTGCATTTGGGATTCATCATCCCAAATGCAAAAATCGCAAATCTAGAAATCGCTAAATTGCGAATAATTGCATTTAAGGAATCTCAATTTTTCTAAGTTGTATGTTACACACACACATGTCCTTTGGAGATGTGTGTGCGCAACACCAGTGTACATTACCATTTCAGGGGTGCTACAGGGTGTCCTTTGGACACCCTGGCACCCTTGAAATCGCTTCCTTATTTGCGATTTGCTAATTGCTAATCGCAAATAAGGAATGACTCCCCATTCATTCCTATGGGCCGAATCGCAAATAAAGAAGCAGTAGAAATCGCAAAAAATATTGCGATTTTTACATGCATCCCGATTTGCGAGTCTTTAATAGCGATTCCTTAATATTCGCTATTAAGGACTCGCAAAACAGGACTTTGATGAATCTGGGGTTAAGTTTCTGTAAGGTGCGATTGTTGACACAGCACAAGTGGAAGAGATTGATACCATTTTAAATCTTTCGTCAAACAAGTGTGCTTGAGAACATTGAGGCGCTGATACACAATATGAATATGCAGTGGGGGGCACTAGTGATTTCTATATTTATAGTGCTTTGATGCACTGGCTTATAACTGAAATCACTGTAAATAAGTAAGTAATTAGTTTATGAAGTAGCTACACATAGTATTCAATAGGTTGCTGCAGGTTAAAAACATTTATGACGCAGTGTAAGATAGGGCCCCCCAAAATGCGCACAAAGATTCCGTGTTGAAGTGTAAAGTAATATTTTTAATGATACCAAATAGTGCATGGAACAAACATTAAAGAATAGGTAATACCCTCACTGTACCTCTCATAAAGAATAAAGCTTTGTAGCCATGTAGCTGAAAGTAACACCATCACTTAAAGTCAATGCAGGCTCTCAAGCAGCCTTTCCATTTGCTGATTAACCAATGTGTTTCCTTGAGATTACAGGTATCCTGGAGAAAAAGCTTCTTTCTTCTATTCTATAGCTGTATGTCCTCCTCTCCCTACACAGTACATGAGATCCTCTCCTTCCCTTTCAACCTGAGGTAACTCAAGGTCCTTATTACGCTTCCAGCAACCATTGTTTTTTTTTTTTTAATAGTTTTGGAAGTGTTTTCATAACATTAAATACACTCGGTTATGTCATTCTCAATGGATCATCTCCATGTCTAGTTCTTTCCCTGCTGTGGCAGCCTTCCTGTGCTTTGTGTATAGAATGCTGTAACAAGGCAGCTTCTCAGAAGGATTGATTCAGTGTATGTGTGGCTTTGAAGTTAGGGCTCTCCAATAAGTGATTATATTTGCGTCTTAGGCCTCTTGTGCCACCAGATAGTTTGAGGAGTTTGGTAAGGCAGGGTGGAGAGTTAGATTGGATAGCTTTGTAGGCTAGGCTCACCAGTTTTAATTTTACACTTGACTTGATTGGGGGGAGGCTGTATAACTTGATAAGGGTTATATGATCACATTTCCTCGATGGGAAGATGTCTGGCTGTAGTGTGTAGCATGGTTCTGAGTGGTACCAGTGAGTATTGGGGGACTCCTGCTAGGCCAGCATTACCAAAGTCAACCTGAACAGGATTAGTGCACAAGCTCATGCCTTTTGAGGAGGGGCAGTTAGGAACGGTATGATTTTCTTCATGATTCTGAGGTGAACGTTTGCTGTTTTAGGAGTTTTAATTATATGTGAGATCATCAATAAGGGGAATTATAATATGATTCTAAACAAAGTTGTAATGGGTGAATGTGACGTAAGGGGTCTTCAAGATTTCGTTCTATGATCAGCTCTGCGCCAAGGACTATTTTGTTCTTGAGGGAGAACAAGATGAAATCCATTTTTAGTGATTAGGAGTAAGGAAGTTCTGAGCCATGCAATGATTACATTTTGAGGTAGATTTGGGTGTTTTCAGTGTATCAGAAAATTGAGACCCCTATTCTATCACATTCTTTTTGGAAAACAGATTTTATTGTCAGGCTGCACATATGATGCAGGGCCCTGTAACCCAGGGACAACTGCAGGTAACAAACATGAAAGTATCAAAAGGCAATCGGCTTTTCACTTTACAAGCACAAACAGGCGAGTGGATAACCAAGGATATCCGAGGTCGCGAGGCCTCCACAGTACGTGGAAAGGAAGCATGTGCGCAATGCAACACGCACCTGGACGAGGCCCCTCAGGTCTGGCTGGCGACACGCAGTAGGGTCTGCCAATGGGGAGACAAATCGAGTAAAATGCTGCATCGGCTCTGTCGGGGTGTGTTTCATCCGCAGGTTCTTCCAGGGGTGCGTAATGAGAGTAGGGCGCCGCTAACAGACCCCAGGGTATCGCATAGAGTTTCCCCACTTATTATCCAATGTCGCGAGGCCTCCACAGTATGTGGAAAGGAAGCATGTGCGCAATGCAACACACACCACTCCTCCACCCCAGAGAAACCGTCCAAGCGCCAAATTCACCAGTCTGAACCACTTGGGCGCAATCGGATACGGGTGGTTCTGCAATTGGTACAGCAGGCGGGGGAGTGCAACCATTTTAAATATTGCTGACCTGCCATATATCGTCAGCGGCATTCGGGCCCATGTCTTCATATCCGCCTGTACCCAATCCCAGACCGGCACCACGTTCCGCTCCCAAGACACCGCCGGAACATTGGATATGAATATGCCTAGATATTTAGGGCCCCCCACCTCCACCTGCAGCGAGGACGCCCATGGACCCACTCCTTCACGGGCCCCCAGCACCCAAAGCGTAGACTTACGAGGGTTCATGTACAATGCGGAAACCTCCCCGAAGATTTGCATAATCTCCAGGATCCGCGGCCCTGACTTATTAAGCACTGGTAAAAAGAAAAGGACATCGTCAGCATACAGTGCTATTCTATCCGAAAGGCCAGTAGCCCACTCTAAGTCCGCCATCTGTGCATCAATGCGGACCCAGGCCGCGAGCGGCTCCATAGCCAGCGCAAATAGATAGGGTGACAGCGGGCACCGCTGCCGGGTGCCACAATGGACCGCAAAGTCAGATGACACTGCGCCCGCCACCCGGACCGACGCTGTCAAGTCAGTGTATAGTAGCTGCACATAGGACAAAAACCGGGGCCTGAGATTAAGCCGACGGAGCAGGGAGAATAGGTAGACCCAGCTCAAAGAGTCGAATGCCCGATCCATGTCCGCAAGCAGAAACGCCGCCTGCACCCCCGTCCGCTGAACCGCCGCTAGTGCTACATGGGCCCACCGAATGTTATGACGCGTCGCCCTCTGAGGCCTGAAGCTGGCCTGGTCCACCAGAGCGGAAATATACGGCAGAAGGCGGTTGGCCAAGGCCTTAGCCAATACTTTCGCCTCCACATTCAGGAGGGAGATGGGGCGGTAGGAGGCATGCAGTTCCGGGGGCCGACCCGGCTTATGAAACACTACGCCAGTCCGGGGGGAGCCGACTGATCTCCCTGGCCTCCTCCACCACAGCCCGATAATGGGATGCCAGCTGCAAATTATATTTGTGGTGAAACTCAGCGGGAAAACCGTTGGGTCCTGGGGCTTTACCCGCGTTAAGCTCTCCCAGGGCCTTGCTCAACTCTTCCACCGATTGGGGGAGGTCGAGCCGTTGGCGAGCATCATCAGAAACCGTTTTGGGCAGAAGCTCTGCGATAAATTTATCCACCGCTTCCTCAA
This sequence comes from Lissotriton helveticus, assembly GCF_964261635.1. NCBI lineage: Eukaryota > Metazoa > Chordata > Amphibia > Caudata > Salamandridae > Lissotriton > Lissotriton helveticus. The sequence continues at coordinate 382,916,053 of NC_136067.1, read as the reverse complement.
GGAGACATTCCCGCGGAGTATACAAATCAGCATAATAAGTGGCAAAACTCTCTGAGATACCCTGGGGTCTGCTAGCGGCGCCCCACTCTCATCACGCACCCCTGGAAGAACCTGCGGATGAAACACACCCCGACAGAGCCGATGCAGCATTTTACTCGATTTGTCTCCCCATTAGCAGACCCTACTGCGTGTCGCCAGCCAGACCTGTCTGGCCTCATCCCGGAGGAGTGAGGCATACGACTGTTGTGCCTGCAATAGCTGATGCACGGCCAGACCACTGTCCGCTTCCCGGCTCTGATACTCCAAGGCCTCCACCTCAGCCCTGACCAGCTCGCCTCTGCGCTTCCTGCGGGCCCCCGTGCACCACGCTATGTCAACCCCCGTAGCGTGGGCTGCAGTGCTTCCCAGAGCATTACCGCGCTAGACACAGATCCCGCATTAACTGCAAAGTAATCCGCGATCGCCTCCCGCATATATTTCACATAGTCGTCATTCTGCAAATTCCAAACCGCCAACCGCCAGCGGAAGGGCTGTCGCACCCTACCCAGCCGCAGTTCCACGAACACCGGGGAGTGGTCCGACAGCCCCCTAGGAAGGATCCCTGAAGACCTCACATTCATCACGGTCGCTCGGGGAACAAAAATGCATTCAAGCCGAGAAAATTATTTGCGTACTGCCGAGAGGTAAGTAACCCCCTCGAGTCGCCATGCATGTATCGCCAGGTGTCCACCCAGTCCAGGCCTGTAACCAGAGAGTGCAGTTTCGTGGGGTGTGTACTGGTCGGAACCCCTCCTGCCCTACTTCTGTCCTTACTTATGTCCAAGACATCATTCCAGTCTCCACCGACCACCGAGGCTACATTTGGCATATCGGCCCACAGGGAGAGCAGTTTCTCAACTAAGGACCACTGCAACGGAGGGGAGCATACACACAACCTTCCTAAATGGGGTCCTCCTCAATCTTGCCCCAAAGAAATATGTAGCGTCCCTGTGGATCCTACCATTGCTGCAAATGTACGTATGGGACCCTACGGTGGATCAGGACCGCCACCCCCCTGGACCCTTGCCTAAACCCTGCATGAAAGACCTGCTGGAAGCCATAGCGCTGCAAGCAAAGGATTTTGGAACCCAACAAGTGGGTCTCCTGCGGCAAAAGGATGTCCGCTCCGACCCTTTTGGCCTGACGCAATACTGCTCCTCTCTTAATTTTGTCCAGGAGCCCACGCACATTCCAGCTCACCACTCGGAGGGTGCCAGCCGACTCCCAATCACCGACTGCCCCAGGCTCACTCCCCTCTCACACCTATCTGGCGGGGAACCATCCCTCCCATGGGCTCCCTCAACTAAGGAAAACACAATCAGAAACATAGTCCTGCTGGAGAACATCTCGGCACCACATGACACAGGAGACTCATGGATCGACTGGCTGACGTTGGGAAGCCGGGACTCCCCGCGAAGATGCCCTGCAGGACAAGGAGCGCCTCTGAGACTGTGATCTTCTGTGCCCCCTCCGGCGCTGACAACGAGGATTCTGCAGATGCCCCTCACTTAAGGATGAATCCGATTGGAGTCCAGGTGGTGTATGCACCCGCACCCGCACAGTCTCGTCTGTCCACTTGAACACCTCCTCTGGGGAGTTGAAGCGCCTGCTGCAGCTCACCAGATCCCTCAGCAGGTAGTCGGCACCAATATGCCCCCTCTAGGACTCAACTTATGTCCGAGGAAGCCAGGATAATTGTCGGAAAATGAATGGGCTGGATGGAGCTGGTTAGCACGTGTCCGCCATGTCGGCCTGCCAAGCCACGCCCCCCCCCCCCGGCAACCCAATTATTTCTCCTTTTTGCTGAACTCTGTTTTTTCTGGCTATAGAACTCCGTGCACTTTAGCCCTACTTACCAGTAGTAAAGTGCTAGTGTTCCTTCTTTCAACGTGGTAACATTGGTATGCTGCTGATTGGCATATTTAACTTAGTCCCTAGGATATGGTACCAGGGTGTATCTAGGGCCTGTAAGTGAAATATAACAAGTGGTCTGTAGCACCCATTGTATCATCGACTACATTGACTGCAGGCCTACCACCAGTAGCCTTGCTGTACAGCTTTTAACTGCATATTCGACCTTTCAAAATAGCTCGTTTTGTTGGGCCAAAATCTTCCTTTTAAATATTTATGAGTTACTCCTCATTAAGGCATGGTTATTTAAAAGAAGGGCATGGAAAAGTTTAATGTTAAACATGTCCTCAAACATGTCCTCAAAGTTAATTTCACTATAGCAGGGTTGGTTGTTCTATGGAAAAGCTTTGGGATACAATAGTAAGTTTAACAATTGTTCTCTCTGTGTAGGACACTGCTACTAATTGAATTTTTGGACTATTTCAATTATTTATCAAAAGCCCAAATCACTGGTGAAGTCTAGTTTGTAATACACACTTTAGAAAGGTAACTTTAACCCCTTGCATGCTGCCGCGATTCTGCTCCTGTGCTGGACATTCCAATCGCGGGTGTGGTCATGACTGCCCCCAGCCATCATCAGCACACGAGCACTGTAGTGCATGATGGCTGGGGGCGGTCATCAGCATGCAAGGGGTTAAAAAGTCATCAAGGCCGGTCCAGGAGTTCTGTCACAAAACAACCACCACCACTTTGTGTTTTATGTTCTAACTAGACACCCGCCAATCGCAACAGACTATGTGTTACATGTTATTTGTTAGCCAGTCCACCTGGGCGAACAAAGACAGTCCGTCAAGCTCATCACTATTGCCCTACATGATCCTCCAAAGAACGCTATTTGTATGCTTTTTGTTTATTTGTATGTAATCTGTAAATACCAATAAAAATTTTTTTCTTTTTTTAAAGTCAACTTTTCCCTGCCAGAAATATGCATTTTGTCTCCCACTTCGGTCAACTAGTAATTATCAGTTAAATAGGTGTGAATGAGGTGGGAACTTGGTCCCAGAAGCAAAACAATAGGCTGCTCAGAAGGGGCAGAAATCACCCATCTGAACCTGCAAGAATATTTAAGGGGGTCTGGGAGGATCCTTTTTTAGTCCTGCTTGAATGTCGCATCTTGCCTGACAAGTTTGCTGGAGCTTTTAATATGACTTTCGGGGCATACTTCAAATAGCCCCCCGTCATAGCCAAATGTTAGCTGACACTTGGACAGGCCCTTATGTTGTCTTTCCAGCAGCCAGGCCCCAATCTCAATGGTCCTCTTTTGACATTACAGTGTCACACTCTGTTTGACAGGTCTGCTGGGCTTACATTTAACATTTGAGATGCACTTTGAAGGGTGGAAACAGAATGGCAAAACAGTTTATGCGTATCCACTTTCTGGTTGCTGAAAGCCTGCTTTTCTATACCAGACTTCTGTCTCTGGGGTTTTTGTGGGTACATGGGCTGCATCAAACTAGATTTTGTTGTTAGGTGGGGAGGACACTTGGATTACCATAGTGCACTCCCCACACACCCTTAGTCTTCAAAGCCCACGTTTAGTGTGGCTGAAGATTTTAATATCTTGAAAAGGGCCAACGTCTGTAGGGTGAGTACCAGAAACGTTACCCCCATTACTTAGGGCATCCGCAGGGATCATTCCCACCCACTACCTCTTGCCCTGTACAAATGTGGCACCCTATAATACTAAAAAAAGTGTCCTGTTCATACATAGAAAAAATAAGGTAACACTATTTGTGTACCCTAGTGGTTGCTAGGTTAGAAGGAGAATTGTTGTTGTAAGAACCCTCACCCACCCAAAAGGGTGGCCTACATTATCATTGGGCTAACTTCTCGTTGGGCTGGCGCTGCAATGCCCAAGGGGCCCCTATAAAAGGGCTCTTTGCTGAAGAATTTTTTTTATCTTAATTTGCCATGCAGAGTTTGAAATGGGCTTGATATCCATCAGAAATTAATTGTTAACTGAATCTGTAGATTGGTGGAAGTGAAATTAAAATTAACTACTTCATTTTGGGGGTCCCTGTGCTTTTTTTTGTTGGGATTATTTTTTGTTGTAAGATTTTCCTTTTTTGGCGTAAATTATGCATGTTACAAACACATAAAGCACACATTTAATATACAGAAATAAAAAAAGCAGTGACATGTCGTGTATCATGAAATCGACAATACGGCAGACAAAAAGATTCATTACTTGCCTTGTGAAACAATAACATTAAAGAGATAACTTAACCATTCAGTAACATAAACATTGTTGTCTGCGCCAATCCAGAACCGGAGTAGGGGACAGTAAAACGTCATTATAGAGGGACAGTTTAGGAGGGCGAGGTGACATCCATAATCATGTAAGAAGGTAGCATGGTTAGAAATAAATAGTAGGGATGCAAGGCGATAGGTTAGTGGTTTGGGGAGGCGTCACAGGCGTTGAAGATGAGGACTCCGCAGATGATGTGTTAGTAGGTGTGAAGGAGGCCTGGAAGATAAGTATTTATTTATTTTTTTAATATATTTTATTGGCATTTTCCACCGTAAACACAGTACATTTGCCCAATACGTAAATTTGCATGTTATAAGACACGTTTTGGCATCAGCATTTATACAAAAAAGGCGTATGTTGTACCACAATAGCAGGCTCTGACATCCCCCAATGATATGTATTCCCAGCATTGGTGTCTGTAGCTTTACATAACGGCTAATAGAACGTTAGCAGAAATTAAACAATAACCAATAACTACCCCCCTCCCGTCCCTTCCTTCTGAGCCATACAATTTCAGTCTTTTTTTAGACTACCATTAGTCCATTATGATAAATCTGTTATTAATGTGTCGGGTGTGTTTGTACGGATTTCCATCGGAGTTATCCCAGGAGTATCATGCCTGTCTTGAGAGTGTTGTGTTAAGTGATCCTGATCTTCCTGTAAATCCGATATCAGTGACGCCCAGGCTAAGCTATCGTCCTCTGCTTTTTCGTCTTCCATTAAATCGCATCCAGACCAGCTCTGCCGTTGCCCATTATTGTATATCTCGTACTCAATCTGAATGCTTTGGGGGTCTTGGTTGCATCCAGGCAATTACAACCGTCTTTTGGCTATCACTAGTCTCAGGTTTACAAAGCGCCTGCTCAGTTTTTTAGGTCTCGCTACGCAGTGCGTAAGCACTGCTGAAAGGGACCTCTTGTAATGGCTGAGCACTTTTCTTGAAACTCGAGGATGTTTTGCACGGTTTCCTATCAGTGCTCGTGCATGTATGGCGTTTACCTCGCGGGAGCCAGCAGCAGCACCATCTGTTAGTAATTATTGCGCTGGCTCCCGCGAGGTAAAAGCCCATACATGGACTTCCGGCTGCGCGCGCCACTGAAACACCTAAATTTCAGAAGTGGATGTGTAACCCCGGGAACCATGAACGGACGTCTCCGGTTGACCTGAGGCCTCCCACATTCACGTAGTGCAGGCTGGAACCTGATTTCATATTCCCTTCACGTTTGCCCATGTGTTTGCTTTTTTCGTATTGATATTGAGCAGTACACACTTTTCCATGCATTTCATTGTAGATGTTCGACAGCATTTTATGGGAATGGACAGTTTGTGTTGCGGTGGGTTTGTTGGCTTGTTCGGTGATTGAGCACCATCTGTCAGACAGTGTCATGAATGTGTGTTGAATGTGTGCTGCGTGGTCTCCCCTGATACCAATCTGGCTGCGGGAGGTGTGCAGGTGAAAAGTGGGCTCACCGTTCTCTGCTGCTGCTGCTCGCCAGACGCTTCAGCTGAGCTCCGGCTTCTCCTTTCGCTTTCAAGATGCGATGCATGCAGCATGTACGCCTCTCACAGCCTTGCCGTTCTTACTTTCCCTGTACCCCATGTCCATTTGATCTTCCAATTCTGCCCAACTGCCATCCATTGTTCGTATGATTCCCCAGCACCTCCCACCCACCCTCCATTGGCCATATGTCTCTCCGCGTGTTTCAGTACAGCATGGCTAAAAATCCTCACCAAATGGCTCTCATAGGAAAGGTCATTTGGCTTTGCCAATGCTTGTTCCGCTGGTGAGTTTTCCTAGTAGCAACAGCTAGCCTCAAAACGCTTGTGACTCCTGAATATTCATGAATTTGTTCCAAATGTGGGAGTGAACCCAATGAACACATTTATTTATTTATTTGTTTATTTTTGTTTTATTCGCAAGCCTTTGTAAATGAAAACCAGGTTTTCTTTTACGTCTTCACAATAATAAGCCTGTTTTTAGGTCGAGGGACCGTCGCACTGCGTAGCAGTGGGCGGAGCCCGAAGATTTATTGATTCTTAGAGGGGGCTTGGACCCCGCCCCTCTTCTCCATTGGCTGGCCTAGTAAATGCTGGCCAGCCATTGGTGGAGAGGGGCGTCACTCGCTTCAAGCCCCGTCTTTTTCGGATTCGGGTTTTTTTTTTTTAAGTTTCTTTCTATTTACTTTCTCTCCTCTTCCCATTGGCTGGAATTTTACCTTCCAGCCAATGGGAAGAGGAGAGAAAGAAAACCACGCCCCCGAATCTGAAAAAGACTATGCTTTCTCCGAGGCATTTCTGCCTCGCCTCGGAGAAAGATGGTTGGTGTTGCGACTGTTGGTAAATCGCTCTGATGCACCTAGAACGCGTCCATGCTATATAAAATCCGAACAGAATAAATAAAATCAGCGTAGCTGCTTCCAAAAGAGCGAGTGTACCTGCGCTGAAGAGGAGCTCATCAGAGCCGCCCGTGTCAGAGAAGCAACTACTGCCAGTAAGTGTTTGGTAAAGCTGCGGGGCTTGGGGCGGATATTCCGTGATTTCTTTGTAAGAATGTTAAGAGGGGACTTTCTCCCCAGCCTTGGAGGCGGAGAACCGTCAAGAGGGGAAGGAATTCTACTGCAACATCTGTATTTGACTTTCTGCAGTTTATATGGGAAGGAATCACGCTATCCTCCCTATGTGCCACATCTCATGTTATGAGGTGCGGGGATTCGCTCAGGATCACAGGGTGTTGAACCGATGCCGGGATTTGACGCTCGCTCTCAAGGTTGAAGCTCTGGGTGATAAACCACAACCCCTCCTCCCTCTGCCCGTAGCTGCCTGGGAAGGACAGGTCATCTCGGGGGGTGTTCACCGTCCAGCGGTACCAGGTAACTGCAACCCGAGCCTCGGGGCTTTAAATACTGATGGAGGAATCACGGATGGCGGGGGGTGGAGGCGGCCGGAGCCCACTCATGCTGGCAGGAATATACAATGGACTTTAGGTGGAATGTCGGATGGGCTGAGGGGGGATTAGCTCATAGAAGGAGCCCTGAGTAACATCGATAGCTCGTGTGTGTGTGTGGCTGTATATTCAGGGGCGCGCCATCAGCTCCGTACTTCGATGGGCCGGGGAGGGGAGTTTAACAATTTGCATAATGGGGGGGGGAGCCACAATCACAGGCAGAGCCAAAATAATGTGTGGGTGCTCCCGTTACTGTTCGTACAGTAAACAACATTAACTGTAATTTTCAGACCAAATTAGAGTTCATTAAATGTTTAAGTGCATCAGACCAGTCAGATTGGTCTCCACATAAAAGCATCAAAACTTTCACAGCGAGTTTAAGTTGTTGCTCAAGATTTTTTACAGAATAAATTACAGATGTTACAAATGTTGCATTCTAAGGTACGTTCAGCCTGTTGACTTGGTTAGAGGTAGACGTTCGGGTTCTTGTTTTTGTGGAAGACACTGTCAAATGGTGAACTTCAAAGCACACAAACCGGATGCGACGCAGAAATGTCGGATAAAAAGCAGACAGTGGGTCTGGGTTTGCTGGAGGAGGACGACGAATTTGAGGAGTTTCCCGCAGAAGGTAAAGATTACTTCTTACGCCGTGTTCTGGCTGTCTGGGCTATGGGTAGGCTGAGCATACAACAGCCTTGTCCTGATTGTGCACACTAAAATAAAAGCCGCAGTAGTAAGGGATCTAGGAGACCCATTCCCAACGAGAGACCTACACTGTGCTTTTCGAGCTGTTGCAGACCAGTTTTAATTAAACTTCGTGCAGCGTTAGCTTAAATGGTGGATCGTTTGTGGCGTCTTTAGTTCTCCATGCAAATGTTGTTTCTACTCCGATACTTGTACTTTGAAGAGCAGCATTCTGACATAACATGGCGACCCACTGTATGCATGACTTAGCATTTTCTGCTTTGAGGCTTTGATCTCTAAGGTGCGTTTTAGTTTCTTTGCATGCGGGTTTAACTCACTGTGGAACTTTTTTTAGTCAGTTCATTTGTGTTTTTATGAGTGCGATTCAAGAGGTTTGGCATGTAGTGTTTAAACGATTTTCCTGAGTTTTCAAAAACGATTAGAGAATCTGGTTCTCTCGGAGGACAAATGAATGTGGATGAGCCACCATCACACCCGTTTGGTCTTTTCTGTTTCTGGTTACTAGGTCGTTATAGAAAGCCCCTTTGTGCTATTCCCAATGTAGGTTACGTCATTTATCTGATTTTGGGTATGTGGGCACAGTAATGAAGTGATGTCTACCTTGCCCCCCCCCATCATGTTAGCTTCTCAAGGGCATTATACGGAACATGCCTTCCAAAGTATGATCAGTCGCCGCTTTATTTCATGTTACTATGCGGACGCATGACTAGAGAGTTTTAATGTGTACACAGGGTGGGAGGGACCTGTATCATTCTACCAGAGCATAGAAAGGTACCTCTTAAAAAGAGCGGGTAACTAGTATAGTTGCCAGGGCCCTGATAGGGAGGAATGTTGGTTTACATGGCTCTTTAAATGGATATTTGCCCCTTCTATATATAACTTCTGTAATCCTGCCTTTAGAAATTCAGCCTTTTTTTTCGAACCGGACGGCAGCCTTTGACCTCTTGTGCAGTATGCGCACTTAGTAGCCCATGGTTAACTATTCTTTGTCCTGGGACACCACAGGGATCTGCAACCTTTTCAATAGTGAGAGCTACCAATGTTCAGTGAAACACCTGAGATTCCAATGTTACTAGTGAGGTCATAGGGGCCACATCAAACAAGATTGCATTACCGTCCACCCAATCCAAGATTGCCAGCAGTGTTGACCTCAGTGCATTAGCCGCACTTGCCAGCAGTAATGTAAACCAGCATGAGCAAAACCACTAGTCATTGCCTAGTGAATATCTATTTTCTATGTCAGTGTTTTTAGCAGTGTTGCACAGTCGTTGGACTACATGGCTAAAAGTAAACAAAAAAATACTATGAAGTAGCCAGCGTTAGAAATAAAGAAAAAAATTCCCTTAAAGTGTTTGTGTATCTCGCTGCTAAACACTGAGCCAGTATTCCATCACGTTAAAGAGCAGAGGTCCGTTTACAATATGGGGATGTCCATTTCAAGCTGGGATGCACAATCTGCTTGAAACATTCTCTTTGTGTCTTGTTTGTGAAAGTGGGGGAAAAACATGTAGTCTCTCTCACATTCTCTCTCACACTCTCTCTCACACTCTCTCTCACTCTCTCTCTCACAATCTCTCTCACTCTCTCTCACACACTCTCTCTCTCTCACACACACTTTCTCACACACTCTCTCTCTCTCTCTCTCTCACACACACTCTCTCACACACACTCTCTCTCTCTCACACACACACTCTCACACACACACACTCTCTCTCTCTCTCTCTCACACACTCTCTTTCTCTCTCTCTCACACACACTCTCTCTCTCTCACACAATCTCTACTACTCAGCATTACTCACTCATAATTAGTCACTCTATACTACTCACTCTTTACTACTGAAACTAAAAATACACTTTGTATATGTAAGGGTGTGGCTGTGCATGTAAATGTGTGTGGCTCTAGGACTCTTTACTACTCACTCTCTCACTATTTAATACTCACTCTTTCACTTTTTACTACTTGCTCTCTAATACTCTCTTTACTAATAACTCTCTCTTACTCCGTATCAACTACTCACTCTACTACTCTACTACTTACTCTGGGTGTGGGTGCTAATGCAATAGGTCTCGTATATGCAAGCGATTAGGCTATTGGCAATATAAATGACAATGCCATTTATTTATGATTTAAAAAAAAAAATGTCATGAGCAATGCCAATAGCTCTACCTTTAATAATGCCGAGACCATTGCATTGTAAATGCTTGTTTTTTATCTCACTAGGGATGAGATTGCTTTTCTTTGCTATTTCTGGAAGCTTCGTGAATGCTAGATTTGTGACTTGTGATGCATTGCCCATGCCCCTTGAAAATACAAAATTGCACTGCATTGGTTTTTGTTTGTTGGCCATGCTCAAAATATAACTGAAATTCTGTTTATCCTATTTGCTGACACATTTATTGTTAATGTAAGCTTTTTGTGTACTTAAAAAGTGAGGATAAAAAGCGCGCCCTCGCTGCACGTGTTTACTTTTCTTTGTTTTCATTTGCAGCAGAGACCGAGTGTGCTACGTTTTTTTTTTGTTTTGCATATTTATATAGCGCGAACTCGACCAGAAGGTATTGGAGCCCTTTACATGAGCACCGCATTTACATTATACATTCAGGCACGGGGAGATGAAGTGATTTGCCCAGAATCACAGGATGTGGAGACGACCCCGAGGCTCGAACCCTCGTTTAAGTCTGCAGTCTAGCCGACGGACCACATCCTCTCCCCACGTTCCTGAGCACTGCTCAAACACTTCATCTTGGCGTTGTGACCTGACCAATGAACTCACAGATACCTTGGAATCCTACTCAGTGCAAGTGCAGTGTCTGTCACCAATGGGCAATGACTCTCGGGAGGTAACGGTTGAATTGATACCACGTCACAAGTTTAGATGTGATGTGATTTTGCATTTTTCTAGTGCTTCGTGGGACCTGCTGTGATGAGCTGCTGGAATGATAGCCATAGTCAGGTGAATTGTGCAGTACCATCACCCAATGCCTGTTGCCTTCATTTACTTTCTATAACCCACAGTTCAGTTTCTCATTTTCATTTGCAAAGAAGAAACAATGTCTGAACAAATGTGCCTGGCCTGTACGGAGGAAACGCATCTCGCGCACAATTAGTTCCTATTGTTTTATACTGTATCCAATATAATCAGTTGCGCATGTCAGTAGTTAACTCATGAAATCTGCTAGAAAGGAAGGTGATCCCGCCATCGATAATACACTCAATGGCAGTAATTGGTCTGAAGGATAGTCATGCTTAAGTAAGAAAATGTCCCATATGAAACCTCTGGTTTTGCCTTATTGGATTTCTCTGTTGTTGGACAGTACCTCTTTCTTTCATTCGCTTTGTGAATAGCCCTTCTCGTTCTTGGAATGCCCTGTCTCCTCCTCTTACACATATAAACAATCTCTTGGCTTTCAGGAAAGCCTTACAAACCTGATAATTTGACTCCGCTTGACTTACATCTTTTACCGTGCCACTTGATCCTTGAGCCTAGATGAGGCTGCCTTTCCAGCTAGCGCCAAGACCCCTCTGGGTACACGAGCGCTTTATAAGCTTATTTAACATAACATAACTTGCCATATTCTTCAGAGCTGAAATATCCAAGGGCCCCTTTTGGATTTCCACTGTGTAACTAAACATCATTCAGCTAAAACATTTTCTTAAGTGAAAAATTGAGATGCCATTTGCTATTTATGTTTTTTAAACATCTGATGAAACACCCAGCAACAACCCAGACTCTGAGTTAATATTCCAGGGCCTTCTTCCATATATTTGACCTTCATGTACTTACTTTCATCAGTTAACTGTGTCATATGACCACCACAAAAGATTCTCAGAAATATTCCTCTCCTCAATCTGGTCTAATTCGGTGCATTTCTGAACATCAAGAATATTCGAAACGTACGGAATCCAATGAAACAATTGCAAAATATATGTTTACTGGTAGCACACGTGCTGTGTCGTTATGATGACTACACCCTCCAGTCATTACGTGCACGGTTTCCAGTGGTGGGTTTTTGTGTGACAGGCTAATGCCTCCTTATAGTGTTACTTTGCTTTAGTTGAACAAATTAGACTAACGCATCTGAAATGAATGATGTGTAGGTGAAAAGTTCAGGACTGGAGGCAGTGCGTGGAAAGACTTGTAGGGAGCCTGGCGGATGTGCTCTTGCCCATCTTTCTACCGGGCACTCAAATCATACTTGTATTTCTCTCTCAAATAAAGTACTGCGTTAGTCATACAAACTTCAGTTCAGTTTCACAACTGAACTGCAGTTGTGGCAGAGGCAGTGACTCACCCAGGCCCGGACTGACCGCTGCGGGCACCGGGCAATCCCCCGGTGCGCCGCAAGGGTGGGGGCCGGTTTTGTGCCCTGGGGGCCGTTTTTGTTACAGGGTCGCTTTTGCAGCATAGCTGTAAAATCGGCCCTGTAACAAAATCGGCCGAAAACCGGCCCCGGCAAAGAGCTCGGTCTCACCCCCAGGGGGCCGGCCGAGCACTTTGCCAGGGCCGGTTTTGGTTCTCAGTCCGGCCCTGGACTCACCCATGTTCGCAGCAGCCGGTCCACCAAATTTCCTAGTCCGCTAATGGGGCAGCCCTTTTTCGCTCAAACCATACCCACAGGGCCGGACTGGGAACCGAAATCGGCCCTGGCAAAGTGCTCAGCCGGCCCCCCCTCTCCCCTGGGGGTGCGACCGCACTCTTTGCTAGGGCCGGTTTTCGGCCGTTTTTGTTACAGGGCCGTTTTAGCAGCTATGCTGCAAAAACGGCCCTGTAACAAAAACAGCCCCCTGGGGTCCAAAACCGGCCCCCACCCATGCGGCCGACCGGGGGATTGATAAGTCCACCACGTCTGATGGCATGTAGGACTCCACCTAGGGAATTCATTTCTAGTATCAACATAACTCAAGTCCGTGACACACCGAGCGTTTGCCCGTAGCACATGACGTACATTTAAAAAGTTTCTTTGTTTGGGAACATTATGGTTTCTGTAGCTTGTCTCCCAGCATTGGCATAGCCAGTAGGTCTCGCCTTGGGGACCTTATAAATGTTTAGCCATGCAACGGTTGATGTTGTTGCACCAAAGATATTGTGCTGCATAACTAAATACTTATAAGGTCCCAAAAGCGAGACCTATTGTCTATGCCAATGCTTGTTATTTTTAGGAGTTGGCAGTAGGCCCAGTAACATCGTACTAATATCCTGTGTAATAGTCCAGCCTGTGGCCCTTCCCAGTGTTCCTATTACTCCCTCCCAGTAAAACTGTAATGTGGGGCAAGTCCAGATCGTATGAATGAATTCCGCCCCCTGTGTGCGACATCTAGGGCAGCAGTCCTCCCGAGCGGGGTATATTACATGCAACGTATGTGGGGTAAATACAATTGGTGTATGACATTGTAGTGGAGTAATTTAAAGCGAGCATTTGGGCTAACTTTACAGACCCCTCCATGTATTTTCCGCCAGTATGCCTCCGTCAGGGGCTCTTCCAGTGCATCATCCAATTTCTGCTGAAGACGCAGCGATTCTCTCGGAAGATCCTCTCTCTTAAGGCTCTATAGAAGTATGAAATCAGTCGCCCCCCCGGACCATTTCTAGCATAGTTTTAAGGATACTAGTAATGGGTGGCTCATCCGGGAAAGTGTGCCATAGTTCTAGTGCGACCCTCGATATTTTGACCTGGAAGATAAGTAGTATGTCAACCCAACTGGCTGCTAGCGGGAATTTGCATAGGACCCTGTGTGTCTTCCCTATGCAAAGCAGCGCCCTCAGCATGGGCCGAGGCCGGCACAAAGAGTTCCCAGGCGGTGATCACAGGCGCAGTAGGAGACCTTTAGCTGCTGGTGATGAAAGGCTTAGCTAGTAGCAGACCTAAGTCTATGAATCTGGTTGTGGCCCTGTGCTTTTTAGGTCTCGGTAATATCCGGTCGGCAGACCGGAAGTCCGAGAATTATTGTTACTTAGTAGGCTGCTTTATCCCGCCTCTGTTTTCGTCTCTCCTCCATTGGCTGGCTTCCTAAACAGAGGCCAGCCATTGGAGGAGAGAGCCGTCCCTCCAAAGAAGCTCTGTCTTTTTCGGATTTGGGGGCGTGATTTTTTGCGTTCTTTAGACAGTGACGTTGTCTGTCACTCAGAACCACAAAACCACGCCCCCAATTCCGAAAAAATCAGAAGCTTGAGGCCGCCATTTTGTTTCACCGCAGTGACGGTGAGCATCGAGCCTCTGCCTCTGCCCCCGTTTGTAGTGATCCTGCACCCCTGTTTGAAGTCCGCTCCATCTGCAGCATGATGTGCTTTCGGTATCTGCAGCCAAATGTAGGCGCTGGGAGCGAGTGGCAGCCATTTCAGGACGACCGCTGCTGGAAGAAGTCCAGGTGAGTGCTTGTTGCCTTCTGTCCGTGTCTCCTCTCCCGCTGTCCGTGTCTCCTCTCCCGCCCCCCCTCCCTCCCGCTGTCCGTGTCTCCTCTCCCGCCCCCCCTCCCGCTGTCCGTGTCTCCTCTCCCGCCCCCCCCCTCCCGCTGTCCGTGTCTCCTCTCCCGCTGTCCGAGACACATCCACTGACCCATGCCCACCCAAAGACACTTTGCCATTCTCTCATTCCACGTTTGGCTGTAGGAAGTTTGCACTTTTTGGTGCCACGTGAGCGGAGTTAACAATCCACATGTACATAGCCTGCGTTACCCTAGCGTGGCACAAATGTCAACACCTCCTGTACTGCAGCACTGCCATAGACACACCTCATTTATAAAGATGCTTCCATCTGCGTTCACCTTATGCATGCAAGTGAGGTCAAAATCCCATTCCTAATTCACTCAGCAAACAAAATAAGCAAGGTTGCGAATTTAGCATAAAAATAGGATTTCCTCGCATGTCAATTATTCCGCTGGGAGATAGTTACAGGCGCTGGAGTGTTTGTGGCAATCCTGGGAGGGGCATCAAAAGTTGGGGAACGCCCACATGCTGGGAGCTTTGAGTCGTTTCCCAAGTTCCACCCTAAAAATGCACACACGTTTACATATTGTGCAAACACAGAAATGACCCTAGCGAAATGAAATGAATTACCTGCATTTGGGGGTCATGGGAAGATTAAGCGAACTTTTGCCAAGAGTCATTGGGGATCGAACCGTGAAACTCGTGGTGCGGAGTCAGGCACCCTGGCCGCTGCGCCACACCTCGCAGAGTTCTACCTTCTCCCAGGGGCTCTTGTGATGCGGGGCGCTCTCGGTGTTAGCTGCCCCCCCCCTCAGCAGTGTGATCGCTCAGCAGCCGCAGAGAAGCAAAGGAGGCTCGCCCTCAGGGCCCTGAAACTGCCGAGTCAAGGAGGTGTGACACCAGCACGAGGGTGCGAGACGTGACCCCACCCCCAAACCCGTGGCACGTGCACGTCGGTATCTCTGGCATCCAAGGCGCTCGGGACCCCTCCAGGATCAACCCCCAGGTCAGCTCCAGAGGCTGAGCAGCTGAGACGTCAGAAATAGACCGACCGTGAGCATCCTGCCGCAGGTCAAAGGTCACGCGAGCCTGCATTTGACTGGCATCTTGCGATGCTTACCACAGTCCCTTTGGTTCTGCCCCCTGCGGCCAGTAATGCCGGGCTGGCCACTGAAACCTTAAAGTGTCAGCTCTGGTGCCCACCGCTGGTACCACAGACGCCTCCGGTCCTATCTTAAATAGCACCAAGGGACACTGCCCATACTCCCTAGAACATATTCCTATACCCTTTCGTCGTCCTTCCTTTCACTTATCCATCCACACATCGGTTCTCACTTTCACCCTTTATTCATCCACATTTGCATGCTTCCTTCATTGTCCATCCACTCGTCGGTATATGCATGCATCCATTTATCTTTTTAGCCATTGATCCAGTCACTAGCCCATCACCTATCCTTCCACCAATCCCCAATTCACTCTGCTACTCATTGCTCCATCCATTACTCCAATTGGTTCTTTCTAAAGTCCATCCATCCTTCCACCCTTCACCATTTCTTCCTTCTTTGTTTCGAAGTTTCCTTCCTTCTTTCACTCTTCCTTTCCCCTTCTATTCTTCTCTTTCTTTCTGCCCATCTTACTTTTCCCTCCTGTGTAGATAGCTTTTTGTGTGGACGACTGTGTGTATAAATGCAATAGGTCATGCATATGCGAGCGATTAAGCTATTGGCATTGTAAATGACAATGCTATTTATTTATGATAAAAAAAGTCATAAGCAATTCCAATAGCTCTACCTTTAATAATGCCGAGACCATTGCATTGTAAATGCTTGTTGTCTCTGCATATAAGGCCCATTAAGCACGCTTCCTAGGTATGAGGTACAGATATTTCAAGACAGTCTGTCAGAGGAAGATCACACCCAACGTGTGCTGGGGAAGGGAGGGACATTCCCATAGCATATGCACTAAACCGGAATCAGGGAGGGAGCAGCGTGGGGGAAATAGCATCATTGCTGAGGTGATAACGAATTATCTTGTCAAGAGTAAAATAGATGCTGTGGTGTATGTAGTATTGTATTAGATGGAATCTGGTGTTGCGCGGGACGACCGCTGGGTATCTCACTATGGCTTTCCTTTCTTTATCTATAATGGGGTGATCCATGTCTGCTTCCCAACGACAACGTAAGGGGGCCAATGAAGTTGCGGCATGTATACGCAGGGAGTCGGCCAACCAACGCATCACGTGGTGGCTTGTGCCCATCACCTGTAGATATTGTACAGTAAGATGCATGGGGCACTTCTGCTGTATGCTATCCCAGCATGTGTCGAGCTCCCTCAATTATAAAGTTATATAATAAAAAGTGACCTAGCGAGAGCCTCTCATTGGCCATTAAAGTTTCAAATAGTAAAAAAGAGCCTTCATGGTAAAGATCCCCAAGTGTATATAGGCCTGCTTCATGCCACGCAAGAAGATCCTTCGCAGTGATATTCCTGTCTCCCCTGGACTGCCTAACAGTAGAAGTGCAGGGGCATATGCTTGGGTAGCTTCAGTGATCAGGACGCTCCTCCTAAAGCACCAGTGTGCCAGCGCAACAGTGCTGAGGCTGGGGGCTGCTGCCTATAGCAGGGTGGAATAATTGTAGGGCATGAAGCTGACTTTAGGCTGGGGTGAATTGCTGTGTCTGATAGTTAAAACCTGCCGGATATCTGGCCACCCACTGCAGCTGCAAGTCCAAATAGTAGTTTTCGAAGTTAGGCACAGCCAGTCCCTCCTTATTGGTTGGTAAGTAAAATTTACTGAGTGCCATCCTGCATTGTATGTTGCGCCAAAGTAGTTCCTTGGAAAGTTTGTTAAGTTTTTTTGAAAGAAGAATTTAGGGACATAGAGGGGCAGATTGGCAAAGAAATATATTATGCGGGGCAGCATAATCGTCTTGACAAAGGCCATCCTTCCAGCAACCGAGAGCTGAAGTGATTGCCAAAATGCTGATTTTGCCCTTAGTGAGAATACAGTGAGGGTAAGGTTACAATCAAACAGATCTATAGGATCAGGATACATGTGGATGTCTAAATAACGAAAAGTCGAGGGTTGCCAGGTTAAGTAAGCACTCCCTAGAGAATAGACAGAATCTGGGACGGTGGCGCTAAAGGAGTAGAGGCATGATTTCAACCAGTTCACTTTGAATCCGGAGATCGAGGCAAACCTGTCAAACCTGTCAAATTAGGGCGCTATATCTAGGGGTATTGCTTGTATATCCCGAAGGTACAAGAGGAAGTCGTTGGTTTTGGGGGTCCCTGTTTAGTGGGAATATATGGGGAGATAATGTTCCACAATATTTACCTAATGGTAGACATGTTTCTTGCCCAATGAGTCTCTACAGAGCTATGTCAATTTATCAGGACTTAATCAACCTAAACTACATCTAGTAGGCTAAATCCATAACGTGCACCCACACTCAGAAACATCCAGACAAGTGTGCACAATATTCATAAACCTCTTTCATGTTGATGGAATATTCCACACCCTAAAACCTGGACTAAAATGTAAACATATAGAAACATGTCATTAAAAACATCATAGATGCATATCATGAATTAAGACCCTTATTTGTCATTCCATTTGTAGATTAATATCATACGATGAGTGGCAGCACCAGTGTAGAAACCAGTAACAGGTAAGATATATCCATATCCTTTGGGACTCGTGGGATCTGCAGCCACTTATAGGTAAATTCTAAATTTGGAAAAAAATAGCTATAGGTTTCCACCGTCCCTCCTAACCCAAATATGGACTATCACCCACCAGTTGTCCTTAAATCTACTTTCTGTGGACATTGCCTGCGACCTACCCTGTCTCCGCGATTCCGAAAGTATTAGTGCAGATCAGGCATCTGGTATTTAAACCCAAAAGCCTATGTGACTTCCTCCGATCATGTGATCTGCCGTAAGCATGAACATGTGGTTGCATCACGGTGCCCTAGTCCTACCCGGCACCATTAGTGTTGTGTTCATCCTTGCGTACCATGTTGGAAGAAGAGACGCGATTAATGCACAAGCAGAATCATTAAAGGTGGAAGGGGTACTGATCCCATACCATATTCACTCATTGTAATGGGGACAATACATGCACACCAATGTACAATGTATACTGGGAATCTACATGATATTTACGATCTCTATTGACAAAATGTAAGAGTCGAAAATATTACATCAAGAAGAGCTTATGTATTTTAGGAATCACAATGAAGGATTCTTCCAGCAGTTCAAACCTGAGAGCAGTGGGCAGGCCCCCCAAATGAAAGATATTTTTTTTACACATGCTAATTTTTATTTTTTTTAAAATTTGTTTATTGCCATTTTGTCAACAGAAAAAACACAAAGCACATTGCAAGCATTCTCAGGTCATTGGTGTAATGATAATTCTGCACACGGACTAATGAATCATAAAGCAGCGTCATATCCCCCCAGCTAACACAGAACTATATTGCCTTACGCAATGCTCACCACTGCCATACACTTCCTCAGCAATTAAAAGCTCCAATCCCAGTCATCACATCGTTGTCCCAGTACACATCAATTCAGTCAGTAGTCGTGTCTGTGTGAGTCAGTGCGCCCTCCCGGGTGTCCTCATCCGTCCCAGTTGGGTCCTCCCTGCGTCTCCTCTCCATATACAGCGCCCAATAGTTCTTGGGGCGGTTGCGGGGTGGGAGCAGTTCACTATAGTGTTCGGTCTGAGTGCAGCAGTACAGCATATCGTGAGACCAACGGGCCATCGTGGGTGTGGGGCCTCGCATTCATGTGAGTGCAACGCAGCGCCTGGCTACTATAAAGGCCATGTCTACTAGTCTACGTTTGAGAGGTGGGATAGACTTAGAATATCCCAACAAAGCCAGTAAAGGGGACAGAGGTAGTGACAAGTCCGCCACTCTATTCACCTCTGCATATACCGCGCGCCAGAAATCCGTCACCCTCGGACAGGACCATGCCAGATGGAGAAAATCTGCAGTTGGCTCACTACACCTCTCGCAGCTTGGGCTTTCGCGTAGGCTACATCGAAATAAGCGTGCGGGCGTGTGATAAACCCTGTTTAAATATTTAAAATGAAGTAGATGGTGTCGGCCGCTAAGAGACACCCTACGGACACTAGCGCAACAATACTTCCACATGTCTTCAGGAATGTCGATCTCCAAGTCCGTCTGCCAAGCCAGCCGTGGCTTTGTGTAGGCGGCCGTCCGTTCAGTTAGAGTGATACGATACAGGTTAGTGATCAGTTTGGTCGAAGACTTGGCTGTAATTATATATTTATATGACAATACTGTCGGTGGCTCTGCCATGTCATCTCCAAGCAGAGCTTTCAGAGCCCGCCGCACTCTATGAAACTAAAAGCACGGAAGAAACGCCGTCCCCACTCCCTCTCGCGGAGTCAGGTCGTCCCATGTACACACCTTTTAATTCACAAATTGTTCCTCCATGGCAGTCACATTCAATTCAGAAAGGGCAGAAAGCACTCCCTTATCGCCACACGGACCCAGCCACGAGCACCACTCTAATTTCGCTTCCGGGGCGTAGAGCAGGGAGCAAGCTTGGGCATCCATTAAGTGATACCACGCATGCGTTACTGAGTTCATAGAATCCAAGAAGCCCGTGTTGCGGTCTCTTGGTCTAGACATCAATGCCGGTGGGGGGGGCGGGGATGCCACCAGTGTCTCAATCCGTATGTGCGGGGCCTCGGCTAGGCCGTGCATCAAGCCGTAAGTATGTGCCCCCTGCGCAGCTCGATAATACAGCTCTAGGGGCGATATGTATGAAAGAACAGGTTTGCGATTCTGAATCTGCGAATTTTACCGAATCGCACATTCAGAATCGCAAATCGATATGTATGAAAGAAATCGCTAATAAATAGCGATTCCTTAAAAATCGCTATTTATTAGCGATTACCCCATATGCGATTCCTTAACATGTAGGAATCGCATAATATGCGAATTCGCATCACAAAATCGCAATTTTAGCGAAAAATCTCAAAAACGGACGAAAAATCGCAATTTTGCGAATTTCTAGAATGTTCCAATCAGGAACTCTGGTGCAGCATGATGACATCACAACCAGGAAGCGATTGACTACCCATGCTGCACCTGACTTCCTGATGCAGAGGCAGAGTGAAGGTGTGTTTGGAACAGTGCAGTCACCTGGAGAACCATGGCTGAGAGTGGAGCCACGCCCATGCAGGATTCCCAGCAGCAGGAGAGTGAAAGCAGGAAAAGAAATCAAAAATTTTCTGAGGCTGAATTGGAGGCACTGATCCATGAAATGGTGACAAACAATGAATTACTGTTTGGAAAGAAATCCAGGGAGGTGCCAGAGAGTCGCAAAAGGAGGATCTGGGAAGACATACAGCACAAGGTGAATGCTGTGGGTGTAACACCCCGGAGTGTTGAGGACCTCCGAAAGCGATGGTACGACCTGCGGCTGCGCTCCAAGGAGAAACTAGCTGCCAGGCTTGAGCAGTCCAGGCTAACAGGTGGTGGGACATCATCTGTTTCAGATTCAACACCCCTGGAGGAACTGGTGGAGCGGACCCTGCTACCAGAGAGTGTGGGAGGATTGGCTGATTTGGACAGCTCTGACCAGCCAGCATCTGCAAAAGGTAAGAACCATGCCCTCACACCCTTAACACCCCCCAACACCCCCCAGCAGTGACCCAGGGTCAAGATACCAGATAGTTAGTCCAGTGCAGGCACACAGGCAGACCCAGCAATGCATCATGGGAGATGTAGTCCCATGTAAATCAAAGTTTAAAATTTGCAGGAAAAATTGTCAAACATGTATTCTGCCAGGCTTGAGAGTTAAAGAAGACACCAATGTACTTGTTAGAGGTGTGAACATTTTATTTATACAGTGCAAGTCAGTGAAGTTAATTAATGTGTGCTGTTCTGTTCACAGCACCATCTTCGACACAGCCCTCAGCCAGTGTGACAGTCACTGAGTCAGGACAAGCAGGCCAAGATGTCGACACAGAAGGGGAGGACAGCCCTGTGACCAGTCACAGACGTAGAAGGCAACCCATAGTCAGACCTCTAGCGCCAATCCAGGATGACGAAGAAGAAAGTGGGGAAATTGCACCAAATGTGGACACACAGCCAGAGCGACAGGGACCATCAACACAACAGCATGTCCCACGGAGTGCAGCCAGGCGCAGACGACGCACGGCCAACCTCTTTGATGAGCAAGGCGAAGAATCAGTGTATGCAGGACTGGAACTCAACATGTTGCAGGTGCAGCGCCTGCAGGCGAAAAACATCAAACTCTTACAAAGGGAGATGAGGGAGGGCTTACGTGCACTAAGGAATGACATGAAGGATGGCCTACAGGCCGTATGTGAAGAAATACGTTCTGAGAGAAGTGCTAGGTGCAGAGGTTGGCAACGCCAAGACAGGTACACCCGGGCCATCAACCGCCTGGCAGCCACATGTAGCATCCAGGCCAGGCGCAGCATTGAGATGCAGCGCCAATTCAGCCATGCTGCACAGGACATAGCTAATGCGCTCACACAAGTGACCACTGCTGTGGACGAGTTGCGTCAATTACGCACAACTGGGTCGGGAGTACTGACTCCAAGCGAAGAGGACAATCAGTCAGTTAGGAGCAGCAACACCCCACCACCAACCTTAGAGAGACGCCGTAGTGGGAGAACCAATAGGGCTACACCTTCCACCGAACATTAGCCTGTGCAGCATCCAACTTGTGAGGCACACCTTTACTGTTTAGAGCACTGTGAATGTAACAAGTGCTAAATATATCTTGTTTGAATATTGTACCTTTTGAGTTCATACATATCCAGCTATTAAGGATTAAAATCAACATTCAAACTTACATGACTTGGCATTGTGTAGTTTTTTCTTACCTAGAAATAATTGCGCGTAATCTCATCACGCCTCTGGCGCCCTGCCGCTGCAACAGCTCTACCAGCTACCATCCGTCCAGGTCCAGGCCCCTCCACATCAGAGGATCCTGAGTCACTCAGCTCCACTGGTGTCCCTTTTCTCGTGGCAATATTATGGAGCATGGCACAAGCCACCACTATTTTACAGCACGTGTTGGGGCTGTATCGGAGTGCACCTCCACTTTTTTGGAGGCACCGGAATCTGCTTTTCAGGATCCCAAATGTCCGTTCGATGGTGCCTCTGGTAGCAATGTGTGCCCTGTTGTACCTGCGTTCACTTGCATTGTTGGGATTGAGGTAGGGAGTCAGGATGAAATCCTGTACTGCATAAGCACTGTCACCTGTGGATTAGATAAATATATGTTAGCCTGTGACATGCACATGGTAGTTGGTATTAATGGCCCCTATGTCTGAAGGTATTTACCGAGTAGGTATCCCTCGCCAAACTCCCCTCTTGAGAGTCTACGATATATCCCACTGTGTCGGAAGATGAATGCATCATGTGTGCTGCCAGGATACTTAGCTACGATGTCTGTGATGATGTGTTGTGCATCACACACCACCTGAATGTTCAGTGAGTGGTAGCATTTACGATTTCTGAAGATGTGTTCATTGCCTGAGGGGGGGGGGATATAGCGACATGTGTCCCATCTATGCATCCTATCACGTGTGGGAAATTTGAGATCTGATAGAAGTCCTGCTTTGTCTGTGCTATTGCCTGTGGTGTGCTGGGGAAGTAAATGTGATGTGCCATCCTCTGAACCATGGCATCTAGGAAGGCATGAAAGAATCGCGATAGGGCACTTTGTGACACCCCTCCTGCAGAGGCAATCACCCCCTGAAAACTTCCAGATGCCAACAAGTGTAATGAACACAGGACCTGTATTTCTGTGGAGATGGCATTTGTCCTGTGTGTGGGGTGTTCAAGGTAGGGTCTGAGTTCTGCTATTAAATCATTTATGCTGTCTTCCTCAAGCCTGTAATGTGTGTAGAGCTCCTCCTCAAGGCGCTGGGAGATGGTCACGCGCAAACGGAATATCCTCTCCTGCCGTAGCCTCCTCTGTGCAGCAGCTCTCAAACGCATCCTCCTTGCAATGATGTAAAGCCCCGCCATTGTGGCAAACAGTTTTTTGAATTCAGAGGCAGCTTAAATAGTTTGCACCTGGTTACCACCTGCTCCTACTTGGTGGTAATTGCGATTCTGTATTTAGCGAATTTCGAAAAATCGCTATTTGCGAATTTGTCATACATCGCATTACGATTTATTTTTAGCGAAAAATGCTGATCTGCGAATTTTCTGCGAGTTCCTAATTTAGCGAATATGCGTTAGCGATTTTCGCACAATTGGAATTCGCTATTGTGCAATATCGCTATTTATTCGCAGATTGGGACTTCTCGCACACGAGGGAATAGCATTTTTTGCGATTCCTTATTTTCGATGCGTTTTGCATTCATACATGCCGATGAGCATTTTCGCATTCGCAAACCCGCAAATTCGGCGAATTTCGGCCTTTGCGAATGCGAAAATGCTTGATACATATGGCCCTAGGCCTGGAGCATTAAGACCTCCAGATTCATACGGTTGAATCAAAATATCCCAAGCGACCCTGGGTTGCTTCCCGGCCCACAAAAGCTTAAGTACCAGCGAATGTAGTTGCCGAAAAAACGTTTTACTCAGTACCATAGGGATGTTGCTAAATAAAAACAGGAAACGTGGTAAGACCACCATTTTTAATAGCGAGATACGGCCCATCAAAGACAAAGGCAGCCCCTTCCATCTGTCCACATCGTCTTCTAGTTTAGATATGGCCACTCCATAGTTTTCGCGAATTAGTATGTCGGGGTCAGTATGTAGCCTAATGCCCAGGTAGCGGACCGGCTCAGTAGTCCACTGTATGGGATAATCCGGATCCACTCGTGTAGTGGAGGGAGTGAGTGGAAACATTACCGTCTTGTCCCAATTCACCTGAATCCCCGAGAGTGAGCCAAACAGTACCACTTCTCGCAAGACAGCCGAAAGATTGTCCTCCGGGTGCCTCACGTACAGCAGAGTGTCATCTGCATATGTAGACACTATAAGTTTGTACGTGGGGAATTGAATACCGCGGTGGCTATTGTACTCACGTAACGCACAGGCTAAGGGTTCCGCCACCAGGGCATATAATAGCGGGGAAAGCGGGCAGCCCTGTCGTGTGCCGCGTGCTACCAGGAAGGGGTCGGTTGTAAGCGAGGCTATGCGTATTCTAGCCGTAGGGCGGGCATACAGCGTGTTCAGGAGTTGCAAAAAAAGCTACTCCACTCCCATGCGGCGGAGCACCAAACGAAGGAAGGGCCATTCCACAAAATCGAAGGCCTTCTCCATGTCTAGAAAAACAGCCACCGCAGGGACGTCTAATCTCGTATGTTGAAACGCTGCGAACACCGTCCTAAGATTGTAAGACAGGTTTCGGTTAGGGACAAAACCCGCTTGCTCAGGGGCCACAAGGACTGGGAGCAGGGGGCTAAGTCGGTTCGCAATGACTTTAGCAAAAATCTTTGCGTCTACGTTTAACAGTGACAGCGGCCTATACGAGGTGCAGCAGTCGGGTGGCTTCCCAGGTTTAAGTATGGTCACGATTATAGCTTCCATCATTGACGGTGGCATCTCCTCCGCCTCTGCCATCTCCTCCACAAGCATCAAGAGTTTGGGGATCAACATCTCAGAAAAAGCTTTATAAAAAGAGGCCGGGAAGCCATCACTACCTGGAGCGCTTCCAGCCCTCATCGAGGATAACGCCAAGACTATTTCCTCTCTTCCAAACGGTCGAACCAGAAACTCCCGATGCGTGTTAGTCAGCTCAGGCAATTGGATATGCATCAGGTAGTCAAGGATCCGTTCTTCCGCAGCGGACCCCCTAGAGGCGTACAATGCGGCGTAATAATCTCTAAACCGTTCCGCCACTTGTCCATCTGTTAAAGCCTCATCTGCCCCCTCATCTCTCAGTGCAGGTATTCTATTGTCGCGCCTGCGTTGCTTCGGTCGCCGCGCCAGCACTGCCCCCGGGCGGTCCCCCTCTCCATAGGACCTAGCAGTGGCGTACTTCCCTAAATGCAGCACCTCAGCGTCTGCATCTTCATGATACTCCCGTAGAGTACGGGCCAGCACACTGGTCAGTTCGTCATCAGGGTTTTGTAGCCGGCGCTTCTCTATATCCCGCAGCTTAGTTTCTAGTAATGAGAGCCTGCCACGTATGGATTTGAGGACTCCCGCATGCTTAGCAATGGCCAGACCACGCATATAAGCTTTGAAAGCCTCCCATACCATGAGAAAGGAGGCCACTGACCCTACGTTCCTCTCAAAGAACATCTCGGCCTCATTCGCCATCTCCTCTCGGAAAGCCGCGTCTTGTAGCTCAAACGGGGGAAGTCGCCAACTAAACGGCGGGGGCGAGGCTTAAGTGCCTCCACCTTAACAAGCACTGGGGAGTGGTCTGAGTATGTGCGGGGCAATATTACACACGACTGCACATTGGGAAGGAGCGCGCCAGGAATCAGCCAATAATCTATTCTCGTGTGTATATTGTGCTTCGCCGAATAGTGCGTGTACCCTCCCTTACTCGTATGTTGTGTTCTCCAGACATCGTGCAGGTCTAACCTAATAGTTTCAGTATCTAGGGCACGCGCAGAGCTCGACGGCCTGCGATCTGGGCCATCCGACCTGTCTAGAGCAGGGTTTCGCAACATGTTAAAGTCACCTCCCCATAATACATGTCCTTCGCAGTGCTCCCTTATCTTGGATGCTAGGGTCAAATAGAAGGAAGGGCAATCGTAGTTTGGTCCGTATGTACATGAAAAGACATGCCCTTTCCAGTACATTTCGTGATGATGTATCTTCCTTCCGGATCCGTTACCACCGGTGTTATTGTCAGATCAGACCTAGGGTTCGCCCATGTTAAGACGCCGCGCGCATGTGATGTGAACCCTGCAGTGTGTGTGTGTGTGTGTCTGTGCAGCCCTCTATAAGTGAGCGGTGGGCTGTCTGGCCGCAAGTGAGTCTCCTGCAGTAGTGCAAGATCTACAGAGTGTCGTGAGAGGTATTGTAAGACTCGCCGGACCTTCCTGTGATCGTTGAGCCCTCGCACGTTCCACGTCAGAAGTGTAATGGAGTCCAAGTTGCGTGATAACTGAGTTACGTCAGGGGGGACATTGTGTGGAATATATTAGTGTGAATAGTCCATGACTCATAGTACCTTGACCTATATAATGTGCTCACAACCCTAATACGCCATACATATAAAACATCAAGACCTAACATGCATGCAATTAGGAGGCAAAGGCCTCGAACCCTTCCCCCCACCCACGCTTGCCCAACCCCAACATGGCCGCGCCCCGGATCCCCGCCACCCCCAGTCCTACCCTCCACCCCAAAAGAGCTGCAAACCCCCCCCCCTATCTCCCACCCCGCCGTCCACAACTCTTCAATATTAACAAATGCAAGCAACAATCCAAAAACAATAAAAAGAAAACCCCACTGCCAAAGAGGCAAGGTGGGGGAGGTGTATCGCACACAGGGGAGTAGGTAGACAGCCCACAAATTGTCACTAGTTAGGTATAGCATGAAAAAGAAAAAGCGCATTGCCCCGTCCCGCCCCCCGCGCCCCGGGATAACAATATTAGACAGCAGTCGGAACCCTATGTAGGGCGCAATATGTGTTCTACGTCCCGCAGAAAGGTCCTCTGTAGGCCATAACTGGCACCCCAAACTAACCAGATCCCTGCTAGACATGCATTCTATTTCCACAATCTGTCATGTCTGTTACACGTTACCAATATTCCTCTGCATATCAACCTCAAAAGTGCCTGTTACTGTAAGTAGGAGTAAACTGGCCAATAGCCCAAATTGAACATCAGTTCTGTGGCACCCGCCA
Source organism: Lissotriton helveticus (assembly GCF_964261635.1). Lineage (NCBI taxonomy): Eukaryota > Metazoa > Chordata > Amphibia > Caudata > Salamandridae > Lissotriton > Lissotriton helveticus. The sequence continues at coordinate 382,888,935 of NC_136067.1, read as the reverse complement.
TAATGTAAAAAAACACCCCACAATAATATCACATCTTATACTGTGTCTCACTGTGACCATACATCACCCCACCGCGACACAACAGTGTCGCAGAGCTGCGGTCCATCTGCAGTGTAGCAACAGCCGGTGTCCCGAGTTGTATGGCAACTCACAGTAGTTCAGAAATGTGTAAGCGTCACTCCCACTGGCAATTCTCCAAATCAATCCTGCTCTTCCAGGGACCCACCCGAGGCCCCCTCGGTCGAGTCTTCGTTGGCAGAGCGGTGTCGGTCCCTGTGCCAGTCCTTCATGGCTTTCTGTAGTGCCTTAGGGTCAGTGAAAATAGTTGATCTCCCCTGTTGATTGATCCGAAGCTTAGCATGGCATAGTCGACCCCAAGTTCTCTCAGCTGTCGTAGGGACAAATTGTCGGCGTGCCTCTTGCACCCTGGCCGTGAAGTCCGGAAACAGGGCAGTGTGCTCCCCTCATACTGCAATGGTTGTTTCTCCCTGGCTAGCTTCAGAGCGGTGTCGCGGTCCCGGTTGTTTGAAAGCTTGGCCACAATAGGACGGGGGGGCACCCGGGTTAGGCCGCGGGCCCAGCGTGCGGTGTGCTCGCTCCACCACAAACATCCCAGAGAAGGCATCGTCTCCCAGTACCTTCTTTAAGAGGGCCTCTACAAACAGCTCCATATTGCCCGTTTGAGTATTCTCCGGAAGGCCTGTGAGGCGTATATTACATCTACTGGACCTCGCCTCCAGGTCCTCAGCTTTATCCTGTAGAAGCCGGAGCACCTTGCCCAGCTGTTTGTGCTCTGTGTCTAGGGTCGTCTGCGCTTCCTCAACCTCGCCAATACACCTCTCTGACATGTCCAGGCGTTCGGCGTGCTTATCTAGCCGTTCAGCCATGCGGTCCATACGGTATGTGAGGGCGTCCATTTTGGTCCCTAATGAGGCTATGCCGCCCTGCAAGTTCTTTTCCATTGCCAATAAGATGGAACGCAGGTCAGGTTCAGATGTTTCCCCCCTTGCCGCAGTCCCGTGCTCAGGATCCTCCTCACAGGCTGTGTCGTCTTTGGGTTTAGGTTTCTTACTGGAGTCGAAAGACAACTTAGGCTGGGTGCGGTCCGGGCGGCCCATATTTAAATCTCAGTGTATACCACCGATAGGAAGCACAGCCAAAGTATCCCTCAAATCCTATGCCCAATCGCGAAAGCAGAGGAGTGCGCGTCAGGGGAGTCAAGATAATATCAGCAATTCCTTACACAGTAATCTCCACTCTCAGTGCTGCGCCAAACTACACCCGGATTCCGGGCCCCAGCAACACAGGGCCTCCCCCCCTCCAGGCTCCAACGTGTTATGGCCGGACCCAGCAGCCAATATCAATAGGGTGTCCACACATGCCAGAGTTACAGAACAGGCACCGAGCACATGGCCGCCCAGCCCGGCGGCCAGGCCAAGAGACTCACAGCACTCCCCACCTCACAAAATGGCGCCGTGTAGTAGATGCCGGTGCAGCAGTCGTTGTGCACCAGGGAAGGAGCAATCCGCATGAGTACGTGTAGGCAACCCGAGGAAGGACAATCAGCGCTCTCCGTCTGCACTAGTGCCTCAAGCGCTCCAACCCGCAGTGTCTCTGGGGGAAACTGCAGCAGGTATCGCATCCCACGTTGCAGGAGGCCGCAGTCCAGGCAGTCAGGGATGAGGACAGCCCAGGGCCAAGTCGCGCTGTCTGCAGGGTCTGCCTCTGGACAACGCACCCTCCCAGTAGGGGGTCAAGGAGGGCTCGCAGCCTAGATATCTTGCTCTCCAACGTGCGTGCCCCGGCGCAGTGTCCCCAGTAGTGCCGTGGAAGTCCCTGTCTCGTCCGGAGAACCGGGGAGCGGGGGGGGCGAAAGACCCAATGGTCGGGTCCTCACCGTGACTGTCAATGCCCCCCCCCCGAAGTCCGCACACACCACCTACCGCTGCCTCAGGCCTCGACGCGGCGCCTCCAGGGGCCTCAATGGGGGAGGCCACGATCTCCGCTGCAGGTGGCGCGAAAATTGAGACCGCGGCTTAGCAGGCCCACCGCGCGTCTCCGTGTAGATCGTAGGGGGCCACAGTCCAGACTGTCAGGGGTGAGAGAATCCACGGGCCCCGTCGCACCATCCCCAGTTTCCACCGCAGCCTCCCGCACCCCCACAGCGGGCTCAAGGGTTTAGAGAGGGCCCACTTTCAGGTAGCGTGCACTCCAACGTGTGTGCCCCGGCAGCGCTGCATGTGTCCTTATCTCGTCCGGCAAACCTCCGAGTGGGAGGGAGGGGCAGGAGACCCGATGGTCGGTGGCCTTGCCGTGGCCACCGATGCCCCCTCCGAAGGCCGTACACCGCACTTGCCGCCGCCTCAGGCCCCAACAGAAGAGGTCTCGACCTCCGCTGCAGATGTCATGAAAATCGAGACCGCGGCCCAGCAGGCCCGCCGCGCGTCTCCGTGGAGGTCTCTCGAACTCCTCACAGCCGGGATCGAATCCGAGCCAAGTCGTCAGGTATCGGCGTGTAGAGTGAGCACCCACACCGGAGCTGTAGTTTAGCAAAATATTGTGACTGCTAGTCAGGATAATTTACAGGATCGCGTCCTAGGGCGGAGGAGCTCCGGACTTAGGCAGCCATCTCGGTTGCCGGCTAGCTCCGCCCCCCTACACATGCTAATTCACTCCATGGAATCTCATAATTCAATCCACTGGTATGAGTCTTCAACCTGAATACCCATCTCTGTTCCTTCTCGAATACGACTGGTTGTAACTTACCACCGCATTTCATAGATTCCAAAACGCACCACTCCATCTCATCCAGAGTGTGGTTCATCTCAAAGTAGTGCAAACTAATTTTTGTGGTGATTTTCTTTTTTTTTTTTTTTTTTTTACACTTGATTCTGCTCCTATGTTCAGTCTGCGTGTTTTTACTACTTTTGTTGTCATCCCCACATATCTTAATCTGCAGGGATATGTAATTGGGTAGATGCTATTCTTCGTATTTCAATTAGTATGTTTGTTCAGACTCCTCTTTTTCCCATTCCCCAATTCAATCTCTTTTAATGGTTTTGTCAGCCTACATACATTACAGTGTGTACCCAGGTTGTGTCCTGTTACAAGAGGTAGTTCCCATTCGCCATGTTTCTTTTGTGGTATTTGTCTTGTTCTGGACCAGTATGTCTCTCAGATTTTTTGTGCCTTTAAAAGGGAACCATGGGCGATCAAAATCTAATGTTCCACTGTTGATAATATTCCACCATTGTTAATGATCTTCCTGATTTTATAGGATTTACGAGGGAAAGTAGTGACAGTGGTAAATGCTTTTGATATTTCTGGAGGGTTTTGTTCCAATAATACATTTCTATGGTTGTTCCTGGCTCTTTTATGGGCCTTATTGATGCTAAATCGCAGGTATTTCCTGTTCTATAATTTTTCCCCCAGTTCATCGACTTGTTGATCATAATCTTTTACATAACTAAAATTTCTCAATTCCCCAAAAAAAGCGTAACAAACTGTTGCGGTCTTTTTCTTTCTTAAAAGTCTTTGTTTTTATCACCCCTTTGTCAATACGGATAGTCGGATCCAAGAAAAGATAGCTCCTGATCAGATATGTTCTTGGAGAATCTGAGCTACTGGTTAAGGGAATTAACCAACTCAACAACTCTTCTGATGTTGCTAGCTCTCCTCTTCACATTTATTTATTTATTTTGAAGGTTTTATATAGCGCGAACAAGACTCTCGCGAGTATCAGAGCGCTTTACAAGTCAAGCAGAGGGTAGGAAACACCACGATCAATGTGGGTACGTTAAAAATAGTTACAAATCGAGAAAGACAGTGCTAAGCTAGCGCCAACAAAAATAAACAGAAGGACGAATATGAGCGCAAGAAACAGTAAAAGAAAAATACATAACAGTGAATATACATAGAGTTCGCGTGAATTTAGCCATGGGGATAGCTTTCACTTCTCTTTTGAATGAGGCAGTTGAAGGGTTCATTCTTGTTTCACTGGGTAGAGCGTTCCATATTCTTGGAGCCATACCAGAGAAGGACCGGTTATACGTTTTTTTCTTGGCAAATCGTTGAGGTTGAAGGAGAAGAGTCTTGGCGCTCCTGGAAGATGTAGCAGGGCTGGAGCCCAGGAGTTTGAGGGGCCCACTGCTTCTCAGTTATGACTGTCTACCTTTAAAAAGGGGCATGGGAGATTATTTTCCTTTCTAGCATTACGACCAAGGTCACCCTTGCAAAAAAAGAGATATTTTATTAAGATATCATCAATAAGCCTGCACCACAGGGGGGTGTTATTTCTGTATTGGTTGTTGTCACATTAAATAACATGTTCTTCAAAATGAGACATGTATATACAGTCAGTCAGTCAAAATGCTTTTATTATCTGTTAAAAACCATAAAAAGACATATATACACATTTACAGATAAAATGAATAATTTAAGGCAGTGTTACATAGGAGTCCTAAAGCATGGTATGTACATAAAAATAGATAAAAAGGTTGAGAGAGTACAGACATAAAAGAGGACTATATGATTTGAAATAACAGTCGCATTGAACAATCCCTAGGCATTTTATTAGAAGGAACCTCATAATACAATGTTTAATTAACTAGAGAATCAGTAGTTTGTGAGCGTCAAATTTTTTATTTTGCGCACCTTGAATACCACATCGACAGAAGAAATCTAACGGTTGCAAACACTGTCAGAGGGGAGGTGTCATATTTGAGAATTCCGAATACCTCCCTGTAGTCCCTGAGGCCCCTAGATTTACAAAGTTGGATGATCCATTTGGCTCGTGCCTTAGAGTAAGAGGGACAGAAGAGCAGAACATGCAGATCTGTCTCACTACTGCCCCCACACACCCTGGGCAAGAACTCCCTGCTCGTGGCGCTTTAAACCACTTGTGTGTTACAGCCCTAAGTGGCAATGAACCTTGTCTAAACTGGATGTATAGTTTTTTAGCCAGACGGGGCTGAATATCATCCAAACATTTCTCAAAGTAAGGATGGACCTTAATATCCAAAAAGGTGTTGGTCAGCCTACCCAGAGAGGAGTTTGTTAATGTGAGATCAGTTCGGTAGCGCTTGAGTACCAAGCTCAACGATTTCTTGGAAATCAAGACGCGGTATCCTCAGGAGAAGACCACATGTCCCCCAGTCCAAGTGCCTAGCAAAGGTGCTTAATGTAGTTTAGCCAGGGGATTTTCCCCACACCCCTTATGGACAGGAGATCCCCTAAGTCGTCCCTATAGCTTATAGGCTCCGGAGTGGACCAAAGTCATCTCCAGTACAGAAGGGAACGGGTTGACACAATCTCCTGTATAGGTACCATACCTAGACCCAACCGTAAGGGGGTCAGGGGAGTACTCGAGGAAAGTTTCAAGAGGCGTCTGATGAAACTATTCTCAGTGAGAGAAAGCGGGGCAACGCCGACATGACCCCAAAGGTCTGCACCGTAGAGCGCACCCCCTCTCGCCTGGGCTTTATACAAGACAGAATAGGAGCACAAGTACCTCCCATCTAAGTCCCTTATACCTGTAGATATACGGTGTTCTCAAAGTGGAGGAAAATCTTCTTCAACTCTATAGATGTGCATTTAATAATGAAATGTATCTGTGTCTGAGATTTCCAAGCATTAGATCTCATAATTTCTTCCATAACCTCAAGAGTAGCATCTCGGGGAATGTTGGTATATACTGGTTCAGCGTCCAGGGAGATTAGTACTTCCATATTGCCCTTAAGATTGATGTCATTAATAAGATTAAGAAACCTTTTGTATTCTTCAGAAAAGTCAGAGTTTTTTCTACTAGAGAGCATAGAAAGTGGTTACAAAATTTAGATAGTGGCTCCAGTAAGGAGACAATCCCAGATACTACAGGGTAACCTGGTGTTGGAGAAAGCCTTTGTGCATTTTAGGTAATTTGTAAAAGCATTGTATTTTGACATGTTTATTGATGAGGAGCTCATCTTCCCATTTTGTGATCCAACCCATTGTTTCTCCCGCATTCCCTAGGGTTCTTAGTTCACATGATATCTGGAGTCTGATAGTTGTCTCAATTATACTTTTCTATAATCTGTGGTTGAGAGGACCACTACCACACAGCTCTTGTTGGCAGGTTTTGAGTCATTGTCCTCATTAGACAATGACTCAATGGCATTTCTCTCTTCCCTGGGCAGATTTATGAATGCACTCTTCCTCCCCATGTTCTTTATATCTTCCAGTATTGCCTGTTCAGAAGTGATTATCTCATTAGGAACTGTGTTGCTAGCTGGTGTAAAAGTTGAAGTGTTTCTCAGTCCTGCGTCTCCTATTTTCTCCAGTTCATCTCTGTTCGGAAAAAAAGCCTTTTAGATGACTTTTCCCCCCACAAATCTTAGTTCACAATTTAGACTGAATTTATCTTCCTGGGTGGTGGGAACAAAGCCAAATCCCTTGTTAACAACCTGATGTTCCATCCCTGTAAGTTATCTGGGTGTTAGATTATCAATTCAGTCATTCTCTGGTCCTTTGTCTTGCTGTGTATTATCATCTGGATTTTCCCTTGATCCCATTGGACATGTTGGTCCCTTCCTTTTGTTCTTCCTCTTACTTTGACCTAACCTCTGTCTAAAAAAGAATGGGCAAATGGGACAATTGGTCTCAGGGGGAACATTGGAATCTGTTGTGGCCACATGGGTTGGAGAAATTGGTGTAGTCCCATCTGATTGTGTGGCTCACTGGTTAGAGGCGGCAGGCCTGAGAGCAGAAGTCAGCCTGGGACCAGGGTTCAATTCCCGACGCGGCAGGGTCGTGGACCTTGGTCAGCGGACTCGATAATTCTCGCTTCGGTGCTTACTCTAATCAGGGGTTCCACTCGGCAACTCTGGGCATTAGCTTGCCTAATCTCCACAACGGCCCCACCAATTCTGGGGATGCCTGGCTCCACCTTGGGGACTCCCAGCAAGGGACCATCCCACAGGGAAAGCCAGGACGGGTTCCCCAGAGTTATACAGCGCCGGGACGCCCCGTTGCTGGGGCAGCTGTGCGCTTTACAAGTATACTACATTTACATTTACATTTACATTTACATGATGACCATAGTTTCTACGAGGGCCTCTCCTTTCCTCATCACTATTCCAACCATCTAAACTGAAGGTGCTGCCAAAAGATTTTCTCTTCCTTTTCTGTGCATTATCCCCTTCATCTATGGTAGAGTCTCATTCTGCCCAGAAGTATTCCCTTATGTATGGGTATATTCTTTCTCTGCTGAACCTTTTAATTTCTCTTTTGTAACTTGGTGATTTCTTTGTTGCATCAAAAAATCCCTTTGTTCATTAACTTCCGAGTTGATCTCTGCAAGATGGGTCTTAAAAGTTGTGATTTGTAAACTGCTTTTCAATGCATTTTCCGCAACATTAATCTTGATTGTAGGGCATCTGTTAATCTCTTAGTCGTATTAATTATCAGTACCGACCATTCATGGGTGCATTTCCAAGCTATCTGTGACCATTCACGACATAACACCAAATCATCAAAAAAGATGGGCAGAATCGTTTTAAGTGAGGCCTTTTACATCTTCCATGACTGGGATGTGGGTGTGTGTGAATTCTATTTATGGGGTATGTAACCTCCTCAGACACAATTGATGACTATTCTAAGAATTTTCTCTGGTGTCCCGGGGCTGATCTGCCGTGCATGAAACCATACATTAAATAGAGGGGCTGGTAGTTATTCGGTCCAGCACACACACACTCCCTACTCCAGTAACCCTAAAAAAAATAGTTTGCTGTTCCTATATAGAAAGACCACTTCATCTCCTCTGATTCACCCAGTGGAAGAGTACTCCTATAAAACCAGATAAAACATTAGAGGTCCATGCTCTGTAAATACGATGGCTCTTTTGTGTAGTAGGAAGCATAACAACTGTAGCTAACAGTCTAGCCTAGGTGATGTATGACTCCAGCTCCAGCCTTGTTGCATCTCCTACACTTTCATGCAGCTGAGAAATTTGCAACTATGCTTATACTAACCACTCAGCCACCAGGCAGTGGACACACTAGTGAGATGTCACAGATCAGTTCAAAAGACATGGAACAACCTGAAAATTCATCAGAACAGACATAATTGCAGCAAGCCGGGTGGTAGGGTTATTGTTACATCTTCAGTAATGTGCTTAAAAGGGAGATGATTGAGGAAAATGTCAATAAACTGCAACTGTTCTTTTAGCAATATTCTAGGAACTGCTGGTGTGAGCTTACATGAAAATGACAACTACTAGCAAGAAAAAATGACATAATTAGTCTTTTTTTAAATTTTCCTATAGTTCGCGTTTGAATCAAATGGATGGGGGACAATACTCGCTGGAAAGCTGGCCAGGTAAGCATTATGTTGCAAGTCATTCATTGCCGGAAAATCTGTTGCCTTGTTTAAGTTGCCAATATATAATTCTGACTCTCCAGGGAAGACTGGTTATTAATCGGAGAGATTACATTTCCTTCATGTTTACACCACATCTCTGATACTAGTGTTTTGAAAGCTTTACTAGCTACTAAATGGGTACAGTATGTGCTCCAGCCCATCTAAATCATTTATGGGCTGGGATGGAACGCACACCTGCATGAACTAACACATATTTTCCCTTGCACCTAAAGGCAATGTTTCTGGTTACATTTGATAGATACATGTCAAAGGAGAAGATACTAATGTTAAGTTAAAACCATATCTCTCATTTGAATTAAATATATGTTTAATATCAAACTGACAATTTAGTGTTGCTATCTATGCAGTAATTTCCCCATCCACACTTTGAAAAAAAACTACTTATAATGCAAACTTCCACGTGCAATGTGTGCCTTCACCCAGTTTAATAAAAAAATGTCTCTATAAGGGCTCAACAAGATAAGGTATGACTACTGACCTCATGTCCCTCTTTTGAGTCATAAGTTCTAATTGAGAAAGGGTCAGCAAAGCCTTTCATAGAATAGCATGATAGTTGTTGACCTTTTATTGGCAAATCTGTGGTATTACTATTAACTGCCTACATTTGCTCATTTAAAAAAACAGCCTGATTTTGAACTGTATCGTGCCCCACTAAATTTGAAAATACATAATTAAAAAAAGAATAAGATATGATGATCAAAATACAAATGCATTTTATAAATCCAATAAGAACATATGCAAATAAAAAAACTGAGCAATGAAAAATCTTCAGTAACCACATCTTTTTCGGAAACTGGGATCAACTTTGTAGGATCAGGCTCAGCTAAAATAAATGAGACCGTGGGCTATTTAGAAGAAATGCATATATTTTTTATATAATATTTTGCAATTAAAATAATGATGATTGCTAATGACCGTGTTACCTTGTTCTTCAAATTGCAGGCATACCTTTGATAACTTTGCGAACAGGCTCTCGTCTTCGTAATGTGATATTCAATTACTTGGCGCGTCCTTTTGTGATACAGAGTTTCAGGTCATATTTATGAGCTGTGAATAAACAAAGTGCTTGATTTACCAAACGCGTTATTAAGGCTGTTGTTGACTGCGATATTTTATTCTTTAAGAAAAGCCGGCGTACCTTTGAAGGCTTCAATCACGGGCTTTCGTCTTCCTGTTGTGTTTACTTAGCGCGTCCTTCTGTAATACAGAATTTTGGTTCGAATTTAGACATCGCTCACAATCTTAAATTGCATCTATCTGAGAAGCAGGGTTCGAGTGGAATCGCTTTTACCTTGCTAATATTCTGTTCGCTCTTATCTGGTTCCTCGAGATAGAGTGGCGGCATTTGCAATTGGAAGCATCTCATAAATGGCTTCTTTCTTTTGAATCATGGGTGTTGTGGTTCTCAATGGCATATACATGCATTTGGGATAACAAGTTTTCGTGTAACTAAGCAGTGCATTCTTTGCATTGTAGTATTTTATATGCTTGCCAATTCTGTCCTACTGTTTAGACCCACAGTTGCGCTGTTAAATTTCAGAATTAAATACGCCTCTTTGCGTAGTAGCAGGTTTTCAATATCTGTCAAGGTTTTTGAAGCTTTAAAACTTGCCAGTACTGTCCATTTAAATTGCATTTCTTTGTGGCTTTTTTCCACAAAGTGTTCTACCATGGACGCGGTCATAACTTTTTTCTTTATTCTGGATCGGTGTTGGGTGATTCTTGAATCAACTTGTTGGTTGGTTTTCCCTATATAGATTTTTTTGCAAGGGCAAATGATTGCGTAAACTGCATTTTTTGTCATGCAGTTTGTGAAATCAGTGTGTTTCCATCTTACGTTATCATGGACAAATTCTGTACCTTCTATGGTGTCACTGCGGGCAATGCAGTTTCCGCAATTGCGATGTCCTTCAATAGGCTTTAAATTCCATTGAGACAATAAATTACTTTTAGGTTTTGGTAGAGCGGTGTCAGCTCTAATTATTTGTTGGCCAGAGCTTGGATTTTTCTTCCATGCGAAGAGTGGTTTGGAGATCGGGCACTCTAAGTTTTCTAATAAATGCAGTTCTTTAAGATGGTTTGTCTAAATCTGTTAGTCTTTGGACTATACGTTGAAACACATACTAATCTATACAACATTTTATTATCTTTTACATGGAGCAGACATTCTCTAGGCATAAATCTCGCTCTTTTAGTTGTGTTTAAGCAGTTTTTTTTAATAACCTCGCTTTTCCATTTCTTTACAGAATGACGCATCATGTTTTTCGAATTCTGGTGTCATGAGGCAGTTTCTCCTAATTCTAAGTAGTTGCCCATATGGGAGGTTCTCCTTTAGACTCTTCGGGTGAGCACTTTTATAGTGCTGAATTGCGTTCTTGTCAGTCTCATTTTTATACAATGTAGTCTTCAATTCATTCTCAACAGGTTTCACCTCTACATCCAGAAAGGTCAAGTTGGGTATGCTGGATTGTATAGAAAATGTAATGTCTGCATGTCTTAAATTTATCCATTCATGGAACGACGTCAATTCAATCTGGCTGCCTTGCCATAGGCACCAGACGTCATCAATGTACCGTAGCCATTGTGTTATATTCTTTTTGTATGGATTGTTGTTTTCAATGAACTTGTCTTCATATTGAGCCATGAAGAGGACCGCCATCTATGGAGCAAGAGGACATCCCATGGCGGTCCCCTTCACTTGTACATAGAATTGATCCTCAAATTTAAAATAGTTTTTCTTCAAAGTCAAATCTGCTAGTTGAACAATAAATTCTGTTGGAACCCTGTGGGGTCGCATTCTTTTCTCCAGATACAGTTGGATCACTTCCAGAGCTTCTTCTTGGGGTATTTGGGTATAAAGGGAAGTGACATCAAAAGTCACCATTATCTGAGTTTTTTCATTAAATGAGGTTCCTTCAATTTTTGTGATGAAATCGGTTGTGTCTCGTAAATATGACGGAACTTTTGCCAGAAATGGCTTCAGGAAATAATCAACATATTTTGCAATTGGCTCAAATATTGAATCGCACCCGAGACTATCAGCCTCCCATGTGGATTTTCTAGACTTTTATGAATTTTTGGCACAAAATAAAGTATTGGTGTCCTTGGAATTTTTTTATCAAGAAGTCATGTTCTTTGGGGCCAAGGTAACCTTCTTCTAAGCCATACCATGTTGTGTTTCTAGAACGTCTTTGATATGTTGTCAGGGCTCTTCGTGATTCAATGGAAGTGTAGTAGTCTTCTTTAACAACAAAAGTGCCAAATTTGAAATGGATACCAAGGCATTCAACATCGAGCAAGTGTACCCATTCCTCAAAGAAGACTACTACACTTCCATGATTCACGTGATTCAGTGGAAGTGTAGTAGTCTTCTTTGACGAATGGGTACACTTGCTCGATGTTGAATGCCTTGGTATCCATTTCAAATTTGGCACTTTTGGCACTTTTGTTGTTAAAGAAGACTACTACACTTCCATTGAATCACGAAGAGCCCTGTCAACATATCAAGGACGCTCTAGAAACCGGTTTAGTACCTTCTCAGAAACCTCTTCATCGGATTCCTCAGGAGAACAAGACCCAAGAGAGGGTCCCTCAAAAAAACAGGTGTCTTTTTTAGAGAGAGGCGGAAAGGAATCGAGTACAAGATTTAAACAACCGTGGGAAATGCACACCCAGAATCGGTTTTACAATTCATATACAATTCTACCATAGTCAAACTTTCTCTAAAACAACTGTTAAAAGAGGAGGAAGCAGTGTTAAAGCTTGGATTAAAGTTTGTCCCAAATAAAAGAACGGACTATACAAAACTCAAATTAGAAGCTATTGAATTTTGCTGGCAGAATGGATTGAAAGCATTTTTTGCAAATAGTGATTCTGCACCCATTGCAGAAACCACAGGCCTTAGAAACAAGTCCAAATTTGATCCAACACAAAAAAATCCAAAGGAGATTTATGCTTTTGAACGAACAATTCTGTCATCTATTACCAAAATGGAGAAGAATAAGAAACATTTAAATTAAAATCTTAGTTCCAAACAACAGGCGGTTATTAAAGAGCTCAAAACTGATTCTTCAATAATAATTAAGAAGGTGGATAAGGGCGGTGCAGTGGTCATCTGGCCCAGAGAGATGTACCTAACTGAAGGAATGAACCAAGTGACCAACACAACATGGTATCGACCGCTGGATGAAGATCCAATGCTGAATTTAAAATCAAAGAGCATGGAAATAGTCCAACCAGGCTTAGAAGAAGGTTACCTTGGCCCCAAAGAACATGACTTCTTGATAAAAATTCCAAGGACACCAATACTTTATTTTGTGCCAAAATTAATAAAATTCTAGAAAATACACCAGGGATCTGATAGTCTCTGGGTGCGATTCAATATTTGAGCCAATTGCAAAATATGTTGATTATTTCCTGAAACCTATCTTAAGAGTCTGAGACCCTTAACCTCAGCGCACTTTTTCTAGGCGCGGTTGTCTCAACGACACTCCGCTTAATTTTTAACACATTCAAAAACAGACTTTAAATTCTCAACATTCGAATTTTATCATGGTTATAAACAAAAAATGATTCAAAACATTGTACAAATTAACTCTGACAAAGCATTATTCATTCAATGCATGATTTTTCTAACATTTACAAATTCAAAACAAACATATTTCTATTGCGTTGATGACTTTTTCTTTTTCGCCCAATGCATTTCAAGCTCTTAAAGCTCTTCCTCAGGGGCCTGTAAACTGAATGATAATTTAATGTTACTACCTGCATAATACAGAAACCCAAAACGTCATTATGTACAGGGAAGTGTTTCCAAAGTCTCTCAAGAGAACATGCTAGAGTATTTAAAACCAAAGATCACCCACACCACTGTGAAATAAAGTTTCAATCTCCTGAAATTTCAAAAAAACAACTCACTGTTATCACTGTCACCAAAATGAATCTAGAACGGAAATAAACACAAAGCATACGGTTTGTACCTCGCAACTACTTTTTACCCGGTGTCTCTGAGTGGGACTCAACTATCACTGTGTTCACCCTCAACTGTGGGTGAACACTGAAAAAGGACTCTAACTACATCCAGTACTTACAAAAACTACGGGCGCCATGTTGAAGGAGGAAAAACGGCTAGTGCTCCAACACTATCAAACTAGAAGGTCTACTTCCCTAACAAAAATCTAATTTAAGAAATAATAAGAGAGTAGTGTGATAGAAAAAAGACAAATCAAAGAATAGAAAAATTAGAAAAATTATGCCATAATACATGTCTTTGCCTACTCATGCATGTTTCTAATATCATCACCATATGCAGTGCTCGCATCTTACTGATGCAGGTTCATAGGCACGAAGATTCAAATGAAACACGATAGATCTACTTTTTCATTTAACCCTTTGGGTTCTTGTGATGACAAAAATCTGATCCAGTGTATCTCTCTTTGGAGGAGGGACCTTGTGAGATCAACCCCCTCATATGTCTTAACAATTTCCAGTATGGAGTACCTGATTTGAGCAATGCTATGGTTGTTATCATTCCAGTGTTTTGACAAATTGCTTTTTACATTTTTATTCCTTATTGTGCTCTTATGTTCCGTTATTCGTTTTTTCAATTTTCTCTCAGTTTTCCCTACGTAAATTTTCCCGCAGGGACATTTAATATAGTAGACTAGGTTATTTGAATTGCAATCCCCGTTGTAATGAAGTGTGATTTCTTTTCCAGTTTGTGGATGATGTAACTTATTTCCAACAATCACATTAGAACAATGTACACAATTCTGGCATTTCTTCATTCCTCTGTAGGTTCCTTCAGTCTCTCTTGTCGGAGTCATCAATAATTCTTTGAGGTTCTTTGACCTTGTGTATGCGAAAATTGGTTTTTTGTCAAAAATGCCATTGAAGTCATCTTCATTCTTTAAAAGATCCCAATGTTTATTGATGATTGATTTTACTCTTTGGGACGATGTAGAAAATTTTGACACAAACACGTGCCTATCCATAGTTTTTTTAGGTTTCTGAATTAACAAGTTGTCTCTACTGTATGAATCGATCCTATTTTTAGCTATGGATAAAATGTCATCTGGGTAACCACGTTCTTTGTATCGTTGGTGTTGTACTGTTAGATTTTCCTTTAAATCTTCCTCTTGGGAACAAATTCTTTTGATTCGCATATATTGTGACACCGGTAGATTGTTTTTCAGGTTCTGGGGATGAAAACTTTGAAATAACAACGAGTTGTTCACATCTGTGTCCTTTCTGAAAACTTTCGTGATGATCTGGGTATCTTCAATCTTAATCAGAACGTCTAGAAATGGCAATTCCTTGTCACTTATGGCGTGAGTGAACTCTATGTTCTCTTCACAATGATTAAGTCTGTCAATTTCATGTTCTAGGCTTTCTTGTGTTCCAGACCATAATACAAATATATCATCTATGAATCTGCGATATAAGATAGCATGTTCCTTCCAAGCATCATTCGTATATATATGATCCGCCTCAAATTTTGCCATATAGGTATTCGCATATGCCGGTGCCCCAGCAAATCCCATGGACGTTCCGTTCTGTTGAAAATAAAATTTGGATGCCCATTCAAAATAACTGTGGTATAAACAAAAATGTAACAATTCCAAAATGAAAACTCTTTCTGCTTTTACTGATGGTTGTTGTAGCAGAGCCCACTCCACTGCCTCCATACCAGATTGATGGGGAATAGAGGTGTACAGCGACTTGACGTCGATGGTACACACTAAAGTAGAGCCTGGTAATTGAATCTCCTTCAATGTTAGTAAAAAATCGTTGGTGTCCTTAATGTAAGACGGCCATTTCTGGACGAATTGTTGAAGAAATTTGTCAATGTATTGACCTAGTGGTTCAAACACTGTCCCACATCCGGTCACAATAGGGCGCATAGGTGGATCGTATAGATTTTTGTGCACCTTGGGGAGCATATAGAGACGTGGTCTTCTCGGAAATTGCACGGTCAAATATTGTTTGGTCTTAGCAGTGATGTGCCCTAATTCAAGGGCATTCGTCAAAATGTCATTGAGGGTAACTTGTAAATCTTCAATGGGATCTTTGTCCAACTCAAAATAAGTAGAAGTGTCAGCCACATGTTCTTCCACCTTGTGAATGTACATTGTTCTGTCCATCACTATGATGGCACCTCCTTTATCTGCTTTCTGGATAAGAATGCTCTTGTTTTCCTGTAGTCCTTTTAGAATGGTTTTATCATATACAGAAAGATTCTTTCTTTTGGTTTTCCTCAAATTCACACTTTCCAGATCGTTTATTACTGATTTTTCAAAAGCTTCCAAGATTTTGTGGGTTGTTGGTGCTTGGAATTTTGATTTGGGTTTGAATTCCAGAAATTCAGGTTCTTCTTTGTCTGTCGAAGGTGGCATAATGTTGGTGAAAAAATGTCTTAATTTTAGGACACGCATAAATTTATAGAATGCTACCTCAATTTCAAGTTTGTTGGTGTCGTACGTGGGTACAAACCCTAATCCTTTATTGAGTACCCTCAATTCATCTTTGGTCAATTCGGTTTTAGAAATATTTAAAACCAGGTTTATCTCATGCTCCTTGTGCGCGCTCCTTCGACCTCCTCTCCTTGTTTTTGCACTGTTTGCTTTTTTGGTGGTTGTTTCCCTGGTGGTTGGCTGGAGTCTCCTCCCTGGGCTAAAAAAGGCTTACTGGGACCTGCTGTTTTGGATGAATCAGTTGTAATTGTTGATGCTTGTGGATCCAACATTTGTGTTTGGGCTGTTGGTCTGTTTGAATTTAAATCGCTATCAGAAACTAGACTTTCTTCAGATATTGTGACTACTTTTTTCTTTTGATATGTTCTCCGTTGTGCATATACCTCGGCCCATGTATATACCTCGTTTAACTTATAGTACAGAGTATCTCGTTTGAACTTTCGTAATTTACCTTCCTGCAGCTCTTTTGAATATTTGTCTAGTTTAGTAGTGATGTCTTCTAGTGATTTGTCCCAGTCTGCCTTATCCATCCGTGATTCCAAATTTTGTTTAATTTCTTCAATCTCATGTGCTAATTCATGAATGGCTTTAGCTAGTTCCTCCACCAGTAACAGAATCAAATCCAAAGAGCATTTATTTAAGATGGAATACCACCTCTCCATAAACTCCTTGTTTAGGTGAAATCTATTCAACATAGGTTTAATTGACATCCTTAGCCCTCGTGGAATTCTTTTTACCCTATGATACTGTACCAGGGTTGATGCGTGCAATTTTTGGTTGATTTCCCGTTTTGCGAGAAATTCTAATTGTTTAAGTTGTTGGATGATGGTGTTTCCCTGTACATTCGAAGTTCTGACATCCTGTATAAGTGCGTAAATGTCATCCGCTTGTTCAGGTGTATATGCTAAAGTTGTTGCTCTGATATCTGTGATGCTTGAAATTTGCTCAAAGGCCATGATTGGTGCTTTCACTCCTTGTGGACAAAGTCTCAAAATGTATTGTAGATGGGAGGAGCACTCAATTTTTTATCACGAAGATTAATAATGAATATAAACTATTTTACAAATTGTGATTTTTTAGGCTATCAGCGTGCTGCTGTGGTGGCACGTATGTCCTGTTACGCGCCTGAACTGAAACCTATCTTAAGAGTCTGAGACCCTTAACCTCAGCGCACTTTTTCTAGGCGCGGTTGTCTCAACGACACTCCGCTTAATTTTTAACACATTCAAAAACAGACTTTAAATTCTCAACATTCGAATTTTATCATGGTTATAAACAAAAAATGATTCAAAACATTGTACAAATTAACTCTGACAAAGCATTATTCATTCAATGCATGATTTTTCTAACATTTACAAATTCAAAACAAACATATTTCTATTGCGTTGATGACTTTTTCTTTTTCGCCCAATGCATTTCAAGCTCTTAAAGCTCTTCCTCAGGGGCCTGTAAACTGAATGATAATTTAATGTTACTACCTGCATAATACAGAAACCCAAAACGTCATTATGTACAGGGAAGTGTTTCCAAAGTCTCTCAAGAGAACATGCTAGAGTATTTAAAACCAAAGATCACCCACACCACTGTGAAATAAAGTTTCAATCTCCTGAAATTTCAAAAAAACAACTCACTGTTATCACTGTCACCAAAATGAATCTAGAACGGAAATAAACACAAAGCATACGGTTTGTACCTCGCAACTACTTTTTACCCGGTGTCTCTGAGTGGGACTCAACTATCACTGTGTTCACCCTCAACTGTGGGTGAACACTGAAAAAGGACTCTAACTACATCCAGTACTTACAAAAACTACGGGCGCCATGTTGAAGGAGGAAAAACGGCTAGTGCTCCAACACTATCAAACTAGAAGGTCTACTTCCCTAACAAAAATCTAATTTAAGAAATAATAAGAGAGTAGTGTGATAGAAAAAAGACAAATCAAAGAATAGAAAAATTAGAAAAATTATGCCATAATACATGTCTTTGCCTACTCATGCATGTTTCTAATATCATCACCATATGCAGTGCTCGCATCTTACTGATGCAGGTTCATAGGCACGAAGATTCAAATGAAACACGATAGATCTACTTTTTCATTTAACCCTTTGGGTTCTTGTGATGACAAAAATCTGATCCAGTGTATCTCTCTTTGGAGGAGGGACCTTGTGAGATCAACCCCCTCATATGTCTTAACAATTTCCAGTATGGAGTACCTGATTTGAGCAATGCTATGGTTGTTATCATTCCAGTGTTTTGACAAATTGCTTTTTACATTTTTATTCCTTATTGTGCTCTTATGTTCCGTTATTCGTTTTTTCAATTTTCTCTCAGTTTTCCCTACGTAAATTTTCCCGCAGGGACATTTAATATAGTAGACTAGGTTATTTGAATTGCAATCCCCGTTGTAATGAAGTGTGATTTCTTTTCCAGTTTGTGGATGATGTAACTTATTTCCAACAATCACATTAGAACAATGTACACAATTCTGGCATTTCTTCATTCCTCTGTAGGTTCCTTCAGTCTCTCTTGTCGGAGTCATCAATAATTCTTTGAGGTTCTTTGACCTTGTGTATGCGAAAATTGGTTTTTTGTCAAAAATGCCATTGAAGTCATCTTCATTCTTTAAAAGATCCCAATGTTTATTGATGATTGATTTTACTCTTTGGGACGATGTAGAAAATTTTGACACAAACACGTGCCTATCCATAGTTTTTTTAGGTTTCTGAATTAACAAGTTGTCTCTACTGTATGAATCGATCCTATTTTTAGCTATGGATAAAATGTCATCTGGGTAACCACGTTCTTTGTATCGTTGGTGTTGTACTGTTAGATTTTCCTTTAAATCTTCCTCTTGGGAACAAATTCTTTTGATTCGCATATATTGTGACACCGGTAGATTGTTTTTCAGGTTCTGGGGATGAAAACTTTGAAATAACAACGAGTTGTTCACATCTGTGTCCTTTCTGAAAACTTTCGTGATGATCTGGGTATCTTCAATCTTAATCAGAACGTCTAGAAATGGCAATTCCTTGTCACTTATGGCGTGAGTGAACTCTATGTTCTCTTCACAATGATTAAGTCTGTCAATTTCATGTTCTAGGCTTTCTTGTGTTCCAGACCATAATACAAATATATCATCTATGAATCTGCGATATAAGATAGCATGTTCCTTCCAAGCATCATTCGTATATATATGATCCGCCTCAAATTTTGCCATATAGGTATTCGCATATGCCGGTGCCCCAGCAAATCCCATGGACGTTCCGTTCTGTTGAAAATAAAATTTGGATGCCCATTCAAAATAACTGTGGTATAAACAAAAATGTAACAATTCCAAAATGAAAACTCTTTCTGCTTTTACTGATGGTTGTTGTAGCAGAGCCCACTCCACTGCCTCCATACCAGATTGATGGGGAATAGAGGTGTACAGCGACTTGACGTCGATGGTACACACTAAAGTAGAGCCTGGTAATTGAATCTCCTTCAATGTTAGTAAAAAATCGTTGGTGTCCTTAATGTAAGACGGCCATTTCTGGACGAATTGTTGAAGAAATTTGTCAATGTATTGACCTAGTGGTTCAAACACTGTCCCACATCCGGTCACAATAGGGCGCATAGGTGGATCGTATAGATTTTTGTGCACCTTGGGGAGCATATAGAGACGTGGTCTTCTCGGAAATTGCACGGTCAAATATTGTTTGGTCTTAGCAGTGATGTGCCCTAATTCAAGGGCATTCGTCAAAATGTCATTGAGGGTAACTTGTAAATCTTCAATGGGATCTTTGTCCAACTCAAAATAAGTAGAAGTGTCAGTCACATGTTCTTCCACCTTGTGAATGTACATTGTTCTGTCCATCACTATGATGGCACCTCCTTTATCTGCTTTCTGGATAAGAATGCTCTTGTTTTCCTGTAGTCCTTTTAGAATGGTTTTATCATATACAGAAAGATTCTTTCTTTTGGTTTTCCTCAAATTCACACTTTCCAGATCGTTTATTACTGATTTTTCAAAAGCTTCCAAGATTTTGTGGGTTGTTGGTGCTTGGAATTTTGATTTGGGTTTGAATTCCAGAAATTCAGGTTCTTCTTTGTCTGTCGAAGGTGGCATAATGTTGGTGAAAAAATGTCTTAATTTTAGGACACGCATAAATTTATAGAATGCTACCTCAATTTCAAGTTTGTTGGTGTCGTACGTGGGTACAAACCCTAATCCTTTATTGAGTACCCTCAATTCATCTTTGGTCAATTCGGTTTTAGAAATATTTAAAACCAGGTTTATCTCATGCTCCTTGTGCGCGCTCCTTCGACCTCCTCTCCTTGTTTTTGCACTGTTTGCTTTTTTGGTGGTTGTTTCCCTGGTGGTTGGCTGGAGTCTCCTCCCTGGGCTAAAAAAGGCTTACTGGGACCTGCTGTTTTGGATGAATCAGTTGTAATTGTTGATGCTTGTGGATCCAACATTTGTGTTTGGGCTGTTGGTCTGTTTGAATTTAAATCGCTATCAGAAACTAGACTTTCTTCAGATGTTGTGACTACTTTTTTCTTTTGATATGTTCTCCGTTGTGCATATACCTCGGCCCATGTATATACCTCGTTTAACTTATAGTCCAGAGTATCTCGTTTGAACTTTCGTAATTTACCTTCCTGCAGCTCTTTTGAATATTTGTCTAGTTTAGTAGTGATGTCTTCTAGTGATTTGTCCCAGTCTGCCTTATCCATCCGTGATTCCAAATTTTGTTTAATTTCTTCAATCTCATGTGCTAATTCATGAATGGCTTTAGCTAGTTCCTCCACCAGTAACAGAATCAAATCCAAAGAGCATTTATTTAAGATGGAATACCACCTCTCCATAAACTCCTTGTTTAGGTGAAATCTATTCAACATAGGTTTAATTGACATCCTTAGCCCTCGTGGAATTCTTTTTACCCTATGATACTGTACCAGGGTTGATGCGTGCAATTTTTGGTTGATTTCCCGTTTTGCGAGAAATTCTAATTGTTTAAGTTGTTGGATGATGGTGTTTCCCTGTACATTCGAAGTTCTGACATCCTGTATAAGTGCGTAAATGTCATCCGCTTGTTCAGGTGTATATGCTAAAGTTGTTGCTCTGATATCTGTGATGCTTGAAATTTGCTCAAAGGCCATGATTGGTGCTTTCACTCCTTGTGGACAAAGTCTCAAAATGTATTGTAGATGGGAGGAGCACTCAATTTTTTATCACGAAGATTAATAATGAATATAAACTATTTTACAAATTGTGATTTTTTAGGCTATAAGCGGAGTGTCGTTGAGACAACCGCGCCTAGAAAAAGTGCGCTGAGGTTAAGGGTCTCAGACTCTTAAGATAGGTTTCAGTTCAGGCGCGTAACAGGACATACGTGCCACCACAGCAGCACGCTGATAGCCTAAAAAATCACAATTTGTAAAATAGTTTATATTCATTATTAATCTTCGTGATAAAAAATTGAGTGCTCCTCCCATCTACAATACATTTTGAGACTTTGTCCACAAGGAGTGAAAGCACCAATCATGGCCTTTGAGCAAATTTCAAGCATCACAGATATCAGAGCAACAACTTTAGCATATACACCTGAACAAGCGGATGACATTTACGCACTTATACAGGATGTCAGAACTTCGAATGTACAGGGAAACACCATCATCCAACAACTTAAACAATTAGAATTTCTCGCAAAACGGGAAATCAACCAAAAATTGCACGCATCAACCCTGGTACAGTATCATAGGGTAAAAAGAATTCCACGAGGGCTAAGGATGTCAATTAAACCTATGTTGAATAGATTTCACCTAAACAAGGAGTTTATGGAGAGGTGGTATTCCATCTTAAATAAATGCTCTTTGGATTTGATTCTGTTACTGGTGGAGGAACTAGCTAAAGCCATTCATGAATTAGCACATGAGATTGAAGAAATTAAACAAAATTTGGAATCACGGATGGATAAGGCAGACTGGGACAAATCACTAGAAGACATCACTACTAAACTAGACAAATATTCAAAAGAGCTGCAGGAAGGTAAATTACGAAAGTTCAAACGAGATACTCTGGACTATAAGTTAAACGAGGTATATACATGGGCCGAGGTATATGCACAACGGAGAACATATCAAAAGAAAAAAGTAGTCACAACATCTGAAGAAAGTCTAGTTTCTGATAGCGATTTAAATTCAAACAGACCAACAGCCCAAACACAAATGTTGGATCCACAAGCATCAACAATTACAACTGATTCATCCAAAACAGCAGGTCCCAGTAAGCCTTTTTTAGCCCAGGGAGGAGACTCCAGCCAACCACCAGGGAAACAACCACCAAAAAAGCAAACAGTGCAAAAACAAGGAGAGGAGGTCGAAGGAGCGCGCACAAGGAGCATGAGATAAACCTGGTTTTAAATATTTCTAAAACCGAATTGACCAAAGATGAATTGAGGGTACTCAATAAAGGATTAGGGTTTGTACCCACGTACGACACCAACAAACTTGAAATTGAGGTAGCATTCTATAAATTTATGCGTGTCCTAAAATTAAGACATTTTTTCACCAACATTATGCCACCTTCGACAGACAAAGAAGAACCTGAATTTCTGGAATTCAAACCCAAATCAAAATTCCAAGCACCAACAACCCACAAAATCTTGGAAGCTTTTGAAAAATCAGTAATAAACGATCTGGAAAGTGTGAATTTGAGGAAAACCAAAAGAAAGAATCTTTCTGTATATGATAAAACCATTCTAAAAGGACTACAGGAAAACAAGAGCATTCTTATCCAGAAAGCAGATAAAGGAGGTGCCATCATAGTGATGGACAGAACAATGTACATTCACAAGGTGGAAGAACATGTGGCTGACACTTCTACTTATTTTGAGTTGGACAAAGATCCCATTGAAGATTTACAAGTTACCCTCAATGACATTTTGACGAATGCCCTTGAATTAGGGCACATCACTGCTAAGACCAAACAATATTTGACCGTGCAATTTCCGAGAAGACCACGTCTCTATATGCTCCCCAAGGTGCACAAAAATCTATACGATCCACCTATGCGCCCTATTGTGACAGGATGTGGGACAGTGTTTGAACCACTAGGTCAATACATTGACAAATTTCTTCAACAATTCGTCCAGAAATGGCCGTCTTACATTAAGGACACCAACGATTTTTTACTAACATTGAAGGAGATTCAATTACCAGGCTCTACTTTAGTGTGTACCATCGACGTCAAGTCGCTGTACACCTCTATTCCCCATCAATCTGGTATGGAGGCAGTGGAGTGGGCTCTGCTACAACAACCATCAGTAAAAGCAGAAAGAGTTTTCATTTTGGAATTGTTACATTTTTGTTTATACCACAGTTATTTTGAATGGGCATCCAAATTTTATTTTCAACAGAACGGAACGTCCATGGGATTTGCTGGGGCACCGGCATATGCGAATACCTATATGGCAAAATTTGAGGCGGATCATATATATACGAATGATGCTTGGAAGGAACATGCTATCTTATATTGCAGATTCATAGATGATATATTTGTATTATGGTCTGGAACACAAGAAAGCCTAGAACATGAAATTGACAGACTTAATCATTGTGAAGAGAACATAGAGTTCACTCACGCCATAAGTGACAAGGAATTGCCATTTCTAGACGTTCTGATTAAGATTGAAGATACCCAGATCATCACGAAAGTTTTCAGAAAGGACACAGATGTGAACAACTCGTTGTTATTTCAAAGTTTTCATCCCCAGAACCTGAAAAACAATCTACCGGTGTCACAATATATGCGAATCAAAAGAATTTGTTCCCAAGAGGAAGATTTAAAGGAAAATCTAACAGTACAACACCAACGATACAAAGAACGTGGTTACCCAGATGACATTTTATCCATAGCTAAAAATAGGATCGATTCATACAGTAGAGACAACTTGTTAATTCAGAAACCTAAAAAAACTATGGATAGGCACGTGTTTGTGTCAAAATTTTCTACATCGTCCCAAAGAGTAAAATCAATCATCAATAAACATTGGGATCTTTTAAAGAATGAAGATGACTTCAATGGCATTTTTGACAAAAAACCAATTTTCGCATACACAAGGTCAAAGAACCTCAAAGAATTATTGATGACTCCGACAAGAGAGACTGAAGGAACCTACAGAGGAATGAAGAAATGCCAGAATTGTGTACATTGTTCTAATGTGATTGTTGGAAATAAGTTACATCATCCACAAACTGGAAAAGAAATCACACTTCATTACAACGGGGATTGCAATTCAAATAACCTAGTCTACTATATTAAATGTCCCTGCGGGAAAATTTACGTAGGGAAAACTGAGAGAAAATTGAAAAAACGAATAACGGAACATAAGAGCACAATAAGGAATAAAAATGTAAAAAGCAATTTGTCAAAACACTGGAATGATAACAACCATAGCATTGCTCAAATCAGGTACTCCATACTGGAAATTGTTAAGACATATGAGGGGGTTGATCTCACAAGGTCCCTCCTCCAAAGAGAGATACACTGGATCAGATTTTTGTCATCACAAGAACCCAAAGGGTTAAATGAAAAAGTAGATCTATCGTGTTTCATTTGAATCTTCGTGCCTATGAACCTGCATCAGTAAGATGCGAGCACTGCATATGGTGATGATATTAGAAACATGCATGAGTAGGCAAAGACATGTATTATGGCATAATTTTTCTAATTTTTCTATTCTTTGATTTGTCTTTTTTCTATCACACTACTCTCTTATTATTTCTTAAATTAGATTTTTGTTAGGGAAGTAGACCTTCTAGTTTGATAGTGTTGGAGCACTAGCCGTTTTTCCTCCTTCAACATGGCGCCCGTAGTTTTTGTAAGTACTGGATGTAGTTAGAGTCCTTTTTCAGTGTTCACCCACAGTTGAGGGTGAACACAGTGATAGTTGAGTCCCACTCAGAGACACCGGGTAAAAAGTAGTTGCGAGGTACAAACCGTATGCTTTGTGTTTATTTCCGTTCTAGATTCATTTTGGTGACAGTGATAACAGTGAGTTGTTTTTTTGAAATTTCAGGAGATTGAAACTTTATTTCACAGTGGTGTGGGTGATCTTTGGTTTTAAATACTCTAGCATGTTCTCTTGAGAGACTTTGGAAACACTTCCCTGTACATAATGACGTTTTGGGTTTCTGTATTATGCAGGTAGTAACATTAAATTATCATTCAGTTTACAGGCCCCTGAGGAAGAGCTTTAAGAGCTTGAAATGCATTGGGCGAAAAAGAAAAAGTCATCAACGCAATAGAAATATGTTTGTTTTGAATTTGTAAATGTTAGAAAAATCATGCATTGAATGAATAATGCTTTGTCAGAGTTAATTTGTACAATGTTTTGAATCATTTTTTGTTTATAACCATGATAAAATTCGAATGTTGAGAATTTAAAGTCTGTTTTTGAATGTGTTAAAAATTAAGCGGAGTGTCGTTGAGACAACCGCGCCTAGAAAAAGTGCGCTGAGGTTAAGGGTCTCAGACTCTTAAGATAGGTTTCAGTTCAGGCGCGTAACAGGACATACGTGCCACCACAGCAGCACGCTGATAGCCTAAAAAATCACAATTTGTAAAATAGTTTATATTCATTATTAATCTTCGTGATAAAAAATTGAGTGCTCCTCCCATCTACAATACATTTTGATTATTTCCTGAAGCCATTTCTGGCAGAAGTTACGTCATATTTACGAGAGACAACCGATTTCATCACAAAAATTGAAGGAACCTCATTTAATGAAAAAACTCAGATAATGGTGAGATTTGATGTTACTTCCCTTTATACAAAAAATACCCCCAGAAGAAGCTCTGGAAGTGATCCAACTGTATCTGGAGAAAAGAATGCGACCCCACAGGGTTCCAACAGAATTCATTGTTCAACTAGCAGATTTGGCTTTGAAGAAAAACTATTTTAAATTTGAGGATCAATTCTATGTACAAGTGAAGGGGACTGCCATGTGATGTCCTTTTGCTCCAGAGATGGCGGTCCTCTTCATGGCTCAATATGAAGACAAGTTCATTGAAAACAATAATCCATACAAAAAGAATATAATACAATGGCTACGGTACATTGATGACGTCTGGTGCCTATGGGAAGGCAGCCAGACTGAATTGACGTCGTTCCATGAATGGATAAATTCAAGACATGCAGACATTACATTTTCTATACAATCCAGCATACCCAACTTGACCTTTCTGGATGTAGAGGTGAAACCTGTTGAGAATGAATTGAAGACTACATTGTATAAAAAGGAGACTGACAAGAACACAATTCTGCACTATGAAAGTGCTCACCCGAAGAGTCTGAAGGAGAACCTCCCATATGGGCAACTACTTAGAATTAGGAGAAACTGCTCCATGACACCAGAATTTGAAAAACTTGCTGCGTCCTTCTGTAAAGAAATACAAAAAGAGAGGTTATTGAAAAAACTGCTTAAACACTCAACTAAAAGAGACAGATTTACGCCTAAAGAATGTCTTCTCCAAGTAAAAGATAAAAAAACGTTGGATAGATTAGTATGTGTTTCAACATATGGTCCAGAGACTAACAGATTTAGACAAACCATCTTAAAGAACTGGCATTTATTAGAAAACTTAGAATGCCCGATCCCCAAACCACTCTTCGCATGAAAGAAAAATCCAAGCATTGGCCAACAAATAATTAGAGCTGACAACGCTGTACCAAAACCTGAAAATGTTATTTTTTGTCTCAATGGAATTCAAAGCCTATTTAAGGACAGAGCAAATGTGGAAACTGCATTGCCTGCGGAGACACCATAGAAGGTACAGAATGTGTCCATGAAAACGTAAGATGGAAACACACTGAGTTCACAAACTGCAAGACAAAAAATGCAGTTTACGCAATCATTTGCCCTTGCAAAAAAATCTATATAGGGAAAATCAACCAACAAGTTGATACAGGAATCACCCAACACCGATCCAGAATAAAGAAAAAAGTTATAACTGCACCCATGGTAGAACACTTTGTGGAAAAATGCCACAATGGAATGCAATTTAAATGGACAGTACTGGCAAGTTTTAAAGCTTCAAAAACCTTGACAGATATTGAAAACCTGCTACTACGCAAAGAGGCGTATTTAATTCTGAAATTTAACAGCGCAACAGTTGGTCTAAACAGTAGGACAGAATTGGCAAGAATATAAAATACTACAATGCCCAGAATGCACTGCTTAGTTACACGAAAACTTGTTATCCCAAATGCATGTATATGCCATTGAGAACCACAACACCCATGATTCAAAAGAAAGAAGCCATTTATGAGATGCTTCCAATTGCAAATGCTGCCATTCTATCTCGAGGAACCAGATAAGAGCGAACAGAATATTAGCAAGGTAAAAGCGATTCCACTCGAACCCTGCTTCTCAGATAGATGCAAATTAAGATTGTGAGCGTTGTCTAAA
Source organism: Lissotriton helveticus (assembly GCF_964261635.1). NCBI lineage: Eukaryota > Metazoa > Chordata > Amphibia > Caudata > Salamandridae > Lissotriton > Lissotriton helveticus. The sequence goes on along the minus strand of NC_136067.1, from coordinate 382,861,594 downwards.
TACGAACTAAAATTCTGTATTACAGAAGGACGCACTAAGTAAACACACAGGAAGACGAAAGTCCATGATTGAAGCCTTCAAAGGTACGCCGGCTTTTCTTAAAGAATAAAATATCGCGGTCAACAACCGACTTAATAACGTGTTTGGTAAATCACACACTTTGTTTATTCACAGCTCATAAATATGACCTGAAACTCTGTATCACAAAAGGACGTGCCAAGTAATTGAATATCACATTACGAAGACGAGAGCCTGTTCGCAAAGTTATCAAAGGTATGCCTGCAATTTGAAGAACAAGGTAACGCGGTCATTAACCGCTCCAATAACATTATGAACGCCTTGAGTAAACTAATCGATTTGTGTGTTTACAGCACACTGCTTCCAAGGTATATTAAAAGATTTTTAATTACACTCATTAGTGAAAGTTTCAAGCCTTCTCATAACTAATGGCCTGTCATCTTTCACACTGGGTGGATAAACGAAACGAAAAATAGAAGCCCATAGTAAAACGAATCTGGCTGCAAGAGAATGTAGGCTTTTTATAAGCTACACAGTGCAGTCTTGTACTGAAACCTTTACACAGGCAAATAATAGCAGGAACAACCATAACATTTGGTTCCTTTCGTCACACAGATAAAGAAAATCGAATTGAGACACACTGTCGCCAAGGTATATTAATTAGCGTGCAAATTAAAAGAGAAAGCAAACATTTAAAAAGGGAGCTCCAGTTAATTGTGTATTTGTTTTAAATTTTATTTTATACATCCTAATTTCAGAAACCAACAGTGGTGCCAAAAATGAAGAGCCATGACGAGAGTCCGTATATTCACTATTAGAGACTTGAAACACATTGGCATTATCAAACTATATGATAGGAACATGGAGGGATTATAAATTACATTTTTGACTATAGACAGAGAATAAGTCCCATGCATTTGACACCAATGGTTTCCCTGTGTTCTCTCTTTTCTCTCATTTTTCCTTAATTGAAATGTTGATATGCATAATATTTTTAGAATGCTTGTGAAACAATATCTAAATATGAAATAAGATTTTGACTTAGAAGCTAAAAGGTAGCACAAAACTTCTAAGATAATAGGATATTTCTGCTCATGATTTTTTCACTAAATGTTTGTTTATATTGTGTATTCAAAGCACAATGTTGTTGTTTAATGTTTTGTTTACCACATGTACATAAGCTTTGTCTGTATATAGACTTTGTCTTGAGTATATAACAAAGATTAAAAAAAGTTAAAGAAAAGGTATAACTAAAGTACCAGATCAAATGGAAGTAATATAATTTTGTCTAGCGTTAATTCAAAGACGCCAAATCAATACAGGCCCTGACCTTCCCCCCCCTGTAATAAATATATCAAGTGTGACATTCTAAAATGTTCTCAAATGTATGCTATAATTTGTTCAATTACGGGGTATATGACTCTATTGAACTCTAGGAAAAACTTTGTTCTAATGGATGTCTCCAGAACCTCTTTCAGACTTTATAGACCCAGACAAAATTCTACTGGACTTTTCTCTTTTCTCATACCATCCTGCTGGAATATTTATTAGGGAAATTAACTTCCCTGTTAGCTGCCTCTTTAATGGCACATAGGTTATTTTGACATTCACACAATATTGTCCTTTTCTCTGTATTATTGTATAATTCCTCCATTTTTTTTTTTTTAGTGAGGTCATGCATGATGCACGGATTATGAGTTGCAGAATCTCACCCGGAATAGTTAGTATTCCGGGTGAGATACTGCTCCAGTCCATTATACGTGGCCAGGTGACCCTGTACCTAATAATTCAAAGTCTGTTAAAACTGAGCCCTATTTCACTGGGTCCTGGTGAGACGTCTGCAGGTACACATCTTGAGGCTTTGGGCAAAAGCACAGCCTGGCCTCACCTTGCAGTATACTCTAGGATTGGTCGTGGTAGTACTTTTTTAAAAACACATACAATGGAAAAGCATTTACATCTCAGAGTGTCAATATGATTCAAGGAACCGGAATTTAATTCCATGAGTTTTGCAGCACCATAGCCTAGCTTGACCCTAGCCTGAGCCCCTCCACACCAGCTCCCATCCTACATATGCCGTCCTGCTGTCGTTTTCTGCCTGCTGTAAGCAGTTGGAAAATGCCAGTTGATTTATCCCCAGAATTGGTAAATAACCAGTGGAAAGGGTCCCAGGATTTCTGGGATCTGCTTCTTATTTTACCCAACCTGGGATATAAAACTCATAATGGCTGGATATTGGTGCAGGTATTCTGTCTGGAATCCGAGATTCCTTCTCCCCAGTATCGTCATACTAAACTCAGTCTAACTTGTATTCAGGACCTAAATGTTTTAAGGAGCCCTGAGCAATTCAGATCCCCTAAGAAGGAACTTAAAGATTTCTCAGACCATCTTGATCTTCAACTGAACCAATATCCTGATCACTGTTTCTTCTCTAACATTCTCTCTATTGATCAAGTCTAGTAAGCTATTATCCTTATCAGTTCTACACTTTAACACCTATTACTATTGTGTTAATTTTATTATCTGTTGTGGGCAGCTGTTTACCCCGGCTGACCCAGTGTATCAATTTCTTGTCCATCAGTATATGTAGAACACTCCTTTATTAAAGCAAACTATATGTGCCTACCATTCCCTGGCTAATCTAATTAATTCCACTTTCGACCTGTGCTGTCAAGAGCTTTGAGTGTGGTCCAGCAAGAAGCTTTCTTGACTATCAAATCAACAAAGTGATTAAAAACACCAACTTTTGTCTCATGCTATTGAGAAGGAACTAGTTACTGTACTGAATTGAACTGAGGGCCTTGGACCTATCGAGGCTCTGGAGTTGTAAAATTATCTGTGCTAGAGCCCCAAAAGAAAAAGATCACAAAACTGCAAAGCCTACAAAATCAAGTAGCCAAACTTTGTCTCAGTTTATAGAAATGAGATCACGTCTCCTGGTCCCCAAAGATCTTCAATGGCATTTGCACATAGAGAGTTAACTTCAGTCATCTGTGTATGAGAGGCTATTGCCGAGGGATAGAGGACTTAGGCCAAACCTTATGTTATCCCAGTCTTGATATTGCAATCAAGCAAGACCTACCTAATTGCACTAACGAATTAGAATCACAGGAAACAGGAAGGATGTTCGATCAGGGTGCTGGGCACCCAACATTTGAAGCCGGCGTGACTTAGTCAAGTAAAAGCTGAAAGCAAATCTATTCTAAGAGGTGTTACCATCACCCCAGAATGTTCACCAGCCTGCCCCACTGCCTTCATGAGTGACATGGCCTCGAAAAGCATTTAGGCACCAAAAGGAAAGCCCTCAATTGAATAAGCTGCTGTTGATCGCTACCAGCCTCTGGAAAAGACACATCAGTGTTTGGGTTAAGTAGGCGGATTTCTATATGATTTTTATTTACAAACCGATGCAGCCTTCTAAAGTGGCTTTTGCATATCATTTAAATGAATATAGTTCATACATATTCAGTAACTAATTTAATGGTCAGGCGGTTGTAGATAACAAGGCTGAATGTCATTTGGATCTGTGTCGTCTTAATTCAGAAGTGTCATTGACGTGTCTGGCCCCAAGGTCCCAGCTACCACCTAAGCAAGTTTAAACATTGTCAGGGCCAGTCACAAAGGTAACTTACACTTATAAGTCATTTGCATGTGTAATTTACTCAAAAAAATGTGATTTACTTTTCTACTTTTAGCTATTTACAACATTTGAGTGTAAAGTTACTTAATAGACTTGAATGTCTCCACCCCTTCAGATTTAGACGTGGAGTCAGAATAATCCTAATTTGTGACTGTATAGTTACATCATGTAATTTACAACCTCTCCCTGGCAGGAAGTCACAAGGGTGTTGGCCAAAGGGCGAGCTTCAAAGGTGAAGAGCAAATGGGGAACACTTGGGAGAGGGACTGCCTTATTGTTGAGGTAGACAGGCAGATACTTGGGAAGGGAATGGAAGGGGAAACCAGTCGGCAACCCGATTTTCCAGGGTCCTGTAGCCCCCTTGGTAGTCACACCTCTGGGTTGGGCTAGGGAGCTCTGGACACCAAAATAGGGTTCCTGCCATGTTGGAAGTGGGCAGACGGTATATCCTGGGATAGTCAGATGCAACACTGCAGGAAGTGAACCTGGTAGCCCATTGGCCAACAACTACATCCTATCCGGAGGGTATTTTCTGAGCATATAACGAGCACTCCTGCCACCCAGAACTCCGATCTCAATGGAGAGAAGAGGACCAAACAAGTACTGTCCTGCTGCACCGAGGAACTGGCAAAGAGGCTGCACCTTCTGAACCTGGTTGCTAGCAAAGGAGAAGGGACTGTGCCTTCTGTGTCCTTCTCCTGGAGAAGTCGTCTCCAGAGCTCAGTCGAAGCAAGAGACTCCAAGGGTTGGTTGACTAACCTCCTATCTGCAGCACATGGCCACAACAGGTGAAGAAGCCTGCTCGGGCATGTTGGTAGTCCAGAGTTGCACTTAAGTCTGCTGGACCTGGAGATCCGCCGGAGTGCAGCCTGGTCACCCAGAAGACAAGCTATCGCCAAGAAAGGATTTGGCTGTATCCACGATAACGGGTGACTGGTTGCCCTGTGGCAACTGGACTTCTGCCAAGACTGAGAGAACTTTGAGGGATTTCGAAACCGTGGCCAGGAGCACCTGAGTTGGTGGTTGAGGAGGTGGTGCAGTTGTCCCTGTAGAATCTCCTGCACTCCTGCATGCGTTGGCCGTAAGTATTGACACTGGTATTTTTTCCTATTACCTATATAATCTTCCTGTTCAAGACATGGTGCCTTGCACTCTCTTCCTTTGCTTGTTTGTCATCATCGTTCCATATGTCATTGAGATCTACTTCCTTTCCTCCCGCCCATCTAGGAGTCTACGTTCCTGTGGGGAGTCTTTTTGTGTCTCCTCCTCCAGAACCACACATTCCCGTAGGGCATGTCTCAACTGGTTATAACGCAACTATTGTGTCGCTGAAATACAATACTCCTTTCTCATGAAGGTGAAGGGAACCATCCTGCTCACTTCCCACACCAGCGAGGGAAGGTCGATGTTGTTCCATCCCAGAAACCCATGCATAGCCACCATGGGCCGCAATCTGGAGCCCTCCCACAATGTCGTCCTCTGGGTTAGCCAATGGCCCCACCGCATCTCTCTGGTCAGCCTCCTCTGAATATCCACCACTGTCCTTGTCGCCGGGCTTGCTTTGGGCAGCAACTTACCCCCATATAACATGTGCAGGTAACTCCTGTATCCCATTCCTATCCTGTCCGGTTGGAATGCTGGGTCTTCCCCCCCAATCTGCATATGGTCAGTCATGAACTATGCTCGCCTGTGCTGCTTTGTAATATTTCCGAACGTTTGGTAAGGCTATGCCTCCCTCAAATTTAGATCTCTCAAGGACTCTCCTAGCAATGAAAGTCTATCCTCCCATCCAAAGCAGTTTCTGCACAAGTGTGTTTACCTTATTAAAGAATTCATCTGGAATCTTATAAAGACTGTTCTGGAGTACATATAAGAATCTGGGAGTGCCACCATTTCGAACATCTCTGCTTTCCCCAACTGCGAAAAACAGCAATGATTGCCAGTGTTTCATGTCTTGCTGTAGTCTTTTGAGCACTGGTCCCAGGTTTGCGTCCTTGTACGAGTCTGGATATTTAGAAATCCATATCCCCAGATACTTAAACTCTTCTACCTCTATCCACAGCAGCAGCACAAGTGTGTCCCCCTGGTTCCATCCTCCCATCGGGAACAAGAAGGGCTTATTCCAATTAATGGCGAACCCTAAATGGTTCCCGAATGCACAGGAAATATCCAGTAGTCTGTCCAGTGTTGGGGCCACTTTCGTCAAGTATAATGAGATATTGTCAACATACAATGAAAAATGCATTCATCCTGTCCATCACCCACCGGCCAACCCCATACCTGTGCATCTATCCGCACCCATTCTGCCAAGACTTCAATTACCAGGGCAAACAACATTGGCAAAAGAGGACAGCCCTGACGCGTTCCCCTGTGCACTCATAATTCCTGTGATGTGTGGCCATTAATACACACTCTGGTCGTTGGCTGATCATGGAGCAGTTTGATCCACCTGACGTATCTGGTGAAAAAACTCATCTTAGCTAGCCCCCCAAAGAGGTATGTCCATTCTACCAAGTCGAAGGCCTTGTTTGCCTCTGGTGAGGCAATCCCCCTTCCTGACAGCAAGTCTCCAGCTGCTGCCAAGTCGTTGTGTAACTGTTTCAAGTTCAGCCTGGTTGAGCAACCCCGGCATAAAGCCATTCTGATCCGGGTGTTCCAGCTGTCACCAACGCCTGTAGTCTGGTCACTAGGAGTTTGGCCAGAATCTTAAGCAGTAATAGGGGCTGGTATGATTTGCATCTATCTCAAGGCTTTCAAGTCTTTGGAATAAGCCACACTGTTGCCGAGCGCTGGTTTTTTCCGGAATTCATCTGGCTCATGGCAGAGAATACTTCCTCTGCTGTAATATCTTACTCTAAGTCTCTCCTGTGGTCCCTGCCCAATCTTCTTAAGGGGGCAATCTTTTATAAAGGCTAGCACTTCCTGTTCAAGGACCTGCAAGTGTGTATTGTAAAAGTTTTCTAGGTAGCTGGCAAATTCTCCACTATCTCCCAGCTTCTTCTCCCTGTGGCCCCAGAGTCGACCTTTAATTCTCTAATGGACATACTGTCCCTTTCCGTACTTCCAATCCATGCCAGCAATTTACCTGTCTTATTCCCCCCTTCATAAATCCTTTTCCGTTTCACCAGGTACAACGGTTAGGCCTCATGGTTAGCAACTGCCTGGTACCTGGCGCTCTTTAGATCAATAGCGGTCTTGTCAGGGGGGGTTGGTGTCTCTGCGTATTCCTGCTGTAGCTGAGTCAGTTCCCCCACCAAAGTGCCAATCTAGTATGTCTCTTCCTTCTGTCCCCAACATCCCCAGTGATAATGACTCCCCTGATTGTGGCCTTATATATGCCTCCCAGAGTGTCACAGGGCTCTGCACCGAGGTCTATTTTTCTCAAAATAGTGTTTGGAGGCTTTACCTAGAAGTTTGACCTTCTGCTCGTTGGACAAGCCCTATGTTTACTTTTTCCACATCCCCATGGTTTCTGAATATTATGGATCACGTCACTCAGAGGTGTATGATTACTTATTCCCCACGCTAAGAATGTAGCCTCACTAAATCTAGGGAGCGAGTCACCAGTGGTTAAGAAATAATCAAGCCTTGTGTGCATTTAGTGTGCACCGGGGTAAAAGGAATACCCTCTCTATTTTTCGTGGAGAGTTTTCCAAATGTTGCACAACCCTAAAACTTGTGCGAAGCTCTACTTTGGTTGTCTCCCCATCCACCTTTGAGTTCATCTTATCCAGATTTGTATCTAGTACCAAATTAAAGTCGCCGCCTTCCACCATTAGTGCCGGGGGCTACAGTAGAATATTTCACACTTTGTGTAGTGTTGCGCACTGGAGCCCGAGGGGGCATAAATATTAATCAGCCACACTGCTTCGCCCTCGTGTACCTCCAGGATCGCAGTTAAGCACCCATGTGTATATGTGCTCTGCACGTGCAACTGGAGTGCTTTATTAAGAAGAATCATCACCCCTCTCGAACCTGAGGTATATTTTGTGTATCCCACCAGTCTCTATCTCCCCTTCCACATGCTACAATGCTGTCCATCGGTGAGGTGTGTCTCCTACCCTCTCCTTACCTTACCGTATAGTCGCACTCCTCTGTTCGGGGGCTGGGGTATGACTGCATTCTTACCTGCCACATCGGCTCTTCAGCCAAGGGTCACCTACTTCCAACCATGGCCCAAATGCTCTCATGGGCTCCGTACTGTTGCCAGGCGGGCACCATCTTGCCTGCTCGATCTAGGCAGCCATGCCAGCAATAAACCTAAATTCCGCGCTCCTCACAAGGGTAACCAAGACATGAGTAACCCCCTCAGTATCACAGGGGTGTGCCCACCCACGGCAAGGTCCGCTGGTGGTGAAACTCAGGATTTCCAGCTCTGGGTCCTCTTGCGGGCGCTGGAGCTCCATATATCACATCCTACAAAATGGACGATTAGACCCCGCCCACCCATATTCACACCTAAACATCCTGTAAAGGATTGAGGGAGGCTAAACTATAGATCAGGAGTAAAGGACGAAACCACTCATCTAATCCCATAATGTTTGAACAAACAATATTGATGCTAACTGTTTTACAAGAAAACCTTTTTGCTAATCTTATTTCTATATTTGACCTGACCATATTTCACCACTTCTTCCTGACAGTTCTGTTGCTTACTTACCATATTTTCCTTACTTTTTATTTTAAACCTTTTTTTTTTTTTGTTATTCAGCACCAAAGCAATTATAGTTTTACAGCTTTGTATCAATCCCAACACTCACTGTTGAGATTGAGAATTCCAATGACATTCCAGAGTCTCGCGCACCAGTCCTGTGCAGGGTTCACCATGTGTCTCTAAAGTCTTTCAATGGACCCCAAACCTTATTGAACGTCCGTGGAGAACCCCATGCTTTGTACACTGTGGATTCAACCTTCATGCACCAGTTTAAACCGGTCTTTCACAGCATCTGCGTCGGAGGCTCTCCACTGACATATTTGGACCTCATTTGCCCCCACGATGTCCAAGAATGCCACCTTCACCCCAACCTTAAATGTTTCTATCAGAAATGCACCAGCCCACTCAGTGCCAGAAGGCCTTTATCTTGGTTCTGAGTTCTGGGTGCCAGGGTTACTCTTTATATCCTCAGAAAATACCCTCCGGATAGGATGTGGTTGTTGGCCTTCCTCATGATAACTACTACCTGCTATCCCAAGATATACCATTCTGCCCACCTCCAACATGGCAGAACCCCCATCTTGGTTTCCACGGCTCCCTTGCCCTACTTAGAAGTGTGACTTCCAAGGGGGTTACAGGCCCCAGGTAAACCAGGTTGGCAACTGGTTTCACCTTCCCTTCCCAAGTGGCTGCCTGTCTACCTCAACAGTAGGGCAACCTCTTGTCTAATTTGTCCCCACGTGCTCTTCAAAGACAATTTCACCTTTGAAGCTTGCCTTTTGGCAAACACCCTTGTGGCTTCCTGCTAGGGACAGGTACAGGCCCGGACTGGCCGTTGCGGGCACCGGGCAATCCCCCGGTCGGCCGCATGGGTGGGGGCTGGTTTTGGGCCGGAGGGGGCCGTTTTTGTTACAGGGCCATTTTTGCAGCATAGCTGCAAAAACGGCCCTGTAACAAAATCGGCCGAAAACCGGCCCTCGCAAAGAGTGCGGTCGCACCCCCAGGGGAGAGGGGGGGCCGGCTGAGCACTTTGCCAGGGCCGATTTCGGTCCCCAGTCCGGCCCTGGACAGGTAGCACCTCTCTCCCTTGCTTGCTGCTATTGTCTTCTTTCATAGGAGTCATTTGTACGTCTCCCCAGAGGGCAGAAAGCTTTCTTAAGGAAAAAACCCCTGTGCAGCCGTGGATTGAGGCCAGGGATTTAGGGCAACAAAGTGACAACTTAGTAAAAGTTGCACACAGCAACAAGGTACATTAAATCCGATTTGGGAATCAAGTCGGGTTCAATGTAACGAGTTGCTTGTTGCTTCACAGTATCGACTTTAAGTCAGTCAGAAGGTAGCAGGGCTGCCCCACCCTACGCAACCCTCTGTCACTCTACTCTGCGCAGATCCACTCCACTCTATGCTACTCCAATCAATACAATGCCATTCTATGGCACTCTACGCCACTCCAGTCTACGCCTCTTCACTCCACTCCATACAGTGCCACTCTACGGTAGTCTTCGCCACTTCAGTCTGGGCCACTCTACTGTACTCTACATCACTCCACTCTACGCCACTCTACTCTACGTCACTCCACACTACTATGCGCCACTCTCTTCTGATCCACACACTACATTACAGTAATGGCAAGCAGGGTGACAGTTATTGATGGTAGAGATTACTTTTCGGACACAAAAAATAAGATGATCTTTGTCTCCTAAAGATATAGAAAGTGGGTTCCAGACGATGACATTACAGGAGCAAGCATTTGCAAAGCCAATAAGCCTTGCCTATGTGAGAGCTATTTTCTTTGCAAGCGTCGTTTGGTTAAGTGTGGTTGCTGTTCAGTATGGTTACAAGTTAGCTTTGCAAATGCTTGTTCCTGTAATGTAATCCTCTGGAACTCACTTTCTATATTTTTAGGAGAGAAAGATCATCTTATTTTTTGTGTCTGAAAAGTAATCTCTACCATCAATAACTGTCGTCCTGCTTGCTATTACTGTAATGTAGTGCAAGGACATCATCGAATATCTGTGCACCTTACAAATTCAAATCAAATCAAATCAAATTTATTGGAGTTACTGGCCTTAAATTGTACACATATACGCTGATGATACCCAGCTGTTACTTCGGATGAGCAGTGTGGAACCAGTTTTAGAAACTTTCCAGCAATGTCTGTTGAAGTTATCAAAATGGTTAACAGCCACTAGCTGATTCATTTTAAAACAAAACTGAGCATATGGTAGTTGGTGGGAGGGCTGACCTCTTATTTGCCTACCACAATGTATATATAGCCTTGCCATATATGAACACCTAGGACCTTGAGAATATGCTTCTGTACCTACCAACACATAGGCCTCACAGTCAGGACTACTGTCTCATCGCAATGCCCTCCAATTAAGGCTGCCGAAATTCTTTATTGCACATTTCCAGATCGCGCTGAATAACCTAATAAAGGCTCTGAGACCGGCAATAGGTGCCTTGCTAAATCTTTGCTTAGAAATTTCACTGGCTGTACACTACAGTTTAAAGCATTCAGTATTATTAAGAAATGTCTTTACCACTCAAAATTGCATTTTCTAAGACTTCGTTTTCAGCACTACACAACGAGATCCTTGAATTCTTCTGGTTTGGGTCTTCTGCAAATTCCCCTTTGTAGATTAGACAACTGGGTAATTTCCGTTCTAGGATCCACTCTCTACGGATCTCGTTACTGCTTTTTCTCAAACTTACACCTGATCCTAGCCAATTCCATAGGCTTCTCAAAACACTTCTGTTAACTGTGCTTAGCTTTCTGTTGAGCAATTCTTTTTCCTCAGTAGGGATAAAGTTCTTGAAACCCTCAAGTGCCAAGAAGCCCTCAAGGGTGTACAAGTGCTTTGTATACCATACCATAACATACATGCCTTTAGTTCCATAAACATTTCTTTACCATCAGCTCCAGTGTCAGTTGTCTTACTTGCCACGGAGTGAGCAGAAGAAACGTATTCCTTACCTGCTCTACAGCATTGTATTTATTTGTCTCAAAATGTTGCTTTGCCTGTTGTTTTTCATATTGTGGAATGATAACGGAACTGGTGACAAGCTGTCTAATATTATAAATTACTTTATCTGAGTCACTTGGTAAACCATCAGAGGTCATTCTAAATGTGTCAAGTAGAACAAATGTAATTCAAGGTCCATTCTAAGGTATTGCGACTATGAGGCACAGAGGTCGGCAGTTATAGCTTTCCAATTTTGTAGTCGCTCAGACTACCTTCTCCACAGCCATGCCCCCACTTTCCACAACCTCTCAGTGCAACTTCAACATGGCTGCCATTGCTGGTCTTCTATGAGCTCCAGCCGCACTGCTGACTCCCATGCCATATCACTTCTGGCACAGTATGATATCCTGTGATCATTAAGTGCATACCAGCGGATGTGAAGATTGTGGCTGCAGTCCAGAGTATGGCAGGACTGTCCCAACTACCTTTCAAGGAAGTTGTAGATCATCAGGTGCCTGGCACATCAGCCTAGTCAATACTTCACATGGCATAGCAGGGTCTTTTCAGCAATCCAAGAGAAAATGTGTACCAATGATTATAGGCACACACAAATGAGTGCCAGAAACAGATAATAATATTAATTTTCAGGGGAAGGGCAACACAGTATCCCCAGTTCACTTTTGACCGGGCACTTACCGGACCCTCTCTCCAGCAAGCTTCTACATTAGAAATTACATCCCAAGCCAAAAGCTGACTTTCAGTTTTTCAAAGGCCTTGTAGTTCAGATATTCGATTTAAAGTCTCAGGAAGAAAAAAGGATCTTAAAAACACAAACAAATCTTGCTTCTTCTATAATGTACTTAACTTCAGTTTAATATGAAAGGTGGTATTATGAATGGGACATTAATGTGTCAGCTCTAACACAGAGTATGTATCTTAATTCACAACATTCTTTTCCACCCCTTGGTGTTACTTCAAGGGGCCCCATTCTGATTCAGGTGGAGTGATATCTGTGTGCGAGACACCACCCTCTTATGAGTGCTTGATTAGCAAATCAGCTTTGATATGGTCCCACTAACAACTCAGTACGTGAAATTGCACAAACTTACCTGCATCCTTGATGATTGACACAGGACCTTTTGGGTGATAATTGAAACATATTCTGTAAACTGATGACATTTCAGCAATCACTTGATCTAAAAACAGAAAAGTGACACATCCTCTAAGTTCATGTACCAAAGGCTAGATGTACTATTCACACACAATGAGCAACTATAATATTTAAAGAGTTCTAGGGGAGGAATACTTCATGACCATTTATCAAGAGGGTCCCTCAGTTAACCTCTTGGATGTCCAAAGATATTGGAGTAGACGCCTCACTCACTTATCGTGACATGCTTCATCGTTGGCGCCTATCCACACCCTAGTAGGATGGTACCACCAGGACTGACTCAACCAAAGATAGAATGGGAGTTCTTGAATTAGAATAAACTGGATAAGCAGGAGCCCAGGGGAAAACATACTGTTAAAAATACGTACAGGTATACCCGAGGGTTTCCTTTATTCATAGGGTACCTGGGGAATAGATAAAAAAGGTATATTGAGGTTTCCTATTGAATATTATAATTCAATTAAACCTCCTATATTTATGCCAACATGTTTCAGCCCGCTCTAAGAACCCATTCAGGTCTGGGCTTAGTGAATGTGTCCCTGCCTTTCTATGCAGGTACACCGGGCACACTAGTGAGGCTTAAGGCTCTCACCTGTCTTGTTTTTCGCTCTTTGAGAATTTTCCTCTGTTCTGTTGTTCCACGAGTCATGCGGTTCTGGAGGGGGGTGCTGTCTTTTAGTCACACATTCTTAAAAGAAGCAGCATTGCAGGAGTACCTGGAATATCCTCTCTGTCTGCCACCGAGTTCTACTGATGTCATTTTTACTGAATCATAAATTGAAATTCTAATGAAATAGTATTTTGTGATTCAGTAAATTAAATGTACTATTGCGTACATTTTCCTACTAGCGATTTCTGGGGATTTGCTTCCTAAAAATACCAAATTGCTAAAAACAATTTCTACGCATTCGTAAATTGGGAATGGTGCCCAGACACATACTGATGACATCAAAATCAGAAAATATATAGTTGCACAGCCATTCTGAAGCACAGGAGCTTACAGTGAGGACCTGTTTGAACTTCCATCTACTTTTGCTTAAAAAATTGCAACTCAGGAAAGACAAACAGAAGACTCCTCAAAAAAGCAGAAACAAAAGTTCTCAGATGAAAAGATAGCTATACATATGGAGGAGTGTGTAGCTAACACAGGCCAACTATTTGGAAAAGCCTCTCTAACTGGGACTGAAACTTCAAAAAAGCAGATTTGGAGTTGTATCCACCCATTGATCAAACTGTGGGTGCAACAACTCAGTGTTCCTGAAATTCGTAAGTGGTAGTACAATCTTTGCTGATGCACGAAGGAGAAGTTGGCCAGTAGGAGGTAGAAAGCTGCTGGCACTCTAGGGAGATCTTCTACCCACCCACCACCAACAGCAATATAAGGGGCCATAGATAGGACCCTCACTACAGAGGCTATATATCTGTCCTCTGTATTTTTACTAACATTGACACCTCAGAACCTCCTCGGGAGCACACAGATTAGTATATTTTTGTTTAAATTAAAACACTGCAAATGTTGGAGCTTAAAATTAATTTATTATAACTGTAATTATTTAAAAATAGATCAAATTGTTTTGAGTGATGTAACTGTTTAGTCCATTAACATTTGCTATGTTTCATAAATTGCATTTTGGGATTTGTAGTTTAATGCCATTCTTAGCGGGTTTTAATATTTCAAAAGACTCAAATTTAAATATTGTGCTACTGTGTATTTACATAACAAAATACAGTAACGTACACTTTTATCATGATTCTAGAAAGAAAAGAAAATAGTGCATTATAGACTGTAGATACTTACACTTCACCACAGGCTGTTATCTGTCATTTAAAATTATATGCATATTACTTACACTTATTTTGCATTTTATATTCAGAGAAAGAACGTGATGGTCACAATGTGAAAGATTAGGTGATCAGTAGTCTAACAACAATGATATGGATGAACCTGCAGCGATCACACCAGCACCAATATTGTATGAAACAACTTTGCCTACAAGAAGAGATACACCTGGATTTAGGAGAAATCTCTGGGCAACTACACAACATAAATCTAACACTTTTACACAGAGTCTCTGAAGTCAAAGATTCTTTCTTACCGTGCCAACCATGGTTTCGAACCAGGCTTGCTAGTACAGGCTCTGTACCATCTAGATCAGAATTTGTAAAAATTGAAAAAGCAATGTTAGACGTTCGAACAAAACCATTGGATGCTATCAAAATGCTTACAGACATAGAGGAAGGCATGTCTGCTGTGATTAATAGTATTGACAATGTAAGTAAAACAGTGAAGTCACAAAGAGATTCTGTTGTTGAGGTGACATAGAAATAAAATAGAAAACGTGGACATGTAGTATTTAAAATGCAACAATTTGTGAAAAGTGTGGAAATATTGGCAACTTTAAAAGGGATTCTCAGTCGCACCATACATATCCAGTAAGAAATGTCCCAATGTTGTAAAGATGTGTCTAAAATGTTTCCAAACAACCCAAATACATTCTAGTGGTACGGCTACCCCTGCAATAGCAAATGAGGAGGCTTCTAGTGGCAGTAGTATCGCTATCTCTGATGCTAAACGATCTAGGTGTACATGCAGTTTGTCTGCAGATTTTGAAGTGGCTATGTTGGCAACTGACCAAGACAGGCCCAATCCCAATAAAACAAAGAAAGATGCATTGAATATATGTTTTGTAAATTTCCAAAAGAGATATGTATTTTGTTACTCTAATGTACATTTAAAAATGTTGGGAAAAACAAAAGATTGACATAGTCTCTACTGTGGCATTTCATATTTCTTGCGAAGAAACATGGAAATATAAATTTCCTTTCTGCATTCTGACTTTGACTATCCCATTTTACATTGCATTGTTTACTTGAACTACACCTACCTTAAAAATAAGTGTTGGTAATGTAACTGCGGCTCTCCACTTCCATCTGTTGCTCTGCTGGCATCTTGGGATATGTTTGATGGGTAGTGGTCTTCCTCTTCATCAGAGCTGTCCTCCTCAGTCCCTTCCTTGTAGCTGCATTGTGTAGCATAGAACATGCTGCTACAATTTTGCATGCCACTGGAGGTTAATACTGAAGAACTCCGCCTCTCTTATAAGTACACTTGATAACTGCCCTTGTCTGCTTATGGGCAATATTGTAACGGCAATAACTCCTTGAACATGCATTGAGGTATGGGATCAAAATCCAGGTACATAGCTCATAAGCACTGTCACCTAACACAAATGAAAAATACAATGGAACCACTCATTATATTATAGGATAATCTATATATATAAAAACGAATGTATGTCTGTCTGTTTGTCCTTTATGCATTACTACACCATTCATCCGATCGGCATGAAACTTTGGGAAGTTTTTGAGTACACTCCCGCGAGGGTTTCTGGCAAAAAAAAAAAAAAAAATGAAAATGTACAAAAAAAAAAAAAATGGTAAAAGTTGTTGAGTACACTCCCGTGAAGGGTTCTGGCAAAAAAAATGTTTTTTTAAATATCGGCCCACCGGCCCCCCAGGGCCCTCATGTTCTTTCCAAAACTGAATGTTTACAGTTTCTGGTGCGACTCGCTTTTGCAATGAACATCAACAAAGCACAAGGACAATCGCTGCAAGTGTGTGGACTCGATTTGGAGAATCCGTGCTTCTCACATGGACAATTGTATGTGGCCAACTCACGCGTCGGAAAACCTTCTGATTTATTCGTGTACGCACCAGACGGAAAAACAAAAAATACTGTGTATCTACAAGCACTCGAATAAATAAACAGAATTAAAACAACACTTTAAAATGTTTTCCATATTAAAATGAATAAGTTTCAATAAAAATGACACAATGTAAATTGAATGTTATCATAACAAGTTTCCTTAAATTTCCTTTCTTCTGAGATTGCAGCAAAGCGCGACGGGTAAGCTAGTCATATAGAAATGTGAAATCCTGAAATACCTAAAAGATAATCATCCCCAAAGTCTATTCATACACACTAGTTGCAAAGGCCACAGTGCTAAAATATATAGGAGTCATGGGTGAAACCTGGTATTTCAGCCTCCAGGTCAGTAAGAAGAGAGAGCCAGAATTTCAAACTATTTGAATGTTTAAGAAGTGCTGGCTTTTCTGATTTTATACAAAAATTCAGTAGCATTAGTAGGGCATATTAAGACATATGTCCCATCATCACAGCCTATAACCTGTGGGAAATATGTCACATGAAGCAAATATCAAATTTGTTTTTCTACAAGTCTTGCTGTGAGATGGGAAAAAATATATATCTACATATGTTTAGCAGCATTGCATCTAAAAGCATTACGAAAGAGCTTTTTGGAAAGCTTCTCTGCAGTAGTAACAACCACTTCATAGCTTCCTGAGGGTAAAAGTTATAGGCAGCAAAGTACTTGGATCTGGGTTGTGATAGCAACCCTCATGTGTGTGTCCCTGATCAACACAAGGTCTAACACAGCAATTAAATCTGAACTAACAGTTCTGTTGAGCCTATGCTTACTATACAGCTCAGTCTGCTGAAACAAAGTCACCCTGACTCTGAAACTGCGCTCCTGTCTTTGCCTTCTCCTGTGGTGGTGTGGAACAAAAAGCTTCCTCCTCCTTTTCATCACATACAGAACCTCCATTGTGTAAATAAAAAATGAAAGTTTCCATCCTTTTCATTGTTTGCACCTGATTATCACCTGCTCCAACTCGATTCTTATTTAGAGTGTAATAATCTGCTTTTGCGACTGTTCATAATTAGCGAATGAGTGACAAATTCCAAAATAAGAAACACAAATTGGTAATCACTAATAAGTAATCGCACATTCCAGTTGCAAAAATAGCGAGTTGGTAAGAATCCATTCACATCGCTATTTTTGCTCGTGAAGATGAAAGCCACCTTGATAAATTACAAACTTGACTTTTACTTGTTGCTAGCCTGTTTGAGACCGATTACTGATTCACAATTTATTTGTACATCTGACCCCAAATTTCAAAGTGAGAGGCATGTACAGCCATATCATTGAATGCTGTGGCTCTTCAAACAGACACTGGACATTGAATTCTAATTCCCACTACTTCAATGAGACTTTTATGAAGTCTATAGTATCTCTTAATGAGTTGGTTAGTTAGTGTTCCTTCTCTTACTGTTTAGAATACTCAATGGTGCAGAAGAAAGAGCTGAAGTTAGTTGACTATCTATTGATAACTTTAATCTTCATGTGGTACTATCCAGGACATCATAATTGTGAATCAATTGTATTTGGATGTTGAAATAGAATGAGTTTGAGTGTGTTTCCATCTGCGGCAGCTACAAACACTGTGATTAAAATTGATCTTATTCTCTTCTATTGGGAAATCTCCTTATTGGGCTGGTGCTTTCTGCCTTTAGTTTGCCTTCATACCAGCTAGCCCTGCTTTGTATAATATCTTACAAACCTTTCAAATAACGATTCAAAGGCACTGCATTACTAGTTCAATCCATGCACTTAATTTAATGGTTGGGCCAACACGCGTTACGCTGTTTGATTGCTTCCTCTGGGCCTCATGTGTTTTCTAGACTTTTTCTAAAAACATAATAAAACTAACATAAATATCAACAGTATTTTTGTTATAAGTACATGTTGCTGATCTAACTCAGATCTGATCTCCCACATCAGAGGCGTCCAACAATGTGCCTCTCTTGTTTCCATGAAGGGTTTCCCATCCATTTATGCATACTCCGCTCTGGAGTACTTGTTAAGAGCGTCATGAAGCCTTCTTTGCAGTTTACAGAGATAGCAAGCCTTTCATTAGCATTGCCTATGAATCGTGCAGACCCAATGGCCCCTATAATTTCCCCCTGGCATTCCTTTGTCCTTCTCCACAGAGGACTACGATAGACAATATAACCAACGTCATGTAAACTAATCTTGTGGGAGAACTCTTCAAATCCCTCATCTAACCAATGCTGATACCTTCTCAGTTTAATATAAGTGGTGCCTGGTGTACCCCCGCCCCCCATTACCCCCCTTAACCCCCCCCACCAGGTGCCAACGCTAACTCTGTCCCTGCAATGGCATGCGGTTTCAGTACAGATGGCGGAGGTTCCCGGGACCTCTACTCCTCTACTTCAGACTCCCACCTCTTTTTATTTATTTGCACCATCTCAGAAGGAATTTATAAGATGGTTATGTATAAAACAAAATCTTCCTTTACCAATATTACTGATTTGGAACAAACCGTAGGCTAGGTACATCCCAAGGGTTCCTACTTCAGTTCTATCATTCAAGAGATAGCCCAGGCTCAGTCTCTCTTCACCGAAAATGTACGTTGCTGACCATAACTCCTCTCGGATGGAAGGTGAAAATACCCAAAAGGAAATACGTGTGTTTGAAATGACAGCTAAAAGTTGAGTGTTAAGCTTAGAAACAAAATAATTAGTATATTAAGGAATTAGTATATTTTAAAGACTGAGCTATGAAGTGACAGATCTCTCCCCGTTTTTGTGTTGGTCAAACTTGTTGGCTTTACACAACAGACCCAGAAAGTGTTATGGGGAGCTAGTAAAGGGTATATTTCAGCCATAGTCATCCTCTGGCCGCTAGTATTGAGATGGCCACAATTGCGAGCAGCAGGGGAGAAAAATGAAATCTACTATGAGCAAAACAAGATTGTTTTCTCCCCTCACATGCACCATGAGGATTTGCATAGAACAAAAATGCTACCTTAAGTTAGGAGCAAGCTACTGAGACTGTAGTTTGCTTCTCTGGTCCAACAACCAGCCCAGTTTAAGGTGTTTCTAAAAAAGCACTTTTCATTTTAAGGCACCCATAATTTGTGTGTACTTTTACATGAGATGATATTGATTGAGTAGGTGTACAATTTTTCTATGGTGTTGGGGCAAAGTTATTTCAGTTGATATACTCTATGTTGGCAAAATGATGCGAAATGCCTGGATTACTTGCCTTATCCATCAGACCAGTGTGGAAGTTGAGGATTTCTAAATTTACAGGACAATACCAAAATTCACAGATAGGTTATCACATTGATGAAACCTAGCAGACCCTTTCAAATAAATGTGAACTGCTCTGACAGTGTCAAGTATGTGTATGCATGATTCTCCTTCTGTTGAAAGCTTTGTCATAAAAGATGGTAAAAGAATATCTGGTACAAATGAAAGTAAGAATTAACATATGGAAGAATCATTAGACCTAACCTTGAAATCATGGGGTCAGAAAAAAACTGTGAACAAACGGGCTACCACAGGAGAGAACTGTAAGAAGCATGAATGGTAGAAAGAACTAAATGCATGTTCCAAGGATTATCTAGATCTCAAATGCTGGCCATTAGCAATGAAAATCCCTAAAAAAAGTTGTGCAATTAGACCTCTGGCAGATTGAAGACCACCCAAAGTTCTTAGAAACCCCAAATGGAAACCCATAGTAATTGCAGCATTGCTACTGATAAGCAAGTATCAAAGTCATCTTGTAAAAACTGAAGAACGCTTACAGGCTCACTCTTGAGAGATGACAATTGATGGGACTCAATTTAGAGAAGAAGGCAGAGTGGTGATCATAAGCTTTTATTGAAGATGGTCTCTCGCGTTTCTGAATGGACATATAAACAGGTAACGAAAGCCCTAACTACTTGAGCCTTGTCCTCTCATCTTCCCTGCAGAGAGATGCAGGCACAGGCAAGAGGCCTACGTTTAGATAAGGATGGAGATGATGTCAAGGAACCACTAATTGAATCCATTTCCTGTGTATTGTAATTCAATAAAGCAATGGGAACCATTATCTGCTGGGCAAAAATGCGATAATCACTTTGACTAAGCGTCCTCTCTCAGAATCCTGAATAAGCGCTGCGGAATCACAGGAAAGGGAGGTAAGACGAACAGGAGATCTGGGGGCCAAGAGCATAGAAGTGCATCTGTGCCTAGTGCTCTCTGTTTGACGAAGTATAAGGCAAACAGTTGGAAGAGAGCATTTGTCTGGTCTTCAAATAGGGTGATAACTGGAGTGGTTCCCCGATTACAAACTTCCTGAAAATGACAGGATATGGAGCCGTCTACTGAGGTAAGGGAACAGTTACACTGAATGTGTCTGCCTGGGAATTGTCTGCTCCTTGATGTGAATGGCTAACAGAGATAAAAGCATCTTTTATACTCATGAAAAAATTAGAAGACCTATGGATTCAGGAGAGGAGAGCCTGTCCCAAGATCTCAATTTCTATATAATTTGGCTACCATGTTATCTATTCGAATCATCACTGCCTGCTCCTTAATCATTTTTTTTTTTTTTGTAAATATCTTTTTATTGCAGCAAGATTAATGGTACAATCACATCGTATGAGTCATTGCTACTGGTGAACATTCCCCTTATAAATTTGCAACAGTCGTGCTACACAGCTCTTTAGCTCACACCCCGGAGGTCGAGCAGCACACTAGTAGATAAATACGTGTGTAGGGTGGAATAGCACGGAACAGTTTTTACCAGCTTTCTGGGGCAAGACAGTGCTGCTTTTCAATCCTCTTGCTCCCCCACCGAATCGCGTTGTCCAGTGAAATCAGGATAGTCTCTTCTTCTACACGATGCCTGCTCCTTAATCATGAGTGCAAATGCTACTAGAGCCTTCTGTATGTTTGCTAAATTTCTTCAAATTGGATTAATTATTTTATTCTTGTGCGGTCCCCTTCTAATGAATTGTTGCCCTCACCATGAACATAAGTGGTCATAAACTCTTTTGTGACTTGCACTATCCTAAAAAGGTACAGTTAGGATACTTCATCCTGCATACAATCCCTTCCAAGTGAAAGGGACAGGTTCCTCCCCTTCCTTCTTTCATCCCTTTAAAACTGACAATTGTCCTCTCCGCCAAGTTTAACAGTGGATGGAAGTGAGTTTCATATCGAACATATGTTAAGAGCGTTAACAAAGAGCAGGAAATGAATTTTTGCTTATATTCCAGTTATGATGCATCATTTACTTTTAAGTATATTATAAGCATATAACAATCTATAAATCATTGAAAACAAAAGAAAGGCTTGTTCAGCGCAGTTCTACTGACTGAAAATGGTAAAATTGTCATATTTTGCAAAACGTCTTTCTTAGGCTATTAAAAGTGTTTATAGATAAGGAATTTCATGCATATCCTTGCCCTACTCTACAGAATTCAGAAAGAATGCATATACTACAATGTATGTTGAGTTTCCAACCAATTGCAGGTTGAAAAGCCATGTCTATACCCATTGATTCATGCTTACTGCAAAAACATTTGCAACTGGGTAACTGTTTGCTCCTTTTGCCCGTGTGTTTTTCAGGAAATGTGATGTCCTTAACCGAGGACTGTCAGGATACAATAGCAGATGGGCGAAAATAGTTCTTCCAAGATTAATCGGCAAAAACTCCGATACAGAAAACACCGTTGCAGTTGCAATTTTCATCGGAGCAAATGATAGTTCTATCAAAGGTATGCTTATGTTTTTACTGGTCCTTTAATAACGATTGTTGAAAATGAGCAATGATGAAGAATAACGTTAGTCTATTACTGTAATTGATCACTCTTAAACCTAGGTTTAACCAGCCACTTCGCATTTCTTTTGTTTCAATTGTATGTGATGAGTTAGGCGTTGAGTAGCAAGGTCCGTTCAGCAGACTACCATTCTCGAGCTATTCATGTTTTTCTTTGCTCCTCTCGCAGTATTGACTTATTTCAGACTTATTTAGTTTACTGTAATGCCAGGTTTCCAGGTCCCCAAAATGATGAAATTTGTGATATGTGCAGGACCGAGCACATTTTTGGAAAGCACAAACTTGGTTACAAAACTGAGACCACTGGTCATATACCGGTGGCTGTCTCTCGGCCATATCAAGATGACCTTGGTTGCGTTCCCAAAAAATTGAAAATCTTTGTTTTCAAACAAAACTTACATTTTTGAGAAGTCAAAAAATATGAGATCCTCAACTTAACAGCTCTTAAAACTTACCTACTTATCATCTCACCTTGCTAACCCACCTTCCCCCTAGAAGTTTTGTTGCTCAAAAATTTTCCGTTGATATGATCTGTTTTTGACTGCAGCTGTTATTTGTATGTCAGTGTCGTAAGTATAGTTGTTATTATGTAATGTGCTCTACCACCCAGAACGTAGAAAAGCACTATAAAAAAACTTAAATAAAATAGGCAGGGCTGCCAGTAACCTGGCAGTCGCCAGCACTATGCCCACTGACATTCATACCCTAACCCTTCTGTAGTGTTGTTAAATGATGATCAGGTCACGTAGGTTCTTGTAGAGAGATGTATTTATTATTAAGTTGACATGAGGTGGTAGTTCAAGATAGTAAGAGTAATTCCAAGGGAAATCCCTACCAGGAGCTGTAACCAGTCAGCTCAATCCTCAGCTCCCAACTGACTCTCTCCTCAGAACATAACATTCCAATCAGACATCTTGTGTGGTAACATTCTATTTGATGACATAGCTAAAACAACTAGAAAGCCAACATTACACATCTTCCCCTTTTATACATTTTGCAATTGCAATCAAAAGTTAAGATGTGAACAAAGCAATTACAAATGATAACCAGATATAAGAAAAATAAATAGAAACGGACGTAGGAATGGTTTATGTAAAAAGTAAACGGAAAGAACGAAGAAACGGGAGAAGAGATGGATACATACACAGTGAAGAAGGTAAATACAATCATAAAAACAGTTGACAAAAGAAGAAATAAATGGAGAAAGTTTAAATAGATAAGAATCAAGAGAAGTTATGACTAGAAAAATTATAGTAACATCTAAGAGGTGGAAAATCAAGCAAGATCAAAACCAAGAAGAATCAACAAAGAAAAATCAAGTAAGATAAGAAGCAAGAAGAATCAACAGAGAAAATCAAACATGATTAAAACTAAAAAGAATGAATAGAAACCAAATGAAAATACAAAAGACAACACATCTTCTCCCTAAAGGAAAAGAAGAAAACGAAAATAAGAGTATGGACACCGAACACAAAATTCACGGAATCAGCAAACACACCAATTGGCCAGACTGGCGTAATTGAGAAACAATGAACCGAGTAGTG
This sequence comes from Lissotriton helveticus, assembly GCF_964261635.1. Classification (NCBI taxonomy): domain Eukaryota; kingdom Metazoa; phylum Chordata; class Amphibia; order Caudata; family Salamandridae; genus Lissotriton; species Lissotriton helveticus. The sequence continues at coordinate 382,838,107 of NC_136067.1, read as the reverse complement.
AAAGGTAGAACCAAGTAAAGCGCAAATATGAGAAAGTTAAAAGTGAAAAAAATTGAACGTTAACATCTAACAAGAGCATGAACAGAAGAAAGGTTGCCAGCAAGAATAATAAATTCTGAATGAAACCTGTAAAAACGGTTAGAAACTGGCATAATAAACATAAACAGAGCTACTCGCATATAACACTGAGGATAAGTTGTCAGAAAAATGTTTTAGGTAGTGAAAAAAACTGGTATATTAATCTCTCAACAATATCACATGCATATAACCCTGAAGAAAAGTTATCAGGAAGAATAATTAATTCTGAAAAACTGGCATAGTAATCACATAACAGATTTACGTACATGTGACACTAAAAACCTTTAAGTAATAAGTGAAAAATGACAATTCATGTAACGTACGTCTACGTACATAAAAAGTTTTGAAAACCTTTGTGACAATTCATGTAACGCACGTCTACGTACATAAAAAGTCTTGAAAACCTTAATGACAATTCATGTAACGTACGTCTACGCACATAAAAAGTCTTGAAAATCTTTGCGCAAAGGTGAAAATTATAGAGCTCATATGTAATCAATAAAATAACGTTAAGTGCACTGAACCTTTAAAACCGACGTCAGTAATCAATTAATAAACCGGTAAAATGTATTCAATTCATAAGAGAAACAGAACTATTTACTTTAAAATATTCTGTATACTAAACAAAACATTGATGAAGCAGAAAAGAATACTCCAAATAATCACTTGTACTATGCATAGCTCATAAAATCCAATATACTAATGGAGAACACCTGTGAGAATAATAAAATAAGAAACTAAAATAAATAAGGTAGTCACCGTTGACTATCACCATCAAGAAAATGGTATAGAAGTGCAAGTCAATGATAGCTGTGAAATAAAACACCTGCGTCAATTTAAAAAGGTGCAATCTGAAGGAAAAATTATTTGCTGCTTCGCTCTGCAAACTCAATAATTATGAATAGCTGAACTTGCTGTAAAATATATATGTCTTTGATGGTGTGCATGTCACCGAAAACATGCCTGGTGTTGAAGTTGTTGCACTGCTATTAATTATATAATTAAATAGAACTTGTTATCAAAATAAATACTTCACATGGTGTGCATGTCACCGAAAACATGTAGCATTGACGTTTTTGAAGTTGCACTAATGAAATACAGAAGAGAATGCAACAGAACAGTACCTGCGTTGAATAACAATGTGTAGTTAAGGTGATCCAAAATTGAGATTGAGGAGATTAACAATATCTTAATAAATTGGTTGGCAGCATAATTGAAATTCACGAAGGTCTGGTGGTGTAAGGTAAAATGGAGGCACGTAGGGCGATGGCAAGCCGGGTGGCTCAAGACGGTTTTGTGCTTCTTTAAGACTGTACAGTGTTGGTACGTCATAGGAGAGGCTGGAAACCACACGGAGGTTGCAGGCGTCATCAGGAATGAAAGGCAGCTTTGAAGGTGTAGTGTCTTGGTGTGTACACGTTCTAGTGTTCCTGTGTAATGTAACACACTATACACCCACCCACCACAGACGTCATGGTGTCACATGACGCTGCCAATAAAAGAGGCTGAGCGCACGTGCTCAGCACCTTTCCTACCACTCATTCCTGGTGTCCGTGTCCCTTATTGCTGTGCCTAACATGCGGGCCCAGGGCCCATTACATCTAACTTTACAATGGCGACGAGGTCGGTAGTGCAACCCATGCGTGCCACTACCCTACACTGAGGAAAAGGGGGAGAGAGTGCCCGCTTGAAGAGCACCCCCTGCAGCAAGGCACAGCGAGCCAAGAAGCCGGTGAGCGTCGTCGGAGCCAGCAGCCGCTAGAAGGCCTACAGCAAGCCGATGGTAGCCTCCCACGTCAGCCGCCACCGACATGTGCCACCGGGAATGAGCGGACCGCCCAGAGCCACCGGAGACGGCGCGAAGCAAAAAACCCCACCAGAGAGGAGCACGGGCCGAGCGGAGTCCACCCGCCGCGACAGCGACGCAGCATCTGACCGCCGGCCGAAGGTGAGCCCCAGGGGCGAAGCGCTAATAAATAAAGTGTGCCAGTACATAAGCAGTGCCAGCGGAGCCTACCCGCGGCCTGCCCGAGTCATCCCTTGCCCCCGCCGCGCGTGTAACGGAAGCGGCGGGGCCCAGAGCAAGCCACGGCGTGAAGGGAAAGGCGGCCGGACCCGAAGTTTAACAATACCAACGAGGGGGAGGGAGCGGAGTAGCTAATCGCCTCCCGACCCCCCTCGCGACGTGGTCCGGGCCCAGCGGAGCCCACCCGCGACCGTTTGGCGGCGCCTCCACCGAAGGAAGACTCAGCAGCGCCAGCGGAGCCCACCCGCGACCTGCTGGCGGCACCCCCAGCGACGAAGAGACTAAGCAGCGCCAGCGGAGCCCACCCGCGGCCCGCCGGTAGCGCCCAGAGAAGGACAGGCACTGCAAAGCCAGCGGAGCCCACCCGCGGCCTGCGAGAAGCAAGGCAAGTCTCCGCCGCGCAGCGTGGTGTGTAGAAGCTGCAGCGGCGGGAGACCGGCGAAAGTGGGGCTAGCGGACCAAGAGCTTCCTTGAACACAGAGCCGGCGGGGCCCAACCGCGGCCTGCCTCGGGCGTCCCTCGCCAGGGAGGAGTGACCGAAGCGACGAGCTCCCCCACCGAAGTGAAGCAACTTCTCCCCCGCCCGCGTGAGTACTGCCGAGGCGGCTGCGGACGGGGAGAGAGAGCGAGGGAGAAGCAAGCAGCTGCAGGCGGCCAGCGCAGCCAAGATCAGAAGGCGCCCCTCCTTGTGTGCTCCGTGTGAGGAGCAGAGTGCAGGGAGGCAGGTGTGAAGTGACCGTCTGCACGCGGCCAGCGCCGCCGTCAGCAAAAGGAGCCCCCTCCTTATGTGCTCCGGGTGAGGAGCAGAGTGCCAGCAGCGCGGTCAACACCGCCAAAGAGTTACCAGCCCCACCGGAACACTGATCAAAAGGAAGTACCGGAGCACCAATAAAGACTGTGGATATTGCCCCCAGCATCAAAGCTGCACAACACCAGAGGGACATAAACAGTGCTTTTACAATGTATGCCTGACTTCAGCACATTTATAATTCGGTACAATTCTGGAACACTAAAAGCATAGGAAATCTACTCACCCATTATCAGCAGCAGCTCCAACCTCCTGTGCACTGAAGCAGTAGAGTGCACACCCGGGAAGACAAGACAGGCTGCTAACAGATCCAACAACACTGCCACCCGTGGCCAAAAGCATTAGTGCACCAACAACCTCCAGCACTGAACCAAGCATTGCACGACGCAAAAGAAGTTAACACCATCTAGAGGCAACAGGCGGAGTAGCGCCCCAAAGAAAAGCATCTTAACTCCCAAATCCAGAAAGCGCGCTCTGCGCAGAAGACGCCCACACGCACCAGCAAGGAGTAGGCGGCTGCCACTTCCAGAGTGACGTGGGAAGAGGCACCAACGCCTCACCAAGAATCCAAGCAAGGACAAAACGTCTGGAGAAAACGACTGCCAAGCAATGGAGGAACGATCAGGGAATAAGACTGCCGAGATCAGAAGACGGAGAGAGCAGTGACTCCTAGTGGCCACAGGAGATCACCGCAGCATCAACTACTCCCGCCAACGGTCCGAAGCAGCAAACTTCTGACGCCATCCAAAGCAGCACGTACCCGACGGTCCAAAGCAGCAAAGTACTGGACGTCAGCCAAAGCAGCAAGAAAACGACGCCAGCCAAAGCTGCAAATACGACACGCATCAAGTGTCCGAGAGCCTTGAAAAGTACGGGCGCAGATAACGCGCCACGTGGCAAAGGCACAGCCCCCACGAGATGGAAGAAGGGCACAGGTAACGCCACAGTGCAGAACAGTTACTGAAGAAGACCACTAAGCGTGGCACCCCCAGAAGCTGATCCACAGAAAGATCGCGTACCAAGTATGACCCGCGACGGGTCCCCTCAAACAATACCAGAAGGTGCTAACGCGCCTAGTCCGACAGGACGAGAAACCTGCCAAAACACCAGCAGGATGGGACCGCCAAACGGTCCAGGACGTTCGACCTAATCAAGATCCCGGAACACCAATCCACGAACGTCACCAACAAGAATCCAGAGTAGAGGGTTCGTGACACCAACTCGGGAAGCTAAGGAAGAAGGAGGAAGTGTTCCAGTCGGGGACACACCAGGACCACACATGCAGCGGGCGCGCCCTGCATGGAGGAGCCAGGTCAGGAGAGGAGATGCAAGATCGGACCGAGTGATGTCGCGAAACAGGAAGGAAGAAGAGGAGAGATCCGAGTGGCACGCTTGCCACTGAGAAAAGAAAGGAAGAAGAGGTGTGGCACGTCTGCCACTGGAAAAGTAAGGAAGAAGAGGAGAGAGCTGTGTGGCACGTCTGCCACTGCGAAAAGAAAGGAAGAAGAGGAGAGAGCGGTGTGGCACGTCTGCCACTGCGAAAAGAAAGGAAGAAGAGGAGAGAGCTGTGTGGCACGTCTGCCACTGCGAAAAGAAAGGAAAAAGAGGAGAGAGCGGTGTGGCACGTCTGCCTCTGTGAACAGAAAGGAAGAAAAGGAGAGATCGGCGTGGCACGCTTGCCACCGTGAAAAGAAAGTATGAAAAGGGGAGACAGGTGGCAAACCTGCCACTGTTAGAGAGCAAGGAAGAATATCCACGTGGCCGTTGCCACAGTTAAGAATGGAAGGAGGTTATTCCATGTGGCCGTTGCCACAGTTGAAGAGCAGAGAAGAAGTACATCCACGTGGCCGTTGCCACAGTTAGGAGTGAAGAAGGTGTCAGTGCAAAATAGGTCCCCACTGTTAGTCCGAGGCCGAACTGGTACGTGACCATCCATTACATGGCGAGCTGCAAGAACTCCAACAGCACCCGTCACCACGGAAGCCAACAACACAAGGACTGTGAGGAAAAAGGGGCTCCCAGTCGTCTACAGACTGTTTCCATCTAGCATCTCCAACCTGTGCCAGAGCGGACAAAAGTTCCCCGAAACAGACTGAATTCCACCTGCCCTTTCCCAAGCTGCGGCGGATAGAAAAGCTTGATGGAACTGAACACTTCACTGCATCCTGAGATAAGTTGATTCCCCAAATGTGAATTATCAAGTTGAGTTTTTTCATTGATTAAAAAGGGGAGTGATGTAGTGTCTTGGTGTGTACACGTTCTAGTGTTCCTGTGTAATGTAACACACTATACACCCACCCACCACAGACGTCATGGTGTCACATGACGCTGCCAATAAAAGAGGCTGAGCGCACGTGCTCAGCACCTTTCCTACCACTCATTCCTGGTGTCCGTGTCCCTTATTGCTGTGCCTAACATGCGGGCCCAGGGCCCATTACGTCTAACTTTACAGAAGGTAAGAGCGCGTGGCTCTGTATGCCCTCGTGTATATTTTTAAAATATGGTGAAGGCGGTTAAACTGCCAATGAAGGCCACAAAGAAGGAGGCATAATAAATTATATAAATTAATTAAACAGCCATAGTTTAAAATGTTGTGAACCTTCATCGTGAGCAGAAAATATGTGCGCTTTGAAAAGTGACACGCTTCTTTAACTTCAATCTGTTGTTCGAAGTAAAATATGTGCTGGAAAGTAGTAGAGAACGGAATATTTGTTTACACATAAAATTTAGAAGGCTTCGATAACTCGGTGGTTTACAATTAAACATCCAGTAGATGGCAGTAATAGGTTGTGAATGATCCTTGAAACTGCTCGTTTAGACCACAGGATATTTCATGAAATCCTCGAAATTGAGGCAGATGTCGGGAATTGAAGGCAGTGAAGTACTAGAGTTGTAAATGCTCTTGGCTGTAGTTACGCAGATCAGAATACACAGTCACTTTGAATTTAAAGTGCATGGAAATCAATGAATTGTTGGCAGGCACTTTTAACTTAAAACGCAGGAACATCAATGTCAAATTACTAACAGTAATACAACGTAGGTAACATGAATTGTATTAGTTGACAAATTAAGATCATAGCCTTATAATTCAGGGACTCGCATGTCAAGTAGGTTTACACATAAGCAGGTTCAGAAATTAGGTGCAATAGCTATTAAATCAGGTGCAGTCACTTTTTAAACAGGTGAACCCGTTTTTTAAATCATGTGGAGTAACTTTTAAATCAGGTGCAGTAGTAGATAACTTAAGGTTTTAGAAAGCAGGGACTGGCAGATTAGTTGGAGGACGACCATAAGAGTGGAATGGTCACTGGTGGGGATTTATAACGTGCCAGTTTGCTAAGAAGTTGCTTGAAGAAGGAGACACTTAATTGGTTACCTTGTTTGAAGAAAGTTCTTGTTTCAGTTGCTTGTAAATATGAAGAAATAAGTCCAAAACGTCGCCAATTGTAGTGTTGTTAAATGATGATCAGGTCACGTAGGTTCTTGTAGAGAGATGTATTTATTAATTAAGTTGACATGAGGTGGTAGTTCAAGATAGTAAGAGTAATTCCAAGGTAAATCCCCACCAGGAGCTGTAACCAGTCAGCTCAATCCTCAGCTCCCAACTGACTCTCTCCTCAGAACATAACATTCCAATCAGACATCTTGTGTGGTAACATTCTATTTGATGACATAGCTAAAACAACTAGAAAGCCAACATTACACCTTCTTTGTGATCTTATGAGGGCAAGTGTTGTGACAATGGAAATTCTATAAGGGCTTGTGTCATTGTCCTTCCTAAATGCTGGCTTCTGCTTCGTAAATAGTGTTAGTCCTTCCTTATTACCGCCTCGTCTTCATTTGTCACCTCCCATGGCGACTTGTCCGTTTACTTCACTTGTTACACTGTAACTGTTATTTAGTCTTTAAGCCCTATTTTCTCTAACGAGTTTCTGTTACTGCAGGCACCACATGCTTTGCTTACATTCAGTCCATGGTGTCTTCTTTAAACCATGCCCTCCCTCCCGTTGTCCATGCCTTCTTTACCCTACCTGCACTTCATGTCTTCTTTACCCTCCCGCTGTCCGTTCCTTCTTTACCTCCCGCCCTCCCTTCCGTTGTCGTGCTTTCTTTACACCCTCCCATTGTCTGTGCCTTATTTCCCCCCGCCCGCCCTCCCTTCTGTTGTCTGTGCCTTATCCCCCACAGCCCTCCCTCCGGTTGTCTGTGCCTTCTCCCCCCGCCCTCCCGTTGGCCACGTTGCCTACTGTAGGAAGGTAGGATCTGACTACATGGTTACCCCCATTTTTTTCCTGGTGTTTTGCTGGTTTTTGACAAGTCTGTCTGGGATCCTGCTATCCAGGACACCCGTCTATCTGCTTTCTTCCTTAAATTATAATGCATGTACTTTAGGTACACTCCAGATTGGATTCTGGGGTACCCTTATCAGTCCCTAGTATAAGGTACACCATGTACCCAGGCCATAGGTACCCCAGAGACTTCCCATGGGCTGAAGCATGTATTATGCCCCCCATGAGAGGCCATCCAAATTGACACGACAGGCCTGCTACTGCAGACTGTGTAAGATGGTGCTTTCACCACTTACTGAGATATAGGTTCACTATATCTCTCTAAATCACTACACTTAAATACAGTCACCTCTATGGCAGGCCTTAACAATCCTGAAGGCAGGGTGCTGGGTTTTACGTGAGAGGGTACCCCTGCATTAGCAGAGCCCCTCTGCAGCCTTCGGAGACCATTCTCCGGGGTTGTCTTTGATGCAGCCAGACATATATGTTTAAGTGCATTCTACCCTCGCGTTAAAGGCTAACTTTAAAACGGCTGCTTAGAAACATGTCTTGTTTGCTGTCAAACACCTTGAAATCATACCTCCACACCAGCAACTGGTGTGAGAGGTATGATTCCACCCTTCTAGAACTACTACTGTGGGTTACCAGTCCTCCCGGTACCAGCTTTCTCGAACTGTGCAGCACAAAATGGATGCTGCCAGCCGCAAACACTGGTCTGCCCTCCTGCTGCTGAGCCAAGCGCGCCCAGAGGAAGGCATGACAATAGGCATCCTGTCACAGGGAGGTGTAACCACCTCCCAGACAGGATTTAGTGTATTGGGTCTGGGGCACTCTCTAAGTGCCAGAAAGCCTGCACTGGGGGCACATTTAGTGTCCCTGTGCATAGTCCAGCTCAAACCAGTTCTGAGAGCCATTGGCTCCTGCTCTGGTGTGTGACTGGACAAAAGACATGGGTGTAGCCACTCCTCTGTCCTGCCCTGCCCTAGGAGGGTCCAAAGAATCTTTCCAACCCTTTCCCATGGGTATAAAGTGGGTTACCTGAACCCAGGACTTTAGATTTTACCTGGACAAGATTCTGCTAAGAAGAAACCAAGTATTTTGACTGCCTGCACAACGCTGGATGACTGAAGAATCTCCCCTGGAGTAAAGGAGTTACTCCCCTGCAAAAGCAGGCACCTAAACGCAACTACCCGGTTTGCTTCTCCCAAGCTCCTGAGGACTCCGAAGATTTCAGCTACACAGGAGGTGGGTTCCCGAAGGTCCCTGAGGTCGATCTGCCCTCTCAGCGATCCTGAGATCAGTATCCCTTGATGGGACCGTGCAACCCGTACCCCTGTGCACCGCATACTTTTGCAGTTGCATATGCTTAGTGATGATTCCTGAGCCTCTGATTTGGACTCGTGTAGCCCCGACCCCGAGCAATACTTGCACTGAAGATTTCCGGCCTCCACTCTCCGAGTGTCCTGTGGGCTGGTGCTTTGCAGACTTGCTTGAGGTCTCCTCGCGATCCCTGGTCCGTTGGCCTGTGGGTCCTGGCGAAGGTCACCTTGCTAATTCTTGGGCTTACCTGGTTCCTCCAGATGTGTCCTGACTGTCCATTGCTTTGAGAGTCCCCTGGACCTTGCTGGTCCACACCGTAACCTGTTTACTCTGAGCGCGTGGGTTGCAGTTGCCAAGGCTTGTTGGTGCTCCAGCCGGACATCGACCCCTCAGCTCTCGACATCATTCATGGGACAGCTCACCTCCGGATTCTGGTCATCCTAGACATCTCCTGGACGCCGTGGCTGCAGAGTCAAACAACCCTTCTTCTCACCTGAAGCACCCGAGATCGGTGGGCATTCAACTACAGAGCCCCTGGTCACCTGACGTGACCCAGACTCTGTCCCCTCTGCTTTCAGGTTCCTCTCACCTTGAATCCAGGCTTGGATTCCACCGTACAATCTTCACCTTCCTGGCAGCAGTACTTCTTTGTAGCTCTCCATTGAAAACAACAAAGGTTTCCAACACCACTTGACACCTATGCACCCGGCTCCTCTGGCATAGGTAACACAGTTACCTCGGTACTGACTGGTGGGTTGGCCTTAGAACCTCCTAAGTTCCAAAGGGGTTGCTCGAAGTCCGACTTCCCATAGAGTTGTACGGAGCACACGTCTGTGTTTCCTCACTGCACCCGTCCTCCGTGGGCTCCATGTGGCACTCCTCTGGGTGGTTCCCTGAGGTCCCAGCGATTCTATGTGCCCTAGCCACTGTGTCTAGTCAAGTCGTTGTTGTTATACCATTTTTTTGGTATATGGTTCGATCTTCCAATGGAGCCGGCTGTGTATTGTGCTATTTACGAATTTTCTATTGATTCAGTATTGTGTGCTTTGTGCCCTAGTCTTGTGTAGAGACTATTAGAGAGTGTTATATTAATAAATACCTATTTTTATATAAACACTGTGTGGTTCTCCTTTCATTTAGTCATTAAGGAGGTGATATTCTGGTAGAACAAGCTGCTTTACATTCCTTCAAGATTGAGCCTGAAGGCTGCTCTCCATAGCAACCACTAGGATAGTTTTCAATAAGATTACCTTTGACCTCATATATCATAAGGGTCGTGTGGACTGGTACAAGGTGCCCGCTTCAGCATATACCAAGCCACCTTCTCACACCTACCTTACCCAAGGACGTTGTTTGGGCCATTGCGCTTTTATGTCCTTCTGTGAATATATTTTAACCTCCTGACTCCCTGCCCCCTCGTCTCACTGCGGCTGCAATGCCTGCATTCTCTGGTGTGGGTGGGTGGGATCAATTTACTCTGGCGACAAATCTGTGGACTGATTGTCCCGGTCACCTTTATAGCCATGCTTGTGACCATGCCCTTCCTTCTTCATTGGGTCCTTTGAACGCAAACTCCCCTGGTCAGTCGCTGACCCTTTTTCTTTTGGTGCACTTTAGCGCCCTGCTGCTGCCGTGCCCTTTGTCTGCCGCCCACGGGGAGGGGGCGGGGGGGTTAGCAGTCCTCCCTCTAGGGTCGACAGTGCCTCGCAGTCGGCGATAAATTGTAATTGGGGAAAGTCACAATTTAGCCAGGTTTTCTTGTTTTCACTTTGTACATCTCAGTCAGGAAAGAGGTATCTATTTGTCTTTCCTCATGTTAAGGCTTTGCAAACCTAGTGCTTTACATGAACACTGGTTACATTACACAAGCACTCTTTATAGGCATGGGGAGATTAAGTGATGTGCCCATAATAACACAATGTTGAACGGACGCTGAGGGTTGGTTGACATAGGCACAGAGCAGATCATATTTCTGCAAAAGAAGACATTAAATGGGGAAACCAATACATTTTATGTGCCCTCAAGAGACGTCTGGGACCATCTGTAGTCATTCACAGCGGGAGTAGAGGCCAGCTTCAGGGTGGAAACCCAGCTGTAACGAAGCAAAAAAAACTCACTAAATCAAAAGTAGTTCAGTAGCTGCTGCTCACTGCTGTACACAAAGGAGCCACCACGCAACCAGCACACCCACCGCCCCCTCCACTCTTCTACCTGCATCAAACAGCTCCTGGCATGAGGGTTGCAGGAGTACATTGTAGTAACCCTTTAAACTGCTTCTAGTTTCTCAGGCACAACACGAACAAGGGGGGGTCGAGGGGAGGGGGTGGCGGTTTTGAGATGGGGTAGGGGAGTTTATGAAACGGGGAGTGAGCGGGTTGGGGTGGAGAAGAAATGGGCTGCGGCAGATGGGAAAAATACAAGCACTCATTTGGAGTGCTGGAACACAAACAGAAAAGTAGCACCAAAAAGGGGAGCAACGGATGGACACAAGTATTTGGTCCATGCTCCAGGGCCGGGCCAAGCACAAGGAGAGGAAATGACGTAGGCATGCCTTCATGAACTGGAATGAAGGAAATGATAGCAACGCTGCCGCAAGCAAATGAAAAGCTGTGGGCAGGCTGTAAACTCACAATGTGTAAACAACATGTCTCAAAGAGACAGCACATTCGCTCTATAGCCGAGACCTAAAATTAGCACAGGGCTATTTGTGAATGAAGCAGCATCAGTGAAACTCCTTTTCAATCTCTCAGAAGACTCATGCATATTCGTCCGTGTTTCGAGAGCAACCAGCGCTCGTACTGAGTGAGAAGCCTCTCCGCTCCCGGACGGATCTGTGGGTGCAGGACCCAAAGTCTTATTTGCAAGTAATGATAGCGCTCGGTTTCAGGCATGTTAAAATCAGATTTAAAATCCTCGAAAGATCGAGGACCCTCCGTATCAAAGAAATGCCCTATAGTCCTGTGTCCTGCTTTGTCCCAATGATTGAATGCCTCTCAATCAAGGCCTAGTGAGAAGTTCGTATTATCAGTAATAGGGGTGAGAGGTGATGGAAAGGTGGTCAAATTATTGTGTATGGCTGTGGCGTCCCAAGCTTTCAATGTTGCTCGTGCCACTGGTGAGCCATACAGCCCAGAGGGCCTGGAGGCTTTGCAGAGGAAGGGGACCTTCCAGAGAGACTTTCCTACCAATGCACGCTACATAAAGAGCCAGTTCTTCTCAGACTCCGGCTGCGCCCATTTTAATAGGATTTGTAGCTGCGTCGCTTTGTAATAGCGGTCGAGGTCGGGAATAACCAATCCTTCCTCTTCATGCGGTCTGAAGCTCAGGTCCCTATTTCGTCGCGCTGTCTTATCTGCCCAAAGAAAATCGCTAAATTCGGACTGAAGCTGCTTCAGAACGCTTGATGGTGGTTTTACCGGAAGGGTTTGAAACAGATACAAGATTTTGGGGAGCAGTGGTGGCTGGTGACATTTGAAAGTGGTGGGGCGACAACTGTTGTAATGTACCACAGCGGGCGAGCGTAGCGAGTGAGCCCGAACAACCAAGGTGGGGGGCAGGGGGGAGGGGGATTGTGGCGGATCTCCCCCCCCTCCCCCCCCCCCCCCCCCCGAGAAAATTGTGAGAAAAGAATGGACAAAAGGTGCATTTTCAAACAAATTTGAGAAAGCAGGAAGGTTAATAAAGCAATTGTTAATTGCCTTGCTATTTCCCTATCAAGCAGCATCACACCCCTGTACATCTCCCTTCTATGTGCATTCACTTGCTATGTCCCTGTCAAACAAAATATGTGTACAGTAATGGGTGATCATGACTCCTCATGGACCTGGGCAACCGCTTCAGAGGTAAGTGGAACGGTGGCAGTGGAAAGGCGTGGCACAGTCTTTCAATGGGCAAGTCACCTTGAGATTCTGAAAGATACTGAGACCATGTTTGTCACTGCGGTAGCACTTCGCAATGAAATTATTAGGATTTGTATGGTACACTGTCACCGATTAACTTTAGTGACTCCTTTTACATTGTCATTTCACTAACATCCCACATTAATTTTTCTGTTTTCAATCTCATACTGTCTAAATTAGTCTGCCAGTCAGGTAGAGCTTCATTTGTACAGATGGCAGACATTCAGAGTGAAACTCGATTTTGTGCACCTGGACTTTTTTTCTATCTTTTAACTGTGACCTGGGGAAAAGGGGAAAAGAAGGAAGAAGAAAAATTGAAAGACAAAAACAGTGACAAGGAAGTAAGAATAAGTCAAAAAGGTGGTAGTTGAAGAGGAACACATAAGCTGGAATCAAAACTAGGCAGACTTGTTATTCAGCAGACCCAGACTTTGGTAGCATTGTTGTTGGGCGCTTAAAATGTTGGGCCCTTGCACATACTTATTCACATCTGAGTAAATTAACTCTTTCTTCGCTCAGTAATTTGTTGCCTCCAAGTACCTTGCAAACTGAAATATATCCTGCTCACATTAAACTCAATATAGTTTCCGTACTGAAAGTGGTGCCGATTTGCCTCTGCTTACCTCGGTTGGATAAATGTAGAAATGAGAGCTGGTAAATAAATTGTCAACTGATGGTTAAGTGCTGCCATTCACTTCTTCATACCGCCAAGACTTTCCTCTTAAATTTCATTAATTGTAATATGTTACAAAATGCCACCCTAAACTTCTATTAAGAAATACATTGGATCCAATATGTGTTTTTCTAGTTTAATGATAGGATTTCCCTAATTGGTTTCCTGCAAGACTAAGCATCAAACTTCTAATGCTGCCACCAAGACCCCTATATGCGATGAGACACTAAGCTTTGAATAATTACGGAAAGCAAATTTGGACAGATCATTTTCTATTGTGAGAGGCTTGAATGTAAACTGTTTACTTGGTATACAGATCTCTCTCCGGCACTCTTAAGGTTGGCAACACTGGCTGAAATTGGCTCACTGATACAAAATGTAATGCCATATTGATTCATTTGATTAACAAAATGTCCGGTGGTTTATTTTCAATTGCTTCCAAAACAAGTTAGCATTGGAAAATGTACATTGGAAGAACTTCATTTCCAATGCTTAGTAAACATCATGAATCTCTTGAATGTTAAATGAAGTTATTGAACACTTACCGAGGTCATTTTAGCTGGAGGCTGCTGCAGGACCCCTTTGCAAATAACCAGCTATTAGCGCTTTGCCATGCTTTCCATAGACTCGGGAGCAGTGCTATGAATGGGAATTATTTCACTTGAAGAGAAGCGTGCCACATCTTCTCAGGCAGGATGCAAAGTAGCTACCGGATCTACTGGGTACCGAGTACCTGTACTTCTATTTCCATTTAAAGCACTTCAGTTAAGCATAGCTAGTATTCCTGCAAATTCAGGCGTTTTGGGAGACTTCTTGTTAGGTCGAAGCCTAGAGCTGCGCACATGCGCAGGATCGCTGGCGAGATTTAGTGTTTTCAGGATGTTTCAGTAACAGGCTTTAAGGCCCACCCCTCTTTCCCATTGGCCGGCATCACCGTTTATGCTAAACTTAGTGTTTTCAGGAGGTTTCAGTAACGGGCTTTAAGCCCCACCCCTCTTTCCCATTAACCAGCTTCACCATTTATGCTAAATGGTGGCCAGCCATTGAGAAAGAGCTTGTGGTGACGTATACTTTTCTCTATTTCTGCCGTCCCACTTGGACGGACTGGCCTGACTTTCTTGTGCTGTAAAAGCCTTGTTATCTTTATGGGGTCAAACAGATGGCCCCATAAAGATAACAAACCAAAGGAAAGCAGGCCGAGGCCGTCCAAGTGGGACGGCAGAAAAAGAGAAAAGTCGACGTCATGGCGAGCGCTTGCACTTATTGCAACATTCGTTTTCTGCACTTCTCACTGGTTTCCCAAATGGAACCCAAATAGAAGCAAGATTGTGATGTTTTTCTGTGTACCCTGTTAGCTGTATGACAGTGTTTGTTGGAGTCCGATGATATTGGCAACAGTAAAGTGACCCTCTCAGATTTCCAGAGGTACATCAGGAATAGTAAGATGGCGTCAGGCAGCTTCCCGAGATGCTTTGGGAACAGTAAGATGGCGGCTGGGGAGCTCTGAGTGTCAGTCTAAGGTTCGTGGGTCGCGGCTCCCAGGATGTCAGAGCCGGAGCTGGGGGTACGGCGGGCCGAGTCTGCACGGGCACGCCATGCCGAGCAGCTGCGGCGCTGGCGGGGCTCTGAGGCAGCGTTGGCTGCCCCGGAGGAGAGCGGGGAGCGGCGGCCCTGGGTGCGTTTTGAGGACGGTGCCGTATTTCTAGCTGCCTGTTCCAGTGGGGATACCGAGGAGGTGAAGCGGCTCTTGGCTCGTGGGGCCAATGTTGACGGGCTGTCCTCCCTGTACCAGGTGAGAGTGTGTGACTGGTGTAGAGTGAAGAGCCACCTCTCTTAGAGGAATTGCACTCTAAACAGGCACCTGAGTGAAAATGATTCAAGAGCTGAAAAGGCATATAGCTTGGATATTGTAGCCTTTGCACCTGGTGTGTCTCTGGTGGTAGCATACCCCACACCAGGTAAAGTGGTAGTTTGATTTCATGTTCGCGGTACTACCTTTTAAATAAGAGCTGTGTTTGGTATGAAGGCGAACAGCAATACCTACAAGTCGATGGAACAATACAGCTGAGAGATGCTTGGCAAGTCCATAACATTAGGGGCAAGTCTCCTGACGTGTGGCAACTGTCGAGGAATGTATCTGCAATGGGGGCAGTGGCAGAAGTATGCTGGGCTATAAAAAGAAAATGGATTTGGCTGTAAAGTTAATATCGGAATCAGATTAAAGATATGTTAGTCAGCAGGGGTTTATATTTAGAAAGCGGACAGCCGATGGAGGGCTGCTGCTTAAGCATTATAGGAATGTGGAACAGTGCTTAGAGATGTTGATCACTAATGACAAAAGGGGCAGTGTTTCTGAAAGATGTTTATTAGTTTTCTTAACAGTGGGGGGACCTAGGGGACACGGTGTGCAAATCTATGCCAGTTTACATGAAAAATGTGGCAGTGTGTGTGTCTGTGGGATGGGAGCGTACAGTGGTACCTATTAAGAACGTGTTAGCCAGCTGAGTTATTTTTGCTGTGCATTTATATACACATTTACAACCAGGGAACGGTGTGCAGGTTTATGTTTGTGAGTCTATATAAGGAGCATTATGGGCCCTTTGCAGACGCAGAGTTAAGTATATCATTAGTAGGGGTTAGTTTGCACGATTGTGGAATACGGCGAATGGAGGGTGGTGTCTACTAACAGATGGTGAGGTGTGTGTCTTTGTATAAATATGTATGTATTTTAAGGCTGGTGGGCAACCTGTAGAAATTATATGTGTCATTTATTAAGATTGGGCAGTCAGAGGCATCAGTTTAGAAAATGCCCAGCATGTGGTGGTTATTACTGGAATGAAGAAATTAACAGATACACCAAGTATAAAGTGTAGTGACTAGTGAACAATTGGGATTTTCTTTGCAAATACCCCAGTTTCTCCCTAGGTAAAGACTGAATACTTATAAAGTGTAACTTTGGTTTTTGTTAGCTAAAGAGTCCTAAAATTTAAATCAACAGAAGGTCTATGACCGCTCTTGAAAGCAATGAAACGACTTTGGGTTCCCATAATATACTAAATGTCAGGCTATTTATTATTTTCTGTGACTGACTCAGGAATTGTATTTTAAGTCTGAGTCTGCAGTATTTATTGTATTTAGACACAATATACAGTGTTTGACATAGTAGATAATCAGCCATTTAAAAATCCTTGACAAAATAAAATTGTGGCCGCGCTATTATTAATACCTGGCGTTAGCTGACAGTTATCTTGTGGCTGGAAGTGTCAGTTTTAAACATTTCAGTCAACATTTTTCGTGCTGCTGTAGATATTCTGTTAATTGGAGCATGCCAACAAGCATGATTCCATTGCACTGTTAAATTGCTGAATCATTGTTCATCCTAGAATAATACATTTCCCCTGGGGGATAGAAAAACAAGCTTTGGCATAGCCAATAGGTCTCGCCTTTGGGACCTTATAAGTATTTAGTTATGCAGCATAATATCCTTACTGCAACAACATTAACTGTTGCATGGCTAAACACTTATAAGGTCCCAAAGGCGAGACCTATTGGCTATGCCAATGCTTGTTTCTCCGATATAGGCGGGTGTAATTTCTTCTCTCTCCCTTGCCTCTGCATCGGTTTCTTACTGCAGGACGAGTATCCGGCTGCCAGGCTTCGTGGCACTGGCTGCTGATAGTGCGGTTGTCTCCATTGCTGCCTCCAGGCCTGTCCTCATCGTTGAGCAGCAGAAGGTAAACGTACGCATCATGGGCAAAAATTGTTGTAAAATCCTATATAATATTTTTTTAACAGTTTTATATAGCACAATCTAGACCTGAGACATCGGGTAGCAGAGCGCTTTACATGAGCAACAATGTAGTTACAGAAGGACACATTAATTTTTGTTAGACACGGGGAGATTTAGTGATTTGCCCAGAATCACAGGATGTTAAGCATCGTTGCTGAGACTCGAACCTGGTACCCCAGCTTCGAAGTCGACCGCTCTAGCCATAAGGCTACATCCTCTCCCCTATTTAGCTGTCGCGGGTTCGCATGACTTTCGGGTTGGGGGGGGGGGGGTGCTCGCGCGGAGGGGGGCGCTGGAAAAAAAAAAAGAACTTACCTTACCGGGTCCCACGCCGCCTCCGTTCCTGGCCGGGTGATGGGTCCCGCACCCACGGTTTCTTAGAACTGTAAGGAAGCTTGCATCCTCCCTCCCCTAAGCCAATCACAACGCTGCAATGGCAGCATTGTGATTGGTGCGGGCAGCGTCCAGCTGAAACACGAAATGGTATTTAAAATACCAGTTTATGTTTCTGCTTCTAGCACTTCGAGAAAGCAGTGGGGCAATGCCCCTCTGCCCTAATGGAGGAGCCGCCCCTGGGGAGTATGCTCATCTTGAGAGCTGACACCCTGCTTAGCCACAAAAGATTGAACGCCTGCTATGTTTTAAGCTCTTGTCTGGCCTGTCGCAGTAACCTAGTGTAGTTCAGGGATAGTGTCTCAGCCCTGGAGACTGACAGTGATATGCCCAGGTTTGGGATGACCTTCTGATCCCAGTGAATGGGGCATGCTAGAGAAGCCCAATGCTTGGGGCTTAGTCACATTGACTTTAAAGCCGGAGGTTGTTGAAAATTCCTCTAGCTCAGCAAAAAAAGCCAGGACCGAAATCTGGGGGACTCCAACGTAGCGATGACATCATCTGCATAAAGGCTGATGGTATGCCGCTGTCCCCCAAAAGGATCCCCTTGATCCGCTGGTTTTCCTGAACCCTCTTGGCGAACAGCTCCATATAGAGAGCAAATGGGAGGGGGGAGAGCGGACAGCCCTGTTGTTTGCTCCTGGTGATATGGAAAGAGTCGGAGGTGAAGCCATTCGCCCGAACAGTGGCTGAGGGGTGGATATAACCGCTGAACACCCATTGGCGGAATCGGCGCCCATTCCAAACTCCTCCAAAACGGTCTCTAAAAAGGACCAAGGGACCCCTTTGAACGCCTTTTTGGCGTCTATTGACAGGAAGACGTGTTCCTTAGACTGAAAATGCGACTTATCCAGAGGATGTAGTAGCCTTCTGGTATTATCACTACATTGCCTAGTCATGACAAATCCGGCCTGATCCGGTTCTATCAATCCCAGCATTATAGGTCCTGACCTGGACGCCAGAATCCCGGTCAAAATTTTAAAATCTATGTTGAACAGGGATATTGGCCTGTAAGAGGCGCAATATCTATTGTCCTTCCCTGGTTTGGGCAATACTGCTATCAACGCCAGAAGCATCGTGGGCGGCAGCTCAGTAGTGCCATCGACAGAATTAAAAAGCAGAGTCAGTACTGGGCCTAGAATGGAAAAGAAGGTTTTATAAAAGATGGCGGTGAAGCCATCTGGGCCAGGATGTTTAAGGAGTTTAAGTCGAGCTATGGCCGAGATGACCTCTTCAGTCCTAATTGGTTTATCTAGGGCAGCTGCCTGGTCAGATGCAACCTAGAATGTGTTATGCCCAGACAGTACCTGGAGGGGTTCCGATCTGGCAATGGCTGAGGAGTGTATAGAGTTGCGTAGAAGTTCCTAAATGCATTAGCTATATCCTTTTCCCATGTAATCTCCGCACCCCCTTCAGCCAGGAGGAGCGGGACTGTTGCTGCCTGTCGCTGTGCACACATCTTATGAGCCAGAAAGCAGCCGCATTTGTCCCCTCCGGTATAAAATGTATGTTTCAGGTGAAGAGAGGCATATTCCGCTCTATCGAGGTCCAGGCTGGCCAGTTGAGCCCACGCTGCTTTTAGTTTCTTACAGATGCGGGGGGCTCCTGTCCTCTTATGAATACCTTCTAATTCTAACACTTGCTTGGAAAGTTCATCCCTCTTCTCCCTGCATGCTCTATTGTCTGCGGCTGATGTAGAAATGAGGTCACCCCGAACTACTAATTTGAGGGTTTCCCAAAGGGAGATGATGTCCTTAGTGTCATTGGTGGCTAAGAAGTCTTCCAGTGTTTTGGTAAGGTGTGTTACAACTTCAGGGCTGTGGAGGAGCATATCTCTGTGTCTCCAGGAATAGAATGGGCAAGAGGTGGGGGGAAACAGCAATTTGGCAGTTATGGCTGCATGGTCTGAGAGCACCTGGGGTTCCGATTTCTGAGCTCTGTGCAGTCAGGAGGAGAGACTGAGTTGTTAGGAAGTAATCTAGTCTTGCATATGTCCCCCAGGCATGTGAGTAAAAGTGTAGTCAAGTGTATGACACATGTCTGCCAGCCCCCGCTCCATCCTGTAACCACTGGTGATTGGTATAAGAGAGAGCCCCAGTTTGACCCTACCTCTGTGCAGAGGGGTCAAGTTGACTGTCGAACACGATGTTCAGGTCCCCTGTATAAAAATGTGTCGATAAGGTGTAGATGTCAAGTTTCCTATCACCTTATGAAAAAAGACCTCTTGGCCCTCATTAGGAGCATAAATAACGGCCAGTGTTAATGTGTGTCCCTCTGTAGCCACTGAGAGCGTCAGGAGCGGACCTCTAATCTCCGACACCTTGGCTCCCACCTTCCCAGGGAATGTACGAGTGAAAAGCATGGCAACCCCAACCTTCTTAGTGGGGAGGGAGGAGAACTGTTGCTGTGGGAAGGCCGTAGGACGCATCCGATATGTGTCGCTGGGCAGCAAATGGGTCTCTTGTAGTAAACATATGTGGGCTCCGGAGTTTTCCAGATAAGACAGGATTGCTCTGCGTTTAAAGGGGTTATTAAGCCCTTTCATATTCAACGTGAAGATTGTGACACTCATCTACTTAGGTGGTGGTGGGCGTTGCGTTCTGTCGGTGCATTAGGGCCAATTTAGTCCTTCCGAGCCGGGTCCTCCAGTGCTCCAGACATAATGCCCATAGCGTGCAAGAGCCGCGCAGCCACGCACAAGTCAGGATAGACGCAGCAAGGGGGAGGAGACCCGAACAATGGAAATAACAAAACCCTCATTGAAACAAAAACATAAACATGATACCAAAGAGCAAGAGTCAATGTCAAGAGCATCCAGCTCTTAGAAAAAGGAGAGAAGGGTACCTGCGGCCCGTGGCTCCCTGCTCCCACCAGGCAGGCCTATGAAATCATTATCGGAAATATCGGCATAAGGCAAGGGTGCAATATCAAAGCAGAAAATGCAATTGGTGCAAGTTCTATTTCACTCCAAAGATGCCCCTGCAAGGGACGACAGCACTGCCTGCCGCTCCTTGGCATAGTGTCCGGGCATGCCGGCGGATTCGGAGGCTTAATGGTAGTCCATCCATGGCCGCTCCGACGTCTGCGAGGGCGAGAGTATTTTCTAGGCTGGTGTGTCACGGGTTCTTCAATGCCCAAATGCTTGCAGGCCGCTGAAAGTGAGCGGATTTGCCTCAATTCCCCCTTGTAGGGAAAGATCAACCTGAACGGGTGCCCCCAAGAGTATTTTATGCCAGATTCCCGGAGGTGGAGTATGATCGGCTGGAAGGATTTGCGTTTAAGCAAAGTAGAGGCAGCCTGGTCCTGGACAAGCATGGGTATCTGCTCCTGGTATGTCTGGGCGTCGACGAGACTCGCAAAGGATCCTTTCTTTCAGCTGATAATCATAAACACAGGTCAGTGGGTGAAGAGGATGCTTTTCGTGGGCCCACCTTATGGGTGCGATCCAGCTTGACCGGAAACTCTGGGGATTCTCTGAGAATGGAACAGAAGAGGCCCGCCACCAGCGCCTCGGGATGCGGATATTGTTCCGCTAGGACCTATTTTTTAGATCCTCGGTGTGGGCCTGTAGGTCCAAGTTCTGTTCATGCAGCATAAGGACTTTTTGTTGGAGGTTCTCGATTTCCTCATCCCGGCTTGTTTCATGCTCCTCCAGTGTATGGACTCGCTCGCCCAGGGAGTCCACATCACAGTGGACATCTCGTAGGTCGGCCAGCAGTTTGTGTTTCATTGTGGACAGATCTTCCGGATGAGAGGAAAAAAACAACTCCAGGAAGGATCGGCTGACTGGGGCCTCCGAGCTGTCACTCCCCTCTCATATGCGCAACCCGCTCCGGGCTTACTCTCTGCCTGTTGTGTCGATTTAAGCAAGAGGTCCTTCACTGACCTGTCCTTCCTGCTGTTGGGGCAGCCATGACTCCTGCATGTGTGGGATTTGCTGCTGAGGTGAGGGCTGAATACACAGGGGTTAGCAGATGCTGGAAGCCAGGAGGGAGAGCTGGAGGGCTATGTCACAGCTGGGGGACCTCTGCTGCGTGCCCCTCCTCCACGGGTCCCCTGCTCTCATCTCGGGCCTAGCCCCGTTTGGTGGGAGCACTGTGGATGTTGGAGGCCGCCGCAGCCCTGCCGTCCCAGCGCTTGTGCGGTGTCGCCTTTCTCCTAGCAAGGCCGCTCAATGATGTGCTTGTTTATCGCCGGAGGCCCACTGCATGCGAGGGATGTGGGCGTAAGGTGCAGTGGCCCTGGGTATCCTCTTGAACAAGGCTGGCGGATGGAAGGTGCCGCCGAGACTACCCACCAGACCTCCCCCCGTCTGCAAACGTCTCTATGCCTGGGGCAGGCCACTAAGGTGCTCTGCTTGCTCGCCTCTCTCTCCAGCTGGCATGCATGCACCACCACTCACTGTCCAATCAGGCCTCCCTGCGATGCAATGCGCTGATTTAGGCACTCTGCCTAGGTGAAGAACGCTGGTGTCTGTAACAGTGATCCCCTGAGGTCCCTCAAGCCGGGCCAGCAGGTTGAGAGGCCCAGCCAGGGACCCCCACCGGGACCTCCCAACGCTGTGGCCGCATACGTGTCCGAGTTGACTTCAGGCTCCTCCGGCCTCACACGCTGCTCCGCAAATCTCTCCCAGAGGCCGCTGCACTGACCTGGGCCCAGCAGCGTTATCGGATTGTCCACTATGTGCTCCCGGAATGGCTCTCAAGTGGGGGATGCTGTAGAAGGCGCAATGATATCAGGGCACTCCAGGAGCTGCAAGCATGGCAGCCACTCCCCCAGTCAACGTCCGGAGTTGGGGCCTACTTGCAGCAGTGGAGCCGGGGCCTTCGAGTGCTGTGTGCGGGCCGAGGCTCCCTTTGCCCGGTTTAATGTGGGCTCGCCCTTCGCTGGAGGGTTCACCGCTGATTACACGTTGCGGCGGTCCCCAGGACTTGCAGGGACCGCCGAGTGCTGCCAGGCCGTGGTTTTCGCAGCAGAGGTCGCGTGTTCTCTCCTGGGTGCCCAGCAGCTCAGTGAGTTGCTATCTGTCGCGGCATCTGACCTTGTTACGGGGCTTAAACGCTACCACCTCAGCTGCCCAGTGGTGCGGTATTGCTTGCAAGTTAATTTCGCTGGTGCCAGTGCCAATCTGTCGCCAATATTGCTGTGAAAGGCCCGGTGGGAGCGGAGAGCTCCAAAGCCGCGTCCTACAGCGATGCCATCTTGGCCATGCCCTGCAGTAGTTTCTTTATAGCACACATGGATTGCCTTTCCTGAACAGCACTTTAAATGAAAGATCATGTCCTCTATGGCTGAAGGTGTCGCCTTTCTCCTAGCAAGGCCGCCCAATGATGTGCTTGTTTATCGCCGGAGGCCCACTGCATGCGAGGGATGTGGGTGTAAGGTGCAGTGGCCCTGGGTATCCTCTTGAACAAGGCTGGCGGATTGAAGGTGCCGCCAAGACTCCCCACCAGACCTCCCCCCGTCTGCAAACGTCTCTATGCCTGGGGCAGGCCACTAAGGTGCTCTGCTTGCTCGCCTCTCTCTCCAGCTGGCATGCATGCACCACCACTTACTGTCCAATCAGGCCTCCCTGCGATGCAATGCGCTGATTTAGGCGCTCTGCCTAGGTGAAGAACGCTGGTGTCTGTAACAGTGATCCCCTGAGGTCCCTCAAGCCGGGCCGGCAGGTTGAGAGGCCCAGCCAGGGACCCCCACCGGGACCTCCCAACGCTGTGGCCGCATATGTGTCCGAGTTGACTTCAGGCTCCTCCGGCCTCACACGCTGCTCCACAAATCTCTCCCAGAGGCCGCTGCACTGACCTGGGCCCAGCAGCGTTATCGGATTGTCCACTATGTGCTCCCGGACTGGCTCTTAAGTGGGGGGATGCTGTAGAAGGCGCAATGATATCAGGGCACTCCAGGAGCTGCAAGCATGGCAGCCACTCCCCCACTCAACGTCCGGAGTTGGGGCCTACTTGCAGAAGTGGAGCCGGGGCCTTCGAGTGCTGTGTGCGGGCCGAGGCTCCCTTTGCCCGGTTTAATGTGGGCTCGCCCTTCGCTGAAGGGTTCACCGCTGATTACACGTTGCGGCGGTCCCCAGGACTTGCAGGGACCGCCGAGTGCTGCCAGGCCGTGGTTTTCGCGGCAGAGGTCGCGTGTTCTCTCCTGGGCGCCCAGCAGCTCAGTGAGTTGCTATCTGTCGCGGCATCTGACCTTGTGACGGGGCTTAAACGCTACCACCTCAGCTGCCCAGTGGTGCGGTATTGCTTGCAAGTTAATTTCGCTGGTGCCAGTGCCAATCTGTCGCCAATATTGCTGTGAAAGGCCCAGTGGGAGCGGAGAGCTCCAAAGCCGCGTCCTACAGCGATGCCATCTTGGCCATGCCCTGCAGTAGTTTCTTTATAGCACACATGGATTGCCTTTCCTGAACAGCACTTTAAATGAAAGATCATGTCCTCTATGGCTGAAGGTGTGGTACCAGGCAGAATGTAAGTAAAACACAAATAGCAAAGGCAATGTGGAAAGTACTTGAACAAAACTTAAGCTCTGAAAGTTACAATGGGTCATTTATTGATGCTCAATCTATGGAAAATGTGCATAATTTTATACGTATCAGATGTTGGGCATGTGGAGACTAGCACTACCTTTAGTTGCACTTATGGAGACTTGCATTACTTGGTATTGGTCATGATAAGGCAGGTTTTTATACATGTTGCTACTAGTCCAGTGGAATTGGGATATATGTGTAGTTGGGCGTATGTACTCCATCTATACCTTTTTTGGGCACTTGGAGGCTGTCCATCCCTGTTTTTGGGCAAGGAGGGTATGGATATACATGTTCCAGAGCATTTAGAGTCTGGAAGTAACTGTTGGTAAATATATATGAAGGCTCTTCATATTTATTAAAGGAATGCAATTTTTCACCATACATGTTATGGCAAGTGGCCACAGGTCATACATGTATTTCAGTTTTAGCCTGATAAGGCATATGGGAACTAGCACTACTTCGTGCTGGATTATGTGGCAACTGGCATTCATTATTGGTGTGTGTTACTGGTTAGATGCGCTTTAAAGTACACCATTTGTCGACCTTCTCCAAACATTCCTTAAGGGAGAGCTTCAAACCTTCATAAATCTGTATTTATATCTTCGCATGTTTTCACCGATTTTACTTGAACCAGCTATTTGTCCCTAATATTTCTTCTGAGAGAACCTCCAACCATTCTTACCACCCTTATGGTTTTTAAAACTTTTCATGTTTTTCCAATTTTTTTGGTCCAATGGCCTTTAAGATGTATAAATTTGGCATTAGTTTTCCTAAAAGATCTTCGGTGAAGAACTTGAGCCTCTCACGTAAAGCAGCCTTCAAATCCTTCATTGTTTTTGGCAACGTAACTGGGCTGTTGTACCATAAATCTTGAACTCACATCCATCACTAACATTTAGGAAAAACTGATTATATTTTGGGAAGATAGTTGCTATTACAGCAGGACACTTCCAATTCAAGTCATCCCCATACTGCATTTACTCAAGAAGCTTTACCAGTCATGCAACTCCCACCTACAATCTGACTTTTTTTTTAATCATCTTTTCTGATTTCCTCGAAGTATAAAACAAATGCAGCTGGCAAAAATGTACCCTTATACAAATAGGTTGTCCTTGGAAATGTATGAGTCAATGTACACATATTTTCCCAAAATTCGGGGCTCATTTCAAAACCTCCCCACCACCAGTTAGGAATCCTTCCATGCACCCAACTCTCTGTCTAAGCAAATTCAGTATCGCATTCCAAGGCCATATATAATGTGTGTGTCTCTGTCAAAATGTATTAGGGAGGCTTCTTCACAATGGATATCTCTGTATGTATGGGTAATAGTTGTTTCTTTAATTAGTTGTGAGCATAAACGCCTAAGTGTCTGTCGAGATGTCTATGGCTGTCAGCAATGTGTGCTGTTAGCTGTACAAGTGTGAATCTGAATATGTGTTTATTGCCTGTTTATTTCCTGTAATTTAGTAGCCAGACTGCTCAACGAGGTGAATGTTAGTCACAATGATCTACAATGACAGATTTAAACTGGCAAGGCTATTTTCACTCTATTACTCCTCCTCCTTCCCACGACATCGATTTTGATTCCCTAGAAATTGACATGACTTTAGCTGAAATTACCCACGCTACTTCAAGGTTACGTCGAGGTAAAGACCCTGGCCCTGATGGGTTTACGGTTGAATTTTACGAGCATTTTTCTAAACTTCTTCTTCTCCATCTCTTTCTTCTATTTAATTCCTTCATTCTCCATGGTTCTTTGCAGGATACTTTTCAAGAAGCTATGAAATGCTTACTCCCGAAAGATAATAAGGATCCCTCCTTATGCACAAATTACAGTCCCATCTCTTTAGTTAATACAGACTACAAGATTTTTGCTAAACTTTTAGCATTACGAATTGACCCTATTCTACCGGAACTTATTGGACCAGAACAATCTGGCTTTGTTAAAGGACGTCTATCCTCCGATAATTCTAGAATCTTTTTTAATATTCTTAGTAAGACCTCTTATTTAGATCATCTTCTTGCTACTATAGCCTTTGACGCTGAAAAGGCGTTTGATAGGATTGGATGGGAATTTAGGTTTCAAGCTTTGAAATGGATTGACTTTCCTCCTAAATTGATCTCCTTGATTTCCCTATTGTATTCTGGCCCTAAGGCCTCTATTTTTATCAATGGTAAAATCTCGTCTTATTTCTCTCTATCTAGAGGGGAACGACAGGGATCTCCCTTATCGCCCTTATTGTTTATAGTAGCATTGGAACCCTTTTTAACTAAAATTAGACAAGATGCTCAGATTACTGGTTTTCAGTTCGGTCCTCACCAGGTTAAAATGTCTGTATATGCGGACAATATCCTTTTGTATTGTTCTAATCCGGATACCTCTCTTCCTCCCTTTCTACATCAGGTTGACCTTTTCTCTCGTTTATCTGGTTACTGCCTTAACCGAGATAAATGTGAAGTCCTGTCCCTTAATGTTTTATGCTTTAAGCATTCTTTTCTCCTTACGGGCTTTTCCTGGTAGCCCTCTAAGATAAAATATTTAGGCTTATGGTTTTCGTCGACTATTTCTGAAACTTTAAAATTGAATTTTTATTATATTACCAAATCATTAAACAACTCCATTACCAGATGGCATCCCCTCTTCCTTTCTTGGTGGGGTCGATTAGACTCCATTAAGATGATGCTCACTCCTTTAATTCTTTACTCTCTTTCCATGATTCCTGTGCACATTCCTGTATTTTACTTCAAGAAAATTGACTCGCTTTTAGTAAAATTCCTTTGGAGTAACAAACTTCCCTGTAGCGGGTTAGAATGAAGGGGCAGGACAACAGGATGATGTAGGCAAGGTTTTATTGTGTGAAGAAAGCGTCTCCTCTTTGAAGCCAGAGTTATGTTTTACAGTCAGGATGGTATGCGGGGTCTCTCTCCTCCTGGTCTGTCCCATTTGTCGCAGACGTCTTCGTGGGATCTGCTACCAGGTCTTTAGGGATTCCGGCTTCTTCACGTCTTGAGGACGTGCTCGTGGGAATAAAGGAAATGGGGACAATGTGTGAGTGTTTAGTGCTTTTATGTGCGATTGATGGGAAGGGGGAGTGAAGGAAAACACGCCAAACGAGTGCCGCACTTCTAAGAAAAGGAGTGACTGTGCAGGGAGGGTACACACCTACGGAGGGGTCTGGTAGGGGCTGGTACCCTTAGCCGTCTGGTTTCTCCCGCCTCCCTACCCAGCCCGCAAACCGCCCTCGTACCTGTGATAGCCACGTGGCTGGGCAAAGTGTGGTCCCGTTGGCCTTCTGGCTCTCCTGGCGTCTCCGCACTTCTCTCAATCCCTCTGTCGCCTGATGTTGCTCCCGCTACTCTTCAGTCGTCTCCTCGCTCCGCGTTCTCTGATCCTCCTTGCTGTCCTCACTTCTCCTTTGTCTCCCGTCCTCTGGTGGTGAAACACACCTCCTTCCGGGTCTCGTCCGTTCTTGTTGGTCTCCTCCATGCTGCGTCAGAATTGGGGATTGAGTCATCAGGTTCTGCGTTCCTGTTAAAGGAACAGAACCCTTTTTCTGCCGGACTTCCGAATGATGAGGAAGAGGGATACATCCAGTCCTCCTGCTGCGGGAAAACAAGAGGCTCTTCTGTTGTTGGGGCATCGTACCATTGCTTCGAGTGCCTTCTACACTCCCCTGGCAACGCTACCCCGTGACAGTCCCTGAATAGCTTTGTCTACACTCAAAAAAGACTAATGTCATGGAGGTCTTAAATTCCCCGATTTCAAATCTTATCACTTTGCTTTTTCCCTTAAGCAATGCTTCTCGCTGGATCTCCCCTATTCTACCCACTTACCCTCTAGTGTGGTTATCTATAGAAACATTTCTCATTTCCCCTTTCGACTTTCCAGGACTCCTCGCTTTCACTCATTCCAATTCTTCTTTATGTCCTTCTGTCATTGCTCATACTTGTAAACTTTTAACTCTCTCCTGCCATCTTCCAATCCTTCTACGACTTCACTATCTGAACAAACCATTTGGCATAAACCTTTGAGAATTAAAAATCGCTCCATTTATTGGAAATCTTGGCGTTCTCAGAGTATGATATGGGTTTCCCAACTCTTGAACAATCTAACTCCTTTATCCTTTCTGGAACTTCAATCTCAATTCTCACTTCCCAATGCTTTCAAAACTCAGTATAATCTTCAAATTCCCTCTCTTCACCATTTTCTTCTCAACCTTCCACTTGTCTCGAATCCTCCCATAATTTGTTCTACAATGTTTCCCTTATTGAGCTCCTGCCCCCAGCATCTTCTATTTACAGTTGTTTGCTATCAAACTTAGAGAGGGAAAAATTAAAGAATGAGTTGGCCTGGGAAAGGGATTTAGTACAATGTTGGGGGACCTCCATTTGGGATAAACTATAGCTTAAGATTCATAAAACGTCCGTGCTGATGATACCGTTGATCAGCGTCTATTATGTTCCCCTGCGACATTAGCTTCTTTCTCACCTAATACTCCATCTACATGCTGGTCCTGATCCTTCCTGTTTGCTGATTTAAAACACATGCTTTTCGAATGCCCTCATATCTCTCCATTCTGGCACTCTGATTGGTCCCAAATTAACAAGATTTTCAAAATTAATGTTCCCTTCTCCCTATCTAACATTTTCTTAGGTTCACTCTTTTTTCAATGGCCCCAGTCACCATCCAACTTTCAATTGTTGGGCTTATTTTTAGGTTTTGCCTGGCGAAAAGATGCGCTCTGCGCATCTTTTTCGCGCAGGCGAAAACCTGATGAGAACTGTAGTGGGGTTTGGGTCGGCCCTCGTCATTTATTGGCTGGCTCCATAAATGGAGCCTAGCCATTGGACGAGGGGCCTGTCCGTCAATGCCGGACCAGATTCGGGGGCGTTCCCGCGATTCTTTGGCTTTTGCCGACGTCACGCGACGTCAGCCGAAAGCCGGGAACGCCCCCGAATCTGGTCCGGCATTGCTGTGCTCGGGGGTCTGCTTGCGGGTGTTGTGAGTCTGTGGGCCGCGAAC
This sequence comes from Lissotriton helveticus, assembly GCF_964261635.1. Classification (NCBI taxonomy): domain Eukaryota; kingdom Metazoa; phylum Chordata; class Amphibia; order Caudata; family Salamandridae; genus Lissotriton; species Lissotriton helveticus. Next base: position 382,809,279 of record NC_136067.1, on the reverse strand, counting down.
AGAGAATGCGGGCGGGCGTCCGCTGAGTGAGGCGCCTATGAAACCGGAGGTATGTGCGTTGCTTGAAGGGGCCGCATGACACGAGGGGACTCGCAGGGGACGACCCGGCATGCTGATACCAGACTGTGTGAGAGGGGCGATTCTATACGTAACTAAGAGCCAACAGCCGCCATTTTGGAGACCCATTACACAACGGTTGCGGGCGGAGTTGTGAGAACAGTTAGCGCCGGAACTCCCTTAACTGGTCTTCACTGCTGCAGACATCTAGTTGTTGCGAGCTGCCACAGTTCACGAGTGGGGGCTATAGGAGTACATAGCACCAGTAATTGTACATTGCAACGGGCGAAGTGCTGATTGTACTGGAGGGGCGCTCTCACTATGTGACGAGAATTGTGGAAGACTCGGCCAAGACCCAGGTAGCTGTGCACGAGACCCGTAGTAGTTAATGGGTCTGTGACTGGGTTTCGCAATAATTTGATATTCAGTCCGTTTGGCAGTAGGTCTCGCCTGTGCCAATTTATTTTAGCTGTGCAACTTTGATTTTAAACAAAGACAACATCCTTCTTCTACAATTTTTTAGTGTGAAAATAGTAATGCTGTGTTTTGGATTGTTATCAGTCATCCTGAAATGACCTACTGCCTTCGCCAATGCTTGTTCTTTCTGTGACCACCATTGCCTTGTGCAATTGTCTTGTATCTGGAGCCACATTACCAGAACCAGCGTAAACTAGTCTTAGTAGCAACCCTGTAGACTGCATGCTAACACCACAAGCAAATCACACTGAGAACACGCACTTCACGATTGGAAGGGGATCCTAAATTTCAAAGGCTGAACCTGCCTGGTAGGCGAGGCCTGCCCAGCATTGGAGGGTAAGTACTGGCTTCGTCGGCGAGGAGTTCATTCAGCTTTTTTTCTCTGCAGTGAAGGAGAACCTTCACCCCACAGTAGAAGAGAAGAATGTGGAAGAGCTAGGAGTAGTGCTGCGGCTGCGTCACTACTGCCTCTCCAGACCAGGCCTGAATTTCGGAGGCTTCTGTAGAGCTTCCTTGTTGGACCTACCAAGGAAGAAAGACCCAACTTCCAAAGAGCGAGAAGGTCCTTCTGAGGAGGAAGTGCTTGTCACAAACGCCTTCAAAGCCCAGCCCTGGAATGGCTTGCATGTGGCAAGCCTCGATGGATACCGGCTGCCCCAGGCTTGAGCAGTCATCCTGAGCAGTTGCCTAGAAAAAGCAACACCTGGCTTGAAGACATCTGGCTCTGAGAGTCTCCGTCCCCTTGAAGCATAGACAGGGTGAGCCTGCGCCGTCCCGGTCCTCCTTATGTGCCGTGGTGCAGATACGTAACTCTCCTGTCACAAACGGGATCTCCTGCAGAATGTGACTTCAGTCCCTTTCCATCATCTGAAGGAGGTCTCCCTTCGTCAGGAATCGTAGGATTTAAAAAAATATATATTTTTATTATATTTTCTCTTATACAACTGTAGCATGGCACACAAGTTTTCCAGAGGTTTTACTACATGATAGCAGCAATCGACACATTATTCGTGAGGACACGAGCAGTGTGGGAACGTCGGGCACAATTTGTGAGGCTGGTGTCTGTTTCGCTAATGGGTGTCATCTGAACTGCTTGGCGTTATCACAGTGGGACTGTGCCCCCCCACCCCTAACACGCCTACATTTGAAATCCTTAGTATGTCATCCATGGGCCCCATAACTTGTCAAATTCCCTCGGGCTTCCCCACGGCCTGTATGTCACTTTCTTGGCTGCTATATAGAGGTCCATCCTCCTTCTCAATTCATGCAATGTGGGGGGAGTTGGTGCCCCCAGGTGTTTTGCCAAATCCTGTCTCCCCGCCAATATTTCATATTTGCAAAAAGTGGTTTGGCCCTGAGGAGATCTATCTCTGTAGGTATTCCTAGCAGTAGGTATTTGGGGTCCATTGGTATCGGTGTGCCTAGTATGTTGCTGAGTTCCCTGATGATGGTGACCCAGTAAGCGGCTATTACCTGACAGTGCCATAGTGTGTGGAAGTTCGTTCCCCTTTCAGTGTGCCATCGAAGGTATTGAGGTGTTGCCGCCTTACCAAAACCATGTAACCGGGCCCTATCGTAATACGCCCTATGCAGCATTTTGAATTGTATCGAGTGGAGGCATGATTTTATCACCACTTCCCTGGGGTGCAGTAGGGCCGCATCCCAATCCAAATCATCAGAGGTCTCTAGTTCTCCCTCCCATTTAGCCCTGTGGCTTACTAATGTGTCTGGTTGGTTGTTGATCAAAGTCTTACCAGGTGATCGCCTTTTCTCCAGTTTCCCCCCATAAGAAGCCTTCCCGGTCCATATTCAGGTATTGCTTTTGTCTCAATCTGCTCTGCCTTCCAATCGTGAGTGATTTGCAGGTAGTTATAGTACTGTATAAAGGTTAGTTCAAACTCTTTCTGAGGAAAGTTGAACAAAACAAGCCCCCCCCCCTCCAGTATATCTCCTACCTTTGATATCCCCAGCATGTCCCAGTACTTGAAACCTTGCGGCTTTTCAAATTCTTTTAATCGCGTTCCAGCCCATGGTTGAGTCTCCTGCGTCACGCGATTATCCCAATGTATTCCCGTTTCCGCTTTTTTTTTCCATTCAGCAATCGTCACTTGCGTTGCTGGGAGTAACTTCTTTGTGCCTTTTTCCCCCGTACAGATTATGGGCCAAACTGAGTTTTCTCCAGTGCGTATGTGGGGTGCAGGAACCTTAGAATTGATTGATCTACCTCTTATTGTTCATGAGCTATTGTTGTTTCAGTCGCAGATAGGATTTCCTGGTGCTGTTCACTAGTGTGACGTCTACTTGACTTTGCAGTACTGGTGTTGGTGCCTCTGACATGTGGGTGATCTCACCCACAGGCATACTCTGCAATCACAGGTGATTTCTAACTCCCTGGTGCCAACCTCTCCAGCTGGAGGAACAGTGGCTATCCGGTGTTGGACACTCCTAATAAGCTGATACTACTTACCACTTTTGCCACTGGGTGGTGAAGCCTTGGGCATCACTTTTGGTATCGTGGCAGGTGTGTTTGGATGAATTCTAAGACCTGAAGCTGAAATGCGACTTGTGCATACTGAACCTAATAATACCATTATTGTCGATTGTTGGTCTTCATCTTAAAATCTCTTGGAAGTATTATGCACTCAATCTATCCAAGAAACCCAAGCACAGCCAAGCCGCCCCCCATGGGATAACATTGGCCACAGAGCGCAATGTTAACTAACGGCTCCTAATACTGAGGAGCTTTAAAACTGCTTGGAGTTGATTCTCTGACCCAGAAAATTCTTCAAACTTCATGTTTCCAGTACCCATCTCTGTTTTACTTTTTGAGCAATTCACCTATGTATAAACTAAGTAATTTTCTTTGGAAAGACGAACATTGTCTATATGATAACGCTATGATGTGTTATTGGCTGTGTCCGTTGTAAGCTAGGACATTTTAAAGGATTCAAGCACAAGATTATCTTGGTAACTGATGCAAAGCTCATAGTTCACAAAGTACAGAGTATTCATTTTATGGTGAGGGAGGACGTTTCCAAGGAACTTGAGTAGTTGATAAATTGTGGGGTCATAGAACTGATTGATGTGTCAGATTGCATATCTCCTTTGGCCGTAGCCAGACAGGTGTGTGGCTCTGGGTGGGTGTGTGTGCCTCTGGGTGAGTGTGAGTGGCTCTGGGTGGGTGTGTGTGGCTCTGGGTGGGTGTGTGTGGCTCTGGGTGTGTGGGTGTGGCTCTGGGTGTGTGTGTGTGTGTGTGTGTGTGTGTGGCTCTGGGTGGGTGTGTGTGGCTCTGGGTGGGTGTGTGTGGCTGGCTCTGGGTGTGTGTATGTGTGGCTCTGGGTGGGTGTGTATGGCTCTGGGTGTGTGTGTGTGTGGCTCTGGGTGTGTGTGGGTGTGGCTCTGGGTGTGTGTGTGTGTGTGTGTGGCTCTGGGTGGGTGGGTGTGGCTCTGGGTGGGTGTGTGTGGCTGGCTCTGGGTGTGTGTATGTGTGGCTCTGGGTGTGTGTGTGTGGCTCTGGGTGTGTGTGTGTGGTAGTAATTGCTGTCTGCTGAGCTCGTCCATAGGGTACAATAGGTCTCACATTTGCGAGAGATTAAGCTATTGGCATTGTAAATGACAATGCCATTTATTTATGTTTAAAAAAACATAAATAAAAATAATGTCAAGAGCAATGCCAATAGCTCTAACTTTAACAAAGGCAAAACCATTGCATTGTAAATGCTTGTTAGCTATTGCCCTCCATTTAATAACCTGTAAGTGGAAACAAGCTGATAAAGTAACAGTTAAGGCTTGGTGGAACGCTGTATGTTTACATCATAGACTTGACTCCAACTATGTTACTCCCATTTCTCTCACCATTGAAGGAGATTTGTTGTGGCTCCCTTTTACTACATATATATCCTGGTCTGCTTCTACACACACTTCCACCATGAATATTGAAAATCCATATGATGATGTCCAGAAACCACCATGATTATACCCTGTTGTCTTTTTTATTAGTTTTTGATGGTCTAATTATATTGTATTGTTAATTTATTGAATGTTTATTTTGCCTACCGTATTTAACTTCATATTATGTTATTCATTTTGTACACTGTAATAATGTATTCTTTCCCCCTTCCTCTCCTTCTTCCCCTCTTACCCTTCCTCTTCTCATCATTTGCATATTGGAACCATTGTACCTTTCTCCTTTTTACATAATATTGACATCAACTGAATTTTATTATGTTCATTATTATGCTGTTCATTTTCTTTTTCTTTCTGGTTTTCAATAAACTCAAACTTAAATAAAAAAACCGACAAGGCAATACCGACAATGGGATAATAACCATAACTGATATTTACACTACTTAAAAACGCAGAAATATGATCTAAAACGGTATATGAAGATCTATTTATTGCTACTATTATTGGTATATGTGCGTCCGAGGTCGCATATGCATGGATGACTGCAGGTCTTTTGGTACATGTGCATAGGTGTGTAAATGTTTGCTGGTCTGACTTTGGTTTTGTGTGTGTAAGTGACTTATGTTATGTTTTCTTTGTGTGTGATCTAGGAGTGTATGTTTGTTGTGCGTCTCTGCGTTTACACCATAAACATTTTACAAATATTGGCTTTGCCACTACTCCTTTTTCTTTAGTTTTCAGCATCCAAGCAGTGGGTGAGCTATGTATGGCAAATTAATCACTCTCGCTGGCTAGATCTCAACTTTTTTATGAGCAGTGGTTTTAGCTCTCACCTACAGACAACTTTAACTGTCTTTAGGTGAAGATTTATTGTGAACAATATTATAAATACTTAGAGTGGGGTATTGGTCAGTCTCTTGCTCATTATTCATGTTCTGTTTCGTCCCTGGAGCCTAGCTTGTACGGCATCCATTTGATAAGATACGTTTTATCCTTCCTTTGCTGACTTGAGGGAACTTCTTTTCATTGTTTTTATTTAGCATTCCATGGGAGTGTATGGCTTTCCTCTCCCTCTTCCACTCTATCTTTCGTTCCCTTTATCCCTTCTGTTTACCAACACTTCTAACCCATTTTTCCAGCTCCTGCTTTGTCCTTTGCTCCTTCCGCACCCCACCTTCGCTTCATTGTTTTCATTTTTCAAAATCGCGATAACATTGATTGTGCAGGACCCATCAGCTGCACAATGCTACAGGGCCTTCATTTCTGTTTTGCACGGCATTGAGCGTACATCTGAATAAAAAAAAGCAGTCGGCCATCTCAGAACAGTACACTAAACTTTAAAAAAATGTATTCCAGAATGAACATGCGTGAACATCAGTAGACATCTTGGAATGCATTTCCTTTACCAGAAAAAGCGTTCCAAAATGGCTGCGTATGCATGCGCATATGTCGTGATGTTCAGGCGGCCATCATGGAATATTTTTTCATAAGCAAAAAACATTCCAAGATGACTTTCCATCGTATTCGTTCAATTGTGTTTGGATTATTTTTTTTGCCAGTGCAAAGAGGCATTGCAAAGCCAGTAGTTTGGCAATTGCCTTTTAAAGGTGAGATGCATTTGTTTTGCCTGTGCTTGTTTTACTAAAAGTTGTAGATCGAGGGTGCTTTGGTAATGCAATAAGCAAATGCTCCTTTTGCTAAAATCCTTCTGTAACCCTCGAGTCACAGATTGGAATCCCAATAGGGTCTAATCAGTAATGGAGTCGAGTAATTCCAAACTGACGTGGGCTTTATGTTCCGTGTCTAAAAAACACTGTGAGCTGAGATTTTCCAGTGGCTTGTGCTTTGCCTTTGTTTTTCCGTAATAATGATGATTTATGTATCTTTCTCCTCCTTTCACAGAAGAAAACCCTCAACAGCATATCCCTCTGGAGGAATATGTTGATAACTTGAAGACCATGATAAACTATTTGAGGACTGTCAATATCACGCAGGATAAAATCATTTTGATCACTCCACCACCACTCGAGGAGTCTGCTTGGGAGAAATGGTGTTTAGAAAAAGGTAAAGCCATCTCCTTCCACTCTAAACTTTTTTTCATGATTAAAATGACCCCTATAGTATCTCAATGTCTGCCTCCTGAAATAAATCGTATATCATCATGTACATTCATCTCCCAATAAAAAGGAGAAAAACTAAATATGAAGAAAGTTTTTGTTTTTCGAAGTGAGGCACTATTTTTCTCGAGTATCCTTTATTTTTAAATAATGACCCAGTCATCCAGCCCGGAGGAGTTAGAATCATTAAAAATGTAGCTGAGCGTTGATTGACATTAGGCCATCATTCTTGAAGGGTCTCTCTGTCAAGCAGCTGTACAGTTTTACTTTGGCAGGTCTGATACTTTTGGTTTTGGCCAAGATTCTAGGAGGTAAGGTTGTTTAATGCACATTTATATAAGATGTACTTACTTGGAGTTGGACTGGGGCAGTCCCAGGGCAACCAAAGTTCATATTTCTCAGCCAATTACGGAACAGTAGACCTTGACTGAACTTTTAGTGAGCAGCATGGGAGTAATGTTTTGACTACCACGCTAAAGTTGTTAAAATTAGAGCAGAGAGCCCAATTGGCTTTTAAATTAATATTCTCCCTTGTCCAACTACTTAAATTAGTTTATAGCAAAATAATCCCCCATTGGAAACGTAATCAAACTGCTTTTCATATTACCCTAAAACAGTGCCGATTTAACCCCAGATGAAAAAATCGACTTCTGAGAATCCATTCTTAAGAAGCATTTCTCTTGAACTGATTGTCGTGAAATTTTTCAAATGACTGGCATATGCCATGTTGTCAAAATCAAGTTGATGAATTCTTTTAATGTTAAAAAACTCTGGTCTTGTTGATGGTTTTGTTTCGGTGCGTATGGTCAACGTTTTTTTATTTTTATAATTTCTTCTTTCTGAACATTGTTAGTTATATTGTCAATTGCTTAAAATTGTGTTCTATTAAGCCTTCCATCTAACAACAGCATTTGCAGGTTTCAATTCCTGAGATTGGTTCTGCTACAACATAGTGAGTCAAGGGTACCTTAGGGAGGGTGTGTATCACCTTTGCATGTGAACAGGTTGTGTCTGGATTTGGTAGAAGTTTGTGTATCACACATAATGTCTTTGTCTCACTCCACTACCAGCCCAGCCAGTTCCTGACACCACTCTTCTAGAAGTCCTTGAAAAATCATAAATCACAACATCTAGGATGAAGACCGGTTTTAATTGAAAATACAATTTGAGCATTACACTGATTCAAGTACCACTACCCTTGGATAGTGTTGTATCCTTCTTTCGTGGCAGTACAAACAAACGAAATGTATTGCCACATAGACTTTGCTGTGAAACAGTGTGACTCAAGGAAGATTCCAGATGATATAGCCTTCTTGTCTAAAATATATATCATCATTCAGCAACAACAAACGTCTGTAGCACTCACAATATCCCCAATATAGCCTTTTAGCCCATTGCTGATTGCTATAGCGGTTCTTAAAGTCCCTGAACCTGAGTTATAGACGTGAGCCGCAGGCAGGGCCCTATAACGAGGGTGAGGGCCTTTAACAACAGGTATAGCCTGAGGCAGAAGTGCTATAAGAACAATCAATAGCTATAAGGCTATTAAAACAATAAACCCACTAAGGGTAGAGTGTTCTAAATTAAAAAAGGGGAAACACAAAGACAAACATTGGCATGTTGGAGCTCCAGGCGAATTCCAGCCATTATAAACCCTTATCCACTTATTGTCTTCAATGGAGCTCTCAACATTCCAGAGTTCTAATACAGCCTTATAGCCCGCCATAGCGGGCTATACTGGCCATTAAAAGCCAGCTGAAGCGTTAAAGGCCCGAGCCGGTATAGCCCAGCTTCAGAGGGCTATAAGGCTATTAGAACATTCTGCCACTAGAGGGCTGAATCTTTCAACAAATAAAACAAAGGCTTCACAGAGCCCAGGGGGTTGAAATCCCCTTGGGCTCCGTGAGGCCTTTGTTCACATCAACAGCTGTGTATGACAACATTGGAAAGTTGGCACTCCGGGCTTATTCCGGCTATTAGAAGCCGGGAGCATTTCATTGTTTTCAATGGAGCTCCCAATGTTCTTATCTTTTTTTATAGACAAAATGTAACATTTTGTTGCTTAGTTTCCCACTTGAGTTTCCTTTCTTTTTATGCCAGGTTACCCACTAAACCGCTGCAATACTACTGTTGGAGAGTATGCCAAGGCCTGTGTTCAAGTAGCCAACAGCTGTGGAGTTGACGTGCTTGATCTTTGGACACTCATGCAAAAGGAAAATCCGGTATAGTTATGAGATGGGTGATTCATTTTTGCTCAGGCAAGATTAGTAGTTGGCATTCAGGACATTTTGTCGGATGGCCGGAGTTTAGATCTTCTTGGGTGATTGTTACCTTGGTTGTTTGAAGCTGAACTCTGAAGACCTTGTGGAGGGGGTAGAGTTCCTAGTGAATGCTGGGCTTATATAATAATATTGTAAATGAATCTAGTAAGAGATGGGCCGAAGAGTAATTTCTCAAAAATACAGTGATGTCTATTCTATATCTGAAAGAAACAGGTTAGTGTTAGATTCCTTACCTTCGAATATCCCCAGGCGTCAGACTGGATCCGGAAAGTTTTGCGTAGCAGTACCCCTGCGCATCGGTAGGCGTCGTCTGCGGCTCCGCGTCCGTCGTTGGCGCCGGGATGACGTCGTCAGAGTACTTAGACACCGCCCTCGCGCGCTGACGTCAGTTCTTCTTTTTTCCGCGCCAGCAAGCGCAGATCTGGAAAAAGCAGTACTCCTCAGTCACTTTTTGACTAACTGTTTCGATCTTTTTTGATCCTGTTTCCAGTTGTAAGACTATCGGTGCCGGTAGGGATGCCCAGGTTCAAGCCCTGTGCCTGTATTGCCTTGGGGCCGACCACGATGACAAGTCGTGCCCCAACTGCCGGGCCTTGACATCGAAGGCAAGGCGGGAGCGGTCCCGTAAGCGCCTCGAGCTCCGGCAGTCGGCCCCGCCGTTCACGGTCCTGGTCCAGGAGGAGGTCGAGGGACCGGTCGCGGGGCCACAGTCATCACAGCTCGGCGAGTCGACACCATTCGTTGGGCTCCAAGTCCTCAGGTAAGAGGCACAAGAAGTCGAAGAGGCGACACCGCTCTTCTGACTCCCCCCGACGCTCGCGCAATGCAGCCGGGGGTGCGGGCGACACCGCCCACGCGGCTCCGCAGCCAGCTCCATACCCACTGGTCACTGGGCTGAACGCGACGCCGGAGGAGATTGATGCATTCCTTGTGACCATGAGGAATCGCTCTCCTCCGACGGGCCCCACGGAGGTGCCTTCGGGCCCCGTGGGTTCGTCTGGGTGGCCTAGCGGGCTGGTTGCTTTGGCCCCGGCGCCATTGACGACTTCGGTCCAGAAGCCGCATGGCCCCACTGGATCCGTGTCCGGATCCGAGTCGCCGCTGGTCGACCTTACGACCCCTCCGCCGGTGCCGACCCGCAGGGTGTCACCCCCGACACTGTCCCCGGGCGACGTCATCCCCGATCCCCCCCTCGATCCGGTTCCGGCATCGGAACGGCGTCACTCGACGCCGCATTCACGCCAAGAGAAGAGCAATTCTTCTACGATCCGGCCCCATCCTTTGTACCGAACTACCAGGAGATGGAGGGCGAGGAGGATTGGGAGGGGTCTGAGGACCCTCTGGCATGGGAATGCCAGTCATTTCAGGACTGGGCAGGTGAGCTAGGGGAGGCCAGTGGTTTGGACACTTCGCCCGACACTGGATTTGTCTCCCCTCCTACTGTGGCTACGGAGGAGGGGGCTGCCTACAGTGTGGTGTTGACGAGGGCAGCCAAGGCCTTGACTCTTGAGCTCCCTTTCGCGGCCGTGAGGACTAACCTCCTCACTGAGGTCCTCAAACCACAGGCAAGCTCTTCGGTGGCTCTACTGCCGTTCAATGAGACCCTTACTGACGTTCTGTTGGGCACTTGGTCCAGACCCGCTACAGGTCCCCTTGTAGATAGGAACGTGGCCAGACGCCACCGCCCGGCCCCTGGCGACCCTGGCTTCCTGTCCACCCACCCCACCCCCGAGAGTCTGGTTATCCAGGCCTCTAACTCCCAGACCGCATTCCCGACAGCTACTCCTGATCGGGAAATCAAAAAGGTATGAACAGTTCGGAAAGAAGTTGTTCTCCTCACTCAGTTTGAGTTGCGGTCGGTCAACACCGCTTGCCTTTTGGGCCGTTATACCCACTCTCTGTGGGACACGGTCGCGGACGTGCTGCCAGCTTGCCCGGAGGAGGCCCGGGTAAAACTCGCCCAAGCCCTTGCGGAGGGGCGAGATGCGGCACGGTACTCTATTCGTTGTGGGCTGGTTACTACGGACTCGCTAGACAGGGCGATTGCAACGACGGTCTCTGCAATGCGGGAATAACGGGCTCGGCACTAGCCTGGTTTTCATCATATCTGGATAAGAGACAACAGGCAGTAACACTACCACCTTTCTGCTCTGACATACGCCAGGTGAACCAGGGTGTCCCCCAGGGGTCGGCGATAAGTCCGATTCTTTTTAATTTGTACCTCCAGCCCCTGATACAACTAATAAGGTCTTTCGGCATTCAAGTCATCAATTATGCCGATGACACCCAATTGATTTTTTCTTTTGAGGGTTCAGAGGCAGTGTCGAGGGACACTTTCCATCAGTGTATGTCGGCCACAGCAGAGTGGTTGCAAGCCAATTCACTCCAATTCAATGGCGCAAAGACGGAGATACTGCACTGCTCTTCAGACCGACTCCCTCGCCCATTGCCGGAAGACTTTTGGCCTACTTCCATTCCAGGCTCGGTGGAGGCGGCAGACTCGGCCCGCAATCTGGGAGTCATGTTTGAATCGAACCTACAACTGGACGCCTCGGTGAACAGGACCGTTGGGACATGTATGGGTCTGCTCCGTGCTCTACGGAAGATACTGCCGCTTCTCCCTCGGGAAGCTAGAGTAGAAGTAGTGCGTAGTACCATTCTCAGTAGGTTAGACTACTGTAACGCACTACTTCTAGGAGCCCCAAAGAACTTGATCCTTAAATTACAAAGGATTCAAAATATGGCGGCTAAACTAGCCCTGTCCTTGCCTCGCTCGGCCTCTTCTGCCGGAGCTCTGGCAATCTTACATTGGTTACCGGTCCAGCAGAGGATCTCCTATAAGGCCTCATGCCTGATTTTTGGAGCTCTGCATGGTCAAGGACCAATACCACTGCAAAATCTCTTTTCGTGGTATCAGGCTGCCAGACCTCTGAGATCCGCCTCAGCTTTCTTAGTGAAAATCCCAAGAATAAATAGAGTGAGAATGGGCGGCCGCGCTTTTAGTTTTACGGCCGCCTCAATGTGGAACACTCTACCTTTAACACTGAGGAGCAGACAAAATCTGATTTCATTTAAAAGGGACCTTAAAACTTATCTCTTCCCTAGGGCAGAATAAACGTTGACCAGATGGTGGAACTGATCTCAGCGCCAGGATACCCGCTGGGTGACAGCTGCGCTTAATAAGCATTAAAATACATACATACATACATACGCCTGGCTGAGGTCCGCAAACTTATCGGCTGATGTCCAGAACACCCTCATGGACATGCAGTTTGATGGCCGTCGCCTCTTTGGCAACAAGGCAGACAGTGCGCTTGAGCGCTTAAAGGACTCCAGGGCTACGGCCAAGTCCTTGGGCCTGTTGGGCCAGTGCCAGTGCCAGTAGACTTCTGCCTTTCGCCCCTTTTGTGGCTAAGGGAGGGGCGCCCCCACACGTCCTGCCAGCCACGGGCCACAGACTAACATCCAGAGTGGCGGCGAACGTGGTAACCGCCGCTCGGTGGTGCCAGGGGACGGCAGCGAGGCCAGTCCACATTCACCCCCGCAGCATCCGCCTCAAAGCCTTCCTAGTCCGAGCTTTCAGGCCCATTCAACCCCAGTGGGGGGCAGGGTTCGCCATCACCTCCTCCACTGGTGCACCATCTAATCGGACAGGTGGGTGCTGCAAATCATCCGGAGGGGCTACTCCCTCCCCTTCGAGGCGACCCCTCCAGCCATGCCACCGCAGTACCACCACGTGTCGGGGGATCACTTGCAACTTCTGCAAGTTGATGCAGATGGCCCCCTTGGCCCTCTTGGCCCTCAAGGGGGCCATCAAGCGTGTTCCTGGGCCAAAAGTAGGGTGTGGTTGTTACTCCCACTACTTTCTGGTTCCCAGGAAGGGCAAAGGGGGCCTACGCCCTATCTTGGGCCTGCGGGACATCAACGGCTTCCTCTGGAAGGAGAAGTTCAAGATGCTGACTTTGGCTCAGGTCTTAGCTGCCCTAGACCCTGGAGACTGGATGGTGGCATTGGACTTACAGGATGCTTATTTTCACATCCCCGTCCTGCCGGCCCACCGGCGCTACCTGCGGTTCACGGTAGGCCACGAGCACTTTCAGTTTACAGTGCTCCCCTTCTGCCTTACCAGCGCCCCTCGGGTGTTCACGAAAGTGATGGCGGTGTTCGCAGCTCATCTGCGCAGGTTAGGGGTTTCAGTCTTCCCCTATCTCGACGACTGGTTGTTGAAGGCGGGCTCGCCCCAGACAGTCGTCAGCCACCTCCAGAATACAGCCGACCTCCTGCACCTGCTGGGGTTCTCCATCAATGTGCCGAAGTCACACCTGTGTCCCTCTCAGAAGCTCCTCTTCATCGGAGCGGTTCTGGACTCGGCGCGGTTTCGGGTTTATCCTCCTGAACAGCGGGTTCGGGATATTCAGGCTCTGATTCTGATCTTTCAGCCTTTATCCCGAGTCTCGGTCAGGTTGATGCTGTGGCTTCTGGGGCTGATGGCCTCCTGTATCCTTCTGTTGCATCACGCCTGGTGGCGGATGCGGTCTCTGCAGTGGGACCTGAAGTTTCAGTGGGCCCAGCATCAAGGCAACCTGTCCAACCACGTCCTGATCTCGGAGGGCACTTCGAGACAGTTGCAGTGGTGGCTCACGGACCGCGTTTGGGTCACCGGCAGATCCCTCTCCCTACCCCAACCGGAGCACGTAGTCATGACGGATGCGTCCCTCCTGGGCTGGGGGGGCCACATGGGAGAGGCGGAGATCAGAGGCCTCTGGTCTCCGGCGGAGTCCCGGCTCCACATCAACCTTCTGGAGCTGCGGGCGATCCGGGTTGCACTGAAAGCATTCCTCCCCTCTGTCCGGGGGAGTGTAGTGCAGGTGTTTACGGACAACACCACCGCCATGTGGTACTCCAACAAACAGGGTGGGGTGGGGTCGTGGACCCTGTGTCAGGAGGCTCTGCGCCTCTGGCACTGGCTGGAACATCAGGGCGTGACCCTGGTGGTTCAACACCTGGCAGGTTCTCTGAACGTTAGGGCGGACAAACTCAGCCGTTGGTGCATGATGGATCACGAATGGCGTCTGAACTCTGAAGTGGCACAAGGTCTCTTTCAGCAGTGGGGAGAGCCTTGGTTAGATCTATTCGCCACCGAAGAGAACGCGCAATGTCATCAGTTCTGAACGTTGGAATTTCCAAGGCGGCACTCGCTCGGCGACGCTTTTCGTCGTGAGTGGAGCTGTGGTCTGTTGTACGCCTTTCCGTCTATACCACTTCTGCCCAGATTGCTGAAGAAGATCAGGCACGACCCGGCCCAAGTCATCCTAGTGGCTCCGGACTGGGCACGAAGATACTAGTATCCCAAGCTACTAAGTATGTCAGTCGATCCCCCGATTCGTCTGCCTCTTCAGGAGGACCTTCTGTTGCAGCAGCAGGGGACGGTCCTCCACCCGAACCTGTCCAGCCTCCACCTCCATGCGTGGAGATTGAGCGGTGGCAGTTGAGGCCATTTGACTTGCCTCCTGAAGTCTGTGATGTGATTCTGGCAGCCAGGCGTCCCTCCACAAAATCGGTATATGACTGCAGGTGGAATACATTTGTGGCATGGTGCACAGCAAAGGCTGTGGATCCCCTTTCTGCCCCCCTTTCAGAGGTTCTCCTCTTTCTTCTTTCTCTTGCCCAGCAGGGCTCTGCTCTGGGCACTATCAAGGGCTACCTCTCTGCCATTTCAGCCTTCTATCAGCCTTCTCTTTTCAAGTCCCCTGTTGTAAATAGATTCTTGAAGGGCATCACTCACATGTTTCCTCCTGTTTCTTTCGTGATGCCTCAGTGGAACCTGAACCTTGTTCTTACTTATTTGATGTGCGCTCCTTTCGAGCCACTTCACAAATGCCCTCTTCGTTTTCTCACTCTAAAGACTGCCTTCCTGGTTGCCATCACCACTGCCAGGAGAGTGAGTGAGTTCCAGGCTCTATCTTCCAAACCTCCTTTCCTTTCTGTCCATCCGGACAAAGTTGTCTTGAGAACGCATCCCTCTTTCCTGCCCAAGGTAGTCACAGCCTTTCACATCGGGCAGTCCCTCACCTTGCCCACCTTCTTTCCACCTCTGCAACCCTCGAAAGAGGAAGAGAGGCTCCACCGTCTGGACCCAAAACGTGCGCTCTCATTCTATCTGGATCGCACACGCCAGTTCCGGGTGGACGACCAGCTCTTTCTTGGTTACATGGGCGCTAAGAAGGGACGGGCGGTGCACAGGCGGACCATCTCTCGGTGGGTCGTGTTGTGCATCAACGCATGCTATTCTTTGGCTAAAAAGGAGCCTCCTGTTGGGCGTAGGGCCCTTTCCACTCGGGCCATGGCGGCTACTGCTGCCCTGGGTCGGGGAGTCCCCTTGCAGGACATCTGTCAGGCAGCTACGTGGGCCTCGCTGCACAAGTTTGCTAGACACTACTGCCAGGACAGCCAAGTCCGGAGAGACGGCTTTTTCGGCCGTTCTGTTCTCCAGGACTTTCTGGTGTGATCATTGGTTTGCAGACCCACCACCGGGGTTGGTATTGCTGGGGTATCTATTCTAAGGTAAGGAATCTAACACTAACCTGTTTCTTTCAGATGCACAAGTTACTTACCTTCGGTAACGATATATCTGTAAGAAACAGTAGTTAGTTATAGATTCCTTACCGCCCCACCCATCCTCCCCGTTCTGCGAACCGATATCTAGGGTTAAGGTTCATCCCTTTTAGGGCCCTAGTTTCATGGCACCAGTGTTGGTTTTTATCATGGCTCTGCGCTCAAGGCGCAGAAAAGCTGTGTATAAGAACTGACGTCAGCTCGCGAGGGCGGCGTCTAAGTACTCCGACGTCATCCCGGTGCCAACAACACCGACAACGGACGCGGAGCCGCAGACGATGCCTACTGAAGCGCAGGGGTACTGCTACGCAAAACTTTCCGGATCCAGTCTGACGCCTGGGGATATTCTAAGGTAAGGAATCTAACACTAACTACTGTTTCTTACAGATATATCGTTACCGAAGGTAAGTAACTTGTGCATTTGTGTAATTATTGGGAAGAAAATGCATTTGAGGTTTTTGTGACTGTATATGAAGAGACTGAGAAAAAATAATGTTACAATACCGACTATTGTATGAGCGAATTACATTTCATGAGCTTTCAGTAGTCTTTCTAGCCCCTAAAACCACTCTAATATTTATTATAATTGCACCAATGAATGGGTCCACTCATTGGATTCACTAGTAATCAGAAACGTTTGTTTTTTTGTAATCCGTGATTCTGTAGCCCTGCCACATAATGATAATGCACAGGTGTAAACATAGTGATGCTCATATTGTTGAGCAACTGCTAAAGAGACCGCTTTCTTATCCATGAAAATCCAGTCAACAGGCTTAGCTGTTTTATGTATGGTGTTACTGAAATTCTATGTATAACATACTTATAAAGACTTCCACCGATCCCCCTTTATCCATTGGTCTATTATTGTGTCATTTACACGTTTCTTCTGCCCACTGCAACCTATAGCAGGGGGCAGTGGGTTGACCCGCTTACGCCATCACTGTGAGTGATGACCTTCTGCTCTTTCATCAGGCGTGCATTCACACACACCGTGGCTCCCTTCACTGCCACAGGTGATGCGGGTCTGGCATCTTTCCCCCAAAAAAATATTTGCAAATGACAAAACAATACACCCACTGTCACACCTATTGGCTTTGCCAGTGCTTGTTGTTGCTTGCTACATATCTCAGTTAGTGAAAGAGGGCGGGGAGGTTGTTTTCTTAACAAAAAGTAGGGGAACTTTTTTTTACCTTTCAAAAGTCCGATTAGATCTCTGCGTGTAGTAAGAGATACTCAGATGTTGACTTTAGTGCTGCTTAGGCGCTATACTGTAACCAAACTCGCACTCTGAAAAACGTCATAGCATATGCCTCCCTGTGCGAGTATCATCTGCCTTGTGCCGGATACATGGGGTGAGCTCGATGCACAACTAAGTATGTAAGAGCACCGTTGTTGTAGCCACTATGTGTATCTTTGCTAAATGACCGCTCAAGAAGCAAGTGCTGCCCCTACCACCAGGTGGCGCAATGACCACCAAGTGGGACGAGGCAAACAATCAATTTCACCCGAGACATATGTGTAAAATGAATTAGTTTGTGATAATAACGATTGTAGTTACTTACGTTAATCTATTCCTGATGATTAAAACAGCACTTGTGAGGCATCCACCACAAATGAGCGTTCTGTTAAATGGCACCCGATTTCTAAAGGCGCGGTTTGTTCCAGATGTACAGTCGGATTGTTCCAGCTGTGGGGAACAAACGGCTGTTCTTGTGACTGTATAATTATGGTACCAACGAAAGGTTCTTCTTCATTTTTTTAAAGGTATCTTTTTATTCAACAGTTATTAATTGCAAGATACACCTGGTTACACAGGCATAATTTTTGATCCAAACAGATTTACATTGCGAGTTTGTTTTCACATATTACAACTTTCCTTCCATAGCTCACTCTTGTGAGATGCCTATTAGGTGGTATTTGATTCATCTACACTTACTAGTCTGGGTCCCCTCCCGTCCTCCTCCTTCGGGTTCCCAAGGCCTCTGTATACTTTGGCACTCTGATCAGTTCAATATTTACACATGTGTAGTTCACAGATCGATTTAGACAAGCAAAGAACAATTAATGACATACAAGTTTAGCAATCTGAAGCGTTCCAATAACATTATATTTCACAAATTGAGGGTACAGATCTGTACCCTCCTTTTGTGAAATATAATGTTATTGGAATGTTTTGCTTTTGAATCGGATTTTCTAAACTTGTATGTCTCATATATCTTTATTAAATTGAGCAACAAGTCATTAATCGTTCTTTGCTTGTCTAAATCGGTCTGTGTACTACACATGTGTAAATATTGAACTGATCAGAGTGCCAAGGTTATCTTTATTTTTTTTTAAATTGACACTTGGTCCTTTTGGAACCGTAGTGGTTTCACACCTTAAGTAGTGGGGTGTGGATATCTAACCTTGAGGGGTACCAATACTATAAAATTCAAATTGAATGCAAACAAAGAATGATGTGCTACCGGTGAGACCACCACTGCCGTTTGTAAATAATATATAGCCTCTGTATACTACCCAGTGGTTCCATACTTTCTCCCGTTTCCTTGCGCAGCCGCTGCTTTAATAGCAGACTTTTTCGGCAGCACTGCACCAGTCAAAATCATTCTTCCATTGCCCTATTCTTGGTCTTCATTTTTTTAATAGTTTTAATTAGTTTTGTGCTAAACAGTTAGCATAATTGTTGGCGTTTATAATCTAAATACTCCGGCAGTACAGTTTGAAATTAGTATTATTGTTCATTTTCATTATGCGGAGCCAGCATACCCACTAGGGGTGACCTACCCCTTCCTCACCTGGCAACATGTCACCACGGACCAGTGGGTGTTAGACATAATTTAACACAGTTACAGGCTGGAGCTCATATCCACACAAACCTGTGGACATGTCTTCTCCCCAGAACACCAACATCTGCTTCAGGAAGAGGTCCAAGCGACAACACCTACAGGGCTCAGGAGTATATTCTCTGTACTTCCTCCCTCAAGCCCACTCTGGACCTCAGAACCGTGTACGAGTACATCCTGTCAGAAGGCTTCCACATGGTCACTCTTCAGGATCTCATACCTCTGCAAGAGCAAGATGGCTTTGTACCTGCTATCGATATAAAAGATGCCTACTTCTACATCCTTGTTAATCCAGCCCATCGTTGCTATCTTCGGTTTGCAGTAAGTGGTCAGCATTACCAGTTCGAAGTGCTGCCCTTCGGTGTCACCACCACACCCTGAGTTTCTACCAAATGTCTTGCAATAGAAGCTGTACACCTGCGAAGACAAGACATCCATTTATTCTCATACCTGGACAGTTGACCGGTTAAGACGGAATGAAGCAGCAGAGCCGTGCACACACCCAAGCCAAAATAGACCTCCCGCACAAACTGGACTTTACCATCTATGCTGGAAAGTCCCATTTCCAGCCCCTTCAAATTCAACCCTGGGAGTCATCCTCAATGCAGAGGTTGGCAAGCCCTATCCCAGTGCGGCAAGACTCCAGTCCTTCCAAGCGTTGATGCCTCTTTTTCAGCCAAATCAACAAGTCACAGTACAGACAGTCATGCGCCTCTTTGCCATGATGGCCTTCTGCATTGCTATTGTACCCCACGTAAGATTACACATCCTCCCGCTGCAGGAATGCACATCGCATCAGTGGTCTCAGAAGTAGTGTCATTGGCAAAATCTAGTGCTGATTAGCCACCACACTCATCTCTTTCTGCAGTTGTGGTACACCAACAACTTGTTGCTTGGGTGGCCCTTTCTTGACCGATTTCCGCAGATCACTGTCATAACGGGGGCATCTCTCAGTGGGTGGGTGGCGCACCTACAAAACCTGATTGTTCAAGACCAGTGGGGCCCCATTCACAGGGGTCCCCACATCTACTATCTGGAGCTGCTGGCTGTCCATCTAGCCCTCAATGCGTTCCTTCCCCCCATAGTGGGCAAGGTAGTCCTCGTGTGGGCAAACAACATGACAGCAATGTATTACGTTCAGAAGCATGGGGGCACCAACTCCCCTCCGCTTTCTCTGTTATCTCAGTCCATCTGGCTCTGGGCTCTCCACCACAGAGTTTACCGGTTGGTGGAATACTCCCATAGCGTGGACAATGAGTTTTCCAACCTTCTCAGTAGGATGCTGCAACAAGTCCACAAGTGGGAACTCCACCGGCAGTCCTCCTCTGCTACTTCCAGCAATGGGGGTTACCTGACGTGGACCTCTTTGCCACAGCAGAAAACACAAGATACCCAAACTTCACCTCTAGATTCCCACACCCACAGTCCATGGACAATGCACTATGGATGAAATGGTTAGGGATATTTGCCTACTTTTTTCAACTCTTCCCCTCTTTCCATTCATAGTTTAGAAGCTACCGCAGACTTCCCTCACCTTCATCCTATAGGCCCCCACTTGGGCCAAACAACCCAGGTTTTGCAGCATGAATCCTTTTCTGGATTCACATGCTGTGCATTATTGAACCATCTAGTGGTTGGTTCCTGAATTGTCCCTGTTCTGGGCTTTTTTTGTGTGGGTGTAGTCAGTCACCATTTGGTGGTAAGTCCATCCTTTGTGTGATGTCAGTCGCCACCCTGGAAGTTCTGTTACATGGTCGCTATCTTCAGAATCTTTTTTCACTGTTGTGTCTGGAAGCATGATGGAGGAGCTCCATAGAATCACAGAGAAAAGAAGCCAACAAGTCGATAAAAACGAAAAGCTTAAAACAACAAAGAAGGGGAACCTTCTCGACCCCGATGGGGATGCAGCTGGTAAAATTCATGTCCGCTGAGAATGAAAAGGGGAGAGGCAATAAAGGGCCATGGAAAATACCCCTTTTAAGTTCTGGCCCAACTGTCACCACAAATTCGCCTCAGGATACTCCCACAAGGTCTGCAACCTTTGTCTGCTGAGGGACCACAATGATGAAGACTGCAAAGCCTGCACTGAGTTTGGAGGAAGCTGAACCAGCACGAGGAGGGGAGTCGGATAGCGAGAACTCCACAACTGACATTGAAAAAAGATAAGTAAAGGGGGGAATTGCCAAAGGATGGCAATAAGAAACGGCAAAAGGTAACCAAACCGCCAAAAGGCATGACCGTTAAGTCCTTGAAGGCAGTAGCTGCATCGAAACACCTGACTACTGAAGGTTCCCACAAACAAAAAGCCACACGGGTCCTGACTAAATGACACCAAAGGGGGCACAAATCGTCAAGAAAACCTTTGATGCAACCAAGCACTCTAGAGGGAGCGAGAGAGAAAGGCAAGGGCCCGAGGCCTGGAGATCCCACGACTCTGAAAAAGGGACCTCCACCCACAGCTGATGCCTAACAAAGAGCACTCATGGTTGAGCGAAAGGAGAAACAACTCTAGGTCGAAATGAAAGGGTCTGTATCAGAGAAAGAAGGAGTTTGACAACTCCATGAAGAAATTCCGACAAGACCGTCGGGAACCACTGAGGTCAAAGATGACCAGTTAGGCTTGGGGGTCCCAGCAACTCCAGAGCCACGTGAGGTGGAACAAGAGGAGCTGTAAACGGCCAAAAAAACAGCTATTGTCAAGGACTAACACCTGTTCGTGGACACAAGGCTGGACCTCAACGCTGAGCTCCTAGAGGCAGGGTTAGAAAGCTATCCCTCGAGACTTGTCCCTATATAACAGCCTCATCAAAAGGGCTGCAGACACTTATGGGGTACAACTAAAAGAGGAGAAAGGGGAAGTGTGCTCCCTTTAGAAATCCTGATGCTTTCACAAAAGGCTAAACGATACTTACCCATGCTCCCTAGCATCCTCGACCAGGGGAAGAGGCCTTTTGTCAACCGGGTACTGCAAGAGCAGTAACTCCTTGAGTAGAGAAAAAATACAAACACTCCCCTTAGGACCTGGAATACATAAAGGGCAATGTCCCCTCAGATTCCATCATTGTCTCCACTGCAAGGAAGAGAAACAATGCCCCCACATCAACTGGGCCACCACCACAGAAGGTGATCAAGAGGCTTGATCTGGTGGGAAGCAAGATGGAGAAAGAGGCAGCCATACAGTGGAGAATAGGGAACTCCAACATGTTCCTTAACCGCTATGGACACCAGCAATGGGACGAGACAGATGGCCTGATGAACCTCCTTCCAGAAGAGTACCTAAAGAGGGCCGAGACAGTAATCCAGTAGGGCAAAAATATTGCCAATACCTGCCTTAAATCTGCCCTGGATGACCTGATACTGCCAGATGGCAGATGTGCATGAGGACAACACCCAGGAGACAAGCTCAGGGTTTCATGATTCAAGACAGAAGTACAGGCCTCGATAATCAACATGCTCCTCACAGGTAATTCTCTGTTCGGAAAAGCAGTAGATGGTGCACTACAGCAGTTATAAAAGGATAATGACACTGTGATGGCCATGGGAGCACTCCAGTTCAGAGGAAAGTTCAGAAGAGGAGGGACTTCAAACAAGCCTCACAAGCAAGGCGGCATTCTCAACTGTGCAGCAACAACAACTGCCCCAAATCAACACAAACCTTCCTACTCAACAACGCCACACCATCAGTGGCAACACCTGGCGAGACGATCCTTTCGAGGCAGAACAAAAGGAAGAGGTCAACCTCACAGAGGGTGAGGCTCAGCAGGCAATGAGTCAGTCATCACTTAGGCCCACCTCCAAACAACCTTGGGGGGCAGAATAGGGGGGGTTCCTCAAGGAGTGGAGGACAATCACATCAGACAACTGTATCCTGAACATATTAAAATATGGAAATCATCAAAACACCCACAGTTGCCCTTAAAGACAAAAAATGTATGTGGACAAGAGCTCACACAACTCAGGAAAGAGGTCAAAGATCTCTTCCAAAAGAGAGCCCTAGAAAGGGTTCCCCTAAGGAAAACAGGCAATGGGATCTACTTCCCATATTTTCTGGTACCAAAACAAGACTTAACACTAAGACCAATCCCAGAGCTCAGATTTCTAAACAAGTTTATATGAACTAAACACTTCAAGATGACAACGCTAAAGGGAGTAATGCCACTCTTAAGGAAAGGGAATTTCATGGCCAACTTGGACTTAAAGGACGCTTACTTACACATACCTATGAACCAAAGACACAAGAAGTATCTTTGCTTCATTCTAGACAAGATACACTACCAGTTCAGGGGTCTACCCTTCGGCATGAAATCTTCACCAACGGTATTCACAAAGCACCAGATGTACAAATATAAGGAATACCGATTTCCTAATGTATGAAGCTCATTGAGTTTCATTTAGGGATTCCTTGTGGGTCATAACTCGATCTACCTCATGAATATTAATGAGGTAGGTCGCAGTTTGCGACCTGTTAGGAATCACTGTCATCATAAGGATGGTGGCCTGCTGGGTCAGCAGATCACCATGTCTGTGCTTTTTTTTGTTTAAAGTCACCCGCTTTCCTTAAAGGAAAACGAGCTGCGTTTAAAAAAGAAAAAAAAAGAACCCTTTAAGTTAAATTTTTTAAGAGTAAGTTTGTGGGACCACTGTCTGCTCTTAAAACTATTTTTTTACATTCTCAATCAAACAGTTGGTATTTGTATAGCTCTGCTTCTCACCCTAGGAGGGTGTCCATGTGCTCAGAATGGAGAGGCTTAGTCAAAGAGCCATGTCTTGAGTCCTTTTCTGAAGTCGACAAGTGAGGAGGAGGTTTGGAGGTGCAGTGGGAGGTCATTCCAGAACTCAGCGGAGAGGTAGAAGAAAGAACGACCACCGCTGCAGCTTCGCTGGATGCATGGGATGTGGGCAAGGGAGGTGGATCTCAGTTGTTTGGTCAGTTGGTGGAAGGTCAGGTGGTCGATGTAGGAGGGTACGGTGTTGTGGAGGGCCTTGTAGGCATGGGTCAGCAGCTTGAATTGGTATCTCTTCTGGACTTGGAGCCAATGGTGGTTTCTGAGGTGGGGGATGCTGGTCTGTTTGGGGAGGTCGGGGATGAGTCTGGGTGAAGGGTTCTGTATAGTCTGTAGTTGTTTGAGGGGATAGGAAGTTGCTCCGGCATAGAGAGCACTTCTGTAGTCCAGTCGGCTGGTGACAAGGGCTTGGTTTACTGTTTTCCTGATGTTGACAGGGATCCACCTGAAGATCTTACAAGGCATGCAGAGGGTGTGGAAGCAGAAGGAGGCTACTGCGAGGATGAGCTGGGTGTCATCAGTGTATGAGATGATGTTGAGTCCATGGGTGTGGACGATGGCGGCCAGGGGAGTCATGTAGGCATTGAAGAGAGTGGGTCTGAGGGAGGATCCTTGGAGGACTCCGCAGATGATACTCTTGGGTTCGGAGGTAAAGGGAGGTAGGCGGGTTTTCTATGTGCGTCCTGTGAGGAAGGAGGTGATCCACTTGAGGGCGTTTCCTCTGATGCCGATGTAGTGAAGTCTGGTGATGAGGATGTGGTGGGATACAGTATTGAAGGTCGCTGACAGGTTGAGGATGGTCCTGGTGTTGGAGCGGAATCCGGATTGGGTGGCGTTGAGTAGATTGTATCCTTCTAGTTGGTCAGTGAGTTGGCGGTTGATGGCTTGGCTGGGAAGGGGAGCAGCAACAGTTGTAGGTGATGTGTAGTTTGGTAGTGTTGAGGCCAGCAGTCCATTGGGTCTCGGTGATATTGTTCCAACTATGGCTGACGGGGGTGTGGATGGTGTGGATGGTGTGTAGCGTGGAGGTGGGTCTTGGTGATCCAATGATGGTGAAGTGGACGATGCTGTGGTCTGACTAGGTGAGTTTAGTGGTGTGGCTGAATTTGATTCTATTGCCAGTTGCAAAGATTGCGTTCAGGGTGTGTCCTACGCAGGGTATGTGACTGGTGACCAGTTGTATTAGTCCGACTTTGCTCATGCTTTCCAGGAGGTTGACAGAGTTGGTGTCATTGGGATACTTTAGGTCGAAGTGGATGTAGCCTAGGAGGATGTAGTGCTTGGAGTCCATTGCCAGTGTGGCAATAAGTTTGGAGATGATGTTGCAAAAGTTGGGGCGGCGGCCTGGGGGTTGGTAGGCGAGAGTTCCTCTGACGGTAGTGTTAGCGTCGAGTTGGATTTAGAAGATGAGGTGTTCCCTAGTTGATGAGATGTTGACTTCAGTGGTGGTGCAATAGATGGTCTCCTTATGGATAATGGTGATGCCCCCTCCGTGTTTATTGGCGTTCTAGGTTTCTTCTTGTAGCTGTGGGGTGTCGCAGTCACGATGTCTGGTGCTGAGGACGGTGTAAGCCAGGTCTCAGTCATAAACATTACGTCAGGGCTGGAAGTGGTGATGGTGTCCCATATTTCATGGCAGGCTTGCAGAGGGATCGGGCATTGATCAGCATGCAGTGGACCGGTTCTGAGGGGTTGAATGTCGGCTTTGTAGGTGTGGCGAGGGTTCTGGTGTTGCAGGTGAAACAGCAGTGCTGGCAGGCAAAGGGTCCCTCTGTGTGTCTCGTTGCGGAGATGCAGCAGTTGTTGTCAGAGTCACCAGGGGCTAGGTCTAGAAGCTTTGAGGTGGTGTTGTGGCTGATGGCAGGAGATGCAGGGGTCCTGGCGCTGGGCGTGGTTTAGGCACCGACGGGTGTAGACGGCTTGCCGGCGTTCCAGCGGCGTGGCTACATGGCAGCCTCCATAAGTAGACTTGGGAGGTGGGAGTGGCAGGCTGGAGGGTGGGAAACTAGTGATGTGCAGGAGTGGGGCTGGAATAAAAAAAACCATGGTGGTGACTGCAAAGGAATAACAACAAACACCATTCAGAAATACGATGGCACAATAATATGGCAGAAATACACGGGAAATATGTTGGGAGAACAAGTCAAAGTAAAGGTGACAAGAGCTTGACAAAAGTGAACGGAAGAAGAAGACAGACTGGTCTACATCAGGAGATGCAAAGGTCTGTGGCAGGTGGGAACCGAACCTCGGGGCCTCGAGGGATGGGGCAGAAGAGGAGTCCTCAGTCACATCACTAAGGCAGAGGCCAGGGGGAGTGGTGCACAGGACTGGAGTAAAGGGTTACTCCCTAGGGACCTCCTTCCGCTTTGAGAATGGGTTACCACCAGTTTTATGCTGGTGGTAAAATGTTACTGTTTTGCAACTGGAATTCAGTTGCAAAACAGTAATACATACCATATAAAATCGGTATTTGTAAGGAACGTCGTAAACACGCCGCTTACAAATACTAAATCGCAAATGCAAAGTGCGATTCGATAACAAGTCGCATTTTGAACTATTTGAAAAAGTATTTTTCCAGTCGCTATCGGCCTGATTCTGTGAATCGAGCTATTTACGCTAAATTATTTGTACATCTGGCCCAAAGTGTCTAGCAGCGGTAGCAACCTACCTAAGAAGATGAAGCATTCTTGTATACCATTGCCGAGAATACTGGTTAGTAAAAACACAATCAAAGTAGAAAATGCCACAGGGACATGCAGACAGTGATGGCGACATTACTACATCTTGGATTTACAATAAACCTAAAAAATCCTCACCACAACCAGGACAATTGAAAGTGTTCCTGGGTGCAACCTTAAACTCAAAGACAGCACAAGTGTACCAAGTTCACAAGAGAGCAGGAGCGATTGAGGAACAAAGCCGCCTTTACCAGACGGGTCGGTTTCTGACAGTGAGGACTGGTATGAAACTGATGGGCATCATTCATCTCACTCATACCACATAGAAGACTGGGTACTAGGAGGATCTAGTGGTTGTCACAGTAAAGGTACAAAAGTAAATAGAATGGTGGAACTCAACAACCGTGAACACCAGTTCCTACGGCGACCATAACTACAGATGCCTCCCACAAGGGTTAGGTAGCACAGGCAGGCAGCCTGAAGGTCGTAGGGCTCTAAAATCCATTGGATGCTGTGAAACACATAAACTATCTGGAGATGAAGACAGTCTTTCTTGCCTTGCCTTGAACCCACTCCATATTCATATAATAGGTCAGACTGTAACGATCCAAATGGACAACACAGCAACTATGTTCTACCTCAACAAAATAAGGGGGAACAAAGTCCTTCCGTCTGTCCAAGCTAGCTTAAGAAATATGGAGGGGGCGATTCCAAGAGAAATCACACTGCAGACGATTAACCTGCCAGGAAAACACAACACAGAGGTACACAGACTAACCAGGCAAGACAACACCTCCCATGAATGGGAGTTAAAACAGGAGGTACTAGACAACAGTTTCAAGGTTTGGGGCACTCCAAGCTTAGATCTTTTCACAAGTCCGCAAAATGCCAAAGCTTTGCCTCCAGGTTTCCATACTACCAATCCAAAGGGAATTTCCAGTCACTAGACTGGTCGGGGACATTTGCATAAGCCTTTCTACCTATTCCCCTGATCCCAAAGGTCCTGGACAAGGACAGGCAACCTGAGACGATGCTCATTCTCATAGCCTCACAATGGGCCAGACAGACCTGGTGTTCAGACTTGATGGAGATATGTGGAGGGGACGTGATCCTAATCAATGCAGAAAAATACCTGCTAACAATGCAGAACGAAAGAGTGTACCATCTACAACCAGCCACTCTCAACCTAGCAGCATGGCTCCTGAATACCTAGAATTCCATTCAGTCGCCTACAGCTTCCTCCCAGGATGATGAGAATCCTTATGGAAGCAAAGAAACCAATAACAAGAAAATGCTACAGAGAAAAATGGAACAGATACATCCACTGGTGCACAGATAACAGAAGGATGGAAACAAGGACAGATCAGGAGACAGTACTAACATACCTCACACACCTGTTGGACTGTGGTCTGACCTAAGCGTTTCTAAAGGTACACCTAGCAGCAATAGTAGCTTATACCAGCAATACATCAGGAAGTAGGCTTTGCAAACTTCCAGTAGTCAAAAGATTCCTGGAAGGTTAAAAAAGGGTTGCACCACCCAAGAGCGGTACCAGTCCCCATGAGAACCTAAACATGGTACTAACACTTTCATTGCAGAGACTTTTGAACCTATGCTCAAGACATAGCTAAAGTTTCTAACCCTGAAGACAACGTTTCTGATAGCGATCACTTCATTACGCAGAGTCAACTAGATACAATCCCTGACAATACAGGAATCATACCAGCAAATCCATAAGGACAAGGTGGTCCTTGAAAACATCCACAGTTCCTACCAAAGGTGGTATCACAACTGGATGTATGACATTACAACGCATGCATTTACATCGCATGCCTTTACAACGTAAGTATTACAACGCAGTCCATTACAACGCATAGTGCTTTGGGGTGCTGGATAGTGAATAGTTTAATTGACTATTCCAACTCCAGTCCCCGTGGACACTAGGGAAGGTTATTGGATAGTAAATTAACCTATTCCCTATCCTAGAGCGCACCCCAGAGCAATGCGTTGTAATAGTTTGCGTTGTAAAAGTTGCGTTGTAAAGGTAGTGCGTTGTAAAAGTTGCGTTGCAAAGGCTGTTCACCATCACAACTCCATGTCAACCAAAGCATACAACTAACAGCTTTCTTTCAAAAACCAAAGACACCAGCAGAAAGAACCTACCACACACTGAATGTGCGAAGGGCACTAATGTACTATCTACAAGAAACAAAAGGGTTTTCGTAAAGGAAACCAATTATTCGTCTCCATTGCCAGGGCAAGCAAGCGATCACCAGTGACCAAGGGAACAGTTGCACGATGTATAGTGGAGACTGTACAAACAGGCTACACCACAGTGGGTAAGGCATTACCAGTGCCTCCCAGAGCACACTCAACCAGGAAGAAATGCGCAACACTTGCATTTTTCTGAACTGTGTATGTTTTTCAGAATATATCAGAATTAAGAACACATAAATGAAGCACATTTTATGTTAATTCTTAAGTCTGTTGGAAACAAATACTTCAATATTATGATCAATATGATCAAAACCAATCAATACACTAGGTCATGCCATTTCAACGCATTATCGTTCGTGCGCTGTAGAGTTTTATTAGTGAAACTGTAGGTCTGCACAAATGTAATGGCCATTTCGATTGAAAATGTGTTGTCTGTAATGACGAAGTGCTATCACACTATGCATACTTCACTTCACTCTGCACCTCTACATGCCACTACACTCAGCACCACTCCACTTTACACCACTGCACTCTGTACCACTGCACTCTGTACCACTGAACCCTGTACCACCCGACTCTTTGCCAATGCACTCTACACCACTCTACTCTACACCACTGCACTCTTTGCCAACTTCACTCTATGCCACTCCAGTCTAGGCCTCTCCAATTTACTCTGCATGATTTTACTCAACGCCGCTCCACTCCACCACACTGCACTCTATGCCAATACAGTCTACGCAAATGCACTTTACTCTGTAACACTCGACTCTACTCCACTGCACTCTATGCCAATCTACTGTACATCACTCTAATCTACTCTGTACCGCTGCACTCTATGCCACTGCACTTTACACTACTTTACTCCTTGCCATTACACTCCATGCCTCTCTACGCCACTGCACTTTACCCTGCACCATTCCACTCTACTCTGAAACAATCTACTCTATGCCATTCTACTCTGCTCTGCTCTGTTCTGCACCACTCCACTCTATGCCACTACTCTCTGCTCTAAACCACTGCTTTCTATGACAAACCACTATACGCCATTGCACTCTGACACTCTACTCTGAAACACTGTACTCTCTGCCACTCTACTGTGCACTACTGCACCCTATGCCAATGCACTCTATGCCACTCTACTCTGCATCACTGCACTCTACGTCACTGCACTCTGTGGAAAAGGTTTTTGAGCAAGTGTTCCTCCTTTCCAAATACATATGTTTTTCCCCATAAATGGGGCAATGTTCTCTTTTGTTTTTTTGAAGACACCACGAACACAAATTCGTTGGTGTGAAGATAATTCTTTTATTTTATGTTTTGCACTTCATTTCATCCAATTCTCTCATTTATCATTTTCCATATCATTTTTGGTGATTGTTTATTGAAACAGAGAGAATGGACAGCCGACACGTGTTTCGCCCTGTTTGGCGGTAGAGCCAGGGCTTTCTCAAAAACTATTTGAATGGATTCACACCAAATCCCCCAAAACCCGCTTTCACGTTCAAGATCTAGCTTTCTGCCAAATTTGGTGTATTCTGTTCAGTTGTCTTTTCTGTATTGTTGTCCAATATCCATATGGGAAATTATATGGACAAAACACCTTTTGCCCTCCACCTCCCCCTTTTTATTTTGGCCCCCTCTTGATGGATCCCTGCAGAAGTTTCTAGAAAGGAACTGAGGTGTGAACTTTTTTTTAAAGTTTTGTCATACGGCACCAAAGGTATTAGCAAAAGAAAAAAGCGCTCTTCCTATGGTCACTCTGACTTATGTATAACTACCGCCACTGAGCAGTGTGTGCAAGTGTGTGTGTGTGTACGTATGTTTTATGTTAATGATACAGTGAGGTCACCACTATTTAGTTATAGTTAGGTCAGAATTTCCAAGGTAAGAGCATTTGTTGTTTTGAAAATAACTTTGGTGCCGTTTGATGACTCTGCACAAAACTTTCCAAAAAAGTCCATCCTTCTCAGCTCCTTTCTGGTACTTTTTAGTGAAGAGGGGAACAGGAACAAGTGGGGACCCCAGAACATTGATTTCCCATGTTAATTCCCCTTGGAAATTTGACCTAGAAAAAAGAACTGACCAGAATTACTCCAAATTTTACAGAACATTTGAATATGAAAGCGTGCATATCAATATTTGGTGAAAATCGGTCGAGATGATTTTGAGAAATGTGTCTTTGTCCTGTCAGAGTCCTCTCATACTCCTGTCATATCATACATTAAAATAAAATAGGGCCCCCTGATTGGCAGAGGGAGCTTATTCTCCCGTTGGCCCTTTTGGTACCTGTATAGTCTGATTTGCCAACCCATCTTGGAAGAAAATGGTGCAAGGGCAATTAAAGGTGTGTCCTCAAATTTAGAAAAAGAAAAAAATCTCACAAGGGGCAGGGTAGGGATATCTTGATTCCTAGACACTTGTTGCCTTGTACGGAGGACCCAGAGAGATCCCATCCCACCTCCTACCCCCTACCCCTGGCCAAACGGTTTAAAAAAATGTTTTTCGTGCCACTGCAGTAGTGTAGCATGGCCCTACCGTGAGGTACCACGTTTTTCGTGCAGAAGCAACCACTATACAGTGCAATCTTTAATAGGGTGTGAAGCTTGTTTTATGCAACTCAAATCCAGCATCCAGGTTGGCTTTCTTCTTTTTTTATTATTAAAAAAAAAATTATTAGTAAGTAAAAGACTATGCCCTTTTTATGATTTTTATAGTTTTCCTTGCATAGTATTACATCTACTTCTTTAAAGATCTAACCAATTTACTTTTGTTTATACAAAAAATATTTCCTACATATACATATTTCACACGAACCAAAATTCTTTCTGAATATGCTTAAAAGTGATTTCATACTATTTGCTCCTATGTCCCCAGACTCTGCCAAAAGTAACCAGTGTCCGCAGACCATAGCATTGATTAGTGGTATATCGAAACATTACTTTTGCATTTTCGACGCAAGCAAGTTTTAGAGGATATGCATTGGCAAATTCATAGCCTCTTTTTTTTCCTTCTTCAAGGAATTGCTTCCCCCAGAACAAGCATTTCTAAACTCCCCCTCTGACGCCTCCTCCCCCTCCACCTCCCTCTGACTCCCTTGTACTCCTAAGCCTCGTCCTACTGCTATGAGCTCCAAAACAAAAAACAAAAAAAAAATGTTTGTAGATTCCCCGGAGAGTATTGCCTCCTTTCTTGACTCTTGGCCCTGGGAACCCATCAGCCCCCATCACGTGAAACCTTTGGACGAGCCAATGTCCCTGGAGGAGATAGGAAAAGCACTCAAACAGCTTCCAATGGGGAAAACCCCCGGGCCCGATGGTCTTACTGTAGCCTTTTTTCGCACCTTCTTCCCGCAGCTCCAAGCTCACCTTCTTCCCCCTCTTTATTAATTTTACTGACGCCACTGGCCTCACCCCAACCATGTCTGAAGCTGAGGTAGTGCTAGTCCCAAAGCCAGGTAGAGAGCCTTTTCTTTGCACATCCTATCGTCTCATAGCCCTCTTGAACACTGATGTGAAGATCTATACAAAGATCCTTGCAAATCGCTTAGAACCCTATCTACCTAGTATTGTCGGCCCGATCAGGTCGGATTTATCCACCCTTGCCAGGGCGCTGACAATATTCGTCGAATAGCTCACCTTATAGAAAAAGCCCAATTCAAGGACATCCCTGCCTGTTTGGTGTCGTTGGACGCTGAAAAGGCATTTGACCGGGTGGACTGGTGCTTTCTCATTGTACCGAATTGGATTAGGCCCTACCATGATATCCAGGTTGATGACCTCCTATTCCCAACTGACCACCCATATCCACATTAATAATCATCTCACTACTCCCAACGCTATACATAGGGGCACTAGACAAGGGTGCCCGCTATCCCCACTCTTTTTTGCCCTGGTAGTGGAGCCCCTAGCAATTGCAATACGCTCTTCACCCACCATTTCGGGCATTCCATTTGCAGGATATCAACACAAGATTTCTTTATTCATGGACGACATTCTATTGTCCCTCACTGATCCGGCTTCATCCCTTCCAGAATTAGCTTCACTCCTACTCTCCTTTGAAGAAGCCTTGGGCTTCAGGATCAATTTAGTTAAGTTCCACACCCTGAATCTTACACTTCCCTCTTCAGAGATTCCAAAATTACAGAAGCTGATCCCATTGCAATGGTCTGAGACTTCAATACGATACCTGGGATTGGACCTGACCCCCTCATTATCCTCCTGGACCCATACCAATTGGCCAAGCTACGGGAGTGCCATGAGGGAAGAAATCCGTAGATGACAAAACCTTCTCCTTTCTTTGCTAGGTCGGCTCAACACTGTTAAGATGTCTCTCCTCCCGAAGGTACTATATCTATTCCAAACCCTCCCTACCCCAATCCCACAAACCGATATTCAATCCCTCCAACGTGATCTAACTGCCTTCGTCTACGGAAAGGGCGGTCCACGTTTTTCTTAACAAAGTCTTGATGTTACCCCTTGATCGGGGGGGGGAGGGGGGGAGTTTAGTGTGCCCTAACCTCCTTAAATACTATTGATCCTGTCATCTTTGCTACATCTCGGAATGGGTGGTACGGGAGAGCGAAAAGCCCTGGTTCCACACGGACCGACCGGGCTGTAGCTTGTAGACCCCTATGGGACTTAGCTTGGCTCCCTCGTGTGGCTCGTCTACGTAGCGCATATATAGCTACCCTACGTAAACGGTCCTAGATATATGGGACAAACTGGCGATACCCAGAGGCCTGACCTCATTTCCATCTCCCAATACATCTATAGCACGCAACCCTACCTTTCCGCCTGCCCCCCAGCCTCACGACTTCCTACCTTGGAAGGAGGGCGAATGCAGCGTAATTCAAAACTTATTCCAGGGGGCCACATTTAGCACCTTTGAACAGTGCAAAAAATCGTTTCGCCTTACAGATAGTGCAAGAATGCTATATTATCAACTTAGACATTGGCTCTCTTCTGCCTACACGGAAGGTGCGACTAGACAGCTTATTCCCTTTGAGACCCTAGTTTGAGCCTTCAAGGGCTCTAGGGGTTTGATCTCTAACTCATACAAAGTGCTACAACATTCGCAAGAACCCCAGCCAAACACATTCCAGAATCAATGGAACATTGACCTTGATGGAGAGGTTTCCCCTGAAAATCGGGACTGACTATGGCGAGACATACCTAAATTATACCAAAGGATCCCCCAATGCGAATTGGCCTATAAACTTATGACACAGTGGTACTTTACCCCTGCCCGCCTTCAGAAGATGATCCTGGGGTTCCCTCCAACATGTTGGAGGTGCCAGGGTGGAACGGGTGACTTAATTCACATCTGGTGGTCTTGCCCCAACCTGACGCTTTATTGGAAGGAGATCCTTAGCCACATTAAAGATACAGTAGGATTTACCATACCTAGCTCTCCCTCAGTAACTTTGTTGGCTATCAGACCCTCACAGCTAACAGCCACGACACACTCAGACTAGCGCCTAATAGCACAAATGCTTGGGTGGCACGACAGATCATAGCTTTATATTGGAAAAAACTTGGCCCTCCACCTATCGCGATGTGGTTTCTTCGGCTGTGGCATGTTATGGCCCTAGAATTGCTTACCGCCCGTCTCAATCAGACTGACACCAAATTTACCCGCACTTGGCAACCATTTATCCAACACCTTTCCCAGATCGACAATGTGCGCTTTACCCCTACACATCTTAGAGCGCTGCAGTTATATGAAGACTCCCTTCTACAGTACTCAAGAGGCACAAGCCAGTCTTCCCCTAACACACAGAACTTTACAGGGGTGTCTCCCTTCTCCTCTGATTAAGCACCCTTTTGATGATCTGAGCTCATCTCCTTCCCCTCACCCCTCCTACCGGACTCTTTCCTTCCCCATTTTTTTTATTAAGAAGGGGAATATTTTATAACGTCCTATTAGCACGCAAGTACTCTCATATCCCTACGCTAACACACAGATATGTACAAGGCTTACTCACACAGCCAGAGCATTGGGCCAGTGATCCCCAGCTCCCAACCTCTTGTTGTCTTATTCCGGGGGAGCTTCCACTACAACAGAGACCTGGCAATCGCATTTAAATGGACCCCTACCTCTCTATGGCTATGGTGCTACAGATTTTACTTTAACATAACGTTGTATTGATATACGCTGTTAATTAATAAGCATATTGTTTTATCTTTGGTGCACCTTTACCCTCTATTGTTTCCCTTGGTTGTAACACGAGAACTTTGGCAGGGCCCTGCCAACGTACCATATTCGCAGTGATGTACTTTGTATTGTTTATCCCCTCCCCTTTTTTATTTTTTGGGTTTCTATCTTTTGTATGTTCTATTTGGGCTTCGATTGGAATTCCATAGAGCATATTATCAAGCCCATTATCGCCGCTTTATCGGCAGTTTTCTGCCGATAAAGCGGCGATAATTTTATCTCCTGTTCTTGATAATATGCCCCTTCATTTTTCGTGTTGGAACCCCTCCCCTGCCAAGGTATAAAATGGGGCCGCCACATCATAAGTTCCTTCATAATTTCATCCAATAGTTTTGTATAGTTAGCTTTGTACAGTCTCTTTATTACCAGTGTGTTGTAAAGACCTAAGTATTTCATCTTATCTTTAGCTCAATGAAATAGGGATATCTTCTCCACCTTTCCCGTTACCCCTTATTCGAATGATCCACTCAACAGCTTGGGTTTACACAGGTTTTCTATAAATCCCCAAATTATTCCATATAACTAAATGATTGTTAAGGCCTTTGGGATAGAGCTTTCAGACTTCATGAAAGTCAATAAGAATACCATCTGAAAAGGGATTAATCTTGTGGTGTTGCATCCCAAACTGCACACCTTCAGTCTCCTGTTCATGATTAATTTTTACAGCTAAAGTCTCCACCACCAGAGCAAAGAAGAGTGGATAGGTGCAACCCTGCCTCATTCACGTTCCTACCAATACAGTATCTGAATGTACTCCATTCACCCAACCATGGCTAACGGTGAGATGTAATTCCCCCCTATAAAAGTCTGCATCATAAGAACTAGTCCGGTCCTGTTTAAGACTTAATGTCAGAATGTCCAGACCACTCTATTGAATGCCTTCTAAGCATTGAGGAATAGAATAACCTTTGGTATCTTCTTTTTATTTGCTTTCTCCAAAAAGGGTAGGACTTTCCAAATATTATTAAACATCTCTATATGCTAAATACAACCAGAATGGTGTAGTTAGATGAGGAGTGCCCGCAATTTGATTGGCTAGGATTTCTGTAAAAACTTGAAGCCATATTTAATGGACAAATTGGACCAAACAATACACAGACCTCAGATTGGCATCTCTGTTTATGTATCAATTCGATATCAGCCTTCCTTGTGGAATGGCTAGTAATTATTAGGCCTAGGCGGTGAACTCCTCTCCGTTCAATCAGTTTTTCACTCTCAGTGCTCCGCGGAGCTCGCAGAGTTCTGAGAAACTCCGCATCACGGAGCGGAGTTCTTTCCTCCCTAGCCAACGGTAAGTTGGCCAGCGCAAGCAAGGAAAATAGAATGCAAGACCGCTTCCCAGTGAGATTTCTCTTCACGGATAGTCGCCACCGCTCGCGTTGAGAAACCTGAGTTTCTGTTGAAGAAGCTGGCGCTCGAATAGAACTTCTACTTGAGCGGCAGAAAGAGGCAGAACTCCGATTGAACATCCCATGACTATTTATTTGTTAGGGCAACTCCATAACTCCCACCCTCCCCATACCCAATCATAAAGATCACAAGTAACAACTCAACCAAGTGTACAGAAACCAATTAAAAAAACATGTGACTGGGAACTGGAATACCCAGGGCATTAGGATGAGATCACACCAGTAGCCAACAACTGTCTCCAGTACCACCGGTCTGCAGCATATAATATTTTGCAGATTATTTATGATTTAAAGCAACTGCATTTCTGGACGCTTGATCAAAAATCAACACTTTAACCTAAAACAGAGTTTCACTATCTGTTTTACTGAAGCAAGCAAATACATTAATTTCAATCTTTAGCTGTCCTCCTCCTGCACTCAAAAGCTCTTTCCCGTCCACCTTTGATATTTTGGGGAGAGCTTGGTATGTCCTGGTTCCTCCAGTGTGTGACTTGCTTAGGTCTTTGAGTTCATTTTGAAACTGGGAATGCCCCGTGTTATTGAATATGCGGTTCCTCAGTTCCCTGCTGATCCTTATCAGGGTTCCGCGTTTATTAGTTTGTGCTCTAAGAGAGGTCATGGTTTAGTTGGATCTCACTACATCTAAATGATATAGTCTGTGATTTTCTCAACTCTCAAAGGATATTACTCTTTTATGAGGGAGGAAGATAACTTCAGTAGAATGTCCCTAGGCGGTACCATTGTGTAAGTCTTGAAGCCTCCACTGTGTGAGCCCTCACAATTCTACCCGCGAGTTCAATAGAGAAACTTTCTAAATACGTACCCTTGGAGGGTTCTCTCACATTTCTGATCTTAACATTATTTTGCCAGAACATAGCTTCCAAATCATCAATTTGTCTCTCAAACGTGTCATCTCTTCCTCCAAGAGTGCCACTGTAGATTGCATATTCTCCATCATCGGACCGAAAGATGCTGTATGGTTTTCAGTACCTGCCACCCAGTGATAGTAGTCGTCACTTCAGATTTGGCTGTCAGCAACAGGGAAGTGAAGGTGTCTCTTAGTACTAAGCACTCAGTTATATCTAAGAGAATATCAGGCAATCAGCTGAGACTCACAGAATATGCGCAGGCAGGAAACCTACAATCCGATTGTCCCCCTTTGAGCAAAGGTCACGGCTTCGATAAGAGAAGGGGTTCAGTCTTTTTATGGGCATAGCAGAATCTGCATCCTGCTTTACACTTACTCCAGGTTGCTGTGTAGGTTTTGCCCTCATCATCAGTGTGTGCCTGTCAGGGCAATGCAGAGGCATCTACCTATGCGGAGTGTTGCGCGATGGGTATGCGTCTCCTTTACAGATCCTTTGGGTTAGTGCAGCCCCTTACTGGCATGTGGATATGATTCATGGCAGGTGCGTTGACTGATATTGCCTCTTTTACTGTGTCCTTTTTGTGATCAGGCTTTCCCTCACTCCACTGCTGATTGTGGAGTTCACTGAAGCTTGGCCTTGTTTTCAATGTGCCTTCTTTTTCACAGGCCCAAGATGGCTGCCTGTCATGCCAACCTTCTCTGTCGGGCTCCTCATCTGATCACATCGTGACTTCACTCTACACATAACAAGGAGAAGAGGCTACAAGTACCACAGCAAGCCCCCACTCTTTCCATTTACCATCTCATGTCTGCATTCTTGGGAATCATCTTCTCAGAGAAAACGGGGAGAATCTGCAATAGCTCATCCCCCGAGCGCCATTCCGGTACTCTTCAGAGTTTTATTTGCTGATGTATACAGAAAATAATTTCCTTATTGTTAGTTCTGGCATCCTTGGCGCGGTTTCCCCTAATATTTTGCCTTCAGACCTCATGTTTTTGCAGGCTTAAGAACTCTGCACCCTTTACCACTGCTAACCAGTTCTAAAGTATTTGTGCTCTCTTCACAAACTAAATTGGCTTATACCCCATTGACATATTTAATTAACTTGTAAATACTGTAAATTAAATGCTACTAGTGGTCCTGCAGCACTGATTGTGCCACCCACTTAAGTAGCCTTTTAAACATGTCTCAGGCCTGCCACTGCAGCCTGTGTGTGTTTTAAATTTCAATACTCTTATAATTGTCATTTGGTAATCCTCCCTCATGTTTTAAGTTAGTCTTCCCATGAACCCATTCACACCAACATAGTAATGCATTACGTCACTGTAAGCTCAGCTCAGGCACACAACTTCAGCATTGCTGCTAGAATTAGGCTGGGCTTTGATGGCTGGGACGTATTCAATATTTCATGTAGTTCCGTTTATAAAACCATGATTTCTTCTCATCAATTTAAATGCATACACTGTGCAGTATTGCCTTATGAGCTGCCCCTCTTCTGAAATATAGCAGGATGTGCTTCTCACAGCATAGCTCACTGAGAACTTGAGGCGTTTGCGACGGGCCATGGTTTGATGATAAGGCAAATGGTTGGGAGTCGGTGCTTTTCAGAGCCCAGCACCAGACACACTTTCTTACCTCCAGAGATGTCAGTAAGTGGAACATCTGCAGAGAAGTCGCTCAAAAGAATCTCTGCCACTGTGCACACTTATATTCTTTCTACAGGAGCACCTCTTTCCAGTTTTTTTTTGCGTCAGTATTCTGGGGTGTCTGCAGAGAGCGTTAGCTTTGTTTAGCATGGACAGGCGCTCGGCACCAGCACCAGCCTTGATTTTCCACATCGACATTAATGACAGTCTGCCACATGGTGGAGCTGTCTGTCCAAATTAGAAATGAGCACAACAGTTGTTTATTAAATCAGTATACATATATAACTAATACCTGCCACCCAAGGCATTCTTATAGATTTGGGGGGTCTGGAATAGACTGAGTTGTCACACTTGTAGGAGTCTGAGGGTTAGTAGTTGTGTTGTGTGGTGCTGTCAGTTGCAGCACTGACAGGGCAATATGTGATGCAAGTGCCTCCTGAAGAGGGCCATGGCACTTATTTTTGTTACAAATTAAGCACTTGCGCTTATCGCTTTTTTTGTTCATGCAGGCTGGTGGCTAGCATGCTGTTGAACGAATCTTAAATACCTCTAAATATTCAGAGGTATTTAAGACTCCATGATGATAGTTACTAATTACTTTGTTTACCCCCTTTTGCCCTCACTGTGCTATAAAAGACCGTGTTGGCTTATGTTTTTCACTGATCCTATAGCTCCAGATAAATCTTGTGTTTTTTTCTGCAGAACAGGAAAATCGAGGAGGATTGAAGCGCACATGCAATAAAAATGACAGGGACATAGGCACAACACACACGAGTGGAGCTAAGAGCAAACAGGAGAGAGTGGTTGTCATTCAGAGGGTTTGGTGACTTGGGATCTAGAAAGGAATACACATCAGTAGGGGTCGGGAGGGGAGAGGAGCAGGTGAGAAAGACATCAACACGGGAGGGAAAGGCAGAAGATTGCGAAAACAACTTGGCAGGGGAAGAAACAAGCATTTGCAATGCAATAGATCGCGCTTTAGTGATAGTTTGAGGTATTGGCGTTGCAAATAATAATGCAACGCCAATAGCTCATACTTTCAGTAATGTGAGACTTAGTGCATTGCATATGATTGCATAGTGAGCCAGGAACCAGCATTGGGTGTCTAAGTGCAGTACTGCAAGCTGCTCCTAGAGCTCCCTAGAGAGCAAGGCACCAGCACTGCTTGTCTAAGTGCAGCACCGCAAGCTGCTCCTAGAGCTCCCTAGAGAGCAAGGCACCAGCACTGCTTGTCTAAGTGCAGCACCGCAAGCTGCTCCTAGAGCTCCCTAGTGAGCAAGGCACCAGCACTGCTTGTCTAAGTGCAGCACCGCAAGCTGCTCCTAGAGCTCCCTAGTGAGCAAGGCACCAGCACTGCTTGTCTAAGTGCAGCACCGCAAGCTGCTCCTAGAGCTCCCTAGTGAGCAAGGCACCAGCACTGCTTGTCTAAGTGCAGCACCGCAAGCTGCTCCTAGAGCTCCCTAGTGAGCAAGGCACTAGCACTGCTTGTCTAAGTGCAGCACCGCAAGCTGCTCCTAGAGCTCCCTAGAGAGCAAGGCACCAGCACTGCTTGTCTAAGTGCAGCACCGCAAGCTGCTCCTAGAGCTCCCTAGTGAGCAAGGCACCAGCACTGCTTGTCTAAGTGCAGCACCGCAAGCTGCTCCTAGAGCTCCCTAGTGAGCAAGGCACCAGCACTGCTTGTCTAAGTGCAGCACCGCAAGCTGCTCCTAGAGCTCCCTAGAGAGCAAGGCACCAGCACTGCTTGTCTAAGTGCAGCACCGCAAGCTGCTCCTAGAGCTCCCTAGAGAGCAAGGCACCAGCACTGCTTGTCTAAGTGCAGCACCGCAAGCTGCTCCTAGAGCTCCCTAGAGAGCAAGGCACCAGCACTGCTTGTCTAAGTGCAGCACCGCAAGCTGCTCCTAGAGCTCCCTAGAGAGCAAGGCACCAGCACTGCTTGTCTAAGTGCAGCACCGCAAGCTGCTCCTAGAGCTCCCTAGTGAGCAAGGCACCAGCAGTGCTTGTCTAAGTGCAGCACCGCAAGCTGCTCCTAGAGCTCCCTAGAGAGCAAGGCACCAGCAGTGCTTGTCTAAGTGCAGCACCGCAAGCTGCTCCTAGAGCTCCCTAGAGAGCAAGGCACCAGCACTGCTTGTCTAAGTGCAGCACCGCAAGCTGCTCCTAGAGCTCCCTAGAGAGCAAGGCACCAGCACTGCTTGTCTAAGTGCAGCACCGCAAGCTGCTCCTAGAGCTCCCTAGAGAGCAAGGCACCAGCACTGCTTGTCTAAGTGCAGCACCGCAAGCTGCTCCTAGAGCTCCCTAGTGAGCAAGGCACTAGCACTGCTTGTCTAAGTGCAGCACCGCAAGCTGCTCCTAGAGCTCCCTAGTGAGCAAGGCACCAGCACTGCTTGTCTAAGTGCAGCACCGCAAGCTGCTCCTAGAGCTCCCTAGTGAGCAAGGCACCAGCACTGCTTGTCTAAGTGCAGCACCGCAAGCTGCTCCTAGAGCTCCCTAGAGAGCAAGGCACCAGCACTGCTTGTCTAAGTGCAGCACCGCAAGCTGCTCCTAGAGCTCCCTAGTGAGCAAGGCACCAGCACTGCTTGTCTAAGTGCAGCACCGCAAGCTGCTCCTAGAGCTCCCTAGAGAGCAAGGCACCAGCACTGCTTGTCTAAGTGCAGCACCGCAAGCTGCTCCTAGAGCTCCCTAGAGAGCAAGGCACCAGCACTGCTTGTCTAAGTGCAGCACCGCAAGCTGCTCCTAGAGCTCCCTAGTGAGCAAGGCACCAGCAGTGCTTGTCTAAGTGCAGCACCGCAAGCTGCTCCTAGAGCTCCCTAGTGAGCAAGGCACCAGCACTGCTTGTCTAAGTGCAGCACCGCAAGCTGCTCCTAGAGCTCCCTAGTGAGCAAGGCACCAGCAGTGCTTGTCTAAGTGCAGCACCGCAAGCTGCTCCTAGAGCTCCCTAGAGAGCAAGGCACCAGCACTGCTTGTCTAAGTGCAGCACCGCAAGCTGCTCCTAGAGCTCCCTAGAGAGCAAGGCACCAGCACTGCTTGTCTAAGTGCAGCACCGCAAGCTGCTCCTAGAGCTCCCTAGAGAGCAAGGCACCAGCACTGCTTGTCTAAGTGCAGCACCGCAAGCTGCTCCTAGAGCTCCCTAGAGAGCAAGGCACCAGCACTGCTTGTCTAAGTGCAGCACCGCAAGCTGCTCCTAGAGCTCCCTAGTGAGCAAGGCACCAGCACTGCTTGTCTAAGTGCAGCACCGCAAGCTGCTCCTAGAGCTCCCTAGAGAGCAAGGCACCAGCACTGCTTGTCTAAGTGCAGCACCGCAAGCTGCTCCTAGAGCTCCCTAGTGAGCAAGGCACCAGCAGTGCTTGTCTAAGTGCAGCACCGCAAGCTGCTCCTAGAGCTCCCTAGTGAGCAAGGCACCAGCACTGCTTGTCTAAGTGCAGCACCGCAAGCTGCTCCTAGAGCTCCCTAGTGAGCAAGGCACCAGCAGTGCTTGTCTAAGTGCAGCACCGCAAGCTGCTCCTAGAGCTCCCTAGAGAGCAAGGCACCAGCACTGCTTGTCTAAGTGCAGCACCGCAAGCTGCTCCTAGAGCTCCCTAGAGAGCAAGGCACCAGCACTGCTTGTCTAAGTGCAGCACCGCAAGCTGCTCCTAGAGCTCCCTAGAGAGCAAGGCACCAGCACTGCTTGTCTAAGTGCAGCACCGCAAGCTGCTCCTAGAGCTCCCTAGAGAGCAAGGCACCAGCACTGCTTGTCTAAGTGCAGCACCGCAAGCTGCTCCTAGAGCTCCCTAGAGAGCAAGGCACCAGCACTGCTTGTCTAAGTGCAGCACCGCAAGCTGCTCCTAGAGCTCCCTAGTGAGCAAGGCACTAGCACTGCTTGTCTAAGTGCAGCACCGCAAGCTGCTCCTAGAGCTCCCTAGAGAGCAAGGCACCAGCACTGCTTGTCTAAGTGCAGCACCGCAAGCTGCTCCTAGAGCTCCCTAGTGAGCAA
This sequence comes from Lissotriton helveticus, assembly GCF_964261635.1. Taxonomy (NCBI): domain Eukaryota; kingdom Metazoa; phylum Chordata; class Amphibia; order Caudata; family Salamandridae; genus Lissotriton; species Lissotriton helveticus. The sequence goes on along the minus strand of NC_136067.1, from coordinate 382,767,199 downwards.
GGCACCAGCAGTGCTTGTCTAAGTGCAGCACCGCAAGCTGCTCCTAGAGCTCCCTAGTGAGCAAGGCACCAGCAGTGCTTGTCTAGGTGCAGCACCACACGCTGCTCAAGGGAGGTCCCTAGTAGTCATCATAAACTTTGAAGATATGGTAAATCCACCCTAACCATAATCCATTGCTTGCAAGACAGTACCACGAGTACATTCAAATAGCTATGTTCATATATACAATTAATAGCTTAACATGTGACAAAATAATTATATTGATTCCAGATTACGTTATGTGGAGCTGATGAAGGGAAATTTATAGAAGGTCTAATATAAATGTGAGATGTGGTAGGTGCAGTACCACAAGCTGCTCCTAGTGAGCAAGGCACCAGCACTGCCAGGACCTCAAGCTGTTCCTAGAGGTCCCGAGTGAGTATCATAAACTTTTGGTCACATATGCATTGCATGCAAGACAGTACCAAGAGTACATTCAAATAGCTATGTCCATATATACAATTAGTGGCTTTGAAATGTGACAAAAGAATTATATTAATTCAGGATTAGGTTAGGTTGTACTCTGTGTGGAGCTGATGAAGGAAAATGTATAGAAGGTCTAATATAGATGTGAGATTTGGTAGGTGCATTACCAAAAGCTGCTCCTAGAGGTCCCTAGTGAGCAAGGCCCCAGCAATGCCAGCACCGCAAGCTGCTCCTAGAGGTTCAATGTGTGCAAATCACCAGCACTGCATGTCTAGATGCAGTACCGCAAGCTGTTCCTAGAGGTCCCTAGTGAGCATCAAACTTTTGGTCACATATGGTACTCCCATAATGCATTGCATGCAAGACAGTACCACAAGTACATTCAAATAGCTATGTCCATACATACAATTATTAGCTTTGAAATGTGACAAAACAATTATTATATAAATTCTGATTAAGTTGTACTCTATGTGGAGCTGATGAAGGGAAATTTATAGAAGGTCTAATATAAATGTGAGATGTGTAGGTGCAGTACCGCAAGCTGCGCCTAGAGGTCCCTAGTGAGCATCATAAACTTTTAAGATATGGTAAATCCACCTTGTCACATTTCAAAGCTACTAACTGTACATATTGAATGTACAATTAGTAGCTTTGAAATGTGACAAAAAAATTATTACATTAATTCCTGATTAGGTTGTAATCTATGTGGAGCTGATGAAGGGAAATTTATAGAAGGTCTAATATAAATGTGAGATGTGCTAGCGAGTAAAGTAACCACTGCCAATCTTGTTTAGGAGCAAGTGAGTGTCCTGTTTGAAGGCCTTTAAGAAACTAATGCCTTGAGGCTGTAATTAAAATCTAGGGCGTAACAACACATGTAACACATGCATGGAGAAGTGTGGCTCACTGGTTAGAGGCGGCAGACCCGTAAGCAGAGAACGGCCCGGGACCAGGGTTCGATTCCCGACGCGGCAGGGTCGTGGACCAGGGTCAGCGGACTCGACAATTCTCGCCTCGGTGCCTACTCTAGTCAGAAACCAAACTCGGCAACTCTGGGCATCAGCTTGCCTCATCTTCACAACGGCCCCCCAGACCGCCGGGTATGCTTGGTCGCACCTTAGAGATACCCATCAGGGACCTTCTCTCAGGGTGAGCCAGGACGGGTTCCCCAGCGGTCGAAGCGTGAAGATACTCCTCCGGGAGTCGATTCCTAGCGCTATATAAACCCACAATTAAATTAAATAAGGGGTGTCCTCAGGGGACGTTACAGAAAGAGACAGGGCGGCACTAAGCCTAATGACCAATGAAAAGCCACCATTTAGAAAAGACAGGGACAGGAGCAAATTAAAAAGATGGGTGGGAAGTAGGCGGAGCTTTATGCACATATCCTAAATACAGCATGTCTCAAAGAGACAGCGCAAACGCTGCCTAGGCGAGACCTAAAAAGACTGAAATGAAGTTAAAAACAGTATTTCAAGAACTGCCACCGGAGCTACACCCATAATACATTGGCACAATTCTGTGTTTTTTTCTGGTTTCAAGCTGCAAACACATTTTCGTATTGGTGGAGTAGGATTGTTTACAAACGGGTTTAACTGGAAAGGCTGGTAGCTTCTAACAACTTAATTATTTACCCATAGGCTCCAGGCACTACCCCCTTTAAAGGCTTTGTATGGTTTAGTCTGGGGGTTTTGAAGCACACTCATTCAAATTGCATTTAACAGTCTGGTGGTATTCCCATCTCACTAAATGTTCAAGCTACACATGGACTGCTGTAAGTCTTCAAATCTGCTCTAAGCAACACGTAATTTTAATTTGCCACCTGCTCATTATTTTGTATTTGCACACTCAATTTTGATTTCAAAATTGTCAGTTTACAGTGTCTCTAGTGTCTGAAGTTTAGAGATTAGTGAGCCCTTTTTAGCTCGAGACGAGGCAGGGCATGCACTGCTCTGCGAGGCATGCTGTATCCAGAATATTTGCTTCAAGCATCTCCCATCTTTTCTATTAGATCCTGTTAGTGCCCCTCCTAAATGCCTGCTTTTGTTTGGTGGATATGCTTAATTAGTCCTGCCTTTTGGTATTTCGAATCCTCCCAGCCAACTGCCCCTGTTAGGTGAGTTGTTACTCTTTTTTTATGTATGTTTCTTTCTGCACACTCTTTTTTTTGCCTTCCCTACACTCCTGCATCAGCACGTGCCCGCTTCATGTTTTGGATGGTAACGCGATTCTGTGCTTAGTTGACTGCATTAGGTTTGCTCCACGACTCGTGTATCAGCATGACACCCGCTTCACGGATGCTGTCCTTCATGTTTTGGACGGTAACATGATTCCGTGCTTAGCTGACGGCATTAGGTTTGGTCCTCGGCTCGTCTTTCATCCACTTGCAATAAATCCAACCAATCATATGGATTTATCTGCCTCACCACGGTGTTGGGCCCCCTTCTGAATATAATGAACCCCATCCCCCTTACCACTCATCTCACACCGCCCACCTCCTTACAGTGTTCACTTCTCCAGCTCTGCCGCTGGCAGATGCTCCCCTCTTCATTCTTCTTCCTTTTATTTCCTCTCTTTCTGTCTCTGTCTTGCTCCTCTCCACTTGTTGAAAACCATGACTTCAACAAATGTCTCTTACCCTCTCTTTCCTCTCCTTTCATTTATTTGTTCCCCTGTGAAACGGATCCAAAAAAGAAAAAAACTTTGGCTGCAAATGTTGTCTTTTTCTGAGATTTTTCTATTCCAAAGTGCAGCCTCGGAAGGGAGAGCAAAAAAAAAGGTTTACAATACGAAAACCCCCCCCACTAAATAAAGCACGTCTGAGTTGTCGCAAAGTGCCCAGATTTGTTTTATTCACAACCACGAGCGTCACTTTATAGAGTTTGCCAGTAAAGCGCTACTTTCATTTTCTCGTCTTTCTTTAAACAACATTGTTTTCCCCAAGTGGGAAAGTGCACCATTCCTAGAGTTACAGCATTACCACTCGCAATAAATCCAACTCATCCCACGGTGTAGGGGCCCCCTTCTGAATATGATCAACCCCACACCCCTCCACCCACTAATCTCAAACCGCCCACCTCCTCAGTGTTCACTTCTCCTGCCCTGCTGCTGGCAGCTGCTCCCCCTTTCTTCCTCTTATTCCCTCTCGTTCTGTCTCTGTCTCATTCCTCGTCACTTGCTGAAACCCATGACTTCAACTAACCCTTTTTTTCCTCTCATTTTCTTTATTTGTTTGCCTGTGAAATCGATCCAAAAAAGAAAGAAACACTTTGGGTGCAAATGTCATCTTTTTCTGACATTTTGGTTATTCCAAAATGCAGCCTTGGGACGGAGAGAAAAAAAGAGGCTCAAAATAAAAAAACCTAAATAAAGCAATAGAGAGTGGTTGCAAAGTGGCCAGATTGGTTTTTATTCAAAACCACACACATTTGCGCCACTTTACAGAGTTTGCCAGTAAAGCACTACTTTTGGTTTCTCGTCTTTCTTTGAATAGCATTGTTTTCCTCTGTTTGGGCAGTGCATCATTCCTGGTGTTATAGTATTTTTAATACATTTTGCACTGTTATTTTATTAAGAGAATTTTGTAACAATTTTAATTAATTATACAAATAAAACTCTTTGAACTCATTCCTAGTGGTACTGCAATATCTTATTGATGCTAGCGGAAAATCTTTAGTGTTATCCTTATCAGTGTTTTCCTTATTTTCGTTTATAACATTAGTACTGCAGCTCCGTTTTCAGGGATGTGGTCTTTTTAAACCATATTGCTTATGTTTCGTAAGGATATAAGCGGTGGACATTGAAACAGGTCTCTTCCACGCCCTGTAGTTATGTCCTTACCTTTTCAGGTGAAAACACTCCTTGATTTCTGAATAATAAGTGTAAAAGTGTTAAGGTAACCGTATTATTCCTGCTTACATTTCAAATGCTTTACTTAATCTTGCATTCCCTAGGAGTGTTTGCCTTTTCCAGGATGTTGTTACTTTTTGTTTTCAGCTAGTACATTACTCTTGTCTCCCCTTCCTCATAATCTATTTTCCATGTTCTGGTTCTCCAGCCCGGGAGGTCATACAAATGGCAATAGCGCTATGCAAATATCATCACTCCACTGCATAAATATTGTCATTTTCAATGCTAAGAGCTCTAACTTTCATAAATGCGAGACCGATTGCATTGTAAATGCTTATTTGTACAAGTCTTCTACCATGAAACCAGGATGCCCTTCCCCTTTTACTTCAGTTGGTCATGTCTCTCTTCTTTGTCTCTCTTCTTTGTTCCTGTTCTTCCATCAAATTAAGAGGTGTTGGCTGATGTACTGGAAAGACAACTATTTTGTGTTCTGCACTTTTAGATTTCCGCTTTCAACCATTTTTCTAAATTAAATTGGTGTCTTCTGATTATCCCATTTACATCCCACTTAGATTTTTAATGATTTGTTGGCAAAAATGATCATGTGTCAATAAGGTTTGTCTTATATCTGATCAGTGTGCGCGAAAAGCCCTAGTAACACTTATTGGAGATACCCCAGTGAGCTGTCTTCAGCAGGTATGCACGTATATATGTATGTATGCATTCAAATCACAACTCACACGTACAGAAGAAAATGCTGACTCCCTGGAGATCTCAGCAACTGAATTTATTCCATCAGTGCAAGAAATGTGCTGAGTGGCACTAGACACTCCAAATGTATGTATATACGTGGTATTTCTATAGTGTGGACCTAGCCAGAAGGCAGTGGAGCACTGTACGTGGTCAAAGGCAAGCATTAAGTTAATAAGTAATATGAGAGGAAGCGGGATTGTGGAGAGATGTAGCATTCTTTAAAAATATGAGCCATCTTTCCTAAGTAGGAGTAGCGTTTGGGTTGTCTTGATAGATGCACAAATGGAAAAGCCTGCTGTCTATTTTTTTTAAAAATTTTCTTACACTTCTTAGTCTGATGATGTCCTGTATTGAGAACTCATCAGTGATGGTGAGCTTGTCTGCAAGATAAGCAGGGTTGCTGGTCGTGATGTATTTGTAAATGATGCCGCTGGTTTTGAATATGGTGCTGGCCAGCAAGAGGAGCTAGTTCCATCACAATGACGGTGATGTTATTATATTTCTTCATGCCCTGGATGAGACATTCTGTGGCATGAAAGATGCCCTTAAGGAGTGCCACTGTGTAGTCTGGAAGGCCATAGAGTATGGCCTAGGCACCATTCCGGTGCAAGTGTATGAGCACTTCAAGAGCAATTCTGAAGCCTCTTTCTGGAAGAAATTGTGTGGCTTTCTTTAGAAGAGATAGCTGGAACCTTGCCATCTGTATTTTTTGGCAATGTGTTCGTTCCTCGAGGATGAGGTAAGTGTCCAAGGTAAATTCAAGTGATATGGCGTTCAGCAAAACTTTGGTCTCGAAGTTGTCAGGGTACAAGACGTTGAGCCAGGTTTGCGATGTATTTTGTTTGTTTTTCTTGGCAAATAACAGGAATTTTGTCTGTCAGTTATGCTTGGACATCCAGGTCTGGATATGGTGCAAGCAATGTAAAAAGAGTTTGATTTCTGAAGCAGAGGAGACTTTCAAGTAGAGTTGTGCATCATCTGCATATTGGTGTTATCTGTTAGTAGAGCACCAAGCGGCTTCATGTAAAGGTTGAAGATCGAAGGAGACAATATGGAACCCTGAGGGGCTACACATGTGATGAGAATCTTTAGTGACCTGGAGGGGCCCATGTGAACAAAATAGTGGAAAGTTAGGAGGAGAACCAATGGAGAACATTGCCTGTAAATCCCATTCAAGACTCCAGGTGCATACGAGTGTGGAGTGCTCGCCTGTGTCGAAGCCAGCTGAGAGGTCCTGCAATAGCAGAAGGCAGGGGTTAAGAGGGGCATTATCTACGGTGTGAAAAGTAGCGTTTTTTGTACTGCAGGGTGATCTGGTCGTGTAAGAGATGGTTACCAAATGGACATCTCATTTGAGTGTTTTATCAAACCATCCCCTAAAGAGTTATATTCCTTTACTATCTCCAATTTTGAGGGGGTCTAGGTACCAGCTAAACCTTGTCAGTTTATTACCGAAGCACAAAACCTTTGTTTTTTCCATATTCATCGCAAATTTTGTATGCTTACAGTATTCCCTGAATCTATCCAATTTTCCTTGTAAGCCTATCTGTGTCTGGTCTATAGTTACCAGGTCGTCTGCGTAAAGGAGGCAGGCTACATGTTTACCATCCATTTTAGGGCTGACTCCCTTTTTTTTTTTTTTAAACTTTTTATTAATTTTATAAATACAAACACAAACAACTTGCAAGGAACAAAGAAAAAGAGAAGACAGCAATATAAACAACGTTGCTTTACATGGTGTGGGAGCGGGAAGGTCAACCAATGAGCGTATTTTCCATCAAGAAAGAGTCTCGCATGGTGGGGGGGCAGAAGGAACAAAATGTATCCAATACACAGTAAAAAGTGGAGGAACCCTCGGTTACGGGGACGTAGGTGCAACATCTGGGTCAGGGAGAGGGGGGGTACATATATCGCCACGGTAAGTGTTCCACTGAGCCCATATCTTCCCCCATTTTCGGGGGGTACCCCGGGAAATGTATACAGTTTTTTCCCTGAACATGCACCAGTCCATGTTTTGTTTCCATTTCCGAATCCCGGGTGGTCTCTGAGCGCCCCACAGTTGCGCAATGTCTCTTTTGGCGATCATATTGCCCAAGGTCACCCATCGAAGCTGCGATACAGGGCTGACTCCCTTAACTTCTCTCAAGATTGATGGTAGGTCGGCTATAAACAAGGAAAAGATGATAGGACAGGATACCCCTGTCTTAATCCATTATCAATTAATATTTTCTCGGCGGAGTCCCCTCGGTGACCCTGTTGTTACTGTGTAACTCCTGTGTAATAGCAAGATGCTTTGGGATATCCCACCTTATTAATGTCTCCCATAAATGTTTATGGTCCACCAAATCAAAAGCTGCTCAGAAGTCAAAGAAGCAGCAGTATAACCCCCCTCTTCTGCACGATGGACCAAAGGGCAAAACAGTGATCAATGGTAGAGTTCCCTTCTTCTTCTGTAAAGCCGCCAGCTCTGGAGGAACGATATGATGTTCTTCTGCCCATTCTTTTATTTGTTCCACTATAATTTTTTTAAAGTCTTTTCCCCCTACATCTAACAATTTATTAATTTATAAATCTTGGGAGCATTTATATCTCCCCGCTTGTGGATGGGTCTGATAATCGCCCCTCTCCAACTTTCTGGTATCTGGACAGCCACCAGTATTTCTTTAAACATTTGGGAAAATAATTCTACTTTATGATTATAGCTGGCAAATTATCAGGTCCTGTAGCCCGAGTTAAAGTTAGATTTGAAGTAATGCGTCTAATTGTTCCTGCCAAGATGATATCTTTGTCATTACAATAATTAACCCTCTTTGTTGCAGTTTCTCCCCTTACACCATACGGGTCTTCCATGTGCTTCTCCCAAGCCGCTTCTGTCACCGCACAAATCATTGCTCCCTGTGGCCTATCAGAGCTATCTTGAACTATTTTCCAGAATGTTTTTGAATAAGATTACCCCAACATTTCTCCTTATGATTTCTTTTTTGATCTCTAATTAACTTTTTATATTGTTTCTTTATCTTCTGTAGGCGGTTATGATTCCTTGAATTGTACTTTAATTTAAGCCTTCTTTTACCTTTTCTGATCTGTGATTTTAGTTTCCGACATTATTCGGTGAACCAATCTTTTTCTTTAGTCTGGGCTCTCTGGCTCCTGTTTCCGCTATTTTACTTCCTTTTTCCTTCCACTCTTAGACACTGCACGACCTGTCTGATAGTTTCTTCATACCACTGTGGCTAGGGCGAGGTCGGCTGAGCGGATGTTTCTCTTTGGGGCGTGGACCGAGATTCTGTTGTTGAGGTATTGGGGTCCTGTGTTTTGGAGGGCTTTGTAGGCGTGTGTGAGCAGTTTGAAGGCTATTCTTTTTTTGATGGTGAGCCAGTGGAGGTTGCGGAGTTGTTGGGTGATGTGGTCGTGGGATATCGAGGATAAGCCTAGCTGCAGTGTTCTAGACGGTCTGGAGTTTGCAGAAGAGGTTTTTGTTGATTCCGGCGTAGAGGGCATTGCCATAGTCCAGTCTGCTGGTGATGAGTGCGTGTGTAACAGGTTTCGTGGAGTCAGCGGGTATCCATTTGAACGGCTTGCAGAGTATGCTGAGGGTGTTGAAGCATGTGGAGGATACGGCATTGATCTGGCAGTTCGTGTTGAGTGAAGAGTTGAGTATGATAGTGAGTTTGCGTGCGTGATCCATTGGGGTTGGTGGGTTTCGAGGGTGGGGGACACTAGGTGTTGCCCCATGCGGAGAGGGTGGAGCCAACGATAAGAACTTCGGTTTTCTGAGAGTTGAGCCTCATCTGTTGCTCATCCAGGTCATGGCGGCTTTCACCCTTTCTTGGAAGTTGTGCCTGGTCATATTGGGTTCACGTGAGGGAGAGGATGAGCTGAGTGTCATCGGTGTAGGACACAATGTTGAGACTGTGGTTTCAGACAGTGGTAGCGAGGGGAGCCATGTAGACATTGAAGAGTGTGGGGCTGAGGCAGGATCCTTGGGGTACTCCGTCTCTGATCTCTGTCGGTTCAGAGAGGAAGGTCGGGAGTCTTATTCTCTGTGTCCTGCCTGATAGAAAGGAGCATATCCAGTCCTTGGATGCCTGCGTCTTGGAGTCTGGTGGCTAGTGTGCAGTGGGAGATGATGTTGAAGGCTGCTGATCAGTCCAGGAGGATGAGGGCTGTCCTGTGGCCTTGGTCGAGGAGGGTGCGGATGTAGTCGGTGGCAGCGGCGGCTCTGCCGTTATGGCGGAGGAGCGCCGTCTCACTGCTTTCAAGCAGACCTAGAAGAGGACAGATTACGTGATAATAACTTTAAGTTATTATGTTACGTTTCCTTTGCCAGCGGGATGGTGGGCATGGCTGCTCAGCTCATGGGGCAGGGGCGGAGTGGTTTGCCCACTCAAGTGCGCAATGACTGTTTGGTCAGCTCTTTCGGGCTGCCCAAAGCAGTCATGCGTATTTCCCAGTTCTCCATGCAGGCTGCATTACAGTCTGCATGGAGAACATGCCCACCCCTACAGCCCCTGGTGGATCGCTGTGTCATGCCACTCAGACCAATCACAGTGCTTCATTGGAGTATTGTGATTAGCTTAGGGGTAGGATCCTGGCTGCCTGCTTCCTGTTCCTGGAAGCAGACTCAGGAGAGCAGGAGGGCAGAAGACGCTGGACCTGACCTCGAAAGTATGTTTTAAAAAAAAATCCTAAAACCCGCTTCCCCTCCACGTGACACCCCTCACGATCCTCCTGCGACACTCCCTGCCGCCCCTCCACCCACCCCCACCCCTCCACCAGCGAGCCAAGCTGGCCGCCCCTGGCGAGGAGTGCGGTCTCAGTGCTGTAGTTGCTGCAGAACCCGAACTGAGTCTAGGATGCTGTGGGTTTCTATGATGTGTTGATAGCCTGTTCGATGACTTTGGCGGTAAAAGGAAGCAGTAAGATGGGACTGAAATTCTTGAGGTCCGTCGGGTCTGCGGAACGCTTCCTAGAAGGGGTTTGACTCTGGTGTGCTTCCAGTTGTCGGGGAATATGACTGTGTTGAGGGAGCAGTTGATAGTTCAGCTTAGCTTGGGTGCGATGGCAGTGGCGACTCTGTGAAAGATCTGCGGCGGGCAGGGATCAGAAGGTGCTCCAGAGTGGATGTTCTTCATTGTCTTTAAGGTGTCTTCTGTAGTGAGAGGGGTCCAGGAGAGAAGGGTCTGTTGGGTGGCATCACTGTGGGTGGAAGTTGAGGCGGCGCCATGGTCTTGATCATCAAAGTTGTCGTACAGCGTCTTGATTTTGAGGTGGAAGAGCTGGCTTTGTTGCAGAGGGCTTGGGAGAGAGGGACGTCAGTTGTTTTGCTGTTGGGTTTGGTGAATCCCTGTATGATGGTGAAGAGTTCTTTGGAGTTGTGGGCGTTGGTGAGGATTCTGTCTTGGATGAAGCTTTTCTTTGTTGATTTGATGAGTTGGTGGTGTGCTGCGATTGCTGTTTTGTAGGCGGCGCCTCCTTTTGGGGCTCCGCTGTTTCTCCGCGTCTTCTCCAGTTGTTGGCAGGAGCGCATGGATTCTCGGAATTCCGTGGTGAACCAGTTGGCTCTCTTCTTGTGTCATCTTGTGGTGTTCTGAAGGGGGCGAAAGAGTTGGTGCAGTTGGCGATCCATTGGTGGAGGTTGTTTGCTGCTGTGTTGGCGTCTGTCGTAGTAGGGGGTTGGAGTGCAGGTGAGGGCGGAGTTGAGGAGTTCTTCTGAGACTTTGTTCCAGTTTCTGCGTGGGAGGCAGCACGTGGGCTTATGTGCGGTGGGTTTCATAAAGGAGAAATGGATGCAGTGGTGGTTGGCCCAGAGCAGTTCCGTGGTGTGGCTGAAGTGAATGTTGCTTTCTCTGGCGAAGATGGGGTTGAGTGTGTGTCCTGCTGTGTGAGTGGGGGTAGAGACAAGTTGTTTCCTTTGACTTTGTTGGTATCTGGCTAGTTTTTCTATACTTTCTTGTTGTAAAGCGTCTCGGATATTCCATTTGGACAGGCAGCACCTTTTCTCTAGGTCTCTTTTCCTCCCATTCTAATTCCAATTTTAGGAGGTAATTATCACTTCCATCAACTTGGGATACCTCAAACCGACTTACTGAATCGAAATTCCAAGCATGAATAAATATAGAGGGGCAGATTTACAAACCCCTTGCAACACTTTTACGCTGCCGTTGCGTCACTTTTGTGACGCAGCGGTGGCGTAAACCATGCGCCACGTTGCGACTTATTTACAACGTGAGGCAGATGCGTCGCGTTGTAAAGCCCTGCGCCACATGAAACGTTTCATGTGGGCGTTCTGTCGCAGGGTGGGCGTTCCCTCGCAGAAAAGCCCCCTTAAAACTGACGCAGTGAAATCTACAAGATTTCACGGAGTCAGTTTTACGACGATGCTGCGTCAAATCCTTACGCCTGCTTGAAGCAGGCGTAAGGAGTGAGGCACCATGTTGAGTATGGGCAGCCCCTGTGCATTGCAGGAGTTGCGTCGCTCTTGTGACGCGACTCCAGCAATGCGCCGCCGGTACGCCTCAAGACGAGTCACGCATCTGCCCCTCCTTGCACCATGGTGCGCCGCATTGTAAATGCGACGCATCTGTGGTGGCACAAGGGGGGGATTACGTGACGCATCTGTTCTGGCGCATCCCTGCTGATTTGCAGAGATGCGCTAGAAGACGTAAATATGCCCCATAGTCTACTGGGCAGGGTTGTTGTTCCCTTTTAAATGTTCGCCTAGCCGGGAAGTCTGCCTCTACCCTTCCATATAACAGACTAATCCCTTTGTCCCCAAATACTTCACTAGAGCCTTATCTTGGGTTGTCATGTCAACATTGGGGAATCTGGCATTATTTATCTTGTATGCGATCAGTGTGTCTATTCCATAAATCAACTCTACATGGGTCCAATTTTTGGTTGAAGTCCCCCAACAAAATAAACAATTTTCGGGGATGTAGGCTGCTAAGCTCCTCCATATCCTCCTTACATTTTCCCAGTTCAAAATTTCCCAGTTCAATCCTATATCCTTCCCCACCTCCCCCTTGCATGTATGCAATCAAATTTTGTGCCTGGGTCCAAAATTGCACTCTAAATACCACCATCCAAATACATTTTACTTCCTGCGGTATTAAATTTTTGGCTATTTTAGTGGATATGAAGATTGCTTGTCCACCACATGGACGCCCCAATTGTCTCCTCTTTGCTGATTTATTTACCTGGCCTTCATTCCCTCGTGGAGGTTGGTTTTGGCGGTGTGTGGGTCCTTGGTGAGGGAGAGGATGAGCTGGGTGTCGTCGGCGTAGGAGATGATGTTGAGGTCATGCTGGCGGGCCACTTGTGCGAGGGGGGCCATGTAGATGTTGAACAGCGTCGGGCTGGGGGATGCCGCAGATGATGTCGGTGGCTTCGGATTGGAAGGCTGGGAGGCGGACGCTCTGGGTTCTGCCGAAGAGGAAGGACGTGGTCCAGTCGAGGGCCTTCTCTTCGATTCCGGCTTCTAGGAGGCGTCTCTTTAGAGTGCGATGGCAGACTGTGTCGAAGGCGGCTGACAGGTCCAGGAGGATAAGGGCTGATGTTTTGCCGTTGTCTAGTTGGCGCCTGATGTCGTCTGCGGAGGTGATGAGGGCTGCCTTGGTGCTGTGGTTTCGTCTGAATCTGGACTGGAATGGGTCCGAGATGTTGTTGTCTTCCAAGTGGCGGGTGAATTGCCTGTTGACGATTTTCTCGATGACCTTTGCCGGGAACGGGAGCAGGGAGATGGGCCGGAAGTTCTTGAGGTCCTTGGGGTCCGCCTTGGGCTTCTTGAGGAGGGCATTGATTTCGGCGTGCTTCCAGCTTTCTGGGAATGTCGCTGTTTCGAAGGAGATGTTAATGACCTGCCGTAGTTGGGGTGTGATGGCTGCGTCTGCTTTGTTGAATACGTGGTGTGGGCATGGGTCTGACGGAGATCCTGAGTGGATGGAGTTCATGACCTTGCACGTCTCGTCGTAGTTGACGTTGGACCAGGAGGTCAGGCGGATGGCACTGGTGGTGTTCACAGGGGAGGTGGAGTCTGGCGTAGTCGGGCGGTTGTGGTGTTGAAGCTGTCGTGGATGTCAGCGATCTTGCGGTGGAAGAAGGTGGCTAGTGAGTCGCACAGTTCTTGTGAGGGCGGGATGTCATTGGCCTTGGCGCTGGGGTTGGAGAGTTCCTTTACGATGCTGAAGAGCTCTTTGCTGTTGTGTGCGTTGTTGTCCAAGCGGTCTTTGAAGGAGGATCTCTTGGCTAATTTGATGAGGTGGTGATGTCTGCGGGTGGTGTCCTTGTGGGCAGTGTGGTTGTCCGGTGTGCGTTCGTGGAGCCATATTTTCTCCAGTTTCCAGCATGCTCGTTTGGAGGTCTGGAGTTCGTCGGTGAACCAGGTGGCTCTCTTGCTGGCGTGGCTGTTGGAGGGTTTCTTGAGCGGGGCGAGGGTGTTTGTGCAGTCGTCGATCCACTGTCTGAGGTTGTGGGCTGCGGCGTCTGGGTTGGTGGGGTCGGTGGGTGGGTTCTCGGCGAGGGTGGTGATCAGCCGGTCTTCGGTGACTTTGATCCAGCAGCAGCGAGGCAGCTGTTGGGTGCGGTGGTGCGTGGTTGGTTTCTTGAAGGTGAAATGAATGCAGCAGTGGTCAGTTCAGTGGAGTTCGGTGGTGTGGTCGAAGGCAACGTGGGTGCCTGTGGAGAAGACGGAGTCCAGTGTGTGGCCGGCGGCGTGGGTGGGTGCGGTGACGAGTTGTTTGCGGCCGAAGTTCGCGAGGTTTTCGATCAGGGTGGCAGAGTTGTCATCGTTGTTGTTCTCGAGGTGGAAGTTCAGGTCCCCGAGGAGGATGTATTCCGTGGAAGCGAGTGCGTGGGTGCTGGCGAGGTCGGCGATGGAGTCGCTGAACTGAGCCCAGGGTCCGGGGGTCTGTAGATGAGTGTTCCTTTGAGGGTGGTGTTGGGGTCGGTGTGGATCCGGAAGTGCAGGTGTTCGGCGGTGTTGACGGTGTCATCTGCGTGGGTGGCGACCTTGAGGGTGGACTTGTGGGCAATGGCTAGTCCTCCACCGGTTCCGTTGGCGCGATCCCTGCGAGTGATTTTGTAGCCGTCCGGCATGGCAATGGCGATGTCGGGCGCCGAGGAGTCGTTCCACCAGGTCTCGGTGAGGAAGGCCACGTCTGGGGCGGAGGTGTCGAGCAGATCCCAGACGGCGTGTTCGCGTGCGGAGCGGGTGTTGAAGAGTATGCAGCGGAGGTGGTTGGGTCCAGTCCTTAGAGTCCTTAGAGGTTTGGTGGTCCTGTCGCAGGTGAAGCTGCAGGTGCGGCAGGAGAAGGGTCTGTGGGTCCGTTGCGGGGTGGCCTGGGAGCAGGTGTGGTTTCGACTGGCGTTGAGTGCGTGGAGGTTGCTAGCATCGTAGTGGAGTCTGGTGTCGTGGCGTTCGTGGGGTCCAGGGGTTCTGGCGCTGGGCGCCGTCCAGACGCGGATGGGCGCAGACGGGCTTGCCTTAGGCGCCAGCGGCTGCCGCCATTTAAAGGGGAGCTGGGAGGGAGGAGCAGCTGAGAGGCGGAAGGCAGGGGATATCGAATGGGCGCGAGGGCGGGGTCACTGGGGCTGCAGCGGCGGGAAAGAGAACAGTGGGCACTTTGGGGGGTGCGGGGAAACCAGCGCCCAGGAATGGGCAGCAAAACCAGGATGCATGTGGAGCTGCAGCAGGGGGGGTGAGCAACCTACCTGGCAAGGTCAAGGGTCGCTCTCCTCACCGCACAGCTGCCGCCATTTAAAGGGGTTATATGAAGAGACAGTGGTTCTAGTAGACACAATAAATGATAATGTAATGAAAGACTGCACAATGGCAATATATTTGTAAGGAAAAGGGATAATGCAAGAGGAAAACAAAGAGACCTCTACACAGTAAACAAATGTTAAATGTTTGTATTCGCAACAAAGGACATTGATATGTAAGTATATATCATTTTTAAATTCAAACGACTGTATACTTTGTGCAGTGAATCATGGAACCAGTGATTAAATATATACAGTGAATTTGTGAAAAAAGGTTTCCATATGTACAGGAAGAGACCAATTGGTAGAATACAATAACAGCAAGAATGTTTGATAACATCAGCTTTATTCGGTCTTTTCTGTACTCGTGTCGACGGCGTTTCAACCCCTCTGTTGGATGTGGGGTTTCTTCAGGACGATCGGTATTGGTGATATCTGAATTACGAGGGAGCAGCCTTAGTGAAGGTGTGGTGTCCCGTGATAGTGAAACGATTAGAAAAGCACTCACGTGAGTACCCGGCCAGGTGCTCACAGTGATGAGGTGTGGGCTGCCTCCTATGGATGGCGGGTAGTAAATTCTGCCTTTAAAGCTAGTCGGTAGGAGACACGCAATGGTGTCTTGTGATGTAGGGGCAGTCTGTCAGACTGGCTGATATCAAGTCTCCTTCAATGAGGTATTGGCGTGGTGCCGGATCATACTCTTCCCGGTACGATGAATTTAAAGGGGAGCTGGGAGGCTGGAGGCAGGGTATATCGAATGGGCGCGGGGGCGGGGCCGCAGGGGCAGCGGCGGGAAAGAGAGCAGTGGGCACGGGGGGGGGGGATCGAGGAAAACAGCGCCCAGGAATGGACAGCAAAACCAGGATGCAGGGCACAGGCACTGGTGGAGCTGCAGCAGGGGGGGATTGACCTACCTGGCAAGGTAAAGGGTTATAGAACTCCATTTCTCTAATGCGTGTTTACCATCCAAGGAGATGGGTATCCGTGTGATGACAATAGTCTAGGTTCCGGTAGTGATTCGTTATGACTTGGTATTTCGTGGAGATCTAGGAAAGGTAGCAGTGACCCAGATAATATCTGCCTTGTATTTCCCCCCTGGACTGATTGTCTTTCCTTGTGGACCTGTGATTCTGACAATAATTGTTTTCTTTTTAAATGTTTCCCTACAAAGTCCTTTATTGATTTGGTGACCGAAGTCCCCTATTGCGGGGTCCTCATGGGGCTATTATTTATATGTTGCTTCTTTAGATCTCCTCGCTTTGTCTTTTTATTTCCTTCCTCATTAGGCCCCCCCCCTCCACTTCCTTGTCTATCCCAATTGTTGTAATCTCTGCCTTGTTCAGCTATTCTGCCTCCTGCACAATTTACTTTTCACTGGTGCCACCTATCAAGCCAGGGCCAAGCTTCCCTTTTATCAAGCACCCAGGCTTCCTTTCTTATCTCCCAGCAACTGGCCCGCCTTGACTTTTCCTTGCAGTTTAACTCAATATCAAATTAAATGAGAGATTGAGTTTAACGAGTTACAGTCCATTTATTCCTCCCAACCATCTTCTCTCACCAAGAGCCACAAATCACTTACCTCTGGCCTCTGTTATCTCCTGCCACTGTAACGCATTCTTTTTTTGTTGTCTTCTGTCTTCTTGGCCTCCTGTTTTATCACTTTATTTCTTGGTTTTTTCTGGCCTATACCTATGTCCACAACAGTCCATGGCACTGGGCATGACCCGCTGCATGCCGTACACCCCGTGGCAACCCAGTCACCTACTCCAGCCAGCCACTTCTCTGCTCTGACCAGCTCTAACCAGCTGTCACTGCTGACCCTTTCACACTTCCCTTCCCACTTGTTTGCTTGCCCTTGATTTTCTTTTAGGGTGTTTATTTCTGCCCTCAATCACAACAAAATTACTGCTGACTACTCTCTACTCGCCGGCTGGCTCACAACATGGCTCATGCAACCCGTCATCAGTATTTCAGGAGGTGCGATCCCCAGTCCCAAATGTGGACGAATACGCGCACGTTGCTCCTGCGTTCGCGTCTTTGTTGTTTGGCGTCGGAGGGCGGATGAGAATCTCCAGGATCCAGGAGGTTGTCTGTAGTGAAGTCTTCGAAGGATCTGAAAGTTTGGTCTTCTCTTTTGTGTTGACCTTGGTTTGCTGGATGAATACTGGGCGAGGAGATAGCCATGGTAAAGTGGTCGATCCAGTCCAGTGGTATGGGTGATTTACAGTGGATTTTGGTGATCTTGAGAAGATAAGGTCAAGGAAGTGGCCTTTGGAGCATGATCGTTGTGTGCCATGCTGTACCATGTGAAGTGTATCAATAAGGTTGAAAAGCATGTCTCTTGTTTTGTTTGTTTGTTTGTTTGTTTAGCTTGTGTTGTGTGGGAGGTTGAAGTGGTGTGGACAGTGTGTATGGATGGGGTGTTGAGGAGCTTGTGTTATGTTTCTTGCAGTGTCAAAGACAGTGGTACCATCAGTTTCTGACGTTCATGATAAAACCCACTCCTTCACTGCTGTAGTGTCTTTAATACTGGTTGAGCATCCTTTACCTCCTCCTCTATTCGGATTCCTTTACTAGGGCTATAAGACTCAATATCAGTTGATCTCTGCCTCGGGGAGCAGCACTTCTGCATTGCTTGTAATTGTAGGCTCTATTTTATCATTTTTTTTAGCATCATTGTTTAAAGATTTGTGAATAGCAACAGGACAAGAAAGAAAAAACGCTCCTGGAACTTCAACGTCGCTTATCCTCTCCCTCCCCAGTACATATTTCGATTCAAATGGAGTTCGTAATCCTGCAGACTTTGATTATCATCAGTCCAACCTGCACTGACAGGGGCGTTGTGTTCATTGCCGCTTAGCACCTTGTCTGTTGTATCCCAGTGACATTGTAAGTTGCTGTGGCTCCTCTCCTCTCTTTACCTCCTCCGCAACTGACTACATTTCCTAATTAGGTCATTAGTATTGTCTTTCCCTTTGATAAATAAAACATGGAGATTTTGGAGACTTAAGTGACTCAGTGGGGCTTGGTGGGCTTTGGTTAGAAGCACAGCATTTCAAATAAATATTTTTACTTTTTATCTGGCCTTTCACCACTCTCTTTTGAAGGGCATTAGGTTCTAATTGTCTTTTTCTCTTGCATTAATTCAAAGGAGAGTGGAAGAAACTGCACAGAGGAGGTTTCCCTTTTACTTCTGTGCCTGCCTCGCGACTTGATTACTGTAATGCTCTTTATTCTGGTGCCAACAAAGGTCTGATGCAGCGCCTACAGACTGTCCAGAATGCGCCGGCTAAATTTGTACTGGATGCTTCTAGATTATCCTCCGCCACGGCTGCCAGGAAAAGCCTGCACTGGCTCCCTATTGAGTCCAGGATTGCCTTCAAGACTCTCTGTATGACCTATGGGGCGCTTGCTGGCAATGGGGCTGAGGGCGTGAGGAAACTGTTGCGCCCATATGCACCGAATAGAGTTCTCCGTTCCTCAACCAAGAGTCTGTTGGGGTGCCTCGCGTTCGTAGAACCAAATGGGGCGGAAGGCGTTTTCAACAGTAGCCCCCAAGTTGTGGAACAGCCTTCCCCTTGAAATCAAATCCCAACCGTCGGTCCAGAACTTTCGGACAGCTCTAAAAACGTGGTTATTCTCAAAGGCGTACCCGTAGTGCTGGTTATCTGGTCATTCTGATTTCTTTTGTTTAGGCTCCTTGATGCCTTCGGGCTTAGTAGCGCGTTATAAGACTTATTTCATTTCATTTCATTCATTTCATTTTCATTTCATGGCTAGTCTCTGAGACATGCTTTTGTGAGTGCACACATTGACTTCAAACTTGCCCCTGCCTCTACAAACGCCAAGGCACGGGGGGGGGTTTAATCAACTAGATGGGGCTGTACTGTTGACAAGGAGGTCTTTTGCCACCTTTTTAGCCACTGTCAGGAGAGTATTGACCACTGCATTAGATTCATAAGTGCCTCCTTCACCCCACAAATTTCCTTCAAGGATCTGTGAATTAGCAGCATGCGCCACAAGTCGCACTTGTTGTCTCATGCACCATAGTACACTTCCTCTTTGTGATCGGAGGGTCAATTTTGTCCTTGGTGCTGTGAATTGTTGGAGCACGCTATAAAATAAAGTATACCAAACAGTCACCACAGGTGCAGCTTCAAACATCACACCCTTCAGGTGTCATCATGTCTGCCACTCATATTAGGCCAACTGATGCAACAGACTAAATTACCTTAAAGGAGAGTGTTCATACCTCATGCACTTCAATTCTATAATGTAGAAGATATATATATATATCGAATCAAAGGCATTGCATGAAATGTAACGTGTCTATAGTACCACATGTCATTTTCCTCACTATTGGCATTTAAGTTGGTGAGGGAAATTCACTAGCAGTTCCAAGTAGTGAATGCATGCTACGGCACATACAGCACAGAAACCTGAAAGCAACAAGTCTAGTAAATGAATATATTGCGGAATTAGGCATGCGTTTTTCACACGTGCCTTAGGATCTCCGGGGCATATTAGCAAGGAACCTCGTTAAAATTATCACCGTTTTATCGGCAGGAAACTGCCGATATAACGGCGATAATGGGCTTGCTAATATGCGTTATAGAATTCCTATAGAATCCCAGGTTAGATGTGCAGCACATCTAACCTGGGCATGACATGAGGGTGCAGATGAAAAAACTTACGCTGTGTGCTGCACTCTTAGGGGCTTGTTTATGAGATTTTGGTGTAGGGCAGCGCAGCAGGGCACCTTTGCTGCACTGCACTACGCCAAAGTGAAAGGGCAGGAATGCAACGTATTCAAGCAACAAGGTGCATTCCTGTCCTTTCTTCCTGCGCTGGTGCTGTTTCAGCAGCCTAGCGCCAACGTAGGCACCCTTACACCATGTTGCAAGGGTGCTTCTGTGCATGCAGGATGCATGCAGGAGGCATGAAACACATCTTAGGATTGTTTTTGTGCAGGAAGGTGCCCCTTCCTGCACAAAAACAATCCTAAGAGGCGCTTTCCTCTTTCTATGTGTGCTGCAGAAAGGAAATATGAGGAGAAGTAAACATATTTCTCCTCGTTACACCTCACCTTGAGAGGCGTATGAATTTGACGCTTCCCCAGGTTTACATCACTTTGTAAATATGGGACAGAATCAAATTCCATGGGTGTTGCGTGGGAAGACCCACCACAATGCCCATGGAATGCCTCCTGGGCACAGAGTAAGGAGACACAGCGATTTGTGCTGCGTCACCTTACTCATGATTTATGAGGTTATTCAAACCACGCAATGTGGCTTTGCATGGCTTCTTAAATCGTAGTGAGAGCCCTGCATCACGCATGTACCACTTTATGTGGTGCAAAGTTGATGCAGGGCTCTCATAAATAAGCCGCTTAGGCTACCTCACAGGTGTTGCATGATTCCCAAACAGCAGCTCCCTTGTGGCAGCCACATACATCAGGCGTGTGCACTACATATATGCCCATGTTGGCTACCTGCCTTTCACTCTCTCAGTGCTCAGAGGATCTCTGTGGCCTTCAATTTAGGTGCTGATTACGATGTCGGTCAGAGTTTCCTCCTCTCGACAATGACTCGGATTGGCACCAACCAACAGACTCACGGTCTGCGGTTACTCCCAAACGATTACCATGCTTCCGAACACTGTTCGAAAGGATTCCCATTGACTTCAATGAAAGCCTATATTCTGACCGGCAACACAGGCTCCTATGGGGAAAATGGGTGTCTACGGAAAACCTTGCACCCTGTTGTGGGCAGTGCATGGTTTTACAGGGGGGTCCCTTAGTACCCCCACGGTCCCCAGCCAGCGGCCTCAGGATGAAGGGGAGCCTGCTAGGGGCCCCTAAAGTCATTTTCCAACAGCCTTTTCATGTCGGACAGACCGAGTCGGAAAGGCTGCCAGAATCCGACATTGTAAACGGTTGGTCAGAAATGCTGTCCATAGAGCTGTACGAATCGGCACCGACCGACTTGGATTCTCCGAGTGCTGGTCGGAACCGATTCAGAATGACCGAATGGTTCCCCTTCCGACTGAGAGCATCCTAATCAGTAGGTCGTGATGGTTTCCAACCGAGTCAGGCGGATGGGTTCCGACAAGGTCTAGGAGAATCTAACTGACAGTCGGAGGCGTTCCGACCGACATCATAATCGGCCCCTAAGTGCTTTGGGTGACCCCCGCCCAAAGTATGGACCAGGAGGAAACCATTCTTAATTCCCTCTGCCCAAGATGATGCTATTTCATGCTCGCTGCTTCTGGTGGCGCAGCCACATGTCTTTGTATCATGCATCATCCCCAGAGATGACTTGTCTGCCAGCCCCTCACCCAAGACAGTATGCAACTTAATTTGTGACAGCCTTGCCATCTGCCAGTTTACACAGTCAGAGGGGAGGACTGCTTGTCGGAGCTAAGCCCCTGATGACCAGCTCTCTGCAAATACTACTGTTCACATCCGCAACAGGCCCTTTGTATTTGGACCCCATGCGCCACTATGGGAACAAAGAGCTCGCTCTGGAGAGGACTGTGCCTAGGCAATGGTAGTCATGACATGGGAAGGAGAGTCTGCTCAGAGGCTCACATGGCAACAACTCAAAAGCATTCAGTGGTGAGAGTCATACAGCGCTGATGTCATTTTGTAGTACTAAAGAGGGATCATCCTCTATGAAACACCAGGGGCCTCATTTATGAGGCCTTGCGTGAGTTTTGCGCTTCCGATGCGTCACTTTTTGTGACGCATCGGCGGCGTAAAACATGCCTCCTGATGCGCACTATTTACAAAGTGACGCATCTAAGCAGATGCGTCACTTTGTTAACCCCTGCGCTACATTATACCTGCGTCAGGTATAATGTATGCAGAGGGGGCGTTCACCCGCAAAAAGCCTCGTAATAGTGACGCAGTGAAATCTATGAGATTTCACTGCGTCACTTTTAAGACGCTGTTGCGTCAAAATCTTGCGCCTGCCTCACAGCAGGCGCAAGACTGACGCAAGCCCTTTCACATGGGGCTTTCCCCATGTGAAAGGAAGCATTGCTGGAGTTGCGTCAATTTTGTGACACACTCCAGCAATGCGTCACTTTTGCGCCTACAGATACGTCAGAAATACTGACGTATCTGTAACTCCTTGCGACATGATGCGTCATATTATAAATATGACGCATCAATCATGTTGCAGGGAGAGCGCAGTGAAAAGTGACGCATCGCTGTTTTCACGCAGCGATGCGTCACTTTTCATAAATGAGGCCCCAGGTTTCTTTTGTGGGGTGGTCTGCTTATCTAAGACAGTGGTGTTTGCTTCTAAGATTGTGGCGAAGCGTGACCAGTGTGGAGACCAAGAATACGATTAGATCAATTCCTCATTCAATAAATATGAATATTCTTGTTACGATGGAGACAAGTCACCTTCATGTCTCTGAAGAGGATGCACTCCTGCCATGAAATCGCAGTAGCGGCTGTACCTTTTGACCTATGCCTCAGCCCACAAGACAATCATGCAGGAGGGCACAAGGCACTTTTACAACAAGGTTTAAAATGCTGAGCAGGGTCTACCATAAACGCCCTAGGGTATAGAGCACTGATGGTGGTGGCAACAAAATGATTATAATAGCAGGATGGGGTTATTACCTGCAGGTGAGAGAAGCCTACTGGCCTCCCCTGCCATTTTCTGAAGTTACCTGGCAGTCTCCTACAACTAAGCCCTTTGGCACTCCATGTGGGACGTAGAAGTCATGTATGTGTACCTTATACGTGTGTATGTGAGGGATGCGTGTGGAGCGCACATGACACTACTGGCTATGGCCAAACTCTTTTCTATTTTATGCCTAATGTATCGAGTGGTAGCTAAGTTGGAGGGTTGAATGAAGAGCCCTAACAGGAGATGTTAATTGTAAGGCTCCTCACAGCTCATTCCACGAATCCACTGTAGTATGTCAGACTGTGGAGTGTTAAAGAGAGGCGACAGAAGGTCCCTTTGAAGCCTAGGAGTTTCCCTCTTCCCTTCTCTGGCCTACTGTCTTCTGTAATGACTATCCCTCCCAGGGTAATTTGTAGTTAAGTAGGACAGCCACACCTTCCCTTTGTACCCTTGTTTTCGGTCGCTCCTACTAGAAGACTTCGAACTACACCCTAACTTCCTGCTCGCACTTCATGATGTACGCTAGACCAAGGCAAAATTTAAATGAAGGCAGCATAATTTACATAACTTTAGGAATTTTGTGTTAGGCTTGTGAAATTTCTGAAATTACGGCATTATGTCATTCCCCATAATGACATGTTTTCTGTAAAACTATAGTGTGGAAACAACACAAATGGCCAGAACGCAAGCGCCTGTCGTTCATTGTACTTGTTTTATGGCAATATTTTTTTAGTATGAAATGCTTCCTTGAGTCCAAAATTGACATGAGGATGCATTCTGCCCTAAAATACAGGCCAAATCCCCAGTTTGCATTTTGTTATAATTGCATGTAATTTCCACACAATTTCTCTTTATTAAATGAAAGCAAAAAAAAAGCAAATTGCATGAATTTCACACACCCCTAATAAAGACCTGGCCTGGACCAGTCTGAGTTGACTAAACAAAAGGGTAATACTAACCAGAATCTGACTCGAAAGTGATTGTTGGAATACACAACTCCTATCTGTAAAAGATAAGACAGAAAATTACAGCCAGTGTGCAAACATTTGTTTCCTGAAGCCCCACGCCAGTGGTGACCAAAAAACTCTTCAGGGTAACTAATGTGAACTCCTCTTGTTAGGTTCAGAAGCAATCCTCTGGGGATTTCGACCCAAACGTGCCAGGACAGGCTGCCTGGACTTGCTTCAACTTAGAGAGTTGACCAGCAGCTCACGAGGGGCGTTGGATGTGTTCTTATATGAGGAACATACTGCTCAGAGGGAGGGATGAATAGCCAACGACTTCCATAGCTGCCTCCGGAAAGGATCAGCACAATTTCGGATTGGTAATGTCCAGGAAACCTGAATTGTTCCTCAGTGAAATCGAACTATGGGGCATATTACCAACAACTAGCGATAATTATCGCTATGTTGGTTTAGCGGCGATATTTTTATCGCCAAGCTGCGGCGATTTTTATCGCTTAGGAGCCTTGATATTATCAAGGTTTATCTCCTAAGCGATAAAAATCGGCCGAAATGCATGAATATCGCTGAAAAGTCAGCGATATTCATGCATTACCGAGCAAATGCTCTTAGCCATGTTATCCACCTACCATTGGATAACATGGCTAAGAACTGCTCAGGGGCAGGTGTTGGCTTTTGGAGATATTCACGCTTAGCGCGAATATCTCCAAAAGTTGGTAATAGGAGATAGCGATGTTAGCAACTGTTTCCAGTCGCTAACATCTTGGCACGCCCACTTTGCATGTCATTAGTGATAAATATCACTGACATGCAAAGCGGGGCCCAAGATGGTCGCTATCTCCTACTAGCTGTCGCTAACTGGTGTTAGCGACAGCTAGGTAATAGGGAGATAATTTTATCTCCGCTTTCTTGGCTTTTAAAGCCAAAAAAGCGGAGATAAACCCCCTTGATAATATGCCCCTTTGTATCTGACTGATCAAATGTACTAGGAAATGTGTAGCCAGTTGAGTCCCTCAACTAAAAATTACCAAGAAGCCATGTGCCTTTGGTAGAAGTTCAGAGCACTGTATGCAGCCCCCAAAGAAAGACTCAGGAATGCGAGAGGAGTCATATCTGCAGAGGGGCTTCCACAAAGGACTGCATACTCCCAAGACAAAAAAGGTTGGGCACCTAGTTTGTTTGGATGGTAAGTTTTTGTGTATAGGCCCCAAGGAAGATCCAGGCCAGAAGGCTGATGATCTGCGAGCACTGCAACTTCACCGTAGCCTCTTCGTCTGGTGCTGACAGTGCATCTGCTCACCTCACAAATATGCCAGAGATACCACTGACACATCAGCTAGTTGGGCTGGTGCAGAATCAGTGCCTCCCCTGTTCTGTGGGCTGTGCTTAGCATACCACAGCGAATGGCACAGCCAGCCCGCTGAACACTGGTACAGTCTGCGTCAGATAGATCAACCATCCAGGACAGAAAAGGTACTGTGTGATTCAACCCCAAGAGGGTAGGCAACCATAACAATAGTGGGGGGGCCTCAGCAAACGAAACAAATTGAGCCACTGGGATGTCACCCCTCAGCCTTCCACAGTAATTCCACAACCTCTTCCCCTCAAAAAAGTGGCAAGCACAAACACACACTATCACCAAAGACTATGATACCAGATTACCACATATACTGTTTCCGATTAGTACCACTGATGAATGCCTTGTGTTGTTTACATCCAGTAATCACATTACGTGATTGTAAAGTAATAAAATCCCTGCCGTCCCCTGATACACCCTTCTCCCCCCTCCCCCCTCCGTTTTATCCCCACAGTTAGCGATGCCAGCTGGCAGTTCTGAAGCCGGCATAAGTTACAAGGGAACGCACCTGCCACCTGAACATTGCATTGCCTTGCACCTATGTACAAATGTGGGAATAGAAATAACTCCGTAATCATGGGAATGTTAACCCAGCCATTGTACCGAGACCATACTGACGAAGTAAATGGTCCTAGACAAGAAGATAGCAACCGTAATGCAATAACGGTAAATGTTGATTGGGAATTGTATGAAATGCTATCGCAGATCTGAAAAGCTGTAGTTGGGAACTAATACATACCAGTACTCTGTTTCAGAAATTGCCAAATTGAATGTGAAATGCTGAAACCCAATATATAAATTTAAACAAAAGAAAAAAGTGATTGTAAAGTAACAGAAATTAATTGCTGTCTGACGTAAATTGAATTCTGAGTACCTAATCCCATTCCACCACCTTGATTAATCCTTGCAGTGCTAGAACTTGGTAGTCTGAAGGGTCAAGTGCTAAAGCAGTTTTCTTGGTGCTCAGTTATGTGTTCAACAGTGAGGTTTAGCCTCAGGTCACCACTAGTGCTCATAAGTAAAAATGCATTCATTCTGCAAGTCATCTATGGATTTTATCTGGGGAGTGGGTTAAAGCAGTCAATTTGTCAGACAGAAACACAGCTGGGTATCCACATTGGAAAGTCAACACGGCACAAGGTTCAAGTACAAACCATGAATGTTTATTTAACATTTGAAACCATTATAGAAGGCAAATGGTTAGTCAATCGAGTTCCAAATACTCAGTATGCAAGTAAATGTGAATCAGCAGCAGCTATGGACGCTGACCCCTATTCTAGTTAAAAGCTAGTATCAAATACGGTCTAGCACAAGGCAAATAATAATTAAAGAGCAAATAGTCATAGGGACTGCTCAGTGTAAAGGCAGGAGAGAATCATGAAAAATCTCAAAGTATTGGATCCATCAGAAGACTGACATGAAGTCTGTCTCTAAAGAGAGCAAGAAAAAGACAATTTTCTCACTTGCAAAATAACAGCTTTTACAGCATTTTAGCAGCATAGATTCAAGCCCTAACCGTGATTTAAAGAAGTACCATATGTTGTGCTCACAAAGATACAATTATATGAACCAATCATCATTTTTTCAGTTACACTATATTAAACAAGCTCACTCTAGAAACCCTCCCAAAAATAATAAACAATGAGAACTTTTAACCTACCTACAAATAGAAATGGCATTGAAATACTAAACTACTTGAAAATATGACTAGGACATAGTTCTACTAATGAATAACCTTGATTGTTGAAACATAATGTGTGTTACTCCAGCAGCCGGCTGTGAGCTCATAAATAGTCACACCTAAAGTAAACATCTCCACAGACCAAACCAATTACAACTATTTAATGAAGCAAAAGAGAATCGCTGTATACACGAATTCATGAACGGGGTGCACAGTACAACCTTTAAAAGCCATGGTTTCAATGCAGTCAGGCTAAGACCTAACATTAGTTTTACAACTTACGTATGCTAACTTAAACATACAGAGGTAGATGTCATGCAACGCAGCACAGCAACTTGCTGCATTGTGTTGGGTGAAAGGGAGATAGAGCAGAAATGCACCATATCTACTAATATTTAGCACACCTCTGCTATCTCCTAGCTCTGGGGCCCTGTGTGCTGCCTAGCGCCAACGCAGTCACCCTCGTGCCACGCTTCAAGGGTGCCTACATTAGAGCCACTGTTGTTTTTGTGCAGGGAGGAATGCCTTCCTGCACTAAAACAATCCTAAGAGGCAACTTCCTATTTCTATGTGTGACACATTATGCATCACTCGTGGAACGAGGCAGTAACTAGGAGAATTAAAGATATTTCTCTTCGTTATGCCTCTGTCAGGTAGGCACATCACCTAGGGGTAAAAGCCAGCTTTGCGTCAAAATGCATGACTAGATGCACTGAAATACCCATGCTCCACCCATGTAAAACTTACCCAATAATAAGTGACTCAAGGCGGCACTATGCACTACCTTGCATTACTTTGTTTTTATTAAACCACCTAAAGACATGCAAATCGACTTTGCACGGCTTAGTAAATGCCAAAATGAATTTTGCTTTGGGTTGTGTCACTCTTGTCGACTCAAAATTTTAGTAAATCTGGGCCACAATTTATTAAATAATAAAGAACGTTAAAACCCTCTGCGCTGGCAGAGAAACAAGAAAGCACATCCAAAATGTGCACTGTATAACTCTGCAAATACATTTGAGGCCTTGCTATGTGAACTTTAAAATGCTTCATTAGGAAAATAAAGCACACTGACATTATTTGCATCTTATCCATGTCAATTAAACACATCATTTTATTCATTTTAATTTCACACACTCAATGCTGTGCCCAGAAAAGATGATGGTAACTGGATGTGTCTAGACAACGGAAATCTCTGGAAGAGTTGCAGCTTGACTTTTAACTTTTGTAGGTTATGTTATGTAGCATAAATGCCAAGAGTGCTTTGTGTTCCAGGAGCAGGGGACACAGCAATCCCTTTTGGAAGGATTTAGTGAGTCAGATTCGGGGGTGTCCGCTAAAAAATTGCTTATGTTCTGTTATAACCCCCAATATTCCCGTTATATATTGTTGTCATTGTTCGTTTTCCTACAGTGATCCCGATAGTGGCTAGCTGTTTTGGAATGTTTTGTGAAGTGACTACTGAAATTTCCTTTTTTTCTTCTTCACATTTGGAACCAGGATTTCTCTTGCTACTTGTCAGATGGACTCCACCTTTCAGCGATGGGAAATGAATTTGTTGCTACTAATCTTTGGCCACTCCTGGAAAAGAAAGTGTCATCTTTGCCTATCATCCTACCTCTCTGGGATACCGTCAGCAATGACCACCCCGAGGAATGCCTTCTCGGGACCTTAGACTGAGCGTTTGGTTCTGAGAAGGACGAAAAAGGGTTCTCTGCTCAAGAAGTTGATATAAGATGCTCAGAGTGTCATCTTAGAAGGATTCAACTCGAATCATGTTCATTTTATATGACAATTCATGGAAATAGAGACGTTTTCAATAGTTTGTTTTAACACATGATTTAGCTAAAAATATATTCTGTCAAGTTTGTTATCATTTTGCTGAGTAGTTCAAAAATAAAGATTAAAATCTTGTCTTCCAAAAGAGTGATTTTTCTTTTAAGAAGATTGCATTGCCAAAATGGTTTTATTCATTTCTAAATTCAACATATTACCTAAACAGTGGCATGTTCACGGGCCGAAAGTCGTATTACCATTTTTTTTTTATATGGAAAGGAAATATACTCTGATTAAAAAGGCCTGTACTTCAAAGAGAGTTGTACAGCTTTGGTATAGAAGCTCATACTGTTAGTCTGCATGATTACAACATACACCTAACTATTTTATTGTAACCTACTTCATGGAAACCGATCAAATGGATTTGCCATCCCTTGCTGGCATTAAGTTATATATATTTACTATTTTCAAGCAGGTTAAAGTTTGCATTTGTTCAACCCAAGAAGATAGTGCAAAATTTTAACACATGCATCTGTATTCCAAACACCGAGGAGTATCACTATTACAGTCTTCCAGATGCCTGGTATTTTTGGACGTATTGGTTTTTAATTATTTGATTAATTGTTCAAATAATTGATTTATTAATTAAGGTTCAAAATGAGATATTTGATGGTAATGGATTTTATTCTGCGACTGTTTTTTTTCTTGGTTGCAAATTTCTACTTCATTAATTAGCGTTGTACGGACTCTGTTCCTTTTAAGTTTTTATTACAATTATATGTTTATTGCGGGTAGGATCTTCTTTTTTATGCAAGTGTTCTGGTTCTTGTGGCCAAATGTGTTAATATGCAACACCGGATTTCCTCCAAGTGAGCACACCATAATAATAATAATAATGTTAAAATTTGAACAGCTCGATCAAATTTAACTCCAACTTTGCCTTGGAATAAGTACAATTTATTAACCACTTCAAGGGTACGTGATGTTTTGTTTGAAAGACCCCAGATGCCCGCAAAAATATGATGTTAACTCAACTAAGTGAAGGTAGCAAAAATACAGTTGTAAATTCTTCACGAGTACACTTAGGATTTCGTTTTAAATGGGTTCATGTTTTTGGGATTCAAAATTGTAGGAAAGGAAAGTGCATAAGAGTACCTGGAAGTATGTAGTACTAGATTTGTGCTAACATTTTATCACTCTGAAATTGGTGTGAGAAAGTAAATGGTACAGCTGCATGGGTACGAAACTAGGTAGATGGTGCCACAATTCGACTTTTCAGGTGCGTGAATACTTGGAAAGTTATTACAAGGGTGGTATGACAGAGGCACGCATGGCTAAAGCATGGGTGCCTCTACTACCCTGCCTAAACATCGAATGCGTCTGAACAACGCATTCCTTTACCACGCATGCCTTGACCACACAATTTAGTGGTAAAGGCATGACGGGTAAAGGGATGTGTGGTAAAAATCATACCCCAGGCCAAGCGCCCTGAGCCCTAAAAAGTACACCCGAACCCTCAAAACTGCCTGACCCCACCCTGAACCCTAAAAACTACCCAAACCCCCCTCTGGAGTCCTAAAAACTAGCCCAAGCCCTAAAACCAACCGCAGCCCCCACACCGTAAAAATTCAGATTTCCAGTTCCCCTTATTCATTTTTTTTTAATTTTGCTGGTTACATTTCACTCTATGGTTCTAATTCAGTTTGGGATTTTTATGTTTTGCATATCTACTTTATTACAGTTTTGGTACTGCATAAATACTTTACACATTGCCCTATGTTAAGCCGGTTTGCTCTGTGCCACAGCTATAAGGGTGTTGAGGTTAGCTGAATTTAGTTACTTTAAGGGATATCCTTACAAGGGTTGTGATTGTTCCTTGAGATGAGCAGTCATGCACCCCAATAAATAATCCACATTTTTACAATAATACTGTCCAATTGGGGATCCCTGTGACTCATTCAGAACTGTATGCCACTCCACTCTACACCATTCCCATGTACGCTATTCCACTGTACGCCACTTCACTCTGTGTTATAGTTAGGAAAACTTTATTTTTTCTATACAAACTAAACTTAAACAGTAAGAAATCTGCAGCTAGATAGATTCTCTACCAGATAAGGCATTGCCGAAGGTAAGTAACTTGTTCACCTGATAAAGCCTTCTAGCCACAGAGTCCTTATCTTAGAATAGATACCTAAGCAGACCAATTTCAAACAAGGAAGTCATGCAGGACAGAATGGGCAAAGTGCCAATCCCTATGGACCTAACTGTCCAGGCAGTAGTGTTTTGTAAATGTATGCAGGGAAGCTCATGTTGCTGCCTGGCAGATGTTCAGGGCTCGAACTATGTGAGCTTACGCAGTAGTTGCAGCTTTAGCTCTGGTGGAATTAGCACACAACCCCTCAGGGGGTTGTTTATTAGCCAATGTGTAGCAGATTTTAATACAGAGCACCATCCATTTAGAGATGGTCCTCTTCTGTACAGCCCATCCTTTCTTTGCTCCGACATACCCCACGAAGAGTTGGTCATCCACCCGGAACTCTTGTATGCAGTCAAGGTAGACCAACGCCGCTCTTTTTGGGTCCACTGTAATGGCTCCTCTTCCTTGGAGGGATGAGGCAGAGTGTAAAAAGTAGGCAGAGCAATGGCTTGGACTACGTTAAAGGGGGGGACCACTTTAGTGAGAAAGGAAGCTCTCGTACAAAACACCAGTTTGTTTGGGTACATGTTCAGATCAGGAGGCTTGAATGACAAGGCCTGAAGCTCCGGGCAGATCTTATAGCCATGAGAAAGGCCGTCTTGATGGTAAGGAGCTGGAGCCGGAGTGAAAAATTGTGTAGGGGCTGAAAGGGAGCGCACATAAGGAAAGTGAGGACGAGATTGAGGTCCTACTGGGGTAAATAAAGGGAGAAGGTGGAAACAAATGGTGTAAACCTTTCAGAAAAGGGGGATTAGAAGAGGGATGGCTGATCAGGCAACCGCAGAAAAGCTGAAATGGCAGAGAGATAGCCCTTAAGGGGGCCTAGAGCAGAGCCATGCTGAGCAAGGGGAAGGATGAAAAGGAGATCCTGAGAAAGGGGGACAGAAAGGGGATCAATGTCTTTCTGTACACCATGCCACAAATTTTCCCCAGTGCCAAGCGTAAACCATCTTGGTGAAGTGACGCCTGACCGCCAAGATAATGTTACAGATTTCTGTAGGAATGTCAAAAGCTGTCAACTCTTGCTGCTCAATCTCCAAGTAAGAAGGTGGAGTGTGGACAAGTTCAGGTGGAGAACCCTCAACTGCGATAGAAGATCCTCCCAATGGGGCAGCGCTATCGGAGGACCGATGGCCGTGCTCAACAGCTTGGGATACCAAACACTCCGTGCCCAGTCCGTAACCCCAAGGATGATTTCGGCTCGGTTGTTCCTGATCCTCTTGAGAACTCTGGGCAAGAGTCGTATGGCGGGAAAAGTATACAGGATGCCTGCGCTCCACTCGAGATGTAAAGCGTCTTCGAGCAAGAGCCGCCTTGGAAACTCCAGCATGCAGAACTGCTGACACTGCACATTCTCGTCAGTGGCAAAGTTTCCCCCCACTGCTGAAAGAGACCTTGCACCACCTCCGTATGGAGATGCCATTTGTGATCCGCTAGGCATCTGCGGCTGAGTTTATCCCTCTTTGGCGTTCAATGAGCCCTCCAGATGTTGAACCTCCAGGGATATGTCCTGCTGTTCCAGCTTTGTCCAGAGGCGCAGGGCCTCTTGAAAAGGGCCCATGACCCCCCCCGTTGTTGCAGTACCATATGGCGGTGTTGTTGTCCAGTAACACTTGCACTAGCCTTTACTTGATGGAGAGTAAAAAGGCTTTCAATTCCAATTGGATTGCTCTGAGGTTGATGTAGAGTACAGGATCCACCTCTCTCAGATAGCCATCCCATCCCAGGAGTCACACATCTGTCACTACTGACAGATCAGGTTGGGGAAGGAAGAGGGATTTGCTGCTGGCCCAATCATGGTTCTTAAGCCTTAACTAATAACAATGCCATTTGTCGAGCACATGGCTACATCATACGAAGTGTCCCAGCGCTGGGATACTGACTTTGGAGAGAGAAACAGGTTGCTCGTCCAGCTGGAGAGGTTTTAACTGGATCCAAAGAGCCAGGTCTTCAATTTATTCCTGAAAAGAATTTCAGAAGGGGCTAGCCTGATTCCAGCCAGAAGAGAATTCCAAATTGTTGGTGCAAGATAAGCACTTGCCTAAGCATTGCCTCCAGTTCTGGCTCTTTTGAATTTGGGGATGAATGTCTATTTTACGCCAGCCAATCTTGCGTCCCTAGTTGGAACATAACATAGTCAACACCCTCTGCATGCTCCGCAAGATCTACAGGTGGATCCCGACAGATACAAGAAGAACAGTCACCAAGGCCCTCGTCAGTAGCAGACTCAACTATGGAAATGCCCTCTATGCGGGAGCCCCGGCCAAGCTCATCAAACGACTGCAACGCATTCAAAACGCCTCTGCACGCCTGATCCTCTACGTACCACGCCATAGCCACATCACACCCACATGAGAGACCGGCACTGGCTCCCCGTCAACAAGAGAATTTCCTTCAAGCTCGCACCACGCACACAAGGCTCTCCACAAGACCGGCCCAGCCTACCTCAACAGACGACTTTTCTTCTACATCCCCAACCGCAAGCTCCACTCTGCCGACCTTGCCTCCGAAGAACAACCAGCGGCAGCAGATCCTTGTCCCACCTCACCTCCAAGACCTGGAACACCCTCCCACTGAGCCTACGACAGACCCAAGACCTGCTGACCTTCAGGAGGCTAATCAAGACCTGGCTGTTCGACCAGTGGTGACCTCCCCATCCTCTTCCCCCAGCACCTTGAAACCCTCAGGGGTAAGTAGTGCGCTCTACAAGTTCGTGATTGATTGATTGAGTGATCATTGACTGCAGCTACACAGGGCCTTGAGAAGCGAGGGCCCTATTGCAGAAGCATAGAGCCTTGAACGTAACTCTCTGCTTTATTGGCAACCAGTGCAGTTTCCTCAGAGCGGTGCTGATGGAGGCACGCTTGGGGAGTCTGAGCAGTGTCCTGGGTTCTGCGTTCTGAACCTGTTGGAGCCTGTTCAAAAGGTACTGAGATACACCCAGATAGAAGACATTACAGTAGTCTAGCCTGGATATAACCAGTGCCCAGACTACAGTTTTCTAGGCAGGTTCAGGTAATAAATTAAGAATTCTTTTCAGTGATCTTAATTTTCCAAAACATTTTCCTTAGAGAGCATTGATCTGGGCATCAAAGGAGAGTTTATCATCAAACCAGATGCCCACATATTTTACTTTGGGCTTGGGAGATGGTCAAGGACCAAGGCTGTCAGGCTAGCATGCATTGGGCCAGATGTTGATGTGCTTGCCCAGGACAAAAAAAACTCTATCTTCCATGCATTCAGCTTCAAGTAGTTTACGTCCATCCAGGCAGCGACCTTTGACAGGCAAGAGTTAAGGGAGGAGGCCATGCGCTTGCTATTCAGAGAGATGGTGATTGTAGGAAGGTAGGCTCCTTCTAGCATGGTTAACCCCACTTTTTGCTGGTGTCAGTAAGCTTTTTTTACTAGTCTGACTGGGATTCTGCTAATCAGAAAATAGACATGGTAAGTACTGTTATACATCCAAACTTGGCTACTGATGTATCCTTGTAAGTCCCTAGTGTATGGTACAAAGCTACTCAGGGCATAGGTACACCAGTGGTCTCCCATGGGCTGCAGCATCTATTATGCCACCCATGAGAGACCTGTCAAACTGTGACTACAGGACTGCCATTTCAGACTATGTAAGTTGGTGCTAGCACCACTTTGATATCCTTGTTTCCCGAGCTTTAGTTATTCCTTGTTCCTGAGCTGCTGCTGTTTTCCTTGTTCCTGAACTAGCACTGCCTGCAGTGCTGCCTTGGCTTTTGAGCTTATGCTCAATTCTCGTTCCTGCTCCAGCACAGCCTTCAGTGCTACTTTGTTTTCCTGACTCCAGATCCAATACTATTCTAGTATAACCTTGTAGCCTCGCCTTCTGTATATCTTTTTCCAGTCCCTGCCCTTTCTTCCCATTTCAGTTCCTAGTTTGCTCTTTCTATTCCTGCTTTCTTGCTTCTATTATCTTGTATGTTCGTTACTTGCTTTCTGCAAAGTGTGCCCTGTACTTTCCTTCCTTACCTGTTAAGTACTCCTCCTTGCTAGCTCCTGGTCTATTGTTTAGATCTACCCCCATGCTGTTTCTGCCTTGTGTGTTCCTGTTTGATTGCCATGCTCTGTGGGCACAGCAGACAACCTAGGTGGTGTTTCTTGTTCACTGTGAGTATTATCTTTGAGTTACATTTATAACATCACCATAGGTGTAAGCTCCACAGGCCCTGCCTTTGCATGCATATCCTATATGTGGTTATTTGCAGTCAGAATCTGTTACAGCAATTGACGATGAGGAACTTACTGAGCTTTAGTCTTACCTAAGGAGCTCCCGAGTGCTTCACCCCACATACCCTATATTCTTAATGTTGTTTCATATATATATGTCTTGCACGTTCGTCCTGGGTGTAGTTATCCTGAATGCTAAATCACCTCATGAGTGCCCTTCCTTTCTGAGTCTTAGCCATGTTGTTCCTTTGTACAGGCATCCCCTTTGGATTCCTTTTCTTCACTGACTTGCTGTATGATCTTGGGCAGCACTGTACTCCTCTTTCTGCATACGTTTTCTACCCAGTTGCCAGTTCTTGCCCAAGTCCCTGACTGTGTTCCAGACATAGTACCGGACAGTCCCTGACAATATAGTGGCCATCCGTCATTACGTGATAGCTAACTATGTAGTGGTTGTGCCAAACCTGGCCATGTTTGGTATAAACATGTTGGAAATCATACCCCAACACTGCTAAATGGTGTTGGAGGTATGATTCTATTTACTGGGGGTCTCCTCCGGCTCAAAACATTTCGACAAAACTGTGAAAAAAGTTTGCAGAAAAACTGACTAGCTGATCTATGCTAACTGACGCAGAAAGAAAAGAACAGAACTGATGTCAGTGCGCTGGGTTGGCACCTATATAGGCACTGCGCACATCACATCTGCGCACATGACGCGGACGACGCTATGCGGAGCCAAACAACACCACAATATGGGAATGAATATGAATATGGGAGCTAGTAGCCAGGGTGGGCAGTGATCTGTAAAGGTTTAGGGGTATGCTTTATGACTGATTGATGTTCTTCTAAACCCCTAGTGTCACTGGAGAGTAGCACGACAATGAATGCACCAAACAGAATAACATTCAGTCTTTGGAAAATTCTTTGAGATAAAGTTGCAAACAATTAACACCCATCTCTTTAACACATGTTGTTTAGACCTAGCTTACTCTGAAACACCATCATGCAAAAAGGATTATGGGCCAGATGTAGGTAATTCGTATTTACCGATTCATAAATACCGAATTTTACCGATTCGGTATTTATGAATCGGTAAATATGAAGGAGGGAGATTTAGGTAAAATCGGTAATTGAATTACCGATTCTGTAAAAATCGGTATTTACCGAATCGGTAAATACCGATTCGGTATTGCCCATTGATTCCTATGGGCCTTGAAGCCCATAGGAATCAATGGGCAATACCGGTAAATACCAAATCCAGCAAGGGTGCAGGGGGTGTCACTTTGACACCCTCTAGCACCCCGAATACAGGCATGTGTGCCATGTGGCACACAGACATGCCCTAAGGGCATGTCTGTCTGTCACATGGCATAGGTGTGCATGCACACATGTGCATGCACACCTGGATTCGGTATTTTACCACCCAATTGGATTGGGTGGTAAAATACCGAATCTGAAAGGCCTTTAGGACTCAGAAGAGTCCCACCTACATCTGGAAGTTACCAAATCGGTAAATTTACCGATTCGGTAAAATTGGCCCCCCTACATGCCAATTCCTGAATACCGGTCGGCACATGCTTTGCATACTTCAGCCATCTAGTGTTGGGCCTGGATGTTTGCAAGTTGGTTTTCTTCGGGAAAAAAAAATTCCAGTCACGAGGCAAGGTGACTCCTACTTGTTTTGAGCTATTTGTCCTGCTGGTGTGGCAGGTATGTCATTTAAAAAGACCAGCTTCAAGCCCTGCGGCACCTTTCACCACTCGATGTCGGTGACGTATCTGCACTTTATATGCCCCTCGTGCCTTGGTCACAACCATGACCTGCTCAGATTGCCGCGCCAGGCACCCAAAGGCCTTAAGGGAGCGATCCCTTAAGCTCCTGGCAGCTCGATTCCGCATTGACTCCATTGATAGATTGTTTTCCCACAAGAGGGTGAGAATGGAGTTAGTAAGTGGAATACAGAGATGTCCATGCATGTATAATTTAAATATTAAAAACTGCAACAACCATAGGTGTCCGGGGAGGAGGGAGGGCACATGTGAATCTATAGCTCTAAATGCTGAGAACAGTAACATAATCCGTTCGAGGCATGTGTACTGTAGATATAAATACTTTGCATAGACTGTATAGCAGTACTCTCCCAAAGCGGTGGCTAACCAGTGGGCATTGTAGTTGTATGAAAAATGTTTTTAGCACTGTTTGTCCTACATTAGCCTGTTGACATGCTAACACTTCAACACAATAATGTTTGGTAAATATATGTGGTGTAGACCATGTAGCTGTTTTACAAATGTCAGTGATAGGAATGTTACCTAAAAAGGCCATAGATGTCTCTATTTTATGCGTAGAATGTGCTCTAGGAGGTATAGATAAAGTACTTTTGGCTTTAATGGAGCATGTTTGGATACATTTAACAATCCATCTAGAAATACCAGATTTAGAAATAGGTTTTCCTTTATGAGGGGGAGCAAAGGCAACAAAAAGTTGTTTTGTTTTGCGAAAATCTTTTGTTCTATCAATAGAATACAATAATGCTCTTTTGACATCTAATGTATGTAGCGCTCCCTCTGCCACTAAATCAGGTTGAGGGGAGAAAACAGGTACTAGAATTGTTCTTCTAACGTTAGTGCCTGAAGCCCACTGACACGTTTTAGTGAAGTGATAGCAATCAAGAAAGTAACCTTCCAAGAAAGTATTGCAGTGGACAATTGTGCAATGGTTCAAAAGGTGGACCCATAAGTCGTGTTAGATCAATATTAAGGTTCCATGTAGGTGCAGGTGGAACCTTTGGTGGTATTACTCTTTTAAGGCCTTTCATAAAAGCTTTAATGGCTGGTACTTTGAATAGAGATAAGTGTTATCTGTTTTGAAGATATGCCGCTGCAAGGTGTAGGTGTATGGATTTGTAAGCAAGGCCGGCACGTTGTAGATGCAATAGATAACAACTTATTTGTTGTATAGAAGCATCACATGGGTCAATGGTTTGGTTATTACAATATATAACAAACCTTTTCCATTTTGCTGCAAAGCATCCTCTAGTGGTAGGCTTTCTTGCTTCTGTAAAAATTGTCATGCAATCTGGTGGTAAATTTAGGTATCCAAACTCTGACTTCAGGAGCCAAATCGCTAGGTTGAGCTCCCTGGGGTTTGGATGCCCGATTTCTCCATGGTTCTGAGTAAGCAGGTTTGAGGTGGGGTGAAGCTCCTGATGTGGAACTACTGAGACCCCTAGAAGTATGGTGAACCATGGTCTACGAGCCCAAGTGGGAGCCACTAGCATAAGAGTGAGGCATGTTTGTGTGAGCCTCTGAACCAGAAATACAAGAAGATGGAGAGGCGAAAAAGCATGAGCAAATATCCCTGACCAATTCATCCATAGGGCATTGTCTTTGGATAAAGTCAAAGTTTGGGCATTTATGAGGTATCCGCTGTTGCAACGAGATCTATTTGTGGACTTGTTGCAGCATCCTGCTGAGGTCGGCAAATTAGTTGTGTGTCCCTGGAAGGTGTTCTGCTAGCAGTTACATTTTCTGATGTAGTGCCCAACACCAAATGAGGTGAATGGTATCATCAATCCGTCTCTTTAGGCTGCCTGCATTCCGCAGGTCTGGAAGCAGGCCAAGATTTTGCCACTTTTAAAAATGCCGTCGCTTGACCCACTTAGCACAGTGAACTACCGCCCCATTTCCCTTCTACCGGGCCTGGCCAAGGTATGTGAGAAGGTGGTGAACAGACAACTCATAGAGTTTGTTGAAAGAGAGAGCTGGCTGCATCCAGCCCAGTCAAGGTTTAGAGCCACCACAGTACCGAGTCTACCCTAGTGGAGGTCTCGGAGGCTATTAGGGAGTGTTTGGATGCCGTCGGGAAGGCAGCATTAATTGTGCTTGACTTGTCGGCAGCATTCGACACTGTACCCCACTCCCTCCTCCTCTCGTGTCTAACCCAGATCAGGGTGTCCAGTGCTGTTTGGGGTTGGCTCAGATCCTTCCTGGAAGGACAGGATCAGCAGATATGGCTTCCACCGTCCTCTTCTTCTTCCCAGGCAGTGATGACAGGGGTACGCAGGGGGGTCTTTCCTTAGCCCCCTCCTCTTTAACATTTATCTTACACCTTTGGTGTATCTGACAGAGGAACATGGGGCTAAGGTTATGCCCTACGCAGATGACACCCAGCTTCTTTTCACTTGAGATAAGAATGTGGACTCGGTTTCTTCAGCTCAACACTGTTTGTCCTCCATTTTTCACTGGCTGGCTGCCGCAAACTTAAGTGCAATGAAGATAAATCGGAGATTCTCCTATATGGAAAGTTTCCCTCGAATTTTAGAGAAACTGTTTGGCCCCCCGAGTTCCCTACCCCCCCCCTCTTTAGGGAAGCGGGCTAAGAACTTGGGGGTTTGGTTTGAGGAGAACCTCTCTTTCGCTACACAAATTTAGAAACTTGCTGGGACTTGTTTTGGCCTACTTAAATCTTTGAGGCAGTTTCTCCCTCTCCTGCGTAGGGCGGCGAAAGAGACTGTCATTTGCGCCCTTATTTTGTCTCGGCTGGATTACGCCAATGCCCTTTATTTGGGCATCCCGGGCTATCTGTTAAAAAAATTCCAGGTGGTCCAAAATGCAGCAGCCAGACTCCTCCTTGAAATTCCGGCTTTGACTAGCATGAGACCCCATCTGCGTTCTCTGCACTGGCTTCCTGTCGCCGACCGAGTCAAATCCTTGGTCATGGCCCACCACTCTTCATGGACCCATCTATCTGCAAAAATGCTTCGCGACTCCAGCGCGTTGTCTGCGTTCCCTGTCCCAGCACCTTGCTCGGGTTCCCCGCTTTAAATGTCAGAAGCTTGGAGGCAGCTCTCAAGCTCGGAAAGCTGCTGTTGCCTCGAACGCTCTCCCTTTCGCCCTCCAGACCATTCAGGATCCGTTGATTTAAAATTAAAAAAAAAGAAAAATCTGAAAACATAATACTTTGCATACATTTCTGACAGTTGCTCTCTATGTTCCGTGCCAGGACACTTTTGAGTATCTGTGCGAGATATAAATTAAATTAACATAACATAACAAATGGTCTGACAGAGGCATGATAACTGTAAAGTGGAAGAGGTGTGGCACAGCGGCCAGGGTGCCTGACTCCGGACCTTGGGGTTCACGGTTTGATCCCCAGCACCAGCGGCAGGTTAGCCCAGCACCATGGGACACTGGGTAATAGCTCACTTAATCTTCTCGACAGCCCCCAGCGCCAGGACACCTCTCCGGAGGTAGCTGTGCGCTTTGCAAAATGCTGGTATAAAGAGTGTCCCACCCCCGCCCTGTTATTGTACATAGTACATAGCGGTCATATTGTCTGTCCAGACTAGGACAACTTTCCCTATCCGGTGAGGTAGAAATACTTTTAGCGCTAGAGGAAAAGCTAGAAGCTCTATGTAGTTGATCTGGAGGCTCTTGTGTTTGGTGTCCCAGAGACCATGCACTGTTTGATGTTTTAGATGTGATCCAAAAGGCATGTGTGTTATGTTTCAATCAGCCGCACTGCGAAATGTAGGTATTGATCCTCACAATAAACAAGTATACATGTCGTACACCAAGTGATCCAATTATAAACCATTATTTCATCAAAAGTTCATCCAAAATTTCATCCATAGGTTCACAATCCCGAGGACAGCGAGTTACCACAGGAGTGAAACGAACCGGCTCGAACATTTGTGTGCACATACTGTGATTAACCCTCACATAAACCCACCCTGCAACTTAATAAAACCATGCTACTTTAAACAGAATAATAATCCCCCTTGCCTAATACAAAGAACTCAACCTAAAATGAGTGCTCGTATAAACAGAATGTAATGCAACAATTATCCCGGATATAAAGACCCTTTCTTTTTAGTGCACGAGAAACCCTTAATGGATGCAAAACTGCAAACCAAACCCACATCCCCTTTCCCAGCCCAAATCCTATCAGAAAACATGATGTGAGCCAGTCTAAACTACCTGAAAAACTACGGTCGGCAATCTCATCTCCTCCTCCGTACTCTCTTCATCTGCTGTGAATACATGTTCCCTCGTTTTCACGTAAAACTTCCAAACACTCCCACCTGAATGCCCGCCACTTATAATCAATCCAAACAACATGTTTCTGACCCGGTCCAATTTGAACTGTGAGCCTTAAAGGAATATTGTCTGACCTCGCGGTGTGAATGAGCCCACCCTGAGACACTGAAAAACTACTACCTTCCACCCTGTTGTTTTAGATGAGCACCCCATCCTGTAAGGGATGCGTCCGCTGTGAGCACATCCTGGGAAACAGGGTCGATAAAAGGCCACCCTTTTGATACGTTTTGGGTGTTCTACCACTGCAGAGAGCAATGGGTGCGGCTGTCTACCAACACTAGATCTTTTAGTCAACTCTGTGTTTGATTCCATTGACATGGTAATCATTCCTGTAGAGGACGCATGTTTAATCTTGCATGAGGTACTATGGCAGTGCATGATACCATCATCCCTAAAAGTTGCATGAAAGTTCTCACTGTTAGATATTGGTTGCATTGGAATTCTAGTAGCAGTGTTTACAAATTGTGAATTCTGGCTGCATTGGGGTAGACTAAACCTGTTTGTAGTGTTTAGGATAGCTCCCAGAAAGTGTTGCAGTTATGTAGTTTGAAGATGGGATTTTTGCATATTGATTGTGAATTCCAATTGATAAAAGCAATTTAATGTAATTTGAGTGTGCTGTAAACACTTGAGATGTGTGTTGGCTTTGATGAGCCAATCGTCTAGATATGGGAAGACATGAATTTGTTGTCTTCTTAGATAAGCTGCTACTACTGCTAGACATTTGGTGAATACTCTGGGTGCAGTAGTTACTCCAAATAGGAGCACTTTGAATTGATATTGTTTTCCTGCTAGACAAATCTGAGGTACTTGCGATGTGCTGGGTTGATAGAGATGTGAAAGTATGCATCCTTTAAGTCTAGTGCTAACAAAGTCGCGTTGCTGTAAGAGGGGAAGCACTTGTTGAAGTGCGACCATATGGAAGTGTTCTGACAATATTTATACATTTAGAGGCCGGAGATCAAATTTTTTGTTTAAATTTGTTTTTATTATAGTTTATAAGTATTTCATAACATCTGATATATCTGCAATACAGCATAACTTGCATTGTAAGTCAGTACTAAACAGTGCACTTGTGACATGTTACATCGCAGTCATTTACGCTAAATTTCAAGTCCAGTGCGCCGTCTGCTGACGTAATGTCTTGGCAATCAGAACTTAACTATAATCAATATAACAGTGGTATTACATGACATTTAGAGGCCTGAGATCTAATATTGGGCGTAAAGAACTGTCCTTGTTTGGGAATAGGAAGTAAAGTGAGTAAACCCTTGACCCTTGGTGTTGTATTGGAACTGGTTCTTTAGTACCCTTTGTTAGAAGAGCTTGTACTTCTTGTTTTAACAGTTGTTGGTGCTCTAGAGAGAATTTGTTAATGTGTGGTAGAATATTGGGAGTATTGCTGGTGAGCACCAGGCAATAACCATGTTGGATAATGTCCAACACCCATTTGTCGGATGTTATTGACTGCCTAATGGTAAGAATTTGATGAAATTGCCCCCTCTGTAACCACCCTTGCAAAATCCTCTAGAGGGTGAGGATTGCTTTTGTAGTTTATAGGAAGATGTGAGGGGAGTACTTTTCATTTAGTATTGTTTGTTGTACTTCTGGTTTAAAACCAGAGATCCGTAACCATGCATGTCTTCTGAGCCGAATACTAGTGTTGATTCCTCTGGCTGCAGTATCAGTAGCATCTAACACACACCTAATAGAGGAATTGGACATTTGTTTTCCTTCCTGTACTAGTTCCTGCCCTCTTTTTCTGTGCTTCTCTGGGAGATATAGGAGTAAGTCTTCCATTTAGTCCCAGTGGGCCCAATTATATCGAGCCAAAAGACCTTATGCATTGGCTATACGCCAATGGTTGGCCGATTGTGCAGTCGCTCTTTTACCTAGGCATCTATTAGCTTGGACTCTTAGTCCAGAGGGGGTGCATCCCCTGTAGTTTGTGAATTTGCTCTTTTACAGGCATTGGACACAACTAAGAAATCTAAAGTAGGCTGGCCCTTATTAAAAACTGGGTCAGATGGTAGGGGAGTTATATTTTTGATCAACCCTGTGTGTTATAATACGTGCCCTCACTGGATCTTTAAAAATGTCCTCCGCATGCATCATACCTTTTAACATAGCGAAGGTCTTAGTTGTCCTGTGTGTGGTCGCTAATGTTTCAAATAAAATATCTTCTTTCAAAGATTCCTTGTGTAAAGTAACTCCCTGGTATGTATCTGTCCTGGCAATTAACTTCGGGTATGAGGTGTTGTCATCAGGAGGGGAAGGTTTGGCAGGGTAGAGATCTGGGTCTGTATCTGAAGGAGGATCTATTTTGTAATCATCCCAGGGATCTGGTGGTGGTTATCCATAAGTGTCATTCCCATCGACTATCAAGATCTGTACCCGGAGAGCCCTGTGGTGTGATGTCTAGAGGTTCTGAAGGTGGTATAATAGGTACTGATGAAGAGGGTGGAGGGGTATGAGAAATAGGATGAAGAGGGCTAGTAGCCATGTCCTTCTTTTTAAGAGGGATTTTATATCCAGTGTCTTTCTTTTGGAGGCTGGTATCACTGGTTTTGCAGTAGTATGTCCAGTGCCTGGATTTATAAACAGTTTTTTCTCCTTTGGATCTAGCTTTTGTAGCATTGTTTCCAGAATTGGCTCCGGAGGCTTTTGAAGAGCATCTTTCTGTTTTGGTGGCGAAATGTCGGTACCAAGCTGGATTTGTCTTTCGGAACTGAAGCTTTAGGTGCCGAAGGTGGGGTATCTCGACTCAAGCCCAAGCCGGAAGGCTTGACATGCACTTTCGGAGTAGTGCGAGAGGCCATAGCATTTGAAGCAGAGTCTCAGGGCCTACTCTGGCCGGATGGCAGTGGTGTCCCAGAAGCCTTAAGATTGATGGAAGCAGGTTTTGTGGGTAAAGGAGCTTTGGTACTCACAGCAGCACCTTCACCAGCTGGAACGTCCTGGAACTCCAGTTCTATCTCCAGCTCGGAATCTGAATCTTAGACGGAGAAGGCCTCTTCTTCCTCTGCTGCAGACGCTTCCATTTCTATCTGTTCGATATCTTCTCCGAAGATAACGGGGGTCTCTTTGATGTTTTGTCGCTGCATTTCTGTCCGTCAAGCCCGGTGGTCTTGGAGGGTCTTTTTTTAGCAGAATGAGCGGCAGGCGTCGCAGTCTTCTTCCTTGTGCTCCATAAACAGGCACAAGTTACAGACTTTGTGAAGGTCGGTGCGCGGATATTTGGAGTGGCTACGAGGGCAGAATTGGGACGGAGTCGGCGCCATCGGCAGATTACTCTATGTTGTTCCTTTGAGTGGAAGTGAAAGAAACGGGCTAGGCCCAAAGGCCACGTTTGGAGTTTTGTCGATCCAACTGTGAAAGTTGTCTGATTTTCGACATGCCGAGGATGAGAAAATGCGTTCGAAACAATACTGACAAAGGTACAGTGGGTTGCGAACCGAAGGGACCCAGACGAACGGTCTTGAACCAGAGCACAGCAAACCACGCCCGAACCTGATGGCGGAAAGAAAACAATCTAACAATGGAGTCGATGCCCATGCGCACTATCACCGAAAGGAGGAGTCCCCCTTGCCTTGTGACTGGAGAAGCCTTCTTTGAAGAAAAACAACTTGCAAACATCCAGACCCAACACTAGATGGCAGGAGTATGGAAAGCATGTGTATCTACAGCACACAAGTTGAACATTTCTTATCCGAGGTACTTCAGAATTATCACTGCTTTAAGTGAGCTCATAACTTTAGTTCAAGAAATTCAAAAAGAACATTACAAAACTGAGGGAATAGAATAATAAGAAACAAACTTGTTTAATATCACATTGCACTGGGGCAAAG
Organism: Lissotriton helveticus; assembly: GCF_964261635.1. Taxonomy (NCBI): domain Eukaryota; kingdom Metazoa; phylum Chordata; class Amphibia; order Caudata; family Salamandridae; genus Lissotriton; species Lissotriton helveticus. Next base: position 382,722,605 of record NC_136067.1, on the reverse strand, counting down.
ACTGTAGTACAATATGTAACACCCCCCAATTCAATATACATATAAATCTGTAAATGAACAATATGGAAATCCACCCCCACCCCGACCCCCAATATACATATAAATCTGTAAATTGCCACTTGTTTAAAAATAACAGAATGAAAATAAAACCCAGTAACTGAGCACTCACAATATTAATACCTTAAGGCACAAATTCAAGTATTAGCGTAACAACATCCATGAAACACACAATTGTTTTTTTTTGCCTCTGTTTTAAGTGTTTTATAAAATATTACCGCATATCTGATAAATGTTATGGTATGATTGCATAAGGATCAGGGAAGGCAATAAGGAACTTAGATTTGAAATATACAAAACAATGCTTCTTCATAGGATGATTCTTCACAGGATTCATATGTTTAGCACAACTAACAAACTAAGTAGCACATATCGAAACGACTCCATTTACAGGCCTTAAAATACGCAGCTTAGCATAGAGCTTATATTTTTAATGTAACTGCTTTAGCATTGATACGTTTTATCAGAGAACATGACATTAAATTACAATCTAAGTAGGGCAGCATGCCCTTCATCTCGATGAATGAGATAAAAATGTCGAAATGCAAATTCAGTTCTAGGAACAGTCAGGGAAAATAGTTCCGTTTCGCTCTTCAGCAGAGCAATATACCATCATTTGCACGTTATACAATCAAGAAACGAGTGATAAAGGTGTTATGGTGACACTTTCTGCAACACTTTTCTATTAAATATCATAAATTAAAAACAAGAAGATATTTGCCTTATGGTTCAAAGGGGTAGTGAACAAATGAAATTTGCTAAATTGTACCACACAGAAACATTAGGTCTGTAATAATAAACTAAAGGCGTGCTGCCTTGAATTCAAGGGAGTGAACCCTGTATTTACGAATAAGAAGTTTCCCCAATCTATGCCTTGAAATTTCAGACCAAGATCTTTTTGGCAGCCTGACTGCTGCTGAAGCAGTTTTCAACTTGACACTGTGGCCCTTTCATTTCTAACAGTGCAAGACTACAGCTTAGCAGGGGAAACCCAAAGGACGGAAGAGGTAAGCCCATGCGCTTGATAGATCACCTTTTTGTGGAACGGAAAGGTGGTCCACAAAATGTATCGTACCTCTTGACAAGATAAATCCCTCTAGGTGCTTTTATGTGCCTTCAAAACTGAAGAAATGGACTCTGGAATGTACTTTACTCCTGATATTTAGCAGCAATGTAATGCTTGTCTTCAGCGAGTAGATGTGTATTTGACAAGAGTGAAGGACTAGAATAAGTACTGGTGCCATAGCAGCCAACTAAAAGCACCACAGAAAACATTTCTGAGCTGGCAGCATCAATATGTATGAAACAAACCCTGTGTAGGCTTTTTTCATCCTATCCTACCAACCAACAGACGGTGATCTCACATACACGCACTTCACTGCAGAGTGAAGCGAAGGCTGTGCCTCGCAAGTATCTTAGACGCCCATTAATGCAACTCTGCCTCGTACAGGAAAACTACTGTGAGCTGATGCAGGCTAATGGTACTTCTATGTACGTCTTAAGGGTTATAAACTGACCTAGGCTGTCAACAATAATGTACTCCCGGAATGCAGAATACAGAGTGTACATGGTGTTTTTGTATCTCCACTAGTCAGGACGTGCTTGAAAAACCAACTTTTTCATTCAGCAAGTGCTACGATATGTTTATGCATCTGCTCTCAAGTGCAGAGTTCCGTTCATGATAGCAAGGCAACGAGTATCAACACCTCGCTTTAAGTAGAGAAGATTAGCAATGAGAGTCATCTGTGGCAGCGAGTGGTAGATCAGGGTTGCCACCACCACTACCACCACAGCAACGAGGACATGTATTTTGGCATACAAGGATTTTTAAGATTTTCTTAAGACAAAGAAGTATTTGTGCTCCTTTGTCACCCCCTCTTCAGTATGTCGGTCATTCTAGTTTGGAGTGTTGTGTTTAAAATTCACAAGCCTACATCAAAACCAAGCTTCAATATTTAATGATATTTTTTCTGTTATTTACAGACTGCAGACCCGGAGCTGCAATGTAGGCAATGGAATACATGTCTTTCCTAATTAGTAGACAGAAAGAAAGTGGCTTTAAAGTGACAAGCCGATGCAAAACCTGATTTTCAGAGACAATGCCTCCATGAACTATTCGAGGACGCCTAACCAAATCCAACGTGCTTTTGTACTGCACAATGTTACCAAATATAAAGGCAATTTGAGGATACACATCTTTATCAAGGGTGGTGTAAGACCACCGTTTTCTGTAGGTTAGTTCCTGATTCTGTCTACTGCTCACACTTGCTCATACCTAATAGCATGTACCCACGCTCTTGGATGAAATATTTATTTTGTACTCCTGGAAATTAGCATTCCGTTTCTTTGCTATCGACTCGCCCTTGGCGTTGTAATCTGAAGGAGGACGCCTTCTCACTCCGAGTGACTGGGTGGTCGGTCAGGTCCTCGAAGGATTTGGCTGCTGAGCTGCTGTTGGGGAAGGGGTCCTCGTCAAACTCGTCGTCAATGTGCGAGTCAGTGCTGGGGTCTTCCTGAATGGTGTCCATCCGCTGATGATCCAGTTTGGGCCCTGCAGAAGGCATGGCGCTCATAGGCTGCAGCGGCTGGAAGCGACTTACGGGTTGTGTGGAGGGGAAGGGTTTGACTATCCGGACAGAGGCGGAATCCATGCTGCTCAGCATTTCAACATTCTGGAGAAAATATAAACAAAATTATGTGTTTAAAAAAACATACATGTGATCAGCACAGGCTCAGAACTGTGTAATGGACATTCTCACGATGGGAGTGTGATTTTAAACGCAATGACACTTTTATTGAATGCAGTCTACACTCAGCAGCATCCAGAATTAATGTTACAGTTGGCAAGCAACAAACCAGTTCAACTGCTTGTAAAACGTATAAGACAACCCTCACTGACTGCAGGACTAACCCATACAGGTTACCTTTTGAAGTGCACAGTATCAGGCATTTTAATCTACAATATTTGCCAGAAACCACATAGACGCACAGACTGTGCCTCTTGCCTGAGTGGTGATCTATCTCATTGCTGTTTAATATTGCATACGTCCATACTGCCACATATTATTACGTCATGCTCCTATGTATTTACCTGTACATAAAGCTTGTTAAATTTCGAACATGTAAGAAAGTTACTTTCAGGTAAGAACAAAATAACCTGTTCCCAAACTGTTGATACTCTGCCACTTAGCAGCAGAACAGAAAACGGTTTCTTGGCGCTGCAGTTTGCATATCTCGTATCTACGTACAGATATCCCCTTTCCTCGCACATGGACAGTTTACTTTTATACACCTGTTTCTCCCACGCTCAGAAATTTCATACTGGGGGAACCCAAACTCTATTCCATATGTTTAGGTGGTGCTCTCACCTTCTTGTCCTTAAGTAGCCTCTAGCAACAAAATAAAATGATGGATGAAGTGTTGAAACTTTTCAAACACTCACTCAGTCTCATATCTGGGTTTAATTCATCGTTATTTTGCTCGCCACTTCACCCCAGATCTGTGACTGGGGGTGTGTTTTAAAAGTTTCAACACTCCATCCATCATTTTATTTTGTGATGTTGCTATATGCGCCCCAAGTGGCTACGCGTATGTCCAGCTGTGAGTCCCTTGCTTGCTATGCCACTGGATTCAAGCTAGCCTGGCTGATGAGGAGTGATACCCAAAACTGGTCCCAGGATGCTTGTTTCCAGTCCAGGGAGGACCTGGCCTGGTAGTTCGAGCTGGACTGATCTCATGGGGAGAAGAGTCAAGACTGATTTACATATGGCTGGGTCCAAACTCGGGTGACGTAGGGAGCAAAATAACAATGGATTAAACCCAGATCTGTGACTGGGGGTGAGTGTTTGAAAAGTTTCAACACTTCGTTCATCATTTTATTATGTGACGTTCCTAGGTAGCCTCTACCACAAAGTTCTAGGTGCCTGCTGATAGACGTTTGCAGAAGCGCACCTGCACTGTCTCTATATGCTGTCTGGAGAATGAACATCTAGTGCATAAAGTACGCAGTGTGCAACTATCGCAACGGGATCTCTGAAGAAAAGTCTTAATGCAGAACAAAGGGACCACATCTCGCAGTTAAGAATAGAAGTCAAGGAGTAAGTTTTGTCCTGGAACCCTGCGTTGGATGAGCCCTTCTTCCAATAGTGAAGAAGCAAGTCTGTTGAGGTGATGGCTGTCTTTAAAATGAAAAGTCATGTCCGGCAATAGGAACAAAGAGGCGAAATAACTCGAGGTATACAGTAAAAAAAAATCTATGAATTTGATGGGCGAGCTCAGATCAGCGGCCTACACCTCTGGTATGAATTTGGCAATTCTCACAGTTAGGTCCAGTTTGTAAGCTCCACAGAAGCCGTATTATGCAGCCCAATGTTCAACAGGCCAAGATATTTCACAGTATTGATCTCCTGAATCTTCTGATCATCTTATTTTCTGAGCCTCAATTTAACCGTTCAAGAGAGGAAAAGAAGACAAATCATTTGAAGTCTAATGTAAAGGGGATGTGGCCGCTGCACTCTGGGGTGCATATAATTTGCTTGAATTCTGGCTTCAAATGCTGTAATCCACTTATTCATTCTGAAAAAAATGCAATAAGCAATACCAGAAGCACAAACCACAGTGGAGCATGTGAGAATAACTAAGGGGCCCCCCCTTCTTCTCCACAACAGTGACAGACACTGACGTCTGCCACCGGGTTGATATGAGGCAGTGCATGAGATGGTACACAACAGGAGTAGTAGAAAGTCAGCTAGGGACAACTGTCAACGGTCACTATTGCCCAGGAGGATGATAAGGCCACAGACAGGATGCGAGGCCAATAGGTGGCATCTGAGTCATCGCTCAGAGGAAAGGACAGAGGTACGCCCTGCAACCGCCACAGAATTGAGCAGGTTGAAGGTAAATTTGTAGTTGGTGGCACTGTGTATATGACACAACATGGTGAATGAGCAGCAAGGGACTCCTGTGATTAGGAGCAAGAGTGGGAAGGCGTCCAGGGCAGAAAAGGGAAGCACCTGCCCGGTGTGGGAGTAACTCATGTTTCAGGTGTAGCGAACTGGGACGTTGAAAGCGGGATTGCCTAGATTTATCCCAGGATTAGCATGAACAGCCAGGACACACTGATTGCCCACCCCCCAACACTAAATCGATACCCAACATTCTAGTAGAGCCTGATGGGAGCAGACTGTGCTGTGCACACTCATCATATTCCAGTAGATGAAAAAGAAGTGTATGTGTGATGTGTCATTAGTAGAAAGTTCACTTTACGTCTTATTTATACTGGTGTTAGTACATCAGCTTAAATAAAATAAAAGTAAAAAAACCTCGGAATTTCATATTTGTCCAATCTTGGGCTAAATGATTGACATTCCTAACACATATTCCTCACCCCATTACTGATCTTGTGTCCATTTCCGTAGGTCCAATTACTGACCACATGCTTTCCTTCCAAGTCACATTTCCCCCAAGAAAGTGCTGGGGAGGGACCTCTTGCGTAAATTATACTGCACTGAGTTTTATACTGGTGATTGTGTTTATTTGACTGTGCTAATAGAAAACAAGAGTGCCATTCAAGCAGTTGTGTACAAAAGCTACGGTTCACGTGAAACAAAAGATTTAACCAAAGGCCCCATATAATGTCTGATATACTAGACCAAGTACCATCTTCTCTGTGACCTCTACATGATAATGTTCGGTGGATGTGATCTAACTCTTGAATGCATTAAGATTACATTGAATTCAATTAAAAACCTTCTTCACATACCACAGTAACCACTGCATCCCAAGGCAGAAGCAGGGGCCCATAGCGGTATTGCTACTCTAATGAAACAAAACCTTTTGGTGCCAACTAGAAGTGTTAGTAGCACCCCTATTCCACCTATCAAGTATCCTGGTAAAGACATCTAATGGGTTATGTCAGACCTAAGTGCTATCAATTTTGTTGTGTTACCTAGTTTTCCTTTGTGCCAAGCCTTGTTACTGTTTGTCAGGTATACTTGCAAAAGCCACATCCTTCACTGTTGTGAATTCATGTGCTGCCTTCTTCTCTACTCCTACTTTCCTGACAATTGATTTGTTTTTGCTTTCAGGGGTTCCAACTCATTTGGTCAAGGCTCCCCTAGGGGTACACAGTCACCTTCCATCTTTTCACAAGGACTTAACAAGGATTTACATTCCCTGGACTTTCTAGGAGAGTCCACATTGGTTCAATATATTGATTGGTTGCTTTTTGCTCACTGGACCAGTACAAGGTCGATTATCTGTATTTGCTCACTGAAATAGGTACGTAAAGCACAAAGTGTCAAATGACATATTGTAATTCTGTTCACCCCATGATCTATATTTAGGTAGCAAGATTTTAGCTAGAGAAAGATACCTGGCCACCGACTGCATCAAAGCTATTCGTAAGCTACACCGTCCTGTTATTGTCTCTTGGTATGCACTCTTTAGAGGATGTCTGGATACTATAGACAATTAATTTTGAGATACAGCAGTACTCTTAAACCTTTCCAATATTTCATCATGCAAAACCCCCCCAAGCTCTTGCTTTGGTGCAAGGAAGCAGAAAAAGCATTTGTATCTTTAAAGAAGCACTGTTTTAGGCTTCCATGACTACACTAAACCTTTCACACTATATTGCCACAAGAGGGAGGCCTTCACCCTTTGAGAGTTTGTTTAAGATCATGGTGACAAAAAGAAACTTAGTTAATATTATTTTTCTACTCTTGATGCCATAGTGGCACTGCTGCCTCTGTGCTTGTGTTCAGTCACAGCTAAAGCCCATCTGGTTGAAGTGTCTGAAAGTATTGTAATTGGGTCACCCCTTACTGGTGCTGTGGGTGCACTGCAGGCAACTATGAAAAATCAGAACTTTTCCATGTCAAGGATGTCAAGTTATGAAATACTGTTGATGTCCGCTTGTCATATTTGATACAATGTACTGCGTTAAACCCTGGTTCACTATTCCCCACTGCCCCTGTGAGGGGTAGCCCTATGACTACCCTGCTCATTACTTCTCACTGGACCGAACATTGCGATGCACTCACTGACACAACTTTGCAAAACTGTGATCTGGTACATCAGAAATGATAAAGGAGCCCTAGTTGCTGAATATACTGTCTGCACTAAATGTAAAGTTGTTGAGTACAGATGTCCACCTTAAGTACATACTGCACAAGTAGCAGAATTGATAGTCCTCGTCTGTGCATGTATCTCAGAAACTCTGACAACTGTTATCACTATCTCCAATTCAAAGTATGCCTACAGAGTGGTCAACGATTTTTTGTCTCCGCTGTACGCAGTAAGGTTTCCTTATGGCAGCAGGAGCTCCGATGAAGGAAGGATACTATGTTAAAAGGTTTGCTCAAAGCCCTGCAATTGCTAGTCCTACTGTTAAGTGTGTTGCTCATCAAATCACGCAGGATGAGGTGTCCAAAGGTAACACTTCTGTTGATCATACTGCTAAAAGCTCTGCATTATTCCCCAGCTGTGAAATCACTAAGTGTCCTAGAATGTTGTGCCCATCATGCCCACTCTACAGGACCTTGCTGAACTACAAATGTAACCAAACAAATTAAATTGCCATAAAGATCTCAATGGAGTTTGGAGTGACAAACAGGAGAGAGCAGTTACTTCTAAGGTGTTACGCAACTTTACTGTGGTGCTGCTCATGCCAGCAGAGATGGCATGATTAGTGCCACAGGTACTCTTTCCCCTGCACCACACTTCCCTTCCTATCCATCACCCCCTTCACATGAGCTATTTGTCAAGCCTACTATGTTGGTAAAAGTGACAAAACGACTACAGCAGCATACCCACCTCCATAGGGCCCTTTTGCTGATATGCAAATTGATTTTATTGTATTTATCCAGATACTTCAACGCGCTTGCGTCTGTGTGTTGGTGTCAGTATATCTGCTCTCTGGATGAACTGAAGACTGATGCACTATAGTAAAGGGACTACTACACTGCATAATCCCTAGGTTCTGAATCCTCCTTTTGATTGGAAACTGAGCAGTCCCTCTTCTGGTGATATCTTGTGGGTGTACCTAGGACTTTGGGTGAACTTGGTTTCCCATTCCCGACACCAGAGAAGATGTCCAACATCAACTGCTTCAGGTGCTTACCAGATGGCACAGACCACAAGTGCTCTTAGTGAAGCAGTGGTTCGCTGGAGTGAAATCCAGACTAACTGCTCCAGAAAGTGGTGTCTCTGGGCCACTCGCCTTGTGCTGCCTTGACATTATGGCACATGGGGGTGTCTAAGCAGTGTCCAAGTTACACATAGAAATGTAAAAGAGGGTGACAGCCACAAGGACTAATATGGATCTCTGTGTAATGCGTGCAGACAGCGTGGGGAAAAAAGTATTGAACTGAGTGGTCTTTCGCAGCTTTGTTTAGTACTCTTGCAAGGGCTTATGAGAGAGCTAGTGAGGGCTCTGATTCCAGGCTTCCCGATCCCTAATGTTGCGAGGCAGTGAACACAGGCAAAGATAATCAGGATAACAGACGTGCTACAAAGGCGATTGCTGTGTACTTATCCCACAGCAAGTCCCATCTAATGGCTGCAATAAGGGACTAGCAGACTACTATGAGTAATTTGTAGGAAATGCAACACAGTTGACTGCAAGCCGGTATGCTTGTAAGCACCTCTTGAAGTGGCCAAGTCGGTGAGATAGTCTAGCTAATGGGAATTTTGCAGTTGTAATTGGCTAATTTTACCCATGTATTGTGCTAATCTGATGGAGCTCAAGAATCAACCTCCATTGCGAGGTTGAACCCAGAAGTAGAGCGATTAGAGAATTTGTTGAGAGCATCAAATCTGCATATTTTCAGAGACTAAAGACCTGTAGGATGTGGGCAGATATACCCAGTAAGGATCTCTCCAATCGGGAACATCGCTGATGGGGCTGGTGTTGTGAAGGCGAGGAGGCTATCCACAAGGATACCAGGTGAAATAATCTATGGGGAGGGACCATTCTTGGAGGATCCTTCGTTGACAACCCTGGTGTTGAGGGCTCAGATAAAGAGGAAGTCATGTTGGAAGGAAGCAGGGTGAAATTCTTTCCTGACTAGAACTGAAGCACTTAGTTCAATTAACACAAACTGCAATTGATTTGTCAAGACTTTTGGAGTTTGGGTCTAAAGGCAACAGTGGGATAGCTGGGCCGGGAATGAGGAGGGTGCAGGAGAGGAATATGCACATGTTGGCATATCCAGAGGCTGCACAGAGATTTCCAGGAGCTCTGAAGGAGGAGCCCACTTTAGAGGTTTACACCAGCAACTCCAGACTTCTGTTGGCCCTCTGATACTGATCTGTGAAATGATACCCTGATGCCCAGTCACTAACAGATGGGAGGGCAAGTGGGATATGATGCTCTCTTTCGGAGTTCTTTGAATGCACTTTGCCCTTAATGTCTCTTATTCTCCTTCATCTTCTAAACCCACTACCCCATGCAAAGGTCTCAGACCAGTAGCTGGTCAAAGGAACTTTGGAGTTCTGATTTCTGGGCTTTGTGTTTTTCTTAACTAAAATATAATTGTGTGTTTTATATGCCCTCTGGTATTGACTTTGTGTTCTGTGAAGGTTGTTTCCCTGTCAGTGCGGGGGTGTAGCCATGTTGGTATGATGGATTTCTTGAATTAAAAAAAAGATATTAAAAAAGTACACAAACTGTAAACTTGCTGAGAAAAAAAAAAATCGGTATATATTTGCTACTGCATGTAGAAAAATTCTGCAAAAGCTAAACTTGCAGAGACAAATTCTGCAACAACTTTCCAGCTTAGTTTCATTCGATTAAAGTAAAAACAATCTTCAAATAGGGTAAAAACGATCTCACAATCCACAGAAAAACTTTGCATGAGCAAAGTTTGAAATTATACAAAAACTTCAAAAAAGGCAAAACTGAGAACCTTGCCAGGAAATAAAACATCTGTACATTCCTAACTGTATGCCCGGGTTTGCAAATGTGGTAACAGAACATACAATAGAGATAGCCATAATCGGTTGAGAAGTTCCAACAACAATGGTTCAGTTTGGGAATGTTTACGGAAATTTAAGAGCTCCTACAACTAAGCTGCTGGCATGATCCTGGATTTATTGCAGCCAACTCATCAGGACATTGGCCAGCCTCTAGTTAAGAAAACAAAAGGCAGTGATCCTAGCATGGCTGGCACCAATGTATTTTGCTGTTCCTCAGAAATGTAGGGCAGAATGCGACAGAGTCTCTTAATGTGACATGCAAATATTGATGTATCTGTTGAAACCTGTTGTTTTATTTGTAGGTTGGTGTCAATGTTCACCCCCAAATGTTTATTCTATTGCACATGGGGAAGGACAAGACCTCCTTTCAGTGAGCAAACAATTAAAAATTCATAGGCCTGCAATGCCCTACCAAACCTGTATTTTAGTTTTTCAGAACTCCGCTTCAGCCGCTTTTTACACTGTCGGTTAGTACAGTATCTCTCAGTAAAAAATGCAGCAGACGTAAGGAAGAGGAAGCCACCATCTTCTACAAGTCTCACTTGTTTTCCAAAAGTTATATTAGAACTGTAAGTGATGAGCATGAAAAAAGAAGTATAGCGTGGGATGGTGAGCAGAACACAACATTCTGACTTTGCCTTTAAAAGAATTACTTGCTCACATAGAAAAATGGCTACTTAAAATTAGTTTCTTCATTACTTTAGTATTATACTTACGCTTGGGAAAAATAAAGATTTTGTATTTTCTTCATACTGTTTATCCAACTTCTTGTCCTTTAAAATAGAAGAAAACAACAATTATTTGTATATCATTTATCATCTGAAAGATCCTACAATAATCCCTTGAACATTCAGTTCCATTATTAAAAGTTCTATGAATACAAACAATTTCAGAGGCAAAAACCTAATTTCCCTGTGACCAATTTCACATGGAAGTAACAAATTATCGGCACCACATCTACCAACAGTGGTAGGGTTTTAATGACCTCATTATTTGCTCAAATACTGCAAGAGGCATCCTTTTACTAGAGAGCTGGGATGACCAGGCTGTCTAACCATTCGGGAAACTAACAATTCATCAGCTGCCCCAATATCCGACATGCTAAAATAGCAGAGCAGTGCAGCACATTATTGGACTGGGGCATTACTCTAAAGGCTGTTTAACCCGAAAAACATCCTTACTTCCTAAATTCAACCAAGCAAAACATGACTTATACAAAGAAGGCATTTTTAGGCCAAATATCATCTTTTAAGGGGCCAGATAGGTTGATCTCTAATGAGGTAAATTATTTAATTATTATTACAAGTGAAGAGCATAACACAGGAAGATACATTTATCATCCAATTTACTTAACAAAACAAACCAACCAATTCACAGATACAACCGTTTCAATATTCCAAATCAAAGGTCACAACTAAGCATCCCTTCATTGGTAGAGCCAATTTTTCCACAGTTTAACTAGAGATTTGTTTCTGCAATATATCAGGTTTGGAGCAACAATCAAGTAAAAATAACCCCAGCCTAAGGTCTTTTCAAAATTCTTTTCACATTATTTGCTTGCAGAAAACGTGGTAAACCGATTAAATCAAATTATAGAACTTCCTAGGCTTTGACTCACCGGCTATCAAAGGTTGAATAGGCAGGCCCAAATGCAGCATGCCAATTCTCATAAGAGGTACCCTTGATTTGATTAAACATAGCATAACATTTGTTCCCAATAAAATGATTGCAGTCTGGTTGAAGCTCTGGAGTAACCTATCTAAACATCTTATCAACGTATATACTTCCCCATACGTAGCAAAACGCAGACTACATCTTTCGCCAATAGTATATCAAATTGAAATTATATTTACTTCAATAACAAATACAACAGTTGTGATAACAGGGGACTTTAACAACAACACTTTTTCTGCAGATACCATGGACGACGATAACGACACAGCTGATTGCTCTATTTAATCCTCAAACCTATTTTTAATATAAAAAAAAGGAACCACGGCATGGCAAAAGGATTAATACAGCATTCCATGACTTAGTTTTCCGTCGTCTAAACAAGAGACATGCAAGTCATTGACCTTCAAATTTTACTTTTGCTGCAACAGGTAAAATGTCCATTATTGATAACACCTATTTACACATAAATGAATTTGATAAACTGCTAGATTTCAAAATTGTAAACGGAACAGAAAGTGATTACTTTCATCAACAGATAATATTACGTCATAAGATCCACATACTCTATGGGACTAAGCATTCATCACAAAATGTTTCCAATTGACTGACTGTGGGTCTATTGAGCCCTCATTGAACATCATCCAGTGTACTCTACTCTGAACAGATATATGATTTCCTTGCCTGCAAAACTAACTCCACCTATGCCAACTTGAAAAGATAGAAAACTGTCATGTAATAAAATTACCATAACCACTAAAGGAAACTCAGACTCCAATAACAGATCAGAATGTACAAGCAATGAAAAACCTGTTAAAAAGGAATATTGCCAAAATGAAAGCCATACATCAGAACTACATGCCCATACTTCATATATCTATAATCACAAGATATGCACGTAAAGTTTGGTCTATAATCATCTCTGGTAAAAACTCACATTAAATAAATCTGCGACTGCCATACACCATTTAGAACCTGGAATGAGCACATATCCAGTTCCTATGGGTGTACCAAAACAGTCTCATTAACTTCAATTACTGATCGTGATACAGCACGCTATGTGATAACCGAACAAGTAACTAAATGTCTTATTACAGGAATGAATACTGCTCGTGCCCTGATCCAAATGGTTTGTCAAAAGCTATCATAAGGCTTAATGCAGAGCCCTATCTTCAGCCCCATCTTTAACGTAGTAATACAACATTGCCACGATGCAAAGGCTCCATTATGCAGCAGATATTTAATTCTACCGGTCACAGGCTTGACCCCATCTTCTCCGCAAGCGCCCACGTCTCCTTCAACCACACCACCGGACTCCCCTGGACCGACCATCGCTGCATCCACTTCACCTTCCAGAAACCCACCACGCACCACCGCACCCAACAGATCCCCCGCCGCTGCTGGAGCAAAGTCACCGAAGACCAGCTAACCACCACCCTCGTATAGAGCCCACCCGCCGACCCCACCGACCCCGACAGCGCCGCCCGCAAACTCAGACAGTACGACGACTGCACCAACACAGTCGCCCGATCAAGAGACCCTCCATCAATCGCACCAGCAAGAAAGCCAGCTTGTATACTGAAGACCTCCAGGCCTCGAAGAAAACCTGCCGAAAGCTAGAGAAAAAATGGCACCGTGAATGAACACTGGACAGCTACGCAGCCCATAAGAACGCCATTGTTGGACCTAGTTTTGCCAAGTCACATAGGGTTGCCTGGCCTAGGGTAAGACAGTCAATTTCCAGAAGCACAAGTGTAAAGGTTGCGCACCACCATGCAGTAACTTAATGCACTTCCACACAAAAATGACACTACACCAATGTTTTGGAAAAATATGGATTGATTTATAAAAATAGATTTGTTTCACTTTATCCTTTTCCTTTTGTTTCACACCATTATTTCTCCTTATGTTTCTTTTCACCTTTACACTTTCTTATCACATTTCAAAGACATATTTCATTCCTTTTGACACATTACCTAGGAATTCCACACTAAACTTTATCCACCAGTATATTAACCGTACTACACAATAAATAATGAATGAGCAGTAGATTAAGGAAATTCACCTATACAATTCCCCAAGAAACCATAGGCATTTTAAATAGGCAGTTGTACAGTGTTAACAGGTGTTTCCTCAGTTGATCCCTTCAGTTATGTAACCTCTTAGCACTTCAACTTTTTTACAGAGAGTTTCTCTGACACGCAACACAGATTGAAATTCTTGTCATAGGCAACCTACATCCAGGCGTCAGTTTCTCAGATAGGCTGAAGAACCTCACCCTAGCTCTGCCTCATTATAGTCATGCATCAGAATTCCACTGGGCTTCAGGAACGATCTCCTGCCCCTTTCTATCGGTATTTCCAATCAGGGGTTAGACGAATTGAGGGAAGACCTTAGGCACCCAACAGTTCCCACTTCCCTCCTTATTTGGGATGCTATTAGAGTCTGTCTCAGCGCACGGCTCCAGTCCCAAGTATCGGCACTCTTCAGGAGCCTCCTCCGGTCCCCAACAGCTCTTACCTCGGGGGCCTGATTAGAGTCTGCACACACCAGCCCTGGGGGAAGGTCGCGCTAGATCTGTCTCCAGTGCTTGGCTCCGATTCCACCTCCGGCCGCCTCGGACGTTTCTCTCACCGGCGGCGCTTCTGCGCAGGCGCGGGAGAGTAGCGGCCCTGAAACGGAGGCTGCTCCACTCAACTGGCACTGGGAGTGGCTCACCTCTGGGCCTGCTCGGTCCTAGGCCCCTCCTGACAGGAAAGCGGTCACCGCCGGGAGTATGCGCGGAAGCGCGCCGCCTCAGGCTCGATCAGCCCTATGATTTGCTCAACCTCACTTCGCAGCAGCGCCAATGATTTCCCGTCTGGCCCGTCCTCAATGATTCAGGACAATTGGACCACCCACCGGAGCCCTGACTCTCCTCACTCCGGGCTTCACAGGTGGGGGGGGGGGGGGGGGGAGACTCCTGCTGCACTTCCTGTCGCAGGTGAGGGGTCCCGATTTTACGAAGGCAGCAGATGGCACCACAGTCACAGAGGAGGGGGGAATTAAAGGAAAAGTCTCTCGCTTTCGGGCCCCAGTTCTCTATCTTCTGTGAAGGTCAATTTAGCTCTTCATACTGGACAAAGGGAAGAAGGGGGGCTTCTCACTTCTTGCCCTCCTCAGCTGGGGTCTCCTAAGCTTCACCGCTAGCTGGGGGTCAGTCCCTACACCCAATTTGAGGTGTCTCTCTCTGTCCAGGGTCAGCAGGACGGGACTAACTGGGTCAGGTATATAGGAATGGGGGTGGTGATCCCTGAAAGGGGGCAACCCTTGAAAAGTAGTCCACCCTATGAAGGCCCTACCCCTTCCAGACCCATAGCCTATACTCCAGCTGCTCCTCTCTGACAAGACAAAATGGTCGCCCTACAGGTGTCCTATTTATACCCTTAGCTCCTAAGGTCCAGAACCAGCCAGAAGGTTCTGGAAGCTGCCTATTCTATCCTATGGGCCCAGTTCCAGAGTTGGCAGTTGTGGCAGTTAATAGCCACCATTTTACATGACCCAACCTTTCTAGTCAGACAAGGCACCTGGGCCTCAGGAAAAGAAACATGAGGGCTAAAGAGCATCTATCCCCCCTGGACAACACCATAAAAATAGTCTGTGGACACAAAAAGATATAATGGGTATGAGGGGCAAAAAGGGGACAAAATAAATAATGAATAGGAGGGACTTCCCAAAGGCAGACAGGTCTAACACGCGTCCCCCCCAGCTGAAAGTGGGCAGAGCTACCCAACCCCTTGGGAGTCCTCATCACTAAGGCGGAAATACCTGGAGAGACCGTCTGCATTGGCGTGGTCCACTCCAGGCCGATATTCCACCCGGAAGTCCATTCCCTGTAGGGAGATAGACCATCTCAACAACTTGGTGTTTTCCCCCTTCATCTGCATCAGCAACGAAGGGTGCGGTGGTCAGTCTGAACCTGGAAGTGCGAGCCAAACAGGTATGGCCGCAACGTCTTCAGAGCCCACACCACCGCAAAAGCTTCCCTCTCAATTGCACTCCACTTCCGTTCCCGGGGAAGCAGTCTCCTGGATAGGAAAACTACAGGCTGATCCAGACCCTTTTCATTTAGTTGCGATAACACTGCCCCAATGCCATGTTCTGATGCATCCGTCTGGACAATGAACTCCTTGGAGAAGTCTGGGGCCCTCAGGACCGGTGCTGCACACATTGCCTGCTTCAACTTTTCAAAGGCTTGCTGACAAGCCTCTGTCCAAACTACCCGTCGAGGTTGTTTCTTTGAGGTAAGCTCTGTGAGGGGCGCTACAATAGTGCCATACCCCTTCACAAAGCGACGGTAGTAACCTGTGAGGCCCAGGAAAGCTCGGACCTCAGTCTGGGTCTTGGGGGGTTCCCAGGCCATGATTGCCTCAATCTTTGCCTGGAGGGGTTGCACTGTTCCCCTACCCACCAAGTGTCCAAGGTACACGACCGACCCCTGCCCAATCTGACATTTGCTGGCCTTGATGATCAAGCCAGCTTGTTTCAGGGCCTGGAGAACTGCTTGCAAATGTTGCAAATGGTCCTCCCAACTGCTACTGAAGACAGCAATGTCATCCAGGTAAGCAGCGGAGAAACCCTCCATTCCGGAGAGGACCTGGTTCACCAGCCGCTGAAATGTAGCAGGGGCATTCTTGAGCCCAAAGGGCATCACACAAAATTGGAAGTGTCCCTCAGGCGTGGAGAAGGCTGACCTTTCCTTTGCTCCATCTGTCAGGGAAATCTGCCAGTACCCTGAAGTGAGGTCAAAGGTACTCAAGTATTGGGCAGCTCCCAGCCGGTCAATTAATTCATCCGCCCTAGGGATCGGATAAGCATCAGTTTTGGTAACTGAGTTCAGTCCCCGGTAATCCACACAGAACCTCAGTTCTGGAGTGGTGCCTGGTGGAGCGGCTTTTGGCACTAAAACCACCGGACTGGACCAGGGGCTGCTGGAAGGTTCTATAACTCCTAGCTCCAGCATCTTGGTAACCTCACCATGGATGCTAGCCTTCACCTTGTCGGACAGCCGGTAGGTCTTTGACTTCACTGGTGGGCTGTCCCCTGTGTCCACATCATGGGTACACAGGTGAGTCCTTCCCGGGACAAGGGAGAACAACGTAGAGTACTGTTCCAGTATCTGGCGGCAGTCCTTCCGCTGTTCAGGAGTTAGGGTTGGGGAGAGAATCACTCCCTCCACTGACCCATCCTTTTCCTGAGACGAGAACAAGTCTGGGAGAGGTTCGCTTTCCGCTTCCTCTCCTCCATCAGTCACCATCATTAAGATGACCTCGGGCCTCTCATGGTGGGGTTTGAGGCGGTTAGCATGTAGCACCCGTAGGGGCTGTCGAGGGGTCTTAAGGTCCACCAGGTATGTGGCCTTACCCTTCTTTTCTAACACCTCAAAGGGGCCTGTCCAGCGATCCTGGAGGGCACTTAGCTCTCCAGGCTCCATCACCCACACTTTCTGGCCAGGCTCCAACTCCACCGGGTGAGCATTGTGGTCATACCACTCCTTCATTACTGCCTGGCTGGCCTCCAAGTTGTCAGAAGCTTGCTTCCACAACTTCGCCATTTGGCTCCTGAAGGCCAGCATGTAGCTCACCACATCCTGGGGGGGTTTCCTGGGAGACTTTTCCCATCCATCCTTCACCAGGCTGAGAGGACCGCGTACAGGGTGCCCATACAGAAGCTCAAAGGGGCTGAAGCCCACTCCCTTCTGTGGCACTTCCCTGTAGGAAAATAGCAAACAGGGCAGGAGGACGTCCCACATCCTCCGCAGGCTTTCAGGCAGACTTCTGATCATGCCCTTCAAGGTCTTGTTGAACCTTTCTACCAGTCCATTGGACTGGGGGTGATAAGGAGTGGTGAACCGGTAGGTCACTCCACACTCCTTCCACATTGCCCGCATGTACGCTGACATAAAGTTGGTCCCCCTGTCGGACACAACTTCTTTGGGGAAACCCACTTGGGTAAAGATCCCCATTAGGGCCCTAGCCACCACAGGTGCAGTGACGGTCCTCAGAGGAATTGCCTCTGGGTACCGTGTGGCATGATCCACCAGAACCAGGATAAACCTGTGACCAGCCAATGTTGGTGGATCCAATGGCCCTACAATGCCGATGCCCACCCTTTCAAAGGGGGTGCTAACGACAGGAAGTGGTTCCAGGGGAACTTTCAGCTTCACCCCTGTTTTCCCACTGGCTTGGCAGGATACACATGTCAGACAGTAGGTGTCAGACGCCACTTTCATCTGAGGCCAGTAAAAGTGGGGGACAAGCCGAGCAAAGGTCTTGTCCTGACCTAAGTGTCCTGCCAAGGGTATTTCGTGAGCCAATTCCAGCAGAAAGGCTCGGTACCGTTGTGGGACTACCAAGGCCCTTGATAAACCAGGTAAGGGTACCTTGGGTTCACTGTAGAGGAGTCCATCCTCCCAGTAAATGTGGTAGTGTCCCGCAACGTTCCCTGCTGCCTGGGCTTCGGCCTGTCGCCTCAGTCCCTCAAGGGTAGGGCACTCCTTCTGGCCCTTACAGAATTCCTCCCTAGTAGGCCCTCCCTCCACATGCCACTCAGCAGGGATGGGTAGGTCCTCCAGAGAGACTACTTCCCCCTCCACGGACTCCTGGTCCACCACCGCAGGTGGCCGATCTGTCACATGGGGTGTGGAAGCCGAGGCAGGCTTCTCCTGTCTTCGAGTCTGTCCCTTTTTGGCAGCGGGCTGGGCCATTGTTCCAGGCTCCAACCCGGGCAAACTCCCTCTCCGGGCAGTCGCAGACCTTGTGCTTACACAGGCCCAGTCAGGTGTACCCAGCATCTCTGAATGCGTCCGGTATTCCACCTCTCTCCAAGCATTGTGCTCCATGTCATTCCCCAGCAGACAATCAACTGGCACGGCAGGGCTTACGGCAACTCGAAGTGAACCTGCAACCCCTTCCCACTCAAAGGGAACCTCGGCCACAGGGTAGTGGCCCATTCTGCCGTCAGCCATCGCGGCGGGGTGGAGTACATTGAGAATCACCTGCTCTGGAGACACCAGTTGACTTCTCACCATAGTCATACTGGCTCCTGTATCTCTCAGAGCCTCCCCTCTCTGGCCATTGATGGTGATCCACTGCCCATACTTGGTAGTATTTGGGGGCACCTGAATCTTAGGAACCATCTCCCGTTCTCCCAGGGACACTAAGGTGACACCCGCCCACTCACCCCCCTTATCTAAGGGCAACTCCTCCCCGAGCGCTACACTAGCTACTCCCGGGGCTTTGCCTCCGGTGGGAGGGGGTGGTCTCTTTGGGCATCTGACATCTCCCTTATAATGTCCAACACCACCACACTCGAAGCAGTGGACAACCCTTGGCTGCTGGCTTTGGCCAGGATGAGGGTTTCTGGGCGGGTTAGCCTTAGGGGTGAAACCTGTTCCCTTTCCCTGGAAACTGTTTTGGGGACCTTTAGAGAACTCCCGCTTTTTATCTCCCCCCTCCTTCTTCTGAGGGGCGCCCTGTCCGGCCTTTTGGGAATCCCCTCCAGTCCCCTTTGAGGACACCCGGGTACTTGCCCAGATGTCCGCCTCCTCTGCAAGCTTCCGGGGGTTGGTCAGCTTGCTGTCCACCAGGTGTTGGCGCAGCTCAGGAAAACATTTCTCGAGTAGATGCTCTTTAAGAAAAAGGTCATACAAACCCTCATAGTCCTTCACCTCACTGCCCTGTACCCAGCCCTCCAATGCCTTCCTCGCATAATCCAGGAAATCCACCCAGTTCTGGGTGCTTAACTTGTGGCTCCCCCTGAACTTTTGGCGACACTTTTCCGGGGTTAGCCCAAACTTTCTAATCAATGCTAACTTCATGGTGGGGTAGTTGGTCTGCTCCTTCGGTTCTAAGGCTAACAAGGTGTCCCGACCAGTAGGAGGCATATACTTATACAACCCACCCCCCCAGTGCTTTTCCTGGATCCCATGGAGCCCGCACGCCCTCCCCTCCACCGACTACATCCTCCTCGGGGACCTCAACTTCCACCTGGAGAACAACAAGGACCGCAACACCACCGCCCTGCTGGAAAACCTCGCCAACCTCGGACTCAAGCAACTGGTCAACACCCCCACCCACTACGCCGGCCACACGCTTGATCCCGTCTTCTCTTCCAGCAAGTACATCACCTTCAGCCACGCCACCGGACTCCACTGGACAGACCACAGCTGTGTCCACTTCAGCTTCAAAAGATCCACAACCCACCACCACCCGCAACATGTACCTCACAGGAATTGGAGCAAGATCACCGCAGACCAGCTCACCACCTCCCTCAGCCAGAGCCCACCCGCCAACACAACGGACCCCAACGAAGCAGCCCGCAACTTCACACAGTGGCTGACCGCCTGCGCCGACGACCTCGCGCCACTAAAGAACCCTCCCAGCAGACCCAGAAGCAAGAAGGCATCCTGGTTCACCGACGACCTCAAGGACTCCAAGAAGACCTGCCGCACCCTCGAGAAAGCCTGGCTCCTCGACCGGACCACCGACAACATGACCGCCCTCAAACACGCTACCCGCAAGCACCACCAGCTCATCCGCACCACCAATAAGAAATCCCTGAAGGAACGACTGGACAACAACGCCCACGACAGCAAAGAGCTCTTCACTATCGTCAAGGAGTTCTCCAACCCCAGCACCGGCACCAACAACATCACTCCGTCACAAGACCTCTGCGACTCCCTCGCCTCGTTCTTCCACCGCAAGATCGCCGACATCCACAACAGCTTCGGCGCCCCACCCACGCACCCAACCGTCGAACCAACGCCCCCCACCGCCACCCTTCGCACCTGGACCACGGTGACCACCGAAGACGCACGATGAACACCATCCACTCCGGATCACCGACCGACCCATGCCCACACCACGTCTTCAACAAGGCCGACTCCACCATCGCACCCCAACTCCGGAACATCATCAACGCCTCCTTCAACACCGCCACCTTCCCGGAGAGCTGGAAGCACGCCGAGATCAGCGCCCTCCTGAAGAAACCTACAGCGGACCCCACCGATCTCAAAAACATCCGCCCCATCTCGCTCCTCCCTTTTCCTGCTAAAGTCATCGAGAAGATCGTCAACAGACAGCTGACCGCCTTCCTCGAGACGAACAGATCCCTCGACCCCTCGCAGTCCGGCTTCAGAACCAACCACAGCACCGAGACCGCCCTCATCGCAGCCACCGACGACATCCGGACCCTGCTTGACAAGGGGGAAACAGTGGCCCTCATCCTCCTGGACCTCTCCGCTGCGTTCGACACGGTCTGCCACCGCACCCTAGTCCAGCGCCTCAGCAACATCGGTATCCAAGAGAAGGCACTGGAGTGGATCATCTAGTTCCTCGCCGGAAGAACACAAAGAGTCCGCCTCCCCCCGTTTCGCTCCGAGGCCACCAAAGTCATCTGCGGCGTCCCGCAAGGATCTTCACTCAGCCCCACCCTCTTCAACATCTACATGAAACCTCTCGCAGCCATCGCACGCCAGCACAACCTCAACATCATCTCTTACGCCGACGACACCCAGCTGATCCTCTCCCTCACCAGAGACCCCGACACCCCCAGAACCTGCCTACACGAAGGGATGAAAGACGTCGCCGAGTGGATGAAGGACAGCCGCCTGAAACTGAACTCGGACAAGACGGAAGTCCTCATCCTGGGATCTTCGCCCTCTGCCTGGGACGACTCCTGGTGGCCCCCAGCCCTGGGCACCGCACCCAAGCCAACCGACCACGCACGCAACCTGGGCTTCATCCTGGACCCCTCCCTCTCGATGACCAGACAAGTCAACGCCGTCTCCTCATCGTGCTTCAACACCCTGCATATGCTTCGCAAGATCTTCCGCTGGATCCCGACCGAGACCAGGAAGACTGTCACCCAGGCACTCGTCACCAGCCGACTGGACTACGGAAACGCCGGAACCACAGCCAAGCTACAGAAAAGACTCCAGCGCATCCAGAACTCCTCCGCCCGACTCATCCTGGATGTCCCCCGACGCAGCCACATCTCCAGCCACCTGAGGAACCTGCACTGGCTCCCCGTCGACAAGAGGATCACGTTCCGGCTCCTCACCCACGCACACAAGTCTCTCCACGACCTGGGCCCCAAGTACCTCAACGACCGCCTGACCTTCTACACGCCCACCCGCCAGCTACGGTCCACCAGCCTCGCCCTCGCAGCCGTACCACGCATCCGAAGAGCCACCGCCGGAGGAAGATCCTTCTCTTACCTGGCTGCCAAGACTTGGAACTCCCTCCCCATCCACCTTCGGCTGACCCAGGACCATCTCGCCTTCAGGAAACAACTCAAGACCTGGCTGTTCGAGCAGTAGCATAACCCTCCCCCCACGCGCCTTGAGACCCTCCCGGGTGAGTAGTGCGCTATACAAATGGCATGATTGATTGATTGGGCTCTTAAGGAGACCTCATAGGCAGCCAGCCACTTGGCTATGTCATCCCCCTGACTATAGCTGGCAACTATATCCTTAGGGAGGTAGGGTCTGGACTCCCTGGTTGGTTCTCTGGTTTCGCTGCCACCATTTGGAGTAGGAGAGGGTCCCCGTTGCAGGGCCTGGAGTTCTAACTCTTTTAGTTTGAATTCATGAGCCATCCTCCGCTCTTCCCTCTCCTGTTCTAACTTGGCCAACTCCCATTTCAGTTGCCTCTTTTCCCTCCTGTCTGTGAGTTCCGCTTCGGTCAAGCTTCCTCCGGAGACACTACTGCCCCCCCTAGAGGAGGTCATTGGTCCTAGGAGTAGGTTTCCCACCTCAGGGTGGAATAATCCCTCTACCTCTATGACCGTGTCCCGGTCTGTCCCCTCATCCTCCTCCTTCCCTTCTCTGCGCGCTTCCACCCAAGCCCTCAAACTGGTCTGGAGTTCCCCCTTCTTGGCACCACGCTTAAAGAACACTCCCATTTGTTGACAGAAGTCTTTTAGCTGGGCCACAGAATAAGTGTCCAGTTCTTCCAGTGCAAATTCCATTTTGCTAAAGGCAATTCAAGGTCAAGCACACAAAAAGAATAGAGTTACAAGGGCAACCTGAAGCTACCTCCACCCCACCACCAGGAATAAATTTGGAAAAAGCAAAAGTAAAAAATTAGGAAGTCCGCCAGGGGAAAACTCCAGGTGTAGGTTAGTGGATTACACTTAGTTACTGCAGAGTAGTCACAACCACAGTCAACATCCCACCGCTAGACACCAATATGTTGGACCTAGAGGAGCCAAGCTCGCGAGCGTAATGGTCGCCTTTTAGCTCGGCTCCCGCAGCCCTCCGGCCTGATCATGTATCCTGTATAATATCCTGTCCGGAGACGACACATTATCGGAGAATCGGAAACGGAACACCTCGCTTGTACTCACCATTTGGCCCAGCGGCTCCGAAGTTGTGCCCTCCGCAAGACCGGGGCCTCCGTGGAACCTAGACCGGGACCTAGCCTGTGGAGTCCGACGACTGTCGGCCCCGGTCGTGAGAGTGAACCAATGATGAGAGCCGTTGTGCGAAAATCCCGGCGATCCTGATCCGGGCCTGCCCTGGTGACCGCGCGGCTGATGTGGGTGAGATGTACCGGGGACTGATTCTGTGAAGGGGTCCTCCCCCCGCCGCTGCTTTGACCGGCTGCCCTGTACCTCTGCGCCCGGACTCTGCTTGTTGGGGGCGCCGGTGCTGGTGTAGGCGGAGACCCGCATTGGGCGGACATCCTTTCGGCACCAAGGCTGCCATTGCTGGGAACCCTCCGGAGCTCTGTGAAGTCCTACATTTTTGAACTGTTTTTGGGGGTCGCGGAGGGCGGCGACTGGGCTGGCTTCGCGAAATGGCGGCCGACCCTCTGAAACATGAAGCGCCTTGTGGCGGCGGGCTTGGGTTGCCTAATTGCGCGGGGGTCCGGTCTGGTGAGCGTGAGCTTACGGTCAGAGATATCCTGGAAGCTCTGAGATCCCTGCGCGCATCCCTGGCCCCCGATGTCCCTGTGAGTCCGCCACGATCTGCTGCCATTTTGAGCAGCCGTTTCTTCTTGCCGCCCTCTTGTTTCAGTGACTCCATTGCCTCGCCCCCCTCGATTGCTGCAAGTGTTGCTGCCGTTGATCGAAGATCATTTTGTGTGCCGGTGACTTTGGAGCTCCCTGTTTTTCAAGGTTCTGACCCCGGGGACTTGGACATTGTGCCGCGGCCCTGTTCGGCTCGGATGCCTGGAAATATTGGTGGATTGCCGCCTGCACCTGCTCCGATGGCTTCGCCTTTGTCTACTACAGAGACCCCCTCGCCTTCCCAAGCGGCGAAACTGAACTCCTGTTCTTCATCACCCGTGCTGCGATTGCTGATGCATTTAAACTCTTTGCTCGGACTTTTGCTCACTTGCGGACCGATTTACCCCCCATGTCTACATGGTAGTCAACATTTTCGATTGTGTGCTGGTCTTGTATTGAGTATCTCATTTTACACTGTCATGTGGTGGGTGGGATTTGTGGTTCGGAAGGGATGGGGGTGATATGCACGACTCCTGGTTGATTATGGGTATACGACTTAGTGGCGCAGTTGTTTGTACCCATAGAGCGGTGGGTGGTCCCCTCCTCTGTAAGTTTTATGGCGCTTGATGGGGTGTCGTCCTGGTCTGTTTTTGCTGCGATTGTCTGGTTGGGCGGAGGGCGGCGGCCGACCATATTGATTTCTGTTCTTATGCTCCTCCCTCCTGTTTTCTTTATTTCTGTTTCCGTTTCTTTTTGTCTCGTTCTTCTCTCTTTCTTTCTTGCTATATTTCGGGTTCTGGTTTAGGGCGACAGGCACGCTGTCTGAAGGGTAGGCCATAGCCTTCTACAGGGGTGCAGGGTGGGATGGGTGGGTTGGGTTGGGTTCTATTTGTTGTTTGTTTTATGGTTCTATGGCCCTTTTGTATCTCTTTATAGTAATGCCGCGTCTGTCCCTGCCTCCCGTGGTGTGTTCGGGGTGGGGTGTGTGGCGTCGTTAACCCTCCTTTTATGGTTCGGTTGCTTTTCTTCTCGATTGCTGTACCCTCACTGGTGCTGATACTCCTGTTTTCTCTTGTACCCCCGCCACGGGACGCCTGTGTCGGCGTGTCTTCTTTCTTTCGTTTTTGTATTTCATTTCTTTTTCTCATTGTTCCGTCTTGTCCTCCTCCCCTCCCCCTTTTTCCCCCCTCTTTCCCCTCTTTTCCTCGCCCCCGTCCCCCTCCCTCCTTTTTCCTAGAGGTCGCTATGACGGGTTAGTTTTGATGTAAGGTTTCTCCGATCCTTCTGTTCTGGCTTAGCTGTGGTTTGGGTGGTGGGCATGTAACGATGATAATGTTCAAGAGTCGATTATGTCTAAAATTATCCCGATCTTCCTGTGTGAAATGTGTTGTCTCCTGTATTGTGGCCCCATACCCCCTTATTGTCGCTGCGGCTGGTTCTGGGACTTCGGACGTCTCTATATTGAAAGCGAGCCTGTCGTTACGCCTTATCCCCATATTATAAAATTAACCTTTTTTGCTCCTGTGTCTTGGCCCTCTGGTTCCTAGGTATATTCCCCCTTTTTACGATTGTATTGTCTTTGCTTCTTGCTGATTGACTCTGTAATGTCTGTCTTGGAACTTTTGATTGCTTTACGTATTGAGGCCGGCCGATTTGGTTGTAGGCCTAGACTTGTATATCCTTTTGACGCTAATAAAGGTTTAAAAAAAATATATATATATATGTTGGACCTAGTTTTGCCAAGTCACATAGGGTAGCCTGGCCTAGGGTAAGACAGTCAATTTCCAGAAGCACAAGTGTAAAGGTTGCGCACCACCATGCAGTAACAATGCACTTCCACACAAAAATGACACTACACCAATGTTTTGGAAAAATATGGATTGATTTATAAAAATAGATTTGTTTCACTTTAGTCTTTTCCTTTTGTTTCACACCATTATTTCTCCTTATGTTTCTTTACACCTTTAAACTTTATCACATTTCAAAGACATATTTCATTCCTTTTGACACATTACCTAGGAATTCCACACTAAACTTTATCCACCAGTATATTAACCGTACTACACAATAAATAATGAATGAGCAGTAGATTAAGGAAATTCACCTATACAATTCCCCAAGAAACCATAGGCATTTTAAATAGGCAGTTGTACAGTGTTAACAGATGTTTCCTCAGTTGATCCCTTCAGTTATGTAACCTCTTAGCACTTCAACTTTTTTACAGAGAGTTTCTCTGACACGCAACACAGATTGAAATTCTTGTCATAGGCAACCTACATCCAGGCGTCAGTTTCTCAGATAGGCTGAAGAACTTCACCCTAGCTCTGCCTCGTTATAGTCATGCATCAGAATTCCACTGGGCTTCAGGAACGATCTCCTGCCACTTTCTAACGGTATTTCCAATCAGGGGTTAGACGAATTGAGGGAAGACCTTAGGCACCCAACAGTTCCCACTTCCCTCCTTATTTGGGACGCTATTAGAGTCTGTCTCAGCGCACGGCTCCAGTCCCAAGTATCGGCACTCTTCAGGAGCCTCCTCCGGTCCCCAACAGCTCTTACCTCGGGGGCCTGATTAGAGTCTGCACACACCAGCCCTGGGGGAAGGTCGCGCTAGATCTGTCTCCAGCGATTGGCTCCGATCCCACCTCCGGCCGCCTCGGACGTTTCTCTCACCGGCGGCGCTTCTGTGCAGGCGCGGGAGAGTAGCGGCCCTGAAACGGAGGCTGCTCCACTCAACTGGCACTGGGAGTGGCACACCTCTGGGCCTGCTCGGTCCTAGGCCCCTCCTGACAGGAAAGCGGTCACCGCCGGGAGTATGCGCGGAAGCGCGCCGCCTCAGGCTCGATCAGCCCTATGCTTTGCTCAACCTCACTTCGCAGTAGCGCCAGTGATTTCCCGTCTGGCCCGTCCTCAATGGATTCAGGACAATTGGACCACCCACCGGAGCCCTGACTCTCCTCACTCCGGGCTTCACAGGTGGGGGGGAAGACTCCTGCTGCACTTCCTGTCGCAGGTGAGGGGTCCCGATTTTACGAAGGCAGCAGATGGCACCACAGTCACAGAGGAGGGGGGAATTAAAGGAAAAGTCTCTTGCTTTCGGGCCCCAGTTCTCTATCTTCTGTGAAGGTCAATTTAGCTCTTCATACTGGACAAAGGGAAGAAGGGGGGCTTCTCACTTCTTGCCCTCCTCAGCTGGGGTCTCCTAAGCTTCACCGCTAGCTGGGGGTCAGTCCCTACACCCAATTTGAGGTGTCTCTCTCTGTCCAAGGTCAGCAGGACGGGACTAACTGGTCAGGTCTATAGGAATGGGGGTGGTGATCCCTGAAAGGGGGCAACCCTTGAAAAGTAGTCCACCCTATGAAGGCCCTACCCCTTCCAGACCCATAGCCTATACTCCAGCTGCTCCTCTCCGACAAGACAAAATGGTCGCCCTACAGGTGTCCTATTTATACCCTTAGCTCCTAAGGTCCAGAACCAGCCAGAAGGTTCGGGAAGCTGCCTATTCTATCCTATGGGCCCAGTTCCAGAGTTGGCAGTTGTGGCAGTTAATAGCCACCATTTTACATGACCCAACCTTTCTAGTCAGACAAGGCACCTGGGCCTCAGGAAAAGAAACATGAGGGCTAAAGAGCATCTATCCCCCCTGGACAACACCATAAAAATAGTCTGTGGACACAAAAAGATATAATGGGTATGAGGGGCAAAAAGGGGACAAAATTACCTACTACACCTCTGAGGCGGAAGCCGGAGGCTTTATTCACTCGCTTTTTAAAAATTGTTAGCCTGTATTTTATTGTGTTTTACTGTGACTGAAACGTACCTTAACCTCTCCTGAGGTGACAAATTCTTAAAGCCTTCCAGGGCACCCCACGAGCAGCGGAGTTAGCGCTGCATCGCGGGAGAGACAGTTAAAGGGCCGCCATCGCTGCTTCGCGAGGCCACGCCCATCTCCCTGGCCACGCCCACTCCCCCTCCTATATCTAAGCGCTGACTGAAAGCGCCGGCGATTACCTACTACACCTCTGAGGCGGAAGCCGGAGGCATTATTCACTCGCTTTTTAAAAATTGTTAGCCTGTATTTTATTGTGTTTTACTGTGACTGAAACGTACCTTAACCTCTCCTGAGGTGACAAATTCTTAAAGCCTTCCAGGGCACCCCACGAGCAGCGGAGTTAGCGCTGCATCGCGGGAGAGACAGTTAAAGGGCCGCCATCGCTGCTTCGCGAGGCCACGCCCATCTCCCTGGCCACGCCCACTCCCACTCCTATATCTAAGCGCTGACTGAAAGCGCCGGCGATTACCTACTACACCTCTGAGGCGGAAGCCGGAGGCTTTATTCACTCGCTTTTTAAAAATTGTTAGCCTGTATTTTATTGTGTTTTACTGTGACTGAAACGTACCTTAACCTCTCCTGAGGTGACAAATTCTTAAAGCCTTCCAGGGCACCCCACGAGCAGCGGAGTTAGCGCTGCATCGCGGGAGAGACAGTTAAAGGGCCGCCATCGCTGCTTCGCGAGGCCACGCCCATCTCCCTGGCCACGCCCACCCTCTCCCCAAATGTGCCATCCACGCAAGCGCAGCGGACGAGCGCAGCGGGAGCGCCGTTTGCGCGCCGAAGGCGCGCCTAAGGCAAGCCCATCTGCGCCCGTCCGCGACCATCCGCGGCCCAGGCCCCGTCCCCCTGGCCAAACTAGCTCAGATCAACATGGGATTGTAACATATACGAGGCAGGCACTATTTCAGCTGCGTAGAAGGCTGCCGCCGGAATGCTCTCACAAGCTGCAGGTCGAACAATGGCCCCTGAAATGTGTGGGCTGCGGCCTTAACATCCACAGAGACCAAGAGACAAGTAAGGAAGGTAAGGAACTATCTGCCTTATTACTGAACTGCCGATCAATGAAACGGCATAGCCTGAATATCTATGACCTATTGATTGACGACAAACCCGACTTAGTCTTCTTGACCGAGACATGGATGGATGAACAATCTATCCCTGATATCGTATAGGCCCTCCCTTCCGGCTTCGACATTCTTCACATCAATAGAGGGGGCCAAAGAGGGGGGGGGATAGCTATTATTCATAAAAGCTACCTACCAGTCTCTCTTGAACCAACGTCCATTAATAAATGTGAAGCAGGACCCTTCTCTATCACGGTCAGCCCCAACTGTACTATTAAGGGCTACCTTATATATCGTCCTCCGGGTGTGGCAACTGCGTTCATTGAAAGCCTCCTGGATGCTCTAACGCAATCTGCTTTACGCCATAATAAATTCATGATTGTAGGAGACCTCAACGTGCATTTGGAGGATGCCCACTGCAGAGAGGCCATCTCCTTAATCAATGAACTCAGAGCTCTTATGTTTGATTTAGCTGACAATAGAGCCACCCATCAAGCAGGACATCTACTAGACCCAATTTTCACTAACTGGGACGATATTAGTGTCTCTGCTCCGCTTAAGATCATATGGTCAGATCATTATCTGATACCATTTCAACTCAGAAAACTGCCCAATAGGGGGCCCTTACAGAAACCTCCCGTGATTAGACGCAGGGACTGGAGGAAATTCAGTCACGATGCCTTTAGTCAAGCCCTAGAACAGGACCCTCCTAAGTTTAGCGACAATTTGGGGGAGGCGTACAAGATGTACGAAGAATGGGTTCAAGGTGCGCTGGACAATGTAGCCCCATGGACTCGCAAACCCATGGCACGGAGCACGAAATCCGCCCCTTGGTTCACCGCTGAGCTACGTGCCGCAAAAACCAATTGTAAAACCTTGGAGCGTAGATGGAGAGTGGATTACGCCCCCTCACTACGCGAAGTCTATAAGAACGCGCTTAGAGTTTACCACAGCCAGATCAGGAAATCTAAAAGAGAGTACTATAACAACAGGATAGGCTGTGCAGCGAACACTTCGAAAGAGCTCTTTACTATCCTGAAGGAGCTCTCCACCCCTCCCGCAAGTTCAGGGGAAGTCCCTCCCACGATAGAGTCATGCAATGAGATCGCAGACTTCTTTATAGGGAAGGTAGAAAAGATCTACACTTCGTTTCAGACTAATTCTGATGCTACTAATATGCCCGACCCTAACAACGGTAATAAGGTCAGAAAAGAACTTAGGGAATTTGTGGTTCCCCAAACTGAGGAGCTTATC
Source organism: Lissotriton helveticus (assembly GCF_964261635.1). Lineage (NCBI taxonomy): Eukaryota > Metazoa > Chordata > Amphibia > Caudata > Salamandridae > Lissotriton > Lissotriton helveticus. The sequence continues at coordinate 382,692,752 of NC_136067.1, read as the reverse complement.
AACATCCTATCAGATATTCACTCGGGCTCTCCCCTAGATGCGATACCAGCGAGAATTCTTCGGAGTCATCTTCCCCAGGTGGCGAAGCATATAGGTAATATGGCCTCGCTCTCCTTCTATGAATGTCTAGTTCCGGAGAGCTGGAAACTGGCACAAGTCGTCCCAATAAAAAAGAAAGCCCACATAAGCATAACGCAATTAGACAACCTAAGACCAATCTCCCTTCTCCCCTATTGTGCGAAGGTAGTAGAAAAACTGGCTAACCGACAGCTGGTAAGCTTTATGGAGGAAAACTTGCTCCTGCACACGTCTCAATCGGGTTTCAGAGCTAAACTCTCGACTGAGACCGCCCTCCTCCTATCAACAGAATTACTGCGGAGCAAGGCGGATGAAGGTCACACGGCCGCACTGGTCCTATTGGACTTAAGTGCGGCGTTCGACACCGTATCACATCCTGTACTACTGGACCGACTGAGTGAAAAGGGATTAACCGGACCTGCTTACAAGTGGCTGGTATCCTTCCTTAAGAACAGGAGATTTCAAGTGCATTGCCCACCATGCAAATCCAGTGTAAGGTGTCTCAGGCAAGGGGTTCCACAGGGCTCTATTTTGAGCCCTACATTATTCAATCTTTACATGGAACCCCTTGCCAAACTGGTGGAGTCTTATGGTGTGGCAATAGTCTCCTATGCAGATGATACACAACTGGTGATCAATCTGTCCCGTGATCCAGTTGTAGATGCTGAGAATTTCTCGGCCTGCCTTGTGGCACTTGACGGCTGGATGAAACAGAACTGTCTCCGCCTCAATGGCAACAAGACGGAAGTTCTTATTGTAGGTCCATGTCCTTCCATCTGGACCTCTGCTTGGTGGCCCACTGAACTGGGCTCTGTCCCGGTCCCAGTAGATACAGTTAAGAACCTTGGCTTTCTTCTGGACTCTAAGCTAGCCTACACCAATCATGTGGGTAAGGTCGTGGGAAAATGCTATGGACTTTTGAAGGTCCTAAGGAAAATCCTGGACCTATTACCCCCCAGCTCTAGAAAAACTATGGTACACGCCTTGGTCACCTCACAGTTAGATTATGGGAACTCCCTCCTATGTGGACTTAGTAAAAAGAGCCTAACACAGTTGCAACGAGTTCAGAATGCAGCGGCGAGGCTGGTCCTTAACCTCCCTAGGAGAGCCTCTGGGAAACATGCATTACGTTCCCTTCATTGGCTCCCAATAAAGGAAAGAATCAGTTTTAAAACTATGTGCATCACCCACCGCATAGCTCACAAAAAAGCTCCTCCATATCTTCAGGACCTGCTTCCAATATATCGCCCTTCACGTCCTTTGAGGTCGATGGGTAGCATGCTATTAGTGGTGCCTCGGATACATAAAGCAAGGATGGGAGGACGCTCATTCAGACTCCATGCCAGCAACGACTGGAATAACCTCCCCATCGAAATGAGGATGGAGCCGTCTGAAACCAGATTCAGACAGAGGCTGAAAACCCACCTTTTCCCCAGGATAAACTCAGCATAGTTCTCCCGTGTCCGTGTGCTCAACCTCTGTTGGTTAAGCTGAAGAGTTGTAGGTAGGGTCGTCAGCGCGGGGACGCACTGTTCTCTGTGCAACCATGCGCTTAACAAATGTCATAAACTAAACTAAACTAAACTAAATAATGAATAGGAGGGACTTCCCAAAGGCAGACAGGTCTAACAGCCATCCACAGACACCATCAACTCATCAGATCCGGCATAAGGGCCTCCTTCAAAGACCGCCTACACACCAACGCACACACCAGCAAAAAGCTCTTCAACATCGTGAAGGAACTCTCCAACCCCAGCTCCAACACCAACGACATCCCGCCTTCGCAAGACCTGTGCGACTCTCTGGCCACCTTCTTCCATCGCAAGATCACAGACATCCACGACAGCTTCAACGCCACGGCCGCCCCAACAACCACTGAGACCCCCGCCCCCTACACCACCATCCGCACCAACCGCCTGCTCTCCTGGACCAACATAAACGATGACGACACCATCAAAACCATGAACACCATCCACTCCGGATCTCTGTCAGACCCATGCCCACACCAAATCTTCAAAAAAGCCAGCACCACCATCGCACCCCATCTCCGGAAAGCCATCAACATCTCCTTCGAGACAGCAACCTTCCCGGAGAGCTGGACGCACGCCGAGAAAAACGCCTTACTCAAAAAAAACCAAGGCGGACCCCAAGGACCTCAAGAACTTCCGGTCCATCTCCCTGCTAAGGTCATCGAGAAGACCGTCAACAAACAACTAGCCCGCTACCTCGAGGAGAACAGCATCCTGGGTCCGAGTTCCGCAGTAACCACAGCACCGAAACTGCCCTCATCGCCGCCACCGATGACATCAGGGCCCTGCTAGACAACAGAGAAACTGCGGCCCTGATCCTCGTGGACCAGTCAGCCGCCTTCGACACGGTCTGCCACCACACCCTATGCACACGCCTTTACAACACTGGGTTCCAAGCGAAGGCCCTGGACTGGACCACCTCCTTCCTCTCCGGCAGAACCCAGAGCGTCCGCCTGCCCCCTTTCTGCTCCGAAGCCACTGAGATAATCTGCGGCATACCCCAGGGCTCTTCCCTCAGCCCAACACTGTTTAACATCTACATGGCACCGCTCGGCCACGTTGCCCGACTGCATGACCTCAACATCATCTCCTACGCCGACGACACCTAGCTGATCCTCTCCCGCACCAAGGTCCCCCACACCGACAAAACCAACCTCCACGAAGGAATGAAAGCCGTCACAGAGTGGATGAAGAACAGCCGTCTGAAGCTAAACTCGGAAAAGACAGAGGTCCTCATTCTTGGATCCATCCCCTCGGCCTGGGACGACTCATGGTGGCCGACCGCACTGGGAACAGCTCCAACACCCACTGACCACGCACGCAACCTAGGGTTCATCCTCGACTCCACCCGCTCCATGACAAAACAGGTCAACGCCGTCTCATCCTCCTGCTGCAACACCCTCTGCATGCTCCGCAAGATCTACAAGTGGATCCCCACAGAAACAAGAAGAACGGTCACCCAGGCCCTCATCAGCAGCAGGCTGGACTGCGGAAACGCCCTCTACGCAGGAACCTCGACCAAACTCCTGAAAAGACTTCAACACATTCAGAACGCCTCTGCACACCTGATCCTCAACATCCCTCGCCGCAGCAACATCACACCCCACCTGAGAGACCTGCACTGGCTCCACATCAGCAAGAGGATAACCTTCAAGCTCTTCACCCATGTGCACAAGGCATTTCACAACACCGGACCAGCGTACCTCAACAGACGACTTAGCTTCTACAGCCCCGCCCGCCAGCTTCGCTCCGCCGCCCTCGCCACAGTCCCCCGCATCCAAAAAGCAACCTCCAGCGGTAAATCGTTCTCCCACCTCACCGCCAAGACCTGGAACACCCTCCCCGTCCCCCTATGGCAGACCCAAGACCTGCTGACCTTCAGAAGACTCCTCAAGACCTGGCTTTTCGGGCAGTAGCAGCACACCCTCACACACCCCATGCGCCTTGGGACCCTCGCGGGTAAGTAGTGCGCTTTACAAGTGTTTTGATTGATTGATTGATTGAAAGAAGGAGTAAATACACACCAGGCATCGGTTGATTGCCTTACTTGAGACGGATGGGAACATTTTCGCTAAACATCTCCTTTCTCATTTGGTAAACTGGGTAGAAGACACTAATATCTTAACTTTTCATCAGTCATACTCAGACTATATCAAAATGCTTTACCTTTGATAATATTGTTGCTCTATCCATTCTGCCTAGAAGACTATTTCCTTTAAATCAAGCAATCTTTTCGCCTGCTGTATTCAATGAGGTTGACAGGCATCAGTTTTGGTCAAAACTGCAAAACTGGGGCCTGGAACCAAGGCTAATACATCTAATTTATTTACATAGTGACTCATGGGTCAAGGTAAAACTGTCCGAGGATAAGGGGCTGGTGCCGAATATTTTTACTCACAACAGCTTGAAACAGGGATGCATTCCTGCACCACTGCAGTTCTTTAGCTACATATCCGATGTAGCTGCAATACTTCATAAGAGCAACGAAAATGCACCTAAACTAGCAAATGAGTGAATACCTTTGCTGGCCTCTACGGATGATCCTGTCATCCCTTCAACAACATAGATGGGCCTACAATGACACCTGGGATAACTTCACGAACACAACACTGCTAACAGCTTACACATAAGCATTAGGAAGACAAAGGTTATGTAGTTCAGTAGTAAAAGTCCAAATTTCAATTGGACTATACGTCCCACGAAGATGAAGCATACTCTGCAACAAAACTATCTAGAAATCACTGTTGACAAAAAAGCTTAATAGGAACTTACAAATCGAACATCTTTGTTCCAAAACCCAATTACTACAAGAGGAATAAAAAGATTTTGCTTAAAAATATTGGGGTGGTTGAGGGACTCCTGCACTAACCATAATAAAGGCTAAATTAATTCCATTTCTTAATTATGGTTATCTATCGTGGAATTGCAACGTTATAGGAAACATTTAATGTCTATCCGAATTCCCTTGGGTAACTATTTAATTCACGAAGATCAATTCCTCAAGGCCTATGACTAAAACTTGTAACCCCTTGCCACCTGAAAGCAATAACTTTCATCAGTCAGCTGAATTATTACATGGATTATCACTCATCCAGCATCAGCACTTTAAAATCAATCATCAAGAACGAACTGGTTAAACAAAACTCTGATTTGGCACTTTAAACACAAAACTGAAGTAATCTTTTATCAACTTTCAATATTCCAGCTGTCAAGGATTAGAAATGTATAATATGCAATGTCAACAATATTTGGGGTTTAATACCACCACATAAGTCAAGAAAGCCTTTTGTGGTTTAGATTGTTTTGCCTTCCTTTTGGTTAATTTGAAAGTTCTTGGAATTCTCAGGAGTCAAAGTAATCCATCTTGTTGTCTATGCACTACCACCTAGGAGTCAATTGAACACATATTCTGTTTATGTCTAGTACTCCTTGATATACACAATTTTAGATTCTATTCGATTCTGTTAAAAATGTTGGACATACAACATTTTTATGTTTGTGTTTAAAGCTTTATGAGCGCAAAAGAATCAGTTAATTCTCCAGTATTAGGGGTGTCTTTCATAGATTCACATGCCTGAATCATTCCCCGTCGTCGGAGTGGGAGTCCCACGGTATATATAAAAGCAATAAATGCCATAAAACTTATAGCAAATATCAGAGATACCAAACCAGGAAGTAAAGTAGCACCAGCTACAGTAGAAAAAACTTCCACATTAGTGACTATCCTAGTCGTTATGTATTAGTCCAAACTGCGGCCAATCAGGCGACAGCACCCACCAGAATGTCCTCCCCAGAGGCTCAGGCTCTCAGATTTTTTACCGCACGTCGTGTGAAGGGAGTCTCCCTGAGCTCTGCTCAGTTTCTTCATTTACTTCATTTATATTAAATTTTGTGATGTCTTCTTACATGAAGTCTGTTTGTTGACCCTGTGTCACTTGTGGAAAGCTGAGACCGTTTCCGGTTATCTTCACGAATATATGGATCATTTTCTCTGCCTGTCGCTGACATGGTAGGATGAGAAGGGGATGTTCTTGTGATTTGGCTACCCCCCTTCTGATGTGGGAGGATTTTATTTATTTATTTGGCGCCTTTATGTTGCAGTGATGTTTTTGGCTTTACTTCACCAGCTGAGGTTGCTTCAAAAGTAAAGGGTCTTTGACCTACTCTGAGTCTGCCTCCCACATCTACGCCCACGAGATTTACTCTCAGGCGTTTAGACTCGTTCTGCGCACTTTTCTTCTGAGAACGTGCCAGCTGGTTGACAAGACGCTCTTTGTATTCTACGGCGACAATATCTGCCGTCACTGGTGCTCTACGGTGTCACAGGGCTACAGGATCCTGTTGACAGTGCCCTCGTATGCACTGGTTGTAAGTCGCAGGGAGCTGCGCAACCGACAAGGAGCTTCGTCGACAAACAGCCTCATAACCGAGTGCAATTTTGCCTCGTCGATGGTGAGCCTCGTCGACGACGAGTTTAGCCTCGTCGACGACAAGCCTCGTCGACCGTGATGGTGGCATCGTCGACGGGAAGCATCGTCGACGGCGAGGGGGCTTCGTCGACGACGAGCCTCGTCAACGACGAGGGAGCTCCGTCGACGACGGGCCTCGTTGACGGTGCAGGGTGTCCCTCGTCGACGCTGAAGAGCATTCGTCGACGGTGAAGAGCAATCGTCGACGGTGAGGAGCCTCGTCGACGGTGAGATGCCTCGTCGACGGTGAGGTGCCTCTTCGACGGTGAAGAGTCTCGTCGACGGTGAGGTGCCTCGTCGACGGTGAAGAGTCTCGTCGACGTTCGAGAGCCTATTCAGCTGAAATAGTCAACTGAAGGCTTTGGCGACGGTTGGCTCAATTTCAGTGGGCCACTGACAGTGGCCCTTCTGACATGTGGTCCATCGGCAGTTGGCCATTGGCACCCAGCATCTCTTGGCTGTCAACAGTGGACCTATAAACAGTGCAGTTGGGGCCATTAACAGTGGGCACATCGGCAGTTGGCCCGCAGGCTTTAGGTCCGTAAACAGTTGGCCCATTGACGACAGTTCAGCTTAGTCAATAGCAGGCTCGTCGGCGACATTCTAAGTCGACAAAATGCTCTGTTCATCAAACATCCTCAGTGATGGTGAGTTTTATTGTTGAATGTTGGCCAAGTTAAGGATCAGTTTCGTGGACAACAAGTAGTACGTCTACGGAGGGTTTGTAGACTGACAGCGTCAGCGGTCACATCCATAGTAGTTTAAGTCTGCAACAGTTTTCCTATGCGGACACTGAGGGTCACGTTTTGGTTGACCTCTCTGATGCTGTACCCAGTCCATGGTTAGGTTCGTCGACGCTTGATTCAATTGGGGTTTATGCACAGTGTTCCTTTAGCCTACTTATTAGTCGTAGCCTCCTTTCAGCAAGATCCTCCGGATGGAGTGATGTCTTTTTACTCGACGCCATATTTTCTTGGAATGGCTTAAGACTTAGCCAGACTTTTAGCCTTGGTTTCTTTGGGATGCCATGTCCTGTCCTTTGACGAGATCTTGCATGAATCTTTATTATTCTATCCTCCGGTGGATTTTGACGGATTTACCCTCCTCATGTAAGGAACGGTGACCCGCTTTCGTCAAGCCCTTGTCACCAGGATAGAGGCGGAAGGTTTTTTCTCTTTTAATTTTAGATTGGCAGAGATTTTGAGCTCTGCTTAAGCCAAAGATCGGCGCTGGTGGCTCTCTGGCAATCTTTTAGCTCTCTGGACACGATCAATTTTGACATAGGGGCACAGAATGTGCGTATCCATGAATACCCCTAAACTGACGCTTCTAGAATTTTTTTGTTCAAATCTGTTTTTATTGTGAACACAGCGATAAGCCTACAACCCCTTTTCGGGGCCGGCCGCGCATGGAAGGGCCAGTAGGTAGAACTAAACAGGGGAGATGGAGTCATTAACACAGCGCCCTGCCTACAACCCCCGGAGGGGGGGGGCCGGCCGCGTGGCGTAGGGGAGAGCAGAGCAAGAGGTGGCCATGAGCTGGCAATGCGCCGCTGTGTGGGGTAGGCACGTATGTGAGGAATAGCAATGGTGTCACATTTTCAACAGGCCCAACAGGGACCTAACTGCCCCAGAGAGGGGTGGAAGCCAGAGTGGCAAGTAGGAAGGAAGTAAAGTCAGGAAAGGAGCTAGCAGTGACAAGGTGAAGTGGAGGTAGAGGGGCGCACCCGTGGCAACAAACAGGGAGTGCAGAGCACAAGGCGGCGTTGGGGTTAGCGGTTAAGAGTCTAGTCTGCTGGGGTCAGCAGGGATGAGGGCGTCCTCGAACAATTGCAGAGCGCGGAGCCTGGGAGGCATGTGTCGGGCATAGCTAATCGAGCACAAGAGGCGCACTAGGGGTTCCCACACTGCCTTGAAGCGCACCCCCCTGAATTGTATCCGCGCTGTGAGTAGTTCCATAGTCAGGATCTGCCAGAGGCGCACGAACCAGGATGCTATCGGCGGCGCCTCTGTTCGCTTCCAGTACAGGGCAATGAGCTGTTTGGCAGCACCTAGCATGTGGAGGGTGAGGATCCAGTCGCTGCGCGTGAGGGCCCTAAGTGTGGGGGGTCGGATGCCCAGTAGGAGTGTGCAAATCTCTTCAGGGAGGGGGAAACCCAACACCTTCTTGATGTGACTGAGGACCTCCTTCCAAAAGACAGCTAGGGTAGGGCAGGACCACCAGATGTGTACGAAGTCGCCAGTCGCAGTGCCACACCTCCAGCACAACGGCGAGGCAGTGGGGAACATTTTGCTGAGTCGCAGGGGGGTGTAGTACCATTGCGTCAGCATTTTGTATGCGTTTTCCCTTTGCCGGATGCTGCGGTAGGTTTTGGGGATGTCGTTCCAGAGCCGAGTCCATTGAGAGGGCGTGATGTCAGCGCCTGTCGCCGACTGCCACTGTTTCTGATAGGGGTGTACAGGTGGGGCGGTGGGGTGTTGCAAGATGTTGTAGATCTGGGAGATGAGCCGTTTCAGCCCCCCGAGGGATCGTGCCAACTTCTCAAAGGGGGTATACGTCCTAGTAGCAGCTTGGTACATGTCCTCCCCCGAGGTCCAGTGGCGCAGCTGCGTGTACTGTAAGTGGGCGGTGGGGGGGAGCCTGAATTCCTCCTTGCAGTCTAGCCATGTTTTAGGCGATCCGCCAAGAAAAAGGTCTCCTGCAACTCTGCAGTCGCCTTGCGTCCAGCTCTCAAAAGCTCGGGTCCGGGCGGCTGGAGGGAAGTGCGGGTTACCCGCAATGGGAGTATGCGGAGAGGGAAACGCGGTGAGACCCTTGGCCACTGCCACCCTGTCCCATATCTCAAGAACCGTCCTCGTGGGGACCGCAAGATATGCACTTCTGGAACGCGCCACTCGCGGCAACCAAGGCAGGTCCCACATGGTGCGCCCCGTGACCGATCGGTCCATGTGGAACCAGTGCTTGTCGCTTTCGCGTGCACCCCATTCGATCACGTACCGGAGGTGAGATGCCCAATAGTAGTGGAGGAGATTCGGGCAGGCAAGACCGCCCCTGTCTCTTGGTTCCATCAGGACTTTCTGCGAGAACCGGGGTCTTTTGCCCCCCCATATGAAGGACGTAAGGTCGCGTTGAAGGTTTCTGATGCAGTGAATCGGGATCGGGGTGGGGAGGCACTGGAAAACATACAGAATGCGGGGAAGGACGGACATCTTGACAGCGTTGAGCCGCCCCAGCCAGGAGACCATCAAGGGTTTCCATTTGCGCAGGTCAGCCAGGACTTCCTTGCGGCAAGAGGCCCAATTCCTCGAGGACCACGAGTCAAGATGGGGCGCGAGATCCAGGCCCAGGTATTGAATATGGCTGTCCGCCCAGCGATAGGGCATGACCCCCTGCAGGAAAGAGATCTCCTCGTCGGGGACGGTGAGGTTAAGCGCCCAAGACTTGGCATGGTTGATTTTAAGGCCGGACGCCTGTTCAAACAGGGAAAGGGCGTCGTGCACCGCGGGGAAGGAGACCCGAGGGTTCGTGAGAGTAAGAATCAGGTCGTCGGCGAAGAGTGCTACCTTATTGGTGCGCCCTCCGAGGGGGACACCATGAATATCAGGGGTACGCCTAATCAGCTCCGCCAGCGGCTCAACCGCAAGGGCGAACAAGAGCGGCGACAGCGGGCATCCCTGCCTCGTACCCCTGTGGACCGAAAGCGGCGATGTCAATTGGCCATTGACCCGAATTCGGGCATGCGGTCCTAGGTAGGGGGCCATGCACCTGGAGATCATGACAGGGCCAAGACCTAGTTTCTTGAGGACCGCCCGCAGGAAGGTCCAATCGATCCGGTCGAAGGCCTTTTCTGCGTCCAGCGAGAGGAGACAAGCCGGTAGTTTCCAGTGGTGCACCTTTCCCACCAAGTGCGCCAGCCTGCGGACATTGTCGGCTCCCTGGCGGTCTCGGATAAATCCCACCTGGTCCGGATTCACCAGGCCCGGCATGTGTGGGTCAAGTCGTTTGGCCAAGACCTTGGTGTAAATTTTAAGATCAGTGTTAAGGAGGGCGATGGGGCGGTAGGAGGCGCACAAGTCCGGGTCTTTCCCAGGTTTGGGAATCAGGGCTATTTCCGCCAGACCCATGTCAGGGGAGGGGCCGACGGTGTCAGAAAAGGAGCTGTATAGTCGCAACAGATGTGGGCGGAGCTGGGTCAAGAACAGACGGTAGAAGGCCAACGGTAGGCCGTCTGGCCCCGGGGTTTTCCCCACGGGGAGATCCTTAACAGCCTCCGTTATTTCCTCCTCCTGTAAGGGGCTCTCCAGCGAGGCCGCACATGCCGGGGACAGGGTAGACCCCCCATAGTCTGCGAGGACGGCCTCCCGGGCCTCCGGGGAGGTGGGCTCCTCGGCATATAGGGAGGAATAGTAAGCAACAAAGGCGGCCTGCTTGGCCCTCTCGGCGGTGGCGCAAGTGCCGTCCTGCTGCTTGACGTTGGCGATGTGGGCCCTAGCGGCACGTGCCCGCAGCCTGCCGGCCAGTAGGCGGCCAACCTTGTCCCCACCCTCGTAATATCGTTGCTTGAGTGCTAGCAGGGAGTGTTCCGCCTTGTTGGTGCGCAGGGTGCGGAGTTGCCCCCGTAGGTTAGCTAGAGCTCTCTTTGACGCCCGCGAGGGGGAAGTCCGGTCTCGGGCCTCCGCAAGCTTGATTTCGCTAGCCAGGTCGGTTTCCATCTTGAACTCCTCCCTCCTCCGTGCCGCCGCCAGGGAGGTGATGTGACCCCGAATGGTGGCCTTGAAGGCGTCCCAGATCGTGTGGAACGGCAGTTCAGGGGTGTCGTTAACGGCGAAGTACGAGTCTATGGCGTCACGGATGCTGGCTACGTCGTCCGGGTCCCGAAGGACCCTCGGGGGGAGCGTCCATCGGCGTTCACGAACGGCGTGGGACAAGGGGTCCTGCAGTAGGAGCTCCACGTGAGCGTGGTCTGACAGGGAGATGTCGGAGATAGCAGCAGCCAAAGAGTCTCGGGCTATCTCAAGGGAGGCGAAAAGATGGTCGATTCGGGAGTATGTCCTATGAGAGTGCGAATAGAAGGAGTAGTCCCGGATCCCCGGATTGTGGTAGCGCCACACATCCACAAGTCCCAGGTCCCGTAGCTGTGATTTAAGAGTGGAAGACATTGCTCCCGCTCCATTAAAGAGGGCTCCCGCCCGATCTAGCTCGGGGTCCCAAACAAGATTGAAATCGCCGCCCAGGATCACATTACTATCGCCCGATGGGAACTGCTCCCGCAGGAGTGTCTGGAGGTATTTGTCCTGCGACTGGTTGGGAGCGTAGACACACCCAAGCGTGAACTGCGCACGGCCCAGCTGTACCGTGGCTCGGAGGAAGCGCCCGTCAGCACTTTTGAAAGGTTTCACGGATCCCCGCCTAATGCCAGCCCTGCATAGGATTGCCACCCCCGCTGTCTTGGTGTCAGAGGATGCCCAGAACTGTGTAGGGTATCTAGGGTGGGCCATGCGTTTGGTGTCTCCCCTGAGAAGGTGCGTCTCCTGGAGGAGGATAATGTCAGGGGCGTGGTGTAGGAGGTAGCGCCATACCTGCCGCCGCTTGTTGGGGGAGTTGAGCCCTTTGACGTTGAGAGAGAGGACTTTCAAGGGTGTAGGGATGTTCGCTGTCATAGCACTAAGGGGGAGTAGAGTCGCGCATGTCCCAGTGTAGCAGACCCTCCCGTAGACAGCACAGCGGCAGCCGCTTCTCGCCTCCAGCGCGGCAGCCCCCGCAGTACCCACCCCTCCACCCCACCGCAGGCGCGAGAGGGGCAGTATAAAAGTAAAGTAGGAAGAGGAAAGTGAGAAAAAAGAAGAAAGGCACAAAAAAGAGATCGAATCAAAACAGGCCAACAGGGCCAGCATACAATGTCCCAGGTACCGGACATCCTCTACCCGAGGGTTTGGATGAATCCAGGAATGTCACTTCCTACAGGACAAGGGGAGGAAGCGGAGTTCCGGGCAAGTAGAGCAGAATCAAATCGTCTCAGAGCCCGTCCACCCCGCTGCCCAGAGGTAGTCCGGGGGTGTGTCAGGCTGCGGGATCACTCAGTCCGTTTAGGCGCCAGTGGGGCGCAGGGGCCCTGCGGTGAAGTCCACGACCTGAGGGAGGCAAGGGGCGTCATCTTTTCCGCGAACATTGGAGGTAGGCCATCATGGAGCAGGGAGACACGCTGAGGTGCCTAGAAGGCGAGCGTGTGTACGGGGTAGCTGGAGTCACAGTGGCAACGTTCAATGGTCAGCCGGAGTTGAGGGGCGATCCCCACCCTCAGAACCTGAAGCAGGGGGCTGGGAGGCTCGCTCCTCGCGGTCGCTCTCGAGGGAGCGGATGTGGGCAATGATGTCCTGCTTAGTTTGCGAGGTAGAGAGTGTGTCCACCGGAGGGGACCGCCGTCGTCTGCGCACAGTGGACCATTCAGAGCGTGGAGGAGCCCTCCCCGAGGGGGGAGGGCGCGTCGGGCTGTGATCCGGTGACTCTGGCATGTCCAGTAGTTGTGCCGCCTCTCGGTAGGATCTAAGTGACCTGCGCTTGCCTTCCCATCTGAAGATGAGTGCAAAGGGATGCCCCCATTGGTAAGAGATGTTGAGGGTCCGGAGCTTCTCCGTGATCGGGCGGAAGACTCGCCGTCTGTGGAGTGTGGTGGGGGCCAGGTCCTGGAAGATCTGGATCTTGTGGCCTTCGTAGCGCAGGTCCGGGTTATCCCTAGCCGCCTTCAAGATGGCCTCCTTCTCGGTGAAGTAGTGGAGCCTGGTGACGATGTCGGGCAGGAGACCCGCTTTTCCCCCCGCTCCGAAGACACGGTGCGCGCGGTCCAGGCGCGGTGGGGGGGCGTCCTCTTCACCCCACACCGCTTGCAAGAGTAGGGCCACATAGGCCATGGTATTAGTCCCCTCTTCTCCGAGTGGCACACCCCGTATGCGGAGGTTGTTGCGGCGTCCCCTGTTTTCCAAATCTTCCTGCTTGATCTGGAGCTGGATATGTTGTTCCTCGAGGGTCGCCACTCTCTGCCAAATCTGTTCTAGGTCCTCCGTGCGGGAGTCGACCGTTCTTTCCAGGCCGTCGACGCGATCGCCAAGGTCAGTGACTTCTTTGCGCATTTCTCTGACGCAGGAGTGGACCTCCGTCCTGAGGGACCCAATTTCAGTCTTCAGATCGGCCATAAAGGAGGTCATGAAGGCCTGCGTCACCGGTGGGGAGTCGGGCGGCGGTGGGGGCTTCCCCCCTGGCGGCGCCGAGGGCCCACCGGTGGGTGATGGCGAGCCCGCCTTACCCCACATAGAGGCTACTGACGCCCCTCTGGTCGTCGTGGGTGTGGGGTCCGGTTTACTCCCCCTGCCGCGTGTCATGGTCCACGGGGGCCGCACTCAAATAGGGGAAGTCCAGGCCGTGGAGGGGCCGCCGGAGCTAGGGTGGGCAGCGCACCTGAGAAGATGAGGCAGCGCGGAGGCAGTGGAGGCGGCGGAGAGGTGAGGGCTGCAGAAGGGCCACAGCAGGCCGGGCCGGTGTTCGCAGACGGGGGGCCTCTCGCAGGCTCGTGGTGTGTCTCAGTACCCCGGCGCCGGCCAGACCAGGGCCTCCTCCCAGCGTCGTGCCCAGCCGGTCCCACCGCAGCCGGCAAGGAGTGTCCAGGAGGGTCCCTGCCTCCCAGCGGTGGGGAGTTCAGTGGCAAGGGGCAGCAGGCAGTAGAGATCCCGTAGGGCCCCGTGCGAGTACAGCAGGGTCACCCAGTCCGGGGTCCGCCAGGCGTGGTAGGGTCGAGTCTCGGCGGCAGGGTGGCCAGGGATCGGTTGCTGCAAGGCTGGGGCCCACCAAGGCCCAGGGGTCGCCAATGCACCGCGGTCAGCAGCGCGCCAGGCCGCAGTCCATGTGTCCAGGGCGGCTGGGGGCGTTCAGGCTGGGACCGTCGGTGTGTGGGGTCGGCCCGCCGTCAGAGGTGGGAAGTGGCGGGAAGAGCAAGCGTCGGGTCCCCCGGGAGATGGCAGGCGGGGGGGGGCAGCGCGCTGCAGCTCACCGTCTGGGCCCAGGACGGGCGATGAAGTTCCGACCAGGATTCGGGGGCCGCCGGCAATCTCACGGGTCAGGGCCTGGGTTTCCCGCCAAGGCCGGGGGCTCAGGTAGGAGCGGCGTCCGGGCCGCCGCTGTGCCTCCCGCTGGTGGCAGCCCGGCAGTCCGGCTCCAGCAGCTCCGGCGCGGCTCCGCCGGCGACAGACCGGGTCCGCTGCACCCGCACGGCCACAGGTGAGGCCAGGAGTGTTCCGGTGTCCCCTCTGGGCCGCAGTGTCGGTCTCCTCCCCAGGGGCTCGTCCCGACACCACAGCAGCAGCCTCAGGGCAAGATGGCGGTCTGCGACCGTTGGTGAAATCCCCGCCGGCTGGCGGTGTGGCCGCAGGAGCTTTCGCGGCCGCGCCTCTCCGTCAAAGAGGGGCACCAGCAGGGACCGTGATGTGTGGGGGTCCCCCGGAGTGATCACCCCCCGAAGACTACGCTGAAGCAGGCGAATTAAAGCAGCGGGGCGACGGAGCTCAAGTGAGACACGTCTGCTCACATCGCCGCCGTAGCCACCGTTTTGCTTCTAGAATTTTTAACAAAAAGAATGGAAGGAGATCATCGTCAACAAGACAACGTGCAGTGCACATTGCATCCCCAAGTTTTGCAGTATTGTGTTGCGAAGTTAGGGTTGGAAGAACCCTTGGTTCCTCGCCCACAAGTTCAAACTGAGATAATAGCCGTACCTTTTTATAGATGTTACTTCTGGGCCATCATATTGGCCAGACAATACCGCGCCTTCGGTTCTCTACAGTACGGGGATCAACCCTTTCGTGGTGCCCGAGGACAGTTTTCACATTTTATTCCAAGAGGTTCTAGCCAGTATCTGGTATACAACTGTATTATTCGACTCTAAATCGTATACAGGAAGTCGTTTTTCCAGGAAACTACGACTTACTTTAGAGCCCACCCTTAGTCCATTCCAAGTGGGATAAGGCTGGAATATCTCTGGGATTTAATTTGGTCACCGATGCCATTTATCTGTGGGGAATTCTAATTGTGATGCCATAAGGGCATGCTCTAGAATTTGGCTATTTCTTTTCTGCTACGTCTTCATAGTGACCGCATTCACCTCATCTACGTGAGTCATTCTCAAATTGACTTATGGATACATCAGGGACCGTCGGAGTGGTTCTGAATCTAATAAGGAGTTAGGTTTTTTCCTCTCAGTTCCTCATCAACTAGCTGGTCAGAAATGTAGCGCCGGATTTTTTTGTCATCTCTGCGCAAAATTTTTCAAATGTTGTACCTCAAAAGGTTTTTCAAATGTTACTGCCAGAGGACCTGACAAGTGCACTCGACCTCCAGAGTGTCAAGGTTCAGGTGCCAATCCTTCCACAGCACGGGACGTGGCTGCTCTTTCCTCTAAGTTATAATCATTTTCTATCACAGGCCTATCTTTTTAGGACTCTCGGTCCACTCCACGTGATTCTTATCTAGATTCTGGCAGCCTATCTGTGTCTGCAATACATACGCATTCATCATTTCTGAGACAAGTTTATTTAAGAAGGATCACTCTTCTTAATAAGCAATCCAGTGCTTCCAGACTTTGCAGTCACTGTTTCAATGCCTGTTTTTTATCAATATACCATGTCAAGTCCTAATTATTCCTAGTTACGACACAGGATTTTCTAGGAACAACAATCAATGCAAATCCAGCAAGGGTGTTTTGTCTCTTGCGAATGAGAAGCCTGCAGCTCTTTCTTGCTGTTTCTTTTACGTACATTACAGCCTATTTCATTAGATTCTCGAAATTTCAACTGGCCATGACCTCCACCTGCATCCTGTTGGTGTCCTTCTGCACAGGATAAAGCTGCTAAAGCAACTGCATAAGCAGTGGTTTCAGGTCTCTGATTCATCTTAGGATCTCATTACAATCACTCCTCGATGCGAGAGGTTTTTTCTTGGGTGAATCCAAGACAGAAATTTGTACACAAGGTGTGTTTTTTCCTTCAAAAAGTTTTACATTGCACAATCACCATAGACGCATCCCTCGGGAATTGGGGAGCACTCTTTTAGGGGCTGAAGGTCTACGGGAAATGGAGCCCTCATATAAGGGGCTTGGTACATCACTCTGCTGAGCGAAGAGCCATATTCCTTGTCCTCCAATTTTGTTACGCAATACTTTCAAGGAGACAACTGTACTGTGGAGCATAGACAATACAACTGGTATGCACTATGTCACTAAACACAAGGGGCTAGATCAGCTTTGTTGCCTCAGGAAGCCTGTGATCCATGGGCATGAGCGATACAACGCACACTCAACTTTCTGGCGATTGCATGTTCCTGGTACAAGAAACAGTCTGGCAGGCACTCTCAGCAGGACGACAATTTCCACTCTCGAGTGAGTTTTCTTCTACGGACGGTGGATTCAAATTTCGGCAGAGGGGTGCATCCAGATCTGGTCTTTTCGCGACCAAGAGGAACAGCACATACTGGTTCTTTTCAAGTTGGCATCCCCACAAGGATTTACAGGGATATGCGTTTGTCGTCCAACTGATCTCAATCTGCTTCCATTTTCCACCGATACCTTTGGGTCTCAAAGTTCTGCGGAAGAACAAGATAGAGTGGTGTTGAGGGTTCCTCTTTACCCCTGATGGCTTCACCAAGACTGGTTTACTGAGTTTCTCTTTTTGCCAGTCGGAGTGCGAATCAATTCGGTCGTGTCCACCTCCGGATCTATTTTTCTTCCAGAGCGGCCAGGTTTATCACCCGGAACAGCCATTTTTGAGGTCAGCGGCCTGATTACCTTTGGTTCGCCCATCTAAACATCCCTGCGGTTTGCAAGGAAGTGTTAGCCATAACAGGGACAAGGTCTCAAATGGAAATGTTTTTTGCGGTATCTGATATTGTTCGGTTGTACTTCATCCTTTTACTAGGATTGCCTCATGCAACTCTACTAGTTTTTTACTGGCAGCAGCTCCAGATGCCGACGAGATGGGACCACATCTTTTTATTCTTCAAAAAATATAAATCAATCCTCCAAAGGAATTTTCAGAATGTTTTTTCTACGCCAGTTCGTCCATTACCATCGAGACATCTCAATGTGGTCATAGCGCAGTTCATGTGCTATCCTTTGAACCTATCCTCAGTGATGATCTAAGATGACTTAGAAAGGTGTCATTTTCTTTTTTATTGGCTTTGACATTCCTCTATTAGAGTCAGTTAGGTTCAGGTCTTATCGATTCTTTAGCCTTTTCATACAGTTCACGATAACTCTGTGCGGATTATACAGCAATTCTTCAAAGGATTGTTTCGTATGTTTCCGCCGGTGCGGAAACCTCCTCCTACATGGCATCTGAATGTCGTACTAACTCAGCTCATGCGAGCCGATCCATAAGGTGGACCTGAAATTTGTAACATGGAAAGTGTCATTGTTACTAGCTTTAACATCTGCTAGAAGGGTTAGCGATATTCAGGCATTCACATCTAAATCGCCTTTCATCCAATTTACCACTGACTCGGTAGTACTACGTACTAATCCAACGTACATGCCAAAAGTGCCTTTGGATTTTCATCTGAATGAGCCGGTTGTTCTCAAGACATTCTTTCCAACCCCACAGTCTCCGGCTGAACGAGCACTGCATTCGTTGGATATTAAGAGATGCCTCAAGTTTTACCTATCAAGAACCTCTACCATCCGCAAGACAGACCAGCTGTTCGTGGCTTATGGGCGGCAACGCCAGGGCTGTGCAGTTTCAAAACAGACCATTGCTAGATGGGTCTCCTCTACAATTGGACTTTGTCATCAGCAGGCTGGTAGACCCTTACAGGCCTTGCCTAGAGCACATTCTACAAGGGCGGTTAGCTCTTCCACTGCCCTTTTTGCTGGTGTGCCTCTTCGACAGATCTGCAGAGCTGCTACGTGGTCTAGCAGGCACACCTTTACTAGATACTACTGTCTAGATTCAACAGACGACGCAGATGCTTCGGTTGGAAGAGCAGTGCTGCGTTATCTTTTCAAATAAGGTGAGCCTCTGTTTCCTCCTCCTCCTCCTATATGCTCTTTAGACGTTCTTTCAGATTCGATGCTTATGGTATAACTGGTATTCTGTTATATATATATGTATATATATCTGCATTTGATACTCTGACGTCTACGAGCCTTATGTTAGGAGTACTGCTTACTATTCTGATTCAGGCATGTGAATCTATGAAAGACACCCCTAATACTGGAGAAGAACAATAGTTACTTACCTGTAAACAGGTGGTTCTCCAGTATTGGTGTCTTTCATAGATTCACATGCAACCCGCCCGCCTCCCCCCAGAGACTCACTCAGGCATTTTAGGGTTTCACTCCCGTGCGAGAAAATCTGAGAGCCTGAGCCTCTGGGGCGGACATTCTGGTGGGTGCTGTCGCCTGATTGGCCGCAGTTTGGACTAATACATAACGACTAGGATAGTCACTAATGTGGAAGTTTTTTCTACTGTAGCTGGTGCTACTTTACTTCCTGGTTTGGTATCTCTGATATTTGCTATAAGTTTTATGGCATTTATTGCTTTTATATATACCGTGGGACTCCCACTCCGACGACGGGGAATGATTCAGGCATGTGAATCTATGAAAGACACCAATACTGGAGAACCACCTGTTTACAGGTAAGTAACTATTGTTCTTTTTGAATGTACTGAAATCATATTGCTTAAGTAATCTCTTTTTTAGCAAACTATGTTTTATGTACTTTTTTCTCTTATTCGTGGTATATGGTTTTAATGAAAACGTACACAATAAAAATGTAATTCAAAATTCACGTCTGCTCCAAAGAACTAATAAAAAGGCTGGCCTTAAGAGAGCTGTTTTTTGTTCACATATTTCTTCTTCTAGTAATCTATGTGCATTCCTCTTGAGCTGATGTTCATCTGTGTGGTGCACTGGTTCTGTGTTTGAAGGAACGAGCGCTGCGTAGCATGAGCATGCGCTGGTGGGGTCCTAGAAGGCATTCATGGTGTAGGTAGCCTTCGGGTGGGGCTTTTAGCAGCACTGATAGAGACAGCGCCACAAACCACTAAATTGGAGAAAACAGATGAGGTGGAGAGGTGTCGGAGAGTGCTGGATTGGCGCCAAACAACATAGGCACTGGCGGAAAAGGCATGAACATTCCACATGATCCCACAGGGAGCAGAAGGTGCACCTGAGAGGTTCCCTGCACTGAAAAAGATCTCAAACATGGTGTTGAGAAATGCCACCAGGTTTGAGCCTGGAGCTGGAAAATTGTGGATGGTCGGCATCGGCGCTTAAGGACTCTCACGTTAGGCCGCTACAGCCACTGGTTTCAGGGGAGGCGCCAGAAAGAATCTGCCGGTGGCTGAGAATGCTAAAGGCATACTAACTCCAGCTGCAAGGATGAAGATCCTGTGGGAGTCCGGTGAGATCGAGGTAACTTACCTTTCATGCAGTGTTTCTTGTGCCTGCTCGAAAAATGGGAACTCCCATCCTCTGGATTAACACTGGACCTGATTGTCGTAACAGGCCTGTGCCATAAAAAATGTGGCTTAGCTCTTTTTAATTGCCTTTGGGGTGCATACTGTTGCAGGATTTAAATAACGTGGACTTGTGATATAACCCCAGGAACCACAGGCAAGTAGGGTGAGAGTTTGTAATGGACATCTGTCCCTCACGGCCCTACGGGGTCTCACAGCCTGATTGCTTTACGGGAGTCATTCATAGCACTACATAAAATAAAACAAATTTGAGGAACTGATACACAAAAAAATAAAATAGATTGGGACAAAGAACTGCATCGAAGGTGCGGAAGAAAGGGAACCAATGCTGTGGTGACACGCTGTGGTGACATCACCGGACATCAATTCTAGCGTGGATACAGAGCCAATGCCTCCTCTACCTGCATCGAGAGCTTTGGAGTTTCTGGATCTTACCTGACGCCTGTGATTATTTAGCAGGTAAGGTACCTAAAGGTAGAAGTACCAATCAGAAACAAGCCTTATGCTTTCCTCATCTGTTTTAATAAATAGATCTCGGGTGATGGAAGAGAAGGTAACGTCTCACTATATCACTCCGGAACAGTGGATCTTTGAAGCAGTAGCAGCATTGGGCCAGACATGAAACTCACTCACTGTAAGCCATTGGAGAGCAAATGAAATGTGGTCACTTTTCCATTGTCCATCAACAAATTAGCTGCTTTATTTAAAAAAAAGCTGGAGCTTGCCAATTGCAATGAAAACATAGCATGGTACTGAATGTTTCAGTCGTCTAGAAAAAAAGTCAGTGGTAGCTACTACGGTTTGACTTGAATAAGGAAGGAAGAGTTAAAAACTATATGGCATAAAAAAGGTGCTGGCCATAGCTTCTGCTTCAGAGCCAAAAGGAACGCAATGTAGGATTTAAAACCAAAGTTTTTCTAGGCTTAACATTAGCCCATGGTGCAAGGTCAAAACCAAGAACACCAAAACCATTCACTGTTGACCTTAAGGATCCTCTGCCCTTAAGGATCGGCTCAGTCTTTTTAGAATATAGTTTTAAAATACAATACTCCATCCAGCTAGCCCCAGGAGACATGCAGTTCTGTAATAGAGTAGAAATTTACATCTGATCCTTGTTACTTATGACAAAGACTAGGGTAGCAATGGCATACATACTGAGAAAATAATGAAAGAATCAACAGATTTGCAAAAAGCCACATGCAAATGTATATGCCATGGAACACTTGATAATGCTGAACATTATTACAAAAAGAGTTAGAATTTTACAAAGAGAAAACTTCATACAGTCCAGGATCAAAGCATGGAAACTGGGGCATCGTGATAAATATGGCTCCTACATCAAATGGGACATGCACATAGATGCTGCTACCATGGGCCTCTATATACTGCTTATCCAGAATGAGACAGAGCTTATTCAGTTCTACCCTCTTACCAAAATGTCATCTACAAAATATCTCCTTCTATTAGCTATGGGCTCTGACACACCGACTAATATCAAGCTGCTATGAAATGGACATTAAGAAGATATTTTCAGCAGATGGTCGATTGGAAAAATGTTTTGATTATCACAAGAAATATCTATTGCCAGGAACTGGGTAAACATCTGCAAAAAAGTATGAGTCAACGTAGAACAAGATTAAACTATTAGGCTTCAGAGTTTCTTTGTCACTTGGAATCAGAAGGTGGTGTTTGGGTCTTCCCTTAAAAAGGACACAGTAAACACAGCAGACTAAACTGCGTCTTGTGGCTTAAATTGAAGGTGATATTACAATACAACACCTGACTACACCATCAAAAGGAATTGTTTAAAGTCTGCTTCGGTTATGACATAGCTCAAATCTTTAACCACTACAGTAAGTGATCAGCACAGTGAGCTCTCTTTCCATAACTAAAGGGTAACACAGCAATGCATTAAAGCTTTGCACGCAATACCAATCTGATGAATATGCCTTCTTTTCCCGCTT
Organism: Lissotriton helveticus; assembly: GCF_964261635.1. Classification (NCBI taxonomy): domain Eukaryota; kingdom Metazoa; phylum Chordata; class Amphibia; order Caudata; family Salamandridae; genus Lissotriton; species Lissotriton helveticus. The sequence continues at coordinate 382,671,194 of NC_136067.1, read as the reverse complement.
TCCCTCAGCCCGCATGTTGTTACAACAACCGCGTTGTAACAAAGCAATACCACTACCCCGCAAGTCGATACAACAACTTGCGGAGGGGGGCGCTGGATGTTGGAATAGTATAATTTACTATTCCCACTCCAGTCTGTGCGGACAGTAGGGAAAGTGTTGGATTTTAACTCCAACACCTTCTCCCCTCCTCCACAAGTCGTTGTAACGACTTGCGGGGTAATGGTATTGCGTTGTTACACCGCGGTCATTGTAACAACCGCGTTGTGACAACATGCAGGGTGACGGATGAGGGGTGACTGATGTTTACCCAATCTGATATGTAATCATATATTCTGTATAGATGAATTTGTATTCATGTTAGAATAATAAAAGTAAATAGATAGGGCAGCAAAACACTAAAAGTTCTGCATCCTTGCTACATAACATGTATAGATCATTTTACAGGATAAACATACTAACATTTGTGCAATTTCTCCAAACTTGAGGCTCGATAAAAATCCAGATTAAAACGTATTGCCTCTAATTTTGACTTGATCATTTCACAAAAGGTTACTTACCACACAATGTACAAGAATGCTGAGTGGAATCCAAAACAGAAGTGAGAACACTATGACAGAGCCAACTATGTTATCCGCTAAAAACTTTCCTGTTAGAAGTTAATGATAAGAAAAGAAAATCAACAGCAGGCAAAAACAGTAGTACATATTTGATGTCTTGACAACACAGTTTCATCAGTATATTTGAATACAGGTTTATAAATATGCACTTTATAGTTTAATAATGAACACATATAACATTTATGTTGTCCTGCCCTCTAACCTGATCGCCACATAAAAGTTTCCCATAACTGGATTAAGGAATGTAATTGAGAACAGGGTGTTGAAGTTATTATCTGCTCCTATGTCGAGAAACGGAGGACAAAACTACATGCTATTCCACCTGCTTATATAAATATGTGTGAATATTAGTGTTGATAAACTTTCTAAAAGGCTCCTCATTTGGTCACTTGTTACCCTAAATTCGAATAAGAGAATATTTCCTCTTTAGAAATCCATCCCTGCCATCTTTTCAGTCAGAGGTAGTAAAATGTAATGGAATTAATTAGTTTTTTATTAATTATCAGGTTTGTATTTTGCTGTTTGATGCCTTTTGGTTACTTCTGAGGATTGATAACATCCAGTTTCATGAAAAACAAGATGCAAAGACCGTTCTTGTCTGGCCGAGTGGGCACTGCAGTTCAATGTATTTTGGAGGTGCCACTTAAGCAGCGACGACCTTCTAAAAGGCAAGCCTGAATAGTTCTGTCTAAAAATATTTCCTGAATCGTAAATCGTCTGGTTCAGGTCTTTGAGAGGGGCTAGAGCATTCCATTGTTTAGGGCCGACCACTCTAAGGGATCTTCCCCTATGTTTCGATATCTCTCAAAAGATCGCTAATGGATCGGGTGGGTAGATGCAGATCCGAGGTGTCTAGCTTGATTGTAGTGAGAGGTCAGTTTCTGCATGTAACTAAGCCTTTGCCGCCCCAGTAGGCCTTCTGAAAGGTGCAAAGGATTTTGAATGTCATCCTGGCATACAATGGAAGACTGTGAAAAGCCTTCAGGGCAAGCTTACCGTGTTCGTACTTGCAAAGATTCAAGAACAATTGTGGCTTGTGGTACAGTTGGTTTCGACAGAGTGCATCTTTCTCTATACTCATTACTGTACTTTTCAATTTGGCTTGATTCTAATAGCCTGAATGCTCCCACAATAAGAATCTTGTTGTCCGTTGTCACTCGTGTTTGCACCTGAAAGAACATTTGGATTTAATATCTACTATTCAAGCACTAATTTAGAATTCTTTCTGCTCCTTGATGGCTGTCTTCTTTCCAACAGTAGTAGTAATTATTTTTCCTCCTTGTTTAAGACACTCAGAATTTACAGTTATTTTCTTTTTGCTTCTTGTCCCTACCTTAGCATGGCTAATATGTTCCCGTTTCAAATAAATATTTTCAGAGAGGGCAGGATGACCAGATTTGCTTACTTGATTAGTTAATTCTTTTAAACATAGTTTACAATCTGAACACTTTGAAGTGATGGAATCACAAAGGAAGTGCTTTATCAGAATGTAGGGAAATAATATTGGGCAATTCCAGTGCAAAACTGCAATTATTTGACATTAACATTTTCGTGCAAGTTCTGACCAGTCATGACGTACACAAGCTGGATTAGAGGCTTTAAACCCATCCTACTCAATATTTACACACCTACTTTAACCGACACAAACACTGACACTTCTAGAGGACATTTTCTGAAGACAACATAGCAAGCAAGATGAATGCTAGCCTTCTTTTTATTTGTGTGAAATTTTATGAGAACCTTTTGTTTCTGATTTTAAATAATTACTCTCTTCTTTTTGTTTTCACACTTGCAAAGATATAGCTCGAGGATAATATACACATAATAAAAATTTCATCATAGTGTGCACTTCCCTCAGGTGGATCTCAAAGTGAAACATGAATCAAACAACAAATCATATAACATTTACACAGTGGTGGTATACGAGTCCTATGTGATGTAGTCTTCTTCACTTAGCAGCGCAGTTCACTTAATTCCAGAAGTGCATTGTGTACCTTATTTAGAGTCCAACCAAAGCCAGTCAGTATGGGACGTACTGGATCCTCCCCAACAAGATTTCTTTCATGAACTATATTCTTAGTTAAGGATGCCCTCATGTAAAACCTCCAATGCAGATACTCCAAAGTAATATACATGGCATGATCTTAAGCCCCTCAAATCTTTCGCTCCCATCCACCTCCTGATTATTATTTAGGGTGGTCTTTTCTGTCATAGTTTTAAATTCTAACAGTAATTCATCTCAAGTATGACACATTTATGCTCCCTTTAAACCCTCCCTCCTTTCCACATGAAGCAGAGCCGATCTATTCCAGCCCATTTCAACACATCAGTCTTTCAAAGGCATGGGATGACTTCCAGGCCAAGCAAAGCCTCTTTCTGTCAACAAGAGGACCAGATCAATGGAAAATGCTACTTACCAGTGTTCATCTGGTCTTGGCATGTAGGGCTGCAGATCCACACACTAGTGCATAGATCGCCATCTGGTGGTGGGCCTGGATGATTACACTTTGTTGTTGTCTTGGAAGAGTCTTTGTCAGGTAGAGGACTCCTCCTGTGGAGCATAATGCGCATGGGCATCGACTCCATCTTCAGATTGTTTTTCGCCATTCGGAAAATGATGGAGTTGTATGAGAACAGAAAAAGATATGTATAGTGTATCTAATTAAGATATTACTGGAACAGATATAGGTAGCCGGAGAGGCGGGTGGGCTTGTGTGGATCTGCAGCCCTACATGCCAAGAACAGATGCATACTGGTACGTAGCATTTTCCATTCGAGGCATATGGGCTGCAGATCACACACACTAGTGCATAGATTGCATAGCAGTTCTCTCCCTTAGCGGCGACCAAAAGTATATGTTGCAGTAGTTTGAAATAGTGTTTTGAGTACAGCCTGGCTCACACTAGCTTGTTGTTTTGCTTGTACATCTACACAGTAGTGCTTTGTGAATGTGTGCGGTGTAGACCATGTAGCTGCTTTGCAGATATCATCTAAGGGAATATTTCCTAAAAATGCCATAGATGCCCCTAGTTTACGGGTGGAATGAGCCCTATGGGGAATGGATAGAGTGCGTTTTGCCTTTCGGTAACAAATTTGAATGAATTTGACAATCCACCTTGCAATCCCAGTTTTTGAAATGGGATTACCTTTATGTGGAGGAGAAAAGGACACAAACAACTGTTTTGTTTTACGAAATGGCTTTGTCCAATGAATATAGTAGAGCAGAGCTCTTTTGATATCTAATGTATGGAGAGCTCTTTCAGCAACTGTCTGGGGTTGAGAGAAGAATACTGGCAACTCAATAGACTGATTGAGATGGAACGGTGAAATGACTTTTGGAAGGAATTTGGGGTTTGTCTTTAGAACCACTTTGTTGTGATGGAGTTGTAGAAATGGTTCCTGAATTGTTAATGCCTGGATCTCAACTCTTCTGAGTGAGGTGATCGCAATTAAAAAGGCATCAATTACAAAGGCAACTTTCCATGAAAGGAACTGTAATTCACACTTATGCAAGGGTTCAAATGGAGGACCCATAAGTCTAGTGAGAACAATGTTTAGATTCCATACAGGGGATGGTGGTACCCTGGGAGGAATTATTCTTTTGAGTCCTTCCATGAATGCTTTGATGGCAGGTACTCTGAATAATGACAGATGTTGTCTGTTTTGATGGTAAGCTGCTATAGCAGCAAGATGTAACCTGATTAAGGAGTATGCTAAACTACATCTTTGTAGATGGAGCAGGTAACATATGATGTTTTGGATGGAAACATCTAGTGGGTAATGTTGTTATTTGTTCAATACACAACAAACCTTTTCCACTTGGCTGCATAGCATGCCCTAGTGGTGAGACGCCTAGCTTCTTTTATAACATTCATCCAATCAGGCGAAAGATTGAGATATCCAAATTCTAAGACCTCAGGAGCTAAATCGCTAGGTTGAGCTGCATTGTGTCGGGATGCATGATCTCTCCATGATTATGTCAGTAGGTGTGGAGAGAGTTTTCATTTTTTATGTGGTACTACTGAGAACTCCAGTAGCGTGATGTACCACGTTGTCTTGCTCACGTTGGTGCAATGAGAATCAATCTGAGGGAGTGTTGCTGTAACTTGCGCACCACTAACGGAATCAGTGGGAAAGCGGAAAAGCGTACGCAAATCTGTTTGACCAACTCATCCATACTGCATTGCCTTTGGACAATGGGTGTGGATACCTGGCGGCGAAGCTCGGGCATTTGGAGTTGAGGTGTGTGGCGAACAGATCTAGGTCTGGTTGGTCCCATTTGTGAAAGAAAGGCTGAAAAACTTGAGGATGAAGTTCCCACTTGTGTATCTGTTGTCTTTGACGACTTAACAGATCCGCAACTTGATTGTGAACTCCTGGTAGATGCTCTGCTAAGAGAAAGATTTTTTGAGGAATGGCCCACCTTCATATGCTCTGCACCAGCCGGGAGAGCTGTAAGGAGTGTGTTCCTCCCTGTTTTTGGATGTAGTACATGGCTGTCATATTGTCTGTGCGGACTAATACAGCCTTGCCTGACAGGTAATGTTGGAATTACTTTAGAGCTAGAAAAATGGCTAGCAACTCCAGATGGTTTATGTGGAGTAGCTTTTGTTGTGGTGTCCACGTGCCCTGTACTGTGTGCTCTGCTAAATAAGCTCCCCATCCTGTAAGGGATGCGTCTGTGGTTAGCACCACTTGTGGAACTGGCTCTATGAACGGCCGGCCCTTGGAAAGGTTTTTGGTGTTCCACCACTGCAGAGAGCAATGTGTCCGGTCGTCCACCACCACCAGATCTGTTAATTGTTGTTGAGCCTGGTTCCACTGGCTTGCCAAGCACTCTTGCAGGGGTGCATTTGGAGTCTTGCGTGTGGCACTATGAAGATGCAAGATGCCATCATTCCAATTAATTGCATGAACACTCGAGCTGGTAGTGAGTGTTGTGGTCGAAATTTTTGTATAAGAGCTTGAAAACTTTGTATCCTTGCTGGATTGGGTAATGCAAGTGCTTTGGAGGTATCTATTGTGGCCCCCAGATACTGTTGAGACAGGGATGGTTGGAGATGTGACTTTGTTTGATTTATCATGAATCCGAGCTTGTGTAGCAGGTGAATGGTCTGATGTGTGTGCTGCACACACTGGTGGTATGACTTGGCTTTTATTAGCCAATCGTCGAGGTACGGGAAGACATGGATGTTGTACTTTCTTAAGTGTGCTGCTACTACTGTGAGACACTTTGTGAACACTCTAGGTACAGTAGTTACGCCGAAAGGAAGTAACTTGAACTGGTAATATTGCCCGTCCAGTATGACCCGAAGGTACTTTCTGTGAGCTTGGTGGATGGGAACGTGGAAGTAGGCGTCCTTGAGATCTAGGGTGGCAAGGAAGTCGCTTTGTTTTAACAGAGGAAGGACCTGCTGTAATGTGACCAAATGGAAGTGGTCGGATTGTATGTAAAGATTTAGGGGTCTCAGGTCTAGTATAGGTCTGAGGGAGCCGTCCTTTTAGGGGATAAGAAAATATAGGGAGTAAACTCCAGTATTTTGATGGTGTACAGGAACTGGTTCTATTGCATTCTTTTGCAGTAGAGAGGCAACTTCTTGTTTTAGGAGTGTGAGATGTTCCTGGGATATGGGACGCTGTTTGGGTGGTATTGTTGGAGGAGTGGAAGTGAGCTCCAGGCAATAACTGGACGGAACTATTTGTCTCACCCACCTGTCTGCTGTGATGGAGTTCCAGACAGGTAGGAACTGTTGTGATCTCCCCCCGACAGGAGTGGAATGGTCTGGGGGGAGGGGAGGGAAGTCACTGCTTGGGAGTGGAGGCATTGCGGTTGTTGTTACCTCTGCCTCTACCTTTAGTGTTGTTTCCACTATATCCTCCTCTGTAATAACCTCTATTGGGCGAGGATTGGGTGGGTGCCTTGTAGGAAGAGGAAGCACTGCCTGTTTGAAAATTTTTGTAGGCGCCCCTGTAAGAGGAGCGAGGAAAGGACGCTCTAGGAGTTTGAGTTTGTAAAGCTCCCATGGATTTTGCTGTGTCCGTAACTTTTTTCATATTTTCCAGTGCACTTTCAACTGTAGGACCAAAAAGATGTTGCTGGTCAAAAGGTTGATTAAGGATGCTGGTCTGTACCTCTGGTTTGAAACCAGAGATGCGGAACCAGGCATGCCTACATAACAGTACGCCTGTATTTACTGCTCTTGAGGCTGTGTCAGCAGTATCTAAAGCACATCGGATTGAGGTATTAGTAAGGCCTTATCTTCCTGTATTAAATCAGAATCCCTGGTCTTATATTTGTCTGGCAAATGTTGCATAAGTGTTTTAAGCTCATCGTAGTGAGCGCGATCATATCTTGCTAATAGGGCTTGAGTATTAGCAATTCTCCAAACATTGGCTGCTTGCGAGATGATACGTTTGCCTGAAGCATCTAAAAGTTTAGACTCCTTATCAGGGGGTGGAACATCCCCTGTTGTCTGTGAATTAGCTCTTTTCCTGGCGTTTGAGACTACCAATGAGTCTAATGGCAACTGGCCTTTGATGTATGCTGGGTCAGTTGGAGCTGCTTTATACTTTTTCTCCAATCTGGGATTAATTACCCTGGCTCTGACTGGGTCTTTGAACACCTCTGGTGTGTGTTTTACCACTCCCTTAAGCATTGGTAATGTGGTTGTGGTTTTATGTGATGGTAATAGTGTGTCCATAAGGAAGTCTTCCTCTACTGGATCAGTGTGTAGATCTACCACATGAAAGGTGGCTGCCCTATGAATGAGTTGCGTAAACCCTATAGTGTCATCTGGAGGGGATGGCCAAGAAGGGTATGCGTCATCCAGTGGCAGATCTGGGGCATCTGGCGCGTTATAATCTTCCCAGGGATCATCTGATGGACCAGGAATATTGTCTGGGTCATCTATGGGTTGCTCATCTTCTACCCCTCCTGAATAGTTATCCTCATCCCCATCATCATTTGCTGGTGCAGGGCTATGTGTGGTGGATGGTGAATGTGCAGGTGAAATGTCTAAATCTGGTAATTCTATCAGTGGTGAAGGTATTCTTATAGGAGAAGTTTGAGCATGCTTTTTGAGGGGAACTGGAGGTGTTTTAAGGGGGGTCCAGCTTCCTCTTTTCAGGCACTGTAATGATATGTCCAGTTTTTGGATGAATCAGAAGAGTCTTTTGTTTTGGATCTGGCTGGGAAAAGCTCTTCTGTGGAAGTATCCTTCTTCGGCACCGACTGGTCTTGCTGTTTAGAAGGTTTAGCAGTGTCTATTACAGTCTTTGGAGCAGATTTTGGTTTCGGTTCCAAAGACGTGCGGTCAGAATCCTTTTTGGTGTCGTGTTTGTTCGGATCGGGAATTTTTCAGTAACGGAGTTGGCTTTGGTTAGATATTTTTTGGTGCCGCGCTTGTTTTCGGCTCGATTGGTTTTGGTACCGAGGGTTGCTTCAGTGCCGGAGTTAGTTTCGGTTTAAGGACTTTTTGTTTGTCGGGACTGACAGGCTGACTCGAGCCTGAGTCGCCTAGAGGCTTTTTGGTATTCTTCGTTGCCGAGCCGGGGCGTCGGAAGTTTTTGGTCGGTGTGCACCAGGCCCTGGGCCCCGGAAGTGGAGGTGTAACCGAAGCCTGGCCCGGTATGGGGGTGTGAACAGGGTCGACGCTTGTACTCACGACCTGTTGACCAGCTGGTAGAAGATCGTCATCGTCTGATTGTCCTTCGGCTCCGGAAGCTGAATCCTCTGCTTCGGAAACTACGCCGTCCTGCTGTTGTTCTTCGGACTCTAGATAGATTGCAGCTTTGTCTATGACGAGAACTGGGGACGATGAAGAGGACTGCGCCATGACTCTTCGAGCTCGATGGTCTCTGATAGTTTTCATGGACCGGAACGAAGCGCAGGCCTGGCAATCTCGGCTCTCGTGCTCTGGGGACAAGCACAGATTGCACACCTCATGTAGATCAGCGTGGGGAAATGAATATGCTACTTACCAGTATGCATCTGTTCTTGGCATGTAGGGCTGCTAACATTCATATCTTAGCATTAGATCGCCGCCTAGTGTTGGGCTCGGATGATTGCACATTGTTGTCCTGGAAGAGTCTTCGAAGTATCCTGAGATAGGTGGCTCCTCCCCTGGACTACAGTGCGCATGGGCATCGGCTCCATCCCCAGATTGTTTTTCGCCATTGTGGCAGGAGATGGAGTGAAAGTGTAAAGGATGTCCATGCTAATGAATAAATACAATAGTATATCTGCAGCTGCGACAGGCACCGGGGAGGAGGGCGGGCGATATGAATGTTAGCAGCCCTACATGCCAAGAACAGATGCATACTGGTAAGTAGCATATTCAGTTCGAGGCATGTGGGCTGCTAAATTCATATCTTAGCATAGAATACATAGCAGTCCCTCCATCAGCGGCGGTTGCCCGTGCCAGCTGCAGAAACCTGAAAAAGTGTCTTGAGAACAGCCTGTCCTACAGCTGCTTGCTGCTTGGAATGCACATCAACACAGTAGTGTTTTGTGAAGGTATGTGGTGTGACCCACGTGGCTGCTCTGCAAATATCCTCTAAAGGAATGTTCCCTAGGAAAGCCATGGATGCCCCCAGTTTGCGTGTGGAGTGCGCTCTGGGGGGTATTGTTAAAGTGCGCTTGGCTTTCTGATAACATATCTGGATGCACTTAACAATCCACCTGGCTATCCCTGCTTTAGAAATTGGGTTGCCTTTGTGTTGTGGTGCGAAGGCAACAAAGAGTTGTTTTGTCTTTCTAAAGGGTTGTGTTCTGTCTATGTAGTACATCAACGCCCTCCGTACATCTAAGGTATGAAGCATTCTTTCCGCCACCGTTTGCGGGTTTTGAAAGAATGCTGGTAAGTCGATAGTCTGGTTAAGATGAAACTGTGACACCACCTTAGGAAGGAATTTAGGGTTAGTGCGTAGCACTACCCTATTTGGGTGAATTTGAATGAACGGCTCTTGTATGGTGAGCGCTTGCAGCTCACTGACACGCCTCAGAGATGTAATAGCTATCAGAAAGGCCACTTTCCACGTAAGGAATTGGAGCTCACACGAGTGCAGTGGCTCAAATGGTGGCCCCATCAGTCTGGTGAGAACGACGTTGAGGTTCCACACCGGAGCTGGTGGCGTTCTTGGGGGAATGACTCTCTTCAGACCTTCAAGGAAGGCTTTAATGGCGGGCACTCTGAAGACAGAGAGGTGCTGCCTGTTCTGAAGATAAGCCGCTATGGCTGAGAGATGTATCCTAATGGAAGTGTACGCCAGATTGCACTTGTAGAGATGTAACAGATAGCAGATGATGTTGGGAATAGATGCATCTAGTGGGTTGATGTCATTGGACGTACAGTAGATGACAAAACGCTTCCACTTAGCAGCATAGCATGCTCTAGTAGTTGGTTTCCTCGCCTCCTTGATGATACTCATGCATTCTGGAGGTAGGTTAAGGTATCCAAACTCTAGGACTTCAGGAGCCAGATCGCCAGGTTGAGCTGTCGTGGATCTGGATGCTGAATGTCTCCATGGTTCTGCGTCAAAAGGCTGGGCGTGAGGCGCAGTCTTTGATGCGGCACCACTGAGAGTTCGAGGAACGTGGTGTACCAAGCTTGTCGTGCCCACGTTGGAGCAACCAGGACGAGAGTCATGGAGTGCTGCCTTAGCTTTCTTGCGACCAGCGGTATTAGAGGGGCTGGCGGAAAAGCGTATGCAAATTTGCCTGACCAGTTCATCCATATCGCATTCCCCTGCGACTGTGGGTGAGGGAACCTGGCGGCAAAGAGTCGGCATTTTGCGTTCTCCTTTGTTGCGAACAGGTCTATCTCCGGATGACCCCACTGCTGGAAGAACGGGTGGAGAACCGAAGGGTGTATCTCCCACTCGTGCATCTGATGGCTGTATCTGCTGAGCAGATCCGCCATCTGATTGTCCTTGCCCGGGAGGTGTTCTGCCATGAGGAAAATGTTCCTCTGAATGGCCCACTTCCACATGCTCTGAGCCAGATGAGACAGCTGTGGCGAGTGGGTGCCCCCCTGTTTCTGAATGTAGTACATCGCGGTCATGTTGTCCGTCCGGACTAGCACGACCTTGTTGCTCAGATGTACAATGAAGGACTTGAGCGCCATGAAGATTGCCATCAGTTCCAGATAGTTGATGTGCATCTTCTGTTGCTGCGTCGTCCATAGTCCCTGCACTGTGTAAGTGAGCACATGTGCTCCCCAGCCCTGGAGAGATGCGTCCGTCGTCAGGACAATCTGCGGCACGGGCTCGTGGAACAGTCGGCCCTTGCAAAGGTTGTGTGGAGTCCACCAATGCAGAGAGTCGTATGCCCGACTGGTAACCAACACTAGGTCTGTCAATTGCCCACGAGCCTGTGTCCACTGATTCGCTAAGCACTCCTGGAGCGGGCGCATATGTAACCGTGCGTGAGGGACTATGAAGATGCAGGAGGCCATCATGCCGATCAACTGCATGAACACTCTCGCTGGCAGGGAGTGTCTTGGTCGGAATCGTTGGATCAGTGACTGAATGCTGTCGATTCTGACTTGGTTTGGCTGAGCCATGGCTGTCAGGGTGTTGATCGTAGCACCCAGGAACTGCCGGACATGTGCCGGCTGAAGATGCGATTTTGGGTAATTTAGGGAGAAACCCAGATCGTGAAGAAGGTGAATTGTAGTCGACATGTCTGCGGCGCACTGTTGCTCTGACTTGGCTTGTACGAGCCAGTCGTCTAGGTAGGGGTAGACATGGATATTCTGCCTCCTGAGGTGCGCCGCCACTGTCGCTAGACACTTGGTGAAGACCCTCGGGGCCGTAGTGACTCCGAAGGGTAGGACTTTGAACTGGTAGTGCCTGCCTTGAATAGTGAACCTGAGGTATTTCCTGTGTGACGGGTGTAGTGGAATGTGGAAATAAGCATCCTTGAGATCTAAGGTCGCTAAGAAGTCTCCCTGGTTCAGCAAGGGAAGAATCTGCTGTAGTGTAAGCATATGGAAATGCTCTGACAGTATGTACAGGTTGAGGGGACGTAGATCGAGAATGGGCCTGAGAGAACCGTCCTTCTTTGGAATAAGGAAGTACAGGGAATATACCCCTGTGCCTTCCTCCCCCACCGGCACGAGCTCGATTGCGCCTTTTTGCAGCATCGCCACCACTTCCTGCTGCAATAAGTGCAAGTGCTCTGCGGACATAGGCCTTTGCCTCGGTGGGATGTTGGGTGGAGTGGATGTCAGCTCTAGGCAATAACCATACTGGATTAGTTGTCGCACCCACCTGTCTGTGGTGATGTGTCTCCAGACGGGCAGGAACTGCTGCAGTCTCCCCCCGACAGGTGTTATGTGGTCGGGGGGCAGTGACAGAAAGTCACTGTTTGCTTGGAGTAGAGGTGCGGGAGCTGTTGTTTCCTCTGCCGCGACCTCTGTTGCTGTTATTCCTATAACCTCCCTTGTTCTGTTTAGTGAACGAGGATTGCGTTCCACCTTTGGAGAACTGGGATTGTTGCCCCATCTGTCCTCTGGTGACTCCACGTGCACCTGAGCGACGAAAATTGCTGCCACGAAACTGTTGGGACTGCAGGGCCCCCATAGACTTAGCAGTTTCCGTGTCCTTCTTTATTTTCTCTAGGGTGGTGTCAACATCCGGACCAAACAGACTATCAGGATTGACTGGCTGATTCAGAATTGTTGTTTGAATATCCTGCTTAAACCCTGAGATGCGTAGCCAGGCTTGTCTTCTCAGCATAACGCTAGTGTTGATAGCCCTAGCAGCTGTGTCCGCAGCGTCAAGTGCACACTTGATGGCTGCGTTTGATATTAGCTTTCCTTCCTCAATAAGCATTTTGGTGCCTTCTTGGAACTGTGGGGGCAGGTGTTGTATAACCTGTTCTAGGGTGTCGTAGTGCGCCCTATCATAACGCGCCAGGAGCGCCTGTGTATTCGCGATGCGCCAAAAGTTTGCCGCCTGTGCAGCCACTCTTTTGCCTCCTGCCTCAAGCACTTTGGACTCCTTATCCGGGGGAGGAGCTTCACCCGTTGTCTGGGAGTTGGCACGTTTCCTGGCATTGGCAACCACAAGAGAGTCCAGTGGCAATTGTCCCCGGATGTAGACGGGGTCCGCAGGCGCAGGCCTGTACTTCTTTTCAATGCGAGGGTTGACCACTCTCGCCCTTGTAGGCTCCTTAAAAATGTCCCCAGCATGTTTGAGAACACCTTTCAGCATAGGAAGTGTCTTTACTGTCCTTTCAGATATGGCAAAGGTGTCAAAAAGGAAGTCTTCCTCAACCGGGTCGGCATGCATGTCCACATCATGATTGGCTGCCGCCCGTTCAATTAGTGCATGAAATCCTGCTGAGTCCTCAGTCGGGGATGCACGTGCATTAAAGGTCTGCGGGTCTTGGCCCACACCTTGGGTGTTCTGGTCACCAGTGTCGTCGTAAGAATCTGGTTGTACATCAGGTTCATCGACAGGGAAATTGTACTGTTCATCCTCATCATATTCCTCACCCACAGAGTGTTCTGGGGAGGGAGTAGGGCTCCGTCTTGGAGGAGGCTGAATCGGTTCCGTGAGGCCTGAGGCGTCAAGGGGCACCCTCTTCTTTTTCAACGGGATGACGTAGGGGTCCACCGGCTCCGAAGTGATCTTCCGTTTATAGAGTGTCAGCTTGCCGGTGGCAGCATCGATGAAATGCTCTGAATCGTCTACCGATTCGAGTACACGACGTGGAAGAGGGTCAGGCAGCGAGGAACCCTGTTTCGGAGCCGATTTCGTCGAAAACGCTTTCGGCGCCTCCTTAGGTGGCAAGAGAAAAAGGAGTTTCCCAGAAGGCTTAGCCGGAGCGTCTTTTTGCGGCTGCGGTGATGGCATCGGAGCCGATGGAGCAAAGGCTTTCTCCCTGATTCTCTGCAGTGACTCCGCAATGGGGGACGGTACACTGCCAGTGGGTTTCGTCGCCGACAAGGATGCTTTGAGCGGTCCCTCGGATCCGACGTCCTCGCGGGCCTTGTGCGGTTTGGGCGCGGAAACCGTCTTCGGCTCCTCCGAATCTTGAGGCCGGGGCGCAGACTTCTTGGGCGTAGCCTCTTTGGAGCCGACCTTGGCGGGCTTGGACGGCGCCGGAGCCGCTGATCCGTGCCGACCATCTTTCTTGGGGGCCCCTTCCTCGGGCGTCGGCTTCGATTTCGGAGCATCGGAATCGACAGACTTCCTCGGCTTCTGCGGACCGGAGGTCGACGGAGCCGACGGGGTGACGGGCACCGACTTCTTCACAGGCACGGCAGCCATCTTAGGGACACTCGAGTCCTTTGGTTTCAGTTTCGATTTCGGGTCGGCCATTTTAGGTGTTGACGACCCCGACGGTTTCAGTTTCGGTTTCGAAACATCGTGCCCAGCAAGTGAGTCCGTAGCCGGGCCCGAAGGCGGGGCTGTGGCTTGCGGCAACGGGTCCTGGGTAAGGCCGACAGGCGATCCCGTGTCCCGGTCGGTATCCTCGAAACCTTCGGGGCAGAGCTCGTCCGCAGAGCTATCCGCCGCGGCCCCATAAATCTCATCGTCGTCTCCTACCTCTTCGACGTATTCGAGGACCTGACCCGCGACTCCGTCGTCGTCTCCCGGATCCGCCTCGACCTCCGTCTGTGATGGGGAGATTTGTAGAAGGTGACCCTGGACCTCTTCTTCCGGGTCGCCGAAGATGTTCTCCGGATCTGGGGCCGCTTGCCTAGCTTCCAAGCGCACCGCGCGCCGAAGCTTGAGAGTTTTCTTGGAGCGGAACTGTGCACAGGCCTTGCACTTGCCGTCGTCGTGGTCTGGTGAAAGGCACTTGTTACACACAGGGTGTAGATCGATGTGTGGGTACTTGGACCCACAGAGCGGGCAGTACTTGAATGGGCTCCGCTCCATGTCCGTAAAGGCTCGCTGTCGTGTCGCGATGAGAAGGCCTCAAAGTTTAGAAAGCGAAGAAAACTCCGCTTATTCCGGCTTCAAGAGACGGAAGACTCGAGACCGAGCGCAGACAATACCGACGCAAGAAAATCGAGGCCTTTTGGCCGGTAAAAGATAGTTTTACTTGGTTCCGACAGTAAGACGTCGAGACCACATCCGAACCCAATGGCGGAAAAAAACAATCTGGGGATGGAGCCGATGCCCATGCGCACTGTAGTCCAGGGGAGGAGCCACCTATCTCAGGATACTTCGAAGACTCTTCCAGGACAACAATGTGCAATCATCCGAGCCCAACACTAGGCGGCGATCTAATGCTAAGATATGAATTTAGCAGCCCACATGCCTCGAACTTTGTGTCCACACTGAGGGCACTTCTTGAAGGGTGTTCTTTCTATGAGCCAAAGGCCCAATGACGCAGTTGGGCCCAACGGCCCGATGATAGCTGGAATCGAGAACTGCAAAGTTTTTCAACAAGAGTAACAAGAAAAATGCGATCGAAGACGATACTGACGGTATGATGGAGGAATGGAAGTCGAAAGGAGATCGGTAACTGGACCGAACGATAAGCACATCCGAACCCGATGGCGAAAAAAAACTATCTGAAGATGGAGTTGATGCCCATGCGCAGTATGCTCCACAGGAGGAGTCATCTACCAGACAAAGACTCTTCCAAGAAAACAACAAAGTGTAATCATCCGGGCCCACCTCCACCACTAATGTGTGATCTGCAGCCCATATGCCTCGAACAAATGTGTTACTTGCTTTTTTCCCTATGACAGGGAATTAATCCCAATAAACATATTTTAGCCTTCCTCAAGTTTGCAATTCCTGTCACTTCAGTGGGAGCCTGTGTAGCTTCCATCAGTAGTCTGCAATAATTGGGCATTGCCATGCCATGTAATAAAATTCGGCATTCCCAGCTCCTCATCTGGGACAGGAGGCCTCCACCTCAGAATACATGCTTTGTATCATCTTGCGAGTGGCACTGCTCACTGCTATCACTGCTTTCCTATATGTTAGGAATTGTCCCCCTAGGACCATAGTGGCTGTGCACTAGGTCAGGGTATTGTCTGCCAGAATCAAGGAGTTCACCCACTGTGACTGCCCCAGCCTAAAATGATCCCATGGTGGTAGGCTTAGGGACTATCTAGGTACGTCCTAACAGTCCAGGCTATGAATTGGGATATTTGGAACATAAGTCACTTTACTGTCTTTTTTAACTAAATACTTCTTCATTCAGTTTCAATAAGAGTATCAAAAGAGACAGAAGTTATTTGTACAACTATTTTAGTTAACCATTTAGAATTTATTTAACTTTCCCATGTGTAAAAGAGACCTGATTTTTCTGCATGGCTGGCTTCAGAAGTACAAAAAACCTCCCAGTAAACCATGGCTAGATAGTGTCTTTACCAGATAAGGTGTTACACCAGGTAAGTGACTTGTTTGTCTGACAGAGACTTCTAGCTGCAGATTACTTACCTTATAATAGATACCCAAGCAATACCATCCCAGAGGTGGGACTGTGAAACCAATGAGCGCTATAAATGAAAGTGAATGGAGCGAAGAATTGCCTAATTGTTATTGTCCCAGCATCTCCTTTATCATAAATGTTTAACACAAGGAAAGGAGTGTTACTGTGTCTTGTCAATCTTCTGTGACATTTGCACCTGAGCTTACAGTTGAAGTTGGTATTCTCATGCGTGCAGAGAGACTAGTGCCCCCAGAAAGTCTTAGGGGTAGAATGATCAACGGTGAATATGAAGTCAAGCTTGGGAGAGCTCTCATAAAACCCAGTGTATGAGTGGTATTCTGGTGATCTGGCATGGATTCATTGAACAAGTGAACCGCGTATTGGTTGAGCGTGTTCAGTGGGCGATCACTAACAAGTGTGTTGTTATCAATGCTGTACGTTTAATGTTGTGGATTTATGGGGGAAGGGCAGTATTGTCTCTCCACAAAAGTTCTCATACCAGAAGTATGCCTATGAGGTTCAATTTGTTTCTATGGTTTATTTTTATCATTCACTTTTTAATGGCAAAGTTGATACTTAATCCAGCTTAATGTTAGCTGTGGACTGTTGTGTATAATCTTTAAGTAATGATTTCTTTTCATACTGTGCATTATATGATTTTTTACTTTGAGTTTTGTCATTTTATCGTGTTTTTTGTAAAATTCGGGGTTCATTATTGATAAGGAGAAAAGTCATATAGTATTCTCTAATGTGTTGTAGCTCTAGAATGTTGGTTTGAGGCATTACAACCGACTGACAGTTGGAGAGTCATTTGGACTTTCACCTGTGAGCACTGTGGGGCATCCTCTTACATTTACTTATCTTTTAAAAAATCTTCTGAAAAACAGCATGCTACAAACTTTTTCCTTCTCCTTCCATTCCCTGAAGATTGAAACTATGTCTGGCTAGCCTTTTGAAGCCTCTACTTTGAATTTGATCATTAGCACTGATAAAACTACTGGTCAGTTAGGCTTTTGCCTAAACTAACCGTTTCACTTTTGTAAATAGCTGGCAATATTTTTAGGTCTTGAGGCCAGTAGCATAGCAATGGAACCACGGGCACTAATGCAAGCAGACTAAATGGGTACCATGTAGACGGTGGGATAAAGGAAGAGTCATACATACGGTGAAGGGTGTTTTGCATTCTACTAGACAAGGTGCCAGTGCACCTCCTGCAGCAATGATAGCCGAGTACCTGCTTGAGGCATGGCATATGAAGGTTTTCCATCTGACTTCGGCTTTACAGCCATAGTTCCCCATATAGAAGCACTTTGAGAATAACTAATGTTTATTAGCTAAAAAAATTAATTAATTGTGCTACTTGATTGTGTGTGCTAGCCTAGGTTTCACTTTTGAGTGTATTGGATGTTATTTCAGGTACTACATTTGCTTTCTGCAAAAATTAATATTATTTCATTTTAATTGCTAGCTTGTGTCAGTTCTGCATAACATCACATTCATCCAAATGTAGAGGCTACAGAAAAAACATTGTTTTCATTCTCCATCATAGCAACAGGGCCTATAAGCACCACATTTTTTTTTACATTGGGAATAGTGTGAATCTTACTGATATATAAACAAACACGATTAATCTACTATCAGTTTACTTCTGAGATAGGTGACCAGTGATGCTCACGCTCTTAACAGCTTTCATATAGTATAGTTGGTATCTATAAATCTCTGCCAAATGCTTAGACACATCCAATTTCTATTTCGAGGGCTTAGCTGAAGTATATTGATAGAGCTATTTTGTGCTTCCTGGAAGACACCAATTTGAATTATGTGCTCTCTGACGTCAACTACATTCTGCATTTCGTCAAGGTGCTAAAATCTATATGTGGTAAATAGGTTGTGAAATTTGTGCAAATTATCATGGGTGAAGTAGATAACAAAACAATAGTTAATGGACTATTTTAAATGGGCAATAGTGTAGTGATATTTTTTCAAATCGAATTTTCATTTGAAAGTAATGCAATAATGAAATACTCTACCTACCAAAGGTGTTGATGCTGAGCTTATCAATGAAATCCCAAAATCTTTCAATCACATCTTGCACTTGTTTCTCACATTTGCCCTGTGCAAAGGTGAAAAGAACACAAAATGATGCAACAAGTATTTCTGCAATGTACTTATCTTTTTTGTTTGGCTTTGTGATGGTAAATCTGAATGAAATCACAGACAGTAGGCATTGGCTGAGAGCAAAGGGACTCTGTGGGAAAATAGTAACTTTAGGGACCACAATGGTGAGCTGTGCAAGTACAGCATTGTTAATCATTATACAGCACAATAATGGAAGAGTAAAAATATTAGAAAATATTAAATATTCGTTTTCAGAGCCATACAGACCTAATTTGAGAGCAAATTATTTATTAAGCAAACAAAGAGGTACATCATAACAATATTTTATTCACAGCTTTCAACATAATATACACTCTAAGTCAGGGCTTTACTGAATATCAGCCAGATTGCAGCATGTCACCTTAGCACGTCAGTTTTTGGAATCTGCATCATTGTGACTGGTGAAATGAGAACTCCACTACTAACGTCTCAAATGATTGCATCCTGTCTTCTCCAAACTATTGCCTCCTTTAGATATGCCTATCATGTCCTGGAGCCATTCCGACAGTTCACCCACCCTTCCGGCATCTAAAACTCCATACCCCCTTAATAGCAAACATGCGACTCCCTCGCAGACCACTACCACAACAAGATAGCAACCATCTATACCAACTTTGATCCCCAACCTACCGACCTCATCACCATCTCAACGTCACTACCGCTGACACTTGCTCACCACATTTGAACAACTCAGCACACCGAACACAACTAGACCACGTATCGCTCTGGCTAACTTGACGTTACCATGGTATGATGGTGGTATCGCCCTTCCAGACATTAGGCGATATTATTGGGCTTCTCAATTGGCGGCCATAAACCTGGGTACGTATGGGCCTGGTTCAGACCCGGGTTACGCAATGGATAGATGGCTTCTCCAAGGTGGTAACTACAATAGAGCTTTATATGCCAAGTCGGCAAGGAAAAGTTTGACAGGACCCACCAATGTGGCAGTCAGGATATGGCACGACGCCATCAATTCTTTGGGATGGAAAGGCCGCCTCACGCTGGCCACTCCATTATTTGATTCAGAGGGGCTGGGTAAACTTTGGAACACGAAAGGTTTCGATAAATGGAATTTAATAGGGATTGCTAGGATTGGTGATGTCTGGGTCAAGGACAGGATTAAGACATTCGCTGAACTGCAAACTGAGTTTGAGTTGAATGGGGCGGAATACTTCCGTTATGCGCAGGTCCGACATGTGCTGTGATCAGCGGTACCGGTGGAGGAGGACACACCTGAGGCCTCGCCATTGGAAGATAGAATATTGGATGGTCATTTTCTATCTCCCTCATTTACAGGAAGTTGATCAATCATAGAGCAGACCTCCTGTTAGAGTTGAGAGATAAATGGATGAGGGATGGTATTGAACTGGATGTCGAGGACTGGCAGTCGGCTGTGTCATCCCCGAAGGAGGTTGCGATCCCAGCACGATTGAGACTAGTCCAGTTGAAAATACTGCATAGGGTGTATGTCACAGGCCCACGCTTGGTCCGGATGGGGCTATCTGACGAAGGTTTGTGCAGGCGAGGTTGTGGGCAGGTGGGCACGTTCCTCCATATCCTCTGGGAATGTCACTATATGGTGGATTATTGGAGTACGATACATGATGTTATGCGAGAGGTCCTGGGGGTAACGGTGTCACCAGAGGCAAGGAGATGCCTCCTTAATATTTGGGAACCTACAGATCTGAACACAGCGCAGACTAGATGGGCCACTCTAGGGGCTATGATAGCAAAACGAAATATAGCACAGTTGTGGGGGGTCCAGAAAACCACCCAGTATGGACTGGTACATGTTCCGGGAGAAAACCGTTTATTTGGCATGGGGCCGACCTCGCAAATGGGAGACTGTTTGGGGCCTGTGGAATCGATATAGGGGGGAGATTTGTGTACCTCCAGTTGACTCAATGCCGGATATACTCGCATCCCCGTGACCCGTGTATGTAAAGGATTATGACCCCCTCCTTCTCTTCTTGTATCCTTCAAAGTATTATTGTTATGTTGTACTGATGTGTGGGAATGTTTAATCTCTGTTCTGTGCACTTATTGAAATGCCTTGTGTTAATAAAAAGAAATATATTTAAAAAAAAGAATCATCTCAACACATCTCACAACTTATGACTAAAAGGAGAGGGTAGTCCAAACCTTATAGAACATCATAAGTTATCAATTCTAGGTGAGCAAAAGCCCCGTACCCATGATCTGAGTAGGGTGACTGACTCCTTCAGAATGTGGTTGGCCAGGTTATTAAACCCATCTAACAAATCCTAAATAACCAGCATCACACTTTGTTTATTGCTATGAGAATCCACACCATAACACTGCCCAAAATGATGACCAGTCAAAAGGCTTAAAGGCAACCCGACTTAAGAAATCCTCAATATCCACATATTATATATGAATAACTAAAAGGTCACATGACAGTCTTGCATATGGCGATCACATTTATGCCGCCTCCAAAACACATTATTTTTGTTTGTTTGTGGTCCTGGAGAATCACATTAGTGTGCTTTTTCAGCTAAATAGGTTTTAGTTTTTTCAAAATAGAAAAAGAACAAACTATCAATTCATAACAAATGGAAGTTGGAGCTACATGATGGCAACTAGAGTATGCTTTTAGCAGAACACAATGTGCTGGAAAATCCATAAACAAATGGATTCTTTTGTATCAATATTCTTTTTGCTCATAAGCATTAAGCACTTGACTAGATCTTTTATAAGACTAGGTCCTGGTATCTGTAGTTCTGGAGCTCTAGGCAGGGCGAGGTGAACACCCCACCTCCCCCACCCACCGCTGCTGAGAGCCTTGTAGTGGTGCGGGCTTGAGGGTCCGATCCGCCCCAGAGTCGATTGCTGCCTCTTCGGCCGCGTTTGTGGAGCCGCACTGCGGTTGCGGAATTGAGCTTTGGGCAGAGCGAGGAAATTGCGGGAGTGACTGTGGCGCGTGGCTGAGGACGCGGCGGCTGCCATTTCCTGGCAGTGTGGAGCAAACTGGTGAGGCGAGTGGAGGCTTGGCGGAGAGGAATCAGACGTCTGGTGGCAGCGGGAGGCGCTGCAGAGGGCTTCCCTTGCTGGCTGTGACCCCATTGCAGCCCCAATAGCACTACTTCGTTTACCCTGGGGAGGAATTACATTCAGCGGGGTCTGACTAAGTTGGCGCCCGCGATGGACGCCAGTCCTTGTGGGAGCACTGGGTCCCCTTACACATCAGCAGTTCAGCACTAGAGGATGAGAATCTCCAGCTCCACACTTCACTGGAGCGCCTTGCAGTGCACAGCTCCTAAGGAGCATAGGGACCCAGTCTGCAGTATCAGTGGTGACTTAATGATCCCCGTCCGCGCCTGATTCCAACATGGCGCCCATGAGGCTGCAACTACAGGAAGGACAGTGGTGGCCCATTCCAACTGATGTTCCACTCCCTTCACCACCAGGGAAGCTCATGATTGCTCATAAACCCAATCCTGGGAACTGGCTTATCTCCAACAACAAGGGGCATGAACATCACTCTGCGCCTGACCCCAAAATGGCTGCCCCATATCCCATCCCATCAGGATACGAAATCTGTTAACCTACCTCTGACCGTAGAGACCTAGCTTTTTGACCAATGCCCAGTGGAGCTACTTGATAGCTAAAGAGGAGATGGGCTTTGGACTACCCTTCAGCCGTCACCTACCCAGTCGGTCTTTGGACAAAACTTACTTTGTCTCTCTGTTGTATTCTCCCAACTACCCCTTTACTCTACTCCCTTTCTCCTTTACGCTCCATTTATCCCTCCCCTTTGCCTTTTAAAGTGTTTTCCCATTGAGATCTAGCTGTTTGGCTGATGCCCGGTGGAACTACCCAATAGCTAAAGAGGAGATGGGCTGTTGACTTCCCCCTCGCCCGTCACCTACCCAGCCGGACTTTGGGCAGACTCTCCTTTGTCTCTCCATCCTATCTACCTCCTACCCCTTTACCCCACCCCCTTACCCTTCTAAGCTCCATTTATTTTATCTTCTACTCTCTTGAAATGTTTTCCTAGTAACTGATGTAACGTGTAACTGATGTAATTTTGTAATTTCTGTGGAAACTTATGTAAAGCGCTCGGATACCTCCGGGTCTAGCCAGTGCTATATAAAACTCTCAAAATAAAAAATAAATAAAAAAAAGTTCTCTTGTACATATGTTTTAACATCACTTACAGAGACGCTTTATAAGCATTAAGTCAGAGAGTACAAAGTAACCATGTATTGAAAGTAAACAAAACAGTATTTGTTTTAGGAAGATTTTGTAACTGATTCAAAAGTTTCTAAAACAGTTCCTCCCTATATTTTAAATTCAGTACCAGAAAATGACCACTAGGCCTCATGTGTTGTTTCAGGGCTATTTTAAAGTGGCAGAACCTAGGTAGAGGGAAGGGCCTTCCACTGTTCAGGTCACAACAGTACACATTATTTGACTCTTGAAATGGGTTGAAGGGTGTTAAGAAATAGAGAGAATGTGTGATGCGGACTGAAGGATGACATGCAGGTGTGCAAAGGAAAATGGTCTATGCAAGTACGGGGTGCACAGGGAGATGAGCAGGGCAATCTCAATGTACCTATTTCCCATGGGCGAAGGATACTATTTAAACCATCTCCTTCTCAACATGCATCACCCATGACATGTCACCACCTCAATTTTGTTTCTGCACCATGTGCATCTTGTCAACTTGCAATAAGATTGAAGGAATGAATATGCTACTTACCAGTATGCATCTGTTCTTGGCATGTAGGGCTGCTAACATTCATATCTATTGCATAGATCGCCGCCTAGTGTTGGGTCCGGATGATTGCACATTGTTGTCCTGGAAGAGTCTTCGAAGTATCACGAGATAGGTGGCTCCTCCCCTGGACTACAGTGCGCATGGGCATCGACTCCATCCCCAGATTGTTTTTAGCCATTGTGGCAGAGATGGAGTGAAATAGCGTAAAGGATGTCCATGCTAATGATTGAATGCAAGAGAGTATCTGCAGCCGCTACGGGCACCGGGGAGGAGGGTGGGCGATATGAATGTTAGCAGCCCTACATGCCAAGAACAGATGCATACTGGTAAGTAGCATATTCAGTTCGAGGCATGTGGGCTGCTAAATTCATATCTATTGCATAGAATACATAGCAGTCCCTCCATTAACGGCGGTTGCCCGTGCCAGCTGCAGAAGTCTGAAAGAGTGTCTTGAGAACAGCCTGTCCTACAGCTGCTTGCTGCTTGGAATGCACATCTACACAGTAATGTTTGGTAAATGTGTGCGGTGTAGACCACGTGGCTGCTCTACAAATGTCTTCCAAAGGAATATTCCCCAGGAAAGCCATGGAGGCCCCCAACTTGCGTGTGGAATGCGCTCTTGGGGGGATTGTTAAAGTACGTTTAGCTTTTTGATAACAAATCTGGATGCACTTAACAATCCATCTGGCTATTCCTGCTTTGGAAATAGGGTTGCCTTTGTGCTGGGCTGAGAAGGCAACAAAAAGTTGTTGTGTTTTCCTAAAGTGTTGTGTTCTGTCAATGTAGTACATCAACGCCCTTTTTACGTCTAATGTATGGAGCATTCTTTCCGCTACTGTTTGTGGGTTTTGAAAGAATACGGGCAGGTCAATAGTTTGGTTGATATGAAACTGTGACACCACCTTCGGAAGGAATTTGGGGTTAGTGCGGAGCACTACCCTGTTTGAATGAATTTGTATGAATGGCTCTTGGATTGTGAGCGCTTGCAGCTCACTAACACGCCTGAGCGATGTAATAGCAATGAGAAAAGCCACTTTCCATGTCAGGAACTGAATCTCGCATGAGTGTAGTGGCTCAAAAGGTGGGCCCATCAGCCTAGTGAGGACTACATTAAGGTTCCACACTGGAGCTGGTGGTGTTCTTGGAGGAATGACTCGTTTCAGTCCCTCCAGGAAGGCTTTAATGGCAGGCACCCTGAAAACAGAGAGATGCTGCCTGTTTTGGAGATAAGCCGCTATGGCGGATAAGTGTATCCGAATGGAAGCGGACGCCAGATTGCATTTGTAAAGATGTAACAAATAGCAGATGATGTTAGGAATGGATGCATCTAGCGGGTTGATATTGTGTTCAGTACAGTAAATGACAAACCGCTTCCATTTTGCTGCATAGCAAGCTCTGGTAGTGGGCTTTCTTGCCTCCGGGATGATGTCCATGCATTCAGGAGGCATGTTGAGGTAGCCAAACTCTAGGACCTCAGGAGCCAGATCGCCAGATTGAGCTGTTGCGGATCTGGATGCTGAATGTCGCCATGGTTCTGCGTCAAGAGGCTTGGAGAGAGATGCAGCCGTTGATGCTGTACCACGGAAAGGTCTGGAAACGTGGTGTACCATGGTTGGCGTGCCCACGTTGGAGCAACCAGGATGAGCGTCATCGAGTGTTGCTTTAGCTTTCTTGCCACCAGTGGAATGAGAGGCTCTGGGGGAAAAGCGTACGCAAATCTGCCTGACCAGTTCATCCATATCGCATTCCCCTGCGATTCTGGGTGAGGGAACCTGGCGGCAAAGCCTTGGCATTTTGCGTTTTCCCTTGTGGCAAATAGGTCTATCTCCGGATGACCCCACTGTTGGAAGTACGGGTGGAGTACTGATGGATGTATCTCCCACTCGTGCATTTGATGGCTGTACCTGCTGAGTAGATCCGCCATCTGATTGTCTTTGCCCGGGAGGTGTTCTGCCATGAGGAAGATGTTCCTCTGAATGGCCCACTTCCACATGCTCTGAGCCAGATGAGACAGCTGTGGAGAGTGAGTACCTCCCTGCTTCTGGATGTAGTACATGGCTGTCATGTTGTCCGTCCGGATCAACACGACCTTGTTGCACAGATGTACTTTGAAGGACTTGAGCGCCATGAAGATTGCCATCAGTTCCAGGTAGTTGATGTGCAACTTCTGTTGCTGCGTCGACCACAGTCCCTGCACCGTGTAGTGGAGCACATGAGCTCCCCACCCCTGGAGAGATGCGTCCGTTGTTAGAATAATCTGTGGCACAGGCTCTTGGAACGGTCGGCCCTTGCAAAGGTTGCGTGGATTCCACCAATGCAGAGAGTTGTATGCCCGACCGGTAACCAACACTAGGTCTGTCAGTTGTCCTTGAGCCTGTGTCCACTGATTCGCCAAGCATTCTTGGAGCGGACGCATATGCAACCTTGCGTGCGGGACTATGAAGATGCAGGAGGCCATCATGCCTATCAACTGCATGAACACTCTCGCTGGTAGTGAGTGTTGCAGTCTGAACCTCTGGATGAGCGACTGAATGTTGTCAATCCTCACCGGGTTTGGTTGAGCCATAGCAGTCAGGGTATTTATTGTCGCGCCTAGATACTGCCGCACATGGGCTGGCTGAAGATGCGACTTTGGGTAGTTCAGTGAGAACCCCAGACTGTGAAGGAGGTGAATGGTGTGGGACATGTCTGCGGCGCACTGCTGTTCCGACTTTGCTTGAACGAGCCAGTCGTCTAGGTAAGGGTAGACATGTATATCTTGTCTCCTGAGGTGCGCCGCAACTGTCGCCAGACACTTTGTAAACACTCTGGGGGCAGTGGTCACTCCGAAGGGTAGTACTTTGAACTGATAATGCCTGTTTTGGATGGTGAACCTGAGGTATTTTCTGTGGGAGGGGTGGAGTGGTATGTGAAAATAAGCATCCTTGAGGTCCAAGGTCGCTAGGAAGTCCCCTTGGTTTAGCAGGGGAAGAATCTGCTGCAACGTCAGCATGTGAAAGTGTTCTGACAGTATATACAGGTTGAGGGGGCGTAGATCCAGAATGGGTCTGAGGGATCCGTCCTTTTTTGGGATAAGGAAGTACAGGGAATAGACCCCTGTACCTTCCTCCTCCACTGGTACGAGCTCGATTGCGCCTTTTTGCAGCATCACCACCACTTCTTGCTGCAATAAGTGCAAGTGCTCTGCCGACATAGGACGTTGTCTTGGGGGAATGTTGGGTGGAGTGGATGTCAACTCCAAACAATAACCGTACTGGATAAGTTTTCTCACCCACCTGTCTGTGGTGATGGACGTCCAGACTGGCAGGAACTGCTGGAGTCTCCCCCCGACAGGTGTTGGATGGTCGGGGGGCAGTGACAGAGAGTCACTGTTTGTTGGTGGCAGAGGAACGGGAGTTGTTGTTTCCTCTGCCTCTGCCCTTGGCACTATTTCCTCTGTAACCCCCTCTACCTTGCTTGGGGTACGAGGACTGTGCGCCACCTTTCGTGAATTGTGTTTGTTGTGCCAGGTGTCCTCTGGTAACACCGCGGGTACCTGAGCGACGAAAAGTGCTCCCCCTGAATAGCTGGGACTGAAGCGCCCCCATGGACTTCGCTGTCTCATTGTCCTTTTTAATTTTTTCGAGGGTGGTGTCAACTTCTGGGCCAAACAGTCTGTCTGGATTAACGGGCTGGTTGAGTATAGTTGTTTGAATGTCAGGTTTAAAACCTGATATGCGAAGCCATGCTTGGCGCCTCAACATGACGCTAGTGTTAATAGCCCTAGCCGCTGTATCTGCCACATCAAGCGCACACTTTATCGCAGCGTTTGAAATGAGCTTTCCCTCTTGTATGAGCATCTCGGCTGGCTCCTTAAACTCATCTGGGAGGTGTTGAAGGAGCTGTTCTAGGGTGTCATAATGCGCCCTATCATAACGTGCCAACAGTGCCTGTGTGTTTGATATGCGCCAGATATTGGCAGCCTGCGCAGCCACCCTTTTGCCAGATGCCTCAAGCACTTTCGACTCCTTGTCTGGGGGAGGAGCTTCACCCGTTGTCTGGGAGTTCGCCCTCTTGCGGGCATTTGCGACCACCAACGAGTCCAGAGGCAACTGTCCCCGAATATATGCAGGGTCCCCAGGTGCCGGTCTGTATTTCTTTTCAATACGTGGGTTTACCACTCTCGCCCTGGTAGGTTCCTTAAAGATCTCTGAGGCATGCTTAAGGACACCTTTTAGCATAGGAAGTGTTTTAACAGTTTTTTCTGAAGCAGAGAAAGTGTCAAATAGAAAATCTTCTTCCACCGGGTCAGCATGCATGTCCACATTATGATTTGCAGCTGCCCGCTCTATCAAGGCATTAAATGCCGCTGAATCCTCAGTTGGGGATGTTCGTGCACCGAAACCCTGTGGGTCCTGTACCACCTGATGGCCTCCCTGGTCACCAGTGTCCACCCATGAGTCCTGTTGCTCATCAGGGTCATTGTTAGCCGGGAAATTGTACTGGTCATCCTGGTCATCGTCCTCTCCCCCTGACTGATTGGGGGAAGGTGATGGGCTCCTCCTTGGTGGAGGCTGAATAGGTTCAACAAGGGCAGGAATGTCCTGTGCCGGCCTCTTCTTCTTTAGTGGTATGACATAGGATTCCAATGGGTGGGAAGTGATCTTTCGCTTATAGAGCGTTAATTTCCCCGTTTCGGCATCGATATAATGCTCAGATTGTTCTTCTGAAGCCTGATGTCGATCCAATCGGCCACTTAGCGTCGAAGGTTCCGATGTTCCAGTGGTCTTCGGCACCGATCTGGGTGCAAATGCCTTCGGTGCCACCTTCGGCGGCAGAGTGTAGAGAAGCTTGGTTGAAGTCTTCGTAGGTGCGTCAACCAGTTTCGGAGCCGACGGCGTGTGAGTCGTCGACGTCTTCTCCCGAATTCGTTTGAGGGAGTCAGTGACCTGCTTTGTGAAGGAAGCGGAGGGTTTCGTGACCGATGCCCCATGTCCGTCACCATCGGAGGCCCTCCGTACCGACGAGGTGTCCGCCGACGCATCTTCGGCCCCAATGGTCCGCGCCTCCGTTGCAGGCTTAGGCGCCGATGCCGTTGCTTTAGATCCGGCGTCTGTGTGCCGATGCGTAGGGCCTCCGGACTTTGGCTCGGGCCCTTTGTCGACTTTTCTTCGACTGGGCGTTTGCCAGTTGGCGCCGCAGTCGCGTCTGAAGGAGTTTCAACAGTCCTAGTGGACTTTGCCGGAGTAACCGTGCTCGACACGTGTTGGACGACCTTCTTAGAGGACGGGTCCTTGGCCACCTTCTGTGGCGGTGTCGGCTCGATAGCCTTCTTCGGCTTCAGAGGCCCGGCGGGCAACGGAGTCGATGACGTAGCAGGCTTTTTTATTTTTGATGGTACGTCGGCCATCCTTGGTGTGGTCGAATCCGAAGGTTTCGGTTTCGGTTTCGATGGTACGTCGGCCATGTTAGGTGTCGTAGAATCCGAAGGTTTTGGTTTCGGTTTCGATACGCGCAATGGCGTCTCCGCTGGTGTGTCCGAGGCCGGGCCAGAAGGCGGGGCCGGGGATAGAGGTGCAGGGTCGTGGGTAAGGCCGAGTGGCGATCCCGTGACCTGAGCCTGAGTCATGTAACTCTCGGGGCATAGCTCTTCCTCCGAGCTATCTTCCGCGGCCCCATAAACTTCTTTGTTGTCCCCTACCTCCTCGAAGTATTCAAGGTCCTGGCCCTCAACGGGTTCTCCGGGATCTGCCTCGACCTCCGTCGATGGGGGTGAAATCTGCAGGCGATGGCTTGGGCCTTCTGCCTCGGGCTCGTCGAAGATGTCGTCGGGTGCCGGAGCCGCTCACTGGGCCTCGAGGCGCGCCGCGCGCCGAAGCTTGAGTGTTTTCTTCGACCTGAACTGTGAGCAGGCCATACAGTTGTCCTCGTTGTGGTCCGGCGAGAGGCATTTGTTACAGACTGGATGCACGTCGATATGTGGGTACTTGGATCCACACACGGGGCAGCGCTTAAACGGACTTCGTTCCATGGTAAGCTCGGCGGGGTCTTGCTGCGACGACAGGGCCTCGATGTCCGAAGAGTTAGTCGACTCCGCAGAATTTCGACTCGAAGAGTCGGATGAAGGCCGAGACCGTACGCAAACAATACCGACGCAGTCAACGAAGGCCTTTTGGCCTTAAAGAAGTATGTTTTTCCGATTCCGACAAGGAGACGTCGAAATCACATCCGAACCCAATGGCGGAAAAAAACAATCTGGGGATGGAGTCGATGCCCATGCGCACTGTAGTCCAGGGGAGGAGCCACCTATCTCGTGATACTTCGAAGACTCTTCCAGGACAACAATGTGCAATCATCCGGACCCAACACTAGGCGGCGATCTATGCAATAGATATGAATTTAGCAGCCCACATGCCTCGAACTAAAGGTTTTTATAGCCAACAAGATAGCTGAATGGGCCAAACATTGAATATAGATGACTGAGGGACTTGCAGTTCATGGTTTTAAATCTCAACAGGACCAACTCAGCCCTACATCTTTCCAACGCCAATAAAGCACTACTAAACTGGGTATTCATAACGCCCATCATGTAACGGGCTAAAATGGCAAAGCTGCAGGATTAAAAGCTACATAAATAATAATCTATATAGCACTAAATAATATGCAGGAGCCTTTGTGAAAATGAAGTGGCAAATGTTACATTTTTTAGCACACTTGAGCAATTAGACATCCCGACCCCTAGTAGGATGAAGAAAAAGCAAGATAGCGAAATGGACTGCATTCGGTCTGTTTTGATCAATTTACCTGATGTTCTAGTGTCTAGATAGTCATGGGATGCATCCGTGAACCTGAGCTGTGTGGCAGAGTTTCAACCTATAACCATCAGAAGTTGGAGGAACCTTAAACACATACCATCACATCAGAAACAGGACCATGACCAAATCTCACAAAATATGTTCTGATTGCCAAGGCAAGTTCATAGTTGTCAAAATAGACATTGTATGTTTTTGAACATACATCCACTTTAAGCTCATTGTGTTTATGAACTTCTTTGAAAAATATTCTACTTATCTCCATTTAGTGAAAGAATCTTTGATTGAAAGCTAGACTTAGGTTTACAAAACTTGTAGCATATTTTACGCAGAGATGTTCAGGTGACTACTACATTAATGAGTATTTTGTGCTACCTCTAGTCAACAAGACACCTTGAAGATGTTTACTAACATGACCACGGATAGCTTCTGATAGGTGAGACCCAAGTGAGAGACAAGGAGGACATAACATACTTCTAACATATAATATTTAAAAATCAATCAAAACTCCAGCTGGTAAGACTAGTAGAAATTTAAGGATAAAACGTTTTTCACTTACATTAGAATCACAAAATCCAACAGTGCAGGGCTTTCCTTTACGCAGGTATAGAAAGTGGTTATTGGCATCAACATATGGACTACATGTACCATTTTCATCTCGGCAGCAAACTTTACAGGAGTTTTCTGTAACTAAATATAAGAATGAGAGCATATTTCTTCACAACCCATAAATAAAATAATCTCACACTGCTGTTCTTGTTTTGGTGTTTATAAGAGGTTACATTGTCAGACAAAACACAAAATAAATAACAATGTCAGTAATAAGTACGGTTACTACCTTGCCTTTGATTGTGTCACATATCCTGCTGATTAGATCATGTTTTGCAGTTTTACAGTAGGGTTATACTCCTTTGTCATACCTTAGGTATATTTGCTTATTTTAATATTTTAAAGCAGTGGTTCCCAAACTTTTGACTCCTGAGGACCCCCAGTAAGTCACTACTGGAAGCTGGGGACCCCAAGCAAATTGTACTATTTCGATTTCAAACTTAAAACAGAAATTCGTGAAAGATACACCAACAAGTGCACACCAAACAAATACTCTAATAGCTAAAGATTGTATTATTTTATATTGAAAAATCTAACGATTTTAATGGGAACATTGGTGCTGCACCTTGGCGACTAACATTGCAACGTTTGCTTTTATTTTGCAGTACTAGGCTCTTGCTCCTGCCAGGGCCGTACTGGAAACCCAAAGCAGCTCTGGCACAGGTTGTCAGACTAGTCCCTGTACGGTGCGCACCAAGTGCAACAGGTGAGCCTTTCCACTACAAAGGGAGCTTTGGGGGCCCCCGCTACCCCCCTAAGAACATTAGGGAAAAATTGTGCATTCCACCTACATTTGTTATTTTATATTGAATTGAATTAGCTTTTAAAGCATAGTAAATGATGACTTTACTGTGTACCAGGATACAAAGATCTTTGTTGGGGCTCTTCAATGATTCCATCACTATCACCCTCCAACAGTGCTTCTTATCTCCCCATGGCCCCTCTATCACATGCATTGCATCTGTTTTATAGCATCTCTCATACCAGTGTAGGTCAGAGGCAATGAATCATATATGTGTTAAACAGTGTATAGAAAAGGTAACACAAGGCAAAGGGGACTTCACAGTGTAGGATTCACATGTCCTCTGTACTGGTAGGCATTTTTTTTTTAAAGTGCTTGGTCTGGAGAAGGACAAACTCAGGATTCAGAACATAACACAGTGGTTAGCATTGATGTTATTAATAAGAATGTATTTCTACCCAAATAAACCTTTATTAGCAGCATCAGGATAATGAAAGACTGAGAGAAAACATAACTTACTAACATGTACCTCTTTGATGGCAGTTTACAGCTCACTGTGCTAGTTTAAGATTGTAATTATGAACTGTACAGTAACAACAGAAGCTATGTGACAAAAGCAGTAACCCACTGAGGTGTGCACATAAAATATTGTTTTTTATGTAGACATGCTTGGTACATTTTCTTTGCAGCAGGCATATTAAACCTCTGCACTTCCTTAGAGGAGTCAATGCTGACACTAGTCAAAACTCTCCAGGAGGTTAATTAATTACCAGAAGTATCATGACACTTTTATGGTTGCTTTGAAAACTGCTGATCATACAAGAAACTTTGCAGTGCTTTTAAAACTGCTGCCTGCGGACCCCCTGGGAATGTGTCAGTGACCCCTAGGGGTCCACGCACCCCAGTTTGGGAACCACAGTTTTTAAGTGAAAAAAGGTTTGTATATTACTTTTTTCTGTTACAGACGGTGGATACCCTGGGACATGTATCTTAGCATCACTTTGTTTGGTCCACCACAAATATGTTCTTTGTAGCCATTTACAGAGGGCCTGCAGCATCTGCCTCATAGGCAGAGCTATTCCTGTGCAGGTTCTTGAAAATGTTATCTCCAAGTTCACTTAGTAATTAGCCAAGTACCAAGTGAAATGTTTTTGACTGAACACTGTGTGAGCCATAAAAGCTATTCTCAAATACAGGCAACTATCCATGTATAGAAGAGACAGGTAATGACACTTGGTATAAGTAAATAACATTGTAACTCATTTGTGTCTGGCTTTAGTTCTGGAGATTGGGAAACAAATCAGCAGTTCACAAAGTCTCCCAGATGATCTCTAAATTGAGATGACAAAATGTGTGGATATTGTTATTCTGTAGGCACAATAGAAATCAACCAAACTCTATGTAAAAGCTTAAACAATCTATGTACTTGGACACTGGTAGCACCTCACTCCTTTTCGATCGGGTCAAAGCATATCTGCTAATCCTCCAGTGTGGGGCAAGCACCCTTTCAGTCTAAGGATTTCCTAAGTCAACACTTTAGTTTCATCATCTTTGAAAGGGTATCAGAGATCCTTATGTTCTTTCTTTGGATTAACCAGTTTTGGTCAAATCCCTTAAAGGCTCTCTTGCAAGATCAGTACACATAGTATAAAGCCCCCTGAAGGTACTGATTCTTCACGGATACTTCTATCAGTCCCATTCTTCCTGTCACCTGCTTTTAGCAGGATCGA
Source organism: Lissotriton helveticus (assembly GCF_964261635.1). Taxonomy (NCBI): domain Eukaryota; kingdom Metazoa; phylum Chordata; class Amphibia; order Caudata; family Salamandridae; genus Lissotriton; species Lissotriton helveticus. The sequence continues at coordinate 382,638,398 of NC_136067.1, read as the reverse complement.
AAAGTAATCTCTGCCAACCTAGCTCTAAGTACTGTTTAAAGTTCTGGAGTTAAAATCTACATTTCTTACAGCAAAAACATCCTATCTATACTGTGAAGAAGTCCTGCTAAAACCAAATAGCAACAATATTATTTTTTATAAAAAACACAAACCAAATAGGGCTCATTTTAAAGCAATATCGGTCATTGAAAGTTTAAAGTGGGCTCTCCAGTGGGAGTCACAAACGCGCAGGCAAATAATTTCAGCACAGCAGGCTGAGAAAGACCACATCTCCCATGAACAGGACCAGAACCCTGGTGATCACTCTCAGTCTCGACACTGAGACACATTCTGCCCTTTCTTACATGCAGACCTATCTCCTACAGACTATGTCCTAGATATTTACCAAAGAAATGGTCGTCAACTCTGATAAACCTGTGCCAGTCACAGTTTGCCTACAGCTTCTTATCCCACCCAGCTTTTGTGTATAAAGCCCCTCAGCAGGGTCATAATACGTTGCAAGGTAGCATAGAGCTGGCTGCTATGGGCTAACCCTGACATGCCATCAGAAGCAGTCCTCAAGACATACTGGTTACTGTGAAGTCATGGCTCTCTCCAGTAAAGTTTTCTAGAATTCAAAGAGTCAACACAACACAAGAGGTCAAGATATCATGAAACTAGGAGTATAGGAGGCAAGTGTTCCCAGGTCATGTGCATATAACAACTTTCCTCTGCAATTCAAGTTTGCACCTTCTCTCCTACAATTGAGCAAGGAAAAAATACACTCCTCTTCAACAGAACTTCATCCATCATCAGAAAGAGCTTCCTGGCTCCCTCCATTTCATACTGGTCCTTGCTCATATGGATTTATTCTCACCAATTCATCCACAAATCCCTGTGCTTCTGGTAGTAGCTCTGACTCCACCTCCTGACACATCCTCAGTATCAGCTGATTTGGAGTAAGTTGAGGCACCTAAATCTGGTGCAGCAAATGATTCTCCAGGCAAATGCATTTTAAAACTGGTTTGCTAGACATCAGCATTGGCCAAAGTGTGCTCTGATTACTGGCAGAGTGGCAGTGTGCCCTGGTCATCTCCTGTACCCGAATCCCAGATGGAAGCCAGAGACCCTAAGTCTTTCTACAATGTAAACCTCAACAATAATACACAAAACATACACAAACACTGTATGAAATCCTTCACTTCTCTGCAACTGCTTAAATTATAGCAACTACACATAGGTCATAGCCACAAGCAACAAGTAATCATGTGAAATCAGAGCTCTCAGAACAAGTGGTGGGCAGAAGTAGTAACTGGTTTTGGACAGATAGAGGACAGCAATCAAGTATGAAACGAGCAAAGCTCAAGACCATCCAGTGTCTTTGTGTCAAAAGGCGACAAGGACAGCTACTTTCTAAAAGCTAGAGGACCAGGGGCCGTATTGCACAAAGTACCCCTGGGGTGCAACGGGCATTTGCCCCCACTTTGCACACCCCCGGGGGACTTTGGTATAACAGAAGGTGCCACAGACACTTGTGTGGCGCCTTCTGTAATACGATAGAGCCGGTGCACATAAAGCGCCAGCGCTATCTTGAGGGGGGTTTTCCCTCATCTGCATGGGGAGTGCCCCATGCAAATGAGGGAATTCCTTTGCCTCTACCCCCATGCCATATTACAGACACGGGCACAGGGGCAAAGAAGCCCTCAGGAGGTGCACAGACACCTAACAGGTGTCGCACGGTCAGTGTGTCCCTTGAGAACAGCCCTGGAGGGGAAAAGTAGGTCTTATGGACCCCCAGACATCCCTTTGCAGGCGGGGCAGTCACTGATTGCACCTGCCTGCAAGCGGATCTCTAATCCCCTTTAAATGTGCGGCCCGGTTGCCGCCTGCACTGTGAAAACACAGAGCGACTTCAAAGCAGCCGTTCCGTGCTTCTCTGGGGGCAGCACAAGTTCGTGGCTGCCATGGGGGCAGCGCATTCATCCTTTTCTTTCATTTTAAAGGGGCGCCCAGCGCAATGAAGGAAAATGCGCCCAATGTATAATGCGATCCCAGGTGCTCTTCTGCCAGAGTTCAGGCTGCCTACTGAGAAGCTATACTATGACTGTGGAAGTATTTGAGATCGTCTGAAAAGTGCACGCAAATCACCTTATCAAAACTATACGTACAGGTGTTTGAAGTCTGTAAATGCCTGGCCATGTAAAGCAGTAGATGGGACAACGTGGACCTTTTTGGCAACCCACCTGTGTACACTTGCATGGATCACTGAACAGTTAAAACATTGACATTCTAGGTGTGTATATGTGTACAATTTACTAGAAAATCATTAGCAATTCAAAAGTGTTTTAGTCAGAAGCTGATTGTTGAGTTCCGGTCGAACGAAGCATGTTTAAATGCGATCAGTGACTTTGCACATTCACACTTGTTCCGACCTGTACTAACAATCATCTTCTGACTAAAAGGTTTTCAAAACAGATTTTTTAAACATATCTTTATTGATGTGGCAACACTGTGGATCTCAAGTAAGTATTGTTGGTGCTTAGTGAAACTATCATCCTCGTAGAAGTAACCATCTTTATATAGTTATTTAGCTTAAGGGCTTACAATTATTAAAAGAAAACAAGAGTTAGAGGTCATATGGGTCTGTGGAACCTCTGACTAGGCATCACAGGGTAGCAATCGCTGGTGTAGAGGCTAAAAACCGGTGACAGAAGTGCAAAAGTCTTTACATTGCGTCCCCCGAACAAGCCAAGCCAGGACAGCATGCGCTACTGAGGGATGATGTAGGCACCAGATCTGTGAACTCGTATGAATCATTTGCAGAAGTCTTACTTATAGAGCACTAATAAACCAACAAAATAGTTGTTTTCCTAATAATATATCATAATAATACTTACCATTGCATGCGCATGATCGCAGCCCTTTCTCCCTCTCGCAAAATGGAACACATTCTCCAGCTGCACACTTCCCCAGATCAACACAAACGGTATCATTCGGTGCATTTCCAGGAGGCGGGCAGTCACTACTGTTACCTACAGATTTACAAAATATTAGTAATGGAAAAGTGTAAACATTCTATACATTTTTACAAAGTGCTTCTCTAAACATGGTAAACAACCTGGTTTTTGATGCATAACTAGGTGCCCATCATTCTTTCACTTGGTATGTGTCACTCTCTTCAAATTTGTAATAGGGTTTCTCTTATGTCAGGAATACTTTATTTATTTTTGTTTATAATTCAAAAACGTTTACAGAGAGCTCCCAAGAAGTTGCATCAGTTGAAGCTTTCCAGAAGTACTCATGTGTAGGCATTTACAAACACCTAATGGCAGTAGTTGAACACTTCCAATCATGTAAGCACTTAAAAAACGTGCATCTGCAACTTCAAATCATTTTCATTTTGTCTCTATTAAAATGTTTACACCTGAGGAGAACTCTCTCAGCTCTACACCATTTTTTTGGAGGGGGAACGGTTCCCAACCTTGATTGAGGCTTACTCTTGCCACTTCCCGGTTTCCGTCTCAGACTGTGCAGGGGACCTGCCTTACAAAACTATAGTTGCCAACGCACACATTGCACAGGGGTAGGAGGCAGATTGCTCAAATACTTCACGGTGTCAATGAAATGTAATATCATACCTTCTTTTCCTCAAATAAATTCTCTGTGTTCAAATTATATGTTTATGATCAGTATATATGCGTTCATTAAAATAGTGATTGCATGCTAGACAGAGCGAATTCTGCAAACAAATATAGCAATATTTCCTTTTTGTGGCTAGAATTTACACTGACCCTTCTTTTAGTGATACCTGCTGAAGAACCTATTTTCTTGTTTGTAGTTGTTTATTTGCTGATCACTAAACATCGTTATCAGCACAACACTAAAGTGACAAGATTGCTGAATAAAATTTGCCCAGCGTGTAAATGCACATGCATTCATAAAACAAGCAGGTACCCCAGCAAAGTACAGGTACTGCGACAGGAAAAGGATGGGGACACTAAAATAACAGTCTTCTTAAGTCCACTTAGCAAAAAACAGTCATCTTGATGAACTTGTGAAACCTGGGCCGATAATCGTGAACATTACCTGCACCATCTTGCTCGATGGTCCCGTTTTTTGCGCACACATAGGCCGCAGCCATTTTGATTGACCGCAACCATACCATTTTGTGTTCTGTTGTTCACCCCTGTCTCACCTGCACTTCCACAAGTATCTGTATAACCTTCTGAGCGACTTGGTATGTGTGCTAAGGGTCATAATCTAGCAGACATGCCCACCTTTGATGTTAGCTTAAGAACGACATTCTATTGCCGCCGCAAACCTCTGCATTCCTTGTTCCTCCCCATCCTTGTGCATGTAACCAAAGATTGTAGATACCAAAAGGTCCCGCACTAACCTGGTTTATTGCACCCCAAAGAAAGCACCTCCCGATGGACAATGGAATTTGTTTTCCTATCAACAGTAAAGGATGTTAAACCCTGACCAGTCTCACATGATTCCGAACCTGAGGCAAAGGCCAGCTGCCTGATAAACATCATATGTCCGACTGTTTATGATTGGGAGGGTACGAACCAACTTGTCCGAAATGTATGGCATCTTGTCCGGGGCGGGGTACCAAGCTTACATGACACCGCTCATAAAGATTGTATTGTCGAAACACTGTATAAAAGTAGCCTGTTGGAGATTTGAAGTTAGAACACCTTCCTGAGAGACATCCCGGTGTCTGCGGTAGACGTGCTCTCCTCTAGAGTAAATAAACCTCGTTCTTGCCTTCCAGTTCCCAGCGCCTGCCTCGTTATTTGAATAGAATCGAAAGTGAATTAAAGGTGATAAGCCAAGCAGCTTCGGGGGACTCAAAGGGGGCTGCTTTTCATCAATTGGCGTCCCAAGCGTGGGGCCCATCAGCGACTCGCCGGTCCAAGTAGGAGAGGTCCCAACGATGGAGTGAACAACTAACCGATTGGGGTTAACCTGCCTTGAGAGGACCCTCGTCTGGCTGCCGATCAACCTGAACTGCACCAGTTCCGAGCGGACCTCTCTCTCGAGTGACCTGTGGTCCTGACTGGGACCCTAAGGGATTGCCGTACCGATATCGGAGTGAGAGGACAACCAGGTGCTGGAAGGGGAAGACGAAGAACTGTCAATACGGTCCGGGTAAGGTCGTGAATTACGACAAAATTGACTGTCTGATTGTATTGAAATTGTTTAGTCGAATACTAGTATTCCGTTCTTAAAGTTATTTGTAGTAATTGAGACATTCCCTGCTTGCAAACAACGTAGAAAAGGAATATTTCCCTCTTTGCAGGCAGCGAAGGGCAGGTAGTGTGGACCTTTGTCCACGACCTATTGAGATATTTATATTGACGGCTTGTACGTCATGCCTGCCTTCTCAAAATTGTTTGATTGTTTTGGACCAGACCGTTTTTTAGAGGTCAGTCATCCAGCACCACCGGAGGGCACCCACAACAAGGACATGTATGTTAAATATGGAGTAGCCATTGTTGCTTATAGCAAACTGTGGCACAAATACACTAGGAAGGACCGGGTAAATCAGTGGCCACTGACGGCATCTTTTGATCTCGCTAAAATAGAAATATTAGAAATAGCGCTCCACAGAAAGAAAGCTACGCCAGCCATGCTTGACAGCTTTGGCCTCTGGCGAAAAGAAGCAACTCAACGAAAGAAAAGAGACTAAGCCAGGCAGGATAAAGAGATGCGAAAGTCTGCTTGCCAGACCTGTAAAAGGTTAGAAGGTGAAATAAAAGAAAGGGAAAACGATAAAAATGAACAAGAATCAAAAATATCAGGCCAGTACCCTGTTAGAATGCCTTCAACTCTTTACCCTGAGTTACCGGCTAAACAGAGAATAAATGATGACCTTTTGTTAGGCCCCCCGATCATCTACATGCCACCTCCTTATGCCCCCACTCATCCCGTAGTACAACGCCAAGAACAGCAAGGTACCAACGGAGACGCCACAACCGTGTCCGCTCCAGTCGAGGCACTTGCACCAAGTGCCTCATTGACAAACGCATTAGTAGAAATAGGATCGATAGAAAAAGAGTCGCCCAGGGTCCCACGACTAAGTACGCACGAGCGGGCAAACATTGACAAGATAGTTTTTTTATATTTTGTTTTTTATAATGAAATGTATTTTATTGATTCACACAGTTCAATGTTTAATAACAGTTATTCTAATTAAAAACATTTATGAAGCTTTACAATTCTATCTTTGAGTCTTTTTCACATTTTTCAAGCTACAAAGTGCAAACATAGAGCCAACCACAAAGAGGTTCTGCACTTCAGGCAAACAACAGAGAGCTCCAGCTAAGAATGCTTTAAATATTATGGTAAGCTCTCCTGGTATCATTGGAATCCATGACCCAGGAAATAAACTGTTTCAAATGTTGCGGGGCTGCTGTGCTGCACTCCCTGCAGCCCCCACAACATTAACAAAAATGCTAGTTTGAGCCCCTTACACACCTAGGGACACCGCTGGATTCAACCAAATATGTTTGAAAAGCTCTCACAGGGTATTATGGGGTGCTCCTGGCAAGGAGTACTGAATAATAAATCATCGGTCTCTGTTTCATATTTCTTTTTTATCTATATTTTGGTTGTCTCAGTGCCCACCCTGGACACCAAGATCCTTATTTTTTTTTTGGGCCATGTGGGGGAGCTCCACGGTCTCCTGGCCCTGCCAGCTCCCAGGCCAGCACCCATCCTTGTTGCAGTGGGATCTGGCTGCCCGCCCGGCAGGAGCAAACTTTGTTTCCCTCCACAGAAGAGAGCAGGCAGGGGCAAAACCGTGTGCTCACCTTTCTTGTCACAATCGCATTCGGATGGTACATGGTTCTTCCGCTAGCTGTACAGAAGGAAGAACGTTAAGACAGCTCACGCGCGATGCGTGGGGAATAGCATCGCGCAACAAGGAAAGACTACACTACCCAGGGAGCGTAGCGCGAGTCGCGCTAGTAACACAGGTGAAAACGATCAGGACGGCGCACAAGCAATCTCATGGGCTATAAGTAGGCAGGGACGCTAGAAGCGCTGCCGATAATTGTCTCGCAGTATCGAGGGTCCACAGCGGCTTGTTCCTTGCTCCAGCCAGATTCCAGGAGGAGAGGGCGTTGGTCCGGAGGTTCAGGCACCGGCTTCGGTTTTCTTGCTCCGTCGAGGTCAGGTAAAGAGGCAGAAAGGTAATCTCCTCTGTTGGAAGAGACGCACGTCTGCGTACTCGTGCAGAGGAGGAGTGCGCACATAGAGGCGCTTAGGCTGTTGTACTCTCTGTTGGAAGAGACCGGCTGGTCTCATGCAGAGAGGTTCAAACGCCTGTATTCTCCTCTGTTGGAGGAGTCGCCTTTTTCCGGCGTACTCGTGCAGAGGAGGAGGGCGCACATAGAGGCGCTGGGGAGGTGATTCTCTCTGTTGGATGAGACAGGCAGTCTCGTGCAGAGAGGAAAACGCCCCTTTTACCTAGCCTATCGAATTCCCTTCGTTTTCAGTTCATTGTTGTTTTCTTTACAAAACGGTGTGCTAAGGCTTATAAGCATCACTGAACATATTCCTGATTTTTGACATTGTTTTCTGTCTGGGGGTGAACATTGCAGTGAGTCCTGCGTATCAAGGATTCCGTATTTCATTTGGAGACAAAGTGCGTTGACCGGATGTTAATAGACACAAGTCTCTTTTGGGGATTATTTGCAGATAGACCTTAGTCCAGAGATATTGAACTCATGTGGTTGAATCTATCTCCTATACAAGCTATCTGGTTATTATTTGGAAGAGACCATGCATGTAAGCAGGTAATAGACTAGAGCTATTCTATATCGAGGTCAGATAAAGAGAAGAAGGCAGATACAGGGGTTGATCTTTTGTTGCTTGTTTTGTCTCCTTTGCAGGTCAACTCCCCAGAAGTCCCCGTCCTGGTTCCTGTTTTTTCCCCCGCTCAATCGCGGCCAAAAGTCTGTGCTGGTTGCAAACCGGACTTGGGTCGATTAAGATGTGGGCCCCCATATAGCATCACACAACCCTGAGGGAAGGAGAAACGGAAGGTCACAACATAATTATCGGCCCACGTATTACTCTCTCCCGGTTGTGTGAAGCATGGCCACCCTAGAAGACGTAGTCGAAGCTCTGGCTTTGATGCAGGCTGACCTAGCCGCATCACGCCAGGAGAACGCTACCTTACAAGCTAGAGTAGATCATTTACTGAGAAATCCCTTTGATATAGGGGGAACGGCACGCCCCAACGCGTTAGTGGTAGAAATGCCTACACAGGTCCCTCTAGCTCCACCAGAAAGATTCCATGGGGACATAAAAAAGGTCCAAGTGTTCATGACCCAAATACTACTACATTTTACATGTAAACCTAAACTGTTTCTCACGAATCAAGCCAGAGTAGCTTTTCTTATTTCCTACTTGGGAGGGGAAGCGGCTCAATGGGCCGTTCCGATAGTCCGGAACGACGACCCGTTATTACATGATTGGGACGAGTTCAGAGTCAGCTTTGAGCACACATTTGATGGAAGAGCGGATACGTTCTCCGCGGATCGAGATCTCTTGGATCTACACCAGGGAAGCCAGGATTTAGTGTCTTAGCTGAACAGCTTTCGGAGGTTGGTGGCCGAAACGGACTGGCCAGAGGCCAAGAAATCGGCAGTGTACTATCGGGGGTTAACAGACGAGATGAAAGACGTGCTGGCCCAGATTGATCCCCAACCAGCCACGTGTGCCGCTCTCATAGACTTAACCTTACGTTTAGACCATCGGCTGCGCGAAAGAAAAGGAGATGTGAGGAAGAAAGACAAAACAGTGTCCTATGGTGAGAGGACAGCAGGTCCAGACAAGAATAACAGTGCCACTGAGGCGATGGACATTGGAACCGTGAGAGCCTCACTGACTCTTAGCGAAAGAGACCATCGCAGGAGACAGGGTCTTTGCCTTTACTGCGGAAAGAAAGGGCATTATTTACGGGAGTGTCCGGTCAAACCCAAGTACGGAAAACCTCGGGTCGGACAAGCGTCGGTGTTAACTGCGGAGAAGGAGGAGGGAAACGCCAAAGCCTGAAAGACACAGAAGGGAGGTCTTCAGGCAGTAAGGTGATCCCTTCCTTGAACACGAGAGAGACCCGGGCGAAAGAACATTTCGTGGTAACCATGACGCTCATGGTGGGAAAAGAGGCTATAGAAATAAACGCCATGATAGATTCTGGAGCCACCGGATGTTTCATGGACAAAGAGGTGGCCTCTAGGTTAGGGGTGACACTAGAGCGGAAGGAAGTGCCAGAACTGGTTTATGCAGTGGACGGAAAGGAGTTGGTTTCTGGTCCTATCCGTTATCACACCGAAGAGTGCGTAATGATCTACGAAGACTGTCATCAAGAACGAATAACGTTTAACATCATCCAGGCTCCTATGTACGAAGCCATATTGGGCCTTCCTTGGTTGAGGGAACACGAACCCTCAGTGCATTGGGGAAACAAAACGATTCGGTTTAACTCTCAGCATTGTCTAACACACTGTATGCAACGCTCACATTCCGAACCCCGTCAGGACCATCCGAGGCATCAAGTAGCTACAGCCGCAGAAAAAGAGGTGGTGCTTCCTACCTGTTACCAAGGATTTGCGGATGTGTTTAACGACACCCAGGCAGACGTGTTACCCCCACATAGAGACTACGATTGTCGGATAGATTTAATTCCGGGATCAGAGATACCTTGTGGCAGGATATATTCCCTCACTATACCGGAAAACAACTATCTAAGAGAGTATGTGGACAAGTTCCTAAAGTTAGGGTACATACGTCCCTCGAGATCGCCTGCAGCATCGCCTCTCTTTTTCATACCGAAAGCCAATGGAGAGCTGAGATGTTGTATCGACTTTCGGAGGATCAACGACATAACGATAAAGAATCGGTATCCTTTACCGTTGATTCCCGTGCTTCTGGAGCAGGTGAGAGCTGCGTCTATTTACACCAAGCTTGATTTAAGGGGGGCGTACCATTTGGTTAGAGTCAAGGAAGGCGACGAATGGAAAACGGCCTTCAAGACCAGGTACGGTCTATACGAATACCTGGTGATGCCATTTGGCCTCTGTAATGCGCCGGCGGCGTTTCAATTCTTCCTTAATGAGGTCTTGCGGGAGTATTTGGACCTCTTTACAGTTGTATATATCGATGATATACTGGTGTATTCCAACGATGAACCAGAACACGTGAGACACGTGAGTTTAGTTCTACAAGCCCTCCGGAAACATCATCTGTTTTGCAAGATTTCCAAATGCGATTTCCACGTGGATACGGTGGAATTCTTAGGGGTAATGCTTACTCCTTCGGATCAAGTCATGGCTGAGAGGAAGGTAAAGGCCATTGAAGACTGGCCTAGGCCACAAAACATAAAAGAGGTTCAAAGCCTGTTAGGATTCGCGAACTTCTATCGCAGGTTCATAAAAGATTTTTCAGACATGGTGGTACCCTTAACTAGACTCACCCGAAAAAGAACCAAATTTCTATGGAATGAGGAAGCTCAAGCCGCGTTCGTGAGGTTGAAGAACGCGTTCACCACAGCCCCGGTTCTCACGCATGCTAATCCCTCATTGCCATATATCGTGGAGGCAGACGCGTCCGACGTCGCTATCGGATCGGTTCTTTCTCAAAGACAGGACTCCACGGGTTATTTGCACCCTATCGCCTTCATGTCACGGAAATTAAACGAGGCAGAAACACACTACGCCATCGCAGAAAAGGAACTTTTGGCCATTCGCGACGCATTTATGGAATGGAGACATCTGCTGTTGGGAGCCGTGCATCTGGTCACGGTATATACCGACCATCGGAATTTACAATTCATGCGGTCGGCTAGACATCTCACGCCCAGACAGTTGAGATGGATGCAGTTTTTTGCGGAATACCATTTCCTGGTGACATTTCGTCCGGGTAGGGAAAATAAGAAAGCAGACGCCTTGACCAGACAAGACACAGCTCCCATGAGAGAGACACCCCCGGAGGAATCCATCATCGAACCTGGCAAGGTCCTCTGTGCTACGCACCCCGAGACTTTCATTCAAAGAGTCCGTCACGACATAAGATCCCTAGTCTGGAGGAGTTGGCTTTGTTCCCATCCTGAATGGCGCACGAGGGACGGGATCGCTCTGAAGGGCAAACAACTCCTCGTTCCTGCCGTTTCTTTGAGGAAAATCGTGTTTGGATGGTGCCATACAGTCCCTAGCGCCGGTCATCAAGGAGAAGCCAAAACGCTGGATCGGGTGCTGCGCCAATTCTGGTGGCCTGAGGTGCGGAGGGATGTGATGGCGTGGGTAAAAGAATGCTCAATATGCGCCCAATCAAAGTCTGACCATCAGCGAAAAGTGGGACTACTACAAATCATGCCTACCCCAGAGGAGCCGTGGGAGCGAATCTCCATAGACTTCATCGTGGGGTTGCCGGAGAGTCAGGGAAACACGGCCATAATAGTGGTAGTGGACTATCTTACCAAAATGGGTCATTTTCTTCCATGCAAACAAGTACCTACGGCTAGCCAACTCGCCAGCTTGTTGTTGCAACACGTGGTGAGGATGCACGGTATCCCCAGGACTATCGTATCCGACCGAGGGGCCCAGTTCACAGCGAAAGTCTGTAAAACATGGTGTGCGGCTCTCCGAATCGATACCACTCTGTCTAAGAGCTTTCACCCACAAACAGACGGTCAAACCGAAAGACTCAATCAAACCCTGAAACAGTACCTCCGATGTTATGTCAACAACAACACAGAGGCATGGGTGGAGTGGCTGTGGGTGGAAGAAATCGCATATAACAGTGCAAAACATGCATCCACCTCTTACTCTCCCTTCTATTGTACATACGGGTTTCACCCACGTTTCACCCCTGTGGTCTTGCCTAAACACGTAGGTAAAATTCCTGATCTCAAACAAAGGCTGCAGAGCATGCGCAAAATAATCCTGAACACGAGAGCTAATCTGCAGAGAGCCAAGAGCAGGTACAAAAAACATGCAGATAGACACCGCAGAGCAGGTCCGGAGTACAAGGTGGGGGATTGGGTCTGGTTGTCATCTAGAAATATACGTTTTAAGCGCACCAGCTCTTTTGGTCCGAAGTACATAGGTCCGTATCAGGTGTCCAAACTAGTGAACCCTGTGGCGGTCAAGATCAAACTACCGGGACACATGAAAATACATCCTGTATTCCATGTCTCTCTGTTGAAACCCCTACGTGAGTCTTGTCCGATTCGACCTGCACCTGTGTCTGTTCTGGGGGAGGAGGAATACGAGGTGGAGAGTATCAGGGATGCCAAAGTAGTAAGGGGCAAGGTGTGGTACTTGGTGTCCTGGAAGGGATACGGTCAGGAGGAAGACTCTTGGGAGCCATGGGATGGGGTGCATGCCCCGAGACTCGTGGCAAAGTTTCATCGTCTGCATCCGGGGAAACCCACTGTCAGCTAGCGTCATCGGTGAAGGGAAATGTACTGTCACAATCGCATTCGGATGGTACATGGTTCTTCCGCTAGCTGTACAGAAGGAAGAACGTTAAGACAGCTCACGCGCGATGCGTGGGGAATAGCATCGCGCAACACGGAAAGACTACACTACCCAGGGAGCGTAGCGCGAGTCGCGCTAGTAACACAGGTGAAAACGATCAGGACGGCGCACAAGCAATCTCATGGGCTATAAGTAGGCAGGGACGCTAGAAGCGCTGCCGATAATTGTCTCGCAGTATCGAGGGTCCACAGCGGCTTGTTCCTTGCTCCAGCCAGATTCCAGGAGGAGAGGGCGTTGGCCCGGAGGTTCAGGCACCGGCTTCGGTTTTCTTGCTCCGTCGAGGTCAGGTAAAGAGGCAGAAAGGTAATCTCCTCTGTTGGAAGAGACGCACGTCTGCGTACTCGTGCAGAGGAGTGCGCACATAGAGGCGCTTAGGCTGTTGTACTCTCTGTTGGAAGAGACCGGCTGGTCTCAGGCAGAGAGGTTCAAACGCCTGTATTCTCCTCTGTTGGAGGAGTCGCCTTTTTCCGGCGTACTCGTGCAGAGGAGGAGGGCGCACATAGAGGCGCTGGGGAGGTGATTCTCTCTGTTGGATGAGACAGGCAGTCTCGTGCAGAGAGGAAAACACCCCTTTTACCTAGCCTATCGAATTCCCTTCGTTTTCAGTTCATTGTTGTTTTCTTTACAAAACGGTGTGCTGAGGCTTATAAGCATCACTGAACATATTCCTGATTTTTGACATTGTTTTCTGTCTGGGTGTGAACATTGCAGTGAGTCCTGCGTATCAAGGATTCCGTATTTCATTTGGAGACAAAGTGCGTTGACCGGATGTTAATAGACACAAGTCTCTTTTGGGGATTATTTGCAGATAGACCTTAGTCCAGAGATATTGAACTCATGTGGTTGAATCTATCTCCTATACAAGCTATCTGGTTATTATTTGGAAGAGACCATGCATGTAAGCAGGTAATAGACTAGAGCTATTCTATATCGAGGTCAGATAAAGAGAAGAAGGCAGATACAGGGGTTGATCTTTTGTTGCTTGTTTTGTCTCCTTTGCAGGTCAACACCCCAGAAGTCCCCGTCCTGGTTCCTGTTTTTTCCCCCGCTCAATCGCGCCCAAAAGTCCGTGCTGGTTGCAAACCGGACTTGGGTCGATTAAGAGGTGGGCCCCCATATAGCATCACACAACCCTGAGGGAAGGAGAAACGGAAGGTCACGACACTTCTGGAGCGTTTCTTCTGCTCCAGCTGGGTGAGCACACACTTTCGTCCCCACCCTGTGCTTTTTCAGGCAGTCAGTTCTCTTTCTTTTTTAAAAATGCTTGGGAAGGGGGGCATTCAGCACCCTCCCAAAGTCCGTACTGGCCCTCGGGACTCCATTTCCTGAGGCTGAACTTCATATAAAGAGGAGCGGGGTGTATTGCTCCCCCTTCCCCAAGCAAACTTTGGCCCCAAGGACTCCATTCCCTGTGATCCAACTTCATTTAAATGGGAGGAGTGTGCAGCCCCCTCCCAGAGCCACCAATGGCCACATGGACCCACATCCCTCAGGCCCAAATTACATTTTTTTTTTTGAAAAATATTTTTATTGCGGAAACACAGAAGGCACAGGTCGGCAGAGCCTCTCAGATAGACCGAGGGCAAAGATTAGCCACTTGTAACGTTCAGGGTAAAACACAGCCATATGGGCCCACATCCCAGAGGCTGGGCGGCGTAGAATCAGAGCATGTCTCAAATAATCATAGCCGTACATGAACAGTGTGCATACATTGTGATATCCGCTGATTTTTATATATACACACTCTCTTCTATGTCCTCCATGTAATCCTATTCCTATCTGTCTGGATAGATATGCTTTTCAATAACCACAATTTCAACAAAAATCAACAAGAACAACCCCCGTGCGTGGCATCAGTAATAAAGTATGTGGAAAAATCAGGTCATCCATGTGTGGCCCGGAAGGCGTAGACATCACATCCAGAAGTAGACCTTCGGGAATCAGAGCAAATCACAGATATATACACAGGGAACTTTAGTGCGCGTTGAGCAGGGCATTACCCCGGACCAGGGCCCTCCAACCCGTCTCCCTCCCCGTCCCCCTCGGAACCAGATTCCCTAGGGGTGAACAATTCGGCACTGGTGGCATCTGAATCATCATCTGTCAACCCCTCTGCACACATCATCCTTCAGGCAAGCAGGTCATCTTGGATCTTCCCATCTCGGCGTGTGCGCTGCATATGCGTCTCCTCAGCTAGGGACCACTCTCTAGCATCTCTCAGCCAGAGGGACAACTTGGGAGCTCTCAGCCCCATCCAGGTTATGGCCACACGCCGTCTTGCCAACGCTAGCAATAGTTGTAGAAACTTGTAGGACAGGTTTCTCTTTTTGGGCTTGGGTACCAGGGCCAAGAGACAATGGAGCGGGTCTAGCGAAATCCGGAGTTTTGTAGCACGACCAATATAGTCCACCACCTCCCTCCAAAAGTTGCCGACCTGCGGGCACTCCCAGGCTAGATGAAAGAATCCAGCTCTCTCCGCCCCACACCTAGGGAAGTTGTGCCGCCTATCTGCAGAGATGCGATGCAAAGAGACCGGGGTCATATAGGTGTGGTGGACAAAGTTAAAGTGGATGAGCTTGAACCGTGCCTTACACGAGACCTTCCGGGTCAGGAGCCCAATATGCTTGCGTTGTCCCGGCTCTAGAGCCATCCCCAAGTCTACCTCCCAGGCCGCCCAGGACGGCACGGTCGGTGGGGTCGAATCCCGACGCATGGCTGTGTACAACAGGGAGACCAGCCTCCTCCCTCTGCCACACGATAAGAGGATGTCGAGGGTATGGGTCAGCGGGGGCGCCTCTGGGAATTGAGGCCACGTTGTTCTAGCTATTGACAAGATAGTTAAAACCCTCGTGGAGAGAAGAGAAACAGAAGAGTACGTGACTGATATATGCAATTTATATCTCGAGAACCACAAACGATTCTTCATTGTGCGCTTCTGTTACTACGCACTTACTGCCTATGAAGAGAAATATCAGGATGTAGGGCCCGGGAGACTAATGACTCTTTACAGAAAAGTTAACATCGGAGACGAAAATGACAACGATGTGGCAGAACTCTTTTCGTACACGCTAGAAGTATTCCGCCACCTCATAGAACAAAGACAGATAGATACAGACAGGACATCGAAGCTAGTAAAACCCCCAGTAGAAAAGCTAGATAACATGATGCCGATAAAGGAAGCCGCCCCGTATTGGGTTCCTCCTAGGGGACAAGGGACTAATGACGACATAAATCATCAGGACTCTAAAGGGAGGGTGGTCTACAATTGGGTGTATCAGCCATGGGACAGACAGGACATCCTGACGTTCCGTAAATCTCTGCCGGATTTACGAAAGAATCCCACCGCGTTTTACACAGAACTAGGTACCGCGTTGGGGTCCACAATAATGACACTTGCTGACATCGACTTGTTCTTCGGATTATGTTTACCAGCCGATGAGTGGAAGCAGAATTGCTTGGTCATACCTGGGAAAAACTCAGCACATTAGACAAACAGCGGAATCCTGGTCAAAAAATGGTTAAAGCTATATTGGACCTCCCTGACAAAATAATGCAGAAGGTAAAAACACTGATACAGGAGAAAAAGATAGACTGGTCCATAGTAACCGTGTGCTGCCAGAAACCACAAGAGGATGTCTCCGAGTATTTCTCGAGATTTGAAACAGTGTTCCCTGATTACAGTGGACAGGACATGTCCACTGCAACTGGACACCACTTATTCATGCAAAATTACGTCAAAGGACTGCTGCCGGAGGTATCCCAGAAATTACAGACTAGCGAAAGTAGTTGGGCAGCATCTAAACCGGCGGCCATCTCCAAATGGCCCAGTACTATGAACATCAGAAAAAAACGAGAATGACAGGGCTACAGAAAGGAAAAAGAAGGACTTGAAGGAAAGAGTAATGATAGCCCAACTCCAAGGGGTGAATACAGGGAGGGAACAATATAAGGGAGGATACCAACAGAATGTCCCTAGAGTACAGCTGCCTAGAAATGACTCGTTGACACCATATGTACGACGCCAGGACTTAGGACAGGATCAATGCGCATATGGAATCATATGGAATCATATGGACATTGGAAATCCCAATGCCCGGCCTGATCAGGAGCTGGTAGGGGCAGAGGGGCAAGGGAAATGGCAAGTGAACAGAGAGGAAGAGGACGTGGGAGAGGGTACGCAAGTGAAGCAAGAGAAGAAAGGCCAGGAAGAGCAAACACATTTGACCATCCTAGACAGAACCAGTATCAACAGACAGATTACGACAACGCCTATGACTTTGCATAGGACAGCCAGGGGCAAGGGAGGGATCCAGTCGAGCGCTATGTTGATCAGCAAGGCCCTTATGTTACCGCAAATGTCCTGGGCACAGAATCGCCATTTTTGGTAGACACGGGAGAAACACGTAGTGCACTATCCAAACGACTGATTCCAAGGGCACCCTTGTCTGGCTCACATGTGACCTCAATAGGATTTGATGGTACGCCCTCCACCAACCCTTTGTCCAAACTGATTCCTTTTTAACCTTGACAACAATATCGTTGAAACAACATTTCTCCTCTCTTCCAACACCCCAGACGCCATTATGGGTCTTGACCTTCTGAAGCACTTCTATGCGACAATCAGGTGCTCGCCAGACGGAGAGCGTGTCATCCTATATGACAACCACCAGCATCGTGGAGATAGCCCTTCACAGCACATGTATCTCATCTCTGAGACTGACACATCCCTACTGGACACTTTACCATCACACTTATGGGCTAGAGCTGATTCGGACGTAGGGCGAATGATGATTCACCCAGTACACGTGACAATACGACAATACACAATCCTACCGAAGGTACCACAGTACAGAATCTCACCAGAGGGTGAGAAGGCACTGACAGACATCATACACTCTTTGATGGAGGCAGGGGTGGTAGAGGAAGTAGTGAGCAACGTTTGTAACAGCCCCATACTACAGATAATAAAGAGACAGGGAGAGGGAGATGGAAAAGCCTACCGCTTCATCATTGACCTGCGGGAAGTAAACAAAATTGTAGTACCACAGTACCCAGTAGTTTCCGACATCACTACCATTCTGACCTTAATTCCCTCAACTGCTACCACCTTTACCGTAATCAACCTAAAAAATGCGTTCTTCTCCATACCTATTCACAAAGACAGCCGCTATCTATTCGGATTTACCCTAAATTCTCGCTCATATAGATTTTGTAGAGCGCCCCAGGGGTACACAAGAGAGCCCGAGCATCTATAGCCAAGCGCTTAAAAGACAGTTGGGGGGGAGAAGCTACGCTCGCAACCAAGAAGGCCGCATAGGCTCCCGGCTCCGCCGACCTCCGTCCCCCGCTGGATAATCCTGCTATAAATCCTGACTTTCCACCCTGCCTCCGGGTGTGTGAACCACTACGCTACATTTTGGTGCGATCCCGGGATTTTTTCCAGCTTTGTAGACGAAGTTACGTCGAGTTTTAGTTTTGGGCCTACACCAGCTTGTGAGCCGGGGACTCGAGTACTGGCCCAGCCGGGTTCCAGTTGAATAACAAAGGCTGTGGTTGATCATCAGGGTCCGGTCCTTGGACGTGGAAACATTTTCAAGCCCGATTTTGACGGCGGTTGTTTCTCTAGCCTACAATCGATGGAGGGTTGACGAGGCACGACAGTGTGCTGCGGGTGTGGGTCTCTGGCCCGAGGACCCGGTTTGCCCACGCCGGTGTTTTCCGGGTTGGGATCTACGCCTGTGGCGCCGGAGCCTGGATCGCGACCTTGGTAAGTCCTCGGTCTCCCTCCGTGACGGTCCGTCGCAAAAATAGCCGATTCCCCCAGGGTAGGCCGGCCTCGGGGGGACGCGAACATGGATATCCCGGAACAGGATTCCGTGGGACGGACTGAGTCTGAACCGTCGATACGATCTGTATTGGCAGCGCTCTGGGCCCTGCATTCCCAGGTGGAGTTCATTGTCCGGAAAATGATTGCGACTGCACACGGACTTGGACAAGTGGGACCGGACCATGTACCGTCTCAATATCCTGATCAGCCTATATCACCCACGGCAGTCCCCGTAGCGGCAATGGGCCTTGTGCCACGAGAGGTGTTGGAGCTTCATGGCAATGTGATGCCCGATAATCGTGTACTCGACGTGCTCTATGGATTGCCAAGCCCACCATCATCGCCTTCCAAGTTTGTTTTAATTGTTGCTCCTCTTCCAGACGCTCATGCTTGGAACTTTCTATGGAATGATTCAGTGTTCTACCCCTCTTTGACGCTCTTAATATCCTTTCAGAGACAAAGACGCAGAGTGCTTATGTCGATGAGGGTCACTGTTGATGCCGATGGAATTTCCAGGGACTTTATAACTTTGCCTCGCCCCACATGGAACTTTACTGAACTATTTACACATTCTGACTATCCTGCGGAGGCGACAGACTGTCTGGAAGGGGCTTGTAGGACTGATCGGAAGGGTCAAGGATGAGACTGACTGTTGGGGGTTGGCACAATGGGTTTTCTGAACTGGGCTCTGTTACCATTGTATTTATGGGAGGTAGGGTGGTGCTTACTGTTCCCCCTGTTTAGTTTTTAAATTTGCTTTTCTATAGTGTTCTGTGTTTATTATGGGGATTTTTGGTTCTGGTGGGGGGAGGGGGGACTGGGGGCCCGTATTGAGATGTCCTCCTCCAAGTTTTTACTACTTTTAGTACCTAGTTAGATGGGGCGACAGGCACGCAGCTAGTTGGGGATAGGGCGCAAGCCATATGCTGGGCTGCAGGGTGGGGGGAGGGGTGTGTTGTGTTTGTTTAGATTGTATTTGTAGTTTTTCTGTTTGCAATCCTTCAAAATCCTCATATAGGTGGTCTTCTTGAGTAGCGGTTTTGTGCTATGGGGTAGACGGGTTCTGGTGGCTAAATTACTTGCGTGAGTTAGCCAATTGTCGCTTAATTTCACTGTGTTAGATATGTAGATGTAACATTGTAACCTTCTTATTGCTGCACCCTCTCCCCTTCTATGCTGGGCTGTTAACCAATGTTTATCCTGTTTACTTGGGGAGGAGGGGTGGATGGTAGACGTTCGGTTTGACTATCCTGAAAGTAGTGCAGACATGTACCAGATGTAACACGTGAGCAGACTTTCTTGATGATTTTCCGTCTATATACCCTGTATGTTTCTTATTGATCCTTCATTCCGCGATGTAAGCCACCTGTTATTATTGTTCTTTTCCTTGTTTCTTCAATAAAAAGATTTATTAAAAAAAAAAGAAAAAAAAAAAGACAGTTGTATGCAATACACTTACCAGACGGTGTGCCACTAATACAATATGTAGATGACATCCTTCTAGCGGCAGACACCACACATTTAGCTGTCACAGCCACCATCAAACTGCTCCATTTTGTTGCCAAGAATGGTCACAAGGTCTCCCGAAAGAAATTACAATTTTGTAAATCACAAGTAACCTATCTAGGCCACCTCTTATCCAAAGAAGGGAGGAAACTCACACCCGACAGAATACAGACAATCCTAGACACTCCTGTCCCCAGAAGTCAGAAGCAGGTCCGTTCCTTGATAGGTCTCACCTCCTTTTGCCGACAGTGGCTGCCGAACTTCAGCCTCATCTCTCCCTCCTAGCTAAAGACATCCCCTCACCTCTCCTCTGGACCCCTGAATGTCAAACTGCCTTTAAAGAGCTATGTGATGCACTCTGTTCGGCCCCTGTCCTAGGAACCCCAGATTACTCCAAACCATTCTCCCTCTACACACACGAGAAGGAGGGATGTGCATTGTCTGTCCTAACGCAATCAATTGGTAACAAGCAGCGCCCTTGCGCATATTTCTCAGCCACCCTCGACCCAGTAGCCAGAGCTCTGCCAGCGTGTTTGCGGGCTGTAGCAGCCGCAGCAGTATCAATACGACAAAGCGAAGGAATAGTGCTCTCCAATCCAATCACTGTGTTAGTACCCCATGCGGTTGACACACTCCTGAACCAGACCAAGACCCAACATTTGACTAGCGCCCGACTGACAGGATATGAGCTGACCTTGCTAGCGCCACACATTACCCTGAAACGGTGCACCACCCTCAATCCGGCCACATTGTTACCACTACCCGAAAACGATCCTGGTGTGACTCCACTAAACGACTGTGTGACACAGACAGACGAACAGACAAAGAGTAGAGTAGACCTTAGAGACACTGCCTTTTTAGAACCAGACGGAGAACTGTGGGTGGACGGTTCCTGCATCAAACTCCCTGACGGCACCACCTCAGCCGCATACGCTGTCACCACAGCCCGAACCATTCTAGAGACAGCCCACATTACTCAACGGTCTGCCCAGGCAGCGGAACTCATTGCCCTCACACGAGCTTGTATTTTAGCAGCAGGTACGACAGTCAACAAATACACTGACAGTCAGTATGCCTTAGGGGTAGTTCACCATTTCGGGATCTTATGGAAGGAGAGAGGGTTCCTGACTTCACATGGTACACCCATCCTACATGGAGACTTAGTCTCCGCATTGACAGAAGCAGTCCTCCTCCCCAAGAAGCTAGCGGTGATAAAATGCCAAGCACATAAGAAAGTGACTGATCTTATTGGACAGGGAAACGCACTAGCTGACGTTACTGCCCGAGCCACGGCAGAAGACAGGACTACGACACGAATGTATGTGACCAGGTCACAAGCCGAACAGTAGACAAATGCTAGAACCACTATAAGAGACATACAGACGACAGGCACGCAGGACAAACTGACTGAGTGGGAAAGGGTGGGACTGAAGGACGAGGAAGATTGCTAGTGAACTAAAGATGGGAATAAATGGCTGTTGCCCAATGCCTACTTAATCCCTTAATTGACCATGGCACATTTACCCACGCACATAGGCTCCTCCCCCATGATTGAACTGATCACCAGAGTGTGGCATAATGCCAAGATAGCCGAATCTGCCAAACGAACAAGTTACTTACCTTCGGTAACGATATATCTGTAAGAAACAGTAGTTAGTATTAGATTCCTTACCTTAGAATATCCCCAGGCGTCAGTCTGGATCCGGAAACTTTTGCGTAGCAGTACCCCTGCGCGTCGGTAGGCGTCGTCTGCAGGCGTCCCCTGCGGCTCCGCGTCGTCGGCGTCGTGCGCCGTGATGACGTCGCTGGAGTATATAGACGCCGCCTCCGCGCGCTGACGTCAGTTCTTTGCACACAGCTTTTCCGCGCCAGAACACGCAGAGCCATGTGAGAACCAACACTGGTGCCATTTGAAACTAGGGCCCTGAAAGGGATGTCCCTAACCCTAGGTATCAGTTCGCAGAACGGGGAGGATGGGCGGGGCGGTAAGGAATCTAATACTAACTACTGTTTCTTACAGATATATCGTTACCGAAGGTAAGTAACTTGTTCATCTGAAAGAAACAGGTTAGTATTAGATTCCTTACCTTAGAATAGATACCCCAGCAATACCAACCCCGGTGGTGGGTCTGCGAACCAATACAACCTACACCAGAAAGTCCTGGAGGACCGAACGGCCAAAGAAGCCATCCCTCCGGACTTGACTGTCCAGGCAGTAGTGCCTCGCAAAGGTGTGCAGCGAGGCCCACGTGGCCGCCTGGCAAATGTCCTGCAAAGGGACTCCCCGGCCCAGGGCAGTAGTAGCCGCCGTGGCCCGAGTGGAATGGGCCCTCAGCCCAACAGGAGGCTCCTTCCGAGCCAAAGAGTAGCATGCTTTGATGCACAGGACGACCCACCGAGAGATGGTCCGTTTCTGTACCGCCCTTCCCTTCTTCTCACCCACGTAGCCAACAAACAGTTGGTCATCCACCCGGAACTGGCGTGTGCGATCCATATAGAATGAAAGCGCACGTTTTGGGTCCAGACGATGGAGCCGCTCTTCATCCTTTGAAGGATGCGGAGGCGGGAAGAAGGAGGGCAAGGTGATGGACTGCCCAATGTGAAAAGCAGAGACTACCTTGGGCAGGAAAGAAGGTCTGGTCCGAAGAACCACCTTATCAGGATGAACAGACAAGAAAGGAGGTTGAACAGAAAGAGCCTGGAGCTCACTCACTCTCCTGGCAGAGGTGATGGCTACCAGGAAGGCCGTCTTTAAGGTGAGAAGACGGAGAGGACAGGAATGAAGGGGCTCAAAGGGAGCGCACATCAGGAAAGTCAAAACCAGGTTCAAGTCCCACTGAGGCATCACGAACGGAGCTGGAGGATACATGTGCGTGATGCCCTTTAAGAATCTTAACACAATAGGGGACTTGAACAAAGATGGCTGATCAGGTAGCCTCAAGAAGGCGGAAAGGGCAGAAAGATAGCCCTTGATAGTGCCCAGAGCAGAGCCCTGCTGGGCAAGGGAAAGGAGGAAGAGGAGAACCTCAGACAGAGGGGCAGAAAGGGGATCCACAGCCTTTGCTGTGCACCATGCCACAAATCTGTTCCACCGGCAGGCGTATACCGACTTTGTGGAGGGACGCCTGGCTGCCAGAATGACATCACAGACTTCAGGAGGCAAGTCAAATGGCCTCAACTGTCGCCGCTCAATCTCCACGCATGGAGGTGGAGACTGGACAGGTTCGGGTGGAGGACCGTCCCCTGCTGCTGCGACAGAAGGTCCTCCTGAAGAGGCAGGCGGATCGAGGGACCGACTGTCATGCTGAGTAGCTCGGGATACCAGTATCTTCGAGCCCAGTCCGGAGCCACAAGGATAACTTGGGCCCGGTCGCGCCTGATCTTCTTCAGCACTCTGGGCAGAAGTGGTATAGGCGGAAAGGCGTACAACAGACCGCAACTCCACTCGCGCCGAAAGGCGTCGCCGAGCGAGTGCCGTCTTGGAAACTCCAACGCGCAGAACTGATGACATTGCGCGTTCTCTTCTGTGGCGAATAGATCTAACCAAGGCTCTCCCCATTGCTGAAAGAGGCCTCTCGCCACATCCGAGTTCAGACGCCATTCGTGATCCACCGAGCACCGACGGCTGAGTTCGTCCGCCCTGGCGTTCAGAGAACCTGCCAGGTGTTGAACCGTCAGAGTCACGCCCTGACGTTCCAGCCATTGCCAGAGGCGCAGAGCCTCTTGGCAAAGGGTCCACGACCCCACACCGCCCTGTTTGTTGCAGTACCACATGGCGGTGGTGTTGTCCGTGAACACCTGCACTACACTCCCGTTGACAAAGGGGAGGAATGCCTTCAGTGCCAGGCGAATCGCCCGCAGCTCCAACATGTTGATATGGAGCCGGGACTCCGCCGGAGACCAGAGGCCTCTGATCTCCGCCTCTCCCAAGTGGCCACCCCAGCCTTGGAGGGACGCGTCCGTCACAACCACGTGCTCCGGCTGGGGAAGGGAGAGGGATCTGCCCCTGACCCAATCGCGGTCTGTAAGCCACCACTGCAACTGTCTCGCAGTGCCCTCCGAGATCAGGACATGGTCGGATAGGTTGCCCTGATGCTGGGCCCACTGAAACTTCAGGTCCCACTGCAGAGCCCGCATCCGCCATCTGGCGTGATGCACCAGAAGGATGCAGGAGGCCATCAGCCCCAGAAGCCGCAGCGTCAACCTGACCGAAACCCGGGATAACGGCTGAAAGATGGGAATCAGAGCCTGAATATCCCGGACCCGCCGTTCCGGGGGATAAACCCGAAACTGCGCCGAGTCGAGAACCGCTCCGATGAAAAGGAGCTTTTGAGAGGGACACAGGTGTGATTTCGGCACATTGATGGAAAACCCCAACTCGTGCAGGAGGTCTGCCGTCATCTGAAGGTGGTGGACGACTGTCTGGGGCGAGCCCGCCTTCAACAGCCAGTCGTCGAGGTAGGGGAAGACTGAAACCCCTAACCGGCGCAGATGAGCTGCGACCACCGCCATCACTTTCGTGAACACCCGTGGGGCGCTGGTAAGGCCGAATGGGAGCACGATAAACTGAAAATGCTCGTGGCCTACCGTGAACCGCAGGTAACGCCGGTGGGCCGGCAGGACGGGGATGTGAAAGTACGCATCCTGCAAGTCCAACGCTACCATCCAGTCGTGTGGGTCTAGAGCAGCCAAGACCTGAGCCAAAGTCAACATCTTGAACTTCTCCTTCCGGAGGAAGCCGTTGACGTTCCGTAGATCCAAGATAGGACGCAGGCCTCCCTTGTCCTTCTTGGGTACCAGAAAGTAGTGGGAGTAGCAACCACACCCTACTTCTGGCCCAGGAACGCGCTCGATGGCCCCCTTGGCCAAGAGGGCCGTAACTTCCTCCTGCAGAAGTGTCAAGTGGTCCCCCGACACACGGTGGTTCTGCGGTGGCATGGCTGGAGGAGTGGACTCGAAGGGGAGGGCATAGCCCCTTCGGACAAGCTGCAGCACCCACCTGTCCGATGTTATCGCGCGCCAGCGGGAGTGGTGATGGCGAACCCTGCCACCCACTGGCGTCACGTGAGCCCGAAAGCTCGGACTAGGAAGGCTTGGATGCCGCAGCGGAGGGAGGCGTGGACTGACCACGACGCTGGCCTCTACCGCCACCACGGCGGAAACCACGGGCGCCACCGCGCTGGGGAGCGCTCTGCGCCGCGTGGCTGGCAGCACGTGTGGGACCTCCTCTCCCTTGGCCACGAAAGGGCCGAAACGAACCCGTCTGCTGGCGCTGGGTCTGGGTCGAGAGACCCAAGGACTTGGCCGTGACCCTGGAGTCCTTGAAGCGCTCCAGCGCGTGGTCCGCTTTGTCACCAAATAGGCGACTGCCATCAAATGGCATGTCCATAAGCGTATTTTGGACGTCTGGTGAGAAGTTGGCAGATCTCAGCCAGGCATGGCGACGAATCGCCACCGTAGTGGACATGGCCCGTCCCAGTGAGTCCGTGGTGTCCAGACCACAACGGATCGAGTACCGCGCCGCATCCCGGCCTTCCACAAAGGCCCGGGTGAGCTTGTCCCGCACTTCCTGGGGGCATTGCGGCAAACACTCCTCGACCGTATCCCACAGGGAGTGGGTGTAGCGGCCCAAGAGGCACGCGGTGTTACAAGACCGCAGCCCAGCACTCAAAGAGGAAAACACTTTCCTTCCGAATTGGTCGTACCTCTTTGATTCCCGGTCGGGCGGAGCCGACGGAAATGCGGACTGCGAAGTGGAGGCCTGGATCACCAGACTCTCCGGGGAGGGATGGGTGGACAGGAAGGCAGGGTCGTCCGCGCAGGGACGGTGACGCCTGGCAACGTTCCGGTCAACCGGCGCACCAGAGGCGGGCCTGGACCAGGTGCCCAGAAGGACATCCGTCAGGGCCTCATTAAACGGCAGCAGAGGCTCCTGGGGGCATGACTGCGGTTTAAAAACTTCCGTCAGGATATTCGGTTTGACCTTCGCGACGGGGAGCTCAAGGTGTAAGGCCTTGGCAGCCCTCATCAGGACCACCGAATAGGCAGCACCCGCCTCGGACGCCACAGGGGACGGAGAGACAAACCCAGGGTTGGGCGACTCGTCCAGGCCACTGGCATCACCCAGATCACCTACCCAGTCCACATCGTACTGGCAGGCACGGGATAGAGGGTCCTCAGACCCCTCCCAACCCTCTCCATACTCCTCCTCGTCATACCCATATTCTGGGTCGACGATATAGACATCGGGGTCAACAGGCCCCATCGGCGTCGGGTCCGGCGTCGGCCGACGCCGGTCCGGCTCCGAGTCCGGAGTCGGGGAGGAAAGGGGGGTGGCGCCGCGCGGCGTCGGTGCCGGGGACCCGACGCCGGCCGGAGCCGACGGCGGAGTCGCTGCACCACGCGGGGGCGGTACCATGGGCTGGCCCACAGGAACCGACGCCGGAGAGGCCGGGAGACCAGCCGGCGACGAACCAGAGGGAACCAGCGGCGCCGGGGCCGGAGCCACCGGCGGCGCCGGGGCAGGAGCACCCGAACCGCTCGGGCCCCCAGACGGGACCGACGGGCCCGCAGGCGCCGAAGGCCCCGCCGGAGAAGACCTCGCCCTCATAGCAAGGAGGAAGGCCTCGATCTCCTCACGCGACGCGCCTTCCCCAGGGACCGACAGGTGTGGGGCAGACGGCGTCGGCGACCCATGCGGGACCGCGGGGGTGGGGTCACCCGAGCCCCCGGCCGCAGCACGCGGGCGTCGGGGGGAGTCGGGGGTGCGATGGCGACGCCCCGACTTCTTGTGCTTACCTGACGAGCCGGAGGAATGGTGGCGACTCCCGGAGCGCCCATGGCGGCTCCGCGACCGCTCCCTCGACCGCTCCCTCGACCTCCGACCGGACCGGGACCGCTCTCGACGCGGGGCCGACAACCGGAGTTCGAGAAGCTTGCGGGACCGCTCCCGCCTAGCTTTTCCAGTCAAGGCCCGACAGTCGACGCAGGACTCCACGTCGTGGTCCGCGCCCAGACACCGGAGGCAGAGTCGATGGTGGTCGGTGACCGACATCATGCGGTCGCACTCGTCACAACTCTTGAAACCGGGCATCCTACCGGCACCGTAAAGAAGTTAACAAAAAACTTGGTCAAAAGACCGGAGTACTGCTCTTCGGATCTGCGCTAACTGGCGCGGAAAAAAGAAGAACTGACGTCAGCGCGCGGAGGCGGCGTCTATATACTCCAGCGACGTCATCACGGCGCACGACGCCGACGACGCGGAGCCGCAGGGGACGCCTGCAGACGACGCCTACCGACGCGCAGGGGTACTGCTACGCAAAAGTTTCCGGATCCAGACTGACGCCTGGGGATATTCTAAGGTAAGGAATCTAATACTAACCTGTTTCTTTCAGATGCCTAGTGCAGCAACGTATATTCTGCCTACAACACAACCCAGGGAAGGGGATCGTAGTACCACGGGGAGGGTTTGGAGTCCCTGACCACCACTTTGAAGTCCTACAGATGGATTACATCCAACTAGAAAGGTGCCATGGTCTGAAATATATCCTAGTGGGTGTGTGCGCTTTTAGCAAATGGGTGGAGGCATACCCCACCCGCGACAATACCACCTTAGCTACTGCAAAGGTATTGCTCAAAGAATTCTTCCCTCGCTATGGCCTTTGTAGAATTTTATGGCGTGATAACGGCCCCCACTTCGTAGCCGAGGTGATACAGAACATCCTGAGAGGGTTGGGGGTAAACAGAAGTTTCATGCCGTCTTCCACCCCCAATCAGCGGGCCTGGTAGAAAGACACAATGCAACCTTGAAGCTAAAACTGGCCAAAATAGTTGCCACAACCGGGTTAAAATGGCCCAATGCCCTCCCATTGGCATTGCTATCAATGCGCTCCACCCCAACCAAGCACAGACTAACTCCTTATGAAGTAGTCTTCGGAAGGCCTATGAGCATTTGGGCAGCTCCAAAACCAACCTCCATTAACGATGTCCCGGAAATACTAATGTCCGACTATTTGTATAAACTGACGAACGAGCGAACACTTATCCACCAACAGGTGCAGCAAGACTTGCCAGATGTATCCAGGGGCCCAGGACATGAGATAAAGCCTAGAGAACATGTCCTCGTGAAGAACTTCCAGAGGACCAAGTGTCTGGAGCCGATGTGGACGGGCCCCTGGCAAGTCTTAATCACCACCCGAACTGCCCTTCAGGTGGAAGGGAAGCGAAATTGGCTGCATGCTCACCACTGCAAGAAAATCCCTCCGACACTGGCAACCTGCAAAGAGGTGGAGGTGCTCGAGGAAGTTCTATCGAAAGACCGGCCAGCTCTGAGCTGCTATCCACAAGAAGACACACTGCAACTCACAGAAGTTCCTGACCCCACTGTGCCGTCCAAGAAGGGGTACAACCCGAGATCAACGAAAGGAGAGTGCTCCGACAACCAGGCCACTCACTGAGTCGAAAACCTCAGATCTGTAGCACAGCCAACGCTACCAGGGTAAAACGCTAGACAAAGTCTGTGGTCCTGCCAGTCACTGAGCCCCTTGAAGATGATGGAAGATATCGAACACCGGAAGAACAATCACAAAGCCTCCAAGACCGTTAACTGCATGGCACAAAGACAATTGCACTTGCGGCAGCATTTCTCACCTGTCTCCTGCTAATGATCACAGTCTGGATCGTTGAAGAGAATGCTCCTGCACATAGAACAATGTTTCCCACCTTGCAACCTACCACCCAGAAAGAAAAGAACATTATCTGATATCACTGTTGCCTCATCTCCGAGAGCGGTGCAAAGAATTTTGGAACAACTCCTTTGTACAACTGTTGCACCAGCACAGTCTTACCACTAATGCCACCAACTGTAGGGTCTGTGGACTGCTACCACATGCCACTGAACGATCTATCCCATTCATCCCTTCACCCTTTTCCTTTCATGGATCTTGCCTTGCCTGCTCCTCCAAGAAAGTTACAGAGACAATGCCACTTCCGGAGAAACAATTGCTCGTTTCTACACTGAGTTCTGGCTGAACAGAACAGGAAGAATTGCAGCTCCTTTCTGTCCTAACTCCACCAATGCGACATTCCCAATAAATGTCCCTTCCAAAGAGCAAGTGGAGATCCAAGTTTTCAACAATCCTGTCAGAACCACCTTTTCCTACCTCAAGAAAAGAACCGCTGCAACGCTGACCGTGGCCCTCTCTGTGATGAATGTCTCGGGCCTTGTGTGCATCAAAGGCCGTAGGACTAAAAATGTGTGACATAGCACATGCAATATCACAAGGACTCTGAACACTACCAGCATTTGTGGCCTCACCCACCATGTACTTTGTCTGCGGAACCAAGGCCTACACATGGCTCCCACGGGGCTGGGGAGGCGCGTGCTACATCGCCTTTGTCCTACCACCAACCTACACGGCCCCTGCTGAGCATCATCGAGAAAGGCGTTCCAAAGACACTGACCAAGCAGACTCTGCTGCATCACAATTTCTCGATGCAGCGAAAGGGCTCGTTCCGCTATGAGACCAATGGCAAACAGCCGAGCCATCAGGCACCTGACTCAGGCGGTTGAAACTGCCCTGAACATCACAGCTGGCATCCTCACCAACAACACTGCCGAGCTTCGGCAGTCCTTCTGGTGGCCCTACAGAATCGTATGGTCCTGGACGTGGTACTAGCGGACTGTGGAGGAGCATGTCGCATCATCGGTGCCAGCTGTTGCACATAAGTCCCTGACACTTCACCTTCTGTTTATGAAGCTATTGAACATCTCCACAGACTGTCTTCGGAAATCCATCAAGGAACAGAGACTTGGACACTTGGAAATTGGCTTTGGGGCATCTTAAGGGAGTGGGGTTGGAAGTTATTAATGATCCTCTTGATTCCAGTACTGGCAATATGTGGTTGTTGTTTATGTGTACACTGTATACCGCCTCTGTGTTCCCTTTTTATAAGCACCTTGCGCCCTAAGACTATGGGCACTCAGCTGACAAAAATGAGAGTACTATATGAACAAGAGATACAGGACATTATGGGGATCGAAATAAACTGACAAGCTGGCTAGTCATGTTCAAAGGGCAGACTGTGAAACCTGGGCCGATAATCGTGAACATTACCTGCGCCATCTTGCTCGATGGTCCCTTTTTTTGCGCATACATAGGCTGCAGCCATTTTGAGCGACCGCGACCATTTTTTGTTCTGTTGTTCACCCCTGTCTCACCTGCACTTCCTCAAGTATATGTATAACCTTCTGACCGACTTGGTATGTGTGCTAAGGGTCATAATCTAGCGGACATGCCCACGTTTGATGTTAGCTTAAGAACGACATTCTATTGCCGCAGCAAACCTCTGCATTCCTTGTTCCTCCCCATCCCTGTGCATGTAACCAAAGATTGTAGATACCAAAAGGTCCCGCACTAACCTGGTTTATTGCACCCCAAAGAATGCACCTCCCGATGGACAATGGAACTTGTTTTCCTATCAACAGTAAAGGATGTTAAACCCTGACCAGTCTCACATGAAGTTGACCCTGAGGCAAAGGCCAGCTGCCTGATAAACATCATATGTCCGACTGTTTATGATTGGGAGGGTACGAACCAACTTGTCCGAAATGTATGGCATCTTGTCCGGGGCGGGGTACCAAGATTACATGACACCGCTCATAAAGATTGTATTGTCGAAACACTCTATAAAATTAGCCTGTTGGAGAGTTGAAGTTAGAACACCTCCCTGAGAGACATCCCGGTGTCTGCGGTAGACGTGATCTCCTCTAGAGTAAATAAACCTTGTTCTTGCCTTCCAGTTCCCAGCGCCTGCCTCGTTATTTGAATAGAATCAAAAGTGAATTAAAGCTGATAAGCCAAGCAGCTTCAGGGGTCTCAAAGGGGGCTGCTTTTCATCAAACTGATGCTAGTAAGGGTGCCAAAGTCAGCCATCATGAATTCCCAAGCCATCAAACAATATCAGAAATTGATGTCATGCTGGTGGGACAGTCTCTATTTCTCCTAAACCAAGAGTTTATGAACTCCCGCCAGGAGTTCTGGACATGCTGCTTAAGGCATAATTGACCTTGTAGGCATTTGCAAGGCAGCTGTACAGCACAGAGGCTTTAGAGAACATAGATCTCAGAGGCCATAAATGACAGAAGTCCGATGATGTTAGAGGAATACCTCTTCTTCGAAGCACTGAGATGAGCGTAATGCTGGAGAAACTAGCTAGAAAAAAGTCAATCGGAATTTTTTGTGGTGATAAGCTTGCTTTTTCTGTTGAATTGTCAAGATAAAGCAGAGGAGAAAGGTACAAGCTGAAGATCTGGGAAGAAATGAAGCTGTAACCTTTTAAGACTGAAATGAAATTGGCTGACTGGGCATTTCTTCATCCTTGGAGCACAGTGAAATGGAGGTGACCATGCCTCTTTAATACTGCTGAAGCACCTCATCCATTGGAAGTTGAGAACTTTGTACTAAGCCTTTTGCTTCATTTGTGAAGACTTCCACTAAGCCGTTTAGTTTACGAAGATGCTTGTGTTAATGGATAATACAACAGCATCAAATAAGTCATTAGACAACAGCATTTCTTGTGCAGCTGATATTTTCATGTTAGAACAAGAACTAATAATACTCCTGGATCTGTTTTGCCAAAGAAGAGGCATAATATAAAACTCAATTAAATTTGTTTTTCAAAGCTGCCCACATCAAGAGCATTGACATGCCGCAGGCATTGCTGTATTTTCAGGGCTTACGTCCTACCTATCCAGAGTAGTACAATGCCTTGCTTTTCAGACAGAATCCATCACCACTCGAAGTTTGGTATGGAGTAAATGCCTTGGTGGAAGACCCAAGGCTGCCACCATAGTGTATAAATGACCTCATTCTCCCCCAGGAGATTTGAAGGATCTACTGCAAGTGCCTGGAGCACCTTTGCAAAGAAAGTAAAGAGTTATTTTTTATTATAAGGAGCTACTTTTTTGCCTCACTTACACTAGAATCAATGTCATGTCATGTCAAGATTTTGGTCAAAGTCCACAAGACTCCTTTTCTTGTGCAATTCAATTTTTTATTTTATTTTGATATGGGACTGCAACAGCGGTACAATAGTACACAAATAGATTAAAATGATACTTTATATACAATACAAGATTCTTCAATTTCCAACCATCAGATATAACATCATACAAAATGGAATAAAAAATGACCTAAGAATACCCAGAAACGGTTAAAAAATTGATATATGGTATAGCAAACCATTTCATTTGGTGGGAACAGAACAAATGAACAGGCCTCCTGAGCAGAATGGATATTACATTTAATAAAAAATGATTTAAAAACATATGCCTTGCCCTTTTTAACTCTGTGCACACAAAAACCACTTGATTAAGATCTTGAATTTGTAAATGACCCATTTCACAAATTCTCTCTTCTCTTGGTATTTTGACCTATACACCAGTAACTTCTCTTAGGGGAAATACGTTAATTTTCAGTAGGAGTATCAGCCTTTTAATCCCATGATGAAGGTTCCAGGTTAAATAAAGCTGTGGTCTATTCCCCAAAGCACTCCCTCAGACCACCTCATTACGAGACTTAGACTGACTTAAGGCAATGTCTCTAACCAAAGTGATAGATTCTTAATAAGCAGCTTCAATGTAAACTTTGGCATAGGGGAATTAATATTCAAGTTAAGCCCAGATAAATCGTTTGTTTGTGCAAAAGACCTGAAGAATGTTGATTGTTCTTTTAATTTATCAAAGATTTCAATTCTCAAGGCAGCCCTAAGGGTGCCCTCAACCCCCCAACAGAGGGAATTACCCCACCTCAGGACCGCTGCCAAAGATAAAATATATGAAGAGACTAAACCAAACTCCAGATGTAAAACATGTGGGGCAGCCAGAGAGTTTAGATTACAAAGTTGGCGCAGGATTCGGTCTTCAGCCTTATCGAAAGAAAGTGAGTGATTCATACCCAGAACCTCAACAGCGTATGTTAATGAAGGGAGAATTGTAACCTTAAAAACTGACCAAACATAACTGAAGTGGCGTCTCCCACAAGTGTTATAGAATCTATTTAAAGCATCAGCTTGGGAGACAGCCTTACTAACACAAAGTTTAATATGCTCTAGATCACGCCCTGTTTTTGAAAAGACCTTCCCCAAGTATAAGTATGAGTCAACCAATTCCAGTTCCTCAGACCCTTACGACCACTTGAAACTTTTCTTTGTTCTAAGCCCTTTCTTGCAGAAAACCAGGATTTTGCTTTTAGCAATGTTAATTTTCTAAAAGTGGCCTTCTGCATATTTAGTTAGGGCATCCAGACGACGTTCCAAACCAATGGATGTTAAGCCAAAAATTGCAACGTCATCCGCATATAGTAAAGAGCCAACGGACATCGTACCAATTCTGGGGGCATCCCCCCTCACTGAGTTCAGAACGCCGGGGAGATCAGATATATACAAAGAAAACAAAAGCAGGGCCAACAGGCAACTCTGCTTAAGCCCATTATATGTTTTAATCTTGCACGATACCCCAACAAACCTCCCATCAAAACTTGCCACCAGGTGTCTGTATGTAGTTCCATAATGAGACCCAAAAGGTGATGTGGTATACCAAGTTGGCAGAGCTTTCGCCACAGCATTTGGCGATCCACTTTGTCAAACGCTGTGGAGAAATCAATAAATGCCGTATAAACTGACATACTTCGCGAAAAAACATAATTTTCCACAATGGTCTGAACTACCGCGATATTGTCCAAGGTACCATGGTTCTTTCTAAAACCAGCTTATCCTGGTGGTAAAATGTTCTGGTCATGGGCCCATTGCTGCATTGCATGCCTTTTCGTGTGCATAGATGATCTTGGCATGCATGGAGATCTTGGAATAGGATCAGCTGAATACCCATGATATCGAAGGACATTTAGAAATAGTCGGAGTCTTTACTCCGACTATTTCTAAATGTCCTTAGTACATAGAAGGCAGGGCCAGATGGACTTCAGCAAGAATGGTTTAAGGACCATATCAACTGGCAAATTGTTAGCAAAATTATCTGCTGGTAGGCTTGATTTCTACACCTCCTGATCTGCCATATGAATGGTATTATTAAAGTATCAGAACTGTCCTCCACCGTATTAAGTGGCCAGGAGAGAGTAACAGTCATTGGAGACTGGTAACAAAGTAGTATGTAGGCAGAAGACTACTGGCACACTCACTTGGGCCTAGAGCTTCTCACCAGCTATACTTCCCTCCGCGTTTCCTTGATATTGGAAAGTTGTCGGGAGGTACCATAGACCGCAATTGACATTTTCTGCTTCTTTCAGTGTTGGTTCACACTCGCTTAACTGGTGGTGTATGCCGCCTCAGCCTGGATCTGTACCTGAACAGGAGTTGGACAATCACTTGAGAGAAGGCATTGTTCAGAGCCGGACAGCCTTTGATTGGGTGGGACTGATATGAAAGGCACCTCGCAAGGATGCTAGTTTAACTCTGCAGAGCAACCCTTCACTCAAAGGAGTCATGAGAGACATGTCGCCCAGAAATGAAGCAAGGAAGAGAGGAGTGCTTAACCTCTCACTGAAAGAAAATGTGTGACCGTGCCCAGAATGAAAGCTTAAATCATTGACATGGTGCAATGACCAACCGTGACCACGATTCCTAGCTGGATTATTGAACTCGACCAGATAGAAAAACTGTTTAGCGAGTGAGAAAAATTTGATCCACAGAGGAGCCTTAAGCCCATGGGAAAGGACTGCATCCAGATGGACCTTTGTGTGAGGATCTGTTCAGAAACAGCTATCAGGAAATATAGGAAAGATTACTGTCAGCCTATTGTGTTCACCCACCCAGACAATAAGAACAACTGTGTGAGTAACTGCCACAAGAGGGGACTTTACCTAGATACAGTGCCTCAATTCCACAATGGCCAATAAAAGTCTCACTATTGTACCCCATTTCTAAGCTCTTGCACCAAGCTGTTGACACATCTCCTACTGCTTTATGTCATTAACCTTACTTTGCATAAACTTTCCTGATAATGCAGAGGGGAGGTCCGTGGAGTCATTTCTGGAGCAGTGGATCAGGACCCGGCTGTGCCAGGAGGGCCTATCGGATATGTTTGTCATCGAGAGAGCGCATAGAGCACTGCTGCCTCCTCCACCTCCTGGTCCCCCCCACCTCTCCTGCGGGCGTTCATCTTGAAAATCCTTAACTATAGAGGTAGGCATTGCATTCTTTGGGACGCCAGAGAACAACAAGACCTCTTCTTTGAAAATAGTAACATTCCATTTATCCTGATTATACCAAGCAAGTGCAGGAGCAACAGAAGCCGCTCCTAGGTGTTAAAAGGAAACTGAGGGACCTGCACCTGCAATACATGCTACTGTACCCTGCGAAGCTCAAGGTCTTGGTCAAAGGTAAGGCACACTTCTTCGAGACCCTGCGGAGGTGTGGGATTGGCTGGAGATAAGGGGGATGCACTTCTTCCGCAAGAACCACGGACTCGGAACAAGAAATGGGGTACCAAACCCTGTAAGGAACACAAATCAGGGGAAGTGAAGAAGCGCCACTTCTAGACGACGTAGCCCGGGACAAAAGGATCAGGATCGGAAGTGATGGCACACTACATATGAGTGCAGACTATCTATCGGCCCCTGAGGCAGGGGGGGGGCACTGTTAACCTGGGCACTGTTGACCCGTCACAATGGCCAAACGCATGGGTGGATGTGGTTCCAGAAACGCTGCTTGACCAAGAGGTGGGCTCTGGGGGGAGATGGGGCGGGGGTATTTGAGTGCTGCTGGCTGGGGCTGGCCTGGGGGACACTATCAATAGACAAAATAGACAGCGACAGAAGCAATCTATGGCTCTGTAGGGATCAGTGCTTGCTGCAAGCTCAAAGGCTGGGCTCAATAATGTTGTTTGCTCCTATTTGGCGACTGCTGACTTTATAGCACGGGTCACACATACTTGATGAGGATGAAATTCGGGGTGTCGGGGCTGGGGGCTCAGATTTCTCCATATAGGGTGGCTTGAGAGTGTTGCCCCAGTTGGGCTATACAGGGTGATGCGTGTGGCCTGGCATAACATCAGGCGAGGCAAATCTGACCAGATTGTTGTTTGAAAAGTGTCCGTGGGTGGGGGTTTGGGGGTTATTAGTTCAATTGTGTGGGTTTGTTCAGAAGGTGTGCACTGCAGTGGCCTATGTACGGGTGGACAGGGTTCGACATTGTTGGCTGAAATTAGTACATTCTGCAATGGGGAATGAGTATAAGTTCTTGACCCGGAATGTGCGGGGACTGGGTTACCTGCGTCAATTGCTTGCCTCCAGGTAACATACCTGGATGATAGCGGCGACTCCAGAGCAGCCAAGAAGTGGCGAGGCCAGATGCATCATTCTTCCTTTTCTACCTACGCTAGGGGTACAATGATTTGGGTGGCACCGGGCATACCATTTACTCCGATATATAGTGAATCAGATGTGAATGGCAGATACTTTAGCCAGTAGGGACATTGTCATATTGAATACATATGCGCCTACTGTAGATGATCCCTCGTTTTTCCATGTTACTCAGGAATTATTGTCCAACAAATTGGATGCCCCATTCATATGGCAAGGCGTTTTTACCTGTGTTCTGGATTCGGCCCTTGACAGGTATCCCCCTAAGACTGGAACTAAACCTAGAATGTCCCAGAGGCTCAGTAAGGTCATTCAGGATTTGGGTGTCCATGATGCATGGAGGGAAACACACCCCACACTTTCATTATTCACATGCCAGTCACTAACGCATAGAACGCAGAGTAGGTCGGATAGCGTTCTGGTGGCGGGTGTGCCGTCATTCTCGGAAGTGGTGGTAACTCATTTGGCGCGCTTCTGGTCTGATCATTCCCCGGTGCAGTGCACGGTGAGGTGGGGGACTCCTATTCTGGGCCCGAGGAGGTGGAGATTTCCACCCGATCTTTTGGAAGATGTGGGGAAGGCCACATTATCTAAAACAATTACTGATTATCTAGAGATGAACTGGGAGGGCAATCGAGTGGGAGGCCCTAAAGGCAGTGACTCGCGGGGCGAGTATGGGGCTTGTGTGCGGGGTTCAGAGACAATTACTTGGGGCACTGGACAAAGAAGAGAAAACGTTGATTGATGTACAGGCGGGGAGCCCAGCTGACAGGGACGCAGGCGAGAGGGAGCTCGAGCAGCGCAAACGTATATAAGATATCTGGGATAGGCTGGATAAGTATACCCCGACACGTTACCGCCAGCGGTTGCATGCGAAGGGTCACAAGTCCGGTTGCTTGTTGGCTTGGATTTTACAAAGGGAGCAGGCTCCCACTTTGACCTCCACCTTAAGGGCTGAGGGGGCGGGTCTTGTCCACACTATGGCTGGTGTAATGGGAGTATTTCAGCAACATTTACAGCGGGTCTACACTGCAGACTCTGGAGTAGCAGCGGAAAAGTATTTTCCAAATGTGGAGGGCTTGGCGCTGCCGCTGCTTTTGCACAATGGCGTTGAGGAGCTTGATGCCCAAATAACTGCTGAGGAGTGCAGGAGGAGCTTCGAGCAAATCTGGGAACTAAGGCCCCGAGGGCAGATGGGTTTCCAATGGAGTTTTTGCAGGCCTACTCAAACCAGCTGGTACAGCCACTCCTGTAGGGATCCTACCCCCCACGATGCGCAAAGGTGAATTTGTCATGCTTCTCAAGCCAGGTGGGAATAATCAAGACCCCTTAGCATACCAACCCCTCACAATGATAAACTCAGATGTTAAAATACTACGCAAAGTCCTGGCTGCTAGATTGGCCCCTCATATAACTCACTTGGTACATGAGGATCAATGTGGGTTCATACCAACCCGTAGCACAGGCATGAACATCAGGAGATTATCTAACATCCTGCATGAAGTACGACAAAGGAACGCGGTCCTTGCCCTAGTTTCTATAGACTTGATAAGGCCTTCGAGTCTGTGGATTGGCTGGTTTGGCCTGCGTTTTAGACGATGGGTGCAGATCTTGTACATGGTGCCCAACGCCAGAGTCCGGGTGGGTAACAGCAGGTCGGCTGAGTGGAGGTTGGAGAAGGACACACGACAGGGCTGCTCCCTTTCTTCGCTACTGTGTGCCTTGGCAATAGAGCCCCTGGCACTCTGGGTGCATAGGGACCTGGCCTGCTGGGGGATTAAGGTAGGCAGGACTTCCCAGTTCATATCATTATATGCGGATGACACTTTTTTAATGTTTCTGACTCACAGGAAGCAGTTCTGAGGCTACTGCGGGTGCTGGAGTAGTTTGGTGGATGCTCTCGACTGCGCCTAAATAGGTCCTAATTATTGGTGCTCCCCCTGGCCCGGTTGGCTGGCTGCTCTGTGGAGTCTCTTCATCAATTGAGCCTGAGATGGGCGACTGATCACTTTTGGTATCTGGGCATACAGGTGGCGAGTGAAGATTCACAGATATTACAGCTTAACATCTTGAGACATGCACCGTTTCATCGGGAGTTGTCGGTGTGGCAACTTGCGCCAGTTAGGAGAGTCATGGACAACATGTCGTATCGGGCATGGCAGGAAGGGGGGTGTGATCCAATCGCGGATTTATATCCGGGTGAGCGCTTGATCACATTTGAACAGGCCTGCAGCGATTTTGGACTGGGGCAAGGGCAATACTTACAATACGCTGCCCTAACTAACATATTTAAAGAAATCTGGCCCTCGCATCCTATAATACCTCAGCTCACATAGATGTTGTACTCACCTGCGGGTCAGGCAGGCGGATAGTATCATTGCTGTACAGAGCTATGAGGGCGGATGCCAGTGCCCCTCCTCCCCCCCCTCCCCCGTGGTATTCGTGGCTTGGAACCCGGAACTGTGGAATGCATG
The DNA here is from genome assembly GCF_964261635.1 of Lissotriton helveticus. NCBI lineage: Eukaryota > Metazoa > Chordata > Amphibia > Caudata > Salamandridae > Lissotriton > Lissotriton helveticus. The sequence continues at coordinate 382,599,682 of NC_136067.1, read as the reverse complement.
GAAGATAAAGACTGGAAAGCATTAGGCGTGCTCATGCACACGATCTGCTGCAATGCTTGCTTTCGATTAATACATTATAAATACATGACTCCCGAAAGGATACATCACATGTCTCCTAGCAGGCCTAACTCATGTCCCAGGTGCCACAAAGAAGGGGCCAATTTCTTACATTAATTTGGCATGTGTGTGTCCAGCGATCAGCAACTTCTGGTTGGAGGTAGTGGAGCGGATAAGGAGCAAGGTGAATAGTAGAGTCCAACCAACACCTAAACACTACCTTTTAGGATTGATACGTAAACACAAAAAACAAAGCAAGATGGTGTATAGGCTACAACAGTTATTGTTGGTAATGGCAAGGCGTAGAGTGGCAATTGTATTGATGGGGGTGCGGGAGCCGGAGGCCTCAGCAAGGGTTAGGGATGTGAGTGAATGGACCCTGGCCGAGGAGGTGCATATGAAGAGGTGCAGCAGGGATGAGAAATTAGAGGAGGGCTTAATGCTTTGGAGGGAGCTTTGCCACGATTTACTTACAGATGGCTTTCAGACCGGTTCTCAAAGCCCCACTGCAAGGAGATCCTCTGCAGGTACCGATGGGGAGGGGGAGTAAAGGCGCAAATGTTCAATGCCTAGTTCCAGATTTTGGAGAGGGGTGTGCTGTGGATGGGCCAGTGTCTAGACCCATTACCACTGTATTATATGCATATGTGATCCATTGGTTGGCTACTGAGTGCACACTAATGGTTGTTGTTTATGTAAAACTTTGAATAGAAAAACCTTTTTTTTAAAAGTGGCTTTGTTGTGGCTGCGGAGGTAGGGGCTGCAGTTTGGAAAGCTTGTTACTCCCTGGAACCTGAGTGCTGTTAGCCCAATCCTCAACCTCATGGGTATTGTCTTGGAGATGTTCCAATCACTAACAATGGCGCTGCCACTGAGCCTCCCCTGCCTTCCTCGCTTTCTAGCCCTCTGAGTGTCACACTTTAACTCCCACACAATATCGTGTAATATGAAAGTGCCTTGCTATGATCCATGTTTGTCTATTTTCTTTCTAAGGTTATGTTGTACAGGAATTATGTAACCCCAGTGATTTGCGTCATTAGGTTATTATCTGCTGTGCAGTGCCACCATTTGTTTTCTGTAGTGCCTTTTTCCTTTGAAAATCAATAAATATTTTTTTTTTAAAGAATCTTTCAAGGGGCGAGTATGCTTTCACTCCAAACAGCATCGAGCCTTCAAAGGGCAAGTCCATAATGGATTGTTGAACATCGTGGAGCGAACCCAGGCGTGGCACCTAAGCACCACGCTGGTCCTGACTGCTCTTACCAGACTGTCAGTAGTGTCCAGACTAGACTTGATAAGAGTATTTTGCTGTATCCTGTCTATCCAACATCAGCCCCTGTAAGCTTAGACAGACGTTGTCTGAGACCATTGGCCAGATATCTACCACTTTGTCCCTCAATGCGGGTGAATATCTGACTTGGAGGAATTTGGTGTTTACTGACCTGAGGGTGAGGCTGGCCAATGAGAATATCCATTTGGGAAATGTTTCCATCCTCTTTGGTTCCCTGTCAGAAGAATGGTTGAGAATGCCGTGGGATTGAAGCGACTCATTGATTCTTGGACAACAAAGACCTTCAGGGTGGGATCTGCTGTAAGACGATGTCTGGATCCCGAGAAGCTGGTCTATGCTGCATCACCACCTGCCTATTGACAGGAGGGCAAGATTCTGGTTTTGACCAAGTGCCCACCAGCACGTCAGTGAAGGTCTCGTTATAGGAGACCAGAGGCTCCTAATTAGATTGTGCAGTGTTAAGAACTTCTGTTAAAAGAGTAGTTTTGACCTCCTGGGTTGGCAGATGACATCAAGCATCTCAGCCACCCTTCAAATAACAGTGGTGAAGAATTTGGATTCTTTAGTAGCCATAGCAGGATTAGATGAAGATAGGCCAATGTCTGGGGAGTTGTTGAGAACACTGACATCCTGCAGGTCATAAAAGATATTGCCTTTGTCATATTGTTAGCTGTCGTCATCAAGATTGATTGATTGATTGAACTCATAGCTTGGCACCTATTATACACTGGTGGCATTGTTTTGAGTGGGAGGAGTAGTTGCTGGGGCCACAGTGTCACATGGCAGCACTGGAGAGCTACTGATGGAGAATAGCTTTTCCGGACCAGTCTATTCGTAAGGAGTTATCTACAGGATATATCCATCAGAATACCTGCAAGTTATGTTATTTAGATTTGTAGAGTTTACTATCACATGGGAGGGTGTCCTGGTGCTGAGCAGGTGTGTGTCTAGGCACACCTAGGGCCTAGTGGGACAACTTGAAAAACCAGGACTTCAGCTTCTTGCAGAATTCAAAAAGTGATATGTGTAGCAGCAGGTCATTCCATGCTTTAGAAGCAATGTAGGAGAAGGCTGACCGCCAGATTTGATTTTCCATATGCGTGGGATTTGTGCATGTAGGAGTCCGGACAAGCAGGGGTGTCTGGAAGGTTTATGAAAGCAGATGCAATTCTTGAGGTATGCTGGGCCAGTGTTATGTAGTGCCTTGAGAGTGTGGGTGAGGAGTGTGTGTCTGGTGAGCCAGAGGAGCTCCTTCAGGTGTGGTGAGATATTGGTGCAAAAGTGGGAGGTTAAGTCATGCTGGCGTCTCAGTTTTTTTAATGGTTCTTTATTAAAAGCTTACATGTATTATGAATACAGTGAACACAGGTATTGACCATAGACATCATTGTGCACAGATATACAGGAACCACTGTGCACGCTGTGCGTGCTTGTGGGGCACAGAGGTTTCCGCAGAGGTCCCCAATCGAAGCTGGGGAGCTCAATATGTTGCGCAGTGTGTCTTGCTTCCCTTGCAGTCTCAGGTCAGTCTGCCTACAGCCGTAACAATAATACATCACAGCTCGACATCTGCGATTCCCGGCCGGCCTGCTGCTTGATCCCTACTAGTGTGAGGTATGTGCAAGCTGTGATCCTGGCCACAGAGTTCTGAATGGTATGCAGCTTTTAGATGATTTTTTACTTTTGATCCTGGCATAGAGGGTGTTCCTGTAATCCAGCTTGCTTGTGACTAGGGCTTGTGTGACAGTTTCCCTGGTGCTGATTGGGAGCCATTTAGAAATCTTCCTCAGCAGCTTCAGGGGAAAGAAGCATGAGGCACTGACTGCATTGACTTGCATGGTCATTTACAATTTGCTGTTGATGATTATCCAGAGATCCTTGGCATTGGTAGTTGGGGTGGATGACAGTCTAAGCTCTGTTGGTCACCAAATAGAGTCCCACGCTGATTTGCTCTTTCGGAAGATCACGTTTTTGGTCTTGTGGGTTATCAGCTTAAGACAGTTTGTCTTTATCCAGTGGGTGATTTCAGTCATGCAAGCATAGAACATGATCATGGTAATGGGCATCTTGTCCATTATTATTATTATTATGGAAATTCCTAAAGCGCCTGGTTACGCCCACTGGCGTGTCCCCGCGCTGTGGTGAGGGGCAGCGAGCACAGCCATAATCCATTAATCTAGTGTAGAGCAAAATAGATGGGTTTTTAGAGCTCTCCGGAACTTAGCCTCCGAAGGTTCAAGACGCAATTCCATAGGGAGCCTGTTCCAGCTCTTAGCTGCAAGATGTCTAAAGGATCTGCCTCCCATTCGCGCTTTCTTGATTTTGGGAACAGCTACTAGGCCAACACCGGTAGATCTAAGTACCCGACTAGGTTTATACGGTGTGATGAGGCTCAGCAAGGGGGTGGGCGCCTTGCCCCCAATAATGCGATGACATGTGCATAGCGCCTTAAAAGCAATCCTCTCCCTGATGGGAAGCCAATGGAGAGCCTCTAAGGCGGCTTTGGAGGCTGTTCTTTTAGGGAGCCTCAGTACGAGCCGTGCTGCGGCATTCTGTAACACCTGCAGGCGACTTAGACCTTTAACCGCAGTCCCCAGATAAAGAAGGTTCGCATAGTCTAGCCGTGAGGTCACCAGTGCATGCACCAGCGTACGTCTCGCACCAACCGGAAGCAAATCAAGAGTCTTCCTCAGGTTTTTGAAAACGCCAACACATGTCCCAACCACACGACCAATCTGGGGAGTGAATGAGAGGTCTGAGTCAAACATTACCCCAAGATTTTTGGCCTGCTGGCAGGGTACAGGAGTGTTGTCAAGGCATGCCGGCCACCACGCCGATGTCCACACAGACGGGTCGCCCCCCACCACGAGCACCTCAGTTTTGGCACCATTCAACTTCAGGCAGTTGTTCGACATCCAGGAAGCAAGTTCCTTCATGCAAGCACTGAAGTTGGATGCCGCCACCTCAGGCGCCCGCGACAGCGAGACGACCAGTTGAGTGTCATCGGCGTATGACACAATTTGCAGGCCATGACTCTCCACGATGTTCGCTACAGGGGCCACATAAAGGTTGAACAGGGTTGGACTCAAGGCTGAGCCCTGCGGCACTCCTTGGTCCAAGTTGATCATACGGGAGTAATACTCCCCGTGCCTAACCTGAAATCCCCTATTAGACAGAAAAGATTGGATCCACTTCAGCGCAGTCCCCACGACTCCACCTTTGTTCAGACACTGTAGCAGAGTGGAATGAGCTACAGTGTCGAACGCTGCACTCAAGTCGAGTAAAATAAGGGCCATCGTGTGCCCCTCATCCACTCCTTGTCTGATGGATTCAGTGGCCATCAACAGCGCTGACTCAGTGGAGTGACGGGAGCGAAAGCCAAACTGAGTTGGATGAAGCAGGCTAGTCTTCTCCACATGAGCCATCAACTGAAGATTAGCCACCTTCTCTGCCACTTTAGCCAGATAGGGCAACAGAGAAATTAGGCGAAGGTTATCCAATTTCTCCCAGCTCACGTTTGGCTTTTTTTGAAGTGGAAGTACCACTGCTTGCTTCCATCTTTCAGGTACAGTATGAGTACTAAACGAAAGATCAAGTACATCTCTAATATAGGGCTCTAGGATCTCGATACTTCCCACGAGTAGTTTGGGTGAGGCCGGATCAAGGGGGGATCCTGACTTGATGGATCGACATATCTGTATCAGGTTTTCATACGATGGCGTAAGAAAATGCATGAGCCTATTTTCCTCCATGCCATCCAGTTCTGTTTCTTTAAAATCAGTGCCCCTTCTATCACCACCCGAGAAGGCAGAGTATATAGCAGCCACCTTATCGGAGAAAAAGGTAGCGATGTGATTGCAGGATTCCTCTGAAACACTAGCTGGATCAACACGTGGCCCCTGGAAGGAAATTTCTTTATATATTTTAAATAACTCCTTACTCGAGATTTCGGCTTCCCCTATTCTTCCTGTAAAATATTTGACCTTGGCGCGCCTAATTAAATTATGGTAAACTCTCCGTTTTTTCTAAAGGGCTTCTAGACGATCGAATTTCGAATTCGAATTTCGAATTCGAATTTAAAAACCCCTCACAGCACTTTACCTTAATACTAGATCTGCTGTCGCTCATGCGCATGAACTCTCGGTCCTGTTGGACCTTCATGCACCAGATCTCCTTTTTCTAACGGAGACCTGGTTTGGCGATGACTCTCTCCCTGCCCTTTTAGCCACTTTACCGGCCCAATATTATGCCCTACGAGCAGACCGCTCTACTGGCAGAACCGGAGGCGGTGTAGCGGTCATCGCCCGTACTGACCTCCCTTTTCAAATCTTATCTCTGCCCGCCATTTCAACCTCCGAATACTTGGTCATTCGCACTACTGCCACTACTCCCTCTTTGACTTGCTTTCTTACTTACCGTCCTCCCCAATCTCCCTTGTTGTTTCTTCATGATTTTTTGGAAGTGCTGGCCACCATCACTGTTAATAATTCTTCCATTTTACTCCTTGGTGATTTTAATTTTTGGGCCTCTGACCCCGCTGAATGCCTTTCTTCTAAGGAGTTCTCTGAAACCCTTCAATCCTTTAGTTTCATTTCACATGTCCATTCCCCCACCCACATTAAAGGTCACGTACTGGACCAGATTTGGTCACTGAACTGCCCTGTGGACTCTCTCTTAATCTCCCCTTGCACTTGGTCCGACCATTATACCATCTCATTCTCCCTCCCTGTGCACTCCCCTGCCAAACCCCCTCGCCCTAAAAACATCTGGGTTCGAGCCTGGGGCCGAGCCAATCTGGATGATCTCTCCTCCTCACTCGCTGCCTCCCCCCCTTCATTAAAGGGTTTATCCACCCTCTCACAGGTCAAGGCTATAGAACAGTGGCTGTCTTCAGGTTGTGACGCTGTGGCACCGCTCAAACGTATCACTTCTAAGCGCGACAAAGACGCTAACCGCTGGTTCAGTAAAGAGCTTAAGGCCACCAAGTTAGCGGTACGACGCGCCGAGCGAGCCTGGAGGAGAAACTATAGCCCCACTGTACGTTTGGAGTATGTTACCATCTTGGCCAAGTACAAAAAAGACATCTTGGAGGCTAAAACCATCTACTTCTCCTCCAAAATATTGGCTGCTGAAAATCAGTCCAAAGAAATATTTGCCATTGTTCACAACCTGGCGTTCTCGGACAGGTCCACCCTTAAGCCTGCCCCATCCGAGGAACTCTGTTGTTCCCTCAATAATTACTTTATTCATAAAATTGTGACCATTAAGGCCAACATTCCCCCTCCTTCTCCCTCTTTTGTTGACCCCCAGTGTCCCCTTCCCAAGGGCGAACTCACTTCGTTTCCCCTCATGACTAGTGAAACCTTGTCCACCTTAGTTCCCTTGGTTAAGTCTGGTTCTCCACGCGATCCCTGCCCCGCTCATGTTCTTCGTCACATCTTTACCTCCTGCCCTGACCCCCCACTTCATCTCCTAAACAGTTCACTTGCCCAAGGTGTGGTACCTGACCCTTTGAAATCGGCAGTGATTGTGCCCATCCTGAAAAAACCCGGTTCGGACCCCTCCGTGCCTGCCAATTTCCGTCCCATCTCCCTTTTGCCATTTCTGGCAAAGGTGCTCGAGCGCCATGTCACCTGCGCTCTGAGCTCCTTTGTGGAGATGCATGGAGCCCTTGCCCCCCGTCAGGCCGGCTTTCGCCCCGCACACTCTACGGAGTCCGTTGTCATTTCTGTCTTGGACAGCCTCAGGGAGGGTATGGACACCAACCAACGCCAGGCCTTGGTGCTCCTCGACCTCTCAGCCGCTTTTGACACGGTGGATCATACCATCTTACTTTCCCGTGTCAGGGCGGCGGGGATCGGGGGGACGGCCCTGGTCTGGCTTTCCTCCTTCCTGAGGGACCGCACCCAGGCTGTTCGCCTGGGTGATTTTACAGCGGACGTCCGGAAAGTTCAGTGCGGGGTCCCACAGGGCTCCTCCCTCTCCCCCCTTTTATTTAATCTTTACATTGCTCCCCTTATTTTTTCTCTGCAACAAATGGAGGTCGCCGTGTTTAATTACACGGACGATCTCCAGCTTGTGTTTGACTTGTCTTCTTCACCCTCCTCTGCTCTTAACTTTCAATCTATCATGCTTCACATCCGGGACTGGATGAACCACAACCACCTTAAACTCAACCCTGACAAGACCGAGTTGGTGTTGACTGGTGGTTCATCCAGCCCCTGGACTCCCTTGTTTTGGCCCCCTTCTCTTGGTCCCTCTCCCACTCCTGCTACCTCAGTTAAAACCCTTGGCATTAAAATTAATTCCCAACTGTCCCTTCACTCCCAGGTGAGTTCTGTGGTTTCTGCCTCTTTTCTTGCACTGCGTACTATACGCAGGGTGTCCCGTTTTTTCTCCTTTTCTGCCCTCAAGCTTATCATTCTGGCCATGGTGGTGTCCCGCCTGGATTATGGTAACGCCCTATATGCGGGAATCCCTGCATATAGTTTACGGCGTCTCCAACTCATCCAGAACCAGGCGGCCCGCCTGGTCTTTAATCTCCCGAAATTTCATCACTCCACCCCCCTCCTGAAGTCTCTACACTGGCTGCCTGTACAAGCCCGAGTCCAATTTAAGATCGCTTCCATCGCCTTTCTTGCTCATCTAGGTTTAGCCCCAGCTTTTATCTCTTCTGAGATTACCCATTATGTTCCGTGTAGAGAGCTCCGTTCGTCCTCCCAGGCCCTTCTTATGGTTTCACGTTTCCGGAGAAAGAAGTGGGGAGGCTCTAAATTTGCCACCCTGGCCCCGTCCCTGTGGAACTCTCTACCTCTGGAAATTCGATCCCTCACTTTATACCCACAGTTTCGGAAACAACTCAAGGCCCACCTGTTTAAGAAATCCTTTGAATAACCCCTCACGGCCCCCTTCCTCTTTCTTCTCTCAGTAGTTTGTTAGTGGTAGCGCCAAGAAGCCGCTGGTGTATGTGCGCTCTTACAAATAATTTTAAATTCGAAAAAAAAATTCGAATTCGACTCCTTGTCTGATGGATTCAGTGGCCATCAACAGCGCTGACTCAGTGGAGTGACGGGAGTGAAAGCCAAACTGAGTTGGATGAAGCAGGCTAGTCTTCTCCACATGAGCCATCAACTGAAGATTAGCCACCTTCTCTGCCACTTTAGCCAGATAGGGCAACAGAGAAATTAGGCGAAGGTTATCCAATTTCTCCCAGCTCACGTTTGGCTTTTTTTGAAGTGGAAGTACCACTGCTTGCTTCCATCTTTCAGGTACAGTATGAGTACTAAACGAAAGATCAAGTACATCTCTAATATAGGGCTCTAGGATCTCGATACTTCCCACGAGTAGTTTGGGTGAGGCCGGATCAAGGGGGGATCCTGACTTGATGGATCGACATATCTGTATCAGGTTTTCATACGATGGCGTAAGAAAATGCATGAGCCTATTTTCCTCCATGCCATCCAGTTCTGTTTCTTTAAAATCAGTGCCCCTTCTATCACCACCCGAGAAGGCAGAGTATATAGCAGCCACCTTATCGGAGAAAAAGGTAGCGATGTGATTGCAGGATTCCTCTGAAACACTAGCTGGATCAACACGTGGCCCCTGGAAGGAAATTTCTTTATATATTTTAAATAACTCCTTACTCGAGATTTCGGCTTCCCCTATTCTTCCTGTAAAATATTTGACCTTGGCGCGCCTAATTAAATTATGGTAAACTCTCCGTTTTTTCTAAAGGGCTTCTAGACGATGTTATCTAGGTTAAATACCGTTAGTTAAAAATGTGTTAATGAAAAGATTTACTGCTTTGTTGAACTTGAGGCTATGGCATTTAACACAGAGGCTACACCGTTCGAGAAACATGACTTCCACGTATTTTTTTTCATGCATTGTAGAAATTGTTTGCTGAGTTAAGAAAAGAAGGGTATAGATCATTAGGATAAAGGGTGGCTTAGCGCGATAATGCAGCATGATGCAATGTGCATACAACAGGGGTTCGAATCTGAGGTGGTACTTTTTGGTTAACATGTGTAGATTAATTTAATGTTTATTGAGATGTCTTTTTAATGAAAAGTAATAGTTAAATGTGGTTGGATATGCACAGATAGTGAAAAATGTATTTATAGGGGTGAATCAGTTCGGTAATCTTGTCATATTTTTATAATTTACAGTGACCCCCGAAGAAGGGCTGGATGCCCAAAATGCATTGGGTTATACAATAAATACTGCCTAAAATGAATTCTCGTCTTTGTCATATTCTTGGTCAAAGTCCTCGTGACACCAGGAGAATAGTAGAAATTTGAAAATCAACGTGCACACGAAGTGCGCCCTCTCGTTTGAGAAAAATTGGAATATTGATGATAAATGAGTTGGACTATCATGGATAAATGTGGAATAAGTAAAAGAATAATGTTCGTATATAGGTACAGCCCAAAGTGGCGTTTAGCTGTGCATTTCTGGGGACTGGAGACAGTCCCACCTCTGATGAAGTTAGTACCCCTGTGCTTAGGGCATAGCACTACAGGAAACTGCACGCACTTAAGGATTAAAAAAAGGATACATAGTATTAAAATTAGGTTTAATAACATTGGAAGAAAAGGTGTGCGTCCTGCCTTCATGAAAAAACATTATAACTTTGGCCCAAACTACAGGACTGCACCCATAAAGACAAGATTGGAAATTTGTGTGACTATACGAGATCGCGCACCGAAACCCACATCGTGGTTCATGGAGATGGCAGCAAGAGAACTGGATTGAAATACCGGACGGTTTTGGAAATGATAAAAAAACAGCATGATTTTTATAAATTACTGTCGGACTAATGTGACTTTCATTTCTGTGACTAAAGATGTCTTTTAGTTGAGCTGAATACACATTGACTCGCTCCTGTCCCTCAGGCTGAGTGGTCGCTCCCCAGTGTCCCCTCGTGACACTCGGTATCGTTGTGCTGCTTTTACCGTGATCTCTACCTAATTGCATTTGCCTGCTGTGTGCCTGCCTGCCGAGCTGCTGTACTAGTTAATTAATTAATTAATCGTGCCGCTTTCACCGCACTCGGTAGCGCTGTACCGCTTTTGCCATTGTTTTCTGCCTAATTGCATTAGACTGCTGTGTGCCTGCCTGCCGAGTTGCTCTCTTAGCTATTTAAATAATTAATAGTGCCGCTTTTCACTATATTTGCGCGCTCTGACTAGCGCGACGCTGTGCTCCCCCCTCCGCCTCCATTTTGTTGTTGTTGTTGATCCCTGGAGCCCGCCCCGCCTCCCAGCTGAGCAACCCTCCCACAGACCTGATTAGCGCTGCAGAACCTTAGAGCGCCGTGACTCGCTCCTGTCCCTCAGGCTGAGTGGTCGCTCCCCAGTGTCCCCTCGTGACACTCGGTATCGTTGTGCTGCTTTTACCGTGATCTCTACCTAATTGCATTTGCCTGCTGTGTGCCTGCCTGCCGAGCTGCTGTACTAGTTAATTAATTAATTAATCGTGCCGCTTTCACCGCACTCGGTAGCGCTGTACCGCTTTTGCCATTGTTTTCTGCCTAATTGCATTAGCCTGCTGTGTGCCTGCCTGCCGAGTTGCTCTCTTAGCTATTTAAATAATTAATAGTGCCGCTTTTCACTATATTTGCGCGCTCTGACTAGCGCGACGCTGTGCTCCCCCCTCCGCCTCCATTTTGTTGTTGTTGTTGATCCCTGGAGCCCGCCCCGCCTCCCAGCTGAGCAACCCTCCCACAGACCTGATTAGCGCTGCAGAACCTTAGAGCGCCGTGACTCGCTCCTGTCCCTCAGGCTGAGTGGTCGCTCCCCAGTGTCCCCTCGTGACACTCGGTATCGTTGTGCTGCTTTTACCGTGATCTCTACCTAATTGCATTTGCCTGCTGTGTGCCTGCCTGCCGAGCTGCTGTACTAGTTAATTAATTAATTAATCGTGCCGCTTTCACCGCACTCGGTAGCGCTGTACCGCTTTTGCCATTGTTTTCTGCCTAATTGCATTAGCCTGCTGTGTGCCTGCCTGCCGAGTTGCTCTCTTAGCTATTTAAATAATTAATAGTGCCGCTTTTCACTATATTTGCGCGCTCTGACTAGCGCGACGCTGTGCTCCCCCCTCCGCCTCCATTTTGTTGTTGTTGTTGATCCCTGGAGCCCGCCCCGCCTCCCAGCTGAGCAACCCTCCCACAGACCTGATTAGCGCTGCAGAACCTTAGAGCGCCGTGACTCGCTCCTGTCCCTCAGGCTGAGTGGTCGCTCCCCAGTGTCCCCTCGTGACACTCGGTATCGTTGTGCTGCTTTTACCGTGATCTCTACCTAATTGCATTTGCCTGCTGTGTGCCTGCCTGCCGAGCTGCTGTACTAGTTAATTAATTAATTAATCGTGCCGCTTTCACCGCACTCGGTAGCGCTGTACCGCTTTTGCCATTGTTTTCTGCCTAATTGCATTAGCCTGCTGTGTGCCTGCCTGCCGAGTTGCTCTCTTAGCTATTTAAATAATTAATAGTGCCGCTTTTCACTATATTTGCGCGCTCTGACTAGCGCGACGCTGTGCTCCCCCCTCCGCCTCCATTTTGTTGTTGTTGTTGATCCCTGGAGCCCGCCCCGCCTCCCAGCTGAGCAACCCTCGCCCCTCCCCCTCCACTATCCATATATGACAGTAGTTCCCGCGCGCAGCGTCCACGCGCAGCGACCTCGCCCAATCCGCGCCGAAGGTGCGCCAAAGGTAAGCCCGTCTACGCCCGTCCGCGCCTGGACCGCGCCCAGCGCCAGACCCCCTGCCCCTCGCGCTGCCCAGCCCCCCCGCATTACCTACGATGCCGCCACCCTCCTAGCCCTTAACCCCGGTCGCGCCCCCACCTGCGTCCTAGCCGCTCCTGGACACACCCATGGACCTTTCTCCTGCTACTCCTGCAAATTCAGCGGCACCGACAACATCTCCGCTACGACTACACCACAGATTCCCGACCCCAACCACCTACAATGCATCCTTCTCAACACCCGATCGGTGCACAGGCACGCCATTGACCTATGGAACCTACTAGACACCTTCTCTCCAGACGTCGCCTTCCTCACGGAAACATGGATGAATGCTTCCTCCGCTCCAGACATCACCATTGCCATCCCTGAAGACTATAAGATCACTCGCAAAGACCGTACCAGCCACACAGGAGGAGGAATCGCTATCGTCCATAAGAAATCTATCCGCATCTCAATCAGCTCTGACACCAACCTCGCCAACTCCGAACACCTTCACTTCCAGATCCACACCGACCCCAAGACCACACTCAGAGGCACCCTCCTCTACAGACCACCAGGACCTCGCGCTAAATTCAGTGAAGACATCACGGACTTCATCACTCCACACGCGCTCCCCTCCAAAGACTACATCCTTCTGGGAGACCTCAACTTTCACCTTGAGAAGACCAACGACCGCAACACCGCCACCCTCGTGGACAACCTCGCCAACCTCGGACTTAAACAACTAGTCACTTCCCCCACCCACATCGCAGGTCACACACTCGACCCCATCTTCACTTCCAGCAATCATGTCTCCTTCAGCCACACTACGGATCTCCTATGGACCGACCACAGCTGCGTCCACTTCACCTACAACAAGCCGAAACCCATCAACCACTCCCAACCTACCCTGCAAAGAAACTGGAACAATATCACCACGGACCAAATCTCCGCTTCACTCCTTCGAAACTCCCCAGCCCTCTCCTCTAACGCCAACGAAGCCGCCGCCAACCTCACCCTATGGTTATCCAACACCGCCGACACCTTAGCACCACTGAAAAAACGTCAAAGCAAACCTGGCAGCAAGAAGGCCTCATGGTTCAACGATGATCTTAAGAAATCCAAGAAACTCTGCCGCTCCCTTGAAAAAGCCTGGAAAAAAGACCCAACCACCAGCACCAAGGACGCCTTCAAAAGCGCCACCCGCACTCACCACCAACTGATCCGTAAAGCCAAGAAAACAGCATTCAAAGATCGACTTGACAACAACGCCCACAACAGCAAGGAACTTTTCAACATCGTCAAGGAATTTTCCAACCCCCCGGCCAACTCCAACGACATCACCCCCTCTCAAACCCTCTGCGACTCCCTAGCCTCTTTTTTCCACAACAAGATTGCAGACATCCACAACAGCTTTGACAACCAACCCGGAAACCAACCCACCCTACCAGCTGCTGACCATCTTCCCCCCGTAAACACCCTTAACGCCTGGAACCCAATCTCCACTGAAGACACCATCCGCCTGATGAATTCCATCCACTCTGGATCCCCCACAGACCCATGCCCTCACCACATCTTCAACAAAGCAGACTCCGTCATAGCACCTCACCTCCGAAACGTCATCAACTGCTCCTTCAACTCCGCTACCTTCCCAGAAGACTGGAAACACGCTGAACTCACCGCCCTTCTGAAAAAACCAACAGCGGACCCCACCGAACTCAAAAATTACCGCCCCATCTCGCTTCTCCCATTCCCGGCAAAAGTCATCGAGAAAGCCGTCAACAACCAGCTCGCCGCCTTCCTCGAAGCCAACAAATCCCTCGACCCCTCACAATCTGGCTTCCGAGCAAAACACAGCACTGAGACCGCCCTCATCGCAGCAACAGATGACATTCGAACTCTACTGGACAATGGAGACACAGTCGCCCTCATCCTCCTCGACCTTTCCGCAGCATTCGACACAGTCTGCCACAGCACCCTTCTACAACGCCTCAATAACATCGGAATACAAGGAAAAGCACTTGAATGGATCACCTCGTTCCTCACCGGAAGAACCCAAAGAGTCCGCCTTCCTCCGTTCAAGTCCGAGGCCTCTGAAGTCATCTGCGGCGTACCTCAAGGATCCTCACTCAGTCCCACCCTCTTCAACGTATACATGAGCCCCCTCGCGGCCATCGCCCGCCAACACAACCTCAACATCATCTCTTACGCGGATGACACTCAACTGATCCTTTCTCTCACCAAAGACCCCTGCACCGCCAAAACTAACCTACACGAAGGAATGAAAAAAGTCGCCGAATGGATGAAACAAAGCCGTCTGAAACTGAACTCAGACAAAACAGAAGTCCTCATCTTAGGTACATCCCCCTCTGCCTGGGACGACTCCTGGTGGCCGGAAGCCCTCGGAAAAGCACCCATCCCGACAGACCACGCACGGAACCTTGGCGTCATCCTGGATTCTTCACTCTCAATGAACAGACAAGTCAGCGCCGTATCCTCTTCCTGCTTCAACATTCTTCGCATGCTCAGAAAAACATTCCGCTGGATCCCCTCCGAAACAAGGAAAACAGTCACCCACGCTCTGGTCACGAGCCGACTGGACTACGGAAACACCCTCTACGCAGGCACCACCGCTAAACTCCAGAAGAAACTCCAACGAATCCAAAACGCCTCAGCCAGGCTCATATTAGACATCCCACGTAACGAACACATCTCTGGTCACCTTAAAGACCTCCACTGGCTACCCGTCAATAAGAGGATCACTTTCCGACTGCTTACCCACGCACACAAATCACTCTACGACATCGGACCAGATTGCCTCAACTCTCGATTGTCCTTCTACACCCCCTCCCGCCAACTACGTTCTTCCAGCCAAGCCTTCGCCACTGTACCTCGCATCAACAAGACCACCATGGGAGGCAGATCCTTTTCATACCTGGCTGCTAAAACATGGAACTCACTCCCCGCTTACCTTCGCCTCACCCAGAACCACCTAGCGTTCAGAAAGCAGCTTAAAACGTGGATATTTGACAAATAATCCTCCTCCCCTTCCTAAGCGCCTTGAAACCCTCTGGGTATGTAGTGCGCTATACAAATCATTTGACTTGACTTGACTTGACATGGGAACATAGAAAGATGGGACTTGTAGTTTTGTGGCAGCACAGACCTCAGGTGTAATCATTTTGTCATGAGAAAGGGTGGGAACTTTTTGTACAATTCGGACCAACCAGAGCACAATAGATGTTGTTTAAAAAGAGGGAGGACGGGTGGTTTGGTAACTCTCTTTTTACCAGAGATACAATGTAGCTGTTAACGCTGGTACGGCAGGTACGTGTAAGCTAGGTGAACATGTTTTTTAAGCATAGAATGGGGATGTTTTTTTTTTCTAAAGGGCTTCTAGACGATGTTATCTAGGTTAAATACCGTTAGTTAAAAATGTGTTAATGAAAAGATTTACTGCTTTGTTGAACTTGAGGCTATGGCATTTAACACAGAGGCTACACCGTTCGAGAAACATGACTTCCACGTATTTTTTTTCATGCATTGTAGAAATTGTTTGCTGAGTTAAGAAAAGAAGGGTATAGATCATTAGGATAAAGGGTGGCTTAGCGCGATAATGCAGCATGATGCAATGTGCATACAACAGGGGTTCGAATCTGAGGTGGTACTTTTTGGTTAACATGTGTAGATTAATTTAATGTTTATTGAGATGTCTTTTTAATGAAAAGTAATAGTTAAATGTGGTTGGATATGCACAGATAGTGAAAAATGTATTTATAGGGGTGAATCAGTTCGGTAATCTTGTCATATTTTTATAATTTACAGTGACCCCCGAAGAAGGGCTGGATGCCCGAAATGCATTGGGTTATACAATAAATACTGCCTAAAATGAATTCTCGTCTTTGTCATATTCTTGGTCAAAGTCCTCGTGACACCAGGAGAATAGTAGAAATTTGAAAATCAACGTGCACACGAAGTGCGCCCTCTCGTTTGAGAAAAATTGGAATATTGATGATAAATGAGTTGGACTATCATGGATAAATGTGGAATAAGTAAAAGAATAATGTTCGTATATAGGTACAGCCCAAAGTGGCGTTTAGCTGTGCATTTCTGGGGACTGGAGACAGTCCCACCTCTGATGAAGTTAGTACCCCTGTGCTTAGGGCATAGCACTACAGGAAACTGCACGCACTTAAGGATTAAAAAAAGGATACATAGTATTAAAATTAGGTTTAATAACATTGGAAGAAAAGGTGTGCGTCCTGCCTTCATAAAAAAACATTATAACTTTGGCCCAAACTACAGGACTGCACCCATAAAGACAAGATTGGAAATTTGTGTGACTATACGAGATCGCGCACCGAAACCCACATCGTGGTTCATGGAGATGGCAGCAAGAGAACTGGATTGAAATACCGGACGGTTTTGGAAATGATAAAAAAACAGCATGATTTTTATAAATTACTGTCGGACTAATGTGACTTTCATTTCTGTGACTAAAGATGTCTTTTAGTTGAGCTGAATACACATAGGAACATAGAAAGATGGGACTTGTAGTTTTGTGGCAGCACAGACCTCAGGTGTAATCATTTTGTCATGAGAAAGGGTGGGAACTTTTTGTACAATTCGGACCAACCAGAGCACAATAGATGTTGTTTAAAAAGAGGGAGGACGGGTGGTTTGGTAACTCTCTTTTTACCAGAGATACAATGTAGCTGTTAACGCTGGGACGGCAGGTACGTGTAAGCTAGGTGAACATGTTTTTTAAGCATAGAATGGGGATGGTTTTTTTTTCTAAAGGGCTTCTAGACGATGTTATCTAGGTTAAATACCGTTAGTTAAAAATGTGTTAATGAAAAGATTTACTGCTTTCTTGAACTTGAGGCTATGGCATTTAACACAGAGGCTACACCGTTCGAGAAACATGACTTCCACGTATTTTTTTTCATGCATTGTAGAAATTGTTTGCTGAGTTAAGAAAAGAAGGGTATAGATCATTAGGATAAAGGGTGGCTTAGCGCGATAATGCAGCATGATGCAATGTGCATAAAACAGGGGTTCGAATCTGAGGTGGTATTATTTGGTTAACATGTGTAGATTAATTTAATGTTTATTGAGATGTCTTTTTAATGAAAAGTAATAGTTAAATGTGGTTGGATATGCACAGATAGTGAAAAATGTATTTATAGGGGTGAATCAGTTCGGTAATCTTGTCATATTTTTATAATTTACAGTGACCCCCGAAGAAGGGCTGGATGCCCGAAATGCATTGGGTTATACAATAAATACTGCCTAAAATGAATTCTCGTCTTTGTCATATTCTTGGTCAAAGTCCTCGTGACACCAGGAGAATAGTAGAAATTTGAAAATCAACGTGCACACGAAGTGGGCCCTCTCGTTTGAGAAAAATTGGAATATTGATGATAAATGAGTTGGACTATCATGGATAAATGTGGAATAAGTAAAAGAATAATGTTCGTATATAGGTACAGCCCAAAGTGGCGTTTAGCTGTGCATTTCTGGGGACTGGAGACAGTCCCACCTCTGATGAAACTCTCCGTTTAGCCATGTATTCTTGTTTGGCCTGTTCCAGAAAGGCAACCCTCCAACGCCTTTCAAGTTGTTTACATTCCGCCTTAGTTTGACGAAGTTCATCGCCAAACCAGGGGGCGGATT
The DNA here is from genome assembly GCF_964261635.1 of Lissotriton helveticus. Lineage (NCBI taxonomy): Eukaryota > Metazoa > Chordata > Amphibia > Caudata > Salamandridae > Lissotriton > Lissotriton helveticus. The sequence goes on along the minus strand of NC_136067.1, from coordinate 382,581,937 downwards.
TCTGAGGTCTGCTGCCAGGGTTTTTTGCGCGCAGTGGGGCCGTAGCGTCCAGTGCATCATTGATACGCTCTTCCAGTCTGTCCGATGCAGAATTGGCATCCAGACCTCCTGGTCTACCTCCTTTGACCAAGGCAGTGTCAAACTTTGCTTTGGAGAAAGTTGCCCATTTCCGACTGGGGTATTTAGTATTAACTTGCACTTGGGTTTTTATTATTGGCACATCTATAGAAAAAGGTACTAAAAAAATGATCGGACCAAGGAATAGGTATAGGTGTTTTAGTTTTGACCTCCTCCCAGTTGGCAAAAATAGGGTCCAAAAGATGGCCCTTTTGATGCGTAGGGAATGCCTGGGACCTAAGATGGAGTTGAAGAGCATGCAGTCCCTGACAAACATCAATGGCTCCCCTATCCTGTGGGTCGTCTAAATGCAGGTTAAGGTCGCCTAGAAGCAGAAATTTATCCCTGCGCAGGGCCTCTTCCGTCACTCCTTCAAGCAAACTGACGGAAAAACGAGCAGAAGGGCCAGGTGGACGATAAATCAAAAGACCCTTCACAGTATTACCTGCATTAATCTTTATAGAGAAGGCACCTACTTCACTATCTGCTATAGTAGATGGTACTAATTCACAACATAGCGGGGATTTAAAAATTATCGCTATTCCACCGCCTCTACCCACAGGTCTATCCCATCTGACCAAGGTATAACCCTCCGGAAGGGCGGCAACTACATCTGGCTCAGAATGGGAGTCAAGCCATGTCTCGGTAAGAAATAAAAGATCAAAGTTCATCTCCATGAGCAGATCATAAATGTCCAATTTATGCTTAACCATAGATCTGACATTTAGTAGTCCGCATGTCAGCCTTTTTTTTTTTTTTTTTGAAAACCTTTATTCGAAAAAACACAAAGAGATACATGCGCAGGCCCACAACCATCATGGCCGGCCGCAAAACAGTCGATCATACACAGGAGGAAGGCATACAATCGGCAAACAGGATACGTGAAAAGACACCAAATCCGGTCGTGGGGCGGAAAACAAAGGATATTAGGTTTTCATTTTTAAATTACAAAGGAGAGTAGGGGCTGTCACAACAAGGATATTGCACCTCACGTAAAAAGGAGAAAAACCAAAAGACATGGGGGACATACCCGGATAACAAACTGAGGCAGGCAATGACTATAACTACCAAATAAGCTAAACAACCGAGATGGTAATATCAATTAGCAGGTCACCATACAAGTAAACAACATTCCCCGAGATCACCCCAGAAGTCCCACCCCAGTAAGAGAAAGACAGGGGCTTAAGAAGACGCCCGAGAAAGAAAGAAGGCACAAAACCAAGGGACAGCCAGCCCTACAAAGGGGAAAGAACCCTCCCAAGCTAGAAAAGAGCAAAAGGGACCATAGAACAAAAAAAACTAAAATAACAAACCCCCCCCACACCCGCCACCCTGCACCCCTGTGATGGCTACGGCCCAGCCCATAAACAGCGTGCCTGTCGCCCCGGAACTGCCCCAAAGAAGGGAAAAAGTACAACAAGTACAAAGAATGGAGGAGGAGAGAATGAGACAACGAAGGTGGTAAGGATCAACAGAAGAAGAAGAAGACCACCAACAAATATGTACCCGGCCACTAGTTACAGGCTCTCACATAAGACAGGATACCAACGGCCGGTGTAATCAATGTCCCGCTCACGCAATACAGTCCCAGCAACGGAATGAATAGCGACCCAAAAAAAAACTGTCTTAACCTTGCCCCTTGCGATCATGTTGGTTGATGGAGTCCAGCCGTCCGGCCAGCGCCCGCATGTCAGCCTTAGGGCTCCAGTCTTCATAGTTTGACTGGTACCCCACGTGTATTTACATTCTTTACAGGCATTGTCCTCCTCAGCTCTCAGGCTATGAAGGCAAGCCTCATTAGTATCGGGACACAGTGCGCGGAGTTGACCAGGGCTCCACCGTATTATTCCCCCATTTTGCCCAGGGGTTCTGGCCCCTGTCCCATTCCGGCCGCGGACGGGCGCAGACGGGCTTGCCTTCGGCGCGCGGCCGGAAGGGCATCCGCCTTAATTACCCCGCAGCCCGTCTGCGTGCGGAGCACTAGAGCGCTGATCGGCCTCCCGTGCACCGGAAGTGGCTGTCTCACCTTCCATGCCCTCCGCACAAAGGTGCTAACCACCGCGTCGGACCGGGGCGGGAAGGAAGGATGACAGAACAGCCCCCCGGTGCGCGGCCCCACTCAGGTAGGTGTTGTAATTTCTGCACTAAGAGGCGCCTGGTCGGGAAGGCTCACTCGGTCGGGAAGCCTCACTCGCTATCCCGTCACCCGCCCAGCATCAGTGTCAAGAAAGGATTAAAAGAAAGATGCTTTTAAAATCCAGCAAGTTAAAAAAATACAACGCACACAGCGCTACACAAGCGGCTTAAGGGCCCTGCCACAGCCCACTCACCACAATGTGGGCGACGCTTCAGGTGCCTTAAGTACCCCGCAGCCCGTCTGCGTGCGGAGCACTAGAGCGCTGATCGGCCTCCCGTGCACCGGAAGTGGCTGTCTCACCTTCCACGCCCTCCGCACAAAGGTGCTAACCACCGCGTCGGACCGGGGCGGGAAGGAAGGATGACAGTACAGCCCCCCGGTGCGCGGCACCAATCAGGTAGGTGTTGTAATTTCTGCACTAAGAGGCGCCTGGTCGGGAAGGCTCACTCTGTCGGGAAGCCTCACTCGCTATCCCGTCACCCGCCTAGCATCAGTGTCAAGAAAGGATTAAAAGAAAGATGCTTTTAAAATCCAGCAAGTTAAAAAAATACAACGCACACAGCGCTACACAAGCGGCTTAAGGGCCCTGCCACAGCCCACTCACCACCCATCCATGTCCATGAGGGAGAGAATGAGTTGCATGTCATCAGCTAAGGAGAGGATGTTGATATTGTGAGAGAGGATAATGCTGGCTAGAGGATTCATGTATGTGTTGAAGAGGGTCGGGCTCAGGGAGGATCAATGCAGAAGTCTGCAGATGAGGTCATGGGCGTCCGTGGTGTACTGGGTTCTTCTTGTCAGGAAGCAGCAGATTCATCGAAATGCATGTCCTTGGATTCCGATGTCATGTAGGCGGTGGATTAGGATGGGGTGGGAGACTGAGTCAATGCTGCAAAGTGGTCCTGGAGGATGAGGGCTGCTGTGTCCCTGTCCAGAGTCATGTTAATGTGATCCGTGGCTGCGATGAGTGCAGCTTCAGTGTTACGTTTGGGTCTGAAATCAGACCGAGTGGTGTTGAGGAGTTGAGTGGTGTTGAGGAGTTGAGTAAGGCTATCAGTCTATAGTTGACAAACATTGAAGGGTCTGCAGAGGGTTTCTTCAGCATTGGGAAAAAAGCTGAACGCTTCCATGCATCTGGAAGGGTGGCAGAAGAAATGGAGGCATTCAGAATGGGTGTGAGCATGGTGCTGATGGGTTGCAGTCCTCTGGAGTAGGTGTGGTGGTGGAAAGGGTCCCATGAGGCTCATGAGTAGATGGACTTCATGGTGACTGAGGTTTCGTCTGTAGTGATGAAAGGCCATGTGTTTAATATTGGTTCCTTGGATAAGATCGGGAGGCGTTTGGCGAGGTCTGTCAGGTCTGGGTGCAGGCTGAAGTGGCTGTAAACTGAGGTGACTGTTGTTTAAGAATTGAGAGAGATTATTGCAGAGGTCCTGCGAGGGAGTGGTCAAGTGGGAGGCAACCGATCGTAATGAAATCTTTCTTAATTGCAACAATTTATTTGCTTCTGTTGCTGCTGGCATCGATGCAGTCTGCCAGAGAGGTAAGTTTGATGGACCGGATCAATTGATGGTTGCCTCTGAAGCCGGATGTGAGCGTGCTCCTGTCTTCGGTATTCTGGCTCATTCTCCAATTTCTGCTACTGTAATATGCAGAGGTGTTTCATCAGCATGAGTTCCTTCGTGTACCAACAGGCCTAAGCTCTAGATCTTGCTGTATTGTTTTTGAGGGGGGCCAGGGTCTCTGCTCAGAGAGGATTCAATTGTTGAAATTCTTGATAGGTTGGAGAGGCTGTCACTGTGTTTGGGTCAGTGGGAGTTGAGAGCGGTGTTCCAGTTCTTGTTAGTGATGCCATTTCAGTTTTGGCTGGCTGGTCTAGCGGTGGTGCATGTACGATGGACAGTGACAGCGGTGCTTAACTTGACGAGGGCGCTGTCTGTCCAGGGAAGTGGTGTGGGCTCGTTGACTTACATGTTGCTGAAATGGGTGAAAATAGGGTTCAAGAGGTGCCTGGCGATGTGGGTAGATCCCTTTACTCATTGGGTGAGGCTCAGGATTCCAAAGTCTTCAATGAGTGCTCTTGAGTTGGGGTCGGTGTGGTCTACCAGGTCGATGTTCAAGTCTCTGAGTAGGATGTAATTGCTAGCAGTCAAGTGGTGAGACAAAGCCCTTGATGGTGCGCAGTCCTGGTGGTCTGTAGAAGAGAGTGCCACTTAGGGTGAAGTTGGCTGTGATTTGGAGCTTGAACATCGGGTGATCCATGTTGGAGGATGACATGTCCGTATATGTGGTGCAGCTGATGGTATTCTTGTGGGTGATGGCGATTTTGTCTCCGGACTTGTGAAGTCAGTCTTGCCTGGCAATCCTGTAGCCAGGGGTTGCGGCCGTGGTGACGCAAGGTACAGCCAGGTTTCCGTGATCAAGTAGTGCAGAAGGTCCTAGATCCTAGATCTTGGTGGCTGTTTGGTGAGTGAGCAGGCGTAAAGGAGCATGCATACTTGTGTGTAGTGTGGGTCATTGCCTGATTGTGTGAGTGTCAGAGAGTGGGGTGTTGGTGCAGTGAGTGTTGGGTGTGGGTACATGCCTAAAAATTGGCAGGAAGCACAGGGAGAATGCTCCTCAGTGTTGTGTGGTGCGACAGAAGCGTGTGGAGTAGAGGTTGGATATTGAGAAAGCAGAGGGAGGCAACATGGTAGCAGCAGGAGGGCCAGGGTGTGGATGAGCAAGCACGGGCATGCCTTTAGCACACCACCTACATGCCTCTGCTGAGCGTTCACACTGTGGCTGCCATTAACAAAGATCCTGGGAGGGGAGGGGAGTGATTTACCTTCCTGCTCAGATGATTGGAAATCCTGTTATGTCACTTCCTGTGCAGATGAATGATGAGAAATCCAGTGATGATGCTTCCTTTGCGATGAATGATGAGAATGACTCCTCTTGCTTGGCTCCTTCTATTAAATACAATTTAAGATCCCACCACAGACCTCCCTTCATCCTCAGATCCCTATTTCTTTCACATTCACTGCATTTCTCCCTCCTTTTCTTTGCCTCCTCAATTGAATTGTCCAGACTGTTCTCCGTATTACTCTCCCTACCCACCCCATGGCAACAATTGCTGGCCCTTTGTCACCCACCACTCCTCCTCCTCCTCCTCACCAGTTCTCAGATTTGTTTTTATCCAGCTGCTTTATTTTTGAGTCCTCCTACCAAATAGTTTTAATACCCTTTGTTTAAATGTATATACCTCTACTTCATAGTTTGCATGAGTTTTCCAATTCTATTAATTTATGAGTTTTGTGCAGTTTTTAAAAACATTTTTAGACTCATCTGGACAGGAGACTAGGCCCTTGATGATGTGACTTTTTACAGGCATTCCTTATTTGTGATATTCAGCAAATCGGACTTTTGATAAATTATTTTCACCTAGTTGGTAATTTGTCAGATTCACGAACTACAGAAAAAAAGGACCAGTTCTTACCAGTGCAAAATGATTCTCCTTTGCAAGTAGCATTAATGGCCTCCTGACACTTTTTCTGGGCTGTTTCAAATTGACAACCTTTGCAGCAAGGGCTGTTACGATCACTGTTTGGGGGAAAAAAAGTATAGTAATGAACTAGAAGAAAACAGAAAAGAGAAATATTACATTTGAAAGCAAGAACAAATAACAATAGCATGTTGATTGGCTACCCTTGCATGCAAAAAGAGTAATGTGACTAGAAGCAGTCTAGCACTTTTAGTGCACAACATACAATAGTATATAGGGCCCTCTTCTGAGATCTGTGAGGTGCATATTATGTCAGCAAATTCAGGAATGTACTATTGGAAGTGAATGAACGAGCGCGAGAGAAAAAACACACATCTGTGCATGACCATGTCGTACGCTGGCATTCAGCTCGATGCAACTCCCTGTGCCTGCCTTGGGAGAGTGGGACGCACAGCGAGGTGAGCGCAAGTTGGGGCTATGTAGAGCCAGCAGGCCGTTGTGCTCCCTAATTAGACTTACCTGCAAGCGGCCGGCTGGTGGAACGTCCTAGCTGCCCTCCTTCTGTGAAGAGTCGGGTGCACTAAACAGGCCATAGGTGTTTCCTTGTTCCTGGGGAATTCTGAGTATCAGAATGCCCTGTGCTGGAACATATCTTGCCCAATCCAAAATGGCCACCTGGCCTTATTTACTAACCTGAAATCTACAATTTCAACATGGCAGCACCTTGTTTTTGATGTAATTTACTATTTGCTAAGTATATAAGGGAAGTAGTCATTTCTTCCCTTAGTCATACCGCTTCCTGGTGTTATCATCTCGCTCCTGATTCTGGTCCAGGCGGTATTTTTAGTTAAGGAGTTCTTGTTTTCCTTTGGTACCTTCAAGTCCTTCTTCCTGGACTTCCTGCTACCAGTATTGTGCTGTCATTTCCCCTGGTTTTCCTGCTACTGGAGTCTTGCTGTCATCAGGAGGTTTTTTGCCCTCTGGCTTTTTCCTCCACTTGGGGCTCCTTCCTGAAGGCACTGTCTGCTAGGCACTAGCTAGAATCGCCAGCATTGCGGCTAATAGAAGGGGTCGCCCTTTTCTCTGGCAGGCAAGGATAGTCAGAACTAGGGCCTCCAGTCTACCCGTTGCCGGAATTTTTCATACCAGCATCAGTATCCTGACAGTTTGCGACGTTACAAATCCTGGTCTGACTGCGAAGATATGGAACAAGCATATGCTACCCCCCAGCAGTTAAAATAGATCAAGCCCAGGTCCTTGTTCAGACTGTCCAGCAACGGACAAAGAAACTACATTAACTGCAAGACGAGAATCTGTCTCTTTGGCAAGACCTGGTGGATAAGGCATCTGATGTTCCAACTGTCTCTTCAACAACTCCACATTTTTCAGGAGTTATAAATTTGATGGAATTCTTTCAGTCGAGCTCAATGTTCGCCAGAAACAGCCAAGGTTGATTACCCAATCAGTGCCTTGTCGGTTCAAGTCCTGGCTTGGGTGACCCTCCTCGGAGCCGTAGATGACACATTGTCGAATTACTCCACCTTCCCATCAACCTTTAAACAAATGTTCAAAAGACTACAACTTGAATTCTATGCTGAAGAGGCTCTTTGCAATATACAACAAGAAGGGCAAGACGTTTTGACCAACTTATCCATTTTCGCCAGTTGGCGGCAGAAACTACCTGGGTTGAAAAAAACCTAACTTAGTCTGTTTTGCAGGGGCCTTAAAAATGAGATTAAAGACTAATTGGTCAATTCTGTTTGTGCAGAAAACCTCTGTATGCTGATGGATCAGGCCCTGCATACTGAGCATCGACTGCAGGAACATTGATCCCAAAGACGTAGAGCCCGTTCCTCTTTGGCTGTTGCCAGTACTAGACCTTCAGTACGCTTCCTCTGAAGAGCCTGCTGACCCTTCTAATGTAGAACAAATGGAACTTGGTCTGACCCATGGACCTCTTACTGATTCCGAAAGAGAACACTGGCGTAGGCCAGTGTACCTCTTATGGAGTCCGAAATAAAATACCAGCGTAAACATTGGCTATGTCTGTACTGTGGATCTCCAGAGCATTTGCTTTGAATCTGCCCGGTGCGTCCCCAGAAGTTTTTGGGAAATGCCATGTCATGTCCCTTAATACGGGGGATAAGATAGGAGGACCTGAAACCCTTTATTGGATTGTCTGGGAAATACAAATCCTCACTTTTTCTCCTGCTTGTTTCCATGGTACTTCCACTGGGGGTAGGGAAAGGATTTTGGCCCTCTTAAAAAGTGGTGCAAGTGGAGTGTATTTGAATGAAGGCTGGGCCAAAAAGCCAAAAGTTCTCCGTATCACTAAAGATATATGTAAACAGGTGCACACTGATGGTGGCATACTCCTGGTTTCTGCCACCATTTAGACTGGCTTTTGGAAATCATCACAAAACTATTTCCTTTCATCTCATCTTCTCTTCTAACCACATAGCTATTCTAGAAGTTCCCAGGCGGAGCAGACAAAATCCATATATAAACTGGGAAACCAGTATTATTTCTTTATCCTCCTAATTCTGTCACAAATTCTGTTATTCCACTGATGATTAATGGACCAGTGAAGAGCTTGTCAAACCTCCTTGAACTGACTCAAGTATGATTCATTTCCTTCAGGGAGTGCCCAACCAAAATCAGGAGTTTGCTAATCGTTTGGAGAAACCAAGGGAACTGATTTTGCCACCTAATCAAGAATTTGATTGCGCCATTACCATTGAACCAGGATCCACCGTTCCACTTGGAAGGATCTATTTCCTCTCCGAATCTGAGAAGGAAACGCTAAGGTTATATCTGGAGGCGAACTTGCGGAAAAGCCTTATTCATCCTCTGCTGGTGCTTCCAAGTTTTTTGCTCCTCAAAAGGTGAATAAATTAAGACCTTGCGACGACTAAAGAGGATTAAATAAGATCACAGGATTCAAGGATATTTTTGAGTACATCAGAGATTCTAAGGTCTTCACCGATTTAGACTTCCATGGAGCTTTCCACCTGTAACGCATCAAAGAAAGAGACAAGTGGAAAACAGCCTTTAGAAATTCTATCAGTCATGTTGAATACCATGTCATGCCCTTAGGTTTGATCAATGCTCCAGCAGTCTTCCAAAGTTTCATGGGCCATACATTTGCTGACAACCTTAATCAATTTTTGTTAGTTTGTCTCGATGACATCCCAGAGACCCACCCTTTCAACATCATCAGCACTTCAGACAGGTATTACTTCGTCTCAGTCAGAATCAGCTGTTTTGTAAGCTGCAGGAGTGTGAAATTGACCAACCCAAAGTAGAGTGCTTAGGCTAATCGGTCAACAGTACTGGATTCTCTGTGGATAAGTGCAAGATTTATGCCATTCTGGATTTGCCAACTCCATCTAATGTGAAAGAAACCCAATGTTTCCTTGGTTTTGCAAATAGCTGAAGGCGGTCTATTGAAAAATATGCCCAGTTAACTAGCTGAATTACCTGAATGATAAAGAAAGACATACCCCATCACGGTTTCCAATAGGATGATCAAGGTGAAGAGGCCTTTATAGATTTAATGAAGGCCTTTATGCAAGCATCAATCTTGCGTCAGCCGGTAAATTTTGTTGTGGGAACAGATGCCTCAGATCGGGCCATTGGAGCTGTGTTTCTACAACATCAGGATGATGATGGTCTTGAACACCTTATCTTTTATCTGTCCCATATCTTATCTGATTCAGAAAGAAATTACTTTGTTCTAGAAAGAGAACTCCTGGCCATGAAAAAAGCCTGTGCTGAGTGGAGACATTTCTCAATGGGATCCCAAGAACCTTTTGAAATCCGAACAGATCATTGTAATCTGCAGTGCCTCAGAAATTTGCAGTGTAGAAACAGTAGTCAGGCCTGTTGGGCTTACATTTTTAATCAGTATGACTTCTGTATTATTTATATTTCTGGCAATAAAAATACTTATTTTACAACAATGCTGTTCATACATCAACTAATTCCTACTCATTATTCTGTCTTTATGCTCTTTACCCTAAAATCTTTACTTCACCCCTTACTGGTCCAGTACTGGTCGCTGCAGCTGCTGGTTTCCTTCAGAAACTGTAGTCCATCAGATGCAAGATCTTTTTTAACCAGGTAGATTCGAAGACAAGGGTGACATCTTTTGCTGAGCTCTATCACACTGGACCGCCTGCTTATAAGATCGGAGACAAGGGGTGGCTTTCCCCTAAACTTTTGCCCGCTTATCTTGTAGTGTAGTTCCTATCATCCCAATAGGCTCTGCGCATTGGAATAATATCTTCAATAGTATAGACGTAGGACAGAGGTTAACTAGGTCTTCTACTGTCGATATTAGACTTAAAGTTTAGTGTTTGCCAGCTAGCTCAGAGTTCACTAGAAACTTTCTCGAATAGACAAGGAGGAGTTTAACTTCCCTGGATAGACAAGAAGGGATTTAGTTTCTGACAACCATAGAACATGACAACTTTGCTCTCCCCTAATCAAGAGTGTATCTCTAGAGTCGTGTGAAAACAAAAGACAACTTATTTTACTCAGTCAGTTCAGTGCATTCTTAGTTTCACCAGATTGTAGAGAAAAGGAAGAGACGGGCGTGTTCAATAAAAAGATGTTATTTATTGATCAGTCTCTTTTCTCATACAAGAGAAATGAATCGCTATTATTGCAATACTTAGAGTTAAGTAAAGTGCATACAGTAATAACAGAATTATAAAATAATACTGTAAAAGCATTGATATGGTTTCTTAGCCATATGATACTTAAAATGGATAAAATAGATACATACATATATACATTGACTAATCGTACTCAACTGGTGCTTCTAACTACGCCTACCCCAATGTACCTGACCTAAGCCTAATACGTGGCGGGAGTAGATAAGTAGCAGTTTAAGTTAAGTTTGTTTTGCCAAGGGTCTGCTTCAAGAATTCTCTACAAAGGATGATTCAGTTCAGGGGGCGTGGTTTCGGCGCCGACCGGGATGGCAGCGTGAGCGAGTTGCTCCGCGCCGAGTCCCGTCCTTTCTCCTGATTTACCTTGCCCCATGCCACCTGGCAGCCACAAATGAGGCCTTGGCGGGTCGCTGACCTGGTGGGGACCATCTAATCCCCGTCGGGACCCTGGAAGCTGCGTGGACCGGACCTGGAGATCGGCCCGGCTGGCAGCACAAAGGAATCAAGATGGCGGCGCCGTCGGAGTGAAGCTCCGGAACCTGTGTGAGGAGCGGTGCGGGGCCGTCTGGAGGCGCCTGGGGGTCCGTCGCGAGGCGGAGAACCGAGGGAAGGACAGCGGGTGCGGACCCGGTACGGCGGCGGAGAGCAGAGCGGAGGACTGACGGTGGCGGCGCCCCCTCCCCCACCGGCTCCTCCGGCCGACTGGAGCGCAGGGGCTAGGCTCAAGCAATGCGGCCGGAGATCCCACGGATGAGAAGGGCCGCCCGGCTGCTGTGAGTGCTGCAGTGGGGGCCGCCGCAATACTGCAGTGAGCGGAGACTCATCAGGGCGCTGGTGGAGCAGCGGAGCACGGCGCTTGCACGCCCCGGAGGGTGAGCGGGCTGAGTGGCGGCTGGAGGGTCGATCGCCAGGGGGGCCCTGCTAGGTGACCAGCGTGGGAGCACGGGCTTGGAACTGTGGGGTGCACTGTGACCGGGGTGGCCGGCGCACTCCGGCCCACATAGGGGCGTTTCAGGGCACTGCCAGGGGGGCTGCATCTGGGCCTGGCGTGCTGGAAGTGATTGCTGGTAGCCCCTCTGGAGTTGGGCGAAAGCACCATGGAGAGACTGCCGTTTCTGCCAGGCACATTGCCGATGGAATGACCTGCTTGCTGGAGGAGGCGGCTGCCGGTCCCTGCCTGGCACCTGGATTCGGGCGCCTCCCGCGGCCCTGGCTTGATCCTCTCTGCACCAGGGGCCGTGTGTTGCCCGCTTGCTACTGGCTGAGACAGCGGGGTACCGTGGGGCCCAACCGCACACGGCGGAGAATCTTGGTCGCCCTGGCTGCAACGCACAGTGTCTGAAACTACTAGGAGCAGAGGGCTTGCTCAGCCCGGGACAACGGACTCACGGCTGCTCGCCTGATCGGTGGGGCTTACGCCTTCTGGGCCAGAGGTTGGCGACGGGGCGAGGGCGTGGGACAGCTGGCTCCACATAACCACGCTAGCCCGGGGACAAGTGATCTGCGCCCACTTGGCTGGCTCGTCGTTGGTGCTGGGCGGGCCCGGGATTGGTACGTTCGGTGGGTCTATCGTCACCGGCCGCCTTTGGAGGGGGCTGCACGAGAGGCAGGCGTCCCGCGCTCGAGATGGCCGCGCAGGGGACTGGAGCCGCCGCGACACAGGCGCACAGGGAAGGGAGGTCGGAGGAAGCTGAGGACGGTTTCACGACGGAGCCCTCGTCGCAAGAGCAAAGGTTGAATCTCCGCCTCGATGCGATATTGGCCGCGATTACTGCCACGAAGGACGAACTGCACCAGGACATAGCGCAGGTGGCGACGGGGCTTGGCCTGTTGAGAGTGGACCACGCTAAGCTCTCTGATAAAGTGAAATCCAACGAACAATTGCTCCAGGAGCTGAAACCGGCCGTGGTCACCGCGGAGCATAAACTCGAGGACGTGGTTCGTCGCCTGGCACTCCTGGAGCGTAGGGCAGAGGATGCGGAAGGACGCAACCGCCGGAACAATGTGCGGGTGGTGGGGCTCCCGGAGAAAATCGAGAAGGGTGACGCAGTGGCCTACATGGAGGACTGGTTTCGGACGGTGGTGGCACCGGAGGGTCTGTCACCCTTCTTCTCGCTGGAACGAGCGCACAGGGTGCCCGCCCAACCGCCCCTGGAGGGCAGACCGCCCCGACCGATGGTGGTCAAACTGCTGCACTACAAAGACCGGGATCTGCTGATCCAAAAGGCGAGATCCCAAGGGCCCTTCCAGGTGGAAAACAGCAAGGTGACGATCTTTCCGGACTACACGCAGGAAGTGCAGCGGGGCAGGGCTTCCTTTCTGTCGGTGAAGAAAGAGCTGAGGGAGGAAGGGATTCAATACTCCCTGCTTTTTCCAGCCAAGCTGCGGATTGTCGTGGATGACAGAACCCTCTTTTTCCAGACACCGGATGAAGCATGGTCCTGGCTGGAACTGTATCGTGCGGGGACGGATCGTGCGCACAGGCCCGCCAGGGATCGTGCGCAGCCGGTCAGGGTCAGGAAGTCGCAGCGCATCCGCTCCCGGAATAGGTGCCAACGGGCCGAGCGAGAGGCGCAAATGCTGGCCGATAGACTGAGTGCATTGGAGGCCACGGCGAACATCACGGGCTCGCAACGAGAAGACACTTCCAGAGGTTCGGCTTCGGAAAGGGAAGGGGAGCAGACCGGTGATGAAGACTCGGAGGTGGGGGGAGCGCAGGGGCCGGAGGTCACCCCACAAACTTCAGATGGTATATTTAATGGGTGAAGCTTGTGGCCGCTGTACTGCTTGTAAGGCCTGGACGCTCCTGACTCCTAATGGACTGCCAGGTATGGGGCTGCATTAGCAGAATGGGGCTGTGGGCGCGGGGTGGTCGCTCTGTCGTCCTGGTTTGGGGCTCCATAGTCCTCATCAGACCCTTAAGGTCTTCTGTGGTGTCGACTACAGACTAGTGTGATGTGTTGGGTGTTTGCGGTTTGGAACGGGGCTGAAGCTGGGTTACTAGGCCCTGTCCTGGGGAGGGGGTGGATGGGAGTTAAGGGGTGTGTTTTGAAGGGGTTGTACAATTGCTGCGATGCGGGTCACATTTATTGGCGTGTGCCACTGTTGGGGGTGATGCTCTATGGGGACGTTACCTAACTTGAAATGTGTCACATGGAATGTCCGGGGTATTCGAACTATGGTTAAGCGCCACAAGGTACATGCCTACTTGGTGAGGCGGGGCATTCAGATAGCGATGCTTCAGGAGACTCACTTGACTCAGCAGGAATGTGGGGCGCTACAGAGGAGGTGGCGGGGTCAGGTGTTTGGCACGACCTACTCAGCATTTGCCAGAGGGGTGTTAATATGGATCAGAGCGGGCACGCCATTCCAAGTCACGAGCCAGAAAATAGATCCGGAGGGCCGTTATGTGGTGGTGGAGGGACGGCTGTGTGGTAGGGAGGTGGTGCTGTGTAACATTTATGCCCCCAACGCTGACCAAGCGCACTTCTTTGAGGGTTTGTCGCGCTCACTGGCGTATTATTTGGCGGGCCCTATATTGCTGGCGGGGGATTTTAACTCCATTTCAGATGTGCTGTTGGACAGGTCACACCCGCCTTTGGTGGACTCCCCGGTGCGCAGACTCGCGACCCATAGGCGGGATTGGCAGGAGAGGTGGGGCTTGGTGGATGTATGGAGGGCGCAGCACCCCGAAACCCGTGATTATTCCTACTTCTCAGCACTGCATGATCTGCATGTTAGACTGGATTCGGTGCTGTGTTGCGAGTCTCTGGCGAATGTGGTGATTCACTCTGAGTATTTGTCTAGGACCATTTCGGATCATAACCCACTGCTGATTTCTGTGCAATGGCAGCGGGCGAGATCGGCGGTCCCTACGTGGAGACTTCGTCCGGAGACGCTGGATGACCCGGCGTTCTGTGACACGGTCCATCAAGGCATAGACGACTACTTCGCGGTCAATGCTGGGTCAACAGCGACTAGAGCGAATGAATGGGATGCGATGAAAGTGGTGGTGAGGGGGATATGTATGGGACGGTTTCTGACTGTGAGAGGGACTGTGCTGAATGACCTCGCGAAGGCGGAGGAAGTGCTGAGAGGGGTGGAACAGCAGCGACCCGAGAAGCCGGAGCTGCAAGAAAGCTTGTTGCGTGCTAAGGAGGCGGTGGCGACAGACGGAGAGATTGCGGTGCTATGATTATAAGTTGTATGCGGTGAAAGTGCATGAGGAGCGAGACAAGGTGGGCACGCTCCTTGCGAAGTTGGCTGATCCGAACCCTAGAGGATGTCCGGTTATGAGTGTGCGACGGGAAGACGGGGAGGTGGTTTATTCGCAGTCAGCGGTCCTGGGGCGCTTTCAGTCCTACTACACGGGTCTGTACGCCAGCCACCTCGAAGTGGGGGCCATGGACATTGGTAATTACTTAGATCAGGTCCCTTTGCCGGTATTGGATGAGGAGGTAGCCCGGGATCTGGGGGGCCCCGTCACCCTAGCGGAAATCAGAGGGGCGATTAGTCATATGGCGCGGAACAAAACCCCTGGGGTGGATGGATTGCCGATCGAGTTCTACGTCAAGTTCATGGAAGTGTTGGCGCCCAGACTGCAGGTTGTGTATGCGGAGGCGCGACAATTAGGGCGGTTGCCTGACTCTATGACGGAGGCGCTGGTTGTGCCCCTGCTGAAGCCGGGCAGAGATGCTTTGGATGTCTCTTCTTTTCGTCCGTTGTCTATGTTGACTGTAGATTACAAGATTTTGAGCCGCATCCTAGCCACCAGGCTCCTCCCACTAATGGCCTCTTTAGTGCATAGGGATCAAGCGGGATTCATCCCCTCAAGGAGCACTTCGATGAATATCCGTCGGCTGATTGGGGTCATTGATAGTGCTGCCGCAGCGGAACCAGGCCCAGTAGTGCTGACGGTTGATATTGAAAAGGCGTTTGATAGCTTAGAATGGGATTTTCTAGATGGCGTGCTGTTGAAGTTCGGGGTTGGGGAGGGGTTCCGGGGCTGGACGAGAGTGCTCTATTCTTCGGCTAAGGCGCGGGTGCGGCTGGGGACCTTGGTCTCCTCGGTTTATCCGGTCTGTAGGGGCACGAGGCAAGGCTGTTCGCTATCCCCTCTGCTCTTTGCCCTCGCAATGGAACCGCTAGCGGCGCAGGCGAGAACAGGAGTTGTTTTCGACGGGATTGCACAGGGACCTGACTCGCATTACATCTCGTTGTATGCCGACGACTTATTACTGTACCTGGCGGATTCTGGAAGGGCTCTAGAAGGCGCGGTGGACATGTTGGGCAGGTTCGGGAGGCTTTCAGGCCTCAGAGTGAACTGGACTAAGACCTGTGTGTTTCCGTTGCGGAAGACCACGCTCTGCCCGCAGCTCACGAGGCCGGTAGTGTGGGAACCCTCTTGTTTTGTTTACTTGGGAGTGCGCATCTACCATGCGGCGGCGGACCTCCTTGAGGGGAATGTGGGGCGCTGTATTCGAGCACTGAGAGGCAGTGTGGACTTCTGGGCATCTCTCCCGCTGTCTGTACTAGGCCGTGTGGCACTGTTGAAAATGGTGGCACTCCCGAGGCTCCTGTATTATTTTAGAACGTTGCCGGTGTGGATCCCGCAGGGTATTTTTCGAGAGCTGAGGACGTTGGTGACTGGCTTTCTCTGGGGCCACGGTCGCCGACGGGTGGCATTAGCCACCTTGATGCGACCCAAGTGTGAAGGAGGGATGGCTGTCCCCGACTATGAGCTATACTATCTGGCAGCGCAGCTCCAGGTCCTGACGCAGGACGTGGCCAGGGAATTCAGAGGACCAGAGGATGGCCGGGGGAACGGCGTTCAGAGGCATGTCTTGTCATCGATCGTGATGCAACAGAGACTGGCTAGTAGGGACCTCACGATGGAGGAGAGGACGCTTAGATTGTGTTGGAACAGGAACCTGAAGAGGGCTGGGAAGCGCCGGCCGTATGCAACGGAGATTCCGCTGGGAATGCTCACTGCCTTACCGCACGGAGGTGATTGGTCCCAATTGTTAGAGTGGGAGGACCTAGGTTTGCAGATGGTAGGAGACCTCTATGTGGACGGGACGCTGGCCCCGTTCCAGACCTTACAAGATCAATTCGGCCTGCCAAGTGGTTCCTTCCTGTTGCATGCGGCGGTTGTTGCGGCCGTACAGAGGCACTGGGGGGGCGGACTGGCTGAACCGGAGGTGACGATGGTGTGCCAATATGTGGTGATGGCAGCGGGCACCGTCAAGGCGGTGACCTGCCTCCACAATAGGATGTTGAATGAAGGTCTGGCCCCGTTGGTTGAGTTGAAGTCGCGTTGGGAGGCCAGCGTCGGTAAACAGATCCCGGACTCCATTTGGGGTCAGGTGCTACATAGGACCTGGAAAGGGACGAGAAATGCGAGATTCCAACAGGTGCATTTTTTCGTGCTTCATAGGGCGTATTTGACCCCGGAGAGGTTGCGCCGACACTTCCAGGTGCTTGATGCCATGTGCCCACGTTGTCTAGAACCTGAGGTGGATCTTGACCACATGCTGTGGGGCTGTCCGAAATTGGGGAACTATTGGTCTGAGGTAGGGGACCTCTTGAATGCTGTCACGGATCGGGAGGTAGACTTTGACATGGCCGCTTGCCTGCTTCTTTGGTTCCCGCACACCAAAAAGACCAAGGTGACAAGCAAATTCATTGGGTTGGGATTGATACTGGCACAGCGTGAAATCACTTGGCACTGGAAGTCCAAAGAGGGGCCGTCTGTACGGAGGTGGAGGAATGAACTGATGAAGTGGTCGGGTTGTGAGAGTGTGTCACGAATGCGCCAGGCGACTAGAACTGGTAACGAAAAGAGTTTGGACCTGGCAAGGTCCTGGGAGCTGGTGGTGCAAGCATTAAAGGACTACCTAACTGAAGGCGAAGAAGCTGATCAGGTATAGGGAGGGATTCCGTGTGACTACTTGCTTGTCGAATCTTCCTGATAGTTGTCACATTAGAGCTAGGAAAGGATGGTGGAACCCGCATTAGCAGCAGTTGCAGGGGAGGGTACTGGGAGGGAGTCGTGGGAGGGGGTGGTTTGCCGGCTAGCGGCAACCTCCCGGAACCGGATGGCCCAGGGAGGTAATTGTGATGTTTCAGTGTCGTGACATTGGAGTGGCCAAGGACTAGTTGGAGAGGGTGGGTTGGTTGTTTTGGGATAAAAGCAGAAACGAGGTGCTGCATTTGACCTGTGCCCCGGATGGAGCACGCACCGAGATACCCCCAGTGTACTAAGCCATTGAAGCGCCGCCCAGCCTCCGGGATGTGGGCTGATCGGCTGTGTATTGTGTTACTGTCGCACTGTATGCTGGGTACCATTGGGATCTAGGTTGGCTTGTTGGATATGTTTATTCCTGATTCTGCAATAAAAACATATTTAAAAAAAAAAAAAAAAAAAGGATGATTCAGTTCAGTACCTGGGATTTAGAAGGCTGGAGGGCTGGTATCTCTATCTCAGGTCTTGATATTCCAGCTGCCTGCGAGGGCTGCTTGGAAGCGCCGGAGCTGGATTTCTCGGCAGGAGAAAAGGCAGCGTCTCTCTCTCAGCACGTCAGAAAGGAGGGGCAGCGTCTGTGGGCTTCGCTGTCAGCTGGGCTCCTCGGCAAGTCTCGCTGCTCCAATCTTGTCACCACCTCGTGTGTTTGCTTAAGGCAATGTCGGTATTATTTATACCTGAAAGGTGCCGGGATTGACGTAAGGATGGACATAAATACGTCAATAAGGATGTCATACGAACTTGATCGTTCGCACATTCTTTACTGAAGTTCTCGGCTAAATCAAAACAATGGCTGTGGGGATTTCCCAGATCGTGGTAGGTTTGATTTGTTTTGAGAACACCGTATGCCTATTAGGGGGCTGGAGGAATAGTGCTTGCCTAATGATGGCATGCGCTATGACCTAATCAGATAACGGATTTCTGTGCAGTTGAATGGCTGCTAGTTAATTATTAACCAGACAAGGGTCAGAAACAGGGGGATCGATACAGTACCCATAATAAATACATCACAATCTTTCTCACAACAGATTCGAACCATGGTTATATGATCCTTTCAAAATTGTTTGGATCATTAACCCGTGGCCTTTCGGGTGCAATTGGCCCTACATTGGAAGATTCATTCCGTATTCCCTTCTTCCTAATTAAAGCCTTACTGGGCAGATACCTTTCAGCGACTCTTTTCCCGACCTCCGGCCATTCTGGTCTATAAGGTTCCTGAATTTGAGGTTAAGGAGATTTGTTGTTCCTGCATTTTAAGAAAGAAATTGCAATTTCTGATTCATTGGAAGGGATACCCTCCTAGTGAACGATCCTGGGAGGATGCTTCCTCTGTTTATAACCCTGTTTTGCTCCGGTGCCTTTCTTGCCACTTCCTGAATAAGCTTGGAGCTTCAGGAGGGGGGCATATCTCTCAGAGTCATCAACACAATCACAACTGCCTCTCAGCCCTCCGCCTCTTGTGCTTTAGTGACACCCCTTCGGCATCTCTTTATGGCGCATTTACTCTTATGTATCGAGTTCATGTGCAACTGCGCCCTACCCAGCTCCGCCTAATATGTTTCCAACCAGTCCCAGACCTCCATGGCCTCTGTGAAGAAAGCAGTTTTACTATACAGCATTGTTTTCAGTTTAGTCACTTATAAGAGCATATACTGATGCCATGTTTTCAAGAACTCATTTCACTACTGTGAAAGTCACTATTTGTCTCTGGATGGCAAGGGAATAACCTGAGAAGATGGCTACCTCTGGTTCCCAATCTTTTAGTTTTCAGCCGACCTTGTTTTCTGCAGAATGATCTCTTGGTTTTGTAGTGTTGTAGTCGGGCCATCACTGGTCGAGGGGGAGCCCCTGAAGGAAGGCCTTCTTGCAGGCACCTGGTGAGCCCTGTCCAAAGTGAAAAACTGGGGGAGCGCCTCTGAGCCACCATCTTATTTAGCCAGTGCTTTAAGTAGGCCACCACCTCTGTCCCCTCTTTGCCTTCAGGCAATCCTATCAAGCAGATGTTGCTACTGTGGTTCTGTCCTTCTGCATCTTCCAATCTGCTTTCCAGAGTGAGCAGTTGGCTGGTAATTTCTGTCATCCACATTTCAAGCCCTTCAAATCGAGGATTAAGGTCAGCCAAGTTCGATTCATTCAAACACACTTTTTCACCCAAGTTCTTTTGGCCCTGGTGCATGTGGCCCAGATCCACTACACCAGGGGTGATCTTCACCTCCAGGGCTTCCATTGAGGTTGATATTTGTTCCACAATGGTGTCAAGTTTAGCAGATTCCCCATGGACGTGTAGCAATCTTGATCCTGTTCCTGTGGATCTCCCAGTTCGCCCTCGCAGGTTTGGAGTTTGGCCTGGAAATACACGCTTCCATGAGTGTCCACAACCACCTCTCCACGTTGCACGGCACTCATTATACAGGGAGGCAGGTGACTCATAGGTTGGTGTATTCCTGAGTTCCAATCAGAGGCAGGTGTTTCGTGGCAGCGGCTAAATGCAGGCTGATTGGCTTGAGAGGTGGAGGATGGACTGGCCTAAACTTCTCATTGGCAGCTGCCTGAATGCAGGTGCCACTCCATCAGTCACATTTCCATCCTTCTAAATCACCCCTGATATGGTTGCGGGACCCTGTAAGGTTCTTCATCACGGTCCAGGACCCAGCAGTGGCTTTCACTCACAAGGCACCCTCACTGTGGGCACAGCTATGTAGGGAGTAGCATGTTCAGGTTGTATTTAAGTAAGCGCGTTCCTCAGTCTCACCCCAGTATGCAGCTTGGGCCTCTGAGCGTTCTGCCCCGATCCGTCGCTAGCCTTCTCTATTGTGGAACCAGCACCTTCTGCTTACCTTCAATCCATGAGGCCAGTCTAGGCCTTTCTCAGGGAGCTGCAGCTGTGCCACTTCCTCTTCCTCTATGAGTGCTGCTCTGTCCCTTCCACTCACAGGGCTGTGGAAACTGGGGAATGACAGCAATATGCGTGCGTACTGCCCCACAAAGGATCCTCCTGGGTTTCAACAAGGAAGGAAAGCCATGAGGGTCCCCAACAGCTTGATGAAGCGGCAGCTGCATTCCTCCTATTTCTGTGGGGCTGCCATCTTGCCCATGCCACACGCTACTTTAGCTCCTCACTGGGACTGCTCTCTCCGCCAATGCTTCTGGATCAGAGTCCTGAGGTGTGCTTTCCAAATCCTTCTGCACCTCCAGGCTCCCTGTAGAACCTGGTTTTAGGGCTTCATAGTGTCCGAGTTAATCAAGGAATCAGCCAGCTTAGTTGGAGTGTGAGGACCTGTGCCCATCTACATGCACATCAGACCACACCACCTCTACACTCATCATTGCTATTTTTCTTGGTATTTATGTGACAGGATGAATTAGTGTAAATGCTTTGCCCTAGGAGAGTCAGAAAACCGGTAATATTAGTAGTGATTATTTCACACAGCAAATTTGGGCTACAATAACCCAGAACTGGCTTAATTCCAATAAAGCCCACAACTAGAACTGACAAAAAGAGATTACTTTTCCCAGCCCTATGCTCAGGGTAAGGAGTTGGTACTAAGAACAAACGAGGGTTAAAATGTGATGATGGAAAAAGAAAATTGCACCAGAAAGGTGGGAAGCAAAAAAAAAAAAAAGGTATAGATTAAAATACAAAATATTGCAAAACACAATATTTCAGAAATGTTGTGACACTCATAATTATAGAGAATAAACTCTTGAACATGTTTGGTCTCTAACCTTTTCTGTACTGAGAGCTACTTGATCAATGAAATGCATTGACAGCTGCTAATATCATTAGTAACTGTGTCATTTCCGTTTTTTTATGTGTATAATAATTCAACCAAGCACAAGTTTTCTAATTATATAAGCTGGGATGGACACAGGTGAGCTACTCAGAGGTAGCTGGAGAGCTACAGTAGCTCACGAGCTACTGGATGGAAACTCTTGTCAGAAATGTGTTCAGGAAAGCAGAAGGGTCTCAAGTACATATGGGGGGGAGAGCACAACAGCAGTTTGAATTAGCCTGCCCGGCAAGGTACACTGTTATAGTTAACAGTTGGTCCTAGACGTAAATTCACCATACAACACAATTCCTATAGTGCTCAAGTAATTCTTTACACAGTCCGCTTTAGATTGAATCACTACGGTTGTTAGAAAAACACGACATGATAGATATATTAGCCCAAGACATCAATTGATACATACGGAAACACTGAAACATAAAAGTTTAAATCGAGTCCAGCCGGACTCTCTTATTTAATATACATTTTGAAAAAGATTGGCAAATTTATAAAATTATTTACAAAACCAAGGGGCTCTAATATCAGTAAAGTGCACAGAGAAGAGTGAAAGTAAGTGCTCAAGTGATTGATCAAAGAGATCAGTGAAACAAAGTGAAAATGATTTATATACAAGAATGAGCCTGCCCTGACTATAGAAGCTCGCAGAAAATGTAACTCTTTTTCACTGGCTCGTGGTTTTAAAGTCCTCCGTATTCCTTGATTTGCACTGCTAGCAAGGGGATTAGGAGGGGGGAGAGGGGCAGGAGATAACAGGTGCAGGCTACAAAGGAGAATGTCGACGTTTCGACCCACAAAGAGAACGGGTGAATGAATTCCTCAGAACAGGGTCTTCATCAGGACGGGATGAGGAAAGGGCAAAGGGTAACTCAATGTGCACGTAGGTTAAAAGGACCCCAATGTCAGTGGGCACCTGTAACAACAAACGGAAATATGGGCTAATTATCTCTAAAACATGTCAAAGAAGGAATTCATAAAGAGGGGGGCATAAATCTGCACTCACCCTTATGTGGTACGCCACCACACGTGCGACGTTTGTCCGCACCAAAACTTAAAGCCGGGTTGGCACTGAAAAGAGGAAAAACAGTAGCCATTAGTGCTACTTCCTGTTCCTGACAGCAGTTGCATTGATAGCTTTACACATGCTGTAGGGCTCTCCCCATGGTTTAGAAAGTAGGGTATTATGTCACCCAATTGGAAAGCTTCAATATTGAAAGGATATTATCAATTGTCAAAGCAGAAAAGTCGTCTGCCAAGGGTGCATTGCAACCAAGCAACCAGCGCGCATACGTCATACTTATTATCGGTGTAGCGCGAACGTGGTTACTAGGAGACCCACGGCGCCTCTGTTTAATCTTTCAGGCAATTTAAAGTATGTTAAATTGCCTGAAAGATTGACAGTGTGCAGGGAGATATGATATTGCAGAGACACTGAGGATAGAGGGTGTTCACTTTAAAACAGAGGTGCCGTGGGTCTCCTAGTAACCACGTTCGCGCTCCGCCGATAATAAGTATGACGTATGCGCGCTGGTTGCTTAGCGACTGGTGCGCTACGGCGGGCGCGTTGCTTCCGCGTTTTCACTGAGAGACAGAGTGAAGCTATCGGCAGCACATAGAGAAGATTGACTCCTCCGTGCTTTCGGCAACTTAATTGAGGTATGAGCTCCACCAGGAGCAGCCCGCGTTTGTGTGGTTTTAAACCTGTCTGTCCCCATGGAGTCGTACTCCGTTTCTAATGGAGGCGCTTTCGCTCTCTTTTCTAGCAACACCACTTATACCAGCGTCGGAACACCTTACACGACATAATATATGGGTGAGTACGACCCACGTCTTGTTTTCTATCCCGACTGGTTAAGTGGGATAAGTTCTTGGGTTTACTTGGGTCGCTTTGAGAGTCCAAAAAATTGTGTGACCGTTTGGTGAGTTGGGGATTAATGACGAGGGGATTGCAATGCACCCTCGGCACACGACTTTTCTGCTTTGACAATTGATAATATCCTTTCAATATTGAAGCTTTCCAATTGGGTGACATAATACCCTGCTTTCTAAACCATGGGGAGAGCCCTACAGCATGTGTAAAGCTATCAATGCAAATGCTATCAGGAACAGGAAGTAGCACTAATGGCTACTGTTTTTCCTCTTTTCAGTGCCAACCCGGCTTTAAGTTTTGGTGCGGACAAACGTCGCACGTGTGGTGGCGTACCACATAAGGGTGAGTGCAGATTTATGCCCCCTCTTTATGAATTCCTTCTTAGACATGTTTTAGAGATAATTAGCCCATATTTCCGTTTGTTGTTACAAGTGCCCACTGACATTGGGGTCCTTTTAACCTACGTGCACATTGAGTTACCCTTTGCCCTTTCCTCATCCCGTCCTGATGAAGACCCTGTTCTGAGGAATTCATTCACCCGTTCTCTTTGTGGGTCGAAACGTCGACATTCTCCTTTGGAGCCTGCACCTGTTATCTCCTGCCCCCCCCCCCCCTCCTAATCCCCTTGCTTGCAGTGCAAATCAAGGAATACGGAGGACTTTAAAACCACGAGCCAGTGAAAAAGAGTTACATTTTTTGCGAGCTTCTATAGTCAGGGCAGGCTCATTCTTGTATATAAATCATTTTCACTTTGTTTCACTGATCTCTTTGATCAATCACTTGAGCACTTACTTTCACTCTTCTCTGTGCACTTTACTGATATTAGAGCCCCTTGGTTTTGTAAATAATTTTATAAATTTGCCAATCTTTTTCAAAATGTATATTAAATAAGAGAGTCCGGCTGGACTCGATTTAAACTTTTATGTTTCAGTGTTTCCGTATGTATCAATTGATGTCTTGGGCTAATATATCTATCATGTCGTGTTTTTTCTAACAACCGTAGTGATTCAATATAAAGCGGACTGTGTACATAATTACTTGAGCACTATAGGAATTGTGTTGTATGGTGAATTTACGTCTAGGACCAACTGTTAACTATAACACTTGATACCCAGGTCCTTTGACTATAATTGGGTTACCCCTTGTTTTGTAACAATTTCCTCGGCAAGGTACACTGGCAGATAGTCATTAAAAAGTAAACCAGACCGGAAGGAGTGCTTCAAGAGAAAGGCACCATAAGAGAAGCATGCAGGAGGTGGGAAGAGGAGTATGGATGATGGCGATTCACAACGTAAAGTTCATCCTTGAGAATAAAAGAAAACAGCAAGCAAGAAGTGTTGAACAAGGACACAAACGTGCTGCTGCTTTGTACGCAGGGGAGGGTTTGTCTATCAAAAAGTCACCACAAAAGTGCAAGACAATCCATCTTAAAGGTAAAAGGATTTGATTTAAAAGTATTTTTAAAGGATTCCGAGCCAGAAGTATGGATACCCATTCACAACCAGAATAAACAATTTGCACACTGATTGGTCTGGAAATTGGTATGCAATTTGAGATGCGACCTCTGTGCTAAATAGCTGCATCACAAACTCCACTGGCAGCCTATTTGCAGGGGGTTCACTAAACAACATGAGTGAGAGAAACTTTACTGGTTCATAAAAGAGTGTTTATACATTGTAAAAAGCCCTTTTACTGCACAAATCCTTTAAGTTTATTAATCACAGGGTGTTAGAATGCAAATGTGCTTTGTAAGTAAGGCCCTTCTTCTCTTTTTAAAAATAAAGAAAATACCCGGAGCGTTTCAGCACACGCCTCTACGCACTACACACTATAAATTTGTGAACTGGTGATTTGCTTGTACATATATTCAGCCTTGTAATGATCAATGAGCTGGTTTAATAAAAAAAAAGATTTTTTTTTTAAAGAAAATTAAAATTTGTTGTATCTAATTTCTAACCTCTATGTTACTGCATTTACAATTGAAAATCATGCAAGTCATTACTTTTATTGTTCTACAGTTATGTAAACTATATTTGTCATTTTTTCAATACAGTCATTTAAGGGTCACCATTCCTCTCCACTTGTACTCACACCAGCCCCACATCTGTTCCCTTCATTCTTCCACCCCAGAGACAGGATTCTTAAAAAAGCTGGGCCGAGCCGTGGGGCATGATATACTACAACAACAAGCTCAATCATGGGTTTCACAATGATTTGAGATTAGTATGTTTCAAAAGGACTACATTAACTACAATGCTTACTTCATTGGAAACATTGTGATGCTTATATTTCTTTGATGTTTTTGTCTAAACATGATTTAGATCTGAATGTTCTTTTGACTATATTATTGTAAATTGTGAAACATATTTTCCCTTAATGTATTGTCTTACTTAACCCTGGATATCATTCTGGAAAACCAGTTTGCCCTTGTACAATGGACCTTGAGACTAACCAACCGCCTTACAAAAATAGCAGTAAAAGCATGGAACATGCTTCCAGCAGACACAAGAAGAAACAAAAACAAATTAATTAAAATGTTTTGTGACAGACAAAGGGTAGTACTATACCATTACTTTAAAAAAGCAATGGTAGCACTGGAGATCAAACACTGTCAGCAAATTCAAGTTGTTTAAAACCCTATGACATGCAATTTTCAAAGACTCCTCCCTTATTAGATTCAGATACAAAGATGTTAGGATTTAATTTTATCACAACAAAGAATGGATAATATATATGTCAACTTGACATACTGAAGAAAGGAAGTTGTACATTTGAAATATCAGATTATAACAAAATATTTTCATTTAAACTGTAAAATAAGTGCTGCTGAGTGGATTATCTCAATGACACCTATTTAGGCTGGGGTTACAGAGACCTTGGATTGTCACATGAAAAGCAGACACTATGGGAAGGAAATACCAGAAGCAGTGTGGGCTCAATTGATCCGAAGGGCCTGGAAGAGCACATGGAATGCTAGGTTTCACTTAATATAATCATTTATATTGCATAGGGCCTATTTAACCCCAGCCAGGATCAACCGATATTTCCGGATGGATACCGCCCAGTGCCCGCGCTGCGGCCTAGAGGGGGCAGAGTTACCTCATATGCTGTGGACTTGTGGACATTTGGGAACATATTGGAAGGAAGTAGTCAAGCTGCTTTGTGGAATTACAGAGTGCCGTATAGACACTGACATGGTTACCTGTATATTACATTGGTTCCCACACACTCCTAAGACAAAAATCCCAAGCAAGTTTATGGACCTAGGCTTACTCCTGGCTAAGAGAGAGATCACTGCCCATTGGAAGTCGCGACGGGGGCCTACGATAGGGAAGTGGAAATCGGAGTTACTCAAATGGGCCAAGAGTGAGAGTGCAGTTAGATTGCAGCAGGCTATACCTACTAACAACAAGAAGGCGCTGGAAGCAGCCAGAGCGTGGGAAGCATTAGTAATAGCACTTCAGATACCTGAGGAGACTCCAGAGGGTTCCCCTTGATCGGACCAGGAGTAGGGAAGGTGGTAGGGGCCTGGTCTGGTGGTAAGTGAATGTGATAACGTTAAACGCATGGAGATTGGCAGGTATGGTCCCCAAAATATCCCGAAACGAGATTTGAAGTACCTGATGTACATATTGGATTCTGAGATTGGAAGATTGGGCACACCGGAAGCAGAGGGAGGAAGTGGGAGTTTGATCGGGTTAGGCTATTGTTCATTTTCTGACTTGCATGGCTAAAAAGTAGACACCAGTATTGACAATGTATTTGTTGGACAGGCCCCACGAAGGGCTCGCTCCCTCCCCGCATGACAGGGCCCAGACACCGGCTCTCCGGGGGCTACCCGCAGAAGCAACCCGCAACCCGTCCCCTCCGGGACGCCTGCTCCCGGATGTCTCTGTGTCACGGGCCCGGGCCCCCGTCAGCCCCATTGCCCGGCCCAGCCGCCATCTTGGACACTGCACCACGCGGCCGCGTGGCCTCAGCTCGACCCCAACCCTGGACCTGGCCAGGACCCGCCATCCCGGCACCACCACCCACCCAGGAGGTGAACGGACCACTTGGCAGGCTAATGGGAGAAAGAAGTGTCGATGGCTCTCCCCCCGCCAGGTGCCGATCGCCCCCAGCCTCCCCGGGTGCTGGCTCCACCCCCCTGCTGGGTGTCTGGACTCCCTCATCCCGGACCTCCCGACCTCCCAGTGCGAGGGTCCGGACATCAAAGGGCGCCAGACCTATAACTGAGGCAGCCCCAGAGCAGGAGGGTAGTTGTATCCTGGAGTCGAGAGACACCGAGAAGAACTCATCCTTGACGGACTGCTGGCGCTGCCGCAGCCCTGCCTTGTGAACTATCGCCCTGCCTGCTGGCGCTGCCGCGGCCTTCTGCAACCCTCATCCTCGTGGGACCTGCTGGCGCTGCCGCGGCCCGTTGTAACCGTCATCCTCGTTGGGACCTGCTGGCGCTGCCGCGGCCCGTTGCCATCTACGACCTCTTCGGGACCTGCTGGCGCTGCCGCGGTCCGACCCGTCCGAACACCGAGCTCGAGGATTGTGAGCTACCGCCGTTTCACCTCAGTACCAGTCGGTACCAAGACTGTCCCGCTACCCCCTTTCCCTACTAGAGACTAGAATTGAGAGGATCATCGTGTCCTGACCTCCTTGTATCGTACTACCACTTCCAGAACTGCCTATAAAAGGTGTTAATCTGATCTTCGTGTGGTGTCCATCTGTGGGGGGGGAAGTTACTTGTCTGTACGATCGCTGGAGACGGCCCTCACCGGAGGCCTCTCCCCTTGTGCTCGGCCGACCCTCCAGGTCCCCGTCTAACATTGGTGGCCAGCGGCGCGATCCGAACCAACGCGTAACCGTACAGAGAGTAACTCACCCTACGACTAATCCACAATGACGACCAGAGAGAGCGGATCTGCAGAGAAATTCCAGATGGAAAAACTGGAAGAGTACAACCACCGAGAGCTAAAACAATTTTGCATAGAACTAGGCATTGCCACCACCGGTCTGAGCACGAAAGAGGACTTCAAACACGCCCTAGAATCCTGGGCAGAGACAAATATCGCCGGACCCCGGGACCCCGAAGCCCCGGTGACAAACACCACTCTGACGGAAGAAAGGAGAACGGATCTCTCCCGGGAAGAGATCCGAGAACGAGAGAAAAATAGACTACACGAGTTAGAGTTGGCACGGCTCAAATTAGACGGAGAATTGAAACTGGCAGAACAAAAGATGAACTTAGAACACTTACGGCTCCAAGAAGACCGAGAGGAAAAGCAGAGACAGAGAGAACTCGAAGAAAAAAGACTGGCATACGAACACGAGTGCAAGCTGGCGGAGATAGAAATGCGCAAACAGAACAAAGACCTAGGGGTGCCCGAGCAACCGCGCCCCCCAGGGACTACCGAACAGAAGGTCCACATCCCCAAAGATGTGGTCCGTGAATATTATCGGAACAACGACATACAGCAGTGGTTCAAGGCCTACGAGATCGCCATGACTGCCCACCGGATCGCTCGAAGTGACTGGGGAGCCGGTCTATGGGGGAGATTCGTCAATGAAGGCCGGGATGCCCTGCTGCAGCTTCCGGACCATCAAATGACGTCCTATGACCACATGAAGGCCGCCCTCCTCAGTCGATATGGGCTAACGCCCGAGATGTACTGCCAGAGGTTCCGCAACTGCACCCGGATCCCGGGTACAACCTGGATAGAATATGTGAACTATTTCAGCCGAGCCTTCGAGGGATGGATCAAGGGTAGCAATGTAACAACCTACGAGCAGCTCTTCAACCTCATTGTGTGGGAGCACCTCTCCAACAACTGCTTCGTCGAGCTCAGGCAGCACCTCCTCGACAGCAAATTGACTGACCCACGGCAGCTCGCCGCCGAGGCTGACCGATGGGAGAGCACCCGAGTGACCCGGAGTGGGCCAAACGAGCAGAACAGAACCAACCAAGGTCATCATCGTCCCCGAGGGGCAGAGACGCCGTCCCGGCCGCTCCCGCAAACAACGCCCCGCCCCCGGCCGGCCGGGGCAACCCCCCGATGCGCCCGGGGTTCCGAGCCAACGTTACGTGTCACCGATGCCAACGAGTCGGCCACTATGCCAGTGACCCGACCTGCCCAAAGAACCAGACCCCCAGGCCCCGCCAGATGGCTGCCGCCGCCCTAGGGGAAGAGCAAGTCTCCGAAGAGCCTGACGAGTACGAGCAGGAGCAGCCCGAGTGGGAACCCGCCGCCATGACCCTGGCCTGCCTAGGGGGAAGAGAGCTGATCCCGCGGGCTCCCCTACCAGCCAACACCAGGAAATACAGTCAGTGGGTGAACATAAATGGGCGTAAGGCCGAAGCCCTGCGTGACACCGGGGCCAGTGTGACGGCCGTCCGTTGTCACCTGGTGACCCCAGAACAAATCCTGCCAAACGTTCTTTGCCCCGTCCGATCGGCCGACAATTCGGAGAGCCTGTGTCGGATGGCCTGCGTCCCCTTCGAATGGGGAGGAGTGTCCGGTATGCTAAGAGTGACTGTCCGCGACGATGCCCCCGTGGACTGCCTCCTGGGGAACGATCTCGAGAGTTCCCCGTGGGCAGCCGTTGAAAGAAGAGAGCACCTGGGGATGTTGGGCCTCCCGGGCTGGGCGTGTGTAACAACCCGGTCCATGGCCGTCAACACCATCCCTGGATCTGAAGAACCCGAATGGCCAGCACCGCCTCCCCCGATCGCTCCAGAGGGAAGCTCCATCCCTACCGACCCCCCGGAACAAACCCAAGGAGAAGCCGCTCAGCCCCAAGACCTTCCCGACCTGGCTCAGTGGCGTCAGGAAGGGGGGCCCACCCAAGAACAATTCCGGCAAGAGCAAAAGACATGTTCCTCCCTCGAGGGACTGCGACAGCAAGCGCTCGCCCAGAGCGCAGGAGACACCGCAGGAGCCCACTGGATCTATTGGGACAATGACTTACTGTACAGCGAACAAAGAATAGCGGAGCTGGGGGCCAGTCGAGTGCTGGTGGTGCCCCTCTGCTTCAGAGACTTCCTTTTGAACTTGGCCCATGATGTCCCCCTGGCTGGACACTTGGGGCAAGACAAAACATACAACAGCCTGGTGACTCACTTTTACTGGCCGAAAATGAGAAATGACGTCTCCAACCACTGCCGGTCCTGCCCGACCTGCCAGGCCAGCGGGAAGAGCGGCCGCAAACTCAAGGCACCCCTGCAACCATTCCCCGTTGTGACCACCCCGTTCGAAAGGGTGGGAATAGACATTGTGGGGCCCCTGGACCCCCGAACAGCACAAGGGCATCGATTCATCCTGGTCCTGGTGGACCACGCCACCCGCTATCCTGAGGCGGTTCCCCTTCGAACTGTAACCGCACCAGTGGTGGGTCGAGCCTTAATGGGAATCTTCTCTCGGGTGGGCTTCCCCAGGGAAGTCGTCAGCGACAGGGGCACGAACTTTATTTCAAAATATATGAAATCCTTATGGCAACAGTGCGGAGTCACCTACCGATTCACAACCCCCTATGACCCGCAAGGAAACGGACTGGTCGAGCGATTCAACCGCACTCTCAAGGGGATGATCATGGGGCTGGAAGAACCCCTACGCCGCCAGTGGGACGTGCTACTACCGTGCCTCCTCTTCGCCTACCGAGAAGTCCCCCAGAAGTCCCTCGGCTTCAGCCCGTTCGAACTCCTGTACGGACACCCTGTTCGCGGGCCTCTCAGCCTAGTTAAAGAGGAGTGGGAAAAGGCCCCCCTGAAGACCCCTCCAGACGTCTACAAGTACCTCCTGACCCTCCGTAATCAGACCTGGCGATTCAGAGAGATCGCCAAAGCCAATCTTGAAGCCAGTCAGGAGGACATGAAGACGTGGTACGATCAACATGCCTCCTCCATCGAATTCGAGCCTGGCCAGCAGGTATGGGTGATGTCCCCCATCGAACCTTGTGCCTTACAGGACAAGTGGACGGGGCCCTTCAAGGTGATCGAGCGCAAGAGCCCCGTCACCTACCTCGTCGACATGGAATCCCCCCGGAATCCCCTCCGGGTCCTCCACGCCAACAGACTCAAACCCCACTTCGTGCGCTCGGAGCTCAGCCTGCTGATGGCTACAGACAGTGGGGCGGAAGAGGACTCCGAGCCCCTCCCTGACCTACTGGGGACCGGGGAAAAAGATGGTTCGGTGGACGGGGTCCAACTCTCCGAGGCTCTGACCCCGGAGCAGCGCCAAGACTGTCGGGCCCTCCTGCTGCCATTTGCAAACCTATTCTCCCTCACACCCGGGGTCACCCCCTGGTGCCTGCACGACGTGGACACTGGCGACAGTCCTCCTATCCGACACCGGCCGTACCGAGTACCAGATCGGGTACGCACCTGCATCCAAGAAGAAGTCTCCAAGATGCTCGCACTCGGAGTCATCGAACCCTCGGACAGCCCCTGGGCCAGCCCGGTTGTACTGGTCCCCAAAGCTGCGGCCCCGGGCACCACACCCGAGCTCCGGTTCTGCGTCGACTATCGGGGTCTGAACGCTGTCACCCGCACCGACGCTCACCCCATCCCCCGAGCCGACGAACTAGTTGACCGCATGGGGGCGGCCCGCTACCTAAGCATCTTCGACCTGACGGCGGGCTACTGGCAGATCGGCCTCACCCCCAGGGCACAAGAACGATCCGCTTTCTCCACCCCGGATGGACACTACCATTTCAGAGTGATGCCATTCGGCATGAAAAACGCTCCAGCCACGTTTCAACGACTTGTGAACCAGGTATTGGTGGGCCTCGAAGAGTTCAGCACCGCATACCTGGACGACATCGCGGTGTATAGCCGCCACTGGTCAGACCACCTCCGCCACCTCCGAGGGGTCCTGCAGGCCCTCCAACGGGCCGGCCTCACCATCAAGGCCAGCAAGTGCCAAATCGGCCAGGGGTCCGTGACCTACCTCGGACACCAAGTGGGGAGCGGTCTGGTGGCCCCCCTCCAGCTCAAGATCGCTGCCATCCAATCCTGGCGCCCCCCCGTAACCCAAACCGAGGTCCGAGCCTTCCTGGGGCTCACCGGGTACTATCGGCGGTTCGTAAAGGACTATGGCAGCATTGTGAGGCCCCTCACGGAACTCACATCCAAGACCAACCCAAGAACCGTCAACTGGACTCCCGACTGTCAAGCGGCCTTCGAGAGGCTGAAGGCCGCCATGTGCACCGCTCCTGTGCACCAGGCCCCCGACTACAGCCGTGAGTTCATCGTCCAGACTGATGCATCAGACCATGGCATCGGGGCCGTCCTCTCCCAACTGAACCCCGAGGGAGTCGACCAACCAGTGGCCTTCATCAGCAGACGCCTACTGCCCCGAGAACAGCGCTGGAGCACCATTGAGCGAGAGGCCTTCGCGGTAGTATGGGCCCTCAAGAAGCTCCGGCCTTACCTCTTCGGAACCCACTTCCGGGTACAAACAGATCATCGGCCCCTGCAATGGCTAATGCAAATGCGGGGGGAGAACCCCAAACTATTGCGATGGTCCATCTCCCTGCAGGGGATGGACTTCACTGTGGAGCATCGCCCTGGCCAAGACCACGCCAACGCGGATGGCCTGTCCCGCTTTTTCCGCCTCGACGAGGAGAGTCCCCAAGAGGATGGGTGACTCTCCCCGCCTTCAGCTGGGGGGGACGCATGTTGGACAGGCCCCACGAAGGGCTCGCTCCCTCCCCGCATGACAGGGCCCAGACACCGGCTCTCCGGGGGCTACCCGCAGAAGCAACCCGCAACCCATCCCCTCCGGGACGCCTGCTCCCGGATGTCTCTGTGTCACGGGCCCGGGCCCCCGTCAGCCCCATTGCCCGGCCCAGCCGCCATCTTGGACACTGCACCACGCGGCCGCGTGGCCTCAGCTCGACCCCAACCCTGGACCTGGCCAGGCCCCGCCATCCCGGCACCACCACCCACCCAGGAGGTGAACGGACCACTTGGCAGGCTAATGGGAGAAAGAAGTGTCGATGGCTCTCCCCCCGCCAGGTGCCGATCGCCCCCAGCCTCCCCGGGTGCTGGCTCCACCCCCCTGCTGGGTGTCTGGACTCCCTCATCCCGGACCTCCCGGCCTCCCAGTGCGAGGGTCCGGACATCAAAGGGCGCCAGACCTATAACTGAGGCAGCCCCAGAGCAGGAGGGCAGTTGTATCCTGGAGTCGAGAGACACCGAGAAGAACTCATCCTTGACGGACTGCTGGCGCTGCCGCAGCCCTGCCTTGTGAACTATCGCCCTGCCTGCTGGCGCTGCCGCGGCCTTCTGCAACCTTCATCCTCGTGGGACCTGCTGGCGCTGCCGCGGCCCGTTGTAACCGTCATCCTCGTTGGGACCTGCTGGCGCTGCCGCGGCCCGTTGCCATCTACGACCTCTTCGGGACCTGCTGGCGCTGCCGCAGTCCGACCCGTCCGAACACCGAGCTCGAGGATTGTGAGCTACCGCCGTTTCACCTCAGTACCAGTCGGTACCAAGACTGTCCCGCTACCCCCTTTCCCTACTAGAGACTAGAATTGAGAGGATCATCGTGTCCTGACCTCCTTGTATCGTACTACCACTTCCAGAACTGCCTATAAAAGGTGTTAATCTGATCTTCGTGTGGTGTCTATCTGTGGGGGGGGGAGTTACTTGTCTGTACGATCGCTGGAGACGGCCCTCACCGGAGGCCTCTCCCCTTGTGCTCGGCCGACCCTCCAGGTCTCCGTCTAACAGTATTCCTATTGAAATAGGTATATGTGCGATTGGACGATTATTGAGAATTGACTTATATAGTAACAGCTGTTGAAGGAGACATAGCTTATCATGTGAACCTATGGGAGCACAGACATTGCTGATATGATGTAAGGTATAATGTTATTCATTGTTGTATGATTGCTATGTATGGCTTTATAAAACAATAAAAAGATTTTAAAAAAATAGAAAATTCTGAGTTATGGTGTAAGTAGCCAGTACTACACATTGATTGGGTTAGTGAAACAAGAAGCATCAAAGACTTTAGTGACATAAATAGCTTTGTCAGGACACTATTCGATATTACCTGCTGTTGGCCGTACTGGCTACATATTCTTCACTTCATATGCTGGGACATTGTATCTCTACCTCAAGTCATGTTTCAAGTTGAGCTGACCCTCTTTAATGATCCTGCTTGATGTCAGGCCAACGGGTGTACTCTCTCTGAGGAGGACTTGGCAAGTGATACTATGTTGCATGTGGGTCCTCCTTAGAGAAGTGTCCACATATACAAAGAGACTGCATCTGCTGTCAATTTACATAATGAGTTCTCCCTTGATTCAAAGATAATCAAACAGAAAGATTCAGATGAGGATACCTAGATGGCCTGGTGAGTAATTTTTTACTGCATAACATTAGTATTTACAATTCGGAACAAAAAATGCCTTTTGTCACTGTTCAATAAATTGGGTTCTAAACTGAATCTCTCACCTGCATTTTACTTTCCTCTTGAACGTACAGTTTGCATTGCAGCAAGGATCATCATGCTGGTGCAAGAGACCAGGATCACATTCTTCTCCTTCATCTACCCTGGAATTTCCACATACTTTGTTATTTCGTTCTTTGAAACACGTTGTGGCCTTGTTTTTTAAGGTTCTCAAGATAGAATCTCTACTGCACCTTGAAAACATCTAAACAAAAACCAATAAAAATAATAATTTAGCCCTCACTTAAAAAAAAGGATCAAAAGTAAAAAAAAGTTCAGTTACATTATATGTTTAGCACAAAGATTGAATAAATGAGGAAAACTTCACAATATAACATTTGCGTATCTCAACAATGAATAACACTTCATCCACTACTTCTCCTGCACATGTTGTATTGTTTTAATTTTACAACAGGAAAACACAAATAAAGATCAAAATAAAAAAAAAAAGATTACACTTTCTTTTTCATCATTCTGCCACACTTCTGCAATCAGAGTGAATTTGAGGTACTTTTCTTTTGAATAGAGACTTATACATTTAAGTTCGTTCCCTTTTGATAGGTGCATACATTAGGTATCTCAGCGATTTTTTTAAGGTTTCCTCACGGCTCAACATACCCACTTGGGCAAACTCTAAGATTTGCATGGTAATTGCGAATGTTGGCAAAACCATTCCCTCAGGTGATGAAGATGAAGTTAAGAGCATTATTACCACAGTCCACTGACCCTAATCTGTTGAAGTACAGGACCTCAAACATCGGTCTATGAAATCCAAGAGGGCATTCTTAATGAACAGCACTTTGGTTGGGCAAGAGTTGGAAGAGAAAGCTGGGTTTGCAGATTAATGTGTAATGATGTATCTCGTCAGTAGTAAAGACATATACATGTCGAAAGGCCACCTGCCTAGTGAAAGACAATATTACTTATCTAATTTTATTTTTTAGTTTACAGTCCCAAACAGTCTTGCTCCTGGTGTAAATCTCCTTCCACACTGCTTAATCATCAATTCAGGAAGACCAGAGAGTCAAGGTATGTGTATTCAGAAGTAGGTTGAGCAGGCCCGGTAGAAGAAGTCGTTTTCACTCTTTCCTCTGTCATAGACA
Source organism: Lissotriton helveticus (assembly GCF_964261635.1). Classification (NCBI taxonomy): domain Eukaryota; kingdom Metazoa; phylum Chordata; class Amphibia; order Caudata; family Salamandridae; genus Lissotriton; species Lissotriton helveticus. The sequence continues at coordinate 382,546,291 of NC_136067.1, read as the reverse complement.
TCGAATCATAGCTTATCATGAAAATGTAACTTGTTCATCTTATTCAGTCTCAGCAAGAATTGGAACTGTTGAAAGCAAATGCAGAGGACCTATGCTCAGAGAAAGTTATGGCAAAGAATTACACAAGAAAAAACAGGGGAGAGAAGAGAAATGCTGCCTACAGAACAAGCATTGTCATAGCCAATAGGTCTCGCTTTTGGGACCTTATAAGTATTTAGTTATGTAGCAGAATATCCTTGGTGCAACAACACCAACTGTTGCATGGCTGAACACTTACAAGGTCGCAAATGCAAGACCTATTGGCTATGAGTGTACAGCCTGGGCTTTTGGACCTGCTCATCCGCCACAACCTTAATAATAGCACAACATAGAAGTAGCTGTATTGTTTGAGGCGGAGGGAGGATGGGAGGCATGGTCAGAACTCGAGCACTCTTCTTTGGGTGCCAATCCATGACTGGGGTGTGGTTAGTGAGTTTGTGTACCAAATGTTATTCAAAGCTTCTTGCCAGCACAGTACATTGATCCCTGTGATCTGTGGAAGTTCCCTGGGAGCACCCTACCTCCCTCAACCCCACCCCCACAACACTCCGAAGGGCCAGTACCCCGGTGCGTGCAAGGCCTCCCAATTCTAGTTTGGTCGTCCAGTCTTGGTGGCCCTCCAACAGCCAGTCAGACCCCCTATCGCAACCAGTAATGTATAAATGAATTCTAAGCTACTGCAATGTCAAATGAGTGTACATGAACTATCAGCATTAGTAAATGTGACATAGGAATAAAACCAGACTAAGATGGAAGCATATTTATTCTCAGAAGGGTTAGTGGGGCAATGATAGCGGGCAAATTCCAAACTGTCTGGGGCGGATTTGGACGAGTAAACATTGCCTGAAACCAAAGAGCAGGCTAGGGTCATATGAGCCGATAGTGTTTCGGCAAGGAGGAAAATGGACACACTGATTGGACGTCCTGTTCTTAATTTGCTGTTAGTCCCCATTTGGATATGGAGATATTGCTGGGCTTGGTTGTTTAGTCTACAGGGCTGTGCTTTTCTTCAGGGGCTGGTTTGTTCAGTAGAAGGGATCATTGCTCACGTAGAGGGAGGGAGGGAGCGGTTCTTGCCTTGTTTCTTTGAGACACTTACTGTTGCTAATTTCATATAGGCCGCTTGGCTGTGCTCTGACACAGCCTTCACTTTAAGTAAATGCTGCTTTTATCAGATGTAGAACTTGACTCGGGCAATTGTAATATCTGAGCAACCTCGTTAGTACATGCAGGAAGAGCGAGAAATAATTGCGCTTCACAATCAATCATCACAGAAAAAAAGATGGATACAAATTTAAAAGCCATTATTGACCCAAGAGTAGCCCTAGAACATAAAATAGGTACATTATTAACAGATGTGGGCAAATTCACTAGCAGGGTAAAGGAAGCTGAGGGCACTGTAGTAGAGCTGCAAGCGAATACTGATATTTTGCAAATACAAGTTCAATACTTAAAAGAGCCTATAGCGGCAAGAGCAAAGGAGCACAGGGATAGAAAGGGGACGATAAAAAAAAAAAAAAACACGCTAGTGATGCACGCGCACGCGGCCGCTTGGAGACAGTGAAAGTGATCGCACTGGAAGGGAGGCAGATGGCGGCTGTACGCGTGCATGCATGCAAGCTTGAGGCCAGCAAAAGCGTCTGGTAGCACTTTGAAAACTCCAATACTAAATGTCTCGCAGAGCAGCACATGCGCTGGCTCAGGTGAGACCTAAAAAGTGAATTGTCCATGTTCGTTGGACCCTGATTGATTATGTATTTAAAGCAGGAAGTACCAAAAAGTGAAGGCAGTTACTGTGTCCCAGTATCGGGTTTCAAGTGTGGCTTTTCATACAACATCTGATAATCTATTTTTCATATTGCACAAGTGTAGTTACTATGAATATATTAATATACATATATAATACATAGGATTCTATAATCCCTGTAGACATTCCAGTCTCTAATTTCTTTATAATTGGCAACTTGTGACACCCTGTCACCGATTATAAAGAAAAGACACCAGAACTAGACTATTATACGTTATTACAGTTGAGTGCTGATGTCACAATGCTTGCTACTGGAGCAAGCAGCCAAGGTGAAAGGCAGGTCACGGAGCATAATTGAAGGAGATGTTTAAAGCAACGTTGCTTTTCTTTCTTCTGCTCAATTGTTTAGCTTACAATGACAAGAAGAGAGAACATTGTCTATTTTTTTACTCATTGGATAGTTAAAGAAAAGCTAGAATCTTTCTGCAGATTTCTACACATTCCGAACTTGTGCAGCTTTTCTGTTTTAAACTGATTTCTTTTTTTGATAAACAAATTTTTATTGGTTTGACAAAAGATACCAGCCATTCATCACAACACCAAGAAAATACAGGAGCATAGTCAACGTTTCGATTGTTCCCTATTACAGAGCTGGAAGGACGCAGTGCTAATTACATTTGGACATTCCCTGCATGTCTTTCCCCCAACCACTTCCCCCAAACCCTTCGACACTTTTTAGGACAACCTCGTGCCCTATACATGTTTTTTTTCATGTATGGCACATCAATCGACCCCGGTCCGCTAGTGCCCAATGCTTGGGGGATCAGGGCACTTCCAAGAAGCGGCAATGTCCCTCTTAGCCACAACCATTGCCGTAGTAAAAAACTATTTTTAGTTTCTGGGCCCATCCAGTCCATCAATAATGCTGAGAATCGTGTGTCTTGGGTCGTATGGGGCTTCCCACCCCAGTTTTTCCATGAGTTCCTCCTCAATGTCCCCCCAGAACCGTGTCAGTCGGGGGCAAGCCCATACCACATGGAAGAAGTTAGCTCGTTCATGGCCGCACCTAGTGCAAGCGGGGGTCGGGCTAAAACATGCCAGAGGAAGGTGCGCCAGGGTCAGGTAGGTTGTATGTAAATAGCATAGTTGAACCATAAGCAGCCTGGCAGAGGCGGTAACCGGCCTGGGGGCCATAAGAGAATTGAGCCAGTCTTCCTCCTCCAATGTGCCCACCCATTCCTCTCACTGAGTGCGGAGTCGATCTAGCGAGGTTGGGGTGTTATTGACCAATGTCCGATAAATGCGAGGGATGCCTCCTTCCCCAGGTCTCCCATCATAATCTGTGCCTCAGGCGGGCTGTGGTCAGGGAGCCGGTTGCCTACCGTGAGGTGTACATGGGGAGCATGGCGCAGGCGTAGATATCTGTAAAATTGTGACTGATGCAGGTAGTGTCTGGTTTGGAGGTCCTTGAAGTAACGCATGTGGCCGCCTGCCCACACATCCCCCCAACTGTGAGATCCCTATAAGGTCCCAGGATCGGAAGCCCTGTAGCCCACTAACCTCTCTGAGCCAGGTGCCCTTCCAGAGGGGTGTGTGGTCAGTTTTTGTGTCCACTTAGTGTGTCGCACCGCAGCCCAACAGGCCAACAGCGCGGAGTGCGTCACCTCCGGCAGTCGGGATGGAATAGGATGCCCATACAGCATTGATTGGACTTTGGTCAGACCCAACTTGCTTAGCTCAAGCCTATAGGCTGGGTCGGACCAGCCCCCCATTGAACCAGTCGTGTATGGATAGCAGGCGTGTGGCTAGATAATACAGGTATAAATGGATCATCCCCAGGCCCCCATCAAATGAAGGAACCCTACAGATGTTTAGAGCCAAGCGAGTCCTCCATTTTCCCCAGAGGAACTTAGAGGCTATACTATCCATTTCTTGAAACCAGGCCCTCGGGAAGCCGAGGGGGGTGTTTTGATGGTCATAAAGGACCCTGGGTAGAATCATCATTTTAAACAGGGCGACTCTCCCCATAGTGTTCAGAGGCAACGCCTGTCATTTCTGGAGATCTGCCTTAGCCTTCTTCACTAGAGGAGTAACGTTGAGGACCCAGCTTAGCTCGTGGAGCAGAGTCACCCATATCCCTAGATATTTGAGCGACTGGCAATGGAGCGGTATGTTAGACTGCCATTCATAGCATTCTCTAGACAGGTGGAGAGGGACCAGGACCAACTTATCGGGGTTTAGCCGGAGATTGGAGGCCTGTTCAAAAGATTGTAGAATTCAGAGGCATTGAGGGTCGGACTGGGCAGGGTCTGCTAGGTAAATGATGACATCGTCCGCGTAAAGAGCGATCTTGTCAGCCTCCGCATTGGGCCAGTTCCAGCTATGCACACGCCCGTCCGACCATATCAGGGCAGCCAAGGGTTCCATCACCAAAGCGAAGAGCAGATGGGAAAGGGGACACCCCTGCCTCATTCTCCTGCAGACAGAGAAGGGGTCCGACAAGACCCTATTGACCAAGACACACACCCTCTGGCGGGCGAACAGGACATGGACCAGAACCCGAAAGTGGGGACCAAAACCCATCGCGGCGAGGACATCATCCAAAAAAACCCAGTCCACCGAATCAAAGGCTTTCTCAAAGTCCACAAGGAGGACTGCTAAATAGGGGGTGAGCAAGTGACGAAGTGCTAGGGCCAGTTGCAACCTCCGGAGACAGTGCCGAGCACCAGGTGATGGCATGAACCCACATTGGTCTGGGCAAACCAATATGGACAGGTGGGGCTTGAGGCGCTATGCAAGGACCGCGGCGAACAGTTTCAGTTCCGTGTTGATAAGGAAAATGGGATAGTAGTACGCACACCGTGGGGAGGGTGGCTGAGATTTGAGAAGAACCACAATGGTGGCCATGTCTGTCTCAGGAGGGAAGGGACCCTTTTCAGCGGGGGCGGAGCTTGTTCACGACCAAGATGGCCGCTTGAGCCCTTAGCTCTTTCACGCCGTCTACTAATCGGGCAATTATCCGACAGCAGCACGCCGTCTACACCTTCCCCTAACGAGAATTAGCCATCGGAATACGCCCGCAGTGGGGAGTGTGCTCCGGCTCATTTTCGTTTGGTTTGCACAGAGAGATGAGTGCTAGATGCAGACCGCCTAGTGGGCCTGAAAGCCCTGTGCTCGAGTGACGGTGGGGGGTGGAGTTGCGTTCATTAACAAGCCGCGTTTGAATCCTGGCCTCTGCAAGTGTGACTTATGAGATCTGTGGAACTGCCCTGACAATACGACTGGGGGCTCAGTGACGACGCTAGAGTGGCCGCTGCTACGGAGTGCTTGTGCAGCAGGGAGTGTAAGAGGACAATTCGACCGGCGCCGAGGAGCTACGTCGGTGCTCTTGATTGCGCTGTCGAGTGCGACCATTACGGCAGGACGGAAACTGCTTGTTAAACAAGACCCACACTGGTGGGCACTGCGGAGTAACCCTGAGTGTGCTGGCGGACCTGTACAGTGTAGCTGTGGTCGCGGTGCGGCGGAAGAGGCCCGTTGCACAGCGAATCCGCCATTTCAAGACGCGACGCCTGGGGAGAGGAGCCCCAGTCTAAAAGGTGAGGTGCTGTGAGCGGGCGTTGAGTGTTTTGAGCCTGTGCCTGGAGATCACACGTCGGTTAAGAGCACACGACAGGGAGCAAGTTGGAGCTTGGACCTGGGTGCTCCATTATGATGTACTGATGGCCAGGAAGTAATGCTAGAGGGATTACGCTGGTGTACTGGCGGATGGTGAAAATCTGGTGACCCCTGCATGGTACAGAGCAGAAGTGCGGAGTGCCAGCGACTCGGACTGTGGTGGCAGTGTGTAGAAGCTATGGAGTCACACCAGTGCCTTGCGAAAGGTAGCCGCAGAAATACTGCATTGAACAGGACTAGGCACTGAGAGAGGCCCTGGGAGCTGCAATGTTCACCTTTTTGTCGCTAAGGTCTTGTTCGAGGTGGGCAGCCAGAATTGCTACGCCTGAACATGAAACCTTGAGCCCTGGGGAGATGGGACAGGTGACTTGATTTTGCGACTGAGGACAGGCATACTGGGGCTTTTGCACCAAGGGATGTCTGCACGGCAGGCTTGAGGACGAGTGGCTGGGATCGCCGGAAGTTCAACGCGAACAACCTGGCCGCTTAGAGCCCGAGGCACTGGTGAGAAAGAATTGTTAGAACCTGACGGAAGGGCCCGACCAGCCACAACCATGGGCAGAGTGGACAGGGCGCAACCCAAGCTCTCCTGTGAGCAGAAACGTTCTAAATCGCATGACGCTACTACAGACGAGGCCCCCAGGGTGCACACCCCTGCTGCTGAAGATTCAGATCCAGACATTCGCAGTATGCTTCTATCCATGGAAAAGAGTTTGCAAAGTGGAATCACCTCACTAGGCACGAAAATGGGCGCACTCTCCTACAGGATGGACAGAATGGTGGAGCGTCTGGACAAGCACGAGGAACGGCTGGACATGTCCAAACGGAGACTTACGGAGGTGGAAGAAGCACACACCACGTTAGATACAGATCACAAGCAGCTCGGGAGGGTCCTATGCGTTCTGCAAGATAAAACGGAGGATTTGGAGGCCCGTTTGCGACGCTGTAATCTCAGAATCACGGGCCTTCCAGAGTCGACCCCCAACTGGCAATATGGAACTGTTCATTGAGAAGCTGCTGGTCAATCTCCTTGGCGAAGGCGCCTTCTCCAATATGTTTGTGGTGGAGAGAGCACATCTTTCCCTGGGCCCTCGTCCGCCCCCGGGTGCACCACCGCTCCCAATCATTGCAAAACTGCTTAACTACTGGGACAGAGACTCCGCCCTGAGGCTAGCTCTGGAAAAGCAATCCCTGTTGTTTGAAGGCTCTGCGATATCGCGCTTTCCGGACTTCACTATTCGCGTGCAGGAAGCGCGCAGACAATTTATTCCCATGAAAAAGCAGCTACGTGACTTGGGATTGGATTATGCCATGCTGTATCCTGCTAAGCTGAGAGTCAACAGACAAGGTCGCTCACACATCTACACGGACCCGAAGGCCCTACAGAAAGCCCTAAAAGGTTGGTCCAAAGAACTGCACCGGAATCCGGAGCAACATTTGCTGGACGAGGCAGCCGGGGGTTTGATGGAGGACCAGGACTGAGTTGGATTGGCGCTCACTGGTTGATAAATATCTCAGTGGGGGGGATTTAATAATTGGGTGAGCGGGCGGCCTGGTGGGTGGAATGTACAGCGATACTTGAAGTCAGATACGATCTAATAATGAGTGCGACTCTGGGGGCTGAACTGTTGAATTATGGGACTTTAAATGCTCCTCAGGCAGGATGAGACACTATGGAAAATAGTTGGGACCAGGCTGGGTGGCTTGGGATGGTGTGCGGTGGGATATTGGGTGAGCTTCCTAATGTGATTTCTTCAGACTTCGCGAACGCATTTGTGATGGTCCCATGAGGCACAGGGCCTGGACATGGGTAGAAATGGAGCCATAAGTGATTTCCCTGCGAGCCTGGGCAGCAAGGGGGTTGCACGATAGGTGATGCTGCATAACATCACAAGACGGTGTGGGGGAGATGGGGCAGGCGTGTGTCTGTATAGTATTTTTTGCTTGCCGATCGACCTCTGCCCGCGAGTGGTATACACTAGAGGGGTAACTTTTGTTTGGGGGGGATTGAAGGGGGTTAAGGGGGTGTTTTCTAAGATGCTGCGTGACCGAGTTTGGGGAGGTCTATTGTGGGTGGGGGGAGTGAGAAGGGGTGTTATTGTAATGTTATTTTGGTTGTTTAAGGTACTGATTTTCCGATTTCATGGTGTATGCTTTATGCACACACTGCACAGGTATGAATGCATTATGAGAATTGTAACACAGGATGGCGACACCTAGTGGGGTTGGCGCTCCAATGATGATAGACTCAGTACAAGCACTGACGTGGAATGTTCGAGGGCTTAACGATCATCGTAAATTACGCAAGGTTTTAGGCTACTTGAATAGAAAGAATATAGATTTAGCCTTGTTACAAGAGAGACATCTCTCACTGACTAGCGGAAGTTACGCTGTAGGGGTTTGTTGGGTAATATTAATGTATCTGGATTCACAACTCCTGCTACGGGGGGGTATTGACCTGGGTTAACCCTCGATCTGACTACACAATTGAGCAGATGTCCTCAGATGGCGAGGGTTGCTTTGTGATCTTTAAATGTCAGGGTAGGGGCATGGACTTGATCATAGTGAATGTGTACGGACCCAACTATGACTGTCCAGAATATTACCCGACGTTAGCAAACATGACAAATAGATACCCAAATCCACGGTTTCTCTGGGGTGGGGATTTTAATTTGGTCGGAGATCCCAATCTGACTAGGTCTGGTTGCCCAGTATGGAGGCCCGTGGCAGCTGCTAGAACACTAGACGGCATCATGGTAGGCATGGACCTTAGAAACATATGGCGAGTTCGACACCAGGACAAAGGGGGGTTTTACACATTCCGCATATTATAATTTACACACCCGCATAGATTACTGGCTGGCTAGTTTGTCACTCTCGCACAGGTTTGCGACTGTTCACTACTTGCACGTACGCTTTCCAATCACTTGCCAATCCTGCTGGTCCTTGCTACACCCAAGAAATCTATACCTCCGTTCACATGGACGTTTCCCCCTTATTCACTGCTCGACCCCCTCTTTAAAGAAGAACTTGCAGACGCGATAGACACATTTTTTGCTGTCAAGGTAGGGTCAGTGGATAGCTTTTAGACCATTTGGGAGGCCTTCAAAGTGTATGTACGGGGTGTAGCCATGACTAAACACTCAGGGGTTCTCCGTTCCATATGTCGGAGGCTAGCAGACCTAGAACAAAAATTGGGAGTCTTGGAAGCACGCCAAGGAGCTGGTGAAGGCGAGGAGCTCAATGATGAAATAAAAGAACTTCTAGGAGAATACCAGGAGACCACAGACAGCGAAGTCAAACATCTGGGCAAATATGCCACGGCCCGTGTCTACGGGGAGGAAGACAGGCCAGGATCGGTATTTGCACAATTTTGAAAACCTAAAGGCAGCAAAACGCTGATCACCAAGCTTCCGACTGCGGACGGGGAGATGCTGACTGAAGAAACAGATATTGCGGATAGGTTCAAACAATTTTATTCCGAAAAGTATACTCCCAGCGCAGAAGATGAAATTCTTGATTATTTGGAACATATCCAACTGCCTTTCCTCACCAACACGAACAGGGAATTCCTTATGCACCCCATAGAAAAGGACGAAATCACAGAGGAACTAGCAGTAATGAAGACTACTAGCATTCCAGGGGCGGATGGCCTCACAGTCGGCTTTTATAAAGCCTTTATTGACATATTACTCCCCCATCTTTCAGAGCTATTTGACGATATGTGTGTAACAGGATCAATGCCTCGAACTAAGAGAGGCACTTATAGTCGCCATCCCTAAACCGGGCAAACCTATGGAGGAATGTGGGTCATACCGGCCCCTATCATTGCTGAATGTAGATAACAAATTATTTGCTAAGATATTGGCTAACCGCTTGGCTCCCCTGGCCCCGATTCTGGTGGCCCCAGAGCAAGTGGGGTTAATTCCTGATAGAAACCTAACTTACGATCTCCGCACGGTGTTCGGAACTATGCAACATGTCAGACAGGATACTAGAGCTGTGGCGGTCTTTCTCGACATGGAAAAGGCTTTCGATTCAGTAGAGTTGTCTTTCATGCGTCAGGTGTTGACCAGGATGGGACTGGGCTCAGTCTTTCTCCAACTGATAGGGGTATTGTATAATGCCCCCACGGCGCGCTTAAGACTGGGCAATCTTGTTACGGACTATTCGCGATATCCAGAGGGACACGGCAGGGATGTCCTTTGTCCCCCATATTATACGCCTTGGTTGCAGAGCCTTTGGCATGTGCACTGAGGGAGTATCATGGGCATAAAGGCATACATTTTCCGAACTATAAGATTATAGTGTCTACATATGCAGATGACACATTATTATATGTCTGAGACCCAGAAAACAATCTTTCCTCTGTTCTAAGGGAAGTGGTGTACATTGGGGCATTATCTGGTTTGCGGGTCAATTGGCCTAAGTCCATTGTCTTTCCACTCACCCCTGTCACGGTACACTTCGAGATGTATTACCCTTTACAATGGTCCACGGACGCGATTCGTTACCTGGGGATACGTCTGCACACAGATTCAGAGATCGTGTTTAGAGAAAACTACGGCACCGCAGTGGCTAAATTGGAGGATGACGTTGAGACCTGGATCAGGTTGACGTTGCCCTTGTTTGGTCGGGTCTCCATTATGAAGATGGTGATATTGCCCAGATTATTGTTTCTTTTTATGAATATCCCAATAGTTTTGCCACGTTCTTTCTTCCAGAGACTCCATCAAACTCTGATAAAATTGTCCTGGGTGGGTAAACAAGCCTGAGTGCAATGGCAGATACTCACACTGCCGTATCATTGGGGAGGGGGGGGGGTGTTAGGTGAGCCAGATTTTAATCTATATTATAGAGCAGCACAAGGCGCTCAGGCTTATTACTGGATACATGGCACGCCGGAAATACCATTTCTACGTATGGAGAAGCTCTTTGCGGATCCACTCCCCCTCCCTGACACGATATTTGAACCTGCCGACCGGAGAACGGGGATCCTAGACTCCATTAATTCAACACGCCATGCCTGGCATAACTTGTTGCAATTGCAGACAGGAGCTCTGCTGTATTCACCGGTCATGCCGATCTAATGGACCCACTGGCTACCCCCATGTAGAGATGGCGGGGTTACGCGGGCAATGCACACATTAAACATATACATGACGGGTGACCTGTTCCAGGATGGGGTGGTTAAGACTTGGGACGAAGCTGCGAGTGTGGTGGAAGATAGCATCTTGTTGCAAAGCTTTCAGTTTTATAGAGTACGTAGAGCTCAGCGCGACATCTTGTGGGATGACCTGAACGAACCCCCAGAGGTGCTGGAACTGTTGTATGTTATAAAAACGAAATCTCCCCGCAAGATAGTCTCAAACATATATAAGTTGGCGATGTGCCACAGATCGAACAAATACACTAAAGCTAGGTTGGCATGGCAACGAGATTTACAAATTACAATAGATGACTCAATGTGGACCTACTGCTGCACTAATCCGAAGCGCATATCGTTACTTGGAAGACACAGACTCATACACTTCAAATTCATGAATAGAGTGTATTACACTCCAGAGAGATTACACAGGTACGGTTTGAGGGAGGATTCAGCCTGTGATAGGTGCCAGGCCCCAGTAGCGGATTTTATGTACCTTACGTGGGAGTGTCCGGGAGTATTTATCTATTGGGAGGCTATTTTCTTGGAATTGGGGAACATTATAGACATGGAGCTTACTCCCGACCCTGCAATAGCTCTCCTGGGATACTCTAAGAAGCTACCGAAGGCAATACGCAGGCTAGTAGACATGGGTTTACCCATGGCAAGGCGCAGGGTGCAATGTGTTGGATGAGAGGCCCTGTCCCCACAGTGTCACAGTGGTCACATGACAGGCTTTATTGCTGTACACAATCGGAATATTGCATTGAACTACTTCCACCTTGAAGTAGGCCTAAGAACTTCTGGGGGCTCTACACAGCATATCTGCTTAACAGGAATGTGGAGCCAGATGACGGGTCTATGGCGGACCCAGAGGTAAATATCAGAACCTCAGCCCTATAATTAGCGATTCTTGACATGACTGCAGAGGTGCTCTACCCATGGTGTGCTTGGAGGGCGCCTACAGTAACTGACGGTGTTGCGGCCTTGGGCGAGTGAGCTGTTGTGATTAGAGTTGATTGTGATGAAGGACACTACACATGTTATTAACATGCTTTTGTTATAAACGTTCAGTTATGCTATAAGCAAGATAAATTCCTGCCCGCAGTACACTAAGAAGTTGCTTATATTTCATGTAGTGGGTATGACAATGATGTGATGCTTACATGGACTTTGGCATGATTCGGATAAGACACGCTGCCTGTCCTTTGGGATGTTGGCCTTTCAGCTGTGTAAAGTGCTCTTTAGTACAAGCCGCCGGCCCCTGGGTTGTAGACGTGAGGCTGTGTACAACTGCAGAATTTTCTTTCAATAAACAACCGAAACCATAAAAAAAGGAACCCCTTGCAGCCACCTTCCGGAACAGACTTACGAGGTAAGGAACAAGGGTTTCGTGACATAGAGCAAAGTATTGTTGAGGGAGGCCATCCAGGCCTGGCGTCTTGCCGGAGGAGGCAAGGGCTATTGCTTCCCTAATTTCCTCTTGAGTGATGGGGCGGTCCAGGTCCGCCTGGACAGTGGAATCCAGGTGAGGGAGGCGATCGTTCCCGTCTCCTAGCAAGCCCGAGAGCGAGAGTGTTGGGGTTTTGACCGTATATAGTTGGCGGTAGTAGGAAGCGAAGGCGCGAGCCATCTCCACTGGGGAGCGGCATACCGATCCGTCCTGTGCTATTATTTTGGGGATGATGTGGTTCGCCCTGGGATAGGTGGCTAGTCTGTGGAGAAGTAAGCCGTTTTTGTCGCCCCAGCCATACACTCTGGCTACGGACAAATGCCAGAGGAGTTTAGCCGCCTCCAAGGAAAGCTGCCTAATCTCCGAACGGATGCAAGCAAGAAGCCTCTCCTCGGAATCGTCTGGGGCCAAGGAGGGGGATTGTTCAAGGCGCACCACCTGCGCGTCTCGCGAGATAATTTCCTGCAACTGCGCTTGCCGCTGGAGCTTGATCTGGCCCTTGACGACCCCCCTGATTGTGGCCCTGCTTGCGTCCCATAGGGTGCCTGGTGAAGATACTGACCCGTCATTAGTCAGGAAATAATGCTTGAGTTCCTGTCCAACCACCCTCCGGAACTCCTTGTCCTGGAAGAACCATGCGTTCAACCTCCACGTCCGACGCATTGAGGCGACAGGGGGCCCCGGTAATCGGGCCTGCAGGGATGGGGCACCCATTGGCCCAGGAGACAGGTTGCGTTGTTGTCTGAGGGGCTGCTCTTCCATTAGCCAGGTCCAAGCCGCTTGAGGGGAGTCAAAGAAGTGCGTCTTGTTCTGAAAGACAACCCGGAGGCGCGCTGGGAATTGAAGCTGGTATTGAAGGCCCAAGGATCGCAGTTTTTTCTTGACTTCAATGTATGAACGGCGTTGGTCTTGTACTTCCTTGGTGTAGTCCGAGAATACCATGATGGTGTGATTTTGGAACTTGAGGGGCCCCTGAGATCGCGCCTCGCGCAGGATGGCTTCCCTGTCTTTGAAGTTAAGAATTTTGAGAATGATAGGGTGAGGTGGTGCCCCGACTGGCGGCTTTGGTGCGAGAGATCGGTGTGCCCTTTCCACCACGAACCAAGCGGAGAGGGCGTCTTTCGGCATCCATGAGGTGAACCAAGCCTCCACAAATGCGGCCGCTTGGGTTTGTCAGCTTCTTCAGGGAACCCCACCAGTCGTAGGTTGTTGCGGCGTGCGTAGTTTTCAGCGTCCTCCGCCCGCCGGTGAAGCTCCTTGGTGTGTGACCGCAGGATGGCCATTTGTTCTTTAAGCTGATGAAAGTCGTCCTCAGCTGTGGAAATGCGGGACTCAGCCTCTGTGATCCGGGCCGTGGCATTGCGAAGGTCCTGCCTGAGGAGAGACACGTCCACTTTGACCTCTCCTATCTTCTCCTCCACCGATGCCTGCGAGGTGCTGATAGCCTGTAGGATGAAATCCTTGCCCGGGATGGGGGGAGCCCCCTCGGCCTCTCCAGGCGGCTCGTGCTCCAAGGTGGTGAACCTGTCCATCTTGATTTGAGTGGGAGCTGCCGCTGCCTTGGAGGCCCTGTCTTTGCCCATGTTCGATGGTCAGTCCAGGCTCCGTTGGGATTGTAGTGGGCCGACCAGGGGGCGAGCGGGCCTCGAACACACGCCCCGGCCGTGGATGCACGAGTCGCAGCAGAGGAGGGGGGAACCCAGCTGCCCGAAGTGCACAGCCGATAGGATTCACCCACACCCCGCCAGGCCAGTCTCAGGGGCAGGAGCAAGATGCAGGGACACCACCACGGCTCGGGGCAAGAGGAGGGGTGGGTGAGGTGGGGTGCTGTAGAAGGCCCACCGTCGACCCTCTGTCCGCTGTCTGATGCTGCAGCCGAACCCCCAAAATGGCTCCCCACACACCAGGCTAGCTCACCCCCCCCTGGCCCCCCCCCCCCGGGGGGTCCGGGCAGTGCAAGGCTCTGTCGCGAGCCGGGACGGGAGAGCAGAGGTGCAGCAGGCTCTCTCCAGTTGTGCCGGGCTCCCGGGGACGACCAACGAAGGCCTCCGCAGGCCACCGGGACCCAGGTATCTCCTGTGGGAAGTGGGCAGGGATGATCAGGGCCGGGCGAGAAGGGGAGACTCCTGCTGCCTGAACCACGCAGCCGGTGGGCCTCCCCACTACCTCCCCGGTGACTGTTAGTCCAAGGAGTCCAAGAGTGCGGGGGGGTTACGGAAAGCTAGGCACCAGTCTCACATATCGCTACCCGGTAATGCAGCTTCCCCGCTCACCACATGTTGTGCTTCCCCTGGGCTGGGGCAAGTCGCCCTACCCTTCTCGGCTTCTCCCACACAGGCCAGCAGCCTCCCCAGGGAGCAGATTAGTTACGCAGAAGAAACGACCTTCCCTGGCACACCGGCCACTTAGCTGCAGCCGACCGACAGCCGCCCCAAGCCCAGGCCTCAGGAATAGCTTGCTGTGGGGCTGGGGGAGGGAGCAGCAACGACCAGGCCAGTAGGATTAGGCCCAGGAGGGGGGCGGGGGAGTCGCCAGCTGCCCGAACCGTGCAGCCGATGGGCCTCTTTACCGACCTCCCCTGAAGGTTAGTACTGCAAGGTAAAGGATGTTGGGCAGCAGCCGATCCGGAGGCCCATGGAACAACCGGGCTCCGCGGAAAGCTGGGGGGAAGGAGGAAGGGCCGAGCTCACACGCTCCGGCGGGAGATGTGCACCAGCGGCGCCCCCGGCACCATTCACTGGGCGCCGCTGTGTCGTGCTTTCGGGTCAGAAGAGGTATTAGCCGCGGACAGGCACCAGAAGAACAGGGCAGGTTGCGGTGGCGCCCGGTGCAGGGAGGATGGAAAGCAGAGCCCCGATCAGTATGCCCCGGGCTGTATCACCAGATACACTGCCCGAGTGCGGAGGGGGCCGCCATCTTGTGAGTCCAGGCCTCGCGACCGCAGGAGTCCGGCTAGGCACCCGGGGCCTCAAGCCGACCAGGACCCGCAGCAGGTGGGTCGGGATGGCGGATGAGTGCCGCCGAGAGCAGACTGCGAGGCGGATGACGGAGGGGTCCGGGAGCACTCTTAGAGTGCGACCGCCATCTTGATGCCTCAGGCCACGCCCCCCCTTTATACTGATTTCTATTGAACTGTTTCTACTATCTGTTTGCAAGAAATAATTAAAAGGTTTTTGATGTGTTTAAATTTGTTGCACTAGAGGTTTTATTTTTTTTCTTCATATTTGCAAACTTGCTCACTCTTTTGTATGAAAGAGCAACACACCAATGTTTTAAGTGGTTTGTGAGCAAGGTGATAGAGTGACCAAGTATTATTTGGGATAAAGTACCCCAGCGTAGACAATAAGGCTATTGCAAGTCACATCAGAGTTCCATAACCTTATAAAGGAAGGCAACCTTCGCCCTCGTTCCTATATATGGTTATGGAACTCCTCTGACTTGCAATATCCATACAATGTATGGCAGGGGATATGTTATCCCTTATATATTACCCGTATAAATTATGTGGCATAATAGTACAGTTGAGTAGGGTTGGAGCACTCAGTAGTCCCAGTTCTTGAATACATAATGCTTTTATTTAGATATACATATAAGTACATCGTACACAGAGATTTTGTTTAATTAGTCCAAGTTCTAGGATACATATGCTTTAATACATATGCTTTAATTTAGCTTTACACATAGGTACATGACTTATAAAGATTTTTTAAAAATCAATACACTTAATTTGTCTTTTTGTTTAACATCAGTAACTGTGGTTTGTTATAGTGCACTTTTTGTTTTATTATTTCTATGTACTAACATTGTTGATCTTTTGCCTGTGGTGGCTAAAACCAAGACTTTGGTGATTGTTTTAGGTGCAATTCTTACTCAAGATTTTGGTATAGATGGAATGTTTATAGGCTGATTTAAGATGAGAGGGATATTGACAAGACTTGGTAAAAATTACAGGATACTATCTTCTTGCAGGAAACACGCCTACATTATAAGAACATAGAATATATATTACGATAAAAATATTCTGTGGCAGAATCCAGATGTACTGAAAATTTCAAGTCAGTAGGATATTGATAGTACTTAATAAAAACTTGTCACATATGATTGGGAAGGTCCTTAAAGTTAGTGAGGATAGAAAGCTAGTAGGAGGGTTTGAAGCTGAAATTGCTTGTACAATATTGGTAAATATCTATGCCCAGTGTTCACACAGTGTCTACAAATTTGGTCACTGGTGCTATTAGAATTTGATGGAAAGACCATATAGATGATTTTAATATGTTAGTGGATAGATTGAATGTCATCTTTCAATGTTACGAAAAGTTGGTAGTTGCAGTCAAAACCTGCATGTCTGCTTTTAACTTAGTGGATGTTTGATCTAGTTAATGTTCAGTGCAAAACATGTTGGATAAGATGACTAACTGTAATTCTGGGGAAATTGTGGTTTGACTGAGCAGAGATATCTTTGTTGGTACTTGATGCACAGTCAGTATGGAAACACTGCAGACTGAATTTGTTTTTTATTATTAGACGCTGTTTTTAAAGATCAAATAAAAAATAAATAAAGATTAAGCACTAGCAGAGATTTAGTAGATAATGTTTTCATGTGAAGGTGTGCTTTGTACACTACTTTACTTGGATATTGTATCAGTTACTACTGTCAGAAAAAGAATATTCAATCTCTTATATAGTATTGTTAAATAAAAAATAACTGTATTATAGAAGAGAACGTTTTTTTTCACTAGACATGTCTTTTTAATTCACATCCAGAAGGAGTTTTCAGAAAGTTTGTCCCTGTGTAACACTTTAATATGCAGTGATGTCTTAATGATGCAGAAGATTCCAGTTAGTATGTGTAATGGCTCAATCAATCTAATACCTGAATCGGAAAAATCTCCTCCAATGTATGAACTATATGCCATTAAGCCTTTCGAATCTAGATTTGTAAACTAAAAAAAAAATCAATGTCATTATGGCTTGATCCTTCCATGGCAGAAATTACTGGTTTTAATAAACTGACTCTATTAGACACTGCATTAAATTTGATGGAGTTAAAATTATTTAAACTAATAAATTGTTAGCTACTGTAGGCATTGAAGTGGAGAACGTTTTGGATGAAATCATATGCCCATGCTTAGATTTAGCGTTGGCAAAGTTAGGATTTGTTCCAGGTTTTAGAGGCATGATCAAAGCTTTACATACTGAAGCTTTATACGGCTGTAGTAGTAAACAATAGGAAAAAAGAGCATGGGGTCAAAATGCTTTTCCTTATACCATGCAACACATCGACCCCAACAGCCATAATATAGAGAGTTGGTGGATGGCCAGCGTGCAGTCAGAATGGCATCCACAACTTCTGCTAGAAGGTCAAAACCTCTCATGTTGTTCTGGCCACTCTCCAGGTATGAAGGTGTAGGTTTGGATGGAGTAATCTGAACTGGTGCTGGGGGAGAAGTAATCAGACCATTTAAGCCCAATTCAAGGCCACCAGAACAAAAATTACAAAGGACCACCAGATTTTATCCAGAACCCAAGTTCAGAAGAACTTTGAGACAGAGGTAGAAACACAAACACGTCTAAATCCTCACCAAAGGCATTACATGGCCCCTTTGAGACCCAGAGTGGAAATGAGTTTGTGCCAAAATCTGTAACTGAAGTGTTTTTGAGGGTAGTTAAAAATTCCCCCAAGGGTGCATCCAAATGGGCAAAGATATTTGCCACCTCTGGGTGCAGAGCCAACTCATAGTCGGCAGGATGACAACTACTGAGCTTGACTGCTCTGATGTTGAGTTGTCCCACTAGGCAATTCACCATCATATAAGCCCACACCTTCATGCTTCTTGCAGTACCACAAGACGGGTCTGTTGTCCGTGAGAACGTGGATTGACCTGAATAAGTCTGACAACAGAAGGCCTTGAGGGACAACTGAATGGCACTGAACTCCAGCAATGTTATATGGTGATGCTGCTCCAAGGCCTTCGGGTGACCTCCACAGCCAAGGAACACAGCTCTGGTCACCACTACTATGGTCTCTGGAGGGGAGGGGAGAATCTCCTGCCACATGTCAGGTAGGCCTCTGCCCTCCACCTAATCTCTGCCTTGTAGATGCAAATCTAATCCGACAGACATCCCTAATGCTGGGCCCATTGTAGGCGCAAGTTCCACTAAAGGGCCCACGTGTTCCATTGAGTGAAGGGAACTAGCGTTGTATGGTACTGAATGTCCCAGCCTCAATGTAGGGCTCGAATTGTCTTCAAAGCAAAGATATCCAGGGTGACCCCGATAAGGTGTATTAAAGTACACAAGGAAATGACGGAATGCTTGAATTATTCTCAGCCACTAGTAATCACTCAGGCCGCATTCCAGTCCATTGTTCTTTTGCACACATGCCCACTCAGTTTGCAACCAGTCATATGAAAATCAGTCATGACCCTGCTCCTTTGGAAGCAGTCCAGCCCAAACTGCCAGGCCAGGTTCTCCCTGAACCAGAATACAAGCAACCCAGTAACAGTTTTTTGCCCAAGTTAGGGTTCATCAGCCAGGTATTGCTTGGTTCCAGTGACCCAATGTGCACTGGGCCAATGTCCAGGCATACCTATCCCTCTTAGGGCGACACACTCAAGTATACAAACAAGTGAGGGATGCACTGCTTGAATTAGTCGCAGCCATTGGTTATCTCTTGGAGCCGCATCCCAGTCCATTGTTATTTTGCACAGTATACCACCACAGTTTGACCCAGGAATATGCAACTCAGTCTTGACCCTGCTCCAATGGGAGCAACCATAGGGACACCAACACTCAATTCAGGGCTTTTGACACGAGGACAGTGAAACCCGAACATTAATGCTAGGACACTGAGACAGGGGCACCAACACAGACACTGGAAAACTAACAGAGGCACCAGCAATTACACAGAAACACTTTTACAAAGACCCAATCATTGGGACAGACACAGGAGCATCAACACTTACATGGGAATACTGACTTGGAAACAGGGACAGTGGCACACTTACATGAGGCACACACATTTATGCTGGGACAATGCCAAGGTCTAGTGACAGAGATTGTGAAGCGAAACTAGGATACTCCCACTAAAATAGTAATTATTGGGCACAATAACAGGACAGTGAAATGGCACATGGACACTAACACAAGGGCACTGACTAGAGGGACACAACACTGAGATACGTATCTGGTTGCTGGCATACTGATTCTAGGGCACTGACATGGAGTCTCTGGCATAGGGACACGAACAATGATACTATCACTGGGACATTAAAATGGACACTGGCACTGCAACTCTGATAAGGAATACTGCCACAGTGACCCGGCCTGGGAACACAGGCACTACGACAAGCACTGACACATGGACATTGTGATTGACACGGATATTGGGAGATTCAATGTGAAACTGTCATTGGGACATGGAGAAACAGACACAGTGTCACTGATAAGAGCACTGAAAGTTACACAAGGTCTCTGGGACAGGAGGACACTTGGGAGTATGGGAATAAGAACAAACACATCTATGGTCCCAGCTAAACACTGTTCTTTAACAACCCCTAGCACTGAGAGGGCAAAATATTAGCAAATGCCATTCATCAGAAACACTTCATGATCTTTATTTTTGAGACAATACAGTAGTCTAGCAGCCTACGAATACAATGAGTTCTCAGTCCTGTCCAAAATAACCAGAAGTAGTTTTCAGAAAGAAAGAAGAGCCCTACCTCAGTCATTGTAGATTGCCAGAATGCACCATTTCATTCTCCAGCACTGGTAGAAGGCCACGCACTTTGTGATGTGACAACAGAGTAAGGAGGCTTCAGTCAGACTTTCAATCACATTTAAAGGAGAAGAAGGGCTCTTATTTCCCTTGCTATTTGAGCCTTCTTCCTCATTTAGATGAGTCGGTTTGAAGGAGGTGCTCTGCTGGCAGCCACAAAAAGAGAACAGGGTGTGGATCTGGACCAAAGATTGATCCCTGCCACTCCTTGTCTGTGGTATTGGGTCCAAGCAGTCCTTAATTTCATACCAATATTAGTGCAGAGGCCTAAGGTGTGTCTTAGGAAGCCATCACAGCATTACTGAATGCCAGGCTTGCTGAATACCAAGGCTGCCTTGATTCCAGCGTGTGCCTCATTCTTTCACTACCGTATATTTTCTGTCTCTTTTTATTACTCTTGTAAGCTCCATTTTATCACTGCTATTCCCCTTGGTCACTTTTCCCAATATTTCTTTCCCTTTTCCTCTCTTTTGGTCTTGGTCAAAGTCCCATGAGGAAAATTAGGTCTGGATCTCCAAAAATGAGTACTCTTACCCACCACCTCAAGCCACCTGTGCAAATTAAACACAAGGCCCAAAGCTATGGAATGTGATTGGGAGGCTACCCAGCAAGTTTTAGCTCCTTTTGACTATTGGAAGTTGGCACTTTGCAGAAATCACTCCCTGAGCTGTGGCCATGCTACCTAACCAACCTTTGCCACCCTTACTTTATGTCCTGTTGACTATTCTGCTGGGATCACTCCCGCAGGAGTCAGGTACAGTCAGTGCAGTGCTGACTAACCATGGGACCATATCTTTGTATGCATCACGTCTGTGTACTTATAACTTTGCTAGTGTTTTAAAGCTACCTTTAAATCCCATTCAATAGTTATCAATGGCTTTTATTACAATGTGCCCAGAAATGCAGCATTTACCACAAATTCCCCCAAAGATGCCTTAATTAGATTGTCCAGAACTGCTTTCAAATGAAAACGTGATACGGATTTCCTGAAAAAAATCAACTGTTGCCTTTCCATTCTACCTCAAGGTGACCATTTCCTAGAACTTATCACAAATGGATGTAAAGGTAGACAACTTAAAAAAGTGCTGCCAAATAGGTTGCGTTCTCTAGTGTGCATGTTTTAAAAGATAATGTGGGGAAGCCATGTTCCTGACCACCGCAATACCCCCGTTATTCAGAAGTTATCCTTTGGGGGCCACACGCCCCTAAAACACATAGCCTTGGCTACGAATCTGTAAATCAAGACGTCTCAAGTAAATATGATGGCGCACATTCAAGCATGTCAGCAGATGATTATACTGGTTCCAGTAGCATGGGCAACCATGTCTTTAGAGTCCAGGCCAGAGAGTAAGACTTGCTTGGCTGAATCATCGCTAACCTCAATAGACAGCACAAATGTCACATGAAAGTCCCCTAGTACTGCCGTGCTATTTCCCAAAAGTATGTGGCAACAGCATGCCAAGAGACAAGAAGCATTCAAAGAGTGCAGGCTATCAGAAGAAAATTATTTTTTACCTGTCTAATAAATATCTTTCAATTCATTATCCAGAGGAGTAGAAGGAAAGGAGTTCAGATTGATTTTGTAAGATGAGACTGCACCAAAAGGCTCTCCAGTTTAGGGTGCTGTGTCAGTGGGACGACTACAGACAGAGCTGCTAAAATAGGATCAACCAAAACGTTGTTAAATGGCAAGAGAGGCTCAGAAGTGAAATTCCCAGGTTGAAGGATCTCTATTTGGGATAGCTTTAGTCTCCTCAGATGGGAGAGGCACTTTAGACCATCAGCGGCCCTCCTTATAACAACCACAATCCTTCTTTAGTTGGGGGCTGATGGGGCAAACCAAGAGCAGAATCGGTCAAAGTGTTGAGGCCACTGGCATTTTTGTAAATCTAGGACAATGCCAGCATCAGTATTATGTGAAGGAACTACTCCTCCTCCTCCTCCTCCTCGACTGGGTCAGATTTTCAAATCCTCACAAAATCAGAGCCTCTTGAAATACAGACATTGAGATAGTGAAGCAGCAGGGAAGTATTCTTCAATAGAAAGCTGCTCTTTAGTAATTGTGTTGAGCAACTTGGGGTGAACCCTCGCTGATGAAGAGTCATAATCCAGGGCTAGCGAAATTGGCACCATCGTCACTGGTGAATTGGGCAGTCTCAAAGTGAACCAGTTGGCACTGTGACAGTACCCGCAAGCAGATGTTTGACTGGGACGGGATTTCAAAAGTTCCATGTGGCCGGAAGGGTGTCAGAGGGAACTAGAGCCATATTGCCTCCTTGCCTTGAAGGCCGGCACCTGATGCAGTGCCGATGATGGTCCAAGGAACTTGGAGAACGTCTATTCCATACAAGTGATCGTTTCCGAAGAGGAGACTAAATCTGGGATGGGTTCGGCAAATGCCGACTGCAAGGTCCCCTCCCAACTAGAAGGGAGAATCTGGATGTCAAAGACCTGTGCTTATGTTTCCTGTGCTGTTTCTTCGACTTGTCGTTCTACTTAAATGATGAGGGTGACTTGAAATGGGATCTGCCTCATTTTTTGTGCTTGTCCACCTACTGTTTCCACGATTCCCTTCGGGTATATTGCATGCATTAAAAGTCTTGGAATGATGATTGGTTCCGAAAACCACAGATAGATATTATGTGGATTCGTGACTGATCTCTGTTTGCTCCAGAGCTTGCAGCCTATAGTCTTTGAGGCTCCCTCCTTGATCGACATGGGGAATGTCCCCGGATCGGAGGGCATCTTCGAAAGGCCAAGTCGGACTAAGACTTGCCTGGGAGCCCCGTGATCCGTGGCTCTGGCGGTGAGGAGGGGGAGTAACCAGCGCTGCAAATGTGTCTCCTGTACTTCACTTGCCGAGACTTTTCACAGCGGGTTGCTCCTGCCCTATGTCCGTAGTCCGCCCGGCTCCACTAGGTGGTCCGTTCATAGGACTACCTTTCCAATGCAGTTTCGGAACTGATTCATCCTGTTAACCTTATGCTCCTCACATCCTTTTTCCTTCTTTTTCCAGCAGTTGGTCTTCATCCGTTTATATGGAGGGGGGATCCTCCTTAGCCATGTTCCTGGTTGTTGTAGGTTTAGCTAACCGTTTTAGATTAGCGAATCACCTCTTAGAGGGGTAGTTTGAGGTTGGGATCTTTGGGGCGACAGATGCTTCCATTTCAGAAGTGTAGGGTGGGGGCAGTTGGGGGGCGAGGGTGGGGGGGGATCGTTGTCTCCCAGTAGTTTGTTATTTTTAGCTGCCTACAGGCCGCTGTTTGTTTTTTTCGCTGGCAGCAGTCACTCCCTAGTTGTTATCGCAGTTGACATACGGATCACCACTTTGCATGGTCATTTCCCGGGGTTTTGGGCCCGAGTAGGTATCCCTCAGGGCTTGTACGGTCCCACACCTACATCCGCCTTCCCACACAACATTCATTCAGATGGCAAACACCTTCAATAGGCCTACCCATGTCCTCTCCTGGAATGTCAACGGCCTCCTTGACCGTATCAAGCGCTCAGCGGTTCTTTGCGCAGCCCAAAGCCACTCGCCGGACATCATATTTCTCCAGGAGACGCATCTGCTGGGTACACAATGCCAGTTCTTAGCCAGGTACGGATTTGATAGGGTCTGGCACTCAGGCTTTGCGCGAGGCTCCCGAGGGGCGGCTATCCTACTTAGGAAGGGGTTTCCCTTTGCCCTGGTTAAAGCTGAGACTGATGCCCAGGGCCGTTATGTGGCCGTCTCTAGAACGATTGAAGGGCGTCCCGTGAACCTCCTATGTGCTTATGTCCTGCCTGCGCTACTGACCTCCACCCTCCGGCATCTTGCGCTCATCTTCTCCTCTTTTCCGCAGGGTCTCACGGTGGTCAGGGGGATTTTAATGTCGTCCTGCAACCCCTGCGCGATGCGACGGGAAATCCATCAGAGGGACGCCTCGCCTCTGCGAGGGCCCTCTCGAGTTGGACATTGGCCCTGGGACTTTGTGATATATGGAGGGTCTGGATCCCCCGTAGGGATCAATACACTCATACGTTGGCGGCTTACCATACCCACTCCCGCATAGACCTCCTCCTGTTGCCTGCCACGGACTGCCAACTGGTCTCCAGGGTCGCGATACTGCCCAGGGGGATCTGTGATTACTCGCCCGTATCCCTGCATCTTGGGTCCTCCTCCGCGGGTCCCCGAGCGACCTGGCGATTGAACGCCTGGTTTCTGCAAGACTCCAAGCTCATTGACTCAATTAAGCAGGAACTCCGTCACTATTACTCCGCTAATACAGGATCGGTTCCCTCGCCGGCGGTGCTGTGGGAAGCTGGTGAGGCTGTTATCCGAGGGGTGGCTAGGGGTGTGGTCCACGTGAACCGGGTAGAACAGACAGCCCACCTGGTGCGGTTGGAAGCCCAGGCAACACAGCAGGAAAGACTTCAGGTGGCGAATGGTCGCGGGGATTCCTCTCGGCAATTGGCAGTGAGCCGTGAGGAGATTCGCCGAATCTCCTTGGAATCCGCGAAAACGCTCTGGCGTTCCTCGGTGGCGCGGATCTACGGATGGGGCGATAAAAACGGCAAACTCCTACACAATCTAGTGTCTTACCCCAGGATCAATCGCGTGATCCCTGAGGTTCGCTTGGCTACCGAGGCCCATCAGGTGACGTCCTGCGCCATAGCACACACTTTTGCTGACTACTACACAAACCTATATGCTGTTCGCCCCCCCGCCGTGCCGCTGGCGGACTGGTTGGAGGGGACCGGGGCCCAGCTGCTGTGTCTCCCCCGAGTGACTGCGGAGACACTAGACCACCCCTTCACCCCAGCGGAAGTTCACAGGGCAATATCACTCCTGCACCCCGCAAAACACCCGGTCCGGATGGTTATCTCCAGGAGTATTACGCGACCTTTCGTGAGATCCTTGTTCCCCATCGAGTGGAGCTATTCAAACACGTAACGGAATCGGGCTCCTTCCCACCAGAATCAGATATAGCCACCATAGTGGTCATTCCAAACACACAGCCGCCCTCCCTGGATTGCGCGGACTACCGTCCGATTTCGCTGATTAGCACGGAGCTCAAGATCTTTGCTACGGTGTTAGCCCAGAGACTCGGACCCCTCCTGCAGGAGTTGGTTCATCCCGACCAATGCGGGTTCATGCCTGCCAGGGGCACTCGTCACTGCATCCGCCGCCTCCATTTGGCAATGGCCCACAGTGATCATCTAACCCCGTACCTAGCGGTGTTTTTCATTGATTTTGAAAAGGCGTTTCATACGGTGGCCTGGACGTATCTGGAGGATGTGCTGTAGAGGATGGGCTTCGACCTGCCCTTCCGCCGCATGGTTAGGGTCCTCTACACCAATCCCAGGGCCCGTGTCCTCATCAACGGTGAGCTTTCCGAGACCTTCCTAACCTGGAGGGGCACGCGACAGGGGTGTCCACTTTCACCCCTGTTGTTCGCTCTGGTGATGGAGCCCCTGGCGGCGCTCATCCGGCACAACCCGCTCATCAGAGGGGACGCGAGGCTGGTTGACAAAATAGCCTTATATGCGGATGACGTTCTGCTGTATTTGGCGGACCCAGACACTTCCGGGCCCAGATGCTTGGAGATCCTCTCCGTCTTTGAACGGGTCTCTGGGCTCTGGTTAAATCCGGCAAAATCCACTCTGGTTCCCCTGCATCTCTCCCGGGCCTGCTTTGACTGGCAATCTAACATTCCCCTACGGAGGCAGTCGTTCAAATATCTAGGTGTCTGGATCACCCTTTTGCCAGAGCTTGAATGGGCTTTAAATGTTGTGCCTTTGGTCACCCGGATGAAGTCCGACCTCAATAGTTGGCAGGCCCTTCCCCTTAATCTTCTGGGCAGAAGTGCACTCTTTAAAATGATGATCCTCCCCCGCTTCCTTTACGTTTTGCAAAACCTCACCATCCACCTCCCGGGGAGTTGGTTCTGAGAACTGGATGGCATCTTTAGCCGATTTCTATGGGGTGGAGGGAGGCCGCGTCTATCCCTAGCGCATTGCCGCATCCCCCCCTTCGACGGAGGCATGGGAGTGACCAATCTCCACCTCTACTACTTGGCCACGAGGCTTCTCGTGATCCATGATTGGTTTGCAGCCGGCTGGTCCGACCCGGCATACCGAGAGGAACTTGTCACGAAAACGGTGCTCACGGCTTGGCGCACAGCTCTGCGTCATGTGCAATGGAACTGTACGCTCACTCGACAAACACCGCTCTGGAGCGGAACCTGGATGGGTGATGTCTCGTCCCTACAGGGGTTCCGCCGGTGGGACCTTGTCGGAGTCTCGCTGCTTGGTGACGTATGGGTGGGAGACCATGTTTGGTCCTGTGCCGATCTGCAGCAACGACATGCGCTTCACCGCTCCCAATTTTACAAATATCTACAACTCAGGCACGCACTTCACACGCACATCCCTTCCCCTACCACTCTTCCAGAATTCAGTCCGCTTGAGGCCCAGGTGATGATGGGGAATCTGGGGAGAGGGGGGGTGTCCCGCATCTATCGGTCACTAGTTAATAATGGCCCTGCAACTCTGGACCGGCTCAGGGCACGGTGGGAGGGACGGGTGGACCCCCTAGAAGAAGCAGATTGGCGAGACGCTCTGATGGCGCCCAAAACCCTGACCACGTCCTCTAAGTTACGCCTGGTACAACTATATTATTTACATGCATCCTATCGCACTCCCCTGCGCCTTTTCCGAGCCCCTATGAGACCGTCCCCAGCCTGCACGCGCTGCGACACCACACCAGCGAACTTCTATCATATGGTATGGCAATGCCCGGCGCTGACATCGTTCTGGGAAGGGGTTGAACGCGAACTTACTCAGGCCCTGGGATGGGAGGTTTCCCCGACGTATGCTCCTGGGGGTGTTTGACGGCCTGGATGGCTCCAGGGCGGACAAGCGCTTCCATGGGACGGCTGAGGCAGTGGCAAAACGAGATATTGCGGCGCTATGGTCTCAAGCTAAGGCGCCGACGGTGCAGAAGTGGAGAAGGGGGGTGGACTGGTGTGTGATGCAGGAGGAGTCCCTCTTTGAGGCCCGGGGCTGCCCAGAGTTATTTGGAAAAGTGTGGGGTAAATGGTTTAGTTTGTTGCCACTGTGATGACCAGTCTAATTTTTTCTGCCTGTATTGCATACTCAATCTGTTATACCCGACCCAACCAGGTGATCCATGTACTGTTGACTGTGATTAACGTTGTATTCCTTCCAATCATGTTTAATCTGCTGCCAATGAATTACTTGTCTTTTGAAAAACCCAATAAAGTTGATTATCAAAAAAAACAATCTGACAGTGATGTTTTATGTGGTGAACAGCATGGGCAGATAAGATTCAGAATAGAGGGCTGGAGACCAAGCTCCGTCTCTTGCAAGTACTTCCCTTATTGCTTGCGGGGCGCATCGCCATCGCCAAGATGGTTGGGCTCCCAAAATTGTTGTATCTCTTTTTAAACATCCCGGTCCCCCTCATGTCTCAATTCTTCCGTAAATTTTGCTCCACTATCATTACTCTGATCTGGGCTGCGTGCCAACCTCGATTCGCCTACGATATCCTCACCTTGCCCTTGGTTCGTGGAGATTTGGGGCCCCGAACTTCAAGCTTTATGCACTGTGTGGCCAGGCAAGTTTCCTCCACTTCTGGCTGCACCCGGCCCCTTTTCAACCACACGTGGCGGTCGAAGTAGATCTAGCTGCTCCTTGGCCGCTTCAAACATGCTGCCCACATGGGACTCCACACTTTTACAGATGTCTACTCGGACAATACATTCTTTACTGTTCCCGGTAATGTTAAATCACTGGACAAATTGCTGTATTATAAAATCAGAGCGACCTGTAGAGATACAAACCCCGCATTCCCTCAGGCCCCCCCGTTGCCACCGCCCTCGAAATGGTTCATACCTCCACCTCTCCGCGCAAGCTGGTCACCAGACTATACGCTCTTACGTAAGCTGCTCCCTCTATCAGTGCTGAGCACCCCGCAGCGCGTGGAGCAGGGACTTGGGCATGGATATCCCACAGGATCAATGGTTATATTGCTGTAATCAGACCAAACGCCTCTCCCCCAATTATCGCGTCTCATTCATTTCAAGTACTTACTCAGACTATAATGCTTTCCTGTATCATTATTTAAGATGGGTCTTCTAGATAACGACAGATGCATACGCTGCTCTGCTCCCGGCGCAGATTTTGGCCACTTGGCCTGGCTATGCCCCAGGGTCTTCGCCTTTCGGCAGGGGGTGTGTGCCGCCATCAGCGACATTACACTTGAACGTATAATTCCCGATCCCCTGGTGTGCCTCCTGGGTTATGTAAAGCATACATCTGACGCATCCCGTAAACTCACTGCAATGCATCTGGTACTGGCCAAGCGTAGGGTGTCCATGCACTAGGAGCGCAGACCTGCGCCCTTGGTCAAGGCCTGGCTGGGCGATTCAACCCACTGTCAGACCTTCTTGGGGGAATTTTGGGACCTGATGACGGCTGCTAGCAGACCCCCAGATATATGGGCTCCACTAATTTCTTATTTACATCGTTTAGCTGCCCTCGAGGATTCCCCTACATCTGACATTCTGAATGCCAGGGACAGTACCACTGGAAGCACCCCTCCACTAAGTCAGCCTCACTGTAGCCCCCCCTCGTGGTGTCTAGATAATTGCCATCCAGGATTGTGCTGTATGCTGTGATTCGTAGGACGTGACATCTCCTTTGTGCTTTTTTTTCTTTCCTTTATTTTACTGTGTTCTGTATTTGCAAGTGTAATCTGTGACTGCCTAAGTACCGCAATACAAACCTGTATTATGTTTTGATCTTAACTTCAATAAAGGGTTTTGGAAAAAGGAAAACAAAACAAAGATTCAGAATGGAGGTACTTGACAAGAAGAATGCGTCTACAGAGAGGAGGTGTATTTATTGCTTGTTCAGTCAGAGCTAAAACTTTTATAAAGAATAGTTTTTTTATTTAGATATAGGATGGACCCCTGGAATTTTGCGATTGTGTGGTCATGGCAATTTTCGCATACTTATTAATTTTCCCCATTTGCCACATAATCCATCATCCGCCACATATTCTGCTGATTTTAACAAAAAAATTGTTTCCAGCTGAAATGGATCAAAAGTTACAAAACAGAAGGCGACTTGTGTTCCTGCAAACCAAAAGGCTTTTTACAAAGGTTAAATGGTCATCTTTTATTTGCTTATTGCTTTGAGTGTTATATTGGTACTTAAGGGGAACACTTTTCTCAGACACTGTTACCAGATGTAACAAGCATTTGCAATGCAATAGGTCTCGAATTTACGAGAGTTTGAGCTACTGGCATTGTAAATGACAATTCCTTTTATTTATGTGTTGATTTTTAAAACATAAATTAAAGGCATTGTCATTTACAATGCCAATAGCTTAAACTCTCGCAAATGGGAGACCTATTGCATTGTAAATGCTTGTTTGTAAGTGCACTACTGTTTCCCCTCTGCCTGCCTGTCCTGTATACAAGCTTAAGCTCTTTTGGAAACCATAATGATCTTATTAATTCCAGCAAGCAATTGCTTCTCACATAGACCGCTCTAATGATCAGATTTGTGTTAATAATGCACCAAAAACAATGCCGCGAATGCATGGAATGAGTGTGAAAAACTAACCATGATAATTAATTGACTGACCACTAACTTTCGGTTCAGGGTAGCGTGCTACTGTGTAAAGCGCTTCAACGCCTCGTCAGGGGTAGTAAGCCCTATATAAATGTATTTTAAAAATCCTGGCGGACAGCATGTGGGTTGTCCGAACAGCAGAAAAAGCCGTTTTACAAAACGCTTTTCCAAAATGTTATATATTGAACAGTCAGTCCTAATGGACTCTGCTAAAAAAATAAGTTCTTCCCCCTTCCTCTGAGTAAGGGCAATATTAAGTATAGGAATATTAGCACATGGGGTGGGGGGTGAAGCCCTGTCTAGTCCGCTCTAATGATCAGATTTGTGTTAATAATGCACCAAAAACAATGCCGCGAATGCATGGAATGAGTGTGAAAAACTAACCATGGTAATTAATTGACTGACCACTAACTTTCGGTTCAGGGTAGCGTGCTACTGTGTAAAGCGCTTCAACGCCTCGTCAGGGGTAGTAAGCCCTATATAAATGTATTTTAAAAATCCTGGCGGACAGCATGTGGGTTGTCCGAACAGCAGAAAAAGCCGTTTTACAAAACGCTTTTCCAAAATGTTATATATTGAACAGTCAGTCCTAATGGACTCTGCTAAAAAAATAAGTTATTCCCCCTTCCTCTGAGTAAGGGCAATATTAAGTATAGGAATATTAGCACATGGGGTGGGGGGTGAAGCCCTGTCTAGTCCGCTCTAATGATCAGATTTGTGTTAATAATGCACCAAAAACAATGCCGCGAATGCATGGAATAGGTGGGGGGTGAAGCCCTGTCTAGTCCACGGCTCGCACCCGGCTGTGCTTCCAGGTTTGCAACACAGCTCCACATGGGGGATCCCAGGCGTGAAACACTGTACGGGTAGTCCTTAACAGCCCGTGGTGCGGTACAAGGTCCCAAAAGCCTGAGTGAAGCTACTACTTGTCGTTCACAGGAGCTGGAGCTCTGCGGTTTCACACAAGACTCGGACGGGGAGCCTGGGACTGCAGCTAGATTGAAGATTACGCAAGCACCGCGGCTGCCTAGCTCGGCCTCAGCGGCGGGCTGCCCACTAGATCCACCCTCCTGTGTCTGTGGCGATGATGGTGGCCCGCGTGCCCGCCCGTTGAATAGGAGCAGCATGACGACTGAATTAGAATTGCTAGCTGCTCTTGCGCTGGATCACAAGGAACCGCCCCCCGTATTACAGAAATAACCGCTCCGCCGAACCCAGACGCCTTTCATCCACCTTGCATACCAGCCAGGCTCGGGGACATGGAGAATATTAAGCTTGACTCGGAGGTAAGAACCCCCGATGTACTGCTACTGATCAGGGGCGTTGCAGGTACTTGCGCAGAACTGGCGATGCCAAGGTGTACTGTGATTACCAGAGGCAAGCACTTACTACGGTGCACCTTGACGAGCCGGCAACGAGAGGCACTAGCATGTGCTGGAAACTCGGGTATTGACCCCTGTCACGACTGACACTTTCATCAACCATGGAGGTGTGCTTTGTATACGTTTTACATTTAGGTAGGGGAATGTGCTGGGAGTACTTCAGACGTGTAGGCACTGAGTTGTGGTCTTCATATCACAGAGACCAGTTTCGTCAGACATGGAAAAGCACCCACAGTATGCCGGAATCCCCGTGACCCCCTGCGCCTCAA
The DNA here is from genome assembly GCF_964261635.1 of Lissotriton helveticus. NCBI lineage: Eukaryota > Metazoa > Chordata > Amphibia > Caudata > Salamandridae > Lissotriton > Lissotriton helveticus. The sequence continues at coordinate 382,515,158 of NC_136067.1, read as the reverse complement.
AGCTCTGTGCCTGCCCGGCATTAAGTAATAAAAGGAAACATGAGCCACCACTACACGCCCCCAAAGATAAGAAATTTCTTCACTACAGCTGTGAAGCAGACGACCCAGTCCGGATGGCAGACGTGACCCAATGAAAATGATGGGCGGGGTTTCAAGACCCCTTCTGAAATCTCCTGATCACAATAGCCCCTGCAGAGCGAGCAGCACATGCGCGCTGCAACGCTAGGCGAGACCTAAAAATAACAAAATAATTAAGTAATACTATCACAAAATGTGCTGCATTATGTCATATACATTGCCTCTTATTGTCGCATAATTTAGCCAACCCTGCTGCATAACCTAGCTCTCGTCTGCTGCATAATTCCAGTGGCTCTGCATATAGGTGGCAGGCCAGTTCTACTGGGCCGGCACAACTCTAAGGAAGGTAGGTACATCTTGTAACAAATAGTAAAGCTGTTCCTGGATGCCAGATGATTTCTTTTAAGGTTTTAATGTTCATGGGCTAGTGGATCAGTCAATGTTTGTTCAAGGAGTTTGAGGTGGGGGCAGAATGCTACAACTATTAAGACAATCATATATCAGTTAAACACTTGCTTGGGCATTTCAAATACAAATAGTTACATTTCAAAAGTGGATCCTAGGATTTCATACAGATAGTATAGTTCAATTACACATTGGCTACCTATTATGAAATATCTAGCTCATAGCAATATAGCCAAACCTTAGAGCTCAGTTTAGTGCAAACTGCATGTTCTCTATTTCTGCAGCTACAGCACAGGTGTGAGCTGTTACTTGCTTTGGAGTAGTTGATTAATACCAATTCACTTATACACCTAAAACAGTAGCCCTCAAACTAGCTTGGACATTGATCAGTTGAAAGTATGTGGTGCTAACCTGATCAGGGTATTTCAGGGAGGGTCGCAAGATCAGTAGGGGGTAAGGAGACAGGAACCACTGCTGTGAGACTATGAGGGCTCTAAGGAGGCCTCATCAGTAGGTTTGCGTGGGCCCATCAGTAGTTAAGAAGACCAATACTAAATGGGTTTATATCTCATGAACACTGTACAGGTGGGTATGTCTGTTTGGGCTGCTGATTTGAGGTTCTCACTGCAAAGTGCCTCTAGAGCAGTTTGTCATCAGGGTGCAAGTTCATCAAAAGCATTAGTCATCAGAAACCTTTGAAGGCCCCTAGCCTGTGCTATGCAATTATGTTTTCTCGCTAGCTGCATATCATGCGAAGGAATAGTGGCACAAGTTACTTAGCTTCACTAATGCTGTTTCTGGCGGACACTATGTAATTGCAGATTAGTCACCTTGAGAATATCCGCCAGTCTGGAATAGTGTGGCATCAACTACTCTTGAAAATGGCAACAATACTTGAAGGCCAGGTGTAGCCCTCGCGCCTTATCTGAAGAATGAGTGGAGGGCATGTGGCAGTTTTTTGGGACTTACCTGAACACTTCGATCATGAAAAAGATATGCCATGAGAGCAACTTTGGAAGGGGGTCTGCACTCTCGACTGAGACTGGGAGGGGCCTTGCATGGAGTCTAGCATTGTTTTGCGCCATAGAGCTTCACTTTGGCTTCCCAGATGGTCATCAGTAACTTGTTAAGGGTTGGCTCTCCAAGGTCCAGCAGAGCCCTGTATATTCAGGTAATTAGCAGCTGAGCGCGGCATAGTGTGAGCATGTCTGTATGTATTCATTGGTCTACCGTTCTGAATCTGTTACACTCCATAGCATGCCTAGACTCACCATCATGGCCCTGTAGCATCGAAATTGACCTGGAGGAAGTCCAGTTATTTCCATTAAAGTGTCAAATGGTACTAGGATCCCATTTTCAAACAGGTCCTCCAACATATCTTTCCCCACTTTCTCCCAGCTCCTCGGTTCTTCTGCTTTGGATCCCAAAATACACAAGTACTAAATTTAACAGGACTTCAGGAGCACAGGGCACCCTGCCGTGAGTTAGCTGTAGTGCAAGCTATTGGTATTGTTGAGCCACCAGCTCTATTCGAGATAGGAGTTCTGTGTTTTGGCAATGGATCGTAGCCCTAGCTGCATCTAGAATCCTCCATCGGCCCGTAGCTCATCACAAAGTCCTTGGGGATTATACCCACCTAGCCTCCTAACAATCCACTCGGTTTCAGCCACAATATAGTAAAGCTCAAGGCCTGAGACTCCCATGCCACCATGACTGAACGTCCACGTCACTGTTCCCCATGCGATTCTGCACCTCGCAGCATCCCTTATTCAGTCTAGTAGCATGGTGTTGAATTCTTTAAAGACCCATCTAGGAATAACTAGTGATAAGTTTGCAAAATAATATAAGAGGCATGTGGCAGCATCACCATTTGGGCTAGGACAATCCTTCCCACAGCCGTGAGTGACAGCGTCCTTCAGACGGCCACCTGGGGTCTTAAGGCCCTAACTATGTACCCCTAGATATCTTAATGTGATGCTTTCCCACCTTATGGCCTATCTTCCACAACCCACCCAGCCTGGAGTAGCCTCTGGGCCCAATGGTTAATAATAGGACATTTCATAGTTAACTGTTAACCCAGAAAGTCACCCAAAGTTGCCTACGCCTTTCATGATGGGTCAGAGGTCAGTCCCTACATCCTGAATGTACAACAGGAGGCTGTTCATGTAAAGGGAGGTAATATACATCCATCATTGTTTGAAATTAAATTAACACACCTGCCCATGAGAGCTCCTCTGTGCCCAGGTAAATAGAGAACTATTCATGATAACCTCATTGCCATGTGGGGAGTTTAGGTGGGATTTGTATAGAACTGGTTTTGGTGTAACGTTTATGAAATAGGTTAAGATTCTTTATCAAACCCCCAGTTAGCACCCTATATAAAATGCTATGGTTGCTCAGTCTGCTATAATATTTGCTCTTTATTGGGATCTCCACTGCATATGAACATGCCCCTTGAACTTCACAGTTATTGGCAACATGCATTGAAGAATATAAAAAAATAAAGAATCCCTGCCCTACCCACAAAAGTGAACACTGTATTCATGAAGTTGGATTGTTAGTGCAGCTACAACAACATCTATTTATCAACCAGTCTTAAAGGATTTACAATGGTTTTCATCATTTAGTGGAGAAGACGTGGCCTAATTACCAGTTATGCTGTTATAGGAAATCTAGCAAACTCTATGCCACTGTTGTCTATTTTGCCAGCTTTAAGAGCGTTCCCAGTATTAAGCACGCTACAAATTAATATTTTAAGCTTAGAATCTCATTTGTTGGATGAAATCAAATATAACAAATACCCAAGTACCTTATTGTTTTCGTGATCTCCACTGACAGCGATAGGATACATGACATATTTTCCTCCGTGGTCTTCGCTAGGTGCACAAGCAGCCAAGGTGTCAGGATCATGTTCAGCTCCAAAGTTATGTCCCAGTTCATGAGTGGTAACCAGGTCTGCTTCCTATAACAGAGCAGGAACATTTCAAAAAAGAAGAAAAATGTGATACTGTTTTTATTGACTGGGCAATTGACTGGGCAAGAATTGTCCCTTTAATGTTAACAAAGATTGTAATCAATAAAACATTACAAGCATTATAATTGGAAAACCATATTCCACATAAAACATTACAAGCATTATAACTGTAAAACAATATTCCACGACGAAAGATTTGCAATCAGGATAACCAGATCTGAATGATAAGATTAATTAAATAAAGACTGATTTTGCAAACAAATATTTATTCAAGCAGAAAAGCAACAGCGCGTTGTACTTTTGATGTCAGACACCCTGAGGTATGTTGGGCAGTGCTGAACGGTTTCAACAAGGAAAAGCCATTCGAGATAGGGTAGAGAAGGAGAAATGTCAGTCATGTAGAAGACTCCAATCACTCATGCCACCAACAAACTCCATGTGGTTCAATAAATATGGTAATCTGTGTGGGGGAGTGCATGGGTGGAGGGGAAGGTGAAAATATGCATAATCAAGTATTTTTAAATTTCAGAACAGTATTTAATTTGTGCATGTGCTGCCAGTGGTTGGCACCGGCACTAAAGCACGCATGCGCGATGTCCTATGCATGTGTTATTACACAAGCACACATAGGTGCTTTCAAAATAAAGCAAGTCCCACTAATCCGAAGCAGATCTGCAAATAAGTAATTTAAAAAAGAATTCGGGTGAAAGCATTTTGTATTCTTTAAGTAGAAATTTAAAAAGAAATATATAAAAATAAGGACTGCGGAGTGGGGGAGAAGGATGAGTAGGCGGTGAGCAAAAAGGGGGGCAGGGGAAGGGGAAAGCAGCATACAAGGGACAGCGACATGGGGAAAAGCATAGAAGAAAGAAAGCAACATGGAGTGTGGGGGGGAGAGAAGCATACAGGAGAGAGAGAGCAACAAGGAGTGCTGTGGCAGGGAAGTACACAGATGAGAGAGAACATCTTGGAGTGCGGAGGAGGGAAGTGCAAGTGGGGGACAACGGGAAAACACACACTATCATGGAGTGCTTAATCAAAAAGAAAAAAGAAGTCCCCTAAAGGTAGCAGTGGAAGGACAAAAGTATAGAGGCAATACACGACGGACAAGGAAAGCCACTGAATAAGAAGCATGCAAGTGAGTGTGACAGTAAAGCTAAAACACATTGTAAGCAATGGTGGGCTTTACATCCACTGTCAGTTCTTGGTCTAATGACAAAGATTCTGGAAGAGTGTCATATTGGATTTGTTTTGATATAAAATCCTAGATAGTGCATGTTTAAAAATTAGATATACATTCTGTAGACAGAAAGCACTTTAATCAGATTTCACAAGTCCACTGTCTAAGTAAGGTAAAGATGGATCAGCACAACTGTGAGAACTTTCATACACATTACAGAAAAAGTGCACTGACCAAAATATAGACATTTGCATTGATTGTGCTAACCTCAGATGGCAAATTTCAAGTATTGATAATACAGTTCTCTGGACTTATATTTACTTAGATATTCCCATCCAGTTCTGCTATCTGCGCAACCTTTCAGTCAAGCTGATTACAATAAAAAACGCAGGTTCAGGTGATAATAATCTAAGGTGTGCCTGGTGGACTATATGGAACAAAATTCAAGGTTTAAAAAAAAATTGTGGCACCAATTTCTTTTACATTTTCTGCAGTTTCAATGGCAGTTAAAACGTGTAACTCCTACAGAAGACTGATAAAAACATTGTTTTCAAGCAACTGGCAAATGCACTTAAATGTTTTACTATATGACCTGTCATATTTTTCTATGAACACATTTGTAGCAGGAGAAAACATGACTTCATCACGAAGGGGTAAGCCCACAACCCTATCCTATGCAAGGACGAAGCTTGCAACCAAGCAGGTCTTCTCAAGCAAACCATGCTATTTATCGCTCTTGCAAATTATGCTTATTTGTTTATTTATTAACCACAGTTACTAAGCTACTTTGTTTCCACTGGACAAACAAAAAAAGTTACTGATCTGCTGTGTCTAAGGAATACATCTTGGACCCATAATGAATGAAGCAGTATATGCACAGTGATAAGGAGTAAGCAATGTGTGTGGTGATTATGCAATTACAAAGAATGGCGTACACAACTCAGTGGGAAGTGGCCTACAAAGTCACCCCTTAGATTCTCAGTTATAAAGAGTGTATTCATTCGTTTATTTCTGAGGGCACGAGTTGTGTGTAGATATCAGTTTGCAACTGGATATGGATGTTTATCCTTTACAAAAACCTGGCAGCTTGCTTAAAAAATGGAAAATACATCTCTGCCTGGCTTTTGGGCAGTGGGCAGAGGCACGCACCACGGTTGTCCTTGATCACAATTTCTATTGGCTATGAAGCCCCTTGCTGCTTGGTTGGGACTACTTTGGACCCATTGGAGGATACCGTTCATTGATACAATACATGCATTGTCATTACATACTGAGAATCTGTTGTTTTATGTAAAGGCTGCCAAGGCAGATTTTTCATCCATCGCATCACTATTGGATGATTTCGCTTGATAGCTGGTCACTGTGAATTGGGCAAAGTCATGTATGTTTCCTCTACGATCAGGATGTAATCTCCCTTCCTACATACAACTGAATTCTACGTTATTGCATGAATCTGTATCGTTTAGATCCCTGCTGATCAATGTTTACCATTCAGCTGAGGATTGAGGTTCATTCTCTCTGGGGACAAATTACACTTTGGTCCACTCTCCCTTTGGAGGTTTATGGGTCAGATCAACTTGATTAAAATACACCTTCGTACTTTAAAAAAAGACCTCAACCGGTTACTAGGTGGAATAACTTGGGCCGCAGGATTCTGTCGAGTTGCTTTAGCTACCCTTAAACTGCCTGTAGATGCTGGAAGACTAGCCCTCCCTGATATTGAGCAATATTATTTAGACGCCCAATGGGTATCTCAACGGCTGGCAGGCCGTTCTTTGATTGAAACAGGGTTTAGTGTTTCCAATAACAGAGACGGCTCACTTCACTCATTAATGTTCCCCTCTAAATGCTCAGGGACACGCTGCCCTGTGCTACTTTGTACAGCCTTGTCGTATCTTAATTGAACACGAAGGATCATAAAGCTAGTTACCCGGTATGCCCTATCAGCTCCTTTGCTTGGTCTCTGCACTCAGGCAGGGTGCATATGCTCAGCTTAGGTTCATTTTTGGAGTGACTTGGGCCAGCCCATGTTGGAAGATTTGTTTATTAATGGTAATTTAATAGATCTTCCCACGCTTGTGATGGGCTACAATGTCCTCTTTTGTCAGTTTCTCAACTACACACATATTAAGCGTGTACTCGGAGATCTATTCCACACTTTTTGGAGCATATCACACATCAGTTATATCAGGTGTTGTATACTATGAGCGACGGTGGTAAATGGATCAAATGGCTCTATAGAGCTTAATGTAAGTCACTTAGATCTTTCCAGAACACCCCTTGAGGAATCCTAGGAGACAGAAATGACCAGGTCACTTCATGATGCCAATTGGCTTAGAATATTCGAATATCTGCATAAGGGGACATGTGACATCTGGTTCAAATACATTAAATTTCATATTTTGAACAGGGCTTTTCTGACACCTATACATATTAATAAAGTATTCCATAGAAAAGATTTGAAACGACTTCTATGTCAATTGCCAAATGTAAACTTACTGTATCTGCTCTGGTCCTGCGGCTCCCTTTCCTCCTATTGAGCTAAGATTGTTGAGATACTGATTAGCTTGATTGGTAGTCCATTAGCGAATTCCATAGACATTGTACTAGTAGGTCTGTCTCCTCGCCCAAAACTTGAAACACCCTCCACTAAATATGTGGATATTGACCTATTACTGGCTAAATGAAACATCACAATTTACTGGAAGAACCACTTCCCCCTTCTGTGCCACATGTAGCACAGTCCTTCTCCACTGGATTTTAATTGAAAGTACACTAATATTCAGGAAAGAACATGCAGGTTATAGCACAGCCCTGGGATCTCCTCATGGAAGAATTCAAATCTCATAGCAAAAAATGATCACCACCCTCCATGAATATCCCCGACTAATTTTCTTTTTTAAATTGTTTACCTTTTTAAGACATTATTTTGCATGATCCTAATTAGCTACATGTAATTTGTCTGAATCGTTTCTGGTACATTTTATTTGTGGCGCAGCTCAATACTTTGTTTGGAACAGCTCTTACCAGATCTGCTTGGACATTCATGTAGTGCTTTTGGCTGCTGGATGGGGGTTGGGTTAGAGGGAGTTGTGGTGTATGTTTTTTTTCAAATTGCAAAAATGATGCTTAATGTCATACTTGTTAAACACACATGGTTTAATCCTTTCGAGCAAATATTTGGAGCATAATGTACACGTATGCTGCTCTATTTTATGAAGCCTACTTTATTGCACCAATAAAAAAATACTTTTAAAAAATTGTAACTGGATGGCTGGTCAAATATGGGGGTCAATGTATTGGACATTGGGGCTGTCTGAGGGATTCTTGCCCAAATGTCTTTGGCACATCAAGCAGCCTGCTGTACTGCAGAAAATGTTTTTTTCGAAACACCAAATAAGGTTTGGCCCTACCAAAGGTATTACATTTTGTTTTAGGAATAACTCTATTTTTGTACACACACTGCCATTTCCAAGGTGTGAAATCCATATCCCTGGTAGCGGGGCTAAAATTGTGCCAGAGTTGGCAATCATACACCTCTACTACTGGATGGTAAAACTGGCCTTTGTAAAAGACTGCTTTAAAAGCTCCAAAGATGTCCCTTATTCTTGTTCGGAATTAGATCTCTTTAAAGTATCCATTTTCCTAGACTACATGTATGCTTCCCCAATAGCAATATTACACAAAAGAAAGGATGGCTGGGTGACAATTGCGCACAGTTGTGAAGCAGTAAAATAAATCCATGTAATTATAGCTCGAAGGAAAAGGTATCGGCCATCCACCGTTCACCAAATGGTGTGGAGAACCATACCATTAAACCAAACAGATAGTATATCCTGATCTCATATTCCCAATAAAAAGTCCTCAAATACAAGTTGATCTTCTCAATCTTCTTTTTTATTTCGTAGCATTTCTTCAAAGCAAAGATCTAGCCGCCAACGCGTGTTTCATCCTGTGTGCTGTAAGCAACGGACTTCCTCAGGGCTAATCATCGATAATAACTTTCGTGAATGACCAGCGACACGAGCACTAAAAATTTAATTAAGTATATCGAATGTCCAGTAATATTTATGTTGATCCAAACAAGGGCGTAATCATATGTCCTCTTACAATTGTCTCTTCCAAAACGCCACTTCGCCGAGACTGTTGCTTTGAGCCATGCAGCTAGGACTGGATTACTGATGGATAGCAAGTTTTGGAAAAGGACAATAATCCATAATTAGTGGCAGAGGGTTGGCTTCACCTTGGGTCAGATTGTGGACTACACTATCAATCACACCTGAAAGTTAGGAATCCTTGTAGTCAGGGAAGACTAGGAGAGGGTTTTCACCTGGCCTAAAGAAATATTGCTCACTACTGGTGTTCAAAGAATGCCAACCTTCAGAAGACTAGGGTAAGGGGAATGGACCACAGCTCCCAGATGGAGAAGTTAACATATTATGCAAGAGGGTTTCTGTTTAAACAGTCGAAAAAGTTATTTATCTTTGGTGATGCCTTATCTAGTAGAGACTCCATCTAGCCGCCAAATTCTTACCTAGTCCAACGTGTCAGGCTGTATCTGGAGGTTTTTGAGCAATCCCCCATGTGCGCTGGTAGGTGGCTTTGTCTGGCTCTTTATGACGTTGTTGGCTGGAAATTTAAGTCTGCCTATATAGACGCCACCCCAGTGCACTGACCTCAGTTCTTGACAGTTTTTTTCCAAACCAGAAGCATGGAACCAAGCTGGGGAGCAATGAGTAGAGTGCCTATGAGGTCCAAAATGATAATTTGAGAGAAGACAGTTCGCAAAAAGGGAAGGATGAGGGAATTGGTAGGGAACCTGCAGTTAGATAGAGTCTCTACCAGATAAGGTGTTACCAAAGATAAGTAACTTGTCCATCTGATAGAGAATTTTAGCCTCAGATTCCTTACCTCAGAATAGATACCAAAGTAATCTCTCCCTGGAGGTGGTTCTGCAGACCCTCTTAAACTAAGAAGTCCTGGAGCACCAAACGGGCAAAATGCCCATCTCGCCGGACCAGTCTGTCGTGGCAGCAGTGTTCAACCAACGTGTGCATCGATACCCATGTAGCTGCCTGACAGATGTCCAGGACTGGGACTTTTCTAGCTAACCCAGTGGTTGAAACAGCAGCTCTGGTAGAGTGAGCTCTTAAGCCCTTAGGGGGTTGTTTCTTAGCCATTGCGTAGCAGATCCTAATGCAAAGGAGTATCCATCAAGAGATGGTTTTCTTTTGAATTGCCTTACCTTTCTTTACCTCTGTAAATACACCAAAGTGTTGATCGCCCTCTCGGAATTCTTGGGAATGAACAATATAGACTGATAAAGCTGTTTCTGGATGCAGACGGTGGAGCCCCTCCTCTTGTTTAAAAGGATGAGGCAAGGGATAAAAGGTAGGCAGGATGACTGCTTTGCCTGAAGTGAAAGGTTGTGAGCACTTCTGGAAAAAAAGGAACCCCGGGTTCTAAGAAAAAGCTTGTCTGGGAGAAAGGAAGTGTACAAGGGGTTAATGAAAAGTGCCTGCAATCCACTAACCCTCCTGGCAGATGCTATTTCCACAAGGAATACAGTTTTGACCAACAGAAACAGTAGAGGGAAGCTGTGTATTAGCTCAAAAGGCAAGCACATAGGAAAGGTGAGAACTAGATTTGAGTCGCATTGGGGAATAATGAAGTGCGTGGGAGAAAACATATGTTGCAAACCTCTAAGGAATCTAGTCCTAGTCACAACAGATGACTTAAACAGGGAAGGGTGATCCTGCAACCGTAAGAAAGTGGAAATGACAGACAGATATCCTTTTACTGTGCCCAAAGCAAAGCCTTGCCGGGCCAGAGAAAGAACAAAAAGGAGAACTTCAGACAAAGGACACCAAAGAAGCAATGGCTCTCCACAGTGAGTGGGTCGTATCCAACCCGCATCTAATTGTGCACTTTGCTGCGCCTCACCCGTCGGCAATAGCTTGGGAATGATTGGCCTGGGCCTCATTTTGGACCATAGGCAGCACTTGTGCAGCCGTATCCCACAAAGTATTGGGATAACAGCTTAATAAGCATGCAGTGTTCACGGACCACAGTGCCAGGCTGGAGGAAGAAAACAATTCTCTTTCTGAATGTATCCAGCCCTTTGGATTCTGTATCTGATGGTGTGGTAGGGAACGCGCCATGACTGATTGAGGAAGTTGAGGCCTGGACTACCCAACTCTCAGCGGTAAAGCGATGAAAGAGATAGGCTGGGTCCCTGGGAGTGAGGCGATGGTGGCAAACAATGGTCCTGTGTACAGGAGTGCCTGTGCAAGTCTTGACCCAGGCCCCAAGCAGAACATAATTGAGGGCTTAGTTGAAGGGTAGTAAGGGTTCTGATGGGGATGCCCCTGATTGACGCACCTCTGTCAAAACATTTGTTTTGACTTCAACTGTGGGTAGCCAAAGGTCCAGGACCTCAGCCAACCCCGGGACTACTGTGGGAGGAGAGAGGAGCCCATCAGCCAGGTCCTCATCGCCAAGGACTCACCTTGGGGGTGTGTAGGAATAGGGATCCTCACATCCCATCCATTCGTGTTCCTCAATAAGGTCTTCAGTGAAAATTCAGGAATCATAATATGTTTAGCATTGGGTGTCGGCGGGAACGGCACAACTGGAATTGATCACAGAGGAGGTTGCGAAGTCATGGCCAGGACCGATCCGGATCCACCAATGTATCCTAAGGGGTCAACTGAAGCAGAGGGCAAACCTACCGGCGGGACTCTAGTCGAAGACCCTATCGAATTTATGATACCAAAGGTGTTCCAGAAGTGTCAGTCCAAGAATGAGGCTCATGGCCTCATAAAAAAAGCACGGCGTAGTCCCAGTTGCCAATGCTGGCTGCACAGGGTCCACTTGCCAGTGAGGTCAGGGCTTGTGGCATCGTTCCCTAGCGTTGACCGAAGAATGAGTTCAATGCGGAGAAGTTGAAGAGTGCTTGGACTTCATCTTGTGGTACTTTTCAGAAGAAGTCCAGGAGTGGGACGGGGACTGACGCAAACAACTCAGAGAGCAGTCCCAAGACCACCCACGCAAAATGGATTTGGAGCGGTACAGGGTTGCATGAGGCACGCTGGGGTGGCGTCTATTTAGGTACTACACCTGCCATTTCAAGTGTGGACGACGACAACAAAGACACGCAGAGCTGAACAACATCACCTACTGCAATGCAAGGGGATTGCTAAAAAATGTCCAGATCCAGTCTGAGGCCTGGGAATATTCTATGGTAAGGAATCTGCAGGTAGATGTCTCTATGAGATACTTTAATTAACCTTGCTTTTTTGGATGGAAAACTGATTGTAGAGCCGATCCTGCTCTTAGCTGCATGCTGCAAACGCTAGTGTTGTCAATCTATTACATATGCATGACTATCATGATTTTTATACAGTAAATGTTCCAGTAAAGAAATCAATTAAGTTTGCTATAAAGTAAAATTGTGCCAATGATTCTACGCAGTCAGAAGTTGCACTAATTTTTGAAGACCAAGACTTATTTTTCATCAGGAAGAAGTGAAAAATAAAAAAAACTGTGGCTGATGGAGAAAGTGAAGTAAGAGACAGGAAGTTAACTCAAGACCAACCTGCCTTGGCATTAGTAAACCCTGGCAATAAGCAGCACCAATGAAATAAAATAGAACAACAAAAAAAAAACACTTTGGGCCCTGCACTTTTTTTTTTCCAAATTGAGCACTATCTAGAACAGTGCAACCCAAACCTTTTAGAACCATGACCCAAGTTTTAGAACTGCAATGTTTTGCGAACAACCAAGCTTTATTGGACATGGGGTGGGTGAGATTTCTTTAAATGTAATAGTTGACATGCTTTCAAAATGCTGTGCATTATCAAAATAATATATTCTTTACAATTTTTGCGTTCCTCTCTAACAGTAATTCCTTGTCAATGGCACAACCGTTATCACGCCTTTTGACATGTCTTTATTGGACTGTGGTCAAGATGGTGAACTGCTTTGGAGTTGGAACACTATTCAGAGTGGGGTGCTGGCCTGTAGCATTTGCTCACTAAAATCACAAGGCTTCTGAAAAATCTTTGTGTTGATACCAGTGATTTTAGTAAATTTGAAAAAAAAAACTTCTGCACCAAAGTATGCAGCAAGGCCTCATATCTATGTTTGTGCAAGAAAAAGGGCATTGGAGCACTTTAAATGAGCACCTGTTTACATTACATAGGGTCAGATTCATTTAAGTGATTTGCCCAGCGCCAATGTCGGGCCTCAATCCAGTTCCCCAGAACCCAAGTAAACAAGTGGGATGATTGTGTATGACTATGTGTAAGCACATTCTCTATTGAAATGGCTTTGTGAAGTAAAAAAAAAATTAAAAACAGCAGCAAAAAACTTGGAAGGTTTATACTGAGTCTGGCTTGGCAATGCTTGCAAGGGATTGTTTTAGAACTGGGCTTGGGACATAGTTCAGCAAACGTGCACCAGTGTTGCTGGAACAACTTTTATAGTTGGATTGCAGACAAGAATGTGACATGCGGACGGATGCGGGCTCTGCAGTGGGATCTGAAGTTTCAGTGGGCCCAGCATCAGGGCAACCTCTCCGACCATGCCCTGATCTCGGAGGGCACTGCGAGACAGCTGCAGTGGTGGCTCACGGACCGCGATTGGGTCAGCGGCAGATCCCTCTCCCTTCCCCAACCGGAGCACGTAGTTGTGACGGATGCGTCCCTCCAGGGCTGGGGAGGCCACATGGGAGAGGCGGAGATCAGAGGCCTCTGGTCTCCGGCGGAGTCCCGGCTCCATATCAACCTTTTGGAGCTGCGGGAGATTCGTCTACCACTGAAGGCATTCCTCCCCTCTGTCCGGGGGAGTGTAGTGCAGGTGTTCACGGAAAACACCACCGCCATGTGGTACTGCAACAAACAGGGCGGGGTGGGGTCGTGGACCCTTTGCCAGGAGGCTCTGCGCCTCTGGCAGTGGCTGGAACATCATGGCGTGACCCTGGTGGTTCAACACCTGGTAGGTTCTCTGAACGCCAGGGCGGACAAACTAAGCCGTCAGTGCATGATGGATCACGAATGGCGTCTGAACTCGGACGTGGCGCAAGGCCTCTTTCAGCAGTGGGGAGAGCCTTGGTTAGATCTATTCGCCACAGAAGAGAACGCGCAATGTCATCAGTTCTGCGCGTTAGAATTTCCAAGGCGGCACTCGCTCGGAGACGCTTTTCGTCGCGAGTGGAGTTGCGGTCTGTTGTACGCCTTTCCGCCTATACCACTTCTGCCCAGAGTGCTGAAGAAGATCAAGCGCGACCGGGCCCAAGTCATCCTTGTGGCTCTGGACTGGGCACGAAGGTACTGGTATCCAGAGCTACTCAGCATGTCAGTCGATCCCCCGGTTCGTCTGCCTCTTCAGGAAGACCTTCTGTCGCAGCAGCAGGGGACGGTCCTCCACCCGAACCTGTCCAGTCTCCACCTCCATGCTTGGAGATTGAGCGGCGACAGTTGAGGCCATTTGACTTGCCTCCTGAAGTCTGTAATGTCATTCTGGCAGCCAGGCATCCCTCCACAAAATCGGTATACGCCTGCAGGTGGAATAGATTTGTGGCATGGTGCACAGCAAAGGCTGTGGATCCACTTTCTGCCCCACTTTCTGAGGTTCTTCTCTTCCTTCTTTCCCTCGCCCAGCAGGGCTCTGCTCTGGGCACTGTCAAGGGCTACCTTTCTGCCCTTTCAGCCTTTCTAAGGCTGTCTGATCAACCTTCTTTGTTCAAGTCCCCTATTGTTAATCGTTTTCTGAAGGGCATCACACACACATTCCCTCCTGTTCCGTTTGTGATGCCTCAGTGGGACTTGAACCTTGTTCTTACATTTCTGATGTGCGCTCCCTTTGAACCACTTCACAACTGCCCTGTCCGCCTTCTTACTCTGAAGACTACTTTCCTGGTTGCCATCACCTCTGCCAGGAGAGTGAGTGAGCTCCAGGCTCTTTCATCTAAACCCCCTTTCCTTTCTGTCCATCCGGACAAGGTTGTGTTGCGGACTAGGCCATCTTTCCTGCCCAAGGTTGTCAAGGCCTTCCACATCGGGCAGTCCATCACTTTGTCCACCTTCTTTCCGCCTCCGCATCCCTCGAAAGAGGAAGAGAGGCTCCACCGTCTGGACCCAAAACGTGCGCTCTCCTTCTATCTGGATCGCACACGCCAGTTCCGGGTGGATGACCAACTCTTTGTTGGTTACGTGGGCTCTAAGAAGGGAAAGGCGGTGCACAAGCGGACCATCTCTCGGTGGATCATCTTGTGTATCCAGGCATGTTACTCCTTGGCTAAAAAGGAGCCCCCTGTTGGATTACGGGCTCATTCCACTCGGGCCACGGCGACCACCACTGTCCTGGGCCGGAGAGTGCCCTTGCAGGACATTTGCCAGGCAGCTACGTGGGCCTCGCTGCACACGTTTGCAAGACACTATTGCCTGGACAGTCAAGTCGGGAGGGATGGCTTCTTTGGCCGTTCTGTCCTCCAGGACTTTCTGGTGAGATTATTGGTTCGCAGACCCACCACCGGGGTTGGTATTGCTGGGGTATCTATTCTAAGGTAAGGAATCTATCACTAGCGTGTCTCTTTCAGATGCACAAGTTACTACTTGTGTAACATTAGTTAGTGATAGATTCCTTACCGACCCACCCATCCTCCCCGTTCTGCGAACCGATATCTAGGGTTAAGGTCATCCCCTTTCAGGGCCCTAGTTTCAATGGCACCAGTGTTGGTTTTTAACATTGCTTAGCGCTTCTGGTGCGGAAAAGCTGTGTCTAAGAACTGACGTCAGCACGCGGAGGTGGCGTCTAAGTACTCCGACGACGTCATCACAGCGCCGACGACGGACGCGGAGCCGCAGACGACGCCTACCGACGCGCAAGGGTACTGCTACGCAAAAATTTCCAGTCTGACGCCTGGGGATATTCTAAGGTAAGGAATCTATCACAAACTAATTTCTCTTACAGATATATCGTTACACAAGTAGTAACTTGTGCGCCTGGCTGATTAGGGGTGATACCCCAAAATCGGTCCCAGGATGCTTGTTTCCGGTCCAGGGAGGACCTGGCCTGGCAGTTAGGGCTTGATTTTTCACATGAGGAGGAGGGTCAAGACTGATTTGCATATGGCTGGGTCCAAACTAGGGTGGCGTGGTGAGCAAAAGAACGATGGATTTAATCGAGATCTCTTGACGGGGTTGAATGCTTGATTTTTTCAGTATTCCGCCCATCATCTGTTCTTTTTGCAAAAGCCTCTTTAAATAGAAGCGGTGGTTCTGAAGGGGTATGCCCAGTGTGCAAGATTTCTATCAGTAGATTTGCATTGGTCGCTACGGTATGCAACTGGCAATCCAAAACATCTAATGCTCTGTAAACTACTACCATAGAGGAAGCACTCTCCTCAGTTTGGGCCACTGGTGTGGAGTCCAATTTAGTCTCAGAGGAAGTATCCAGGACATTGGCATTTTGTAGATCTAACTAGAGGCTAGCATTTGTGTAATGAAGGGGAAGTAAAAAGTTACTTCCCTGTCATTTTCCCCATCAAGTGGAGTATCTTGAGATCCTTAAAATACATCAGAATCCACTACTAACAAGACCTGCAGCTTACCAGAGTACTGGCATTGATGAAGTTAAAGTTGGTAATTTCATAATGAGACAAGATATGTGGGGTAGACATCGACTCCAGATCAGAGATAGGTGTCTGGGTCTGATCCAGGGTACTGCAGTCAGGAACAAAGCTAAAGTTGTAAGAACCAACAGGTTTTCTAGCACAGGAGTGGGTGTGTCGGCCAGCACTGGCACAATACCAGATGGAGGCCAAAGAGGCTCAGCTAGTACTAGGGCAGGCTTCATCAGCTGAAGTTCAACTTGGAAGTGCTCCAGCTTTACAGGTCCCAAAGGCACTGAAAAAGGAACTGGCATCATCCTAATACTCTGCAAAATGGCCTCCCTGAAGGCCTCCATCTAGGGCGGGATTGACGATGGACTAAACACTGCATACAATCACTAGCATTGGAATGGGTTTGGAGTCGGCTGATGGAAACGGGATACAACTCAGCTAAGCAATTTTGAGGGTAAAGAAGGAATACCCCAGACGCAAGCAAACACAAAAACAGGGTAAACAGCCTTGCAGTCAAGAGAAGGGAACTGAGGTAGACAAGAAATTAATCTATATATGAAAAAGAAGCTTGCCCAAAACCCACTGTTTGTAGCATTTATGCAATGCTGTCTGTGACTGACTGCAATACGACAATAGCGAGAGCTAGTCTTTGATCTGAGGGCAGTCCCAAGAGTTAAAACATTAGTGGCCAAATTCTGGGACAGGAAAACATTGATTCTAGATGGTCAATGCAGGCAACAATGGATGTTATCCCTTAAAGTATTTATGCATGTATGTATGCATGCATATGGTATTTCAACAGCTCAAACCTAGCCAAGAGGCAGCAGAGAGCTGTACAGTGTCAAAGACAAGCCAATGAACTATAGGAGAGGGAGAAGAACTGTGGTTTGTTAATGCACTGTGATGTAGCCTTCTTTTGTTTAAATCATTTTTATTGAGGTTTTTAACAGCAAACACATGACAAGACGGCATGGGAATAGCTCGAAGGACCTCCCACCCTTCCAGCTGGGAGCCCCCCCCCCTCCTGCTCGAGGGCCAGTCTCACCTCTGTGAAGGAGAATGTGTCCATGAAGGTGGGTGAGGGCCCAGATTCGGCCGACAATGTCATGAAACAATCCCATCAACAACCAACAGTCCCCTTTCCCCCAACCCTCCTCCCCCTTTGCCTCCCATATCCCTCCCCCCGGTGTGGTCGGTAGGCGCCTGCCAAGCGTTCTAAGGCATACACATGTGTGAGGTTCAGACTGAGGTCTCCGCGTTTTTCCTTAAGTCATCCGGTAGGCGGAGCACCTTGAGGTATTTTGGGCATGTAAGTTCGTTAAATTCGTCTGACAGGAGGGAGACTAAGGGTTGCCAAGTGTCCAGGAACGTGTCTCGTGTCTGAGTGAGGGAGGCTTGTATCCTTTCTATTCCCATAATGTACCAAAGCCTGTGGAGCCACCCCGTGTGTGTTGGTTTCCTCTTGGTGCCCCATAGTGATAGGATGTGTTGAGTGGCAGCTCCCATTGCCAGCCCCATCTGTCTCCCCCTGAGTGATTTGAGGGGGAATGTGATGGCGTTGGGGAGACCTAGAAGTGCATATGCTGGAAATCGGGGGATTTCCGTCTCAAAGTGCTTATCTATGTCACATAACACCTGCTCCCAATACTCCTGTACTTCCGCACATTCCCACAGTATATGAGTAAGTGTCCCTGTATGGCCGCACCCTCTCCAGCATGTCGAGTCTCTGCGTGGATTGCTCTGGTGTAGTCGTGCATGTGTGAGGTGCCAGTAGTATGCTATTTTTACCGCAGATTCTCTGCTAGCCACATTACGGGCAGTGTGGTGGGCCCTGAAGTAATTGTCCTGCCATTCTTTGTCCGTAAAGGAGCGGTCCAATTCTCGCTCCCATCGTTTTTGGCCCGCGGACCGCGTGGCGGGAGGAGGTGGGCCGAGCATCTTGTATAGGTCTGTAATCACCTGTTTGTCCGTTCTCTTCGTGTGTAGCCATTTCTCGTAAGTTATGAGATGTCTGCTCACGTGGGGCAGCACCTCTCTCGCTGTTAGCCAGTGCCTGATCTGGAAGTATTGAAAACGCCGAATCTGAGGGAGCGTGTAGTAGTCTTGTAAGGTGTGTATTTGCAGGAAGCCCTCGGGATCGAAGAGGTCGCCGGCCGCCTTGCACTCCGACGACCGCCATTGCGGGAACGACCCGGGGATCATGCCCGGTGGAAAGGCCGGATTCTCAAACAAGGGCGTCATCGGGGATGGAAAGGTGGTGAGGCCGCGCGGGACCGCCACCTTGTCCCATACTTGCATCACTGTTCTCGTGATGGGTGAACTTTTGAGGTACGAGGGCCTATCGGTGCGTTTCAGGAATGGAACTTTCCACAAGGACATCTGGCCCATTGCTCGGTCTTGGAATAACCATCTTTTTTCCGATTCAGGTCGGTTCCATTCCAGGAGGTATCGGAGCTGCGTCGCCTGGAAGTATCGGAGTAGATCAGGGACCCCCAGGCCGCCCTCTGACGTGGCGCGCATGTTCAGGTCCCTGCGAAGTCGCGGACGTTTACCGGCCCAAACGAATTGTCTAATGCTGTCTTGCAGATTCCTGAGCAAGCCTATTGGTGGAGTCACCGGGATGGTTTGGAACAAGTACAAGACTTTCGGCAAGAGAGACATTTTGACTACCGCCACTCGCCCCAGCCAAGAGAGTGGCTGCCGGCGCCACCTTGCCAAATCACCTTGCAATTCAGCAAGCAGAGTCGCGTAGTTTTGTTCGAATGTTTGGGTCGTGCTCGGTGTCAGGGAGATGCCCAGGTATGGCAGTGACATCCGGGACGAAAGGCCCCCATATCGCCGCGAGTCTCGTGCAGTCGCGCGGGCGTTCCGCCCCAGGGGCAAGATCAACGATTTCTCGACGTTCATCTTGAAACTCGACACTTTTCCAAACGCCTCCATCTCTGTGAGGAGGGCCGGCACCGATTTCGAGGGGTCTTCCACTGCTGCGAGGACTTCGTCCGCGTAAAGACTTATGGTCTGTGGTTCTCCGCCAAACCGAATACCGACAATGGCCGGGTTGTGGAGAAGTGTGGCTCACTGGTTAGAGGAGGCAGACCTGGAAGCAGAGGTCAGCCCGGGACCAGGGTTCAATTCCCAGCTCGGCGGGGTCTTGAGTCCTAAAAATGTCCATGGACTTGACAATTCACGCTACGGTGCCTACTCGATTCACGGGTTCACACTCTGCGACTCTGGGCAATAGCTTGCTTAATCTCCACAACGGCCCCTCGCAGCGGGATGCCTGGCTTTCACCTTGCGGATACCCTGCCGGGGTTATCTCACAGGGGAATACCAGGACGGGTTCCCTAAGCAAGCGCTTAGAAACCGCTCGGTGATTTGCGCTATATAAATTCCTGTACATTTACATTTTATCTCTGACCCTTTGCGCAAGCGGTTCGATGTATAATGCAGACAGTAGGGGTGAGAGTGGGCACCCCTGTCTGGTGCCCCTCTGGATGTCAAACGGCCGTGAGCGCACCCCATTGACGTTAATCGTAGCCTGCGGGCAACTAGCAACTAGCGACCCACGTGCGGAACCAGTCCCCCATCTCGAACCGCGCCAGGACTGCGTCGAGGTACCCCCAATCCACCCTGTCAAACGCCTTTTCGGCAACTACAGACAGGAGGGCAGCATCTGAATCATTGAAGTGGGCCTTGTCGATGACGTGGAGCAGGCGCTTAGTATTGTCCGCGCACTGCCTGTTCGGGATGAAACCCGCCTGGTCTGGCTCGATGATACCCGGCAAACAGGGTCCCAGCCGCGCCGCCAGCACACCAGTGAATAGTTGTAGACCCTGTGAGCGCGGTCAATACGGATGTCGAACTCGCCAGGCTCCCCAAGAATCTCCCGGAACAGCTCCTGCAGGTAGGTGACGATGCTGTTCCCCTCTGATTTCAACGGAACTCCCCGAACCCGTATGTTATTCCGTCGGGAACGGTTCTCAAGATCCTCCGAGTGCGCCTGAAGGTCCACCTGTTGGTCCTGAAGGCGGAGGATCTCCTGTTGCAGCCGTTCCACCTCCATGCTACGGGTCTGGTCCGCTTCCTCCAGCGCTGCCACGCGCTCCCCCAGACCGTCTATGTCTCGGCGCAGCTCCCGCTGCTCTCCCGCCAGTTCTTGCTTCAGGGTCTGGAAGTCGTCCCTCAAGGTGTTGAAGAGGGAGGCAAGGAAGGCCTTCGTGATGGGAGCAGACTCATCATCCTGGCTTGTGGTGTTGACTGGCGTCTTAGGGGGTGACGGCACCGGGGCTTTCTCCCCTTTCGGGGCATTTTTGTGAAGCATGTCCACAATGTTGCGGGTTCCCTTGAGTCCCGTGGCGGCCATGGTGTCAGAGCTCTAGAGTCGATGAGGGGCCAGGGGGGGCCTCCCACGAGGACACAGATAGCACCTCTGCGAAACCGGGGACAAGATCTGTTAGACCTGTGAGCTCGCCCAGGGGTCCGGAGAGCAGCGCGGCGAGGCCGCCGGAGTGTCTTCAGGCGCTATCACCCGCTCGGGATGGCCCAAAGTCGGCCAGCGCAGGTCCAGATTCGCCGTGTTCCTGAGGTATTAGCTAGGGACCTCGTATTCCCGCCCAGTCGAAGGTGTAGGGTGGCAGGAGCTCTTCACGCGGGTTAACCGTATTCTCCTTGCAAGGAACACTCTTAGCTGGCCAGTTGGGATGCGTGCCGGGTCCGGGGAGTTGACCACGTGCATACTGCGTCCGCAAGGGCGCCTCAGTCCTCCCCTGGGGCTCCGAGTGTAGCGGGCGAGTGTCAAGGGGCCAGCCGCGGCGGGAGTCCAATGGGGCGGACCGCCGCCACCCCGGCGTAGGGATGGTAATGTTCTCCCCTCTCGTGTGGGGCAGCCGGAGCGCTCCCCTACAGACCCGATACCCGGGTCCCGAACTCAGGGCCCCGCGCGGGCAGTCCCGCGAGCTGGGGGGGTGCGCTCCTCACCTGTTGGTCCCGGGGACGCCTCCCAGCCGACCAAGCGCCGCCGCGCAGCAGTTTTGGCAATCTCGGGCCTCCGGGCGGTCTTCGGCGCTCCTCCCGGCCCAAGGTCAGGTTCTCCGTCCTCTCCGTGTCCTTGCACCGGACGGCTCTCCAGGCGTCGGGGCCAGCCGCCACACACCAGGCTCGGAGTCTCTACTGCCGGCAGATGAGCCCGCAATGTTACCAGACTCAGAGGTCGGAGCCTGGTCACCGCCCTCTCGCGGACCAGGCCCAAAGCCGGGGGCTCGATTGCTGCAGCAGCCCGCCCGGCCGCTACCAGACGTCGCCGCAGTCCGGCCGTCGGAAGTCCTGGCCACCCATCCGCTGTCTCGGGGGCCGCCGCAGGCGACCTGCCGCTCTCGGCCGCTGTAAGTGATCTGCCGCTCCCGCCGTACAGGACCCAGGGGCGCCGAAATCACCTCAGGCTCCGGGCTCCCGCGGCCGCCATTTCGCCGCTTCACGCTGGCAAGGTCTTCCGCCAAACGCCCACAGCTCCCCCAGGCGGTGCCGCTCAGATCAGCGAGCGGGGAGCACCGGAGCAAGTACTGCACCCCCGGATGTGATTTCCGTGAGTTTAGGGGGTATTGCATGCTATTAAAAGGGCGATATGGGGTTCAGGGCCGGCCGGGGAGCCTCGCAGGACACGTCTGGTCAGGCCGCCATCTTAGCCACGCCCCCCGATGTAGCCTTCTTTAAAGAGGTGAGTCTTCATCTCTTTCTTAAATTGAAGCAGCGTGGACGCGATCCTGGCTGCAGGTGTGCTGAGAATACACCAGAGAAGGAGAGCTCGTCTGCAAGATAAGTGGGAGGGCAGGTTGTGATGGTTTTCTAAGTGATGCGAGTGGTTTTAAACAAGGTGAAGGATAGCAAGGGGAGCCAAGAGAGTTCTATCAGCATGGGGGTGATGTGATGTGTATTTCTTCAGGCCCAGTGCTGCACTATGTAGGATGCCTTTAAGGAATACCAGTGTGAAGTCTGGAAAGCAATGAAGTGGTGTGTTACCACCATCCGGATTCAAAGGTGTATCCGGCTGAACAGCTCTTCGAAAGTTGCTTTCTGGAAGAAACTGTTTCACTTTTTGTTTTGTTTTTTAGAAGAGAGAGCTGGTATCAAGCCATATTTGCTTTGGCAATGTGTTCCTTGAGCGGGAGGTTGGTGTCCAGGGTTGATGTTCATGGCCCATGATGAATGCCAAGTAAATAAGCTTGAGTGAATTTGCTGCACATGTTCTGCTTGTAGGCTGTTGTGTCCATGAATTGTTCTGATGGTATGCCCTTGGTTCGGTATGAGTTGATATCTTGTACATTTGTGTTTCCTCTCAATAGGTATAAAGCCAATAAAAGGTCAAGGGCATAGGGCTTGGGATTGGGCAAGCTCTTGTTTTTAATAAACCAGCCACTCTCTCTGTCATTTTGGTTACCAGGCATTAAAAACGTCAGTAATACCAGTCTTGTACATGAAACATCGGGGGGACAGCAACATCCCACGCTTTTCTAAAGCACAACATCGACAATGGGTAAACACTCTTTCAGAATAAAAGTCTGTTTCTCAAATCAGATATATAATGCCTTGGGTACCATTTTTCATCCGACAGTGTGATGTTTGATCTAAAAAAAGTGCGCAACTGCAAGGTGGCTACCCCTACCATCTCCATTTCAGAAGGTGCAAGTTTTCCGTCAATGGCAAAGTACTGCAAGACCTCACTCACATCACTGATTTTTTTTTCATCTGTTTATTATTTTAAGGCTTAAGACTTATTATACGTACAATGTGTGGGTTGATACAATACATGAAAAAGAGCATTTGATTGTGATACAGGTGAAATATACATTGCCCGCTTGGCTTAAGATCACAGGACACTGGGGCCCATAATAGCTCTTGCAGTGTTGTCAGCGTGAGGACTGCGGGGAAGTGCGGTGATGGGGGAGGAGAGTATGAACTTGTTTTTTAACTCTGCCCAACTTGGTTCACTCCCGTCCGCCCCTAGCTCCCTCCCAATTCGTAGTGAAAGTGTGGTATTTTGCTTGCTATCTCTCAAGTAGCCTTGCATAGAGAGGGAGCGTGCAATGCACCCTAATAGTGATGATAGGTGGGAGCAGTGTCTCCAGGGCAGCCAAACATAACTATGGGGAGGGAGAGATCTAAACAAGTAACAATATGAGAGCGGAGGGACAACATGTATCCGCCCAAACTGCCAAAAAGTGTGCTGTAGGGGTAAGAGAGAGGGAGGCAATACTCGGTATGACAGGGCGAGGGGACACCAACTGCCAAGTGGTGCATGCTGATTCTTATTCAAGGACAATGCAGTGTCAACTTGAGCGCCTAAGCAGTTCGTGGGTTAAGGTAGTGCTGACTGCAATACAGGAGTGGGCATATTGCCATTAACATTGTAGTACACTAGATTGCAGAGATCACTTAGCATCCTTATATAAATTAAGTCATCATCAGTTCTGAGAAGTTGCATCTGGAGGATTTAGTGAGTCCGCCCTGGCGTTGGAACCATCAATGTTGTGAGATTTCACAGAGGACATGTCCAAGTCCTGAGTCTGTGTGCTCACGCACCATGGCTGCAATTTGTAGGGCCGATCGTCATTCCAGGATAACTGTTCCAGGTCGGGAGCAGAGTTCACTTGTGAGGAGACATGGCTCCATTTGTGTCGTCCCCTACGACTGCCCCCATTCACAGCCCGAGCCCGCGCAGGCTCCCCACATGCAGGGCAAGAGGTCATCAGACCACTGGAACCCATCCAGTTCCAAACTTTGTCCGCAAAGTCAAAGAATTGTGCGTTGCCATCCGCCACAACGCGAAGCATGGCAGGGAATAGTAGAGAGTAGTGAATGATCAGATCGCGGCGGTGTCTCTTGACAGTGAGGAATTAGCTCCTCTGGCTCTACACCTCCAGGGTGTAGTCAGGGAAGAATATGACACAACTACTATCCACCGATGCGTCCCTCAACATGCGTATCTCTCGGGTATGGAGTCACAATCCCTGTAGTTGAGTAATAGAAACAGGATAGGCCGTAAGTTAGCGCCTGGGGGCGGGGGGCGAGGGGCGGGCCGGCACACCATGGGCTCTTTAGATAGTAAAAAATGGAGAGGATGCCCCGTCCGGGACTAGACTACGAAGCAATGTTTCAGTATAAGTCACAGTATCTGTGCCCTCCATGCCCTCAAGCAGACCCACCACGCGTCTGTCTTTACTTCTGGAATGGCCCTCTGCATATTCTACCCCGCGTTCCTGCGTATGCATCCAGTCCACCAGGTCATGTATGATTGCTGATGATTCATGAGTGGTTGGTAGAAGCTCAGCCAGTGTGTGCTCAACATCCTGTACATGGTCTTCCAGCTTGCGATGTTCAACGTGTAGTAGCATAAACTGTGCCGTGACCTTGTCAATTCTCCCTTCGAGGGATGCACAGGTCTGTTCCAAGGTGGTACCTATATTTTCCAACACCTGGAGCACAGTGTCTAGCTTGAAGCCAAAGGGATCATCCAAGATCACTTGTCCAGCCATCGGTTGATCTCCAGTGCGCAGCTCAGTGGTCGCCAATGGGCATGGTGTCACCTGCTGGGTCCCCGAACCCAAGCGGCCCATGGCGTGCACTCCGCGGTAGTTGCCAAGGAAAGGTCTCTTCCAGGTAGCCCAGTCAAGAGGGCATTCCACCGCTGGTACACTGAGGGGTTCCACAATTTCACACGCATTTATCTCCTGCAATCAAGCGCGTCACCTACGCTGATGCTCTAGTAGTGGGTCGCATGCTGCCCGTTCTAAGATACAGGTCATACCAGGGCTGTGGACACAAGATTGGGCCTGCCTGCATACACTGTGTGGTAGCTCTTCCAGTAGGTGGACAAAGTTGTCTCATGTCTCAGGCTCCAAGGCGCAACTAGACCAACGCCCGTAAGCAACACAGGCAAGCACTGATATATTACTGCAGTGGTACAGGCATTCACGGGGTGCCCATGTGGGTAGCCACCGGTCAAGACGGGGAGCACTCTCCGTGTGTTGGGCGAGACGAGCAGCTGGGGCAGGAAAGAACGCAGCTATGCGCAGATCCAATATGTCCAGTGCTGGGCAGCATGCTTATCCCTGGGGGTGAGATAAGAGGGGAGGTGGGTCCGGGCAGATAGTGCAGTCTGGAGGGGAGGGTGGGGTAGGCGCAAGGTAACCGGTTGGGCTAGTACGCTTAGGTGGATGAAGGATGTGGCAAAGGCAGCCCCTATGATGATCCCGTTAGTGCCCCATATGGTCGGTCTTTTCCTCTTGCTGTCACCCTGACCAGCAGTGGGGATAGGTCAGGGCAGACCAGAATACACCAGGCCCCAGTGGCGAGGGCTCAGTAGGGAGTCATCGCAGCATGCGTTCCGCCACAAGCCAGGAGGTCCATACATAGATGATCACCAGGACACCGCTGCCGCAACAGGGTGGGGCGGCCACCCGCAGCACCACCGCTACCAGTCCCAAGAGCACAGGCTAAGGGCCGCAAAGCCTCCTGGCCAACCTGAGTCACCTCTCCTCACGCAGGAGGGCTCATTCAGGTTTGATCAGGGCAGCCACCACCAGGGCAGGTGCCGCCAGATCTTCAGCCCTGTATGCACAGGTAGCGCTTGCCTGCCGGGCCAGGGCCCGATACGATCTCCGGGCCCCCACAGCAGACACGGCACAATCCAAGGCTCCCATCTCACCTGGGCCCGCAGGGCAGCTGCTCGATCAGAGTAACGGGGCTTCCGCAGGACACCGGTACAATCGTTCATCAGGGGGGGCAGGCAGTCTCATCGCATCCCACTGCGTAGAGATCAATATCACACTGGTCCCTCCGGTCGCAGCAGGCCTCCCGCAGCCATTAGGTAAGGGCGTCTCCAGCTGCATCAACCCACATCGTCGCCATAATAGTTGGGAGCCACTGCCTGTGCTCGCGGAGCACCAGTTCCCAGCCAGTCCTCCGGCAGCTCTCACGGCAGATCTAATAGTGTTTTATGCAGGCAGGAACAGGAACACAGCTGGGCTAAAGTGGGGTAGGGCCCACCCAGGTTCATGGGTTCAGTGCAACACAGTCCATCCTCCTCCTCGTGGTCAAGCCTAGGCCAGTTTGTGAGCCAGCTGAGGGGCGGTTAATCGCAGTAGGCACTGCAGCCTCACATCCCTGGTGCCACCGGCCTGCGCATCAGCTTCCGCAGCACATGGTCTGCCCTCCACGCAGCTCAGCCGGGGTTCCACCACAAGAGCATCTCCCGCTGTTCAGCAGTTTAAAGCACCAGTGATAGACAGCAGGGGATGGTCTCCGGGATTGTTTTAGATGATGGATGGCATTGTTGTGCCAGGATTCATGTTGGATAAAGAACAAGGATGCACCAAGGAGCACCCCAATATATGTATTAAATGCCGAAGTTGCCCTCATTTTTATTACGGATATTATAAAACTCGCCCCAGTTTTACTTTGGCATAATATCTGGACTAACCCTGCCACAGAATTGAATAGATTCATTATAGAGGACTGCTTGAACTGTGATGGGCTGAAAAACATCAAATGGCTTATTTATATTAAGAACTTTGTCGGTGAGATTGGTCATCCTGAATATTTTACGGACCCAGCCTCATTGGAATCTCTCTCGCGATCTACGTTGAAAAAGATGCTGCTGGGGCGTGGCTTGACCGGCGATGTGAGCTGACGCACTGCTGCGGAGCTCCCGCCGCCGTTGGTCCTTTTATTGGCAATTAAGGCGGATTTCGGGGTGCCCTGACCCGCTACACACCTCCCCGGAGCCCCCGACAAGCTGGGCCATACCTTCGTGTGTGGTGCCTCCGGGAAACGCATGGTGGGAGACAGAAACGAGCGGACCGCGCGATCCAGGCGGGACCTGCCTGTCCGTCCGCCATCTTGCGACCCTGTGGCGGACACTGTGAGTGCCGGCGGACGCTAGCTGATGCTCTCCCTGCCCATCCATTAAGGGGAGACTACCAAGCCCTTACCTGTGGCCGCTGCGGTGAGAAGAAGGGAACGGGCTGCAACCCCTGAGTGTCTTCCGCGACTTGTGCGCTCGGCTCCTCGCGTTCCAGGGCGGAGCTGTGAGGCGGCGGGACCTGCTGTCCGGCCTCAACGGCGGTCGGAGGTGCTCCTGACCTCACCTCCCCCGCGTGCTGTGGTGGGGAAGCGGAGCTGCGGCGGGGAGCGGCTGAAAAGACCTGAGCGGAGCTTCGGCGCGGGTGGTGCCCCCGGGGCACCTTGGAGAGCAGACGGCGCCCGCCATGATGCAGGCCTGCATGGAGGTGCCGTGACAGTGCGGCAATACAGCGGCTCCTCTCTATGGGTGAGTGAAGAATCGGGGGCTGCAGCGGGTAGCGCTATCCTGTGCTGGCCCCCCCCCTGGGAGATTGCGGACTCCTCTGGCCGCTGCCAGCAGGAACTGATTGCGAGCAGTGCGTGGGATCCCACTGATGTGTGGGGTCTGTTTCCTGGCCTGACCGACCTCTTGGACCTGAGGCATACCCCTGGGCTGGAAGGCTACAGCGGAAGGACTGCTCCGCGTCGGCGCGTTCGACTGTGAGATACTGTTACCTGGTGGTCCCTGGTCTACCTGCTCTGCTGCGGGGGGTGTGCTGGGGGCTCGCTACTGCAGGGGGTGACGGTGCGGAGCCCGGAACCCTCGGGTGCGTTAGGATTTCGCGCCAGTGTCCCTTCCCCCCCCTTCTGGCCTTGCTCACACGACCTACCTCGGGCAGGGGCCCTCAAACGGCCTGGGCGGCACTCTTTAGGCCGCACAGAAGATGACGCGCACGAACAGAAGCAGCAAGGCGGAACCGGCGCCGACCCCCAAGGGAAACCCGGTGACGGCCATGTGGGGCAAAGTGGGAGTGCCGGCGGCCAGTGAGGGCCCGCCTGCGGAACTAGTGGATTCGCCTCCGGTCACACAGGCGTTCATGGCTGCCTTCATGACTGACCTTAAGGCCGAGATCGGATCCCTGAGGACAGAGGTCCACTCATGCGTTACGGAACTCAGGAGAGAGGTCACGGAACTGGGGGACCGCGTGGACAGTCTGGAGAGGACCACGGACACGCGCACCGAGGACCAGGAACACCTGTGGCAGCGCTTGACGGCCCTAGAGGAACAAAATATCGAACTCCAAATCAAGCAGGAGGACTTGGAGAATCGGGGTCGACGAAACAACCTCCGCATTCGCGGCGTGCCACTCGGTGAAGAAGGGGAGGACGTAATGGACTTTGTGGCACAACTCCTCCACGAGGTGCGAGGCGACGAGGATGTATCGCCTCCCACACTGGACCGGGCTCACCGGGTGGCGGCCCCTGCGGGGAGATCGGGTCTTCTCCCGGACATCCTCACGCGGGTGCATTTCTTTGTGGAGAAGGAGGAGATTTGGAAGCGCGCACGAGACAAGCCGGATCTACAATACAAGGGCCATAAGATTCAACTCTTCCAAGATCTGGCGCCCAATACTCTGAAGCGACGACGCGCTTTTCGCCCAGTAACGGAGAAGTTGCGGTCCATGAACATCTCGTACCAATGGGGCCACCCCTTTGCGCTCATCTTTCAGTGGGAGGGGAAGCGTAAATCCTTGCGGTCCTACAACGAGGCGGCGCGGCTCCTCAACATTGCGGGCTCTCCCCCGGGGAGTCCCTCCAGACACCCTCCACGCAAGAGAACACCGCTTGCCCCGGACTGGACCACGGTGCCGAGGAGGCAGCGCGCGTCACCTGTTGACGCACCATCACCCAGCCAAGCCAGACAGGACGTCATCGCCCACATTAAAGCGCTAGAGGAGGCGGAGATTGACCATACGGAACGCTCCCCTGCGGAGCGGCCCTCTACACCGTGAGATGGACATCGCACATGTGGCCTGCTACTTGAGGTACTGTTCCCTCGCACCCCTCCGGCGGGCGGGGGATGGACGTGTGGCGGGGGGGGGGGTTGCTTGGACTCCTGATCCCCTTGTGCTGGGCCTGGGAGGGTGGGGGCTCCATACCTCCTAGTGTTTCCGGCCAGTCATGTCCCACCAGAACTGTCTCCTGGGGAGTGACATCCCGATGGACATTCAAACTGGTGGGTGTAGGATGCCCTACTCTGGAGACAGTGTACTTTGGCCCTGTTGGCCACACCTTAACGGTCTATGCCGTCAGCCCTACTGGCTGCTGAAAGTTTGGTTTCTTCACTTGGCTTTCTTTCTCCTCTTCTTTCTCTCTTTTCTTACTTTTTCTGTCTACTGTGGGGGGCTGGGAGTTGAGGGTGGGCGGGGTTGGAGGGGGTGGGCCCTCTGGGTGGGGCATTTGGCCGGTGGGTGCTCTGCTGCGCGTAGCTTTGCGTACCTATCCCAGGGATCCCTACAATGACGAGTGATGTGACCAGACCCCTTAAGATCTTATCACTCAATGTTAAGGGCCTTAATTCACCTAATAAGCGCCAACAGCTCTGGCACTATTTCTTGCGGCACGACCCGGACATCATTTTCCTGCAGGAGACCCACCTTCTCCAGGCTGATACAAAGCGCATGGCGCATCCTAGATACCCCCTCCAATACTGGGCGGCTGCGGACACGAAAACGGCAGGGGTGGCAATTTTGTGCAAAGCTGGCATCAGGCGGGGTACTCACTGTGAATATCAAGGGTCCCCTGCTATTAGAATAGATAGCTCTTGAGGCAGGGACAAAAACTGTGTGTGAATAGCAACTCAAAAGGAAATACAACACTATAAAATACAGTAAACAACTATAGATCAAACAGGGAAAGGTACATTCAAAGGAAACTAGCACAAGAGTAAGTTATTTATAAAATGAGTTTGATTCATTTAATAACAATCATATTAAAAAGTAGACATCAACTGTCATACTAACATAAACATACATTTAATAATTAAAAGCAAAAAACAGATTACATAACATACTATACTTCAATACAAATAAGTTGACAAAAAATTAAAAATAATAATCATTGCCACTGATTATTATTTTTAATTTTTTGTCAACTTATTTGTTATATGATTGTTATTAAATGAATCAAACTCATTTTATAAATAACTTACTCTTGTGCTAGTTTCCTTTGAATGTACCTTTCCCTGTTTGATCTATAGTTGTTTACTGTATTTTATAGTGTTGTATTTCCTTTTGAGTTGCTATTCACACACAATCAGGCGGGGTACTGACAAGCTCTTCCGGGGTGGTGATGGCCGTTTCCTCAGGGTTTCGGTCGAGGTGGGTTCTCGCCGTCTTACGCTGTGCAATGTGTATGCGCCCAACCTGGCACAGGATCGCTTCCTTCGGGATCTTCTGCGCGACCAAGTCCTCCGGGGTGGGCCCTCGGTTGTTCTCGGGGGCCACTTTAACCTGGTGTGGTGCCCTACGATGGACCGGAGTGCAGGCTCCTTTCATGGAGCGGGGGCGATGTCCTCGGCACTTCGCAAACAGATAGGCGACTTGGGTCTATTCGACGCGTGGCGCTACTTCTCCCCGGAAAAAAGGGAATATTCTTTTTATTCTAGTGCTCACCGCTCTTATTCCCGCATTGATCATGTGTTCATATCTCACGATCTGCTTCGCGATGTGGTGGATGCTGCGATGTCAGACATATCCATCTCGGACCATGCGCATGTGGAGCTGCTTCTTAGAGATCCGCGGAGCGGCCCTCCTAGGGAACGGAAATGGCGCCTGCCCCCGCACCTCCTCAGGGATGCAACGTCGGTTGAAGACATTCGCATGGCCATTACCTCCTACTTTGAGTTCAACGATCTGCCGGAAACGCCGTTCCCAGTGGTGTGGGACGCCTTTAAGGCTACAATACGGGGCCATATCACTTCCCTTGAGATTGCGAGGGCACGGGAGAAGAGGGCGGTGGAGGAAAGCTTGGTAACGGACCTACAGGCGGCGGAGGCGCAGAATCAGGAGGAGTCCACGCTAAAGACGCGTAGACGCCTGGCTAATCTGCGAGGTCAGTTACGCCTGCTACGGGCAAACAGGGCGGAGAACTCTCTCTTG
Organism: Lissotriton helveticus; assembly: GCF_964261635.1. Classification (NCBI taxonomy): domain Eukaryota; kingdom Metazoa; phylum Chordata; class Amphibia; order Caudata; family Salamandridae; genus Lissotriton; species Lissotriton helveticus. The sequence continues at coordinate 382,483,899 of NC_136067.1, read as the reverse complement.
GCTCTGAAGCGCTTGCACTTTGACGGAGGGGATAAAGTGGGGAAACTTTTGGGGAGACGACTGAGGGTCAAGGCGGCCAGATCTCACATAGCGAACGTGATGCTTCCGGACGGGTCTCGGGCGACGGCGGCGGAGGCTAAAATGGAGGCGTTTCGGGACTATTACGCCTCCTTGTATGCGGCGGCTCCACCGACCCCTGTCCAGTCGGAGGAGGTTCTGGAGCACTATGGCGGGACGCGCTTGCATCCCGACGCGGCAGAACGGTTAGAAGAGCCAATCTCGCTTGATGAGGTGACCGAGGCCATCAAAGATCTGAACCTGGGGAAGACGCCGGGCCCCGACGGTTTGCCGCTCTCCTTCTACCGCCTTTTCCAGGGACAACTGAGTCCCTATCTTCTCAGACTCTTTGCCTTCTTCGATAATGGCCAGGGTCCTTCCCCGGACATGGGGATGGCGGAAATAGCTCTAGTTCCTAAGCCTGGGAAAGATCCAGCGCTCTGCTCGTCGTATCGCCCGATTGCGCTGCTCAATACTGATTTTAAAATATACACGAAGGTGCTGGCTAAAAGACTTGATCCCCACATGCCGGACCTTGTTGACCCTGATCAAGTGGGCTTCATCCGGGGCCGCCAAGGGGCCGATAATGTGCGGAGGATAGCACACCTGGTGGGGAAAGTGCACCACTGGCACATTCCGGCGTGCCTCCTGTCATTGGACGCTGAGAAAGCGTTTGATCGCGTGGACTGGGTGTTCCTCCAGGCGGTCCTCTGTAAGATGGGGCTCGGTCCAAAGATGATTGCCAGGATCATGGCACCTTATGTTGCGCCGCGGGCACGGGTCAGGGTGAATGGGAGGTTGACGGAACCGTTTGCCATTGGAAGAGGGACGCGGCAGGGCTGCCCCCTCTCACCCCTGCTGTTCGCCCTGGCGGTTGAGCCTCTGGTGGACTTGATCAGACGAAACCCGGACATTTGCGGCGTTAGGATGGGTGGGCAAGTCCATAAAGTAGCATTATATGCTGACGACCTCATCCTCACTCTCACGGAGCCCCGACAGTCCTTAGCGGCGCTCCATGCAGTGCTCTGCTCGTTCGAAGGCGCCTCCGGCTTGAAAATTAATCACGAAAAGTCGTGGGTACTCAACCTTACGATCCCTCAGGCCGATATTCCTTTCCTAGAGCGGTTGTGCCCCTATCGATGGACGGATCAACATATCCGGTACCTCGGTCTCTCCCTGACTCCCTCCTTAGAGGGTTGGTCGGCACTCAACTGGGCAGAATGTCGCAAATCTGTCCTCAATGATCTACAGCGGTGGAAGCCTCTCATCCCCTCTTGGCTGGGTAGGTTGAATGCAATCAAAATGTCTATATTACCCAAAATACTCTACCTATTTCAATGCCTTCCTACGCCTATCCCTCTGCCGAAGATTAGAGCCTTGCAGAAGGACTGTACTAAATTCATCTGGGGGGGCAGGAGACCCCACTTCTCTCAGGCACTCCTTATGGCCCCGCGAGATCGCGGAGGACTGGGATGCCCAAATCTGGTGGACTATTACTGGGCCGCTCACTTGCGGTTTGTGATTGAGTGGGGCATTAGGCGGAGTGAGAAGGGATGGCTACATCTGGATCGGGCGGTCACAGGTCGCACCATCTGGAACTTGGCTTGGATCCATAGGGCGGGACGATCCCCTAGTGCTTATTTGGCGGCCCCCACGAAGACGGTTCTGAACGTGTGGGACAAGGTAGCGGTACGGAGAGGCCTGACGACTTTCCCCTCGCCACACACCCCCATTGAGGACAACCCATGGTTTCCGCCGGCCAACCGCACTACCGCCTTTCGCAGGTGGACGCGGGAGGACTGTAAAGTCCTTACGGATCTCTTTGATGGAGGCTCCTTTAAGTCTTTTGCCCATTGTCGGGACGAGTTCCATCTTCCCCCGGAGGCCGAACTGCAGTTTCTCCAACTGCGTCATTGGGCCTTATCGGACGCGGTGTACCCGGGGGCCACCCGGGCCTTCACCCCGTTTGAGCGGCTGGCCCGTTCTGGCACGGGCACGACGGGCCTCATCTCTAAGATCTATCGAATTCTGCAACATCCACACACTCCCCCTGCTCACCCGTATCAGCGACAATGGCAAGAGATGCTGGGCATTGATATCGATCAGGCACAATGGACCCGCCTCTGGAGGGATGTCCCTAAGATATACCGCAGCATACCTCAACAAGAAAACGCGTATAAGGTAATGACACAATGGTACTACACGCCGCAGCGTCTGCACAGGATGTTCCCCTCTGTGCCGCCCGGTTGCTGGAGGTGCCATCATGTGCCTGGAGACTTCCTACACATCTGGTGGACTTGCCCCGTGATCGCTATCTTTTGGAAAGAGGTGTTGAGCCACATTCGGGGGGTGCTGGGATTTCCTCTGCCTGATGCTGCTAGTACAATGTTGCTGGGAATTAAACCTGCCGACTTGCTGGCCCTGACCCGCAGTGAATGGACTATAGCGATGCAAATGTTGGGTACCGCCAGACAACTTATTGCCCTGTATTGGAAGAAGGTGGAGGCTCCCCCCCTTGCTATATGGTTTGGCAGATTATGGCAGGTCATCACTATGGAACTGCTCTCGGCTAGGCTGCAGTCCCGCACGACCCGCTTTGATAAGGTTTGGCGGCCTCTGGTGACTTATCTTTGCAGGAGCGAATATGCTAGGAATATGCCCCCGGCGCTGCGAGAGTTGCATTTAGTGGAGGACGCGGTGATCCCCTTTACTCCTCGCAACCTGTGACACTGGAGTGGACCTTCTGCCGGGTGCTCCGCTGGCTGCGCCCTCCCACCCGGGCTCTTTCGTCCTCGCTGCCCTGGCTGTCCCCCCTAGCTCCCTCTTCTCTTCCTCTCTGCTCCCTCTAGTTTCTGTCTCTACTCTTTTTTCTGCCTTCTGATAGGCTTCCGGTTGAGTGTTGGGCCACTACGGTCCGTTGTCTGTTTCTGTTTGAATTATTTGTACCTGCCCACCTCTCGGGGTGGTGTATAAGGCGGGGTATCGCTGGGGCGTAGTGGACTGCGCTTACTGATCTCCCCTTTGAGCGACTTACTGAGGTTCTGGACTGACCTTGATGTGCACGACGACGAACATAACTGAACATACCAGCTCACGCAGAGTCTGCGCAACAAGTTATATAACGCGGCCGGCCCCATGTGGGTTGTAGGCTTATCGCTGTGTCAATGTGACCCTTTTTTTTGGTGTGTCTCTGAACGAGACTTAATAAAATAGATGTTGAAGAAAAAGATGCTGCTGGAACATTTGGAATTACAAAGGTGGAAGGGCGTAAGGTCAAAAAAATCGGTCATGAGCCACGATGAAGTGACATCTCAGAGGGGTCTCCAGTTGTATCTTGCATTAGAACACCCCCTACATCACCGGAGGCTCCTGAGTTACTTCCGCCTGGAAACCTTTTATAGACTCATATCATTCCCGACCTGCAATGACTGGGCGAGGGGAAAAAGGCTGTGTCCTTGTGATGACAAATCATTTCAATCAAACACACACTGCACTCTGTTCTGCACTTTATATAGCCATTCGCGACGACAAATTTTAAAACCTCTATTGTTAACTTGGGGCCTAAGGAATTCAAGAGACGCTTATAATAAACTTAGGTCTTTAGATGATTGCCTCACTATTAGTACAGTGAGCCTTTTTCTGAATACCATTTTAAGAGTGAGAAAGTCTATCGTCATGGGATAATAAGAGTTGGTGAAATGTTTTTCTTTCTTTTTTTAATTATAATCTATTTTAACTGTCTGTACTGTTTTATCCTTTTTAACTTTTTTAAAAGAATTCAAACCTTAGCAATGTTTAAATCAGAATGAAATATATGATATTTTAAACTGTGATTTGTATCTGTATACTTTTATGAATTGTTATTTCAATTGGAATAAAGTTCTTTTGAACTTTGAACAAGGATGCGTAGCCTCCCTATAGTGAGTCAGCCATCTTGGCTTGCTGGCCACGCTCCCCAGGACCTCACATCACTGATTATACCTTTGACAAACTAACTCAAAAGATGCAGCATGGGAATGGCAAGAAGAGCAAACCAAGTCATTCAAAAACAATAAAGACATGCTTATCTGCAGACACAACCAGATAGCACAACCAAACTGATCCCAAATGCTAACCAACAGGTCTATTTGTTGTGCTTTTCCAACAGCCGTTCCAATAGGCCAAGCTGCTGTGCTTTTGAAACAGCAAAGTAATGAAGATAGGCCCATGCCATCTATGCTAGCTGTGCTCTCACAGTGACAACACGAAGAAGGCTAAAAGGAGGCTAGCACATTCTCTGTGAAAGTCACATCTCCTTTATATCTACAGCCATTGGTCCCTACTTTCCAGGATTCTGCGTCCATCTCTCACCTTGCATAGAAAAACATATCCTTCAATTCCAGGAATAGTTGCTTCAACTCATGTATAAACCAGGTTTAAAAAGGCTCAAATACATCTTACCCCTATTAGTAATGAGTAGCCAACTTGGAGGAAGAGGCACAAGCAACTGGTACAGAAGAAAGCAAAAATGCTCTGAAAGTCATGGTTGCTACCTTCTGCATGTCCATTGTAAAGAATGCCTCTGAGCATTGTCCCCATCATCAAACAGACATTTTCGTGGCCCTACCCTATGCTGAGTTTGTTTGCAACACAGATAAGAAACACTTTTTTGGTCAATGCTGAAGAGCAAGGCAAATACCTCAAGGTGGAGGTGGTGCCCTCCATAACAACCAAAGTCAAAAAGATACTTTCTCCAACAGTGGTCCCTTTGCAGTGATGGGTACGGACACTGGACCTCCTTTCCATGTAAGCATAATCTCTACCTCAGTATAAATAGAGATAGAGATAGAGTTTATGGCTCCACTTTTTCATCACAGATTACAACTACGTCAGTGGGATAACTGGTAAGGGCATCTGGGACCAGCTGTATGAAGCTATTAAGCAGTTGCAAAGCATGGGATTGGCTAAATCATAGGATTTGTGACTCCTAAATGGCTTATACAAATGTACTGAACTCATTTACCAATTTGGTAACATGTTACCAAATCACGAAATGGGTTTTGGAAATCATAAAGAATCACTATTTGGAAGGGCCTTCCAAATAGCGATTCCAGTATGCATTAATGTGCATTAATGTACAAATAATCCCAAATCAAGAGTAGGTGTGGAAAAAGACAGCTGCACAGGTAGTAGTTCCACAAGGTGATAGTGGTCTGTGCACACCCTAATGGTCGAACGACTCCAAAACCATAAATACATTAAAACAGAAAAAACACACAAAAGGGAGTGCCTCAAGATTCCAACAATTGTACTGTAGAGTTTGTTTGGTTTGTTTCTTCTATCCTCCTTTAATGAAGTACACATAGTTCTATGGTGTCAATATCAATGTACACTTCTCCGATATCAATATAACATGGGAGCAGTGGTGTGAAGTTTCAAAACAATTCTCTTTATTATTCTTCAATACATCAAAGAAACAGCCCAGCCAACACGTTTCGTCTTCAGAGAGGACATCCTCAGTGTTAATGATACTGCAGTGGTATCCACATACCTTTTATCTGTGTTACTGGAAGTGACACGTACTGGCCCACTTGACAATATTCTTACTATCGTCTTCACTGCAGTTTGCTGGATTCCGGTCCGGGCTTTCGAGGCAGTTCGTGGCAGTTTGGGAGCTCGACGGAGGTGGCAGAGAAGCACAGTGGAGCATGGTGCAGCTCCAAAACAAAAAGCCCCGGAAAGTCGCCTATGGGCCGGGAGAATTAAAGCGGGAGCACCGTCCCTCTTTACAACTGGGGGGACGGAGGAGAGGGGAAGAGAGAGAAGAGAGAGAAGGTGGTGACTCTGCTCAGCGGCCTCTGATCCCGGAGATCGGCTCGGCGGTTGAACAGCTGCAGCTAAACAGCGGTGGATCAGCGGCTCTGTGGCTCGGCGGCCCGCTTCGGCGGCCGAAAACAGGCAGCGTTGTCAGTTTGAGGGAGAGAGTCACGAGAGCCGTGTGCCCCTCGAGCCGCGACCCCGGAGCACATAGAGCAACGAGCAACAACGAGCTATAGGGAGCAGAGGTGAGCTGTGAGCGGTGGGGGAGACCATGTGGATTTAATCATCTTTGCAGCAAGCCCCACTTACCACCAGCGATGCCATTAACCCCATCAAACTCTAGCACCAACTCCAGCACCAATACCAAACTGAGTAAATTGAGTAAATCGATCACTGTTTACGAATTGTAGCAGTGTTGTCAGCTAGCCACAGGAGGGAGCCAGAGATCAATTGAACGCCGAAAACGCCAGATCGCCATTTCTCTACCAGCCGGAGACGGGAGCAGGCTGCTGTCTCGCTGCTTGCCATCTTTATCCCGTCGCTATCCCGTTGTGCCCGCCAAGCAGGGTGTGCAAGAAGTATTCAGGGGAGAAGCAGCGCAGCGGAACGGCAGGAGCGGGAGCGAGAGCACCGGGGCCGTCCAGCGTCCAGCCTGTTCACAGCCGTCAGCCACAGCCGACAGTCGACCACACAGCTACGTAACCGGTGAGCAGGAGTCGAGGAGGGCGGGTGAGACTTCGCGGAAGCGGTGAGTTGCAGGCGGCGGGTGTGAGTGGTGTGAGCGCAGCGATGCGCTGAGACAACATCACCGTCTCCACTCTGCCACCGCCACCACCATTGCCATCTCCTCCTCAATCACTGTTAGAAGCCGTACCACGAGCCACGAGCCCCAAGCTTCCAGCAAGGTGCAAGGTAAAAGGTGCCACAGGTGGGGGTGAGCGCTATCCCAAACGCTACCCCAAAAGCGCAGAGAGTCCAACGCCAGCTCCCGCTGCTGATACGCTGGAGGTGGGCGTGAGCGCTGAAGCTCCACGGCGGAAGGGGAGCCCGCCTGCCTGTCCAGCCTGTCTAGCCTAGCTAGTCTTGCTTAGCTCGTCCGGCCCCCGAAAATCCCCCCAGGGGGACCCCAAAGCCGATCCGGAACCCCAAAGCTGGAAGAAGAGGAAGGGCGTTGGGGAGACAGAGTGCATTGGAGCAACGCTGAAGTCGGAATCGGAGGACTAGAAGATCCACCCACTCAGCCACCCCATCCATCGGTGTGCCAAAACAGAGGCAGCCAGACAGCCAGACAGCAAGCACCTGCCGGGGACAGGGCGGGGGGGTACTCGCAGCAGCGCACGCACGCAGAGTGAGATCAAGATCAAGACCAAGAGCAAGAGTTTTACTCCCCAAAGGTCGAGCTGAACGGAGAAGTGGCTGAGAGCCCTAACTGGGGGATAATGAGGTCAGAGAGAACTCGACGACCGTTGGAAAACAAAAAGCCCCCAAAAAATTCAAAGAAGTCAAACGCAGCAAACACATCCTTGGGGGCTCAAGCCGGCCAAAGGGAGAGGTTGGTCTCAGCGCCCACCCCCGAATCGACATCAAAACTCACAAGAAAGTCGGGGCTCCTAAAATTCTTTTATTTAAAAGATCCAATCGCAGCGATCTACACGCCAACAGCTGAAGCCAGCAACTTACCAAACCCAATTTCTCCAATAAATGTTCTATCCTCTCTGGACAAAAACAAGCCAAGCATGAGCGACGGGCCAAATCCCTGCACACAATCTAAGGGTCCCAACACCCAAGGGAAGTACACTGACTATAACCGCACAAGTACACCATCCAAACCCCCACTCAGGGGAAATCGACCACGCAGAAACTCGAAAGCACACCTTGGCGGATGCCACCATAAAGGACTGCAGCCGGAAAACTCCTGACAGCATAACACGTACCGATGTGTTGGAAGTAAACGATCCTAAAGGTCCAATAAGACCCAATGAGGGTCCAACAAGCCATGGCAACCTACACGCAGAATCCCCGTGCGATAGTGACCCATGGCACAAACCATTGTTTTTGTCAAACGATTCCGAACTGGAAGAACTGACGGAAAGAATATCAATGTACCTAGAAACTCAAGGCAGAGCATTACGATCTGAGCCAAGTCCGAAAAATCTACACTCAAGTCTAGGTCTGGCGATGTCTACTCCTTGACGGCCAGTAGAAAAAAGAAACCATCAAAACCTCACTATAAATGACAGTAACATCTTGACAATAAACGATCCTTACGTAAATCAAACTGCACCAATAACCATCTTGTCGGGCAGCTCGATGGACATTGACACTAAAGCTCCAAACAATACTCAAGGAGATCAGTCGTCCAATTGGATTAAGACCTTACTAAGCTCTTTAGATCAAGCCATAAAAGTTTTGAACTTTCAATCAAATAAAATGGAGGTGCAAATCGACCTCATCACCCTAGTGGCAGGCCACATTGCAGGCTTAAACTTAAAAATGGACGCACTTACCTCACTTTAAAAAAATCAGGGGAAATTAGAGGCCCAAACAGGCTCTAATAAACAACAGCTTTGTTGTGGTTGTGGCTCAATAATTGAAAAATTAGCAAGCTTGCCGGCCATTCTAATGGACATCTTACGGGAGGTAAGACACCCTCACAACCCAGCTGAAAAAACCACAAATCTTACCCCGGAAAAATCACACTCCTCCAACAGGCCTATCATAAAGGAGCACTTACTAGTAACTACCTAAAGGATTTAGAACATTTCCTGAGGGAAGCGGGGCTAGAAAGATCAGCACAAGACCAGGAAACATCATCGCCCCCCCAATATCAGTCGAAGAGGAAAAAATTGCAATTAAAGACGAAAAAATAGCAACCAAGAGACAAAAGAAAAAGGCCAGGAAAGCCAGACTAAAGTACAAGCAGCAACAAACTACAGACCCAGGCAAGCTGTTTCCGATCTTCAACGCAAACTCCGCTCAGGACTCCAACTTCGATTCTCCTATCATGCCGCAAGACGGCAAGGAGGGCCCAATTCAGCCGCCAGTAAAACGAGAGTCCCAAATCCCCTTAAGGGAGGACAATCCAAGGCAGAGCGCGAAAATAACATCTGTCAACCAATCCTGCACAATGAACTTGGTACCAGCGAAAGTTCCTAGCGGCCCAAAGGAAAAAACACCAGTACCAAAGAGCGTCCTGATTCACAGGGAAGGAATTCCTAATTTTACCCGGATTACCGAAAAGGGAGGACCAGAGCAAATAAGGACCAGAGAAAACACGGGAGCCCACATAGAGGGACAATGTCCGTCAAAACTGCCCGACAATAACAGTCCGAACTCCACCGGAATACAGTCCAGCCGCCTGATACCGGTATCCCTCCAAAATAAAAAGTCAGGAGAAAATCTAGGACCACAGTTAAAAACTGCATCCACCCGCATGTGCGTTACCGTTTCGGAAAATTAGCGGACCTGTGCCTTATTACAAGCTCGGCAAAACTCTTTTTCAAAGGAGCATCATAACCCAGGTCTAAAACAAAGTCCAACTAATCAGACGACGTCAGCAAACACGGACCAGGAACGAGACCCCCCCCCCCCTCTACAATTCCCAAACTTAATGAATTTACGAAGTCTCAACAGTCTAAAGATTCCAACGATCATCTGGAAACTATACACCACATCCTAACATTCATCCCGGAATACCCATCAGAGGGGCCTCAGGAATTCTTAAACCGAGGCAACCTGCTAAAACTGTTCCAGGAAATAGAGGAGCTAAACGAGATAACATCAGAGGACCTTCTGACAGTCGAATTTAAAAGAATCCCCCATCATACAGAGTCTGAATCACCATCACAACGTGGGCCTCAAAAGCCATCGCTGACAAGATATTCGCCACAAAAGATCACTTCGAAACATGGGACATCTCGCTTGTACGAAACACACGCCCAAGATATCCATTTCCGTTACAAATAAACATACACAACGAATCAAAGGGCAACGGAAAAAAACGTCCTCCGTTCTCCTGTCTATTAGGAGCACGTGCTACCTCACCAGCCGCTGCAAGCTTAGCGGACGGGGAAATCTTGACAGACACCAAGCAACCAACCAGGCAACACGGCCGGGATATAACAGACTGGTCCTGGGTCCCCACATTCCTGTGTAAAAAGGGACCCTAACATGGAGAAACTTTTCCCATCGTCTCCATGTAGGATGGAGGAAACGCAGAGTGCCAAAACAACCTCAACAAAGATCTCAGTATGCGCATGGAACGTACATGGATTCCAAGAAATGGAGCTGGACCATGATACACAATCCTTTTTTTTCCAACCAAGACATAATCCTGATTCAGGAGTCATGGAAACTAGCACCAAGTGTAATACCAGGCTTTAAGACCCACCACATCCCGGCAGAAAGACATTCAAACTTTGGGCACCCCCGGGGAGGTCTATCAACTCATATAACTCAAAAATGTAACTGGTCATCAGAAGCACTGGGTGTAGGCCTCAATTGGGTACAAGTGACCAGAATCACTGAATCCATGTCAGTTGGGCCCAAACAGTGGCAAATCATAACCCTCAATGTTTATATCCACCCGGACCGGAAGTTACAACAAGAAAAACAAATACGCCTGACGTCGCTGATTAAAATGATGCAAAAAACCTATCTAGGATGTCCACTATTAATCTCAGGGGACTTCAACTGCAACCTAATTGCTAAACATAGAGCAAAAGGAATCATGCGACAGCCCAAAGGAGGCCCCAGGTTAGCCCTCGATCTAAGAGACCTGGGTCTGACGATCTTGAACGGTAACACGTCGGGGGATAGGCCGGCAGGTATTACGTACCTGAGTGGAAGGGTCCACTCAACTATAGATTACACAATAGTAAGTGACGACTTAATTCCATGCATTGAGACCTTTAAAATTGTCCAACGGCCAGAAAGTGACCACTTCCCCTAAATAACTTCCCTAAACTCTGCGCCCAACGTGGCATCGAAAATATCAAGTTTACTACACCAAGCCTCTAAATTCAATTTAAAGAAACTAAAATGGCGAGGAGAAATGCTGGAAAAAATCCAGCTCGCCGCAACAGCTCGAAAACTCGAGTTAGGGCTGCAAAAAAAGGAGGACCTGGTAAAAAATTGGGAGCAATTGGTCCTGGACCTTCTCCACAAATTTCCAGCAACTTCAGGTGTACCGAGCAAGTCTACCCTTAAAAAGGAGCCCTGGTTTTCCAACGAATTAAGAACAAAAAAAAGGAGGGTAGCGAAGGAGGTCCGACTTTTAGCTCGGCAAAAAAGACTGGGGTTACAAACAAACAAGGGGGACCTGATGGAAGCCAGAAACGCCTTTAGGAAGTCACTAAACATCGCAAAATCTGCCTATAAGGAGAAGCTATGGCATAAACTACTAAGTGCAGGAAAACATCCCAACAGTCGAGAATTTTGGGGTATCATTAACTGTAGGAGAGTGGGGTCTGCAATCCCATGGCCACCCCAGATTTTTGCTTTTTGCTTCACTGATTTACGACTTTCCCTGGCTGTGGGCCTGCTAATCAGACCCACAGCCTAGCTGTTCTCTCTCTAAATTACAACCATGTACCTTAGGTGCATTTTACCAATTGGTACTGGGCCACCTTATCAGTCCCTGTACAGCATACCTTAGGTATCCAGGGCATAGGTGTACCCAGGGCCTACCAGGGGCTGAAGCATGTATTATGCCACCCCTGGCTGGCCACCCAAACAGACACAACTGGCTGCACGACAGCTGGGGCAAGATGGTGTAATCACCCTTTGCTTTAGATATAGTATACCTATATCTAAACCTAAAATGGACACATATATTCCTATCAGTCACTCCTATGGCAGGCCTTATCAATCCTGAAGGCAGAGTGCTTGGAATTATGTGAGATGGTGCTCTGGCATGAGCTGAGCCCGTTTGCAGCTTGCGGAACCAAGTCCAAATAGCTGTTCCATGATAACGCTATACCATATACTCTTAAGTGCATTATAATCCTCGCGGTTAAATGCTAACTTTGGTATAGCATTATCAAAACATGTCGAGTAAGGTGTCATACGAATTGGAATACTAACCCCTCGCCAATTCTGGCGACGGGGTTAGCATTCCACCCTTCTAGAGGGACACGACATGTATGTACCTGTGAACCCCGGTTAAAGTCAGACACAGCCTCAGCTCCACAAAATGGATGCTGCCACCGAGACACAAGTCTGCCCTCCTGCTGCTGGGAGTCCTTCCAGCAACGGAGGCCTGGACAAAGGGTTTCCTGTCAGGGGCGGTGCTAGCACCATCCCAGACAGGATTTTGTGTATCCCAGGTAGGCAGGGCTGAAAGGAAGGTGACTGCAAGTGGCACCCCGGTGCTCACTGTGCATATGCCGGCTCAAACCAGTTCCTGGGGCACCCCAGCCCCTGAGCTGGGGAGAGACCGGACAAAGGAGAGGGGTGTAACCACCCCCCTCCTGGTCCCACCCATAGGGCAGGACCTAGTCGCGTGCCAGCCCCTTTTCTTAGGATAAAGGTAGGAGCAGGCCCCCTTCCCAAATTAGATAATCTTGAATCTTGAACTACTTTCCACGAAAGGAACTCTTGACTTTCTCTGAAGACTTTCCCTTGTGGCTAAGGAGTAGCCACCCTGCACCAGCAGGCACCATCGAAGCTCTTGCGGTTTGCTGCACGTCCATCCTCCGGATCAAGACTGCCCAGCTCGACGAGACCCGGATTCCCTGCCATCTCTGACCTCTACCTACATCATCCAGCCCAGCTGAGATTCGTGGGTGTGACGAGACCCGTGGGACCGGCCATCTTCAAGACCTGCACGACGCTTCCCAGCACGACCCCCGAGAGACCCTCGAGTAAGTGCACTGGGGTTTGAGAAGCCCTAACCCTAAGCAGCTCCAGCACCGAAGTCCAGCCCCCTAGCATCCACGAGGTCTGCGTGGGGCCCTTCTGCTTCTTTGCTGCTTGCCACGTTGTCCGGTCACTTGCCCGTTGGCTAGTGACCCTCTTGACGACGTACCACGACGTTTTCACCGCTGGTCTAGGTCCCCTAGACTGGCCCTTGCTTCTTGTCCAACAAGAAGTGCCCTGGACCCTCCTGGTCCACTCCAGACGCCATTTTGACTCCACCGCGTGGGCTTGCCTTTGCCAAGGTTTGTTGCTCAAATCTTGAGTCCAGCATCGCCGACAGCCGACAGCCTCGTGGGACAGCTCGCACCTCCAGCCTGGACGCCGACAACGCCTCCTGGCCCGTGTGACTGCAGAGTCCAGCGTCGCCCACTCACCTGGTCGAGGTGACTTCATCCGGTGCCATCCTGGTGCCCACATAATCACTGGCTAGTGATTAAGAACTAAGTCCCCTCTGCTTTCAGGTCGTCTCCTTCACTGATCCAGCCTTGGATCACACCGAACTTCTTCACTGGTCGCCTGCCAGCAACATCTTCTTTCAGGCTCCATAGACTACAACGAGGATTCCCGACGTCATTTGAACCCTATGCAGCCGCGGCCCCTGGGCTAGGTAACTTGAGTATTTCGGTGCTCCAGCACAGGTTCACTATCCAAGTGTCCAGATCCTTTTTCGTTTTTAGTCTACCTAGTCGGATTCGTCCGGAAACAGTAACTTTAGAAACGCTAGCATCCATAGACTTCTTCCCGCATCCCGCGTGAGAGTGCACACTCTGCACCCGATCTCGCTAGGCCTCCTGCTCCTAACCTTAGGGTTCAGTAGTATAGTCCTAGCGATCCTGAAGCCTCTGGATCTTGTTACTTACCTGCTAGTATTTTGCATTCCACTTTTTGTGTATATGGTTTTTCGTGCCCCTCGGGCATTTGTGTAAATTGTGCAACTTGAAGTATTTTCATAAGAGTTTTGTATTGTGCTTAGCTCCCTGATTCATAAAGAGTTCAGGGTAGATGTGTTATTAATAAATATCCTATATTTTTATAACAGCTTGTGTGGTGTCCTTTCACTTGGTGTTCAAGGGGTATATGTGATGGTAAAACAGCTGGCTTAACACGCCCTCTAGAGTTTAGCCTAAAGACTGCTCTTGTCCACGCTACTAGGATAGCTGGTCTAATAAGGTTGACTTTCAACCAATCATCAATAAGGGTTGTTTGGTATGATACAAAGTGATCACTAGAATAGTGAGCACTATATATCAGGCCAACTTCTTACATTGGTGGCAGCGGTGGGATTTGAGCTTGCTGTTGTTTTACCTCGCACGTATCCTAAGAATATCAATTGAAAGATCACATAAGTACCCAGGTACATATAACTTAACTTAGAATACTCTGAGTTCTACTGAACAAGCTGTTGTAGTGTAACAGGGCTTAGCACACCCTGACTACAACTCTTAGCAAGGGATCAGTAGGTAAACCCATAGTGTAGGTAGGTGCATCACTTACACTACACTAGAAGCCTGTCTACCCATGGAGAGTCTTCAGAGACTCCCCTTGTGGTTGTTGACCCTCCACAGGTCACTTCCAGATATGCAGCCCTTAGCTTCCAGGAGATGAGACAATTGTGTACCTCCAGGAAAATAAAACAGGGTTCTAACCCTACCACTCCCTTCCTGTTAGGTCTCTTAGAGACTTATGATGCTAGAAAGGTTTCTCATACAGATGGGAGCATGCCCCCCTTAGAAGGTACCCTTGGTGATCCTGACCTCCCTGAAACTGAGGAAGTAGAGGAGGAAGAGGATGAAGAGGTTATTTCTGGGGATGAGGCAGACAATGGTCCTGAGCTAGTCAGCAGACTTACTAGGGCCAACTTAGACCTACATAGGGAAGGATCTGGGAGACCCCCAGTACTGACCCTAAGCAGGCCTAACTTTGGAGTTAGAAGAGATAGGTCTCATTCTAGGGACTCAAATAGATCTGTGCACTCTCATGGCTCTGCTCAGAGGAGAATGACTTCTCCCCAGAGAAGAATAACTTCCCCTCAGAGGAGAGAACATGAAGCAAGGATGAAACAGGCTAATCTGAGGATTCAGAGGGAAGAACTTGCCCTTGCCAAGGAGAAGCTTGCCTTTGCTAGAGAGCAACAGTTAAGTGGGGTAGTCCCCACTGGTGGCAGCAATATCCCCAAGGATAAAGACAGGAGTTTTGATACTAGACACCTGAGTAAAATAGTGCCCCCCTTTAAACAAGGGGATGACATCCACAAATGGATGACTGCTTTGGAGAGGGCCTGCACTGTCCAGTGCATCCCCCAGAGTCAGTGAGCAGCTATTTTGTGGCTCTCCTTTGAAGGTAAAGGTAGAGATAAGCTCCTCACTACTAGAGCTGAGGATGCTAACAATTACCAAGTCTTGAAAAATACACTGATTGATGGGTTTGGCTTAACCACTGAACAGTACAGGTTGCTGTTCAGAGACACCCAGAAAATTCAGTCTCAAGATTGGGCTGACTTTGTAGATTGTGCCACTAAGGCTTTTGAAGGCTGGTTACTGGGAAGTAAAGTTACTGATTACACAGGATTGTATAATCTAATTATGAGAGAACAAATCTTAAGTAATTGTCAAAATCAGTTGTTGCATCAGCACCTTATTGACTCAGATCTGACCTCTCCCCAAGAATTGGGAAAGAAGGCAGACAGATGGGTCAGGACAAGGGTCAAGCAGCAGAACCAGAACCAGGGCGGTGGCCAGAAGAAAGCAGATCCCAAGGGTAATGAGAATAAGCAAAATGACCAGAAGTCTTCAACATTGCCCCAACAATCTAAAGAGGGTGGGTCCCAGAATTCCCAAAAGAAGAAGAATGGTCAGAAGAAACCATGGTGCCAATACTGCAAAAGTAATACTCACTGGTTTAGTGAGTGCACCAAGAAAGGCCCAACTCCTACCACTACTGCCCCTAAGGCATCTGCACCCCCTAGTACAGTTAGTAGTGGTAGTAATCCTCCTAAGGCTATAGTGGGGTTAACCCTGGGAACTGAGGCGGGCTCTGACTTAGTCAGAACACCTACTCAGGCTGTTCTTGTTTGTACTGGGGACATGGATATGACCCCTACAATAAGTCCCAGTACTCTGGGCAAGTACAGGCAGACGCCTTTGATTAATGGAAAAATGGCTCAGGCCTACAGGGACACTTGTGCCAGTGTCACCATGGTGACACCTAACTTTGTGGACCCTGACCAGGTAATACTGGGAGCAGACTACCTGGTGACCAATGCTAGCAATGCCACTACCTCCCATAGTATGGCACTTGTTAACTTCTCCTGGGGAGGGGTAAATGGCCTCAAAAGGGTTGTTGTTAGTTCAGACCTCCCTGTGGACTGTCTTTTGGGCAATTATTTGGAATCCTCCTTATGGTCAGATGTGGAGTATAGGACTCATGTGGAAATGTTAGGTTTGTCAGCACATGTCCTTGCTGTGACTAGGTCACAGGCCAAGAAATGCCCAGCTGAACTAGTGCTGGATCCTGGAACAATGGACCAGACACTACCCAAGAGAAAGAGCAGTAGGGGTAAGATTGACTCTTCCCCCCTGCCTCAGGTGATGGATCAGCTCTCTCAGGAGACTGACCCCAAGACCCCAGAAGGAACTGTCCTAGAAGAGCTTGAGCCTGAACAGGTTGAGTTTCTTGGGACAGAGGGCCCTTCCAGGGCAGACTTGAGGCAGGCACAGTTAGACTGTTCCTCTCTTGAACCCCTCAGACAGCAGGCTGCTGCTGAGGCTGCAGGGAATGCCACAGGTGCCCATAAAGTGTACTGGGACGATGGACTCCTTTACTCTGAGGCAAGAGACCCCAAGCCTGGTGCTACCAGGAGGCTGGTCATCCCCTTGTCTCTGAGAGGTTTCCTTCTCACCTTGGCCCATGAAATTCCCCTTGCAGGTCACTTAGGCCAGAATAAGACTTGGGACAGGCTTGCCCCACACTTTCACTGGCCCCATATGTCTGAGGACACTAAGAACTTTTGTCTTTCATGTGTCACCTGCCAAGCCAGTGGCAAATCAGGTGGCACAACAAAGGCCCCCCTTATACCACTACCTGTGGTGGGGGTTCCCTTTGAAAGAGTGGGGATTGACATTGTTGGACCAATGGACCCCCCAACAGCATCTGGGCACAGATTTATACTGGTGGTAGTGGATCATGCCACCAGGTATCCAGAAGCTATTCCCCTTAGAACCACTACAGCTCCTGTTGTGGCAAGGGCCCTGGTTGGAGTTTTCTCCAGAGTGGGGTTCCCTAAGGAGGTGATCTCTGACAGAGGTGCAAACTTCATGTCAGGATACTTGACTGCTATGTGGAAGGAATGTGGTGTCAATTACAAATTCACCACACCCTATCACCCACAATGCAATGGGCTTGTTGAAAGATTCAACAAGACCCTCAAAGGGATGATAAAAGGGTTACCAGAAAAGCTTAGGCGAAGATGGGACATCCTTTTACCCTGCCTTCTGTTTGCTTACAGAGAGGTCCCACAGAAGGGGGTTGGTTACAGCCCTTTTGAACGTTTGTTTGGACATCCTGTAAGAGGACCCCTATGTCTTGTGAAGGAAGGATGGGAGTTACCTCTCAAAAAGCCTAAACTTGACATAGTGGACTATGTACTTGGTCTCCGCTCCAGGATGGCAGAGTACATGGAGAAGGCATCTAAAAACCTTGAGGCCAGCCAGGAACTTCAAAAAGCTTGGCATGACCAAAAGGCTGTCCTAACTGTATACCATGCAGGACAGAAGGTGTGGGTGTTGGAGCCAGTGGCCCCAGCAGCTCTCCAAGACAAATGGTCTGGACCCCACATCATCATTGAGAAAAAGGGAGAAGTCACCTACTTGGTTGACATGGGAACTCCCAGGAGCCCTCACAGAGTACTTCATGTGAATAGGCTCAAAGCATTTGTTGACAGGGAGGACATGGGCTTGCTCATGGCCACAGATGAGGGACAGGAGGAAGAGAGTGACCCTCTCCCAGACCTGCTCACTCAGAACCCTGATGATGGGTCAGTAGATGGTGTAGTCTTTTCTGACAGCCTCTCTGAGCCTCAGCAAAAGGATTGTAGGCAAGTCCTTCAATCCTTCAGGCAAATGTTTTCTCTGACCCCCAGTCAGACAAACTGGTGCACACATGAGGTGGACACTGGAGACAGTCTGCCTATAAAGAGTAAAATCTACAGGCAACCTGACCACGTCAGGGACTGCATAAAAACTGAAGTACAAAAGATGTTGGAATTGGGAGTCATTGAACCCTCAGAGAGCCCTTGGGCTAGTCCTGTAGTTCTAGTGCCTAAACCTCACACCCAGGATGGTAAGAGAGAGATGAGGTTTTGCGTAGACTACAGGGGTCTCAATGCTGTCACTAAGACAGATGCCCATCCAATACCCAGGGCAGATGAACTGATAGATAAGTTGGCTTCTGCAACTTTCTTAAGTACATTTGACCGAACAGCTGGTTATTGGCAAATCAGGTTAGCTGAGGATGCCAAGGCAGCATTTTTTACCCCAGGAGGTCATTACCAATTTGTGGCGATGCCCTTTGGTCTGAAAAACGCCCCTGCCACTTTTCAAAGGTTGGTGAACCAAGTTCTCACTGGGTTGGATGACTTTTGTGCAGCATATCTAGACGATATTGCTGTCTTTAGCTCCACCTGGGAGGATCACCTGATCCACCTGAGGAAAGTTTTGGAGGCCCTGCAAAAGGCAGGCCTCACTATCAAGGCTACTAAGTGCCAGATAGGGCAGAGTCAAGTTGTATACTTGGGCCACCTTGTAGGTGGAGGCCAAGTTCAACCTCTGGAGAGCAAGATACAGGCCATAAAGGACTGGGCTCCTCCAACCACCCAGATACAGGTCAGAGCTTTCTTGGGCCTGTCTGGTTATTACAGGAAATTTGTCAGAAATTATGGGTCCATTGTGACACCACTTAATGACCTGACAAGTAAGAAAATGCCAAAGAAAGTTCAGTGGACAGTCAGCTGTCAGAAGGCATTCGATGACCTAAAGCAGGCCATGTGCACTGCACCTATTCTCAAGAGTCCAGACTACTCCAAAATCTTCATTGTCCAAACAGATGCTTCTGAGTTGGGTGTGGGAGCTGTTCTATCTAAGCTGAATATTGATGGTCATGACCAGCCCATTGCTTTTATAAGCAGAAGGCTGACCCCTAGAGAGAAACGTTGGTCAGCTATTGAGAGGGAGGCCTTTGCTGTGGTTTTGGCCCTGAAGAAGTTGAGGCCATACTTGTTTGGTACTCACTTCAAGATTCAGACCGACCATAAGCCCCTCTTATGGCTAAATCAAATGAAGGGTGAAAACCCCAAACTTCTTAGGTGGTCCATTTCCCTACAGGGGATGTACTTTACAGTGGAGCACCGCCCAGGGACTGACCATGGTAATGCAGATGGTCTCTCCAGGTACTTCCACTTAGAGCAAGAAGACTCACCTGGTCAAGGTTAGTTTAATGTCCCTAGGTTTGGGGGGGGGTTATGTAGGAGAGTGGGGTCTGCAATCCCATGGCCACCCCAGATTTTTGCTTTTTGCTTCACTGATTTACGACTTTCCCTGGCTGTGGGCTGCTAATCAGACCCACAGCCTAGCTGTTCTCTCTCTAAATTACAACCATGTACCTTAGGTGCATTTTACCAATTGGTACTGGGCCACCTTATCAGTCCCTGTACAGCATACCTTAGGTATCCAGGGCATAGGTGTACCCAGGGCCTACCAGGGGCTGAAGCATGTATTATGCCACCCCTGGCTGGCCACCCAAACAGACACAACTGGCTGCACGACAGCTGGGGCAAGGTGGTGTAATCACCCTTTGCTTTAGATATAGTATACCTATATCTAAACCTAAAATGGACACATATATTCCTATCAGTCACTCCTATGGCAGGCCTTATCAATCCTGAAGGCAGAGTGCTTGGAATTATGTGAGATGGTGCTCTGGCATGAGCTGAGCCCGTTTGCAGCTTGCGGAACCAAGTCCAAATAGCTGTTCCATGATAACGCTATACCATATACTCTTAAGTGCATTATAATCCTCGCGGTTAAATGCTAACTTTGGTATAGCATTATCAAAACATGTCGAGTAAGGTGTCATACGAATTGGAATACTAACCCCTCGCCAATTCTGGCGACGGGGTTAGCATTCCACCCTTCTAGAGGGACACGACATATATGTAACTGTGAACCCCGGTTAAAGTCAGACACAGCCTCAGCTCCACAAAATGGATGCTGCCACCGAGACACAAGTCTGCCCTCCTGCTGCTGGGAGTCCTTCCAGCAACGGAGGCCTGGACAAAGGGTTTCCTGTCAGGGGCGGTGCTAGCACCAGACAGGATTTTGTGTATCCCAGGTAGGCAGGGCTGAAAGGAAGGTGACTGCAAGTGGCACCCCGGTGCTCACTGTGCATATGCCGGCTCAAACCAGTTCCTGGGGCACCCCAGCCCCTGAGCTGGGGAGAGACCGGACAAAGGAGAGGGGTGTAACCACCCCCCTCCTGGTCCCACCCATAGGGCAGGACCTAGTCGCGTGCCAGCCCCTTTTCTTAGGATAAAGGTAGGAGCAGGCCCCCTTCCCAAATTAGATAATCTTGAATCTTGAACTACTTTCCACGAAAGGAACTCTTGACTTTCTCTGAAGACTCTCCCTTGTGGCTAAGGAGTAGCCACCCTGCACCAGCAGGCACCATCGAAGCTCTTGCGTTTTGCTGCACGTCCATCCTCCGGATCAAGACTGCCCAGCTCGACGAGACCCGGATTCCCTGCCATCTCTGACCTCTACCTACATCATCCAGCCCAGCTGAGATTCGTGGGTGTGACGAGACCTGTGGGACCGGCCATCTTCAAGACCTGCACGACGCTTCACCAGCACGACCCCCGAGAGACCCTCGAGTAAGTGCACTGGGGTTTGAGAAGCCCTAACCCTAAGCAGCTCCAGCACCGAAGTCCAGCCCCCCAGCATCCACGAGGTCTGCGTGGGGCCCTTCTGCTTCTTTGCTGCTAGCCACGTTGTCCGGTCACTTGCCCGTTGGCTAGTGACCCTCTTGACGACGTATCACGACGTTTTCACCGCTGGTCTAGGTCCCCTAGACTGGCCCTTGCTTCTTGTCCAACAAGAAGTGCCCTGGACCCTCCTGGTCCACTCCAGACGCCATTTTGACTCCACCGCGTGGGCTTGCCTTTGCCAAGGTTTGTTGCTCAAATCTTGAGTCCAGCATCGCCGACAGCCTCGTGGGACAGCTCGCACCTCCAGCCTGGACGCCGACAACGCCTCCTGGCCCGTGTGACTGCAGAGTCCAGCGTCGCCCACTCACCTGGTCGAGGTGACTTCCTCCGGTGCCATCCTGGTGCCCACATAATCACTGGCTAGTGATTAAGAACTAAGTCCCCTCTGCTTTCAGGTCGTCTCCTTCACTGATCCAGCCTTGGATCACACCGAACTTCTTCACTGGTCGCCTGCCAGCAACATCTTCTTTCAGGCTCCATAGACTACAACGAGGATTCCCGACGTCATTTGAACCCTATGCAGCCGCGGCCCCTGGGCTAGGTAACTTGAGTATTTCGGTGCTCCAGCACAGGTTCACTATCCAAGTGTCCAGATCCTTTTTCGTTTTTAGTCTACCTAGTCAGATTCGTCCGGAAACAGTAACTTTAGAAACGCTAGCATCCATAGACTTCTTCCCGCATCCCGCGTGAGAGTGCACACTCTGCACCCGATCTCCCTAGGCCTCCTGCTCCTAACCTTAGGGTTCAGTAGTATAGTCCTAGCGATCCTGAAGCCTCTGGATCTTGTTACTTACCTGCTAGTATTTCGCATTCCACTTTTTGTTTATATGGTTTTTCGTGCCCCTCGGGCATTTGTGTAAATTGTGCAACTTGAAGTATTTTCATAAGAGTTTTGTATTGTGCTTAGCTCCCTGACTCATAAAGAGTTCAGGGTAGACTTGTTATTAATAAATATCCTATATTTTTATAACAACTTGTGTGGTGTCCTTTCACTTGGTGTTCAAGGGGTATATGTGATGGTAAAACAGCTGGCTTAACACGCCCTCTAGAGTTTAGCCTAAAGACTGCTCTTGTCCACGCTACTAGGATAGCTGGTCTAATAAGGTTGACTTACAACCAATCATCAATAAGGGTTGTTTGGTATGATACAAAGTGATCACTAGAATAGTGAGCACTATATATCAGGCCAACTTCTCACATTAACAACCTAAATAAAGGACCAAAACTCTACCAGGAAGCGGGAGTAGGAGTGGACTCTTGGATCCAACATGTGCAATCCCTCTACAGCATAACAACAGCAGGCCTCCCGAACAATACACGGGTAACAAATCCAGTAGAGAATGGCCAATTGGGAATTTACAACATAGGTACAATAGGACCGGGGTTAAAGGATAGCTCAAAAGAGAAGACGACTGTCCCAGAACTAACCACCAGAGGGGAACTCTGTACAATCATCACAAGGCTAAAGCCTGAAGGAGCACCAGGCCCGAATGGGCTGCCCAACGCCATCTTTAAACACGACCCGGAATTCTGGGCAGAAATCCTAACGCCACTTTTTAATCAAATCTATCAAGACACACAGGTACCTGCATCTTGGAAGGGCAACGTGATTCATCCAATATTCAAACATGGCGACCATGGCAACCCAACAAATTACAGACTTATATCGCTGATAGACGTCGAAGCAAAGCTCTACGCCTCTTGTATTCTCCTAAAGCTGCAAGACTGGATCGAAGAATCTCACAGAATCCCCTGGTTTCAGACAGGCTTTAGGCGGAATATGGGGACAATTACCAACTTAACTTGCCTGTCACTATTAATGGACAGAACAGCAGCAAAGGGCGCACAATTGTATGCCTGTTTTGTAGATATTAAATCTGCCTTCGACAGAGTTAACCGAGAGCGTCTATGGGGTAAACTGCAGCATTGGGGGACGCCAACAAAACTAATACAGGCAATAAACGTTTTACATGAAGACACATGGGCAAAGGTCAAATTGGGAAATGGAGCTTACACAACGAGGAACATACCAACACACCAGGGCCTAAAACAAGGCTGCGTTTTAGCGCCCACCCTTTTTAACCTTTTTCTTTCCGACTTCGCAACAGTGCTGGACACAGATGAAGTGCACCCACCTTCATTGGCAAACTTGCGAATTCCCTGCCTGCAATATGCAGATGACATAGTCCTGCTGAGCAAAACCCCAGTTGGTCTACAAAGAGCCTTAAACATACTATCAGCGTACTTAAAACAAGAAGGTCTGGATCTAAACAAAGAAAAAACCAAAGTGGTCCGTCTAGTAGACCCAAAAAAACTTAGATTCACATGGATGTACAACGGGACGAAGGTGAACGAACAAGGTTCGTATAAATACCTTGGAGTTACAATATCCCAGGGAGCAAAACAAACGGAGCATATAACTGCAATACGCGCAAAAGCCCAAAGCCTAATTTTTGCTTATCGGTTGCTAAAAACAAAAATGGACTGTCCGAACCACAATCACCTCCTGAAGGTTATGTCGGCACAAATTTTACCATCCTTGTCTTACGGTCTCGTCACCTGGTGTGGCAAGGAAATAGACCTACTAAATGAGCTCCAAACCAAAATCTATAAAGCAGTTTTTAACCTTCCAAAGTGTGCTTCAGCCCCGCAAGTTAGGCTGGAATTTGGTCTGCAAAACCAGAAATATAGGAGCATGAGCGGCTTCATAAAACTGTGTCACAAGTTAAGATCAGCAGATCCGGATTCAATGGATTGGTTAAACTGGGAAGCTATAAAAAATCAAGGAGTGAAGGGAACCCTGTGCCCTTGGGGAAAACATCTGAAAATCTGTGTAAAAGAGCTGGGGTTGGAAGGCACATGGGAGTCCGTGACGGACAAAGCAACCATAAGTAGATTAGCCAACAAGGCAGCAAGGATGAAATCTTTCCAAGATGACAAAGCGTCACTTCTCAAACGGCGACATGGTTGGACCATAATCAACTCCTTTAAAGCTGGACTACCGCATGCATACTTATCCTCTCATTTCAATGCGCACATAAAAAGAGCCTTCACAGACTATAGGATGGGTATGCACATTTCGAAGGATCTAGCACCATCCTGGAAAGGTAACTACCAGACGGAGAGTTGTAGACTATGTGGATACAAAACAGAATCACTAGCTCACTTTTAGTGTGTTTGTCCGGCTCTCCTGGAACAACGTCGTCGATTCTTAAAGCAGATCTGCAACAAGTTAAAAATCCGCACCTGCAGGCAAACGGTAACTTGTTGGCTGGGAGGGAGCTCAATTATTTTGGCTTGCCGGGGAATACAATTCTTGGCAGAAGTGAAAAAATGCCTGAGTCTTGCGGAACAAGGACAGGGTCAATGAAGCGGGTCACCAACGCTGCCCCGATCCTAATGACTGGTAAACCCTGCACAATTTACGTAATAACATTTTGACCCCCTAAATCCTGCGGGAGTATCCCCGGATGAAATTTTTAAACTGTGTTACATAATTTTAACAAAGGAGTAGTCTAATTTTTTAGTAAGCAATTTGTCTTTTTTTACCATAAAATTATCATGTGGAAATTGTAATGATTTTAATTAATTATGCAATAAATCTTTTTGACTTTTGACAGTAATGTCACATTGAAGTCTAAGTGTAAAATGGATCAGTTCTCTGCGAAATTCTTGGAACACTCATACTGCCCCTTTATTGTTGTAGGGAAATACCAGGTGTCCATATATAAATATCACAGCTTAATATCCACACCCTATTTGGTTTTGTAAGCTCAGACTATATGACTCGCCACCACTGTCACTGACTTCATTTTTTTTTATACACATTGAATTTTCCTTTATGGAAAATGGGTTGCAATTTAAAAAAATGCTTTATTGAAAACCAAACATAGGCATGATAGTTTGCTGACTGCAGCAGGCCACCATTCCAGTGATGGCTGTCATACCTATTGCGCCGCAAATTGTAGCCCACCTTATTAATATTCAAGAGACAGGTCGATTTGCAATCCACTAAAAATATAACTTTCATACATTAAGAATACCGACTACCAAACAGCAATTCAGATAAAATCATTATTTGTAAATCTCAATTATAATTCTTAGTACATCTGGTTTCTAATGCTAGAGAATTATTCCTATATCACATATATAGGAGTATGTTTGTAAATGTTTAATACATTCTGCCTTTACAGACATATGTACTTCATAACTAAAAAGACATGCTTAATGATTTGAATAATACAATACTCAGATATTACATGAAAATCTGCTTGATGTGAGAAGCAGAAGATGGCGACCATTATGGAATGGATTTGTTTGGAATACCACTGGATTTTTCCTGTGGATTTATGTCATAACTAGTAAAACAAACAACAATTAAAAATAATAATAGAATAGTTGTTGATAAAGACTCTGCTATATGTTTTCGAATACCTTCGTAAGGATGGTCTTGCCATAGTTTTTAGTGCTGGTTAAGCCAGTGTTCAGAAAGATCGGTTTTCTTGTTTTTTCACTTTCATAAGCTGCAAGAGAATAACAAAGACATTTTCAACTATACTGGGAATCTGAACTCAATTACTTTAATTTAATTTGCAAAAGTTGGTAATATTATGTGGCGTCTAGAACAGGTCAGAAGAGCACAAGGGTGAAAAAAGTAAGAAAAGGTTGCACAATGAAACACTTCTGACTACATCAGTGGAGCCTTCCAATGGTGTCAATTTTGCATTTTGAAGCAGTAGTAAAGTATTTATGCGAATGAAGTTAAAGAGAAGTGAAGGTGAATATGTTATCCAATTCCTTGTAGTGTGTTTTTTAAAATCTCTTTTCAGTAACTTGTCCTCCTAAATAGCATGATGAAAAATATAAAATGTAATTCACAACTGTGCTTCTTGTTAGCATTATAGAAGAGATAATCCTACATAATATGTATAATTTTCTAGTGGCTAACCAGCATTTGCCAGGGTTGCTTTGGGTTTTCAGTCGGACCCTGGCAGGAGCAGGAGCCTCGTACCGCGTAACAAAACAAGCATTGAAAAGTTAGTCGGCGAGATGCAGCACCAACACTCCCATTACATTTTTTAGATTTTTGCAAACCTTTTCAATATAAAATAATAAAATCTTTAGTAATTTGTGTATTTTTTGGGTGTGCACTTGTTTGTGTATTTTTTGCGAATTACTGCTTTAATGTTTGAAATTTAAATCGTACAAATTGCTTGGGGGTCCCCGGCTTCCAGTAGCGACTCAATGGGGTCCTAAGTAAGCACAGGCCTAGCTGCTCTACGCAGAGTTCCACAGAGCTGGGCAAAAACTCAGTGGTACTCCGCTCCTACACCCCCCTAATTAAATATATATATATTTTTTAATAAATACACTTACCTTATATGCAGCATTTCCGGGCTGCCCTCCTCCTCATCCCCGTGATCTCTGCAAACCTCTATGCCATACGTACGTCGTGGTAGGACTGCACGCGCATGAGCAGTCCTACCACGACGCATGTATGACGTAGGGGTTTACAGAGACTAGGGCGAGGAGGAGGAGAGTAGCCCAGAGACGCAGCATATCAGGTAAGTGTATTTATTATTACATCTTATTTTTTTATTATTTTATATATTTATTGGGGAGGGTGGAGGCAGGGAGCTAAAGGTGGGGGCATGGGGCTCAGACCTACGTTCCGTTGTGGAGTAGGAGTTTTGCCTACAATCCGCGTTTTCCACGGAACACGGAGTAGGCAAAAATCCGCAGGCTCAGCCAGCGGAACAGAGTTCTCCGCTCACCGTTAGTCCTTAGGAGTCAAAAGTTTGGGAACCACTGATGTAGAGGATTGACCTATCAGGAAAAGGTGTAAGTGTATTACTGAAAGTTTGCTCAAGAACAGATATAGCCCTATTGGAGAAAATTACCCAATCCACTTTTCTGCTACCAGTTATAATACCAAAATTGTACTGCAAGCACAGGTGGGAACTGATCAACAGGGGGGGAATGCCCCCATGCAAATGTGTTCCCTCCTCTCATTGAACATCTAGGGGTATCATCACCTTGCAGAAACTCTTTGCTTGTTGACACCACTCTGGAAATCAGACTGCTCCTTAATGGATCACAACCACCACTAGAATCTGCGCTGATCACTTGATAGCTAAGGGCGAATCTGCAATATGAGCAATGTAAATGGGTTAATATCCGAAGACATTTTAATCATATTTCGAATTTACTCCTAAATAGAAATGTATACTGATATTAGTCTGAATTAGCAGAATGCCCCAACAGAATGTTTAAGATAATCAAACGAGACCGTAGTTCTGCCTAATTGGTACTGTTCCAGCATCAATGTGGTTAGGTGAAGGTAAAGAGATGCACTCAATTAGCCTTAGAATATCTTTTATTAGATAGCCTGAATTCCAATAACAACTTCTCCAATGATTTACCAGTTGATATGTTTTGTGCTAATGTGCACTATAATTTCTGCAAATGTAAAATAAAACCAAGTACAGACGATGTGGATTCTGCATAGTTTAATGAGTTCAATACATTTCCCATTAATTCATTAACTGCAACACTTCTGTATACATTTAAATCAAGGAGTGTTGCTGAAAAGTAGAAAATACTTGTGTGGCATCCAACTAGATCCGCCACAGAATGAATCAAAGAATAATTCAGGACAATACAAATTAGAGCGCTGACCAAACTTAATTGGATGCTACACATATACAGGAGGTAAATCGCATATCACATCAAGGCTGTCGAGATTGCTCATCAATTTAAGTTCTCGCTCAAGATTTCTCCTCTCACCTGCAGGTCACAAAAATTAATCCCAACACCACCAACGGCAGCCTTCCATTCTTTTATTACAAACACCACATTGGCATCTTGGACACCAAATATGGGGGAAATCGGACTCATTACTAGCTGAGAAGACGTCAATCATAATGAATTACTGCTTTAGATGCATTACAAAGATTCCTTAATACAGATAAGGAATTGAAGGTTTTCTTGGGTGATTAAACTGTTTTTATGGTATTTTTTAGGTAAAATTGTTCTAAGGGAACCATTTTTCCCATAACATGACGATCAGAGAGAATATTTACCTTTGTGTGCTTACTAAAAATATTAACCCTCGGGTTAATGATCTAGGGTGCACAACTGTTATCTCTCATGACCCTAATATGTAATCCATTTTGTACACAAAAAGGCATCCATTAGCCTCCACCAATATGACCCATGAGCAACGTTTAGTGAATACACTTTGTGAAAAAAGGGAGACTTACAACATGTATGTGTAGCTTGCAGTGACTGTAACAGGAAAGATAAACATCAGAAACAGGAAAAAGGAGGAAAAGAATAGAAAGGAAAAAAAATATTTCTCGTGTTATGAAGATGAGTGAACTATTTCCAACAGTTTCAAAGCTATGTGTTGTGACATCAGTATATTAGGTGCACTACTACTGAGCGATAATGCTTCAAACATATGTTAGAGTGGCTGCATGGGTGCATAAGTGGGTGCTTGAGTAGCTGTGAGAGTGAGTGGCTGTATTTGTGATTGAGAGGGTCTGTCAGTGGCTGTATGGGTGAGTGAGCGGCGGTGTGAATGGCTCTATGGGTGGGTAAGTGGGCGTGTAGTATCTTTATGGGTGAGTGAGTGAGTATCTGAATGGCTGTATGAGTGAGTGACTGGATGTGTAAGTGGATGTATGGGTGAGTGAGTGGCTGTCTCAGTGGGTGTTTGGTTAAGTGAGTTTGCGTGTAATTGGCTTTATTGAAGAGTGAGTGTGTGAATGGCTGTATGGGTGACTGAGCAGATGAATGAGTGAGTGTATGGAAATGTGAATGGGTATGTAAGTGGTTCTGTGGGTGTTTGAGTGCTTGTTTGGATGGATGAGTGGCTGTACTGAGAGGCTGTATGGGTGAGTGAATGGATGTGTGAGTGACTGTAGGTAAATAAGTGGAAGTGTGAGTAGCTGTATGGGTGAGTGTATGGCTATGTGGCTGGTTGTATGAGTGGCTTTAAGGGTAAGTGAATGGTTGTTTGAGTGGCTGTATGAGTGAGGGGGTGGGTGCCTCTATGGAGGGGTGAGTAGGTGTGTGAGTACTGGTATGGGTCTTTGAATGGGTAGATGAGTGGTTGTGTGGGTGTGTGATTTGGCGTATGAGAGGTTGTATGGGGATGTAAATAGGTGTGTGAGTGGTTCTGTTGATGTCACCAGTGATGTCACTGACCATCTCATGAATGGTGTAGTATGTGAGCTCATAAGCAGTGTATTGCAGAGGTGTAAGTTTTAATTCGTTCAGGTAACTAAAACTGCTGACTTTCACTGGTTTTGTACGGGTGAAATCTGAGCCCAACTATAAATCTCCTGTAACCTTTTGTGTTTTAAGCTAATTTCTATAGTATTCTATGTCCCAACTTTAACGTCGCTGTAAACTTAGTTTTTTCCTTAAATTTCTATGTTTTTTTAAACTAATAGTTGCGTATGCAGAGTGGTTGAGAAAGGAGGTGTGGCATTGGAACACCTTTTAGCAATTCCGCTGTATGGGACGTATTGGAGGTAACAGAAGGGCTTGTTAGCCCCCAAGTACTCTCAGCAGCCCAGGGGACTTCATCCCCCAACCAGTAATGCGCCAAGAGGTGAGTTTTCAGAGTGGTGGAGAAAGGGGGCATGGCCTCCAAAGATCTCTCAGCAATTCCGCTGTTTGGGACTTACTGGAGTTAACAGGAGGGCTTATTGTACGCAGTGGTATGCTAGACCAAAGTCAGCGCATCAATGCCAAACATAGATTTGATTAACTATGTAAAACTAGGATTAGTACATAGTGCATAGACACACAATAAATTCCCTTTAGATACACAAACATTTCGCTTTAGCAACTTAGAAACAAATTGTCAAGATACTAGATTTAATGTGACGATGAGGGGGGAATGCTCTGAGAGACGCTTTGGTCAAACGCTAAAGGGAAATCACAGTAGAACAGAGTTCTTCAAACTGTGGGGCAGGCCCCCCCAGGGGGGCGCAACACCATCTCAGGGGGGGCGCGCACTCCACCCAAAAATCTTACCTTTGTTGCCTTTCACTAGAGAACTCCGGTAGAGGGGAGGGAGGGGAAATCAGGCCGACCAGCCCATGCTTTTGTCTGTTAATCACCGTCCCAGGAGGGGGTTAATTGTTAGAGCTGAAGCTTCAGCTGCAGTGGGAGGCAGGAAGTCTCCTCTGCTAAAATCGAAAGCAAAGGAAGAGACAGTCCTGTCCCTTCGCCTTCGGTTTCAGAGGAGACTCCTTGCCTCCCACTGCAGCTGAAGCATTTCAGTTCAAGCCTTGCCCGGTTCAAAATTTGTGATCAATCAAGCCTCATGTCTGCGCCACCTCACAGGCTTTCTTCATGTGCTGCTCAACACATGGAAGAAAACATTGTGATCTGGATCATTATCCGAACGGGGCACTGGCTGCAGCCCCCACGCTGATCTGGTAGTGTCTAGCCTTCCATGTAAAAGCTGGCAGGGCACCCCAGTCACTACTATGCACTAGTAGTGTAGACATTCCAGGCGACAACGGGCTGATTTTTTTTTACCGGGCTGCCTTACTAAGGCGGTCCCTGCTTCTAAACTTGAGTCGTGTTGGCCGGATGTTTTTCCCCTTACTGTTGCAATTACCAAAGGGCCTCCTGGCAGTTGATGGCACGCTCCCTCCAGCCCTCAAACACAATTTCGGTCCCAGGCTGCCGGTGTGACTCAGAGAGAAGATCATTGTCCACGGAGGCCAGTCCACTCTGCAGCAAAACCTGCAGAGTGGCTACTGTGACTGGCAGTGGAAGTTCTCTAAGAGTGCAAAACGATTGCTTAAGAAAACCTAGCACCCTAAATGAAGGCAATCCACAACACCCACGCTGCGCCAGCTTACATTTCAGGTGGTTTACTCTATATTGCATTCCTGAAGACTATTCTATTTCTTTTTACCAACTGTTATGTTTCTGTAGAGTTTTACAACAGTTAGACATGACGTGCTTATGGATACATTCAGAGACATGTTGGGAGAGAAAGAATGAAAGTACAAAATGAGAAAAGGCAGAAGACAGTATTAAGGAAAAACTTGATAGATTGAAGCATTCAGAAGACTGCTTCCCTTCCACACACCTTAGTAATGTTTAAATCATAGTCTAACATTTTTAGAATTCCATCATTTTGAACTCTAATTCACAACAAAATATGTATTAATTACTCATTCATCTAGTACTACTAACAAGCATAAGTTACACCAACAGGACTGGCGTGTTTTAGGGTATGTTGGTTCTTGTGTTGTATATCCGGCTATAGTAATTGTTCTCTGGGGTGGGAGAGATTCAGTAGGGTTAGGGTTGTGAGGGTAGTTTCAATAACAAGCTGACCAATGCTATAAAATGTGCTTTTTAGGCTAGTGCGTGGTCATGAATGATCAGATCATCTTCTGAGCAGTAAGTGCCTGCCTGTCCATGGTTACTGAGAACTGCAGTCATGCAGTGTGTTTCAGATTAGCATTGTTCCATTGCTGGTGCTTTCCAGCAGTTGTAAGATCTTCTTAGAGTTTCTTGTTGCTCAAATGGATGTAATTTCTTATATTTATATGTTTCTCCCATCTTCATTGCTTGATTTTTGCTTCCGAGAAAGTGTCACTCTCAGTCGTTGAAATGTCACTCATAATTAAACTCAAATTATGAAAATGTCACACATAGCAATCTGAAACCATGGGAGCTATGAGCTCTACCAATTTAACCCCGTCCTGGGAGGCTTAGCTCTTAGCAGAAAGTGTGACAAAGTTTCTTTTAAAAGTACACAGGCAGGCGCACAACGCCCAGAGGGCTAAAAGGGCTTCAAGTTGTGTTGTTTAAACCACCTATAAATTGCTGGTCCTGACACTAAATATGGTTATAAATAAAGAAGCATGTCTCCATTTGTAATGTGACTTTTTTTGCCTTTGTTCCCTTTTATTATCAATCATGGATCATTCAGAAAGCCATAGAACACAAGCAAAAGTGCTTTCTGTTTATATTTGAGGTTCAAAGTATGCATAGACAAGTGCTGGCAATGCATCTTTAGGAGACTGCTCATTTTTGTACTGCCTGGGACATCAAAATAATGAGTTGGCAACCCTAACCATAAAACTGGAAGTTTATTGCAAGGTCAGCACATTTATTTCCTCCACCCCGATCCCTGGTTAATGCCATTATAACAAAAGTTTAACTTATATCTGAAACCCTGCGCCGCCGTCCACAACATGCTGAGTTACTTTAAGTGTCTGGGAATGCATCCTGCATTCAGACAACTCGCTCCTCATTCTCGCCCTTCACTTTCACTCTCACCCTGCACACAAAGAGATCACAATGCCCTCACACTAATCCCAGTGCACTCACACTATTCACTATTGTTAATGCTTTCTAAAGAAGAATTGTTTCTCGTGACTGAGCTAGGGAGTGCGCGAAAACTCTGATAACACTGTCTCCCTTACAGTCCCCGTTTTGGCTGAAAAGGTCTGCAGAATATGCAGCTTTGAGAGAAACTGCTATCAAAACTCTCTTGCCTTTCAGCTCATCCTATTTATGTGAGATTGGGTTCTCAGCACTTGCGGTATTAAAGACTGAGTACCGTTTAAGACTAGATGTGGAGCACAACCTGAGGATGGCAGTAGCAAAAATCCATCCACAGATTGACCGTCTGTGGTGACAAACATGCACACCCGTCACATTTATGTTGGTGGTGTTATTATTAATCTATGTCATGTGTGGAACAAAGCATCCTAGTAAAAACAATTTGCACACATTTTATCTTGGAAAATTGTGTTTTGAACTGTATAACAAGCCTCCGTCATTTCACCACACCCACTCACAAACCTGTAGTTTACTAAACATTCTTGTTGTGTAGAACATTATTTGACGGATATGGCTTGTGATATGCACGTGGCAGTCGATTATGTAGTGTCCAAGATTCCAGAAATTTTTGTCAGGTGGTGGGGGGCCCAGCATCTAAAAAAAATTCAGCTGGGGGGCTCAACCTACAAAAGTTTGAAGACCTCTGCAGTAGAAGATTCTTTTTTTTATCACAAAAGGTTCAAAATATTTAGACCATAGAAGAAGTCAGAG
Organism: Lissotriton helveticus; assembly: GCF_964261635.1. Taxonomy (NCBI): domain Eukaryota; kingdom Metazoa; phylum Chordata; class Amphibia; order Caudata; family Salamandridae; genus Lissotriton; species Lissotriton helveticus. The sequence continues at coordinate 382,450,991 of NC_136067.1, read as the reverse complement.
GGACATCCTTGACAAGTCCTCCACTGCATTTTAGCAGATTGCACTATTAGTTGATTAAAACATGAAATGCAGCTAAATTACATATATTGTCTGGTCTGATTGGATACACTTTGAATCAAGTTCCATATGCCTCAGTAATTCCATTCACAACTGGTTCATTTCAAAAGATGCTGGCTCTGCATTGAAAAAATAAAACTACCAAACAATCACATTAATAACTTCATTTTTGGAAATTGAGCAGCTACAAAAAGTATGGGATGGATGGGACGGTAGAGGGGATAATACTGTGACTGAAAACCATAATATGATTAAAATCACAATATATGATTTAGTATGATGGAAGATGTGTCTTCATATGTCTGTGGGGAAAGCATTTAGGACTAAACAGGGTCAGAGTGGGACAGACAATAGGTCCAGGCACTAAATAACAAATGGCCTCCATAACCAAAACAAATAGCTAAGAATGTGGCCTACATTTGCAAATCAGGGTAGTTTTAAACTTGTGAAGAGAAGTTGTACAAGTGTTTCACAAGGTATGGGAGACTGCATTTATTTGTGCTTGCTGAAGGCAATGTTTGTGGCAATATAAATACTATAAACAGTAGGAACCGGCCTACCAGACCATAAAAGAGGCTCACAAATAGCCGAACAACCAGCTCACACACTGATCTGTGAGAGCAGCCCTACATGAAAAGCCGGATTACACTCTATGCCTGCCCAACCCTGGGACTAAACTTTTCCCAAATTACCTGAAACTATATTTTTTGATTCTGGGCTTTGTTATTTTATTTGAATACGCATTACAGAAGGTTAAGAATAGGCATTTAGTGATTGGTAGACTATAATATTTTACCTGGTTAAGATTACGGTAAACTCTTTGATTGGGATTGTAGAGAAGGTTGAGACAAGCCTGTGTCTTACCAGATCGGTGAGACCAGAGGAACTGATGGAAAAATGGTCTACTCCCAGCTAACCGCCAGTCTGACAGTGGTGGTGGGTAACAAGATTTTGTCATTTACATAGACAGATGCAGCTTTCGTATGTTTGAAACGTGTTAAAGATGCAGGTTATACTCTGAAATACTATTGTTCTTTGGCAGCGCTGCAACACTTTTTTGTTTCTTGTTTTCCATGTTTATCTATGCCTCCTGACCTGTTCTACTTCTGGGTTGGTATACAATTAAGTTTAGGGTTTGATCATGACCTTATGTCTAGCCCTTTGACACAATTTTTAGGGGGGTTGTTGCAAATGCTTTCCACGGGTATCTCTTAGGTCTATGTCTAATAATCCCCTATAAGATACCGAAGGTCTAATGAAGGTTATCTACAGCTGCTATCATGCATTACACACATTGGCTGTGTTCCGTGTGAAGCCAGCTGCTGGTGTTTTCACACCATTTTCTCAGTAGGGAACAAGCCTTAAAAGCCCTGATGAAAGTCTGCTGACCTGTTTTGTTCTGAAACGTGCCTGCTTGAAAGCCCTCAGCCATCCAAGCAGTTCAGAAAGAGGTACACAGGATTCCTAGAAGTCCCACCTATTCATCAAAATTGATCAAAGGAGGGCGGCCTCTACAGGAATTGTGACTTTACCTGGTAAACTCAGCTCCTCATTGCACCACTTTTTCGGCACAAAGGTCCAGCACCTTGTTGACCTTCACATTTGCTAGACTGAAAAATGTCTGAGTGGCCTATTGTGAAATCCTGTATTATGTCTTTAAAATAATTCCATTCTTGCTAGACATCAACATCATTAGTGCAGCTGTGGTAATGTGTTTGTACTGTAAACTCCATGCCTTAAGTGCGCATCCACATCACTCGGACAAAAATGACTGCTTAAAAGGCTAATTTTCAGCTGCCGACTGAGTACCAGTGTCCTGGCTTATGTGGAACAAAATTGCTTTGTCTTTTGATAGTGTCTTTTTGTTCCTGTGACTGAAATAACATAACATAACATAACAGGTTTATTTGCCAAGCGCACGTTCGCCCCAACAACAGGGCATCTTGGCGCTGAAATAACAGATGTATATTGTTACCCAACTCAATGGTACTCAAAATGGTTGGTAAAACAAGACTAACAGAGTAAGGTAAACTAACAAACATGCCTCTTTGCAGGGACACCCTCACTGAACATATCTTTAATGTATCAAGGTATTAATTCTCAATAATTCTAATGAAGCAAAATCTCTAAGACAATTGTTTTACACACCATAATCACATTCCAAAAGGTTATTATGAACACATAGTTTAAATTAATTTACAATAAAAATAACCTATTAAGCAGGCGTTCATGAAAAATACAGATCATTATTAGATGACTGAAAGCCTTACCCTTTGGACAAATTCCTCCATGGGCACTTCCTTTGGGTGAACCAACGTAAGCTAACCCAAGTGTTCCCATGTCAAAATCTTGATATGTAAACAGGTGTGCAAGACATACCGTTGCTGCTTTTTCTGATATATCAGCACTGAATTGCTAAAATCAAAAACAAAAAAATATAAGAATTCAAAATAGTATTGCAAACTAACCTTCTATGGGATATTATAATCAAGTTTATCTCACAGCATCAAATATGGCTAGAACAGAAACATAGGTGCCACAGTTCTAAAACCTAAAAGCATGACCTTGGTTCACAACTGAATAGCACTTATGGAGGAGTTTAAGTTGAAAATCATCAGTTCAGTTTTGATTATTGACTAATCTCCAACATGGAAAACAGATGTTGAGACATTGACATCCCACTGACTGATAACAGATTACAATAAATGTGTTTGCTGTATTAACAAAATTACCATTTTAGTTCTTAGTTGTTTTGCATGCAGACCACATCAGTTTGTGCTTTGAAAAGGCATAGGTATTTTTGGATTCCGACAATGAAAGAAAGCAGGACTCACTGAGTTATTTTGATCTTTTTAAAATATTTTAATAAGCAAAGGATTGGAGGTATAATGCTTAGTGCATATATCTTTAGACTTTTTTGTAATGATGTGGCAGCGGGTACAGTGCAGTAAGACTGATGAAGTGCCTGCTACTTTCTAAATGGGTACAATGTGTGTAAATCTGACCTTATCTATTAGTATAGCTACAAGCTAAGAAAATGTAGAGAAAAATATATGGAATTCTAGTCACAAATGACACAATGTGCCTAATTACTTTGATAATACTACTATTGTGAGTGCTACACAAATAAACAAAACTAAAACCACCTTTCACTAGCAAAATGATCAAGGGAAGAGTTCACATGTCAACTACAGGACTTTGTGCAAAAGAATAATGTTCTCTATGACAGACAATTGAGGTTCAGACCCGGGAGCCGAACAGAAACAGTTATCATAGATAGTAGGGGAGTATTACTTACTTCACTTGATTCTGGTACCCTATAAATCCTAATGATAACCTATTTATCAGTAGTCTCTGACAGACACAAAATCCTTCTAGAATATCTAGAAAACTGACCAGAGAACACTGGAACAACTCTTCGATGGAGCTGGTAATTTCTCTCTAACCAAAATCTACAAATCCATATGGGTGTCTGTACTCCTTCAATTAAGAATATAAAGTGGGGGTTACCCAAGGGCTCACTTTAGTATAGTCCACTCTTTAACATCTGTATGAGACTCCAAGTGCACATTACCTCCTTTCTACAACACTCATTTCCAAATGAAGGCAGATGACAACAGCACAAGCAAACTAATCAACAACACAGAATGACAAAAATACATGTACTGGATGGAGAAGCACTCCCATAATTGAACAGTCTGAAAGTTGAAATACAACGGCAGACACTCTAGGTGACAATAACCCATTGTGTGCCAAAAAAGTACTAGGACTCCCCTAATTAAAGCCCATTCAGTAAAAAATAAAATCTTGGTACTGGTTTGACAATTACCTCTTCTTTGTAAACGAATCGCAACAGTTGATAAAAATACCAACCACCAGATCACGTTACTAAGAGAGACATTTCTCCTCCAACTGAAAGACAGCATAGAACTTAGCAGAGTTCTGTAGTCAAGACTAGATTAATGAAATATACTCTGGGCTGGAGCACCCACAAATGAGTTCTAAATGCTGCAGAGACTGCAGACTGAAGCAGCAAGACTTTGTCCAGATCTAAACAAATGATCACACATTACCCGAGTACTCTATATCATTTCATGTCAGTAGCACACAGAACCAAGTTCAAACACCAGTACTTAGTGGGTATAAGTAGAAACTACCTGCAAGAAATAACACGGCATAACTCCCAGTTAATACTTATGTTCAAGTAGGGCAAATTTGACTGTACAAAAGATGTGTAAACTGAAAACTCAAGGAGGCAGAACAATCTTGTTCATCTGGTGCCCGGGTGAAATTTAAACATATGGGGCCCGATGTAGGTAATCCCGGATTACCGATTCTTAAATACCGAATCATACCGATTCGGTATTTAAGAACTGGCAATCGGGATGTAGGTAATTTTACCGAATTAATTACCGAATCGGTATGATTCGGTAATTAATGAATCGGTATTTACCGATTCGGTAATTGCCATTGATTCCTATGGGCCTTGAGGCCCATAGGAATCAATGTCAATTACCGAATCGGTAAATACCGATTCGGTAAAAATACAGAATTTGCAAGGGGGACAGGGTGTCACTTTGACACCCTGTTGCACCCCTGATTCTGGCTTGTGTGCCCTGTGGCATACATACATGCCCTTAGGGCATGTATGTGTGCCACATGGCACAGGTGTAGATGCACAGATGTGCATGTACACAGGAATTCGTTATTTACCATGACATAGTATGTCATGGTAAATAACGAATTCTTAAGGGCCGGTGGCACTGTTTTCAGTGCCACCTACATCACAAATGTGAGATTCGGTATATTTACCGATTCGGTAATTTACAGAATCTGTAAATTTACCGATTCTGTAAATATACCGAATCGGAAAATTTAAGGCCCCCTACATCTCAGTCCCCAAATACAGGTCGGTAACGGGCGAAATCGTCCGTTACCGACCAGTATTTGGTGACCTACATCTGGCCCATTGTATTTTAATTGCTAAGCTGTAGTTACTCATAGCAGCATGTTTCCCATCTCATGTTAACTTTGCGTACTGGATATGCCAATCTATGGCAAAATGTGAAGCGTCTTGGCACCGAGGTGAGGTTTTCAGATTTTAGCTTGTTCAGAACCCTCTTTAATGATCCCACCCCTGAACCTGCCTGAGTCTTAGCTAGGATTCAGACATGCGACTGATTCTGGAAACTCCTGTAATGGGGTATATATGTGATTTCTGCCTCGCCTGGGCAGCTCCTCTCCACTGCAGATGTTGCGGATCCTCTTGCTGTTTTTCTCTTTGACCCATGGATTCTTTTTGTATAAGAATACCTCCATTTTCAAACAAAAGATTGAAGCCGGAGTTTTCTTCAACATCTAGAATCACTGGATCCTATTCACAAAAGGAAATTTGGTCATAAACGTATGTTTACAACTGAATTTCCCTTACTTACAACTATCAGGAATTGACAAAGGGATTCCTAACAGATGAAAGCCAATTTGTATGCACAGAGATCTCTGCCACAGGTATGGAATCCTGCACACCTGTTAAACTCTTTTCAGAGGTGGGAATTGGGAGTTCTCCTTTCCACCACCGAAGGGGTAGGAGATTTACTCCAACCGAGAGCCAGTATAAATTCTAACGGATCACCACCAGATTTGCTGGGACTGTCAAGGAAAGGGTTTCCTTATACTTTACCAAAGGGAGATCTCGGCTCAGATTTCCCTATGGTAAAGTATAGGAGAACGTAAAAACGTTTGCTGGACTTGAAAACAACTACTAAAAATAGTTTTACATTAAATATTATTGTAAATTAATTATTATTTTATATATAAATATGATCTATTTATTTTCAATGCATATCAAAATATAAAATACTACAGCACAGTATTAGATACTTTTTTTAATTTGCATACATTAAATTAATTAAAAAAATTAAAAACCTTACTAAAGTAAAATATATATTATATATTAATTATTACAAGTGATGTGCAAAATTGAATAAAAATAATTGAATTATATTTTAATAAAAATGTATGTTACATTACTTTTTGACTGCTGAAACGTTATTAATATAGGTTAAAAGAAAACAAAACCTATGTTTTACTTTCAGATATTTTTGTGACAATTATTTATATTTTTTAAGCATTTTAAATAATTTAATTTCACATTGTTTGTTATGGGGTTTTACTTTAAGTCCCTGTTTCCATTAATTTCTATGGGAAGGGGTTGCAGTGCCAGTAGTTGGCAATGTGTGATGCTAAACTTTCTCCAGCTCTAAGCTGGAGTATATTCAATACTGTTTTGGGTAATTTTTTACGGCAGTTACTTAGAATAGCAGTTTGTGAGCAGGAACAGGCTTAATTTTTTCTGGTAGGGTGAAAGTCTTTCCTTAAGCCCCTCCCAGGGATTCACTTACCCTCACGTTACTCCTCCCTAAACCCTACTCATTTTGTATTAAGTATGTCTCATTTTTCAACCACTCCCCCTGATTCCCCCCACATTTGCTGCTAAATGTAGGATGGACAAGGGGGAGTTAGACTCTTCTTATAGAAAATATAGAGGTGGAGACTTACACTCATAGCTGTGACAATCATTTTGTAATACTTTGGTAGTACTACTTTAGTATTATTAAACAGACTACAAAATGCAGTTTGTGAATGGGTCCCAAGGACTTCCCTTTCCACATCCCGCCAGAAATCCAGAACAAGACCATCTACTTTTCTCCAGGATGCTAATGACTATTGCTACAGTGAAAATGAGGGCGATAAGGGACATCCTTCCTTGGTAACCCTGTTACTAGGAAAGGGTTAAGAGCAGATATCATTTAATTTAACCTACATCCATTATTTGTTAGACAGAATGTGTATGTAAGCGATAAATCTAGGGCCGAGGATACATTTCTCAAGATTTGATAAATTAACTCCTATCTCACCAAATTAAGCACCTTTTAGAAATTGGTTATAACCAATGCACTGAGCCCAGCAGAATCTTGCGCTCCAGCCAGGGTATTTGTACCAGTCTTATACAATGCCAGATGCCTCGGCTAGACATTAATCAGCACTGGCCAGAATGCACTGAAGAGGTAATCACCTGTGTCAACGTGTTCACTAGGATTTCTGCCAAGATTCTGGTTTTTACTTTAATCAGGGATATGTTTTGGCACAAATATCACCTTTTAGGTGCTTGTCTCGGGTTTCAAATTTACTGAAATAGTCGCACCTCGAGATCCTTGGGAGCATACTGGAAAGAATTAATCTCTTCGTACATATTCATAATGTGGGGACTCAGGACGACAACATGTTTTTTCAAAAACTTCACTGAGTGTCAACTAGGTTCTGGCATTTTGCCAGACTTAATGAAGCAAAGTGTGTCTGCGATCTCCTCCTCCAACAGAAGGAGGAGATCAAGGGCCTCAAGGGCCTGCTTGCAAAGTAGTTGTTGTGTCCGAGGTGCTGGTTCAAGTGTTCAATCCCAATTGTTAGTTTCTGCAACCAGCCTGAAGGCATTTCCCAAATTGCAACTCAGTATAAAGGCTTCCTTGATTTGCATCAGACCTTTTACACACGTCTGAGATACCAACCATAATGCTCAGGCCATATATAGATATAGATTCTTCAGCTGTAATTTGACCACTTAAAGTGTATTCGATAATTGGGGGGTTTTATCCATAATGTAATTCTCCAAGTAAAAAATCAGTTTTTTTTAAATAGCAATGGAATTTTCCCTTTCACATTCTCTAGCTCATCAATGAAATATGCTTTTGCCTTCCCTTGGATGACATCTTAATAAACTTCCTATATTACACTGAGGGATTCACCGGAATTAAACCTAATCTTTAAATATTCTTTAGTTTCTTCACATAAGAATGTAGAAAACTCATCATCCACCAGCCACAGAGCATTTAGTCTCCGAAGCCTTGTCTTGCTTCATTCACAGCCTACAGACATCTTAATATGGAGTGGTATGAGACCCTATTTGGGAGGGCACATTAGCCCTGCGTCCACATTAAGTGTGTGGGCCGGACAAGGGCTCCACTTGCGGGGGATTTCCCGCACAGGTGGAGAGTCTTGGAAGACCTTTCTGCTTAATGTGGAAGCCAAAAAGTATGCACTTCCGCACACAACATTCATGGCGATACATGCCGGCACGCGTATGGGTGAGTGCCCCCCATGTAATACGTGACGACTATTGGATCTTGTGGTTCTCCTATCAACACATTATACATCTCTCTGTGCACACGACTGGTGCCCCTAACCTATTGCGTCTCCATCGCCTGTCTCACCCTGGGTTGGAGCCTCTGCCCCCCCCACCCTCAAGTGATCTGTTCATACATGCTATTTGTTCTTTACAATTGGTGGCCTTCTCTGAGCTGCTCCCCTTCCCCCCCACCCACATATGACTTGACTCCTCATTTCTTCCGTGCAGTCTCGTGAGCTTGTTTACTTTGTTATGGCGTTTTGCTGGGTATAACTGTGTTTATTATTGTAATTCTCAATACAGGCACGTTTGTGCCACTGGTTATATTGGTTTTCTCCTGGGAAGTATGTAACAGGTGTTTCACTCTATGCATAAAATCTAATAAACACATTTAAAAAAAGACTGTGTGTGGTCGGAACAAAGACATTCTTGATTCTGGAAAACAATTGGTAGGTTGCTGACTAAAATGCAAAAGATTTTCCTTGAGGGTAGAGTATTCCTCCCACACAGGACTAACTTAGAACCCAAGCAGCCCTGACAAAAAGGTTCAAATCAGCCCTCCTGTCTGCCTCCTCCCTATTCTCCCCATTTCTCTTTCCTATCTCACATCTAAAGCACCTGCTATGCCTGCTGAAATTACCTGAAAAGCTGAAGAAAGTGTTAGAGGCACCAGCACCAACCATCTGCCCTCACAAAGCGACCTCCAAAGGCTCCAGTCCACTGAGGAAATGGCCGGTGGAATAAACAGGCAGACCGGGCTTGGTCACACTCCACATAGGCCCCAAGACATCATTTGATCAAGGAGCATATCGGGACAGCAAATACCAGTCCAGTGAGTACAAATGAAACATATCTTTTCTGAATGAAGATGCAGTACCGTAAGTTGTTACAAGAGGTCCCTTAAGTCAATCATATGATCTTCCTGTAATCTGGCGGCTGCACCCTATGCAATTACCCGAGGTCCACAAGAATCAAACATCGCCCCTTCAATAATTGAATACCAGTGAATTATGAAGAGAGTAGATGCCCTTGAATGGCAAAAAACTGTCCCTTTTGCAAGTCTATCGACTTTTGCTCATGTTCTATGTTCCAACTCAATAAATGCCAAGCTCTGCTCCCACCTTTAAACGTCTTTTAGGTTCACCACATACAATGCAACATTCAACTAACTCCTAATCTTTTTCATTTGTATCGCTTACCTCGACTAATGTGTTCTGTTCAGGAAAGGGCTTCCGTCCCAGCTTCCATACTGTTTTTGCCCAAAATGTTGTTTTATCAGGGATTTGTTTTTCTAGAACAGCTTTGACAATGAACATAACATTGCTGATCTATCACTGAACACTGCCTAACAAGCCACTCTTATTGACTTTGCCAAAGCTTTTTTTTTTGTGCACAGTGAGGAGACAAAGTCTTGCAAAGCACAGCTTTTCGGTCTGGCATTAGCCAAGGCCTCTTGGTTTTAATAAATTATATGTAAACTATATTTATTTCAGCAGTCCTCTTCACCTATTGCATAAAACAAGGGGCAAATGGCCAGCCCATTTCAGCCATTAGCAACCCTTCACTGAAAGAGACGGCATTCTGCCCTTTCACAAGGCATTTCCCGTGAGTACCAGAGTCCACCATGCCAATGTGTACTTTTTGAGGCAAAAAAAATACTTTTACTTTTAGTCAAAGCTTTTTTCAAAGACTGACCAGGGCCTGGCAGCTTTGCTAACAACAAAGTTTTATGACAAAGCAAAGTATAAATTAACAAAGCAAAAGGCTGGCATTCCATGGAACACCTATTGGCTTTACCAGGACTACAGGCCTCAGATAATTTCATCCTTTTGTTCTCTTTTAGTTTGTTATTTGCAAGGAGGCCAGAACTTGCAGTGCATGCTTTTTTCTAATTTATGCTCATGCTTTTTTGTAGACCATGCCACTAGGTACTGGCACGAAATTGAAAAGTAGCGCTTTGAATATTAGTTATTCAAAAGTTATACTCTGACATGCTGGTTTCTTTGAAAAACAATAAACCAAGAAATTGAACTGAGACATAACAATACAAAAGTATATGCAAATCTAAGCAAGCATTGGCAACGCCAATAAATCTCGCCTTTGGAACCTTATAAATGTTTAGCCATGCAGCACATTATCCTGGGTGCTACAACATCTACTGTTATTCCACGTGCCACTGGTGAACAGTCACACACACCCCGAAGGTCGGGCTTTCGTGCTGTTTAATGAACACTAGGAATGCAATTCATGCCCTGATAGGGCAAGTCTACAATGTAAAGGAATTTAAACGATGAATAAAAAGAATGTATTCAAATAATGACTTCACTAACTGCACCAGTCGGTCATGCATAAAAAACAAACCTATATTGATTAATATCAGGAGCGACATTATGCGTGTTACTGTTATTGCTTCAGTCGGAAATGTGCAAGTAAATGCAGGAAGAATTGTTCTTATTCTTTGTAGTATCAACACGCTTACTGTAAACTTGCACTGTGTTTAATAGTCATTATAAACCAGGTTTTACTATGTGCAGTGCTAGATGGAGCTTAAAGGCACTCTTTTCATCGTATAGTGTGCCACGGAAGAGTACTCAATGAATTAATCAGATTACCCAATGAGTCAAAAAACCTAAAATAATTAAATGAAAAAGGTCTGATAATCATCAACTACCTTCCAGTGAAGTGGGTGATATTTACACTCAGTATGACGGTGGTTTACACCACTTGTGCACTAGACACAATTACACAATTACACCAACAAGCAGCTCAAAGGTGAAGATTTATTCTGAAGGATCCCTTGATATTCAGATTCCAAGTGCGCCGTTGGGTTTTAGCAGCAATGGTGAATTTCGCAAAGCAAAGCCGGTGCTATGGAATACCAGCATTGCCGAGTTCTGCCTGGGAGTTCAAACACCAGCTAACTGCTTTCATCTCCCTAGAGATGTCCGAGTGGCCTCACTGGGCTCAACTTGTCCACATACGCTGTGATCCAATCTGTGGCACTCACTTTAAGATGTTAAGTTATCCTGGACTTAAACAAAGTAAACATAAATCGGTTATGATGGTAGGGGTGGTTGGTAAACTGAAGCTGGACCATAGTAGTTGAATAAAGAGTCAGTGGTCAGGCCGGTAGCAGGGGTGGGATGATGATCATAACTGACTACCCTAGGGTCTGCTCTGGGAAAGATGGGGGCTGTGAATCTGCTACATCGAGCCCTTCTGAGAGGCCACAGGTTAGCTTTTCGGATATTAGGGGAGAGGAGGGCTGAACAATAACTCTCTCCACTTTGGCTTGTTGGCTTTGCCAATGGTATTTAGCCAAACTACACAGCATCACTGATGCTGTACACTGCGGCTAAAGTTACCTCCCCCAAAAAACAAAACCTTTGACGTAGCGACCCACGTCATTTTGTAGGAACGCACACCACACATGCATGCACCTACAAAATGACGCACACCCCCCTTTCAAAAAAAATATATATCGATGCATGTTGGATAAAAGACACAAAATTGTTTTTAAAAATAGAATTTGCAATGCAATAGGTCTCGCATTTGTTAGATAGTGCTGATGACTTTGAAAATAACAATGTTTTTAATTTTTTTTTACAGTGGAGTTATTATATTTGCATAGCACTATTGCCAATGGTATAAAAACGCCAAAGTAAAAAACATCGTCATTTTCAATGCCAACACCTCTAACTTTAACAAATGCGAGCCTATTGCATTAGAAATGCAATTGAACTCGCATTTGTTGGAGTTGAGGTTTTTGGCATTTTAAATGCCAATGTTTTTTAACTAGCTGTGTTGCAGGGTGCAGTGCCATATGTGCCCAAAAGAGGTCCCATTGGACCTCTTTTGGCCACATATAGTACTGCACCGTGTAAAGTTGGAGTTATTGGAATGGGACCTCTTTTGGCTACATATGGTACTGCACCCTGACTGAAGATAGTGTAAATCCACCCTACCCATAATGCATTGCATGCAAGACAGTACCACAAGCACATTCAAATAGCTATGTCCATATTTACAATTAGTACCTTTGAAATGTGACAAAATAAGTATTATATTAATTCTGGATTAGGGTGCACTCTGTGTGGAGCTGATGAAGGGAAATTTACAGAAGGCCTCATATAAATGTGAGATGTGCTAGTGAGTAGAGTAACTACTGCCAGCCTTGCTTAGGATCAAGCGTGTGTCATGCCTAAAGCCCTATAAGAAAACGGTGCTCTTAGGCTGTAATTAAACCTAGGGAGTAACAACACATGCAACAGGGGGTGTCCTCATGGATGATTACAAGAGGAGACAAGGCGGTACTAAGGGGGGACTACTAAGCCTATTCACCAAAGAAACGCCACCATTTACAAAGGAAAGAGACGGGAGCCAATTAAAAAGTTGGGTGGAGCCTTCTGCCCATATCCTGAATATAGCAAGTCTCAAAAAGACAGCACAAGCGCTGTCTAGGCGAGACTTAAAAAGTGATTAAAGTGAGCCATATCCTGCATAAAGCATGTCTCGAAGAGACAGCACAAGTGCTGCCTAGGCGAGACTTAAAAAGTGAGTAAAGTGAGCTGTGGCCTGTGGGAAGAAACAGAAGCAAAGGTGGGTGGGTGGGTGGGAGGGAGGGAGGGAGCAGAAGGGAAGCAATGCGGGGTCTGTATCCAAACAGGATAACATGGAAGCAACAAGTGGAGGTTTTTGCGGTGAGCTCAGAGGCAACACAGGGAAGGGTGGGGAGATCAATGTGAAACCAACATGAGGCTGGGTGAAGGGAAGGATACTAAAGCAACATGGAGGATCCGGGTTGGAGTCTGGTTATCTGCTCTCCCTGTGCTTAACTCCTTCGACGCTCATGACGAGCCCAGCTCGTCATGGAGTTTCCATTGATTTCAATGGAAATTACATTGAAGATCCAAAATAGCCTTAGCATCCAAGTGGTTAAGTAATTTGCCATGAATCACAGAATTTTAGGCCGACACTGTAACATCCAGAGCTGCCGTCTTTGGAACTGGGAAATCTGTTTTGAATCTCAGGTAATATTATGCTGTTCAAGAGCAGCCATTTTTATTACAAAAACAGACACAAACAGCGGGAACTTTACGCAAGTAACTTGATGAAAACTACTAATGATCCCACTTGCCTTATTTTCCTCCTATATATACTTATGTGTAGTGTTTAGTGGAGTGCTGTGAGTAAACTAATTTCTCTTTTTAAAGTCTAAGTACTGGATGGGCATTCATAATTGTTGTTCTATTGCGTTGCTCTGAGTCTCCATTACAGCCCCACCCCTTACCTGTACACCTCCCCTCAGAAAGCCGAGGATCACTCTGCCATGCTACCTTGAGAACCAAGTACTAAAAGGTTTTCTAGGTGTTCAGTTATCATGCCGACAGTAGGCCAGTCCTAAAAAGAGGTAGGAGACTCCTGAATATCACAGTTTGGGTCCAGTAAACAATGACTGCCCTCTAAAACCAGTTCTGACATACGCTGAAATGCTCTCAAACATAGGAAGCACAAGTGTTTTAAGGGTGAGCTTGAATGAAACAATTTAAAGTAATTCTTCAGACCTTATCACAGGAGTTACTGAAACTTCCAGTTTTTTTAACCAATCGCCTGACGTATGAACCCAACAAAATCAAGTGGACTTAAAATTATGGATGTTTTGTTACATGAAAACAACGTATCTTAACTTTTTACTCTGGTCACGTCATGTTACTTACTAGATTTAGGTACAAAGCAGCGTCCAGCATGTGAACAAAAGTCCATGCCCAGTGAACTTCTGGTTGATTGCCAATGGTTTTGTTATGCTGGTCACATGCTGCATGGAAACATCATGCAACGATCTATACTGGTGTAAAATCTTGTGTGTCAGTGTTCATGAAAAAAGAATTGTCCAGGTTGCCAGCAAGTTCTGAAGCTCCAGGTATACACCATCCTTCAAGTTCTCGCTTTAAAAAACAAAACGCCTGCTGGGATTTGCAGTCCCTCACATGGCATCCGGAGAGTGGCATGTCAGATTTAATTGAGTAAATCTTCTACTTTGTGCTAGAGAATAAATTGCAGAGCCAAATGCTGCCAACTCCCACACAGTCTCTCCCACACCCAAATCCCTATCACTCTTAGGCTAGACTAAGTGGACATATATTCAGGTAAGTGGCTTTAAAAGAGGACATTGGGCGCATGTCAGAGATGCACTATTGCCGAGAACACCTGAACAGAATGTGCTGCATACATGCCACACTGTCTTGGGGTGACACTCCATCAGTCTCCCATTCACTACCGGAGTATGATACAATCATTCAACAGACCAGGCTTCAATGGCAGTACTGTATTACATTTCTGCAGGCTCCCAGCCACATACAGCCCCACACACATTCAACAACCTATCATTCTTGCATCTACAACTAACAGGGTCTAGCCACCTTGCAGTGCTCGACATGTGAATACAGGAGTGCAATCACTCACTATCCCATAGTACATGTTTGCTTCCGAAAGGTGTCAGTACTCTTCCATTACAAGTACTTTAAGCAGTGATAGTACCCTCCCTTTCAAATTACAGAAGTGCAGGTACTCAATGCTATTTAAAGCAATGCCACTGTAGGATTTTAACCTGGGTCTTTGCTGCTTTTCTACGTTTGTACCAAAGATAAACTAGAAACTCGGGGGCTCACTAATGAAACAAAGGATTTTTGGGTCAACATTATTAGAGCGTCCTCCCCTCCAATACATCAAGTAAACATGGTAGACTATTGACGCGTCCATTTTTTTGGCTGCAAAGTCACTAAAGTCAAAGTGAAAGTTCTACTGACAGATGGTGCTGCCACCAATAACCTATGTTGTGGTTAGAGGAGTCAGATGGCTCATTGAATTCCCTCTTATTCTGGCCTTCAGAACAGCATTCTGAAGAAGGGAGCGCAGGGTGGGTGTTTTCCATTTCCCTGTGAGGTGTGGCATTAGTCCTGGTAAATAGGTTTCCTAAATCTCATGAATTTGCTCACGCAGCTGCGGGAATAACATCCATTTCCTATTTAAGCCCCTGGCCACTGTTTGCCCTGATGTGCCCTTTCCACCCACCCTAGGGTGTGGTTCCATGGTCTCATCTGGGCTTACCTCAAACAAGAGTCCTAACAAAGACCATCGCCAGGCATGACACAATGGTTGTGGGGTTCTGTATACTAAACCAATGGCTGATCATGAGCGGTTTCTTGTTGGTCTTTTTGCGGATGGTCATGGTATTGCTGGCAGGTCCTGGCTGCAGCGTCAGCTCCGGCTCCTTTGCTGCTATGTACTTCAACTCTTTTCTTCCTCCTCCTTCTCCTCCTCCCACCCTGCCGCGGCTGCTACTAACACCACGTCTGCACTAGCAGTAACACTCTCATTCCTACCAAGCCGTTCCTCTTCCACCCACCACCAGGAGCAGTTGGGGAGTCAAAGCCGCAAATCAAACCAGGAGGGGCTTGTACAGGCCACAAGAAAGTGAAACAAGGAAACTTGTAGCATGCAATGTTTCACATGATCAAACACACATTTTAGTTGTCACCAGCTTTGTCCAATCACACAATGCTAACTATTTCTAACCAATAGAGTTGTTTCATTCTTTGACATGTCAGAACTTGCATATTAACATAAGTGTTAGTGGTAAATGTGGCTCATGTGTCCCTGTGCCAACTTGTTAATATTTCAAGTACGTAGTTTATGTAATCATATATCCCTGATTTCCAAAGACCACCATACCACTGTAGTGTTATATCTAGAAACTCTTTTTATGCCTCTCGCGTTGGGAGGGATTTACAGCGCTGATTACAATGGCACTTGGAGCAAGTAAAAACATGTGTGCTCCTGATTGAAGATCACTAAAAACAAGCAGCGATGGGCGGGAGATGGTGGGGGGACGGCACGGGGAGATTATAAAACAAGCATTTGCAATGCAATAGCTCTCACATTCACGCAAGTTTGAGATATTGGCATTGTAAATGACAATGCTTTTGATTTATGTTTTGGTTTATTACAATGGCAATAGCTTAAACTCGCATGAATGTTAGACCTATTGCATTGCAAACGCTTGTCTGGTGAAACTGTAGGTAGTTTTCCCAGTCAGAACATATTCAAACCTGAGTACAGAGTTACAATCAGTTCAGAGACCGAAGACAGGCATGTGCTGTCGATGTTGTAGGTAGTGTCGGGGTGATGAGGGTTAGGATTAAGTCTGGGCCCGTTTATATATATCTATATTAAAGATTAACAGCTCTGTGTACTGCCAAGGAGAGGAAGTTATCGTAAAGCGAGAGACGTTCTGCAGAGCGTACTACGCCGGGATGGACCGAACCTCTTCTTGCATAATCCACTCAATATTAGAGGATCCCTTCCTTCCTTCTGAAATTCTTCCCAGGCTTCAGCTCGTGTGAGTTGTTGAAAAGGTTCCAGCTGGGAGTGGGCTGGTTGGCATGACAGCTGCTGCTCATGCAGCAAATGTATCCTTTGCCGAACCCCAAGGGCACTTTTTTTTACAACAATAAACAAGGTGTAAAGCGGAAAGGAAAATGCAGAGACCTCAACAAAACGCCAGAGCACTTTCAGTTAAAACAAAACAGGCGAGCAATGCATTTTGTAAATATTACGCGTACTGCAATTGCAAATAAAACAAGATAAATTTGACAAAACCGGGTGCCGTACTGAAATATAAAGCACGGCGCCACTGTTGAAAAGATAAAAGTGGGCGCGGGGCACGGGCTGCTGCAATTGTTTAAGGGCTGCCTGCATGTTTTACAGTGCAACAATGAAAGCTGACGTGCTGAATCAGGCGCGGTTGCCATTGTTTAACACAGCGCACACTGAGGATCGCCTTAAAACCATCTTTATGCAAAAATGCACAGCGCTTTAAAGAAAGATGGTACGCCATCCTCAACAAATGCTCGTTAGACTTAATCCTCCTGATAGTAGAAGAGCTGTTGAGCATTTTGGACGAGTTGTCAAAAGAAATAGTTACAGTAACAACAGAACTTACCAAATCCATGTCAACCGAAGATTGGTCAAAAGTCCTAGAGGACATAAACACACAGTTGACAAGACATTCCCAGGAAGTAAACAAACACAAAATAAGAATATTCCGTAGAGATACGGTAGATTATAAACTGGGGGAAGTATATACATGGGCGGAGGTGTATGCCCGGCGGCGCCAGACTAGACCAGACAAACAACAAACCGACACCTCGTCGTCAGGGAGTGACACGTCATATAAACCCAGAGAAGGATCACAGAGACAAAGAGTAGAGAAGCAGCAAACTATGGGCCAGCAACAGACAACTGAACAAACACAAGCGAGTGTGGAGCCTTTTTTAGAAGTAAGCCCCTTAGAAAGGGCAGACCCAGGAGAAGCCACAAAAAAAGCACCAAATACCAGGAGCACAGATCTGAAGACCTCCAGCCTGACCACTGATGTAACGGACATTCAGACCGAGATCGGGAACCTGCGTTCTTCCCGGGATGTGCTGGCCCGTCGTCTGGAGGACTATGAAAACAGGGCCCGTCGCAACAACGTGCGCATTATTGGGGTCCCTGAAAATCCCGAGGCTTCTGCAACCGACCTCCTGGTGGAAGATCTGATCACCAATTATCTTGCTCCCGCCGGACTCACTAAGTTCTTTGCGGTCGAACGCGCACATCGAATCCCTGGCGGAAAAGGTCCAGCCGGGTGCCCCCCCCCCCCCCCCCCCCCCCCCCGAGACCTATCGTTGCTAAACTATTCCACTTCAGGGATAGAGATGCCATCCTGCAAGCCTCTCGGGACAAGGTCCCTGTGAAGTTTGAGAATGCCACCGTGAACTTTTACCCGGACTTTACCCCGTTCGTTCAGAGGCAGAGAATGGGATTCCAGGGAGTCAAGAGACGGCTACGGGACTTGGGCCTTAAGTACGCCATGCTGTTCCCAACCAGACTTCGTATTGAGTATGGGGAACGAACGTTTTTCTTCGATCGCCCGGACAGTGTCAGTGACTGGCTTGATTCTATGCCAAAAAAGGATGATCGTACTGAGCACCCCGGCGGAGCCGACGGTGGCTTGCCGGAGCAGGAGTGACTGGTGGATCCCGACGTCTGAACTTTTCAACTTCTCCTGCTGAGTTTGGACAATGATTCTTTAGTTCTTCCTTCATATTGGCCTGAGGGTGGCGGGGATGAAGGGGTCTCTTCCTCCTCTGGGGTTCTTTGTGTAGATTAGTTTCTTGATGGGGCGACAGGCACACTGCAAGTTGGGGTGGATTTTGAGTCTAACGCAGGGGTGTAGGGGGGGGGGTGTTGTAACGGGTTTCAGTTGGGCGGATGGGGGGGTGTGTGTGTGGTTGTTTTAGTTCACAAGGCATTCAACTGTTTTCTTTAACTGTCTCTGTCTTTGGGTTCTGTGTCTGGGGCGCTCTGCTTCTTCTTGGGGATGGGGGGTGGTGAGTTGAGAATACTATCATGGAATGTTAATGGGTTGGGAGACAGGATTAAGCAAGGGGTAGTGTTGCAGTTCCTTAGGCGCCATTCACCCGATGTAGTTCTTCTACAGGAGACGCATCTTATAGGGAATACGTGTCGAGCCATGAACAGACGTGGATACCGCCTAGTTGCTCACTCCGGTTTCACCTCTGGTTCCAGGGGGGTTGGCATTCTTACTCGGTCTTCTCTCCCCCTCGAAATTGATGAAGTTATACTTGATGATAGAGGGCGCTATGCTGCGCTCACGGGTAGATGGGAAGGGAAGACACTGTCCATACTTTCGGTATATATCCCCCCTGGCCTTCAGGCCTCCACGTATGCCGACTTGGGTGGGGTCCTACTGGGGTTGCCTGAGGGCCTTCTCATCCTCGGAGGGGATTTTAACTCCGTTGTCTCTGGTACATCTGATGGTTTTCCCCCCAGGGACTTGGCTAGATCCCATATGTGGTTGAGTGACTTCCTTGATACTTTTGGGCTCGTCGATAGCTGGCGGTTGTTGCACCCTACACAGCTTCAGTACACCTTCCACTCTGGGGCACATGGTAGTCTTTCTAGGTTAGACTATTTTCTAATGCCATCGGCTCAATCCTCCTCCATCAATGAGGTTCGCCATTTTCCCAGGGGTATTTCTGATCACTCCCCCTTGTGGCTTCGGCTTGCGATGGGTGCGGGCAATGCGGGCAGAGTGGCTCCTATTAACCCCCGGTACTTTCGTGACCCAAAAACCCGTTCTGAACTTGTTAAAGCCATGGATCACTACTTTAATGACAATGTGGGGTCTGTTTCTTCTTCTGTATCTTCGTGGGAAGCTTTTAAGACTGTCATTCGTGGGCATTCTCTTTCACTGATTGTCGCTTGCAAAAAGGCTAAAAATTAGGAGCTTGTGCGCCTGGAAACTGAGATAACTGCACTAGATAGTGACCTTGATACAGGAGCAACACGTTTAAAAATGCATTCCCTCAGTCTGAAGCAGGCCGATTACAGGTCCGTCGTCACTGATGCGGCTAAGGTGATGAACAGGGAGCAACAGGGCAGGATGTATGATGTGGGTGACAAGGCCGGTAAATTGATTGCTTGGCTTGACAAAAAGGAAAGGGCGAATTGTGTTGTCCGAGTGATTGAGAGGCTGGATGGTGAGTGTGTCACTGACCCTGTTGGGATTGTTGAGTGTTTTGTTGACCACTTTCAAACGGTGTATGCCTCTGTCTGCGACAAGGACGAGGAAGACTCCCGGTTGTTGCTTCGTGACACTGCGTTGCCCTGCCTTTGCGACGATGACAGAGACCTCATGGATGCACCCCTCACGGTGGATGAAGTAGCGGAGTGTCAGGTTTCCCGGGATGCGGCGTGACACCCAGGGAGTGACTGTCGGGTCAAAACGCCGATCGCCGCATTAGGAGAGATCAGGAGACCACAAGGTCCAGAATGCCTAGCGCGACCCGCGCGCACACGGAAATGCGTACATAAGACGCATCAATCCCCGGGCTCAGTGTCGGATATTTTGAATACTTGCCGGCAGGCTGTTTGGGAGTGTCTAGCTGTTCAGAGGATTCCAGAGACACCGAACGGAGTAGCGGAACAAGAAGCGGTCCGCTTTTCAGGTATCACAGACACGTCATAGGAAACGAGTGGCTGCTCGTTCAACAACCGGGATTTGGAGTCCGGGTGGAGTGTTTGTTTCTACGCTCCCTGGACGGACTGGAACAGAGACGCGCACCGAGGGATGTGTTTTCGCGTCTCTGTTTTGGGACTTGGTTTGGGAATTGCTTACAGCAGCTGACCCCTCGGTAGAGCGCCCGGCTGGGTGTTCCTGAGACGAGAGTCAGATAACCGCGTTTAGACACAATTGCTTACAGCAGCTGACCCCTCGGTAGAGCGCCCGGCTGGGTGTTCCTGAGACGAGAGTCAGATAACCGCGCTTGGACGCAACAGTTGTTTATACCCCATCAGTCGTCCTCGAACGGCATTGTCGGCCGTTGTTTAGCACAGTGTCCTCTGTTGGAAGAATACCGGGCCCGGTATTCATGCAGAGGACGGTTGATACCTGGCCCTAGAGAGAGAAGGGCAAACGACTGATGGGTATCGTATAATTACTTTCTTTAGTGAGACAATACTTCGCATGTATCTTGAGTTCTTTCTACCTATGTGTACTTGTGGTCATTAAACAAGAACATAGCACTATTCCGTTACCTTGTTGAGTTTCTTATTCCTGTCTCGATCCCGAGAAACAGGGAGGTGACATAATATCCGACCCCATACCATACTAACCTCTCCCGATCGAGGATAGACGACCATGGCCACCCTGGATGACGTGGTGGAGGCTCTTGCGGCCGTTCAGGTCGAGTTAACGGCGTCAAGGCAAGAGACAGCGGACCTCAAGGCTAGGTTTGAAGCAACACAGCGGAATCCTTTTGACGCAGGCAGTCAAGTAGCTCCCCCCGCTCCGGCGGTGGTGGTGGAGATGCCCGTGTCTGTTCCCCTGGCCACTCCGGAACGCTACAGCGGAGACCCTGAGACAGTGCAGGTGTTCATGACTCAGGTGGCGCTGCACCTATCCTGCAAACCCAAGGCATTCCCCACGAGCCAGGCTAGGGTGGCCTTTCTCATTTCGTACCTCGCCGGTAACGCCGCACAATGGGCTGTGCCCTTGGTGAGCAGAGATGACCCTATTCTTTGTGATTGAGGGGCATTCCGTGAGGAATTCCTGAAAGTATTCGACAGAAGGGCGGATACGTACACAGCAGACCGTGAGATATTAGAGCTACGTCAGGGCAACCACGACGTAGTACAATACCTGAACTCCTTTCGTCGGTTGGTTGCAGAAACCAAATGGCCGGTGTCCAAACAGATCGCTGTGTTCCATCAAGGACTGAGCGAAGAGCTCAAGGATGTCGTGGCTCAGATCGATCCACAGCCCAAGACGTGCAAAGGTCTTATCGCCTTGGTCTTACGCTTGGACCATCGATTGGGCGAACGCAGAGGCGACCATAAAAGGAAAGGGAAAACCTTGCTAGCCCCAGGGGCGCCCGGAGCCTCAGAAAGCCATGCCTCAGCCAAGGTAGAACCCATGGATATTGGAGCCGTTCGGGCCAGTCTTACTTCCACGGAAAAAGAGACACGCCGTAAGCAGGGCCTTTGCTTGTACTGCGTCAAGAAGGGCCATTACGTCCGCGAGTGTCCTGCCAAGCCAAAGACCAGCCGCTTCAGAAGTCCGAAGCCGGTCCCCGCAACCATCGACATCCAGACGGAAAACTACCTGACTCCCTGAATAGCGAAGGGGCCTCTCGGAGTCGTTCTTGCATCCCTTCATTGTCTGGTCCCAATCGTTCAAAACCACAGCACCTCTACGTCACCGTTCAGGTATCCATAGAAGCCCGGTGGAGGTCCGTGGAAGCCATGGTTGACTCGGGGGCCACGGGCCTATTCATGGACGAAGACGAGGCTCGGCGGTTGGGGATCAACCTGGTACCCAAGGAACTCCCCGAGGACGTTTATGCCGTGGATGGAAGACGACTGATCACTGGTCCTGTAGGGCATCACACAGGGGTACTGCCTGTAAGATATGGGGAGGATCACGAAGAAGGCATCGACTTCAACATCATCAGAGCACCTCGGTATAGGATCATACTGGGTCTGCCATGGCTCGAGAAGCACAACCCAACCGTAGATTGGGTATCCCATAGGATCCAGATGACGTCTACGCACTGTCGCCACCACTGTGGGGTACGAACGGAGTACACCTCCGGTTCTGGAACGAATCACACAGTAGCAACAGCTGCGGAAAAAGAGGTTACGTTGCCCGAGGCTTACCAGGCATTCAGGGACGTGTTCGATGAGGCTCGTGCGGAGGTCCTTCCCCCGCACCGGATTTACGATTGTCAGATCGACCTGGTTCCGGGTGCCAGCGTCCCCAGCGGCAGGTTGTACGCATTAACGGAGCCGGAGAACCTCCATTTGCGCTCCTATCTTGATAAACTCCTGGGGTTGGGGTTCATCAGACCCTCTAAGTCGCCGGCGGCTTCCCCCCTTTTCTTTATCCCGAAGGCCAATGGTGAATTGAGGGCCTGTGTGGACTTCAGGGCGTTGAACGCAATTACCGTAAAGAATAGGTATCCCTTGCCACTCATCAACGTCTTACTGGAACAAGTAAACAAGGCCCGGGTGTACACAAAATTGGACCTCAAAGGGGCGTACCATCTGGTACGTATGCGCGACGGCGACGAGTGGAAGACGGCGTTTAAGACCAGATTCGGCCTCTTTGAATACCTCATCATGCCGTTCGGGCTGTGCAACGCCCCTGCGGCCTTTCAATACTTCCTGAACGAAGTATTCCGAGACATCATGGATGAGTATGTAGTGGTGTACATCGATGATATCCTCATCTATTCCACCACTGAGGAAGATCATGTACACCACGTGGCCACGGTACTCCAGAGACTTAGAGAACACCTACTATTCTGCAAACTCAGCAAATGCGACTTCCACGTTACATCTGTGGAGTTCCTGGGAGTGATACTGAGCCCGGAGGGGCAGGAAATGGCAGAGCGCAAGGTCAAGGCAGTGGAGGACTGGCCAACGCCACAGGGGGTGAAGGATGTGCAGTGCTTCATCGGGTTCGCCAATTTTTATCGTCGCTTCATCGATGGGTTTTCGGGGTTGGTGGCCCCGATAACACATTTGCTGCGGAAATCGCAGCCTTTTGTGTGGAACGCAGAAGCGCAAACCGCCTTTGTGGCCCTGAAGAGGGCTTTCGTTTCGGCACCCATCCTGGCACATCCGAATCCTGACATACCGTATGTGGTGGAGGCGGATGCCTCTGAGGTCACGGTAGGGGCCATTCTGTCACAAAGGCACCAACACTCTGGGGTGCTGCATCCCGTGGCGTTCTAGTCCCGAAAACTGAACACAGCGGAACGGAACTACCACATAGCGGAGAAGGAGCTCCTAGCCATAAAAGATGCCTTTACGGAGTGGAGGCATTGGCTGATGGGGGCCAAGCATGACGTGACCGTGTATACGGACCACCGTAATCTGCAATTCATGACGGCGGCAAAACATCTGTCGCCAAGGCAGATGCGGTGGATGCTGTTCTTTTCGGGTTTTCACTTCCACATCACCTATAGACCTGGCTCAGAAAACAGGAAGGCTGATGCACTGTCCCGTCAATCATCTGCACCGGTTCCACCGCCTGCTCTAGTGCATTCCATCATACCACCGGGGGCGGTAATAGGGGCTCTTCAGCCGGACGGATTCTTAAAGGGCATCCAGAGGGGGATTCAGACCTTTGCCTGGAAGCGGTGGCTATCAAGCCACAAGGAATGGAAGTTGAAGGACGGTATGCCGGTCCACGGTGGCCGCTTGCTGGTGCCCACTCCCCGGTTACAGAAACAGGCGTTTGCTTGGTGCCACACCTCACCATGCGCTGGCCATCTAGGATTCGAGAAGACGGTGTCTAGTTTGGGGAGACACTTCTGGTGGCCGACGTTGCGTTCGGATGTCCGCCAATGGGGGTTTGAATGTTCCATCTGTGCAGCAGCGAAAACAGACCACCAACTCCCACAGGGCCTGCTGCAACCTCTCCCGACACCCAGCAGGCCTTGGGAGAGCATTTCCGTGGACTTCATCGTGGGCTTGCCGAAGGATCAGGGCTGTACGGCAATCATGGTGGTCGTGGATTACCTCACGAAGATGGGGCACTTCGTGGCCTGTAAGCAGGTACCTACGGCGGGCCAACTGGCCTTGCTCCTTCTGAAGAACGTGGTACGGATGCATGGGCTGCCCACCGTTATCGTGTCGGATAGGGGATCGCAATTCACGGCCCAGTTCTGGAGGAAGTGGTGTTCGGCGTTACACGTCACTTCAGCTTTGTCAACCAGCTATCACCCGCAGACGGATGGGCAGACGGAAAGGCTGAACCAGTCGCTGAAACAGTATCTGCGTTGTTTCGTGGACCAAGGAACCGAGGAATGGGTGGATCACCTATGGTTAGCAGAGGTGTCCTACAACAACGCCACTCACAGCTCCACCAAGTCCTCTCCATTTTACACCAACTATGGTCATCACCCCAGATTCCTGCCATTCGTCCACCCCGATAAAATCCTTCGGGTGCCCGAAGCCGCTAGGAGGGTGGAGCGCATCAAGGAAACCCTGGCGCGCTCTCGCGCCTGCCTGGAGACGGCCAAAGCGGCATACACAGCCACAGCAGACAAGAAAAGAAGGCCTGGGCCGCTGTATACGGTGGGGGATTACGTGTGGGTCTCCACCAGGAATCTGCGGTTCCGGAAACGCAGCGTGTTTCAGCCCCGGTTCATTGGTCCTTTTCGCATATCCAAGTGCGTTAGCCCTGTGAACGTCCGCCTGTGTTTACCTAGCCACTTGAGGATCCATCCGGTGTTCCACGTGTCCCTCCTGAAACCTTCCGCTGGGGGCGGACGGGTACCGTCGGTGCCGGTGGCGGTGGACGCAGATGTGGAGTATGAAGTGGCCGCTATCCTGGACTCCAAGTGGCGGGGCGGGAAGCTCTGGTATCTAGTGGCGTGGAGGGATACGGCCCAGAGGAACAGTCGCGGGAGCCCGCATCCGGCATTCATGCCCCGCGGTTGGTCGCGGCGTTCCACAAAAAGCACCCTGCCTGCGCTGGCCCTGGTCGGAGGGGCTGATAAGGAGGAATGTACTGTAGGGTTTCCCGGGATGCGGCGTGACACCCAGGGAGTGACTGTCGGGTCAAAACGCCGATCGCCGCATTAAGAGAGATCAGGAGACCAGAAGGTCCAGAATGCCTAGCGCGACCCGCGCGCACACGGAAATGCGTACATAAGACGCATCAATCACCGGGCTCAGTGTCGGATATTTTGAATACTTGCCGGCAGGCTGTTTGGGAGTGTCTAGCTGTTCAGAGGATTCCAGGGACACCGAACGGAGTAGCGGAACAAGAAGCGGTCCGCTTTTCAGGTATCACAGACACGTCATAGGAAACGAGTGGCTGCTCGTTCAACAACCGGGATTTGGAGTCCGGGTGGAGTGTTTGTTTCTACGCTCCCTGGACGGACTGGAACAGAGACGCACACCGAGGGAGGTGTTTTCCGCGTCTCTGTTTTGGGACTTGATTTGGGAATTGCTTACAGCAGCTGACCCCTCGGTAGAGCGCCCGGCTGGGTGTTCCTGAGACGAGAGTCAGATAACCGCGTTTAGACACAATTGCTTACAGCAGCTGACCCCTCGGTAGAGCGCCCGGCTGGGTGTTCCTGAGACGAGAGTCAGATAACCGCGCTTGGACGCAACAGTTGTTTATACCCCATCAGTCGTCCTCGAACGGCATTGTCGGCCGTTGTTTAGCACAGTGTCCTCTGTTGGAAGAATACCGGGACCGGTATTCATGCAGAGGACGGTTGATACCTGGCCCTAGAGAGAGAAGGGCAAACGACTGATGGGTATCGTATAATTACTTTCTTTAGCGAGACAATACTTCGCATGTATCTTGAGTTCTTTCTACCTATGTGTACTTGTGGTCATTAAACAAGAACATAGCACTATTCCGTTACCTTGTTGAGTTTCTTATTCCTGTCTCGATCCCGAGAAACAGGGAGGTGACACGGAGGCTATACGCTCCCTCCGCTCAGGCAAAGCAATGGGCCCCAATGGACTACCCATTGAACTTTACAAACTGCGACCCGATAAAATGGCGCCCCACTTGAAGGATATGTTCCTTGAGGCTCTGGACTCAGGCTCCCTTCCAGCTGATCAGCGACTTGCCACAATTGTGGTAATTCACAAGGAGGGGAAGCCACGGGATCGTTGTGCCTCGTATAGGCCTATATCTTTGCTTAATGCCGAACCCAAAATTTTAGCTAAATTGTTAGCTAATCGTTTGATTAAGGTGATCGGGGACCTGATCCATCCCGATCAGTCCGGTTTCATTCCTCATCGGAACACCGCCCTTAATCTTCGGAGACTCCATGGAGTTCTCGCGAGGGCTGGGACTCTCACTGAGTCGGCCATTTTAGCTTCCCTTGATGCTACCATGGCTTTCGACACTATCGAATGGCCTTATCTTTGGGCGGCCCTCTCAAAATTTGGATTCGGCCCCGTGTTCATCGCTTGGATGAAACTTCTTTATGAGATGCCCCTTGCCCAGGTGGTGGTTAACGGGAAGGCGTCCAGTGTTTTCACACTCGGACGTGGCACTCGGCAGGGCTGCCCGCTGTCTCCTCTGCTCTTCGCCCTCGCATTGGAACCGTTGGCGGAGTGACTCTGTTGGGAGCCTTCCATAAAAGGCATTCGTTGGTCTCCCGATTTCGAGGATCGTGTCTCGCTATACGCAGATGACATTCTCCTATATCTAACTTCCCCTCAGAAATCCTTAAACGTGCTCTTCGATGTTCTTACCTCCTTCGGGAAGAACTCGGGACTCGTTATTAATTGGACTAAGTCCTGTGTCTACGTTTTGGCTGGTGGTCATCCCCCATTGCCTCGTAGATTTCCGATTCAAGTCACTGATTCCGGTTTTAAGTACCTGGGGATAAATGTTTCCTTGGACCCCACCGTTCGGTATGAGCGCAACTTGCTGCCCCCTCTTCAACGGCTGAAGTTAGATGTTACCCGTTGGCGTCATTTGCCACTGTCACCGCTAGGTCGTGCGGCTCTCTTTAAGATGATGTCGCTGCCTAGATTTTTGTATGCGCTCCAGAACTCGTTTGACCCCGTTCCCTCTCGTTACTTTCGGGAGGTGGAGAGTCTACAACGGCAACTGATCTGGGATGGCCGTGCACGCGTTGCTCTGTCTAAACTCACGCTTCCGTGGTATGACGGAGGCATCGCCCTTCCTGACATCAGGCGCTATTATTGGGCCTCCCAATTGAGTGCGGTCAACCACGCAACGTATGTTCCCTGTCCCGCCCCTGCCTTCGCAATGGATAAACACCTTCTGCCAGGGGGGAACTTCAATAGGGCGCTGTACTCCAGGAGGCTCTGTACATCACTGACTGGCCCAACTAAAGTCGCGGTACGTGTGTGGCATGATGCGAATGAGGCCTTGGGATGGAAGGATAGATTCACTCGCGCGACCCCCTTGTATGACTCTGAATGTCTGGGTAATTTATGGCGAACGAAAGGATTTGACAAATGGGATATGATCGGAATCACTAAGGTGGGGGATCTTTGGTCCAAAGGCGATGTTAAGACCTTTGAGGCGCTTCAGGCGGAGTATGAACTCGGGGACAGGGAATTCTTCAGGTACGCTCAGGTCCGGCATGCCCTACTGTCGATCTTTGCTGTGGGTACAGCTATCCCTGAATCCTCACCTCTTGAGGATCGTATTCTTGATGGACATGTGCCCAACAGCACTATTTCATTAATCTACAAGAAGCTGATCTATAACAGGGCTGACCTGCTTGTGCGCCTGAGGGCCTCGTGGATTGCCGACGGTCTAGAATTAGATGATGAGGACTGGCAGTCCGCTGTGTCCTCGCCAAAAGAAGTCTCCATACCCGCACGTCTTAGATTTGTTCAATTTAAGATCCTCCACCGTGTGTATGTCACTGGCCCGAGCCTGGTACACATGGGATACTCTTCTGATGACTTATGTAAGCGTGGCTGCGGTATGACTGGTACATTTCTTCATATTCTGTGGGAATGCCCGGAGATGGTTGAGTTTTGGTCCCGTGTGCATGTCGTAATGGAGAGGGTCACTGGGGTGGCACAGCTGCCAGAGGCCAGGCTCTGCCTCCTGAATGTCTGGGAGCCCAATGACTACAATGCGGCACAGATTACCTGGGCGACCCTTGGTAATATGATTGCCAAAAGAGATATTGCACAACTCTGGGGTTCCCATAGGTCTCCGACCGTAGCAGTGTGGGCAGAGAATATGGACTGGTGCATGTTTCGTGAGAAGACTGATTATCTGTCGCGTGGAAGGCCCAAGAAGTGGGGCAGAATCTGGTCGCAATGGAACGCATACCGTGGCAATATATGCACCCCTCCTCAAGATTTGTTTCCCGATGCCACCTTGTCCCCCTGATTGACATTCCAAATGTTAATTGCATTGTATTGCTGCTGGTTTCCTCGCTGCCCCCTCCCCATGAAACACTATGCTATGTTATGTATGCTACATTGCTGAAGCGCCGAGTACGTGGACCCATAACTATATTTCCGATCCATTTTTGCCTTGTGTAACATGTTATTGTTGTTGTTAATCTTCAATAAAAAAAAAAATACAAAAATACAAAAATAAAATACCAGGAGCACAACAGCAGGTACAAAAAAGGACAAAGCCAAGAAAACATAGACCCAAAAAGTTTGCTGATAAACATCTCAGATATACTGTTAAGCCAAATGGAATTAAAAACTCTGCAAAAGGGTTTAACGTACGTACCCACAATAAATACCACAAGATTGGAATTGGAAATCAGCCTTTTTAAATTAATGAGAAAAATCAGACTCAGACATTTCTTTGACAACGTGCTTCCAGCCAAAGAACAAGATAAGGAAGATCAATTAAGGGGATTGACACCACAAAGCACTTATGTGGCACCTATTAGCCACAAAACCATAGATTCATTTGAAAACTTAGTGAGATCGGATTTGTCAAAACTGAATTAAACCAAAAACCCACGGAGGCCGAATTTAACACAGAAAGAATGGGGCATCTTAAAATCAATAGCAAAAAATCCAAACATCGTCTGCCAAAAAGCAGACAAAGGAGGAGCTATCGTTAACATGAACACCACACAATACGAAAGAGCAGTAGAGACCCATTTGGCAGATACTACTACCTACATGAAATTGGAAACCAACCCGACGGAAGCCTTTACCGCACAATTAACTATGATTATCAACCAAGCATACGAGAGAGGAACAATTGATGAACGAACCAAAAATTCTTGATTCCACAACATCAAAAAATAACGACCATTTACATGGTCCCTAAAGTTGATAAGGATCTGAAGAATCCACCTTTCAGACCAATAGTTTCTAATATTGGGAGTGTGCACCAACCGGTGGGCCAGTTTATTGACAAATACTTACAAACAAGTGTAACTCAAATGGCCACATTTATTAAGGATACGACGGACCTACTTCACAAATTACAACTAGTAGACATCACAATGGAAGATCATCTGACATTATGTACAATGGATGTGAAGGCCCTTTATACCGCTGGACTGTTCCCATGAGGCACAGGGTCAGACTGATTTGCATATGGCCATGTCTGAACTGGGGTGGCGGAGTGAGCTAAAGAACGGTGATGGATTAAACCCAGATCAGTTGACTAGGGGTGAGTGTTTGTATTGTCAACGCTCCATCCATCACCACCTTTGGTTTTTCTTTGTTCGCCCTAAGTTGGCAGGGTATGCTCAGACGTGAGTCCCTTGCTCCCTTTGCCACTGGAGTCAAGCAAGCCCGGCTGAAGACGGCTGTAATGCCAGAAACCGGTCCTGGGAAGCTTGATTCCGGTCCAGGGAAGACATGGCTTGGCAGTTCGGGCTGGACTGTTCCCATGAGGCACAGGGTCAGACTGATTTGCATATGGCCATGTCTGAACTGGGGTGGCGGAGTGAGCTAAAGAACGGTGATGGATTAAACCCAGATCAGTTGACTGGGGGTGAGTGTTTGTATTGTCAACGCTCCGTCCATCACCACCTTTGGTTTTTCCTTTATACCTCCACACCACACAATCAGGGCATAGAAGCAGTCGAACATGCTCTTTTACAAACTAATCTGGACACTGACATGAAGGTGTTTATTATAGAACTACTAGAATTTATGCTACATCATAGCTATTTCAAGTGGAAGGAACAGTATTTACAATAACTGACTGGAACGAGCATGGGAAATTCAGCAGCTCCTGCCTATGCGAATTTATTCATGTCACAGTATGAAAAAGAACATATACTAACAAAAGAACCATGGATGACACATATCAAAATGATTTTACGGTATATTGATTACTTATTCCTTGTATGGAACGGTTCAGTATCAACACTGACTCAAGCTATAGAGGACCTCAACAAAACAGAGGACAGTATTCAATTTACATGGGAGATACAGGAAACCACTATAAATTTATTAGATGTGGAAATCAGTAAAACTGCACAAGGATTCAAGACTGATCTTTTTCGCAAACCTACTGACAGGAACAACGTATTGCACTACCATAGCTTCCATCAAGAAAGTCTCAAAACCACCTGCCATTTTCACAGATGTTAAGGGTAAAACGAATAGTTTCTACACCTACGACAGCAGAATTATGCATAAAAGAAATGGAAAGCCGATTTGAGGAAAGGGGATACCCCAAAGATATTTTGGCAGTCGCAAAACAAAGATGCAACCAAAAAACCAGAGAAGAGTTACTCCAACAAAGTCATAAAAAATCCAAAAAGAGAATGGTAACAGTATCCAAATATTCAACGAAGAGTAAGGCATTTAAAAACATTATAGAAAGACATTGGCCAATATCAACGCAGGAAACAGATTTCAACAACATTTTCTCTGAGATGCCAATATATGCTTATCAAAGAGCAAAAAACTTGGGTGAGATCCTCAAAGCAAACACAGCACAGGAAATGGTGGAATACAGGTGAACAGTCCCGTGTTATAATTGCAATAATTGCAATAATATAGTAAGAGGAACCACAATAACACACCCTAGAAAAGGAAACGGCATCAATTTATAGGTCACAGCCACATGCGACACGAAGAACGTAATTTACCTTTTGAAGTGCCCCTGCGGCTACGGATATGTTGGAAAAACCGCAAGAAAAATAAAAACTAGAATAAATGAGCATAAATCAAACATAAGAAATAAGACAGAAAATCGAATGTAGCCAGTCACTTCATGGAAAAATCACACACTGTCAGCCAATTGCGCTTTATAATCTTGGAGATTGTCCAAAACACAGAAGGAATGGACAATAATCAACAATTGTTGAAAAGGGAGAACTTTTGGATTTATTTCCTCGAGACCCTCAAACCTCACGGAATGAACGATAGAGTTGAATTCAGTTGCTATTTGTAGACCTTCAGAAGGTTCAGGTTTCCCCTCATTAGTAGGTCTTTTTTCCTTTAAGTTTGGTATATGCAAATGTGTTGTTTACTCCATTTAGAATATATACTAAATATAGAACTATTCCCAGATGAAGGCTTCTTGAGTAAGCCGAAATGCATTGGAATCATAATAAATATGAGAAAGTAAAAACGAAACATGTTATAAGGAAATAAAAGTACATATCAATCAATGCAAAAGAGTGATTTGCAAATTATATTCAGAGAAACAGAGTAAAAGCATTATATATTCAGAGAATACAGAGTAAAAGCATTTACAAACCCTATTGAATAGGGACATAGGCAGTGACCGGAGGACGGTACCCCAAGTCCAGGAGAACGCAGCTACTTATAGCGCTGCATGTAGTGCCTGCAGGACCAGAAACGAATTACAGAAAAATAGCGCTCACAGACAAAAATAAACGTACCATGTAACAATAGAAGTAAATGGGCCAGTCGTTGTGGGCGGTACCAAATCCGGACAAGGCTGTGCCAAGGAGGGACTAACAAGCCTACTAACGTATCAGAAGCTACCATTTAAGAAGTACAATGACACAAGCCAACGACAAATATGAGAGGAAAGTGGGCGGGGCTTCCACAGCATACCCTAATACAGCATGCCTGAGCAGAGAGAGCAGTGCATGCTTGCTGCTGCTAGGCTCGACCTAAAAAAAGCAGGAGGTGGTGGTGGTGGGGGGACTGAATAGGGAGATTACTTGAACAGAAGATGCAATAAAATGCAAACAGTGACAGGCGGAAAAGCTGAGCAAGCACACACCCACTGAAGACAGGCAAACAGTGTAACATGAGCAGGAAAGAAAGAAAAAAGTATTCCCACAAAACGGACACAAACACAGAAGAGTAAAGATACCAGTCCTTGGGCGGTGCTTCGTGGAAGGAAATAAAACACAAAAAAAGGAGGGACAAAGAGGAAGGATTCACCACTAGCAAGTAGCAAATAAGACATTTTAAAGTACAATTGAAGTGACAAATCAAAAGACAATGAGGGGGCTATAATCCTACAAAGTATATACAAAATGTCTTGAACAGACAGCGTTAGCACTCCCCAGGCTCGACCTAAAAAAGTAGCAAGGAAGCCACAGAAATGCACACCAAATGTGGCTTTAATTCTCTACTGCAACCAAGTACATTCCACTTACATCACCTTGAAACTACAGAAGTAGTTCCACGGCACGGGATAGGAAGGGTACAGAAGCGCAGCAAAAGAAAGAAAATGAAAGGAAATCGCAGTGTAGAAAGGAGCAAGTGAGATCAGGTGCAGAAAAAGAACACCACCAAAGAGTAAGTTGCTAATACCCTGAAAGGGGTCAGAAGCCGGACAATGCATGGCAAGAAAGATAACATTAAAGGCACAGATAAAGGCAAGAGAGAAGAGAAGATGAAATAAAAGGGAATTGCATTTTTCCTCTGTGTAAGGAGTAAAAAACTGTGATATCTTACACTCTCCTCACAATGGTAAGTATAGGGCAAGTACTTACAGATAATCAAGTTGTTTAACTTAACAACATAATAGTGTTTCCAATCGGTTAGGTATCACGGACAGTATGCTGTGAGGAATGTGAATAGCCACCGTAACAGATGTATTTCTAGGCGCACTAGTCGGTTGCTTTACTGATCTATCAATACATTGCTGGTTCCTATTTTTACTGTACATGTATTTATGTTTCTAAGGTGTAATGAAAATATTTATATATAAAATAAGTGTGACATTCTATCTAGTACCATCCACCACATCATCTCTTTTCAGCTTATTTTTCAGTACATGGCCAAGCTACTATAAAGAGTCAAGAAAGCTTGGTAGGTCCACTTTCCATCACAGGCGAAGTACCAAGTGTTCTAATAGGAGGGTACCACTTGCGGTCTCCTCATTAATATTGTTAAGGGTCCCCGTGAATGCAAGGATCTGAGAAAAAAAATGACAACTGTCTTAAGATCTTACCTTGTCAACATGTCAACAAATTGAATATCAAATGTTTTGAGATGAGTCTTCTAATACAGTAAATACTATACCTTGGAAAATGAAGCTTTTGGAATCTACATTTAACCGAAATAAAATGTCAACTAGTGATCTGAATGGCCCTGCAACACAACACTTGCAAAAATCATTGAAGCATTTGTAATGAAAACCCTCTACCTATCCCCCCCCGCCTCCCATCCCAACCCTCAAGAGTTCCAGAATGGATACTTAACACAGTCTCAGATTGAGTGGTAAATATCAGCAGAATAGTTCTCTGAATCGAAAAAAACGTAGATTTTCACACAGAAATTACAGCTTGGTTAAGTAATTCCCTATTCATGTGACTAAAAGTTTGAATTGATTTAGAATGCCAGATTGATTAAATGATTGATACCAGCTGGACTCAGATTTCAAGCCCCAGGTATCTCTCAACCTAACCCTGACAAGTCATGGGCTGGATGGGTGCCTTAATAAACAGTTCAGACAGATACCTTGCTTGCCACGAAGCAAATGTTTCTTGAGAAAGAAGACAAGATAGAGAGACTACCTACCCGCTAACTCAAAGCAAAAATTATCAATAGGGTATACAGTGAGTTGCAGAAGGTGCTGAAGATAAAATGTCTTATGAAAAAAGAGGCCGTCCTGGTACTGTGTGCCAAACCACCTGCAGGGTGAGAAAAAACACAGGGCTGATTTATATAATCCTTACCCACTAGGGTTGCCTCTTGGTGGCATACTTCATCATAGTGTTCCTCTTGTTCCACAACAAGAACGGTGCGTACTACTACCTGCAAAATACACGAGAGCACTGAGGGGTATGCTCTAGATGGTGATAGAATAGGAGTAGGAGGGTTTTTGAATGCAATTTAAAAATACCTGCCTGGTAGGTGAGCAATGCTTTATTCCGTCGTCCAGACTGTATGGTTCAAATGAGCACTGACAAAGCCAATAGGTTTCACTTATTGGAGTTGTTAATGTTATTTTCAAGATGTTGCGGAGGAGCGCGGACTACTGTGCAACATGGCTTAATTTAAATAAAAACAAAGCACTATGGTGCCGCCGGCGTTGACCTCATCATAGAGCTTTTTTGTTTACTTTAAGGCATGTTGCACAGCAGCCTGCGCTAAAGTCAGCAGGTCTGACTTTAGCGCAGGTTGCTGTGCCACATCATCTCCTCTCAATGAAGAACGTCATTCCTCTTGGGAAAATTGTTTGTCAAGAAGTTGAGTGTGGAGTGTAAAGTAAAGCCACATCTCTGACGGTTTTCATTTATATTGGGCGGTTTTTTTCTGTGTGAAAAGACAAAAACATTCTCTCTGTGCAAATTATGTTTCTGACTTTGCGATAATTATATTATTTAATCTGGAGTGGAATCAGGGAGTGAGGTCTTTTTACCTGAAGAAAAGCCACTGAGAATGTCTCGAAACATGTAGACCTGTAGAAAGAAGAGTCATTACATCCATAGTTTCTACTGCTCTTCCCCCTTTTTAGGTCTCGCGCCTGCGTTGCAGTGAGCAACACTGAAAGCGCAGTGCGAGACCTCTTGTGCGGGCTTCAGAAAGCTAAGCACACGCTCGTGCGTCTGGTTTTGCTTTCGCAGCCCGCCATTGGCTTTAGCGTGCTTTTTTTTTTTTTTAAATTAGGCACGCAATTGGGCAAAGGCGGGCGCATAGCCCGCATTTGCTCTGGCCATTCTCACCGGTGTCTTCTCCTTCAATTACTCTCACCCCCCATCCGATGGTAGTGCATCCTCACTCCCCCTCCTCCCTGCATCCCTGTGCTGTGCCACGGGTACCGCAGTGTCACAGATGCAGCAAAACACTGGCTAGGGCAACAAAAACATTATACCAGCACCAATTGAATTACGGCGGCACCCTATTTGGAAAAGCTCCATTGCAGGCCGAAAGCGCATCATCTGCGCCCCCATCATCAACACGCAACCACAACCGCAGGCACGTGGGGGCACAGCATGACGGACGGCCGACCCCCCCGTAGGTCCGCCCTGGCCTGCATGAGCATCAAACTGGGCTGCCCCGGCCATCAACCTCGCTGATCACCGCTAATCGCAACTCCTGTGGCTGAACCCCAATGCCCTCGCGACTGACCTGTCACCACGGAGCCCCCAACCGCCGGCGTCCTTGCAATAGCACCCCAAGGATGGCGCAGTTCACAGTCTGGTACCAGGCGTCATCCCCCAAATTCTTCTTCTCCCCACAGTGAACCAAAGGGGGGAGAGCCTGCACTCCACCCCCGCACTGCTGTACTGGCGCCTCTGCCCCCCATGATGCCCCGTGTGCAAATGAATCATGTCCCTGAAAGAAATAGCGCTAACCTATGCTGTGCCCCACACTGCCCAGCGCGGCAAGTCCCTGCCCCGACGTGGGGAAGGCCCAATGGATTCCAAGCAGCCAGGCCCCATGACCCTTCCGCTACCCCTACTCACGCCCCCCGTCTCCCTCCCACCCGCCTCCAACACTGAAGTGCCTTCCATGCTGCCCCTGTTGCGTCACCCCCAGAGTCCGGGACAAATACCCTCTGTGCGGTACTAACGGAGCACATCATCGGCCCTGACTCACAGGATGTTGAGCCACGCTGAGACCCAAACTTCACTCCCCTACTCCAACGTCAGCAGGTCCGAGCTTTTTTTTTTGTACAGTGCTTCATACCTCTCGCCCACTGCTTCTAAGCACTGTGAATAACGTGTTATTATTGCGTAATTTATATTCCTCAGTTTACCAACCTCGGACGGGCGCAAGGCTGTATCAGGCATTCTGGGATTTGAACTCTTTGCTGTTTACACATACGGTGATGGAAAGTAAACATAAGCCTGTAATTCAGTTCAAGGATCAGCTGTGTGTGTATTAAGCTCTTGATCACAAAAGGCTAAAATTGCTAGGATAATACGTGTTACTTGTACTTACTTGTTAGCACTCATTCATACGCCCTTGGAAAGCTAAAGACTGCATCGACAGGTTAAGAACCGGTAACTTTCGGGTTAATTACACATATGTGCAGTGGGTGCATTTACCCACTGAGCTGCCCAGTGGGGTAAGACAAAATGGTGTGGACGGATTCGGAGTCCTTTGCAGAAAGTGATGGGGGGCCCATATGTTGCTCATATACCACAGAAAGGGATTTGTCTGGAGCTGTTTGAGGGGTTGGCGGCCTCCGTGGACTGCAGGGACCTTTGCAAAGCCACTGGAGCGGACTTCACCATGACGCAGGCTTTTGGAAAGTGCTTGTACACGGCAAATCATCACAACTACGAGAACATTTTCTAACTCCGATAAAGGATCAGGAATATGCTCAGAATTTATTTGTTGCAATGGCTGGATATGAAAACAAGCATTTGCAATGCAATAGGTCTCGCATTATTAAAGTTCGAGCTATTGGCATTATTAAATAATGCAACACCAATAGCTCAAACTTTAATAATGCGAGACCTATTCCATTGCAAATGCTGGTCTTTCTAGGGCATAGCAACAGGCTCATTACAGGTACCCTAGCACACGTAAAATTCAATACAGTCTCATTCAGACAAAAGTAAAATACAAAACAAGTGATGAATCTTTTTCTTTCTCTTCTTCTTGTTTAATCAGACATCCCGAAGTTCGGGGTCCATGTTTTCCAAGCCAAGCCAACACGTGTTTCGTCGCTTCTTGTACACATTAGAACATGCGACTTGTTCACGGCTGTACGTATGGTCATGTGTGTATTTCTTTCATGCGGCGATAATTCCAAGTTACATGGTCCCGTGGCGTGTTATATGTAAATCCCTGAAGGATGTGGCGATAATATTCAACGGCCAAATACCAGCAGTCCAAAATCTATAGATCCTCCGACAGACGCCAAATTCGCGTTGCCTCTCTTCCACGCCGGGTGCTCGAGTGTGAGACTTCCCCTTTTTAGGTCTCACCTGCGTTGCAGCACATGCGCTGCTCGCTTGCGAGATCTATAGTCATTGGTTTTCAGTCTGGTTTCTTTGGAAATGGGGATGGTGACCCCCCATGCTCGCTTAAGCCCCGCCCCTTAGGTCTCACCTGCGTTGCAGCGCATGCGCTTCTCACTTGCTTTGGAAGTGGGGTTGGTGACCGCCCTGTCTCCCTTAGCCCCGCTCCTTAGGTCTCGCCTGCGTTACAGCGCATGCGCTGCTCGCTTGCAAGATCTATACTCATTGGTTTTGTGTCTAGTTTCTTTGGAAGTGGGGTTGGCGACCGCCCTGTTTCCCTTAGGCCCCGCCCACTTGCCTAGCGTTGCAGTGCACGTGTGCTGCGTCTCTTCACGTTGTGTCCTTGTCTCCAGTACCCCATAGTATAATATAATTAATATGTCCGTTGTTTTTTGCACCCCCATCCCCTCGGCCGCAATCCACTGTGCATGAATTTTCGCCCCCCCTCTCGCCGCCCGCACTCAGCTGTTGGGGTTTCTTCACATTTCCCCTTTCTTCCTAAACTGAGAGCTCTTGGAAACTGACACTTTACAAGTATTAAGTATTATATGCACAAGCACCGGCAAGGTCAATAGCTCTGGCTTGGTTATTTTGCATCAATTGCTCTGGCTTGGTTATATTGCATGCACACAGGGACTAACAGGCACACTGCAGGGATGTGAGATTATACATACAGGCGCACGCCCACCCGTCTGTCCCCCTTGCGATCCTTGGCAAAAGCTTCCATTGCTGCAGACGTAGCACCTTCTCCGAAGCAGACCTCACACTGACACTCCCAGCAGGGGCGCTGTAACCTGGCAGACCTCGGAGCTGCAGCACCCCCAGATGGCCTTCGAGGAGCTAAACTGGATAATATAAGTCATGAAGAGGCACTGGCGTTGAATTTCTTGTAACACTTTCTGTTTTTCAAAGACAGGGTTTCAAATGTCGGTCTGACTCCTGTGATTAACAGCTTCTAATTCGTCTAATGTGGAGGACCACGTTGTCCCTTCACCATCATCATCATCATCACAATAATGTTCATTCGGTTTCATGCAATATTTTAAATCCATAAAAGTGTAAACCAACGTGTTTCTCTTACATTTCTCGGCAAGGTGAGTGCATTTTAAACCTTATCTAGGATTCTTGTGCTTCGCACACAAGAGTCAGACATGGGATTGTTTATGGTATGGAAACGCTTTCACACACTTGTTAAAAAAGCATTTGCTTAACTTGTGAAATTCAAAATCTATTAGCACATCAGGGAAACCGACTCGACAGGAAGTAAAATCCAAGCAACAACTCTGAGCACAACGCGAGAGCTGAGAGCACAGCAGCACGTGCAGGAGCCTGCCTAAGTGCCAGCGCACTTCATGCCTCATCATCATCCGAGAAGGGCTGACTTGGGAGGCGGGTGGACAGGGTTCACCTCCTGTTTAGGGCAGCATGAACCGGGGTTCACCTCCTGTTTAGGGCAGTATGACCTAGTGCCTCTGTGCACCTTCTCTGTTTGCGATCCTGACAGTCTCCTGGTTACTTTCAGAGTATTTCATGTTTAAGGCTTCCCTTCATCTTTCCTTCTGCTCACGGCTCTGATTGCTTTGCACAGCGGGCAATTTCATTTGAAATACTACTGTGTGATTCATTGTCCCTAAGCTGCTGCGTGAGAGCCTGGCCCTGGTCACTCAGTCCTGTCTCTGGGGTGCGTGAGTTCCGTGTTATGAGCAGGCTTTCAGGAACAAAGCGCTCAAAATTATGTCCTTTAAAAAACAACTTAATCCAAAGTGACAATTAATGAAACAACAACTACACCGTCTTCATTATTACCCACTGAAAGAAAACAACAACTATTGGGGAACCCCGAGCACCCAATCTTATAATAAATAAAGAGGGCGTGAAGCCTAAAGTGTACACTCACTAGAGTGACGTCATCCAGCCGCTGTTCATTGGTCACAGCTCCTTTGGATGGGGTGGTTTCATCGGTTGGTAATTCCACTTTGGCTGAAGCTCTCTTACAGACCACAGGAGCTTAAGACTTTATACTCACTCTGATGTGCAGGTAGGAGCCCCGACTAAGGCTCGGGCCGGGGTCTCCTCTTCTGTTGTTGAGGTACCTAAGCCAGGGTTCTGCTGTCGAGGCACTTACGCCCTGGATCTGTTTTTGAGGCACTTAGGCCAGAGTTCTGCTGTCGAGAAACTTAGGCCAGGGTTCTGCTGTTGGGGAGCTTATGGTCGGATTCTGCTGTTGATGCACTTAGTCAAAAAATCAAGGGGGAAGGATCACTTGTCCTGCATAACCAGGGTACGCAGGTCGATGTGGGGTGTCTCCCAAGTAAAAAACCCTCATAACGTGTAAAATGGGATCTCGTAACGGTATATGCTGTCTCCCCGCTCTTGTTGACACGTGTGTGCATAATCATAGGGTCAGTATTTATGCACCCTCCGCCAGGAGGTATTTACCCATGGTTAAAATAGTAGTGACCGTGAATAGTGGGTGATAGGTGTTGAAGGGAAATTTTTGTTTTTAAAATACCCGAACAGACAGACTGAAACTTTAATAGGTCTGGGATCGAGTAGACGAGAATTACTGGTGTGCAGCTGTGGAATGATAAGGGATTCAAGCGCACTGATGTAGTGATTTTAAAATACGGTCTGACCATAAATACTGACCCTATGATTATGCACACACGTGTCCACCAGAGCGGGGAGACAGCATATACCGCTACGAGATCCCATTTTACACATGTATGAGGGTCTTTTACTTGGGAGACACCCCACATCGACCTGCGTACCCTGGTTATGCAGGACAATGATCCTTCCCCCTTGATTTTTTGACTAAGTGCATCAACAGCAGAATCCGGCCATGGTTATGCAGGACAAGTGATCCTTCCCCCTTGATTTTTTGATTAATCCAAAGGAGACTGAATGGATCAGTACTCTTCCTCCCCCCATTGATTGATTATTGTTGATGCACTTAGGCCAGAGTTCTGCCGTTGAGACACTTAGGCAAGGGTTCTGCTGTCGAGGCACTTAGGCCAGTGTTCTGCTGTTCAGATACTTTGGGCCGGGTTCTACTGTTGAGGTGCTTAGGGCGGCCATAAGGCCAGATGCAACCAAGCCGCCTCTTACAACCATGTAGTAAAGACCACCCAAATAGCACGCACTATATGTTTTTGAAAACAAACGCGCGTAGCTGACAAGTTTTTTCCCATTGTGTGACTTTGCAATTTTTTCACTGTACTTCGGTGTGACATTTTAGTGCCTTTTTTGTGACACACTCAGGTAAACATCTTATTGCCCTAAAATGCAGTAGAATCAAAGTTATTACTACAGCCATTTAAATTACCACTGTTTGTGACACTTGTGAAGTAGAAAGACCCCTAAAACAGCGCTTCGCTTGACATGCATCCCAAATCAAACAGGATGGTTCTGGATAATTTTATGGAATAACAACAAAGAAAGCATCTAAAAGCAGTGTTTAAATGTGTCCTGAATCACTCATGCTGTAAACCCCCATAGTCTAGAGATGGGCGACGACTGCCTGGGGCGAGCCCGCCTTCATCAGCCAGTCATCGAGATAGGGGAAAACTGGGACTTCTGGCCTCCATAAGTGTGATACAACTACAGCCATCACCTTCGTGAACACCGAGGCGCACTGGTGAGACCAAAGGGGACCATAGCAAACTGAACATGTTCCAGGCCCACCATGAGCTGCAGGTAACTCCGATGGGTCTGCAGGATGGGGAAGTGAAAAACGGTGTCCAATACTACTATCCAGTGTCCAGGGTCCAACGCCGACAATAACTGAGCAAGTGTTCACATCTTAAATTTCTTCTTCCTCAGGAAGGCGTTGGGAGAGCATAGATATAAGATAGGGTGGAGGTTTATGTTCTTCTTGGGCACCAGAAGTAGTGGGAATAGCAACTATGACCTACTTCTTATGCCTGTACCCTATTGATGGCTCCTTTTGCCAAAACTTCCTGGCGCAACAAGGCGAGGTTGTCCTCCATTAGAGGGCGGTGGCATGGGTGGCAGGGTCTCTAGGAGTGGAATGGTGTAACTCCGCCAGACAATCTGGAGCACATGCTTGTCCAAAGTAATGTCTTGCCAGTTGGGCAGGTGGTGCCTAATTCTCTCTCTAACAGGGTTCCCGTGTTGTTATGAGGGCAAACTAAAAAGGGTTTAGAGGCTGCAGCTGCCAGAGGGGTGATGAACTGGGCAGATCTCTGGCCTTGGTTCCCACAGGACTTTTGAGTGTTGCATGCTCTGCCACGAAAAGGCTACGCAGCCTGTTGGCTCTGTTGTAAAGGACACAGCTGATCGTTCCTACGGTAGTCACGGAAGGATCGAAAGGAAGAGTGCGGCAGGAGTGGGGCCATGGAGAGCCCCAAAAATTGGGAGGGACCCTACTCACCTTGACGCACTAAAGCATCAATTTGACCTTGTCATCAAACAGGCCAGTGCCAACAAAGGGCATGTTCAAAAGAGATGCCTGGACATCCCCCGGGAAGATAGTCGATTTAAGCCGGGCGTGGTGACGGTGCAGCAGGGTGAAGCAATGGCCCAGCGAGTCTATCATGTCCAGTCTGCACTGTATTGTGAACTTTGCTACGTCCCTGCCATCGGCAATAGCCTGGGTCAGGATGGTTTGGGCCTCACCTGACGACCATGTGGAGCACTTGCGCAACCGAGTCCCACATCATTTGGCTGTATTAGCCCAAGAGTCACATGGTGTTCACCGACCACAGTGGAAAGCTGGCAGAAGAGAAAATCCTCTTCCCGAAGCTATCCAGCCACTTGATTCCCTATCCGATGGAAAGGACAGACCCAAGATTTACCATGGAGGTTGAAGCCTGCACCACCAAGCTCTCAGGAGTGGGATGCTGGGTGAGGGAAGCTGGGTCCCTAGGACCAGGACTGTGGAGACGTGCAATTGTGCTGTGCACAGAAGTGCCCATAAAGGGCTCTGCTCATTCGGGCACCTCCCGAACTGGTGGGGCCCAAAGGCACTCCAGAGGAGTCCGGACACCCAAATATGAAGAGCATGGCCTCATAAAACTCTTTTAGTTGGACGGGTAGTCACGCTGGCTTTGGAAAATTCAAGGCGGTGAGTAATGAACCCAGACTCAGGCTATGCAGGTGGAGTACGAGAGAAGGATGTAGGCTTGGGGATGTCATTTCCCAACTCTTTTGTCGACTTGGATGGCGCTGTGAAGTCTAAGGGTGCTTCGACTTCTTGACCTTCTTGTGCTAGTGTGATTTACAGGACGACAACTTCGACACTGACAACAACCAATGGGAATGACTCCTAGAGTGGGCCTATGACTTTTCTCGTGACCGGGACGTGAAGCAATGTAGAGTCGCCCAATGTCGAGTCGCCAGGAGCTCATCACCCGCTCCCGAATCACTTTAGGGTTCATAGTGTGGCTGTGGGACAGGCCCTGGAGTCATGGTCAAACTCCAGGCATCACAAGCAAACCAGTTGGGGGTCCATCACAGACATTCGTTTGAGGCAGGCTGTTTAATACCCATTGGTGTTTTAGGAGACATCCCATGGCACTCTAGGAGCAAAAGATGCTCGAAAAAAAGACAACAAAATGTTTAAAAACAAGCATTTGCAATGCAATAGGTCTCGCATTAGGAAAGTTTGAGCGATTGGTATTGTAAATGACAAATATTTTATTTATGTGTTGGTTTTGAAAATAGCGAAATGAATAGCTTTGTCATTTACAATGCCAATAGTTTCAACTTTCGCAAATGTGACACCTATAGCATTTGTAATGCAATATGGGTTGTATTTACGTGACTTAGATGTATTGATATTACAAATAACAATGTCTTTTTTTTTATAATTAATACTTAAATAAAAGTTATTGTGATTTATAATGGCAATAGCTTAAACTTTTGTAAATAACTTTTGTGAAGATTAAAAGCACAATTTGTGAAAATAAAGCGTGGTACAAAATCGGGCTGGGAATATGCAGAAGGGCACATCTGGAACACTCTGTCCTCCCCCTTTGTCTGGGATTAAGGCAGGAGATGTGTTTGTGTTTCCTGTATTTTCAATAAATACAAAATACATGAAAAAATGCCAGTTCTGCAGCTGTCCTTATAAATGTCATGTCAGGCTGGGATAATAAACAGTGTGTGTGTGGTGCCGGTGATACGTGACGCTGTGCATGAGGTGCTGTTAGGATATGCATCTGGGTTCCCCTGTGTGATGGCGATGTGCTTTGTGTGCATTTCCTTATGTATGGTGTGTGTTGTTGCTGGAGTGCTGCATGCGTATGTAATATGTGCGCTTT
Source organism: Lissotriton helveticus (assembly GCF_964261635.1). Taxonomy (NCBI): domain Eukaryota; kingdom Metazoa; phylum Chordata; class Amphibia; order Caudata; family Salamandridae; genus Lissotriton; species Lissotriton helveticus. Next base: position 382,407,030 of record NC_136067.1, on the reverse strand, counting down.
GTTGATGCGTTGTCTCTGCTGTGCATGCGTGCGCCTGGGTGATACACGCGACTGCTGTGTGCATTTAATTGGTCATATATGTGCGTTTGGTGGTGTTGTTTTTTGTGTGCAGGGTCTTTTGTTTGCGCCCGCAGTGTATGCTGTGGGCATGTTTTCTTTTATGTATGCATGATGTGTGCGTTATGACAGAATGTGTGTCCTGTGTGTGCAAGCTGTGTTTGCAGCACGCATAGTAATGGTGTGTGCTTGTGAGTATGGGTTGCTGATGTTGATACACTGCCCTGGTGGGGTGACTAGTGTATGTTTTCTCTCGTTGTGTGCATTGTGCTGGTAAGTCTAGTGCTAATGTGTTTTATTCCAAGCGTGTTGGTGCTTATGGTGTAAGAGGTGTGTATTTGCTGTATGTGCGTGTGTAAGATGCGTGTGTAGTGGAGTTTCTGTCTATGGTGAAATACTCTTCTGCTAGTATTACGCTTTGTGTGTTAATTAACCAGTGGGTGTGTTTGCATACTTGGGTGTGGTGATGGGTGAGTGAGTAAATTGCTGCTGGTGTGTTTGTCGTACTGTGTGTGCATAAGTTTGTGCTGCTGGTAATGTGTGTGGGGGAGGGGGAGGGGCATAGAAGCGAGGGGCGCAACCACTTTCTCCAGCAGATAACTGGAAGTCGTTCAGGGAAAGATTTGCTTACAAACCCAGACAGGGAGATCGTATTTTGGGGGACATTAAACAATACATGGGATCCTCCCCCTGACTTGTTCTGGAAGACAGTGAGAGATGGCTAAATCAGCAGATGTACTGAGAAATGCCAGCCAGTGTTAGATATGGAGAAACCACAAGGAGCTGTCAGGCAGTCTCAGATCCGCTGCAACCAACCCAGGGCAAAGAAATGTCTGGCTGTGACAGGTCTGGAACAATCATGTCGTGTAAAGTAACATCAAGCAGTTCCGAGTTCAGACACCACCACCCCGGGAGCTTTGCAAAGATGCCCTCAAGCGTCAAAAGTGCATTTTGGTACACTGAACACTCCCAACAGCAAAGGCACGTGATCGTGGATCAGTCACTCCCATCAACGTAAGTAGCTGTGGATCGGTCTCGGCCACGGAGGAGAGAGAAGTGACCCATGTACGGTTATCAAAAAAAAATAGTCGTGGGGGCACAGGAATCCGGTAGGGGAAGGATTCCTAAACCTTGCAACAAACAAAGAACTCCTCTGACCCCGAGCCAGGGTTCAGGAGGTGAGTGCATTTGTGGGTGTATGTGCGTGCTGTCCCGTCGTTAGAGTCTCTGCTCATGGGCAGCTGACGGCTGGCTGACTGTACTGAAATATGGGTCTGTAAGACGTCAGCGCTTCGCCGTGAAATGGATCCAAAAAAAAACAGGGCGGGCGGACGGGACGGGAATCCGCGATAAAAATACAAGCGCCTCATTTCGCATTTTCATTTTAAATAACGTCCACGCCCATTTATTTGTTTGACGACCTGCCTCTATAGACAGTGGCGCTGCTGCCATTATGTTAAAGCACCGAGCGGGGTGCTTGTAAAAACAGAAAGCAGCCCGGGCTGAGTGAGAGGGCGGGGGCTGCCCGCGCATGCGCGCTCCGAGCCCCGGCGCCAAAGTGGAGTGCGGAGTGCGGCATCTGAAGTCCCGGGTCCCAGGAGGGGGCCCGGGTGAAGACCAGCGCTGCGGAGGAGACACAGAACACGCCGAAAGAGCCCGGTGAGTGGTGGGGGGTGGGGGGGGTGTACGCACGTGTGTCTGTGTGTGTTCGAGTGTGTCTGTGCGTGTGTCTGTCTGTGTGCGCGTGCGTCTGTTTAAGGGGGGGTGCGTGTGTGTATGCAGTGTGTGTATGCAGTGTGTGTGTGCCTGTGTATGCGTGTGGCTGTGTATGTGCGCATGCGTGAGTGTGCCTGTGTGAGTGTGTTTGCGCATGGGAATGAGGCACGAGAGGGGCACGGCGCCGTGCGCGCCCACGAGGTCAAATCTGCGCTCGTGCACCCTCTCGTGTCTACATTCCCAAATACGGGCCACAATAGGTCTTTCGCTGACGCTCGACCTAAAAAGAGGGCAAAAAATGGCTGGGATAGCTCTTTCGGATCCGCAATGTTGGCACGGAAAGAAAGGAACTGAAGTCAGCCCACTGGGGTGGCCGTTAAAAGGGCACCATGCATGCCGCAGATGACGCAGACGCAGAGCTGTTGGATGCCACTCGACAGCACGCTGGGGTACTGCTCAAGAATTTCCTAATCCAGTCTGACGCCTGGGGAATATTCTAAGGGAAGGAATCTGTGGCTAGAAGTCTCTATCCGTTACAGTATTACTGTATGCATCCTATCCATGCACTGGCCCACTGTCATCTCTCTCCTGCTGGACTTTAAAGAGATGTATTCTTGCTGCCTTTAACCAATACAGCTCCACTAGAGTAGGATGATACAACACTACAGAATACACTATACATTGTGATAGTGGAGGAGAACCATTATCTTGTTGTTACCTTTGCAATGCAGGGCTGAAGGTACTCAAAACATGAACTACACAGCACAACAGACCTTTCAGTACAATGATCAGACGAATATAAAATAGATCATTTACGTTTGGTACTTTATGCTTAAGACATATGCATTACCTCTAGTAGTTGCTTCACATCCCAAGCATCCTTGTCTTCATTTGGATGATTTCCTGCCATGTTGTAATGTTTCTGATCTGGGTCCAACACTTTCTCAGGTTCTTTGTGGACAATAATCTACACAGAAATTACATAAAAATACAATGAATATTTAAAAGCATATAATCAGATTTCCTCTATAATCACTCGAACCCGCAGCATTCGGATTATTAACTCATACTCAATCTTGTTTGTAATAGTTTTGACCGCAGTGCATTGTCATTAAACAAATATGCACATATAACTACTTCTAGTACATAGCAATGTATTATATAACTGTACACATCGATAGGGAGGTAAACTACTTCTTAGTGTAAAACCTTGCATGTTTTTTCTTTAATTATCTGCAAAGATGGATTATATGTTAAATTCATGCAAACCCTGACTCGCAGCTAGTTTTGTTAACCCCTTCAATGCTCATGACGAGCTGGGCTCGTCATGGCGTAGCCTCCTCGTACGCTCATGACGAGCCCAGCTCGTCACGTAAAGTGCGCTTTCGCAAAACCCAGCGTACGGGCGGAATTCCGCCCGCACGCATGCGGTTAACCTATATCTTGAATCAGTACCCAAAATCACTCAGGTTTTAGATGTCAAAATGAAGATTATTGGACCCCTTACATTCATTCTGTCACCAACTCCTGCACTGATCTCACCTACTCTGGAAAGCTCTTCAATCTTTTTATCCTTTCGATTTAGTCCGGATTCTAGAAGCATTGTCTTCACCTCACACAGCCAACTTATGTTATCCTAACTTGGGTCCTACTGTGACAAAGATCAAATTCGAGGCCTTAACCACTCATTCACAGCAATATTCATTATGTTCAATCTTACCCTTCCTTGTTAATATGTGGTTTGAGGGTATCTATGTATGCTACTTCTCTAAGGGGATTGTCCCGGATAGCCATCCTGTATAGGAAAACAATTAGAGTCCTGCACTTACCATGGGAACAAGATCTATTAATAAATCTAGGCCCACATTTACCTAAAAGTTTCCCCAACCAAGTCACCTCAAAGACTGCCTTTCCCTCATCCAAGAATGGATGGTAAGTACTTGCCTCATGCTAAACCTTCTCACAGCAAGTAAGCTTAGATCAAGCACTAGTTCTACAACATGAACTGCAATGGACTGACACCATTAGTCACAGCAAAGGGAAAATCACTAGGATTCACCACTGACATGACAACTCTTCGATAACCCAAGTTGATAATAAAAAAATGTGATTGGAAATATCACAACAGCACAAAAACAACCTACAACTACTTGAAGCAGATGTTAGAAATACAGTTTATGTCCCGGAAACACCCCATTCACCAACGCACCAGAAGTTACCCTTAAAAAGCCAGTTCAACTCCTTCATCCTTCTCAAAGCTTTGAAAAAATTGAATCACTAAACTTAGTAACACCATATTAATGTGGATATGGGATGTAGTTTTGAAAGTACCAGACTGAACATTTTATGGTTCAAATCTTTTATAAAGTATATAAAAAATTTTTTTTAGAACAAAACCCGTAAACAATGCCAACAGTAGACCTGGTACACTTCTGGCCTACACAGAGCCTGGGATTGAATAGCTTACAAGCCAGTGTCTTATAGGCAAACAAGCTCTTATCCCTCCCACCCTCCATTCACCAACGTGCTAGCTTTGATATACAAATTAATGTCTCTGTATACTATTACTGCTCTGGGGATGTTGGTGTAGCAGTGTCCGTTAAGCGTAACAAGTGCAGGTAAGTGAGTTCTCGGAATTCCTGCGATAGTAGAGACAGGAAGGGTCGCCATATCTCTCTGAATGCCTCGCTCTTCCCAGCACGCGTGAGAGTTATCTTTTCCATTCCCAGAATATGCCAGAGCCAGGTTAGCCAACCTGAGTGTGTAGGAATTTGTGGGGGTTCCCCAGTGTGCGAGTATGTTCTGCATGGCTGTTTCCAGGGCTAGATCGATCAGACGCACTCTTCTAGATTTTAAAGGATAAGTCAGTGAGTAAGGGACTCCGAATAGAATGTGTGTCGGGAAACTAAGTAGCTGTGTCAATTTCGTCTAATAAATGGGTCCAGTAGTGTTGTATCTGGGGGCATTCCCACATTATGTGGACCGGCTTACCTCGTGTGCCGCAGTTTCTCTAACAGACTGTTGGAGAAACTGCGGCACATGAGGTAAGCCGCACCCGCTGAGGGATTGATCATATATACTCTCACTGGTGTGTAGTACCAATATGTAGCCACCTTTGTGAGCGAGTCAGTTAAGGCAATGTTACTGGCGTATGTCTGGCCCTGTGACCTATTCCACCCCATTCTTTGTTGCTTAGGGATCTCTCTGTGTCTTTTTCCCATCTGTTTCGCCCTGCATTGTATATGTGTTTGTTCCGCGCATTCAGTAGCCTGTATAATTCAGAAATGATCTTCTTGTCCGAGGTCTTGGACAGCAGCCATCTCTCATAGTTAGAGAGCTGACGTTGCCCGGCGGCCTTGTTTTGTGGCTGTACTATCCAGTGTCAAAGCTGCAAATATCGCAGGCGCTCTGTCTCTGGAATGCCAAAATCTGCTTTATTCTGTTGGAACAAAAGTACCCCCATGACATCAAAGAAGTGACCCATGGCACAGCACTCAGCACAACGCCACTGAGTAAACTGGGTCTCGCCCACCCCCGGTTCAAAATGTGGGTTGGCGAACAATGGAGCCATAGGAGAAGGGTAGGTCGTCAGGGTGTATTCGATACCAGTCTGGGTCTCGCCCACGCCACCATTGTCGTCTGCGTGATGGGGGACAGATATAAGCTTTGGGGTCTATGTGCTTTCTTTAAAAAAGGGATTTTCATCAGTGATGTTCCGGCTACTGCCTATCTTGAACTAACCAGTGCTTTTCTGATTCAGAGCAGCTCCATTCTACAAAGTATCTTAATTGCGCCATATGATAATACAGTTGGAGGTTAGGTCTCCCCAGCCCACCCTCCCTGGGCGGTAGAAAGCTAAGGGTCTTTTTCATCCGGGGCTTCTGACACTGCCATATGAAATGCATGATCTCCGCTTGTAGTTTATGAATCATTCCTGAGGGTGGCTGTAAAGGGAGCGTTTGAAACAAATCCAGTATTTTGGGGAGGACCATTATCTTAATAGCTGCAACCCTATCCAACCATGAGATCTGGTGCTATTTCCATCTATGTATGTCATTGGGAATGTGTCTATGTAGATTATTATAATTGGTGGTGACAGTAGCTTGTGTAGTTGGTGCTATTTGGACTCCCAGATAGGAAATAGTGTCCTGGCACCATTGGAACAGGTACAGTTTCTTAAATCTTTCCGCCGTTTGTGGCGGAAGGGAGAAATAAGTGCTATGGATTTCCCTATGTTCACTTTGAACCCAGACGCCCTGCCAAAGGAACCTAGTTCTGCGAGGAAGGCCCCCACAGATGTGTCAGGATTCTTAAGAGTCACTAAAATGTCATCTGCGTAGAGGCTTATGATGTGTTTGTCCCCCCACATGAATGGTACTCCAAAGGTCTGTGGGTGTGTTTGTATTTTCTGCGCCAGCGGCTTCATATATAATGCGAATAGTAAGGGTGACATGGGGCTATCCTGCCTTGTGTTGTGCCTTGAGCTATTCGTTGAGGGGCAGATGTATGGGCATTGACTCTCACTGTTGTTGTGGGGAAGCGATAATAGTTTAACATCTTGAGTCCTAAAACACTCCCCCAGACCGAAATGGGTCAGAACTTGTTCAAGATAAAGCCAATGTACCCTGTCAAAGGCTTTTTCAGCACCTATAGTCATCAGCATATAGTTGCCCAGCAATCTGGAAGCCTTATCTTGTATATGCAGGACCCTATTTGGTGTTATCGCTAGTCTGTCTCTGAAGGATGAAGCTCACCTGATTGGGATCTACTAGGGCTGGCATTTACGTGCCTAGTCTGTGGGCCGATATTCCTGTGAATAATTTTAAGTCTAACTTAAGCAGAGAGATAGGGCAGTATGAGCTGCATTTTGTTTTTTCCTTCCTAGGTTTGGGGATGACTATTATGGTGGCCTCCAGCATCGAGGCTGGGCTCGCGCCCGGCCTAAAGAAGGTATTGAAGAGCCATGTCAGTAGAGGTGCTACCTCTGAGCAAACGTTTTGTAAAAAACCGCAGTAAAGCCGCCTGGGGATTTAGCCAATTTTAGCCTGGAGATCACAGAGAATACTTCCTCGATTCGAAGCTCTCCCTCCAATGTTGCACTTTGGTCTCGTGTCGGACTAGATCCGTGGTCCTCATAATGCGACCCACGGGCTGCCAGCGGCCCGGCAGCTATTCCTTGCAGGTAATGTACCTATAGGGGTGGAAGGGGGGTAGGGGGGAGGGAGAGGGAGAGAGAGAAAGAGGGAGAGAGCGAAAGAGAGAGAGAGAGAGAGATTGGAGAGAGAGAGAGAGAGGGGGAGAGAGGGAGAGCGAGAGAGAGAGAGAGAGAGAGAGAGGAGAGGGGGAGAGAGAGAGGAGGGAGAGAGAGAGGAGAGAGTGAGAGTGGAGAGAGAGAGCAAGAGAGAGAGGAGAGAGAGAGCGGAGAGAGAGAGAGTGGAGAGTGGCGAGAGAGAGAGTGGAGCGAGAGTGAAATAGAGTAGAGAGACTGGCTGACTGGGAGAGACTGACAGAGAGAGAGGCTGACTGACAGAGAGAGAGACTGACTGGGAGAGAGAGAGACTGACAGAGAGAGAGAGACTGACAGAGAGAGAGAGACTGACAGAGCGAGAGAGACTGACAGAGAGACTGACTGACAGAGAGAGACTGAATGACAGAGAGAGAGAGACTAACTGACACACAGAGAGACTGACTGACAGGGAGAGAGAGACACTGACTGACAGAGAACGAGAGAGACTGACTGACAGAGAACGAGAGAGACGGACTGACAAAGAGACTGACTAACTGACTGACAGAGAGAGACGGACAGTGAGAGAGACTGACAGAGAGAGAGAGAGACTGACTGAGAGAGACTGACTGACTGAGAGAGACTGACTGACTGAAAAAGACTGACTGAAAGAGACTGACTGACAGAGAGACTGAGAGAGAGAGACTGCCTGAGAGAGAGAGACTGATAGAGAGAGAGACTGACTGACAGAGAGAGACTGGCTGACAGACAGAGAGAGACTGACAGAGAGAGAGACTGACAGAGAGAGAGACTGACAGAGAGAGAGTGAGACGGACTGAGAGAGACTGACTGACTGGGAGAGACTGACTGACTGAAAGAGAGAGAGACTGACTGAGAGAGACTGACTGACAGAGAGAGACTGCTGAGAGAGAGAGAGAGAGAGAGAGACTGACAGAGAGAGACTGACTGAGAGAGAGAGACTGACTGACAGAGAGAGAGAGAGAATGACTGAGAGAGAGAGACTGACAGAGAGAGAGAGACTGACAGAGAGAGAGAGACTGACAGAGAGAGAGAGAGAGAGACTGACTGAGAGAGAGAGAGACTGACAGAGAGAGAGCGAGATCGACTGACAGAGAGAGAGACTAACTGACTCACAGAGAGACTGATAGGGAGAGAGAGACTGACAGAGAGACTGACTGAAAGAGAGAGAGACTGACAGAGAGAGAGAGACTGACTGAGAGAGAGAGAGACTGACTGAGAGAGAGAGACTGACAGAGAGAGACTGACAGAGAGAGAGAGACTGACAGAGAGAGAGAGACTGACAGAGAGAGAGAGAGAGAGACTGAGAGAGAGAGAGACTGACAGAGAGAGAGCGAGATCGACTGACAGAGAGAGAGACTAACTGACTCACAGAGAGACTGATAGGGAGAGAGAGACTGACTGACATAGAGAGAGAGACTGACAGAGAGACTGACTGAAAGAGAGAGAGAGTCTGACTGACAGAGAGAGACTGACAGAGTGAGAGAGACTGACAGGGAGAGAGAGAGACTGACTGAGAGAGAGAGAGACTGACTGAGAGAGAGAGAGACTGACTGAGAGAGAGAGAGACTGACTGAGAGAGAGAGACTGACAGAGAGAGAGACTGACAGAGAGAGAGAGACTGACAGAGAGAGAGAGAGACTGACAGAGAGAGAGACCGACTGACAGAGAGAGAGACTAACTGACTCACAGAGAGACTGGCTGACTGATAGGGAGAGAGAGAGAGAGACTGACTGACAGAGAGAGAGAGAGACCGACTGACAGAGAGAGAGAGACCGACTGACAGAGAGAGAGAGAGACCGAATGACAGAGAGACTGACTGACTGACAGGGAGAGATAGAGAGAGACTGAGAAACAGAGAGAGAGAGAAACTGACAGAGAGAGAGAGAGATCGACTGACAGAGAGAGAGAGACTAACTGACTCACAGAGAGACTGATAGGGAGAGAGAGAGAGACTGACTGACTGACAGAGAGAAAGAGAGACTGACAGAGAGACTGACTGAAAGAGAGAGAGAGTCTGACTGACAGAGAGAGACTGACTGACAGAGAGAGAGACTGACAGAGTGAGAGAGACTGACAGGGAGAGAGAGAGACTGACTGAGAGAGAGAGACTGACTGAGAGAGAGAGAGACTGACAGAGAGAGAGAGACTGACAGAGAGAGAGAGACTGACAGAGAGAGAGAGACTGACAGAGAGAGAGACCGACTGACAGAGAGAGAGACTAACTGACTCACAGAGAGACTGGCTGACTGATAGGGAGAGAGAGAGAGAGAGAGAGAGAGAGACTGACTGACAGAGAGAGAGAGACCGACTGACAGAGAGAGACCGACTGACCGAGAGAGAGAGAGACCGAATGACAGAGAGACTGACTGACTGACAGGGAGAGATAGAGAGACTGACAAACAGAGAGAGAGAGAAACTGACTGACAAAGAGACTGACTGACTGACAGAGAGAGACTGACAGCGAGAGAGACTGACTGACAGAGAGAGAGACTGACTGACTGACAGAGAGAGAGAGAGAGAGAGAGAGAGAGAGAGACTCTTACTGAGAGAGACTGACCGACTGGGAGAGACTGACTGACTGGGAGAGACTGACTGACTGGGAGAGAGCGAGTCTGACTGACAGAGAGAGAGAGAGACTGACAGAGAGAGAGAGACTGACTGACAGAGAGAGACTGACTGACTGAGAGAGAGACCGACTGAGAGAGAGAGAGAGAGAGAGAGAGAGAGAGAGAGAGAGAGAGAGAGAGAGAGAGAGAGAGAGAGAGAGAGAGACTGACTGACTGAGAGAGAGAGAGAGAGAGAGAGAGAGAGAGAGAGACTGTAATGGAATTGGGGTCAAAGTGTGTATGAAGCTATGCAATGCCTCTTAAGGTTGCTAGTGTCTGCTAATAAAAATGCATTATCAAAATGTGCTCTTTGTAGTTACATCTGCTTTTGAAATGCATCACTGTCGCATCGTCTAATGTTTTGAAACGTTTTTTTTGTTTTTACTCTAGCCCCGCCCCCCCAGTGATACACCCCGACCCCTACCAGTGCGGCTCTCAGCCACAAACTACACTGTCATTTTTGCCCCCGACAGAACGTTTGTGAGTACCCATGATCTAGAAGTTTGCCAGTCTTAGAGGTATCTATTGCTCTCAGTGTTATCTGGCGTTCGACTTGAGTACAGATGTTCATAGAATTCTCGGACTGTCTCAGCTATCGCAGTATCGTCTGTCACTGAGTTTCCCTCACAGTCACTTATTGCTAGGGTGCCCTGCTGCTGTCGGCTCTGCACAGTCTATGTGCTAGGCGGGGACCACATTTGTCCACCCCCCAATATAGAAGGAATGGCATAAACGGAGGGCTGCATACTGTCTAAGTCTAATGCAGCCAGTTGGGAGAGCAATGTCGAGAGTTGGTGCCAGACCCAAGGGTCCCCTGTCCTCTGATGTATGCGCTCTAATTCCCGGATCTGTAGGGAGAGGCCCTCTCTTTTCTTCCGGAGTTTGTCTGCACCAGATATCGCTATGAATTCACCTAGTACCACCGCTTTGAGTGCTTCCCACAGGTTAGATGTGCTGATCTCTGGAGTGTTATGCACAAGGTAATCCCCCAATGTTCGCTTAATTTGCTCCACTACTTCTGTGCGAAAGTGTGTCTTTTAGGCACCACTGTCACTGTCTATACGGGCAGGACTGAGAGGGAAGTGACACTATAGTCACCACTGCTGCGTGGTCCGAGAGTGTTGCCGTGAGTATCTCCATGTCTACTATGAGTGCCCTTATGTCTCTGGTGTAAAGGTGGTAGTCCAGTCTGGCGTATGTTTTGTGAGCGTTCGAATAATGGGGAAATTCCCTGGACTGGGGAGGGGATGCCCTCCAGAGCTCTACTAGTCCTAGTTCCCTTAGCCTGACATGTCCTTCCTTGGATAGTGTTACCGCCCGATGGTGTCGTTGGGCTGACCTGTCTACGTTATTATCAAATACTAGGTTGAGGTCCCTCCCTAGTAGTATGCTGCGTTTGTTCGTGGTTAACCTCTCTGACAATGTTCTATGTTGAAACCCCTCCTGTCCTTCATTCGGGGCGTACATTTTTCCTACAATCAGCCCCTGGCCCCCCACTTTGAAGCGATGAGTCTCCCTTTGATTTCAGCCTCTTTCTGTATCACCTTTCCCTGAAAGGCTTGAGACACCAAGATAGCCACCCCCGCAGTTTTGGTGGGGCCTGAAGAAAATAGCTGGATAGGGAACGCGCATGCTTTAAGCCTATGACAATCCCTGGCCAGTAGGTGGGTTTCCTGTAGTAGACAGATGTCTGCCTTCGTATGTTATTGGTATGATAAAATCGCTCGCCGTTTAACCAGATTGTTGAGTCCCCTCACATTGAGAGTGAGAATTTTGAGGCTAGTAGGTGGCATTCTTGATACTCAAACGTACATCTAGCGTATACATTCCTTTTCCTAAGCGCCTCGGCTGTTCTGTGGTCTTGCCGTGAGAAAGCTCAAGAGCGTTTGCGGTGTATCCTATAGATAAATTGTATGGTGAATGGAGGCCGCAATAACTATCCCCCCCCCCCCAAAGAAAAAAAAAAGGAGGAAAGATGAGCCCTATAGAAAAATAAACTAAATTAACCAGCGAAGAGTCTGAGGTCAGTCCTTTAGCCATTCTTAGCCACCATAGAATATGTATGGGCTCCATGTTGTGGCCAAGCTCCAATCGCCTCCCCCTCCCGGCGGCACATTCTCAGTGAGATTGCTACCCACTGGACTTGCTTAGATATCCTCAGTTTTTGCCAGTACAGCAGGGATGGACTCAAATGCCTCCTGCTGGCCTTTCGCTATTTCTGCTGGGTCTAGTTTCCTCGGACTTCACCAGCCTGGTGTGTGTTCACCACGGGCAGGAGACCCTGGCTCTCTGCTACCGTTCTCAAAACACACAAGATGATGGACGGAATGTTGCACAATGGCAAAACATTCACCCCAGTCACAGATCTGGGTTTAATCCATCATTATTTTGCTCACCAAGCCACCCTAGTTCAGACATGGCTATATGCAAATCAGTCTTGACCCTGTGCCTCATGGGAATAGTCCAGCACGAACTGCCAAGCCATGTCTTCCCTGGACCGGAATCAAGCATCCTAGGACCGGTTTCTGGCTATCAGCCGTTTTCAGCCAGGATTGCTTGTCTCCAGTGGCTTAGTGAGCACGGGACCCACAACTGGGCATACCCTTCCCACATAGGGTGAACAGCAAAACACACAAGATGATGGACGGAATGTTGCACAATGGCAAAACATTCACCCCCAGTCACAGATCTGGGTTTAATCCATCATTATTTTGCTCACCAAGCCACCCCAGTTCAGACATGGCCATATGCAAATCAGTCTTGACCCTGTGCATCATGGGAACAGTCCAGCCCGAACTGCCACCGTTCTCTCCAGGGGGTTCCAGACCCAGTAGTTGGCAGGCCTCTGACAAGGAGCGCAGCTGCTGTAGTCTGCCACCCCAGCGGAAGATGAGACTGAAGGGATGACCCCCACGAGTACGCAATATCCCGATTACGCAAGTGGATGGTGACTGGGAAAAATTCCCTTCGCTTTTGCAATGTTAGTGAGGAAAGGTCCTGAAATACTGTATGGGGCTGGTCCCAGAATGTGATTGGGTGCATTGTCTGTGCTTTGTGTAATATCTCCTCCTTGGTCTGAAAGTCGTGTATACAGACCAAGATGTCTGCTGGAGGGGCCTTGTTGGAGTGGGGTGTACCCACTCAGTGCGCTATGTCTAGTTTGAGTTCTGTGTCTTGGGGGTTGCCAAGCACGTGGTTAAACAAATCCCATACGTAACTAAAGATATAGCTACCCTCTGCGTTTGACTCCACCCCTCGGATCCTAACGTTGTTCCTTTGGGAACGATTCTCGAGGTCTTCCAGGTGTGATTGTAGATCTAGATGCTGCTCTTGGGGGCGGATAACCTCCTGCCTTCATGCCTCCGTTTCTTCGTCCCGACTGTCTCCTTTGTCTTCTATGCTGCAACTCTGTCCCCAAGAAAGTCTACGTCCTTTCTGATCTCTTTGATTTCTTGTGTGAGGTCTTTCTTGACCATTTGCAGGTCCTCTCTCTGTGTCAAACAATGATTCCAAAAATGCACAGGTCACTGGCTCTTCTGCTGGGCTGACCGGTAGCGCACATGGCGCCTCCTCTGTAGATGGAGCCTCCATCGTGCTTTTGCCAGTAGGCCGCATGAGCATGTCTTTGAGGGAGCAGTCTTTCTTCACTCGGCCGGTGGTCATTATCGTTCCCTGTCTTAGTCACTGTCTACTTCTGCGTTGGGCCTCTAGGGCCTGATCTCTAGACTCAAACGTAGGGCCTGTGGTTTCCCGGCCATGTCTTGGGCCTAAAAGCATACAGGGACTTGTCCTTCGGATCGCCCTCTCACCCTCTTGCGTGTCCCAGGTGTAGGGGCAACTCGGTGGGACCGGCCGATCTGAGCCGTTGGATCGCCTCTCGACTGCTGGTTCAGGTTCCAGGCTATCTCTCAGAATGAATTATTGTCTCTTCTGCCATACCACTCCGCCCAGGAGACCTTGCAGCGGATGCCCCGTGGGACTCCCTGTAGTCTCCACTGGGATCTGACGAAGGTGACCTGTTCAGCCCCATGCCGGGTCAAGCTACGCCATCGTAGCGGCAGTGCTCCACTCTGGAGCCAGAGGCCCCAATGCCCGGACTATCAACCAGGCACTGAGTGGACCCTGTCCCCGCAGCAGGTATTCTCTAGGAGGGCCCGCGGCTCCAACCCGCTCCTGAATAGCTCTGTGGGATTCAGGAGTTGCCTTCTTCTTGGGGCCATTTGCCGCTGCGTCTGTACTAAGTCTTGGATGTCTGCTGGATTCCAACTCTGGCCTTCATAGGCCAGGCCCAGTGAGGATACTCCAGGGGGCGCCGCAACGGTCCCTCTGCACCTCGTCCTTCCACCACTGTGAGCATCGGCGTCCACTCACTAGTCCACAACTGTGTGCCGCTTACCTTGGGCCTGGGCGGTCCGCAACACCCCAAGCTGAACATTTTAGAAGACATCCACTGCATTCTCGATTCAGGCACAGCATGTATCATAGATCTTCTTCATTTAACAGCAGTCTTTAACTACATTCACCATCAGAGGCTAATTCACACCATGGAGAATAATTTGTAACTCTAAGGAAAAGAGTGCAACTGGTTCATTTCATTTATAGCCAACCGCATACAATTAGTGAGGCTAAGAATCTTTGCTTCAGGCTTAGTCACTATCTCCATAGGAATTCTTAAAGGATCAATACTGGCTTCAATTTGCTTTAATTTATACATAAAACCACTAACAGACCTCTTAGAAAATACCATTGTTGCAATCTTTCATTGTACTGATGACATCGAAATGTATTTGAAAATCCCTTCCTTCACTTGTGTTTGCATTCTAAACAACTGGCTCTCCAAATTTCATATCTGGATAGCAAACGTTTCACACCATGGTACAGCACATCAATCACTACACATCAATCACACAGCAAAATCTGCAAACGTATCACCCTTATCCTTAGAAAAAGAAAGAAAAACACTGCTTTTACTGAAAGATTTTTGCATCTCTCTCCAAAGTCTAGTCATCACCAGCTTTGATTACAGCTACTTCATCTTTATTGACACTAAAAAGTCCATTTCGGGTTCCCTCAAAGCTCTAAAGACCTCCATCACTGGACTAGTTTCAGGAACTAAACAAGCATTTACAATGCAATAGGTCTCGCAGCATTAAAGTTTGAGTTATTGGCATTGTGTATGACAATGCGTTGCATAAAATGTTTAGCAAACTTTGAATTGGTGAGCAGTGACAGTGTGTGCAAGAGTATGCTGTTCTTAAAAGCAGTGTGGTAGAGAGTGCAGGAATTTGGGTGACCTGAGAAATGTGGATGATGCACCTCACGCACGGGGCTGACAGTTATTATTCACACAGCTCTGATGATGCACCTCAGGCACGGGCTCACAGCTGTTATTAATCACACAGCTCTGATGATGCACCTCCTGCACGGGTTCACAATTGTTATTCACACAGCTCTGATGATGCACCTTACGCACGGGGCTGACACAGTTATTATTCACACAGCTCTGATGATGCACCTCAGGCACGGGCTCACAGCTGTTATTATTCACACAGCTTTGATGATGCAACTCACGCACAGGGCTGACTACAAGGGCAATAGTTTTTGAAAACCCTGGTTTCCTCTTTATCATCAATTCTCCATCCTATTTTCTTCGCCATAGTCTGCAGATATGTATTTCATTAGAACTTAATTTTTGGAGTGTGGCCTAATATTTCTATACAGCATGTTGGCAAACACGCTAGAAAAATAAACACGATTTAAGAAAAATATATAGAATCACATTTTCTGGCTATCCAAAAAAAAGACATAATTTGGACATAATAATTTTTACTATAACACTTAAGGGAGTTTAGCATTCCCCTCCGACATTAGATATATGATCTATAAGTCACAGCATTCCAGGTGCAACGCAACCTTTTACCCTTCTTGAAATTCATAAGTTAGGTTCCATTACTTTAGCAAATAGGAGCACCAGTCGCTTTACTTAGATGAGAAATAGCACACACTGTGGTACTATTAAACCTGTTTAGTAAAATCTAAAAGTGTCTTCGATCTTTCAGTGGCTCCAAATTATATTTTTAACACACGTTTTAGGAAACAGTGGTCCCTGAGAGTGAGAGACAACATCTGCGTAGAGCAATGGAAGTCGAAAGAAGTCTCTGGCCGATTCTATTAACCTACGACAGCCAATTGGTGGATTTTTAAACTGTGTGGGATGAGAGAGATCGCGAGATGTCGGAAGGAGATAATTATAGATCTTGGCCACTTGGTAGGTGAATAGTCTGCCCCCAGTACTGTCAAAAGCTCTTACTGCCCAACAGGCAAGATGAACAGCAGGAAGGACTTTCAAGTTAACATGTGCCAGGACTACAGCATGGTGGCAGTTCACATAAGGCTGGTGATTACAACAAGGACAACATCTGCTGGTTGCACTTTGTTCCTAAGGGTTAGGATCTGTTTTTAAAGGCCATATAACACCTTGGGACCGTCTTTTGCCACTTGAAGACATTGATAGGAGTGACTATGAGTCTAACATGTGTAGCGCGGCAGTAACACAACACAAAAATCAATGCAACGCACATCACCCACATCTTACATTGCTATGCCA
Organism: Lissotriton helveticus; assembly: GCF_964261635.1. Lineage (NCBI taxonomy): Eukaryota > Metazoa > Chordata > Amphibia > Caudata > Salamandridae > Lissotriton > Lissotriton helveticus. Next base: position 382,390,778 of record NC_136067.1, on the reverse strand, counting down.
ACTCAATAACAACAAACAAGAAACATTTCCATTAATAAGAAAAATAAATATTTTTTTCAGAGGGAAGAGCAATTCAACATCACGCAGAGGGGGCTCTGAGAGAGCTATATGTGTATGTTTCCTCGAGCCACAATAAAAAAACAATAACACGAGGGTCCGACTCAAAACCAACCCCCATCCCCACAACATTAATAGACACGAGCCGGATTGTAATCAAACGTACTTACAATGCCTGTTGCTCAGCAAAAACTCGCTCCGGGACCACTGTTGACACGAAGAGAACAGACAGCAGCGCAGGGAAAGGAGCTGTAACCGTGTTACTGCTGCCTGATGTTTCATGCACGGAGTTTTGTGTTCCAATTCAAAATGAAGGCGTGAGCGAAACCGAAACTTTCCGTGGGGCGGGACTTCGGTCTTCGGAAGCCTGCACACGCGCCCACGGAGTGCCACGGAGAGAAGCAGTGCTGGAGACGCGGGGCTCCCATGCCCGAGGGAGAGCCCCGCGGTGGCGGCAGAAGTCCGGAGTGGCGGTAAGTGGGCGGGGGCCGAGGGGGGGGGGGGGCGCTCGGTGAACTTGTGTGTGTGTGTGCGCGCGTGTGTGTGTGTATGCGACGGCGGGGGGGGTTCTTTGTATGTGTGGGTGCGTGTGTGCATGGGCGCTCGTGTGTGTGTGTCTCTGGGTATGCGCATGCATGTGTGGTGTTGGCGCTTCCCAGGAGACAGCAGCTGGCCACAGCGAGCGCGTTCGCGAGCGCGTGGCCCGCTCAAATCACCTCCTCGGAGAGAAAATGCTCGCGGCCAGGTGCTGTCTCCTGGGAAGCATACTCAGTAACAATAGATCTCTGGCGAGACAGCGCTTCACGCTGTTCAACGCCACGAGACCTAAAAATTAAACCGCATCACCCCAATTTATTGTGATTTACAGTGTCCAGAATTGAATTCAAGCTTCCTTGCATCACCTTTAAATGGCTTAAAAATCTCTGAGAGAACTGAAAACCTTCGAAGAAGAGAGGTTTTCAGACTTAAAACCGGGTCGTTCAGATCATACTCAGTGGCCTCCCAATCTTTTTTTTTCTAAACAATTTTATTGAAGAAATAAAGTAATTTCCATACATCAATATTAGCATGACGTGCACACAGATCACATTTCTCAGCATCTTTACACTTCTATCAGTTTTATAGTCCCACTTCTAAATATCAGCCATTCTCATTGTACACTCATATCTTCCTAGAGTACATATATCACTACGACCCCCTCCCTTAGTTACTTTCCTCTGATTCGCAATCATCCGGCGGCGGTGGCTAGCATATATCTCCTCGATATGAGTTCCATCTCCCCCATACCCTTTCCCACCTTTTGGGGCATCCCGATGGATAAAGACCAACTTCTCTGCCACCATAGCCAGGTCCATGTCCGCACACCACCTGGACAGGTTAGGGCCTACCCCAGACCCCCACGTCTGTGCAATGTTCCGCTTTGCTATTGTAACCCCAAGAGTCACCCAACCCTGAGCCGTCGTGTTCAAGTCTGTTGGTTCCCATATATTGAGCAAGCAGTACCTCGGCTCCGGTAGTATCGTGATCCCCGTGACCTGGGAGAGCGTCCTCATCACTGCCATCAAGTATCTTGCTATTGTGGCGCAGGTCCAGATGGTGAGAAAAAAGGTTCCGGGCTCTCCGCACCCTCTCAAGCATTGCGGCGTGTCTGACCTCCCAATTTTATGCAGGAGCACACGCGTATAGTATGTGCGGTGGAGAATTTTAAGTTGAATAAGTCGCCACCTCGATGGGATTGGCGCCTCTTTAGGAGAAGCCAGCGCCTCCCTCCAGTCTGCTTCATCAATGTCTCCCACCTCTTTTTCCCATGCAGCCTTGACAATCCCCGTGGGATCAGATCTATTAATTATTTTTGTCAACGAAATCGCCTTTTTCTGCAAATGATCGGTCAGGAGCCTATCCTATAATGGCGAGGACTCTTCTGGGGTCGCGCATGGCAATAGGGCTGATTGCAGGGCATGTCTAATCTGTATATAGCGAAATCTTTCAGTGTCAGCCAGGTCATAGGTAGTCTGCAGGTGTGTGAACGGAACCACTTCTCCTTTCTGCCATAGGTCCCCTACTGTCGATATCCCTATGATGTCCCACTTCCTGAACCCCTTGGTGTTACCCAGCCTCCCCAACTTCTGCGTGTCCCACAACGGCATTGCTAAGGTGATCACTCCCTCCCACCCCAGCGCTCGCTGTGCCATAAACCACATGCGTATTGTGTGTAGTGTCTGTCCGATAAGCGCGTGCATTCGTTTCTTGTTATACAGGGCACTCATGATCCCTGCAGGCTCAAGAAGATGCCTGTCAAGCCTGTACGCTGGCTCCTCCTGGGGAACATGCAACCACTGGTTTATCGGGTCTAGCTGGGAGGCCCAATAATACGCTCTGATGTCCGGCAAAGCGATTCCACCAACATACCAACTCCTACTTAGTTTCTTCAGAGCGATGCGGGGCGTCTTCCCATCCCAAAGCAGAGTAGTTATCTCCGCCTCTATCCCGCCGAGGTACTTTGAAGGGACCAGGAACGGGGTGTTTTGCAACGTATATAAAAATCGCGGCAGCGCTACCATTTTAAAGAGCGCAGCCCTACCAAGGAGTGTCAGTGGCAATGACCGCCAATGTTCCTGTTTCAGTCGTGTCAGCGGTTGGATCAAATTTCTGTCACTGAATTGCGTCCGCTCATGCGTGACAAAGATTCCTAAATATCTAAAGCCTTCCGTGACTACTTGCAATGCGCACCCCCTCGGTAATCATGGCGGCGAGCCTCGCAAGACATACAATAGTGATTTATCCCAATTTATAGTATAGCCAGATACTCGCCCATATGCCGCACAGATATCCAGCACACAATTAATGGACCGTGCCGGGAAAGTGAGGTATAGCAAGATGTCATCTGCATATAACGAAATGCGATCCTCCCAGTCGATCGCCCACCGTATCCCCCGTATCGTGGGGTCCTGTCTGATCCAGGCCGCCAGTGGCTCTAACACTATCGCAAAGAGTAGGGGTGACAGCGGGCATCCCTGCCTTGTCCCCCTACCTAGTGGGAATTCTCTGGAGAGACAGCTGTTGACCACCACCCTTGCCAGCGGTCGCGTATATAATAAGCCGACCCTTTTACAAAAGTTGGGGCTGAAGCCTAGGTGCTGGAGGACCGCAAAAAGGAAGGGCCTGTCCACCAGGTCAAACGCCATATGCGCGTCTAAGGAGAGTATGGCCACGTCCTCTCCCAAGGTCTCCCTACGTTCCATTACACTAAACAACCGCCGCAGATTAAGCACCGTGTTGCGGTGCGGCATAAAGCCCGACTGGTCCGGGTGAATAATTTCCGACAGATATGGTTGCAGTCTCGTGGCCAAGGCTTTAGCTAGAATTTTCGCCTCTGCATTCAGAAGAGAGATCGGTCTATAAGATATGCACTCTTGCGTTGGTTTACCCGGCTTATGTATGGCAACAATCGTAGCGAGGCGCTGGTCCCTGAGCAGAACTCCAACCGCCAAGCTCTCTTTGTACATTTCTAGGAGGCGCGGTACTAAGTGTGCAGCCCCAAGTTTATAGAATTCTACCGGAATGCCATTAGGCCCCAACGCTTTCCCAGTATGTAGTGCCCTTATCGCTTGTGCAATCTCTTCCTGTGTGATATCTTCCTCCAAAGCAGCGACTGCATCGTCTCTGAGGGTTGGTGTTTGTATGTCGTGTAGGAATGCCAGGTTGTCTTCTACCGTGGCATCCGCCACTGGTGTATACACCAGTTCGTAATGGTGTGCTAGCGCCTCAGCAATCTGCTGTGGGCCCTGAACCAGAGTGCCCTCGTTGGTACGTATCTGCGCTATCCAATTGTTCGCCCTTTCTTTTTTACCTAACCAAGCCAGCAGTTTACCCGCCTTATCCCCTTGTCCATATATGGTGTGCTGAGTAGTGGTGAGTCTGCTGGTAACCTCTTCTCGTGTGTATGCTCTATAAGCCTGTTGTGCCAGGCGTAAGGCGTGTGCCGACTCCTCCGAGGCACTGCTCACAAGCGCCCTCTCTGCCCTCGCCACAGCCTCCTCTAATTCGCCTATGTGTTCCTGTTGATCCCTCTTTTTACCAGTTATCGCTGATATAGCATGACCCCGTAGGACAGTCTTATAGGCCTTCCATAAGACCAGCAATGAAGTGACGGAGTGTTCATTTTCTTCAAAGTAGTGTTTTGTGGCCTGAAGTAAGCCTTTCCGAATCCCCCGATCCTGGAGGTACCCCGGTCTAATGGGGAAGAGTCTCCGATTCTGTGGGTTAAAGGATGTGTATGTGATGGCAACTGGGGAGTGATCGGATATGCCCCTCGGGAGATGCTTAATATCCGTCATACCCAACATCCCTGTGGCCAGCGCAAAAATATAATCTAATCTAGAGAGATTATTATGGGCTCCAGAGTAGAACGTGTATTGTCTGTTGGTCGGGTGCCTAGTCCTCCACACATCTAATAATCCAAATGCCTCCAGAAATTCCTGCAGTCTATGGGACACCCCCCCCAGCCTCCCTCGGGGGCTGTCGGTCTAGCTCTGCGTTAATAGTTGCGTTGAAATCACCTCCCATAATCAACTCTCCAGTGGGTAGGGCAAGTAGGAAGTTTCCCAAGTCCGTGAAAGCCGTCTGGTGCCTGCCCCTTTTTTCTTCCCATCTTTCCCATCCCACCATCTGCACTCACTCCTCTGATGCGGGAATTAATTTAGGATTTAGATTACTGTTTTGGTCTCCTGCTGTATTGTAATGCAAGTCAGATCACCACTCAGGTGTGAAATATAGATCACTTCTAATGTTCCTTCTGTAAAGGGCACCAACGCCTTTCTTAGGTAGAATTGTAGTACATAACGTGAATTAAATGAACCTTTAAGAACAACTGTTTCAAATATAAGGCAGTAATAAATATTGCATTTCCTCTTTGGCAAAAAAACCTAGGATAGACCCTCCCTCCCTTGTCCTCAGCTACGCTTTAAGGGCCAGGACAAAATCAGACTGGAAGTCAAAAAGAACAAGAACAAAAAAGGAAAGGAAAAATCTGAAGTTAAGCTTTCTCCAACTTTGCACCCAGAAAATGGAACACCATTCCATCACACATGACACAGAGAATAGCCCGTCACATAGAACTGAAGACACATCTCTAAGTGATACATGATCTGCCACAGATAAAAAGCACCCAGCTCAAACTGCCCTAATGACTTCAACATAGACGAGCTGATTCCTCTTCTTTTCCATTGATGTACAATGCTAGGGTCCCATACAGTTAGCGTAGCACTATACATATAACGACATACAATTAAATGACTTGACAGGAAATATACACAAGCTAGTGATTTATTTGCTACGGGTTAGGCGTCCTTCTACTAGAGGTATTCTTCAAAACAAAATATAACCAGATGTATTTAAGATGTTATTATTGGAACATACCTGTTCTATCTGAACTCCATAATCTTTCCAATCTGCATCCCATGATGTATTCCGATAGATATCATCAACTCGGTCTATCAATTCAATCTAAAAATGACAAAGGCAGTGTAAAGAACACAAATAAATCTTTCATGACAAGTGCCACAAAGAAAAACAAACAGGTGAACAGACTTTTTAAATGCAAACTCAGAAAGTAATATCAATGGCAAGAACATTATTTAAGTATTCTAAAATTCAAGAAGAAAATAGACTTTGGAACAACCAAATATTGGATGATCTGGCAGAATCTAAACAGTGGTTCCCCTAAACAATACCAGAGGATAGTTGCTACCATAATAATCTAGCTTATATATTTACCCATGTGGTACTATGCTAGAAGATCTGCATCCTGCAGCTCCAAATCAAGAGACCCTGACAGGAGACTCTGGGATCAGCACATTTAAACCTCAGTTTACCTGGGATTAAATCATGAGGGCCATGACATCAAAAAAGTCTGCAAAGGCTACTGGCATGGACTTAGTTCTAACTGATCTATGTTAAAACGATGTCAACACTTGTGGTCCTTGTATCTTGAAATTTGAAAATGCACTGTTTCTTCATTACTTCACTTTATCTTCTTTGTGTGGGGCAGAGATAGTTCCAAATTCTACATAAAGTTACCTCTAGGCAGATTGGCAGAATGGAAAAACCATAGTAACGTCACCCCTTTCCGAGCTGGCTTTTGTGAATGAATCATTACCATTGATCAGGTATTCCGATTAAATATACTCATAGATAAATACATCAATCCTAGGAAGGGTTCACTTTATATAGCATTCATCATTTTAAAATAAATATTCAATAGTGTGCTGAGATGCACATTTTAGGTTGTCTTCCAATGATATCCCAAGTCAGCCATTGAGGGTTATTAAATCCCTTTATCAGGATAATTAAGCAAGGGATGCCTAGGGGCCTACTTGTGAGTTGACAAGTGACTTAGTTGGTGAAGAAAAACTTGTGCGCTTGCACCAGTCCAGACATGTCTTTACAATAATTTTGTGCCCTCTTTCTTAGATACAAAACTTACCAGTGCCCCAAAATGCAAATTGCTCAAGTGAGCACACTCTTATTTGGAAATGCTGCTGCTTTACTACCTAAATATTAATGAGTCTTTGCAAACTATAAAAAAATTCCCTATGTTTTGTAAAAATAAAGGTTTTGTTGTCAATAGAAAATAAAACCATGTATGTGGCACGTGGCACTTGGCACTCACAAGAGTTTTTGAATCTCAAAACCCTCAAAAGGGTAATGATTTTTGATTACCTAGGTATCAGAATGAGTGAAAACACAACAATAGATATTCAGATAAAAAAAAGTGGCAGTATTACATCATAGTGAGACACCTAGAGAAGATTCTTTGGCACAACATGGTGCCACGGCTCTAACATCAATAGATAATGTTTTTAATGCAAACACAGTATGTGCAGCTAAGTAAAATGTAGAGCCTTAGGACATTTAAAAGGAGACAAGTATCTTGCTTAAGGAAAATTGTTTTGTGAAATGGGTCATCAATACCTATCAACAGCATCCTAACTCTTCATATCTATATGAATATAGGTTATGATTTAATCATGTACAAGGTTAGCAGTAAGCATATGCTTTAGTGGGTAAAAGTCTGAGATTCCCTGCATATCACACCTATTGGGTGGCACATTTCAATTTGAAGGAAGATCCTATGAGCGTTTCCTTAACATGGTTCTGTTTTGTGTAAATGTTAACTAAACTAATGTTGGTGTCGAAAACTCGACCATCAATCAGCAACAAGTGGACTCTAGTACTTAAATACATGGAACATCGTGTTTGCACTTTAATAAAATATTACTGGAAATTCTGCTAATGATTGTTGGCTTGTAGTAATGACTCATTCATTCATTTTTGTACATCAGCACTACCAGCGCGATCGCAGGACATTTACGTTTCAAATTCTAAACACCAAAATCACAGTCCTTGCCTTATTTTATTTAGCTTTATTAGAGCAACATCACAAATGTATTATTTGGATATGGTCAGGGCAATGCACAGATCTATACAGTGTATATTTCACATTTGAAGAGAAAGTACAAACTGCCTCTGTTAAAGTATGTACTTAAAGAAATGTTAGGGGTTATGGATTTTAAAAAAAATAAACTTGCCATTTGATTTAATTTGATTTGATTTGATTTATAAATAATGATCGGATTCTACTGAAGGCTTACGTAACTCAAGGAAAAGACACACACCACTTAACCTATAGGTAAGATGCAATGAAAACTCTACAATACGTTGTTAGATATTGACTCTTGTTAGTCCTGCTGTAGCCCTTTTCAAAATTAGATATGTTGATGAGGCAAAAGGCATTTTGTCTAAGATGGATATTGCATAACTGCATCACATTTTTCCTTATGGTTATAAAGAAAATATAATTAATTGCCAGCAACTAAGTAAATGTCATCCTTTTTAATCTAAAAGTTCAAAAATTAAGTTAAGGAAAAAGGGCTTTTTTAAGCTGTAACCAAACTAAAATGTGGCCAGGGTAAATAAAAACAGTCAGCCACAGTTCAAGAGGGAAATGTCAAGCAAATTAACTTTGGGAGATGTCGCACACAGACGTCTGAGGAAGCTGTCAAGAAGATTAAGAAAACAAGGACAAGATTCACAACTTTTTTGGGCACATATGAAATAATATACTGCATAATTAATAAAACATTACAAATTTACAGAGTAAAAATAATAAAAATAAAAACAGACTCATTTTAAGACCAACAATTATAAGATCAAATGGAAAAGCTTAAAGGACACAGTTAAACGGGAAACGGCCACTACAACGCGGCCGTTTCCACGCATAACCATAACCACACATGCATTAAAACGCATGCGTGGTTACCACGAATAGCCGTTACCACGCATACCGTTACTACGAGATACGTAGTAAAGGTATGTGTGCTAAAGTAAAAAAAAAAATGGGGGGCTTGAGGGATCTCCCCCCCTCCCAAAAAAAGCGTGGGTTTAAAAAAGGGGGTTTGTGGGGACCCCCCCCCAAAAAAATGCACCTGCTTCCGTCATTTTAAGATAAAGAAGAATTATCAATTACATTTTTAGGGTTAATTAGAAGGGATCGGATATATCCTTTAACATGAAAATGCCATTAACATGTGTAGCTTAACAACGAAAATCGTTGTAAAAGTATGCGTGTAAAAGGCATTTTCGTGGTAAAGGATATGCGTGGTGATGGCATTCGCGGAGTAACGGAATACGTTGTAAAGTCATACAACCGTTAAACGGGAAACGGCCACTACAACGCGGCCGTTTCCACGCATAACCATAACCATGCATTACAACGCATGCGTCGTTACCATGAATAGCCTTTACCACGCATACCTTTATTACGAGGTACGTAGTAAAAGCATGTGTGCTATAGTTAAAAAAAGGGAGGGGCTTGGGGGGGTAAAGGCATGCGTTGCAACGGAATGCATTGTAAAGTCATACAACCCACTTAAACAGTAGGACCGAGCCATAAATCGGATAAAATAACCGTGCCCTGTGGAACACCACTATGCTAATTCAGCTTCTTTTCAGCTTCTAATACCCAAACGATTTAAATCAAGTTTTAGAAGGGTCCTACAAAGATGATTTTATTAATGAGAGGTTCATTAAATGTGGGGCAAAGATTTAATGCCGTTTGAGCAGCAAGTTAGTTTCCACTACTTAGCTCCAATCAGCTCCAAAGTCTAATCATGGAAAAAGCTGGAACTGAAGAAAAGCCAATTTATGCTTTTGTTCCGATGTGAAGGGCAAAATAAAGTATGTCTGTGTACGACTGAAAATATAGGAATTAGTAGCCCAGAATTTCTTTTCATTTCACAGGAGCACTAATCTTCGTCGAAATAAATTAATTTGGCTTGTTTTATTAATAGGGATTTCAACTGCAGCAAAGAAGGATCTAAATGCCAAATAGTACTAGGCTGCTGATATATTATGCTCATCCCCTACTGAATGCTTTAAGTGCCCATGTGTGGAGGAGGAAGAGGGCAGCCCACAGTTTGAGCAGTACATTTCAACAGAAGTGCCAAGAATGCTGAACTGCTTGTAGAAATGTAATCGAAGTCTTCCTTGCACCTGTGAAATACTAATACTATCAGTTAAGCCGAACGAGGAACAATATGCACGAAATTGGAAGATAGCAATAAACAAACTCAATTTCCCATGAAATGCAGTGGAGTGGTGTGGCTCACTGGTTAGAGGCGGCAGACCCGGGAGCAGAAGTCGGCCCGGGACCAGGGTTCAATTCCTGACGCGGCAGGGTCGTGGACCAGGATCAGCGGACTCGACAATTCTCGCCTCGGTGCCTACTCTAACCTGGGATCCCACTTGGCAACTCTGGGCATTAGCTTGCCTAATCTCCACAATGGCCCCATCAACGCTGGGGATGCCTGGCTCTACCTTGGGGATTCCCAGCAGGGACCATCCCACAGGGAAAGCCAGGACAGGTTCCCCAGCGGTATACAGCGCCGGGACGCCCCTTTGCTGGGGCAGCTGTGCGCTTTACAAGTATACGACATTTAACATTACGAGGTCCCATAGTGAAAAGTCAACAGCCATTTAACTCCCATATCTGTCAATATTGGGACAAATAATGGGTCAGACAGCTTTTAACTCAGAAGCAAATAGGTGGTATTTAAAGCTAAGGCCTTAGATTTTAAAGATGCCCCAATGCTGTTTCTGGGGGTATGTAACAACAATTGGTTCTGTGGGGGAGAATATTTCTTCTATGAAACCCTAATTAATATGAACATTCTTCAAACAATTTTGTTTTAATTAATAGCAAATAGTTCCCATAGACCGGTAAATGAATTTGCACCCCAAATGAGAACAAAGTAAAAGAAAAACTTGAATCCGACACCAAAAAGAGACTTAACATGTACGATATACTGTCAATTGTATAACATGAAGTAATGCAAAAATAATGACATATCACAAAGAGAAAAAACAAAACAGGACTGTTATAAAGTGATACAATGATGAAAAATAAAAACATGAACAAAGAATGAGAAAAGACTTATAATGATACGAAAGTTACACCAATAAATCTGCAGGGTGTGAGAAGAAAACAAATAGCTGCCTAGGCAATTATCTTTTTTAAATTGAAAATTAGATTGGCTTGGCAGGAAAGGGGTTTATGGTTATCGCCAACATTTCGACCCTTTATGTGTTGAATTAAAAAATATCACAGCGGATCTTCATCAGGACTGAGCACCAATAACAGCCTGTGTATTAAAGATATATATATATGTGTTGGTGTCAATAATAGGAAATAATGAAAGAAAAGTATGTGCCAAAACTTTCATGAACCGCTCACCTGTAATTGTAGTGAGACGTAACCTCAAGCATTTGAGGTTACGTCTCACTACAATTACAGGTGAGCGGTTCATGAACGTTTTGGCACATACTTTCCTTTGATTATTTACATTAAATACAGGTATTTGGATTCCACAATTGATTGTCTGGAGGTTAAAATAGGTCCCCTTACTATTCTCTCCTAAATATGGAGCAAGACGGGGAAGGATGAAAATGGGGGGTTATAAATCAATCCTAATTATATGCACAAATATGGAATCAAATAGCCCGGTCCTATAAAAATCTTACCTTAGGAAACTGGGTGAAATTCATCAGGGGCATAAAAGGGTAGAGCTTACAAAGCAGCTTTAATAAGCAAAAATGCTAGGTTCAATTTTGTCCGAGACCCATGTTGGATTCTCTGTGGGAAAAGGAATTGTAAAATCAATATGTTTGGTTGTAGAATACGGATGTAAGGTATTCTTTTAAATAACCAAAAGTTGATCAGGGCATGTATATTAAAAAACGAAGATGAAGCGGCACACCGATTAGAGAGCGAATTAATCGTCTCAATAGAATGCCAGAGAAAATGAAAGCCGCTGGGCAGAGGAGACGCTTAGTTATTTAAAGAATATGCGGCATCCGCGAGCACGTCTACAGCGTCAGTTACGAGGCAAATCGTCTCCGAAGAGCAGTCGTCATGGAGACCACAGCAAGTGGACGCATCGATGGGGAGAAAGGAAAATGGAAAAATTCCCATGCTTTGATTTGGCTAAAGAATGGAGAATGTGTGATAAGCGAACCGAGGCATAAACGGCAGAGATAATATATCCTAGTCTGCCCAGTTTTCAATAATGTGTGAAAAAATTGGTGATATGCGAACAAAGACATGCATTGCATTCCTTGTGAATTACATTTCTACGGAATTGGAATGACATAAAGAGACCGTTTTTAACCACTCGTAGTTAAATTGGTACAGACATTGGGTGAACATTATTCACTTATGCATGGGTTGTAGGAAATCTTGGTATTACAGTGCATGGTTATTTATGCGTTAATGGTCGACATTAAATATGTTATGCAGTCATCCATATTTGTTGTCTGACATTGTGAGTATACCAATATGCGAGTACACTCGTATTGAACAAAAGACTAATCAGAAATGCATTGCTAAACAGAGATAAATAAATACCGTAATGTAGCATACATATATAGTTAACAGAAGTCAATTCCTGGCAAATGATTATTGTCTCAATGCTGTTTCTGGGACCCTAGTTCACCAAGCCAAACCACCAAATATTTGTCAAGATTAACACATTTGAGTAGGTGCTACACTCTTTTATTGAGAAGACAAGAACCTTATTTTTGTTAATATTTATGACCAGCGTGTTCACCCTGAAATTGACCTCTAGGCTTGATAACAATCTTTGCAGGCCAATAGCAGTTTGATCTAATACAACTGTATCATCTGCATATTGTAATAGAAGGGGTTGCTTCCCAAACTTGGGTGAAAAGACTTAGCAAGTACCATGAGTGCTGCCAAGAAATGTAATGTATAAATTAAAAAGAATCTGAGCTAGTACAAACCCCTGCCTATTAGAGCTCTTTGCTGGTGCAAACTTTTTTTGATGATGCAACCATAGGGCCTAGTTTGACTCTCACACACATCAGTATATAATGACGCAACTGCCCTTAAAGTGGATCTGGGAACCCACAATTTGCAAGTTTAGCTCATAATAGGTTCAAATGTACACTGTAAATGCTGTTCTAAGTCTATTAATGCTGTATTTAGAGCAGCTACTGGAATGTTAATGGATCTGTGTATCAGCATTGACAATGTGAGAAGATTATCTTCCAATAAACAGCCTCATAGAACACCTGCTTGATAAAAGGAATTAACTTGTTATCTTTAGTCCAGGATCCCAAGTACAGTAACAACAATTTAGCATAACATTTCCCATAGGCATTCAAACAGTTTGCTGGGGAGATGAAGGAACCCTTTTACATGCAACAGAAGTAGAATTAATCTGAGATAACTCTCAGGGATAGTATTAGAAACAAGATAAAATTGTACAGAGATGTCGACCATGTTACCCAGAAGTTGATCTTGGTTTTGAAGACTACTGCCTGGATCTAATTGGATCCTGGGCCACCCTTTGTGCGCACAGAGGACTAACATTTGGAAACCCTGTTGATGTAATAGCTATCTGCAAGCACTCCCGTTCCATAATTACAAAATTTACCAGTCACTCTCTTTGCACACAGTAAACTAATCCACCCACCTCTAATTATTTGCTTCACTGTTTGCCTTCTACACTTTTTCAGTGCTGTATTATCGTTATCATCATTCTCAACTGTAAAGAGAGTTTCATTGCCTTTATATTGCTAGAGTACTAATGGTTATATGCTGGTCTAGTTAGCAAGGCCAGTGAGAGGGATAGTTCAGTAAGCATCTTCTCACCGAACCGCAGGTTTACCTTGCCAAAAAGTTAGCAATGTATATCCAGAAGTGGATGCAAAAATCAATTTTTTCTTGAACAACGTTTAGAAAAGCTCCTTCATACAAAGGTCCCATTTAATATTCCAGTTTTTAGATACTTCCTAGAGTTTAACACTCGCTTCATGGAAGTATCGCAGGAGTTCACATTAATGATAGAAATAAGATGCAGGAAATGATCACTCCCAGAGAACAACAGTTTCAAATTTAGAAATTAAATCTAGGCCTGCTAGACTTTTGGTGGAAATATGAAAGAAGTGTGGAGGAATGTCACTGGTGAGTCAGTCTTTCATAACTTACAATCCCAAGCTATGTATTGTATTTGATGTGACTTCACCAGTTTTGTCTCAATATTGGGAGGGGTGGTATTACTCCAGAACAACTTTGTGTTAAAATCGTTAGTAACTATTATAAAAACAACTTGATTTTTAACTTTGACTGAACTAATTTAGGAAGCAAGTGCTGAATGGGTTTCTTTGTTCTTATTCCTGGTAGGGTTAATATAAGTTTTATATACGATGTCACTTATATTCAGTTTAGCCGAGCAAAAACACCCACCTCTGGTCGTAAATGCCCAATCCGGTTTATTAGAAATAGACAGAGCACACTCATAATCATGTATGGGTAGTGGGGAGTTTGTGGTATTGCCTGTTGATATTGTAAAACATTCTGTGTTTCAGCTGCAGGGTTATACTCAAATTTTACATCACTTGAATTGAGACTCAAGGTCCACTATACTTAGTGCAAGTGAAATGCATGCACATTCAGCATGCTAGATTTAGTGGCTGCATCTAAGGGTTGTACAGGAGTAACTGTTATAATTTGTTTTCCCTGTGTAAGAGGATGCTCCTTAAAAATGGCTGTCTGCACAGCCATGAGAATTTTTTCAGTGACAGTGACTTGTTACTTAGCCAGTGAATATAAATGTGGTTTGTAGACTATAAGGGTCATTTTTCCCTCATTAATTAAAACACATATGTAGCCTGGTATGTTTGGAATAACCAAGAAAACTAGGTTCTTCATATTGTCAGGTTTGCAAACATTTAGTCCCAAACATATCTACTTATAGCTCACGTTAGATAACCAAATGCGTATAAATCCAATTAGTTTAACACTAGGCGGGCAACGTTAAATTGTACGCCTGCTCAGCTCAGTTGTAGCAACTAAGCCCTTCTAAAATTCAAGAACCGCATAAGGACTTGTAATTTTTACTTTGCATTTGAGGTTGCAAAGTAGCACATTTCTGTAAGTAGTCTGGTGTCAGTCCTTTCCTTCACAGGGTAAATCATATCCAAAAAAAGAAAAAGATTAAACTAAGGAAGACAGTCTTTGATTCACAGAAATGGAATTTTACATCAATGTCAGCTAAAATCACCCATTCTGTACACTAAATTGTCACCTAAGCCAACATTTGTTAAACATGTGTCATCAAAAAAAAATTATATATTGTGATGGGGCGGGTCGTCCCTGTGATGATGACATGGACAAGGGAAGGACTACGCCTGACTGGTGGTCTGCGGTACCTATGTTGCCCTTTTCTCACCCCCTCCAGCCACACGCCACAGTGCCTGAAGAGGAGTGGGCCAACCCGGAGTTTGCATACCCATGGGGCGAAGAGACAGTGCCGGGACTCTGTACCTTTAATGCCGACAGCTACACTGCAGAGTCTCCGCCCAGGGAGGAGCACGTCACGACAAAAGGAGGAGGAACCCGGAAGACGCCGGAGAACACTTCCCCGGAGATCGAGCGTGGTGAGGAGAGGCAGCCGGAGACGGGTTGGAGAAGAGACGAGATTACCGCAGACGACAAGCCAGGAGGCCAACGTTTTCACGTATCGCCCTGCCACGCACCCACTGGAGGGGCGTGGCTGACAAAGGTACGGGGCAAGGTAGCGGGCTGGGCGGGTTGGAGCGGGTGAACCGCTCACTGTATTCCGCCTTACGTTTCCCTGCACCCCTTCCTCACGGGCACTCCGTCACTTCGACCTGTATATAGCACTGTGGCACGGAAACCCTCACTCCCTCTCCCTTTACGAGTGTGAATCAAACACTCCTCCTGAATCTTCTTTTTCTCCCTTCATTTTCCGGTGGTGCCTTCCTGACTCCCGGACTACGGCTGGAGGTCGACGGCTACCCCGACGTTCTGGCGGCCACAACACCTGCACGTCACAGAGCCACCCTGGACATATCCGCGTTCCCCAAAGGTGTCAGGACGGACACCGATGAGTTTGCCCGTATAAGACAATCCAGCAGGCGAGAGAAAGCATACCTAAAAATAAAGCCTTCGTTAAAAGCACTTTTCCAGCATTCCGACTCACTTCCTTCCCCTGTGTCACCCACCCCGCTACAAGTGGTGTCAGAAGTGGGATCTCCACCACAGTCCGTCTGTGATCCCAAGATGGACGCCGTTATCCAACACCTGATAAAGGGGCAGGAGAAGTTAGAGTGGGCTGTGGAAAGGCAATGGAACGCAGCACAGGCCGATAGAGACCTGTTTAAAAACACTGTCACGGCCCAACTAGACAGCATCCAGAGAGCGGGACCGCCAACAACCGGGGTCGTGCAGGTGGAACCCCGTGGACATACGCCACACCCCTCAGGCATAGCTCTACAAAAATATGTTCCAGGGGACGATCCCGACGCCTTCCTGATGAACTTTGAAAGGGCGGCGAGAGCCCTAGGGTGGCCCGAAGAGAAGTGGCCTTGTTTCCTCGCCCCCCTGTTGACCGGTGAGGCTCAGTTCGCGTACCAGGTGGCTAATCCTGCAGGGAACGCCCCCTACCCCCATGTCAAGGCTATCATACTGGACCATTTGGAGTTGGACCCCGAAGCGTACAGGGTTCGCTTCCGAAGGGAGAAGGCAACGCCAGGGGAGAACCCAAAGACCCTGTTCTTCCGGCTCAAAATGATGGCGGACAAGTGGCTGCAATCGGAGTCCAGTACCAAGGAAGAGATACTTGCACGAATATATCTCGAACAGTTTATGGAGGCTCTCCCCTATGGGTCCCAGCGGTGGTTAAGACAGCATTCAGGACTGACCATTGAACAAGCCATAGAGATGGCTGCCAACTACGCCAGAGCGCAACCCCGTGGGCTGGGTTGGGAACATGAGAGGCCCCACAAACAGTCAACACCCCTGAAGACTGAGAAGCCCGTACCACCAAGTAAACCTGATAGGAAACCATTCGTCCCTGTGGAACATCACAAACCCAAACCATGGAGAACAGAAACACCTTTCGTCCCGGTAGAGCACCACAAACCCAAACCATGGAGAACTGAAGCACCGATGACCCGAGGACCGCAATGTTTCGAGTGCGGTGAATGGGGCCACATCGCCCGACTCTGTCCCAGGAAGCACCCAGCGGAGGAACCGATGGAAGTGGGCTATCTCCCGAGAACCGTTCTGTACTCCGCAGAGATGGGGCCCTCCTTCTATGTGAGTATACGACTGAATAACTTCATGGTAAGAGCGTTGCTAGACTCCGGGTGTAGGCAATCCGTGGTCCAAACCCGCCTGGTAAACCCTAATCAATATGTCCCTAAAACAAGGGTGCACATACGTTGCGTCCATGGAGACGTAAAGCCCTACCCCCTTGCCCAGGTCACGATCCGCCCTAAAGACAAACCCGCTTGTGTAGTGAGAGTAGGGGTGGTTGATACTCTCCCTGAGGACGTCATTTTGGGGGTCGACAACCCAGAGTTTCTCGCTTTGTTCCGAAAGGAGTTGTCCGTCAGGGCAGGGTCCGCTGATACCCCCCAGCATGCTCTGATAACATCTGACCCATGGATCATGGACCGCAACTTCAAATACGCCCAGACAGAAGACAGGTCGTTGTACAACGCCTGGGAGGCTGCTCACTCCGCTCACGAG
This sequence comes from Lissotriton helveticus, assembly GCF_964261635.1. Taxonomy (NCBI): domain Eukaryota; kingdom Metazoa; phylum Chordata; class Amphibia; order Caudata; family Salamandridae; genus Lissotriton; species Lissotriton helveticus. The sequence goes on along the minus strand of NC_136067.1, from coordinate 382,373,584 downwards.
AACGAGGACCCTCCGTTTCCTAGGTTCGTGATTCACAAGAACCTACTGTATTGAGAACCGAAGGCGGGAAGCGTGCCCCAACTTCTTGTCCCTACTTCCTTCAGAGAACAGGTCATGTTCTTTGCCCATGCACACTTAACGGCAGGACACTCCGGTAAGGAAAAAACCACGGATTCCATCATTCGCCATTTCTATTGGCCTGGTATCTATAGGGACATGGAGGAGTACTGCAAGAAGTGTGACGTCTGCCAGAGAAAGAACACACACCGCCCTCCCGCGGCGCCGCTACAGCCCATGCCCATTGTCGGGGTGCCCTTTGAGAGGGTGGGAATGGACCTAATAGGACCCCTACCAAAAACCCCTAGGGGTCACCTGTATGCGCTGGTCCTCGTGGATTACGCCACCCGCTTCATCGAAGCGTTTCCCTTCGATCCCCAACAACAGCCAACGTCTCTGAAAGACTGATCGAACTCTTTTCCGGGTCGGATTCCCAAAAGAAATCCTGACCGACCAAGGGACTCCGTTTACTTCTCGCCTGATGAAGGAGGTCTGCAAAACTCTCGACATACAACACCTGAAGACATCGGTGTACCACCCACAGACCGACGGTCTGGTGGAGCGCTACAACCAATCCCTGAAAGCAGCCCTGAAGAAAATGTTGACCACCGAAGGCCCCGCATGGGACCGGTTGCTTCCCCTAGCGCTCTATGTGTTGAGAGCGCAAAAACAGAGCAGTCTCGGGTGTTCCGCATTCGAACTGGTGTACGGAAGGGTACCCAGATCCCTGTTAGGCATCACAAAAGAAGCATGGGAATCACAGGAGGCTGACGACCAGAGGTCCCTCCTAGACTACACAACACAGCTAAAAGCCAGACTAGGGAAGCTGAGAGACTTGGCAGAAACGAACTTGGAAAAACAGCAAGGAAGACAAAAACAGGCGTACGACCGTGGTACTAAATTGAGGACTCTCAAGATCGGAGATTGGGCTCTTGTTCTTCTACCCACCCTGGCTCAAAAGAAAGAGTGGATGGGGCCCTATGAGGTAGTGGACACCATAGGCGCCACCACTTACAGACTGAAACTCTCCCCGACAAAAAGACAGAGCTACCACATCAACCTGCTAAAAAAAATGGATCGGACCCATACCAAGGACCAACTCTTTGACTCTCCCAGAAAGACCCGAAAGCCTTTCCTCCCTGCAGGACCTGGTGGTCAACCCGGAGCTGACTGAGGAACAAAAAGCGGACCTCGATAGGGTACTTCTTCCTTTGTCGTCCATCTTCTCAGACCTTCCCGGAAAAACCGACTTGGTGGAACATTGTATAGACACCCTACCCGGCAAGACGGTGAAGCAAAGACCCTATCGGATCCCCGCAGCCCGACGAAAGGACGTTAGAAAAGAAGTCCAAGACATGTTGGACTTAGGGGTAATACGACCGTCGAGAAGCGAATGGTCTTCCCCGATCGTAATGGTCCCGAAGCCAGACGGGTCAAAAAGATTTTGTATGGACTTCCGTGCCCTGAACTCCATCTCTACCTTCGACGCCTACCCCATACCGAGGGTCGACGAGTTGGTCGAAAAGCTGGGCGACGCCACCTTCATCACCACCTTGGATCTCACCAAGGGCTACTGGCAGGTACCCTTGCGTGAAGCCGATCGGAAGAAGACGGCCTTCAGCACAGAGGACGGCCTGTTTGAGTTTACGGTCCTACCGTTTGGATTGCACGGAGCCCCTGCCACTTTTCAGCGGCTTATGAACCGGGTTCTGAAGCCGTATGGTTCATTTAGGTCAGCATACTTAGACGATATCGTGATCTTTAGTACAACGTGGGAGGATCACTTGCTACATGTACACACCATCCTGTCCGCACTGCAGACTGCGGGCTTACACGTCAACTCGAAGAAGTCGCGAATCGCTTTCACCAGAGTCAACTACCTGGGATATGTCCTGGGCAAGGGAACCATAGCCCCTCAATCCGAAAAGATCAAGGCCATCAAGCTAACCACCTTCCCAAAGGACAAAAGAGAGGTACGGGCCTTCCTCGGCTTAATCGGCTATTACCGACGTTTTATTCCCAACTTTGCTGCCGTCGCTGCGCCACTCACGGACCTGTTGAGGAAAAGCGTGAAACCAAAGGAAATCTTGTCCCCGTCCCAAGAGGCACAAGAGGCGTTTGTGAAGCTGAAGCAAATCATAACAGGGGCCCCGGTTTTGGAATCACCGGACTTCAACAAAACCTTCATCCTGGCTACAGACGCCTCGAGCATCGGCCTAGGAGCGGTACTCTCCCAGAAAGGGGTAGACGGAGTGGAACATCCCATTCTCTATGTTAGCCGTAAGCTGTTCCCCAGGGAGTGCCGCTATTCCACAGTCGAACGTGAGTGTTTAGCCATAAAGTGGGCCATCGAAAAGCTACGGTACTATCTAGAGGGGAAACCTTTTGTCTTACTGACTGATCATGCCCCCTTGAGATGGATGCATAGCAATAGAGCCACGAACGCCAGGGTGCTACGCTGGTTCCTATCCCTTCAGCCCTATTCCTTTAAGGTACTGCACAAGAAGGGCACTGAGCATGGCAACGCGGACTACCTCTACCGTGCTTTTCCCCTCCCCGAACGGGAGATGCCAGGGGGGGAGGTGTGTGACGGGGCGGGTCGTCCCTGTGATGATGACATGGACAAGGGAAGGACTACGCCTGACTGGTGGTCTGCGGTACCTATGTTGCCCTTTTCTCACCCCCTCCAGCCACACGCCACGGTGCCTGAAGAGGAGTGGGCCAACCCGGAGTTTGCATACCCATGGGGCGAAGAGACAGTGCCGGGACTCTGTACCTTTAATGCCGACAGCTACACTGCAGAGTCTCCGCCCAGGGAGGAGCACGTCACGACAAAAGAAGGAGGAACCCGGAAGACGCCGGAGAACACTTCCCCGGAGATCGAGCGTGGTGAGGAGAGGCAGCCGGAGACGGGTTGGAGAAGAGACGAGATTACCGCAGACGACAAGCCAGGAGGCCAACGTTTTCACGTATCGCCCTGCCACGCACCCACTGGAGGGGCGTGGCTGACAAAGGTACGGGGCAAGGTAGCGGGCTGGGCGGGTTGGAGCAGGTGAACCGCTCACTGTATTCCGCCTTACGTTTCCCTGCACCCCTTCCTCACGGGCACTCCGTCACTTCGACCTGTATATAGCACTGTGGCACGGAAACCCTCACTCCCTCTCCCTTTACGAGTGTGAATCAAACACTCCTCCTGAATCTTCTTTTTCTCCCTTCATTTTCCGGTGGTGCCTTCCTGACTCCCGGACTACGGCTGGAGGTCGACGGCTACCCCGACGTTCTGGCGGCCACAACACCTGCACGTCACAGAGCCACCCTGGACATATCCGCGTTCCCCAAAGGTGTCAGGACGGACACCGATGAGTTTGCCCGTATAAGACAATCCAGCAGGCGAAAGAAAGCATACCTAAAAATAAAGCCTTCGTTAAAAGCACTTTTCCAGCATTCCGACTCACTTCCTTCCCCTGTGTCACCCACCCCGCTACATATATATATATATATATATATATATATGTATATTCACTGAAAAAAACATAGGTTTTACAGATGTTATAGTTAGAAATTAGCATTTAAACAAACGTTGAAATTCACAAAAAAAAACATAGGTTTCAGGGACGTTACAGTTAAGTGGACATTTGATTCATATAAAACCAGAGAAATTCGCCTGTTATAGTTAGTTGAGCTAACTATAACTCGCGCGCCTGCAATGCACTGCTGATGATGTCACATATTACATCACTCATGACATGGTCAGTGACATCACTGATGACATCTCAAATTACATCACTGATGATCCTTATTATAACGTCTGTAAAATCTATGTTTTTTTCAGTGAATTTCGAAGGTTTTTTAAATGTTAATTTCCTATTTTAATGTTTATAAAACCTATATCTTTTCTATTTTAAAAAAATATATATTTTGAAACTCTATTATCCTTCTTTTTTTTAACTTTACAAACTATGTAATGTTTTATATCTTCCCCCAAAAATCTGTATATCTTTTTTTTTTTTTTTAGAAAACTGCAGTCCCATACTGGTAGTGTACCACGCGAATTGTCATGGATGTGCCCAGATCAACGCCGCCACAAAGCCTCTGCCGGTATAAAACGCGAAGCGTCGGGAAGATAGGCGCTTCGCGTTCTAGTTGTTGCTACCAGGCTGATGTCATTTCCGGGTCGCGTCGAGCTCTTCCGGGTTCTGGGCGTCGGCGTTCGGATGTCTCGTCGGATTCCCGGTTTCCTCATCTGAATTGGTGGTTTATCTTCTGCTTTTACCAAGCGCTGAAATTTGCAGGCGGCACGGGATCCTCCTCAGGCGCTCCTCGCTTCCCTGATGTCTCCGTGAAGATTTACTGGTCATGGTGGTAACGCGCTAGCGTTAGTCTGGGGGCCCAGTCCCCGCCCTATACGCTCCTGAAGCTGGTTATGTAGGGGCTTTTCTCGGTGGCATTATTGCATTTGCATTCTCCTTATGCTCTGATTGGCACACAATCTCCTCACGCTTTATCTGTACTACTTATGTTATGTGATTTACATCTCAAACAGACAGTTTATTTTGGTTTTCTGAGTCATGGAACACATATTGCAACATTAAGGTGCTCATTATTATAGGAGTTAATGTCCCAATACTCCTTTTCTGAATATTGTTCCATTCAGCTGGCGGCTGCATTTATTTTGCTTGGTTTAAAGTGAGAGGTTGTGCTGTTAACAACCTATACATATACAATTACTTACTCCTTTTAGCCATCAGCCTTTGCATTTTCCTCATATATAATATATGGTGAGAAACTCCGCTATTATGCTACATAGAATTTCTAGTGTGTTTTAGAAAGGTACTTTTCTATCTATATTCATCTATATTCATGTTTAGGAACACTGCACCAGCTGCTCTATTCTTTCATTTTGTGGACACAAGCGGAAGAGGGGAGAGTTCCAGGTAGAATACACCACAAAAAATTAGTTGTTGCATATTCAAATCTTAGTCTATTATGCTGCTAATGTGACCTTCTGTTCCAGGAACACTTCCGGATCCCATTGGAGCTTTTTGTGGTGTTGGACGGGCGCTGGACCTGCCCTGTCTCTCCTTCACTTGTCTCCCCTCTTCCCCCTATTCACTGGCGCTGCTTTGACTTTGTTGGGCGGGCTAGTGGCAGCAGGAAGTTGGAACTTATCGTCTGGCCCCTGCATCCTGCCCCTGCAGAGACCTCAGGTGAGCCTGACAGAACGCGAAGCCCACTTGGTCTCTCTGCCCGGACGGGATGGAGGAGAACAAGATTACACTAGCAGATTTAGCACACATGTTAGGGAACCTGCAGAAGGAAACACAAGCTCTTTCTATAAGAGTGGATACCTTACAGAAGCATGCCCAAGAGGCCCCAAAAGGGGCGGAAGGAGGCGATTCCTCCTCTTTTGCTTCCCCTACGGTTGTTAGTAGCCCAGTTATCCAAGTCACTACCCCTCCTACGATACCACTAGCCCCCCCTGAGGGATTCATGGGAGATCCCTCTCGTTTCGCAGCATTTATCAATCAATGCCAGCTGCACTTCATGTGCAAGGCTGCCTGTTTCCCCACTGAACAAGCCAAAGTGGGTTTTGTTTTATCGTATCTGGGAGGTCTCGCAGCTACTTGGTCAGTTCCATTAGTGGAACGAAATGACCCTCTTCTGTACAATTATGGTTTAAGGAGGAATTCAAAAGGTTGTTTGACAGGCATTCCTTTGTACAATCCGTGGACTCAGAACTACTGAATTTGAAGCAAGGTAGGAAGGATTTAGTCGCTTATATTGCTGAATGTAACCGCTTGGTAGTGGAAGCAGGTTGTCCAGAAGAAAAAAGAAGTGCCTTGTTTTACTGGGGGCGTAAAGATGAATTAAAAGACGTATTGACTCAGGTGGTAGACCTCCCCGAGGATTGTAAGGCCCTTATGGATCTAACCATGAAACTCGACCATAGATTACACAAGCGGAGGAGGGAGAGAGGGCGGTCAGAGGCACGGCTTCTAACATACAGGGAAAAGCGCCTGAGACGGTGGGACCTGCTAGGGAGGTTGAACCTATGCAGATAGGGAGCATAAAGGGTCCTATCAGTAACGAAGAAAGGCAGCAACGTAGGGATCAGAAGTTATGCCTTTATTGTGGAAAACAGGGTCATTTCCTGAAGGAGTGTCCCATCAAACAAAAGAAACATAAGGAGCAGGGAAACAAGGCAGCCTGAGTGCTCAGGAGACAAGAAATTCAGGCGGTTCAGGTTTAATAGTCTCCCAACCTGTAGTTTCAGATACGCTTTCACATTTTTTTGTTGACACTTGGTTGGATTGGGGAGGCCAACATATTAATGTTTGTGCTATGGTCGATTCCGGTGCTACCGGCAATTTTATGGACATGCAGTGGGCCATCAAGAAAGACATACCATCCAAAGCAAAGGCAGTAATAGAGGAAGTTAAAACTATAGACGGGAGCACAATTAAGTCAGGACCGGTTACACATGCCACCATTCCCTTGATTATGTGTGTAAAGGAAATACATATAGAGACAATCACCTTTGACTTGATCAAGTCGCCCCAGTTTCCTGTGGTATTGGGAGTGTCCTGGTTGTCACAGCATAATCCATCCATAGATTGGAGTCAGAAAACAGTCTAATTTACTTCAGAATTCTGTAATACACACTGTATAAAGCAACCTAAGGTTGTCGCTCCTGTGTTAGGTTTTTGTATACAAAACGAACCCGAACTCCCCTCCTGTTACCTGGACTGGAAGGATGTGTTTGACAAACAAAAGGCTACAACTCTTCCGCCCCATCGTCCCTATGATTGTAGGATAGATTTAATTCCGGGGGCTCAAATTCCCTGTAGCCGCATATACGCACTCGCGGAAAGAGAGAATATCTATTTGCGTGAGTATTTAGATGAGATGCTACGTATAGGCTTTATTCGTCCTTCCAGGTCTCCGGCCTCCTCTCCTCTTTTTTTTATTCCCAAACGGGAAGGAGATCTCAGATGTTGTATTGAATACCGCAGCTTGAATAACAACACTATTAAAAACAGATACCCATTGCCGTTAATATCCTCCTTATTTAATCAGATTAAGGGGGCCAAAATCTTTACAAAGCTGGATTTACGTGGGGCATACCACTTAGTGCGAGTCCAACATGGCGATGAGTGGAAAACAGTCTTTCGCACTAAGTTTGGACTCTACGAATATCTAGTTATGCCCTTCGGGCTTTATAACGCCCCAGCCGTGTTCCAATACTTTATAAATAAGATGTTAAGAGAAATGTTGGACGTCTATGCCATTGCCTATATAGACGATATACTTGTGTATTCCTCCTCAATAGAAGAGCACATAAGCCATGTACAATCAATACTACAAACACTCAGAGACAATCATTTGTTTGTTAAGCTCGACAAATGTGAATTCCACACAACCATGGTAGTCTTTTTGGGGTTCATTTTAACACCTGAGGGAGTCAGTATGGATCCACAGAAAGTAGAGGCAATAACTCAATGGCCGTCCCCTAAAACTGTCAAGGAAGTGCCTTCGCCAAGTTTTATAGGCGGTTTATTGACAAATTGTCTGAACTGGTATCCCCTATTACTAGACTACTAAAGAAAGATGTGGAATTTTCGTGGACTCCTGCAGCTGAAGCTGCTTTTGAAACTCCAAAACTAGCCTTCACTCAGGCCCCAGTTTTAAGACATCCAGATCCTACTCGCCCTTTTTTAGTGGAAACTGATGCCTCTCAGATGACAATCGGAGGCATCTTGTCACAAAGGGACATCTCCACAGGATACTTGCATCCTGTAGCCTTCTTTTCCCACAAACTTTGTGCCCCTGAACAAAACTATTCAGTAGGGGATCGAGAACTCCTGGCTCTCAAATGAGCTTTCGAAGAATGGAGACAGTACCTGTTAGGAGCTTTGCATAAAGTTACTGTTCTTACAGACCATAGAAATGTACTATATCTGAAATCCGCAAGAGCATTGTCCACCAGACAGTTACGATGGACTTCCTTTTTTAGCTAATATGATTTTGTAATTTAGTATCAATCAGGGAGAAAACATGGGAAAGCGGATGCGTTATCCCGATTAGGTTATGACAATAATGAACAAGTATCTGACCCACCACCTATCATAGCTGCAGAACGTTTCTTAGGGGCATTAACCTTACAAGAGGAATACTTACAGAAAGTAAGAGGAATGCAAGAACTAGATGAGCTTAAGGATTGGGAAAAGAAACATCAAGGGAATAGAATAGACAGACTCTTATACATCCAAGGAAAACTTGCTGTTCCCACCCCTGAATTGCAAGAACAGGCTTTTAAAGTGGTGTCACGCCCATGTCCTAGTGGGTCATCCTGGTTGTAAGAAGACACTGGTCGCCTTCTCTGGTAATCGATGTTAAGACTTACGTTCAACGATGTCATGTGTGCGCACAAGGTAAAAGCTCTCATCTAGTTCCAGCTGGCCTTTTACTCCCTATGCCTACTCCTCCCAGTCCGTGGCATACGGTCTCAATGGATTTTATAACAGAACTTCCTAAAACAGCAAAAGGGCACACAGTTATTTGGGTGGTTGTGGATATGTTGACAAAGCTGACCCATTTCACTCCACTTAAGGCTCTTCCCACTTCACAAGAACTACCATGGTTGTTTGTGCAGCATGTAGTCAGGTTACATGGCTTGCCCACTGTTTTGGTTTCTGACAGAGGGCCCCAGTTCGTGTCCAAATTCTGGAAATGGGTGGGTAAACTCCTGCACATAGACATGCGGTTTTCATCAGGGCATCATCCACAAACAGAGGGACAGACAGAAAGGATTAACCAATGTCTAGAACAATACTTACGATGTCAGTTGTTGCAGACTCCAGTAGATTGGTTTTTATGGGCAGCGGAGTTTTCCATTAACAAAAGAGTACATTCTTCCACTGACTACTCCCCTTTCTTTGTTTCTTATGGATTCCATCCTCGTTTCCTAATGTCACATACTACAGCCTCTGCACCAGTTCCCACTGCTAAAGGGTTTATTATACAACTTCAGGAAGTACGAAAGGCAGCAGTGGCTAATCTTGAAAGGGCCAAGGCAGCGTCCAAGGAGAGTGCAGATGCTCATCGCCGCCCAAGCCCTGAATATGTTGTGGGGGACAAGGTCTGGTTATCAACACGCCATATACAGATCAAAGGTGGTAACAAATGTAAACATCGATACATAGGTCCTTCTAACATTGCAGAAGGAGTAGTTTCTGTCCTGTAACTCCAGTTCTGTAGTAGGGGTATCTCTGTTATAGTCATAATCTAGTGAATAGTCCCGCCCATGTGCGTGGACCCCGGAGCAATCAAAAATAATCTCTTACAGTGTCGAAAAATGCAGACCTGCACAGACACTTAAGAGAGAATTAAAGACAGATAATGCAGCCTATAACACAGGCTACACTGTCCAGTACTTCAACTAGAAATTCCACCCAAAAAATCCACAAAACAGCAAAGCTTGTACAGATTTCCCTTGCTTCAGCAGCAAAAACCCTCTGGAATGATAGAGAGGAGGATCTGGACAGACAAGCCCCATAGGCTGCCATTATGTGGCTCAGAACAGGATACTGTGCCTTTAAGAGAACTTTCCAGAACTTCACAGTATCCCAGAATGCACTGCAGGTCCCATTTACTTTCAGTTCTTTTTGAAGGCGTAACACGCCAGACCTGTAGCATTCCTTACATGAATATCTCTCTCCACCGGGGAGGAGGGCGGGCGCTTATGACTATAACAGAGATACCCCTACTACAGAACTGGAGTTACAGGACAGAAACTACTCCTTCTGTAGTAGGGGATCTCTGTGTATAGTCATAATCTAGTGAATAGAATGGCAAGCCCATCCCCACACCAAAGCGGCGGTGGAGAAACGAGAAATAACACCACTATTGTGCGAACAGATTTTGCAGCGAAGCCTGCCCAACCTGAGCGTCTGCTCTGGCATCAGTGTCCAGGCAGTAATGCTTAGCAAAGGTATGGACCGACTTCCAAGTGGCCGCCTTGCAGATTTCTGCAATTGGAACATTACGGAGCAAAGCAGTCGTGGCAGCTTTGCCCCTGGTGGAATGAGCCTTAGGTTTACCCCCTAAGGTCTTATTAGCTTTTTGGTAACACAATTGTATGCAGGACACAATCCACCTAGAGATGGACTGCTTAGAGGTAGCAAGACCTGTCCTGACTGATCCATAATTGATAAACAATTGGTCCGACCTACGAATATCTTTGGTTTTATCCAGATAAAATTTCAACACCCTCCGCACATCCAGGGAATGTAAAGACCGTTCCGCTGCAGATGAAGGATTCTGAAAAAACGTAGGCAAAGTTATAGTCTGGTTGACATGAAAATCAGAAATAACCTTGGGAAGAAACGTAGGGTGAGTACGCATATCAACCTTAGCAGCATGAAATACAGTATAAGGTTCTTGGCAACACAACGCCTGAATTTCACTCACCCTGCGGGCCGATGTAATGGCCATGAGGAACGCCGCCTTCCAGGACAGGTGATGCAACGAAGCCTTATGAATAGGTTCAAAAGGCTCCTTCATCAACCTGGATAGCACCACATTCAGTTCCCATGAAGGCGAAGGAAGCCTGACAGGAGGAAACACTTTCTTGAAGCCTTCCAAAAAGTCTTTGATCACAGGGATCTGGAAGAAGGAAGTCTGTGAAGGGCATTTCCTGTAGGGAGTCAATGCAGCCAGATGGACCTTAATGGAATGAACATTAAGGCCAGACTGCACCAGATGTAGAAGGTATGGAAGGATGACATCTTCCTTACACGTCGTTGGGTCATAGTTCTTGGACTTGCACCAGATACAAACCTCTTCCACTTGTAAGCATAAGAAGTCCTAGTGGAAGGTCGCTTAGCCTCCTTCAGTATGTCCATACAATCTTCTGGGAGATTAAGATGGCCATATTGCACTATCTCAGGAGCCATGCGGCCAAACTCAAAGGTTGGGGTGCAACATCAGCCCCCCGAACTTCGTGAGAAGGTCCGGCCTGCACGGCAACTTCATGTGAGGAAGGAGAGACCGGTGAAGAAGGTCCGTGAACCACCACTGCCTGGGCCATTCCGGGGCAATCAGTATCATCCGCGCCCTGGACTGGGACAGCTTGATGAGAACCGTCGGAATCAGGGGAATGGGTGGAAAAGCGTACAGAAAGCTGTTCGACCAGTTGATCCATAACGTATTCCCCAGCGTTCCCGGCTGGTAGTACCTGGAGGCGAAGTCTCGGCATTTGCTGTTTTCTGCGGTGGCGAACAGATCTAGGTCTGGGGTTCCCCACCTTGTGAAGACTTCTCCTAGTACTAAGTCGTTTATGACCCATTCGTGGTTTTCCTGAATCAGTCTGCTCAGTGTGTCTGCCTGAACATTCTGCACAACTGGCAGATGGGTGGCCGTTATCGTCAGTCCTCGGGCCAGAAGCCAGTGCCAGATCGCCTGCGCCTCCTGCGACAAGGTGCGTGATCGCGAGCCCCCCTGCTTGTTGAGGTAATACATCGTGGTCGTATTGTCCGTCTGTACAAGCAGGGAGTTGGTCTGGAAGGACGGATGAAAGGCCTTCAATGCCAAGTGAACAGCTCTGAGTCCAGGAAATTGATGTGGTACGTGGACTCCGTCGGGGACCACGTCCCTTGAATCTGTAAGTCTCCGGAGTGCGCTCCCCAGCCCGGGAGAGACGCATCCGTCACAATAGTCTGAGTGGGAATGTCCTTGTGGAAGGGAACCCCTCTGAGGAGATTCTCCGCTGAACACCACCACTTCAGAGACTGAAGAGCATGCAGAGACAGTCGTATCTTCTCGTCCCAAGATCCTCTCCTCTGGTCCCACTGATCCTCCAAGCACTCCTGCAGCGGTCTCATGTGCAGCCGCGCATGTGGCGTCAGGAAGATACAAGAGGCCATCGATCCCAGCAGAGAAGACACCGTCCTCACTGTTGTAGAAGGAGTGGACAGAAGAGCCTGAGCCTTTCGACGAAGCGATAATCGTCGCTCCTCCGAAGGAGACACTCTTGCTGACCTCGTATCGATGGTGGCCCCCATGTACTGAATGCACTGGACCGGAGTCGGGACAGACTTGGACATGTTGATGTGCAACCCCAGCTTGTTCAAAAGAACGCACGTCTTCTGGAAGTGCGCTTGAGCTTCCGAGAAGGAGGAGGCCTTGATCAACCAATCGTCCAGGTACGGGTAGACAAACACCTTGTTCTTCCTCAGGTGTGCCGCTACCACTGCCATGCACTTCGAGAATGTCCTGGGCGCAGACTTCAGCCCGAACGGAAGTAGTGTGTACTGATAGTGATTGGTGCCGACTTGAAATCGCAGGAACTTCCTGTGTTTGTGTGCAATGGGCACATGGAAGTATGCATCCTGTAGGTCTATTGCACATAGCCAGTCCCCCTGTTGCAACTGAGGATAAATCTGATGCAACGACAGCATGCGAAACTTCTCTCTGCGAATCCATTTGTTCGCCTGTCGCAAGTCCAGAATGGGCCTGAACTCGTTCTTGTCCTTCTTCCGGACCCGAAAGAACCGGGAGTACAGACCTCTTTCTCTTTGAGACAGAGGTACGTCTTCTATCGCCCTTTTCCTTAACAGGATATTGGCCTCCGCCTGGAGCTCGCGCAGTTGATACTGCGATCTGACCGGAGGAATCGATGGAGGAGGGCTGATGAACCGAAGACTGTACCCATTGTAAACAATATTCAGCACCCACTTGTCCTGAGTAATTTTTCTCCACTCTGCCAGAAAAAGTTGAACGCTTCCCCCCACCGGAGCGGGTAACGGATGAAGGGGAAGTAACCGCTCAGGGTCGAGACCCGGCCGGGCCTTTGTTAGCTGTAGAGGACTGTTGTCCACCTCTACCCTTCTGGCGCTTTTGGAAGGGTCTCCGGAACTGCTGCTGTTGTTGCTGCTGCTGTCCCGAAGACTGGCCTCGTCCTTTCCTCTGTGCACCGAACCGTCTCTGGAACGGGCGGTAGGACTTCTTTTCTTTGGGCTTTTCCAAGCCCACAGGCGTCAGGGTCTCCGCCTCCGCCTTCATGCGGGCCATCTCATCATCGGCATGTTTTCCGAACAGTGTTTCTCCGGAAAAGGGCAGATTGGCCACCCGCTGCTGGGCCTTCGGCTTGAGTGACGTGAGCCTGAGCCAAGCAGTTGGGCGCTGGTTGATCCCGTGACCGTAACCATGGGCTGCCAACAGCGAAATATCCGCAGCCGCGCTGATGACCTGGTTTGAAACCAGCATCCCTTCCTTAAGTATTTCTAGGAAGTCCTCCTTCTTGTCACGTGGCAGAAGGTCCATGAACTGTTCCAGGGAGTCCCACAGGGCACGGCTGTACCGCCCCAGCAAAGCCGAGTCGCTGGAGGCTTTCATGATGGTGGAAGAAGTTCCACAAGCCTTCCGCCCAGCCGAATCAATCCATCGGCTTTCCTTATCAGGCGGCACGGTGGAGGACGGGGAGGTAGAGTGTAACTTCCTGGCCGCCGTCACTATAACTGAGTCGGGCACTGGGTCCATCCTCAGGAAGGCTGGGTCCGAATCCGGTGCTCTATACTTCTTCAGAAGTCGGGAGGGAGTGGCCTTCACCAACGCAGGCGTAAGAAACAGCTCCTCCGCAGGTTCGACCAGTCCAGGCACCAATGGCAGCAGAGGGCGAGACAGATGCTTCTTGTGAAGTGTCTCGAATATCACGGACGTCGTAGGTGTAGGAGCCGTCACCGTGATGCCCAATTTCGTAGCCCCCCTCAGGAGAACCTCCTGGAACGTGCTGATGTCGTCCACCGGAGACACCCTTGTCCCCGGGGAATCAGACAAGGTCGGTGAATAGGATCGAGTCCTGGAGGAGTCCGTGCGTGACCTGGACCCTCGCCTCCTATGGCGGCGCCTAGATCTAGTGGAGGATCTGCGCCGACTCCTAGATCTACCTCTCCGTCCGGAGCGCGATCTTGACTTCCTAGGCCTCGGGCGATCCGCCGGTCCCACCGGCGTGGGTGTCTGAGGCTTGGCCGGGGCCTGCGGCTTAGGAGTCCCCTTGGGAGGTGTCGGAAACCTGGGCAACGAAACGACCTTGGAGGAACTGGAGGAGGCTTCTCGGTTTGCGGAAGCGGAGGCAAAGGCGGAGGGGTAGGAACCCTCGGAGGGGGACCCCTCGGCAAGGGCGGCGGAGGCGTAACCTGCGAAGGCGTATACACCTCGGAATACACCGAGCCCGGTGATCCACCACCAGCCTGTGGCGTCAGAGAGCCTCCCATGGCATCAGGCCTCTTCTCCTGCTTCTTCGACGTCGAAGAACGGTGACCAGACTGCGAGCGTCGGCCCCTCGACGTCGAGCGTCTCTTCCTCGACGTCGACCGTCGTCCATGCCTCGACGTCTATTTCGTACGCCTCGACGTCGATCTCTCATGTCTCAACGCATCCTCTCGTGCCTCGACGGCGACCTCGACGGCGACCTCGACCGCCTCGACGGCGACCTCGACCTCTTCCTCGATGGCGATCTCTTCTGTCTCGACGTCGGACCACTCCTCGACGACGAGGATCCCCTCGACGACGATGTTCTCCTCCTCTTCGCCGATGGCGAACGGCGGTGTTGCTTCGACGGCGAGCGCCGACGCCGGGCCCTTTGACGTCGATCACTCGACGACGAGGATGACGACGAAATCGTCACTGGAGACGTCGACGGCGGTCTGTGCACATCTCTCGACGTCAAGCGCCGACGGCGCTTCGCCCCAGAGCCCTGGGGGGACGGGGAACAGACCGCAGTCATTCCTCTCGACGTCGTGGTCTCTGCAATCGACCCAGACGGAGAGTGGGCACGTTTGCTGGTCTTCCTGCCCCTAGGGAGCCCCCCAGAGGCCTCAGCATGGGTAGAAGGAGCCCCTCCAGACCCACCTTGTGCCTTCAGCCTTCTTTCCTCGAGTCCCTGAAGCCTGATCTTCTTTCTTTCCTTCAGGGTCCTTCCAGAGAAGCCCTGACAAATCTCACACTCCTCAGGAACATGGGAAGAGGGAAGGCAGAGGATACACACCTCATGTGAATCCGATTTGGCCTTCTTCCTGGAGCACTCTGGGCATTTGTCAAATACTGCAGGCATATTTGATATAAAAAAAGGAGCAAAACCCAAGAAGAACAGCACTAAAGTACTTTAGAAGCACTCAAAACGAAATAATTAGTGAAAAATCACCAATAAACCCTTGAAAGGGAGAGCTCAATGCTCCAGGGTTCTGCTTGCAGGAGCCGGAAAAAAGAACTGAAAGTAAATGGGACCTGCAGTGCATTCTGGGATACTGTGAAGTTCTGGAAAGTTCTCTTAAAGGCACAGTATTCTGTTCTGAGCCACATAATGGCAGCCTATGGGGCTTGTCTGTCCAGATCCTCCTCTCTATCATTCCAGAGGGTTTTTGCTGCTGAAGCAAGGGAAATCTGTACAGGCTTTGCTGTTTTGTGGATTTTTTTGGTGGAATTTCTAGTTGAAGTACTGGACAGTGTAGCCTGTGTTATAGGCTGCATTATCTGTCTTTAATTCTCTCTTAAGTGTCTGTGCAGGTCTGCATTTTTCGACACTGTAAGAGATTATTTTTGATTGCTCCGGGGTCCACGCACATGGGCGGGACTATTCACTAGATTATGACTATACACAGAGATCCCCTACTACAGAAGCAATCAATCCAGTGGCCATGAGGTTGGACCACCCAAACACCTTGAAAATACACCCAGTATTTCATGTATCCTTATTGAAACCTGTTGCGCCCGGTACAGAACTACCAGCCCTCCCAGTCCCTCTAAAAGTTGACAATGAAGAAGAATATGAGGTTGGGGCCATTGTGGACTCTCGGAGAGTCCGAGGGAGACTACAATAACTAATACATTGGAAAGGGTATGGGCCCGCGGACCGGACCTGGGAACCTGTAGGTCATGTCCATGCTCCTCGTTTGGTACGGTTGTTTAATCGCAAATACCCCTGGAAGCCCAAACCAGCCGCGGGTTTCGTAGGGGGGATATATTGTCAAGGATGTGCCCAGATCAACGCCGCCACAAAGCCTCTGCCGGTATAGAACGCGAAGCGTCGGGAAGATAGGAGCTTCGCGTTCTAGTTGTTGCTTCCAGGGTGACGTCATTTCCGGGTCGCGTCGAGCTCTTCCGGGTTCTAGGCGTCGGCGTTCAGATGTCTCGTCGGATTCCCGGTTTCCTCCTCTGAATTGGTGGCTTGTCTTCTGCTTTTCCCAAGCGCTGAAATTTGCAGGCGGCACGGGATCCTCCTCAGGCGCTCCTCGCTTCCCTGATGTCTCCGTGAAGATTTACTGGTCATGGTGGTAACGCGCTAACTTAACTCTGGTGGCCCAGTCCCCGCCCTATACGCTCCTGAAGCTGCCTATGTAGGGGCTTTTCTCGGTGGCATTATTGCATTTGCATTCTCCTTATGCTCGGATTGGCGCACAATCTCCTCACGCTTTATCTGTACTACTTATGTTATGTGATTTACATGTCAGAGAGACAGTTTATTTTGGTTTTCTGAGTCATGGAACACATATTGCAACATTAAGGTGCTCATTGTTATAGGAGTTAATGTCCCAATACTCCTTTTCTGAATTTTGTTCCATTCAGCTGACGGCTGCATTTATTTTGCTTGGTTTAAGGTGATACGTTGTGCTATTAACAAACAACCTATACATATACAATTACTTACTCCTTTTAGCCATGAGCCTTTGCATTTTCCTCATATATAATATATGCTGAGAAACTCCGCTATTATGCTACATAGAAATTCTAGTGTGTTTTAGAATGGTTAGGTGCTAACATACTTTTCTATCTATATTCATGTTTAGGAACACTGCACCAGTTGCTCTATTCTTTTATTTTGTGGACACAAGCGGAAGAGGGGAGAGTTCCAGGTAGAATACACCACAAAAAATGAGTTGTTGCATATTCAAATCTTAGTCTATTATGCTGCTAATGTGACCTTCTGTTGCAGGAACACTTCCGGATCCCATTGGAGCTTTTCGTGGTGTTGGATGCGTCCTGGACCTGCCCTGTCTCTCCTTCCCTTGTCTCCCCTCTTCCCCCTATTCACTGGCGCTGCTTTGACTTTGTTGGGCGGGCTAGTGGTAGCGGGAAGTTGGGACTTATCGTCTGGCTCCTACATCCTGCCCCTGCAGAGACCTCAGGTGAGCCTGACAGAATCCTATCTGCCATATTGCTGAACTCGTAAATGATACACATTTCGTATCCGACGGGTTCGTGGCACCGCGTCCCGCGTAACATCATACACGTATGAGGTCGCGCCAGCCGCTACTTTGGTATTCGACGGGTACGCAGTACCAAGCCACGCATTACGTCATGTACATATGGTGTCAAACCCGCTGCGCATTGCGTATGTGATGACTGCACGCTGCCAGGCCCTGTGTTAAGTCATAGACGTATGGTATCTCGCCGGGTACGTCATTCCCTCATTTTTTATGTCTCAAAACTATATCTAAATAACTTTAAAGTGCATATGAGAGCACGCGATAACCTAAAATATTTTAAACATTAATATATTTCTAACTGTAATAAACTTATATTATGATAAATAAATATTCTCAAAATCGCATCGGGTGCGGCCTCCTTGCGCCCTTGATGCGCGATTGCCATGTGACCTTAAAAAAAAGCATTTGATTAGTTCATAACATTTCCTATTGTAACAGTTGGAGGACCCCACCCATTTTAGTCATTCTCTCTACAGCGCTTGATGAGATGCACCCCTTCTGCTTAGAGAGCTTTTTTGAAAAGTTTTTTTGCTGTGTACACATATTTTACAACATGCAATGATCATCTTGGTCTGTACATTAGCCTTCCACGTGTGATGGCCATGCATCTGAAACGTTACATCAAAAAACAAATGTGTGTTACACGATGCCCCTGGTGTGTGTGTGTGTGTGTGTGTGTGCACATTATTGTGCTGCCTTTCGGCCTGGGTATTGGTGGCTCGAAGGGATATCATCAGCCACGGGCAAAGTGTACATCCTAGATCACATGTGACCAACAGTAAAGAGTAATGCGTTCATTTGTGTTGCATTATGCTCTGTTGTCATGCTTTACCAGTATAGTAGTGTGTCATATGTGAGACTTTCAGATTCATGTTTGACATGCATTGCTTGACTCTAATGAACGTTATCACTATGTATGACGTAGCCTCACTGATGATACTCCCTCCATCCGAGCACATTCACATGTGTGCGCTTCGCAATAGCAACACTTTCAATAATACCGCACACCATTTACATGCGTGTCTGTGCATATCCACAAGCTTGACAACGGCATGTGATGTTGTCCATTCAACAGCATCTCATTAGCGATAGTTGCCGCCCTCCCAATACATGCTACATTAATGTAAATTGTGCATTCTGCAACGTCAAAACCGCAACAGAAACACACATAAGTACACTTCCTGCCAGACAGGAACTGAACAACGCCGAGGTCCCCAGAACAATTATTCACACCCCTAAGCTGGCCTGGCATACGCAAGCCCAGCCCACTTTGCGTACGTATAAATAGGATAACAACGACGCCACATGTCCCAGTTCTTCCACACTGCCTCAGGTGATGTGGCCGCATCCACCTTGCATATCACAATGCGCAATAAAAAAAGGGTTCCATGAGGTGTACACCATCCTGGCAATCAACACTGGACATGAATTGTGAACCCTACAGGACGTTGCATTTTGAAAGGAATCCATGAGGTGTACACCATCCTGCAATCAACACTGCACATTTCTTGTGAACACTGCTGCCCGTTGTGTTTGGACACACAACAATGACAGCAGGTGAGCAGTGGGGCATGGGTGCACAGGGGCTGCAATTGAGCTGCCCTACAGACACGTGGCGTTGGCTTTTGGGGCACTGTAGTGAGCTGATTACTAAGTGTACATACACACAGGCTTGCGCCACTGCATTACACGCGCACATTATGCTTCTAGCATGCGCTCTGTTCCTTTATATGTGAACGTTGGCATAACATATTATTATTTAACCTTGTGTATTCTCGTGCACTCCAACTCCTCTTTGAACCACGATTACCACTAACAGTTGGTAGATCATACTTCAAGAAGGAAGGATGCACTCAACTGGTGTTCTCTACAAAGCTTGAAATAAACCTTCATTTACCTCCAGACGTTTCTACCATTATATTATTTCTCCCTTTTCAGACACTGAATTGGTTATGCCAAAATGGGCGGAGCGGGTGCTCACCCAGTGATGATGCCCTGGGCATTCTGACGCCTTCCATCGTGGTATCAAGACACCGTCCCCGACCGGAGACCTGCTGTGCCACCCTAGAGAGGCACACCGGAGTCGGAGCTTGCACCGGCACGTCGTTGGACACACCGGTGGTGGCAGGTGAGCAGTGAAGCCTCAGTGCACAAGAGCTGCAATTGAGCACAGTGCGAGGGAAGGGGCTGGGGTACAGCAGCCTGGGTGCACAGGTGCAGGCAAGCGATGTTGCCGTAGATAATAATGTAATCTCAGGCCTCATTTATATCTGTTTCATTTTAAAGACTTGCTGGACCGCACTCTTTCTCGCGGACCCCAGCGTCCTAGACACACAGGTGACGTAGGTAAACAGTGAGGGTTAGGTGTAGTAGGCCGACGCTCTGTCTCCTGCTCCCCCTGTTCTTTTGACTCTCCCTCTCCTTCGCCCTTCCACCCACTCCCTCTCTGTCCCATTCTCACTATCTTCCTTTCATTCTCACTACCTTTCTTTTTCTCTTGGAAATGGCACAAATACTTATGTTTCTTTTTTGTCTTGCAGGTTTTGTAAGCTGCTTCCGGAGGAGTCCCACCCACCTATTTCAGGTTATACTGTTTGTTCTATTAAACTTGTGTTTCCATTTATTTGTGTTATTTTAATAAAGCTTATTTTATTTACCAATAAATAAGTGAGTGTATAGTTCTTCTTTTTCTGACAACACTTGTCTGTAGTTTATTGTGAAAATCAGCTGTTTATAGGAGGTTATGAGGTAAAACATTTGTAATTTTGCGGTGCACCTACCAAATATAAACCAAGAGACTATTACATAAATTAAGCCTGCATAATTCAACAACTGCAAGGGTTCTATGCGTGTATCACTTTATAACACCATGAATACTGCCCGGGTGATTACAGAACCAATAAGGCACTGCCTAGGACCACCGAGGCTTCAGGGACTGATGAGGCCCACCCTGCATATTTAAGTAAAGCCCCGAAGGGTGGCGATCCCCGGACTTCAGTTGGCCTCGAAGCCCCCCGAACAATTAGTAAACAATACCCGGTGACGTGGCGATCCCCTAGGCTGTGAAACGTCTCTGTGCCATCCCACGCCTAATTTACATGTGAGATTAAGGTCCCCAGTGCTGCAGAGACCCCGCAATATATTAATAGGATTGGCCCCGGAACATTATCCACCAGCGGGCTCATTTAAATGAACGGGTGAGACCCCTCTTAATTTTCTTTTCAGGGTTCTGCATAAGGGTCTCGGATTTGTTCCGACACCGAAAATTGACAATTTCCAACAGATCTGTGAAATATAACAGTTCTTCAGGAAAATCAGACTCAAGGCATTCTTTGATGGAAAACTCAGAGAAACTTCAGAAGACTCTGGCCTCCATAATGTATCAACATTTACACCACACAGTGGGATGGTGCCTAACGATGTTCTGACCTACGAACAAGCAGTACTAAAAGACATCAGAGCACTTAGTGGGCTCCACAACCACACCAACATCTCCACAGCGGAGATGGGGATCTTAGAATCCCTGGCCGGTGACACCTCTATCACTATAAAACGGACTATGACACTGAGTGTCTAAGACAACTGGGTGATAGACGATATTACACACCCCTCCCCGCCAACCCGACCACGTGTCTAAAATGTACAATCAGTGGATTGGTTGAATCCGCTGAATGCCACGGATGGATCAGCAAGAAAGAAGCTGACTTTCTGGTGAAAAAAGACCCAAGGTTACCTTATTTCTATATTTTACCCAAAATCCATAAGGGAGTAACACCTGTCCCTGGACGACCGATAGTATCGGGCATTGACTCTGTCCTTGAACCCCTTTCGCAATTTTGCGATCATTTTCTCCAACCCTTGGTGAGAAAAATCCCCTCGTACATTCAGGACACGACCGACATGTTACGCCAGCTACATGATTTTGAAGACAGCGCCAAAATTGACTTCCTCATTACCCTAGATGTGGAGGCCCTCTACACAAACATCCCACAGAGGGCCACACTAGAGGTCATTGAGGAAGGTCTGAACACAGGTCCTTGGGAATCACAAACGCCTACCGCATTCATCATGGAATGTGCAACACAAGCCCTAACTGAGAACTACTTTGAATTCAAAGGGCAATACTACCACCAAACACAGGGGACATCGATGGGCAGTACATTTGCCCCTAGTGTAGCCTGTTTGTATATGGCTGACTTTGAGGCAAGACACATCACCGGGCAGACCAACCCATACTATTCCAACATAAAATTATGGAAACGTTTCATAGATGACATCCTGATCTTTTGGGTTGGCAACAGAGAATCCTATAATGAATTCTTTGGTTGGATCAACACTCTTAACCCTTACCTTAAATTCACCATGACGGCATCAGCCTCCCAAATTGCGTTTCTAGACCTGACCATCTTGGCTGTAGGAGGCAAAGTAAGCACTACCATGTTCAGAAAGAACACAGACCACAACAGTGTCCTACACTTCACCAGCCACCACCCCAAAGCACTCCGAGTTAACTTGCCTTTTGGGCAATTTCTAAGGGTCAGGAGAAATTGTAGCGAGACACAGAACTATAAGTCAGAATCCAAGATACTCTCTAGGAACTTAGCAGACAGGGGCTACCCCACCAGGGTAATTCCCCAGGCTAGGAAACGTGCCGTGAACAACCACAGAGACAGCCTCCTGGAACGCAGAACAAAAGATCCAGTTGATAACCAACCTATGACTTGCGTTACTACATTCACACCAGCTTCAAAAGAAGTGAAAAAAAAATCTTGAAACGACATTGGAAAATTCTGAACACAGGAATGCTTGAATTAGGACCACCCCGGTTCGTGTTCAAAAGATCTAAGAATGTCAAAGACATCCTTGTCAAAACTAGACCTAAAATAAAACCTGCCCTTTGTCAAAGCACTCTTTGGCTACTACCTGCAGTTGTGGGACACTACCCTTGCGGCTCCTGTAGTGAGTGTCCTGACACAAGTGTATATAATACCATTGCACTAACCGACTCCTTCAGCTGGGAGCTCAGGTGCCACACGAATTGCAACAGCACTAACTGCATTTACCTGCTAATCTGCCCATGTGCATTATACTATGTGGGAATGAGGACACGCACCATAAAGACGCACATTTCTGAACACCGCAGTAATTTCCGGTGTAAAAAGACCAATACCAAGATGTGTAAACATTACTTTGAGAAAAACCACACTGCTGATTCCCTCAAGTGGTTAGTCTTGGAAGCAAACCCTAAGGCGTCCAAACAGAGTCTGTTCTATAAAGAGCAAAGGTGGATACATCGCTTATCAACAGACAGTATGGGCCTCAACGAGGACATACCGTGGAGTAACCTCTAAACTCTACTAGGACTACGCTAGCTAAATACTACATGCAAAACATCAATTTTTGCTACAGACAGCTACGTAGTTTGCAATACGCTTGTACCCTGCCATGTAGCCCAGTTACTGTACATTACCCTTCATTGAGGGTTCTAGCGCATGTTACTGAACTATACATAGACCACTAATTAATGGGCTTCAAGTGTGTTTTACACATAGTATACCCGGAGCAAGCTAACCTACTTGAATTATGTCCCTGTTTGGGTATTAATTTGACTAAGCGCCACACACGGTCATGGCCGCCGTATAATACAGAACAGTTACTACGGACCCCGAAATTTTAGGAGGGGTCGCAATGTTTTCCAATAACATATACCTCCGTTGGCAACCTCTGACTTATTAGCTCGAGTAGGGCTCTCATTACTGACATGTAGGAGATAACCTGAACACCTACTTGCATCGTGATGAGTACTGTTACGGACTGATAACACCACTCTGTAATGGCCGCTGTGGTTTCCATTACTGTCACATGACTTTTTTAGCATTGGTCCCGTAATCACATGACCAATCTACCACACCTTAAAAACATGGCCGCCAGGTTAGCATTCACCTACCGGACCTGGCGGCGTGGGGTAGGTGCTGAAAGTTTGTTACACGGACGACTAACTGTGAGTATTAAGCGTGAGAACAAACCCTGGGCTTACCCTTACCTGTTTTAACCTAAACTCCAACCAGCGCTACCTTTTTAAAGTCCTGATTATGTAGCACGCTGATTAACTCAAGGATTCTTACCAACCAATTCAACGGGTGGAATTTTAGTACTTAACCCGCGACACTCTTGAAGCACACGGGGACTAAAAGCGGGTCCACGAGTATACATTAATTTAGTCAACACGCGCCCTCCACAAACAGTTGAGGGGTAAATTTGACATTGTGCACAAGTAAAGGGGTGCATACTAGCGCTTATAACCTGCGCAACACCGGACAGCTCACAGGGCTAAGTAGCCTACGAACATATCTACCATTAAACAAACATAGGGGAGCAGGGATGGTCCTTTTGACTCAAGCATCTTATGACATAGAAACGCTCCTAGCTAAGTACATCTTATATACTTAGCCTTTAAATTGTTTATGCACAATTCTCCAACAAAGTAAACTGAGTGCTACTTCAATCTATTGTGCATTAACCTAGGCTACACCTTAAGAGTACTACTTAGTGGGGAAACTTCAACACTATATTGAATAAACTAAGTAGTTTTAACTGGTTATGCACACTGATACATGCATGTTATACTAGCAAAGATCCTTAGACAATCTACCCAACGTAAGACCACAGCTAGCATGATTTCCCATGTTCCTTCTTACACTCAGCCAAGAGACTGGAAGTCTATATCCGATGTAAAGATCGCCAGGTACTGTTGTTGCCTAGATTCTCTAACGATTAGGTGAGTGTTACAGTTACAACCACCTTCGAATAACTGCTGCTACTGCTTTTTAATTGTGATTTTATAGAGCAGGGTCTCCAAACCGGTCCTGGAGGGCCGGATCCATGCCGCATTTTTTAAATTACTACATGTATTTCAATGGGGATATCCAAAAAATCTGGCATGGATCCGGCCCTCGAGGACCGGTTTGGAGACCCCTAGAGTGTGAGCTTGACTGAACCACCACACAGGCATGCTCACTACACTGTTTCACATTGGTTTTAGTTCACATGCGATAAGCGCTACACTTGGAATGTACAAGGTCACCCTGGTCAAGACTTTCATACCTGTTGCATTGCTCTCTTTTCTCCCCATCCAGGTAGATGACGCGCAACATAGTTATAGACATTGTACTACACTCACTTTATTTGTTTAAATAGTCACGGAACATTAGATCCTAGAACAGATCTCACCAACGTAGACAGTAATTCAAAAGAAAATATTTTTTATTTTTCTTGATATTCTGGGTCCTGAAGAATCGCCAGTCACTAGACACAGGCGAGATACATGTCGACCAACCAGAGCACATACTAAACCTAGACTCGATACAGGAAACATAATATTCCAACGAGTACAGGTTAGTTTTTCTTTTTTAATTAGAGCAGGGGACCCCCCAGAATAAACCTGATCCTGGTACTCCTAGCCCTATTTTAAACTCACAGACCAAGTCTACGTCATTCTGCCCCACACCCCCACTTCATCATACGGCAGTTGGATAAAAGATCTCTGCCAAAGTGCCCCTCTTTGAGGTGTCGCCCGTTGGGTATTGCACCGCCGACCCAACGAGGAGCAAGCCTAGATGATGAAGCATGACACCCGCAAGGGTGTGTGAGGGCATTACATCCAACACTATGGATGCCCAACTGTAGTTCCCATTGAGATTCTACAACATCCTCACATACCTGCACGACTAGTACATTCCTTTTTGTTCTGAGGACCAGCTCAGCCTTTTTGTATCACATACATTTCAGGGCATACGCTGTAGCTGGACTTTCTACTCCTTCCGAGTAGTAACCGCCCTTCCTTAAATTATCTTTCTCCCTATTGTTGGAAAACAATCTATACTACAGAAGCACATTGTATCATGTGCTTTCATTTCGTGTTTCTCTTTATATGTGCATTGGTCCACTCTTAAGGTGAGAGTACATACACGAAGGGAGTATTAGTTCATATTTTCCTCTTCACCCCAAGACACTAACATTTAGCCTTTCCTTAATACAGATAGTTCCAGGAAGTTCTTTGTTCTTTTCCTCTGCTGCCTTTTCACCTCATGAGTGAAGGAAGAAGAAGAGGTATATCAGCAAGTATATACATTACATAGATAGACATAGTGTAGGCAGGACTTGTTATTAAACACTATTTTGTTCTTTCTTTATATAGCTGACGCATGCTGAGATTATACAAGCTTCCTGACGACCTATCCAAAGAAGACCTTCCTTACCCTCCTTTCCTTGTTTTGTTTTCCCTTCTTCTCCCTGGTCACCAATAGATGTTTACCAGTGTATACTCTGGCATTTGGTGGTGACGGGGTGAAGTTGTGGATCTGTCTTCGAATCCTTGGCACTCCTGAGGCAACACCAGGTGAGAGCACGACAGAACGCGAAGCCTAAACTTAAAAGTATAATTGCCGCCTGAGTGCCAAGGATTTTAATCTTACGGATCTAGCCAACATGATAGAGAATCTTCAGAGAGAAACTCAAGCTCTGGCTAATAGGGTAGACATGTTAAACAGAGACCGTGATGGAGGAGGAACTAGTTCACAAAGCCCTGTGGTCCAAGTAGTTACCCCACCACCGCCCATCCCATTAGCTCCACCAGAACGCTTTTTTGGTGACCCTGCCAAGTGTGCTGCATTTATTAGCCAATGCCAGTTGCACTTCATGTGCAAAGCCTCATGTTTTCCTTCAGATCAAGCGGACGTGGCATTTGTTATATCATACCTTGGAGGGTCAGCCGCAAATTGGACCATAGCCTTAATTGAAAAGGATGATCCTTTATTATTAGATTACGAAGCATTGAAGAAGGAGCTACGCAAGTTATTCGATAAACATACTTTTACACATGCTGCAGATACAGAATTGTTAAACCTTAGACACTGTGTTTGAGACTTCTCCAGACCAAGATCTAATCCAAACTTTGCAAAAAACACTAAAACATATGAACAACAACCACACTGGTCTGAAAGACCAGTAGGATCACACGGAAAGCATGTTGCCACAGACTAATAAAAGGGATGAATACCTGCCCCAGCGTCACTGTGCCTACTGGAAACCCCCCAAAATCCAACACAAACATGTAAAAAAGAAACTGACCAACATCTGTGGTAACTGCTTCACTTGAAGGTGAGACCTTTTTGAAAATAACAACATTTCAATAATCGTTGCAAGTTAATTTCCATTAATGCTTCAATAATAATCAGATATGTGGCAAAGTCATCCTATATTCAAAACCCATCAGTATGTTTATCCTGGTTCAGGAAATCTGTATGTTACACGCAAACCGTATATTATACCGCGAGAATTATGCCCTGAGCTGTTGACCATTTTGATGCATGGGTGGGGGAGGCAGTCAGAAGGGCCAACACAGATATCTAGTTTGTCAAGTTCCATTTTTTTGGGTCCACCAAGAGAGGGGTTTAGCTAAATGTAAGGATCATGTCTCTCCCAGCTCCCAAGGTCTGGGCCTGTTACCTCTGAAAACATTACTGAAGAGGCTGCATGTCAAGATGGGCAAGGGTACTCAGGTAAATGTAGGAGATTATCAGTCTCAATACAGATGCAGCTTCTCTGTTGGCTCCCACCCTTGTAGTTGATCTTGGATCTTCATCAGAATTAATTAATATCGATTGACTGATGGTTTTAGCTTTGTCTGCAGCATATTCAAAATGTATTCTGAACAGGAAACAAAGTGTTGTCATAGACTGGAAACTCACTAACAACACATTCAATTACGGAAAAATGTATAAGCCTGGCATCCTTAAATGGTCTACAGCCACTGCAAGACAATATGGACAGATATCTTAGGTACTTGAAGGAAAGTATCCTAAGCTGATAATGGGTCAACCCCACCTTGAAAAACATGGAAGCACCGGTAGGATTCTTTGACGTATATGTTGTTACAGGGCAACAAAAATACTGGAATAATGTAATAATCTTTGACATGTGGGCAGGGCATAAGAGGGAAAATGATAAACAGTCGGATGCACAAATTCAGCTCACAGACATTTAGGTATCCCATCGCAACATCTGGTATCAAGAATATGAAGCTAGTAAGGAAACTTTCAGGAGAGTACTGCATGCTTTGAATCATGCTTACAATGTATTCCAGCAAATACAGAGCAATAAAACAGAAAGCAGCAGGATATCGTAAAAGATGATACTTCTAATTTGATTTGATTTGAGATTTATAGAGCGCAACAATCACCTGAGGGCATCAAGGTGCTAAAGACTAGCCATCCAGCTGGGGACAACCTATTCACCAGGACAACTGCCCCAGCTAAGGGATCAGCCGGGGAATAGCCAAGCCTTAAGAGCCTTCCTGAATGGCAGGAGAAGGGGTGGGGGTGTGGGTCTTAAGGTGAAGGGAGGAGAATTCCAGAGTTTGCTTGCAGCCACAAAAAAAGCTCTTTTGCCCCTCTTCTTTCTTTTGGTTCTTGGGACTGCAAGCCGCAGTTGCAGAGATGAGCGCAAAGGTCTATCAGGGGAATGCCAGCAGAACATGGTTTTTAATCTTGTAGGGTAAGGGAGATAAAGTGCCTTATGTAGCATACAGAGTGACTTAAAGCTGATGTGTTTATTGATGGGGAGCCAATGCAGGATTTCCAATCCTTTCCCCGCAGACTGTTTTTTAGGAATGTCCAGGACAAGTAGTAAGTACTACAAATAAATAATATAGCAACCAAAATCTCTGGAGGTATTACCAAATTAAGATTAGACATAGATAGAGACTGCAAGAGGCCAAACTAGATATCCTTCAAGAAGCACCATTTACAGGCACTTCGAACACTAGGAAAACTTCCCACACATCAGATGACCGAAACATCTTTGGAGATTACATTTATTTATTGCGTTTATTCTTACCAGGTAATTCATAGTGGTGCTTTCCTCCCCGCGACCCATATGTCTGAAAAATCGATGATCTGCAACTACCAAGATTTTGCATGTATTTTTCATATTGTCTGGTGTGGCTTTTTGCCGTTTCTCTCGATGAAGAATATCTGGGAATACAAATCATAGTAGGGAAAAAATACCATTAATCTAGGGATAACTTTATATTTAATAACACATGTTATAAACAAAGTGTACAATCACTGAATAAACAACTGCACAATTAATTTTCAGGATGTCTATAAATACAGAAACTATGGCAAGAATAGAGACTTTTAACCAAAATCTCTGACCTATTGCAAGACATCCCTGACAAATCACCTCTTGAATATACGCTGCTTGTGGCACCCATACATAGATATGCAATATCACTAATATATATATATGAAATTGTTTCGTAATTGTCAGCCATCCTTGGATAAGCTTATATGTAAATGGGTCCAACATTTGGGCATGTAAACATCTGTAGGAGATCTCAAAACAACATGGTTTTAGGTTGGTCCATTTAAAGTACTCACCTGACCCTACTATACCAGGCTCTTTAAGATGTGCAAAACCATGTCAAATTGTTGTCTTAGGGGGTGTCAGCAACAAGGGACTCTAATACATACAATGTCTGAATGCTCTACATTACAGCACTTCGGACAGGGCACAGTGAACAGTGGTGAGCACCCCTATCTTCGACTGTGAATTAACAAAATAGCTGGTGTGCCTGGGGAGACAAAACACTCTCTAGATATACCCTGCTGTTCTATAAAACACCTCTTAGTGTGTTTAAACGTGATGTGATTCGACTCTGGGGTTGCGAAGAAGTAGCCACAGTGGCACAGAAGAGAGATAATTTGGACTGGTGTATGCATGCTGAGAAGTTCATAAAGGTATGAGGTCCCTAGAGAGAATTCGGAGAACTGGAATGTCAGTATATTGTATGACAGACAGGTTAAGGGGCTCATGTGGATCCTGCAGATTAACATGTCTTGATAATTTTTGGAAACACAGGGAGGGACTGTGCTGCATTGAGTGTTAGGTAGGTGATAAGTCAAATGCTCTGAAATGGTGAATTTGTGGACACTCAACCCGTACTTTTAGGACAGTTGTACAGAATGTTTGTATCTATGCCGTTCTGATGTGATGTTTGTTTAGCTGAGAGCATATGCTGGTAAGTAATAGTCAACAATATAATTTGGTTAAAAAAAATAGAATCTTTTGCAACATGCATTGGAAACCTTATCTAGGTTACCATTATACCCAAGACAGAAAAAGGAATATGCTACTTACCAGTATGCATCTGACATGTAGGGCTGCTGACATTCATATCTGTGCATAGATATGAATGTCAGCAGCCCTACATGCCAAGAACAGATGCATACTGGTAAGTAGCATATTCCGTTTGAGGCATGTGGGCTGCTGAATTCACATATGTGCATAGAGTGTATAGCAGTCTCTCCCTTAGCGGTGGCTACCCGTGCCAGCTGCAGCAGTCTGAAACTGAGTTTTTAGAACAGCCTGTCCTACAGCCGCTTGCTGTTTGGAATGTACATCTACACAATAGTGTTTTGTGAAAGTATGTATGGTAGACCATGTGACTGCTCTACATATTTCCTCTAGAGGAATGTTTCCTAGGAAAGCCATGGATGCCCCTAGTTTGCGTGTAGAATGCGCTCTTGGGGGAACTGTTAAAGTGCGTTTTGCTTTTAGATAACATATTTGAATGCACTTAACTATCCATCTGGTTAACCCAGATTTTGAAATGGGGTTGCCTTTGTGTTGTGGTGAAAAGGCAACAAACAACTGTTTAGTCTTTCTAAAATCCTTAGTTCTATCAATGTAGTATAGAAGAGCTCTCTTGACATCTAGTGTGTGTAGAGCCCTTTCAGGTACTGAGTGTGGATTTGGAAAGAACACTGGCAGTTCTATTGTCTGATTGATATGGAAATGGGATACCAATTTGGGCATAAATTTAGGGTTTGTTTTAAGAACTACCCTATTTGCATGTATTTGGATGAATGGCTCTTGAATAGATAGGGCTTGTAGCTCGCTAACTCTTCTAAGCGAAGTAATTGCTACAAGAAAAGCCACCTTCCATGTTAAAAATTGTAATTCACATGAATGCAACGGTTCAAATGGTGGTCCCATTAGTCTGGTTAAAACGATGTTTAGGTTCCAGACAGGTGAAGGTGGGTGTTTTGGGGGGGGATTGTTCGTTTGAGTCCCTCCATGAATGCTTTAATTGCAGGTACTCTAAACAGCGAAAGATGCTGTCTGTTCTGAAGATAAGCTGCAATGGCAGCTAAGTTTATTCTTATAGATGAATAAGCCAGATTGCAACGATGTAGGTGCAAAAGATAGCAAATGATATTTTGCGTTGAAGCATCTAGTGGGTTTATGTCATTGTTATTACAGTAAATGACAAAATGCTTCCACTTTGCAGCGTAACAAGCTCTGGTAGTAGGTTTTCTTGCCTCTTTGATAATGTTCATACAGTCAAAAGGTAAGTTTAGGTACCCAAACTCTAAGACTTCCGGAGCCAGATTGCAAGATTCAGTTGTTGCGGATCTGGGTGCTGTATGTCTCCATGGCTCTGAGTGAGAAGAGTGGGTGTTAGCCGCAGTCTTTGATGAGGCACCACGGAAAGTTCTAGGAAAGTTGTGTACCATGGTTGCCTCGCCCATGTTGGAGCAACCAGGATTAGTGTCAGTGAATGCTGGCGTAGTTTGCGTGCCACTAGCGGTATTAACGGTGCTGGGGGAAAAGTGTACGCAAATTTGCCTGACCAGTTCATCCATATCGCATTGCCCTGCGACTGCGGATGTGGAAACATGGCGGCAAAGTACTGGCATTTTGCGTTTTCCTTCGTGGCGAACAGGTCTATCTCTGGCTGTCCCCACTGTTGGAAGTATGGTTGTAGCACTGTGGGATGAATCTCCCACTCGTGCATCTGTTGGCTGTGTCTGCTGAGCAGATCCGCTATTTGGTTGTCCTTGCCTGGGAGGTGTTCCGCCATGAGAAAAATGTTTCTTTGAATGGCCCACTTCCACATGCTTTAGGCTAGATGTGATAGCTGTGGAGAGTGTGTTCCTCCCTGTTTCTGTATGTAGTACATTGCTGTCATGTTGCCCGTCCGGATCAACACAGTCTTGTTGCATAAATGTACTTTGAACGCTTTCATTGACAGAAAAATTGCCATCATCTCTAGCAAGTTGATGTGCATTTTCCTTTGTTGTGTTGTCCATAGGCCCTGCACTGTGTACTGAAGGACATGGGCTCCCTATCCTATCAGGGATGCGTCCGTTGTCAACACTATTTGTGGTACAGGCTCTTGGAACAGTCGTCCCTTGCAAAGGTTTTGTGGATTCCACCAATGCAGAGAGTTGTATGCACGACTGGTCACCAACACTAGGTCTTTTAATTGTCCTTGAGCCTGGTTCCACTGCCGTGCTAAGCACTCTTGTAGCGGACGCATGTGTAGTCTTGCGTGAGGGACTATGAAGATGCACGAAGCCATCATGCCTATGAGTTGCATAAACACTCGGGCACAGAGCGAGTGTTGGGGCTTGAACTTTTGGATCAGCAGTTGCATACTGTTGATTCTTGCAGTGTTTGGGTATGCTTTTGCTGCTAGAGTATTTATTGTTGCTCCCAGGTACTGCTGTACACGGGATGGCTGAAGGTGAGATTTTGGGTAGTTCAACGTGAAGCCTAGACTAGGCAGGAGGCGAATGGTTTGGGACATGTGGCTGGCACATTGCTGGGCCGACTTTGCTTGTATTAGCCAGTCGTCCAGGTACGGATAGACGTGAATATGTTGTCTTCTTAAATGTGCAGCAACTGTCGCTAGGCATTTTGTGAACACCCTCGGGGCTGTTGTTACACCAAATGGAAGGACTTTGAATTGGTAATGTTGATTTAGTATTGTGAACCTGAGATATTTCCTGTGAGCAGGATGTATCGGTATATGGAAGTATGCGTCTTTGAGGTCAAAAGTTGCGAGGAAGTCTCCTTGTTGCAGCAGTGGTAAGACTTGTTGTAGAGTGAGCATATGAAAATGCTCTGATAAAATGTATTGATTTGGGGGCCTGGGGTCCAATATTGGTCTGAGAGACCTGTCCTTTTTGGGGATGAGGCAGTATAGTGAGTATACCCCTGTACCTTGATGTTCTAATGGTACAAGTTCTATGGCCCCTTTTTGCATTATGCTGATGACTTCTTGCTGCAATAAGTTTAGGTGTTCTACAGACATAGGACGGTGCTTTGGTGGTATGTTGGGTTGTGTGGAGGTTAGCTCTAGGCAATAGCCATCCTGGATAATGTGCCTTACCCACTTGTCTGTAGTGATGTTTTGCCAGACTGGTAGGAACTGCTGTAATCATCCCCCGACTGGTGTTGTATGGTCTGGGGGTAGCGCTAAGAAGTCACTGTTTTGTGTTGGTAGAGGATCTGGTGGTATTATTCCCTCGTCCTCTGCCTTTGTTGTTATTGCCGCGGTATCCAACTCTATTGTTTTTATTGTAGATGGTTTGCGTATTCCCTTTGAAGTTTGTGGTCTGCTGTGGTGAGTTACCCCTTGCAGCACCTCTGTAATTGGAGCGACGAAAGGAGTCTCTATGTTGTTGGGACTGTAAGGCTCCCATAGACTTAGCCGTCTCAGTGTCTTTTTTCAATTTGTCTAGGATTGTATCTACAGCTGGACCAAATAAATAGTCAGGATTTACTGGCTGGTTTAATAAAGTAGACTGGACTTCATTTTTGAAACCTGAAATCCAAAGCCACGCATGTCTCCTGTGCATAACACTGGTGTTAACATATCTGGCCGCTGTATCTGCCACGTCTAGGGCACATTTAATGGAGGCGTTAGTTATTAACTTTCCCTCCTGTACTAGGTCTTCAGCCTGTTCCTTGTAAGGTTCAGGTAAATACTGGAGAAGTGTTTCTAAGGTGTCATAGTGTGCCCTGTCGTACCTAGCTAACAGGGCTTGCGTATTAGATATTTGCCATATGTTAGCTGCTTGGCCAGCTACCCTTTTCCCTGATGCCTCAAAGATCTTTGATTCTTTGTCAGGAGGTGGAGCTTCTCCAGTTGTTTGAGAGTTTGCACGTTTTCGTGCATTGGATACCACTAAAGAATCCAAAGGCAGTTGTCCCTTAATATATGTGGGGTCTACTGGTGCTGGCCTGTATTTCCTCTCTATTCTGGGGTTAATGACCCGTGCCCTAGTTGTTTCCTTAAATATGTCACCTGCATGTTTAAGTACCCCTTTTAACATAGGTAGTGTTTTGACCGATCTTTCTGATGTGGCAAAGGTGTCAAAGAGGAAATCTTCCTCAATGGGGTCTGCATGCATCTCTACATTATGATGGAGGGCTGCCCTATCTATTAGTGCATTAAAAGCAGCTGTATCCTCTGTAGGAGAAGGCCTAGCAGGGTATGCAGGTGTATCTGGAATGGGTTGAGAGTCACCAGGATGTACTGGGTCAACCCATGGTTGAGCTTGACTGTCTTGGTCATGGTCTACTGGGTAATTGTATTCTTCATTATATTCATCATCCACCTCTTCATCTGAGTGTGTGGGTGTATATGTGTACGTGTCAGGCCTAGTTGGTTTTATAGTCTCAAATAGAATAGGTGAAGTAGAACAGTCCCTTTTCTTTTTGAGTGGGATGATATAAGTCTCTTTATCAGTTTCTGGTCTGATTTTTCTTTTGTAGATCAATCAATCAATCAATGACACTTATAGAGCGCGCTACATACCTGTAGGGTCTCAAGGCGCTTGGGGGAGGGGGGGTGCCGCTACTGCTCGAACAGCCAGGTCTTCAGCTTCTTCCTGAAGGAGAGGTGGTCTTGGGTCAGGCGCAGGTCGGTCGGGAGGGAGTTCCAGGTCTTGGCGGCCAGGTAGGAGAAGGACCTTCCTCCTGTAGTTGCTCTTCGGATGCGGGGGACGGCGGCGAGGGCGTGGTTGGCTGACCGGAGGTGGCGTTTGGGAGCGTAGAAGTTGATCCGGCTGTTGAGGTAGCTCGGGCCTTGGTCGTGTAGGGCTTTGTGTGCGTGGGTGAGGAGGCGGAAGGTGATTCTTTTGTTGACGGGGAGCCAGTGGAGGTCTCTCAGATATCCGGAGATGTGGCTGTGTCGTGGGATGTCGAGGACGAGTCTGGCTGAGGCGTTCTGGATCCGCTGGAGTCTCTTCTGGAGGTTGGCGGTGGTACCGGCGTAGAGGGCGTTGCCGTAGTCCAGTCGGCTAGTGATGAGGGCCTGGGTGACGGTCTTCCTGGTCTCGGTGGGGATCCACCAGAAGATCTTCCGTAGCATGCGTAGGATGTTGAAGCACGCCGAGGAGACGTTGTTGACTTGCCTGGTCATGGAGAGGGAGGAGTCCAGGATGAAGCCCAGGTTGCGTGCATGGTCTGTCGGTTTGGGTGCGGTGCCCAGGGCGGGAGGCCACCAGGAGTCGTCCCAGGCGGAGGGTGAGGAGCCCAGGATGAGGACCTCCGTCTTGTCCGAGTTCAGTTTCAGGCGGCTGGTCGTCATCCACTCGGCTACCTCTCTCATCCCCTCGTGTAGGCTGGCTCTGGCGGTGGCGGGGTCGTTGGTCAGGGAGAGGATCAGCTGGGTGTCGTTGGCGTAGGAGATTATGCTGAGGTTGTGTTGGCGTGCGATGGCCGCGAGGGGGCTCATGTAGATGTTGAAGAGGGTGGGGCTCAGAGAGGATCCTTGAGGGACGCCGCAGATGACTTTGGAGGCCTCTGACTTGTACGGTGGTAGGCGGACTCACGGTGTTCTTCCGTCGAGGAAGGAGATGATCCATTCCAGCGCCTTGTCCCGGATTCCGACGTTGCTGAGGCGCTGTACTAGGGTGCGGTGGCAGACAGTGTCGAATGCCGCGGAGAGGTCTAGGAGGATGAGGGCCGCTGTTTCTCCGTTGTCCATCAGGGCTCGGATGTCATCGGTGGCGGCGATGAGGGCGGTCTCGGTGCTGTGATTGGCTCGGAAGCCGGACTGTGAGGGGTCGAGGGATCCATTCGTCTCGAGGAAGGCGGCCATCTGCTTGTTGACGGTCTTCTCGATGACTTTGGCTGGAAACGGGAGGAGCGAGATGGGGCGGTAGTTCTTGAGTTCGGTGGGGTCCGCTGTAGGTTTCTTGAGTAGAGCGCTGATTTCGGCGTGCTTCCAGCTCTCAGGGAAGGTGGCGGTGTCGAAGGATGTGTTGATGATGTCTCGCAGGTGGGGTGCGATGACAGCGTCGGCCTTGTTGAAGACGTGGTGAGGGCAGGGGTCGGTCGGTGATCCGGAGTGGATGGAGTTCATCGTGCGGATGGTGTCTTCAGTGCTGATCGGGGTCCAGGCGTGGAGGGTGGTGGTGGGGGGTGGTTGTTCGGTCCTGGTGTGCGTTGGTTGTTTGTTGAAGCTGTTGTGTATGTCCGCGATCTTGTTGTGGAAGTAGGAAGCGAGGGAGTCGCAGAGGTCTTGCGATGGGGTGATGTCGTTGTTTCCCGCGCTGGGGTTGGAAAGCTCTTTCACGATGTTGAAGAGTTCCTTGCTGTTGTGTGCGTTGTTGTCCAGCCGGTCCTTGAAAGCAGTTTTCTTGGCGGCGCGGATCAGCTGGTGGTGCTTCCGAGTGGCCAGTTTGAGGGTGGTCCTGTTGTCCGGTGTAGGTTCCCTTCTCCAGACTTTCTCGAGGGCTCGGCAGTTCTTCTTGGAGCTCTTGAGTTCGTCGGTGAACCATGGGGCTTTCTTGCTTCCGGGTCTGCTGGGCGGGGTCCTCAGCGGGGCGAGCTCGTCCGCGCAGATGCTGATCCACTTCGTGAGGTTCTCGGCGGCCTGGCTGGGGTTCGCTGAGCTGGCAGGAGGGTGATGGCTCAGGGTGGTGTCGAGCTGGTCTGCTGTGATCTTGTTCCAGCTTCTGCGGGCGGCCATTTGCTGGTGGTGGTGGGTCGTCGTTCTCTTGAAGGCGAAGTGGACGCAGCTGTGGTCCGTCCAGTGGAGTTCTGTGGCGTGGCTGAAGGCGACGTCTGTGCTGGAGGAGAAGACGGCGTCGAGTGTGTGTCCGGCGAGGTGGGTGGGGGTGGACACCAGCTGCTTGAGTCCAAGATTGGCGAGGTTGTCGAGCAGGGTGCTGGTGTTGCGGTCGTTGTTGTTCTCCAGATGGAAGTTGAGGTCCCCCAGGAGGATGTAGTCAGCGGAGGGGAGGGCGTGCGGGCTGACGAAGTCGGCAATGTCCTCGCTGAATTGTGTGCGTGGTCCCGGAGGTCGGTAGATCAGGGTGCCTCTAAGGGTGGTGTTTGGGTTGGTGTGGATCTGGAAATGCAGGTGCTCGGCGCTGGTCAGGGTGTTGTCGGTGCTGGTCGTGATACGGATGGTGTTCCTGTGGATGATGGCGATGCCTCCTCCCATCTGGTTGGCATTGCGGTCCCTCCGGACGATCTTGTAGCCCTCTGGGATGGCGATGGCGATGTCGGGGGCTGAAGAGGCGTTCATCCAGGTCTCCGTGAGGAAGGCAACGTCAGGGGCTGTGGTGTCGAGGAGGTTCCAGAGTTCGACGGCGTGTCTGTGGACGGAGCGGGTGTTGAGCAGGATGCACTTGAGGTGGGTGCTGCTGGTGTTCGACTTGGTGGGAGCTGGTGTGAGGCAGGTCCGGATGCAGGTGAACTTGCAGGCGTGGCAGCTGAAAGGTCCGTGGGTGCGTCGTGGGGTGGCCTGGTTGCAATCTGGTAGTCGGCCGGTGTTGAGTGCGATGAGGGTGGCGGCGGAGTACGTCAGGCGGGTCGGTCGGGGTCTTCGTGGGCCAGGGGTCCTGGCACTGGGCGCGGTCCAGGCGCAGACGGGCTTACCTTTGGCGCGCCTTCGGCGCGCCCGCTGCGCGTCAACGCTGCGCGTTCGCACGGTCGCCATATAAGGCGAAGTGCGCGGGTGGGCGGGGCAGCTGGGAGGCGGGAGCGGGGAGGGAACAGAATGAAAAAAGGGGCGGGGTCAGCGGTGGTGGCGGGAGCGGGGAGCGGGGAGGGAAGACGGAGGGCGGCGAGATGGGCGGGAAACCAGGAAGGAGAGCGCTGGCCCGGGCAGCAAGTATCTAGACAATCCAGGCACACGCTAACACGGGCACACAAGTAGGGAAACAAATACAGGCACAAATGAAGGTCCAAACAAAGAGAAGCAGACAGCAGTGGAGAAAAAAATAAATACAGGCACAAATGTAGGTCAAAACGAAGGAAAAACAACAGCAGCGGAGGAAAAATAGATACAGGCACAAATGCAGGTCAAAACAGAGGAAAAACAACAGCAGCGGAGGAAAAATAGATACAGGCACAAATGCAGGTCAAAAACGAAGAAAAAACAACAGCAGCGGAGTCAGCCGGCAGCCGGCAGCGAGGCAGCGAGGCAGCGAGGCAGAGGGCAAGGCAATGGGGCACACACTCAGCAGCTGGTGGCCGTGCGGCGCGGGGGTGTCCCACAAGTAGAGAGTGACTTTGCCAGAATTAGGGTCAATGTAAAGTTTGGACTGTTCTTCTGATGAGGGGTCTGGATATAAGATCTCCTGCTCAGTAGTTCTAGGCGTTTTTCCCAATGTCTTTTGTTTTGTTTGTTTCGGTTCGATACCGCTTTTCGGGTCGACCGCCTTTGTTTTAGAGGAAGTTGGTAGGCCAAACTTGATCGGTCCGAGATCCCTCGATGTTACAACAGTCTTTTTAGGTTGTGCCTGTTTCTTTGGAGCCGATGTTTTTATCGTTTTGACGATTTTTGTCGGGTCGATAGTACCTTTCTGACCTTGTAGTGTCTTAGTAACCTGTGGTTTTGGACCAATGCTTTTTGGTCTCGGCTTGATGGCCTTCTTCAGGTCGATTTTCTTCGGCTCGATTGTTTTTGGTTGCACAGCCATTGGTTTGTCGACTCTCTGTTTTGGTTCGACAACCTTCTTCGGATCGAGTCCCTTTTTTGTGTTGCCGGCTGTCGGCGCCGATCTTATCGGTTCGACGGCCTTTTGTTTTGGAGTGGATAGAGGTGCGCTACCCTTCGGCTCGACGACCCTTGTGTTCGACTCCGATGGATCGACATAGTTTGGTCCAAAGACCGTATTGTCGATGATCTTCTTTGGGATCGACTCCGATGGGTCGACGTAGTTTGGTCCGAAGACTGTGTAGTCGATCAGTTTTGGTTTTGTTTTTGGTTCCATAACTTTCGGTTTCGAAATCAACAATTTAGTAGTACGTTGATCCGATGGCTCTTTTCTAATATTCTTAGCCGAGCTGTATCGCGGGGCTATAGAATGTGTTTCGAGATCTTGGCTAAGGCCTTCTGGCGATGCCT
This sequence comes from Lissotriton helveticus, assembly GCF_964261635.1. Classification (NCBI taxonomy): domain Eukaryota; kingdom Metazoa; phylum Chordata; class Amphibia; order Caudata; family Salamandridae; genus Lissotriton; species Lissotriton helveticus. Next base: position 382,335,043 of record NC_136067.1, on the reverse strand, counting down.
CGACCTGAGCCTGTGGAACCATAGAAGTGTATGTTTGGGGCGTCGTACTAACGGTTGGCCCCGTTTCATAACTGGAGTCGTCTTGGACGGCTCCGATCCCTTGTTCGTCGTCTCCTACCTCGACGACGTCTTCTTCTTCGTCGACATAGTAGTTGGAGTCATGCTCCGAATCTTGATCTGACTGTTGATCTGATTCTTCGGCTTCGGCGAGATCATCTTCATCGTCGAAGATATTTTCCGGCTCCGGCGCTGGTTTCTGCATTATTAGCCTAGAGGCCCGTCGAGTCCGAAGTGTCTTTTTGGATCGAAATTGGGCACAGGCTAGGCAGTCGGATTCATTATGTTCCGGAGATAAACACTTGTTACATTCAGGGTGTTTATCTATATGTGGGTATTTCGAATTACAAAGAGGGCATCTTTTGAATGGACTTCGTTCCATCGACGACTGGTCCCTATGGCGTCGAGAAGGCCCGCGGCCCGATTCGACGTCCCAAGTTGAATAACTGTAAATAAAGCTCTCGGCACCGATCGTAAACAATACCGACGAGACCGAAGGCCTTTTGGCCTTTTAGAAAAGTTTTTTTTTAGATTCCGAACTTCGAGTAAAGGAAAGTACATCCGAAAAAACAATCTGAGGATGGAGAGGATGCCCATGCGCACTGTAGTCCAGGGGAGGAGCCACCTATCTCGTGATACTTTGAAGACTCTTCCAGGACAACAATGTGCAATCCTCTGGACCCAACACTAGGCGGCGATCTATGCACAGATATGAATTCAGCAACCCACATGCCTCGAACATGCAGGTTTTCATGTATGAACCACCGAAAAGAAAAGTATGCATCCATTGAGTGGCAATTTTCATAATTACAAATGACTTGCCTTTCATCCCATCTTGCTTTATTCGATGACAATACTTTTGACCAGAGTTTTAAAAGTGCTTAAACTTGCCAGTAAAGTGGCTAAACGTTCTATTAATCAAAGCAGGCAGGGCTTGCGGAGTTACTGAACATTTAGGTCTCAGCAAAACTTTAATGTATCTCCTACATTGGGCTATTTTTTGGGGGTGAAGGCAGAAACTGAGTAAAGTAAAACAAGTACATGCTTTTCAGAACACAAGGCCTCTGATTTACCATAGCTTGATGAGCAGATTTTGCCTTCAGCCCATGAATCCAGTGATCGCATAGCATCCCACCGGCAGGAACCCATCGGTTTCTGCCGGTTCTGCATTCCTTTCATCAATTGCTCTTTTTGCATGTGTCGCCCTGAGTGGCACGGGTATGCCCAGACGTGGGTCCGTGCTCCCCATGCCACTGGAGGCAAGCTATAGTGGCTGATGAGGGGTGAAACCCCGAAACCGGTCCTAGGATGCTTATTTTCAGTCCAGGGAGCCCCAGGCCTGGCAGTTCGGGCTGGACTGTTCCCATTGGGCGCAGGGTCAAGACTGATTTGCATATGGCTGGGTTCAAACTGGAATGGCATGGGGAACAAAAACATGATGGATTTAGGCCCAGACCTTTGTACTGGGGTGAATGTATCACATTGTTTTGCATTCTGTCCATCAATTGTTCTTTTTGCGGTGGGCGCAGTGACAGCATGAAGTCAGATCAAGGGTGCTTTGCATTTTGCCCATTACAGAGCAGAGGACAGGTTTTAGGGATCTTTGTATTAGTAACTAGACTCAGGAATCAGGCCTTTAACGTCGCTATGGCATGGAACAAGGTGAATTGTGGGAGCCACAGAGGAACAGGATCATGGTAGATAGTGCCGAATGTCCTGATTGACGCTGTTGTGTTGGATTAGCACAGCACTGATGCAGCGAAGAGTAAATTTGTGACATCAGACATATCCCTAATGACTACAAAAAATGGGAAAAAGGGGAGAAAGGCTGTTCCCAAAGATCAGAGACAAAAGGATAACCATAACAAAGAAAAATAAATTAATATACCATAGCCCCTGACCTCCTGGTCTCTGCACCACTACCCCGGCTGTCCAGCTGCTCGTGGCTGTTGCCTTGTGCACAGGCTTTTAGGCTGTCGGTTCAGTCCCCCAGTTCCCGCTGACCGCTTAGCAAATTTGGTAATTTCTTTTCTGAACCACTGCACGGTTTATTTTTATTCTATTAATGTTTACATTGTATTTAGCTCCCATTGTATTTAGATCCCTTGTTCTTTCCCCCAGTGCCTGTGCCACTGCACTGTTAATTTTATTTATTTCGACTTGTATTTAGCTCCGTTGTATTTTTCCCCTAGTTCTTGTGCCTCTCCATCAGCACCCCTGCTCCTGGTCTCTGTCCACTCCCTTCCTTTCTCCCGCCGATTTCGGATCACGCTCTGTTGCCTCCCGGACAGCTCCTCCCACCTCCCAGGACTACTTATAGAGGTCGCTGAGCGGAACCGGTAAGTAGTCCCTGACCTCCTGGTCTCTGTGCCACTCCACCTGCTGCTGTTGTCCAGCTCCTTGTGACTGTTGCCTTCTGCACAGCCCTTGAGGCCGCCTGTTCAGTCCTGCAGTTCCTGCTCATCGCTTGGCGTATTTGGTAATTACTTTTCTGACTCACTGCACTGTTTATTTTTATTTATTTATGTTGACATTGCATTTAGCTCCCATTGTATTAAGCTCCCTTGTTCTTTCCCCTTAGTGCCTGTCCCACTATGCTATTTATTTTATTTATTTTGACATGTATTTAGCTCCCTTGTATTTATCCCCCAGTACCTGTGCCTCCCCATCGGGCCCATGCTCCAGGCCTCTGCCTGCTCCCGTCGTTTTCCGATCGTCGTCCTCCCACCTCCCTGACAGCCCCTCCCACCTCCCAGGGCTACTTATGGAGGCCGCTGTGTGGCCACAAGCTGCTGGCTTGCCACCAGCGTGCCAAAGTCAACCCCGTCTGCGCTCGTCCCAGACTGGACCGAGTCCAGCGCCAGGAACTCTGGCCCTCTGCACTCCCACAGATACTCTGCCGCAACCCGTTGTGCTTTGGATCCCGGACGCAACAACAACTGCTGTCTTGCATCACCTTGCTCCACAGCAGGACCTTTCACCTGCATTCGCAGCTGGTTCACCTCCACGCCTGCACCGACCATCGCCATGCCAGCCCTGACTGCTGAGACTTCCCCGGATCAACTCAGCTGCCTCCTGATCAACACCAGATCTCTTTGCAAACATGCCACCGAAGCCTGGGACACCTTCTCCACTCTTACCCCAGGGCAACATTCATTACAGAGCCCTGGATCACCCCAGCATCTGCCATGGACATCACCACAGCAACATCCATCTGCTACAAGAAGAAACACAGTGACCGCAACAACAGACACGGAGGTGGCATCTCCATTGTACACATAGAATCGATCACCAGCACCATCACCGATGACGAAACCACGCCGATCATGGAACACATGAACTTCCAGCTTCGCACCAACGACAAAACCACCATTAAAAGCACCCTTGCTTACAGACTGCCAGGACCACAAACTGGCCTCAGCGACACCATCGCTGAATTCATCACCACGCTTGCCATCCAATCCGAACACTACGTCTTCCAGGGAGACCTCAACTTCCACCTGGACGATTCCACTGACACCACTTCACCAACCTCCTGGAAAGACTGGACAACATCGGCCTCAAGCAGCTGGTCACAGACCCCTAGCACAAAGCAGGACACACAGTGGGCCCCATCTTCATGTCCAGCAACAGAATCAGACATCCTTGCTCCTCCCCCAACTACCTTAGGTGGACCAAGGTCACTAGGCAACTATGGACCAAGGTCACTCAGCCTCACACAGCCCGACGTCACCACCAACTTGGACCAGGCAATAAACAACTTCAACACCTGGATCACCAGCACCACCAACCAAGTGGCTCCCACCAAACCAGCCAAAAGGCACAGACATACCAGACGAGCAAGCTGGTACACTCCGGAACTCAGCACGTCGAAGCATGGGTGCAAACAACTGGACAGAAGATGGCGCACCAGCAGGAACCACACCGACCGAGCCACCTTCAAATCAGCCCTCAACGACTACCACAACCAGCTCAAATCCACAAAAAAGGAGGCCCTGACCCACTGGATTGAGACCAGCACCAACCAAACCAAGGAACTCTTCACCATCCTCAGAGAGTTCACCTGCCTGCCAGCCACCGAAAGCTCAATCCCCTTCTCACAGGAACTTTGCAATGCCCTCGCCGACCACTTCCACAACAATATAGCAACCATCTATAAAAACTTCGAGCTTCAACCCTCTGACCGCCTCAACATCCCATCGACCACCGTAGCAAACACCTGCTAACTGCATGGAACTCCACACACTAAACACAACCACCCTTATGAATTCCATCCACTCGAGAGCATCCACAGACCCAAGTGCCTAACTGCTTTTCAACCTCGGAAGAGATGAGAGCAGCCACCAGCTCACCACCATCCTCAACGCCTCCATAACCTCAGCTCCTTTCCAGACGCCTGGCAACATGCAGAGGTGAGCCCACTCCTCAAGAAGACACCGGCAGACCCCAATGAGCTCCAGAACTATTGTTCCATCTCGCTGCTCCCGTTCCCTGGCAAGTGCTAGTAAAAGGTCATCAACCTCTAACTCACCGAACACCTGGAGAGGAACAACCTACTGGACTCCTCCCACTCAGGCTTCCGAGCCAACTACAGCACCAAGACAGCCCTGATTGCCATAACAGAGGTCATCTGGACCCTACTCCAGAGAGGAGAATCAGCCACCCTCGTCCTGCTTGACCTCTCTGTGGCCTTCGACAACGTCTCCCTCCACACACTCATCGACAGCCTGTGCCAGATTGGAATCACAGACAATGCACTCAGATGGATGGCATCCTTCCTCACGGGACGCACCTAGAGTCTGCTTTCCTCTCTTTACCTCACAACCCAAGCACACCAACTGCGGTGTACCCCAAGGCTCTGCCCCCAGTCCTACCGTCTTCAACATCTACACAACACCACTTGCAGACATCGTGAGATTGCACAACATCAACATCATCTCCTATGCCGATGATACCGAGCTCATCCTCTCGCTCTCAGCGGACTCCACTTCGGCGAAGACCAACTTCCACAACTGTATGAAGAATGTCTCAGCCTGGATGAAGCACAATTGCCTAAAGCTCAACACAGACAAAACTGAAGTTATGGTCTTCGGCAGACATACCACCCTCTGGAATGACTCCTGGTGGCCCGCGGAGCTTGAAACCACCTCCTTGGCATAAGACCATGCACGCAACCGTGGCATCATCCTGGACAGAGAACTCTCCATGAGATGTCAGGTCAATGCCGTCTCCTCAGCCTGCTTCCAACAGACTCTGCAAAATTTTCAAGTGGCTCCAGGAAAACGGTGAGGCAGACCCTCATCACCAGCTGACTGGACTACGGCAACACACTCTATGCAGGCACCACCATCCAACTCATGCAGAGACTCCAGATGATCCAAAACGCAGTTGCCAGACTGAATCTCAACAGTCCTGAAGAGATTCCAATTCAAGCTTCTGACCCATGCCTACAACGCCCTCCACAACCAAGGACCTGACTACATGAACCCCCCGCCTGCATTTCCACCAACCTCCCAAGAACTTTTGCTTCTCACACCTCACCCTCACAGATACCATAGATATGGCTGCTGCAGCTCGGGAGGACGCTCCTTCTCCCACCTTGCCGTCAAAGGCTGGAACACCTTCCCCCTCCACCTCTGCACCACATGCTTACTGACCCACTTCAGGAAGAAACACAAGACCTGGCTCTTATAATAAAACCTGCAGCACGGTGCCTGGATACCCTCTTGAGTGATAAGTCATTATTGGAAAAGCTCTTTCTTGATATCAATGATCCAGTTAATTTAGGCCAATTTAGCTAATTGTCTATGCGCCCAAACTGTTAGAGAAGAAACACAACTTCAGAGTTTTGTTGAAAATACTGGCCTAAGCATGGTTTAGGCCTCACCAAGTGATAGCAGATGCTGGCAGTTTTGGCATGCTGATCAGGTTAGATCTCTCTAAAACATTGACCATGGAGGTTTCAAGGGCATCAGACAGACTGTTAGGATTGTGGCACAATCTTATAATGCATTGATTCACTCTTAAGTGCTGGGATCCATGTCAGGCTACTTAGATCCAACTCAAAACCATTCTGGTGAGTGTTCCCACAACGATCCTTAAACTTTCCTTTGCTTTTAATTGTTATCTGCAGCCCCTTGCTTGTCTGTAAAATGTATATAGTATTAACATGTACATGTGGCATGGATAGACAGATTCTATTTATTCTACAAGATTCTCCAACTGATTTAACTGTTGCTGTTGATGCAAAATGCTTAAGGAAAGAAATACATTTCCGGAAAGTGAATCTGTCCATAACGGAGATCATACTTACTCAAAACCAGCTGTACAAAGAGGTTGGCAACCTAAGCCTCATTTCCATTCCCTAGCCCCCAAGCCAGCAGGAGGCTGTAAGAAATTCGGAGCAGGTACTAGATCCAGAGAGGTTTAAAATAATAATTAGCAGCTTCTTCAAAAACCATTTTGTTTTTGATGATCTGCAAATTCTTCACAAGCTGTTCACAAACATCTTGCTTACAAAGAGAACGCTTAGCACCAATGCCTTTGTGCAATCTTCCACTGACTCCAGTCATTTAATCTTCTTAGAGCTCCAGACAAAACTAATCAGTCTTCTGCAACACATTTAGAATACATCAGACCCCTCTAGGTCTCAAGAAATGTGACCTGAATTTGGGCCACCTTTGTTGGTTTCACTGGTTAGGATTACAGAAGAGAATTATATTGAAGTCTGTCTACATGATGAAACAAATGTTCTTAAAGATTTGGCCCCAGCTTCTTGTCAAAAAGGTTTTAAAACTATGCTTTTAGCCTGTTTGAGGTTGTTTAAATGAAATAGGAAAAGTGGGATAGTAGAGCCTTCACAATTCAGGGAGCACAGGTGTAAGAATCCATCCCATTGGCAATCACAGCTGAAACAAATCACCAAAAAGTTTTGGGAATAAAACAAACCTTGATCTTTACAATATAATTCTGTTTTATCCTATGGCTGAAATATTCATGACTGTTTTTCCGAATATGGCACAACTTTGACAAACTCTTCCAGAATGAGATTAAATATGACCATACAAACTCTGATGACCTTTCTACAAGCCTCTTATACTTTCTTCCCTGCCAGCCCACTGTGCTTACATAATTGCTACATCCTATAACAAGATAATTGCTTAAAAGTGCCAGTATTTCCAGCACTCTCCGGGTGCCTTATGCCTCAAACTATCAAATCGCTCACTCTCTTTCCAAATAATTTAATCTCTTCCTCATCATGGTGAAATCCTATACGTTCAGCAGTGTTGCCACACATAAAAAAGAAAAACATGACAGACCCATTCTTTCCCTCTAATTATTACTATGTTTCTTCACTCAGATTTTAAGTTCTTTATTCAATACAGTGGCTTTATCCGTATCATTACTTCATTACTTTTGCAAGTATTCCTCACTTTTTGGGAGACTACTGATTATAGACATTTTCATCATTTTCATCACTTTCTCCCCAATTTTAAACTCATACCCCCAAGTGCTAAACCGCTTTCTGCCCTCTCAAGATCCTCCAACCATGTTATTAAGCCAGAACACTAGAAAGCATATCTATCAAGACAAATATTAATGGTGCACCCTCATCTCCTACTGCACATTTGAAGGACACACAATACCACACTTGTCACAAGTAAACCAGGTTACTGCAACAGCCTGCTTGTGGACCCCTTGACAAATTTATCAACTTCGCAACATGGATGCTTTTTACTTTCCTGGACCACCAAACCTCTTACCATTATGAGCAAACCGGTTTGGTTGTTGCCTACTTACACATACCTTGTAACACTGGTTTTCAAATTGATCTATATCCTATCCCACCCTTACCTTTCTGAAATCTTCTCCTGTTCCTTATATCTACCTCTTGCACTTGTGATCTTAGGGTCACTACCTAAGTTGTAACTAGTATTTAACACTGTCCGAAAATCCTAGTTTTCGACCTTTAGACTCACAATAGCCAACACATAAAAAGACCTCAACTCATTCTGCCTAAAAGCCCTAAGCCATCTCTCAACAAATGCCTATTTACCCCTCATCATCAGGTTGGTCCAGTCAGGCCACTGAAAATATGTCCTCCTGCATATATTCCTCACTCCCCAAATGTTTCCTTCATAATCACAATAAAATTCAAATTGGGTCCTATGTATGATATTGGTATTGTCTATTTACAAATTCGTTTCCTCGTCACACCTCAATTTATTGTACATCCTCCAACCTAAATATATTGCTTTATGTGCCACTACCTATTGCTATGTATAAGATTTACATTAAACATTTTGCTGCCTACATTTTAGTCTAAAAATAAATCTACTAAATCTAGAACAAACTGGGAGGACAAATATTGTGCACATGTCGCTCAAATTTCCAAACCTATAAACACCTCATACTGAAAAACAAAACATTTGTTTTAAGAAAGTGAGATTTTCATGCTACTCAAAAGTAGAAAAAATGATGTGACATGAAAAAATATCAGTAATAAATGTCAGAATTGTTGGGACAGAAAAGCCCTCTGTATGGTAATGGGGGTGCACCCCTGCTCGGAGTGCCCAACTGTACTACTTTCTGATTTTTTATGTCCTAGGCAAGCACAGATCATGCATGTGCGCCATGACATTGTACTTTCGGACACTGCCTTATCTGGTAGAGACATGATCTAGCCACAGATTCCTTACCTTAGAACTTTCAGGCATCAGGCTGGAAGTTCTATGGTAAGGAATCTGTGGCTAGATGTCTCTATCATTCACAGATTACAATCTTGTTGGACCAGGAGGGGCACCCAAAGCGGTAGGTATGAACAGGTCCTTTTTTACCTGTGTCACTGGAATGACTAAAGGCTCACTCACTTTTAGAGTTCATCTATTGTGTGCTTAACTCTCCCTTGGCCTACATCGGATTGGTGTTAAGTGCTGCGCAGCGCAGAGATGGTGTATCTGTGCTTAGTGTATGTGTGCCTGGGAGGTGTACAATATGTGAATAATGCAGAACTGAGCAGTGCATGCATGGTGAATGCATATGCTGGATGTAAGTGTGCCCATGAATGCTACAGTACTAAAAGGATGTAGTGCTAGTCTTGTCAATCAATCAATCAATCAAACATTTGTAAAGCGCGCTGCTCACCCGGGGGGTCTCAAGGTGCGGGGGAGAGGGGGGAAGCAGCTACTGGTCGAACAGCCAGGTCTTGAGAAGTCTTCTGAAGGTCAGCAGGTCCTGGGTCAGTCGTAGGTGGGCGGGGAGGGTTCTCCATGTCTTGGCGGCGAGGTGAGAGAATGATCTGCCGCCGGTGGTCGTTCGGCGGATGCGGGGGGAGGTGGGCGAGGTCGGAGGAGCAGAGCTGGCGGATCAGGGTGTAGAAGGACAGTCAGTTGTTAAGGTATGCTGGTTTGGCATTGTGGAGTGCTTTGTGAGCGTGGGTGAGGAGCTTGAAGGTGATCCTCTTGTTGACCAGGAGCCACTGCAGGTCTCTCAGGTGGGTGGTGATGTGGCTGTGGAGTCCGAGGATGATGGTGTTCGGAGACGTTTTGTATGCGTTGGAGTCTTTTCTGGAGTGTGGCCGTGGTTCCTGCAAAGAGGGCGTTGCCGTAATCCAGCCTGCTGCTGAAGAGTGCTTGGGTGACCGGCCTTCTGGTTTCAGTGGGGATCCATCTGTAGATCTTGCGGAGCATGCGGAGGGTGTTGAAGCAGGAGGAGGAGACGGCGCTAACTTGCTGGGTCATGGATAGCGTGGAGTCCAGGATGAACCCCACGTTGCGAGTATGGTTGGTTGGTGATGGGGCGGCTCACAGTGTGGCAGGCCACCAGGAGTCGTCCCATGCAGAGGGAGAACAGCCAAGGATGAGGACCTCAATCTTGTCTGAATTCAGTTTCAGCAGGCTAGTCTTCATCCAGTCTGCGATGGCCCTCATTCCCTCGTGGAGGTTGGATTTGGCGGTGGCTGGGTCCTTGGTGGGGGAGAGGATCAGCTGGGTGGCGTCGGCATACGAGATAATGTTGAGATGGTGTGCTCGGACGAAGTTGGCAAGTGGTGCCATGTAGATGTTAAAAAGGGTCGGGCTGAGGGATGATCCTTGGGGCACGCCGCAGGTGATCGCCGTGGCTTCGGAGCGGAAGGGGGGGTGGACTCTCTGGGTTCTGCCGGTGAGGAAGGAGGTGATCCAGTCCAGGGTTTTGTCTCGTATCCCTGCGTCCCGGAGGCGTGTGCGCAGGGTGTGGTGACAGACGGTGATGTCGTCAGTGGCGGCGATGAGGGCGGTTTCGGTGCTGTGATTGCGGCAGAAGCCGGATTGGGAGTAGTCCAGGGTGTTGTTCTCCTCCAGGAAGTGGGTGAGTTGTCTGTTGGCGGTTTTCTCAATTACTTTCGCCAGGAGCAGGGAGATGGGTCGGAAGTTCTTGAAGTCCTTTGGGTCCGCCTTGGGTTTCTTGAGTAGGTTGTTAATCTCGGCTTGTTTCAGTGTGCCGGATAAATGAATGTGCTGGATGTATATATTTCTATGCGTGGTATAATAGTTGAAGGATATAGTGCTGTGAAATGGTTGCAGGATAAGTGCATGTGCTGGGTATATGTGTACCTGTGAGTGGTACAATACATGAAGGATGCAGTGTGTGCATAATAAATGCATGTGCTGGGTATATGTTTACCTATGAGAAGTACATCACATCGAGGATATAGTGCTGGGCAGAGCGTGTGTGTTAAATGCATATGCTGAATATATGTGGATTAGTAAATGGAGGATACAGTATTGTGCAGTATGTATATGCGGTATACATGCACTGAGTGTGTGTGTGCCAGCGGATGATACAATACATGGTTCCATTATGGAAGTCCCAGGCCTGAATGGTGAATCAGGGAGAGGGGGTAGCGAGATCCCACCCCCAGATAGATTTGTGCATTGCTGCATTCCTGTAAGCTGTGTAGGTCACACACACTGTGGAGGAGAGGGGAGAGGGAAACTACTCCAGTACACTTCAAAGGGTGCCTCTCAATTCAGGGAGAGGTCGCAAGGAGAGGGACTGGGCACAACTCAGGAAGGAGATGGGTCTGATAAGAGAATCATAAAGAGTAGGACTGTGGGCCCTGGTCTACCCTTTTGATGCACAGTCACTGTGACTGACATACAGCTGTAATCTCTAGTCACTCCCATGGCCTGTGTTGAGGGACTATCAGCTTTGGAGACTCTCCTGCTTTGACAGACTGCTTTTCAAGAGGAAGAGGGAGCAGAGGAGTGGGCACTTCAAAAGAAGCAGAACCCCAACTTAAAACTTCAAAGACTCAGACCTTACATCACATTTGGTGTCTGGAAATGGACTATAATCAGGGGAATTTTAGACCCTCAAAATTGTCATGTGTCAAGCAGTCAGACGGGCTTGTTTGAGGAGGGGATGCTCTGCAAGACATCTGCCTGTGACAAGGAACAGGGGCCAAGGCCTGCTAGTCTCCCTGCTGGGTGAGAGGACATCACCCATGGAATCCAAGAACACCTGCCCTCAAGCCTGGAGCACCAGCGCCTGCCTGCTTGCCAAGACCAGTATGCTCTGTGAGGGAGAAGAGTGCTTTGGAGGGAGAAGAGTGCATTGGAGGGAGCGAGGTCCAGTTGGGAGCCCTGTTGAGGGGACTACCTGTGTGAGGAAATGGCTGATGCTTCAATCGGGTCGTTGCCTGTGTGCTGGACAGAGTCGGCAACCCCGGTATGCCAGGAGAGGGCCACCGTGAATTTAGCCATGTGTTTTGCTGAGCCGATCAGGCCATAGCCTATACATAGCAGCAAGGCAGCGACCCCGTATGGTAGGACGGGCCGCAATGGAAAAGGCTGCTGCGCATAAAGGGCAGTAGCCCTGTATGGTAGAAAGGCAGTTATCCCGCAAGTCAGGAGGGGCCACCATGGAGAATTTCAATGTGCGGATTGGGCCGGAGCTTGTGGACAATGAGTTGCGGTAACCCCGTAGGTCACCGAGAGCACCAAGAGCTGCAACTTATTCTGCTCACAGCCGAAAAAAAGTGGGGTTCTGACAAATGTTTTCAGCTCCTTTATGAAAGCTCTACAATTATAGATGTTGAACACACTTGTGAATTATTGAGATGGCAGCTGGAAGGCCCATGAAGCAGCCAATAGCAGACCAGCTTACACAGTTGATAGTACAAAACAGTAGCTGACATATGAGTATGAGAGGCTGAAAGATATTCGGTGATTTAGTGGAAACTATTCTGAAGGAGGTAATGCAATAAATATCACCTTCTCATAGAAAGTAATAAAGCTGAAAGGCACTTCAAGTGAGGTAAGAAACAGGGATTCTGCCTGGTTTGTGAAACTATTATCCAACATTGAACATTCAATTTACAGATTGTTTTTTATTTTGCACAACAGGGAATTATCGCATAAGTGTATGTGGCAGTGATACCGAGCCCGATGTACTGCTGCTAAATGCTCTACAGTGAGCTGCGTTTTTACACATGTTTGGTCTATAAACTAAATACATTTTTAAAGTCTATCTTTTAGGTGTTTTATCATAGTGATTTTATTACTGTGCTTACAATTTAGTTTCTTTGCTCGACCCCGGCGGTACCCGCATGTCAGAGCGGGTCCGCACTGCACTGGGGTTGATGGTCTAGTCCTTTACTCTCCACTATTTAAACCATGCTGGAGCGACCGTGCAGCGTGTATGTGGCAGTGATACCGAGCCCGATGTACTGCTGCTAAATGCTCTACTGTGAGCTGCATTTTTGCATTTTTCCACATGTTTGGTCTATAAACTGAAAAACTTTTTAAAGTCTATCTTTTAGGTGTTTTCTATCTTAGTGATTTTATTACTGTGCTTACAATTTAGTTTCTTTGCTCGACCCTGGCGGTACCCGTATGTCAGAACGGGTCCGCACTGCACTGGGGTTGACGGTCTGGTCCTTTACTCTACAGTCTACACTATTTAAACCACACTGGAGCGACCTCACGCGCAGGGCGTGCCACTGGCACGCTAAAGGCAAGCCCGTCTGCGCCGAGAGCGTGACCAGCGCCACAACCGCTGGCAGTTTAATGTCCCAAAGCTACGGCAGAAATCAGCTGTTTGATCTCAGAAGAGGCATATGTAGTGCCCTTGATATGCTCCTTGTAAATAACAATACTTATGCTCCAAATGTCTCTACCGGCTCAATCCGGTTTCCGATAACAGTTCACGGCACACAAACATGGCTGGGAGAGGAATAGGAGGAGAGAAGACTGACGCTCTATGAATAGAGAAACAGGGGGATGACTAATAACATCACCACAAATTGGGTAGTCAGAGTCCCAAAGGTAATACACGAGCAGTCAGTTCAGTGTTTTAACAAACACCAGCTAGAAGACTTGATTCAGCTTTCTAACCCTGACATAATCTTTCTGACAGACACCTGGATTGACAAAACCTCGGCCCTGGACTGGAACATCGCCCTGCCAGCGGGCTATGCAGTCACCTCTCAAGATAGGGATGAAGGTAAAGGGAGGGGGGGCATAGCCATCATCCACCGAGACCATCTGAAGGTGCGTGTAGAAGCCATCTCAGTTCTACCAGCAGAGGCGCTGAATTTTAGTATAAAATTAAACAATCTTTCTACCTTTCAAGGGTTACTCATCTATCGCCCACCTGGGCACAGAGCTGCTTTCACCCAGGCACTGCTTTCGCTTTTGGAGTCCTATACAGACTCCCACTCCCTCACTATTCTGGGTGATTTTAACTATCACCTGGAACTAATGAATGACTGATTGACAATTTACACAGCTTAAACCAACTAGTAACTGAACCTACCCACCTGGCTGGCCATACTTTGGATGGCATTTTTACTATCAACTCTGACATCAATTTGACTAAAACATCAACTCTTCCATGGACGGACCATAAGGCCATCTATTTTAAAATCAAGGTTACGCTGCCCAATTACTGTACTCAAATTAAGCCTTCCAAGGTAAAAATTCGATGTTGGAATAAGGTTCAAGACTGGGATCTAGAAACTGCCCTTGGTCACTTTCCCATCATGTTAGCTAAGGACAATAACGCAGCAGTGTCGCAGTTTAATGACTGGCTTCTGGCAGCAGCCAATTGTGTTGCTCCTGAACAACTGGTGACGGTAAAAAGGGGTAAGAAGTCATCACCTTGGTATTGCCCTGAGATTAAATGCCTAAAAATAAACTGTAGGAAAGCTGAGCGTCTCTGGAGACTAGACTACAGTAGCGAAAAGAAAGCAGACTGCAATCTAGCTCTGCAACAGTACAAGGAAGCAATTATTGCAGCTAAGAGTCTATTGTTCACGATGAAGATTGAGAAAGCCGAAAACTCCGCTAAGGAATTTTTTTAATCTGTGAAAATACTGGCTAAACCGCAGCAGGACAATGCATTTAAACCAGACCAAGTCATGTGTAACAAAGTGACCTTATACTTTCAGAATAAGGTGCAACTGATTTATAATGATCTCGTAAAGACTCTGTGAGCTCCACAGAATCAAAACCAACCACTTTGTGGTGCTAGGTCAACCCATTGTAGACTATCCTGCTTTCAAACACTCTCTAACGATGAGGTACAAAAACTCCTCCTCTCTATAAAATCCAGTTCACCTAAAGACCCCTGCCCCCCAGCCACTATGCACCTGGCCTCCAGGAAGATCTGTGATAAGCTTACGCCCCTTATTAATCAAGTTTTGGAATCAGGTAATTATCCAGTGGCCTGGAAAAGAGTATGTATCAGGCCAATTCTCAAAAAGCCAACTCTGGACCCTACTGAACCTAAGAACTACCGCCCAATTGCTGGCTTGCCGATAGTAGCCAAAATTCTGGAGAAGTCAATTAATAAGGTGTTGACTAACTATCTTAATGCTAACAACCTGCGTGACTCTACACAGCATGGTATTCAGCCCTGTCACTCCACAAAGTCAGACCTGTTTACTGCAACTGAAACGATCCGGAGAATAGTGGATGGCGGGGGCAGTGCGGTCCTCGTCCTCCCAGACCTATCAGCAGCATTTGATACCGTGAATCACACAGTGTTAGTGCAGCGGCTGAAGGACGTGGGAATCGAGGACACAGCTCTGGCCCTCCTCTCCTCTTTTTTGGAGGCAAGGGAGCAGAGTCTGAACTGGGAAGCTCTGCAATCTGAAAGCTTCCATCTTCCATGTGGGGTCCCACAGGGATCGGCCCTGTCCCCGACGATGTTCAACATCTATGTCACTCCGTTGGCCAAACTCATCAAGAGGCATGGTTTTGCCCTGGTCTCCTACGCTGATGACTCTCAGCTTGTGATCTCTATATCCAACCAGCCTGAAACCACAGCCGTCAGTTTTCATGCTTGTCTCACTGAGATCATGATCTGGATGAACCATAGTTTCCTGAAAATTAACACTGATAAAACAGAGGTGGTAGAGTTTGGCAAGGGTTGAGCACTGTGGAACAACTCCTGGTGGCCGGTTGAGGCTGTGGAGTGCCCCTGCCCTGTCTCGGAGTAATCTTCGACAACCAGCTGAATTTTTCTGGCCAGGTCAACAGTCTCACTTCCTCCTGCTTCTTTTTATTAAAAACTCTGCGAAAAAAAAATCCTTTTATATCACAAGAACTGCAAAAGACGGTGGTGGCTCTCTTCCTGTCCAAACTGGACTATTGCAACGCCCTCTTCCTGGGCATTGACAAGACCCAGATGAGAAAACTGCAGTCTCTACAGAACGCTGCAGCATGACTACTTCTAAACATACCCAAAGGACATGCTACATCGGCAGGGATCAATTCACTGCACTGGCTTCCCATTCAGCAGCACGTGGAATTGAAGGCCCTATGCCTGGTGCAAAAGGCACTTTACAGTGGTAGTTCCGAGGACATCCAAAAAAAAAGGTCTTACCTTACAACCCTTCTCAAGCTCTTAGGTCGGCAAGTCTGGGCCTTATCCAGACTCCTAAAATCAGGCGGTCAAGATGGGGTGGCAGGACTTTATCGAACTGTGCAGCAAAGTTGTGGAACAAAATGCCAATGGCCATGAGATTTCAATCCAATCGGCAGCTTTTTAGGAAGGCTCTGAAAATATGGCTGTTTACCTCCGCCTAGTTCTCCTGGTAGTATAGGCTGTACTTCCTTTCACATACACTAGCACCAAGATGCCACGGCAATTTACAAGCATATATCCTATCCTAGCCTATCACAGGCAACCTTTACCACAGCCTATTTGCTTTCTTCAACTCGGATTTAGGGACTTCAGTCCATAAGTATCCATTTCAACAGACACTGTTTCAGAAGCAGCTTATATGCCTTAATAAATACGCTCATACAAGCATGCTTGCACACATTCATTATGCAGTTACTTCCCACAGCACTTACATTGTTTGGTTATGAGAAAAGGTGCACTATCCTGAAACTTCACTACATCAATGTGAAGTTATATAGAATTCACTGATGCTAACAAAAAACAGAGAATTACACAAGTGAGAACAATACCACACTGAATAATGAATATGTAAAGCTCAGGGTTTACAGAAGGATTTATGTTAACTTTACGGTTAGAGCAAGGCTTAAGCATATCCTTAGTTTTAGGGTTAATATTAGATATAGATAAGTGGTTAGATTAGAGTAAATTTTAAAGTTAGACACAAGTTTAGATTTAGGACTACAGTCAAAGCAAGGTATAGGGTTAGGCATTTAGGTTAGACTAGGTTTACATTTAGCGCACAGCCAAGGTACGGAGTAAGGTTAAGATATGGCGTTTGGGGGTTTAGAATTTGGAGAAGGTGGAGGATAAATACTGGTGTTAGGTTAAGGGTTTAGGTAAGGTCCAATAAGGAATAATGTTCACAAGAATATTTTAGGCATGATTCTGGGACTCAATGAGCCGCCATTTTTAATCCTGATCGTCATCTTGAAACCGTCATGGCAAAAAAATCACTTTCACAAGTCAATTAGAACCAAATAAGAAAAAAAGTCAGAAAATGACAGGATTATTTTTTTACACGGCTTCTGATCCACCCCTACTTTAATACTTAGTCATACTGTCAAACTCACTAATAGGTTTAGTAGATATTTTTCCAAGGATACTGCATTTGAATTATTTGTCCAATATAGGTTAAATTGACATTTGAAATCAAATCAATCAAATCTTTGCATTTTGATAATAGCTAGTGGAATGTCCTTTATACACTGTCAGCATCAAGATCAAAGAAAGAATACTCTATTATACAAATGTACAGACAAACCAATAATACAATACAACCTGGAATAAACTGCCATTTTACTTTATTTTAGTCTTTAAATAGACACACCTTGCCAATTTAAAGGTGAACAAGAAGTAGTGCTAAAGTACACTTTTTTCAATTTGGTGTGATAACTGAAACAAACCTTCATCTGAAGCAGCATCCTCTAGTTCTGTGTTCTGAAACTTTACATCATCAGATTTAACATAACCGCACACCTTTGGGGATGCCAGTCTTGAAATTTCCTTAATATCTTTGGATCGATAGACCAACATTCTTTCATCAGTGGGGTTGTCAACAAATCTCCAAAGTGGCTAAAAATCAAAGGAATACGTAATTATCAAATATATTTTACAAATGTCACCAAAATATATTTAAATGTACATTTGAAGGCGATAAAATGCCTGGTGACCCTTTCCCAGGGGCATTATTTACAAGGCTTTAAGTTGTGGTTTCATATTTCAACAAGTATTGAAAATGCAATAGGTCTCGCCTTTGATTAAGTTAAAGCCATTTGCTTCGCTGATGGTATTGTATAGCAAAGCAAATGGCTTTAACTTAATCAAAGGTGAGACCTGTTGCATTTCCAATGCTTGTTTAGTATAGTGCTCCATAAAAGTATAATTTTGCAGACAATCCATTGTTGCTTGCTCCCATCCCTCCCACCACCTATGTTCTGTCACTACTTGCCTGATCTATGCATGCCTCTTTCTCGTCATCTTATTTCAACCTGTAGCACTCCATAAGAGTGCATCATTTGGCACACTCTCTCTACCCGCCTCTCCCACCCGGTCCGCATTCCATTGATACTTGGCCCTGGTCTGCCCCCACCTCACTCCTATTGTTGCTTGCCATCCTCCCCATTGCTTGCTCCATCCACCAGCCCCCTCCCCCTGAAACCAGCTGCTGCTTTTCACGCTGTTGCCTGCCTCACTCTTTCCCTTGGTATAGCTTGAACAGTAGATCCACCCACCCCCTGCCCTTTGTTGCCCACCAGCTTCTGACCCCCGCTATTGCTTGCCCCTTCTCTGCCACCAGCTCCTGCCGGAAAAAAGCACTATGGCCATGTTATATTATCTGATATGTGTCTGTGACAGGGTGAGAGGTCGGGGGGAGTTACGTTTTCTTGCTCTGTCGCTCTCTGTGAATTGTGATTGGGCTGGGGAAGAGAATATTACACATCATAGTGCAAATAAGGCTGGAAACCCAACCAAGATGGTAGGCAGACCTGGTCACATATATCATCATGTTACGTCAGTGTCATTTCAAGGATTTGGGGGTCCTTGTCGAGAAATATTTTGGAGGCCTCTCTTTGGAACAACTTTTTAATTGAATACCCATTTTTGTTAATTCAAGCCCTATGTGCTTAAACATATGGAATTATAGGTTAAGATACAAAAATACATAGAAGTGAGCTACAGAGAAATCTCACTGTGGCGGCGGGGGCCCTGGGAAAGGGCACACTTTGCCCATGCCGTAATCTCTATGTTAAGTTAACAGAGATCGGTATAGCGTGAGTTACGGCTGCGAAGTGGCACCCTGCCCAGGGTCACACCATGTGGCACAAAGCACTTTGTTGGCATCTTGGACTTCTTAATCCCATATATTCAACACTATAAACGAAATTACAAGTTCACAAAAGCAAATGTTGTTTAAAATTGCGCTTTTGGGCTGAAATGTTGGATACAACATGGGCCCAACTCCACGAATTCGGCTTCTGAGTGTCTTTGATACAAACGGTGAAGGGTAGGGGGGCTCGGGGGGGGGAAGTCGGTCAGAGACTTCCCACAGTGAGAGGCTGGCAGGGCCGGGGAAATTCAGCCACATTTATCACACTTCCAATAAAGGATGTGGCTTTAGGGCCAGAGCTGCCAACTTGGGAGTTGGGGAATTAGGTTCGAGCCTAGAAGTCAGCTCAACATTCTGGGCAAATCACGTAATCTCCCTGTGCCTACCAAAATATCAATGTGTCCTGTAATGTAACTGGTGCTCATGTTTAGCACTCCAATACCTTCGGGTTGAGTTCGCGCTATGTAAATCTGCCACAACAAAAACAAATCCGCAACGCAAGGCCAGCAGAGCTGGGGTGTGGTCAGTCATATATCAGAAATGCCTTGCTTGCCTACGGCTGGATAAGCCAGCCACAAACACCCTTACAGAGCTCCAGAGACTTCACCCTGGGCTACCCGCATTCTTTCTGTGAGATGAAGCGCACTTGGGGTTAAGTGTGTCCTTAATACATTCCATAACATAATCGAATGGGGGCGGGATATATGGGGCCAGACGGGCCGTGGGCCTTCGGTGCCTCTGAGGGAAACAGCTGCCCGACTGTGAGGGGGAGCAAGGGACGTCCAGGCCATGCTCATCCCTATCTGAAAGCAGCTGTCGTCTACCAATGCTCGTGACCGTGCCTGCTGCACTAGGTGTCGCCCGCAGTTAAGGCAGGCAGCTCCCTCGATGTGTCCTCGCCTGACCCGGCGCTACACCCCTCCAGCCGCCCCTCCTGAAGGGGTTTCACAAGCCCGGGTGCTTCTCTGGGTAACATGTATAAGGAGGGAATGTCCTGTAACCCGTGCCCCGGTCCCGCAGGCAAGATGCAGAGGGAAAGCAGGCCTTGGGTTACAAGCCTTGGTTTTAAGGTCTGCAGTCACTACCGCAGGTAAAAGGCACCGCATCCATCCTTTAACACAGACATCTGACACTACTCTTCGCGGTGATCACACAGCCGCCGATAACAGGGGCAAGGGGAGGGATCCAGGCAAGACTCGCATACCCGGCCCCGTAAAGAGATGGGCGGGGGGGTGCCTCCACGGCATGGTGGGGAACGGAGGGAGGGATCCAGGTAAGACTTGTTACCCGCCCCCCCGCATACCCGGTCCCGTAAAGAGATGTGGGTGGGGGCTCCATGCTGTTCACAACTGGAGACTTCCTGACTGAACACGGGAAGTGCATATTACACTGTCAGCTTAGTCTGCTCAGGGTGCAGCGGCTCTCCATGGAGTCGGAAGTACACACGAAGAGGTCCGTCCTCTCCAGCGCCGGCTCTTCCTCTGGCAGGGACCGCGCAATTCGCTCCTGGGTCTGCGTGGGGGTTGTACACGGGGATGTAAACACTCAGGAAGCATGTTATCATCTCCAGCGCCACCGACTGGGACAGCTCTTTCATCTGTTCAGGTCTGAGGGGAGGAGCGCACCGTGTCTGCCCTTGTGGAAACCAACACCGTGCATGTCTGCATTGTTGTGGCTACGGGGCATGCCAAGAGGAAGGGCAGTGTGGACGTGTTCATGGTGGGGGAGGGGGGAGGAGGAGGCTGTGGGGTCTGGGGGAGAGGGGACGGGATGGGGGAGAGCGTGGAAGAGGCAAAGAAGGGGAGGGAGAGATCGCGCCTAAGCTTGTCTTTATGGGGCTATGTGTTTGAAAACACATGGCCCCATAAAGATAAGAATCCTTTTGCGACGGGAGTAAGTCAAGTGAGCCCGTCCAAGTGGGACGGCTCAAAGAGAGAAAACTTTTGGTCACCAAGTGCTCTTTCCCAATGGCTGGCCACCATTTAGCATAAACGGTGACGCCGGCCAATGGGAAAGAGGGAAGGGGCTTAAAGCCCGCTAGTGAAAGCGCCTGAAAACACTAAATCTCGCCAGCAAGACTGCGCATGTGCGCAGCTCTAGGCTTCGACTTAAAAATGTTATTCTGATATGTCTCATAACACAATAGAGTATATATTACACTGTAATGTGTGGATATAATAATGGAGCCTTTCAGACAAGTTCAGAGCTTCTAGAAGGAACTTGATCTTTGCAGGTGTAATGTGAAAAGAGCTGATAACTATATTTTTGAGTCAGAGTTGAGAATGACTGTAGATGGAGACTGCAGTTGGCGATTTGTCTCCAAGAAAGAGGAAAAACAAAAAACCACAGCAAAGTCAGAATTGTGTATTGAGCCAGAACTTATTTTCAATGTTGCTCTTTAGCAGTAAAAACGTGTGAATTTTCAGAGCACCAAAATAGTTAAGAAAATGCCATTACAGACTACTACTCTTCAGACCACTACTCAGATCTCCCAGTGTGTGGCCCTACGATTTTCGCATATGCGCAGTCCAGATGGCAGTTTGTTGTCTCCTCAGGGTCAAGGGTCAGGAATCTCCACTCGCTGAAGCCAACAGTTGCCCCACACCAAGAGTCTCTATCCAGTCCCATGTCTCATCTGGCATGGTGAAGAAGTTCAATTTGCACCCATGGAGAACTTTCACAGGGAATAGGAGCATGGATCGCATGTTCATGGCTTTCAATTTTTGTTAGACTGCATAATCAGGAAAATTCCTCTTTCAAGGACAGAATGAAAGTCTCTAAATCAGTAGGAAACAAAGTAGGCTATCAGTATGTAATGTTAATTTAAATTATTGCATGCCAATTTTGAACCTCTTAATGTTTGGGCTGATTTGCACCCTGTGAATGAAGGGATCCATTGTTAAAGAGAATATTAACGGGGAGAGGGGTCAACCATGCCTATTTGCCCTTGTGATGTGCACCTGGTTCCCAGTGGCTTCCAATATCAATTTTAAAACTATGCCTTATGCACAAGATTTGTTCCAAATATGCCCATGGTAACCCTATGTGTCCTATTATAACTTGCCGGAAATCGCCAATCTTCCAGCTCACACTTGAAGCAACAATGATCCTTCAAATGATTAATGCATACCATTGTTGCACCAAAACCTCAGGGGTTTAAACACTGACCAATTGCATAACCAAAGTCCCTCTGCTATAATTAACATCGTAAAACAGAAATGCAGCTACAGAGAAATTGAATTAACATGCAGACTTTGCCTAAATATAAGGATGTGTTTCCTGTACTATTAAGCACAGTACAAAACAACTACATAATTTAGAAATAAACGTACAATTATTTGTAGCACCCAATCCCCTAAAAAGTCATAAATTCAAATAATACACAATTTCATTTTTTAATTGGTTAGCTACCATTAAGTAAAGGGCTTATTTCTACTGCTTTTTCAGAAAAGATTAGCGATTGGGGATTACAGCAGAATATCTAGTACATTGTACAATATAATGACAGCAATTAAATTATTGATTAGTGGTAAAAACCACAAACCTAATGGAAGCCATTATTTCCAAACATATATGTTTAATGATAGTGTTTAAAAACTGAATTCTACAGGAATGAATAGTTCCTCAAAGTTTTATGTATATGCTCCAATATCATACTACCAGATAAAATCTTTTCCTGAAATCTTTGCTCACAGACTTCAGTGTCCACGGTGTGAAGTGGGGCTACAAGCGTGAATTAGTAGAATAAAAACTGTTGAAGTTTAGTCTAGTGTATGATATGGTGATGCCTCCAAAAAGTGTGATATGATGGGTTGTAGTTTGTATTACTGAGGTGTGGAAACAATGTTATATGGAATATATGGTAATATAAGGCCAGGCGTGGTATGTGTTGACTGCTGATGTATGGTGTGGTATAGAACAATGTGATAGGTTGTGTTATAAACTAGTGTGATATGGTGCATGTAAAGAGCAGGTACCTGGACAGATGTATTATATTACTGAAATAAAAATAATGTCAGATGTAAGAATGTAATGAACATAGCAACAAAATTGTCAGACGCTGGCCAGACGTTTCAAACAAGAAGAGGCAAAAACAAGTGTCAAACACATTAACGAAGAGGAAAGCAATACACCTGAAACCAAAACAGAAAGTAATAGTGAAAAAGTAATTAATTCTATATTACACGGTCATTGGATTCTTTCTTAAAATAGGTTGAATACAGTAACCACTACAGAGAGATAATTTAAATTATAGAAAATCCTTCATTGAATATGAATTATTAGGGCAGAGCGCAAAATTACAAGAGCCCTGAAGCATTAGTAACCTGTGCAATGCCAAGGCAACTGAGCCCAAGAGGTGTAGAACCAAGGTTAAATAGCAATTTCATTTAGGAAAGAGATACAAAAAACAGGAGACATGCAGATTAGAAGTAAACTACCATCTATTTCCCAAGAGAGGGTAATCTGGAAGTATGTGCATCCTAAAGTTTGTATCAAAATAGGTTATACAAAATTCTCTCTAGAAGAGTCGTGTAGTTTATGCATTTGATTGGTCCAGAATAACACACCTTTATGCTACACTGCAAAATGCATGAATATGATAGTACTTCAGCATTAATCACAGTTGATGTCAAAAAGCTGTGAGGATGCCAATTGCTAACACCTTTGGATAATAATAAAAAAAACACGTAGGCCTACTGCGAGAGGGATAAAAGGAAACAAAGCACTGTTGGAATTATCTCTGTACTCCATAACAATGAGTAACTTGCACATTCTGAATATAAGAATTAGAAAAGGTACAGAGCAGGGATGCTTGCACTGTAGATAGTGTCTCTGTATAAAATCATTTAAAAATGATAGTCTGGTTGCCCTGGATTACGCTACTGTGCTCAGACAGCAGAACTTGATTAAGATATTATTAGAATGGAAAAAATAATTTAGGGTACAGGCAATGACACTTGCTACACCATTATGATGACAAAGCATTGGCAAACAATTGTCACCGTAGTTCCATTATGCACTTTGAAAATAATCAAAGAATTTTTGGGGGGGATTTGGCAGCTGGCACGTGATAAAAACGAGCACAGTCTTAATCTGAATAGGTCTTAAAAAATATGATAAGATTAAAGACTAAATATCATGTCTTATTGGGGGCACAGCCACACAGATGACTGACTCACTATGCTAGGGCTAATGGATTGTCAGACATTAGGAGATTTAAATATACCATGTAACGGAGCTATACATACTTCATCTGTGGCACATAGATCATGATAGAGAATAGACTACTTTTCCTTCTGACAACTGAGATCACACATGTAGAGAGCACGGGGCGAGAGCACGGAGCGAGAGCACGGAGTGAGCGGTATTTCCGATCAGTCTCCCTTAATGCTGGCAATTGGAACGCATAATAAGCGCGATAACAACACATGGTAATTAGACACCTTAGACGTCGTAGAGCAGAAGTACAGGGAGATCATCAATGTACTGACAGATGTTTCTAACAACTATGTTGCAAACAACATAGGGTTGGTTTCATCCCATGTGACGTTATGTGAGCCCTATAAGACAGTACTTAGGTACAGAGCTCAATCAAATATTGGGAAAAAGAAGATACTGGCGAAAACATGCTCCAGAAGCGGACAGTAGCAGTAGAACAACAAATGCCCACCACCCTCCCCCTCGAATGACAGAAACAATGCAGCTGGAACTAGTCCAAAAGGCAAATAAAGGTGGGGTTACTAATGGGGCAAAGATGCACCATTTTAGTACACCGGAAAAGTTATATGTGTACAAGGCAGACAGATTTTGGCCTGGTTAAGCAGGAGATAAAAGGAAGCAAGATGGGTAGGGAAGATAGTCAACAAGGAGGGCAAGATGGTGCACTTAGACCAGGAAATTGAACAGATGTTCACTGATTACTATAAGGACCAGTATGCTGAGGGGGGGGGGGGGGGGAGTATGAAATGTCAGCCCTTTTATGGAAACTATATATTACCAAATTAACAAATGAAGGTACAGCTGCCCTGGATAACATAACTCATCTACAAAGTTGGGGCGAAATAATCAGCCTGTTGAGTTGTTTAAAAGATTGGCATTGCAAGTGGGTCCCTACTTGCTGTGTATGCATAAATATGCTTATAAAACAAGCATTGGCAAAGCCAATAGGTCTATGACGAAGTACTGGCCGTGCCATTTCGCTTTTTTTCTTGTGGAAGGGGTGGAGGTGGTGAAGAACAAGCAACATCGAGGGTAAAGTTGCGAGGCTGGAGCAAGCAATGACAGGGGGAGGGTGGTGGGGGATTTGGTAAGCAATGACAAGGGAGAGGAGTGCGGGAATGGACAAGCAACGACAGGGGGAAGGGGCATGAGGGATGGAACAACGTCGAAGAGGGAGAGAAATGGGCCAAGCAACGATGCAGAGTGGAACGTGGGGATGGGAGAAACTCCTGCAAACACATGCACTCTTAGGGAGTGCTGGAAGTAAGTACCTCCAAAAAAGCTTGAGCAGTGGAAGGACACACAGGATAAGGAAGCAGTACGTGGGTCATACTCCAGGGGAGGGGGAGACACATGAAGAGGTGAAGCTGGCACACACCGACCAAACAGGAGTCAGCAAATAAGAGTGACGACGAAACCAACCAAATTGTAAGCAAAGGGCAGGCTCTAATCCCCCTCTAAGCTAAGAAAATGCCTTGCAAGTGACCGCGCATGCACTGTCGCGGGCAAGATCCTAAAAGGGAACTATCACCAAACCTTGGACATGCTCTCATTTCGGTTATCCATACAAAGGGTAAACCTAAAACCAAATATTAGTCATACTGACCGACATCCCTGCTTACTAACTATAAAAGAATAAAATGTTGGCTAAAATTCTGGCAGACAGACTCTTGTTGGTCATTACACAGCAGATGCATAATGGCTTTATGACTCGTTGATCTACAAGGCTGAATCTCAGACGTTTACATGATTGTTTAGACAAATCAAGATGCAGCAGCAATCAACTAATGATTCTTGTTCTCGATGCAGAAAACCTTTGACGCTACAGATTGGAGATACTTTTACTAATTAGGAAGGGCACAAGACAAGGTTGCCTGCTCTGCCCACTTCTACTTGCACTATCTTTTGAGCCTCTGGCTAGTTGTGGGAGAGTGGAGCCTTAAATTAAGGACTCTGGGCAATGAGTTGGTGGACAGACTATCTCTTAACTGACTACATCATTCTTTGGTTACACTTATGGTGCCATATCTTGGTAAATCTACTGTATTGAGATCAGAAGGGATGCAGAGGTGATACAAACCTGTGGCATCAACATAAGCGAAGCAGGGTTAAAATACCTTCTGAAGAAATTGCCATAGACAGAGAGGAATTTCTCGAGTGCAACCTAGACAGTTTCCTGAATAATTTTAGAGAAGATGTGGTGAGATGGTGTAAACTTGTGATCTTGGTGGTCGGAAGGTCTACAGTATTACAAATATAATAATAACATCAAGCAGATAGTGGGGTTTCCTATTCCTTCAGCACCGATAGTTACCCTATTGGGCATTAAGCCTTTAACACTAACTGTGATGACACACACGGACTGGGGCTTGATTTTTCATTTGGTTGGGACAGGCTAGGCAGTCCATCACCTTATTTTGGAAGAAACCGCACCGCCCCCATAGCCACTTGGTTCCTCTGTTTGTGGAATGTTTTAGCCCTTTAATTACTTACTGTTCGCATTTACCACACAGATGCCAGACTTACTCGGACCTGGCAGCTCCTCATACGCTATTTCACTATGACCAGACACTCCCAACTGGTTCCAACCCGACTTTGAGCTCTACAACTGTTTAATGACTCGCTCGAACCATACTCCAGGGGCCAGAAACCTGGAGTCCCTGGAAAGGTCCACTTTGGTCGGAGGACTTGCTCTCTTCCCTCCCGATGATTCCAACAGTCTTCATAGAGATTAGACCCCCCTTCGCGCACCCTCTCCTTTCTCCCTTCTTTCTTGAGAGAGTTTCTGTTTTTTTCGCTCTCTTTCCCATGTTTTATTTGCATGAAACTTATGACAGTTCCCGGCTGCCTCCATAGTTTAAAGGGCCCCACCAACGGAGGACAGAATGTATATATTGAAATGTCTCACATGGCTAGACACTAGAGTTTCCATCGATTTAACAACAGTAGAACCCCATATATCGCTTGAGATATTGTGGGCTTCCCCTCAGTGTTTTTAGTCGATCACTGAATTTATTTATTTATTTTATTTATAT
The DNA here is from genome assembly GCF_964261635.1 of Lissotriton helveticus. Taxonomy (NCBI): domain Eukaryota; kingdom Metazoa; phylum Chordata; class Amphibia; order Caudata; family Salamandridae; genus Lissotriton; species Lissotriton helveticus. Next base: position 382,307,953 of record NC_136067.1, on the reverse strand, counting down.
ACTTATGTAGCGCTAGAATCGACCCCCAAAGGGGTATCTCCGCGCTTAAGCGGAACATGAGGTAGATGTGTGGCCCCAGCAAGCTAACAGGTACCGAAAAGTCAGTTTTAAGCAGCTTCCTGAATTGTAGATGATCTAAACACTGTCTCAGAGGTAGGGGCCATTATCAGAAATGGGGTAACCCTAAAGAGTCAAAGACCTGGGTGTTTAACGCTATTCAAATACAGTGGTCTCTAACCATTGCTTTTACTGAAATTGAATAGATCAATACATATTAAATTTTTATACTTAGTCCCAGGAAACGTCTCATAGATCAATCCTATACATTCAATGTATTGTAGCTAATCAAGAGCCAAGAACACAGAGTGCAACAGCAATAATTACAAATTCAGGAGCATATTTAATTCATTGCATTCATAACTATCTCAATATAAAAGAGTTTGAGGTTGCCCAAACCGAGCGTGCATAAGATAAAGAAATGTCGAGTGTTTAAGAGAAGAAAGAAAAGAAATGTAAGTGTATTTACAAATTCAAATATACAATAAATCAATCAACACAATACATAATTTTCTATAACCTGGGTGACGATATAAATTCTATACACTATTTTCATTAATTGGAGACATTGCTTCCAAAATTATATTTGCACAAGAAAATGTGTCACACTATCCAGGTATTCAAGGAAGAGAGCGTCGACGTTTCGACTCGTCTTAAAGCCTTAAGGTAAGTTGGACCGTGGCCATGCGAGTCTTCATCAGAACTGAAACATTGGACAACCAAAAGAGTAGTTAAGCCCTGAAACGAAGTAAATATATACATCAGCCTGTTGCACTCAAACTACGACCAGAGATACAGTCGCAATTAACTTAGGGCAAGAAAAACTTTTTGACTTACCCTAATGAAATGGAGGACCAGGTGGAAATCTTCACTCTGTGTCCAAAAGTTACTGAGTATCGCCTAAAAACATAATAGGGCGGGCATGTGACTCACTCTCTATTAATTCAAAAAGAAAGCTCCAATCAAACAGATAATTCTGGACATGTCATTACCTTGTCCAGAAGGCAACGATACGGAGCTATATTATCTTGGTGTAGCAGGCTGGTTTTCTCTGCATAACTCAATTCCTTTACAAAAGATTTTGGCGTTGGTGGCCCTATAATTGGGTAAAGGACCAATTCACTACATAGTTGGTATTATTATTACAGTTTTACAGGAACGTCCAATGTCTTTCCTACTATACAAAAGCTACACAATTTCATATTGCAACCCTCACGATAAACATATGTATGTTTCTTACCCGTTAATTAGAGGTATGGCGAGTCATAAATCACTCAGCACCAAGGGTTCAAGGGAAAAAATCAATCCGCTGTGGAGAACGATAAAATACACATGAGTCCGGGTTTACACGGACTTCAAGCGTGACTTGACCCCCAATTGAAATCACGAGGGACTTACCCAACTCGATCCACTCATTATTCCCAAAAAATCGGCATTCCACAGCAACCGGTGCTCTCACGCCGTGTTACTGGTGTTTAGTGGTCGTGGGTTTTTAAAGTAGGAATCAATCCGCTAAAACAAACGATATCGTAAAAGTAAGTCAAAGTGTTCACGGACTGTGTAACTGGCTTAATCCCCAAATAAAAATCCCGGGGGACTCACCAAGCTCTGTCCTCTCAATTCCAAGGCAGTTAGCGTTGTGCTACAGCAAGTGCTCGTACGCAGTGTGGCTTGCTGAATGCATGGTTATAGAAAGCGGACTGCCAAATGCTTAGGTAACGGGGAAATTACTGTGCGTCTAAAACATACGCTTAATGATGCGTGTTTAAAATAATATGTCAAAGCAATTAATCACACACATTTCGAGCGTATTGCTGAAATGCAATCAAAGATCGAAATTTCAATGCCACCATTTTGAATTGGGCATTAGCGAATTGATTAACAACGGACATACTCAAAAAATGCCCAAAGGTATTAGTCGCATCATAGACTAAATAGTTAGTTGATCGTGCAGATTCAAAAAAGGTCAATATATGTATTAGATTTGTAACCTTAGTTCCATTGTTCATATTACACTTAAGCTCCAAAGCATTCATATGTCATGCAGGATTGAAAAACGAATACCCTAAGAAGCTTGTGACTTATGGGGAAGCAGGTCCACACAATGACTGCCAACAGCTAGTGAAATCAGTGACCACAGTGACCGACAGAGTCATTAATAGCTACAGGATATGAGATCAAATTAATCTTCATGAATGAACAGATATCTCATCAGTGCAGCATGTAGTTGTTATACAATCAATTTAACATGTAATTGTTATAAAGAAGACTCATCAGTGTAACGTATAATTATTGTGCAAAACACTCAGACAAATGAAGGTTAAACGAGAGTACCCCTTGTTCACAGAGCTGACACAAATCATCTAGATTTTTAGAAGAGCCACCTGTCTATTAATTTCCTCCTGTTCGTTTAATCCTTTATGCACTGTGTTAAGGGAAAATATCCATTTGCACTCCCTTAAGCTGAGTAAATTCCCAAAGTCACCCCCTCGTGAGTGAATTTCAACTTTCTCTATCACCCACCATCGGAGGCTGTTACAGTCATGTTCAAACGCGGTAAAATGTTCCACCAGTGGTGCACCAGGTGTTTTACAGCGAATGCGACTGCAATGTTGCAAGATTCTACATTTTACTCTCTGTGTAGTTTGTCCTACATACAGGACCCCACACGGACATGAGATGGCATAAATGACACCTGCGGTATTACAATTACTGTGTTGTGTGAAGGTATATGTTTTGTTGTTATGGTTAAATGTTCTACATTCATTCGTTAGGGGACATGCCCGACATGTGCCACATTTGGTGTGTCCCCTGGTAGGGGGCAAACCCCAAAGTGTGGTCTGACTCACAGTCTGGTTTGTAGACAGAAGCGATCGAACCAAGTGATCCCTGACATTCATTCCCTTACGGAACGCATGTAACCGAGGAGGTAAACCTCCCAACTCATCACTGACTAAATGCCAATGGCGATTAATCGATTTTTTTATTGCGTTGCTTTTATTGTTGAATGTGGTGACACACACAAGACGTTCTTCATTTTCTTTCTTGGGTTTGGGCACCAATAATTGTTCCCGGTGGTTATGCCAAGCCCTCTTACGGGCTTTCTTTAAGAGTCGCATAGGATAACCTCGCTCATTAAGTCTAACAATGAGTAATGAAGACTCATCAAAATAGTCCTCTTTTTTGGTACAATTCCTCCGCAACCTCAGAAATTGGCCAAATGGCAAATTATCTCTGAGATTGCGGGGATGGTGGCTCGTGTACCTCAACAGTGTATTTCTCTCACTGCTTTTCTGGTACAGGGTAGTGTATAGTTTACCTGAGTCTGACTTAATCTGAATATCGAGGAAATTAATTGAAGCCCTGTCATATTCCAAGGTAAATTGAATATCCTTTGAGCAGGTGTTCAGCCACTCATGAAATTTCATCAGGTCCTCATGATTCCCTTGCCAGATTAAAAACACATCATCGATGTAACGTGCCCATAGGGCAACTTGATTCTGATATGGGTTTGACTGGTTGAGGACATAACGATGTTCAAAGTCACTCATGAATATTATGGCTAGATTTGGGGCAAAGCTTGCCCCCATAGCTACACCCTTCGTCTGGATGTAAAATTGCCCTAGAAACATAAAAAAGTTTTGTGTCATTGCCAAACTTAATAACTGGATGATAAATTCTGTTGGGACTCGATGGGGGGTGGGTCTCTCATTTAGAACCTTCTCTATACATATTAATGCCATTTGTTGTGGGATGTTCGTATAGAGTGCCGTGATATCCATCGTGGCTAATATGTTTGTCCCAGAGTCGTATGTGCATCCATCAACTAGCTGAATTATATTCATTGTGTCTCTTAAATAAGTTGGAGTAGACATAGCTATAGGTTTAAAAAATATGTCTATGTATTTACATAGAGGTTCCAACAATGAACCACACCCTGAAATGATAGGTCTTCCAGGAGGGTCTACCATCCGCTTGTGATGTGTTTTTAATCTGGCAAGAGAAACATGAGGACCTGATGAAATTTCATGAGTGGCTGAACACCTGCTCAGAGGATATTCAATTTACCTTGGAATATGACAGGGCTTCAATTAATTTCCTCGATATCCAGATTAAGTCAGACTCAGGTAAACTATACACTACCCTGTACCGGAAAAGCAGTGAGAGAAATACACTGTTGAGGTACACGAGCCACCACCCCCGCAATCTCAGAGATAATTTGCCATTTGGCCAATTTCTGAGGTTGCGGAGGAATTGTACCAAAAAAGAGGACTATTTTGATGAGTCTTCATTACTCATTGTTAGACTTAATGAGCGAGGTTATCCTATGCGACTCTTAAAGAAAGCCCGTAAGAGGGCTTGGCATAACCACCGGGAACACTTATTGGTGCCCAAACCCAAGAAAGAAAATGAAGAACGTCTTGTGTGTGTCACCACATTCAACACTAAAAGCAACGCAATAAAAAAATTCGATTAATCGCCATTGGCATTTAGTCAGTGATGAGTTGGGAGGTTTAACTCCTCGGTTACATGCGTTTCGTAAGGGAATGAATGTCAGGGATCACTTGGTTCGATCGCTTCTGTCTACAAACCAGACTGTGAGTCAGACCTCACTTTGGGGTTTGCCCCCTACCAGGGGACACACCAAATGTGGCACATGTCGGGCATGTCCCCTAACGAATGAATGTAGAACATTTAACCATAACAACAAAACATGTACCTTGACACAACACAGTACTTGTAATACCGCAGGTGTCATTTATGCCATCTCATGTCCGTGTGGGTTCCTGTATGTAGGACAAACTACACAGAGAGTAAAATGTAGAATCTTGCAACATTGCAGTCGCATTCGCTGTAAAACACCTGGTGCACCACTGGTGGAACATTTTACCACGTTTGGACATGACTGTAACAGCCTCCGATGGTGGGTGATAGAGAAAGTTGAAATTCACTCACGAGGGGGTGACTTTGGGAATTTACTCCGCTTAAGGGAGTGCAAATGGATATTTTCCCTTAACACAGTGAATAAAGGATTAAACGAACAGGAGGAAATTAATAGACAGGTGGCTCTTCTAAAAATCTAGATGAATTGTGTCAGCTCTGTGAACAAGGGGTACTCTCCTGTAACCTTCATTTGTCTGAGTGTTTTGCACAACAATTATACGTTACACTGATGAGTCTTCTGTATAACAATTACATGTTAAATTGATTGTATAACAACTACATGCTGCACTGATGAGATATCTGTTCATTCATGAAGATTAATTTGATCTCATATCCTGTAGCTATTAATGACTCTGTCGGTCACTGTGGTCACTGATTTCACTAGCTGTTGGCAGTAATTGTGTGGACCTGCTTCCCCATAAGTCACAAGCTTCTTAGGGTATTCGTTTTTCAATCCTGCATGACATATGAATGCTTTGGAGCTTAAGTGTAATATGACCAATGGAACTAAGGTTACAAATCTAATACATATATTGACCTTTTTTGAATCTGCACGATCAACTAACTATTTAGTCTATGATGCGACTAATACATTTGGGCATTTTTTGAGTATGTCCGTTGTTAATCAATTCGCTAATGCCCAATTCAAAATGGTGGCATTGAAATGTCGATCTTTGATTGCATTTCAGCAATACGCTCGAAATGTGTGTGATTAATTGCTTTGACATATTATTTTAAACACGCATTATTAAGCGTATGTTTTAGACGCACAGTGAATTCCCCGTTACCTAAGCATTTGGCAGTCCGCTTTCTATACCCATGCATTCAGCAAGGCACACGGCGTACGAGCACTTGCTGTAGCACAACGCCGACTGCCTTGGAATTGAGAGGACGGAGCTTGGTGAGTCCCCCGGGATTTTTATTTGGGGATTAAGCCAGTTACACTGTCCGTGAACACTTGGACTTACTTGTACGTCATCGTTTGTTTTAGCAGATTGATTCCTACTTTAAAAACCCACGACCACTAAACACCAGCAACACGGCGTGAGAGCACCGGTTGCTGTGGAATGCCGATTTTTTTCGGAATAATGAGTGGATCGAGTTGGGTAAGTCCCTCGTGATTTCAATTTGGGGTCAAGTCACGCTTGAAGTACGTGTAAACCCGGACTCATGTGTATTTTATCGTTCTCCACAGCGGATTGATTTTTTTCCCTTGAACCCTTGATGCTGAGCGATTTATGACTCGCCATACCTCTAATTAACAGGTAAGAAACATACATATGTTTATCGTGAGGGTTGTAATATGAAATTGTGTAGCTTTTGTATAGTAGGAACGACATTGGACGTTCCTGTAAAACTGTAATAATAATACCGACTATGTAGTGAATTGGTCCTTTACCCAATTATAGGGCCACCAATGCCAAAATCTTTTGTAAAGGAATTGAGTATGCAGAGACAACCAGCCTGCTACACCAAGATAATATAGCTCCGTATCGTCGCCTTCTGGACAAGGTAATGACATGTCCAGAATTATCTGTTTGATTGGAGCTTTCTTTTTGAATTAATAGAGAGTGAGTCACATGACCGCCCTATTATGTTTTTAGGCGATACTCAGTAACTTTTGACACAGAGTGAAGATTTCCACCTGGTCCTCCATTTCATTAGGGTAAGTCAAAAAGTTTTTCTTGCCCTACGTTAATTGCGACTGTATCTCTGGTCGTAATTTGAGTGCAACAGGCTGATGTATATATTTACTTCGTTTCAGGGCTTAACTACTCTTTTGGTTGTCCAATGTTTCAGTCCTGATGAAGACTCGCATGGCCACGGTCCAACTTAGCTTTAGGCTTTAAGACGAGTCGAAACGTCGATGCTCCCTTCCTTGAATAACTGGATAGTGTGACACATTTTCTTGTGCAAATATAATTTTGGAAGCAATGTCTCCAATTAATGAAAATAGTGTATAGAATTTATATCGTCACCCAGGTTACTGAAAATGATGTATTGTGTTGATTGATTTATTGTATATTTGAATTTGTAAATACACTTACATTTCTTTTCTTTCTTCTCTTAAACACTCGACATTTCTTTATCTTATGCACGCTCACTTTGGGCAACCTCAAACTCTTTTATATTGAGATAGTTATGAATGCAATGAATTAAATATGCTCCTGAATTTGTAATTATTGCTGTTGAACTCTGTGTTCTTGGCTCTTGACTAGCTACAATACATTGAATGTATAGGATTGATCTATGAGACGTATCCTGGGACTAAGTATAAAAATGTAATATGTATTGATCTATTCAATTTCAGTAAAAGCAATGGTTAGAGACCACTGTATTTGAATAGCATCAGAGGTAAGGGCAGCTCATTCCAGTAGTGAGGGCCAAGATGGGAGAGAGCCCGTCCTCCTAGTCTTGCTCTTCTAACTCTTGGTACCATCAGCATATGTTTAGTGCTCGAGCGAAGGATACATAAGGCTTGAATTTCTCCGATAGATAAGAGGGGCCTGAGCTATACAATGCCTTATGGATGGTGCAGCATATTTTAAACTTGACCCTTTGGCGGATGGGAAGCCAGTGTAGTTTCATCAGAAGAGGGCGGGTGGCAGTTCTCGGGGGAGCATTAAGGACCATTCGTGCTGCCGAGTTCTGAACTACCTGTAATCTGGCCAGTGAGGCTTCATTGGCAGAGACTAACAGGCGGTTACAATAGTTAAGGCGACTCAATATAAGTGCCTGGACAAGGGTTTTCCGAGAGGAATCAGGGACCAGAGGGAAGATTCGGCGTAGTAGCCCATTACATGGAAACAAGACCCGCAGTTTGAGCAGCATGCTCCTTCATTGGGAGTGCCTGATCCAGCCGGATCCCCAAGTTTTTGATCAATTTGTCTTGGGTACAGGATGGGGGCCTAGATCTGTTGGCCACCAGTCGGGTGTCCACAAGAGGGGTGCCTATCCAAAGAGCATGATTTCTGTTTTTCCCACATTACACTGGAGGAAATTATTCCTCATCCAATGTGATATTGCTCTCATTCCATTGGAGAAAGCCGCCTGAACTTCTGAGGTGAACTTGTTGAATGGAAAAAGTAATTGGGTGTCATCGGAATATGATATGGGGATGAACCCATGGGACCTCAGGAGATTGGCCAAGGGAGCAATATAGATGTTAAATAATGTGGGGCTCAAACATGAGCCCTGAGGTACTCCCTTGGACAATTTTGTGGGGGCCGATCGGTGAGGTCCTAGGTTAACAACCTGAGAGCGATCAGATAAAAAGCTCTTCATCCATTGTAAAGCCGTTTTTCTTAATCCGATCTCTTCCAATCTTTTAGTCAGGATGTTATGGGAGACTGTGTTGAATGCTGCGGACAAGTCCAACAGCACCAGAATCATGAAGTGGCCATTATCTAGGGCCATCCTGATATTGTCTGTGACCGCTAGTAATGCTGGTTCGGTGCTGTATTTGGTCCTGAAACCGGACTGGGAAGGATCTAGGCATCCAGTTTGTTCGACAAAGTTGGAGAGGTGGGAGTTTACATGTTCTTCCAACAGCTTGCTGGTAAACGGAAGGAGCGAGATAGGGCGGAGGTTGGAGAGTTCCGTCCATGGAAGTTTGGTATTTTTACGAATCGGCCTATCCTGGGCGTTTTTCCACTCTAATGGTACGTGCCCTTCTTTTGTTATAAGTCTGTTTTATTTTAGAACAAGACCCCCGGGAGGGGCACAAAAACACAGCGTTAAGCCTACAACCTCTATCCGAGGCCGGCCGCGAAGAATGGGCAATGAATTTGTGTAGTCTAATTGCCTAACACAGCGCCTTGCCTACAACCCCAAGGGGGCCGGCCGCGAGGCTAGAATAAGCTGTTAAAGTTGGTCAGCATCAATAAAGCCCCAAGGATGGGTCAGGGAGGGTAAATAGGAGGTTAACAAACCCAACACATATGAACGTCCCAACAGAGGTCCGTGTGCACAGAAAAGAGCTACAAGGGAAAGAGAGAGAAAGGAAAGAGAAAGAAAAAAGAAAAAAGAAAAAAGAAAGAGGCCAGAGACAGGAGATAGAGAATATGGCGCGCCAGCAGGGGGGTCAGGCTGATCCGCTATTGGGGGATGATATTAGGCAGTGAGGGTCTACCTCTGGAACTCAGATGTGGTAGAGATCATCTGCGGGAGCAACCTAGTGGGATCTGTAGGGACGACAGCGTCCTCAAGGAGACGCAGGGTTCGAAGCCTAGTGGGCATGTGTCGCGCATGTTCCATTAAGCACAGATAGCGCACCAGGGGCCTCCAGACTGACTCGAAGCGAGTGTGACGCAACTGTAGCCGCACCGTGAGAAGCTCCATTGCCAAGACATGCCACAGCCTTACAAGCCAGGCAGCAATGGGAGGTGTTTAGCTCTTCTTCCAATACAAGGCTATGAGCTGTTTGGCCGCACCTAGCATTTGCAGCGTTATAATCCAGTCACTGCCGGTGAGGGCCTTGAGTGTCGGTGGTCTGACACCCAACAAGATCGTGTCTATGGCTTCAGGCAAGGGGACCCCAACACCCCCCGTATGTGGCTAAGGACCTCCTTCCAGGAGACAGTGAGGAGCGGGCATGTCCACCATACGTGCACAAAGTCCCCTGGCGCAGTTCGACACCTCCAGCACAGCGGCGAGACGTTGGGGAACATCTTCTGAAGGCGCAGGGGAGTGTAATACCATTGGGTTAAAAGTTTATAAGCATTTTCCCTCTGCGGTATGCTCCGATATACCTTGGGGATGTCTCTCCACACCGCTTCCCATTGCGAGGACGTAATGTCCGTATCGACCGCCATCTGCCATTGGCGCTGTTACGGGTGGGTGGGCGTGAGTGGCGGATGCTGCAGAATGTGATAAATCTGGGATACCAGCCGTTTCAGTCCCCCAAGGGTGCGCGCCAGACGCTCAAAGGGAGTGAAGGCGTGTGTGGCGGCTTGGTATGTATCGCCATCAGAGGCCCAATGTCGCAAATGGGCATATTGCAGCTGCGCAGTGGGCTGCAAGAGGAATTCCTCCCGACAGTGATCGAACGATTTAAATGACCCTCCGTCAAACAGGTCGCAGAGCACCCTACAGTCCCCTTGCGCCCAATTCTCAAATGCCCGGGTTTGATATGCCGGCGGGAAATGAGGGTTCGCCGCTATTGGGGTATGCGGGGACGGGAACGTGGTGAGACCCCTGGATACAGCAGTAGCGTCCCAAATATCCAGTACCGTTTTCGTAGGCACTGCAAGGTAGGCACTCCTGGAGCGGGCCGCTCGATGGAGCCACAAGCGGTACAAATGGGGGTGGTCCCAAATGGTACGCCCAGTCACCGCCCTGTCCATGTGCAGCCACCCTTTTTCACTTTCTCTCACCCCCCATTCTATCACGAATGGGAGGTGTGCAGCCCAGTAGTAGTGGACCAGGTTAGGGCAAGCTAGTCCTCCCCTGTCTCGCGGAGCCATGAGAATTTTATGAGCGAAACAGGGACGTTTGCCACCCCAAATGAAAGAGATGAGCTCGCGTTGCAGGCTGCGTATGCAGTGAAGCGGGATGGGAGTGGGAAGGCATTGGAACACGTAGAGAATTTTGGGGAGGATCGACATTTTTATAGCGTGAAGGCGGCCCAACCAGGACAACATAAGGGGCTTCCACCGCCGCAAGTCCTCCAGGACCTCCTTTCGGCAGGCACGCCAGTTGACTGAGGTCCAGTCATCTAGGGAGGGGGTCAGGGTGAGGCCCAGATATCTGATATGACGCTCAGCCCACTGGTAGGGCACAAGTTCCCTCAAGGCGGGTAGGTCCCTCACCGGGATGGTAAGATTAAGAGCCCAGGACTTGTCATGGTTGATCTTAAGGCCGGAAGCTTTCTCAAAGAGACAGAGCGTCCTATGGACAGCCGGCAAAGATTCTCGCGGGCGCGTGAGGGTAAGGATCAAGTCGTCCGCAAACGCCGCCACCTTGTGGTCCCGCCCACCGTGTGTTATCCCGTGAATGCCCGAGTCGCGCCGTATTAGCTCAGCGAGGGGTTCCACTGCAAGGGCGAATAAGAGGTGCGAGAGGGGACATCCCTGCCTAGTGCCCCTGTGGATCGTCAACGGCTGCGTTAAGTCTCCGTTGACCCGAATTCGGGCCTGGGGTCCTATGTATGGAGCCATGATCCTAGCAATCATCTTCGGACCCAGCCCGAGTTTTCGAAGGACCGCCCCGAGGAAGGCCCAGTTCACCCGATCGAACGCCTTCTCTGGGTCCAGGGAGAGAAGGCAGTCCGAGATATGCCAGTGTCGCACTTTCCCTACGAGGTGCGCAAGTTTGCGAACATTGTCCGCCCCCTGGCGATCACGGATAAATCCGACCTGATCGGGGTCCACAAGCTACTGCATATACGGGTCTAGGCGTTGAGCGAGGAGCTTAGTGTATATTTTGAGGTCCGTATTAAGCAAAGCGATAGGGCGGTAGGACGCACACAGTGTGGGGTCCTTCCCGGGCTTCGGTATTAATGCTATCTCGGCCATGCCCATGTCAGAGGATGGACCCACCTCTGCAGAGAAAGAGTTGTACAGCCGCAGGAGGTAAGGTCGAAGCTGAGTCTGAAATGTGCGATAGAAAGATAGGGGCAGGCCGTCTGGACCCGGTGTCTTCCCCAAAGGGAGGCCCTTAATCGCCGCCGAGACCTCATCCTCCGTAATGGGGCCTTCCAACACCGTTGCGTCCCCAGTTGGTATCGTCGGTCCTTCGTAGTCATCTAGGACGGCCGCCATCGCATCTACCAAGACAGGTTCCCTCCCATACAGGGAGGTATAATAGTCCACAAATGCAGCCTGCTTGGATTTCTCCGAGACCACTTTCAATCCGTCCTGCATTTGAATACTAGTTATGTGTGCCTTGGCAGCACGCGCTTGCAGCCATCCCGCCAGCAGTCGGCCCACCTTCAAAGTATTTTTGCTTCAGGGCCAAAAGGGCGCCCTTCGCCTTATTGGTGCGCAGGAGTCTGAGTTGCCCTCGAAGATTGGCCAATCTCCTCCTGGTGTCTCGCGACGACCGCTCCCGGTCCTGTCTCTCGGCCCTCTTAATGTCCTCTGCCAAGTCAGCTTCCAATTTGCAGGCTGCGCGCCTCCGTGCAATCGCCAGAGAGGTGATGTGTCCCCGAATCGTGGCCTTGAAGGCATCCCAGACCACCGGGAAAGACATATCCGGGGTGTCATTAGAGGCAGAGTAGGCGTCTATAGCTTCCCGAATGCTGTCCACATCGTCAGCGGCCGAAGAACGCCCGGTGGGAAAGACCAACGGGTGACACGCGCAGGGCGTGCCGCCGGAGCCTGGAGGGACATTTCCACATGGGCATGAGCCGACAGAGAAACGTCCGAGATGGAGGCTCCCAACGCGTCTCGAAGTATTGCCAGCGACGCAAAGAGGAAATCAATACGGGAGTAAGACCTATGGGAGTGTGAGTAGAATGAATAATCTCTTAGATCCGGATTATGGTAGCGCCACACGTCTATGAGGCACAGATCTGCAATTTGTTTGCGCAGTGCTGATGACATCGCCCCGGAGGCATTAGAGGCAGCACCACATCGATCCAGGTCTGGGTCCCACACTAGATTGAAGTCCCCCCCCAGTATCAGGTGTGGGTCTCCACAAGGTATCTGGTCCTTCAGAAGCTGCTGAAGATATCTGTCCTGCAACTGGTTAGGAGCGTACACGTTACATAAAGTGAACTTGCGCCCCCCCCACAAACACCGTGACTTTGAGGAAGCGCCCATCTTTACTCTTATAGGGTCTGGAGTCTCCCCGCCTGAAGCCAGCTCTGCATAATATGGCTACCCCCACAGTTTTAGTGCCCGCAGCCGCCCAGAACTGAAGAGGGTATTTGGGATGGGCCATGCGAAGCGTGTCGCCCTGTAGCAGGTGAGTTTCTTGGAGGTAAATAATATCGGGTTGCTGTTGGAGGAGATATCGCCAAATCTGCTTGCGCTTGTTAGGGGAGTTCAGGCCCTTAACGTTAAGTGACAAGACCTTCAGGGTTCCAGGCACAAGTGCAGCCATAGCAAGCGACAAACAGAATCCGCCTACGTTCCCCGCACCCACCAGCGCAGGGAGAGGCGCCCACAGGGGTCCATCAAAAGATCCGCCCCCCCCCTTCCAGAAGGCAGCCACCACCCCACCCCCGCCCCATCACCCGCCAGCCCAGAGGAAAGGAAAAGAGAGAAAGGCCAAGGGAGGAAAAGTAAAAGAAAGGAGAGGAAGAGAGAGAGCAGCAGGAGGCCAAACATGCTTCACGTTTACCAAGAACAACAACGGCCAACAGGGCCATTTCGAACTACCCCAGTCACCAGGCATCCTCTACCCGAGGGTTTGGACGCACACAGGAATGTCACTCCCTATGGGGTAGCACAGGGGGTATTCACAGGCAGGATAGGGGATCCCGACCCAGGTAGCCCCGCCGCTCAAATCGAGTCCAGGGGCATCACACAGCTGGGCAGTGCAGTTGGATATATCAGCGGCCATCGCTCAGGTCCTCATGGCGAACCAGTCGTTGTGCTACAGGGAGAGCCCCCACAGATCCGGGTCCACCGCGGAGCGGCAGCAGAGGGGATTCACACGCCGTAGGCAGGGGTAGCTGAGTCCCCAAGCGCAGGTCAGGGCAGGTCGTCGCAGGGGTGTAAGCCGCCTGCGTTACAAGGAGACTGAAGTCCTGGCCGGCGACTGCAGCAAGGCAAGGACGTCCAGGCGTCGCCAGGAGTGACTGTGGAGGCAGTACCACAGGGCAGGAAGCAGAGAGGCGCCCGACAGTGCCAAGAGAGGCCCCGGAAGAGGAAGTCCCAACGAGGTTCAGATCATGGGGTGGGCGGTTGGGAGGACCGGCCATCTCGGTCACCCTCCAAAGAGCGGATGTGCGCTATAATGACTTGCTTGGCCTGTGATGCGGATTTCTCATCCACCGGAGGAGATCGACGATATTTCCGAACCTTGGTCCAGTCCGGACGGGCAGGAATCCTCTCTCGTTGACGTGATCGTGACGGGCTGTGGGTCGGCGATTCCGGTAGCTTGAGAAGTTGCGCTGCCTCATGGTATGACCGAATGACCCTGTGCTTGTCCTCCCAGCGAAAGATGAGGGCAAAGGGGTGTCCCCACTGGTAGGCAATATTAAGTGCTCTCAGCTTCTCCGTGACAGGCCGAAAAGCTCGTCTCCGACGCAGGGTGTTAGGAGCCAGATCCTGAAAAATCTGTATTTTGTGGCCTCCGTAGGTGAGGTTGGGCTTGTCCCGGGCCGCTTTCAAGATAGCTTCCTTTTCCGTGAAGTAGTGCACCCGCGTCAGGATGTCTGGGAGGGGTCCCGCCCTACCCGCCGGGCCGTATACTCGGTGAGCGCGATCCAGAGTCGGGGGGGATGCATCGTCATCTCCCCAAACCTCAAGCAAGAGCTGCGCCACATAGGTCAAAATATCCGTCTCTTCCTCGTCCAGCTGAACGCCACGGATTCGGAGGTTGTTCCGACGGCTCCTGTTCTCAAGGTCCTCCTGTTTAACCTGCAGTTCAATATTCTGCTCTTCCAGGGCCGCCACTCTCTGCCACAGCTGTTCCTGGTCCTCCGTGCGCGCATCAACTAACTTCTCCAGCCCGTCCACTCTGTCGCCCAGCTCCGTCACCTCCTTGCGCATCTCCTTGACACATGTTTGCACCTCTGTGCGTAGGGAGCCTATTTCCGTCTTGAGATCAGACATGAAAGAGGCCATAAAGGCCTGGGTCACCGGTGGCGAGTCCGCAGTCGACTCCGTGGGCCCGTCGATCGGCGCCGCCGCTCCACTCTTGCCCCACATAGCCATCACCGACGTGTCTTTAGCCGTCGCCGTCGGGTCCTTGTTGCCTCCTTTGGACCGTGTCATGGTCAGGCCTACAGGGGAGGGCCACGTGCCCGTGTCGCTGCAAGCAAGCTGCAATCCCGTAGACGCAAGGGGTTAGTCAACAGGGGAAGCCTCGCCACCACAAGTCCTCCCACCTCTCTCTCAGCGTGTCAGATGGCAGCAGCTCAGTGGCTAGAGGCCGGGGCCCCCCGTCCACCACAGATCCCGGTGGAGGGCACGCCGAGGACCCAAAGCTATTCAGGCAGAGAACGGGGCCCAGCAGTACAAAGCGCTGTACAGAGCACCGCATTCAAGGCGGGGATGCTGCAAGTCGGGAGGCAAGATATGGGAGTGCTCACAGCATAAAGAACAGCATAGAGAAGCAACGCCCCAGGTGATGTAGTTCCCCTAGCTCCACTTGAAGGCGTTGAGACCCACACACCTCCACCCCTGAGGGCCCGGATCCAGTAGCACCAGCAGTCCCCCCGACCAGTTCCTCCACCCAAACAGGCCAAAGTCTGCGCCACCGCACCAAGGGCAGGGCTCTCGTGCGACAAGGCGTAGGGCACCCCGCAGTGGCAGGTAGTTCCTCCCTCCAACAGCCACCAGCACCCAGCAATAATTCCAAGCTTCTGTAGGGCCCTTACACCGCCCTCCAAGATCACACCACCAGGCAGGGAGGGTAGGCTGCAGTTAGTCCAGGCCCAGTCGAGCGCGACGGTGTACTGCCACCGGTCTCATGGATGTCGCGCTAGTCGGGGAGTATCCCAGGCCCCCGGGGCCTCAGGCCAATTCACACTCCTCACAAGGAAGGCCCACAGCACCCCACCATTCCGCACCATGCAGGCCGCCTCCCGAGTCCCCAGCCAAAGCAGTCCAGGACAGGCAAGGGGGCGGTCAGAGAGACAACAGGCTCCGTGAAGCTATGCAGTCCCCACTCCAGAGGTCTGTAGGGCTCCCACGCTCCCTCACCGGGTACGATGTCCAGATCAAGCCCAGGCCACAGGGGGGGAGGGGCGGGAGGCAACGGGTCGTATCCCGCCAACAACACTAGGGGCGAGGGGGCGCCCACCGCACTCAGCCGCACCCCCCAGCAAATGCACCTCACCTCCGCCCCTGCGCCAGTGTCATAGGGCTCCTCAGCTCAGCAACGACGGCGCCGGCCGTGTCCAGGCCTGTGCCTAAAATGGCGGTTGCAGCGCCACGCCGGGCCCATCGCGCCTCCACCGGCGATCCAGCTCTCAAAGCGGCCGCTGCTTCAGGTGTCTCCTCCAGTCACCGGGGGAGCCCGGACTCAATGCACGGCCACACCGCGGTCTCAGGGAAGGCCGGCGCCAAGGCTCGCCGCTCCCGCAGGCCCCTCCGCCACTCCCAGGGACAGTGCGCCTCAGAGTCCGGCGCCCGCCCCAGCCACAGGGCTCCGAATCTTCCTCCGGCCGGGACCGCCGGCAGCTGCTCCAAGTTGCAGCGCCGCAGCACTAGGGCAAAGCCAGCGTCCGGGCCGCTCCTCAGGACCCACCAGGTCGTCGCCAAGAGTCTCCCAGAGGAGGCCGCCCGGGTTCGGGCGAAGGGTCCCGCCTCCGGCCTCTCAATCAAAATGGCGGGAGCAACCACCAGCCGGGACCCCGCCGTCACACCGTCTCCTCGCAGTCCGCTTTCAGGGGCCCCGCCGTCGCTCACACTGTCCCCACACAGCCAGGGGCTCTCCTAGCTCCAGAGGTGTAAAGCAGCCCCAGGTTCCGCTCAAGATGGCTAAAACAGGCAGCGGGGCACTGGAGCTCGTCGGAGTCGCTGCTCACTCCATTGCCGCCGAAGCCACGCCCCGTGCCCTTCTATTAAGGAGAGGTTGATAAGAGTCTGCATGGGAGGAGACAGGTTTTTGGCCAGGGAAGGGAGAATCTTTGCAGGAATGTAATCAGCTGGAGAGCCGGATTTAATTGTATTAATCAATGATTCGACCTCCATTAATGAAATAGTAGGGAAGTTCTCTAATATCTGATTATCAGTAAGATTAGACTGATATGTAATCATTTGGGTCTCTGACATATCTCCTGCACCAATAATTTTTTCATAAATGAGCTCTATCTTTTGAGCAAGATAGAGAGCAGTTTCATTACATAGTAATTGAGTGGGGGCCTCTATACTATCACAGGCTTTGGGGTTAACAAAAGATTGAAGAATTTGTTATAGAGTTTTGGAGAAGTTGCCGGCCATGGCTAGCTGAGAGGTAATATACGATTTACGTGATGCTTTTATGTTTTTATGGTAGCTAGATAGGGCGGACTGAAATTGAGCCTTGTCAGTATCATTATGGGAAAAGCGCCACAATCTCTCCAGCTTCCTGCAGAGTTGTTTTCGAGCTCGCAGTTGGCTAGAGAACCAAACTGCCTGTGGTCTATTAGGAGGACTAGGTACATTTTTCAGAGGTGTAATATAGTCAATGGCTGTGGAGACTGCCGAATTATATTTGAACAGGGCTTTTATTATCTGATGTCAACATTTTTGGCCTCTGAAAAACAGCTTGAAAGTTCTCCTCTGTGACTTTCTTCCACTGTCTGCGGTAGGAATGAGTTTTTTGTTTGGTTATTTCTAAGTTGTAAATCTTCTCAAGATAATTTGTGATAGGGGTGATAATACAATCTGTCCTTTTCTACCCTAACATAGCTCTAAGAGACTGATCCGGGGATGTATTAGATGGGATTGATTCTACCATGTATGCTCCACTCACAATGTCATAATATGTAATGTGGATAATGACCGTAATCTGTTGTTCTTCTCACAGGTACATGGGTCCTCAGCTTGTTTGATTTTTGTCGTCTGTTATATATTCAATAAACAGAATTTGAAAAATAAAAAAAATATATAGCACTATACAAATTACTATACTTCCTCCAAAATACTCCATACTTCATCTCTTTATTTAAAAAACTGAAAGCAGAAATTTGTGCCCTGCTATGATTTGAGACTACAGAGGGGCTGCACCCCGGAAGGAACTGACATGAATACTGGGTTGCTGTGCAAGGTTACTGGCATAAACGTACTGTTCACACACTGGAAAAAAAATGAAATAAAAAGTCTTGAAAAAAATATCTACTATTGGGAGAATTAATAATATTAAAATGATGGAGCTTGTGCTATTGCTTCATAGAATAAAAATAGCATGCAAATATCAACGGACAGAAAAATCTCATCATCAAGAAATGTATTACAGGAAAAAAGCCACAGAATTTGAAAATCTGCCTAAAGCAAACAACTTTTCAGTAGGTTACGCTATTCTATCTAAACAAATTATTCACATTTTATGGGGTAACAAAAGTGAACATGCGAAGGCAATGTAAAATATAGGTGTGCAAAAATATTAAGATTTACAGTCGCTATATTTAAATATAAAACACTGTTCTACAATTGCCTAATTTTGTATTTATTTTTTATAAAAGTGAAGATGTTTCCAAATTTGCAACCAAGACACAAATTAGGAAAGTCTGAATATTTCAATCCTGGCATTTTTTTCTCAATTGCGATTCTGGGGCAGGCAGTGTGCTAATGCAAAGTCCTATGTTAGTAGGGCTGTAGAATTTAATAAAATATCTACTTGTCCATGGGACAGGTTGCTTCATAAATCTACTTGTCCTGTAACAAAATCCACTTGTCCCTTTGGTGTCATGTAGTGCGGTGACAAATTATGGATGCAATCTCATTATATAAGAGCTCTGATATAGCCTCTCTGATTATGCCAGGGCTCATACCATAGTATGAGTATAGTTTGAATACTTGCAATCCTCTTATGTTGCCACATTTCCGCAGATCTACATACTGGGGCTGAAGGTAGTGGTAAGCAATACTTCCATTGTTCGAATTTCATTTTGAGTCTGTGCAAACCTACTAACTTGCATGTTTTAAGGGTTTTCAACAATTCTTCTCTAATCTTTTCCCATACTGAGAAATATTGGAAATTTACTCCTGACAATGGCAGACGTAAACCTACTTCCAGAGTTGGGAAAAAAGCGGTTAGAGGGAAAGTGAACTTGAAAACACTCATAGTTTCGCATGAGCAAATCTACACATGCATATTTGCTCATGCTACAATGCAGTTCACAAATATTTTCTAGGAGTACTATTTCTCGTCCTACTTCTGTAAATTCTTGGGAATTCACAAAAGCCGTCTTGCTGCACTTAATGCAAGGACATACACCATGGGTGCACTTTTGAGACTTACAAAAACCATGCCAAAACAATTCACACATTGACAAAATTAAAAAGCTGATCACTAATTTCAGACCTACTGGCTTTGACAATGCTTGTTTAATTTTGTTTCACATAAGCTTATTGAAACTGTTTACACTGATTTACCATTATACATATTTCTGGGAAATATTAGCATGCATCAACACATGTTACTAAATGATGCTGCAAAGAAATGGTACCTGAAAGTTTACAGTTGTTCAGCAAAATGTTTTTGTTCCTGCTTTAATTTTTTATTAACATTTTATTTTGAAAGCAAAGAATCATCAATCTTGCGTTCAAACTTCTGCAAATATCTGAATCAAATCAGAGAGCATTCTGGGAGCATTATACATAGCTACATATTGCTAAATTTTGAAAACGTGTGTACACTTTTTTATACTGGAACCACTGTCAGTAGTGCAGTCAGAGCTTACAACATTTACGTAGGGCGCTCACCCTAATAATAAAGGCTCTCAATTAATGAACAATAAATACAAATTTGAACAGCATTAACATATGGACAAAAATATTACCTTAACTGCAGACAGTGCCCTTCCCTGATCCATAATGTGGTACTGCAAACTGGCAGCCAAAGGGTTTGTGCTGCAGGGGGTTGGGCATACTTGTCCCAAAGACAAAATACACAGGAAAACCTGTTGCCCTTGCCCCAAACAATATGTCCTGGGCGTTAGGCTACAGGAATTCCACATTCTTACCCATGGATTGATTTATACTTTCAGTGGTAAATTAATTGCACAGTGTAAACCAGCTGCAGAATGGACTGAGTGGTCATTCTGGAGAAAACTGCCTGTCCAGCAAGGTGTCACTGTGGTGAACAGTAGCTTTGCCACACTGGGACCCCAACTTTAATCCACTTAACAGAATAGTGTATAATACTTAAAGTTTGGTATGTTCATCACACCTTCAGCAACTTGGACAGCCAGTGGTGAAATTTATCGACTTCCAAGGAGAGTGATAAAACCTTAAAGGAATTCACAACGCAAGGAAGTATCACCACTTTACATCCCGCATATCTGCCCATCATCAATACCAACAAGTGAACACACAATGGATCTTTTTAGGTACCCCCAGCAGTCCACACTCCTGTGATTTCAGATTTCCATTATGTTCACAATCACTGTGTTCCATCATGACTTTTCAGAAACAAATCTTAACCACCTCGGTGAAGTTCTCTAATCATCAGATACGATTTGACGCATGATTTGAGGTCAACAAAAACTGCTACCTTCGATATGTTTCAAGTATTAATCTGAACCAAACTATATATCAAGATTGTACAAATAATAATACCATTGGTATTAGAGTGTAAATTCAGTCTAATGACATTAAGGAACAACTAAGAAATAAATGTTGTATTAACCAGGAGATAAGCCTAAATAAAACACAAGCTTACCTCTATGTTGTACTCCTCGCCATCTGTTTGGATTCGGACAGTGAAATCTCCTTCTCCTATGTGTGCAAATACTTTGGAACTGTGTTCACCTAAGGCACGAAATGAAGACAGATTGACATGGACTTTATCACAATATACTGCTTTCACAGAACCACCATATACCAATAAGTAGGAATTTCAATTTGGAATAGTTAATATTGCATAACTGGCATTGCTTGAATATTTAGACTTCTACCTCCTAAATGGTATTCACTTCCGATTAGTTATTATCTCACTATGGTCCCAGTACAATTTTAATAATTGTCAAACACAATAAAACATGTCAGGTCATAGGCAGATTTGGTCATAGTGAGCGCTGACCAACCAAACAAATCCAGCTGCCTACCATACCATTTGACCAGCAGGAACTTGAAGGGATTACAGAGTAACATGAAATGGACAAGACCATCTGAAGACCTTAAACCAATATATCACTATACGCCCAAAAAGTCTATTGATTACCTTAAGTAAAAAATCATCATTCAATTATTAGGAAACGTAAATGTATTGTTTGTGATTTATAGTGAAGAAATACAAGTGGCCCAACAAGTGTAGCCAACAAAATGGAGTATCACTTCAAAGAAAAATTGAACATTTGTAGCCACTCAAAGAGGGAAGAGAATTACAGAACTGTTCGTATCATTGTCAGTACCCTGATAGTCTCCACATCATTAGATGCTCTTGGTGGAAAATTAAATTGAAATGTGATTGAGAAAAAGTGAGCTAAAAAATGATGATAAAACAACACTGTATATCAGCCATATTTGAATAAGTAAATTAAAGCTACTTCAGAGTTAACCATGCATTACCATCAACAGCTCTATCAAATTACCTGGAATACTTAATCGGGAAAGGGATGTACTTGCATGTGTGTGAGCAGCATGTTGCCCATTATGTCACTAACTGAAATTAAACAGATCTATGAGACACTGACAATAAGTAAAGAGCTCCATAAAACATCACTAACCTCGAAAAAATACCAATGGAATAGAAAGTCTGGCATTTTTCTCCCCGAGGAGCATGAAAATAAAGTAATGCCCTAGCTGATCGAAACTTGTCAAAGCATTCATCACTTGCAAGTGTCCCTGTGTTCGAAGTACTGGGTAGGTTTGAAAAGTCCACTTCTCATTTCAAAGGAAACTTAGACAAGAAAGAGCAGAGGGAATATAGGAGACTGAAAGTAGAAACTAAATTAGATGTAGTGATGAAGAGAAAAGAGGAGCACATCAAAACAGAATGGGAGACTGAAAATCTAGTCAGATTTACAGGGCTGAGAATCCTGGTCTCCAAAATGAGGGCACACATGGCAAATCAAGCTACTTTTTCAGAATGGATCCAAAACTTTTTCTATCTGAAAGTCAAAAAGCATCCTCTATACCCTGATGTTTGCTATAGGATCAAATAAAAAAAAGTAGAATGGCCAGAAAAGTGAAGTGGATTGGACCCTTAGAAGATACTCTACCCTATAAGGAAAGTAAGATCTTTAGTTCATATCTTCTCCTCTTCCAACTTGTATTCAATCTCTAAAAAAATCTTTGCTATGCTCCATCTACTTTTCTACTTAAGTCTCCCTATCAGTTGTAGAGTGGCTAGCCGAGCAACTTGGCGGACACGTTCATGTAAAGTGCCGGTCCCAGACCCTTAATCCAACAATGCAATATTCTGCCCCTATAACTGAAATTGCTGACTACCCAACAGTGGAGCTTGGTCCAGGCGATGTTTCTTCAGTTTGGGTGGAAACTCAGAGGATAGGGTCTGGCCTGGGGTTGACATGAGGTGAAGCCATTCAGCGATCCAAATGTTGGCAGCTGTGACAGAGCCCATACAGAACTGAATGCAGCGGTACACGGCCAAGTCTAGGGGGCTGGAGTCTGTGCTGCAAGAGGCAACAAGACTGGTGAGCAAGAGACTCCTGGGGCCCGTGATGCCACTCCTCCAATCCAAAAAGTGCCTGGCCTCCTGAATAGCCGTGAAGTTGAGACTGGGCCGCATACATTTGTGCAGGGTCTGAGGCAGCGATGTGCTTCAAGAAGGCTCTCGTACGCAAGGAGCCAGCCAATCATGGTGCTTTCCTAACTGCTGATATATTCTGAAATATGTACAGTTAATTTACAAGCTATTTAAATGTTGTGTCTTACGAAAAGACTGACTATCCTATATCCTTTAATTTCTCACTCTTTACAATGTAAACTCATAGTCAGGAAAAAATGAGCAGCAATTTGTAAAAGGACATAAGCGGACACGTGACCTCTGACTTTGAGCTCACAGCAAACGTGACAAAATACAAAGAAGATTAAAAGGCATCATTAATTCTCATTCACTTTCTGAATGAACATAACACCGGTTCTTTACCAGCAGGAGCTCTCTCGCCAGAACAGGTCAGTAAGCTCTAAAAATAGCTTGCCCTGATAAAATCTGACTTGCCAAAGCAGAGTGGGTGATTACATTTTTTGAGGTTTCCAAGGCAGACTGAATAAATTCCCATCGTCAGTGCCTCAGGCAGCATCATCTGCTGGCTAATGGATGCGGGACAGCACGAGATGAGATTGTTTCAGACACAACACCAAAGGCCGCCTTGATCTTCCAAGCATCCAAGGCACACACTCTGTGCTGGAGACCCAAATAGAAGAAGTGGGTGTAGACTTGAATCTATAGCGGAAAGATTTACGAAATGCTATTGTTAAAGTCAGGGAGATCGAACACAGAAGACACCTCTGCACAGACACAAGTTTTACTGCAAAGTGTCACAAGGACTACCAACTCCCTTGAAGACTGAATTTAAGACGCAGAAGGACAAGCCCGGTGCAATAATCTCTGCACTGTGGAGATGCCAGAGGTATGAGAAGGAAACAATCCAGAGCAACACCTGAAATACTGGCTGTGCGTCCTAGTGAAACCTGAGAGCCAGTCCCTAATGCTATATTATAGAGAAGGCCCCTCGGGCACACTTGCAAAGACCATCCCCATGGGCCAATCACTGACAGGTTTTTTAATTACTGGAACAGTGACAAAATAATTACAATGGCCAGCGACTGTGAAGAAGTTGTTTTCAAGAGTGAGAATGTTATATTTTTCCTTCACAACACTAGGCTGCTGCAGCAAAAGAGATGCTCCTTTGTTGAAGAGAAATGAAATACGAGGGCAATGAGCCTTCAGTACACGATCCTCCTTCTAGCCCGGTCATCTTGAAGTCCAAAATGAGCAGCTAAGGCAAAAAGGATGCAGACCTTCCAGCAGTAAAGAAGGGTCGGGAAGGAAAGTCGGACAAACATATCCTAAGGAGTAAATTGCATGACACGAATTGAAGAGACTGTATTAAGAAACACCAAGGTTACATGGTCATGGGATGGAGACTTGGGGAGGCGGGCTATTTTGAACCCGTAGACACGAGGAGCAGGGGAGGTGGAGGGTACTACAGTTAGCTAGCATATGTGTGAGTGTTTATGTTTATACCTTACTAGACCACACAGAGGTAGGTATAAATACATTGGATGTGACACTGAGGCAAAAAATGTTCAGGAACTGAACAGAAGAACCCCCAGATAAGCCCAAAAGTGCAGAACATAGGATTTTAGCATGGAACATTGATGGCTTAACTAACAAAATAAAAAGAGGGATAGTATTGCAATATGTATGCAGACAGACCCCAGATTTGGTATTATTGCAGGAAACCCACCTCAATAGGGGACAATACAGACTACTGGGAAACGCATTGGGCTAGAGAGGAACAGCCATTCTGGTGAGGAAAGACTACCCACCATTTTCACATTATCAAAACCTGGGCCGATCAAGACGAATGTTAGGTGGGAGTGCAAGACACATGGGGTAGAAGTACATTGTTGGTTGTAAGTGTATATACACCACCTAAACGGCTAAAAATGGTTCACTACAGACAAGGTCCTATACTCTTGGAAGTAGAAGCCACTACGTACGTAATGGGTGGTCATTTTAATATGATAATGGAGAGAGAGCTAGACAGGACACCATCTCACAAAGCGCCCAGAGGTACTTATGGATCTAGTGCAACTTGTACATGCACTGGGTCTGTTGGACATTTGTAGGCTTAAACATTCCTTGGCTATGCAGTTATCATTTTTCTCAGGGGCCATTTGTCCCTTGCCCGTTTGGACTATATATTCATCCCTATGGGTGAGACTATGGTGATTGGAGAGGCAGAATATCTGGCAAGAAGCATCTTCGACTACTCTGTCCTGCAGGTTATACTGGGTAAGAGGAGGGTTACATGAGAAGGAGACATGAAGGCTAGATGCATGGGAGTTGCAGGACAAGGAAACTGTGAGAAGCCTCCAAACCTAAATCTAAAAATCTAAATCTAAATCCGGTATTTGCAAAGCGCAAACTACACAACCCTAAGGGTCTTAAAGCGCTGAGGGCCGTAGGGAAAATTAAGTGAGCTATTGCCCAGATTCACATGGTGATTTGCTGAGCTGCCACCGGTGATCAAACCGTGAGCCCTGCGCTCTGGAGTTAGCTGCCCTCGTCCTTCGATTCCACATTATATTTCACAGAGACTGTAGACAAGGTAGCTTCATTAGTTACACTGTGGGAAGCACATATAACTATCCTCATCGATAAGGCACAGCACCTACTTGCACAACATAAAAGACGTAGGACGAGACAGCTAGCAAAGTAAAAGGAGGAAATACTAGAAAGGAAGAGTTAATCTAATGAAACCAGACTATGTGACATCCTGACACAGACAGTGACTCCGACAGAAAAATATCATCACACTGCTCATGATGCAGCCAGACAATACCATCATGTGACCCAAAGGAAGTTGTATGAAGTGGAGGATAAGACTTTTTGCCTACTAGCTTTGCTTGGAAGGGTAGGGGGAATTATACAAGAAGATGGCACTAGGATTAAAGAGGACAGAAGTATTGCACAGGCATCTTCACAATTCTACCGTGAACTGCACAAGACCAGACAAGTAGCCCTGGAGAAGACCATAACTGAGTTCCTGGGGGAATTAGATATGCCAGCATTAGGGGTAGAAGACAGACACACATTGGAGGAAGACACATTTTGAACAAAAATTTCGAATGCCTAAAATTAATTCATATTGGAAGACGCCATTGGCTTCCCTAAAAAATTATAGTAATTTTTTTTTAAAAGCAAACCAAACACTGCTTGTGATTCATACAGGTCTATTGCATTTTAAAACAGAGAGGTTAAAATCCTAGCCAAGTTACTTGCAATGCTCCAAGTGAAAATTATTACTACAATAGTGCACAGGGACCAGACAGGCTTTATGCCTGGTGCGACAACTGGTAGAAACGTAAAAGATTATAGACTTGGCTGCATGAAGTCAGAGCTACAAAGAAACCATCGTCCGTAGGCTACAAAGAAACCATCGTCCTTAAGGTCCTTGGATGCCAAAAAGGCGTTTGACTCTATAGACTGAACTTATATGATTTTGATGCTCCTAAGTTTTGTGTTTGGCCCAAGCATCTGTAAATAAGTCACACTGCTTTATAACTCAATGCACGACCAGACTTACTTTGTGATTTTTAAACTGATTTTCAATAAAAAGATGTATTTCAAAAAATGTGCTTTATAACAAGCCAACTGCAACCGTGAGGGAAAATGGGGAGCTCTCTGAGCCATTTGAATTGGGACTCAGGACTAGCTATTCATGCCCACTATCCCCACCACTTTTAGCCCTCTGTATAGAACCCCTGACCTTTTGGGTTAGAGTAAGAGCTGATATAAAAGATTCCCAGAACTCATTGGGGTGGAAGGGAAAGAACTTAGCTGAGCCCACAAATTTAAATATTTGGCTATTGAAATAACGAAGGAAAAGCATGTTTTTTGGCAAAACAAACCTGGGAGTAGTCATGCAAGACTTTCAAGTGAACCTGAAGAGATAGCAGAAGCGGTCATTATAGTTGATGGGCAAAGCTTCGATCTTCAAAATGATCACCCTGCCAACGTTCTCTTATGTCCTGCAAAACACCCCATTTGCAATTCCAGGTTCCTACTCTGACAGGATAGATAAAATGCTCTCCAGATTGCCCTGCAGATGCTACACAGGTCAGTTTACAATAGTGAGATTGCACTTCCGGGTGTGAGGGTGTCTTATTGGCCCTCCCAGCTCCATACAGTCAATAAATAGAGATTTGCCCTGAGAAAAGGTTCAGTTCTACAATTGGAGCAACTCTAAATGTCTTTGTATGGGAAGGAAAGCAGGAATAGATTGCTAGAAACCACCCAAATAACTCACTATAGTTGAGATAGGGTTCCTTGGGATAGGGCTACATAATATTTGGGCTGGCGAGGGAAAATAACGGGGACACCATTATGAAAGGGGGCTATGCTGAAAGAAGTTGGGAAATTAACAGGCTTTAAATAATGGAACATTACAGACATTTCCAAAATATGTGAGGTTACGGAGGGTACAAGATTTAAATCCTTTGTGAAATTGCAAGGTGAACATGAGTTGCCACCCCTTAAATATTTACATTTAAGGCATACCGGACAGCTGAAAGTGTAAAATGGAGAGAGGTACCAGACTGTAATTCCCTAAAGGACAGGGTAGAAGAGATCCTTAACAAGACTGTTTCCATGATATATTGCACCATTATTAATAATGCCGAAACAACCAGCAGAAACTCAGGAAGATGTGGGAGAAGGATCTCGTACAAATGGATAGCATCAATTGGGAGGTGGCCTTGACGCATCCTAGAGAGGTAGCCATGAAAGTTAGATTGTAGCTAATCCCGTTAAAATGTCAACTCTGGGTTTATTACAACAAGAGTAGTTGCTTTAAGATCGGGAGGATGCAGATCCTCAACTGCGCAAGACGTACCCTGGTTGGCGGAACATTCATACACACATTCTAGAAAAAAATGAAATTGCATTTCAATCTCGCTTTTCATACAATTCTACCATAATTCACAGGGCTTACCCATTGTCTTGAGCAATTTCAGTCTCATTTCCATTTTCATCCAAAGTGATGGAGATACATGTTAATACTCAACATACCACTTTTATTGAGACACATGAACCTCCTGTCAGATTTTAGGCCTTTATATGGAATGAAATCAAATCTGCTTGCAGTTGCAGATGACTTCAGGAATATGATGGTCACTGCCACCTTATTCCTCCTGGTTCACTCTGTGACAATCACCAATGTCTCTCTTTTCGTATACATTTTACTGAATAGAAAATGCAGGTATGTGCCCTATCTTGGTTGACCTGCTTTCTCACTCATTATTGTCAAAGAAGCTACTTTTCCCATTTCATACTGACTTTATGTCACTTCCGGTACACCCTTTATGGCAGAACCATGCTCTATAATATTACTAACCAGCCAATCAAATACAAAGAAGAAAAAAAGAATGTATTTTATTGAAATTCATACAGGAACCTGAACTGGAGATTATTTGGTTTGAGCTGGGGGTACGGAACAGGAGGCAAAAGGCCAGGGATTATGTATAGAGATTTGCAAGTTATCCCACACATCCATTTCATGGAAGTTAACCATGGAGTGTAATCTAAGTGATCAATATTACAAATCATGGCCCTTAGTACAGAAAAAGTAATATTATACGGTCCATTAGTAATCTAACCATTAAAGAAGAGTAGAAGGTCAAAGGCTCTCAAACACACTTCTTGCTTTCTATCCACAGAGGTGGACCATATTTGCATGCTAGTATGCTTTACACAAATGAGGTCTGATTCCTTCAATCGCTAGTAATTAAAAAATATTTGCTAACACATTGAGGGTGTTTTGAGAGGTAGCAGCATAAGATTAACATTAGCCTGTAGCTTTTCATTTGACCAGTGTTAAGGGGGTTTAATGAAGATGGAAGTGTACCACAAACTACCCAGAGCAAGGGATGCCCTAGAGAGACTATCTATTATAGGAGAGCGAGTGTGGCTCGGCGACTATGATGGCCACCACAAAGTCTCTTAGCTTCACTACAGTGGCCCATAAATCTGTAAAATATCCTAATTTAAGATCATCACATACATTTTTATCGTTTCATGGGTCTTTTGGTTGGCGGCAATGGTAACCTCGCCACCTCTAACAGAAAACATCCAGCAGAACCTCTGTGAGGTAGCAAAGCGTCAGATCGGGGTCTGGCCTGAACGAGTGCTGCTACGTGGGTGTCATCATGTGGGGAGTGAAGATCGCTGGTGTTAGCCTTGCTACCTAGTGCTTATCTGTGGACTGTAGCAACCAACTGGGATCGTGTACCCTACCAGGTCAGATGGACATGTTCCATGGTTGCACCTGCTAGGTTGTTGAAGCCGAGGACCTTGTTGCGGGGCCTTGCAAACAGTCTAGGTGCATTGGGAAACAGTCGATCATCACAAAATACACGACCATCCAACACAGCTGGCATCTGAAGTAGACTTTAACCATGGGAAAGCTTAAGTAAATGACAAAGACCTGGTTGTAAGCTGCTTTGTGTTGGCGCTCTGTGCTTCCGGCCACTCTTTTTCAAGACACCACACCAGCAGCTTCCACTGCAGCTGATAAACTAGATATCATCCAAGCTGCAATTGAGCACTACAGAACTTCCCTAGAGAGTAAAACTGACTCCGCTGTAACTGATCTTAATTACTAAAAGACAACCATAGAAAACTATAGGACAGTCTCAAATGCTGAAATGTCGGTCAATTACCTAAAACCGCAAGCATCAGACATACAAGAGAAACCTTTCAGACACTGTCTGATCGAATCCGCTCTCCTTTTATTTATTTTTTTAAACATCTTTTCATTGGGCATTTTAAAGATAATGCTATAACATTTACAACATTTCACTGTCTTGTACACAGACCTTTGAATCAGTAAATGGATTTGAACCCCCCAAGAACTTTCTTCTTCCCCCACCCATTCATCTCTCCGAGTCCGCTTTCTTGAGGAGAGAACCCACGGCGGGGAAGGGGGAGCTCGAAGGAGCAATATTAAAGTGGTGGGCCTGGCCAACTGTACAGAGGAGTAGGATGAAGTTGTTTAGACACATGGTTCAAAGGTTTTGTACCTCCATAACAGCTAACAGTCTTTTTCTCTATAGAAAGAGTGTATAAAGTGTCTTCATGTCACCCTGTTCTGGGCTCTACCCCATGACCAATTTTGGCCAAATGTTTCCACTATGAAGATCAAGAGGAGATCCTTCGTGAAGCCTTAGATCTTGAAACCCTGAACAATTATAATAATTGGATCATGTTGTTCCCAGACTACAATATTTCTGTACAATAAACCATGTTCTTTCACAGGAGTTAAGTGCAAACTATGTGAAATGGGGCTATAGAAATACAGCTACTAAATAATAATTGGGGTCCCTAACTCTTGAGTATGGAAACCCTGTAAGCACTTATTTAACACTGAAAGTGCATGGGGCTCATACAAGGTTCTGGTAAATACCGCCTGTTGCTCAACAATACTTTTGCAATGGGGGGGCGTGGCTTGGACTCCGCCGAGCATGGTCGCCTGAGCCCCGAGCTCCGGGCTGATCTCGGTATTTATCCTGACCGAGACCCTCCCCGGCGGCGCCACCGACCCGGCGTGGTTCCCAAACGGCATGGGGCGCCTCGGCGGCGGCTGGGCATAAGGAGGGACCCGCAGCTGCCTTGAAATCGGCAACTGAAACTGAGCCTGGACTGCGGCGGTCGGCCATCTTGCCGAGGGCCTACTGCGGCCCTTTGATCCCCGGCCTCGATTACGGAAGTGCCGCCTAGAGACCCGGTCCCCAGTGGAAGACCGGAGGTCGGAGCGACCCGGGAGACGGCCTTTTGGCGGGGACGGGCACGGGCACCCAGCGCTAGTGCCCGCGTTCTTGCGGTCCCGACTGGCCAGCGACCTCGAACGGAGGACCCAGCGAGAAGGGGGTGTGGCGTCGTCACACCCGGACAGCGGAGTGGAGTGACCCCGGTAGGGGACATCGAATACGGCGGACCCGGCGGGGCTGCTGCTGAGAGGTGCCGTTCTGCTTTGCGGCCGGCTGTTTGGTGCATCGGAACCACAGATCCCGACTGGGGAGCGGAGCCACCTTGGGGCTGGGAGTGGGGAGCGGCGCCTGGCCTGCTGGGGACACAGTAGTTGCGCTGGAAGACTAGTGGCCAGTGAGCTCGTGGACTGCCCAAGATCGAACTGAGGGGGGCCCTGCCCTTGGCCCGGTGCGGACACGGGTAGTGGCGCTTTGGTATCTTCGCCACGGGTCTGGGGACTTGGGAGACCCTCTGGACTTCCTGCCACGGCCCCCATTGTGCACAGGAGAGGGCCTTGGGTTGTACTGGAGCTCCCCCAGGCGCGGGATCTGCCATCTGGGTAGCCCGGCACTCGTCGAGGGGCAGGGGCGGATTGGCATCACTGGTGGACCTCGTCGACGGACGTGGGGCCTGGCGAATGGGACCCCCATTGGAGCACCGGGCGCCTGTGGCCCTGCGGCACCACCCGGAGATATCTTGTGGACGCAGTCCTGGTTCCTTGCTCGGCCAGACCTGTGGGGTGGCGGTTCCCATCGCAGCCCGGAGCACACCACGTGATGGACCCCTGGCGATTGGCATAATTGCGAGATCTGGTGGCGCGCTATGGGGAAGCCACGGAAGGGAGCGGGCGCAGCGCCACCGGACCAGGCTGAGGACTCCCTTGAGGTTCATGAACAACGGCTGACGGATGGCCAGGCTACAGGGCTGCAACAGCAACAGATGGACCGGATCCTCAAAGCCATTGGGGACACCAGAGAAGCGCTGCGCCAGGACATCGCTCAGGTTTCCACGGGCCTTGGCCTCTTGAAGGCGGACCACGACAAGCTCGCTGACCGAGTCAAGTCAGCAGAGCTGGCGCTAGAGACGCTGGAACCGGCCCAGAAAGCGTCAAACGCCACACTGGAGGACCTAGCGCGCAGGGTGCAGCAACTGGAAAGGAGCGCGGCTGATGCAGAAGGGGGCAACAGGCGCAATAACATCAGAGTGGTGGGTCTGCCCGAAAATGTCGAAGGGGGCAACATGGTCTCATACCTGGAGAACTGGTTGCGAGATGTGGTGGTCCCTGAGGGCTGGACGCACTTCTACACATTGGAGAGGGCTCACAGGGTACCAGCGCGACCTCCAGCCCCGGGCCGTCCCCCCCGGCCAGTGATAGCCCGGCTGCTACATTTCAGAGACCGGGACATTATCCTGCGGCACGCTAGGTCGGCTGGCCCATACAAGGTGGACAACGCTTCTGTGTCTCTTTTTCCCGACTACTCCCAGGAGGTCCAGCGCTGTCGCCTCTCCTTCGTCGCTGTCAAGAGGGCCCTCCGCGACAAAGGGGTGCAGTACTCCCTACTGTTCCCGGCGCGCCTGAAGGTGCTGGTGGATGGAGTGGTGACGTTCTGCGACACACCGGACGACGCGTGGCAGTGGTTGGAACAGTACCGAGCGGGCAAGGATGGCACGGGTACCTGGGCGGCGGCTGCAGAGGACCGGCCGAAGCCGCGTAGGAGCAGGCGCAACCGGAGGCGAGAGCAGAACAGGCGGTCCCCATCGGCATCGCAGACGGAATTGGAGAGGCAGGCTGCCCTGCAGGCGGTTTCGATCATCTCTGGAGTGGCGACGGAGGCCCCGGTGGTGGACTCGGGCTCCCGGTTGGACTCTGATGAGGCGGAACTAGGAGGTTCAGAGTGGGGCTCGGAGAAGGATCCTGGGGAGCTGCCTCAGGTCACCCCACAGACTGCCGATGGACTAACGGACGAATGATATCCAGGAAGCTGAGCGAAGGACAGTAAGGGGGTGTGCTCAACCTGTGGGGATGACATTACCGGGGATGTTGGGGTCCTGCTATCTGGGGAGCTGGGACTGACGCTTTCCCCTGTTTTACCGTGGTATTGTTGGAGCGCGCGGGCGCCCCAGTGATTTCAATTGAGCGGGGGTGCTGCTCGGGGGGGGGAGGTCTACTCTTAGTCAGGATCGGCCTATCACGGTGTGGTGGGTTTCTGGCTGTCCGGCCTGCTGGTGTGGAGTCACCCCCTCTATCTCACATAGCTTGTGAGTCTCTGGTAGTTCCCAGAGTTTCCCTCGTTTGCGGGGGTAAGGTTTGGATGGGTAACAACTGTTTGGCGCCTGTTCTGGGGGTGGGTGGGTTGGGGGTTGGTTGGGGTTGTTACATGTTGCAGGGGATTGTCAGTGTGCCGTTGGGGTTGTCAGGGACTGGACTCCGCTATAGGCCTGTTGATGGCGGCTAAATTGGAACTGAAATGTGTTACTTGGAATGTGCGGGGGCTCAACTCCATGAGGAAGAGATACAAGGTGCATGCATACCTGGTGCGCAGGGGGGTTCAGGTAGCTTTTCTGCAGGAAACGCACTTAACTCTGGTAGAGGGGCAAGCGCTGCAGCGGCGATGGAGGGGGCAACTCTTCTGTACTACCTATTCCGCTCATGCTAGAGGGGTGTTGATTTGGGTGCGAGCGGGTGTCCCCTTCCAGCCCTTGACGACAAGGGTGGATTCAGATGGGAGGTTTGTGGCGGTACTAGGGCGACTGGATGGCCGAGATGTTACACTTTGCAGTGTTTATGTCCCAAACTTTGATCAGGCCGCGTTCTTCTCAGCGCTGTCGAGGAGGTTGGCGACTATGTTGGTGGGCACGGTGTTTATGGGGGGGACTTTAATTCGGTGGTAGATGTGGAGATAGATCGTTCCCATCCTCCGCTGGCTCATTCGGCGGTGCGCAGGGTGGCCGAGGCCCGAAGGAATTGGCAAGAGCAGTGGAGTCTCTTAGACGCCTGGCGGACGCATCACCCCGTCGACAGGGACTACTCGTTCTATTCTGCGCCACATGATCTCCACGTGCGCCTTGACACTGTTCTTTGTACGACTGGGGCCCAGGTACTCACGCGCAGCAGCGAATACTTAGCGAGGACCATCTCGGATCACAACCCTTGCTTACTTACGGTCCTCTGGTCTAGACAGCGGCAGCCGATCCCCACGTGGCGGCTGAACCCACTGGCACTGGAAGACCCGATATTTCACACAGAAGTGCAGGAGTGCATTGAGCGTTACTTTCAGGAGAACACGGGTACCGCGACCTCTAGGGCGATCGAGTGGGACGCCTTTAAGGTGGTGGTACGAGGTGCGTGCCTCTCGTCCTCGGCGGGGATACGTGGGACACTGCTGGCTGATGTAGAGCGGGAGGAGGCCTCACTGCGGCAGGTGGAGAGGGCTGGCCACGTGGAGGGGGGCAATAGGGAGAAAATGTTGGCGGCTCAGGAGCGGGTAGCCACCCAAGTGGAGAGGCTCCGCTGCCATGATTACCGGGAGTACATGGTCCGGGCCCACGCCGAGAGGGACCGGGTCGGTTCGCTGTTGGCGTGGCTGGCCAACCCCCAATCTAGGGGTTCACCGATACTGTCATTGACCACGCCTACCGGGGACTTGGTTCATTCACAACGGGAGATTAGTGACCAGTTGCTGGCCTATTACTCGGAGCTCTATCGGAGCAGGCTGTCGGCACTACCGGCCGGATTGGATAGCTTCCTGGATGAGGCTCGACTGCCGCGGCTAGACTCAGAGCAGGGAACTGCGCTGGGTGCGGCTATCACCCTGGGGGAGATTAGAACGGCGGTTAAACACATGGCCAGAAAGAAAACGCCAGGGGGTGACGGACTGCCGGTGGAGTTCTACGCCGCATACATTGACCTCCTAGCACCTCAATTACATCAGGTGTATGGAGAAGCGTGGGAGCGGGGCAAGTTGCCAGTGTCGACGAGGGAGGCGATTATAGTGCCGTTATTGAAGAAAGGCGGGCTTCCTACGGCAAGAACGGCGTATCGCCCACTCTCGATGCTCACTGTGGATTTAAAGGTGCTGAGCAGGATCTTGGCCACGCGGTTGTCTGTACATATGTGCTCTCTGGTACACCCGGACAAGTCGGGCTTCATCCCTACGCGGAACACCTCGACCTGTATACGGCGCCTGATACGGGTCATGGAAGTTGAGGGGGAGGGCCCCTCGGGCGCGGCTGTGCTCTCGGTGGATATCGAAAAGGCGTTCGATAGTGTGGAGTGGCCATACCTGTTCTGCGTGCTTCGTCGATTAGGGCTGGGGGACGGTTTCGTCCGTTGGACGCGGCTGTTGTATGCCTCCGCTACTGATAGGGTCCGCACGGGCCGTTCCATATCCGAAGCTTGCGCAGTGGAAAGAGGCACCCGACAGGGATGCTCTTTGTCCCCGCTCCTCTTCGCTTTGGCGATTGAACCTCTGGCGGCACAGGCTCGACAGGGACGGTATTATGAGGGGGTGTTACTGCGCGGCGTTCCGCATTATATTACCTTATATGCCGACGACCTCCTGATGTACTTGGCGGATGTGGAAACTTCGGTGCAGGGTGCGCGGGCCTTGCTCCAAGAGTTTGGTGATTTGTCGGGGCTGCGTGTCAACTGGTCCAAGACCTGTTTGTTCCCCTTGACCACCCGTTTTACCCAGCCTGCGGAGCTCGAGGGAGTGTCTGCCATACCTCGGAGTCTACATTTATCACACCCACTCGCTCCTGTATGAGGGGAATGTGGGCAGAGCGCTGAGGGGCATTAGAGGCAGTATGGGGTTTTGGTGCACTCTTCAGTTGTCTGTGGCCGGACGAATAGCGCTACTGAAGATGGTGGCCCTCCTGCGCTTGCTTTATTTTTTTCGCACGCTGCCGGTGTGGATCCCGCTTTCTTTTTTCCGGATGCTGCGGTCGATGGTGATAGGGTTTATCTGGGGCTCTGGCAGGAGGCGTGTAGCTTTGAACACCCTGCTTAGGTCACGGGAGGAAGGCGGCCTGGCGGTGCCGGATTTTGAATGGTATTATCTGGCGGCGCAGCTACAGTGGCTCAGGCAGGCTGTGGCGCGGGAGTTTAGGGGCCCGGACGGCCCACAGGACCGGATTATACAGCAACATGTCCTGTCCTTCATCGTGCTCCAGCAGGGGCTTCGGTTGGATCAGGTGACTTTGGAGGAGCGCACCCTTCGCCACTGCTGGCTTCGTAGCCAGAAGCGGGCGGGAGTTCATATTCCTTATGCACCAGAGATCCCCTTGGGCATGTGTACTGCCCTCCCGCATGGCGGGGATTGGTCGGCACTGGCCACCTGGGAGGACCGCGGGGTCCACATGATAGGGGACTTATATAGGGACGGTGCTTTGCTGTCGTTTCACGACCTACAAGAGGCCTTCGATCTGCCGAGGGGTGACTTTTTGCTCCATGCGGCTCTAGTGTCTGGGATTCAGAAACGCTGGAGGATGGGACTGGCAGAACCCCCCACGTCGCTGGGCTGCCAGTACGTTGTGATGGCGGCTGGCCCTCATAAGGCTATCACCTGCCTGTACAGGAGACTGGCGCTGGATGGACCGCCTCCCCTGGATAGGTTGCGGGAGCGCTGGGAGGGAGACCTCGGCCGGCAGATACGGGACACGACCTGGCCCCAGCTGGTACGTAGGGCCTGGAAGGGCAGGCGTAATGTTAGGTTCCAACTGGTTCAATACTTCACTCTACATAGGGCGTATTGGACGCCGGCCAAAATTCAACGGGTCTTTGGAGGGGCGCATTCGGTGTGTCCTCGCTGTAATACGGAGGGTGCTGACTTTGGGCACATGTTCTGGTCGTGCTCAGGGCTTGGCACATACTGGGCTGATGTTATGTTCTGCTTGAATGAGGTTACAGGTCGCCAGGTTGACACGGACATGGGGGCTTGCCTCTTACTCTGGTTTCCGCACACCCCAGCTACGAAGATTACCAGTAAATTTTTCGACTTGGGGTTGATCCTGGTCAAGAGGGAGCTCACACCGCATTGGAAATCTAGGGGGGCCCCAGTTTCCTGAGGTGGCGGGGGTGTCTCCAGCAATGGGCGACTAGTGAAGGGACTCTTAGATTACAATTAGCTAGACACGCCGCTAATGATAAAGCGCTAGATGCGGCCAGGGCATGGAGCGCGCTAGTGGCGGACCTACAATCACTGTCAGAAGCTGCTGGAGGTGGTGAGGTGGAAGCGCCGGCGAGCCAGGAGGGGACGACAGGGGTGGAGAGTACGGGGGCAATGGCCGGGGATGTTGTATGCTAGGCCTGCGTAACCGGCTGCAGGCGAGGGTTTGAATGCTTCTGCCGAGTACAGTGGAGGACGGACTGGGTTACATGCACTGTTCTGGGCAGCTTCTGGACCTCCACCCAGATAGGGAGCCGAGACCGGGAAGGCCGAGGTGGAGTCGCCCACTATTCCTTGCAGGTTTAGGTTACGCTGCAGGAGTGACAGTAGAGGGCACACTGACAAGGGGGGTGTGGGGGTAGTGGGGGTGGGGGGAGGGGATGGATAGGGCTTCACTAGTTGGGGTGTTATAACGGCTGCGTTAATGTGCACCATGGCGCTGGAGATACATGTGGTGCGTGATTGTAAGATGTTTGCACAAAATCAATAAAAATTTGTTTAAAAAAAAAAAAATACTTTTGCAATGTTTGGCTTTATCTACCGATGCAAGTCTCTAGGGCCTGCAGTAGCAAAATGGCAAACACCGCCTGTAGCCCATTCTCTTACCATAATGTTCTGTTAAATTAACAGGTTTGGATGGAGGGATGTTTGCCCTCTATCATCAGTATTGGTTAATTTGTTACTGTTTTGCATGTTAATCTTTGTACTATTTCGGTTTGGAAGCACGTGTAATACACTTTATAACATGCAGGCATTTGCGAGAAACATCACCTACACTGCATGCTTCCAATGCCTTGGCCACAGTTAGCGATTTTACCCTCCTGACATGGAGCATTCGGGGTATGCTTCTTCCCTGTAAGCACTACATTATATTCCCCTACCTCAAACACAGGGCCACCACACCTCCAGAAAACACACATCACGATGATAGAGGCTTGATGCCTGCAGAAGCGTTAGAGGTCAGGTATTTTCTACTAACCTTTCAGCCTTTTCAGGATTGTAACATTTTATTAAGTTTGTTCACAGTTCCCATCACCTAGATCCATTGGCCGGCGAGGTGATGAGATGGAATTGGAGAGGGGGTGAGATGAGGAGGCAAATGGAAGGGGGAGGAAACAGAATCAAACATCTACAATAAACAATAACAAAAGAAAGACAAACATGCTCATTTCACATTGATAAATAGGTCATCACTCTTTTTAATAGAAATCATCCGTGGAGGTGGTGGGCGTGATCTGCAATATCCACAAGTATATTGGGCATGTGAGCTCTCGGTAGACTCCTGAGAGGTGTTTTATACATGTCCCCCATCTTTACCTCAAACTTGGGTAGGGTATAACTAATTACTGCTGTCAAATTTTTCCATTCCTAATCAGCCCCAAGGTTTGTGCAGCCAGTCTGTGTGCATTGGGATTGCCCCATTTCGATAACCGGACCTGCTTCGCCGCGCAGAGTGCCAAGGTAATAGCCTTCCCTTTATTAGAATATAATGGTTTAGTTTGTGTATTGGGTAGTCCTAATAAGACATAGCTAGCGAACTGGGGTATTACAGTGTCGAACCGTATCAATGTCCGCCAGGACTTCCTTCCAGTATCTGTGGAGCTTGGGACAGTGAGATAGCAGATGTGTGAGAGTACCTGAATGGGTGCAGTGTCGCCAACACGCATCCTCTCTTACTTTTTGCCATTTAGCCAGGTGAGCTGGAGAGTAGTACCAATAATGCGTTCGTTTTAAAAGTGTTTCCTTGTCTGAGGTGCTGGTAGCGGAGGTGCGTGTGCGTTGTGGGATGTCTGGCCATTTCTTATCAGTAAATCTATGCTCGCATTCTAGCTCCCACCTCTTCCTAGCGGGTGACTGTGAGGGAGTGAGCTGGGTGCTTAGAAAGGAATATATGTCAGACAAGATGCAGGAGTCGTCCTTTCTGGACTAAAGCCAGTGTTCGAACTGGGTCAATCGCCTGCTAGTGTGAGGGCTAATTACGGGAAAGGTCACCCAATGTTGGATTGCCAGGTAATGCCAATATTCTGAGTCTAGAAGCCCATAATTCTGTTGGACCACTTTGAAGGCCACCAACAGGACTTTCACGTCAAACAAGTCTCTGATTCGCTTGCAGTTGGCTCCTGCCAACTTATGAAAGCCTTCTCCCATGTGGACTGCGGAAGGTTCAGGTTACCTATAATTGCCGTGAGTGGGGATATCTGTGTATAAAGTTGCTTAGAGAGGTACATCTTATCCCAAACTCTTATTGTAGCTCTGACCACAGGTGAGATGTAGACGCCCGGCGGACGGTTCTCGCGCAGGAGCCAAGGAATTTTCCAGATTTGTATCCCAACCACCGCCTGGTCTAGGAAACACCAGTGCTTCCTAGTCATTGGCTGCTTCCTAGTCATTGGCTGCTGCCACTCCACCATGTAGCACAATTGTGCGGCTTGGTAGAATCGTTCCAGATTCCGTATGCCCAATCATCCCTTGGCTATTGGTAAATAGGTCCGCTCTTTCGCCATCCGAGCTCGCTTACCGTCCCATGTGAAGGGTGGGTGCAGGTGGTGAAAACTGCAGTACCTGCTTAAGATAGAGGATTTTTGGCAGCAGGGTCATTTTCACTGCCGCTATGCGTCCCAATCAGGAGATGGACTGGATGAGAGAACTCACCGTCTTTAATAGTTCCACGTACGTCTTTAATAGTTCCACATAAAGTCCCGTTACTGAGCCTTCTCCTGTAGGGAGTATGTGGATTCCCAAATACTGGATTCCCCGGTGCACCCACTGGAAAGGAAAGTCCGATGCCAACCATTGTTGCTCCTTATGCGGGATAGTGACATTGAGTGCTTGGGACTTGGCAGTATTCAACTTAAAGCCAGAGACCTCACCAAAGGCTGTGAGTTCCTCAAGGAGCGATGGCAGAGATTGACATTGGTTTGTGATGGTCAACTACACGTCATCCGCGTAAAGGGCTATTTTATAGGATTGGCTTCCCATCCAGACTCCCTCGATCTGTGTATGGTGTCGGATACGCTTCACCAATGGCTCCATATTTTCAGCCTTTTCTACGCGAGCACTGATCTAGGTCAGAGCATGTTTCCGGCTCCAAACCCTTGATAATTAGAATAGATAAAGAGGGCAGATACGTTTTAATAAAGGGCCATCTAGACTGCAACATTCTCATACTTTATTTTATACACCAAATTCAGACCCGGGCGCCTTTTTAGATGGCCTGTCTGCAATGCTTGAACCCTAGGCCAGCATGCAGTGGCTACTAGGGGAGGGCCTTTTACTGTGTACTGGATGTATTATTGGACAGATCATTGCCCCTGCTCCTCCAAGCACCTACTGCACACAATGCCAGGCATCAGGCCCTCTGGCTTGAACGGTGCGCTCTAACTGATGCCTGGTGCTAGCGCAATGCAAAGATAAGAATTTATTCGTTCTATTTACCCATGCATGACCTCTATGTCACAATCAACAAGATTGCGTGTGTGCATTTCTTGTACTCCTTCAATAAACACATTGATTAACTCAGTAGGGTTCTTTCTCACCATAATCCACTACGGGCTGACTTCAATTGGGAAACAGTACACCCGACAATACCAACATGGAGGCTGCAACTGGCTCTCCTAAGGGACCCAGTGTTCCATTTCTCCCTGTGCAATGCAATTAGTACATATTTTGACCTTAGCCTAAATACCATTACAGCTGATGCTGTAGAGTGGAAAGCTTTTAAGTTCCCATTAGAAGCCACCGCATTAATATAATAGTTGGCCAAAGGCAAACCCTAGAAACCGAAGTAAAAAAATTAGACGATACCTTACCCTAGTTAGACCA
This sequence comes from Lissotriton helveticus, assembly GCF_964261635.1. Taxonomy (NCBI): domain Eukaryota; kingdom Metazoa; phylum Chordata; class Amphibia; order Caudata; family Salamandridae; genus Lissotriton; species Lissotriton helveticus. The sequence continues at coordinate 382,267,700 of NC_136067.1, read as the reverse complement.
ACAAGTCCAGGCAGTTGCATCTCATTTTCGTGCCTTTACAGACGTGTGGACTAAACATACAGACCTGCTTAAGCGACTCAGTCGGATTAACTTTGCTGAGTACGCAGTGACGTCACACATCGTAACTGGCAAGGAGGGCACAATATTGGATTGGTTAATTAAACAAGAATATGCATGCCCTCACATTTCCAGTATACAGCAAGCTCTGAACACTATCGCCAACATGCAGTCGTACATACACTTTGCTTTCTCTCAATATTATATGACATTATATTCTTCTAGAAAAGAGTGCAACTACACTGATATTACATACTACTTAGACATATTTCAAATACCTCAAATTACTAATGAACAATGCCAGAAATTAGTTGCATCTTTTACAAGTGCCGAAATATGGGAAACCATATATACTGTTGCTGCAGGGAAATCCTAGGCCCTGGACGGGGTGCCAGTAGAACTTTACAAATAATATCCAGAGGTTGATTCCAAGGCTGAACACTTTATACTAACCTTCAAACCACGAACAGCACCTTTCCCATCTTACACTCCAAATTTCTATTCCCAAACCTAGCAAAGACCCGAATAACTTACCTACTTGTAGAGCACAGCCATCGCCAACACAGATTACAAAAATGTCTGCGAGATTCTAGCATCCGGCTTGCTGTCACTGCTGCCCTCCCTTGTCCACATGTAACAAATTAGTTTTGTGTCAGGCAGAAACATATTGCCTAACCTGTGAACGCTTTATAGAAATATGGAATTTGTCCCCAAATCCAGGCCTTGTGCAGCCTGTATGGTCTTATACTTTTAAAAAGCCATTCACACCCTCAAATGGGTTTACCTTTTTGAGGTGCAGAAGACACTGAACCTGATTAGGCTTCTCTGTACAGTACCTACAGCAGGAGTTAAAAGAGGTAAGTTACTATCAGATCCTAAATTTGTCCAAAAAGGCATTACTTTCCTCTCTCCTTTTTGATCTTGCAGAGAAAGCCATAGCCATCACACTATGCAGCCGTGGGGAAGATTGGGGCATCCCTATGGGAGAAAAGATCAATTTAGTCTATCTATATGGTGAGATTATTTATTATACCTCAGCGATGCCGTAATGCCTCCTGTTGAAGACAGCTACTGCTTAGCACCTTTGCCAAAGTATCTGGTCTGACAGTCGGTTGGAAAAAATCATGTTTATTCCTTCTCCTCCTGAATGCCTCTGAGGTTGTCCTAGACACTGGTAATGGAATATAGAACAGATAGATAACTAGGAATTAGGATTTGCCATTACGAGCAGGATGGCAAGATTACCAAGAAGACTGCGGCGCTACAGAGCCAAACTGCCTTTTGAAGGACCCTGACACTTTCTGTGATGGAATCAGAGGGGGCTGTGGAAAACCACAACATAAGTGGAGCACAGCGCTAGACAAAAATTTGTCTCAATAGAATAGTCAAAGTAATCAAAAAAAGAATCAAACGCTCTCAGGCATATCAGTTTATACCATAATGCATCTTACTTAACATAAACAATGTGTGAAATCAATTAACATTCTCCAAACAGAAAACTGTTATGCACTTAATTGCAATGCATGTTTCAAATGTACAAAAGATCATTCCATGTGCGATATCAAACCCCAAAACATGTAATACAGTCAAAGGATTATGCAAAAGAGGACCCAATGCATTTCGGGTTCCAAACTGAACCCATCATCAGGGGATAGATATTAGAGGTCCGTTGTGGTTAACAATATGCAGTTGTGTTCTCCACAGGAAACCTACAACACAATGAGTTGCATTGTAACATAAATGCTGTCATTTCCAATAGAAAAATATCATTTACAATAAAAAGATTACAATTTGCACTCTCAAAAAATTAAAGATATGAAAAGGAAAACAGTGTGCTATAAAGTGAGATTTATAGGAGAGATTTATACAAGTGAAAATGTGACAATACAGCCTAAATCCGGTGACTTCATGTACTGTACAATAAGCCTGCCACTTGTCCATAGCACTAGGGGCCCGATGTAGGTAGCCAAATATCGGTCGGTAACGGCCGAAATTCGGTAATTTCGGCCTTTACCGACCGGTATAAGTGCATCGAGATGTATGTGACCAAAAACGTACCGAATCGGTAAATACCAGTCGGTAAAACACCGAATCGGTATAACATGAATCGGAATTTACCGAATTCATATTTACCGATTCGGAAATTAAGAAATGGTAATTGTCCGAATCGGAAAATACCGAATTCATATTTACCGAGTCGGTAAATAAGAAATGGTAGAAATGGCCTGTTGAGATGTAGCAAATCCAAAAAATACAGAATTTCATGAAATTTGGTATTTAAGAGTCGGTATTTACCATGGATAGGAAGCAGGTGGAAACCAGGAACAGGATATATAAGAAGGCCCCAAAATGCAACAGTGCAACCACAATGGCGGCTTTCTACGTTATTGCAAGGCGGCTACGGATACAGGCAGCAGGAGAGAGGGTCTGGCTAAGGGAGGAGCAGCTGTATAGGCAGAGGATCACCCTCTTCCAACTGACTGAAGCTGAGATCCTGCAAAGGTACCGACTCCACCCCAGAACCATCCTGGACTTGATCAGGGACCTCCACCCATATCTGGAACACCCAACCCCAAGAGCACACGCCATCCCACCCCATGTGCAGGTGCTGTGCTGCCTACACCTTCTTGCCTCTGGGAGCAACCAGCACGTGATAGCCACAGTAGGTGGGGTGTCCCAGAGCTGCCTGTCACGTTTTTTCAGAAAATTTCTTGACGCCATGTTGCAGAGGATGGAACACTACATTGAGTTCCCTGACACACCTGCAGAACTAGCAAGGACGAAAACCGATTTCTATCAACTTGCACAGTTCCCGCACATCATAGGCTGTATCGGTGGGACGCACAGCCCACTATGCCCACCTGCAGCAACTGAACACATATACAGAAACCGGAAGTCCACACATTCTATCAATGTGCAGGTGATCTGCAACGCTGGCAACATAATTACGGACATTGTAGCCAAATATCCAGGGAGTACCCATGACTCCTACATATTCACGAAAAGTGGGATATACAGACGCCTTGTGGCTGGTGATTTTGGTGATGGATGCCTGCTAGGTGAGTATGTGTGAGACACCCTGATAGTCCATGCAGAAGGAGCAATCATGAGAATGTGACTAATCAAAATATCATTTTCCAACCAGGTGACAGTGCATATGCCCTGCGGTCATTTGTGCTCACCCCCTACCTGAACCCATCCACCAGGAGCGAAATGCGTTATAACGTGGCACACAGAACAACATGTTGCGTGGTGGAACGCACTTTTGGAATGCTGAAAAGTAGATTTAGGTGCCTCCATAAGAGTGGAGGTGCACGGCAATACACGCCAATTATATGTTGCAAGATTATTGCGCCATGCGCCATGCTGCACAATCTTGTCACCAAGGAGGGCACAGAGATTGAACTAACATATCATGAGGACATAGATGACGGGACAGTACAAGCCGATCACACTGCAGCAGGAGCAGCACCAGCAACAGATGGTAGACTGCGACGCGCAGAAATCACCAACAGATACTTTTAATAGAGTGATGACACACAGGCATGTTCATGTCTTGGAACACTCACTTTAATATGCACTACTGCACTATTCAAGTCCACATAAATCAAATTAAATGCACTTTGCACACTGGGTGGCCAAAGTTCACTTCACTGTGACCTGTCCTGTGTTCATTATGTCTCTCAATGTTTGCGCTTACGCATGATGTTGTGGGAGCCTCGGGGCTGGGGGTCAACCTGCGCAGTGGTGCCGGTGTCATCTGCATAGAGTCTGCTGCTCCGACCAATGTCCTGTACAGGCGTGCTGGAACCACTCCTGCTTGTGGACTCCTCTGTGTCCCCAACACACGTGTTACCACCAGTAGCTGTCTGCTGTGTCAGCAGTACCTCCATGGCAGAGGTCACCCTCCCCATCCCCCTGGACAAGTCACTGCAGCAGTGTACAATGTCAGTCTGCATGTTCACAGACCGGCGGCACAGCAGTGTGGTTGAAGTTGCCAGACGGTTAATAGACTGATTCAGCTGTCTGACCTCGCGCCTATACCTGCGCCTTTCTTGGTGGTCACTCTCCAGCCTGTCACAGAGGGAACCCATTCGCACACCCATGTCCCTCACCCCCTCTGCCATGGACTCCATTCCTTTTCCCATGGACTCCATTCCCTTTGCCATGGCACTTATCCCCCGATCGATGTCTGACATCCTGCTGTTCAGGATGCGCACCTGTCTGTGCACTGCCACGATCCCCTTGGCCTGCATGCGCTGGACCTTAACCATAGTGGCTTCTAGCCCAGCAAATACCCCCTGCACATTCTGCCCCTCATCCTGCTCACGTGCCCTACGGCCACGGTCACTTGGACGGCCAGACCCCATTGACCCCTGTTGCCCTGCGTAGCCAGCCAGTGGTGGTGTGCTAGGTCTGGGAGCCTCCACCACTTCCTCATCAGAGCTTTCCAGGATCCTTAATGGTGGTACATCCTGCCTCCTTGGCCTCACATGCACAGGGGACCCTGAGCTTGGTGTTGTGCCATCTGCAGGTGCTGCCGGAGTCTGTGTCTCGAACAGTAGGGGCGACAGTGGCTGTGCAGTGGTGTCTTGCTCCATTGCTGTGGGTGCGTGCGTTGTGGTTGTGTCCTCAGGGACAGTGCTAGGTCCTGCTGTGTCTTTGGGCGTCTCCCTCGCAGCCGTTGTTGGTGCACTTGACTCCCCTCCCTGCACTGCTCTGCGCGATGACTCTCCTGTGGGCAGACATGGACAATGATCAGCTGTGTGTATTCATCACACAAATTACTAACACACATTTTCATATGCCTCAACTGGTTGTGTATGGGGAGTGTGGCATGGCATGCAGTGTTCGGTGTTGGCTGCTTTGATGTATGTACCTATGACTACGGCTACCATGAGGTATTGCTGGTGACTACTGTCATGTGTGCTGGATTGTGAGTGAGTCACCCACATTGGGGAAGGGGCCAGGAAATGGGTGGGGTACATGTCCCTGCATCTTACCTTTCTTTCTTGCAGCTCTGGCTGAGCTATCAGCATCCCCAATCCCGTGTATGCTCTCAGGCTCCATGGTGGATTCCACAAGCTGCTCCAGTTCAGTGAGGCTTGGAGCACGGCTCTTCCCCCCCACCTGTGGCTGCTGATTCCTTCCTCTGGGGTGGCAAGCTTCTTTTTGGTGGTGATCCTCAGATCATACCACCTTTTCTTCATGTCATCGATTACGCGATGTGTCACTCCTAGGGCATTGACTTTGCTCTGGAATGCCAGCCAGGTGTTCCTCTTTACAGACTCTGCTACTTGCAGAGACTGTCTCCCAAACAGCTGACTGTAATGCTGCACAACCTCCTCCACCAGCACCTGGAGCTCAGTTGTGCTGAATTTCACCTTCCTCTTTCTGTCACCTCCATCCTTTTGTGCCTCCTGGGACTTCATGGTGTTGCTATGCTGGGCTCAGTGCAGCCTGCTCCTCTGTATCCCCTTCAGCTCTCTCTGCAGTTCTGTTGCTCTGCACCTGCATGGGTGTGGCCTCCTCCAGGTACTGGGGTGTGGTACTTGCATCTGATTGGTTGATTTCTCAGATGCTTTGTTGTGGGGTGTGGTGGGTGTCCCTGATTGGTTCACATGTCATGTATTCGAATTTTCGAGATCGGATTTCACCGAATCGGTAAATACCGATTCGGTAAATACCGAATCGGTAAATACCGATTCGGTAATCTCTGAGTCGGTGTCTCCCATTCATTCCTATGGGACTGGAGGCCCATAGGGTTGAATGGGTGTTACCGAATCGGAGATTACCGAATCGGTGATTACCGATTCGGTAATCTCCGAGTCGGTGTCTCCCATTCATTCCTATGGGACTGGAGGCCCATAGGGTTGAATGGGTGTTACCGAATCGGAGATTACCGAATCGGTGATTACCGATTCGGTATTTACCGAGTGTGGATACTGAATGTTTCCGAATCGGTATTTTTTACCGATTATTTTCCTACATCTGGTTTTCCGGTTCGTAAATACCGATTCGGTATGATTCGGTATTTACGAACCGGGAAAAATTATTTACCTACATCGGGCCCTTAATGAGGTGCTCTCTGTCAGACGTAAATGAGCTAACTGAGACTCCTAGTGAATAATAGTAGTGAAAAAACAGACCAAATACCCTTGGAGAGAGCGATTACCAAACTGCCAAGAATCACTCAAGACCAAAAGATGACAACACCTTAATGTCACAACTCAACCGTGTGGGGTAACATGCAGGAAAAATTAAAAGCAATGAAGTTCTACCCGGGTCTTTTCATTTGTCGTTTTATCTACCCTCGTATGTCTATGCCAATGCTGATGCCATCTTGCTCGTAATTGCTGTGTTGCTTGCCGCTCTCTCTGTCACGAAGGCTCATTCGTTTTCGTTATGTTTGAAACAGGTTATGTCTCTTTGCATCAATTTCCACATGTGCGATTCTCCTTATGATCTGGAAAACGGAAAATGAGATTCTAGACTGTGTTACAATGCTTGTAATGTTATTGGTTTAGTCCTCCACTTGCTAACTTTGTATAATGACAACTTATGTTTTCATTGTGAGCGGTTTACAGTGTGATTGTATGCTTGCACGAACCAATCTGATGCTAATAAAGAGATTTAAAAAAAAAAAAAAAAAAAAGCAATGAAGTTTTACCCGTGAATGTGCAGTAAACGAACTGCCTAGGTGTATGTCTTATGGAGCTGAAACCGAGTGTTGCATCCTAAATATAAGGTAATGCGTAATCAAACACGTGTATGGAATACGAGTGTTCTAGACACCAGCTCTTGTACGAAAATAAACAATCCTCACCATGTCGTCTTCAGATTACCCAGCCGATGCCGAAGTGATCCCCGAGCGTGTAAAACACCCGTATAAGTTAATTGAAACTTGCGAGTTGTGGTGCGGTGTTGCAGAGAATTTAGAGGCAACTACTCCCGTTTTTTAAAATTCTACGGCTATTGTGTTTTTATTGGTTCCATTAAGACTAGAACCTTATTTTAATAACTTACTTCATCAGGCAGACTTTGGGGGTGACCTCCTTCCTCCCACACGATCCTCCCACATACGCTCAGCTCCATTGCCACTCTCCTGAGTGCGGGCCCGTCCGTGCGAGCGGACCCTCCATCCCTGGAGTTAGCAGTAGAGCTTTCCAACCTAGCGGGGCATAAAAACTGATGACGGCGCGCTAAGGATGCGCCCAGCGCCGGCCACGCTGCCCTTTCCACAGGAAATCTCAGAGGTACAGCGGGTGGATCTACCACAAGGTATACCGGTGCTGAACTACGTAATATAGGGGCTCAGGGTATAGGTACGGGGAGTATTAGATTTGAGGTAACAGCTCCTCCGATTACAGACTTTGAGAGTAAAGACCTGCTGTCATGCGGGCTTTTGAATGTAAGATCTTTGCCTAAACATGGTGAGGAAATTCAGTTGCTACTGGAGCATCATGGCTTGGAGGTTCTATTTCTGATGGAAACTTGGACTTGCCCGGACTGTGATGTTGACTCGGTGTGGCTTGTCCACCCGGTTATAAATTCTGTCACAAACCTAGACTGAGTGGGAGAGGGGGGGTATTGGGGTTATCTATAAGGACTCCTGGGATTTGGTCACCATCGATATCGAGGAGATTGAAGGAATAGAACTTTTAGGCTTTGCCATTAAAAATGTCCATGCGTATGTGTTAACAGGGATTATCTGTTATAGGCCCCCTGGGGTCTTTACGGGTCTTCAACAGCAGCTATTATTGGAGACCTTTACGAACCTGGTTGCTGTACATCAGAGAGTGGTTATATTAGGAGATTTTAACCTTTGGATGAATGGTTCCCTTAATTCAGGGTATCTTAATGTTCTCCAGTCGTGCGAGGGCCTTGGCCTTTTTCAGCGAGTGACAGAAGCAACCCATAAGGGAGGCCATACACTTGATCTGATTTTCTCTGAACAGCCTCTTCTTACTATCACGGAACACTTACCTTTGGTTTGGTCGGACTATTTTTAAATTAAATTTGTAGTGGATATGGTCAAAAAGAACCCTCGAACAAGTGGGGTAAGAAAGAATTATGTTGGTCGTGACTGGAAGGGGCTCTTACGCAAGCGAGGCTCAGTCCCGCTTTTGCGGTAGATAACTGTTTTTCAGTTACCAAGCCAGTAGGCGAAAACTATACTTCTCTCTGCGCAAAGATCACAGCAGACCTGGATATTGTGGCGCCGCTGAAAAAGCATAGAACCAGAGGTAGTCCCTCGGCGCCATGGTTTAATGACAACTTAAAAACTATGAAATTGGAATGTAAGCAGGCAGAGAAAAAATGGAGAAGGGGCTACTCTGATTTGGATAAACAAATATGGAAATCCAAGATTGTGGGTTATAAAAAGGAGATAATCAGAGTTAAGGCAGAATATTTTTCAAATGTGATCCTTAATGCCCCCAATGCTTCCAAAAGTATTTTTAATATTTTAAAGAAACTTACCAACCCGGAATGTACAAAAAAGCAGATACCTCCCTCCCAGGAATTGTGTAATAGTTTAGCTAATTTTTTTCATCTCAAGATCAAAGCTATTATTGACGAGTTAGGGGAGGAGAATGAGCATGTGGTGCTTGGAACCTCTGACTTTGTGGGTAGTGGCGATAAGGAGAAAGAGGTAAAGGACGTTCCTATTGACCACCTAGACACTAAAAGTGATAATGTTTTAACTGGGTTTGTTCCTCTGACCTTGGAAGAATTTTGTAAAGTAGCACAGGGCATTTCATAAAATTTGGAAGACCTTTGAGACAGAGCTGTTTCCTACGCTTAGGTTAATCTGTAATCAGTCCCTTAATAGCGGTGTAGTGCCGTTGCAGTGGAAACAAGCTTTGGTAACTCCCTTGCTTAAAAAGGCCTCTTTGGATCCAGAATGTCCCAAAAACTATAGGCCGATTTCACTTCTGCCCTTTCCGGACAAAATTACGGAGAAAGTGGTCAGTAGGACCCTCTCCAATTACTTGGAGCAGCACAAATTGTTCGAGGAGGTTCAGTTCGGCTTTTGGCCTGCTCATGGTACAGAGTCGGCCCTAGTGACCGTGATGGATGAACTTCGGTCGCGAGCAGACAGGAATCAGGCAGCGGTTCTTATCCTGCTTGACCTGTCTGCCGCGTTCGACACGGTCAACCATGGAACTCTGTTGAGCAGGCTGGAGAAGGTGGGGGTGAAGGGTTGTGCCTTGCAATGGTTCCACTCTTTTCTTACGGGTCGAACGCAGGCGGTGTCCCTTCCTCCCTATCAGTCAGAACTGATTAACATCACACATGGGATACCTATGGGCTCGGCTATCAGCACGATACTCTTTAACATATATATGAAACCTTTGCTTGCGTTTGTTAAAGAGCTTAGTATTAACATCACAAATTACGCCGACGACACACAGCTTATCTTCTCACTGGAGGGTGAACAATCTACCTCTATTGAGTAGTTTCATTGCTACTTGCTCAGTGGCTGAAGGAGAACTCATTGCAATTCAATGCCGGTAAGATGGAGGTTCTCTTTTGCTCTGCGGACAAGATTCCCTCAGTGCTGCCTAGTAACTTCTGGCCTAGTGATATGTCAATTGCAGTGAGACCAGTGGAGAAGGTTCGTAAATTGGGCATTATGTTTAATAACAAGTTGACCATGGAGGCTCAAGTCACCAGAACGGTGGGAAGCTGCCTTGTGATCATTAGGTCACTACGTAAAATTATCCCTCTACTACCTCCTCAAGCACGGGCACTAGTTGTACAGAGTACCGTTTTGAGCAGACTGGACTATTGTAATGCCCTTTTGCTTGAATCTCCCAAGTCCCTATTAGACAGACTTCTTAGAATTCAGTCTACCGCAGCTAAACTTGCTTTGGGCTGACCAAGACGGTCTTCGTCCTCCAGGGCCCTGGTAGAATTACATTGGCTCCCGGTGGGACAGAGAATTCAGTTCAAGTCCCTCTGCCTAGTGTTTAAAGCCCTGCACGGGATGGGCCCGGTCGTGTTGCAGAGGAAATTTGAGTGGTATGTTCCAGCTAGAAACTTTCGTTCCGCCTCAGCCAGATTAGTTAAGGTAGCTAGGTTTAGGAAAGTCAGAGCCGGCGGAAGAGCCTTTACGGTTGCTGCGGCCCGGCTTTGGAACGGACTTCCTTTGGAATTAAGTCAGATCAGTAATCTCCTTCCTTTTAGAAAAAGGTTAAAAACCCTGCTGTTTCCGAAAGCTTAGGTCAAAAACTTCTTGTTGTTGACCTTGTTTCTTACTCGGTTGCAGAAGTTCTTCCCTTTGTTTTAAAGCAATCTTCTGCTCAGCCTTCGTCAGTATCTCAGGTGGATACTCTCTTGCCTTGTATCTCATCATCTGATCTTGAATTTGATGAGTGCAAGTCATAGCATCCAATGTAATCCTCTTAATTCTCATAAATTGAGAGACCGGAAGGTGCTGTTTTAGTGAAACAGGATGGGCGCTGGTGAAATGCAAGGCATTGTTCACATCTGTGGGCTTCCTGTTGACTGACGTTGCCAGACCATTAGGTGTTTTAATTTTTTCTATATCTAGAAAATTGATTTTTTCGCTTTGGATATCATGTGTGAATTGAATCTTTGGGTTAAGGCCATTCAATTTAACAATACAATCTTCCAGCATTGCTTGAGGACCTTTCCAAATGACTAATATGTCATCTATGTAGCGTAAAAACACTGCTGTGTGTTGTTGCCATTGTGGGTTAGTCAGGATGTGGTTGTGCTCAAAGTAATGTGTAACAAAGAGAGAGGTAGGGAGAGTATGCTGACACTCTTGTTCCCCGGTCAATAGTCAACAATCAAAAAAAGAGTGTCTATGGAGGCTGAGCCGCCCTTGGGAGCACAACAAACAACCACACTGGGATGTTGAAGAAGGCCCTCACTCACCACCTGGTGATGACATGCTTCATCATCGGGCCCCACCAAAGAGACCGAGTGTCTCTTTGGTGTGCTGCAACGCCAGATTTACTGCGGAGCGGGATGGTGAGTAAAGGGCGTGTTGAGTGCAAATGTGACTAGTGAGTGGTGGGTGTATTAAAATGGTCTGTAGTGTATCTGAGGTAATATTTTATTAAATGATCACTAAAGACACAAGACGTTAAAATATGTGAGGAAACAGTCCACTTTAATTGAGTGGTGGATTCCTAAAGGGTGGTCGACATGTTTCTTGCCATTGAAACGGTGTTATTTACCCGGCAATTCATCAGGACTGTATGTATGTATGTATGTATGTATATGTATGTATAGGCATTTATATAGCGCACTACTTACCCGTAGGGTCCCAAGGCGCTTCGACCGCTGCGAAACCCTTCCTGGCTTCCCTGAGAGATGGTCCCTTAATGGGTATCTCCAGGGTGAGACCAGGCATCCCCGGCGGTCTGGTGGGGCCGTTAGTGAAGATGAGGCAAGCTAATGCCCAGAGTTGCCGAGTGTGAACGCTGATCAGAGTGGGCACCGAGGCGAGAGAATTATCGAGTCCGCTGACCCTGGTCCAGAAACCTGCCGCGCCGGGAATCGAACCCTGGTCCCGGGCCGTCCTCTGCTCTCAGGTCTGCCACCTCTAACCAGTGAGCCACACTACTTGACTGTGTGTTATAAACCCTGGCGGTATGGACACTCTAAGGCCCACCCTAACCTAGGGACGTGAATGTGAAAATTAAATTAAAAGTGCAAAAAAATTAGGAATGATTGAACTATTCCTAATTACTCCTGGTTTAGGAGGCTTCTACTTTTCGTTTCTGCACCTGAAAAATCAAAGGACAGAGACATACAGGTAGGACAAAACAAACACTTAGAGTTTCTGCTGGTTGTTACTGGTTGTCATAGTGAATATTGTGCTCCAAAGGTGAATATCATTCTAGCTGTGGTAGAATAGCGCTATGGTTAACACCACCTATTAGCCCTGGGTTCAGAAGAGCTATGAGAGGTGCGGTGTCCTATTCGTGGTACAAGCTAGAAGTGACTAAGGAAATCAAAAGGTGAAAATCTTCAGAAGAAGACCATCAACTCAGCGATCAATACAAAACTAATAAAAAGATCGCAAACCAAGTTAAAATGTCTCACTTTGTAGGTGTTAAGATTAAACACCATGGGTCTCAGGAGGGGGGTGGGAGCGTATTCGGCACACCCTATCGAATGGCAAAACAAAGGAAAAGAGGCATCAGTACATTGTGACCCACTTAGGCGGAGTAAGATCGGTACTTAGCTTAGTGCTGCCAGCAGGTTCCAACTTACGACCTTGACGCTCAGCACCCGCAATCTACCTACGTCACCCTCGAACCGGACCCCGACGATAATGGAACGGGCTTGGTTCGGTGTTTAAAAGCAGAGTAGCGAGGCGCTGATTGCTTCCGGGTGGGCGGGGACTCGTGACAGTCTGACTCGCGCTACCAATCGGAGCGCTCACAGGGCAGTGACAAACAGTCACGAGGGATGACGGTTGCTAAAAGTAAGCCATGAAGGTATTTGTGTATGAAGGGGCTCCGGGAAAGCCCATGGAAGTTCCGGTCTTCTGTAAATAAAATTGATCCTGCCAAATAAAATAACTATGATACAGAGAGAAGTGTAACAGTTCAAGTAGAAAAAATGCTATTTCTGAAGTTAAAGGAGAGGCCAGCAGCCTCCATTCAACTGCCTCAAGCCCTTCATTGTGGGCTCTTGATGTATACAAGGCTGCTACATCTATAGTACACAAAAGGATGTCAACATCAAATACTTGCCGAACCGCTTCCAATTTCAATAAGCAATCTGTCGTATCTTTGATATACGTTGTCCAAGTTTGAACTAGAGGTTGTAAATAATAATCCAAATAGTATCCAACTGCTTCATGAATAGAATTGCATCCAGCTACAATTGGTCGAAAAGGTGGTTTTAAACTGTCCTTATGCATTTTCGGAAGCATATAAATATGCGGAATCCTTGGTGTTTGATTAATCAAAGATTTCGCAGTGTTCTGGTCAATGGTTCCATCATTTACAGCTTTTGTGACAATACTGGTCGGCAAAGTGACTAGCTCATTAGTAGGGTCCTGGTCCAGTAAAATGTAAGTTTCTTGATTCTGGACATGTTGGTCTACATTCATATTGTAGAAATCTCTGTTAAGAACGACCAGGGCTCCCCCCTTGTCAGCGGGTTGAAAGATGATTGACGTATCTTGTCTGAGAGAATTCAAGATTTGGAGTTCCGTGGGGGTCATGTTTGAGCGCGTGGTCTTCTTGTACCTAATTCCTCTGAAGTCCTTCTTCACCAGATGTTCAAAAGTATCAAGAGATTTATGTGTGATGGGCGACATAAATTTGCTCTTGGGGCGAAATAGTCTGGATTCTTGATGCTGCTCGTAGGTAATGTAGAAAAGAACCATTTTAGGCGCATCTTGCGCATAAACTTGAATAAGGCGACTTCCGTTTCCAAATCATTAGATGAAAATGTAGGGAAAAAAGAAATTCCCTTCTTTAAAACCTTTAATTCATATTTATTAAAAGATCTCTTGGAGATGTTCATAACCAAGGACTCTACTTCTTTAGATTCCTCTGTGGTCTGCCGGACTCTGGTGCTTTTTTTGGTTTTTCCCCTTCGGGTGCGGTTTCTTGGACTGTTAGAATTTTGTCTGGTGGTGCTTTTGACGCCTGGCCTTCCGCTAAAAAAGACGGCTGTAAATTGGATATAGAGGCATTTTCTTGTGAGGAAGCACTTGTCTGTAATTGTACTGGAACCAGTTTTGGACGTTGTGATGTCAGATCTTGATCCGCGACTAGGCTTTCTTCAGAAGAGTTTGCATTAGGTTTTTTTTAAAAACGCTTCTGTGCATAGGTCTCAGCCCAAGAGTATACTTCGTCTAATTTATAGTCGATAGTATCCCTGCGAAACTTGCGAATTTTTAGCTCATGCACTTCTTTCGCGTGTTTGTCCAAATTCTTGTTAATGTCTTCTAGTACTTTATTCAAGTCCTCCAAGTCAATTTTTTGAGAAATGTCATCCTTTAATTTATTGATTTATTGTCAAGGGACAATTCTGTAAGTATCAGTGAAATCTCTTCAATAATTAAGAGAATCAGGTCGAGGGAACATTTGTTCCATATTGCGTACCAGCGAGACATGAACGCCTTATTAAATTTAAATAACATGGGTTTTAAAGCAATACGCAATCCCCTCAAAATCCTCTTCACTTTGTGGTATTCTATTAAGGTAGTCGCATGGAGGCGCTGGTTTATCTCCTTTTTCAATAAGTATTCTAACTGCCGTAGTTACAATTTAAGTTGTGCCCTGGGGGGTTGCTACGGCAGTTAGAATACTTATTGAAAAAGGAGATAAACCAGCACCTCCATGCGACAACCTTAATAGAATACCTCAAAGTGAAGAGGATTCCGAGGGGATTGCGTATTGCTTTAAAACCCATGTTATTTAAATTTAATAAGGCGTTCATGTCTCGCTGGTAAAGATCATATTGTTTAGGTTGTATCTAGGCTTGGGGTACAATTTTTCTTCATATTTATGTATGTACACTGGATACTGATTGGCGTCACTTGAGGACATCCATCATGGTATAGTAGGCACGCGTGTCCAGCTTCCTGGTAGCGCGCACATTTCACCGTTAGGTCGCAGTATCTTATTCTCAGGTACTATGAGTTGGTTAGAAACCCCCTCGCAAGCATTAGATTCATAGTACACTGTTTTGTATGATGTTAGACGTACCATAGTCTGCAATGTTGGTATGTCATTTTGAGCCTCACTGCACATTCCGATTTAAATCGAAGAGACTGTTTTAGAACTCCTCCTACAGCACTCAATGTGTTAGGAGGTCTTTGTCCATTCACGTTGGGATTGATAACGTTTTTTTCAATGTCATGTCTCTCTCAACATTTTGCCTCGGTAATCCTTTTTTTGTCAAAAGTATTTTTTATTGACAGTTTAATAAAAAACAGTAGAAATAAACATGCGACAATCCCGCACTTCATCCCACACAAGGGGTAGCCAGAGTAATTGCCTGCAGACGACCTGGGAGGCTGGGGAAGGGACCCCGTGATCAAGCTTCTTACCCAGAGCGTAGTGTCCTAGGATGTGCCGGTCAACCAGCATGTGAGCCATCATTCGGTATGCAATGGAGGAAGAGGCCAGCTAAGAGTCTCGGTTGTACAGAGTCATAACAATGCGTTCAAACGGCTCATCCTCCCGGAAAGTTGATCACAAATAGTTCGCAATAGTGCTAATAGCCTCTTCCGCAGGCATGTGGCCTGGCATGCATTACTATAATTGAGCATTAAGAGAAATGTCATATCGAACAAAGAAAACGAGCAGAAAAAAAACCCTCCCCCTCCCCACTCCCCAACCCCCCTCCCCAGTGGTGGTAGCACTAAGCACAGGGCAGGGAACCTGATGTGTAGCGGCAGGGATTCAGAGTTGAAACAAGTGGAGAGCTTGAACGCTAGGTGGACAGACCGCGGATGGCAAGCCCTTGGAGAGGAATGTGACCAGCGGGCCACAGCGAAACTCATAATTCTTAAAATCATCTAGAAAGATATCCGCCATCCTTTCCATACTGAGCAACTTCCAAAGCCTCGAGTGCCAAAGAGAGGTGGCCGGAGCCTCCTTTTTCTTCCACGCTGCAGCCAAGGTAATTTTGGCCGCACCAATGCTGAGCCACATGATCCTCTTGTCCGCCCTAGTCTGGTGTTCGAGATCATGATCACGGAGACCCAACAGAGTGGAAGCCATCGAGGTAGGAATGGGGTATCCCAACATTTCCTTAATTTGGGCTAAAATTTCCTCCCAGAACGGCCGGATAATGGGGCAGTCCCACCAAATGTGCTGGAAGTCCCCTAAGAGTCAACATCCTCTCCAACATCTATCGGAGGTGCCCGGGAAAATCAGTTTCAGCTTGGCGGGGTGTAGGTGCCAGTCCAAACATGGTCTTCATATGTGCCTCCCTAAGTTCCACTGAATGATTAAACTTGGCAATATCGGACCAAAGGTGAGTCCACTCGGCGTCTGAAATGCCTTGTTGGAGGATCCCTTCCCACATATTCATATACCGGGGCCTAGGGGAAACTGCAGTGGTAAGGAGGAGCCCATAGATGAAAGTGATAGCCCCTTTCATGGACGAAGTCCTGATCAAGAAGGCCTCGAACTTCGTGAGAGGTCGAGTTGCCACCTCCCTCACCTGGGGGGAGAGCGCCCAATGTAGCAGTTGTGCATGATGATATCGATCACTCTCCAGCACCCCGTAACCCCTCCTACAGTTTTCAAAGGTGAGCGGATCAGAATTGTGAAATAGGTGTGTGAGCACTAGGCAGCCTCCTTCCTTCCAAGCCCTGAAGGGGCCCTCGAGTGACGCCGGGGGGAAAGCGGGGTTGAAGTGTATGGGCGTGAAGGGGGAGGGGAAGGTGGTCCACCTGTCATCTTTAGAGACAGTGTCCCAAACCTTCAGGGTGGTGCTAGTAGGGGACTAACATATACATTCCTGGGTCTATCGCACTTGGGCCGCCACGCCAAGTCCCAAATCATTCTCCCAGCCACGCTCCTATCCATATGTAGCCAGTGTTTTTCTGATTCTTGTTGTGACCACTCAACCAGTATACGGAGTTGTGCAGCTTTATAATACAGATGAATGTCAGGCAGCCCCACGCCTCCCTCTTTCCTTGGTTTGCGAAGGACGGCGAAGGAGAAGCATGCACGGCCTCCCTGCCAGACGAAGCGCAGCATCATGGACTTCACTCGCCTGAAGAATTCTCCGTCAAGTTCTATAGGAAGGGCCTGGAACAGGTAGAGGAGCTTGGGGAGGAGGGTCATTTTAATTGCGTGGATCCTCCCTAGCCAGGAAATGAACATGGGTTTCCATCGGGCCAGGTAGGACTGGATCCTAGATGTAAATGTAAATGTAAATGTGCTGGACTTGTAAAGCGCACAGCTGCCCGTAAGCGTCCCGGCGCTTGCTTAGGGAACCCGTCCTGGTATTCCCCTATGAGAAACCCCAGCAGGGTGTCCACAAGGTGAAAGCCAGGCATCCCACCGCGAGGGGCCGTAGTGGAGATTAAGCAAGCTATTGCCCAGAGTCGCAGAGTGTGACCCCGTGAGTTGAGTAGGCACCAGAGCGAGAATTGTCGAGTCCGTGGAATTTTGAGCCCGAGACCCGCCGAGGCGGGGAATCGAACCCTGGTCCACAGTCGATCTCAGCTTCCGGGTCTGCCGCCTCTAACCACTGAGCCACGCTTCTCACTCCTCTAGCAAGGAGTGGAGGGAAGATAGCGGAATACAGTTTCCCCAGCGTGGGGGTCAGGTGGATCCCCAGGTATAATAGAGGAATCTGTCCACGGTAAAGTAGTTAGAGACTTAAGATGGGGAAGTTCCAACTGGGGGATCGTGAGGTTGAGGACATAAGATTTGTCGTAGTTAATTTTGAACCCCGCCACCGCCTCATAGCGCTCCAGCGTGGCATGCACATAGGGAAGAGAGTGGGCCGGATTAGAAAGGGAGAGGAGTACATCGTTCCGCAAAGAGAGTAATCTTGTGGGACTTCCCAGTGAAAGACAGTCCACGGATGTCGGGGTTAGCTCTCACCACTATTGCCAGTGGTTCAATGCTAAGGGCAAAAAGCAGCGGCGACAGAGGACATCCCTGCCGTGTGCCCCGGGAGTGCTCAAAAAAGGGAGATAACTGACCATTCACTGCTACCCGGCATCGGGGGGAGAGATAATTTGCCCGAATCATTGTTAAAAATTTGGATGAGAAGCCAAAGGCGGCCAGCGTGCGGAACAGGAAACCCCAGTCCACCCTGTCGAACGCCTTCATGGCATCCAGCCCCACCAGAACCGCTGGAATTTTAAACTTATGGGCTTTCTCAATTAGGTGCATCACCCGCATTGTGTTATCATGGGTCTGACGCCCTTTGATGAACCCTGACTGATCCGGATCTATGAGGGCCGGCATCAGGTCATTGAGCCGTTGGGCGATGATGGAGGAGTAGAGCTTCGCATCTAAATTCAGGAGGGCAATCGGCCGATAGGAAGCGCATTTACTAGGGTCTTTGCCGGGTTTGGGAATGATGGAGATTAGGGCCTCTGCCATTGTGCGGGAAGTCTCGCCCTCTTCCGCCATGCAGTTAAACAGCTGGACTAGGTATGGGCAAAGTTCAGAAGGAAAAGTTTTATAGAAGATGGCCGTATACCCATCTGCCCCCGGAGCCTTATGGGGTTTTAGAGATTTAATGGCAGCCAGCACGTCTTCCTTGGAGAAGGGGGCAGAGAGTGCCTCATTCCATTCCGCTGAGACCTGGGGCAGTTTTAGTCCTTGTAGGTATTCGGCTTGAGCGGTGGCGTCTAGGTGATCCCCTGTATAAAGGGCCTTGTAGAAAGCCCCAAATAGTTCTGCCTTCGCCTCGTCTTGATGTGTCACCCTACCCTGTGCATCTTGAATTCCCCCTACATACTCCCACTCCCTTTTGTCCCGCAGCTGCCTAGCGAGGTGTCTCCCCACCTTGTTGCCCTGGGAGTAAGAGAGGCGTCGCAGTTTTAGCAGGGTATATTCGGGTCTATTATTATAGTGGGCTCGGAGTTTACCTCTGACGGCCGCCAGCTGCCTTAGTCCTTATCTGGAGGGGTTCACCTTATGCGCCTTTTCTAGCGAGGAGAGTTCCTCCTCTAATTGCTCTCGCTCCCACCCGCGCTGCCGGTTAAGAGCAGCGTTCAGTGCTATGCAATGCCCACGAATGCACGCCTTGAAGGCATCCCATGTGGTGAAGACTGAGGTGTTCCCTGGATCATTGAGTGCGAAAAACTCAGTGATAAGGCCTCGCAGTTTAGTACAAGAGGGTTTGTCCCGAACCAGGGAAGCTGGGAAGTACCACCTGGAACTATCTTTACTCTTCACACCCCACTAGAGACTCACTGCGAGTAGGCTATGATCAGAAACAGATAGTGGGAAGATCTTGGCCTCCCGGAGTTCCCCTTGGAGGGACTGGCTCAGGAAGAAGTGGTCAATTCGGGAATAGGAGCGGTGGACGTGGGAGAAGAAGGTGAAATCTCTGGACTGGGGGTATAGGTAGCGCCAAGCATCAAAAAGGCCCAAGTCAGAAATCTGTTGTTGCATGTCGGGGGAGAACGTGCCCATGTCTGACCTCTGTGAGTGTGTGCTATCTAGGTCTTTCTGCCACACGAGCAGCGGCCCCTCCACAAAATCAACAGCGGTCCCCAGCAGGGTATGCAGAAAGGCATTTTGCCCAGTGTTAGGTGCGTACAGTACAAGAAATGGGCAGAGTCTACCCCGCAAGAGGCCCTTAACCATGATCCAACGACCCTCCCTATCACTTTGTACCCCTAGGGGTTGGAATGGGGTTGGAATTGTAGGGTCGAGCAGAACATAAGGGCCACCCCCCTGTGTTTCGTGGTGGCGGAGGATCTATAGATTAGTGGGAACATTTTGTGCTTAAGGCGGGAATCCTCCGTTTTAGCCAGATGAGTCTCCTGTAGGCCCACTACATCTAGATGATGATCAATTATATACTTCCAGACCTTTTGGCGCTTCTGGGGAGAATTCAGCCCCTTAACATTCCATGTTCCTAGGGTTAGAGGTTGCATTGGAAGTTCTTACGATACAGCTCCGCAAAAGCCATCTGCCCCAGCCCACCATGGTGAGCGGCCGAGGTAACGTGTCCCCCATCCCCAGCTCCCCGCCAGGACCCGAGTGTAGCATGCAACCACCCGCTCATGGCAGGACCAACCCGCTTCGCAGGACCTCCCTGCCCTGGACACCCCACCTCCCCGCCGCCGACCCACCCCGCTCTTAAGTACCCCTGAATCCGCTCTACGAGCCTGCCCCCGCCACCACCACTACCCCCCCTAACCCACCCCTCCCACCCCCCCAACAACCCTAGTAGAAAAGCACAGTACCAAGAACAAAGAAACCACCCCTGCAACCCCCCCTCAAACCCCCCACACAACCCAGGAAGAGAAAAGTCAGTACGAGGGAGGGCCCACAGTTCCGCACCCACCCCTGATGCTGGGTACTGTCCATTCTCGGGAGTGCGGAGAGTGGATATCACCAAACTCTCTCCCACCAGCCCCACCCGGCACCACCCTGCAACATTAATCTGGCCGGTCCGTGGAGAATCATGACCCTGGCTCGCTGTCAGTCACCTGAGGCACTGAGGAGACAGCTGCCTCTCTTTCCAGGAGGCTTGTAGAGAGGTCAGGTCTCACCATCGCGGGGGATCGGCCCACCGTCTGCCATTCGGTGGAGCTTCTGCGTCGCCGGCGTTGATGGTGGGAGTCAGCCGGTTTCGTCGCTGGGTCTGCCCTCTCCAAGCCCAGGGCCTCGAATGCTGCATCCAGGGAACGTAGCTGTAGGAACTTCCCCTTGAACTTGAAAATGATGCGAAACGGATGACCCCATGAATAAGGTATGCCCTGCTCCTTCAGATAGGAGGTGATAGGTTTGAAGCTGCGGCGCTTGACGAGTGTGGAGGCAGCGAGATCTTGATACAGGACTGGCTGGTGCCCACGGAATTGGATGGCGGCGCAGTCACGAGCTTTGCGTAGGATCTGCTCTTTGATTTGGAAGTCGTGAACGCATACTAGGATATCCGGTGGTGGGGCTTTTGCGCCCCGTGGTAAACCCACTCTGTGAACCCTGTCCAATTGGAGCTCGAAGTCGTCCCCTTCACCCAGAAGCTGCCTGAACAGCGCAGTTACATAGTCGCGGAGACTCTCCCCCTCGCCTTTCCAAGGCACGGCTCGAATGCAAATGTTATTCCGCCTTGAGCGGTTTTCTAGATCCTCAGTGTGCGCCTGTAGGTCAAGGTTCTGCTCAGTCAATCGGATAATATCTTGTTGGAGGTGATGCAGCTCGTCGGCAGCGCCCACGTCATGTTCCTCTAGTGTCGCCACTCGTTCTCCAATGGAGTCCACATCAAGCCTCATTTCGAGCATGTCTGCGGATAGCTGAGTGCGGACCGCAAGGATATCCTCCTTGATGGCCGCAAAGAGCTCCAGCATGAATGCCTTTGTTGCCGGTGCCTCAACCTCGTCTGTTTGCAGCGTCTGCGCCGCAACTTGACGGGGGCTTCCATTCCCCGGTTTCGGTAGCGCAACTTTACGGTCCTTGACCTTCTTGCCTCTGGTGGAGGCCATTTTGGGGGCACCCTAGGTCCGCAGCTCCTCCACCGACCGCCTCTGGGACGGTTTGTAGATAACGGTAAGGTTACGCGACCCCCAGCTCACTACTGGTAGGTCTCGATTTATTACAATATATTTCTTTTTCACTGTTGCAGTAGTGTCATCTTTACAGGTCCTGAAGAAAGCCTTGTTAGGCTGAAACATGTCGACCACCTGAATTTCCACAACTGATAGTAGTATTTGTTTGACACACTATCATCACTCTGCTTTTAATCTTGCCGTTATGCTGACCCCCCCTAATAAAGTCTTATCTTTGGTACCATAACAGGCATTTTTAAACATCACTTTTTTCACTTTCATACACATTTTGAGCACTGCAACTTTTCATTTCCCTTCAACCCACCAATATATCCTGTTGGCTGTCTCTCTCACTGGTGGATCAAATACTAGAACTCCTCTATACGTCCAGAGAGGTACCTAGTAGATACCAGTTTTCAACAAAAACCCATATGATGAGACTCCGCCAATGGGTGGGCTGATGGGTATCTTCTTTATCTCCTTTCATCTATTTCTTTACACAACCTGTGTTGTTCTGATCTCTCCTCACATTGACTACCCTTCTACACTACATTTGAGTGTATATTTTTCTACATCTTTCTCGAGACCCTTAGCATCCCTTGTGTGTTTGTGATAACGGTAAGGGGCCAGGAATCGCGCACTCCGCCTCAGCACCCCTGAGACACTTCTGGTCACGTCAGGGCCCTGATTCTAGGCCCTTATTAGACCGGTGAAAGGCGCATGAGTCATCCCTGCCGCTCTTGACGCGAGGAAGGCCTCAGGACTCTCTCTGTCCAAACAGCAGGGCCCGTCCGCAAGGACCCTGACTTCCGGCGGGTCCCCCCGGGGGGAGCGACCAGGCCCTTGCAGCGCTATCAGGTACTCCCCCTTGCTGTGCCCGCCGACCCCCGGGCCGAAATGGAGCGCGTCCGTGCCAGAGCCCGCCCCCAATAGACGGACCCAGCCGAGTCTCTGCGACACCACCACTCCCCAGCCGGCTCCGCAGCTGTCGCCACCACCGAGGGGGGTTGGGAGGGGGGTGGTGTGGGGGTATGGGAGGGGGGGTCCGTCTAACCCCCCGCCGGGAACCACCAAGTAGGCCGCGAGTCCCGTTCCCGGGCCACCCGGTCTCAGAGAACACTGCGCAGAGGTGGGTCGATGTCCCTCCGGGCCCAGGCTGTCACCTCAGCTTCTGACCCTGGGCCCTGGTATAGGTGTTCTGGGGCTCTTTTGCTGCTCCTCCGCTCAGCTTGGCAGCGCAGGCAGTTCCCCGTCCGGCTGGACGAAGAGTCGGGCCCCGCAGCCAAGCCGACGCCTTCCCCGTAGCTATTTGTGGGAGCCTGAGGCTGTCTGTAGGCCCCATGTGCGGCGCGGATAATGCAATGACCGCCGGCACGCGGCCCCGGCCAGCAGCTGTCGGGCGTGTTCCCCTCCGCCTCCTCACCTGCCTCAACGTTGTCAGTGCCCGGGCTGCTCAACCGCGTATATCAGCGGGAGTACCCAGGCAGGAGCAGGCCTCTGGCGCCCGGAGTGGTGTAGGCAGCACCGGCGTCTCCGGCAGCGCAGTCGGCCGCAGGTCACGCAATGAGCGTGGTCTCAACGTCGCCGCCCACGCTGTCGGCCCGGTCTGAGGGTTCGCCGCTGGAGGAGGCGGACTGCACTCAGATCGCTCCACTACAGAGGCGCCGCTGGGAACAGGAGCACACAGGGAGCTCGTGGGGTGCCGAAGAGCCCGTGGATGGACACCGGTATGGCAGAAACAAAGCTTATATTCACGGTGGCGCCAGAGGGACTGGGAAACACGTCCTACTCGGTAATCCTTTTTGACTGGGAGCGGTCCCTTTAAATGCGCACAGCACGCTGGGTGCGCACGCGAAGTTTGACACAGGCGACAGTCAGAGGCAGCTGGTAACCGGTCGGCGGTTTTCACTTTTGCGGATTAACACGGTGAGGATACCTTGAGTTTGTTATGTTGTACAGAGCGTTTTCGTTACAACTGCTATAAGTAGACATTTCAGCGTCTCATTTCAGCTTTTCTACCATTTTAGAACACGGAAAAATACGGGCCTTTTACACGCTCGGATTTTACTTCGGCATCTGCTGGGTAACCCGAAGAAGACACAGTGAGGATTGTTTATTTTCGTACGAGAGCTGGTGTCTAGAACACTCGTATTCAATACACGTGTTTGATTACGCATTACCTTATATTTAGGACGCAACACTGCTTTCAGCTCCATAAGACATACACCTAGGCAGTTTGTATACTGCACATTCACGGGTAAGAACTTCATTGCTTTTAACTTTTCCTGCATGTTACCCCACACGGTTGAGGTGTGGCACTAAGGTGTTGTCATCTTTTGGTCTTGAGTGATTCTTGGCAGTTTGGTAATCGCTCTATCCAAGGGTATTTGGTCTGTTTTTTCACTACTATTATTCACTACGAGTCTCAGTTGGCTCATTTACGTCTGACAGAGAGCACCTCATTAAGTGCTATGGACAAGTGGCAGGCTTGTTGTACAGTACATGAAGTCACCAGATTTAGGCTGTATTGTCACATTTTCACTTATATAAATCTCTCCTATAAATCTCACTTTATAGCACACTATGTTTTCCTTTTCATATCTTTAATTTTTTGAGAGTGCAAATTCTAATCTTTATATTGTGAATTATATTTTTCTATTGGAAATGACAGCATTTATGTTACAATGCAACTCATTGTGTTGTAGGTTTCCTGTGGAGAACACAACTGCATATTCTTAACCACAACGGACCTCTAATATCTATCCCCTGATGATGGGTTCAGTTTGGAACCCGAAATGCATTGGGTCCTCTTTTGCATAATCTGCTGACTGTATTACATGTTTTGGGGTTTGATATCGCACATGGAATGATCTTTTGTACATTTGAAACATGCATTGCAATTAAGTGCATAACAGTTTTCTGTTTGGAGAATGTTAATTGATTTCGCACATTGTTTATGTTAAGTAAGATGCATTACGGTATAAACTGATATGCCTGAGAGCGTTTGATTCTTTTTTTGATTACTTTGACTATTCTATTGAGACAATTTATTTGTCTAGCGCTGTGCTCCACTTAGGTTGTGGTTTTCCACAGCCCCCTCTGATTCTTTAATACATAGAGAGATTGGTGGGTCATATCTCTCCTTTAAGCAGAAGCACACATATTAAGTTAAAATTGATTAACGTTTTGGTTCACTAAAGTTTATTGTAACAAAAACAAGGTGTGCAGCAACACTTTCCACATGTGTAGTTTGTATTTTCTGTGATGGGCCACAATAGCTCTTTTGAAAATGATAACCTTTCCCCAGTTGTTATTCTACTTTGCCAATTTGACAATATACCTACCAGCGAAGTTCTTGCAAACACTAGACATACTACTAGTGGTTCAGATTTCGCAAATGAATGCTGTTGGGTGGCTCTGGCTAAATTAAAACTTCTAGTTTGAACATTATTATCTCACAGCATAGCTGCAATGGGTAACGTACTGGACAGCGGCATGTCAGCTTGAAGACATGGCTACGATCGCTGTGCAATCTTTAAGCTTATGGAAGTTAATGATCGATGGAACATTACACTGCTTGTCTTGGCAGGGAGTTTAAAAGAGGGCCTGAAAAAGAAAGATGCAATGCATATACTCCACCAACTCTAGAGGTGTAGCCTCTACAAGAGTGAATTGGATACAAAACATTATTTTGTAGTGTTGAATAACAATAATTAAATGTATGATGTGGCGAATTGCTAAACCATCCTATACAAAGGTATTGTATTAATTTCTTTAAGACCACCACAGCAGCATAAGATAGATGTGACCCTGAATTTGCTATTTATCAGTTTCACCTGTGGCTTTTCAGCTCAAGCCTAGCGTTGCATCGCATGCGCTGCTCGCTCTGCGAGGCTTGCTGTAGTAGGGTATGTTTTAGAAGGTGTGGAAGCCCCGCCCATATTTTTCATTGGCTGGCATCATCGTTCATGGTAAATGCTGGCTTCTGATTGATAATGGGGCTTCTTAGTCCCTCCTTGTTACCACCCTGTCTCCTTTTGTGACCGCCCATCAGGACTGCATTTCTTACTTGTGGCGTTACACTGTGTAAGCTCTCTTTTCTTTCATTGAGCTTGGCAATGGTTGCCGCGAAACTTGAAGGCTAAGGCACTGTATTTATATATTAGAGTTCTGCAGATCCGTTACAAGTATTTAAAATCATGGCATACCGTGCCTTTATCTCTAGCTACCACTTTAACAGATTTTAAAACGTAATTGGATTTCAAGTGAACTCTTGAGTTTCCATTGTATGTATTTTTTTCATGACCCACAAACAAATGTGTTTTGGAAATCTTTATAGTGCGCGGTGTGTACTTGTTTTAAGAATTGCGCTGTGTAGCCGGTGTTAAGGTAAAGCGAGTTATGCTCACACTCAGGTGCAGTTTCCGGTAACACCGCGGACCAGCAGCAACTGGAAGGCTCGCACTGTGCTTGCTTTGTGCCAGTGCATACATGCCATCAGTACCGCACTTCAAAGGCACTTTAGGGCACGTTCTATTGTAGACTGAAGGAAAACAGTGTTTTAGGTTTCAGCTTTGAAACGTAAACCAGAAAATCTGATATTTTACTCGGACGGTGAGGATACCGCGTCCTTCCAAAATTGTATTTCTATGTTGGACAGAATTGGACATCAAAAAGTGATAGCACACATCAGTTACCTACATTTAAGTGCGGACGGCTTGTCCCATTGTGCCCGTGAGCAGCATGCTATTTGCTGCTGCTCGGTCAGGGAAAGGGTTAGTTAAACACAAAAACTACTAAAACTAAAGAGGTCACTGATAGACCTGTTTACGTTCAGAGATTCTGCTGCTTGCTTCTTTGGCTTAAGAGCAAGAGGTACCGAAGGGGCAAGCCAGGAGTTGCAAGTAACCGCTTTGAGCCCTGGCTATTTTTTAATCAACCCTGTGTTATGAATGTTCCTCATAAAATCTTGTTCTGGTACTGAGTTTCCAGAATGCGAGTTAAAGGTAGTGGTGTGTGTGCCTTCGTGTTTGGGGCACACTTCAACACCTGTACCCAGCCTTTTACCATGTAATGGCTCTCAGCTGCTCTCCTGACAGAGAAACTTCACTCCCTACTCTCGTTGTTCACTTTATGTATTCCATTTTGGCGCTATTTGCGGCTAGTGGCATCACTGCGCTGCACAACCCAAGTACAACAGCCACAGGGGCCTACTGTGAACAGAACCTAACTCTGTACAGACCTGCCATTGCGAACGTACCCTTCTTTAAGTTATGTTACTGCTTTACAGACAATGATAAATACTATACCAAACGCAAGGATTTTTATTTAAAGTAATTCTTAAAATGTAGCGATATGGTTATTTCGATTTCATATGAATAGTGCTACCAACTAAAGACAGGGTGCTGCGTGGTAATTTTTCAAGGAGAAACATTAGACACTCTTGTGTGTCCTCCTCTGTGTTGTGCTTAGTACTAAGAATTAATGAACCAAGCACACTGCTGAGTGCGCCGTGGGATCTTCTCTAGAACCAATCTCTCCTGAACTTTTTCATGCCACCATTCCGCTTTATAGGCCATCTACTTGCAAAAGGGCCCGTGCCTGTTACTCGCCGGTTGTATAACGCAGGGGTCCTGAGATTGGTGGTGATACGCTCCTGTCCGTTCAGAGCCCTATGAATAGCTCGCAGTAAAACAAACCTTGTGTTTGTACATGGCTCTGGTGGAGCACTGCCTTACAGCAGATGGCTTCCATCTGGTAATGTGCCACATCGCAGGGGACAAGCAGTGCAAGACTGCACTCAGCCTTGGATATATAGGAGTCCGTCCCAACATCATTTACGCTTGTTCGCACTGAAGGGGAATTCGGCGACCACACCACAGAATAAGCAAGCCTTCCAACATTTTCGTTTATACGTGTGTCACCAAAAACCGGCACAGGTGCACAATACTACACAGCGAGTACAGTTGCACATCACTCTAGAATAGTGAACACTACTCTACAACCAGTTTGGGTGCATAGTGGTACCAGTACACTATGCATTAGTACAGGTGCTAAATGTAATGGGGTAAAGCAAAATTATACCCCAGCCCCCCATGTCTTACAGATAATCATTAGGCTTGGGCTAAATGGGGCCCAACTAAAGGGCTAGGGGCCCACCTGCACTGCAGGGGCCTGTGTTAAGCCCCAGCTCAGTGGTGTACAACAGTGCACATTGGTATACAAACCTTAAAAGTACGTTGGGCTGCACAGAAGGCCCAATTACTAACACACTAGCACTAAGTAAACAGCAGTGACTTCCTCCTATTTTTGTTCAGTTTGCACAAGAATACAAGCAGCATTTATTGGGTTATAGATTGCACATGCGTCACGCAAACCTCGTCTGTGTAGCTCGGTACTCATCCCACGCGGTGGGTTTGGCAGGACTGGACATGCTTGCACTGCATGAAGTTGCATTTGCAAAGCTAAGTGCCCACACTAGGGTAGGCAGCTGCCTACTAGTCATAAGGCCAGACCCCCATCCGCAAACCTGTTTTCTTGAAATTCGGGGGTGACATACAGGATTCTGAGCCTTGCATGCCTCAGGCATAGGGCCTCACCAGCACAGACAGCTAGACAATCTAGGGTTAGGTGGTAAGTACTAAACGTACAATTCCAGTCTACACAAGTACTATAGCCAAGACTACAGCATCCCCTTTCCGGGGACTCTTCCAGACCCAGAGGGTCAAAAAGTTGAGTATACTCCTTTTATCCCACTTATTTAAGCACTATGTCAGTGGTAGGTCCCATAGGTCTTGCTAGGACACAGGCTCACAAGTAAATAAAAATCGACTTTGAAACAAGTCCATATCACCCTTCATAACTGAAGCTAGTCCTCATCTGCTCAGGACATGAGGACTCACTTATTCACTCCTGGTTATAATTAAAAAAAAGCATTTGCACTGCAATAGGTCTCGTATTTACCCAAGTTTAAGCTATTGGCATTGTAGATGACAATGCGTTTTATTTACTTTTCAAAAAGCTAAATAAAAAGCATTGTCATTTACAATGCCAATAGCTGAAACTCACGTAAATGCGAGACCTGTTGCATTGCAAATGCTTGTTTACTTATATTATTCAATCAATAAATAAATAAATCAAGGATTTGTGAAGCGTGCTACACACCTGTGTGGGTCTCAAGGTGCCTGTGCAGCTCCGAGACAGCCGAAGAGCCAGGTCTTGAGGCTCTTCCTGAAGGTGTGCAGAGTGGGGGTGGGGACGTCTGATGTTGATTTCGGTGTAGAGGGAATTTCCATAGTACATTCTGCTTGTAAATAGTGTGTGGGTGACGGTCTTTCTGGATTTGGGGGGATCCACTTGAAGGTCTTGCGAAGGATGCGGAGGGTGTTGAAGCAAGTGGAGAAGATGGTGTTGATCTGTAGGGTCATGGTGAGGGAGGAGTCTAGTATGATGCCGAGGTTATGGACATGGTCCGTGGGAGGGAGTTTGGTTGCCGAGGGCAGTATGCCACCAGGTGTTGTCCCAAGCTGAGGGGGTGTGTCCAAGGACGAGGAATTTTGTCTTCTTCGAGTTGAGCTTCAGACAGCTGCTGCTAATCCAGGATGCAAAGTCTTTCATACCTTCCTGGAAGCGGAGTCTGGTAGTGTGGGGATCCTTTGTGATGGAGAGGATGAGCTGGGTGTCGTTGGCGTAGGATACAATGCAGAGTCCATGCTGTCTGACGATAGCGGCGAGGGGGCCATGAGGATGTTGAAGAGCGTGGGGCTGAGCGATGATCCTTAGGGTACTCCGCAGTTGATCTCTGTGGGTTCGGAGAGGAAATACAGGAGTCTGGTTCTTTGGGTTCATCTGGTGAGGAAGGAGCGGATCCAGTCGAGGCAGGTTCCCTGTATGCCGGCGTCGTGGAGTCTGGCGGGGAGAGGGAGGTTGGAGATGGTGTTAAAGGCTGTGGAGAGGCCCTGGTCGAGGAGAGTGCGGATGTCATCTGTGGCTGTGAGGAGGGAGGTCTCTGTGCTGTGGTTGCTGCGGAATGAGGATTGGGAAGGGTCGAGGATGGAGTTGTCTCAGATGAAGTTCATTAGCTGGATGTGGACGATCTTCTCAGGGAGTTAAGCCGCGAAGGGGAGGAGAGAGATGGGTCTGTAGTTTCTGAGGTCTGTCGGGACTGCAGAGGGTTTCTTGAGAACGAGCTTGACTTCTGCGCGTTTGCAGTCGTTGGGATTGTGCCGGATTCAAAGGTGGTGTTGATGGTGCATCGTAGCTCGGGTGCTATGGCCTCAACATTCCCTCCCAAACTGTCCCCTACTCCGCCGGCTGACTCCCGCACTCAACACGCCCCACACCGGGCTCATAGGCGCAGCAACTGCCTTCGGCCCCCGCATCACCCCCGCAACGTCTCACGCAACTACACCTCCCCGCCCAACTTATCCCCCACCCTTCCGACTAACTCTCTCACTCAGCTATCCCCCAATCCGACCTCAATCCCTGGTCGTAATCGCAACAACCGCCCTCGCCGCACCCACAACTCTTCTTCTGACCTCGACACACTCACCCTTCTCCGCTCCTATGACCCAACCCCCCAAAATAACACAACCACCCCACACCTCAACATTCCCTCGATACAATCAAATCCCCTTAGACCACCCACACTAAACAGCAGATTCTCCATCCCCAATAACCTGAGAAAAATCCCTCTCTCTCTGGAACCATCTACCACCCCCAACACACCCCGTCTCAAATGCACTCTTCTCAACTGCAGATCAGCCAAGAAACATTCCTCCGCCATTGCTGACCTCCTCTTATCGCGGGACCTTGACCTAATCATCTTGACTGAAACCTGGCTAACTGAATGTTCGACACCTATAATGGACATCTTGGTTCCTCCCGACTACCACATTATCAGGCTCGACAGAACAGGCAAAATAGGTGGTGGAATCGCATGCATCTACAGGAACAACCTCTCTGTTCAAAAAGTCAATTCCTCCGCCCTAACATCCCCAACATCCTGGGAATACATATGCCTTGACATTATTAGTGAGGGCAAGCCGATATGCTCGCTCCACAGCATTTACCACCCACCCAGGGACAACTTAACCTTCTCCCAAGAAATAATGGAGTTGATCTCAACTAATTCCGGACGGCAACTCACCCAAATATACCTTGGTGACTTCAACCTCCACTGGAACGATCGCAACGACGCAGTGGTAAATAGTCTAAAAAATGTCCTCGATGCCCTTAACCTCACCCAAATATGCAACAGCCCGACCCACGAGAAAGGTTCTACCCTCGACCTGATCATCTCCAAAGAGGACTCTATCCAACTCGAGTCCATCCAACCCTGTGACTGGTCAGATCATCATATTGTCACATTTTTTATCAATGAAAAAGTCAAAGTTAACCCGGCTCAACTCTCCAAGCCCAAAGTCTGGAAAAGAGACTTGAAAAAGCTCAACCCAGGCTCTTTGCCCCCCAACAGTTGCAACCTCCTACTGCCTCCGACAGGCGTTACAGACGTACAAACTCTGACGGACCACTACCTCAACGCTATGACCTCTATAATCAATGAGGCTGCTCCTATGGAGCTGAAAAGAGTCTCTACTAAAATCTCCAAACCATGGTACGACGGGAGTCTCAATGAGGATAGACGAGACATGCGAATGGCAGAGCGTACCTGGAGATCAGCTCCCTCTGCAATGCACCTAAAAGAGCTGAAGAAAAAGAGAAACGCCTACTTCAGGAAAATAAAACGCTCAAAATCAGACTTCTTCAGCCTCCAACTCGACCAAGCAAAAAACCGCCCAAGAAAACTGTTTGAGCTAATCAGAACACAATCCAAGGAACAACCCCAACCGCTCAACACTGGGCATGAGGCACCCTCCTGTGAAGACTTCGCTCCTTTCTTCATCCAAAAAACTGACAAAATAAAAAACTATCTCCTCATGGACGCAAGCCTCTACTCCAAAGCCCAATGCCTAGCACCCACTGAACCAAAAAACAATGCTACATGGTCAACCTTCGGCACATACTCGGAAGAAGAAATTGGCAAACTGCTCAGCACCCTGAAACCTTCCAATCACCTCACGGACCCCCTCCCTGCCTCCGCAGTAAAAGACTTTACCCCTTTGCTTCTCCCTCTCTGGACTAAAATTATCAACAGCTCTCTCCAACAAGGAAGCATACCTGACTCCCTCAAAGTTGGTCAGGTCACACCTCTACTAAAAAAAAAACACAGCTGACCCCTCTGATCTCAACAATTACCGTCCCATCACCAATATTCCTACTCTCGCCAAACTGTTGGAAAAATGCGCACAACTACAATTGACTAAACACATTGAGCAATTTGATCTCCTCAACACCCACCAGTCAGGCTTCCGAGCAGGACACAGCACAGAAACTGCCATGACTCACATAATTGACGACGCACTTCAAATGCTAGACCAAAACGACACCTGCCTCCTCATCCTACTAGATCTCTCTTCAGCATTCGACACCGTTAAACATGAGAATCTACTAGAACTACTAAACACAAGAATGGGTTTATCTGGAACTGTCCTCAAGTGGTTCACTTCCTTTCTTCACAACAGGTCGCAGAAATTCAAGAGCAATAACAACTCAACGATCAGAAGCACCCAATCTTGGTTGGCTGATAACCACCTCAAACTCAACGCTATGAAGACTGAGTTCCTTCTGATCTCACCTCCCACGAAAATATCTACCACACAAACATGGCTTAAGCACCTAACAGCACTCAATGTCCAACCGACCATAGTGGATTCAGCAAAATCCTTAGGCATAACACTTGACACCAACCTCAACATGCAGCAACATATCAGCAAGGCAACAAAGGGAGCGAACTTCCAGATCAATACTCTGAGGAAACTTAAACCCTACCTCCCAGCCAAAGACTTCCAAACAGCAGTACAAGCGCTAGTCATCCCACGTATTGAATACGGCAGCACCGCCCTCTGCGGACTCCCCCTAACTACTACCGCACCACTAAGAGCTTCTCTGAATGCTGCAGCGAGACTCATCACTGGGTCAAAAAAGCACTCCCATATTACCCCCGACTTGAAATCCCTGAACTGGCTGCCTTTTGAAGCCAGAATACATCTGAAAATCGCCTGCATGACACACAAGGCGGTACACCTAAACTCACCCGGCTACCTCGCTCAGAAACTGACAATCTCTGGGGGTATCAGAAACACTAGAGGCACAAAGAATCTTCTGCTGAAACCTCGAAGATTCAGGAAGGAAAAAACATACAAGCGCTCCTTCTCAGGATTGGCGCCTAGGATTTGGAACTCACTCCCTCCCGAAACCAGGCTTATCTCCTCCACTACACTATTTAAAAAGGAAGTAAAAGCTATCCTCATGGCTAAATACACTTGATCTACTATCTCGAACTCTGTTAACACCCTGCACCGATCTGTACTACATGTTTGACCCATTCACTGATTTGTATGAGCTGTCTTATTACTCTCGTGATGGGCTTTGTAGCCACCTATTTGTACTGTATGATCTAGTGATTTATTGTTTGAATATGTTCCCTCATGTACCCCTCTATGTAAAGCGCTCTGATATCGGTGAAGATCTTGTTCGCGCTATATAAAACTTTGAAAATAAATAAAATAAAAAAAATAAAATGGCGGTGGCTCTGTGGAATGTGTGCGGCGGGCAGGGGGCCCGTGGGGGCCCCTAAGTGAATGCTCTTCATGCTTTAGGCGGAGTCTTCGGTGGTGACCGGGGTCCAGGCGGGGATGGTAGGTTGGCTGACGTTGCAGGAGGAAGGAGTGGTTTCGGTGTCTGGTGTCTGTTTGTTGAAGTTGTCGTAGAGAGACTTAGTTTTTAGATGGAGGTAGGAGCCGGGTTTGTTGCAGCGGTCATGGGAGGGTGTGACATCCCAGGCTTCGCTGGGGAGTTTGGTGAATTCCTCAATGATGTTGAAGAGTTCCTTCGAGTTGCTGGAGTTGGCAAGGATTTTGTTCTGGATGAAGGTCCTTTGGTGGATCTAATGCGTTGGTGGTATTCTGTCATGGTGTTCTTGTAGGTGGTCCGATCTTCCAGAGTTTTGCTGTTTCTCCATAATTTCTCAAGACATTTGCAGGTGCGTCTGGTTTCTCAGAGGTCAGTGGTGAACCAGGTGGATTTCATGGGGCGCTGTCTGTCAGCATTGCGGAGGGGGGTGAGCTGTTGGTGATCCATCTATGTAGTTCATTGGCTTCAGAGTTGGCGTTGGTTGTGGTGGAAGGGGAATCGTGGTTGAGGGTGGAGTTGAGGTGCTCCAGTTCCTTTGCGGGGGTGAGTTGTCGGTTTGTGAGCGGTGACTCATCACCAAAATCATTACCCTAGATTACCCCAGACATTCCAAACATATCCTCTAATGCACATGGCGCTCAGTGATACCGAACTTGTCATCGTTTTCTAGCTCCCTCTCAATTTTTCATGAATGTAAGTGTTCCCTTTGAGAAATGTTATCAGGAGTGCACCCCACAGCTGTGCAAGGTAAGCTGAATATGTTTTCCTACTCGGTAAGGAAGGTGAAAGCCACCACAATTACAAAACTGTTTCCAGTGTCCAGCTCGTCACTATAGGATGCATCGGTCCTATCTCTAACCACTGTCAGTTTTCCAATTTCAAATAGGTACAACATGACAATATATAGAGCAATTACAATCCATGTTTGAGCTGAAGAGAAAGAAAAACTGGAGGGTTATAGGAGGTCAAACACTGGTCTCACCGCCTTTGGCCCTTTGATTATACATTAGCACAGGCACCATCCTCAACTCAGCCCTACTGCCCCCATTTTCATATTACAAAGTGATTTAATAGTGCTTTGGGGGCAGCATTCAAAGGACTTCCCCAGTTCACAGGAGCCCCATGGCTAGACCACATCATCTGCCATCATGGGAGTCACCCCCACCACCCAAAATGAAGTCATCAGACAACTCCATTTCTAAGTCAGTGTTGTTTGTGGTGATATTGATTTCCACCCGGGAATTCTTTCGCACTTCTTTGTTCATTTTCAATATACT
The DNA here is from genome assembly GCF_964261635.1 of Lissotriton helveticus. Taxonomy (NCBI): domain Eukaryota; kingdom Metazoa; phylum Chordata; class Amphibia; order Caudata; family Salamandridae; genus Lissotriton; species Lissotriton helveticus. The sequence continues at coordinate 382,233,410 of NC_136067.1, read as the reverse complement.
CTCGAAGACCGCTGTCTTACCAGAAGTCACCTGGCCACCAGGGGCTTCGTAGATTTCCTGCTGCGACTCCAACTCTTACGCATTTTTCCTTTATTTCCACTGTGATGGCTTTTTAGTCCTTCCTGTGTGTTGACATGTTCATTTATAAATCATTTGCAGCAATAGTATCAGTGAAGACATTCGGTCTCCTGCCAGCAAGTATTTTTAATTTCGCTGGGACCAGCATCATGTACTTCAGTTCTAGGTCTACAGGATAGCGTTATAGTCTTGGTGGGGGACTAGAGCACTGTACGCCCTTCCAACTTAAAAGAATTTCAACAGGCTGTAGGGCTGTGCCTACACAAAGCATTCTAGCAAGAAGTGCTCCGGTGAGGAGATCTCAGTCTTTTTCTGGAAGCCCCACAATGTGAATGTTATTCCCATAATAGAGACCTTCGGAGTTCTCCACCTTATATTCCACAAATCTTGCTCTATTCCACAAGTCCTGAATCTGATGGCACAGGATGGCCATCTCAGGTTTACTTCAATTCATTTGGTTTAAGTGTTTGCGACTGTCTTCCATTTTAAGTTGGGTAAGATTAACATCAAGCTTGACAGTATGAATCTTTTGTTCCATCACCATTCTGGTTTCCTGTATAGCTAGGATGATACATTCAAACTTGCTTTCAGCGGAGTTTGAGTGTACAGACTCAGAGATTGGCTAGTGGTCTTGGGAGAAAACAGAGTCTTCCACTGAGGATGCATTGGGGCCCATATACTACATCTCTACCTCTGCCTTAATGGACCTTGGTTTCCCATACCAACAGGGGTGTATGGGCAGGGTACTTGGCCACCCCTTACTCCCGAAGATAACAAGAACATTGCAGCCACCAGTGTAGCTGGGTGTATTCAGGGACCAACAAAACACCTAATAAAACAAGCATTGGACAAACCAATAGGTCTTGCAATGGCTTTGTTTTTTTATTTCCTGATACAAAGTTGACTTTGTAAACTATCTATAAAGGTTGGCACAAAAGTCTTTTTTGGGGCAGTAGTAACACAGATGACTAATATGGCTATCTGGTGAAATAATCTTTAATTTGATTCTGAGGCCCTCACAATACGCAACTGCTCCGACACTTGGCTTGCTACCGGCCATGTTATACTTGTCAACAGAGCAAGGTGTGTGTGCACACACTGCAATCTGCCACATATGTGATTCCACTAATTTTGAAATGTATGCTCCTAACATTTGTGAAAATTAAGTCCTATAACTACGGTGGTCACTCTATGCCATGTCGTTTTAGACACTGTTTCTAGTCCTGTGCTTCTCACACTTAAATAACGGATATCACGTGTTAGTTTAATTGGGTCAACTGACACTAAGACTACAATACCCAGAATGCATTACGTTGTCATGCACAAGCTTAGTCCTGGAAAGTGACAGTAATGACACGGAGTGAGGTTTTCACCTTGGCTATCCGAACACCATGTCAATGGCAGGCAGTTACTGAGAAAGAGAATTTAATTAGCACTGCTAAGCATCTCCAGAAGCAGGCCAGCTCGGAAATCAATCTTTAATAACATTATCCCTTAAAACTCTCACATTTATCTTTCACATGCAATGCGCCTCTCTCCGCCCTGCGTGTCATGGGCCCTTCCCCTTAAGCCATCTCCCATGATAATTATGCCGGCAGTCGCCGAAGTTAGACCTACAGGGCCAGTGGATGGCCAAAGATCGCCTGCGCCGGGCACCAAAGCATCTTCCCGCCTGCTGCCACCTTTTTAGCTGATTTTTGGGTGATTTTTGCACCAAGTGCACAATGTGCCCATGCTTGGTGCAAGGGACTGGACTCCCACTGCCCACCGGGTTAACATGCCCCGCTGTGGGCATGTGAGGCTTAAAGCTCACAAGTCCTTCACGGGCATCAGCATTCCAGACAACGAGGTGGCCCCTGTGGCCCCTATGCCCACCCAGGCACTGCTGCCACCGTCACAGAGGGGCAACTGGCACGACGGGGCCCAGACTACAAGGGAATGATGTGCCCCCACCCCTCCATGCCCACGAAGGACCCGCCCGGGGCTTTCAAGGAGACGGTCCTCTGCCATCCGGGTGTTGTGGATGTGGATGAGTTAAGGCCCTGATACCAACACTCAGACAGCTGTGAAATGCTCCCGGGGGCGATATTTAACAGGGCCTGAACAGTCCCTCCCGGCCCTCTCGTGATTTAATGGCCAACATGCACATTTTAGGAGGAGGGCGGGGGGTATGTTTAAAGGACAGCAGCCACATTCCTGCATCATGGCCGACAGCAAGTGACTCAACCTTCTGAAAGTGGCGGGAAGGTTAAATGCCCTATGACAGTGCATCTATTATGAACTGAACGTGTTCACGCTGCACAGCCTGGCACTGATGTGGTTCCTAGGGCAACGATTTTAGAATACAAACGGTATATTTTCTTTTTTGGAGGAATAGTGTAAAGCCAGACGCAACTGTCCAAAGAGGGTGTGCCATTTCCAGAAAGACCTGCATCGCTTTTCTGCTTACACAAATATATTTTAATTGTAAAGCATATGTTAATGCAAACACATTTTTAGAAAGATGATCCGTGCATTGTAAAAATGGAATTGATGGAAACAAGGCACCTGCCACCAAGAGTGCAATCCTGCCTAGTACGGATTAGATATGACAACGTATACAATATCTTTAAATTTTCTTCAATATTGATGAAAAATGCAGCTCTCACCCACTTTCAGCAGGAACAGCTGCACCTACCTCAAAGGTTAAAAATAAAAATACCACGGCAGCACTGCTGTCAGTGCACAAGATCGCCTCCAAAGAGCAGGCCTCTATCACAAGAGCACACTGGAAGGAGAGTAGTTGGAAAGTTTATGGAGCAGCTGTAAACAGTTACCTGACCCACAAGGCATGCAGCCGCCGCCCTGCACGCCACTGCTCGCTCCAGAGAGCAAAACGCAGTGGGAGTCAACATTACAAAAGTGGGACATGCACCCGCCTTTAGCCCTTTGCGTGCTTTTATTTTTCAAAGACACACGCAAAAGCCAATCCTATGCGTGGGGGGAGTCAGACCCCCACGGAGTAATTTAGAGTAGTTACAAGAAGCCTCACAGAGCAGCGCATGTGCGATGCGCTAGGCTCGACCTAACAGTTCAGAATCAGTGTTTGACCCCTCCGCAACAATTGAAAGTGTGATGGTGAAGGGCGTGAAATGCACAGTGGACTAGTTATCTATCGTGAAGCAGGATGCTTAAGACTGTTATCACTGTCCCTTTAGGAGTGGGTGGATTCTCTCATTCATACCAATTATGCTGAGTGCTACAACAAGTGTGTCTTGCACCCCTCATCCTGAAGGAAGAGCCACCACTGTACATCTTGAGAGCAGGCAATCAGGAGCAAAATGCCACATAGGGCTTCCCTCCTACAAAGTTGCAGGCAGATCATAGACTGAGGCTGCAGGCCCATGCAAGCAGATCTCCCAACTGCCCAGATCTACTCTAAAGCCTCATCCTTCAATGAGCTGCTATCTTCCAAGATAGTAGTCTGCATCTTCCATACGGGCTGCCGATCCACAGTCCATATTCCTGTGCTTGCTGCCTCCTCCGGTAATTCCATGGGGCTCCACCAAGATAGACAACGCCTATTTGCGGTCATCAAGCTCTGGTGAGACCGGCAATCTACCTGTTTCTGGTGGTTAACGAACAAATCCATAGCTGAGCGATTACAGGTTCTCAATGCATGACAGTACAGCCACACACCTCATTCATTACTTCACATACATTTTGCATAAATGCCAGCTATGAAAATAAAAGGTACATACCCACAACATGTCCAGTAAAGAAGTCAGACCAGTTTACATTGTACTCGTTTTCCTGACCATTCCCATCCACAACTGTGGCTTTCAGATTTTCTGAATAATGTTCAGTGCTTGAGGTCAAATACAATTTGAAATGCCTGGAAAAAACATTCTTAGATCAGAGCAGAATGTAACAAAATAAATGGTAAAAGTGCTAAATAAACACACTAAAACACAAATGTGATTAGAGCTATTGATAATGTTACAAAACTGTCAAACTGTGAACATTTTATGTCGTATATGATAGACTCTTAGAATCATATCAAAATTGGTTTGCCAAAAGCAATTATGGATGAGAAAAATTGTTTAATAAACCATTAATTCAAGACTCTCAGAACTGATTTAACCCACTGACTGTACTACTACTATAGTTGCACGTCATGTATTCTTTTATGACAAGTATATATGCACCCTGAAACACAGATTTCAAGGGAGGTGCTCAGAGACCAAAGCAATAAAGGGGATAACGTAAAGCTGCCTAATGTTTTGCTGAAAAACCATCTTACTATTTCATGCAGACCACTTTGCTCCTACGAAAAATAAACCACATCCACACTCATTTCAGGTAAGGCCACCCCACTTTAGAGCAAACTGTTGGGTTTTGGCAGAACTCAAACAGTCACTGTTAAACAGATGTCTCCCCATATCCATCTCAAATAGTCCTTCACAGCAAAAGGTTATGTTCTCAGCAAATAAGATGCTCTGAACAAACCCAAAGCTTAATTTCAGATTATTCAATGGTTACCCAAATCAAAATGCATTAAAACACATTGCCCTTCCCCTATAAACTCTGTACTAGCCACACCAGTGCCTAAATCAAGATTAATACGCTCTACAACTGATCCATATTCACATCATTCAATGAGAGTGCACTTATACCTCTACCACCGTTTTTTGGATCTCATGGACATTCCAGAATGAGACGAATAACCGTCACAACAATAACTCATAGAAGTCCATTTCAACCTAGCCAAGCTAATCAGGATTCTACTCGGAGGAAAACAAAATCAAACTCTTCTTCTGGTATTGTAATTCTGAGAGTAATTGCCACCCCAGGATGACACAGACATCACCACAATGCTCTATCAAACCCCTTTCCTGCTTTTGACATAGCCTTTCATTAAACACTCTGTGGAAGGCTGCAGTAAGACACGGGTGCATCTAGAGCAATATAAAAAGTTTCAGGTTTTTACATAATGACAAAACATCTAGTGGATCAAACCTGCCCCCCTAGTACTACGTTATAGTCCCCTGTGATGTGGCAAAGGCATTGGTAGTCTACTTTATCATTTTAAATATCTATGTGGTGCACATACCCAGGGGGTTCAGCATTTCCTTCCACATCCATTCCAGAGTAAAGAAAGCCCAAATCTACCTTGGGATCTGTGGAACACCAGGCCAGTTTCCAACACCTCCAGGGTCTAGATCTCCGAGGAGCTGAGCATATATCCTAAATTTAAAGTAAATCCGTTCTCTCAGTTCCTGTCCTGTTGACTGCCATCACCAAAAATCCAGGAGTCATTGCGGACAGAAAAGCAGTAACCAAAGGAGCCCTTGGGTCAGACAACTATGAACAAACTTCCTTATGCTATGCCTGAGAAACTCAATGCTAGGCTAGTTGATGCAGTGGCACTAATCAAGTTAAACAGACACCAGAAAGTATAAAACACTGGTACAAGGATAGTCACTGTATTCAAAAATAAAAATTCAATGTGACATTGATGCCCTAAGAAGGGGTGAGAAAAAGAAAATGAAAACCGATGCGTCACATACAAATATATAACAGGCACAGCTCCTTCTTCCTCTGCACTCAAAATCACATATACAGACTCTTCTCACAAAGCAAAATCCTTTGTACCACAACCCCATCCTAAGATTGTTTTTTATTTAAATATTTGTATTCACATTTAAGAGCAAACCACTGCTGCTGCATACAACAATACAAAATACAATCTATTGCCGGCATATCAGTTACATCCTGTATACACAGAAGGGGATAGGAATGGCACAGTGAGTAGGCACATAAATGGTTACATTCCAGCAGTAAGAAATTCCACCCTGAACAGAGGAGGCAAGAGAGCCCGCATAGGAGCACCTACAGACTACACTTGGAAGTGGGTCAGTCCAGACTCATCAGACCCATCAGAGTAATCATCGCTCACACCTTGGATGGGAGGTGGGCCAGGAGGAATCAGGAAATTAGGTATTCCACTTCCCAGAGCCAGCCGGTGTCAGAGTCGATGCACCACCCTCCCCCTCCCCCGGGCAGTATCGGCACCCTTCTAACTCCCACTAACTTCCTCTTGGCGGATCTCCTCCCTCTCACAATTCGCCCATCTCATTAGCTCAAGCCCCTAACGATAAGCATCAGGACCCTGAGGAGACTTTCAACTTGCCAGCTGGCGAGGATTAGGGCTAGATCTAGAAACCTATCAGTAACCTTCCTAGCCGCCGAACGTTCATGAAGGCCCAGCAAGCACAACATGGGGCTAATAGGGAAGTCTCTGACCTCAGCCCCCCTTTTCCACTTGCAAAACTATGGTCCCTTAAGGAAGCAAAAGCGGGCAAGACTAAACCATGTGGTAAAAATCTGAATCCATAACCAGGCAACGAGGGCAAGCAAAACTGACATCCGGAAACATGGTCTATGAAAACGACGGGGGCTAAGCGGGCCTGATGTCGATAAAATAACTGAATATGTTTGAAGTGAGAGTTGCTAGTCACCTGGAAAATAGCTTCCAGCATTCCCCTCCAAGAGGAATCAGTAGGAGGGGCTCTGAAGTCCGCCTTCCATTGGGCCCGCAAGGCCATAAGTGGTCACCTGGCCCCCTCCAATAAAGTCCTATAAAGCAATGTGACCGCCTTTGTTTGGCCTGTTATAAGGAGGAGAAGGCGCATACAATTGTGCTCATGGGGCTCTACACCACCAGCACCCCACGACTTATGTACCTTGTGAACCATGGCAGTATGGAGCAGGAAATGGCCAACCAGTATGTCATAGGTCTCCCGGAGGTCTGTGAATGGGCACACTTCTACTCCTGCAAAAAATCTCTCAGGACATCATTCCCTGCAGACGGCCATTCGCGGAGTCCCGGCCATCGCCCGGGAGGCTCCAGCACCTAACCACCAAGAGAGGAAACTCACGGGTGTATGGGATCAGAGTAGGAGTACATTGCAACAACTGAGCTCAGGCATAATGCGCGGTCTTAACTGAGACGTTTGAGGCCCGCACCTTAGAGGTGGTCATCGGATGTCATAAAAAGCCCAACATACAATCCTTGGAGGGGGAGCCACACTCTACAGTCCCCATGCCCTCCCAGAAGGCGGCTCACCAGTGCGCCACCCACTATAGCTGCACTGCTAGGTAATATAGTTTGAAATCAGGAGATACCGGGCACCAGTCTGCCACAGCTCAGCACATTTCAGCGATGTGAAGTGCCCTAATAGAGCAAGAGTAACAGAGTATCAAGTTCCCGGAAGAACCGTTGTGGCAGTTCAAACGGGAGTGCTGCAAAGAGAAAGTAAATGTGGTAGCATAATCATCTTCGAAAAAGCCACTCGACTGTTGACCAATAAAGGCAGTGCGGTCCACAAGTGAATAGAGGTACGCAATCCAGTCAGTATGCATCCGTAGTTCCCCTCATAGGGCAAGTCCGGAGAGCGGTACAGCGCCACTCCTAGGTACTGCACCGTATCACGCTTCCACTGCAATGTAGGTGCAGAGGGGACAGGGCTGCGCTCAGGTGCATCACCCAGCGCGGGGAGATGCACGACTTGTCTCAATTGACTTCAAGTCCCGAGCAGGCCCCAAAATCAGATAATGCCATAAGTACTCCCAAAAGGTCTGCATCCTACCCCCGTAGGTACAGGAACATGTCATCAGTGTCATCAGCATACAGAGAAAGTATGCACAGTTGGCAGCAATAGTGAAACCTTGACAATAAAGTCCCCGACGTACCGTACAGGCAAAGGGCTCCATAGCTAATGCAAATATTAAGGCGAAGAGAGGGCAGCCCTGCTGAGTTCCCCACTCGACTGCAATTGCATCCAATACCAACACACCAGTGAGAATCCTGGCCAGAGGATCACTATAAAGCAGTTTTTTTCCATTTAACAAAAGGTAGACCCAGGCCCATACAAATCATATTAATATACAGGAAGACCCACCAAACAAATCAAATGCCTTCCTGATGTCCACAGAGACAACTAGGGCTCCAAGGGGAGAAACTCCTTACATTCTAGCGCTAGGAACAATTGTTGAATATTAGGCATGGTGCTACGGGCTGGAATAAAGCCAGTTTGATCTGAATGAATTAAAGTACACATGTGGGGGAGCAAAGGAGTAGCTAATATTCTACTCAGGATTTTATAAATCTGCATCTAGCATAGAGGGGACGATAAGAATCAAGCAGGAGTGGTTCCTTGTCTTTCTTCAGGAATAAGACAACAGCAGCTTTCCGCAGTAAGGGCAGGAGTTGGCCACATTGTCGGGAGTCTTTAAAGAGCGCTGTCAATCTAGGCACTATATCAGACATAAAGGCAGCATAAAATCCAATCGGGAACCCATTTTAAGCCAGGCACCTTAGCCCTTACCATCTCTTTGATCGCTCCTTGAACCTCCTGCTCAGTGAACTCCCCCACCCAGCTGTCCTGCCACCGCTGAGTCAAGGGCTATCGTAGCAGAATCCAGGATGTAGTCCTGCAGATCGGCCTCAGGGCACGCTGATCCCGAAGAATACAACTCACGATAATGCTGTAGAAACACCGCATTAATCTCCTCCTGCGTGGCCACAACGCGCCGCTAAAGGTCCCGAAGCTGGAGCATAGAATGACCGTCAGTGCCCTCATGGGCTAGCCAAGTCATCATTCTGCCAGATTTGCCTTGCTCTGCATACACCCTAGCCGCATAGACCTTGTATTTGAAGGTACAAACACGCTCCAAGAACTTTTCTAGTAGGCGACACCTACTCTCTGGAGTCTCCTCCAATCCACCCGGGAGCCTATCTCAGAAAGAAGTTGGGTGCAAACCCCCGCTTTAGCAGATATACAGTACCTCCGGAGTACCACCTTCACCGTTTACAACTCCACTTTGATAGAGGAAGTCGACCCAGCGTTATCTGTCTAATATGGCTTTCGTGTGTTCCCCCAATAACATACAAAAGGCCTGATCATCCAACAGCGCAGGATCTAAACGCCAAGTAGGGACTTATACCTGGACGGAGACCAATAAAACGTGCCCAACTTAGAAGCATGATCGGAATAGGTTTTCTCAAGGTATTCCACCCCGCCGCCCTATCATATAATGACATGCATGCGTAAATCCAATCAAGTCGCACCTCGAGACTGGAGCGATAAGAATATGCACGGGACTCCGGATAACGGACATGCCAACAATCTATTAAATCCCACTGACCCGACCATAAATGGGCCGCTGCCACCAGCCTGCCCGCAAGTGCACCTCGCAAAGGCAGGTGTGAACGGTCCAGCCTCAGATCACTCACACAATTAAAATTGCCCCTCCAGTAGGGGACCGTGTGTGGGAGCAGGGGCATCAGGCCAGCGAAAAATACCGAATGATACACATTTGGCACGTAAATATTTAAGAGGGTAACATCTCTGCCATCCAAACTCCCTAATTTCAGAACATAGCGACCCTCTGGGTCTTCAATCGCCCTAGGTAAGCAAAAAGAAACTCCTGGTTTGATCCAGATCAGAGCGTCATCCGAGCAGGCACTGTAAGAAGTAGCGTAAAGATGATCACACTACCAGCGCCCCCCCGAGAGAACGGCCCTCCGTCTCCGTAAGGTGGGTCTCCTGAAGGAAAGCAACATGCATCCCCCGCTGCTTTAAGTATGACAGCACATTGTAGTGCTTAGATGAAGAAGAGAGGCCCAGTGCATTCCATGTTAGTAGTTTAGTATGTGTAACCATAATAAACAGACCAGAGGAAAGGGAAACAAGTGTAATGGTCCGCTGTGAGAAGTTGGCCTGATATATGATGTTCACTAGTTCTAGTGACCACCTTGTATCAGTCCAAACAACCCTTATGGTGATTGGTTGTAAGTCAACCTTATAGACCAGCTATCCTAATGGTAGCATGGACAAAGCAGTCTTAGGCTAAACTCTTTTGGCATGTGAAGCCAGCTGTTTTACCACAATATAATCCCTTGAATACCAGATGAAAGGACACCACACAGGTTGTTATGAAAATAAACAATATATTTATTAATAACAACACCTCTGAAATCTTTATGAGATCAGAGGGCTAAGCACATGACAATACTAAGAAGGAAATACGAGTTAGCACGATATTTACACGTGTGCCTTAGGGGCACCACAAACCATATACTAGAAACAATGGAATGCGAGGAAGGAAAGTACTGTAAGGAGATCCAGAGAGTGGAGGATTGCTGGGACTACGCTACGAACTAGGTAAGTAAGGAGCAGGAGGCCCACGGGACTCACGTGCAGAGTGGAAACTCTCACGCGGGATGCGTACCAACGTCTATGGATACTACAGTTTACAATGTTACGGATTCCGGACGAACCCGGCTGGATGGAGGGAAAACAACAGTCGACCTGGACACTAGGATAGTGGACACTGACTTCAGCACCTAGAAGCTTTAGTTACCTAACCCACAGGCTGCGGGTGCATAGGGCTGAAGTGGTGTCGGGTTCGCTGCGTTGCTCCCGGTGATGCCTGAAACAAAGAGTTGCTGGCAGGCAGCCAGATGGAGGAGTCCGGTGGTTCCAAGGATGGAACTAGGAAGGAGAAGTCCTGAAAGGGAAGGGGACAGAGTCTTGGTCACTAGCCAGTGACGGTGCTGGAACCAGGAGGGAACCAGATGCTGTCGCCGCGTTCAGGGGAAGGAAGGGTCGCTTCTCTCTGTAGCTGCGCGGACCAGGAGCTGTTCTTCACGACCAGGCTGGAGGCACGAGCTGTCCCACGTAGTCTGCTGCTGATGGCGGTGTTGGATCGTCGATCTGGTCAACAGGCTTTGGCTAGTGCAAGCCACACGGTGGAACAAAGATGGCGTCTGGTGCGGACCAGGAGGGTCCGGGGTGCTTCTCTTTCACAAGGAAGCAAGGGCCAGTCTGGGGGACCAGACTAGCAGTGTTGAAATCTTCGGGTTGTCGTCTCAGAGGTCACAAGCCAGCCGGCAAGTGACCAGACAACAGGAAAGGCAGCAACCAGGCAAAAGGGCCCCACGCAGATCTCGTGGAGGCTGGAGGGCTGGTCTTTGATGCAGGTGCTGTGTCGGTGTGGGGCTTCTCAGTCCCCGATGCACTTACTCGAGGGTCCCTCGGTGGTCGTGCTGGAAGCACTGTGCAGGTTTCTTCAAGATGGCCGTCTCCACGTTGCTCGTCGCACCCACGGGTCCCAGCTGTGCTGTGGATGTGGGTAGAGGTCAGAGGGGTCTGGAGGTCCGGGTCTCATTGAGCTGGGTCGTCGGATTCCGGGAAGGAAGGACTTGCAGTAAACCGCACAGGAGCTTGATGGTGCCTGCGAAGCAGGATGGTCACTCCCTGACCATAGGGGAGATTCTTCAGTCTTCTGATGTTCAGGAGGTCGAAGGTCAAGAGTTTCTTCGTGGAAGTTGTCAAGATTAATCTAACTGGGAATGGGACCAGCTCCTACCTTTATTCAGCTAATGGGGGCTGCACTACGACTAGGTCCCTCCCCTGGGTGGGACCAGGAAGGGGGGTGGTTACACCCCCTATCCTTTGTCCGGTTTCCTGCCAGAGCTGGGGCTGGAGTGACCCAGCAACTGGTTGGAACCGGTGTATGCACAGGGCACCTTGTGTGCCCCAGGCATGTCTCATTCCTTTCAGCCTTGGCCTACCTAATACACAAAATCCTGTCTGGGGTGGTGCTAGCACCTCCCAAGGCAGGAAACCCTTTGTCTGAGCCTCCCTCGCTGGAAGGACTCCCAGCAGCAGGAGGTCAGACTTGTGTCTGTGGTGGCAGCATCCATCTTGTGATGCTGAGGCTCGAGTTAACTTTAACCGGGGTTCACAGTTACATACATGTCGTGTCCCTCTAGAAGGGTGGAATGCTACCCCCGTCGCCAGAATTGGCGAGGGGGTAGTATTCCAATTCGTATGACACCTTACTCGACATGTTTTGATAATGTTATACCAGAGTTAGCATTTAACCACGAGGATTATAATGCATTTAAGAGTATATGGTATAGCGTTATCATGGAACAGTTATTAGGACTTGGTTCCGCAAGCTGCAAACGGGCTCAGCTCATGCCAGAGCACCATCTCACATAATTCCAAGCACTCTGCCTTCAGGATTGATAAGGCCTTCCATAGGAGTGACTGATAGGAATATATGTGTCCATTTTAGGTTTAGATATAGGGAACTATATCTAAAGCAAAGGGTGATTACACCACCTTGCCCTAGCTGTCGTGCAGCCAGTTGTGTCTGTTTGGATGGCCAGCCAGGGGTGGCATAATACATGCTGCAGCCCCTGGTAGGCCCTGGGTACACCTATGCCCTGGATACCTAAGGTATACTGTACAGAGACTGATAAGGTGGCCCAGTACCAATTGGTAAATGCACCTAGGGTACATGGTTGTATTTTTAGAGAGAGAACAGCTAGGCTGTGGGTCTGATTAGCAGGCCCACAGCCAGGGGAAGTCGTAAACCAGTGAAGCAAAAAGCAAAAATCTGGGGTCGCCATGGGATTGCAGACCCCACTCTCCTACATCCGCCAGTGCAGCAATAGTAGATAACATGGCGTAACCACTGCACCACACATAGCATCACAAACCCTGTGACCATAGCCACCAGCAAACTAACATACACAAAGCTAATACCAAAATCCCAACTCAATGACATATCTATCCCCCCTACTCCCCCTGGACTTAGGCACAACAATCCTGTCCAAACAATACCCCACACAGGCCCTAACAAGGTACTAACAAAGGGCCAAAAGGGCAACCAGATCCATAATGGAAGAGTATGTACAAGGGAGGTGCCGCCAGCAGCAGGTATAAATTCAATACAATAAGGCAATGCTTTAATTTTCTTTTAAACTGTATGTAAGACGTATTGCAAACGGTTTTAAGTAACTGTGTAATATAAATAATAAATAAAAAGAATTCATTCATACAAGAGGAAACATCCTGTAAGCCTCCCACACACCTGGCCTCCCGACCCCCTGTAACAAAGTCTAAGAAATTAAGCAGTAATAGACATCCAGCTAGCCATTCTGCCCAGAAAGCAATATTATAGTTAAGCAAAGTATAATAAACATTTCAGGAACACCCTAAATCAGCTTGTCTACAGATCCAGAAGTAACTCCCGTAAAAAATATCCGGCGGCTGGCTACGTAATCCCATCTTAAGATAATGTGCAAGCCAAATATTTTGCTCCAGAGCCTAGTGGCTTGCTGAACATACTCTCACATTTAAATGAGATGCCTCAAAACCCTCAAAAAACCCTATAAGATCTTCTTTCCTCAGAGTCCCACAGTTGTAAGGCCATAATCAGACGAGCATTTAAATGAGAATAATTCAAAAGGTCCAGTGCAGTTCCAGAGTAACCAAGAGGCATCAGACAAGCATTTTTAAATTGTATATTTTGGCAGTTGGGCTCACAAGAGTCTCCTAGACTCCTGCGGGAGCGCCAATTTAAAAACAGAGCCTTCTGATTGGCCCAGGGAGATTTATTTTCCTTGGATTATCTAGCTCCTGTGGGAGTCAGACTCCCATGAGAGCAAGCTCTCTGATTGGCTGCCAGCAACATGAGAAGAAGTGTTGCTGGCAGCAATTACTGGACTTGGGGGACTTAGACCCCTACCCCTGCCCCACAGTTGTAAAAAAATAAAAAATATAAGACGGCTGGGCTGTTTTTACTTATTACAGACCCAGGAGAGTCTACCCCCTGGGCTGTTTATAAAGGGGAGGGGGGCTGTGTGCCCCCCCATCTCCTCGAGCCTCCAAAGGCCCCGGGGAGCCCACCCCTGGGGCCGATGTTTATGGAGAAGGGGTCTGCACGGCCTTTGTCCTCATACCTCTAAAGGTCCCAGGGAGTCCACCCCAGAGCAGAAAATTCACAAAATGGGGAGGAGGGACAACATCGCCCCTCTCCCTGAGCTTTAAAAAGCCTTGGTGAGCTCACCTCTCGGGCAGATACCTTTAAGGGAGGGGAGACACATGCCCCCCCCCCCTCCCTGAGCCATTAATGGACCCGGGGGAGCCCACCCCTAGGAACGGCTCAGCAGTGATGTTCTGGGGTGCTAACCCCCCGGGGGAGCCCACTCCTAGGAACGGCTCAGCAGTGATGTTCTGGGGTGCTCACCGGCGGGGCATAGTAGTTTCTGTGCGGGCAGAGAAACCTGTATTTGCTCTCACTTGGCTGGAGCATTTTTTAATCTCCCACCAAGCGGGAGCAAACACCAAGTCTGCTCCCAGCTGCCGGGACCTACAAAGATGCTCCAGCCCACTGGGAGCAAACTTCAGATCTGTTTCTCTGCCCACAGGGATGCGAGCAGAGAAACACATGTAAACATTACTCACGCCCGTAGAGAGCAGCCTTATTAGCTGCTACTTGTGGGCAGAAGCAATGCCGTCACCTGCTGAATTCGGGGAGCCGGATGGGGCCTTGGGACTCCCCCTGCAGCCCTCCAATGACAGTGTGGTGGGTGCCCTGGGTCAGCACCAGGGCACTCACCTTTTCTTACAGCAGGCCCCAGGCCCGCATGCACCCCTCCCCCTTCAATACGTTGCCAGGCCCCGGGGGATAGGGTTCCCGGGCTGAAATCAGCTTGAGGAGTGGATCGGGTGCTCCCTTCCCATAAAAATTGTGCTAGGGGATTGGGGAAGGGGCAAGTGGCCAAAATCGTCCTAAGGAGGGAGATGCAAGCACCCCCCTCCCCAAACAAGCATGCTGCGCCTCGGGGGATGAGGGCCCAGGCTGAAATTAGCCTGCAGAGGGGGGAGGCAATGTGCCCCCTCCTGCACACAAGCATGCCCGGCTGCAGGGGATGAGGGAATAAAAGAGTGGCCCTGGGGGATGGGGTCTTCAGGGACTAACCAAGGGGAGTTCGTGGGTGTTTATAAAAAGCACGGGTGCCTCTGTTTGCTTGGGTTTTTTTTATTTGCAGATGATTTATGGATCCTCCGTGAATTTGCTAAAATCTTTTTTAAAAACAATGTTTTTGGCCCCATTCAGGGTCCCTCTGGAACACCACCACGCCAGAACTAGGGTGTCCCCATGTCTTTAATTGATGTTTTTTTTTAAGGGACTCTGAACTGAGTCTCAAGTCCTGCTGCGGATCACATCGCTGTTGATGTGATGGCAGGCATTAACATCTCTCCAAGATCTTCTGGGTCCGTGTATCCTCTGCAGAATGACATACACAAAGTTTTGGAGCATTATTTGCTCTAAAACTACTCAACTGATCACATCAAATCACAAAAAGCACTCTTTTTTGGACCAAGATCTAGCTTTCTGATAAATTTGGTGAAAGTCTGTTCAGTGGTTTGGGCTGTATCTTTGTCTAAAGTTCGTATTGAAAAATGAATGGGGAAAACGTGTTTTAAGACTCCCCCTGTTTCTCGGCCTGCTTGACAGATCACCCTGACACTTTCCAGGAACAAGGAGTAGAGGTGACATTTTGGGGAGGCGAGGGGGCTGTTTTGTTAAGGTTCTTCAAATGGTATCAAAGATATAATCAAAATATAAAAATGCATTTCCTATGGTAACACAATTTTAACTAAAACTATCCTGTGAGCCTGTAAGCATCTGTTCATGGCATGTAGTGCTGGCGATGCACATGCTGTTGTTACATCTGCCATCTAGTGTTGGGCTCAGACACATATAACTTATTTTCCTTCAATGTCAGTCTTTTCAAGTTTGTCCTTGCAACTCCTGAGCATCTTGGTCATCTTCCTATACTAGCAGAGTGAGTATATAACCTGTTGGGAGAGCTTGAAATGTCCAACCAGTCATTGGAAATGAAAGCAGTAGTAAAATAGAATTAGCAAATGACATCACCATATCCTGCTAACTTTGAATTTTTCTAGTTTCACTCAATGGTCCACGAATTGATCAGCTTGTTCTACAACGTGCCATAAAATGTTTTCTTTTGCCTTTTAAGGAGATTCAGATAGATGTAGTGAGTAAAGCTCACAATCCAGCATCTAGACAGATGGCTCATTAGGCAAATAATTGATTGTCAGACCATTTCTGCTTTTTCCTTTGTGGTTTCCCATCTGGGATATGCACGACCAACCTTTGTGACAGAATGAATGAATAAATTACATTTTATCAAAAAGGGTGTCCTGGCACTGAGGTCAACCTCCAAACTAGATTAGAAATAAATATGGCAAATAGCCCTGTTTTAAGCATACTGAAGAATGAAAAATAGTTTTTCAATGACCTGAGAGAAAGAAGATCAGATTTCTAGAACTTGGCAGTAAAGAAGTTGAAAGCACTGCTACTTTCTGCTACCTTCAAAAAGGAATGCAGGACGTCGCCGCCTGGATGACCAACAGCTGTCTAAAACTCAACTCTGAGATGACAGAGGTCCTCGTCCTCGGAACCATCCCTTTCAGCATGGGACAACACCTGGTGGCCCACTGCCCTCGGCAGCCCACCGACCCCCACGGATCACGCCAGAAACCTGGGCATCGTACTCGACTCATTCCTCTCCATGATCCGCCAGGTCAACGTCGTCACTTCCAACTGCTTCAACACCCTCTGCATCCTCTGGCAGATGTTCAAATGGATCCCCCCGAATCTAGAAAGACAATCACCCACGCACTCATCACCAGCAGGCTGGAGTATGGAAATGCACTCTAAGCCGGCATAAATAAGTCCCTATTGTGGAAACGCCAGACGATACAGAACTCCGCCGACAGACTCGTGCTCGTGTCGCAGGATGCCGAGGACATCAACCAACACCTACGGAAGCTCCACTTGCTCCCCGTGGAGAAGAGAGTCACTTTCAAGATCCTCACCCATGCCCAGAAATGCCTGCACAACACCGGGCCCAAATACCTCAACGACAGAGTCACCCCCAAGTACCCATAAGAAACCTCCGATCAGCCAACCTTGCCCCAGCCAAACCCCTTGCATCCACAGAGTCAAAGCAGGAGGAAGATCCTTCTCCTACATCGCAGCCAAGACCTGGAACAAGCTCCCGATAGAAATCAGACGAGCCTCATCCCTGAATACTTTAAAGAAGGCTCTCAAAACCTGGCTCTTCTGCTTAACGGCACAGCTGCCCCCTTACCCCCCAGCACCTTGAGACCCTCACGGGTGAGTAGCACGCTTAAAATTCCATGATTGATTGATTGATGAGATTTCAGCATCTTTTGGAATACTTTGATGCCCACTGAATACAGTCACAACTTGTGTGAAGTTCTCCTGAAAGAAAGAGTCTATTCATATACATTGGCCTTCGAAAATTAAGTTATTTAGGGAGGTCAAATTTGACGGAAATCCAAACTTGGATGAAATAATGTAATATACTACAATCTTATGGCACAAAATAATGTTCCTTAGGAGAGTCTACTGAACCCGGTAGGACTGAGACGAGAAACCCGATACGGCTACGATTGTGCCCAGATACTGGATACTGAACTTTGATTTTGGGACGACGATCTGATTGGACCTATAATTTGGTATTCGGGTTTTGAAACCGATACAAGATTTAATTTCTACGTTCATTTTCTACATTCTTCAATTTTGATTATACTGAAATGAGATCTACTTAATATAGCCCTGACGAAGTTGTTTTGGCATACGATTGATGCCTGACGAAACACGTGTTGGCTGCAGAACCTATTGTGATTTGGAAAATAAGGCTGCAGAACCTGTTGTGATTTGGAAATAAAAGGACCAACTTCACGTTCTTTGGCGTTTTGATTTGAAATAAGACTGATATCAACGTATGTACTTTGAGACTCTCGAGTTCGAATTGAATTTGTATGAAGATGGATTTGCAACTTTAAAGACTTCAGATTGAACTTTGAATCTAGACACTTTCAATTTTGAGTGCTCGGCAAGAAATTTGAATTTGCATATTCAGAGCATTGCTCATTGAATCTTGGGGGGGTGAGGTAACCTCCCTCTCTTGCTTTAGAGCACCTACTGTAATTTGTCCTATTTGTACTTTGGCCTTACTTTTTGCAGTGCGCCCTTTAAACCTGTTACCTAACTTTGTATATAAATGTTCCTTAGGACATTGAGATAAAAAACACAAATAAATAACAATCACTTCCTTTACCCATGGATCACAGAAAATGCCCTCTTCAACGGCAACCAGGGAAGGTGGGATTGATTGGTTGGAGACTGCTTCCAGAAGGGGAAAGAAGGAAGGCAGCTAATGCCCTTCGAATACATCTATGATAAAGAGACCAGCGGAGTAGGTTGACTTGATAAAGAGTACACTTGAGCATATGCCCCCTGGTATGACACAATGGGAATATTTTAATTTGTTAAGATACGCTATTTCCTGTTTATTTAACAAGGGGCAAACATGCACAATAAATATCACTCTAACATGTTTATTTCCACATTTCACTTGATTATTTATTTGAAACATAGCATTGGTGAACTTTTTTGATTTAAAAAAGGTAAGATTACCTCATGCTAGACGCCATTGATTTTGAGGATATTATCTTGGACATTTACTGTTTTAGGATTTTTTTTTTGCCAATCATGATTCAATCGGAATCTGCCTTGAACTGTTTAAACTTTTGTGTTTAAAACAAAGAAAAGCAGTAACGGCTTTTATAGCATAAAACATTTTTAACTTAGTACTACAACTTCACAACACTGAACACCTTCAATTGCTCTCTGGGTTTAAGATTTCACTAAGCTTATGCACAAATTGTTCACTGTGCAACTCCGTTTGTGAAAGAATTGCCACTCAAGTGGAGGCACGTTTGTTACAAACAACTGTAAGTATAATTGATTAATTAGCTACCCATAAACCTATCAAGCCTCCTGGCATTTGTAAGCTTAGTCTTGCTTTATTCTTTACAAAAATATAATATCACAGATAAACGTTTAGAATTATTCATAGCTAGGCAACGCCCAAGTTACAACCAACAGCGGAACACCACATCTGTCAAAATAAGAGCTCAAAATATACCCAAGAGAACGAAATGTAAATAAAACAGACTTTATACCTGTTAAGAGCTGAAAAACTTAACATTCTTTCAATATGCAAATCTGTCTGAAGATCCCGCTTTGTTAATGAATGTTGCTGGACATCAGCTAGGGAAATAATATCGTAGTTGGAGAGCACGGAGTCAAGGTTATCTAGAAGAAAAAGGAAATTCAGTTTATACTCAAGACCACAATCTTTAATAGATCTCAGATCTAAAAGTATCAATATTCTGAAAATAACATAGACCATCTTCGACTCAATGGGATACATATTTTCCTAAAAATTGCAATATGTTTGCATTTACTTGATATGTATACATATTAAAATTGACACAAATGGTTATTTATTAATTAGATTTAAACAATGTATTTTACAATATACTTTTATTCCATATCAAAAAACTGGGAAAATATTTCAACGTGGTTTGCTAATTCATGTGTTTATTTTCGTTTCTCTCAAAACACTTGTTGGTGATTGGTATTTAATGAGGTTGACACGTTTTCAGCCTTACTCTTAGGGAAAGTACCAACCTATCACGTAAAATGAATGATAAAGGCACAGTATGACTGGCTAAGCAACAACACAAGAAATATACCAAAGGCTAGAAAGAATGAACTTGACAATGGCAGATATCATGCAGGTAACACCGTCCATGTCTTATACTGAAATCAAATCAAAAGAAAACAGATAATTATTCGTGTACTAACCAGTATAAATGAAATGGTGGGAAACATCTCCACACGGTAAACTCTTGAATGCAAGAAAAACTATTACAATTTTTACAGTTTAAAACGTTTTTCATATTTAAACGTACAACCACTAGCATTGAAATGTATTTTTGAGAAATCTCGGGGATAACAGGTCATTCAACACCCAGAATAACAGCAACCTCCATTAATGGATATGCCTTTGTAAGAAATCTGTATCAATTTCATCACACTATCCTTAGACCATGATTTGATTTGATTTGATTTGACCTCTGAGTTTTCAAATACCTTCATTCCCATCACGGTTTGTGCTTTAGCATGGGCTCCTTCTGTAACCTCAAGTGTGGGTGTGTGTTGATGGAGCCCCTCCAATATTTACTAGTTTGAATTTCGACAAAGATAGATCTCTTTTCCAAACAGCCTTGCTAAATGGTAGATTAGGGATTTAACTCGCTTGTCACCTACAATTTTAGTCTGCTATTAAGGAGCGCCGCCTTCACTGTGCCGGACTCCTAATACCTTGTGCTGACCTAGGGGTAACCATTCCACTAGTCAGTATCTCTTGATATTCCGTTATTCAGCAACATATCTCCATACTGTCTGGAACTAGCCACCTACACCTTTCTTCCATGAAACACTTATATTTATTCCTGCTCCTCTGACAATTACTTATCAAGCGAAATAGCACGACCCAATCCTCTCACTGCAAGAGCACTCTATCTGCAATTTAGTTCCCTTCTTCCTGTTGAAAAGTTAGAGTCTGAGAAACATAGGATTAAAAGAGGAAGTATGCACATACCTATCATCCTCTAGCAGTTTGCTCTTTATATGCCACTAAACGAGTCATTCAACTATTTCCCATTTGTACAAAATAATGCAAGAAGCAGGCAGTAAATTTGGCCTTAAAAATTGCAGCTTATTCCACACATAATGATGATTGCTAATAGAAATCTGAATGCCCACACTTTATTTATTCGTGTATTTAACAACTTTATACAGTGCTCATGTACTAATGTAAATATTAGGGCTGTGACAAAAAAATCAATATGCAGTACACAACAATGTCAACATACATTACAACAAACATCATTTTGCCTTAATAAATGACAGAATATTCTTTACAAAATGTCCATTTGTTCTTAGAATATATTTGGATGGCATCTACTCCAGAGGAGAGTTAAAGAGGCATGTTCCGCGTGCAGATGATACAAGTGCTCCAAAGAGAAAGGAGCAAAATTCCGAAAGTCCGATGAACAGCTGTGATGAGGACCTTGAAAGTGCAACTTGATGGTACCAAACCACAGATATATTTGTGGATTGGACAGATAATTTTGAATTGGGAACACTCTCTTATAAATAGCCAGTGAAGGGAACTTAGGATGGGCATCAAGTCTTAAAGTGGGTGTGTAGATAGCGGCAGAAGCAGCGTGCCGTGAATCACATGGAGATGATAGATGATAGGCAAAGGGAGTCCAGCAAATGAGTCATGCAGTAGTCCAAACGATTCAAATTAGTAAAGAGGATAGTCATGATGAGCTGTCATGGTCAGATCACAATCTAAGGTAACTGAAAGCTTTTTAGGTCTCGCCTGTCGATGCGCATGCGCATCGAGCAAGCGAGACTATAGGGGCTCATCGACTCTTTATCTAACTTGCAAGGAATCGTGGCGATTCCTTGCAGTGCCCGTGACTTTTAAGCTCAATGCGCATGTGCATTGAGCTTAAAAGCGCGTGCACAGCCGCCCGCATTCCTCCGACACCTTTGAAGTGAAGCTTAGCTTCACTTCAAAGGCCCGGCTTCTTCACACCCACATGCCGCTCTGCCCCGCTCCGCCCCCTCCCCTGAGTCATCCTGCCTGCCCAGACTTCTCCTCCCCCCTACTTACATCCCGCTTTCACTTGTTTTTTGTTCCGACTCGACGTTCCCCCCGCCCCCTCCCGCCACGCAATGCCGAGAGCTTGTTTCACATTTCTCATTAATTTCCACCGGCACACGTAGCCCTAATTATGTGCCATAAGGCTGGCACTTCGCAGCCTCGCCAGCATATTGCCGGGAAAGTCGTGGCTCGCAGCTTTGTAGTAGGAGTTGTTTAAATGGCTTAACGACGCGCGAGTAGGTCTGTCGCTGTTTCCCGCATGCGTGATGAGAACTGATTAAAGGGTAATTCTGCCCAGCAGAGGCCAGCCTGTAGACATCACCGGTCTTCCAAAGTCGAGATGCAGTTTCATGCTCTCAAATTACAGTCGACCAGTTACGAGTGGTTCCTTCTCCGGCCAGCTGGCAACACGTGGACTCTGGACCTCTCGTGAATTAGTATTGAGCAAATTATATTTGATGCCAATTGCATCTTGGAACTGGTAATTTGTGTTTTAATTTTGGTTTCAGATAGTATTGTTTTTTTTCGCCAGGACAACCTCATTCATTTTGTAAACATCAGGATCAGGTGAACACGAGGCCAGGACGATGCAGTGTATGGATTGGATTGAAAATATCAAATGCCTGGCACAGGGCTATAACAGGAAAATGTTATTCCTGCTGCCAGCCACCGTCCAGGGTCGGTCGCCATGCCGGGGCAGAAGAGAATCTCCGGCCTCTATTCCGTCCCCCACCGCCTCTCGCTGCCCAGCACCCCCGGCCACAGGATCCTCTTCACGGGTAAGAAGCCGGGTATGATGAACAGACGAGGGCAGCATAGCAGCGGCCTTTTCAGTCCCAGGCTGTCCTGGCTTGTCTTCCCCCGGTGAAAGAGAGAGATCGCTACGGGGGACATTCCTAGACGCACAGCACCTTCTCCAAGCTTCATTTCATGCTACATATTATATACACTAACTCGCAGAGGCACTCTCCTTTACAAGTTCTTGCTTGATAATTAATGCACGAGAGGTAATCTAAGCAGCTAGGCAAACTAAATATGTAGAAAAGCACGATTCCTCCCCCCCCCCCCCCAAGGTTCCGTATGTTTGCAGTATCCGCATTTATATAAAGACCAGAAAAACATATGAACAGTAAGCCTTCTTTTTGTTGAAGCCTCCCTCACACCGACCAGGGTAAAACAAAGCAAATGATTAACACACATTAACCCCTTGCCCTTGCTGGCTTCTCAGAAATACTAACGCTCTGTGTGTGTTGTGCAGCTCTCCTCTTTTAGGTCTGGTTCGACAATACTTCTGTGTATGATGATCGCCAGAAAAACAAGCATTTGCAATGCAATAGGTCTCGCATTTGCGAGAGTATAACCTATTGGCATTGTAAATGACAATGCCTTTTATTTATGTTTTCAAAAGCAACACATAAATAAAAGGCATTGCCATTTACAATGCCAATAGCTCAAAGTCTAATAACTGCGAGACCTATTGCATTGCAAATGCTTGTTTGCTTTGGATTCTGAGGGTAAGTCACAGAGATTGATGCCAAGGAACCGGTACAATGTCCTTGGAGGGGCAAAGGATCTAATTTGAATGTATTCAGCTCGAGCCAATTGATATGCTTCCAATCATCAAAGGATTTCAAGATGTCAGCTACCGGAGGAAGACTATTCTTCGGATCCAGTTTATAACATATTTGTACACAATTGAAAATGGACTAGGACTTCTTTAATAAGTACATATGAATAAAGATACTTTTTTAACCGACAAAACCGAGAGATTCAGACCAAGTTAATCTATTAATTTGATGACATTTTAGACAAACACGTGGTAAAACACTAATAATATTTCTCGAAGCACAGTAATCAACATACTAAGCACCACCCATTGTAACTGATCACAGCATTTCCATCACTGCTCTGGAAAAAAAAACCAGAGCATGTAGATACCTCCACCTAGTAATATTATCAGTGAGAATGTTAGGATGGCATTAATGCAACACAGTGTTGTAGGCATTCATCCACCAAGATTCACCTCCTCACAATAGCCATCCTGTTGTCAATCATAGTCACCTCTGGTTACAAAATGTTTTCAACCCAACTGCTTTGGAGATTTTAAAAAGTGTTTCCATCCAGGTTGAGGGAATACATTGAACAGAAAATGGTTAAGTAAGTGACAGTGGGAACTCCATCTTTCACTTGAGCAAACTCGCATTTGAATTGGATCCGCATGGTAGGATAGGTAAAGCTTAAAACAAGGAAGGAAACCATTTGCAGAAAAATACAAAATAAACATTGTTGGCCGCAGGTGTGGTCCTTCTGGGATCCCACTAACAGGTCTAGGGGGTCAGGGTATTCCTACCATGCCCCTTGTGTTTTTTCTTTTTTTTAGGACTCAGGACTGAGCACTAAGATGGCTGCCACCACGTCCTGCTTGAGGTGGTGGCAGCCAATCAGATCTCAGTTTGAGATCTGCCAGGATCTGCGGAGCCTAAGTGTCAAAAAATATACAAAGTTTTTGAGCATCATTGCTCAAAAACTATAGAACAGGTTTACACCAAAAAACAAAAAGTACTCTTTCAGGACCTAGATCGAGCCTCTGGCAAATGTAAAGTAAATTTGTTCAGTGGTTTAGGCTGTAGATGTGTCTAAACTTTCTATGGAAAAATAAAAGGGGAAAACACGTTTTGGGACTCTCCTTTTTCTTGCCCTCCCCAGCTTCCCCACGCTTGACGGATCACCCCGAAACGTTCCATGCACAAACTAGGCAAAAAAAAGAGTATTTTTGGGGGGAAAGTTTTATGGAGATTTGTCAAACAGCACCAAAGTAATTAGCAACCCAAAAATGCATTTGTTATGGACACCCAATTCTGAACTAGAACTACTACGAAGTGGTTACCAACACTGGGAGATATATATATATATATATATATATATATTACGCTCCATGGGGTTGTCCAAGTAGCGGGTAGCACCCGAGCCTGCGTGCGCCTTCCCCAAAGCGTTAGTTGGTATGGGCAGTTGCGTGTTTGAAATAGGCCCGACGCGTTTCGGAAATTTATTTTCCTCATCAGGGGCCAGCAGTAAAGTGCATGACGTCTACCATCTCCCTGTATGAAAAAACATATTGTGCTTGTGGGAGATGTAGTCCATATATCCTGGATGGATGCACTCTCAAATTACTGCTCGTTCCAAGGCTCTACCGTGAGCCCCAAACATCACTCCTGTCCTCATCCATCACGCAGCTCCACATACGAGACTCCTTGGATAGCGAGCCAACAGGAATAAAAAGCCGTGATTTCACCTTGCTTGTGGGC
The DNA here is from genome assembly GCF_964261635.1 of Lissotriton helveticus. Lineage (NCBI taxonomy): Eukaryota > Metazoa > Chordata > Amphibia > Caudata > Salamandridae > Lissotriton > Lissotriton helveticus. Next base: position 382,208,534 of record NC_136067.1, on the reverse strand, counting down.
TCCTTCTTTTTTGCAGGCAAACTTCGTGTTTATGTTTGAGCGGTGAGCCTGAGCCGCGGAAGGAGGCCCTGGGGCTTGCTGGCCCCCCATGGAGACGCTTAAATACGCCACCGGTATGGAAGCAATGGGGCACTTGTTGGCAGACTATGGACAGCTTTGAATTGAGAAGCACAACAGCACACCCCACTCGGGTTTTATTGTGACATTATCTAAGTGCTTGGGGGCAGGCTACTCACTCGAGTAAGACAGGTGACTACGAAGACCACAAGGCCATCTGATTGGCAACGCCCACTGAGGCGGGAAGTATGTTGCTGCCTGATAAAAATGCTTGCCTCCGAGTACAAGCCCAAGCCTCTGATGAAGTAAGGCTACGAAACGCGTCAGGCTGGACTTTGATGCTTGTTGCTGGAAATTTGCATCCATTTCACTGCTGCTCCCAACAGGAATAAAAAGCCGTGATTTCACCTTGCTTGTGGGCTCCTTCTTTTTTGCAGGCAAACTTCGTGTTTATGTTTGAGCGGTGAGCCTGAGCCGCGGAAGGAGGCCCTGGGGCTTGCTGGCCCCCCATGGAGACGCTTAAATACGCCACCGGTATGGAAGCAATGGGGCACTTGTTGGCAGACTATGGACAGCTTTGAATTGAGAAGCACAACAGCACACCCCACTCGGGTTTTATTGTGACATTATCTAAGTGCTTGGGGGCAGGCTACTCACTCGAGTAAGACAGGTGACTACCAAGACCACAAGGCCATCTAATTGGCAACGCCCACTGAGGCGGGAAGTATGTTGCTGCCTGATAAAAATGCTTGCCTCCGAGTACAAGCCCAAGCCTCTGATGAAGTGAGGCTACGAAACGCGTCAGGCTGGACTTTGATGCTTGTTGCTGGAAATTTGCATCCATTTCACTGCTGCTCCCAACAGGAATAAAAAGCCGTGATTTCACCTTGCTTGTGGGCTCCTTCTTTTTTGCAGGCAAAATTCGTGTTTATGTTTGAGCGGTGAGCCTGAGCCGCGGAAGGAGGCCCTGGGGCTTGCTGGCCCCCCATGGAGACGCTTAAATACGCCACCGGTATGGAAGCAATGGGGCACTTGTTGGCAGACTATCGACAGCTTTGAATTGAGAAGCACAACAGCACACCCCACTCGGGTTTTATTGTGACATTATCTAAGTGCTTGGGGGCAGGCTACTCACTCGAGTAAGACAGGTGACTACCAAGACCACAAGGCCATCTGATTGGCAACGCCCACTGAGGCGGGAAGTATGTTGCTGCCTGATAAAAATGCTTGCCTCCGAGTACAAGCCCAAGCCTCTGATGAAGTAAGGCTACGAAACGCGTCAGGCTGGACTTTGATGCTTGTTGCTGGAAATTTGCATCCATTTCACTGCTGCTCCCAACAGGAATAAAAAGCCGTGATTTCACCTTGCTTGTGGGCTCCTTTTTTGCAGGCAAACTTTGTGTGTGTGTATATATATATATATATATATATATATATATATATATATATATATATATATATATATATATATATATATATATATATATATATATATATATATATATATATATATATATATATATATATATATATATATATATATATATATATATATATATATATATATATATATATATATACTTATGTATACGTGAGTGATTAAATGTGTCTTAGTGAATATATGGGTGAGTGACTAATCTGTGTGGATGTGTGTATTAGTCTGTCAGTTGATGTGTAAGTGGCTGCTGGGGTTGGTGAGTAGATATATGAGTGTCTATATGGGTTATTGATTAGTTGTCTGAGTACCTGTATGGGTGGCTGGGTGTCTGTGTGGGTAGTTGAGGGGGGGGGGGGGGTGACTCCCTGCATGGATGTAGGAGTGGGTGAATCACTGGGTGCATGGGTCCATGAGTGCATCTGTGAGGGACTATACGGGCGAGTGAGTGTGCGTAAGGCTGAGTCAGTGAGTGAATGGCTGTCTCAGTGGTATATGGGTGAGTAACTGCATATGTGAAAGGTAGCATATGTGAGTGTTGGAATATATAAGTGACTGTATGTGCGAGTGAGTGATTGTGAGAGAGGATGTATGGCTGAGTGTGTGCTTGTGTCAGCGACTGTATGGAGAGTAAGTATTTATTAGTATCTGTATGAGTAGTGAGTGGATGTGTGTTTCTGTGTGACTGAGTGTTTGGGTGAGTGAGTAGGTGCGTGAGTAGCTCTATGGGTGACTGATGGTGTATGAGTGGCTGTATGGGTGTATGAGTGGATATCTCAGTGGGTGTATGAGTGGATATCTCAGCAGCTGTATGAGTGCCTGTATGAGTGAGTGGATGTGTATGTATACCTATCAATCAGTGAGTAGTTATGTACCTATTAGAATTGGTGCGTCAATTGTTTTAAGAATGGTAGTCTGAAATTTGGAGTGGGTGTATGATAGGTGATATTGGGGTGTGAGTAGGTGCATCAGAGATTATATGGATGATGTCATGAGAAAGAGGCGAGAGAAGTACAGAGAGAGGCGAGAGAAGTGCAGAAAAAATGAGAGGTGCAGAAAGAGTAAGAAATGTGCAGAAAGAGGCAAGAGAAGTGCAGAAAGATGCAAGAGAAGTGCAGAAAGAAACGAGGAGTGAAGAAAGAGGAAGACAGGCGTAGAAAGAGGCAAGAGGTGCAGAAAGAAGAAGAAAGGTGCAGAAAGAAGCAAGAAAAGCACATAGAGGCAATAGAAGTCCCGAAAGAGGAAGAAAGATGTAGAAACAAGCAAGAGAAAAATAGTAAGAGGCAAGAGAAATGCAGAAAGAGTAAGAAAGGTGTAGAAAGAACCAAGAGAAGTGCAGAAAGAAGCAAGAGAGGTACAGAAAGAAGCAAGAAAAGTGATCAGAGACAAGACAGTTGCACAAAAAACAAGAGAGGTGCAGAAAAAAGCAAGAGCGGTGCAGAAAAAAGCAAGAGAGGTGCAGAAAAAAGCAAGAGAGGTACGGAAAGAAGCAAGAGAGGTGCGGAAAGAAGCAAGAGAGGTGCGGAAAGAAGCAAGAGAGGTGCGGAAAGAAGCAAGAGAGGTGCAGAAAGAAGCAAGAGAGGTGCAGAAAGAAGCAAGAGAGGTGCTGAAAGAGGCAAGTGAGGTACAGAAAGAGGCAAGAGATGTGCAAAAACACGCAAGAGAGGTGCAGAATGAAGAAAAGGAGTGCAGAAAGAGACAAAAATGGGCGCAGAAGGAATCAAGAGAGTTGCAGAAAAAAGGGAGGTGTAGAAAGCGGAAGAGATGTGCAAAAAGAGGCCAGAGAAGTGGAGAAAGAAGAAGAAAGGTGCAGAAAGAAGCAAGAGTGGTTTGCGCACCATTAGTACCAATTTAACACCCACATTTAGCAATAAGTGACAGGTGACCATTCCAGCTTTGCAAAGGGCCTTCCTCCACGGAGTAACACTTGGCGCTGCATTTTTGGTAACATTTGAGCCATTTGAGCTAGAAACACTTTTTTTTGTTAAAATCTGCAGATTATGTGGCAGATGATGGATTATATGGCAAATGCAGAAAATGTGTAATTATGTGAAAATCGGTGCAGCCGGACAGTCGCATAATTCCAGTGGCCCTGCTCATACATCTGACTAGGTCCAGAAGTGCTTCTGAATGGTTCCTTCTTTTATTTGTGTCTCAGTGAGTTCATAGTTTAGCTTCTATGGAAATGAGGAAGACTAAACCTGAGGTTACCACTCCACAACAGACTACCATACCACATAATTACTTTCCACAACACATAATCCCACTCTACATAATCCCTATGCACTAATTAACACCAACTTTCTATCCACATAATTTCACTGCACAACATGCCACATAGTTCCACTACACACAGCGTACATCCACTCCACAATACATTAGAGAAAAACTTTTACATTTACAATGCCAATAGCTCTAACTCTCACAAATGCGCGATCTATTGCATTGCAAATGCTTGTTTAACTACTAGTCGTGTTTGTAGAGTGGTGGAGACGGGGGCTGGGCTCAGGAATTCCACTGCAAAGGACTTCCAGGAAGTATCAGGAGGGCTTCTCCAGAGTCCCTCAGGAGTAAAGTGGACTTCATCACCCAACCAATAGTGTGTCAGGAGGCGTGTTTGCAGAGTGGTGGAGAAGGGGACGTGGCCTCCCAAGACCTCCTAGCAATCCCACTGTGTGGGACTTATTGGAGATAACAGGAGGGGTTGTTGGCCCCCAAGGACGTCCTTGGGGGCCAACTACCCATCCTATTACCTCCAGTAAGTCCCACACAGCAGGATTGCTGAGTGTTGTAAAAAGAGGCATGGCCTCGGACCACCTCTCAGCAATCCCACCGTGTGGGGCTTACTGGAGGTACCTGGTGGGCTAGTTGGCCTTTAAGGACCCTCACCGGTGAAGAGGACTTCATCCCCCAACTCAGAGCGCGTCAAGAGGTGCGTTTTCAGAGTCGTACAGGGAGGGGGCGGGGCTGGGGCTACCTGAGAGTTGCCGGGTATTTTTTAGGAAGGGGGCTCTGTGACCCCCTTCCCTTGGCCCTTTTTGGCCCTGGGGACCCCAACCCTAGGGGCCCGAGGCATTTAAAAAAAAAAAATTAAGGGAGTGGGGCTCATGAGGCCGATTACGCCCTTGGGGACCCCATCCCGGGGGGCCAAGCCTTTATTTTAAAAAAATTTTTAAAGGAGACGGGGGCCGTGCAACCCCCCTCCCCAGGCCGATTTCAGCCCCGGGGACTCCATTCCTGGGCTTTTAAAAAAAAATGTTTTACTTCTTTGTAAGGAAGGTTGGCTGGGTGGCCATTTTGGGCCCCCAGGACCCCATCCCCAGGGGCTTGGCCTCAAGTTGGGGACCACAGGGGGAGCCCCAAGGCCCCCCCGGTCCCTGCCAGCTTCATGCCTCCTGCGGGAGCCAGCATTGCTTTTGGGCAAAGGGAGCTGCTAACATGCAGCTCCCTTTCATGGAAGTGAGAGCATCTCTTCTACGCTCTCGCTTCCATGAGTGAAGGAGAAGTTTGCTATGGTATGGCGGAAGCCATGCTCCTGCCGTGCCATAGCAAACTGCAATGTCCTGGGGGTGGGCACCCAGGGACATTGCTGGAGCTGGCGGTCCCCTGGGCCATGGAGGGCTCCACGAGGGGGGCCACGTGGCCTCCCTCCAACATGTGTGTAGCCCCAGGGATGTGGTGGTCCCCGGGGGTTCATTACAGACCCCGCATTTAAATAAAGTGGGCCCCGGGGAGGTGGTGTCCCCGGGACTGCGGGAGAGGACCGTGTGGCGCCCGCATTTAATGATGATAGTTTTTTAATGCTTTTTTGGGCCCTGGGGGTCCCTGTGGACCACCTAAGCAGTCCTAGGGGTCAGGGTGTTTCTACCCTGACCCCTTTTCTTATTTTTTATTGGGTTACCTTTTTCCTAGTGACTCGGTTCAACCGAGTCACAAGATGGCTGCCAACACTTCCTGGTTTGAAATGTTGGCAGCCAATCAGATTGCAAGTCTCGAGATCTGGAGGGATTGCGGATCCTCCGCGTCCCCAGTTGTACATCTGTGAATATTAAATTTTCTCAAACTACTGTACGGATTTATACCATTTAACAAAAAGAGTGTGATCTGGACCAAGTGATACCTTTCTGCCAAATTTGGTGTAATTCCGTTCAGTAGTTTTCAAGAAAAGCGCAGTTCGGGCTGTAGCTGCGTCAACAGTTTCCTATGGAAATTAATATAGAGAAAACGCATTTTGGGCCCCCTTTTTTCTCGGTCCCTACTTGACGAATCACCTCAAAAAACTTTCAAGACTGGAGCTGACCTGTTCGCCCCCATGATTTTGAAAATTTTGCGAACATTCGTTAAACGGTGCCACAGATATTGGCAAAAGAAATATGTATATATATATCCTACTGCCGAACAACAGTAGGTAGTTTCCATAGGAAGAGCATTTTATGTTTTGCCAATAACTTTAGCGTCAATCGGCGAATCTTTGCGAAATTTTCAAAACTAGTTTGACACTTCAGCTGCTGTCTTACAATTTTTGGGGTAATCTGTCAGGCAGGGGACGAAAAAAAGGGGGGAACCAAAAACGCATTTCCCCCATATTAATTTCCATTGGAAACTTTATACAAGGCTACAGGTTGAACTGCTTAACGGAATTACACCACATTTGGCATAAAGGTAGCTGTTGGCCCAGAAAGCAACCTTTTAGTGAATTGGTGTAAATCAGTTTAGTAGTTGCAGAGTTATTTAGAGGTCATGCCCGGGGCATGGGTTAAATATATAGGAGGGGGGTGCACAGGCCCCCCTCCTTGGAGCTTTAAAGCCCCCGGGCAACCCTTGAACCCTGGGGACTGCCACCTCCCAGGGCAAATGATGATTGAATGCGGGGTGGCCCAGACAGCCCCGGGGACCGCCACCTCCCTGCGGCTAAATGAAATATTAATGCGGGGGTTGTTCCCTCCACTCCCCATAGCCCCGGGACCACCATCTCCCCAGGACTACGCTACACCCCCAGGGCCAGATCTTGCTATCTCACAAGGTGCCCACCCTTGGGACGTAGTGGTTTGCTATGGCTTGGTGGGAGCTTTACCACTCCTCCTATGGGTTGGCGAGAGCTTTACCTCTCTTGCCAAGCCAAACCAAACTGTGCTCGCTTTCAGCAAGCAAGAGCATTGAAAATGCTCTCGTTTGGTGCATGTGGGTGCAGCTAGTTGGGCCCTCCCGGCTGAGGAGGAGTGCAGGACCGGTGGGGTGAGGACGATCGCGCTTGTACCTCCCGCGGCCCACGGGCGGACCTCCGTTTGTGTGCGGTCAGCCGGGTGAAATATAGGAGAGTCTACTATTGTACCATGAGGCCTAAAGGGGGAGCCAACACCCAGACCAATTCAAGACTGGAGCTGACCTGTTCGCCCCCATGATTTTGAAAATTTTGCGAACATTCGTTAAACGGTGCCACAGATATTGGCAAAAGAAATATGTATATATATATCCTACTGCCGAACAACAGTAGGTAGTTTCCATAGGAAGAGCATTTTATGTTTTGCCAATAACTTTAGCGTCAATCGGCGAATCTTTGCGAAATTTTCAAAACTAGTTTGACACTTCAGCTGCTGTCTTACAATTTTTGGGGTAATCTGTCAGGCAGGGGACGAAAAAAAGGGGGGAACCAAAAACGCATTTCCCCCATATTAATTTCCATTGGAAACTTTATACAAGGCTACAGGTTGAACTGCTTAACGGAATTACACCAAATTTGGCATAAAGGTAGCTGTTGGCCCAGAAAGCAACCTTTTAGTGAATTGGTGTAAATCAGTTTAGTAGTTGCAGAGTTATTTAGAGGTCATGCCCGGGGCATGGGTTAAATATATAGGAGGGGGGTGCACAGGCCCCCCTCCTTGGAGCTTTAAAGCCCCCGGGCAACCCTTGAACCCTGGGGACTGCCACCTCCCAGGGCAAATGATGATTGAATGCGGGGTGGCCCAGACAGCCCCGGGGACCGCCACCTCCCTGCGGCTAAATGAAATATTAATGCGGGGGTTGTTCCCTCCACTCCCCATAGCCCCGGGACCACCATCTCCCCAGGACTACGCTACACCCCCAGGGCCAGATCTTGCTATCTCACAAGGTGCCCACCCTTGGGACGTAGTGGTTTGCTATGGCTTGGTGGGAGCTTTACCACTCCTCCTATGGGTTGGCGAGAGCTTTACCTCTCTTGCCAAGCCAAACCAAACTGTGCTCGCTTTCAGCAAGCAAGAGCATTGAAAATGCTCTCGTTTGGTGCATGCGGGTGCAGCTAGTTGGGCCCTCCCGGCTGAGGAGGAGTGCAGGACCGGTGGGGTGAGGACGATCGCGCTTGTACCTCCCGCGGCCCACGGGCGGACCTCCGTTTGTGTGCGGTCAGCCGGGTGAAATATAGGAGAGTCTACTATTGTACCATGAGGCCTAAAGGGGGAGCCAACACCCAGACCAATAAGCTGGACAAATATGCTGTGCCGTTGAGCCAAGGTCAACCAGGTGCGGCGGCTGATGACCAGGCGGGCCAAAGTGAACCATCCCTCACCTCCATAATGGCCGCCATTCAGACTCTGGGCACTAACCTAGAGACAAAAATGGATAAGATCTACATTGAAGTCAATCTACTAAGAACAGACCTAGGTAAAACCACGGAGAGATCTAAAGCCAACGCAGCGGACGTCAAAACACTGCAGGCGGCGGAGAAGCGACTCGAGGGGCGGATTAATGAGCTTGTGCACCAGCACTGCCAGATGGCCCTCCGTCTCGAGGATCAGGAAGGGAGGGCCCGGAGAAGCAATATTCGCGTGGTGGGTGCGCCGGAGGAAACGGAGGGACATAGCGTGGAACTTTTCCTAGAGGACCTGATCCTCCAGCACCTGCAACCGAAAAGGCTGTCAAAAATCTTCACAATCGAACGAGCTCATTGTGCTCCGGTCCCCAAGCCCAAGCCGGGGGCGCCACCCAGGACAATCATCGCGAAAATACTGAAATATAGAGACCGAGACGCCATCCTCCAGGCGGCAAGGCAACGGGGGGATCTACAGTATGAAGGGGCTACGATCCGCTTTTTCCCTGACTTCACATTGCATGTCCAACAGGAAAGACGTTCCTTTCTGGGAGTCAAGACGGCGCTCCGAGAGAGAGGCATAAAATATATGATGTTCTTCCCTGCCAAGCTGAAGGTTATTGCTGGAGGCAAATCCTTATTCTTCACATCGCCAGCGGAGGTCCAAACGTGGCTTGATACCTCAGCTCCGGCGGATCGGGCGCGGCGGGAGCACGGCTCGTGGAGGGAGAACCGGGCGACATCTCCTGGGTCCGCGGCGGACAGATCGGAGGGAGACACGCAGGGCGACCCTGGAACCTGTTCTGGGCCGGTCGTTCCACGCACTGCGCACACTCCCCGTGAGTGAGCCCAAGCACCCCCTGCTCTGCTGAGTTCGCCGCTGCCCTGCAGCTGAGTTCCTGGGCCTCTTATTTTGTAGTCTGCCCCTGCATTTTTGTTGTCTGTATTTCGTAATTTGTCCTCTGCCTCTGCATTTTGTTGTCTGTATTTCGTAATTTGTTCTCTGCCTCTGCATTTTGTATTTTGTTTTCCTGCCTCTGTGTCTTAACTTCTTGCGCTTGTTTTCCCCGTTTGCGCCGCTTCTGTGCCCTGCCCCTGCCGCGTTTCCCGCCCTTCTGCCCGCTCCCCGATACCGATCCCCTGCGGCCCGCCCCTTTTCTTTTTGTATCCCTTCCCATTCGCTGCCCCGCTCCCGCCTCCCAGCTGCTCCTCCATTTATGGCGGAGTGCGAGCAGTGGTGAGCAGCGACCCATGACCCTGTTCTGGGCGGTCACTCCACGCACTGCGCACACTCCCCGTGAGTGAGCCCAAGCACCCCCTGCTCTGCCGAGTTCGCCGCTGCCCTGCAGCTGAGTTCCTGGGCCTCTTATTCTGTAGTCTGCCCCAGCATTATTGTTGTCTGTATTTCGTAATTTGTCCTCTGCCTCTGCATTTTGTTGTCTGTATTTCGTAATTTGTTCTCTGCCTCTGCATTTTGTATTTTGTTTTCCTGCCTCTGTGTCTTAACTTCCTGCACTTGTTTTCCCCCTGTTTGCGCCGTTTCTGTGCCCTGCCGCGTTACCCGCCCTTCTCCCCGCTCCCCGCCGCTGCTCCCCTGCGGCCCGCCCCTTTTCTTTTTGTATACCTTCCCATTCGCCGCCCCGCTCCCGCCTCCCAGATGCTCCTCCCTCCCACTTCGCCATTTATGGCGGAGTGCATGCGTACGCGCAGCGAGCACGCCGATGGCGCGCCAAAGGCAAGCCCGTCTACGCCCGTCCACGCCTGGACCGCGCCCAGCGCCAGAACCCCTGGCCCCCGCAGATGCCATCCCACCCGCCGGACCTACGACGCTGCCACCCTCTACGCACTCAACACCGGCCGGATCCCCGGATGCTACAGAGCCACCCCGAGCGCACCCACGGACCCTTCACCTGCAATTCCTGCAAATTCGCCTGCATCGGACCTGTACCGCACCCGCCAAGCCGAGCATCAGCAGCAATCACCTGAAGTGCATCCTGCTCAACACCCGCTCCATCCACAGACACGCCGTGGAACTCTGGAACCTGCTCGACACCACATCTCCAGACGTCGCCTTCCTCACGGAAACATGGATGAACGCCTCCTCAGCGCCCGACATCGCCATCGCCATCCCGGACGGATACAAGATCACCCGGAGGGACCGCGTCAACCAGACAGGAGGAGGCATCGCTATCGTCCACAAGAACACCATCCGCATCACGACCAACTCCGACGACACCCTCACAGCCACCGAACATCTTTACTTCCAGATTTACACCAATCCCAAGACCACACTCAGAGGCACCCTCATCTACAGACCCCCGGGACCTCGCACACAATTCAGCGAAGACATCGCAGACTTCATCAGCCCACACGCCCTCTCCTCCGCTGACTACATCCTCCTAGGGGACCTCAACTTCCACCTGGAGAACAACAATGACAGCAACACCACCACCCTGCTGGACAACCTCGCCAACCTCGGACTCAAGCAACTGGTGAACACCCCCACCCACTACGCCGGCCACATGCTTGACCCAGTCTTCTCCTCCAGCAAGTACATCTCCTTCAGCCACTCCACCGGACTCCACTGGACAGACCACAGCTGCGTCCACTTCAGCTTCAGAAGGACCACGACCCACCACCACCTGCAACAGGTTCCCCACAGGAGCTGGAACAAGATTACCACCGACCAGCTCACCACTTCCCTGAACCAGAATCCTCCAGCCAGCTCAACGGACCCCAACCAAGCAGCCAACAACCTCACACAGTGGATCACCAACTGCGCTGACTACCTCGCACCCCTGAAAAACCATCCCTGCAGGCCCGGCAACAAGAAAGCTTCCTGGTTCAACGATGATCTCATTAACTCCAAGAAGAACTGCCGCACCCTCGAGAAAGCCTGGCGCAAAGACCCGACTACAGACAACATGACTGCCCTCAAGCACGCCACACGCAAACATCACCAACTGCTCCACACCACCAAGAAGACAGCATTCAAGGAACGACTGGACAACAACTCACACAACAGCAAGGAACTCTTCAGCATCGTCAAAAAGCTCTCATACCCCAGCGCCGGAATCAACGACATTACCCCCTCGCAAGAACTCTGCGACTCACTCGCCTCGTTCTTCCACAGCAAGATCGCCGACATACAAAACAGCTTCGACGCACAGACCACGCACCCAACCACCGAACCGACGCCCCCCACCACCACCCTCCACGCCTGGACCCCGGTCAGCACCGAAGACACCATCCACACGATAAACACCATCCACTCCGGATCACCAACTGACCAATGCCCCCACCACGTCTTCAACAAGGCCGACACCGTCATCGCACCCCAACTCCGGGACATCATCAACTGCTCCTTCAACACCACCACCTTCCCGGAGAGCTGGAAGCATGCGGTACTCAGCGCCCTCCTGAAAAAACCACCAGCAGACCCCACCGACCTCAAGAACTACCACCCCATCTCGCTCTTCCATTTTCCTGCCAAAGTCATCGAGAAGACTGTCAACAAACAGCTTGCCGCCTTCCTCGAGACGAACGGATCCCTCGACCACTCGCAGTCCGGCTTCCGAGCCAACCACAGCAACGAGACCGCCCTCATCGCAGTCACTGACGACATCCGAGCCCTGCTCGACAATGGGGAAACAGCGGCCCTCATCCTCCTGGACCTCTCTGCGGCGTTCGACACTGTCTGCCACCGCACCCTGGCGCAGCGCCTCAGCAACATCGGAATCCAAGAGAAGGCACTAGAATGGATCATCTCGTTCCTCGCAGGAAGAACCCAGAGAGTCCGCCTCCCCCCGTTCAGATCCGAGGCCACCGAAGTCATCTGCAGCGTACCGCAAGGATCAACACTCAGCCCCACCCTCTTCAACGTCTACATGAGCCCCCTCGCAGCCATCGCACGCCAACACAACCTCAACATCATCTCCTACGCCGACGACACCCAGCTGATCCTCTCCCTCACCAACGACCCAGCCACCGCCAGAACCAACCTACACGAAGGGATGAAAGACGTAGCCGAGTGGATGATGAACAGTCGCCTGAAACTGAACTCAGACAAGACGGAAGTCCTCATCCTTGGATCATCACCCTCTGCCTGGGACGATTCCTGGTGGCCCCCGGCCCTGGGCAACGCACCCAAACCAACGGACCACGCACGCAACCTGGGCTTCATCCTGGACTCCTCCCTCTCGATGACCAGACAAGTCAACGCCGTCTCATCATCATGCTTCAACATCCTACGCATGCTCCGAAAGATCTTCCGATGGATCCCCACCGAAACCCGGAAGACGGTCACCCAGGCACTCGTCACCAGCCGACTGGACTACGGAAACACCCTCTACACCGGAACCACAGCCAAACTACAGAAAAGACTCCCAACACATCCAGAACGCCTCCGCACGACTCATCCTGGACATCCCCCATCACAGCCACATCTCCGGACACCTGAGAGACCTGCAACAAGAGAATCACGTTCCGACTCCTCACCCACGCACACAAGGCTCTCCACGACCTGGGCCCCAGGTACCTCAACGACCGCCTGACATTCTACACTCCCACCCGCCAGCTACGATCGACCAGCCACGCCCTCGCCGCCGTTCCACGCATCCGAAGAGTCACCATGGGAGGAAGATCCTTCTCCTACCTGGCAGCCAAGACATGGAACTCCCTCCCCATCCACCTCCACCAGACCTAAGACCACTTCTCCTTCAGGAAGCAACTCAAGACCTGGCTTTTCGAGCAGTAGCAGACCCCCCTCCCCAAGCGCCTTGAGACCCTCCGGGTGAGTAGCGCGCTATACAAATCTCTTGATTGATTGATTGATTGATTGAGCCAGCGTTCATGCGTTCAAGATCTGCCAGTCCCCTGGGGGAGCCTTCCCGAGAGCCGGCTGTACGCTGAGGACTTGATATATGAAACCGGACCCTGCTGAACTGTAATGTATAATATTCCTGTGCTGTTTTTCAGACATTGTTTGATATAGGGGCGGTCTATACCTCTGTCCGATGGGTCACCGGCCTCGTTGCCATGCTGGGGGTGCTCTGAGACTGAGGGGACTATACTGATGTGGGGCGGTGCCGGTGTGCCAGCTGGTGCACGTTCCCTAAAAGAGTTCCTTGGGAGGGGGCGGTTTCCTCACTCCCGGGCCGGGGTTGGGCGAAAGGCGCTCTGTTAATTGGGGCAGTGGGTAGTTTCAAACCTACAGAGCAGGGTGGGGGGGTAGTTGGGGGGTGGGGGGGCGAGGAGTCCAGCTGGGTTAGGTTGGGGAGCTGAGGGTTGGTTACAAGGGTCTGATTGGGGGTGGGGGATGGGGCTGGAGAGGGGAGGGAGGGGTGGGGAGTTCGGGGGAGTTGGGGAGGAAAGTGAGTTGGTCTTTTGGTCGTATTTGGAAGTATTGGATGAGGTTGTGTGGCGTGCAGGGGTCCCATGGTCGGAATTGGAAATGACATTTGACAATGGCTAAGAAATGGGACAAAAGCCTCAAACTGCTGAGCTGGAACGTTAACGGGCTGGGGGACAAGCTAAAACGCACCATGGTACTCCAATTCATCAAACGGCATACACCCGATGTTGTGATGCTACAAGAGACCCACCTGCTAGGAAACACTTGCCACGCCCTAAACAGGTGTGGGTATTCTTTGACAGTTCACTCAGGCTTCACCACGGGGTCCCGGGGGGTGGGCATCCTTCTCCACCGTGGCTTTCCCTTCCTGCCTGATCACACTGAAACTGATCCACAGGGTCGCTTTGCCTCAATTTCGGGGAAGTGGGAGGGGCGTAGGCTTACACTGGTCTCCACATACATCCCACCGGGTCTTCAAACACAGGCTTATAAGGACCTTGGTACGCTCCTCCTTTCTCTCCCTGACGGGCAGCTGTTCATAGGGAGCGACTTCAACGCAGTAGTCTCCGGTACACTAGACAGGCACCCGCCACGGGATATGCCTCGGGGGTAAAGTTGGCTTGGGGACTTCCTTGAGATATTTGGCCTCACAGACATTTGGCGATTGGCACATCCCGTAGACTCACAGTACACTTTCTTTTCGGGGCCGCACCATTCATTCTCCTGCCTGGACTATATCATCACTCCCCTACAACGTGACACAGTAGTCCGTACCGCAACACACCTGGCCCGAGGTATCTCCGACCACTCACCGGTTATGACCCACCTTACCGTCGGAAATAGGAGGGAGGGATGCGTCGCGCCTATCAATGCCTGGCACCTCCGTAGTGAGGACCTCCGTAAGACACTCACCCTCTCAATAGCAAACTACTTCAATAGTAATGAAGGCTCCGTGGCCTCGGCGGTTACACTATGGGAGGCCTTTAAGGCGGTCTTACGAGGGGAGGCCCTATTGGCGATTGCGGGCCGTCGTAAGGAAAGAGAGGCGCAGCTCGCTGTGATCGAGGCTGACCTCGAATCTCTGGAGGAGATAGTGCGAAGGGAGGACACGTCAGGGTCGCGCCATCGGCTGTCCCTGAAAACTGCTGAGTACCAGGCATTGGTCACAGAGGCGGCAAAGAAGTTGGCTGTCACCGGGGAGGGCACAATCTATGGTCAGGGAGATAAGGCGGGCAAGCTCCTGGCCTGGCTTGATAAGAAGCAACAAACTAGTAGAGTGGTAGCCGAGATTCACACGACGGATGGCACTATATTTACAGAACTCCACGACATTGCCGCTGAATTTGCCCGTCATTATATGACAGTGTATAAACGGGGGTCTGATCGCCCGGAGGAGGACTCGGTGGCACTCTTGACGGACATCAGGATGCCGGCACTCTCCGATGCAGAACGTGACCTCTTAGAGGCGCCACTCACCACGACAGAGGTGGAGCGAGCTATAGGGGATCTTCGTCCCGGAAAGGCGCTCGGGCCTAACGGCCTTCTGATTGAGCTCTACAAGCTCAAACCTGACGGGGTCAGCCCCTATCTTAAAAGAATGTTTGAGGAAAGTAAATCCAAAGGTATATTGCCTCGCGACCAAAGATTGGCTACGATCGTGGCAATTCCTAAAGAGGGTAAGCTCAGGGAGTTGTGTGCATCATACAGACCTATCTCCCTGCTTAATGCTGAACCAAAGATATTAGCAAAATTCCTGGCAAATAGACTCCAGCCGGTCCTCACCACGTTGGTCCACCCGGATCAATCCGGATTCATGCCCCACCGCAACACGGCTCTGAATCTCCGCCGACTAAATGGAGTGTTGGGGAGGGTCCATGCGCTGCGTGAGGACGCGGTGGTTGTATCTCTCGATGCAACAATGGCCTTCGACACCCTCGAATGGCTGTATTTGATGGCAGTTCTCCACAAACTGGGGTTTGGCCCCAGTTTTATTTCTTGGGTGCGGCTCCTCTATGCGGATCCACTCGCCCAAGTGGTAGTGCACAACAAGGTCTCGGGGGCTTTCTCCCTTGAGAGAGGGTCACGCCAGGGGTGCCCTCTCTCGCCCCTCCTATTTGCTCTTGCCCTTGAGCCACTGGCCGCCTGGATCAGACAGGATGTATTCCTAAAAGGGCTTCAATGGGCGGACAAGATTTCGTTGTATGCTGACGATATCCTCCTTTACCTCACCCGGCCCCGGAGGTCTCTAATCGGAGCACTCGATATTTTCACTAGTTTTGGGAAGAACTCCGGATACAGCATCAACTGGAGCAAGTCCCTCCTGTACGTCCTGCATGGTAGCCCCCCTGTGCTCCCATGCAGATGTCCCATTAAGGTGGTCACTGAGGGCTTCACATACTTGGGCCTCTTTATATCCAAAGGCAAGACAGTGATGTACGATAGGAATTTGACCCCGCCCCTTCAACGACTTACGCGGGATGCCGGCACCTGGAAGAAGCTCCCGGTCTCCCTGTTGGGCCGGGCGGCTCTGTTTAAAATGATGGCGTTACCCCGGTTCCTTTACGCCTTACAGAACTACCCGGATCTGGTGCCGTCTTCCTACTTCGCGGCTATTGAGACGGTACAGAGGGACCTTCTTCGGTCCGGTGCGCCCCGCATCGCACTGCAGAAATTGACGCTAGGATGGTATGATGGGGGGATAGCCTTACCAGATATCCAAAGATACTACTGGGCTGCACATCTCTCGGCCATTAATCAAGGTACCTACTGTGACGGAAACGATCCGGGCTATGGCAAGGACAGGTGGCTCTTGCCGGGGGGGAATTACCAAGCGGCACTCTATTCCAGGCCAGCCAGACATGCACTTACAGGGCCGACCCTTCACTCAGTACAACTATGGCATGCAGTTCAACGCAATATGGGTTTGCACAACACCCTCACCATGGCCACCCCGCTCTGAGTCTCTGAGCGTCTGGGCCTGCTGGGCCACACCAAGGGGTTCCGTAACGGGGACCTCATTGGTATCTCTCAGGTAAAGGACCTCTGGGATGCCAAGGGGGTGAAAACCTTCAAATACCTACAAAATACATTTAAACTCGCGACCACGGAATACTTTAGGCATCTGCAAGTCCGACACTCACTCCAAAAGAACATTCTGCATGGTACGGTGCCCCCTCCGGCCTCCCCCCTGGAGGACAGACTACTGGACGGCCACATACAGGAACACGCAATTTCACTCACATACAAGAAGCTTATTAATAACCTACCTGACTTACTTCTGGGCTTGAAAGGGAGGTGGGAGGCTGATGGTCTGGAGATTGACGAGGAGGAGTGGAGGTGTGCACTTGCCTCCCCAAAAGAGGTAGCAATCTCGTCCAGACTGAGGCTCATCCAACTTAAAATTCTGCATAGGGCATACATTTCCAGCACCAGGTTAAAGAGGATGGGTAGGAGCGAGGATGATGGGTGCCGGAGGGGCTGCGGAATCGCTGGCTCCTTCTTCCACATGATATATGAATTTCCGATACTACAGTCATACTGGATAAAAGTGGTCCGATGTATAAAAGACGTTTGGGGAATGGAACTGCGTCCAGAGGCGAAACGTTGCATATTTGACATTTGGGAGCCAACAGATCTATCAGAGAAAGGGAAGCTCTGGGTGACGCTTGGCCAGATGGTGGCTAAGTGCAACATTGCAAGGTACTGAGGAGCTGTGGCGCATCCAAATTAATGAGTGGAAACGAGACATGGACTGGTGCATGATTCAAGAGAAGACTGTGTACACTGCCCGGGGATGCCCCAAAAAATGGGGGGAGGTATGGGATAAATGGAACGAATACAGAGGATACATCTGTGAACCACCCCAGGCTCGAAGTCCGCAACTAGAGGCATAACCCGAGAGAGATTTAAAATGCAATGTAAATGTCATGCAACTGATGTAATGTTATATATTTCCTGTGCGACTCCCTGTGTGCCATGTAAATCCAGTGTGCGAGTATGTAGACCAATTTTTTCTGGTTTCTTGCTTCAATAAAAAGAATTTTTAAAAAAAGAAAAAAAAAAAAAGCTCTCGTTTGCTGAAAGCAAGCACAATTGCTTTGTCAGAGAGGGAGCTGCATGTTAGCAGCTCCCTCTCTGTCAAAGCAATGCTGGCTCCCACAGGAGGAAGCAGTCAGGGACCGCGGGGGCCTCGAGGCTCGCCCTGTGGTTCCCAATATTGCCAAGTCAGTGCCCTGGGTGGGACCAGGGCACCCACACTAGAGGTCGGGCAATGGGGGAAGGGAAAATGGAGCTATGTCCTCAGTGATGTCACTGACCATGTCATGAGTAGTGTAATATGTGAGGTCAAATCAAATCAAATATTCTTTATTCGGTTTCCATAATTTGTAGAAAAACCATAAAAGTACAATTAAAACAATGTTTTACAAAGGTTACAATCAGCGAAAGTCATTCAACAATCCATTCACAAAGTTATTAATTAATTCAGCATTAAAAAAATTTAAGACATCATGATTCGAATTAAAATTACACATGTATCAGGGTTTAACCAAGGTTGGGGCGATGATTAACACAGAATTTCAGAAAACAAGCTATAGATTTAGCATGTAGTTCATTTTCCAAAAATTGGAGTGCTAAAAAAGCTGGGTGACAGGCTCGTAGCCCCATAGATCTCAGTATGGGAACAATCCAGCGTCTACGTGGGATTTCATAGAATCTACAAAACAACAATATATGGATTGAGGATTGTGAAGAAATAGTGTCGCACGGGCATAGTGATAGATTCCTTGACCAATCGTTCTGTTGAGGAAAGGAAATTAGACGGTAGAAAATATCGAATCTAAAGCGAGTTAACAAAAAATGGTCATACTGGTTCAGATTAAATATTAGATACGGTTGCAGAGAGAAAGTAGTTTAAATGGCTAACGAGTGCTGAACTGAGCTTTTTCCTATCTCATTTATAAATCGTAACTGGCCTAGATGCAATAGACAGAGTTTTTTTTAACTCTTTCCTTGGCATCTTGGAGATAGTTAATGGATGAATAAAATATCTCTGGAGGCCTAGATCATCAAAAAATTACTTCACATAGACTAGCCATCTGATATTATGCATATTATCAAGCGTCATGCATTACTGAACAAGGCGTCGTGTTAGATCGCACTGGACTGTTGTCCAAATGCGACGCCATAACATAATCGCTTGGATTTTTAAGATGTCCGATATGTAGTCCAGCCCTAGTTCTAAGTGGCATCCATATGTCGAAGTGCTTTGGGGGACTGCTAATAGGTATCGCAGGAAGGAGTTCTCGACCCTCTGTAGTGCATCCGTGTTTGCATATCCTCATAGCCCCGAACCATAACTTGCAACACTAACGCATTTAGCCTGAAAGATCTTTAGCATTTCTTGCGGGGGTCTCTTCCCTAACTTCTGAGCGAATACCACCAGGGCAGCAGTAGCCCTCAAAAATAATAGTTTCCTCGCATTAATGGCCATTGTCCATGTGGACTTATTATCTATTAGTATCCCTAGATAGGGATAAGATGTTGTGCGCTCTAGTGTAATATTATTAACAAAGATATCTTTAATTTTTTGCGGTCTGGGGCCAGCATGCATGGCGTAAGTCTTTTTTATGTTCACTTCAAGGTTCAGGGTGTTCATAAAACTTCAATATTTATTTAATGCCCGCTGAAGCTGGAGGGGATTCTTGCCAAGATCACTGCTTCGTCAGCGTATAGTAATGCTGGAATTGGCCGACGGCAGATTGTTGGCAGGTCCCTGACTCCCTTCCATCATCGCTGCTTCAAGCCCATTTGTGTATAGTGTAAATAGGAAGGGGGCCAGTACACGGCCTTGTCTGACCCCCCCCTCTCTATCCGGAAGGGCTCAGTGAGTTCTCCCCCTACCCCGTGCCGGACTCTTGCCGATGCCCCCGAATAAAGCTCCCGTAAAAAGTTCACCAGCGGAGGGTCCACCCCCATAGCTAGTAAAATAGCCCACAGTTTAGTATGACTGACACAGTCGAAGGCTGCGGTCAGGTCAACGTAAACCATGTGCAAGTACCCTCCTTTTGCTTGGACATACTTCCCTATAAAAAGGGAGAGGTTCAAAGCCTGGTCCACTGTGCCCAATCCCTCACGAACCCCATACTGCAAGTCTGAGATTATATTATGATCAGTTTCCCAGTCCTGGAGTCGATCTAAAAGGATACGCCCAGCGACCTTGCCAAGGGAGTCTGAAAGCGATATGGGCCGGTAACAAGTTGGACTGTGACGATCGCCCTTTTTAAAGATCGGAACTAAAATTGATGTGGACCACGATTCGACTCAGCCAGCCACATTGGCTGCTTCCAACACTCTCGTAAGAATTGGGGACCATAAATCTAGTTTATATTTAAAAAGATCCACTGGGACCCTGTCAGGCCCAGATGCTTTCCCTGATTTTGATGTTTTTAGGGCGTTTATTATCTCCTTATGGGTGAAACTTAGCTATATGGGGTAACATGATTGGATTGAATGAGGCTCCCTCCCAACACCCTCAACTTGCTCTAAGGTTGTGTCTACTGTCTGGCTAAAAAATTTTGAGAAGTGTTGGACCCAAGTATTCGCATCTACCGCTACGTCTAACTTCGGGGAGTTGCTTGCTTCAGAAAGGAAGGGAGATATAACTATTCTCCAAAAAGTGGCACTATCCTTCGCGGAACAACTCTCGTGTAATTGCCTCCATAGGCCGTTTCTAATCTGTGATTTACGATTTTTTAAGGCCACATTGTAAGCCTTTCTCAATCTAATGATTTCTTCCTTATCCCGTTTACTTTTGCTCAATGCGACTTTTAGTCTTGAGTACGTTTTTGTGCACTCTGAATTGAACCATCCCTTCCTAACATTCCATTTTCCTGATTGTTTAAGGAATAGCTCTTCTTCAATGATTTTAGTGATGGTATTGTAACTGGACAATATTTGTTCGGGTGTAGAGTTAAGATCAAGGCAGATTTCAAAAGAAGGCAGGGCTCGCTTAACCACTTTGGCCGTTACCAGCTCTTGATCTACTTTTCCCCATTTTAAAGAGAAGCCATTTAGTCTATCTAATTTCAGGGATTGTTGGCCCAAAAGACTCCAATAATCTGGCTCCTCCAAAAGGGTAGGAACACATATTGACACACTATTGGGGAAGTGGTCGCTTACTGCATTAATGATTGTATCAAACTTTTGCCTAGTTGGTGCCGTGCTATAAGAAGCAAGTATAAAATCAATTGTGCTTGTAAGCCCTCTCCCATTAAAAGTAGAGGCAAAAGGGACAGGGGGCTAACCAGTTGGTTTGCAAACCCTAAATCCATGGTAACCATTATCTCATTCATTCGATTACCCATGTTCGTATGCATAAAATGTGTAAAATTGTTCCCACCCTCATCCTGCATGCCACAGTTGTTAGTGCTGTTCTTTTTACAAAGTGACAAATTAAAATCACCGCCCCAAATCAGTACAAATGATTTATTAATATACTTCGAACGCAAATCTTGCAATAAAAAGGAAACCTTGTTTAGAACATCAATTAAGTCAATTTGATGTAGATTGTTATAAAAATTTACCACAAAATAGATTGCCGTCTTGTTTACAAATATCAATAGAACCTGATAGTTACTTTCTAACCTCAAAGCAGCTATTTTATTAACTGATAGGACTGATATGTACATTATTAAGCCCCCTTTCGGCCTCCCCGAGGAAGATTGAATTGCCTCTGAGAAATAGGTTTTATATCCCACCAAATGGATAGGGGAACAAAGCTATGTCTCCTGTAAGCATATGATGATGTGTTTCCTTACCAATTTTAACCAATTATAATTTGTGCTTTTAGAGAGTAGGCCGGCAACATTCCAAAAGATAATATCTAGTTTCAGACCTTTCGTTTCGGGCTGAGAGCTCGTATCCTGGAGCGAGTGCTCTATGTTTAACATTGGGACTGACAAGCCTCTTACCAGTTCCCCCTTATTGGGAAAAGAGGCCACATCCTCACATGATGTGGTCGAATCCCCACTATTTGTACAGTGAGTAAGGAAATTAGCAAGTTCTAATCTGGCATGTGAGGGCTCTGGGGTTGGTATTTCCAGTTGACTAAGGGGTACCATAGAACTCACTGCCATTAATTCTGCTGTTGCAAAGTCCAGTCACTCGTTGTCATCTAGGCCTGACAGAGCATTAAATCTATTATAAGTTGGAATAGGTTGTAGTGGCCATTGAACCATGGAAGGCTTCCTCGAATTTACAGGGAGATAATTCATTCTTTTAGGAGGGTAGAAAAAAACCCAATGGCAATATATTGATCCCAACAGCATTAACGGTTTGGCTTATCCCTAGGCTCAGGATTTCATTTACCAACCGGGGAGAGCCAAGGTTTTTATACAGTCACCCAACAAAACCTTTTCCCGCATTCCCACCCATTGGACATGTTTTACCATCTTAAAGTCTTGAAATATTTGACTATGCAATCCTACCCTATTACTCAGCCAGTGTAACGATTTATATTTAAGGGATATCCATGATTCCTCATTGGGAGCTTGGTTAGATGGTACATTGCCCAAGACGATAACATAAGGGGTAGCTTCTGGTGGAAGGTCCAAATGGGTATCAGTGGCCGGATGGTCAGCGGGAGGAAGGGTTGCAGGGTGGTTTTGTTTGTATTGCTGAGAGGAAAGAGGCATTTGTATCCAAGGTGTTATTACCTGTGGAGTTGTGTTATTGTTTGTATTGGTCTGTCTTTGCATCGTGTGCTGTACCCTTTTCTCTGCTACCTTTTTGTATGTCTGCTCGTTCAGGGCAGTGGAAGTTACAACAGGGACTGTCCTCTTCGCTATACTACCCTCTCTTAATAGGGGGTGCAGGTTCCCTGTGTGAGTGTTTAAGATCGTGTTTGTACTCGGATCAGTAATTGGAATTAAATTTGTTGATTTGAATTTACTAAATACATTTTTTGCCATGTTGGTCATTCTGGTTGACAGCTGATCTAGCCTAACCCTTATGTACGAGTCCTGTCTCTCCACTAAAGATGTTAAGTTCTGTATCTCTGATTGAGACTCAGAGTGGATGGTAATGTTGCTAGATGGTCTAGCCTTTTGTTTTGATTGCATTTTGGACTGGTCTACACGTTTTTTCTTAAATGGGGATTTTTCTGTTGTTTAGGCGATTGAAAAGAGGAGTGGACAACAACTAGTCCCGTATCTTTCTGGGAATCTTGGCCACCGCTAGATCTTGGTCTTGGTTTTTTTAGCTTTTTTTGAGGGGGTTGTGTAAAGGACTCACTAGTAATCGACTGAAGGTCATCAGTACTAGGTTGAATACAGCCATTTACTATACTAGCGACGTTTTCCCCTAAGTTTGGTTGAGTGAATTCTTCATTGTAGGGTAACTCCTGGCTTAACCCAGAAGAAGACCCCACAATGGACTCCTCCATTGATAAGATCTGTTTATCTAAAACACCGACTGCTCCTCCGTCCTGACTTCGTCAGAAGCGGTCGCTCCCTACAGCCCCTGGTCTCCTGTGCTTACTGCTGTGCCTCTCTACTGCCTGGCTTACGCTGTGCTGCCTGGGTATCGTAGCGCTGCTCTGCTGCCCTGAAATTGATAGCGCTTCACTGTGCCTGCTCGCATTGTATGTGTAGAGTGCCTTTATTGCCTGGAAATCGTAGCGCTCGCATGACCTAATTGTATTAATTACTTGTGCCCCATTTCGTTAGTGCCTCTCTGCCCACAGCGTAATTTATTTATTTAATTCCCCCAACCGGTTTCCGGTTTCGTTTCTGCCGCCATTCTTGTTGTTGTTGTGCCCGGAGCCCCCCCTCTCCACCACGCACCCGCCTCCCAGCTGCTCCTCCCTCCCACTGAGTGCCAAGGCTCTTCCCGCCGATCAAAGCGTTGTGACCGTCCTGACTTCGTCAGAAGCGGTCGCTCCCTACAGCCCCTGGTCTCCTGTGCTTACTGCTGTGCCTCTCTACTGCCTGGCTTACGCTGTGCTGCCTGGGTATCGTAGCGCTGCTCTGCTGCCCTGAAATTGATAGCGCTTCACTGTGCCTGCTCGCATTGTATGTGTAGAGTGCCTTTATTGCCTGGAAATCGTAGCGCTCGCATTACCTAATTGTATTAATTACTTGTGCCCCATTTCGTTAGTGCCTCTCTGCCCACAGCGCAATTTATTTATTTAATTCCCCCAACCGGTTTCCGGTTTCGTTTCTGCCGCCATTCTTGTTGTTGTTGTGCCCGGAGCCCGCCCTCTCCACCACGCATCCGCCTCCCAGCTGCTCCTCCCTCGCCCCTCCCCTTCCACTATCCATATATGACAGATGCATTCGCGCGCAGCTTTCACGCGCAGCGGTCGCGCCCCATGCGCGCCGAAGGTGCGCCAAAGGTAAGCCTGTCTACGCCCGTCCGCGCCTGGACCGCGCCCAGCGCCGGACCCCCTGGTCCCCGCAAACCGCACTCCTCCAGCAGAACGTATGACGCCGCCACCCTCTTAGCCCT
This sequence comes from Lissotriton helveticus, assembly GCF_964261635.1. Classification (NCBI taxonomy): domain Eukaryota; kingdom Metazoa; phylum Chordata; class Amphibia; order Caudata; family Salamandridae; genus Lissotriton; species Lissotriton helveticus. The sequence goes on along the minus strand of NC_136067.1, from coordinate 382,184,618 downwards.
TAACCCCGGACGCACACCACAATGCTGCGAAGCTGCCCCAGGACACACCCATGGACCCTTCGCCTGCCACTCCTGCAAGTTCGCCTGCATCAAGACCCACACCAAATCCATGACCTCCAAACACAGCTCCGACTCTAACCACCTGAAGTGCATCCTGCTGAACACCCGCTCGGTTCACAGACACGCCACTGAACTCTGGGACCTACTCGACACTGCGTCACTGGACATCGCCTTCCTTACAGAAACCTGGATGAACGCATCATCAGCACCCGACATCGCCATAGCCATCCCGGACGCTTACAAGATCATCCTAAAAGACCGCACCAACCAAACAGGAGGAGGCATCGCCATCGTCCATAAGAACACCATCAGAATCACGACCAGCACCGACGATAACCTTGCAACCGCCGAACACCTCCACTTCCAGATCCACACCGACCCCAGGACCACACTCAGAGGCACCCTCATCTACAGACCACCAGGAACCCGTAAACAATTCAGCGAAGACATCACTGATTTCATCAGCCCACATGCCCTCCCCTCCGAGAACTACTTTCTACTGGGTGACTTCAACTTCCACCTGGAAAAGAAAAACGACAGCAACACCACCACCCTTCTGGACAACCTGGCCAATCTCGGACTCAAACAACTCGTTGACACCCCCACCCATGTAGCCGGACATACCCTTGACTCTATCTTCACCTCCTGCAAACACATCTCCTTCGATCACACCACAGCTCTCCATTGGACGGACCACAGCTGTGTTCACTTCAGCTTCAAAACTACCACGATCCAATACACCCCACAACCTATTCCTCGAAGAAACTGGAACAAAATCACCACCGACCAACTCCTCACATCGCTCAACCAAAACCCCCCCACCCTCTCATCGGACCCAAACGAAGCTGCCACCAAACTCAAACAATGGATCACTCACAGCATTGACAAATTAGCACCCTTGAAAAACAACCAAACCAAACAGGGTAGCAAAAAGGCCCCCTGGTTCAACGATGACCTTAAGAAATCCAAGAAACTATGCCGTACTCTCGAGAAAACATGGAGAAAAATCCCAACCACTGACAACCTGACCACCTTCAAGACAGCCACCCGCAAACACCACCAATTGATCCGACCCACCAAGAAATCAGCATTTAAGGATCGACTCGACAACAACGCTCATAACAGCAAGGAACTTTTCAACATCGTCAAAGAATTCACCAACCCCACCGCAGCCTCAAACGACATTACTCCCTCCCAAGACCTCTGCGATTCGTTATCCTCTTTCTTCTACAACAAAATCGCCGACATACATAACAGCTTTAAGAACATTTCCATAGAACAGTCCACCCCACCTACCTCCGAACCTAACCCGCTCTCTAGCAACCTTAGCGCCTGGAACCCAATCACCACTGAAGACACCATCCGCCTAATGAACTCCATCCATTCAGGTTCGCCAACCGACCCCTGTCCCCACCACATCTTCAACAAAGCAGACTCCATCATCGCACCCCATCTCCGTGATGTCATCAACTGCTCCTTCAACTTCGCTAACTTCCCAGAAAGCTGGAAACACGCCGAACTCAGCGCTCTCCTGAAGAAACCCACAGCAGACCCGTCTGAACTTAAGAACTACCGCCCCATCTCACTCCTCCCATTCCCTGCCAAAGTCATTGAGAAAGCCGTCAATAGCCAGCTCGCCGCCTTCCTTGAATCCAACAACTCCCTCGACCCCTCACAGTCCGGCTTTCGAGCCAAACACAGCACCGAAACCGCCCTCATTGCAGCGACAGACGACATCCGATCGCTACTGGACAACGGAGAAACAGTTGCCCTCATCCTACTCGACCTCTCCGCCGCCTTCGACACAGTCTGTCATAGCACCCTCATACAACGCCTCAGCAACGTCGGAATACAAGAAAAAGCCTTGGACTGGATCATCTCATTCCTCGCTGGGAGAACCCAGAGAGTCCGACTCCCCCCATTCAAATCAGAGGCCACCGAAGTCATCTGCGGAGTACCACAAGGATCATCACTCAGTCCCACCCTCTTCAACGTTTACATGAGCCCCCTCGCATCCATCGCGCGACAACACAACCTCAACATCATCTCCTACGCTGACGACACCCAGCTGATCCTCTCCCTCGCCAAAGACCCAAACACCGCCAAAACTAATCTTCATGAAGGCATGAAAGAAGTAGCCGAATGGATGAAAAACAGCCGTCTAAAACTTAACTCAGACAAAACGGAAGTCCTCATCCTAGGGTCATCCCCCTCTGCCTGGGACGACTCATGGTGGCCATCGGCCCTGGGCACAGCACCCATACCCACAGACCACGCACGTAACCTAGGCTTCATACTAGACTCCTCCCTTTCGATGACCAGACAAGTCAACGCCGTCTCATCCTCTTGCTTCAACGTACTCCGGATGCTCAAAAAAATCTTCCGTTGGATCCCCACAGAAACAAGAAAGACTGTCACCCACGCACTGGTCACTAGCCGACTGGACTATGGTAACACCCTCTATGCCGGAACCACAGCCAAATTACAGAAAAAACTCCAACGCATCCAAAATGCATCAGCCAGACTCATATTGGACATCCCTCGCCAAGCTCACATCACCGGCCACCTGAAAGACCTCCACTGGCTTCCCGTCAACAAGAGAATAACGTTCCGTCTCCTCACTCACGCACACAAGGCCCTCTACAAACTAGGACCCGATTGCCTCAACACACGACTGTCCTTCTACACACCCACCCGCCAACTAAGATCCTCCAATCAAGCCATCGCCGCAGTTCAGCGCATCCACAGATCCACCATGGGAGGAAGATCTTTCTCCCACCTGGCGGCCAAGACCTGGAATTCTCTCCCCACTCACCTCCGCCTCACACAGAACCACATTGCCTTCAGAAAGGAACTTAAAACCTGGCTATTCGATAAATAATGCACCCCATCCCACAAGCGCCTTGAGCCCTCTGGGTGAGTAGTGCGCTATACAAATTCCTGAACTTGAACTTGAACTTGTTAAGTAATTCAATAAGGTTTGCTGAGTGTCAGAGCTCGGCCTGCTTCCCCTGGGGCTCAATAGTTTCCTTTTGCCCATGATTTAATACAAATTGCCCAACCTATCCTATAGGATTCAGATAAAATAGAAACTGTAAATACCAATGATTAATAAAATTGCCCCAAAAATACGATCAAAAAACCAAGAGACCAGGCCCAGCCCAGCCTCTTACGGCCAATGACAGCCAAGTACGGGCCCGGGCTTCGCCCGCGCCGCGGTAGTCGGCACCTGAATTTGTAAGCCCAGGGGCGGTGGGAGTGTCACAGGCCTCTCGCGAGACCGCGCTGCCTGCTGAGATGTGGAGTCCTGGGCAGCGCGCGGTCCGCGGGGTGAAGGAGGCAAGATTCAGAGCCACAGTCAATATCCCCCGTTCTTAGCCCCCTGAGTAGGACAGCAAGACTCTCGATGAAAAGGTAGGGCAAACAGTGCATTGCGTGGATGTAAATTATAGTTAGCTCAGCTAACTATAATTCCAAATTTCACTGGTTTTGTACGAGTGAAATCTGAGCCTAACTATAACTTCCCTGTAACCTTTGTTTTTTCATTGAAATTCTAAGGTTTTTTAAATTCTATTTCCTAACTTTAACGTCCCTGTAAACTTTGTTTTTTAAGTGATATATATATATATATATATATATATATATATATATATATATATATATAACCTCCTAAATCACCGTTGTGGACCATATTCTGTTAGCTATTTGACGGAGGTTAAGAGTACTGTATGTGAGCTTCTCACATCCCACTACTGTACCGAGTCTCTGTAGCCAAGTAGATTGTCAGCAGAAAACGCAAAGAGACAAAAGGACTTGTTTTGCTGCAAGAAGTAGCTAGGAAATCATCTTACTATGAGTGGAGGGGAAGCTGGGAGCCTTAAATTCATTGTTCTTTCCCAGTTATCTCTCCGATATTATGTAGTATGTCTGCCCAGTATTTCTCCCATTTCTATCACTTTCAGAGGACATGCAAGAGAGTTTCATAATTTCCACACTACCTACAGAACGTCAGATATCCTATTCCCTAATCCATGCAATTGCTCTGGTATGTAGTACCATAAATAATGTGGTTTGTGGTTACTCTCTTCCTTGTCAATTTTTGGCAAAGTTATTCATCATAGTAAAGATATCCTGCCACTGCTTTTTGTCAAACGTAAACTCCAACTCTTTTTCCAGCTCATTCTGGTAAGCAAATTTACTATCCCAATGGTTGGAGTTTAGCAATGAATATATCCAGGATACTAAATGATGTGTACATGTATTTATTTATAAAGTTAGAGGGCAAATGAGATATGTAGGAGACAAGAGAAGATGGTCAACAAATATGAAAAAATGCAAACGAAGAGATTAACAGGTTGATAAGTTTGACCTCCATAGGAAGTCAGTAATAAAGGGGTCATGGACAACAGATGAGTCCTAGTCATTGATAAGTTCATGAGAACAAAAGGAGTGATCTTAGGGCAAAAATGTGTTCATCAGAAGTGTTTTCACTTCTTTTTTGAAAGAGGAGAAATAAATAAGGAGCATTCAAATTTGTTTAGGCCCCTTGTAGCTCCTTCCTTTACTGTAGGGTATGAAGCTCAGTGTCTGAGCTATATACAATGGATGTTTTCACTCTCTGGCAGCCCATGTTCTTTTTTCTTTAATCTCCTTAAAGGTTTTGATGTTGCTCCATTGGGGTGGACTATGGTTGTATCACTTCATTCAATTTGCTTTCTAAAGCTATAGTAAATAATTTGGCATCCATATACATTTGTAAGACTGGGTGTAAGAACTGCAAAGAGCGGGGTCCTGACCTGCGTTCATAATAACGGATATCATCCTTTCAGACTATAAAACCAGTAGGTCTCCCTTTATTTTCTAAGCTGGTATTGAAGATCTTGGTCAGCAATTTAGGTGTGAAACCATTGGGCAACGGAGGTTTTGCTGCTTGAGGTTTCTTTTTTACAAATACAATTATTTGTTTTTCTTCAAACAAATGAGGCTACATTTAAATACGTGATCGGTACATAAAAATACAATTGCCATTGTGAAAGCAACCACTTCCTCACCCATAAAAAGTACAACAGTTCATTAGTTGCCATTCTGCCTGCACTTCCACCCTCAAACTGTCATTGTACTTTTATAAGTCCAAATTTCCTTGTCAAGGGAGCAGTACAGGTCTCGAAACTGTTGAAGGTTAATATTCCTATACTGGTGCCACTCAGCCCATATTTTGTAGTGTTTCTTGAAGTGTTTTTGAGTATTTTTATGCTCCTGCATTGGTCTAGCCCATACATTCCACTCTTTTCAAAGCCTTGGCAATGTCACTTTTTGTCACCACCTTTCCCAAATAATAGTAGAGTTGCATGATATTTATCACTGCCAGACTCTGTTGTGCCATGGCAAAGGGCCAGTTTGTGATCTCGGGGAAATCACAGGCCCAATACACGCCCCAGGCATGTTAGCACCTCCTCCCAGAATCAGAGCCATTTTTCACATGCCCAAACTGGAGGCAGCAGGTCTCCACTTTCCATACCACATCTCAAATAATTAGATGAGGTACTACCCCCCATTCTCCACAGTCTCATGTGTAATAAGTCCTGTGTAAGTATTTCCATTTAATCTAGTGCGGTTTCTTGGGGAGAAGCTTGTGTGTCGCTCTAGTCATCATCGGACAGCTGTCCTAGTTCTGCTGCCCAATCCTCCCTTAACAAATGAAATGTGTCTGGTGAGTGAATTACTAGATAACAATTCACTTGGGAAATCTTAGGATCAGCCAATTCCAAGTAATTCTCTCTAAGGGTCAGCCTGTTCTACTAAGTAAACAGTTTCATAGAATATTTGATATGCCCTAGGCTTCCCTTCAGTGCCATGTAAGTGCCTTGATTCATCCTTAACCTCTATTATATAGTGTGTGTTGGACCTGGCCCTTTTGGCAGGTTCACCCCGAGACTTTTTGCTTTTTCCTAGCCTGTTTCTGTGACCTGGTGTTGGTGATTTTAGGCCTCTGGGCACTTTTTCACTGTGGTACAGTGTAAAGTGCGTGAGCTCTCTGTGTATGTGTGGTGAGTGACCTGCCCTCCCATAGGAATGAATGGGGAATATGTATGCCCATGGTAGTTCCTGATGTGTGGGGAGTGCAGGGTCGAGTTTGATATGTGAGAACTCGTGAGACTGAATGCTGCGTAATGGTGTATGCGGCATGATTGTGTCTAGTCTAAAAGTGCCACTTTTAGAAGTTGGCATATTTGTGTAGTCTGTGGATGGCGTGTGATTGGCTGGTGAGCCTGGCCCAGGAGTGCCTGGGCCTGCTTGTGGATTGACTGTCTGGTTTGAGGATGACAGGGGCTGGGGAGCCCCCAGGAGGTTGTCTGAGTCAGCCCGTGGATGAAAGGCTGCATCTGCTGCCAGGGAAGTGGGAGGAGATAGCACCTGGGAGTGAATGAGGCTGTGCCTGCCTGCCACAATGCTGGCTCCACCTCCCCGCTGGGCGACTGTCACCTCTGTCCCTGATACTGAAAGGAATTCCCTATAACCAGTTCTAGCTGGTTCTCACACTGCCTGCACCCTTTAGACTTCAAAGACGTTTTTCTGTATAAAAAGGCGCTGTGTCCCATTCCAAAATGTTCTTGTTTTTGGAATTGAATCTGCCAGGGGCGTGCTGCTGCTTGGGCCCAGGGGAATCCCTGGGCCCTGCCCAGCCCCTGGACACCTGATGAACTTTCCTGGATGCCTGGAGGACTTCTGGGGGACCCCTCTGCCTTGCCTGGGCTGATTGGGGGGACTTTGCTTTGCCCCTTGGAATCTCTGGGACCTTTGGCAGCATGGAGAAGCTGCATTTCCCTTCAGAGAACTTTTTCTTGCCTTTACCCAGGCTTGTTGAAGCCTAAGCGCTTGGGAGCGCTTGATTGGTATTTATAGCGCCTGGGAGCGCTGTATATTACTTATAGCGCTGGGAGAGCGCTTTATTTTGACCCTTAGCGAGCGTGTCGCCATCACGCATTTTGCGTGAGGATCGGCGGGTGCCTACCCTGCGACTTTGCCCGCATTTATTTAATTATTTAGCGGGTGCCACCCCGCGGCTATACTTTATTTTGAAACCGAGGGTGCCCACCCCTCGGTATTGTCCCCGTGGGATCACCGCCGCTGCCCGGGACCGCAGAGAGCAAAACCGGAAGTCCGGCCCGCGCCCGCCTGACTGTGGGCGGGGCCGGGAGGGACTCGGATCGACTTCCCCCTGCCTGGGGGGAAGCCGTGGCGGAGTTGCCGGTCTCCCGTAGGGGGAGGGAGACCGGAGATGCTGGTGGCCCCCGCCGCAACGAGAGGGGAAGCGTGGCCTGCTGCTGGGGCTCCCGTGTGCTGAGGGAGCCCCGGGAAGAGAAGGAGACGCCGGCGTGGGTGTTGGCGCGGGGCCCCCATGCGCTTGGGAGAGCCCCGCGGTTCCTGCAGCCGACGAGGAGAGCTGGGAGAAGAGCGGAGGGGGCGCGAGGCACATTGCCGGTGCCTGCCCCCACCGCGAACACAGAAGAGCCCGGCTGCCCAGAGAGCCGGTGAGTGTGTGCAGAAGGAGGGGGGGGGGCTTCGGGGCACATGGCCGGTGCCCGCCCTCCCTCCAGTGGTGCCGAGTCCTTGCGGGGGGCGCTGAGAGGCCCCCGCGAGGCCCCAGTTGTTGTTTGAGCCCTGAGAGGCTCCCAAGGAGGCATAGTTGTTCCTGAGTCCCCCCAGAGGGGGGGCTCCACCGAAGGCCCCCTGCCAGTATTTGTTGTAGAGCCCACGAGAGGCTCAAGGCGCCATTTGTTGTTTGAGCCCTGAGAGGCTCCAAAGGGGGCATATTTTGTTGAGCCCTGCGAGGCTCTCCGCCCTCAGTTGGTTGATGAGCCCCAGATAGGCTTGTGGCCGCATTTCTTTGCTGGGAGCCCAGAGAGGCTCAGGGGCGACCAGTTGTGCAGAGCCTGCGTGGCTCCCACGTGGCCCCATCATTATTGATTCCCAGCTGCCCAGCAATTAGTGGGCAGCTGCACCGTTGAGGTCTTGGGATGTCCTCAGGTGCCCAGCAAGTAGTGGGCACCTGCACCGTTTAGGTCTTGGGATGTCCTCAGGTGCCCAGCAAGAAGTGGGCACCTGCACCGTTTAGGTTTTGCGCCGGTGGTGCACCCCTGACTGGCGCTGCATTGCAGCGCGCCCTGACATTCTGTACACGGGGCTGTTTAGTCCCTTTATTAGATGGGGGCTGGTATGTGACTTTATTTAGGCGCAATTTGATTATCTATGTGATGGTATTTGCCTAATGTGAGTTTTGCGCAATGTGATGTGGTGCTAGGAAATGTAATGCATTTAATATGATTACGCACCTTGATCTTACACCTCTGAATGTTTTTAGGCATCATGTCTTTTTGCGCTATGGAGTTATGTTCTGGCACCGCTGAATGTTTTTATGCATCAGGTGTCTTCCTTGATTTTACACCTCTGAATTTGTTGGTTGATGCATCATGTGTTTTTCCTTCCCTACACCTCTGAATGTTTGATGCATCATGTGTAATGTGTTCTTGCCTACACCCCTAAATGTATTTTATTCTTAGGTGGTTGTTCTTTCCAGTACAGGTGGTCCTAGTAAGGTCCTGGTCCCCTGCGTGACATTCTCCTAAGGTGGTTAGGGTTGCGTAGGTGGTACTTACCTGTTCCCAGTAGTTACTGGATGTGATTTATAACTGTTCTTTTGTGTTACCAATATTCTAATTTCTGACAGTATTTTTATTTCTAAAAGTGTTGATTCTGACAGTGGCCCATGTGGCCCTGTCTTGTAAATAACCCCTTATGAATATTGCCCGTGCCAGTTGGCACAATGTACATGTGTGATTTCTATCTGATGTGGTTTTTACAATACAAAAGTTATTTTCATATAACCTTGTGTGGAGTTCCTTTTGTGATGTGCCTAGGATGTTGTTGCTGTTGGGTGCTGGCGCAAATGCTTTACACATTGCCTCCGAGTTTAGCCTTACTGCTTGTGCCAAGCTACCAAGGGGGTGAGCAGGGGTTATCTTGGCGTGTGACTCCCTTGCCCAGACTAGAATGGTGGTTTCTGCCTGGCTTTGGCATCAGCCTTAGCCTACCAGAAATAGCCAGTTCTAACAGTGTCACTTTTGTTGCCTTTTCAATTTGCTGCAAGAATGTTCCCTATTTAATTAACTTTCAAATTCCCAAGGCAAATGAGCCTCTAAAATCTAACAGTGTCTAGACAAGCTATGATACAGGGAAAATCTGTCTCTCGCCTCTTTTGCTAAGACATAACTTCCATTTGAGCATTCTAGTAACTCTACCTTGGCGGTTGCTCTGAGATTTTTCATAATTCCTTCTCCCGGGCACTGTATCAAATTGCCCCTCTCAAACAGGGACTGCCCACCCCCAGTAGAAAGCATTGCCTCTTAGTTTTTAGCCAATTTAAAACTGGAAAAATACAAGTGTAAAAGGCTAGAAAGGCGATGGTGAAATACCAAATCCCTCGCAGACAAAGAAGAATTTAAATTGATGCTTAAGAGCTATTATAACAATTGCAAAATGTCCCAAAGAAACTTTATAAGTAAGATTGAACAATCAGGCAATTTCACAAAAGTTTCCTTCAAAACATTCAATGACAATCAAACCACGTGCCTGTGTGCGTCATCCCAGCACCAGGAGAACTATGTGACTTGTTAGCCTTTTTTTTTTAAGAGAAAACAAACAAAATCTATTCGAACTTTCCTGTAACACGGAGTCAACTTGACAACCCTCCCGACTTTAGTCTGCCCTCTCCGAAGGTCATTTTTCATCTGGATAGTTTTGTACACTGCACCTTAGAGTAGATCGAGAGTAGATTAGAAGCAGCCAAATCAGGATCACCACTGGATCTGTGCCCTCCCAGCATTTTGGCAAGTCTTTCCAGCTCAATTGCTCCTTACATTGTGCCCCTCTTCAATCTCTCCATGGACTCTGCCTCAGTCCCCATTGCCTGGAAAACTACCCTAGTTGCCCCAGTTTTAAAGAAGCGTAACGCTGACCTGGATAATCGCTCAAATTACCATCCTATCTTGCTGCTTCCACTCCGTAGTAAACATTTAGAGATCATAAAAGCAGCTCTCTGCATTTTTGGAAGAGCATAGGCTCCTTGATCTCTCTCAGTCAAACTTTAGAGTATTCCACAGCACAAAGACTGCGATAGTCTCAGTCACCGATGCTTGTGCTTCTGGATCTAACTGCGGCTTTTGACACTATCTCCCATGATATCCTAATTTGCAGGCTGCATGACATAGGGGTCTATGGCAAAGCGCTTCAATAGTTTATTGATTTTCTAACAGATCGTACTCAAACCATCTCCCTGAAGCCCTTTAAGTCTTCTACCCTGCCCGTCAGGAAAGGGGTATCGCAGGGATCCATGCTAAGTCCCACTCTACTCAACATCTATGTTGTCTCTCTGGCACAAATCGTCACAGCCTGTGGTTTTGAGGCAATATCCTACACCAATGACACACAATTGGGCATCTCTTTTGCTCAGATTCTGGAAGGGGGGAAATTCCGCTTCTCCGACGATATGAGGAAAATAGCTCTTTGGATATCCAACAACGGCCTACAACTAAACAGAAAAAAAAAAACAAGATACTTTAATTCGGTAAAGCTCAACAACTGTGTAAGTCGGATTGGTGGACATCCAAACTGGTACTAGGCCCGCCACCAAAACAAGTAGTAAAAAACCCTTGGTGTCAAGTTAGATACTACTTTGTCTATGAAACAACACATAACGACTATCTGTGGAACCTGCATTGCCACTATGCGATTACTGAAAAAAGCATTTCCTTGGCTTGCCCCTACTTTAAAAAACAAAAATCCTAGTTCAAGCCTTAATCACGAGTTGACTTGACTATGGAAATGCTTTACTTGTAGCTGTCAACTGGACTTTGCTGTCTAAACTACAGGTAGTGCAGAATACTGCAGCCACACTGGTGTGCAATCTTCCAACTGGTTCTTCTTCTGCTCAAATTCTCAACTCTTTGCATTGGCTACCTATCAGGAAAAGGCTAATTTTTAAGCTGTGCTGCCGCAACAACAAATCGGTGAGTGGCAACGCTCCATCGTATTTGCAAAATAGGCTCAGTTACTATCACCCGATCAGACTGTTGAGATTCACACACAAAGCCTTACTTCAGATTGTACCTCTAGATTCGGTAGGAGGTCTTTTTCTCATCTTGCTCCCTCTATTTAGAACAAACTTTCTCTACAAATCTGTTTGTGTACAGATCTTGGAAAGTTAAAAAAAACTTCTAAAAAGATGGTTATTTTAGTTAGTTTCACTTGCCTTGCATTCAGCTAAGTGTTGAGCTAGTCCTTCGGGTATGATTCGCTCTGCTATATTAAGTGATGATAACATAACATAAAACAAGTAGCAGTGAGAATGCTGCTAGCTTTGCTTCCCTGGCATGACATTTGCCCCCCAATCATTCGCAGGTATACTGGGTTTCATCCTACTTTGAAGTATGATTTTATTCTTGCATATTTGTTAAATATCATCATGCCTTTTTAGTTGGTTTGACTTATTTTTCTCTTCCGCCTCTCTTAAATAAAGCGCAGACTCACTATAAAAGAGTTTCTCATAGTTTTTATATGAGCACTTTTTGTATCAACGATCTTTTAAGTACTGTTTTTAGTGATTCCCAAATAACCCTATTGATCAATTTACCTATATCATTATAGATGATATATTCCGAAATCTTCTCTTTCACTTTAGTGATTACCAATGGCTCATTTAGAATAGAATTGTTTAGTCTCCATAGGTCTCCAAAAAACATCCTCCCCCCCATGGGCCAATTTATCCTTTCTAAGACTGGACCATGGTCTGACAATGTTTGCAGCCTTGGTAAGCTGTCTCTGCTATATTCATGAGTCTTTCGTAAATCAAGTTGTAATCTATTCACACATAGGTGTTATGCACTGCTACAAAAGTGCCCATAATCTGTAGCTTGAAGGTGGGAATGTGTCCAGAGGTCAAACAATACCCAGATCCTCTAGCACTCTCTTGGCCCCATGTGCTAGTTCCGGTGAACCTCACTGCCTCAGGAGGCCTTTAGAAACAGATCTTTTCCCCTGGCTGTGGCATATCTTATGGCTATAGATTTAAGACGACTGTCACACGGGCCTTTAATTACTAACCAACAACTTACTTTATCAAGTGTCACTCTTTGTTCTTATAGGATTTCCAAAGCTGAAGTTTTATTTTGATCGGATAAGAAGTGCAAGGAGAACTGTCTGGAATTCATTGTTTTCTCATTTTCTTTCACAAAATGTGTTTCCTTTAAGCAGCATACGTCCGCTCCCAGATCGGCTACTTTCCGAGGATGATAAACGTTATGGGGTCATGCAGATCCCGGATATTAAAGAAGACCACCTTTAGAATTTGTGTGTTTGATACTATCTAGTGATTTATGAGACAACCTACAGGCCTACCGCCTTAAGAGACACTGTGAAAAAGTGTTTACCCAGCTTCGAACTCCAGTGGGTTATACCCCCTTTCCCCATTACCTCAGATCCGCTACACAGAGGTGCTTCTACATTGCAAGCACTATATCATAGTTACTGCTGCTGAGGAGGCCACCACATTAAATACAGTACTTTCAATAAAATTAAATTGTGAAGTAATTTAATGAAGGGATTAGATAGAGTTTAATTTAAGTCTAATTAATTAATGGTTCTGGTTAGGCTAAGATCGGTTTTCAATCTAAAAAAATAATAATTTAGGAATACAGACAGTGCTAGTATTAGGGTTAAATTAAGGATGGCAATCGCATTTACATTCATTTACTATGATGTATGGTTTGGGTTAGAATTAAGGTTGTGCTTTGAGTAAGTAATGGGTCGTAACACTGGGGTGCACAATTCACTTTCAAATGTGATATATGTATAAAGTGTATATACACAGATAACAGATCTTGAATGCCTTTTGTTTGTTTAAATCTGTTTGGCAAAATAAATAACACTCACCTCGGCTGAGGTGAGGTTTACAAAAAATCTATGTTCTGTGGGCCTTTTGACGAAAATCACTGTGATAATATTTGTTTGCCTTATTTAATGAAAGGCTCTATTGTAGATTGGTTGTTCTAATTGATTTAAGCAGGATAGATTAATAGCTGCTAGAATGTATTGTTTTCCATAAAAATGAGTTCCTTGTGAACACTGTTTCTGCTGATAAGCAATACCCCGTGTGCAAGGACATTAAGTATTTTGGAGATTAGCCGGTTGCTTCTGCGTTTTCTAAGAAGGCAGACTCTGCACTAGTCTGTTTATTGATTTAGACATAGCCTTTTGGCTTACTTCTTTGGAAGCAGACTTTATGCCAATCTATTTCCTTTATACAACAGTGTGGAATGTATATCTCCCGACTCCCTAGCCATATAGATTTCCCTGGGGGCCCAGGTGATTTAATGGCTATTTCCTTTGTCTGATGGACAACTTGACATTAAAATACATAAACAGGAACAGAGCTCTGGCAATGTGCTTTCACAGCAAACAGATGCAGTGCGCCAAAAAGAGAGTTTACTACTCTTTATGCATGTCTTCAACAAGTGTGGCCTACATTAACAAGCATTGGAAATGCAATAGGTCTCGCAATAGAATAGTTAGACATTTTTCTTTTTGCAAATGGAAGAGTGGCGTTGCGTGGATGAGTGGCGTTGCGTGGATGAGTGGCGTGTGTGAGTGGCGTTGCGTGTGTGAGTGGCGTTGCGTGTGTGAGTGGCGTTGCGTATGTGAGTGGCGTAGCGTGTGTGAGTGGCGTTGCGTGTGTGAGTGGCGTTGCGTGTGTGAAGGATTGGTAGTGCGGGCACTGCTGCTTGGGGTATCTGCGAGATTTGTGTAAGTAAATGGAGAGGGGGGAGAGAGTTGTAAGAGAGAGTGAAAGAGGCAGAATCGTTGAGAGGAAAAGAAAGTGCGAATCTGTAAGCTGAGAGATGTGGCATAACAGAAGGATTGGTAGTGCGGGCACTGCTGCTTGGGGTATCTGCGAGATTTGTGCAAGTAAATGGAGAGGGGGGAGAGAGTTGGAAGAGAGAGTGAAAGAGGCAGAAACGTGGAGAGTAAAAGAAAGAGCGAAGGAATCTGTAAGCTGAGAGATGTGGCATAACAGAAGGATTGGTAGTGCGGGCACTGCTGCTTGGGGTATCTGCGAGATTTGTGTAAGTAAATGGAGAGGGGGGAGAGAATTGGAAGAGAGAGTGAAAGAGGCAGAAACGTGGAGAGTAAAAGAAAGAGCGAAGGAATCTGTAAGCTGAGAGATGTGGCATAACAGAAGGATTGGTAGTGCGGGCACTGCTGCTTGGGGTATCTGCGAGATTTGTGTAAGTAAATGGAGAGGGGGAGAGAGTTGGAAGAGAGAGTGAAAGAGGCAGAAACTTGGAGAGTAAAAGAAAGAGCGAAGGAATATGTAAGCTGAGAGATGTGGCATAACAGAAGGATTGGTAGTGCGGGCACTGCTGCTTGGGGTATCTGCGAGATTTGTGTAAGTAAATGGAGAGGGGGGAGAGAGTTGGAAGAGAGAGTGAAAGAGGCAGAAACGTGGAGAGTAAAAGAAAGAGCGAAGGAATATGTAAGCTGAGAGATGTGGCATAACAGAAGGCTTGGTAGTGCGGTATTGCGGGCACTGCTGCTTGGGGTATCTGCGAGATTTGTGTAAGTAAATGGAGAGGGGGGAGAGAGTTGGAAGAGAGAGTGAAAGAGGCAGAAACGTTGAGAGGAAAAGAAAGTGCGAATCTGTAAGCTGAGAGATGTGGCATAACAGAAGGATTGGTAGTGCGGGCACTGCTGCTTGGGGTATCTGCGCGATTTGTGTAAGTAAATGGAGAGGGGGGAGAGAGTTGGAAGAGAGAGTGAAAGAGGCATTTACAATGCCAATACTTTTAACTTTTTCAAATGTGACACCTATAGCATTTGTAATGCCACATGTTTTGTATGTACGTGACTTACATGTATTCACCACTCCCGCCTTTCACAAGGATGATGGAACCCATTATTTTACAGAGAAGCAGGAAATAGTTTCCATATTTCAGAGTTTCCTGGGGAAATTGTGTTTTATACCACTGCATTTTGTGCAATAAAACCACCAAAAACATGTAATATATGTAACATAATTTAGAGACCTTGGAGGTATTAAGGTGTTCAAATCATGGGCAACCAGATAATGTTCATCATGTCAGGAGGGTACGATATAGCCTTCTGTACAAGATCTAAAACTTGTTTAGTGACTATTCACATTGAATTATGTAACGTGGAAGTCCAAAATATCGGTTTAACGTTAACCTCGACTAGTCTTCAGGCGATAACCTCGAAACTACCACCATCTCAAATCAACAACTTGCTAAAAGAGGGGGGGGGGGGGAGTTGCCAGGGTTCAAGTTTACATTTAGTAGTAGCACAGTTCATTCAACAATTCCAAAGTTTGGGTTGCACAAGAGCAGCAATGACTCAGCAGTTTACATAAGAAGCTATTGCAGCGGCATGCCAGAAGGGAGAGGCGGGAGCACGCAGCCTTTCCAACAGAAGCGTCTGCCCTGTTACATCACGGATCATCCCGTTAAGACTAACATGGCAAGTTCCCCGTAGTTTGAAATTAACGTGTGAGCGCCAGGAGCTTTACTACTTTTGAAGTGAAGCGTTTAAATTTTTTTTTTTTTTTTAATTCAAGGTTACAAGCAACGACCATCCAGTCGCAGGACCTCTCTGCAGGTTTATGGATCCCGCCACTGCTCTGCTGCAAGATCTGCTCGAGGTGCTTGAAAAGAGCAGGGCGGCATCAGTGTAATAATGGTGGGCATGCCTTTTAACAAGCCGTCCGTCCATCTGTATGACGCGTCATGCGCCACTTTATAAAAGGAACTTTGTCACCGAGAGACAAGAAGAGCTGGTATGTCCAGAATCAAACGGATGAGGGAGGCAATGTGGAATGTCGACTCTCTTTGATGTTATCTCCTTTTACGACTACGTTATGTTTGCTAACTGGCTCCTTCACACACCGGTTTTTGATTTACTTTGAATTAACATAGATTTAAGCCACGAGCTATAAAGGTTACACATGCCGTCCTAGCCACGGTTCAAATACCCGCTAGTAATATACGGAATTATTGAATTAAGTAGAACTGAACAGGTCTAATAGTACAGCTAGGAATTAGAGGTGGGAGAGCGACAAATTAACAGGGCGAGTCGAGTGAAGGATCAGGCTAGAGCCCGCGCACGCCCCGAGCCATGAAAATGTTCCCCATGTCCATGTGCACACATGTAAAGTATGCAAGTCTCTTCAAAATGAAAAAATACATTTAAAAATGTAAAAAGCCAGTTGAGAGCTCGCGCACGCTCTAGAGACGCTAGTCTGGTTGGTCAAGGACAGAGCAACTCAGCTGGTGATTGGTCGGTTTTGTTATCGTTTGAATGTCCCGCAACGTGGGTGCGCGTGCTACAAGTGAAGTGCTACTGCTTTGCTAGTAAGAGGGAGTACAGAACTAAACAGGTGGAGAGAGGACACCCACAGCGATAGCACTAAAGAAAGGATTAAAAGGAGACCAAAGAGGGGGAATGAAGTAACGAGTGACCAGGGAAGGGCGGAGTCTTCACAAAAAACTTTGGCTGAGAAGAGACAGTGAACGAAGGAAGAGGGGCTGACAAAGCGAGAGGGTGAGGAGAGAAATGAGACCGAGGGGCACCTAAGGAGTGAGTGGGCTTTGATTTAACAGTGAAGGAGGTTATAGAAAGAGAGGGTAAGGAACGGGAGGTTTGAGAGTTAGAGAGGACCGGGCCGAGCCCCAAGAGAGATGGTAACCTGGTGAGAGAGCGACAAATTAACAGGGCGAGTCGAGTGAAGGATCAGGCTAGAGCCCGCGCACGTCCCGAGCCATGAAAATGTTCCCCATGTCCATGTGCACACATGTAAAGTATGCAAGTCTCTTCAAAATGAAAAAATACATTTAAAAAAAGACGGAGGGCATTGCTGTGGGGAGGGGGTGGAGGAGAAATACACACGGCGGGCAGGGGAGGGGGCGGAGCGGGGAGAGCGAGAGCGGCATGTGGGTGTGAAGAAGCCGGGCCTTTGAAGTGAAGCTAAGCTTCACTTCAAAGGTGTCGGAGGAATGCGGGCGGCTGTGCGGGGAGAGCGAGAGCGGCATGTGGGTGTGAAGAAGCCGGGCCTTTGAAGTGAAGCTAAGCTTCACTTCAAAGGTGTCGGAGGAATGCGGGCGGCTGTGCACGCGCTTTTAAGCTCAATGCACATGCGCATTGAGCTTAAAAGTCACGGGCACTGCAAGGAATCGCCACGATTCCTTGCTTCTTAGTTAAATGTTGTTTAAGCCGCAATAGGCTTGCAAGCTCGATGCGCATGCGCATCGACAGGCGAGACCTAAAAACTATTATCCCAAATTCCATATTTAAGTTTAATTGGTCATTATCAGACACAGCAGGAGAGAAGTAAAACAGTGCTATGGAAGGAAAAGAAAACGTAGAAACCATGTAGGGATAACACCAGAGAATAAGCACAGCGTAATAACACCAAAACCTGGTTATGCTTTCAGTTGGCTGGCTTAGGCTCTGTAGAGTTATTGTCCCAGAAGTTACTAGAATAGGTCACACTGCTGCAGGGATTGAAAATGCCTGGCTTGGCAATCTTTCTCCCTAGTGCCAGCAGTAACTCCTTGGCAGAAGACTACTTGCGTCTCATTTACAATGTTTTGGGGGACCTTCCCAGCTCTCGAGCTGCAGTCCCAACTGCATTATTATGCTGTTTTTATATGTTGGCACTGTAGCTGGCCATAACACACAGACTACCACTGCATGAGCTGGATAACCATTGTAATCTAATGAAGATTATTAAGGAATGACTACTAACTTGGAAATAATTAGCTTTTTAACAGCCTCATATCACATTCTCCCCTACCCCAGTCCTCTGATGCCACGGAAGCCCTCACCCGTCTCTGCTCCATGAAGAATCCACAGCATACCACTGTTTCCCTCTCCTAAATGCCAAGCTACTCATTATTTGCTCTGAATACGGTCAGCATTCTCTAACTATTACCATGAAGGCTGCATCTGTACTACTTTTATTCCACCAGCAAATTTACACTCTCCCCATCCAAGCATTAGTCTCTACAATTGGGTTTGTGATTTTGCTGGTGGGTTGGTCGGCTGGGGGTATGTTTCTCCTGCAGCGTGTGTGTGTGTATGGGGGTAGGGAGAGGAGTGGTAATGCTTGCGTGTGTCTCCTGAGGGTCTGTGTTTATGTGCCTCGAACATCGGTATATTTTTCTGCAGTGTGTCTGTGTATGTGTTTCAGTAGTATTTGTTTATGCATGCTGAGCTTGTCCTAATGGTATGGCTGCCGGGGGGCATGCCTGCATTCTGGATGTGCAACCTTTCAGGAGACATTCTTGTGTTTACAGGTGGTGTGGTTCTGTATAGTTACTGTATTTGTGTATAGGGGGAGTGGGTTTTTTAGGCCCTGCTGCGGACCAGGGCTAGGAACTTTGTATAGAAATCTTTAGAGCTTCAAACGCATGTTCACCATGGAGATGACTCTGCTGAACTCGCCATTTTACTAGCACCCGTAACAAGAAAGAAAACTGAAGGTAGAAAAGGAAAGATGGCAAAAAGACACAAAGAAACAAGGGGACAAGAAACAAGAAATGACTAACTGTTGAGACCCTTATTCAGTCTGCTTATGTGCAGCACAATATGAAGACTGTGACATACCTGCTTCTATGCTTCACTGTAGGTTATGTGAGGGCAGTCACATTGGCTTCTGTATTACACAGTATTCAGATGGAGACACATCTGTTTCTGTGCTGAATAGTATGCACTAGAAGCAGACAATGACATCTACTTCTTGGCTGGACAATAAGCAGGCAGTGGTACATCTAATTCTGTGTTACACAGCATGCAGGCAGTGATATCTCTTCCTACGACTTATTAGGCAGTCGAATCACTGGATTTCACTTCATAGGACATTGCCGCTCTGGTGAGCTTTTATCTGAAGTCATAAACAGGAACTCCCCTGCCAAAGTCACTGGACTGTCTACATCGTCTTGGTACCAACTGCACAATTGTTGCGGTTTACCATGCTCCCAAACCCTATTTGCGGACAAAGAAGTCAAGTCAGACCACTTCTAAGTAATGGACATTTTAAAAACCAACGTTATTTCCAAGTTAGTAATCATTCCTTAATAATCTCTGTTTGCTAGATTACAATGGTTATCCAGCTCATGCAGTGGTATTCTGTTTTCTCGTCAGCCACAGTGCCAACATACCAGGATGGCATAATAAGGCAGTCCTTGCAGCGTTTCTCCCAATGATGCTTAAAAGAATTTGAAGCATCACTTGTATCCAGTGGTTAATTTGTAAAAAAAAAAGTGCCGGAGCTCTCATCAGGAGGCAGCTTGCACGATCCCATTTCTCCTAACCTTGAAAGTGGGGAGAGGAGGTAGCATAATGGCCAGAGTTGCCAACTTCGGAGCTGGGGAACCAGGTTCGAGTCTCGGTGTAGGCTCAACAGCAAGTGAAATCACTTAATTTCCCCGTTCTCACCATAAATTAATGTGTCCTTAA
The DNA here is from genome assembly GCF_964261635.1 of Lissotriton helveticus. Taxonomy (NCBI): domain Eukaryota; kingdom Metazoa; phylum Chordata; class Amphibia; order Caudata; family Salamandridae; genus Lissotriton; species Lissotriton helveticus. The sequence goes on along the minus strand of NC_136067.1, from coordinate 382,164,977 downwards.
CTGGTGCTCATGAAAAGCACCAGTGTTGATGATTAAGTGCCGGTGCCAAGTTCTGGAAACCACTGGCTCCAATTAAGCACTGCTTGTATTAACAAATATAATGGGAAGTAAATGTTCCTACATAAAAGAATATTAGAACATTGGAATGTTGGGAGCTCCATTGAAGACAATGGAGTGCTCCCTGCTTCTACGGCTGGTAAAGGCCCACAGAGCAACATTCCAATGTTTACAAAGGTCTCTGAGCTCGAGGGGATTTAAATCCCCTTGAGCTCGACAAGCCTTGGTTTTATTTGTTAAAACATTCTTCCCTCTAGTGGCAAAATGTTCTAATAGCCTTATAGACCTTCGTAGCAGGGCTATATCGGCTATTAAAGTCCCGTTCCCTTGTTAAAGTTCCTCGCCTTCGGCTCGGGCCTTAAACGTGGGAGCGGGCCTTTAATAGCCGATATAGCCCAAGGCTATAGTGTGCACCATTCATATTAAAGTTTCTAATTCTAGTGATAATGCGCCGTGGGCTAATAAACCTACTGAAGAGACTTTAGTGTAACCTGATAGTCAAAGCTTTAATCGTAGCATTGAGTGAGTGAATGCACCTACTGCACTTATCAGTGTGTAAACTGTAGCTGATGGGTCTCAATCCTAGTGAAATAGATACCTAACCAGCAGCATGATCTCTATAGCAATAGATCCTTGGGATTATAAAGAGGATGATTAAAAAAAACGAAAAGACAGACAGAAGCATGTTCTAAAATACACCACGTTTCAAACAAGGCCACCTCATATTTCTTCTCAGATAGATTTTCACAGTAAAAAAAAGAAAAAGGTTTTACTTTAGATTCGTTGCAGATAATTCACTTTAATTTGCAATTCCAGTAAAACAAAACATACATCCAACCAATCTGTGTATGATAACCAAGCTAATTAATTTAGAGAGTAGTGTGACAAGTGGAATTCTTTACAGGATATCTAAGTTTTAAAAGCTCACGTCCCATTGACAAATAGATTTTTTTTTTTATTCATCAGCCCTGTTTATACTTGTTAATTCTTTACCTGGACCTTCTTCAGATGCTGACCTTATTTTACTTATCTTGCGGAATATTACTTTTACTATTTTGATTGGGATTGCTTCTAAATAACTAACTAATTACCTTTTGCTACCTGAAATGATATTTTTTAATAAACTCAACGTTTTAACCTTGAATCCTGTCTCCCGCAGTTTTATGTGCATTAACAGAGGAGGCGAAGGACTGGAGAGCGGCTGGTTGTGCCTACAAACCCCGGCATACCATGCGCGCATGAAGCGCGTAAAGTAGAGACGCCGTCCCGCAGCTCGCCATAACAGAGGTGAAGGACTGGGCTGGAGAGCGTCTGGTCGTGCCTACAGACCCCGGCATACCATGCGCGCAGGAAGAGCGTAAAGCAGAGGCGCCGTCCCGCGGATGTCCGTAACAGAGGCGAAGGACGGGGCTGGAGAGCGGCTGGTTGTGCCTACAAACCCTGGCATACCACACGCGCTGGAAGCGCTTAAAGCAGAGGCGCCGTCCCGCGGCCAAGGGCCGGCCCATCCACGCCTGTCGGAGCCCGGACGAGGCCGGGCCCACTTTCTAACTCCTGCATCTAGGTAAGATAACAGGCTTAGTCCCAGGTCAGCGTTGGACACATAACAATTGGCGCAACCGGTGGATCCAGTGTAATAATCCATTTAATAATACTTTATCTATCTGGCCCTTTTTGACCATTACCTTGAAAGTGCGAGCCCCAGGTGTCAAACAAAACTTGAGAGAGGGGCTTCCAGCTAATTGATGTTGAAAAGCCACAATGAGTACCAGAGGTTCAGTAAACCCTGCGAATCCCGAGATGACGGGGAGGATAGAGAATACCCTGGACTCTTATTTGACAAGAACGACAAATACCTTAAAGAATGAGATAGCGATGACCGAGCGCCGCCTTTTGGCAGAATTTTTACACCCAGAAAAGATCTTCGCTAGGAGCGTTTGCAAATAACACTGGCATAGGTGGCCCCGAGATTATTGAAGTGGTCTCGGAGGAAGCAATAGCGGTGGCCCTGGTGGATGTGACATTGCAAATCCCGGAACGAATAGCACCCAGTGAGAACACACAGAAGACCTCCACAAGGGACCAAACCAGGAAAAAATTCCAGGACAGTAAACAGGACATGGGGCAAAAAGAAAGAGGGGTGGGGTACCGCAAAGGGCTAATGCAGCAAAGGTTTTAAAATTAAACAAGAGTAAAAGTATGTGTGACGATGAGGGAGATGTTGGAGGGGAGAGTAGCCATGGCGAGATAAATATTTCAAATAGTGTAAATCCAGCTACAAACCTTGGACTTGACAAAGCATCATGGCTTGGATTTGAAACCCTGGTTTATTCATTGTTAAATCCTATTATAGAAAGGCTGACCCAGATGGACCAAAAAATCTGTGGTCTCGGGGTGCACGTATTGGAACTACATAATACAATGGAGGCACTAAGGAAAAACATACAGAGGCAGGATCCCCCTACCTCGGCCCCGGAAGTGAGGCCAACTGATCCTATTTTAAGTAGAGGGTCTAACCTAGACTCAGACACCTTTGAAGACCCGAATACAAAGACTTCAGGGGGGCCACCTAGACAAAGATCTAGGCAATAATAATATTCGAGCTACCAGCCTACTGGATGAGGCGCCAGCGATAGCGGGTCAACATGGGGATGCTCTATGGAGGGAAACAGGTTTGAAAAAGGGACGCGTGGTGAGGATGGATCAAACTCTACATCTCCCACCAGCAGCTGCACCTCTGGTCTTAGTACTGGGAAATGTTCCTCAGTTAAGGAGGGATCAAGCTGAGTCCACCCCACAGTTGATATCGAAAGTCCTTCATTGGCTAAATCAAACTCGAAATAAAACAGGAGCGTCGGGAGGGATGGTAGCGAATCAAATATTGATGGCAAGAAGTGGGGCCCACAAGTAAGCATTGGGAGGGGGATTGTGTGGTTGTGAATTTTAATAGTAGGCATGTAGCAGGTTCTATTTTAACACATTTAGGCCAGATGTTCCCAAGTATCTCCAATATTGTACCTTTACCTCTGGGCTATTTTTATAGGCCACCCAGACCACAGTGAATGCACCCACAGATTCTATATACTGCTGAACAGAGTACGAACCTGCAGAGGGGCGATAGTACTAGGGGCATATTAGATATGAACCATCAGAACCGTTTTGCACCTCTATATGATTTAGGAGAATGTGATCGACTCCAAGCTAACCCCCGTATGCTGAAAGTAACCTGGAGGGCCTAGCACCCCTAATTAATAACAACTTTAACGATTTCTCGTGTCAATCCCCACTTGGACCAAGGGCACAGAGGGACAATCTAAAAATTGCCTCCTGGAACGCAGCAGGAGTATTACTTAAACTGAGTGAAGGTGGGTGGCTGAAGGAGTGGCAGGGTCACCAGATAGTGTGCTTTCAAGAAACGTGGCCTACGGACTTGTTTTTGGTGAATGGCTATAGATCCTTTCAAACCAAAGCAATTCCATCTTCCTCAGGGAGGGCAAAAGGGGGCTTATTAACCTTAATCCAGAATGACCTACTGGTCACTGTGACAATGCAGAGTAATCATAACTAAAACGTTCATATTTTATTGCTGGAAATACAGCAAGAAGGGATGTGGCTGCTAGTCGACTACTACAATAATAGATTTGGACCATTGATGTATCAGCTGGTGGGGGAGGTTGAGAAAGAGATCACTGCAATACTGCACAAGACCAAAAGGGTTATCAACAATATAATATGGCAGGGGGATTTTAATATACACCCCTGTAAAAACAAAGACCTCTCTACATGCGGCGTGGGGGATGCATGGGTCAATCCAACCTATCATTTTGCACATGATGAGTATGGGGATAGACTAAACCAGGCAGTCACAGAGTTAAATCTGGACATGGTATGTCAAGACATTCCAGGGACTGGAAACATCGCAAAACCATTTAGGAGGAACAGAGTGGAGACAACGCTTGATTATATTCTGTTAACCCCTTCGTTAAGCCGTAGGGTGTGCAAGGTCAGCTATGCTTTCAACATCTATAGCGACCATGCCATAGTTTCATTAGAGCTGAAGTCTGTCTGCCAAGTGAGACAGCATATTAGAAATGCTGGTAACCCCATAGTAGTAAGAAGAAACGGGGTCCAGTTAAAATGGGGGAAGATAAACAAAATCAAGGTTACCCATGAGATGGTCTCTAATTCACAGGATGAAATGAATACGTGCTTGAACTCGGAAGCGAGCCCTTCCGATGTAGTCCAGGCTTTCAGTGGAATCTTGGGAAACATCAAAAGAGCACTATCACTAAGGACAATAAATAGCGCCAAATAAGTAAAGAAAGGGTGGTTTGACGCTGCTTGTATAAAGGCAAGTCTGCTCTGCATAGAGAACTTAAGGTTAAACCTAGAAACCCGACCCATATAAATAGTCTGCACACCTCGTAGAAAGAAGCTAGGAAAACCAGAGAGAGGGGGAAACATCACTTACAACGCAACTTTTACCACGCAATGCTTTTACATCGCAACTTTTACAACGCAAACCATTACAACGCATTGCGCTGAGGGGCGCTCTAGGATAGGGAATATATTTAATTTACTATCCAACACCTTCCCTACTATCCACGGGGACTGGAGTTGGAATAGTAAATTAAACTATTCACTATCCAGCACCCCAAAGTGCTATGCGTTGTAAAGGCATGCGTTGTAAAACTTGCGATGTAAAAGCATGCGTTGTAATGTCATACATCCGAGAGAGGGAGATCAGGGTAGAACCATGGGCAGACCTAGACAAAGCCGCCCAGAACTTTTTAATGATCGGTTTGCATGTAAGGGGTTATCCAAACAGAAGGTAACTGATGGGTTTTCCCGAATGGCGGAATATAAGAGGTCTAAAACTGATGTGGGGAAACACGCTCTGCGTTTATACCAAGGAAATACACCTGTGATAGAGGGAGGGTTTTCGTACCTAGCAATAACAAATATCCCACAGCATAGATACATTTTGTTAAGGTTTAGAACTAACCTGACAGTGTGTATGCTAGATTATCTGGAAAAATCTTTTAGCATTAATGATTCGAGCGTTTGCCCGTGTGACAATGTATCAACTCAATTTGAGATACATCTAGTCCTTTTCTGTACATTATATAAAAAGGAAAGGAAAGCCTACCTGATGCCGATTTTAAACAAGACGAGGTTTACACAATGTCGGGTGGCTTTATAGTTTTAAAAACCTTTACCAGACCCGTTTGTTTGTTTCTCAATGGCCTCTTTCTTATGGGCTTGTCTGAAGAAGAGAAAGGGGTTGGTTACGAGATCTGTGAGATGTATTCTGAACAGTAGTTGATGTCTTTTTTTTTAATAATTATGTGTTAATATGATTGGATTTTAATGATGGTATTTTATGAAGATGGTATTTTATGAAATTGGGATGTGTATGTATTTATTCTTTAATGATCATTTAAAATTTTAATTGAATAAAGAGTTTAGTTTTGATGATGATGTGCATTAGCCTTGGACTAAGTCTTACGAAGACTCACTGGTAATATGAAGAATCAGACAGTTCTGACCTTGTGCATCAAACTCTTAATAAGTTCACATAAGCTTTAGCCCTATCTATATCAAACTAGCTTGAGCTATCTATACCAAAGTATCTGTACCCAAACCTATGCAACTGTATGTTTTCCCCCTCCTTTCTCAACCAAATGTTAGGTTATGCGCATTTTTAAAGCGTACTATCACCGCCAGGGTATTCTGGAGCTGACCAGATGAGTTTCTAGCCTTAAATAGGGCAAGTAGCTGAGCTATTCAGCTTTTTGTGGAGTTCAAGAAGTGAGGAGGAGACTCTGGAGTGTAGTGAAATGTTGTTCCCCGCTTCAGGGGGTCATGCAGTAGAAGGTCCAATCTCCAAATCTAGTGCTGAGTTTGCATGGGATGTGTGCAAGTAGGAATCCGGCTGAGCAAAGGTGTCTGGAGGTCTCCTCATCTTTTTCCTTCTTAACTGTTTTTGTGTCCTCTGTTTACCCGTATAACAGCATAGTATTTATCTAACATAATCTAAACACAATTCAATATCCTATTTCTTCTGAGAACTTTTAAATAGATTTACTCCTTTTACATGATGCATCTAATCAGAAGAACCCTTGGAAATGTGCATGTGGTTACATCCAATATGTTATGTATACAAGAGGATTTGACTATTCGTGTGTCATCAAGTTTTTTTAGCCCAAAACCTTGTTGAAGGAGAGAAATGAGGGGTTTCCTCTCATGAGGTCTGCAACAAGTAACATCAGTTACCATGGCTCTTGTTTTTAAATTAATTAAAGAGAGTTTGCAACAAAGTTTCTAGGTTGTTTTCATTGTTGTTTAGATGAGTGAAGCTAGAACTACTGCTGTGTGTACTGTAACCTTCTCAATTCTTTATGTACGTGTCATGGATGCTTATGCAGTACCTCTTCTGTATTTGTGAGACAACCATGACTTGCTCTACGATGCTTTTGATAGAACCTTGCTACTTGTGTTGTAACTGCTTTTGTTATGAAATCTTGCAATTCTGCTGCCTTAAGGACACTATACGACTGCCCATTATATCTGCTCAAGAGAGTAAATAAGAAATCTTTGAAAAAGAAGCTTTGGAAGTACTGGAACTCTACTGAGATGATCTGGTACTGCTGAAGTAAAAAGATAGTAGTCCACTCAGAGGTTCTGGTGTTGTCCTGCTGAGAAGTGTCAGTTCTGTTACAGTAATAATATTGTATCTCTGCTGACTTTTGACACAGCCAGTTTAAAAGCATAACAGCCATACTTAGATGTTCTTGTACTGTCCAACTGCAAGTAAAGTATGCCCTTTAAAAAACATCCGGATTGTTCCATCCAAATTACAGCATCCCCACTAAATAGAGTTTAAATACTCCACTAAGAGTATAACTGCCCTCCTTGGAAGTCCGTTTAAAGATACACAGGGTGGACCTGGTAACCCTCCGATTCTAGGTCTATTACATATGTTTTTCCATAATAATTCTACTGGGAATGTAACAAAAATGATTTCTTTTTAACAAAAAATGATATGGTACGGAGTCCAAGTATACCCTTAACAGATTGCATGGTGATTTGCTACAACACAACATTTAGTCAAAACACACTATATGGAGGAACTGTAAAGCAACATTATATGTGGGTATTCCAAAGGGAGTTGAATTCTCAGGCACAATTATTCTAGAATTATATATAATCTTTAGAAGTCTGAACTGTAACACTGAAGCATTACATTCCTACTGAGAATAAAGCATGCACTGTCCCATTAAGGAGTTACTAGCCTTCCTAAGAAGTAGCCTAATGGATCAAATAAAAACGAAATTGCCAGGCTGAGAAGTTGCACTCTTCACATATTAAAGCTACAGCCTCCAACCCCCGCTAAGAAGTACTTCTTCTGCACTTTTTAGGTCTTGCTGAGTCAGCGAATGCGCTGCTCTGCGAGACCTTTAGTAGGTGAGTTTTCAAAGTGCTACCCCACACTTTGGCTGGCCTAGAGCTTACGATCATGTGAGCGTGCACGCGCACAGCTGCCATCGGTCTTTCATGGGTCATTAAAAGCACCACTCAGCCGCACGTCTTGTGGCTCCTGCCTTGTCTGCTTTTGACCCTCACACGCGCACACCACTCGGCCGCAACTCTTGTGGCTCCTGCCATGTCTGCTTTTGGCGCAGTTGTGTCATTGTGTATTTATCTGAGACGCCATTCGTTTTGTACTTTTCAGCTCCTGTCTTCCTCATCATTGTATTTCCTCTTTTGTTGTACAATGTGTTCGTGCTGTTGCGCGCACATCCCTGAACCCGCCTGATCCGTCGCAGCCTGGAGCCAGGGATTCCCCAGTCGTGCACCAGCAGAGCCCCGTCGGCTTCCTGTCTCTCGTCCGTCCTGTAGGCGGGGACTTTATATGGAGACTGACGTGTGAGGTAACCAGACATTCCTCACTGCCAGGGGCGGCCTTTCCCCGGACATCTCAGGGTGAGTGGCACTGTCTCCATGATAAACGCGAACACAGCACAGAGCAACCATTCTAGACATTTTTCAGCCCTGCGCAGTAAGAAGAGCTGACGCATGCAGCTTTCAGACATGGGGGTGAAGAGACGAGGTTCCTGCCATCCTCCAGGCATGGGCACTGCGGCACATCCTGAAAGAGAGGGCACTGCCCCCCACCCTGAATGTTAAGGGGAATAGTCACGCACACTTGTTGCAAAATAACCAACACAGATCCTGTTGTTCAATAGACAATCACACACTGAGATAGAATACCCCGAAACACCATCGTGGACAAAGCAGTGCTAGTCCCCCGCAGGCAAAAGCACAACCATCCACCCACCTTGAAGGCAATAGAAGGGGCACCCCAGCTGAAGATTTCTTATATCTCCATTCAACTTAAGGGCAAGAGCAAGACCAGCCAATGGGGAACACAGCTGATCACCCTGGATCAAGGTACAATGTCACATGCATTGCAGGAAAGCATGTGACACCCACCTTGCAGGAAAGAACCCTGTCACTCACCACGTAAACTAAAGTACTGTGCTTAGCCTGCTGGCAACAGTACACTGTCAAGCACTCCAGGAGAGGGGTAATGCCACCCAACCTACCGGCAAAGGTTATGCCACAACCCCAGCAGTTAGGACACACAGGCAATGGCATGCCACCTACCATGCAGACACAGTCCCTAGTATTCACCCTGCATTCAAGTAAACTGCCACCCACCATGGGCTCACCAGCACAGCCATTCACCATTCAATAAGGAGCATTTCTACCCCCAGTGTATTGAACAACACCTCCATCTATCCAGATGAAAAGAGCACTGCCTCCCAAACTGCAGGGGAAAGCTCTAGCAACCACCCTTTCGTAAGCAATAGCCCTACACCCTGTACACAAGGGTACTGCCAACCACCTTGCAATAAAAAGCACCATTTACTGAAGTGCACGGTCACCCACACTACACTGAGAACAATTGACTGCCACAGCGTACACAAGGACGCTTCAGCTCACCTTGCACATAAAGACATTATACCAACCTGAATGAAAGGGCTCTTACATAAAGCAATCAAGGTCATTGCCTTTCACCTTGTAGGAAAGACCATTGTTACCCACAATACCCACATGGTGACTCCAACCCACCTTTCAGGACCCCCCCCTCACCCTACACTGATGGCAGGAGTCCTTTGTACAGCCTCTCTGGGCATGCAAGAGCAATGGCACCCTCAAACTCGACCAAAGCAGTATGAACCAGCTGACTAAGACACTGCTACCCACTAAGCAGCTAGTGACATGTCCACCCTACAGACGGAGGACTGACTGACCACCGAGTTTACAAGGGAGTGTGCTGACATTCACCCTGCAGGAAAGAGTACTGCCACCCATGCTCTAGCAACACGTTATTGCAACTACATGCAAAGGTAATGACATTAACCTTCATAAGAGCAGGCTGCGAGCATGCGCACGCTTGCCCCACTCCCGGGCTCACCTCCGCGCTTTTGCTTAAATGCGGTACTACAGCCCTGCATGCTTCGAATTGCTTTACTGTTGAAAAACGTTTTTCTGTTGCAGTGCTGACAATAGTTCATCGTTGTCTCAGCTGAATGCATAGTAAGCAAATATATTTTTTAACCTGCTCTCAAATAGTGCTAGCTACCGCAAATTTCCCGATTCGTAGCACATAAACAAAAACTCAATCTTAGTACTCAGAGTACGGCACTTGGGGAAATGAAAGACGTGTTGGACCACAAACGTGCAACGTGGTAACCCAGGATTGTACTATGTTCCCGGAATAACGTCTAAAGAAAGAAATCAGGAAACCGTCCTGTTTAAAATAAACAGCAACGTTTGTAAAATATTAATTGGAAATTCAAATATTTTGCTGTTGTCTAAGAAAAGTTTGGTGGCACCATTTCTTTAAAGATTTGAAGATAACTCCTGCCCTAGACTAAGGAACTGTTCTGAAGTAAGACCCTGTCACAGCATTACACCCATATTCCAGCAGTCCCTTGGTGGATTTCACTCTCTGTTCTTCCACACATTCTTTCTGCAAGCGGCGAAAGTTGATTTATTTTAGGACCTTGACGCAGTATAAACACAGACTCGAGGAGAAGCGGAGCGAGTCGTGCGGTACATCTCATGGAGAAAAGAACGTCCAAGACACGAGGTGCAGTGCACACATATGCTTGTATGTGCACAGGGAGAGGGGAAAATATGTTGAAATCAGATGAGGAAATCAGGATGTCACAACAAAGGAGTTGTGGACTTCTAATCTGGAGGTCACCCTGTCTAGTTTTATAAAGCTCTAAACTGTGCGTAGGCCACTTCAGAGCCTTAATACCAGGCACGTTTTCTCAACTATACTTTTATGGTCTTAGGGCCAGAGCTGCCTACTTTGGAGCTGGAGAACCAGGTTCGAGCCTCCGCGTCGGCTCAGCTTCCTGTGATTCTAGGCAAATCACTTAATCTCCCCGTGCCTACCAAATAATGAATGTGTCCTTGTGTAACGTAACTGGTGCTCAGATACCTTCGGGTCGTAATCGCGCTATATAAATTTGCAACAAAAAAAACAAGCATTTGCAATGCAATAGGTCTCGCATTAGGAATGTTTGAGTTATTTGTCCTGTCCATGACAAATTTGTTATTTATGTGTTATTTTTGAAAATTGTGAAATTAATAGCTTTGTCATTTACAATGCTAATACTTTTATTTTTTGACAATGTGACACCTATAGCATTTTTAATGCAACATGTTTTGTATTTACGTGACTTAGAAGTATTGATTTTACAAATAATGTTTTTTTTAAAAAATACTGAATACTTAAATAAAAGTTATTGTAATTTATAATGGCAATAGCTTAAACTTTTGTAAATAACTTTTGTGAAGATTATGTTCAGTGTATTTTATCGTGACTAAAATATAAGAACAGAAGTGAAATATCAACTTTTTTGTGACATTTGTAATAAAGCTTGAAACATTGAGAGAACATATTTGAACCAGTTGTTGTTGAATGTTTGCACAGATTGATACTGTGGTGGCGCTGAGTGATGTTGTGGTGGCGACAAGTGATGCTGTGGTGTTCAGTGATGCTGTGGTAGCGCATAGTGATGTTGTGGTGCCCCTGAGTGATGCTGTGGTGCCCCCGAGTGATGCTGTGGTGCCCCCGAGTGATGCTGTGGTGCCTCCGAGTGATGCTGTTGTTGTGCGATAGATAGATAGAGTGAGGGCGATAGATAGATAGAGTGAGGGCGATAGATAGATGGAGTGAGGGCAATAGATAGATGGAGTGAGGGCAATAGATAGATGGAATGAGGGCGATAGATAGATGGAGTGAGGGCGATAGATAGATGGAGTGAGGGCGATAGATAGAGAGAGTGAGGGCGATAGATAGAGAGAGTGAGGGCGATAGATAGAGAGAGTGAGGGCGATAGATAGAGAGAGTGAGGGCGATAGAGAGAGTGAGGGCGATAGAGAGAGTGAGGGCGATAGAGAGAGTGAGGGCGATGGAGAGAGTGAGGGCGATGGAGAGAGTGAGGGCGATGGAGAGAGTGAGGGCGATGGAGAGAGTGAGGGCGATGGAGAGAGTGAGGGCGATGGAGAGAGTGAGGGCGATAGAGAGAGTGAGGGCGATAGAGAGAGTGAGGGCGATAGAGAGAGTGAGGGCGATAGAGAGAGTGAGGGCGATAGAGAGAGTGAGGGCGATAGAGAGAGTGAGGGCGATAGAGAGAGTGAGGGCGATAGAGAGAGTGAGGGCGATAGAGAGAGTGAGGGCGATAGAGAGAGTGAGGGCGATAGAGAGAGTGAGGGCGATAGAGAGAGTGAGGGCGATAGAGAGAGTGAGGGCGATAGAGAGAGTGAGGGCGATAGAGAGAGTGAGGGCGATAGAGAGAGTGAGGGCGATAGAGAGAGTGAGGGCGATAGAGAGAGTGAGGGCGATAGAGAGAGTGAGGGCGATAGAGTGAGGGCGATAGAGAGAGTGAGGGCGATAGATAGAGTGAGGGCGATAGAGAGAGAGAGTGTGTGAGAGAGTGTGTGACAGAGAGAGTGTGTGAGAGAGAGAGTGTGTGAGAGAGAGAGTGTGTGAGAGAGTAAGTGAGAGAGAGTATGTGAGAGAGAGAGTGTGAGAGAGAGAGTGTGAGAGAGAGTGAGTGAGAGAGTGTGTGAGAGAGAGTGAGTGAGAGAGTGTGTGAGAGAGAGCGTGTGTGTGAGAGAGTGTGTGTGAGAGTGAGGTAGTGAGATAGAGAGAGAGTGAGGTAGGCCGATCGAGAGAGAGTGAGGTAGTGAGATAGAGAGAGTGAGGTAGTGAGATAGAGAGAGAGTGAGCTAGTGAGGTAGGGAGATAGAGAGAGAGAGAGTGAGTGAGAGTGAGAGAGAATGAGGTAGTGAGAGAGAGGTAGTGAGGTAGTGAGAGAGTGAGGTAGGCCGAACGAGATAGAGAGTGAGGTAGTGAGAGAGAAAGAGAGAGGTAGTGAGAGAGAAAGAGAGAGGTATTGAGGTAGTGAGGGAGAGTGAGGTAGTGAGGGAGTGAGAGAGAGAGAGGTAGTGAGAGAGAGTGAGGTAGTGAGGGAGAGTGAGGTTGTGTGAGGGTGAGAGGGTGTGAGCGTGTGTGAGGATGAGAGGGGGTGTGAGGGTGAGAGGGGGTGTGAGGGGGTGTGGGGGTGTGAGGGTGAATGAGGGTGAGTGAGGGTGTGAGGGTGAGTGAGGGCGTGAGGGTGTGTGAGGGTGAGGGTGAAAGGGTATGAGGGTGTGTAAGGGTGAGAGGGTGTGAGGGTGTGTGAGGGTGTGAGGTTGTGTGAGGGTGAGGAAGTATGAGAGTGAGGGTGTGAGGGTGAGTGAGGGTGTGAGGGTGAGTGAGGGTGTGAGGGTGAGAGGGTGACAGGGTGAGAGGGTGTGAGGGTTAGAGAGGGTGTGAGGGTGAGAGGGTGTGAGGGTGAGAGGGTGTGAGGGTGTGTGTGACGGTGAGAGGGTGTGAGGGTAAGTGAGGGTGAGAGGGTGCGAGGGTGTGAGGGTGTGTGAGGGTGTGAGGTTGTGTGAGGGTGAGGAAGGGTGAGAGTGAGGGTGTGAGGGTGTGTGAGGGTGAGAGGGTGTGTGAGGGTGAGAGGGTGTGTGAGGGTGAGAGGGTGTGTGAGGGTGAGAGGGTGTGTGAGGGTGAGAGGGTGTGAGGGGGTGAGAGGGTAAGTGAGGGTGTGAGAGGATGTGAGGGTGTGAGAGGGTGTGAGGGTGAGAGAGGGTGTGAGGGTGTGTGAGGGTGAGAGGGTGTGAGGGTAAGTGAGGGTGTGTGAGGATGTGAGGGTGTGAGGGTGAGAGGGTCCGATGTAAATGGTGGCAGGGCAGGCATCATAAGACAGAGAGAAACACAAATGTTAAGATAACAGTGCTCGAAGGGGTTGTGAGAAGGTGGAAAAGGGATTAAAGGGTTTCAGAGGGGCTGGGGCCATGCAGTGGTGGTAAAGAGAGCTCCGGTGGGACAGGGCGATACATGTGAGGAGCGTAGAACTGGGGTGCAATGTCGGGCACTGGTTGAAGCTGAGCAGCAAATGAGACACAAAAGAATGCATGTGCCACAAGTGCTGGGAGGGGGCTGGGCAAGCATGCCAGCATTCACGAGCAGATGGTCCTGTTTATGACCTGCGGAGCGCGTGAAGTAGCTGGCGGCCAATGGACTCAAAGTGGCCGGTCGCTTTGATGTTCTTGGCTCAGCAGAATATATGTATTTGGAAAGCAACACAAAACTTAGAAAGCAGTCCACCCTAAAACGCAGGGACTGAGTTAACACTGGATTGTAAATAACTTATTACACTGAAATAATAAAAATTAACAAAACAAATTTTTAAAAAACATGACACGTGGCATGCAAAATGGTTCCGATACATTTTGCAGCAACAGCAACGACATCTCCCTTTGGGGCTTCTGTGGGATGCCTAAAACGAATTCTCGCTCTCGCTGTCTAGAACGGTCTACTATGGATAGGCCTCCAAACAAATTTCGACAGCAAGTCTCACAAAGGGGCAGAAAAAGGCCCCCAAGGTTTAATTCCTTGAAGGTAATCATTAAAAGTCCGTAGCGCCAGATAACCAAACCAGTAACAGTGAGAGAATTAAAAGGGGACATTCAAAAACGAAAAGTAAATACATCTTGTGGCCCAGATAAAATATTCATTAGGGTTTTTAAGTGTAGCTCATACCAAATGTAAGAAACGCTAGTTGAAAATTTCAACACCCTGCCAAGATGTGTGCTCTTCCTTGGGGTATGGATGCCTCGTTAGGACTATATGACTATAATGACAAACACACTTTTGTGCGGCTTCACAAAGAAAGAAATAGTGAAGTTTCCACATGATGGAAACATTCATTTTACATTGGAATCAGATGGGAGTCCTGCATTTATTCTAAAGCTATCCACGGGCATATCTTCATGTTACAAACACCGATCAGAAAATATGTAGAAAAAACAGATAGAAAAAACAGAGTGAACACGTTTGCTTGATGACTGGGTTTTGAAAAGCATTACATTCAATCGATGTTAACATGAAATTGCTGCAACCTAGAATGGCGGTTGTGCAACAAAATGTACACACTGTTGAGCGCATCATGTGGCCACCGCATATGGTGAATGACTGCTTCTGAAACCGGTTGCGGACGCCGTGTTTCTAAACAAACAAGCTCTTGGCATTTCTGTGGGGGGCGGGGGAGGGGGAGCAGGGGAGCAAGCGAGTGGGAGGGAACGAGCATATGGCGAGTGGCGGGGGAGCAGCTTGGGAGCGCATTCCATTGGAGTCAGATGAGAGTCCTGCATCTATTCTAAAGCTATCCACGGGCATATCTTCATGTTACAAACACCGATCAGAAAATATGTAGAAAAAAAAAACAGATAGAAAAAACAGAGTGAACACGTTTGCTTGATGACTGGGTTTTGAAAAGCATTACATTCAATCGATGTTAACATGAAATTGCTGCAACCTAGAATGGCGGTTGGGCAACAAAATGTACACACTGTTGAGCGCATCATGTGGCCACCGCATATGGTGAATGACAGCTTCTGAAACCGGTTGCGGACGCCGTGTTTCTAAACAAACAAGCTCTTGGCATTGCTGTGGGGGGGCGGGGGAGGGGGAGCAGGGGGGCGAGCGAGTCGGAGGGAACGAGCATATGGCGAGCGGTGGGGGAGCAGCTTGGGAGCGCATTCCATTGAAGTCTGTTGCGAGGCTGATGGGTTTGACGTGCACGCGCGTCTCACACGAGTGGATCACATGAACTGGACGTAATCCGCATTGAAAAATCCCCTTGGTAAGCTTTACTGTTTCACCTCTATATGTCTCGACATCTGCAATTCGCAAGCGCATTGGGAGAGGTCGAGACCTAAAAACTCGGGACTGAAGTGCTTTGCATGACCACCACTTACATTACACAGGGACACGTAGTAACCAGTCTTTACTACCCCCCCACTCCTTCTGTAGTTGCTGTTTTCAACAAACCAATGCTTTTGGAATCCCTACACTCCCAAGTGACCCACCATGTCCTGCTCCCTGCCTCCTTTCCCATTGTTCGGCCATAAAAGGCAAGTTTATGGCTCGTAGCCATGTGGTGACCTCTTGACCTCTTTAAAAGTGGTGCGCCTGCATTGATGTCTGTGCCACCGATCCAGATTTTTTTTAATGAAGTACATGATACATAATTTAAACGTGAAAATCCAAGCACAGGTAAAAATAATAGTACACACTCAGCCTTTCATCCTCCTGAGATCATTAACGCCTTAGCCGCGGTGCAGACGTTCTAATGGGTGGGCGGGGCTGCGACAGCCAACGGTTGTGCGCAGCACCAGGGAGGGAGTGCTCCCGTCGGCCACGGAAGGGGTTAAAAACACTACCATTGAGTTTGATAATAGTTAACACCTGGTATTCATCAACTAGAGGCAATTATAAAGTGGTCTACGCAATTGTACTAATTATGATTTAACGTATGGTGTAGGTTTCACTTCTGCTCCATGAAAAGTCTCCAGTACACCCATTCTTCACTTAGAAGAACTTTGCCAGTGAAGTACCACCTTGTTGTGTTCTGACACAAAGCCACGAACTGTTATTCCATACCCTTGCTGTAGCGCAGTTCCATTTACTTAGAATCCAATGTCAAGCACTTCCACTTGGACTTAAGTGAAAAAGTCAGCCAAGAATAGATGCCAAGCTATATCTATCACGTTATCCTATACATATTTGTATATTTCACACTCAGCTTCTATTATGCCATTCCATATGCTTTGGAGCTTACCACCGAAGATCAAAGTCAGAGAAGAGGATGTTTTATGGCTTTTGTGTCCTTTAGGTTTTCTCAGAGGGTGGTACATGTAATTCACCGAGCTGTGAGTGTAGGACTTCTACCCTCTTTGACATTGTACATCTACTTCCGGCTCAACTACAACTTGCTCAAAGGCCACTTTGCTCACTGCAGAAAGTGTGTGCTTCTTGCCCCAACCACCGTCCCATTAACAGTACCTTATTGACTGCATTAAAGGGCCTTCGACTCCCTACCTTGCTTGATCTTTGACTCTGGGGCTGCTGATGATGCCTTTTGTCCATTTACCTTCCCAACCTTGAAGTGACAAAAAAAATGTCCTTGTACGTCAATCACTATTTGGTTTAAACTATGCATCGTCCTAATATTACTGTCTGACTAGCAGTCTATCACTGAAAGCGATATATATGATTACTCTTACTTTGATATCACAAAACCTCCTGCACTGCTTGGTTACATATCTCTCCTTATATGGAACAATTGGAGAGAGTGGGGTGGGACACCAAGCAAGACGTGAACCCTCTTGTCTTATCGGGTTTGGTGTGACAATACAGAGGTAGGCGAAGTATTCTAGGCACTACTCTTTCCCCTCCGTACAGCAGCTTTAAAAGACAAAAACCACAAGATGCATGATTGACAGTGAGTGCATAAAATCTAATAAAAAGTTGCTTTTTAAAATATAAATTAACTCTCACAACAAAATACATATATTAAATAAACACAATGAGGGCGATTACAAATATGTGCACTGGCTGCAAAATTGGATGAGTAGGTCAGGAACAGCCACAATCCAATGTAATGGAGCACTTCAACAGACAATATTTCATTTTGCTGTTGCACCACCAATTTTTTCACTAATGTACACCAGTGTACTGTAATATAAGCAGAAGCCAGAAGGACAATGTCCGGGTCTCCATTTACGAAGTGGACCAGGGGAACCAACACATTTTTATTGTTTTTATTTATTACAATTTTTCAATATGCAAGACAGCAGCCACACGTTTCTACAACATAACTTTAACACATTGGCATAGCCAATAGCTCTAGCTAAACACTTTAAAGGTCCCAGAGGCTAGACCTATTGGCTATGCCAATGCTTGTTAAACTGTGACAGACTTTCTAATAAATGTTTACAGTGTTTCATTACATGAAAAGAAGACCTGCTTTGAAATATTGGTGGATTTCAATTCAAGCTGCCGTAATAATGCTGTGACGTGATGCTCTGGCCAATTCAAAGTACGACTGCCTTGCTAAATATCCTCAGACTGGCCTTTTAAATATATATTAGTCCTCCAAAGCTGAAAAGGTAGCGTAACACACGTTCTACAATTGTTCACTGTCCTGGTCAGGGGGTGAAATAGAACTCCTAACACGCGGTTACAGTGCTTTTCTTGAGCTCTCTGCTGAAAACGTACCAAGTAAAAGTACTCATTCAAATGCACAAGGCTTTAAAATTTGACATGCGACTCATTTTCATACTCACCCCAAAGCTTCACGCTGGAAAAAAGCAGATACACTGTTTTTGCCAATGATTCTAAAGGAAATACTCTGCATAGCCAAAGCATTTCAAACATGTAACTGTTTCACAAACAGCAAGTGTATTATATTAAAACTAGGAAAGAGATGTCACTCGAAAAAGAGTTGGGTCTCCCAATCTTCCTTGCTTCCAATGGTTAAATGGATTGCCCCCTTTATGACACGGTTGAATCTCTCAACGAAGTCATTACTGCTTGGATTATAGAGTGAAGTGGTTTTGTTTCTTACACCTACTCTTTCAAAATAAGAGTTAGCCTTGAGAGAAGTGAATTGGACACCATTGTCACTTAAGATGGTAGTAGGGATACCTTCTGACACAAATACTTGATCTAAAAATTCCAAAACAGAGTCAGTATCAGGATGGACAACAATCTTGACAACAGGCTATCTCGTAAACGGATCAACAGGAACAAGGACAAACTTTTGTGGCATACCAGTAGGCCCCATAACGTCAACAGCTACAGAATCCAATGGGTTCTGGGGACCATAAGTTATCCTCATATGAGGTCTGGGAACAAATAAGGATTTATCAGCATGAATACAATTGGTACAATCCCTCACAAATTTCTCAATTTTTTTACTGTTACTTTGGTTCTCGATATGCCCAAATGGTGGCAGGGAAGCAAC
The DNA here is from genome assembly GCF_964261635.1 of Lissotriton helveticus. Lineage (NCBI taxonomy): Eukaryota > Metazoa > Chordata > Amphibia > Caudata > Salamandridae > Lissotriton > Lissotriton helveticus. The sequence continues at coordinate 382,146,474 of NC_136067.1, read as the reverse complement.
CCACTTTTATATTTTATCAAGGAATACAAGATTATCTGTCTTTTGTGGCTGAGCCCTCACATCGCTTTGTATTAATTCGATTAAGACTAGGAACAGTACATCACTTAGTCGCTTTCCCCACAAATAAAAGGTGTTCTACGATTCCTTGCCCCTGTGATGAGCTATCAAAACAAAGCACAATGTACTTTATGGTCTTCTGTAATTTGTATCTGAATTTTAGACGTTATTACTTGAAACCACTTTTTATAACATTGAATGTGAGAACAACTCATGCTGCTATGAAATTACGTGTTACTCTTAATGATCCTGGGAAATGCTTCTATGTTGCATTATATATTCAAAAAGCAATTAATGTAAGGAAGGGTATTGTGCTTGTTATTTGATAATTAATTTATATATATTTATCTGGATTGTTTTATGTATGGCCGGAACTGTTTTTAGAATTGTATTTTTAATCTGCAATTGCTTTTATGGTTGTCATACATATCGAATAAAGCTTAATGAAATCAACTGATATGCCAAAATGACCCTCATGAGCTAAATTAATAACTGTTTTACGAAAAGAAAATGGGGGAATCACTTGTTCTCCTCTTACAAGCGTACCATTGTCATCTGTATGTTCAGCTCTCACCTCACACAATGGTCGAATGGATTACGTAATATTACACTTGTTAGGCCATTCACTATTAATATACCTCAACACTTCTTGTAAACAGTTATCATTTCTGCACGGAGTTCCACTCATCCACTTTGAAAGCAGGCACACCGCCGTCATGCATGAATGCGACATAGAACTCATTTCAAATTTCATCCTCGCATTCTTCCAAATGAATAGGCATTCTGAAAGGAAGTCGGCCATAACATTATCCTTGCCAGGAACATATAATCCGGTACAAGGGCAGCACACGTCCTCCCATCCCTGCTTCCTCCACTAAATGCCCCACTCCCCAGCAACCCAGCATCTTCTAACAGCATTCTAATCATTACATGTACTACGTTCTACATTCTACAATCCAATTACAACACCAGTGTGCTAAACTCGAGGAGTAGAATTACATGTCAAGAGGTTAAGATGGTGTTGCGGAAATTGGATGGCTCACCATGGCTTGGATTGAAAGGCTGTATGAAGTGCTCTATCTGCATGTTTGATGTAAACTTTTATGCCGGTTTTTCGACTGTTATATTACTGTATAAGAAGGTAAAACTAAATAAAATGTTCATTATAAAACAAATAGTTGGAAAACATAGCATCAAAATACCTTTCTACTGAAGTCCAGGCTGCTAAAGATATACTCATGAATTATTTTAAAATGGCAATTGAAGGCAACGATCAGAGAGTTGCCCACATTGTAGACTTAATAGGAATTAATGAGAGGAAATATTTGAAGGTTTTTGTGCGGTCTACGAGGGAATTGGGCTTTTTGACAAACAGCAAAAGATGTGTGTGCGGCAAAGATTTGTGAAGAACATTTTAAGGCTAATTTTAGACTGCGGTAAAGAGTGTGCAACACGAAATGAAACAGGTGTTGCTTACTGGATTCTTTATAAGCAGTTCTAGTATGGACATGTGAATACGTATTCAGAGGAAACAGTCTAAAAAATACTTTTATTTCTAGGATATACTGACTTTTCATATGCGAATTGTTTTGCATACTGGAAAGGGCAAACTTCCATTTAAAAATTGGTAGGTTTTAATAAGAATAACTTGTTGAGTCCACCATCTCCAACACTGTCAAAGCTGGTCTTGTATATATTTCACAATTTCTGAAGCAGAAAGCTTACAATAGAAATGTCACACTACGTGGGGAAAAACAATGGAGCACAGCAATGGCAGCAAAACAAAACAACCTGCCACAAGTAACCAATTATCAGGCATACAACCCTAACAAGTGACAAAGTATTATGAAGCGGTGCCTCTTTTGATGAGCCTGAACATTTCAGGGCTTCATCTTGAGGACACCCCAGAGATGCCACAAACAGGAAGCAGGCACAGAGTGGGTGCGTTTCCTTACCATGATGCGCGTTGTGCGGGTGCTTCTCTGCTGCAGGGAAGTGTCGGACGCAGAACACCATACACGTGTGTATGAGGAGGAGCAGGAGGGGCACAGGACAGCTACTGGACAGGGATCGCAACCTCATCTCTCCTGTCATCTGATGGATGCAGTGCAACAGGTCCGCACCGATCACTTCCCAACCCAGGAAGCAGCTCAGTGACGCCACGCGTCACGTGACGTGAAATCAAGCTAGCGCACGCGCAGTGTAACTCTACCCAGCGTCTGTTTCACCCCGCCCCTCCCGAGACAGAAGTCTGTTTGAGCGCTTGTCTCTGCGCCTGAAGATGGGAGTATGGTCGGACAACCGAGACTGCGAAGAGACAGTAAAGGTGTTCGGTGAAAAGCGTTGGTAGGCATTGTAGAAACGGGGAGGAGCTGATGAAGATAGACCTGCAATGGTGAGGAGTCATGGTGCCACTGTGGGGGATTGAGACACCTTTCAAGTGCCTCTCGTTTGGAGCCGCCACTCAATTACATGGTTGCACACATTCTACTGTAAATCTTCCGTTCCCCAGCTCAGAAAAGTGTTTTAAAATACAGCAGTCTGAACGAGAACGTAGTTTGTATTCAGCGCTCTCACCCAGATGATCCCACTATATACCCGAGGCGAAAAGACTACAAAAATGAATGTGACCGTTATAATGTGTGCTCATGTAAAGGGCTACAATACCTTCGGGTCGAGTACGCGCTATATAAAACCGAAAACGACAAACTTTTTAAGTGGGGGTGGTAACGGTATAGTGAGGGCGTGACAATCTTCAGGGCTGAGTCAAACTTACATGCGGAGATTTTCAACACTTCTATTACTGCACGAAATGAGATTTCAATATTCGTATCGAAAAGCGGCTAATACTGTGCTAATAACTGGCCTCAGCTTAACTAGATTGAACCTTTTATCGTTAGTTTAGGGGTATCGCCAAAGTAATTTTAGCGGACGGAATAACGTTGCATTGGTATGTTGCACATTAAGGTATCAATCACATCTGGAAGGCTGTGGATTTCTGGGTTCTAGTTTCCAGAATACTGAGTAGCTTATTGTTGTAAAGAAGATTCTTGACACAGCAGAAAGGTATGAACTTGTCTTTATTGTGTCACCCACTCTCCAAGACTGCCGGGTGGCTGTCAACATTCTACACTAGACTCCAGTGGAACATCCCATCAGGAAGGGGACGGGGGGGGGGGGGGGGGGGGGGGAGGAATGTACCACTGTAATTATACATAACGGTTTGGGCAGGTTACAACACATCTCCCAATGTACCACTATAAATACACCTTATAGTATAAGCTGATTACAACACATCTCCCTCTGTAATAGAAAGAACTATGAGGAGGGAAGGAAAGAATGAAGGAAGGAAGGAAAGAACGAAGTAAGAGGGAGAGACCATACATCGATGTCAAACAAAAGTAAACAGATTGCAACACCTCCCCTAGGCTTTAAAAGAGATAAGCCTCGGAGAAGGAGAGAGGAAGAGTGCAGGAGGGAGGAAAACAAAGGAAGCATCCCGGACAGGATGCCAGTTAGGATAGCAAAGTCAGGATAGAGGACAGTTGCAGAAAGTAATACCATCATAAAGTTAACAGAGAACACGCAACAGAATAGTGAACACGAGTGTATCATAAATATACTCCCTAGAGGACACATAGCTAAATACATACTGTTGAAGAAAAGAACATTCCATAAGCTCTTGTTATACAGGCAAAATCTAGTTATGGTTATCCTAAATGTACCTTTAGCATGGCTTACCCTAATGACGGGTTCTACAGGTGGATACGTCTCCAACCAACTCTAGCAGTGTAATAATAGACTGGCCCTACTGATAGCTACTCTTAATGGGGGATGGGGAGTACCTATTACCAGGGTTCCCTGAAAGGAGAGTAGAACACTCACCAAACTCCTTTATACGAGTTAGGCCCTCATCTTCACCATGCCCATAAGGTGTATGGGCCCACCAGCATAGCTAGTCAGGGATACCTTGGGTTTGGGTACTTTAAGAATTGAAAGGCTAACCCAACAAATCACCTCACTAAGTTTCTCTCTTGTCGTGACGGAGAGGTTGGGATCCGACAGTGTGGGCGACTGACAGTAGGGCATTAGGACCCTGTGGGTCCTCAGGCAGAGTGACCAGGTCACCGGACACCAGATCCGGTGACGGGACAGGAAGGGGACAGACGATGACCAGGACGGGGACGAGTAAGGACGTGCTGACGAGCCACTGTATGAGATGAGAAATAAAGGAATACCCGACTAACCTGTCTCCTGTGTTTTGATGTGCCGTCCAGCAAGCAACACGACATGACAACTGGCGACGAAGGTGTCAAGAATCGACGCGTGGTCATCGAGGAATACTAGAAGAAATGCCAAGAGCCCACCTTGGACGTGCATCGTCATGGAAAGTACAGAGAAATTGAAAGAGTAAGGTGCAGCGACGCGAGAGAACACCGCGATCGCTGAAAGAAAAGGTCCGACTGAGCCCGGTAAGCGCTAACACCAAGCTCGTGAAATTGAAGAAATTAGCGCGAGAGCCGCGGCGGCCATGGTGGAACAAGGCGGATAGGGCCAATAAGCGAGCAGAACAAAAGGGCGGCCATTGTAGGGTCAGGCGAATGAGGATTGGCTCCGAAATATCGCGAGAGCATCAGCGGCCATTTCAGGATCAGGCAAACGAGCCAATAGGAGAAGAGAAAAAGCGGGCGGCCATCTTGAGGACAGGCAAAGAAGAACAGAATCGAAAATAAAGATAAAAGAGGTGCAGAAGCACCGGAAAAGGCCGAAATAAAGGGAGAAAGGAATAATTACAAGAAATAATTAAAACAAAGAGTGTGAAAGAGCACCACAAGGCAAGCAAAAAGCTACAAAAAGTGAAAAAGAGCAAAAGGACGAAAACAAGCGCCAGAAAGCACGAAATAAAGGAATAAAACACAAAAACAGTGCCAAAAAGGGCATGACAAGGAAAGAAAGAACAAAGATTACCAAAGTATCGTGAGAACGACGGCGGACATTTGAATGGGACACTCAAGAAAAGATCATAGGAAACAGCAGAGCAGCCACTTCAAAGCAAGGCAAAGGACAAATAAGAAGAATAACGCAAAAAAAAAAAAGTGAAGAATAAAGGATAAACAAAGCACAAAAGAGCGCACAAGTGGAAAAAGAGCAATAAGAAAAAGAAAGAAGACAGTGCAATAAGAAAAGAGAAAAGAAAGGAATAATAAGTGAAACAACATTGAAAAAGAAAGAGAAAGGAGAAAAGAAAATAAAAGGAAAGAAAGCAGAACAACAAAGAGAAATAAAAGGACAAAGATTGCGCAAGGACAAGGAAAGAACAAAAGAGAAGTTACCAGGCAATAAAGAAAAGAAGAAAGAGGAGTAAAATAACGAGGAAAGAAGGGACAAAAGAAACAGGAAAAAGAAAAGGAGAGCCTAGAAAAGGCTAAAAGGACAAGGAGAGCCTAGAAAAGGCTAAAAGGACAAGGAGAGAAAAGGAGGATAACAGAAGAAGAAGAAGAAGAAAAAAGGACACAAAGGGACACAAGAGAAAAGGACAAGGAGAGCCTAGAAAAGGCTAAAAGAAAAAAAAAAAGGGGAGAATAACAGAAGAAGAAGAAGAAGAAAAAGGACACAAAAGGGACACAAGAGAAAAGGACAAGGAGAGCCTAGAAAAGGCTAAAAGGACATGGAGAGCCTAGAAAAAAAGGGGTAAAAAGGAGCAACACGAAAAGACATAGCGCAGGAGAAAGAGCAGCAAAACGAAAGGACAAAGACATGCAATGAGCAAAGCGGACAAGCGCCACAAAGGAAATAAAGGAAAGAGGCACCGCAGGGCCAGGACGAAAGGTGTTGAGACAGAAATAATATAGATGATAAGACAACAAGTTCTCCAAAGAGTCACTGGTGGTGACGAAAGTGAAAGGATCGATGATAAGAGCTGTCTCCGACGGACAACGAATAACAAGGAAAAGGTAGCGTTTCAAGGAGCTAAAGGCGGATGAAGAAGAAATGGCAGCGACAACTGCAGCCACCTGGAAGGAGGAAGTTAGAGGACAAGGAAGCGATGGAGACACTAGATCACGAAGGACATTCAGTAAATAACAGAGACTCATTGAAGAAATGTATAGTGACAAATACTCTCTCTCTCTCTCTCTCTCTCTCTCTCTCTCTCTCTCTCTCTCTCTCTCATTCTTTCACCTGCATCAATATAACTGTGAATGAGACTATGATAAATGGGCCACGAACATTTGTTTGCAACAAGGGGGGAGGTGTCGTGACGGAGAGGTTGGGATCCGACAGTGTGGGCGACTGACAGTAGGGCATTAGGACCCTGTGGGTCCTCAGGCAGAGTGACCAGGTCACCGGACACCAGATCCGGTGACGGGACAGGAAGGGGACAGACGATGACCAGGACGGGGACGAGTAAGGATGTGCTGACGAGCCACTGTATGAGATGAGAAATAAAGGAATACCCGACTAACCTGTCTCCTGTGTTTTGATGTGCCGTCCAGCAAGCAACACGACATGACATCTCTGATGAGGGGATCGGACGAAGCATCCATGGGGAAAGGAGGAGGAAGGCTCCCTAAACTCTAAGGATGGTGCAAAGGTACAATAAAAGAGCTCACTATCTAAATTGAAAGAGGTACAAAGGCACCCAGAGGTGGTGGGTCCTTACACGCCTAACCCAGGCTGCAGGAGAAGGGATGGATTGAGATATGTACCTTTCCTGCGGGAGGTGCCAACTTTAATTGCACACTATAAAGTACACTGTATGTAGTAACATAATAACACAATGTTTGTGAAGCCTAAGGTTAAAATGCAAAAGCTTTCGTAACTAGCTGTCACAAATTGTACGATATCACTGCAGATCCTGATAACATGAAGAATGCACACACTTGAAATCCATTCCCAGTAATACATTAAAGCACAGCTAGATGGCACAGTACAGGGTGAACTGAAGGTCAACGATAAACTGAAATGCACTAAAAATATAAATGGCGTGTCCCTGTAGGAACCGGATTTATACAGTTGAAGGATCTGAAAAAAAGAGTAAAGTAGACTGGAGTGAGGATCTCCGTGAGGACGCTGTGACACACCTGGGAGGGAAAAAAAAATTATAGAAGGAGCACATGGAGGGAAAAGGAGAATGAAGCGTGGAGGACCCTCTAGAGGATAACTCACACGTGTACCTGGCCCTATTCAGGATATGTCACCCTAGGAGGAACATACAATAGGCTGGATAAGGTAAAAACGCACCTTACTGGGGAAAGGGACCTGTCCCCAATGCACGATAGAACATAAATCCAGAACCCTAAAACCACGAAATCACTCTACAAGGAACAGCAGGGCCGTAAATGTATTCTACTTAGTCACAAATGCACACTATCATCTAACGAAACTATATGGGGGCAAGTAGTATGGTGTGTGTATCACCAATATGACGCCGTGACACACTGCTGAGGAGTACTGATTAACGGTGGACAGAGCACGTCAGGACCAGAGTAGATTACCTCGTGGTTCTCTGGAGAAAATGTGCACCACTGAGTTGTTCACAGCGAAGGCATAGTGGGAACTTGAGGAGGGAAATCTATATATAGAAAACTCTGTGCAGGCACAAAACAATCCGTCCTTTCACAACGCAGCACAGGGAAAGTTAATAGTAATTATGGAAAAAACGGCTGACTTTTCCTTGACCCCAGAACCGTCTTACTTGAAGTACACCGCAGACTCAGAAGATGGGGCTCTTGTACCAGCCCATGGGATGGTTCCCGAAGAAGTGGAGGCCTCTTACGATTGTTTCCTCGAAATAGACGAGCACGGTGTGGTAGAATGGAGGATGTTGATGGCTGGAAGGCAGGACCGGTGCTGAGGCGGCTGGTGCGCCGGAAAGCTGACAAGATGTGCCCTGAAGAGAATTAACTCACTGATTCTGACAGGAGCACTTGCGAGCGAAAAGCTGCCCCCTGGCGGATCCGGTGCGCACCTCCTGTGCTTACAGACCCTAATGAGAGGCACGCTGAGGGAGAAATTCCTGACAGCGATCTTGGCGCTCTGATCTCCCGGCGCTCTGAATGTCGGCACTAGCTGAGAGGCACTCTGAGGAACAATTCTTGACTGCGACAGCAAACCTCCGCTGACCTCGTCTGAGGGAACACTTCAGCGCAACCATGGGAAACGCCGCCGCAGAACGTGAAGACCAACTGTGAGGTTGTAATGTACGAGGCACCAAGCCCCCCAGTGGGCAGCACCACCGGAGCAGGCGACTAGGGCGGCGAAAGACTTAATTACGGGAACCTGACCAAACTGCCGCAACTTATAGGTTCCACACTGACAGTTCTCCACATCACAACAACGGTAACCACAGTAAACTCAAAAATGCCTCCTCCAGCGCCGGACACTGCCCCACACTTTACACCACAGGACTACGGGAACCGCACTAGGTCCCGCAACTCACAGGTTCCTCGCTGACAGCTCTCCTCCGCGCAGCGGAGGCAGCAACCACGAGCGCAGATGCAGCTCCTCCGGGGCAGACTCTGACTCCCTTTTTACACCAAAGGGCTGCTGTTCACTGACCACTCCTGACAGGTTCAGTCCAGACCAGTTGAGCTACGGACAGATAAGCAAGTGCGTCCTCAATCCCTTTCAGGCACTGGAAACCAATCAGCTGTCCATGCGTTTTACTTGCTGAAAGGATTGCACCACCAGGGCCGGTTCAGAGAGGAGACGACTCCAGTTTCAAGATGCCAGCCCCTTCCTTGAGGCAAAGTTGAGTACTTTCTTCCGTTTTCTCCAACTCTTGAATTAGTACGTTTATCACTTAAGTACCCGTCACCAGTGACAAATCACATGTCCTTGTTACCTTTGCAGAACGATATCCGCTTCACACCTTCACCAGGAACTCGCATAAAATGGAGAGAGCACTGAAAGGGGAGGTGACATCAGGGCCCCCTGCGCCACGTTCTTCACCTCGTCGCCAGTGTTGTAAAGAAGATTCTTGACAAAGCAGAAAGGTATGAACTTGTCTTTATTGTGTCACCCACTCTCCAAGACTGCCGGGTGGCTGTCAACATTCTACACTAGACTCCAGTGGAACATCCCATCAGGAAGGGGACGGGGGGGGGGGGGAGGAATGTACCACTGTAATTATACATAACGGTTTGGGCAGGTTACAACACATCTCCCAATGTACCACTATAAATACACCTTATAGTATAAGCTGATTACAACACTTATGTTGGAAGCTATAACACTCTTCCATTTCTAACAGTCTCCCCCTAATCCATTTTAAAGTAGCAACGTATACTTGATATTTGGGTGTTCTACATCTACTTAAGTTTTGTAAACATAGCATAAAATTTAGTGCTGGTAGGCACCTGGACACCCAGACACTGCCTGTGGCCTCCTGTTGCTCCTTGTTCCAGTCTGAGTGACCACACTGCTGCCCAGGTTTTCCAGCCAACAGAAACCCTGCCCATCCTAAGACCTACTTTATGCAGGCCGCAGCGCAACTGCATCAGTAAGCCCCTGGACACCCAGCCTTCCAGTTGCCTATGGCCTCCAGTTCCTGCTTGCACCAGCCTGCTCCAGTGACACTGCTGCTGCATGAATTTTCCCACTCACCGTTCGTTCCGCTAACATAAGCCCTGCCCTTTGCAGGACCTACTTAATGCATGCTGCCCTGCAACTGTGCAGCAGACCCGTGTAGAAGGCAAGCCTGCCTGCACCCATCCGTGCCTGGACCACTCCCAGTGCCACAACCCCTGAACCCCAAAAATACACCATCGACATGTCGCAACAAACACTGCCACTGCGCCAACCCACTGCCACTTCACCTGCCACAGCACTCACATCAACCGAACACACCACAGGCACCTGCAGAACAAAACACCAACTTGCATGCGCCCTTCTCAACATACGCTCACTAAGCAAACACACCCCTGAGATTTGGGATCTCATCTCCAACCTTGCACTCAACCTCCTCTTCCTCACTGAGACCTGGCTCAACCCCACTTTCACGCCCAACATGGCCACATCAATACCCGAAGGATACAAGATCACCCACAGTAACTACATCAACAAGCCCGGCAGAAGGATCGCCATCATACACCAGCAATCCATCCAATGTACCACAACAAATGGTGACATCACCCCAGCCATGAAACATCTCAACTTCTGGCTCCAAACCAACAGAAAAACCCTTGCCTACCGTCCTCTAGGAACACAATCGGCCTTCGGTAACTTAATCGCCGACTTCATAACCTGCCTCGCCATAGACTCCAACAACTACATTTTACTCAGCAACCTCAACTTCCACCTCGCCCACAATGACATCAACATTACCAACCTCCTCAACCACATGAACAACATTGGACTCTTCTAACTTGTCCACAACCCCACGCACACACAGCAGGACACACACTGGACCCCAGCTTCACCTCCAGCAATCACACCACGGAACTCACCTGGACCGACCACTCCATCGTCCACTTCAGCATCACCAGATCACGAATCTCCACCCCTATTTTGTCCAACGCCTCCAACTGCAGCTGGAGCAAAGTCTCAAAGTACACATTGATCAACGCCGTTAACACCACCCACCCATCTCCTTTAACAACTTAGACCAGAACGTCAGAAACTTCAACAATTGAATCATCAGCTGCACTCACATCGGCAAACACACCCACAAAAGGCCCACTAAGCAGGCTAGCTGGTACCCTGAAGACCCCAGAACCGCTAAACAACAATGTGACACTATAAAGAACTGGAAAGGAGATGGTGCACTAACAAGGACACAATCTACAAGACAGCCCTCTACCTCTATCACAGATGGCTTAGATAATCGAAGAAAAAGGCCACAGCCTCCCACATCAAATCAAGCTCCAATAACAGCAGATCATTTTCCAACCACTCCGTTGCAACAAATAACATTACCGCGTCACAGAAACTCCTCGACAACCTTGCAGACTTCTTCCACAACAAGATCGCCAACATCTACAGAAATTTGAAACCCCAACCCAAGGTCAGCGACTTCTTCAAGCAACACAACAAACTCACTACCCTCACAGACATTAGACTAATCAATGGAGCCAGCTCGCCCCACAGAATACTGCCTCCATAAATTTTGTCCACTAAGGAGCCCCCACTGAGCCATGCCCTTACAACAACATCTACCTAGGTGAAACCAGAATCAGCCACATACTCAACACCCACAGCCACCTTCCCCAAGGACTGGAAACATGCAGAAGTAAATGCCCTACTAAAGAAACCATCATCAGACCCCAGCAAACTGAACAACTACCAACTGATCTCCCTGCTCCAGTTCCCAGTCAAAGTATTACAAAAAGCCATTAACTAAACATTCCTCACATCTGGAACGGAACCTCTTCCTCAACCCCTCCCAATCCGGATTCCACAGCACTGTGACCGGCCTCATCGCAGCTACTGACGACATTCAAGCCCTACTTGACTGAGGAGAGACTGAGGCTTTGATCCTCCTACGGCTTTGATACTGTCTCCCACTACACACTCATCACAAGCCTACACAACATAAGCATCCAAGGAGTCACTCTCAGATGGATTGCCTCTTGCCTTACTGGAAGAATACAAAAAGTCCTCTGACCATCCACCCGACCCTATCACCTCCGAGCGCAAGGAAATAATCTTTGGAGTACCCCAAAGATCCTCACTCAGCCCCACCCTCTTCAACGCTTATATGACCCCTCTGGCCAGCATCGCTAAACCCACAGACTCAACATCATATCCTACGCCAATGGCACACAACTCATCCTCTTCCACCAACGCCAAGACTAGCTTCCACTACTTCATGACAGACGTCACCAGCTGGATGAAGGACAACTGCCTGAAGCTCAACACGGACAAGTCAGAGGTAAGGATTTTTGAGCTCTGCTTGGGATTTATCCTGAAGTCCTTCAGAACTCTGACCTACTCCTACCCCTATTGACTACTCTAGGAACCTAGGCAACATTCTGGAAAACAAGCTAACCATGACGACTCAGGTCAACTCTCTCATCCTCCTGCTTCTTAATCCTCCGCAATCGTAAGATATTGTCACAGCCTGTTCTTCCTGCACGGTCTGTTTCCTCTTTAGAGTTTCTGCAGGTGATTGTATGACCCCCCCCTCCAGGCACATTCCCTCCAAATTTATCTGGCGAGTCAGTTTGATTATGTGTGTTTTCGTAAACCTATATGTGTTGTGGGTTTTATGAGCATTTGTGGAGTTCCCAGGTGTTTCAGGGAGAAGATGCTTACTGATTTGTTCTTTGCCCCCTATTGTTCCTCTTTTCTGTCATGTGTGAGATCTTGTCAGGTCTTGGCATTACTTAGGGTGATGGATTCATGTTTAAGGGGGCACGGCCTATATCAAGTGTATTCTCCGTTTCCAGGCACTAGGCTTTGATCCTTCTAGAAGGGAGAAGGCTCTTCTGATGCAGGCTCCGGGTGTCTGAGTTACACATTCCTTTGCGCTCCTTTCCTCAGTGGCCTGTCGAAGCATATGTTCTTCGCCTGGATTCCTACCACTCTTCCCTCGGCTCGATACTGAGGCAATGACTACTCATAATTGTTTGTTCTACTGCACTTCCCTTCAAGGATAGGTCAGTGCACTGTACCTCATTTTGTCCTTCCTAGTGAAGCGATCCTTCCTGTATACGCACAGTCTTGTGCAGCTTTATATTTTATTTTTGTTTGCTCCCAATGAGTACGTTTTTGTTACAAGACTTTTTGTGCTAACATCCCTATCATTGTAAAACTGGATATTTGGCTCTGATCTCCCCCATATTTCCTATGCAATAATAGGAGTCCTTGGATTATTTTCCTTTGAGTCCGGAGTCTGGGATCTTTGACGATTGTCTTGACTGGTTAGTGCATTTTTTGGAGCTTAGTGAGGAGTGGTATTTGGGTGGGGGGGAGGCACCATTATACACTGAATGTTACTTATCCTTTTTTGTCTATTTTTGATTTAGGGAAGCATGCTGTCCGAGAACCCTCCTAGGGTTTGCTGCCACTACCTGAGAGAACAGTACCATATAATGCACTGATAGTTGTTCCGAATTCAGGACCATTCCCTTCTCCCTGTTTAATTTCTCCCTTTGTCCTTGGGTCTGTTCGCTCGCACTTTTGATATTTCTTGTGTGGAAGGCTAGCCTGGAGGTGAGAGGACCGATTATCTCTGTTCCAGCAGAACCTGGTTTTCAGGTGAGTGGGACCGCATCAATATTCAAATGCCTGCCCCAAAGCTCATGAGGCATCATCACCCAGGCCCTCATCTCCAGCTGACTGGACTGCAGCACCGCTCTCTGCGCAGGGATCGCAACTCACCTCTGACTACAGGCTATACAGAACACCGCAGCCAGACTTGTCCTGAATATCCCTAGACAAACCCACATCTCTCCCTACCTCAGGGAACTCCACTTGCTCCCTGTACTTAAACGATGTCAGTACAAGCTACCGACCCTTGCATACAAGACTCTACACAACTGTGGACCTGCCTACTTGAACCATCGCCTGAACTTCCATCAGCCCACCAGACACCTCCGTGCCACGTCTCTTTCTCTAACTCTCACCTGCATCCAATGTAGCAGATGCACAGGTTGCTCCTTCTGTTACCTAGCAGCAAATACATAGAACAAGCTATCCTTTCATTTACAGACCTCTCCATCTCTTCCAGAGTTCTGAAGGTCCCTGAAGACCTGGCTATACAGCTCCTGGACACTGCCAGCTCCTTGATAACCTCACAGGTGGCAAGTAACGCTCTACAAATCTACTGATTTGATTGAGTGAGTGACAGTTTTTTAATTATTGCCCTGTCCATAGTGTGTTTACAAGAAAACAATGCCATTATGTTATTTGCAGGACACAAGTTAGTACATGAATCATCTCTTGCAGTCAGGCAGGAGAATGCCTTTTGTCCTGGCTTAATAACACCAAAAGTTGAATCTGTATTTCCATGGTTCTGCATGGTCCCCATGAATTTTAGATGCTATCAAACATTCTTTTCTTTGATATGTTTAGGTACTCCCATGGCCTGAAATTCAGTCTACATTTGGAAAGATGTGTCTATACTGACACTCCGATAAAAGAAACTGAACACAAAATGTGATTATCCAACAGGATCAATGCTTAAACCAGCAACATATCCATAAACATTAGTATCTGTAGAATATTAAATAGTACTACATTTTATAAAAATATTGTAGAACATTCTTTGAACTCCTCTTCCACATAGGTCTGTGGAAATGTTACAGATCGAATAGTGGAATTGTTGTGTGAGTTTGGGTCTGATGGCTCAGCGGACTCATGAATTCCCTCCACGACTTGGTGTTTGCTTCCATGATAACAGGTTCATGTTCTAGCAGGTCCACCTAACCTTTCATCCTTCTGAGGTCGATAAAATGAGTACCATTGAGGTGGGTAATACAAAATATGAACTATTGTTACTTACCTGTAAACAGGTGGTTCTCCAGTATTGGTGTCTTTCATAGATTCACATGCTTGAATATTCCCCGTCGTCGAAGTGGGAGTCCCACGGTATATAAAAAATAGCAATAATGCTAATATAACATAAATGATAATATCATATAATAATAAAATAGAGATAATACACTGTAAAAACCTCTACAATGGTAACTTCCATAGGAAGACAGTATAAGAGAAAAAACTCATTTGTAACATATCAGTGTCATTATGTTGGTCCAAACTGCAGCCAATCAGGCTCACGCACCCTCTAGAACCTTCTCCTCAGAAGCTCAAGCCCTCAGATTTTCGTAGCACTAGTAACAATAGCGTATGAGGAGAAGAGAGCCTCTGAGGGGAGGAAGGGTGGGTCGCATGTGAATCTATGAAAGACACCAATACTGGAGAACCACCTGTTTACAGGTAAGTAACAATAGTTCTTCTCCAGTATTAGGGGTGTCTTTCATAGATTCACATGCTTGAATAGAATAGATAGCAGTAACTCCTTAGCACTGGGATTGCAAGCATCTTCACAAGAAGTAAACACATAGCTTAAAAGCATATAGCAATCACAGAAGAGAAAGGAGGAGGGAACAGAGGCTCACCTTATTTAAAGAGATGGCGAAGCACTGCTTGCCCCACTGCGGTATCCGCCTCGTTGATGGAATCCAAACAGTAATGTCTGGTAAAGGTGTGCCTATTCGACCACGTTGCCGCCCGGCAAATCTGGTGCAGAGGCACTCCGGCAAACAAGGCGGTGGAGGACGCCATCGCTCTCGTCGAATGTGCCTTCACAGGACCCTGTAAAGGCTTGCCAGCTTGTTGGTGACAGTAGGATATGGCTGCTGAGAGCCATCTTGCAAGTGTCTGTTTTGTCACTGAATGTCCCCTTCGCATTCTTCCATATGCTACAAAAAGCTGATCTGATTTGCGGAAGGGGGCAGTTCTTGAAATGTAAAACTTTAGACAACGGCTGATGTCTAAGGAATGAAGGCGTTGTTCTGCCGGAGACTGTGGATTCGGAAAGAAAGTCTTCAAGAAGACAGGTTCGTTCAGATGGAAATCTGTAGGCACTTTTGGCAAAAAAGAGGGATTGGTCCGAAGAGACACCCCATCTGGCTTGAATTGCAAATAAGGAGGCTTGATTGTGAAAGCATGAAGATCGCTGACACGGCGAGAAGACGTTAGGGCCAAAAGCAAAACGACCTTCCAGGTAAGAAACTTGTTGTCTGCTCTGTGGATTGGCTCAAAAGGAGGCTTCATGAGCTGTGACAATACCACGTTGAGCTGCCATGCCGGAGGCGGGCGTCTGATAGGAGGAAACTTCCTGAAGAGACCTTTAAAGAATTGTCTGATAATTCTGGATGAGCAGAGAGAGGTTGAGCCATCATGCCTGAAACGTGAAATAGCTGCCAGAAAGACCCTCAAGGTGGCATGAGAGAGGCCAGACTGAGCAAGGCTTAGAAAGAAGGGCAACAGCTGTTCTGGGGCAGAAGTGAGTGGGTGGACATTTGCTTCTGCGCACCAATGGCAAAACCGTTTCCACTTTAGTTTGTACGTTTGAACCGTTGAGGAAGCTCTAGCAGAAGCCAGAATCTCTCTGCATTCCTGGGGCATCTCTAAATTCGCGAATTCGAGGAATTCAGGTTCCATGCCCATAACTGAAGAGTGGTCGGGTCTGGATGGCAGACTTGGCCCTCGTCCATGGACAGAAGATCTGGACGTGGATGCAGACGAATGGGCGTGCATTGGGACAACAGAAGAAGTTCTGAGAACCAAGCCTGTCTGGGCCAACGAGGTGCGATCAGTATCAAGTGGCAGGGTTGCCTGCGCATCTTCCACAACGTCCTCGGCACCAATGGTATGGGAGGAAACGCATAGGCGAACAGGCCGCTCCAGTCCATGAGAAGGGCGTTGCCGCTGGACCCCGGATGAGGATGCCAGCTCGCAAAGGCGGGGCACTTCCGATTCAGTGGAGTGGCAAAAAGGTCCATCAGGGGACGACCCCAACGGCGGAACACCATGTCCAGAGTTTGTTGATGAAGCTCCCACTCGTGGGTAGACGATGTGGACCTGCTCAATGAATCCGCTAGGATGTTTGAAACCCCCGGCAGATGGACCGCCGTCAGGGAGATTCGATGATGAAGAGCCCAGTTCCAGATCTTCTGAGCTAGCCGAGACAAGGGCTGAGATCTTGTGCCGCCCTGTTTGTTCATGTAGTGCATGCTGGTTGTGTTGTCCGTTTGAACCAGCACGGACTCTCCTTGCACTACTGGCAGAAAAGATCTGAGAGCAAGGAAGATCGCCAGCAGCTCCAATCTGTTGATATGCCATGTTCGTTGTGACGGTGTCCACTTCCCTTTGATTGAAAGGTCTAGGAGATGAGCTCCCCAACCCTCCATGGATGCATCTGTGGTCAGCGTCAGATCCGGAGGAAGGGCCAGAAAGGAAACTCCTTCGTTTAGGTTGGATGGTTCTCTCCACCAAAGGAGACTGTCTTTCATGCGAGACGAGACTCTCACTAGATCGTTGAAGGATCCTGATACTTGGCGCCATTGCAGGTCTAGTTCCTCCTGAATAGGGCGAGTGCGGAGCCTGCAGTTCGGAAGCAGAGCGATGCAGGACGACGCCATCCCCAGAAAGGACTTCAACATGCGCACAGAAACTGACTGTTTTGAACGGATGAGGGTGACCAGACGTACTATTTTCACCTGTCGTTCTTGGGAAACGAAGGCTTTTGATAATTCCGTGTCGAGAATGGCACCCAGGAAGTTCCTTCTTTGTGATGGTGTTAAGTGTGACTTGTCCACGTTGATGGTCAACCCCAGTGACTCGAAAGTCCGCAGGCAGAGACTTGTGTCGTGAGCCAGCTGAAGAGGAGACGGAGATTTCAGAAGGCAATCGTCCAGATAAGGAAAAATCTGCACTCCTTGAAGACGTAGATAAGCCATGACTGGGGCCAGGACCTTCGTGAAAACACGAGGTGCCGAACGCAGGCCGAAAGGCAGCACCTTGAATTGGTAATGGACAGTGCCCACCTTGAACCTCAGAAATTGGCGATGTTGTTGCAGAATCGGCACATGAAAATAGGCGTCTTGCAGATCTATCGTGGACAGGAAATCTCCGCTGCAGAGAAGCCGCAAGACTTCTGACAATGTGAGCATGCGGAAAGACTGCTGTTTCAGAAAGAAATTGAGCGCCCTCAAATCCAGTATAGGCCGCCACTCTCCCGTCTTCTTGGCAATGAGGAAAAAACGTGAGTAGAAACCTGTCCCTTGTTGTGATATAGGAACCACTTCGACTGCACCTTTTAGAATGAGAAGACGAACTTGATGTTGCAATTCTAGAAAATGGGGAGGTGGCGGGCCTGATGGCGGAGAATGAGGAGGAATCTCTGTGAACTCCAAGGCATGACCCTTGTGAACAATGTCCAATACCCATTGGTCCGATGTTATCAGAGACCATTGGGAATAAAACTGCGAGATTCTCCCTCCAACTCCTTGCGTGACATGAGAGTCACTGGCGTTTGTTGTTGGCACCCCTATAAGTAGGTTTTCCTTTATAGGGTCGTGACTGATTTTGGCGATTAGACTGTTGAGAGGAGTAACGTTGATTGCCTTGGTTGAATTGGCGGTACTGAGTGTGTCCTCCTCGAAAATTCGTGGAAGATGAACCTCTTCCACGGGCGCCACGAAAGGGCTGCTTCTTAAATTGTAAGGAGACTAGCGATTTTGCTGTATCGGTGTCCTTTTTAATTGACTCAAGCGCCTCGTCAATGTGAGCGCCAAAAAGAGATTCACCGTCATAGGGCATGTCGAGTATCTTCGACTGGACTTCTTGCCGGAAAGAAGTGGATTTAAGCCAGCCCTGGCGGCGGAGAGCCGCAGCACTGGCGAGGATGCGAAATCCCGTACTCGCCACATCAATCGCGCAGTCAATCATTTCCTCTGACGCCCTCATGCCATCCTGGAGAACTTGCTGGGCTTCCGCTCTGGACGCTTCTGGAATTAGAGAAACGAATGCGGAAATGTCCGACCACATTTGCCTGTCGAAGCGACCTAGAATGGCCAACGCATTTGCAGCGCGTACCGATGTAGAGGACATGGTGGAAAATTTCTTCCCAATGGCGTCCAAACGTCGACCCTCTCTATCAGGTGGAGTAGTGAGAGGAGTCGCCGGATTACGGGATCGTCGCTGTGCCGCCTGTGTGACAACCGAGTCCGGTTTGGGATGCGACAGCAAACAAGCAGGTGAACCCGCAGGAGCCTTGTACTTCTTTTCCAGGCGAGGGACTTGTGCCGGCAAGGAGTTAGGAGAATGCATAATTCTTATCCCTTCTTTCCATACAAATTCTATGATTGGTATGGTGTGAATTTGTTTGTATGGTTTGTTTTTGAAATCGTAGAGAAAGCAATCTTCTTGCCGTTGTTCTCTCGGCAATTTAAAACGGTCTGCCGCTTTATTCATTAGCACATGGAAGCTTGCTGTATCAATGGTAGGCGCATCACCCGCCTCTGGCTGTTGCGGAGAAGGTGTCTGTATCCGATAGTCGTCGTAATCCGCCATATCTGGATCCTGATCATCGTCAGTATCCTGGTGTAATTCCCCTTCTTCACTGTCCGACTCATCCACCCCGTGCGCACCAGGTTGCGGAAGAAGAGGGGGGTGAGGGCGGGGAAGCTCTGTCAAAACAGGCTGCTCCAAAGACTGTGGATGGGTGGCAGGGCCGGAGTCCTCCGCCGGAGCGTGGCTTGGAGTACCCTGAGGGGTAGGCGGAAACCTTCTGTTGTAGTCATCCAGCATATGCTGGAGGTTTGAAAACAAAGAAACTGGAAAAGATGCCATAGGCAACTGGACAATTTGGTCATCCGGTTGGACCACTTCCTCCACGTCCTCCTGGTCAGAACTGGAGTCTTGACATTTTATAATCAATTCTGATGGACTGTGAGCTTCATCGTCATCATCTTCCCCCATAGATCCAGTCTCGTGATCAGTTGCCATCAAAGGCGAGGGTAATTGAAGATCAGGAGGCGGCAGCTGCATAGAAGAATCCCTGCCAGAGGTCAAGGAAGGCAGTGGTACCAGAGGCATGGTGGCAAAAGAACCCGATCCTGACGAGGATCCTGAACATGCCGCTGAAGAAATCGCCATCGTCGACGAGATAGGGCCCACTGAGGGATTCGTCGTCGACGGTATCGTCGTCGACGGAACGTGCGTCGACGGAGCCGTCTTTGCTGGAATCTGAGGAGACGGAAGCCTCGTCGACGGTGTCTTCGTCGACGGTATCTTCGTCGACGATACTTTCGTCGACGGTATCGTCGTCGACGGTACCTTCGTCGACGGTACCTTCGTCGACGGAACCGGCGTCGCCTTTTTCGACGACGACGCCGTCGTCATGGAGCTGGTCGACGGAGCACTCGACGTCGACGGGGCTCTCGTCGTCGGAACCATCGTTGCCTTCTTCGCCGACGATGCCGACGTCGACGAGGTGGTCGACGGAGAGGCCGACGTCGACGGGACCTTCGTCGACGATGAATTCTTCGACGTCGAAGAGGTTTTCTTCGTCGACGGCAACTTCGTCGCCGACGAGACAATAGGGATCGTCGACGGGATCGTAGTTCTCGTCGACGTCGAGGATGTCGACATCACCGTCGTCGACGACGAGGAAGCAGACGTCGTCGTCACAGAGGTCGTCGACGAAGACAGCAAAGCCAATCTTGTGGACGGAACGGTCGTCGACGAGCCCGTCGACGACCTGGGTGTCAGGACTGTCAGAATACTGATAGAGCCTGGGCAAGACGCCTGAGAGCCAGGTCTCGTGGGCGTTGACACTGAAGGCATAGAATGTGAAGATTGTGCCACAGGCAAGGCCAGCTTTTTCTTTTTCTGAAGAAAAGGCGAAGGCAAGTCTTGAACACTCCCACGCTTGGAAGGAACAGTGGAACAGCCTGACTGAAGACTTACTGCGTCTGACAGAACATCTTCTTTATCTTGGAGGCGCTTCAACCATATAAGAAGGCGACCTTCCCTGTCTCTGAGAGTCTTAGAAGGAAGAGCTCTACAGATTTTACATTCATCCACCTTGTGGTCAGGGTACAGGCAGTAAATACACTTTTGGTGGGGGTCCTTCTCAAACAAACGTAGTTTCCCACATGAAGAGCAAGCTCTAAACAAGGACTTCTTACTTGACATTCTTGGAAAAATAAGTTGAAGAGACAAACTTTGAAGAAAACTGAGCAGAGCTCAGGGAGACTCCCTTCACACGACGTGCGGTAGAAAATCTGAGGGCTTGAGCTTCTGAGGAGAAGGTTCTAGAGGGTGCGTGAGCCTGATTGGCTGCAGTTTGGACCAACATAATGACACTGATATGTTACAAATGAGTTTTTTCTCTTATACTGTCTTCCTATGGAAGTTACCATTGTAGAGGTTTTTACAGTGTATTATCTCTATTTTATTATTATATGATATTATCATTTATGTTATATTAGCATTATTGCTATTTTTTATATACCGTGGGACTCCCACTTCGACGACGGGGAATATTCAAGCATGTGAATCTATGAAAGACACCCCTAATACTGGAGAACTGTTATTCAGCACCGAGGTGCCAGGGATGTGGAATTCCTATAGCCCGACGCCCAAGACATATTGTTTGGGGTCAAGGACAACAAGTTTTCATGTGTATTTTGTCCTTGGGACAAGTAGGCCGAACCCCCTGCAGCACAAGCCCTCTGGCTGCCAGTTTGCAGTACCACATTATGGATCAGGGAAGGGCACTGTCTGCAGTTAAGGTAATATAGCTGTTCAAACTTGTATTTATGGTTCATTAATTGAAAGCCTTTATTATTAAGGTGAGCGCTCTAATTAATGTTGTAAGCTCTGACTGCATTACTGACAGTGGTTCCAGTATCCAAATGTGTACACATGTTTTCAAAGTTTAGCAATATGCTCCCAGAATGCTCTCTGATTTGATGCAAATATCTGCAGACGCTTGAAAGCAAGATTGATGATTCTTTGCTTTCAAAATAAAATTTTCATAAAAAAATGAAAGCATTAAAAAAAACATTTCTCTAAACCACTGTAAAATTTTAGGTACAATTTCTTTGCAGCATAATTTAGTAACGTGTTGATGCATGCTAGTATTTCCCAAAAATATTCATAATGGAAAATCAGTGTAACCAGTTTCAATAAGATTATGGGAAACAAAAATAAACAAGCATTGGCAAAACCAGTAAGTCTGAAATTGATGGTCAGTATTATAGTTTTGTCAATGTGACTTGTTTTGGCATGGTTTTTGTAAAACCTGATTGGTGTGGGAGCTTCCGGGCCCTCACCATTATAACAAACCATCGGCAAAAGCAAAAGTTGTTTTTGGTCTCAAAAAGCACACAGCCACAATAGTTACTGGCACTGAACAAAACTACTTTGTGTGCCGATATACTCCTTGTGAAAGAGCAGAATGCTGTCACTCACAGTGAAGCCAGACGATACAGTGGGAGAGACAGTATTTTAATAAACTCAAAAGGTCACGGTCAACGCCAGACCAAAATAGGGGCCCATTTATTGAAGAAAGTCTCCAAAATGCCCCCCCCCCCTTGTATATGTCCTTGAATTAAGTGCAGCCATACGGCTTTCGTGAATTCCCAAGAATTCACAGAAGTAGGGCAAGAAATAGTACTCCTAGAAAATATTTGTGAATTGCATTTTAGCATGAGCAAAAGTTGCATAGGTAGATTTGCTCATGAGAAAATCTGAATGTTTACATGTTCACTTTCCCACCAACCACTTTTCCCCCCAACTCTGGAAAAAGGTTTACGTCTGTCATGGTCAGGAGTAAAGGAGGAACAGTTTAGAAAAGAGATGTTGAAAACCCTTGAAACATGCAAGTTAGTAGGTTTGGACAGAATGAAAAGGGCATTCTAACCCTGAAACTATTGCTTACCACTTAATTTCAGCCCTAGTATGTAGATCTGTGGAAAGGTGGCAACATAAGGGGATTGCAAGTATTCAAACACTACTATGGTATTTAGCACTGGCATAATCAGAGAGGCTATATCAGAGTTCTTATATAATGAGATTACTGCCATGATTTATCGCTGCAGTACATGGCACCAAAGGGACAAGTGGATTTTGTTACAGGACAAGTAGATTTAAGTAACCTGCCCCATGGACAAGTAGATGTTTTATTAAATTCCACACCCCTGAAGATGCCCTTTGAGGATGGCTGCACGCTTTACAAATACAGATGTTATATTGTGAGGTAGTCAAGGAAAAAGGACTGAGAAAATGTTCAGTACTAACCTAACAACTGAAAGAAAATTAAATGCTTTAAACCGGCTACCAGCAAGGGAGATGGAAGTCAGCCAGAAACAGAAATGAAAGATGTTCTGAACAACCAGTAGTAGCCCCGACCTCCTCCCAGCTCTACCTGCTGAACCCTCGCTGCTGCTCCCCAGCGCGAGTTCGCGCCCGCAGTGACCGCTGCCACTGTTCCTTGCAGCTTCTCCAGCTGCCCTTGAGTGTGTTGGCTTGTGCCTATCGTTAATCTGTTCTGTTCTGTTTCCCCACTGTATTTTACTGTATCTCACCTGTAAGTCTTCCCCACCCCGCTTTGCCTCTGTTTCCCGGTGCCTTCTTAAATTCAAGCCGACTCTCAGCCGCCATCCCCCGCTTCTGCCTTCTGTATCCCGGCACTTATCTTTATTGTGTTATTTTCCCACTTGTATTCACTGTATTCTCGCCGTAACGCACCCCCCAGCCCCCCTGTTTTGCCTTCTGTATTCCGGCTCCTTCCCGCCACCTCCCTCTGTGGCCACGCCCCCTCACCGCCCCGCTCTCGCCTCCCAGCTGCTCCTCCCTCCCTCCCCGCCTTAAATGGTGACCGCTGCCAGGACGCACAGCGGACACGCGCAGCGGGCGCGCGTCTGCGCCTGGACCGCGCCCAGCGCCAGAACCCCTGGATCCCGAAGCCGCCACAACACCAGACTGCACTACGACTCCAGCACCCTCCATGCACTCAATCCCGGACGAGTTCACTCCTGCCACCAGGCCGTCCCGAAGCACACCCAAGAGCCCTTGATCCTGCCGGAACTGCAGCTTCACCAGCATCCGGCCCGCCAAACCATCAACCAGAGAACCCATCCATCTCCGATGCATCCTCCTCAACACCCGCTCCGCTCGTAAGCACGCCATCGAACTCTGGGACCTTCTAAACTCAACCACCCCCGACGTCGCCTTCCTGACGGAGACCTGGCTGAACGCCACCTCGGCACCAGACATCGCCATAGCCATCCCAGAGGGCTACAAGATCTCCTGCAGAGATCGCACCAACGGAGTGGGAGGGGGAATTGCCATCATCCATAAGGACACCCTCAGAGTCTCGACCAACACTGATGACACACCCTCACCACCGCCGAGCACATGCACTTCCAGATCCACACCGACCCCAGCACCACCCTCAGAGGAACACTCGTCTACAGACCACCCGGACCCCGACCACAGTTCAGCGACACCATCAGCTCCCACGCCTTCGCCTCCATGGACTACATTCTCCTCGGGGACCTGAACTTCCACCTCGAGAACAACGATGACGCCAACTCCGCCGCCCTGATCGACAACATCGCCAACCTCGGACTCAAACAGCTCGTGACGACACCCACCCACGCCGCTGGACACACACTGGACCCTATCTTCTCCGCAAGTCCCCACGTCTCCTTCAACCACACCACCAAACCCCACTGGACAGACCACAGATGCGTCCCACTTCACCTTCAGGAAACCCACCGCACCCAACAGTTGCCACGCCGCTACTGGGGCAAGGTCACCAAGGACCAACTGACCACCACCCTCGCCCTGGGACCACCCGCCGACCCCGACACCGCCATCGACCAGTGGATCAACGACTGCGCGGACACCCTCGCCCCACTCAAGACCCCCGCAACCAATCACACCAACAAGAAAGCCACATGGGAGGGAGGAGCTTGGCGGGCATCCGAGGTGGCCGCGTGAGCACAGCGCTCTCCGGACCCCCGCCGCTCCCGGCTTAATATCCTGCTTTAATCCTGATTTTTTGCGAGGATTCATATAGAGGACGTTGGGCTGATCTACCTGGACCTTTCAGAAACTGATTTGGACATCGGGTGCCTGAATTATGTTCAATTGAACTTTTGGGCTCCACCCTCGAAGTGCGCCCGGGACTGGGTGAGGTTCGGTGGCCGTCTTGGAGTTGAACAACAACGGCAGGGGGATTGGTCTTGCGGGTCCCCTTCTTAAGTTTCGGTTTCGTTTCTGCCTCAGACTGGGACACTGGTGAGAGGGTCGGGCCAGAGCTGCGGCCGGGACACGAGTAGGTTGTCTGCACTGTTCCTTGAGTGGGCTGCCTCTATCCTGGTGATACCCCTCTTGTAGTCCTTTGGTCCCGGGGCCTCCATTTCTGGTGCCCGGTCCGTCGACCCTGGTGACTTTACTCGTGACGCATCTTCAAAATGGCGGGCAGAGGGGACCGAGAGACGCGCAAGACGAAGACACCTCTGCGCGGGGGTCCGGTTCAATCTAATGTTATGGATCGTTATACCCACTCTAAGGGGTCCCCCGGAGCTGCCCTGCCCGGTCCCATTGCGTCCGATCAAGTGGTGGATGCGTCGACGGAGCCCTCCTTGCAGGACATCATGGGCGCCATTTCTGGCATGAGGGAATCCATAGGCCAACAGTACGAAACCTTGGCCCACAAACTTGACACTGTGGCAATTAAGGTGAATTTGATTCGAGCCGATCTCTCCAAGACGAACGAAAAGGTGAAGTCGTTGGATATCAAATCATCCAGCCTCACGACGGACGTCTCTGATATTCAGACGGAGATTGGCAATCTCCGTAGGGTGAACGATTTCATGACCCGGCGCTTGGAGGATTTTGAGAACAGGGCACGTCGCTGTAATGTTCGCGTGGTTGGTGTGCCGGAGAATCCAGAACCCCACTCGGTTGATCTCCTGGTTGAAGACTTCATCCAGAACCACCTTTCCCCGTCTGGCCTTAGTAAATTTTTCGCAGTGGAGCGCGCACATCGTGTTCCGGGGGGCCAGGGCAAGCCAGGCGCCCCGCCGAGACCTATTGTTGCAAAGCTTTTCCACTATAGAGATCGGGACGCTATCCTGCAGGCCTCGCGGGTGAAGGGCCCGGTGGCTTTTGAGAATGCCACGGTGAACTTTTATCCGGACTTTTCCCAACAGGTCCAGAAGCAGCGTATGGGATTTCGTGGTGCCAAGAAGCGTCTTAGGGACATGGGGATGCGTTACGCAATGCTCTTTCCGACCAGGTTGCGGGTGGTGTATAATGATCGAACTTTCTTCTTTGATCGGCCAGATGCTGTGAATGACTGGCTAGACTCCCTGCCTCATCGACCTCCTGAGACTGAGTCCGAAGCCCACCCGGGCGGTGCTGAAGGTGGCGTAGAGAGCTGAACATTTCATCTTGGACTGATGCCTTGTTTTGTATACCTTCTCCAGGGATGTAAGCCTATGTTCCTCTAGCTCACATGTGTTTTGATGTATGATCTTTTTCTCGTCATTGGTTTGATCGGGAGGCGGGTGGGACAGAGCCTTTCCTCCTCCGGGGTCTTTGTGTAGAATAGGGGTTCTTGGGCGACAGGCACACTGCAGGTTGGGGTGGCTTTTTAGCTTTTTGCAGGGGTGCAGGGTGGGGGGTGTTTTCTTGTTACCTGGGGGGTGGGTGGTTGGGAAGTTTGTTGTTTGTGTGTTCTGTGTTCAAGGCGACCTTATTCTGTATCTGGACTGCTTTTTATGGTCATGCTCATTGGTGGGGGGTTTGGGCTTTTTCGGGTGGGATGGGGGGTAGCGGGTTGAGATTTGTTTCGTGGAACGTTAATGGTCTGGGAGATCGTATCAAGCGAAGTGTGGTGTTGAAATGTATACGACGTTTATCTCCTGACATTGTTTTCCTGCAGGAGACTCATTTGATAGGCAATGTTTGTCATGCAATGAATAGGTGGGGCTATCGCCTCGTAGCGCATTCGGGGTTTACCTCGGGTTCCAGGGGTGTGGGTATCCTTGTCCGGGCTTCCCTCCCCCTGGCTATTGATGATGTTATTCAGGATGACCGGGGGCGGTATGCTGTTCTTGTGGGTCGATATGAAGGCCGTGCCCTCTCCTTATTAACTGTTTATGTGCCCCCCGGCTTGCAGACTTCTACCTTTTCAGATTTGGGCCGTGTCTTGTTAGACCTCCCTGATAGTACTCTCTTTCTGGCTGGTGATTTTAATTCGGTAGTCTCCGGTCTCCACGATCGCCACCCCCCTAGGGATACCCCTGCGGCTCAGCAGTGGTTGGGTGGATTTTTGGATACCTTTGGCCTGGTGGATTGCTGGAGGCTTTTGCATCCTACGCAGCTTCAGTACACCTTTCACTCTGGGGCCCATGTGAGTCTGTCTCGGCTGGATTATTTCCTGATGCCTGCGGCTCAGTCCCCAGCGGTGCGTGAGATTGTGCACCTGCCCAGGGGTATCTCTGACCACTCTCCGCTCTGGCTTCGTTTTGAGGTTGGGGTAGAGGCAGTGGGCCGGGTGGCCCCCATTAATCCGTGGTACCTCACCTCCCCCGAGACCCGCACCCTTTTGCTTAAGTCCTTGGACTCGTATTTTCTGGATAACGAGGGGTCGGTTTCCTCTGCTGTGTCCCTATGGGAGGCCTTTAAGACCGTGATTCGTGGGCAGGCCCTCTCCCTTGTTGCTGAGGCTAAGAGAGCGAGAAATAGAGAGGTGGTTGATCTTGAGGGGGAGATTTCTGCATTGGAGGAGGGTTTGGAATCTGGTGTCACGCCTGAGAAGCTCCATGCCCTGGGTCTGAAACAATTTGCTTATAAGTCCGTGGTCACAGATGCCGCCAAAGTGATGTTTCGGGAGCAACAGGGTCGTTTGTATGATGTGGGTGACAAGGCGGGTAAATTGCTGGCATGGCTGGATAAGAAGGAGAGAGCTAATCGTGTGGTACCCGTGATTCAGTCTGCGAGTGGTGTGAGTGTAACGGACCCGATTGGAATAGTTGACCGGTTCGCCGATTACCTCCGTGTGGTGTATACCCCTGTGTCTGAGAGGGATGTGGTTGACTCTCGCCTTTTGTTGCGTGATATAGCCCTGCCCATTGTTTCCGATTTAGACCGTGTGGCGTTGGACTCCCCCTTTACGGTTGATGAGATAGCTACTGCCATCCGTTCCCTCCGTTCGGGCAAAGCATTGGGCCCGAACGGGTTGCCAATCGAATTGTACAAGTTGCGTCCCGATAGGGTGGCTCCGTATCTTCGCGCCATGTTTCTGGAGTCCCGGGAACGGGGTATTCTCCCTTATGATCAGAGACTGGCCACAATAGTTGTCATCCCCAAGGAGGGTAAACCTCGTGATCTTTGTTCCTCCTATAGGCCCATATCCCTGCTAAATGTTGAACCCAAGGTATTGGCGAAACTCCTGGCATCCCGTCTCTTGACGGTCATTAGTGACTTGGTCCATCCGGATCAATCTGGATTTATCCCGCATCGCAACACGGCTATGAACCTGCGTCGTCTTCACGGCGCGATCGCGGGGGCGGGGCTTCTGACGGAGCCGGCCATTTTGGCATCGTTGGATGCTTCCATGGCCTTCGACACGGTGGAGTGGCCTTATCTTTGGGCGGCTCTTGAGAAATTTGGTTTTGGGCCTGAGTTTATTGGTTGGGTCCAGTTACTGTACGCGGAACCTCTGGCGCAAGTAGTGGTGAATGGTAGGGTCTCGGCTCCTTTCACCCTTGGTAGGGGTACCCGTCAGGGATGCCCCTTGTCTCCGTTACTGTTTGCGCTCGCCCTGGAACCATTGGCTGCTTGGCTTCGGTGGGAACCTTCCCTCAAGGGGATCCGCTGGTCTCCGGACTTTGAGGACCGCGTTTCGCTTTACGCGGACGATATCCTTTTATATCTCACCTCCCCGCGTAAATCTCTGTCTGTTCTGTTTGACGTTCTTGCTTCCTTTGGAGCCAATTCGGGCCTTGTTATTAACTGGACCAAGTCCTGTGTATATGTTCTTTCGGGGGTTTTGCCCCCCTTGCCGAGCAGACTTCCTATTCAGGTGGTCCACTCGGGTTTCAAGTATTTAGGGATTTTTATTACGTTGGACCCGACGCTCCGCTTTGAGCGTAATCTCCTCCCACCGTTGCTTAGATTGCGCCTGGATGTGGCCCGTTGGCGTAAGCTTCCTTTGTCTCCTCTGGGCAGGGCGGCTCTGTTTAAAATGATGTCCTTGCCGCGATTCCTTTACGCCCTCCAAAACTCCTATGACGCTATTCCTAAGACCTATTTCCAAGAGATTGAGAGTCTTCAGCGGCAATTGATATGGGATGGGCGTCCGCGTATCGCGCTCGCAAAGCTCACCATCCCTTGGTATGACGGGGGCATGGCGCTCCCCGATATCAAGCGATATTACTGGGCTTCCCAGTTGTCCGCCATTAATCACGTGATGTTTTCCCCGGGTCGTAATCCTGCATTTGAGATGGACAGATTCCAGCTCCCGGGTGGGGACTTTACTAGAGCACTTTATTCTCGACCGGCCGGGCGCCATCTTGTGGGCCCATCCAAGATCGCAGTAACTGTATGGCGAGCTGCGAATGTGAGTTTGGGGTGGGAGGATCGCTTGACGTTGGCGACGCCGCTTTATGCCTCGGAACGTTTGGGCGGACTTTGGTCTACCAAGGGTTTCGACCGCTGGGATATGATTGGGATTTGTAAGGTGGGTGATGTGTGCTCGAACGGTTGTGTGAAGTCGTTCCAGGCCCTCCAGGCGGAATATGGTTTGAGTGGTAGGGAATTTTTTCGCTACCTGCAGGTCCGGCACGCCCTCGCCTCAGTTTTGGTTCCTGATGAGACCCTGCCTGAATCTTCCCCCCTCGAGGACCGTGTCCTTGATGGGCATCTTCCCGATAGTACTATTTCTCTGATTTACAAGAAATTGATCAATAATCGGGCGGACTTATTGGTCCGACTTCGGGAGGCTTGGGTTGGCGATGGGTTGGAACTGGACGACGAGGATTGGCAGTCGGCACTCTCTTCTCCCAAGGAGGTGGCCATTCCTGCCCATCTCCGTTTGGTTCAACTTAAGATTCTTCATCGAGTTTATGTCACGGGTCCGCGTCTGGTGACGATGGGCTTTTCTTCGGATGGGCTATGTAAGCGTGGTTGTGGTTTGAGTGCGACCTTTTTACATATCCTTTGGGAGTGCCCGTGGTAGCGGCTTACTGGACTGCTGTGCTTGAGGTGATGACTGCTGTGACTGGTGTTGCCCTGCGGCCGGAGCCACGACGATGTCTGTTGAATGTGTGGGAGCCCACTGACTACTCTGTGGCCCAGACCAGATGGGCTACCCTGGGATACATGATTGCTAAGCGGGATGTTGCGCAACTCTGGGGCGCTTCCAGGCCCCCTGAGGTCTCGAAGTGGGAGGACAACATGGACTGGTCCATGTTTCGTGAGAAGACGGTTTATGTGGCCAGGGGCAGACCCAGGGCGTGGACGAAGGTTTGGGGCCAGTGGAATGATTATCGTGGGGATATTTGCACCCCTCCCCTTGTAGGCACTGCTGAGATTGTCCTATCTCCCTAGACGTGCGTTCCCGGAACCTCCCCATACGGGTTTTTTTTTTTTTCTGTATTTCCGGTTCTCCCCGCTGCTCCCCTCCCCCCCTCCCGACTTGATTGGAGCCTCCGGGCTCTGGGTGTGTTCTCCTGATCGTGGACCGTCCCCTCCGTTCTTTGGGCTGACCTTAAGTATCGTGCATTCGCCTTTTAGTGTTTGTTTTTCTTTTGTAAAATAAAAAATTCGAGTTGCTCTGTGATATTTGTAGAGTATGCTTTGTGCTCGAGCTGTGCCTGACCACGGGTGTACATTTCTGTTTCATGCATTGTGCCTTGTTATTAGCGGCCAGCCCGTGCGGTTGTAGGCCCATTCTTGTACGTTTCTATGCTTGCTCCAATAAAGGTTTTTGAAAAAGAAAAAAAAAAAAAAAAAGAAAGCCACATGGTTCACCAAAGACCTCCGGACTTCCAAGCACACCTGTCGGAAGCTGGAGAAGAACTGGCTCCGCGACCGAACACCAGACAGCTACACAGCCCACAAAGACGCCACCCGCAGACACCACCAACTCATCAGGACCACCAAGAGGACCGCTTTCAAGGACCGCCTTGACAACAACTCACTCAACAGCAAAGAGCTCTTCAACATCGTGAAAGAACTCTCCAACCCCAGCTCTAACACCAACGACATTTCACCATCACAAGACCTGTGCGACTCACTAGCCACCTTCTTTCACCGCAAGATCAGACATCCACAACAGTTTCAACACCAACACCCCCACATCCACCGCCGAGACCACCACCACTGCGACCTCCATCCGCACTAATTGCCTGACCGCCTGGTCTAACGTCAGCAACGAAGACACCATCAAGACAATGAACTCCATCCATTCCGGATCCCCATCTGACCCACGCCTCACCACATTTTCAACAAAGCCAGCACAGTCATCGCCCCCCACCTCCGGAAAACAATCAACATCTCCTTTGAGACAGCAACCTTTCCGGAGAGCTGGAAGCATGCCGAGATCAACGCCCTACTGAAGAAACCCAAGGCGGACCTCAAGAACTTCCGGCCCATCTCCTTGCTCCCTTTCCCAGCGAAAGTCACGGAGAAGATCGTCAACAGACAGCTGACCCGCTACCTCGAAGCCAACAACATCCTGGACCCATTCCAGTCTGGCTTCCGCAGCAACCACAGCACCGAGACTGCCCTCATCGCCGCCGCCACCGACGATATCAGGATCCTTCTGGACAAAGGAGAAACAGCCGCCCTCATCCTTCTGGACCTATCAGCAGCCTTCGACACGGTCTGCCACCGCACCTTAACAGCACGCCTCCATGACGCCGGAATCCAAGAGAAGGGCCTGGCCTGGACCACATCCTTCCTCTCTGGCAGAACCCAGAGCATCCGCCTCCCACCCTTCCACTCCAGGACCACCGAGATCATCTGCGGCGTCCCACAGGGATCTTCCCTCAGCCCAACACTTCAAAATCTACATGGCACCACTCGCCCATGTCGCACGACAACATAGCCTCAACATCATCTCCTTCACCGACGACACCCAGCTAATCATATCCCTCACCAAAGACCGCCAAAGCCAACCTCCACAGAGGAATGAAGGCCGTCGCTGAATGGATGAAGGACAGCAGGCTGAAGCTGAACTCTGACAAGACTGAGGTCCTCATCCTCGGCCCCACCCCATCAGCCTGGGAAGACTCCTGGTGGCCTACATCGCTAGGAACAGCCCCAGAACCCACCGACCACGCACGCAACCTGGGGGTCATCCTTGACTCCACCCTCTCCATGAGCAAGCAAGTCAACGCCGTCTCCGCGTCCTGCTTCATCACCCCCCGAATGCTGCGCAGGATCTTCAAATGGATCCCCTCAGACACAAGAAAAACCGCAACCCAGGCCCTCGTCACCAGCAGACTGGACTACGGGAACGCCCTCTACGCAGGAACAACAACCAAGCTACTGAGACGGCTGCAACGAATCCAGAACGCCTCGGCACGACTGATCCTCGACGTCCCCCGACGCAGCCACATCACACCCCACCTAAGAGGCCTGCACTGGCTCCCCGTCGACAAGAGGATCACCTTCATTCTCCAGTATTCAATCTTTCATAGATTCACATGCTTGTATCTTCCCCGTCGTCATGGTGGGAGTCTCCCGGTATATAATAACCATAGCAGTAGAAGAAAAAACTGCCTGGAAGCCATAGAGTAGTGAAACCACTAGGTAACCTCTCCTCCTCATTATGTGGCCCAAACTACAGCCAATCAGCAGCCAGCACCAGCCTACACCATTCCCAGCAGAGCCACCATACCTCAGATTTCCAACCGCCTTCGTGTGAGAAGGAGTCTCCCTGAGCTCTGCTCAGCTTATTCTCTCTTCACTGAACTTTTGACCTTACAACCAACAGGGATACCGCCAATACTCCTCCAACCAGCAATACCGGTCCTCGAACTCTTCTTTCCAACAACAAGGAAGAAGAAGGTCCGCCGCCAGAGGGAAACAAGACTCTGGTCGCAGACAGTGATATTTATCAGGCGCCTCCAATTCCTCTTCAGATCGACCAGTTCCACTACCTCTCTCAGTTTCTTCCGCATTGGCAGTCCATAACATCGGACAGATGGGTATTAGACATCATTACACAGGGTCACACCCTGGAATTTTCGCAAAGGCCTCCAGATCGTCCTCCTCTCTGCAGAGTTCATCAACATATGGCAGCTCTCAAAGCAGAGATCTCATCACTCATTCTGAAAGGAGCGATAGAGGAAGTCCCATCAGACCAGCGAGGAACAGGGTTTTATTCACACTTCTTCCTTATAAGGAAAAAGCAATCATCAAAATGGAGGCAGGTACTGGATCTCAGAGATCTGAACACATACATAAAGAAAATTTCATTCCGTATGCTGTCCTTGCAGGAAATTCTTCTACTGCTCCGCAAGGGAGACTACATGGTCTCTCTAGACCTGTTGGACGCATACTTCCACATTCCGATACACAAAAAACACAAGAAGTATCTGCGATTCATGGTGGCGGGGCGCCATTACCAGTTCAGAGTTTTGCCTTTCGGCCTGAAGTCTGCCCCCAGAATATTCACAAAATGCATGGCTCCAATAGCGGCGCATTTAAGACAACAAAGTCTCCAGGTGTTTCCATATCTGGACGACTGGTTAATAAAAGGACCATCGTTTCAGGCAACACAGAGATCCCTTCGGAGGTGCACAGATCTCTTCCACAAATTAGGCCTTCGGATAAACAAAGAAAAATCATGTTTTCTTCCGACTTGTACTCTGCAATTCCTAGGAGCAATCTTGAAAACTCAGGAAATGAAAGCTTACCCATCAGAAGAACGGGTAACAAAAATCTTGAATCTGACTGCATCTCTAGCAACAAAAAAGTTCACTTCCATCAGAATATTCAAGTCATTACTGGGAATGATGTCCTCTTGTATCCCATTGATTCCCAATTGCCGTTTACAGATGAGACCGTTGCAAGAAGCCCTGGACAAACAATGGGTCCAAGCCCTGGGTTCCTTCGAAGACAAGCTGGTCATAACCCATCAGATCAAATGTGCAATGTCATGGTGGGGTATCAGGAGCAACCTAACAAAGGGCCTGGTATTCGAAACTCAATCTCCAAGCTACGTCATGACATCAGATGCTTCATTACGAGGTTGGGGGGCACATCTACAAGACCTAGAGGTTCAAGGCCTTTGGTCTCCTCAGGAGACAACACTTCACATCAATCTCTTGGAATTGAAAGCTGTCTTCCTGGGTCTTCAGGCATTCCTTCCCAGGATCCAAGGTTCATCGGTCTTAGTGCGAACGGACAGCACGACAACAATGTTTTACCTGCGCAAGCAAGGTGGAACGAGATCAAAACCTCTGTCGATTCAGGCACAAAGAATCTGGAAATGGCTGCTGTGTCAAAACATATCGCTGCAAGTGGAACATGTTCCAGGAGTAGACAACTCAAAAGCGGATCTGTTAAGCAGGTCATCCGACATTTGCCACGAATGGGAACTATGTCGAATCCAGCTGAATCGGATTTTCAATGTGTGGGGCAAGCCAAGTCTGGACCTGTTTGCAACTCGAGACAACAAGAAGTGCAGACATTATGCCAGCAGGTTCCCCCAACAGGGCTCGAGAGGGAATGCTCTTCACCTCCGATGGACAGGGATATTTGCTTATGCCTTCCCTCCCTTTCCCCTAATTCCCTTATTATTGAGGAAAATGAGATCAGAACCTTGCCAAATAATACTGATAGCCCCAGCCTGGCCGAGGCAGTTTTGGTATACAGAGCTTCTCCAGTTGTCGGTGGAGCCAAGAATTCAGCTACCACCAACCAGGGATTTGATTTCCATGAACAAAGGCCAAGTACTTCATCCGCAATTGACATCTCTAAAATTGTCGGCTTGGAACCTTTTGAGCACGAGTTCCAGTCATTAAATATCACCCCGGAATGTCGTGAAATCTTGCAAAGTTCCGCAGCGCTGTCTACCAACAAAACATATTCCGCTAAATGGAAGCGATTCTGTATTTGGGGCCTTGCTCATGCAGTACATCCTTTGACGTCTTCTCCAGAGCAAATTCTTCCTTATTTATTGCATTTAGCCAGATCAGGGCTTGCGCACTCGTCTATTAAAGTCCATTTGGCAGCAATATCTAGATACAGAAGATCTCCAGGATGTCCATCTTTGTGGTCTAACAGACTGATCAAGGAGTTTTTAAAAGGACTATTCAGAAGGTTCCCTCCAATTAAGCGTCCTCCACCCACATGGCAACTTAACACAGTCTTGTCACAACTTATGAAAGCTCCGTTCGAGCCTATCCACAAATCTGAAC
Organism: Lissotriton helveticus; assembly: GCF_964261635.1. Taxonomy (NCBI): domain Eukaryota; kingdom Metazoa; phylum Chordata; class Amphibia; order Caudata; family Salamandridae; genus Lissotriton; species Lissotriton helveticus. Next base: position 382,111,507 of record NC_136067.1, on the reverse strand, counting down.
TGCAATTTCTGTCATGGAAAGTTGCATTACTGCTGGCGCTCACATCAGCCAGAAGGGTTAGCGAGATCCAAGCTTTTTCTATACAGGATCCCTTCATACAATTCAGGCCAGATAAGGTGATGCTAAGAACTAATCCGAAGTTTGTACCTAAAATACCTTCGTCTTTTCATCTAAACGAACCAGTGATCCTACCTACATATTTTAAAAATCCTTCTACAGCGGCTGAGAAAGCTCTCCATACTTTAGACATTGGCAGATGCCTAAAGTTCTACATTGAAAAGACTAAAAGCTTTCGCAAATCAAACCAACTGTTTGTCTCCTACTCGGGGCCCAGAAAAGGTCTGGCCCTGTCACGTTCCTCCATCTCCAGATGGATTGCATCCGCCATTGTTTTTTGTCAGGAGAAAGCAGGAAGGCCTCTCGACATGAAAGTCCGTGCCCACGATACAAGGAAGATGGCGACGTCTTCTGCATTGCTAGCAGGAGTATCACTTCCAGACATATGCAGAGCAGCGACTTGGTCGAATGTGCATACATTCACGAAACATTACTGTCTGGACACGGAATGGAAAACAGATGCGGCAGTGGGACAGGCAGTTCTACGTCATCTTTTTAAATAAGGTACATGTTTATGAATGTTATTCAAATGTTTTTTCTATATAATGTGGTTTTTCCATATGTGCTAATATCTGAAATAGCAAAGTTTTATTGTTAGTATTTTCTTTTTCTGAAAGGAATTTATGGCACGCAGCCCCGAGAAAAGAAAGGGGTCTAGCCTAGAAACGCTCTAACTACAAATACTGCTATCTACTCTGATACAAGCATGTGAATCTATGAAAGATTGAATACTGGAGAAAGAACTAGTTACTTACCTGTACACTATGGTTCTCCAGTATTATCTTTCATAGATTCACATGCGCCCTCCCGCCTCCCCGTTTCCTTTAGGCAGACCACCTTTTTATCTCTGGTTTCCTGCATAGCTCACTCTTGGGCGGTAGGAAATCTGAGGTATGGTGGCTCTGCTGGGAATGGTGTAGGCTGGTGCTGGCTGCTGATTGGCTGTAGTTTGGGCCACATAATGAGGAGGAGAGGTTACCTAGTGGTTTCACTACTCTATGGCTTCCAGGCAGTTTTTTCTTCTACTGCTATGGTTATTATATACCGGGAGACTCCCACCATGACGACGGGGAAGATACAAGCATGTGAATCTATGAAAGATAATACTGGAGAACCATAGTGTACAGGTAAGTAACTAGTTCTAACTCCTCATCCACGCACACAAAGCCCTACACAGCGCCGGACCAGCATACCTCAACAACTGACTCAGCTTTTACACCCCCACCCTCAGCGTCTTCTCTGCCAACCTTGCCCTCGCCACAGTTCCACGCATCCGGAAAATCACTGCCAGCGGCAGATCCTTCTCCCACCTCGCTGCCAAGTCTCTCTTCTCCCCCCCCCCAGCACCTTGTGACCCTCACAGGTATATAGCGCGCTTTATAAATGCTTGATTGACCCTACTCCAGTAAGAATTGCCAGTCCATGTCTTTCCTGAACCAGAACAGAAGCAATCCAAGACTAGTTTTGCCCTGATTGGGGATCCTGTGAGCTCGGGACCCACATATGCTCCTTCAACAGCAGGGGTAACCCGGTAAACCTATGGCATCTGGGTAGATACAATTCTTATAAAAACAAAATGATGCCTTGGACTAAAGTCAAACAAAAATTATTTCAAGAATGTGATCACTTAATTATCTCATTCCATACCTGATATATTTGTATGAATCTAATTCTTATGTTTCATTTCACAGATAACCCCACCCTCCACAAAGAACACCTAATATTTTTCTTTTGATTTTCAATTTATTCCAAAAGAAAAAATAGATTTTTTATTTATCTTATAGAGTCTCTTTTTTATATATCTTATTTCAACGAACAAATATATATACACACACACGTATTATTTTTACACAAACATATACAATATATACAACAATAAACAAATACTACAAAAAAATGTTTGTAGTTAGCCCAACTTGTTTATGCAGGATGTTTAGCTTTTACTATAGCCTCCACATTCCTTTCAAACCATAAGTAAGTACCCCAAGCCTTTTTACAAGGAGTCCATCAGATCCTATATGGTTTTTGATCTGTCTCAAGTCTTTTTTACTCCTCGCAAGGTCATTAGTCCAATTTACAGTTTTCAATCTTTTGGTAGGGGTCTTCTTTTAAACAAAGGTGTCGACGCGTTTCAGCCCTCTCATTATGGGCCTCATCAGGACTTGGGCCAATACAATATTTTATCTACAAAAAGTATACAAAAAATCAACATTTTACTCAATGTGTTCGTTACTTAAACCATTTAGTGACAGGGTCCTATATACATTATATACAAAGTATTCATTACCAAACAACCTCGGAGTGGTCAGACTGGGTAAACATACAGTTCCCCTCTATACACCCAAAGTCTTTAATATTAAAGTTACCTAGCGTGAACCTATCTATGCTCACTCCTTGACGTGAATTGTTATTAGCGAATTATCACCAACTTCCATAGTGTCAACCTTATCGCCCATCGGTGCCACTATAACATGCAACTCCATGTTATTCTTAGTGAGGTACTTACTATATTGTGGCTTCTCTCAATCACTCAAAACGTTACTTCCAGAGGTGTCCGCCCTCTTTCAGAATCAATCATGGCCACGTAATTATGTACTACACGGGACAAGGTAGAAACGAGTATTAGCCAAACACTATCAAATTCTCGTTCTCTACAACCTAATTCTCTTAATGTCGGACTATTCCGCCCACCGGCTCTGTAAACTTACTGTAAGATTCAGGAAACCCGAACAAATGGGATGTTTTTAACGCGGAGCGGCTTCCAAGCCTCTTTCTCTCCGACTCCTGTGATGGCGACCGGCAAGAGATTCCAGGCACGTCACGTGAACCCCTTCTAGGGCAATCGACACTATAAGAGAACTAATGGATCATGTTCTGTCATAGAGATGGAAGAAATCTATACCATCTATTCTAACAGCGACACCACGGTATTGTAAAATTAGGTAAATACCTCGAGTGGGTGCAACAATAGGTGTATTTCAACAGGTGATTTCGCTTCGAAAAGGGGAATATTTTTTTAATATGTATAGCCAGCTGTTAAATTATATTTTTGAAATTAGGGGTGATGTCGCCCGGCGTCTGCCACTCCTCACAATCTTCTATCATACATTACATATTTATTAATCCGAACATTATTTCTAAAAATGCTCAAGGAAACTCAACAAAAATTACAAATAATCTATATACAATGTGTCATTTTTTATGCAGTGAAAACTAAGTCTCGTGTACCAGCCTGAATCAGCCAACTCGTTCTACCATCAGATTAACAAGATCAAAATACACAGGTGTGGACTCAAAAAACATTCCTCTTTTTATATTAATGCCCACATTTCATCTCTGTCATTCAACCCCAAAGTTGCCGTCTTATATTTTTCGATCAACCTTGCTTCCAACCTGTCCAATCTTGTTTTTATGTCATCTTGTTTGTTTTTGGTCACAACACATAAGACTGTCCATGTAATGTCATTTTCTGTATGTCGGTGTGTTTCGAAGTGGTGTACCAATGGTGCTCCCTGCACTTTACATTTCACTCGCGATTTGTGTTGGAGAATGCGTTTTTTCACAGCTTGCGTAGTCTGACCAATATAGAATCTACTACAAGGGCACTTAATACAATAAATAGTGTTTTTCGTGTTACAATTCGAAAAACGTTTTTGATAATGTCTCTCTCCATTAATATCAAAATGTTTTGTATCAGCTGTTTGATTGCATGCCACGCAGTTGAGACACCTGAAATGTCCTATCGTTGGTGGAAGGTTTAAAAGTCCTCGTAAATCCAGCGGCCGCTGTGATTGAGACTTCTCTTTTCTGCTTGCTCTTACTAGACTCTGTCTTAAATTCTTGCCTTTTTTAAAGGCAAAAAGGTTTTTTTTTATTCCTAGATGTTCAATAAACTTCCAGTGTTTTTGAATAGCTTTTTTGACCTTATTTGCTTTAGGGTCATAAGTAAGCACACATGTCAAAGGGACATCTCCTTCTTTGATCTTTGGTACCAAAAGAACTTCTCTTGGAGTAAACCAAGCTCTTTTCAGTGCTATTTTGACCAGCCGTTTAGGGTAGCCTCTAGCTACTAACTTATGTTTAAGATGTTCTGCATTCTTAAAGTACTCATCCTTCTTGCTGCAATTTCTCCTAATGCGGAGAAATTGCCCATAGGGCAAATTCTCTTTAAGTGTGCGTGGGTGACAGCTCGTGAAATGCAACAAAGTATTGCGATCCGTGCTCTTGGTATATAGACTAACTTCGAGTTGACCATTATCCACACCAATATTTACATCGAGAAAACGTAATTTTTTACGATCATTGGACATCGTGAAATTGAGTTCAACAGTTCTTGTATTAAGCCAGTTGTGAAACTCTTTAAGTGATGTGATATCTCCTTGCCATATCATAAAGATATCATCGACATAGCGACACCAAAAATTTACCATGATTTTAAAAGGATTGGTGTCGCTATATATCCACTTTTTTTCATATTCCGCCATGACCAAATTGGCAATCTCAGGGGAGAAGCTACAGCCCATCGCCACTCCAGAAACTTGTAAATATAGCTGACCTTTAAAGTCAAAAAAGTTATTTTTCAAGCAAATAGTGGCTAATGCAACTAAAAATTCAGTGGGTACCTGATGTGGTCGTGCTCTCTACTCTAATACATGCTCCATTACTGCAATAGCTTCATCTTGCGGAATGTTGGTGTACAATGATTCTATATCAAAGGACACCAACAACTCATTTTCGCAATCAAAGGAACGTCCCTCAGTCTTTGTTATAAATTCCATAGTGTCCCTTATATAGGATTCTGTATCTTTTACCAAAGGAATCAGGAAAAAGTCAATATATTTGGCTAAAGGTTCCAACAGTGATCCACATGCTGAAACTATCGGTCTTCCGGGGGGTTCAGTGGTCGATTTATGTATCTTGGGCAATACATATATATTTGGTACCTTATTTTGTTCTGAATTAAGGAAGTCAAATTCTTTTTGACACAACCATCCTTGGTCCAGGCCTTCTTTTGTTGTATTAAAGATTTTTTCTTTTAAACCCATTGTAGGGTCTTCAGACAATTTCCTGTAGTGGTTCACATTGGATAATTGTCTATTCACTTCCATATCATATTTGTCACTGTCCCAAAGTACAATACCCCCACCTTTATCCGCTGGTTTAATTACCAGCGTTGGATTCTTTGCCAGATTTTTTAAGGCCGCCCTCTCTTCTTTTTCGCAGTTTGAATTAAAAAAGATTTTTGGGGATTGCAGCTCATCTAATTCCCTCAGTACCAAATCTTCAAATATTAATATTTCTGGTGGTAGTAGTACACTTTCAGGGATGAATGTGGACTTGTTTTTTAAGCCACTGATATTATGGGGCTCATTAGTTTCTCTCTCCAAAAAAAAGGCTTTAAGCCTAATCTTTCTTAGGAATGTTAGAACTTCTTTTTTGGTCTCTATAGGATTTTGTAGAGTCGATGGAACAAAAGACAGGCCTTTTGATAAAATAGCCATTTCTGCTTTTGTTGGATTGTAATTTGAAAGATTATATATTGGTATGGTATCACTCTCATTGGTACCCCTTGTTGTATTTAACGTCTGTACGTTTTCTTGCGTGTTCTGAAAGGTTCGTTCTCCTGTACCTGATATGTATTGGATTGTGGAAACTGCCCTGGGGGTGGAAATTGCCCCATCTGTGGGTTGTACCCTCTCCATCTCGACCCTCCTCCCCTTGTTCGAAATCCGCCTCTGTTTAGAAAAGGTGGGAAGGCTCTGGGGTATTGGGGGTACTGATAATATCCACTCTGTTGTCCTTGATCTGAATCTGAAGAACTTTCTGAGAAAGTAATAAATTTGTTTCTTGATCGCCCTCTGTATTGTAAATTTAGGGCACTGGGATTATTGTTTGTAAAAAAGTCTTCTTTTAAAAAGGGGTATACCTCATCCAATTTAAAGTTTGTTATATCTTTTGCTACCTTATTGGTTTTCAAATCAGTATTATAGGTTGTAAATTCAGCAAGTGTTTTGTCTAATGCCTCCAACAATTTTTTGCAATCTATGATTGTAGTATCTTCCGATATCTCTTTCTCTAAGGCTGCAATCTCTTTCAATTCCTCTTCATTTAATCGTAAAGCAGTTTCTACTGATAATACCATCCAGTCAATGGAACATTTAGTTCCCACCCCACCGAATCTGTTTAAATAGATTTTGTCTGCCACAAAAATTACTGGTATATTTTTGACCTGCAGGCCCACTGGAATTGTTTTACTCCTGAGGTGTTCAGACAGTACTTTAGCATGCAGCTGGGTTCTGATGTTTTTATTTTTTAATTGTTTTAGTTTTTCTATTTTGTCTAGATTTGCGGTTTGGACAGCTGCTCGACTCCCACTCAGCAATGTGGGTGTTTTTAGAAGTATAGCATCTATTTCCTCACTACTATAACTAACCACCACCGGTTCTGACATAACACTCGACAAAGTTATATCTGCAAAAACATTAAACAAAGATAGTCTCAATCTACTTCACAGCAGTTCTATTTACTATAAAATATATATATACATACACAAATATCCCTGTCCACAAACTTATGTAACGAACCACACCGATCAACATAACATAAAGGGGTTCTATTCATGTAAGGCTGGGGAACCTGAAAAACGGAGTATTATTTTCTCTGGCCAAAGGGAATCATATACGATTCCAGTCGAGATGTCTCAACAAACAAGACCTCACACTTAACTAAGTGCAACAAAATACTCCTTCAACAGCAGGGGTAACCCGGTAAACCTATGGCATCTGGGTAGATACAATTCTTATAAAAACAAAATGATGCCTTGGACTAAAGTCAAACAAAAATTATTTCAAGAATGTGATCACTTAATTATCTCATTCCATACCTGATATATTTGTATGAATCTAATTCTTATGTTTCATTTCACAGATAACCCCACCCTCCACAAAGAACACCTAATATTTTTCTTTTGATTTTCAATTTATTCCAAAAGAAAAAATAGATTTTTTATTTATCTTATAGAGTCTCTTTTTTATATATCTTATTTCAACGAACAAATATATATACACACACACGTATTATTTTTACACAAACATATACAATATATACAACAATAAACAAATACTACAAAAAAAATTTTGTAGTTAGCCCAACTTGTTTATGCAGGATGTTTAGCTTTTACTATAGCCTCCACATTCCTTTCAAACCATAAGTAAGTACCCCAAGCCTTTTTACAAGGAGTCCATCAGATCCTATATGGTTTTTGATCTGTCTCAAGTCTTTTTTACTCCTCGCAAGGTCATTAGTCCAATTTACAGTTTTCAATCTTTTGGTAGGGGTCTTCTTTTAAACAAAGGTGTCGACGCGTTTCAGCCCTCTCATTATGGGCCTCATCAGGACTTGGGCCAATACAATATTTTATCTACAAAAAGTATACAAAAAATCAACATTTTACTCAATGTGTTCGTTACTTAAACCATTTAGTGACAGGGTCCTATATACATTATATACAAAGTATTCATTACCAAACAACCTCGGAGTGGTCAGACTGGGTAAACATACAGTTCCCCTCTATACACCCAAAGTCTTTAATATTAAAGTTACCTAGCGTGAACCTATCTATGCTCACTCCTTGACGTGAATTGTTATTAGCGAATTATCACCAACTTCCATAGTGTCAACCTTATCGCCCATCGGTGCCACTATAACATGCAACTCCATGTTATTCTTAGTGAGGTACTTACTATATTGTGGCTTGCATATGGGCATGCCCTTGGCATGGCATCCCGGACAAAACACATTCTCCATAGTTGTTAAATTGCTGGTTCTTTTGGTAACGAAGGGAGCCAAGTTGTCAAGGCACATAGATATAATAGCGTATTATGCTAAAATACATCTTGACTGAGGGTTACCATTGACTTTCGCCCCCCCACTTTCTGCAAAAACATACAAGTGCAATAGTGTGGCTTTTATATTTGAACTATCCCATTTTCAACTCTGTATTTTGAAGTCACCAGTCATGGTTGAGTTTTCTCGGCAGTTGAGGGTGCCCGCAGGACTGGGGCATGGATTCCAAAATAGTATCCCTAGTGAAGACAGCTGGAGACAGTGGCCATATGTTCAAATTAGTATATCTGTTTACAGGCTACTGATTTAGATTTAGTTTATAACTATGAGCTCAGTGTTACCATGCCTACTTACCTCTCTAGGCCAGTAGATGGAACTTGGAGAGTCCTCAAGGTTCACGGAGGCAAATAGGAACAGACACTGGTTTCCCTGCAGTGCTTGAAGGATCAGGTACAAAAGGGGTACATCAAATAGTGATGCTGGTGACAATCCTTTCCCTGGGCTCTGAGTGATGTGGACAAACGGTAGTATTTTCACTGAACAGTGCAGTGGAAGCCTTGTATCCCAGAAACGCACAGACTTACCTCAAGGGTCCTCATGCTCTGGGCTGTTCAACGGCCTCTGGGCAGGCTGGCATAGTCCAGCAACCCCTCCAACACCAGGCCGTGCTTTTCTCCTTGCAAGCTAGTCCAGCCACGCTTTCAAAAGGATTCTTGTTCGAGACTCAGGCCCCAGTCAGGCATAAAGTTAGTAGTCATGGAGACTCTAGCCCAGGACCACAGTTGTTCTCAACTGTATTGGTGAACAGCTTCTTTAGTCATTGTGAATTTATTTGGACCCAAACACCAGTCAGGCTGGCCAGTACTTAGCTTCATAAACAGACTTTTCCTGTTGTGCACACCAGTCTACCCCCATGTGCCAACACAAGATCAAGGGGGGTGTCGGCAGCTTCGATGTGCGGGCCACTTCTCTCTTGGCCACCAGGCAAGCTACCACAAGGAAAATCCGCTCAGCTCCTCCACCAACCCCAACAGCACATTACGTGGTGCCAATTCTAGAGTGTGCACAAGAACTACGGAGAGCCCCCAAACCACCCTGTACCATAAGGAACGCAGTGCAGGGCAGTGCCATGCCATGTGGAAGAAATCTGCAGCTGGGAGCGTGCAATGTATACAAGTAGCTTGGGTGTTAGGTGATATTCGGTGCAAGCGGTGCAGGGAGAGAGGGGTCACATGAAGATAATGGATTCGAAGTATGTGCATACAAGAGGAGATTGCCAGTTCACAAGGTGCGAGACAGGCCTCCCTCCAGTCCTCCTCATTGAGGTCTCCCACCCAATTTAACCATGTCTGTCCAAGCCGATCGAAGCCACGTAGGGGATGAATGACCAATGTGTGGTAAATCGGAGAGATGGCTCTTTTTCCCAGGTGCCCTAAGAGGATTTTAGCTTCAAGCCGGCTTTTTCAGGGAGCGGGATGTCTGGTGAAATGTGTGGTCATAGAGCAGAGGTCTTCAAACCTTTTTGGTCTGACCACCCCCCTAAGAAAAATGTTTTGAAGTTGGGCCCACCTCGAGAACAATATGGCAAGGATTTGGGGAGTGGGAGGGATCATTTATGGGGTGCTTTTCTGTAGCTCGTAATCCACACCAAATATGGGACTTACAAAAAAACCAACAGCATCAACCAAGAACAGAATTGACCACAAACACTTCTGCCCATAATTGGGGTGCTGTGGGTCCCAGTGCACTCCTTCTGCTGCACTAATGATGCTGTGGCCCTGAGAAGCCGGCTATTTCCTTTTCTTTCACTCCTTCCCTACCATGTCTGACCATCACTTCAATCTCAAAATAAGTCCTGTCTCGTTCTGAAAGAAACTAAGCTACTGAATGCTACCCCCGTTGTTTGCACCAAGGGTGCCATGTGCCATCTGCCCTAATGCTAGCAAAGACAAATGAGCCTCGATTCCCACTTTATATTGTAATACGTTCATAATTGTGATGCAATGGGCCCCTTGGTGAAAGGGTCATTGCACTTATTTCACTAATGATAGCTGCTTCCTTGCTGTCGCCTCTGACCTTTGTTAATAACATGGGATACCATCTCACACCAACCCTCTCCTTCTCATCCCTCATCACCCTCTCCCTCTCCCTCTCATCTCTCTGATGCCCAAATCAAGGCGTTGCCTCTGTGTAATTGTTCTCCTTCCTTGGGTCATTGCTCCAAGGCGCAAATAAACCCTGGCACAGGAAGCGTGTCGACCTCGCATGCAGCTGGAGCATCAATTATACCTACAGCTCTGCAAAGCAGGCTGTCCACTCCACTCTACTCACTCCGCTAGGCCATTACTTTTAGGTCAGATGCCCAAAGCAGGCTTCCTGAAAATAATAACCACACAAATAGTACATTTAGCCCCCCTCCTCCTGTTGCTTGGATCCTGTTTGGTGCAGCACAGTGCTGTCCTGGACCCTAATGCTGGCGAGGAAAATGCACCCCATGTTCTTTTTCATAGTAAGACTGCCATAACTGAAATCTAGTGCCCACTCAGTCCTTGGGGAGGGGGGTTCCTGTGCCTTCTCACCAAGGTGCACGCTGCTTGAAAGAAATGTAAATGTGTGCAATGTTTGGAGCTACTGTAGGCTTTAATTATTAGTCCCTCAGCTTCATGGTGACAAATGTTTATTCTTTTTGAGAGCTAATATATGTGTCCATTAAAAGGAGTGCACCCTTGTAAAGGGCATATATAACATTATTTACATTAGATATAGTCTGGATTCTTATCTCTACAATGTATATTTTTTAAAGCTCTTGTTTTTATCTTAAACAATATTTTGTAGCAGTCTTTTATACAGTGTATTACAATTTAAAAATATTTACATTCACAGTGCTTTCTGTCGCAGACTGGGACCTCGTAGCACTATAAACAAGTCACTATTCTTCACTGCACCAATCAGGATTTAATTCTGTCACTCTATAGTCCGACACGAAGACATCTGCAGTGATCATATTCGCTAGCTGAGATTTCATAAGGTAAAAGAGTATATTTCCTTTTGATTAGTTTAACTTGCATTTATTTTTCATTTGAGGTGTGTATGTCTTTATCATAAATATAATTACATCTTTAAAAATAGTACATAAATTAGATATTACATTTTATACCATTTTATGTACAGAGTTGCAGATACTAAGATGAATTTTCTATGACAAACCATATGTCCCTACCTGCATAACCTCAGTCCTTTTACAATGGTCACTGTGGTGGTGCAGTAATTGTGTGCAGGACAAGTGACCATAATGTCTGTCAATGCCCCAAAGAGCATGTTAGATGATAAATGCCATCAGTTTACCACTCTCTGCCTGCAATCTCCACACTTGAACAAAAAATTGCATAGATCGAGAGCACCTTATCCTCACCAGCTTCAAAATACAAACATACAGCTGTAAGTCCTGTGAGGTTGTACTCGCACAAAGTTTATTTACAACAAAAAAGAAAAAATTCCTGTTTGTTGAGCCTCCAACAAGTAGTTCTCAAAGACTTGATTCAAACTCCTGTTCAATAACAGCTTATAAAACATACAAAGTATTTTGGTTTGGTAGCAAGTGTTCACAATCCTCAAAGGAGTGCAATGGATAAAACCTTCTTTAATGTTAGGCATTCTGTATTAGTGAGTGGCAGTCTGTCTGTTTCCGCTAGTCACTGGTCAGATTGCAGTCAAACATCTCCTGTGATGCATAGGTCATGTACAGGAAGCTATCTTTATACTTGTGATCCCGATACACTTCTGACATTGTAAGGTCTTGTTCACCATAACGTAAAAAGCCTGTGTTGTGGATAACGCCATTCAGCATCAAACAATGCTCTTAAATTTCGACATCGTCAGCTCTTCGGGAACAAGAAATTTCCTTTTGTCAAAAACTGGTGTGAGAAAGTGCCCTCTTTCTTGCATGGTATGCCCCCACTTTTTGCTGAATTGCTGATGTACTTTGACGGAGTGTGCTATGTGCTCCTGCCAATCAGGTACCCAGGGCCTGTGTTACTTCCCTAAAACTGCATTGAAACCTAAACCCAATTGGCATCTCTGGCCACATGTCAGCCCCTGATAAATGGTACCGTAGGTACCCAAGGCACTGTGACCAGAGCAAGCCCTAAGGTCTGCAGCACTTATTGTGCCACCCTTAGAGGCCCTGTGCCCTGGCACACACACACACACTGCCTTGGCAGGCTGAGTGTCTTGGCGCAGAACAACATGTGTGCCATGCCCACAACACACTGCCCTGGCATACATCAGTCACTCCTCTAGCTGGGTGCCCTATGCCAGTGGTGAGGGTACAGGTGCATGAGTCCTGTACCCATACAGTACCCAGGCCCATTCCTGGGCACTGTAAGTGCAGTGATGGCATTAGGAGTATATGGTGCTGGGAAGTTGTCATTATGAACTCCACAGCACCATAATGGCTACACTGAAGACTGAGAAGTTTGGTATCAAACTTCTCAGCACATTAAACCTTCACTGATGCCAGTGTGGGATTTAATGTAAAATCTATGACAGAGGGCATCTTAGAGATGCCCCCTGAAACTCGACCAACTCCCAGTGACCTGACTGAGTGGCTGCCACCACCAGGCATGTTTCTGGACCCCTGGGTCGAGAGCTTGCCGCCCTCGGGGGCCTGAAACAATGCACACCCTGGGACGATGTGCCAAGCCAGGGTTCACGAAGGGGAGGCTTCAAAGGCATACCGCCTTTGTGAGCCTCTCCAGACCACTTGCTGTACTCAGCAACTGGTCCCCACTGGTTCTACCCGCCCCCCCCCCCCTTTGGGCGGCAGACCATGCAGGAAAAACAAAGTGAGGAAGAGAGATGTGCCCACCTCTGCAAACTCCACCACTAGGGTGGGGGAGGCGAGGTGAAGCACAACCTCGAGTCCCCGCCATCTTGAGGATGAGGGGACCCAGCCAACCAGGAACAGGCTCCTGCCCCCCTCCGAGGTGAAGCACAACCTCGAGTCCCCGCCATCTTGAGGATGAGGGGACCCAGCCAACCAGGAACAGGCTCCTGCCCCCCTCCCACTGGAGAGTGGCAGAATAGAGGGTGTTTGTTTATTTATTTATTTTATTTGCGGGGGTTTATGTAACGCTGACCTGACCGGTGGGTATCAGAGCGCTTTACAACAATTACAGGACATGTTAAACACAAATACAATGATGCGGACAATCCAGACATACAAATGATCTGGCTGCTGTTTTTTACAAGCTTTCAGTGGAATAAGTAGAAGGCTGTTTGAGCTTCTGAGGTTCCTGTTTTGTCCTGCTTTTTTGAGTTTGGCCGCCAGGTATTCGGGTTTGCCGGTGTGTAGGGCTTTGTGAGTAAGACAAGCTGTTCTGAAATTAGCCCGCATTTCGACTAGGAGCCATTTGAGTTCTCTTAGTGCCGGTGAGATGTGCTCAAATTTCTTGAGTCCAGTGACCATTCTGGCAGCCGCGTTGAGGTAGTTTTAAGGGGGGCAAGATGTGTTTTGGGAATTCCTGTGAGGGCTGCATTACCGTAGTCTAGTCTTGACAGCACCAATGATTGAGTGGCTTGTTTGAGATCTTTGGGTGGGATGAAAGGTTTAATTTTGTTCAATAACCTTAGGCTGAGAAAGGCGCTCTTGGCTGAGTTCTTTATATGTTTGGTCATGTCCAGTTTCGGGTCTAGCGTGAAGCCTATTGATTTAACAGAGACTGCCAGGGTGAGGTTTCCATTGAGCGCATCAATAGTTTTTAGCCAATCTGCCATTTGGGGGTTCTCTGCTTTGTTTGAAATGAGGAGTAATTCAGTTTTGTCAGGGTTCAGTTTTAGGTGATTGCTTGTCAACCAGAGTTGAACTTCCTTCAGTATGCCGTTGAGTCTTTGAATGTCCTTCGCAGATGAGATTTCCAAGTAGATCTGCGTATCGTCTGCATACAGATGAAAGGGAATGTTGGCTTTTTTGAGTAGGGTGGTGAGGGGTTGCATGTAGATGTTGAATTGTTGAGGGGAGAGCACTGACCCTTGAGGAACTCCCCTGTTGATTGGGTGCAGGTCCGATTCAAAGATGTTGATTTTTATTCTCTGGGAGCGGTTGTGTAAGAAAGAGGAGAACCATTTGAGGACTATCTCATCAAGCCCCGCCCTTTCTTGCAGAGCTTTGATGAGAAGTTTGTGGTCTACCGTATCAAATGCAGCCGATAGGTCGAGGAGAATGAGGAGGCAATATCGATCTGAGTCCAGAGATTTGTGGATGTTGTCGATGTTGAGGATTGCGGTTTCTGTGCTGCAGCCTTTCCTGAAGCCAGATTGATGGGAGTCAAGGAAGTTGATACTCTCCATGTGTTGCGTCAGTTGTTGTAATACACATTCTTCTAAGATTTTGGAAAGAAGAGGTAGGTTGGAGACTGGTCTGAAATTGTTCAGATCTGACGTTATCTAGGCCAGGTTTTTTCAGCAGAGGGGTGACTTGACCCACTTTGAGGCAGTCGGGGACGCTTCCCCACCCCAGGGAATGGACCCATTGGTCCCTGCTCTTACCTACCTGTAAACGCCCCTAAATTTAGTATGTAGGGGCAACTTGAACGTTCCTTCGTCAGTTCCCGATTCCGAAACTACAAGAAGAAAGAAGACCTGCCGTGCAGCTGCTAACAAGAGGACAACACCAACTGACTTGGCCCCAACCCTACCGGCCTGGAGACCCTCGAACCTGCTCCTGCTAAATCCCGGCATTTCCTGTGGTCAGCAACCCGGAAAACCCCGGAGGACCTGACTGCCTTGCTCAACTAAAGACTGAGACTCCCACGAGCAGCGGTTCTGCTCAAACATCTACATACCTGGTGCCAACCAGGAACCGCGAGTTCAGCACACTCTGCACCCGCCGAGCCCGACCCGTGCCGTGCCCGAGGAACAAACACCACAAGGACGTCCCCCCAGCGACTGTGATCAAGAATCCAGCACCCAAGGACATCCCTCGGCGCTCTTGACGACGCCTGCAGCCTCAACACCATTGACCCCCCCCCAACCACGACCAGCAGAGAGTAAGATTTCCCGACGCCTAAAGACACCACTGCACCCGGTGTCCCACGGCCCCCTGTGTCCAATCCCTGGGTGTCTACACAACCTACAGCTTCCCAACTTACCTCTCGAAGTGGAGGTCGCACCTGAAGAATCTCCGTCCCCAAGCTTGCAGCCTTTGTTCGGCACATATCTTTCCCATTGAAATCCATTGGGCACCCGACGGCCCAAAAGCACCCTGCATCTAGCCGCCCCAGTGCCACTGGATGTGCACCAACTGCTCTGTTCAACTTCCCCACTTGCCCTGAGTAAGTGACCAGAAGCTTGGCTCCCACAGCCACGTGGCTTGCCTGCTAGCAGTCCCCAACGGAAGGCCCCCTACCCGCCATAGGCTAACATTGGGCATACTCTCTCTGCTCCCGGCTGCCCCTATGCCGCTGACGGTGTAACTATTGTACCAAACTGAACCTGGGCGATCCCTGAGTCTTACCCCAGAACCTTAACTCTGCCAGTCGAGTACTTACCTGAAAGCCAATAACTTGCATTTTCTCCATAGGGTAACATTGACTGGTTTTCACTCGGAAATTCTTCTAAGTGGCGAGTTTTGAAACTTTAAAATATTCACTAAAAATCATCCGATCAACGAAAACGAAATAAATCATCTGTTACCAGGAGAGATCCCAGTGCTGGATCTAGGTACCCAGCACTGACCAGAAAAAGTAATTACAACTGTGATTTTCCGATACCTTGATTTTCCTCCATAGGATAACATTGGCTGGTTTTTACCAGGAATTCTTCTAAGTGTTGATTTTTGCAACATACAAATATTCCTTAAAAATCGCCTGTATAACTAAACTGATTTCTTTCAACTGTTTACAGGAGATGCACCAGGGCTGAATCTAAGAAAAACGTTCATAAAGTAAATGTTATTGTAGTTTACTTAAAATCCCCATTGAGCTTAATGTTATAATTGTGTTTAACTTGTGTTGCATATACACTGGTGGATCAGCGGTGGGATACAAACTTGCATTTTTTGGACTACTTGGTTACCATCTGATCACACGACAGAACTCTTAAATTGCCTTTAGAATTCAGATTTATTTTTTTTAATTGGCATTTTTTTCCAAACTACTAAAAGCCTTGTCAGGGCCTTGCTTAAGTCCCTTTAGAGTTTTAGAAAAAGAAGTCACTGTAGTCAAGGGTAGAGGGTTAGAACTGTTTGATTAGAATGTCTCAAAAGAATCCAGCTATTAGTGAAAATAATAACATGCAGGACCTGGTTGAGGAGCTCGATCTCACACCTTACTTACACTTGTCTTTCAAGTAGTTAAGGTCCTTATGTACTTAAAAACATATCCATGGGCCAGCATCCAAACAAGGGCTCCAGGAGCTCCTGGCTGAGTATGCCAAGGACCACCCCTCTGAGAATGGTGAAGACCAGTCAGAGGAGGAAAGGGAGGGGGAGGAGTATGCCCCCCCTCCAACAATCCCTAGGGAGGAAAGGGCCCCCATACCCTTAACACGAAGCATCAACCCCAGGAGACCTGGAAACCACATAGGTGGCTTAGGCTTCAGTGAGGACATTGCGAGTAGCCCCAACGAGGAGGCCAGCTTTTTAGCAAAGCTGGCCAAAAGAGTAGACCTAGAGTCCAGACTCCTGGCTCTGGGAAAGGAAAGAGATGGGTTTAGCACCCATCAATGGTGGCAGCAATACACATAATAAGGATAAATAACAATCTTATGATCCTAAAATCCCCGAAGGGATTGTCCCTAAATTTGAGGAGGGTGATGACATCACCAAATGGTTGACAGAATTTGAGAGGGCTTGTGAAATGAGAAAGGTGAAGAAGCCTCTCTGAGGGGCTCTCCTGTGGGAACTGATCTCTGGTAACTGCAGAGACAGGCTTCTGACCCTCTCTGGGCCAGATGCAGGGTCCCATGACCTCATGAAGAAGACTCTGATTGATGGATTTGGGCTCACCATCGGGGAGTATAGAATTAGATTCAGGGGGCTCATAAAACCCAGAACAAGTCCTGGATTGATTTTGTAGACTACTCAGTAAATACACTGGATGGTTGGTTAACTGGACACAATGCACATGACTTTTCTGGACTTTACAATTTGTTTATGAAGGGACATATATTAAGTAATTGCACAAATGAAAAGTTTGATCAGCATTTGGTAGACCTAGGTCTAATTTCTCCCCAAGAATTGGGAAAGAAGGCAGGCCACTGGGTCAAGACTAGGGTGACACGGACATCCACTGGGGGTGACCAGAAGAAGGTGGTTACAAAACCTCCCCAGGGAAAAGGTTGTGAGAATCCCCAAGATAAAAAGTCTGAGTCTTTTAAAGGGCCCCAAAAACCTGTACAGGGGGGTGGGTCCCAAACTACTCTCTATGTGCCTCAGCCCTATAGGGGGAAGTACTTTGATCCTGCAAAGGCCTATTGTAACAACTGTAAGAAGTTGGGACATTTAACTGTAGACAAGTCTTGCCCTCACAACAAGGCCCCTAGTTCAACAAGTACAGCTACTTCTGGGGTAGCAAGTCTACAGATGGGATCAACAGTGTGCCCAGAGCAAATCAGGATGCACCCTGAAGCAGTTCTAGTTTCAGAAGGGGAAGTTGAGTTTGCCACTGTAGCTGTGTGGCCACCCAACTTAAAGAAATACAATACCCTTGGGTCAATGGAACCAGGACAGAAGCTCTCAGGGATACAGGTGCCAGTGTCACTATAGTGAGAGACACTAGTTTCTCCTGAGAAATATTTGATT
Source organism: Lissotriton helveticus (assembly GCF_964261635.1). NCBI lineage: Eukaryota > Metazoa > Chordata > Amphibia > Caudata > Salamandridae > Lissotriton > Lissotriton helveticus. The sequence goes on along the minus strand of NC_136067.1, from coordinate 382,093,746 downwards.
GAGCGTACTTACCCAGTCACCAATGCTGACACTGTTACTACTAATCATCCAGTGGCTATGGTGACATTAGGCTGGGGGGGGGGGGGTTTACTGGCCTGAAACAGGTAGTGGTCTCTCAAAAGCTACCAGCTGCATGTCTGCTTGGAAATGACCTAGAAACCTAGGGGTTGAGTTAAACCCCATGCAGCAATGCTGGATATCCCTGAATTGGTGTGTGTACAAACAAGAGCACAAAGCAAACGGAAGGGTGTAAAAGTAGGGTTGGAGCCTGAAAGTATGGCCCAACCCACCAAGAGAAAAGGTAAGAAGACTCTGGGACTAGCTTCTGTACAGCAAACAAATAAGGACCCTCTCCTCAGGGTGAAAACTTGGACACCCCAGAGGGAACTGAGCCCATGGAGCTTGACCCTTACCAGGTTGAACTCTTGGGGCCAAGGGGACCCACTATGGAAGAGTTGTGCCAGGGTCAGCAAGACTGTCCCACTCTTGAAAGCCTGAGGCAGCAAGCTGTTTCATAAGCAAAGGGAGACGTCCGTGGTACCCACAGAGCTTATTGGGAAGAGGGATTACTGTACACTGAGGCAAGAAACCCCAATCCTGGAGGCACCAGGAGAGTGGTAGTGCCACAGAAGTACAGGGAGTTCCTCCCAACTTTAGCTCATGACATCCCCCTAGTTGGATATCTGGGCCAAACCAAAACTTGGGAAAGGCTAGTTAGCCACTTTTACTGGCCCCAGATGCACCAAAAGGTGAAGGAGTTTGTCAGCTCCTGTGTTACCTATCAGGCCAGTGGCAAGATAGGTGGCCACCCAAAGGCCCCCCTGATACCACTTCCTGTGGTGGGGGTTCACTTTGAAAGGATAGATGTGGACATAGTGGTTCCACTTGAACCTCCCAGAGCCTCAGGGAACACATTCATTCTAGTGGTAGTGGATCATGCTGCTAGGTACCCTGAAACAATTCCACTTAGGGCTACTACAGCTCCTGCAGTAGCCAGGGACCTCATTGGTGTCTTCACCAGGGTAGGGTTTCCTAAGGAGGTGGTTTCAGACAGAGGTTATAACTTCATGTCTGCTTACCTGAAACACATGTGGAAGGAGTGTGGAGTGCAGTATAAGTTTACTACATCATATCACCCACAAACCAATGGCCTTGTTGAGATTCAACAAGACATAGAAATGTATGATCATGGGACTCCCTGAAAAACTCAAGAGGATATGGGATGCCCTGTTGCCATGCCTCTTTTTCGCTTACAGAGAAGTGCCACAGAAGGGAGTAGGGTTTCCCCCTTTGAACTTCTGTTTGGTCATCCTGTGAGGGGACCACTCTGTCTTGCGAAAGAGGGTTGGGATAGGCCTCTCCAAGAACCCAAGCAAGACATTGTGGACTATTTGCTTGGCCTAGGGTCCAGAATGGCTGAATACATGAAAAAGGCATCCAAGAATCTTGAGGCCAGCCAGGAGCTTCAGACGCACTGGTATGACCAAAGAGCTGCACTGGTTAAATTTCAACCTGGGCAGCTGGTGTGGGTTTTGGAGCCAGTGGCACCAAGGGCACTCCAAGATAGATGGAGTGGCCCTTACCCTATCCTAGAGGAAAATGAGTGAGGCCACTTAGTTGACCTGGGCTCAAGCAGGACACCCAGAAGGCCCGCCTTAAGCTCTACAATGACAGGGCTGACATCACCATGCTGATGGTGACTGATGAGGAACAGGAAGCAGAGAGTGAACCTCTCCCTGATCTACTCTCCTACAGTCCAAAAGATGGGTCAGTGGATGGAGCTGTCTTTTCAGACACCCTATCTGCCCAACAGCAGCCTGACTGTAAGCAAGTCTTGCAACAGTATGCTAGTCTCTTTTCCCTGACCCCTGGTCTGACAAACTGGTGTACCCATGATGTGGACACTGGTGACAGTGCACCTGTCAACAACAAAATCTATCGACAGTCGGACCAAGTCAAGGAAAGCATCAAAGCTGAAGTCAGCAAGATGCTGGAGATAGGGATTATTGAACCCTCTGACAGCCCCTGGGCCAACCCAGTGGTTCTGGTCCCCAAACCTCATCCACAGGGTGGAAAGAGAGAAATTAGATTTTGAGTGGACTATAGACGCCCTGAAAGAAGCAATGTGCTCAGCACCAATTCTAAAAGCTCCAGATTATGCCAAGCAGTTCATAGTGTAGACTGATGCCTCTGAGCTAGGGTTAGCAGCGGTCCTATCCCAGACCAATGATGAAGGCCAAGACCAACCTGTTGCTTTTATAAGCAGAAGGCTTCTCCCCAGGGAGCAGCATTGGAGTGCCATTGAGAGGGAGGCCTTTGCTGTGGTTTGGTCCCTGAAGAAGTTGAGGCCCTACTTGTTTGATATTCACTTCCTGGTTCAAACTGACCACAGACCTCTCAGATGGCTAATGCAAATGAAAGGAGAAAATCCTAAACTACTCAGGTATTCAATCTCCCTACAGGGAATGGACTTTGAAGTGGAACACAGACCTGGGACTGCCCATGCCAATGCAGATGGACTTTCCAGGTTCTTCCACGTAGACAATGCAGACTCCATAGGGCAAGGTTAGTCTCATCATATTTCGTTTGGGGGAGGGAGGGGGGGTTGTGTGAGACAGTGCCCTCTTTCTTGCATGGTATGCCCCCACTTTTTGCTAAATCACTGATGTACTTCGACTGAGTGTGCCCTGGGCTCCTGCCAATCATCAGGTACCCAGGGCCTGTGTTCCTTCCCTAAAACTGCATTGAAGCCTAAACCCAATTGGCATCTCTGGCCACATGTCAGCCCCTGGTAAATGGTACCCTAGGTACCCAGGGCATTGTGACCAGAGAAGGCCTTAAGGGCTGCAGCACTTATTCATATTCAAAACTATTTATTTCGGTTCTTTTAAACCATAAAAGATGCATATGAAATACATTACAATTTCCATATACAGTTGGTGCAGCAATACCATTTTCAATATTTCCAAGGGGAGAAATACTGAAAAGAAAAGGCATCTATAGGACCTGTCCCCATGTAGTTAACAGACATAAATACATATATAAATACATTAAAATAGGCTAAAAATAGAAAGTAAAAAATAAAAGTAACACTAATATAAAACCTCTATTTCATCATCCATTTGTTTGAGCTTTCCCTCCCAGGACGTGTAGTCTTTTAAAATCTATAAATAATAACTAATGTGGTACACAATCAAGACTCCCTTTTTGCCATTTATATCCTAAAATGCACGAGCAAAAGAATTCACTAAGCATAACCCTTGAAATACATGATCATGTCCATTATAACTTCAATCTATAACTTCCATCCAACTTTAGCCCTTACAAGAATTACTTTAAATGAAAATCTTCTTACACTAAATACAATCGGTTGTGATGTCAGTTTTCAGTATTCTTACTGCGTCTTGACAAGACCTAATATTCATGTTCATACAAATGGGTTTAATCCATTTCTTTCTGGGCTTGTCATATGCTGGGCAGAAGAATACATGCAAAAAAAAATGTTCTTTAACCTTGTTTGGGCACAGTGAACACAAATCATTATCTATTCCAGCATGATTAATGGCCCATGGCGATGTGATTGCGTTTATTTGTAACACACCATATCTAAACTTCATGTACAAGGATTTAGCCGATTGTGGGCGCACCTCGTCAAGAAAAGGCTCAAAATTTGCTACGACCTTGAACAAAAGAAACCTGATTGTTAACGGACCATTAGATGGACTATTTGACACACTGTTTTGAATGTAGGCCCAAAAGGTAGATTTTAACAATTTGCTCGAAACTGAGGACAGCAGAGTTGGGTCGTCCCAATAATGGGATAGGCCCAATAATGGGATAGACCCAACTTCGTAAACCATGAATGAACATGACTAAGCCACAGGATACTCCTGCCCTGATCAATCTTCAGGATCTCCTCTAGGCCTATCTTATAGTGCATCAATTCTGAAGTTGACCAAAGTCTTACCCGAAATATAAGAGGTCTTAATAGGGCATGATGGTCGGTATGTTTAACATTGAAATCCAAAGTAATTGGGATTAGTGGAGCTTGTACAGGTAGGCTTAAAAGCAATCTATAAAATGTGTTTTCCCCCGCTTCAAAGTTCTTTTTGCAGTATGGCCCCCATATTTCAGCCCTATAGAGTGCAGCTGCTTGGGCTTTATGTTTAAACATCTCGAGGGCTGGGGACACTGCTTTGGAAAAACTGCGCCTATACTTTTCCATTATGGGTAGAGAGTTTTGGAGCAAAGTTATCTTGCTCTTTTCCATTTGCGACTTCCAAGATAGCTTTAAATCCAATAATATACCCAAATAATTAAAACTCTGCACATACTCAGCCATTGACTGATACTATATTCTTTTTCAAAGGTTTTGTGTGGGTTTATAGCCATGTACTTCGTTTTGCTGGAATTTATTTCAAGGCCTTTCATTATACAATAAGTGTGGAAGGAATCTATTAGGCCTTGTAGTCCTTTTGGTGTTTGTGATATTAGTATGGTGTTGTCAGCAAATAAAAGAGCTGGCACCAAATCTCCCCCCAACTTGGGTGTATCATTCAGGCAACCATTCAAATAATTGGGGATGTCATTTACATACAATGAAAATAGAGTTGGTGCCAGTACACATCCTTGACGTACACCCCTTCTTACCGGGATCGCTTCGGTAAGTTCGCCCCTCGGGCCCCACCTCACTTTTGCATAATTAGCCTCATGCAGCCTTATTATTTGCACAAGTAAATCGCCAGGCACCCCTAAGCGTCTCAATGAATCCCATAATAAGTTCCAAGGGATAAGATTGAACGCTGCCTTTCAATCTACAAACGGTCAGAACGAAAAAGGCTTGGGTCCAGATGCGCGACGGCAGACTAACTGAAGAACCGAACCTATGGAGACAACCGAGAACGTATTGGTCTAGAGTGAAGCATGAACTAGGCAGCGGAAGGGAACCCCGCTGTATGAGCCAGCCCACGTCCTGACTTAAACAGACAAACCCCGAGAGCTTCATTCGAAATCAATCTATTCGAGCGCATTGACCGTTTTTGAGAGATTTGGGAACACTAAATCGTGCCATTTACAGTGTGAGAGTTTCCATGCTTTCCCATGAATAGAACACAGAATTGTTGGAAGGATCATAAAATTACAGTGAAGGCCACCTCCAGTCCAAGTCCTGATGTGAACCCTTAAATAACCCTGGGGTTCGAAACGCGTTGACCCTGTGCTGAAGCAAGAATAATAATGGGCGCTACAGGGAATGACTAATAGGATGTATTCCCCCTGGGAATTCGACCCTTTATATCTATAGTCTTCAGCACAGAAAACAAGCAGGCCCTGTTTGAACTATTTGTTGTCCGCTTGTTTATGTATATATCACATAAGGACTGGTGCCCTCTAAACTAAGTAGTTGGAGGCATTCCACTTTTTATATGGTGTCCATGTTTGGTATAGATGTTTATAATTTATTGTGTGTATTATGTTTTTTTGATTTTTGAATGTCTATGTATTGAAGGTAAAAAAAAAGTGTTACAGTTGTGTTGTTTTTTGGATATGATGAAATGTTATGAAAAGAATATATGCAAAAAGTAAAAATGATGAAATAAAAATTGTGCTCACTTAGGATTTGTTTGCTAGGTGTTGTGTAAGATTGGTAAAATAACCTATCTGGTCATTCTTCTGTTTAGCAAGTTTAAATCTAGAAAGGCAATATAGAGGTGACCCTTTCTTATGTTTACATATTTCCAGCATAGGCATGTAAACCTAAAAACCTGATCCGTTGTGCTGAGTTTAGTTCTAAAGCCAGCCTGGAATTTTGAAAGCACATTGTTGTTCTCAATCCAAATGTTTAATCTATTTAAAATATGCCTAGCAAATATTTTTTGAAAAATATCTATTAAGCTAATTGGGCGATTATTTGCAGTGTCATAACGATTGCCTTTTTTAAAAATAGTGATCATTTCAGCCCCTTTCCAAGTTTCGGGGATTTGGGTGCCCGAGGCTATTGCATTACATAAATGATTTAATATATAGCCCCCAGACGCTCGTATCATGCTTCAATAAATCACCCGGAATTTTATCTGGTCTAGGAGCTTTCCCAGATTGACCTGCGCTAACTGCCGTTATTGTTTCTTCTAAACTAAAATCTAAATTAAAAACCTTTAAATTGGGTACTGGAACATCAGTAATGTGGGATTGCTTGTTTGCCGGTACAGCATACAAACTAGTAAAATGATCAACCCAAGTATTTGCATCTAAAAATATGTCCTTAGCTTCTCTGCCTGTCTTGTTCCCTTGAGCTGCTAGCCTCCAAGTAAATCACTCCAAATACCGTCAGCTCATGTTTTTTTCGCATTGTCAAGCGTTTTTTTTATATTTAGTCCTAATCTCCCTTATAATGGTTGTGTTATTATTTTTTATTGCCATTATTAATTCAGTGTTGACATTGCGGCAATCCTTATTATACCAGGGACTTACTCCTTTATTTAGGCCTTTTTTTGTTCCTCCATTCTTCTCCCTGGGATATTGGTCACAATTGGCGTCAGTGCTTCCAGAAGAACCTTGTGTAGGTCCAACAATTGGTTTTTCCCTGTTGGTAAATCTATATGTGGTGCAAAACTATCTGTAAATATTTGTCAGAGACTGATTGTCCCCTAGAATATAAGACCATTTCAGGGATTGACGGTTTTTGCTTTCTAAGAGTTTGTCCAGAGAAATACTACTATCCTCATTGCATGGGGGAGTAGAAAGAAATAGCTGGTCTGATAACGTCAGTTGGAGGGGTCGATGGTCACTCTCTGTTCTTGGGTCTATTTTTAAGTCGATTATATGAGGCCAAAACTCCATGGATACCATTATATAATCTATATTACTCCGAGAGTTACCGCTACAGAATGTATGCATTTTTAATTTATCAGATGCTAAACGTCCATTACAAGCTTAATCCATGCCCAGCGGTTAGCTTCATTATTTGTGCTACTGCAACAGTACACGCTACTGTGCTGTGGCTTTCTAACGCAGGGATGTTGTTTGCCATGTCTTTGTCCTCAAATATATTCTAAAGACCCACCACAGGTTCAAAATTACAGTTGAAATCCCCTCCAATTATTACCCCTGCCTCCATCTCTAAAGTGTTTAAGAAATAATCCAACTTTTCTATAGCCAACGAGTCTTTAGAAGCTGGACTTGGTCTATTATAGATATTAATTAGATATAAACCCCTTCCATCCTGGGTAGTGATTTTCACACCAATCATATACTCAGTTGGGTTATTCCTATTTCAAGGGTTAATCTTGACAAAACCCCCTGATGGCCTGCTTTTTACCGATGGAATGGCATTCACACTAAATGTCTTATACCCAATTCTAGGTGGTATTTCTAAAACCCAGGTCTCTATGTATTCATGTCAATCTAAATCTCAGGAGTTCCAATTAAGCCCTGCTATGTTCCACGAAGTGAGACGTATTTTCGACTGTTTTATTTCTGAGATTATGTAAAGAATGAGGTGCAGTGTGCGGCACTTCCTTGAGTGATGGCATTTGATGAAATGTAGTTAAATCTATTCGTACTGTAAGTGCTCTTTTGGGTGCCACTGGGTAAACCCCTCATGACCTTGGGGGGGAATGGTTTTGAACAAAAACAGGTATGTGGTGCCGAACAAACGACACTGCACCCTTGGTGGCACTCCTTGGGAGATCGTGTCTCAAGTTGCATTAACTGTTGTTCCAATTTAGTTTGCAAAATAAAACTTGTAGATGCTTAAGATTTTTAGGCCAAATGTTCTTTATCGTTCATTCAAAGGATTAATTTCATCCAAGGATAGTTCAAGAATAATTCATTGTAAATATCGCTTTTCCATTTTGGCGATTTATGTGATTGCGAAAGATACGTCCCTATGTATTTCGGGACTCATGCCCTTCATCAGGGGACAGGTATACAATCTGGAAAGTGAAATGTGAAAATGTTCAGGGGTGGGTTCTTTACCTCAAAAAACAAGTTACATGTAAAAAAACAGTTGTGCAGTTATGTGAGATCCATAGTGCTCGAAAATCAATGAAATTCCTAAAAAGTGGTCCCTCAATTGTATGAAGGAAAAAAGTAAACCTGAAATGTGTGCCGCATCGCGAATATTCCTGGGTGCCCTTTACAATCTGCGAGCAAAAAGGTGCCACAGAAGTTCATGCAAAAAGTAAAAGCCTTTTCGGGTGCCTGAACGAGCATGCGATCTGTTCGTGAAGTGTAACCTTTGTTAACTCCGGGTTCACGGTTTCTCGGGTGAACCGAGAACTGATTTATAGATTTTCAAATAAAGGGTAAACAATGTGACTGAGACAAATGCCAAACGGTGTATTTTGCAATTTCCGTGTACAGACTAAAGAGTCATTCAGCTAGCATTGTACATTGCGGTTTGCGGGTGAAAAAGGAGTTTAGTCGGCATGCATTCTGTATTATGCAACAAACGAGTGTTTGTTCTTACCGCAAAAAAAGATAGGAGTCGCATGCCTCGCGGATCACTGCTCCAGTGTTCGTTCGCATGTGTATGTGCCTCGCCCTGGGACTGTCAAGACGTAGTTGCCGTTGATGTGAACAGTGACCGAGGACTTACGATATGTCCAAAAAGTGTCGCCATCTTGTAATGGGTAAATTATCCCCGAGTGGTGATGGAATTCGAAGTTGAAATGCAGAGGCTTTAAAAAATCTATTAGCGCAGACGGGTGAAAACTTAAGACAAGGCTGTGAATGACTAGTATGTGTTAAGGATTCATGGTCAAAAGTTAAAAGATGAGCACATTAGTAATGGTTCTGGGAAGTTCACGAATGTAAAATAAAATTAAAATTATTACAAACGAGGTATACATGGACAGAAATAGATGACGGCTGTTCAGTGCAATTCCGTAAAAAATGTTCAACAAAGAGTGCACAATGTTTGGTGAAAGCTGAAAAATGTTACGTAAAAGAATGTTATACAAGTGGTTCAGCATGTCAAAGGAAACAACTATATTCCATCCTGTCGTTGAGGCCTTTTGGCTGACAGGCATCAAGTCTTTTGATCCAAACGATTTCACGTTCTAAAAGTCTCTTTTTGTTGTCAACACCCTGTCTTACAGGTACAATTTCCAAAACAAGGAATCTCAATTGGCTTATGTTATGCTGGTGGGAAATAAAGTGTGCTGCAAACGGTGACTTCAAGCTTTTGTTCCTGATCGTGCTCTTATGTTCGGTTATGCAAATTTTTATCTTTCTTTCAGTTGTGCCAACGTACGGAAGACCGCACGGACTTTTCAGCAGGTACACCAGAATCATTGAATCACAGGTGGCATTTGTGAATAATTTGATGATTTTTCCTGAAGCAGGATGGTTGAATGAATTTCCTTTAATGACATTATTGCAATGGCTGCAATTTAAGCATGGTTTTGTGTATGTTCCGTTTTTTTTGGGTGTAGGCTCCAGTAAGTCTTTAATGTTTCTGGATCGTTGATATGCAAAGAGTGGCAGATGGTTTAATATACCATTAAAATCCGGTTCTTGTTGTATCATCTACCAATTCATCAGGATGATTTTTCTTTAATTTTCTGGCTTCTGATTGAAAATTTTGACACAAATACTGGGCTTTGATTTTGTTGTTGACCTCTGTTAGTGGATAATAAGTCCTTACGGTTCTTGGAATCTATCTGTTCTTTGGCTGTTTGAAGAACTGAATCCGGATATTTCCTATCTCTATACCTCTGTAGCATGTTGCATTCGTTTTTTTTGGTATGTTTTCGGTTCTGAGCAAATTCTTTTTATTCTTAGCAGTTGCGAGTATGGTAAGTGTTTTTTTAGAGGTAAAGGGTGGCAACTGTCAAAATGCAATGCGTTGTTTCTATCCGTGGATTTAATGTGTAATTCTGTCTCGATCTTGTGGTCCTTCACCGTGACCATGACGTCAAGGAATGGTAGACTGTGTGTGCTCACGGAGTGGGTAAATTCGATATGGTCATCAATGTTATTAATGTAGGTGATGAATTCAGTAATTTCCTCTGGTGGGCCTGACCAAATGAGAAAAATGTCATCAATGTACCGCCAAAAGTTTTGTATCTTTCCCTGCCATCTTGGGTTATTCAGGATGTGGTCAAGTTCCAGGCGATGCATGAAAAGATTTGCATAGCTGGGGGCTGCACAATTTCCCATTGATGTGCCAACGAGTCCCGGGGCGAGGCACATTCCCATGCGAACGACCACTGGAGCAGTGATACGCGAGGCACGCGACTCCTAGCTTTTTTTGCGGTAAGACCAAACACTCGTTTGTTGCATAATACAGAATGCATGCCGACTAAACTCCTTTTTCACCCGCAAACCGCAATGTACAATGCTAGCAGCATAACTCTTTAGTCTGTACACAGAAATTGCAAAATACACCGTTCAGCATGTGTCTCAGTCACATTGTTTACCCTTTATTTGAAAATCTATATACCAGTTCTAGGTTCACCCGAGAAACCGTGAACCCGGAGTTAACAAAGGTTAAGCTTCACGAACAGATCACATGCTCGTTCAGGCACCCGAAAAGGCTTTAACTTTTTGCATGAACTTCTGTGGCACCTTTTTGCTTGCAGATTGTAAAGGGCACCCAAGAATATTCGCGATGCGACACACATTTCAGGTTTACTTTTTTCCTTCATACAATTGAGGGAACACTTTTTTGGAATTTCATTGATTTTTGAGCACTGTAGATCTCACATAACTGCACAACTGTTTTTTACATGTAACTTGTTTTTTGAGGTAAAGAACCCACCCCTGAACATTTTCACATTTCACTTTCCAGATTGTATACCTGTCCCCTGATGAAGGGCATGAGTCCCGAAATGCATAGGGACGTATCTTTCGCAATCAGATAAATCGCCAAAATGGAAAATGGATATTTACAATGAATTATTCTTGAACTATCCTTGGATGAAATTAGTCCTTTGAATGAACAATAAAGAACATTTGGCCTAAAAAGATTAAGCATCGACAAGTTTTATTTTGCAAACTAAATTGGAACAACAGTTAATGCAACTTGAGACACGATCTCCCAAGGAGTGCCACCAAGGGCGCAGTGGCGTTTGTTCGGCACCACATACCTATTTCTCAGATTATGCCATGATTCTTTCTGCTCTCTTTTGAGAGTGGGGACCCCAGCTAGAATTAGTACATAAGGACATGAAGCTGGCTATAAGCTTAGAGTGTCCGTGTTAGGTATCAAATCAGTGCCTTTGGGGCTATGTATTATCGCTGAACCGCTGCCCGTTTCTAATGGAGTTGGGGTAACATACACTCTAAACCTAGCGTGTGGTCCCTCTAAATTTCCACCCCTGCAAGTTCCACCTGTCAAGGGTGTTGCCATAGGCATTTTACTACCCGTAACCTTCGATCTACCTTGGTTATGCGTGGGCAGGCCTTCGGTCTGTGTTATTTGTTGCACCCCTTCTACAATCGTCGTTTTAGCCGTCCTGCTTAAAGTTTCCAATTGACCCATGGCAGTATTCAGCTGCTCTAATTTGACATCCATAGAGCAGAATTTCCTGTCCATATATTCATTGATCTGAGAAAGCATACACTCAAAAACAGCCTATAGTGTTGATGTTACAATACTTTCAACACGCTCAGTGCTCACACCCATTAAAACAGGAGGTAGAGCAGGGTCTACCTCAGTTTGCGTGCCAACAGATTTACTTAGAAGTTCCACTTGCTCATGTGTCTGGATATTTTCATTAGACAAAATCGCTGGCCCCCCTGTATTTTTATTTAAAGTGGGTTTTTTTTAAACCATTTTTACCGTTCTTTATTTGCTGATCTTTCTCCTTTAATACACCTGTTTGTCTCTGGGCACGTAACCTAGATGTTATTGTCATCTGAAATAGTGTTCATAAGAGCGTCTGTTGTAGGCGGTAATACAGATGCCAATGATTTACTATGGACTATTACCGTTGGGCTAATCTAGATTGGTTGTTGGGCTGATTGCCCCAGTATTGGAACTTTCATAGATTCCCATGCTTTGTATCATTCCCCGTCGTCGGAATGGGAGCCTCGGTAGTATAAAAACCATAGAGACAAAAGAGAAACCCAGGCCTAGGCCTCATCTCATTTTGTATCCTATCACCCTCTTTTTGTAAAAAGAGACCAAATTTCTGCCAGAACCAATCAGAGCAGCCTCACCCTCTGGAACCTTCCTGAGAGAGGTCAGAGCCTCAGATTTTTCTACCGCACGTTGTGCTAGGGAGTCTCCTCTGAGCTCTGCTCAGTTTTTCTCAACTTTCTGGTTGTATTCTTCTACATTTTTCTTCAAATTCGAGATGTCTGACAAGGAGAAGAAGGCCTTGTTTAGGGCCTGTGCCTCCTGTGGGAAAAAACGTCTGTTTGTGGAGGACAAGCATGAGAACTGTATTTACTGCTTGTATCCGGACCACAAGGCCCCAGACTGCAAGATCTGCAGGACCTTCTCCACCAAGACTCTTCGTGACAGAGAGGGTCGGCTGTTAACCTGGCTGCAGAAAATGAAGACTCGCAAGGAGGTGATCTCTTCAGATGAGGAGGATTCCACATCTTTTGTTTCCTCCCATCGATCAAGAAAGAGGGGTAGGTCTCCTACTGCAGCTTCTACTTCGGAGGCCCCTCTTCATGCCTCTCACAAGATCTCTGATAGGTCTGAGAAGGCTGGTCCCCTTCAATCTCCTCACGGAAGTGAAAAGGAGAGGCAGGGACAGGCTGCTGGTGGTGTTACAGCCTTGAAGGACAAAAAGGAAGCTGTTCTTCCTTCTCCTCCGTCCAAGAAGAGTAAATCCAGTGACAAGCACCCTGCTGTCACGTCTGGCTCTGCTCAGGACAAAAAACAGCGTCCGTCGACGACAAAAACACCAGGTACGTCGACGACAGTTCCATCAATGAAAGTTCCCGCTTTTTCTGTTCCACCGTCGACGGGATCGTCGACGGCAGGGGTGTCTACGACGACATCGTCGACGTTCAAGATCCCAAGTTCGTCGACGCTGACGACGGCCACGTCGACGACGGTGACTAGCAAGCTGCTGTCGACGACCGCGTCGACGAAAACAACGTCGACGGCGACCACCACTTCCACGCAGACGAGGATGGTGATGACGACGAGTTCGTCTACGAGACCGTCGACGACATCGTCGACGGTGAAGATTGTGTCGACGAAATCTGTAATCCCGTCGACGGTTCTGCTGATGGCTCCGCCGACGACCGGGGCTCCGGTGACGGCGGCACCGTCGACGAGCCCGTCGAGGGGCCAAAGAGTGGTGTTGAGCATTCGAAAGATGAAAATTACACCGGAGATGACTTCTCCACGACGAGTGTCTCACCATGTACCAACAATGCTGTTGGATGATGATTCTGAGGAGGATGAGATAGAGGAAGATGACAATTATGGCCCTGCATGTAGTCCATCAGAATTGCATGTCAAGATGCAGGACACGGACACGGAGGAGTATGTTGAGCGGGCTGATGCCCAGCTTATCCACCCATATGTTCAGGATGAACGACACCCTCCGGTCTTGGGACAGGGCATGGTGGCCATGTCCTCTGCACTTATTTCTGAATTACAGATGATGCTTCAAGATTATCGCCAGCGGTTCCCGTCTGAGCAGCCGGAACACTCGGCATCTACTGCTCCTCCCGTCCTACCTCAGGTACAACCGACTACTAGTCTTCCAGTGAGGTCCTCTTCACCACCGCCGAGGCCAGCGTTGGGGCGTGTCCGTACTCCGGACCCCTTACCAGTTCAGCCGGTCCCTCAGGATACCTCTTCGGATGAGGAGGTGATACAGGTGGACACTGGGGTTGACCCGTTGCAGGACCCTGACTTGGATCAGGGGGACAGTGCACCGCATGATCCGGATGCCTCTAGTCGTGACACGTCCGTCTCCCCTCCGGTGGATATAGGGGGTTTTCATCATCTGATGGAGCGGGCAGCTAAGAGGTTTGGTTTACCTATATCAAAAGAGGAATCTGAATGTTTCCTTTATGACTTTAAAGAACAATATCAAAGATCCGTCAAGTCTATTCCCATTATCGAACATGTATGGGAGGAGGGCATGAAGATTATGCAGAGTCCAGCCACGGTGATTCCAGTACTCCCTAGGCTGGAAAAGAAATATAAAGCACCGGAAGGCAGTCCAGCTTGCCTTCTTGGTCAACCAAAGCCTTACTCAGTGATTTCTCAGGCGACACAGAGCAAGTCAAAGAATCCGTCCACTCCGTTGACCACACCTCCGGACAAGGACGGCAGACGTCTTGATAATGTTGGAAAACGTTTTTCTTCTATGGCCAGTTTACTAGTTTGAGCGGCCAATGCCCTTGCCATCATGGGCCGTTACGACCGCCAGATGTGGTGCGACATGGAACCCTTCGTGGAACTGTTACCTGAGCCCACTCAGGAGGAAGCCAAGAAGGTACTGGCAGAAGGGGAAAAATCTTCTGCAGAAGTAATTGACTGCGCAATGGACATTGCTTCCACGGCGTTTCGAGCCTTGGCCGGCTCCGCTGTGTTACGGCGTCAGGGTTGGCTGAAGGCCACCTGGTTTCGGCAGGAGGTCCAGAACAGAATACTAGATCTCCCATTTGATGGGGAGATGCTGTTCGGGAAACATGTGGACGATACCCTGCAGAATATAAAGAAGGACACAGACACGGCAAAGTCCTTGGGCTCGCTCACCTATCGCAAGGTCCCCTTTAGGGGCGCACGAGGTAGAGGATTTGCGTCTTACAGAGGAAACCAACAACGATATTCCTCGCAGTCTTCTCAGTCCTACAAACCACAATACTCGAATCAGAGACAAGGACAGTCAGCATCTTTCTCTCGCAACCCTCCGCGAGGCCGTCAACATCGACAAGGTCGCGATAACACCAAAAGACAATAGCGGCCTCCCGGCTCTACCTACTGTTCCTCCCCTCCCGATCACATCAGTGGGGGGCAGGATATCACTTTGTCTGGACAGTTGGAAGTCAATAACATCGGACCAGTGGGTCCTCAACATAGTAGAGAGTGGACATACGTTGGAGTTTCACAACTTCCCTCCAACGCGAGCTCCGGACGCCGTCCGCACAGGACATCTGGGATTACTCCATCTAGAAGCCCATCAATTGTTCCTCAAAGGAGCGATAGAACGGGTCCCGCTCTCTCAGAGGGGCCTGGGGTTCTATTCAAGATTCTTCCTGGTGCGGAAGACGAAAGACACTTGGCGTCCCATCCTAGATCTTCGGGAGCTCAACACCTATCTCGTGAAACTCTCCTTCAGGATGGTCACTCTCCAGGAAATTCTTCCTCTCTTGAATCCGGGCGACTTCTTGGCGTCGCTGGATTTAGAAGACGCATATTTCCATATTCCAATACACCCAGCGCACAGACAATACCTTCGCTTTACAGTGGGCAAGAGCCATTTCCAGTTCAAAGTGCTTCCATTCGGCCTTCGGTCGGCACCGAGAGTGTTCACCAAGGTATTGGCACCGGTGGCGGCTTTTCTTCGAAGGCAATCGCTCGAGGCCTTCCCTTACTTGGACGACTGGCTCGTCAAGGCACCATCATTCCAGGACGCTTCGCAAGCAGTGTCTACTTGCCTCCATTTGTTCCGCTGCCTGGGCCTTCAGTTGAACGAACACAATTCAGCCCTACTGCCTTCCAGGACGGCCAGGTTCCTGGGGTCCGTGTTGGACACCACGCAATGTACAGCTCGTCCAACAGAGGAGCGACAACAAAAGTTGATGGTTTCAGCTCAATTACTCTGCCGCAGCAAATTCCTGTCGGTCCGCCAATACAAATCCCTTCTCGGATCGATGTCATCCTGCATACCATTAATACCGCATTGCAGGTTACGAATGCGTCCTCTGCAAGAGGAGCTAGACAAGCAATGGCACCAGGCAGAGGGGTCATTCAACGACAGAGTGGTCGTGACGTCAGCGATGAGGACGGCGAGCGAATGGTGGCTTCAGAAAAACAATCTCACCCAAGGACTGACGTTCAGAATCTCGCCTTCGCCCATGGTGGTGACCACAGATGCGTCGTTGGAGGGCTGGGGCGCAGTTCTCCGAGAGCTTCAGGTCAGTGGCCGCTGGAGTCTAAGTCAGCGCCAGTGCCATATCAATTTCCTCGAGCTGACAGCCATTCGGTTGGCCTTGCAAGCTTTTCTGCCCAGAGTGGGCAACCGTTCAGTGCTGGTCCGGACGGACAATACGACGGCCATGCACTATGTAAACAAACAAGGAAGTACCAAATCACAGACTCTATCCGCAGAAGCTCAACGGATTTGGGATTTCGCAATTCTCAACAACATCGCTCTGAGAGCCGAGCACCTGGCGGGAACTCTCAATGTCCAGGCGGACGCCTTGAGTCGCCAGACGGAAGTGACTCACGAGTGGGAGTTGAATCAATCCATTCTAGACGGAGTGTTCTCAGTTTGGGGGACGCCAACCATCGACCTCTTTGCTTCGCTGGAGAACGCAAAATGCCGGTTCTACGCAAGCAAGGTTCACCATCAGGGGTCCCTAGGGAACGCTCTTTCGATGGCCTGGTACAGCGCGTTCTTTTACGCTTTTCCTCCCATTCCCCTCATTCCTCAAGAAAATGAAGGCGGAACCCTGCAGGATGATTCTAATTGCTCCGGCATGGCCCAGACAATTCTGGTACTCAGAACTACTGCGGCTCTCCCAAGCTCCTCCAATTCAGTTGAAGCCCATTCCGTCCCTCTTGTCCAGGAGTCAGGGGCAAGTTTTCCACCCGGACCCAAGATCCCTCCACTTGACGGCGTGGCTCCTGAACACAGAGAATTCAGTCATCTAACACTGTCTCAAGAATGCAGAGAGGTCTTGGCTCAGGCCCGAGCACCAAGTACCAATAAAACTTACAAGGCAAAATGGAAGAGATTCTGCTTGTGGTGTCAACGGGAGGGTCTCCATCCTTACACTTCCCAACCTCATCAGTTGTTGCCATATTTGCTATCTCTGGCTAAGTCTGGCTTGGCAAATTCCTCGATCAAGGTGCATCTGGCAGCCATATCAAGGTATCGGCGCAGTTCCTCAGGTCCTTCCTTATGGTCCTCTAGGGTTGTGAAACAATTCTTAAAAGGGTTATTCCGGATGTATCCGCCAGTCCGACCTCCTCCTCCAGTGTGGCAACTCAACCTGGTATTGGCGCAACTCATGAAAGCTCCGTTTGAGCCTGTGCACAAAGCAGACTTGAAGTTCCTATCTTGGAAGCTGGCCCTCCTTCTGGCCCTCACGTCTGCGAGGCGAGTGGGTGAGCTTCAGGCGCTTTCCATAGTACATCTATTCCTGCAATTTACAAGACAAGGTCTGGTCCTTCGGACCAATCCCAAATTCATCCCGAAAGTACCATCTGAGTTCCACTTGAATGAACCGCTGATCCTGAAAACCTTCTTTCCGCACCCTTCTACACCGGCGGAGCGGACGCTCCACTCTTTGGACGTTCAACGATGCTTAAAGTTTTACTTGGAGCGCACACGTCCCTTTCGGAAGTCAACTCAGATGTTTGTGTCCTACAGCACACCGCGCAAGGGGTTGCCTTTGACAAAGAGTGGCATTTCCCGCTGGATCTCCAGTGCGATTCAGTTCTGTCATCAGGAGGCCGGCAAGCCACTGGACGGAAGAGTCCGTGCACATTCCACAAGGTCGATGGCTTCCTCTGTGGCTCTCTTTTCGGGAGTGGCCATTAAGGACATCTGCAGGGCAGCTACGTGGAGCAGTACGCATACCTTCACGAAACACTACTGCCTGGAGTCTGCAGGACAAGATGATGCGGCTGTTGGTCAGGCAGTCCTGCGGAATCGGTTTCATTGAGAGGTGAGCTTTCCCTACGATCCCTCCATCCTGGTGAGCACATTTTGTTTGTTTTTATTATGCTTTCTATATTGCTTATATGGTTATGTGCTGCCATGTATTTACAAAATGTGTTCTTGGTAATGTACTGCTAGCTATTCTGATGCAAAGCATGGGAATCTATGAAAGTTCCAATACTGGGGCAAGAAAACAAGTTACTTACCTGTAACTTTGGTTCCCCAGTATTGGTAACTTTCATAGATTCCCATGCGCCCACCCGCCTCCCCGGGGAAAGCTCAGCCTTGTTACAGAGGTAGTGGCGGTTTGCACAACGGCTACGAAAATCTGAGGCTCTGAGCTCTCTCACGAAGGTTCCAGAGGGTGAGGCTGCTCTGATTGGTTCTGGCAGAAATTTGGTCTCTTTTTACAAAAAGAGGGTGATAGGATACAAAATGAGATGAGGCCTAGGCCTGGGTTTCTCTTTTGTCTCTATGGTTTTTATACTACCGAGGCTCCCATTCCGACGACGGGGAATGATACAAAGCATGGGAATCTATGAAAGTTACCAATACTGGGGAACCAAAGTTACAGGTAAGTAACTTGTTTTCTTGTGGCATGTCAGTGGGATTCGGCAAACTAGTTTGCCTATATGAGAGTAATTTAGCAGGATCAAGAGACAAGTGTCTTTCTGCTAACTCAATTTCATGTGTTAGAGTGATTCTGCTCTAACAATAAAGGCATCTAAAGTGCCAGCAGCGCCCTGTCGCCTGCTCATGCTCTCAAGTGTTTCTAGCCCAGTATATAGTCGCAAAAAAAACTGAATCTAGGCAATTTTCAAAAACCCAGTGAGCTAATATTAAACCTTCAACGCAAACAAAAAAGCTTACCAAAATGCTAAATCTTACAACAATTGACAGAGGGGTGGCCCAGTCCAGTCACGATCAGTCGCGGACGGGCCCGGGCGCCCCTGCGTGCATCTCCCGCTGCGTGAGCCGAAAGCAGTTTATATGCGCCGGCTGGCGCGAAGGTACACGACTCCTGCCGCAGTTCCCTCTGGGCACTGGAGTCCTCTGGTGCGGCTAGATGCGGGCAAAAAGGATCACAACACTCCCCTGCAGCTCTTATTGTTCCACCCTTAGAGGATATATATATATATATATAGATAGATAATCTTCTGTGCACTTGCAGGATAATTATTTTTCATTTAACAAGCCCTCCAGTGGGCCTCAGAAATTCGTGCCAGTTTGCATTTTTGAATACCATTGTGCTGAATCAGGAATGAAAAGTTCATCCTTGCAGACCTCTGTGCTTTAATGGCGGTGCATCCTCATGAAAAATAATTATCCTGCAAGTGCACAGAAGATTATCGCAGTACACACAAGAGGAACTACAAATCCCAGCAGGCAAGAACTTTTTTGTAAAGCCCCTGGCGGGCGAAATAACAATTAATTAGCGCAAGGTGTGCAGCGCTTTTTTCTGTGACTCAAGCAGGCTTCCCTCGGAAGAAGGAGCAGCCAGCTCCGAAATGCATTAGGGAAATGTAAATTGCAGAAACTAAGCCGGTTTGGAAAATAAAGGGTTCGGATGAACTTACCATTGTGGAGTGGCGTCTTCATGCACAGGGCAAACTGTGGGATTGATATATATATATATATATATATATATATATATATATATATATATATACACACACACACACACACACCCCTTCTCCCCCCCCCCCCCCCTTGGCAGGCTGAGAGTCTTGGTGCAGAACGAAACAAAGAGTCGACGTGGCACACATCCCTGTGTGCCATGCCCACAACACACTGCCCTGGCATACATCAGTCACTCCTCTAGCTGGGTGCCCTATGCCAGTGGTGAGGGTACAGGTGCATGAGCCCTTTACCCCTACAGTACCCAGGTCCATTCCTGGGCACTGTAAGTGCAGTGCTGCCAATAAGAGTATATGGTGCTGGGAGGTTGTCATTACGAACTCCACAGGACCATAATGGCTACACTGAAGACTGAGAAGTTTGGTATCAAACTTCTCAGCACTGATGCCAGTGTGGTATTTAATGTAAAATTCATGACAGAGAGCATCTTAGAGACGCCCCTGAAACTCGACCAACTCCCAGTGACCTGACTGAGTGGCTGCCGAGGCTGCCACCCCCAAACACATGTTTCTGGACCCCTGGGTCGAGAGCTTGCCGCTCTCGGGGGGCCTGAAACAATGCACATCCTGGGACGAGGTGCCAAGCCTCTTCCCCCAGGATGGGCAGGGTTCACGAAGGGGAGGCTTCAAAGGCAATACCTATTTTGAAAAATGGGGGCCCCTGCCTAAAAGGATGAACCCTAGCAAGGTATGGTATCTCTTTGTAAAAACTGAACTGTACACACCGGGTTACGTGCACCGATACTTCTGAGTAACTTAGACGTTATAGAGATAAATCAATGTCTACCAAGTGGCGTTGAATGTTGAGTTTTTTTTATTATTCTATTTATATAAATCTTTTTTTTAATTGTATATATACTTTTTATCAAAACTTATTTCCTTTATATTTTTTATACACACTCTAGTTATTTCTATACATCAATTTTTTCCATTTAATACATGACAATTATTACACACTGTCTAATTCTTAAAATATCTACACAATTACAAACTTCAATTATTAACACAGAATATATTCCTTTCCTACCGCCTTTGTGAGCCTCTCCAGACCACTTGCTGTACTCAGTAACTGGTCCCCACTGGTTCTTGCCCCCCCCCCTTTGGACAGGAGACCAGGCATGAAAAACAAAGTGAGGAAGAGAGGTGTGGCCACCTCTGCCAAATCCACCCCTACGGTGGGGGAGGCGAGGTGAAGCACAACCATGAGTCCCCACCATCTTGAGGATGGGGGGACCCAGCCAACCAGGCACAGGCTCCTGACCCGCTCCCACTGGAGAGTGGCAGAATAGGGGGTGTACCCACCCCAGGGAAGGGACCCATTGGTCCCTGCCCTTACCTACCTGTAAACGCCCCTAAATTAAGTATTTAGGGGCACCATGAACCTTCCTTCCTCAGATCCTGATTCCTAAACTACAAGTAGAACAAGAAGAAAGAAGACCTGCCGTGCAGCTGCTAACAAGAGGACGACACCAACTGACTTGGCCCCAGCCCTACCGGCCTGTCTCCCCTCGAACCTGATCCTGCTAAATCCCGGCATCTCCTGTGGTCAGCAACCTCAAACACCGGAGGACCGGACTGCCTTGCTCAATTAAAGACTGGGACTCCCACAAGCAGTTGAGGTACCAAAATCGATTTCTGATCACATAGTATTGATAATCGATATGTTAGGATTAGCATGGTGTCCCTAAACTCACACTGTAGACATGCAAAAAGTAGTATTGCGGTATTTACTTTAATTTAGCTTCACACCACGTTACGCTATATGAATACCATGTTATGGCCCTCTTTAATATCGTGCATGCACAGGCCCTATTCTCACTTAGCTCTAAAGCCTTGCTCCTGGGAAAGAAACCAACTGTTGCAGAAACTGCTGTTTCAGCTCGTTAGACTCGGCAAGGTCGTAGTTAGCTGAAGAAGGGCCGATAAGCACATTCCGGGAGGGGTGCAGGGTGGACCGTCTCTGAGAAGACAGAAGGGAGTCACCCGTCTGACCTTGTTGCCTGAGCGAAACCAGGAGCTCTTTGTGTGCCTTATATGGGTTTTCCTATTACTGTACTAGCTTGTACCAATTTGTATTTTTCCATGTTAGGCAATGATGATGCCAACGCAACTGTATATATGTGATGTTCTGACAATGTGCCAGCAGTCTTCTTGGCGGACCTCGTGGGTTAGGTCGCAAGGAGCTCCTCTGGCAGAGTTTGTGTTTGTGTAATAAACGCTTGAACCTTCTACACTGCCGACCGACTGCTTATTGGTAATGGTAAGGGGATTTTGTAATATAATGATTATTGTTGGGTGGTGATAATATAATTTTCGGTACTTCAGTTGGCGACTCCGCCGGGACTCCGCGTTGGGGTCGTCCCTGTGTAAACACAGGTGACGTTGAAAGGGGTGCTCTCGATTGGGGGGGTTGCAGACCTGATACATAAGAATTCGGGGTTTTGCTCTGCCCTCCCGGTCCGGAGGGCCTCAGCTGCTGAAGACTCGAGTACTGTTACAGCAAGTGGTTCGAGGGCAAGGAGGGGGTAGAGGTAGTCGGGGCCCAATGACGAGAGGGGCGGGGACCGGAAGGGGTTCGGGAGGAGTCCCGTCAATAGGCATCAACCAGTGTTCCTATTGTAGAGAGGAGGGACACTGGAAAGCACAGTGTCCGTACTTGACCGCCCAGAACGGAACGATTCGGGGACGAGGTAGAGGACGAGGGGGCCCCGACCGAAGTGATATGCACAGGGACGACCGGACAGGCAAGTCGGAAAAGAATCATTTCGATGATCCCCAGCATAGACAGTACTACCATGGCGACTATGCAGAAGGGAATAACGATGTATACGCCCCAGCATAGGACAGCCAGGGACAGAGCGGGGGCCAAGTGTCAATTCCGGTCAATCAAAGGGGACCTTATGTGAAAGGGGAAGTATTGGGGACCTCTGAGGATTTTCTAATTGACACAGGAGCAATGAACAGTTCCGTTGCTCGATCATTGGTTCCAGGGGCGGCTCTGTCCGGGCAAAATAATGTTTCGGTGGGTTTCTCCAGAGTCCCAGTCGTAAGCCCCATCTCCAAACCTCTCCCTTTCACGATCGGTCCAGCCACCATTGACACTCCTCTATTATTGACTTCGAATTGTGGGGAAAATTTGTTAGGATTGGATATGCTGAAGAGATTGAATGCAACTATACATTGTTCTGCGGATGGGGTCTATTTAACTATACGTCCCTCTGTGGCCCCCGTTAAACAATGTTTCACGAAAGATGAACGACTCCCACCGGAGTTCAATGACATTCCAATTTCCCTTTGGGCTATAGGAGATGCAGATGTGGGTAAGCTGGACATTCCGCCAGTTCACATCACTTTGAAACAAGGTGCAAAATTACCACGCATCCCGCAGTACAAAATAGCGCCGGCGGAGGAACAGGCTTTATTGCGCATCATTCAGGACCTGATTGACAAAGGGGTAGTAGAAGAAACGAACGCCAACGTTTGCAATAGCCCGATTCTCCCGATTTTGAAGAGGAACCATGATGGTGGGGAGACAGGTACTGCCTATCGTTTTGTCATTGATTTACGAGCTGTTAACAAGATAGTGGTACCACAGTATCCGGTGGTGACAGATATCACTACAATTCTCACCATGATCCCGCCGACTGCAAAATATTTTTCAGTCATCGATTTGAAGAATGCTTTCTTTAGCATTCCTATCCATCCTGATAGTAGGCAGATCTTCGGATTTTCAATATCGAAGTTTCCGCTTCTGTCGCGCTCCTCAAGGCTATACTGAAAGTCCGAGCATATATAGCCAGGCCCTCAAGGCTCTGTTGGATGACCTGGACTTGCCGGAAGGCAACGTCCTCTTGCAATATGTGGATGACTTACTCGTTGCGTCTGATACGGAAGAAGGATGTAAAGAAGCTACGATTAAGTTGTTGCACCATTTGGCTGTTAAGGGGAACAAGGTATCATTATCTAAATTTCAATACTGTCGACAGGAGGTGACCTACTTAGGTCATCTCTTATCGAAGGAGGGTAGACGACTAACACCTGAACGAATTACCACCATTTCTAGCATGTCTGTACCTTGCACGCAACGTGAAGTCCGCGCTTTTCTTGGCATCACATCTTACTGTCGCCAATGGATACCTAATTTTTCACTTCTGGCTAAACCCTTGTTGCATTTGACTACTAAAGATGTGCATGAACCCCTACCCTGGACGGATGAATGTCAGCTCTCTTTTGACTCTTTAAAAACTGCTTTATGCTCCGCCCCTGTTCTGGGTACTCCAGACTATCGTAAACCTTTTGTACTATATGTACACGAGGTCGACGGTTGTTCATTGTCTGTTTTAACGCAGGCCTTTGGAGGTAAGCAAAGACCGTGCGCCTATTTGTCAGCAACATTGGATAATGTTGCAAGAGCACTTCCTAGCTGTCTGAGGGCTACGGCTGCAGTGGCAGTGGCAATCCGGCAGTCAGAAGGACTCGTTTTAAATTCCAATTTGACTGTAATGGTGCCGCATGCAGTGGACACCTTACTAAACAAAACAAAAACGCAGCATCTTACGAGTGCACGTCTTACTGGATATGAGCTGACCTTATTTGCACCACATATTACGATTACTCGATGCGCAACCCTGAACCCAGCCACATTATTACCGCTCCCTACGAGTGGACAGGACACTGATTTACATGATTGCATATATCGCACAGAAGAAGAGACCAAGGGTAGGATTGACCTCACGGACACACCCTTAGATCACCCCCAGGGAGAGCTATATGTGGATGGTTCTTGTTTCAAACTAACAGATGGCACAACGACAGCTGCATATGCGATCACGACCCTAAAAACGGTTGTTGAAACACTCCGAGTGCCCCACCGGTCCGCTCAAGCTGCTGAACTTATGGCCTTGTTGCGAGCCTGTGAGCTGAGTGAGGGACTCGAGGTCAATATCTACACAGACAGCCAATACGCCTTTGGTGTAGCCCATAGTTTTGGGCGACTGTGGAGGGAGAGGGGCTTCCTTACTTCACATGGTCAGAAGATACAGAACGGACAGTTAGTTTTGAGGTTGTTAGATGCTCTCACCTTACCCAAGAAAGTGGCTATCATAAAATGTAGTGCTCACAAAGCAATTGTGGATGAGGTGGGGGAAGGCAATGCTTTTGCAGATCAGGTGGCCAAGCAGACAGCACAGTCACTGATATCACCCATGTATGTCAACTCCTCTGCCAGATGGGTGGGGGGGGACTCTGGCCGATTTGATAATACTATGGAAAGTGTGAGAATACTGCAGAAGGAAGCCACCTCCGCAGAATTAGAGAGATGGGAACGCGAGGTAGGGAGATTGGATGAAAACAATTGTTGGATTGACTTGACCGACAAACAAAGGTGGCTACTGCCTAATGCACTGGTACAGGCCGTGGTAACCATGGCACATGGACCTGCACATATAGGAGCAAAAGGTATTTGTGGGCTTTTGGATCCAGTTTGGAATAACCCAAATATTCAACGGACGGCTGTCCGCTTGGTCCAATATTGCATGGTTTGCTTGCAGCATAATCCAGGAAAGGGAGAGAATGTCTTGAGCGGGAATTTTGCACCACCTACATTGCCCTTTGAAGTGCTCCAGATGGATTATATTCATATGGAACGCGTCAACAATTTGAAGTACGTACTGGTCGTGGTCTGTGCATTCAGTAAATGGGTTGAGGCATACCCTACCAAGGAGAACACAGCTCTGGCAACTGCAAAGGCCCTCCTGAAGGAGTTTGTGCCTCGCTTTGGATTGCCTCGCCTGATCTGGTCGGACAACGGGGGACATTTCCATGGGGCCCTTGTTCAGCATATCTGTGAGGGTCTACACATTAAACAGAAGTTCCACGCTGCCCGACACCCCCAATCAGCAGGGCTTGTGGAGAAGTACAATGGCATTTTAAAATTGAAAATGGCAAAAATACAGGAGAGCACGGGGTTGAAATGGCCTGACACTTTACCCCTAGCCCTTATGTCTTTGCGTGTCACCCCGCACTCCCGATCTGGTCTCTCTCCCAATGAGATACTGTTTGGGAGGCCTGCTAACGTGTGGGGGGTACCTAGACCTCGTTCTTTTGCAGACATTGAATATCCTATGTTGATTGATTATCTTTATGCTTTGACTAAAGACCTTTGTTCTGTTCATCAGCAGGAAGCTTCTGTACTGCAGCCGCTGCCAGAGGGCCCCGGTCATCGTTTACAGCCCGGCCAGTGGGTCCTGGTCAAAAAGTTCGAGCGGGACACCAGCTTGGCTCCTAGATGGTCTGAGCCACGGCAGATTTTGTTGGCCACCCGGACGGCGGTTAAAGTGGATGGACGCAAGCATTGGATACATGTTTCGCATCTCAAACGACTACCACTTCCACTCCCTGGTGAGCGGTCACGTCCAGGGGGAATTCTGACACAGGAAACTGAAAGAGCTGATGCATTTGTGCCCTTTTCTGACGCCTGCGAAATTGAGCGAAGGCTACAGGAGGGATCGGCGAGATCAGATGACTTGGTCTCCACTGAAGTTGCAAGTGAACGTGCAATAGCTTTGAATTCTGTTTCAAGTACCCCAGAAGACGAAACCTCACAAGTACGGAAAGCCCCGGGTGTGCTCTTTTCTGACCCTGAAGTGCCGGGTCACGAGCGATACAATTTCCGGCTCAGGAAGCCGGCACGCGGCACCTCAGACCCCCTTGCTAGGAGATAGGGAAGGACTTCATTGCATAAGATAGGGCTTGCTAGACTACAGGTCTGGGGCGCTGAGCAAGACACTGGACTGAACCCGTTGAGAGCTGGAACTTTTGATCATTGTGCTCTGTTCAGAAAGAAGATTCTGTTAAGCAAGACGGCTTCTACTTTGGGATAGGGATACGAGTCTGCCTGTGAGACTCTGACGGACGCAGGAAAGAAGAACCCTCTGGCAGGTCGGACTGCTAGGCCTACTTTTGGACTTTTAGCTAGCAATGTACCCTTTTGGTCGTGTTATCGTAGAAGAAGAGTTTCCTATTGCACCTCGACACGTACCTTTTTATGAACCTATGTTTTCCACATGGACCACGAAGGTCAAAATAGCATTTGTTGTGACTATAACTGTTATAGTAGCTGTGTTCATGAGTCTGTTCGTATACTTAGAACATAAATACCCGTTACAGAAGTTTTTGCCAACCACTGTTGCACCCCCCGAACATTTCCTGTTCACCCTAGCACCACACAAAGAAAGACATCGCCAGAAATATGCTAAAAATGTATTCATAGAAATGTTGCACCAAACACACAATGTTACTAACACTACGGATTGTTGGGTTTGTGGGCTCCTGCCATCTGTGGTGCGCAATCATGATCTGTTTCTCTCCCGTCCTCTGTCTTATTTAGGTAGTTGTGAAGCTTGGTACAAACTGTTTCTGGCAATATACCGGCATTGGGGTGAGCATCACAGGGACTTCGATGTCAATGAACATAATATCATTATTGACTATGTTCGAGCACACTATGCTTATAATCGAACGGGAAATGGGGATCAGGTGAAAATTGACCCACAGGGCTGCATACAGCTGTATTTATCAGTAATGAACAAAATATGGTTGCAAGATGAACTGTATGACTTTAAGGATTTTAATGCCACACAATACTTTCAGCTTTTCATTGAACGAAATGTTACCAAAGATCGTACTGTGCCTATCCCGATTTTGAATGTTTCTGCAGGATTTTGTGTGCAAGGGATGGGTAGGATACAAATGGGGAATAGCATTTGCAATTATACCTATCGACTGCAGAAACGTATTAGCCCCCCTTTGATTACCCCACACAATGTGTATTTTGTGTGTGGGGAGCACGCATACACTTGGCTACCACGGAATTGGGGGGGACGTTGCTATTTATCCTTTCTGTTTCCTCCTGTTTATGTGGCCCCCTCCAATTATCACAAAACGCATCAGTTATACCCGATGCGATCCCATCCTGAGAATACAGCCACCCCTGTGACAAGTACCGCAGTAGCAAGCTCCGCCGCTGTGATCTCTAGCCATTCCAATATTGCGTTCTTACACAGATCACGTAGACAGTTTGATATGACGGAAGTTGATCAAACAGATACCTCCTTGCAGCAATTTACGGATTTTAGTAAGGGTTTAGTACCCTTCTGGGGGCCTATCTTCAATAGTAGGGAAATTAGGAGATTGTCTAGAATAGTGGAGAATGTTATTAATATCACCACTGATATTTTAACAAACCTCACCGTGGAACTTCAGGCTACTAGGCTTGTAGCGCTTCAAAATCGTATGGTTTTAGATGTTATCTTAGCTGATCGGGGTGGGGCATGCCGTGTCATCGGCAGTTCTTGCTGCGTTTATATTCCTGACTCCGCCCCCTCAGTCCATCTAGCCATCCAAAAGCTGCACCGCATTGCCTCTGAGATGCATACTGAAAATGGGTCATGGTCATTGTCAGGTTGGTTTTGGGGACTCTTGTCCACGTGGGGATGGAAGCTGATGTTGATCTTAGGAGGTGCAGCTGGCATCATCTTTACGTGTTGCGTCTTGATGCAGTGTGGTCCAGCCTGCTGTTCTTACTGTGCTTCCCGTATCACCACGCTGTGCGTTCCAACCCCTGTCTCTGTTAAAGCTCAAATGCTGCAGAAGGAGGTACACGACATGATGGCTATCGATGAAGAAATATTCGAGGATTAGATGTTTTTCGTTTTGTTTAGCTCCACCACGCTAAAAGGAGGGTTTGAGGTACCAAAATTGATTTCTGATCACGTAGTATTGATAATCGATATGTTAGGATTAGCATGGTGTCCCTAAACTCACACTGTAGACATGCAAAAAGTAGTATTGCGGTATTTACTTTAATTTAGCTTCACACCACGTTACGCTATATGAATACCATGTTATGGCCCTCTTTAATATCGTGCATGCACAGGCCCTATTCTCACTTAGCTCTAAAGCCTTGCTCCTGGGAAAGAAACCAACTGTTGCAGAAACTGCTGTTTCAGCTCGTTAGACTCGGCAAGTTCGTAGTTAGCTGAAGAAGGGCCGATAAGCACATTCCGGGAGGGGTGCAGTGTGGACCGTCTCTTAGAAGACAGAAGGGAGTCACCCGTCTGACCTTGTTGCCTGAGCGAAACCAGGAACTCTTTGTGTGCCTTATATGGGTTTTCCTATTACTGTACTAGCTTGTACCAATTTGTATTTTTCCATGTTAGGCAATGATGATGCCAACGCAACTGTATATATGTGATGTGCTGACAATGTGCCAGCAGTCTTCTTGGCGGACCTCGTGGGTTAGGTCGCAAGGAGCTCCTCTGGCAGAGTTTGTGTTTGTGTAATAAACGCTTGAACCTTCTACACTGCCGACCGACTGCTTATTGGTAATGGTAAGGGGATTTTGTAATGTAATGATTATTGTTGGGTGGTGATAATATAATTTTCGGTACTTCACAGTGGTTCTGCTCAAACATCTACAATCCTAGTGCCAGCCAGGAACCACGAATCACGCACACTCTGCACCCGCCGAGTCTGGCCCGTGCCCGAGTGAACAAAGACCACAAGGACGTCCCCTCCCCGACAACTGTGACCAAGAATCCAGCACCCGAGGACTTCCCTCGACGCTCCTGACGATGCTTGCAGCCTCAACACCAGGGACCCTCCCAACCGCGACCAGCAGAGGGTAAGATTTCCCGACGCCTAAAGACACCGTTGCGTTCCACGGCCCCATTCTTGGGTGTCTACCCAACCTACAGCTTACCAACTTACCTCTTGAAGTGGTGGTCGCACCTGAAGAATCTCCGTCCCCGAGCTTGCAGCCTTTGTTCGTCACACAGCTTTCCCATTGAAATCCATTGGGCGCCAGATGGCCCAAAAGCACCCTGCACCCAGCCACCCCAGTGCCACTGGATGTGCACCAACTGTTCTGTTCAACTTCCCCACTTGCCCTGAGTAAGTGACCAGGAGCTTGGCTCCCCACAGCCACGTGGCTTGCCTGCTAGCAGCCACCAACCGATGGCCCCCTACCCGCTATAGGCTAACATTGGGCCTACTCTCTGCACCCGGCTGCTCCTGTGCAGCTGAGGGTGTAACTATTATACCAACCTGAACCTGGGACACCCCTGAGTCTTACCGCAGAACCTTAACTCTGCCAGTCGAGTACTTACCTGAAAGCCGATAACTTTCCTTTTCTCCATAGGGTAACTTTGACTGGTTTTCACTTGGAAAGTTATTAAACTTTAAAATATTCACTAAAAATCATCTGAGCAACGAAAACGAAATTACTCACCTGTTACCAGGAGAGATCCCAGTGCTGGATCTAGTTACCCAGCACTGACCAGAAAAAGTCATTACAACTGTGATTTTCCGATAACTTGATTTTCCTCAGTAGGATAACATTGGCTGGTTTTTACCAGAAATCCTTCTAAGTGTCGATTTTTGCAACATTCAAATATTCCTCAAAAATCGCTTGTATAACTAAACCGACTTCTTTCACCTGTTTACAGGAGATGCACCAGGGCTGAATCTAAGATAAAAGTTCATAAAGTATATGTTATTGTCGTTTACTTAAAATCCCCATTGAGCTCAATGATATAATTGTGTTTAGCTTGTGTTGCATATTGCAACAACTGTATCTATTACATTCAAAAGGCTATTGCTCATTGAAAGTATTTAACTTTAGCATCTCATTCTGAGAAAGTATTTTTATACCAACCTGTGGTTCTAAAATAAAACAACAATATATTTTTATATACAAAACAATTGGCCTAAAGTTCAGTTCTTAAGTGTGTGAGACCATTTGCTGACTGAGTGTGTACATCAAATGCTTTACACTGTCCTCTGATACTGCTTTACTGCTCGACCAAGCTATCACTTTAGAGAGTAAGGTTATATCTAACTTTAACCTCTGCCAAACCTCTGGGGACTGTTGGACTCTGTACACACTGTACCGTACTTTGGTGCAGTATATACAGAGCCGCTTTCTTGCAACAGGCAAGTACTTTTCCCTTTTGATACCGTTCCTCGACCCCTGGCACTTTAAACAGATAGTTTCTGTTTAGATCACCCACCTCACTTTCCGAGTTGCTAAACACTTCCACTGTTTAAATGAGATTGGGTTTTAGTTTCTCTGCAGACTTTCCATTCCCTTTCTCAACAGGTTTACGGTGTTGCCTTCTAGCACTACACCATGCCCTCAAGGCATAATTGACAGTTAATTGGTGATTTTTCATCGATGTGTGTGCGTGTTTTTATATGCAGTTTTTGGAAGGTGAACAGAAAACTATAAAATGCATTTTCTTTTCTTTTTATCCATGCCTTTGACCCCTACGTCACAGTCACTACCACTTTTTTATAGCGTTTAGCTGCTGTATGTAAATGAAGACAGCCTAGAATCGCGCCTTTCACTCTTCCAGGCTATCTTCATTTACATGCAAATCTATTTGCACCCCCCTGGCAGCACATCTACGCCCCCCGGGGCCCCTGCCGTAGTTCATGTTGCAGTTGAAGAAAGCAAAAGAACTGCGAATTGGCTCGATTTTATTGATTCTTTAGATCTTAAAAGGACATTTAAGTTTTCCCCTTTATAGACGTTCCCTAAATATGAAATGCCAATTTAGTCCCACTGAGCAAAACCCTCCAAAGTAGAAGAATGTTGGAGCCATGTACTCCGCCATAGAGGAGTCATCCCAGTCATATGGCAATCCCAACAGATGAGACGCAAGGATGCCTTCCAGCAGATAAGTGTAGGAAGGCAATGTTGAGGGTAACTGCGCTCTGTAGAGAAGGTCAAGAAGGCCATCAAGACCCACAAGGTGGAGCTCCAGACCCAGACAGTAGGCTGAATCATCCCAGTGAACCAGTCATTTACTGATACCAGGTGCTCCGCCAAGTAATATATATGTATATGTCAGACATTCCAAGGCCACCATTGAAGGGGGACTTACATGCTAAGTGAAAAGCCGCCCTATGACACCCACGCAAAGTTTGTGAGTTTAGAGGTTGGGGGGTGGAACCACCTATGGGGAACGGGGTAGGGATAGTTTCCTAGAACATACAAATAGTGAGGGATGTGCACTATCTTGAACAGTGCGATGCCCCTCATGGTCATAAGGTGTATGTTGACCCAGCGATGCAAGTCCAGATCAAGAGCCTGAACAAGGTCCTGGAAGTTAAGAGTCCAGGCCAAGTCTGGGAGGTGGGACACATGAATCCTCAGGTATTTAAAGGAATTTCATTGGGTAGTGACATCTGGACACCAGTACTGCCCTCTCCGTCTCCCCTCACTTCCACCAAGTTAGATCTGCCAGCATTGATTTGGAGGCCTATAGACTGAGGATCTCCAAGCATCAGGGTCTGGAAATCCAAGGATCTCCGTCTCAGCCTCAGTCACTTTATCCGCTACGTTGTGTAGGTCTTGGAGCAACAAGGGCAGTCCACTCGGAGGCCATCAACTTTGGACTCCAGAGACTCTCCCAGGTCCTCAGCAGCCCGCATTGGACGGGTGAACGTGTATTGGTCCATTCATGTCTGGGCCGGCATTGGCGGGGGAGGCTTCCTGTGACCCATTATCAAACACTGTAGCCCAGTTGCAGGCAGGAGAGCGGCCCAGGTGGGGCAGGCTCGCTTGCCACACAGGCAGCACGAGCAGCCTGCACACAGCGGGTACCGAATACCAAGGGGTGTGGTCCCCTCCACCTCCCCGGGAGCAGCAGTCACAGGTGACGCCCTCCAAGGACTACTGCACAGCCACTCACTGATCTGGAAGTTCCACAGGGATGGACAATGGCAGTAAAGTGTGAGGCATAAGGCAGGACCAAGTGCAATAGCCAGTGGGGCACAGCAGACCCAGGCGGCACGGAATGTCAGTGTAGTGGCCATGGTCTGAGTTCATGGGCAACCGAGTCACCCAACCGCATACATGTCCCAATGGCTGTTGGGGCCCTGGAATAATTCTAGCCGCCACATGGAGGGTACGACCCAACCCGCACAGCATGCATCTCTGACCACCAACGACATAAGTCCCCAGCTGCAGTCAGGGGGAATGGGCAGTAAACCGTTTCCCTTCAACAATTCTCTACTGGAGTAGCAGCAGCAGGAATGGCCCCCAGGCACTCGAATGGAAAAGGCACCCCTCAATCCAGCTGCACCACCACCATGTGTGTTCAGTACAGCGCCCGCAGCAGGCCTTAGCCCTCCAAGTCAGAGGCCCACACTAGCCGAGCAACACAGGAAAGTGTAGTGGGGCCAAGGAAGTAAGTGGTAATGAGGCCTCTGTCCGAGATCTGACTCCACTCACCGCCAGAGGATGGGCAGGCCGTCCCCCTGTCCGCCAGGGCCCATCTCAGACCTGGACATCTCAGTCTGGCCGGTATGCAGAAAACAGCACAGCAATGGGGGTCGGCTCACTCACCAGCGTGGGGAGTCCCTAGCAGACGCCAGGGCCGCGCACTGCTGGTCTTCAAATGGAGGCTGGTTGCAGCCGCCGTCAAAGCGGGTCAGCCCCCGGGCAGTCCCCTATGGGTGCGTGCCTCAATGATCCTCCACAGAGGGGTCTTCCTCAAGTGCCGCATCAAGGGTTCAGGTGGGCAGCTTGGTTCACTCCCGGTGGGAGGCCTACAGCCATGCGGTCGCCGCCCCGCCAGTGAAGCGGAGCCCTGTCAAGGTCGCCAGCTTGGTATCAGAGCTGGTGTGAAGGCTGGCCCGGATATAAACCCTCGATCAGGAGGTTCTGCAATTGGCAGAATGTTGCTGTCAGGACTGATGATGGATTAGGTCCAGGTGATGGAAGTCTCACGAAAGCTTGACCGCTATCTTTGCTGCCTTCGCCACTCCCCAACCCATTCTCTTTTAAAGTTGCAGGTTAGGCAGGAAGGTGGGCGGTGTCCTCCAGTCAACTACCTTGATGGCAGGGGGAGGGGTAATAGTAGTTCATACCCTTTATGCACTGCGATCCCGTACTTTACAGCTGGGTAAGTGATTGAAACAGTTGCCCACCATTGTATATTGTCTTACACAGGGAGTGAAATATTGGGGCCCTCATTCATTCTCCTGAAACGTGCTCACAGGATTCAAACTTGAGCCAAGAAATACAAAGTATTATTTCTCTTCCATACATATAACTGTATGTAACCAAATGACCTAGTTCTGGAAAAATTGCACAATCTTTTATATGGAGCATGCCAGTAGCCTTTTTTCCACTTCCAAAGTATACAGTTAAAAAAGCCTGTGCCTACACTGTAAGTAAGTATTTATTGGTTGATTAATTAAAATCATTACAAGCAAGGAAAGATAAAAACAATCAATAAAACAAGCATATACTATACACAGCGTTATTAGCATATTAAAGTGATCCTCCAAGAATACATTGATAGATGACCATTCCATCAAAACGTTCATACATTACATTACGCAATAATTAAAAATCCATAAAACTTACTAAAGTGCCTTATAATTCCCCCAAAAACTATTATAGCAGCATTTACATAAAGTGACTTGTGTTGGCAATTTGTAGCTGTATTTCATGTACAAACGATACTAAAGTGCAACATTAATATATTATGCAATAATTAAAATACATAAAACTTACTAAAATGCCTTATAATTGCCCCAGGAACTATTATAGCAGCATTTACATAAAATGACTTTTGTTGGCAGTTACAGTTAGATATAAATTTTAGCTGTATTCCATGTGCAAGCGATAATAAAGTGCGATGTGCGCAACTATATTGAAATATACTCCCAGTCCCTTAAGCTAGCTTAACACTTTGCATCCAATGAACATTAAATTATGTTTCTTACGTAGTTTATATCGCAATACAGTTATTTACCCGTTCTACTCCTTTGAGTTTCTTCTCTGCAATAATGTTAAACTTAACAAAAAGATAAGTACGTTTAACATTCGCCCCACTCAAACAGGTGATAATTGCTTGTCTACATGTTCTAATTCCTAATTCATTAAAGATCGGTTTTAGGATGGACTTCCGAGCATCTGCCAAAGCTGGACATAAGGTTACTATATGAATTATTGTTTCATCCCTTTGCCTACAAAGCCTGCAGATGCTCGATGACCATTGATTCTCCCATTTTGGTATGCCATCCTTTCTCGGATATCTTCCCAACCTTAAGTGCATGAATTTATTCTTAAACCTTGGTTTTAAATGAAATGCGAAATAGGGTTGAGGCGTCAGCTTACCAAAGGAATTAGCAATTGACCAGAAATTATTTCTTTTCCTTAATTCTTCCTTGTCACCTATAATCATTAGTAGTGCGGCCATTTGATTCATTTCTTTTTTAAAAACTACTTTACTCCTCATTTCATCTTCTAAATTAGAGCAGTCAAAGTTACATAGGCATTCAGTTAGGTACAGCTGCCAGTTTTTTTAAGATTCCCCTTCTGAAATTTCGAGCCAACAAAGCTTTGCTAAAGATCCTTCCTCCGAGCGGGCTAATGATATTAAGGACTTCAGAAATACTGATTGACGCGCCACAATTTGGTTTTTCAATCCAAATTCCAATCTTATGTTTGCTCGACTGATATATTTAGGGATTTTAAAAACAGCTTTATAAGTTCTAATTTCTATATCGTCGAGCACTTTCGCGTCTTTGCCCCGAAAGATGAGTGAGCAATAGTCCAAAGATGGAATTAACTTTGCTCTCATCACCTTCATCAGATCATAATTAGGGCATAATAATTTCTCCTAATTTCCTAAAAGCAAATGCAAGAGAGCAGCCCCTGGCTTCCAGGTTATTAAAATGTTGTCTAAATATCAGTCCCTCGTCAAACGTGATCCCAAGATATTTATATGATTTCACATTTTTGATTACCAGGCCATTGATATCCCACTCCTTAATCCTCTGTTTCCCTTTTCCCATAGTCATTATTTTTGTTTTTTTGTATTAATTGTTAGTCCATTTTGAGTGACGTAGCCATTAAAAGAGTCAATTAACCTTTTTAACCCTATTTCTGTTTGGCTCAATAAAATGGTATCGTCTGCATATTGCAGGTATTTAATTTCTTGACCATGAATAAAAGGCGAATGTGAATTACTATTTTTAAAATGAGCTGGCAAATCGGCCATAAAAAGATTAAAAAGGCAAGGAGCCAATACACAGCCTTGTTTCAAACCCACATTCGTATCCAATCGACGGGTCATATGCTTTCCATCGCCAATTTTGATCTGCACCCAGGTGTGGGTGTATAAAAGTATAATCATCTTTAAGAGAGATTCCGGAATACCCCAATTCCTTAACTTACCCCAGAGAGTATTTCGCGGCACAGAATCAAAAGCGGCTTTTAGATCAATAAAACACACATATAATCTTTGCATCCTGGTTTTGGCTTTCTCACCTAATAATGTTAATAAAATCAAATTGGTATGGGTAGATTCTCCCTTTCTAAACTTTTAGGGATAAGATCCTCCTTTGTGGCCCAAGCCTCTAGCTCTTCCAACAGGCAACTAGCAAACATTTTTGCCTCTACATCAGTGAGCGTAATTAAACGATAATTAGCCGGATTATCCTGTGGGCCACTCTTATATATTGGCTGAATAACACTCCCATGCCAAGATAGCGGAATAAGACCTGTTTTAAGAACTTCATTAAACAGAAGCATTAGCAACTCCGGCCAGTTACTTATATCAGCTTTAAATATTGCCTTCGGGATACCATTTGGACCTGGTGCTCCGTTGGATCTAATCTTATTTATCGCTTTTTTTTTACTTTATCGAGCGACCAGGGCCCCAAATCCACTCTACATTGAGGAGGGGGAATACAACCCTCACTCCCTCTATCTATTACTTTATGCATATCAATTGGACTATTATTGAAACATTTATCATTATCTAGACTTTGGGTATCTATTTTTTTATTGAAGAAGCTCACCCATCTTACTTCATCAACATTAGCACTATTGCTTCTATTATTACCGTTCTCGATGTCATTAATAATGCTCCAGAATAACCGTAAATCTTTAGATTTACAAGCATGATGGACTTTTACCCATGTTGATTCATAGAATGCTTGCTTAGCCCTCCAGATTGCCCTTTTGTATCTCTGTTTTAACTCTCTGATTTTAAGCGCTGCAGTTTGAAGCGATAGCCTATTTTTATTCCGGTACAATGATCTTATTTCTTTATTAAGCTTTCTTATTTGATATAGTAGATGAGAAGAATACCATCCTGGTTTCTTAGGATTTAGCAATATGCCATTGGTGGGCTCATTTCTAGCAGATTGAGCCATCAGTTCGTCACACAAATGTGCCCATAGGTCAACCATAGATTTACCTTCATCATAAGCAGCATGGACATCCTTGATTAAACAGTCAAGCACTCTCATGATTTTATCCTCAGTATTATCATTCCATGTTAACCTTTTAGGATTAAAGGATGTTGGAGCTTTTACTAGAATCTTAGTTTCTGGTAAATGGTCTAGATCAATATCAAAATTGATCACTTGTGGATTGTGATCACTTTCAATCCTTGGGGCAATCTCATAGCTTTTTACTAACGTATATAATTTCTCAGACCTTATAGTATGGTCTATTACAGAGGAGCTATCTGCTTTGTTAAAAGTCGGGATATTATCAAGGTCATGCATAATCTTTAGGTTGTACTTTTTAAACTCACAGTCTGTCCATTGAGCTAACCATTTTGAGTCAAATGTCTGCTTTCTAAGTGCAGCAAAGTGCGTATTAAAATCACCTGAAATAATAAATACTGAATCCAAGTGCTCATAATATAAAGTTTTTACCATCCCCCATAGCTGAGTAATTTGGGTGGATCTAACCTTCTTTTTGCAACTTAGATACACATTTATTGAATAATCGAGTGACTTGCTATTAGTTTAACACACTGTAGCCACTTTACATGAAGGTCAATTTCAAAGTGAGAGGCTTTTAGTTTTGATGATATATATATATATATATAGAAAGACCACCACAAGGGCGACCTGAGTTGGCTTCTCGTGTTGCGACATTACAGTATTCAACATAACCTATACAAGGTTCTTTTGACATGGTCCAGGTTTCCTGAAACATTAATATACTAAAAGCCTTCAAAAAATCAATTACATATTGGTCTTTGATTAATGATTTTAAGCCATTGGTGTTCCAGGAATAGAGAATCAAATTATTTGATAGACATCAATCCTTTGTTTCAAAGTTATGTTTTGTTAAAATTCCTGGAAGCCAACTCCAATCATCTACTAACTCTGGGACTTTCTTCAATGCCTCACAAGTTCGCAGAACGGGCTGGCTGCTCCTTATCTTGATGCCATATGCTAAGTTCAATTCCTTAGATGCGCCTGACGCATTTTTTAAAACTCTAACCTGTTCTACTATGGCTCTTTTTTTGTCATCGATTTTTTTGAATAGCCATAGCTAATTTTTTATCATCCCCTTTTGGTTCATTTGGAATTAGCAACATCGGGTAGCAAGATGCTTGAGCTCGCCAGACTTTAATGCCCCATTTCTCAAATACGCTACCGTTCGCCATTATTTTGTCAACAATTTCCATATTTAACCAAGTTGTAACTGTTATTTCCCTATCACAATTTTCACTTTCTTTCTTAAACTCCACAACTTCCAGATCCGTGGTTACCACATCTTTAAGATCTATAATAGCGTGTAATAATTTCAGGATGTTACCGCGGTTTAGAATGTCATGTGGGCCTCTAGAAGTGTATTGGGGGCTGAAGGCTACTTTCCTCGTGTGCCTACTCTGGGATTTATGATCCCACTACCACCAGTCCCACAAACTTCCCATACTGAGAGGGCAGTAACCACTCTTTTGTAGATGGGTGCACTTTGAATACCTCCTCATTCTCAGAGCAATGCTTGGGTATCTAAATTTGTGTAACAAGGAGAGGCATCAGGAATCTTACATGATTGTCAGGCTCACTGGGGAGTTGTAACCCTTTTCAGAGGTTCACTGGGTCAGAAGAGGTTATTGGGGCCAACCATGGGGGTTGAAGCCTTTTATTCCTGATGTCCCGTGGACTGATTTACTATGGATCCTGAGTAACTGTGCCAATTACCCTTTCTGCACTTGACTCTAAGGGTTGCGTGATCCGAGCAATTCAGGGCTCCTTTGAGAGGGAGGTGCGGATACAGGATAGTGAACACAGGATCACAACTCAAAATGTGTGCATCAGCAATAAATCATTGTCTATCCAAGTACCCACTTTTATGAAAAAGGGAAAGTATTTTATTTCTCCAGCTAACCAACACAAAGATAAATTATCACATTCGCACACAATTATCACTCACAAACACACACCTGGGTCTTCAGCAAGAAGAGAAAAGCGGGGAAAAATAATCAAGCTGAAAAGGGGATATTCCTTATTTCCCTCACCCAACAAAGGTGGCATGCTTCATCATCTGAAATATCCTTGCAACGTGACCTGAGGGCTACGACTCCCTCACTAAGCAGGAGATCTGCAGATGTTATATGGAGAGATGGTAGATACCCTGCAGTGAGATAAAGGGTGGTGAAGTAAGCAGAGTGTGCAGTAAGTGATATAGTGAATAAAACGGACTCTAGAGTGCGCTTACACCTATTCATGCACGGTAGGAAACCAAATGGACGAAGTGCAAATTGCAGCAATGAGGGTTCCCCTGCACCCGTGGGAGATTTTGAAGACTCCTAATAAGTTATAGGTACCCTCCCAACCTATAACAATGCCACATTCTACATCAATGCACTCTGACGAAGATAGGTGAGTGACTTGACTTACCTACTAAGGAGCGGTTCAAAACCCATGCCCCTCCTTTTCAGTCCTTATGAAAGTCCGACGAGAAAGTAAAGGGCGGAAATATGTCGACCACTGATAAGGGAACCACATAGGTGCAGTGAACCCTTAACATATCCACCTTAGCACCTGCTCTTGTTTTTAATCTTACCCCTTCTTGACCAATAAAACACTTTACACAGGAAAGGAGGTATTTTTAACTTCACACTTTTTTCCGAACTCTTCAAGCACTAATCACGACGGTCACAGAACCAGATGGTCTTCCTCCAGGAAGAGGAAAAGGGACCACCTTGAGAACGGGAAACTCAGGCGGAAAAGGACCCAATGATTAACCCACTCACCTAACTACCTAAAGCGAAGAACCAAGATATACTGCTACTAACAAGTTAGAGTGTATGAGGGCCTTTGAAAATCTTTCAGAAACCCTGGTATCCCAAGACAAGTGATTCATTCCAATTTGATTTTTTGACTATTATGCCAGGAAGCTGAATGAATCACTGCTTCTTTCTCCCAACTTTGATTTTTTGCATAATCGGTCAATAACAGGCGTTCAGGCAAAACCAAAAGGCTTACCCACAATCGTCGGGTGTGGTGCCTCAACTCTGGCGTGGGGCTCAGGGTGCACTCTATCCTATAGAAGAGATATAGGAGAGAGTAGGAAGTAAAGGACAAAGCTCTTCGGTCCTGAGACATTCAAAAGTTGCTTTGCAAGAAAAAGTATAATCACAGTTTATAGAGGGGGCATCTTGTTAGTATGCCCAGTAATAGAAAAAACAAATGAACATAATGCCTGTGAACACTTTGCGCAGGAGGTCGAGATCAAGGGGCGTGTCAGCAGTGGCAAAAGACGTATGAGTCCGCACAAGGCAGCATTTTTATTAACTGTTGTGCTGCCACTTCTGCCTTACAATGACAACCTAATTTGGATTTTTGGCATGCTGCGGCTACAAGCATGAGCCAGTTTTACATTTCTAAATGTGCCTTGATTGCACACTAGTCTCCTATAACTTACCTCCTAATATAGCACACATCAGTTTTATTGCATTGAAATTTTAGATACTTGCTAGGAGTTATTCTTCAAATTGCTCATTTGTCCTGTACCAATCCGAATGCTAATAACAAAATCTTGAGCCAGCTAAAATTAGTGGGTTTCATCTCGTTTTTATCTCTTCTGTTCGATGCCGCTTATGCACATGTGCTTTCACACCTCAATATGACCTTTTCTCACTGGTGATACGTCCCTTGATCTCTACCTCCACTGTACCAGGTGTTTGAATTTCACCTCAACCGAACATACATTTGTGAGTTTGTGGCTCTAAAAGGAAATACAACAATATTAATTGTAGAAAGACTATTAACACATGTTTATGCTAAAATGCTTTTACCTTTTGTTCTTAGCACAGTACTGGCCTGCTAACAAAAGTTATTAAATAAGTTACAACTTTATGATACTAACCTTTAGATCTTCATTGTTTGTTTGTTTTTTATTACCGGTGTGCTAGAAATAAAAAAGGAATATTCTCGGATCCCATAAATTGGAGGTCAAGGAATCATGTAGAGCAGAGTAAGACAGTCAATGTATACATTTTTATTTTTAAACTATGCTACTAAACAAATGTATGTTTTAAACCCTGCTCTTAAAGAAATTTCTGCAAGGAAAAATACAATAGTAAATATGTTCTTATCTGATTAGGACACCCTGTTCAAAGATCTTTGTGCACTCAGAAAGATCCTTGTGTTAACCTGCGAAAGTTACAATATAGTTTAGCGAGTTACAAACTGGAATCAAGATTCTGCAAGCAAATTGCAATGTATATATTTAGAAGCATATTGTTTTGTTCTCATTCTTTTGTTATTCTAAGGTTACTTAAAATGGTTTCTCTGGGTAGTAATGCATACATATTTAGTAAGAGCTGTATAAATAGTTATTAATGTCATTAATAATTTAGATTAGATTAGAGTATTTATAGAGCGCATGGCTGCCTCGGCAAAAAGGCGTCCCAGCGCTGATTTGGACAGACACTTATGACATTCTTCCTGTGCATACATACCTGTAAAATACAAAGCTTGGGATAGTCAAAAACATGCCTCCAAATCACCTTTGTCTCGTAAGCACTTGCAAGTGATGATAAACTGAGTGTCTTTCCTCGAAGTAAGAAAGAATAGTGCACACTCAACAATAACCAGAACCTGAGTATACATATTAAATATCAGAGGAATGTCTAGAAACAATTTTGGGTATGGATCACCAGCTGGTCGCCCAACTGGCTCAAGTAAAAGAAAACCCCATAGAGACCCCTGGTTCTCGAAAGAACTAGAAGAACTCCACCTGCAATCCAAGCAGTTGGAACGCAGATGGAGAAGGGGTTATGAGGAATCCGATTGCCTGATTTTCAAAAAATGTAGGAAAAAATATCATGCAGCCATTAAATCAGCAAAAAAGTCTTACTTTTTATGCTCAAATCACCAGGGCAAATCACAACCGAAAAGAAATTTTTACAATCGTAAAATCATTCATCGACCCCTAGGGGGTAAAGACATCGCAATTTACTTTGAAGAAAAAATTAAGGCCATTCAAAAGAACTTTGTGACCCTCGACCACCTGGGGCCTTTGGAGGCACAGGGAACCCCGAATGGGGAGGATAGTGCAGACCTCCAAGCTTTTGAACTGGCCACTCTCTCCCAGAGTAAGGAAGCAATCCTGACCTGTAAATCCGGCTCCCCTTTGGACGCTAGTCCACCGTTGCTCTTACATCATATAGTTGACATCGTTGGCCCGGTGATAAATGAGATTGTTAATTCCTCACTAGCCACAGGGACAATCCCAGACAGACGAATGGAAATTCCCCATAGTAAAACCTTTAAAGAAGAAATCAAACTTTGACTCATCAGATCTTACAAATTATAGACCCATATCCCTGTTCCATTTTGGGTAAAATTACAGAGAAAATTGTTTACAAGGAGCTCTCCAATTACCTAGAGGCAACACAGGCTTTTCATCCCCGCCAATCTGGTTACCGACCAAAATACTCTACTGAGTCGGCATTACTAGAAATATCAGATACCATTAAATTCATCCTGGACGAAAGCAAGAGGGCAGTGCTGATCCTCTCAGACCTGTCAGAGCAGCGTTTGACTCGATCTCACATAAAATCTTGCTTAACAGATTAAGATCGTGTGGCATATCAGGTCAGGCCTTGGTATGGATTACATCTTTTTTGACAAACAGGACACAATCAATCGCGCTGGGACCATTCATGTCACCTGTACAAGTTATCACCACCGCAGGGGTGCCGCAGGGGGCTTCATTGAGTCCTCTGCTGTTTAATGTATATATGGCCCCTCTTGTCACTCTGATCTCTAATTATGGGATTGAGATCACGTCATACGCTGACATTACCCAACTGATCCTTTCACTGGATAAGACCTCTACTAATGTAGAGGCAAAAG
The DNA here is from genome assembly GCF_964261635.1 of Lissotriton helveticus. Lineage (NCBI taxonomy): Eukaryota > Metazoa > Chordata > Amphibia > Caudata > Salamandridae > Lissotriton > Lissotriton helveticus. Next base: position 382,051,100 of record NC_136067.1, on the reverse strand, counting down.
AACTTTGTGACCCTCGACCACCTGGGGCCTTTGGAGGCACAGGGAACCCCGAATGGGGAGGATAGTGCAGACCTCCAAGCTTTTGAACTGGCCACTCTCTCCCAGAGTAAGGAAGCAATCCTGACCTGTAAATCCGGCTCCCCTTTGGACGCTAGTCCACCGTTGCTCTTACATCATATAGTTGACATCGTTGGCCCGGTGATAAATGAGATTGTTAATTCCTCACTAGCCACAGGGACAATCCCAGACAGACGAATGGAAATTCGCCATAGTAAAACCTTTAAAGAAGAAATCAAACTTTGACTCATCAGATCTTACAAATTATAGACCCATATCCCTGTTCCATTTTGGGTAAAATTACAGAGAAAATTGTTTACAAGGAGCTCTCCAATTACCTAGAGGCAACACAGGCTTTTCATCCCCGCCAATCTGGTTACCGACCAAAATACTCTACTGAGTCGGCATTACTAGAAATATCAGATACCATTAAATTCATCCTGGACGAAAGCAAGAGGGCAGTGCTGATCCTCTCAGACCTGTCAGAGCAGCGTTTGACTCGATCTCACATAAAATCTTGCTTAACAGATTAAGATCGTGTGGCATATCAGGTCAGGCCTTGGTATGGATTACATCTTTTTTGACAAACAGGACACAATCAATCGCGCTGGGACCATTCATGTCACCTGTACAAGTTATCACCACCGCAGGGGTGCCGCAGGGGGCTTCATTGAGTCCTCTGCTGTTTAATGTATATATGGCCCCTCTTGTCACTCTGATCTCTAATTATGGGATTGAGATCACGTCATACGCTGACATTACCCAACTGATCCTTTCACTGGATAAGACCTCTACTAATGTAGAGGCAAAAGAACTTTGTGACCCTCGACCACCTGGGGCCTTTGGAGGCACAGGGAACCCCGAATGGGGAGGATAGTGCAGACCTCCAAGCTTTTGAACTGGCCACTCTCTCCCAGAGTAAGGAAGCAATCCTGACCTGTAAATCCGGCTCCCCTTTGGACGCTAGTCCACCGTTGCTCTTACATCATATAGTTGACATCGTTGGCCCGGTGATAAATGAGATTGTTAATTCCTCACTAGCCACAGGGACAATCCCAGACAGACGAATGGAAATTCGCCATAGTAAAACCTTTAAAGAAGAAATCAAACTTTGACTCATCAGATCTTACAAATTATAGACCCATATCCCTGTTCCATTTTGGGTAAAATTACAGAGAAAATTGTTTACAAGGAGCTCTCCAATTACCTAGAGGCAACACAGGCTTTTCATCCCCGCCAATCTGGTTACCGACCAAAATACTCTACTGAGTCGGCATTACTAGAAATATCAGATACCATTAAATTCATCCTGGACGAAAGCAAGAGGGCAGTGCTGATCCTCTCAGACCTGTCAGAGCAGCGTTTGACTCGATCTCACATAAAATCTTGCTTAACAGATTAAGATCGTGTGGCATATCAGGTCAGGCCTTGGTATGGATTACATCTTTTTTGACAAACAGGACACAATCAATCGCGCTGGGACCATTCATGTCACCTGTACAAGTTATCACCACCGCAGGGGTGCCGCAGGGGGCTTCATTGAGTCCTCTGCTGTTTAATGTATATATGGCCCCTCTTGTCACTCTGATCTCTAATTATGGGATTGAGATCACGTCATACGCTGACATTACCCAACTGATCCTTTCACTGGATAAGACCTCTACTAATGTAGAGGCAAAAGAACTTTGTGACCCTCGACCACCTGGGGCCTTTGGAGGCACAGGGAACCCCGAATGGGGAGGATAGTGCAGACCTCCAAGCTTTTGAACTGGCCACTCTCTCCCAGAGTAAGGAAGCAATCCTGACCTGTAAATCCGGCTCCCCTTTGGACGCTAGTCCACCGTTGCTCTTACATCATATAGTTGACATCGTTGGCCCGGTGATAAATGAGATTGTTAATTCCTCACTAGCCACAGGGACAATCCCAGACAGACGAATGGAAATTCGCCATAGTAAAACCTTTAAAGAAGAAATCAAACTTTGACTCATCAGATCTTACAAATTATAGACCCATATCCCTGTTCCATTTTGGGTAAAATTACAGAGAAAATTGTTTACAAGGAGCTCTCCAATTACCTAGAGGCAACACAGGCTTTTCATCCCCGCCAATCTGGTTACCGACCAAAATACTCTACTGAGTCGGCATTACTAGAAATATCAGATACCATTAAATTCATCCTGGACGAAAGCAAGAGGGCAGTGCTGATCCTCTCAGACCTGTCAGAGCAGCGTTTGACTCGATCTCACATAAAATCTTGCTTAACAGATTAAGATCGTGTGGCATATCAGGTCAGGCCTTGGTATGGATTACATCTTTTTTGACAAACAGGACACAATCAATCGCGCTGGGACCATTCATGTCACCTGTACAAGTTATCACCACCGCAGGGGTGCCGCAGGGGGCTTCATTGAGTCCTCTGCTGTTTAATGTATATATGGCCCCTCTTGTCACTCTGATCTCTAATTATGGGATTGAGATCACGTCATACGCTGACATTACCCAACTGATCCTTTCACTGGATAAGACCTCTACTAATGTAGAGGCAAAATTTAAAGCCTGTCTGACAGCTGGGTTGCAATGGATGAAGGAAAACCATCTTTGTTGCAACACCAGCAAGACAGAAATGTTACCGATAGGGAAAGATAATGCCTTCTGTCCAAAGGATTGGTGGCCAGACGACACCACAGCACGCCATCAACGGTAGAAATGGCCAAAAACCTAGGCGTGTGGTTTGACTCTGCCCTTTCCTTCAAGCCCCACGTCTTGAAACTGACCGGGACCTGTCTTGGGTTCATAAAAACCTTGATAAAATGTTTTAATTTGATTCCCATAGTAGCCAGAAAAACGGTAGCAGTGGCCCTCATATCACCCAGACTGGATTACTGTAATAGTCTCCTTGCAGGAACTAACAAATCTATCCTGAGGAGATTTCAAGTAGTCCAGAACGCGGCGGCCAGACTGGTTTTAGGATTACCACGCAGGGCGTCGGCCTTGGCTGCACTGGAGACCCTTCACTGGCTCCCGGTCTGTAAAAGGGTCCTGTTCAAACTCCTATTGACAACTTTTAGAGCCCATCTTCACCCATGCGCAGGATATCTTTCAGCAAGATTTAGGCCTTATATCACGGCAAGAACGCTAAGGTCAACCACGGCCAACCTGCTCAGTGTTCCAACATTTCGGCTAGTTACCAGAGGCGGAAGATCAGCGACCGGTTCGGGAGCTAAAGCCTGGAACAGCATGCCCAATGAGCTCAGAACCATGGAACATGAGGGGCAGTTCAGAAAACAGCTAAAGACGTGGATATTTGGTCTACCACTGGCTTGTTGCCAAAAGCTTATTTAGACTCTTGTCACCCACCCAACCTGTTGATGATAGCGCCAGAAGACTCCGTTAGGAGTGGCAGTTAGCGCTTTATAAATTCCCTTTTCATTTCAATTTTCATTTTCATTTCAATTTTCATTTCATCACCAAATAATAGTGAAAGGACACATTTTTCTAGATGAGAAGACAATCTGTATATTATATAACAAATATAGTAGTGAAAATGATGCAGGTGTTGCAGTTCTTAGTGCAGAAAAGGAAAAAACACCAGGTATCAGTGGAAGGTTCATTTACAGGAAAAATAGAAGTCCTATAATAATATATCTAGATGACAATCTATTGTAGGGGCTAGATGATCAAACTAATTTAAACAATCCACACATGCTAAGATCACATAGCTACATGTACAGTGAGATTTTTGACCTATATGATCCAAGTGGTGGGTCATCATCGAGAATGGCATCTGTGAGGGAATAGTAAAGAAAACAATCACTATAATATTGCTAAATATGTGAATATTGTGCCCCAGAGGAAGGTAAAAGCTCTTACAGGACAAGGGCTCAATTGTGTATCCTTTCACTTTTAACCTAATAGAAGAATTAATGTTAAATCAGAAGGTTAAATAGCTAGTGGCCAAGTATGCTGGCATGAAGCAGTGAAAATTGTTAAACCCGCATACCATTTTGGTCGAGAATGAAGTGGGAAATTTACTGGATTTTGCATAAAGACTTTTCACTAGAAATGTGAAGCTATACGTTCATGTCAAAGCGTTAAAATGACCAAATAATATAGAACAATAGTGGCTATAGAGTATACATTTAAACATAATTGTAATGGCGAGATTGTCAATCCAGCCAAATCTAGAGTAAAAGTGTTGGTGCCTCGTCTATAGGTTGTGCTCAGAATGCGGCCTCAACCATCACTCGTCCACTCCTCAGTCAAGTGAAGACAAGTAGGCAGATAAAGTTAGCTACAAGGTGTTGCATCAGTCGAGGGACTGGATTAAGTTCTAGTTTGTGAAGGAAAAGATGACCGCCACTTGGCCTGAGGATGAATTAGTGAATGGTATGGTAACAAGCATTTGCAATGCAATAGGTCTTGCAGCATTAAAGTTTGAGTTATTGGCATTGTATATGACAATGTGTTGCATGAATTGTTTTGCAAAGTGTGTATTGGCGCATGAAGATGATTTGCAAGTGCCTAATTTGTTGTTTGTAAATTAATATGAAAAGATTGTATATTTGTTTTCTTAAAGTTTAATCTTTAAGATCGCATTTTTCAAATGCCAATAGTTATAACTTTCGCAAATTTGACACCTATAGCATTTGTAATGCAACATGTTTTGTATTTATATGACTTAGATGTATTGATATTACAAATAACAATGGCTTTTAATTTTTGAAAATAATTAATACTTAAATAAAAGTGTTTGTAATTTATAATGGCAATAGCTTAAACTTTTGTAAATAACTTTTGTGAAGATTATGTTCAGTGTTTTTTATTGTGATGAAAATCCAAGAACAGAAGTGAAATATTAACATCTTTTTGTGACATTTGTAATAAAGCTTGAAACATTGAGAGAACATATTTGAACCAGTTGTTGTTGAATGGCTGCACAGATTGATGCTGTAATGGCGCGGAGTGATGTTGTGGTGGTGCTGAGTGATGGTGTGGTAGTGCCGAGTGATGCTGGGGTTGCGCTGAGTAGTGGTGCTGTGGTGGTGCTGAGTGTTGCTGTGGCAAGATTGCAATGATTTTAATTGTGCAATAACAATTATCTAACTAGCTATCTAAATCCACACTACAGACTCCCTGTCCCTTTACATCACTCGTGCAAGTTCCTGCGTTCTCCCTCTGTGAAGGGTTTTTCACTGTCCTCTTCCTCGTCTTTCTGCTTTGTTTGTTTACCCTCTTTAGCACTGGGCAAATGTCTGAAGTAGAAAAAAAAGTGCCGGTGGAACCCCCGGCTCAAATTAAGCACTGAAGAGAGAATTTGCAATATTTGCCTTTGCAATGATGAAAGCGTCCCTTTTAAGACCTTAACCTGTCAGGGGAAAACAGACTAAAGTAAAAGACTCCTCTGGGAGGCTGGGGACTGCTAAAGACTTGGTTAGCTACCTCCTATCAGGGGATAGGAGTCTCCGTAATGCTTGCACTTGTGAGGGGCGCGGGCACCTTCTGCCAGAAGATTAGTCATTGTAAGGGCGCAGGTGACCAGTACGTGTTACAGAGCAGACACGCATAGAGGATCAGTGTATCAGTGTTACTAAGAAAAAGAGAAACTAGCTGAACCAGAGCGTGCAGTGTCTCATTCCAGCGAACAGGTATTCACAATGAAGGAGAAAGGCACTTGGGAACGAAGCAGCCAATCAAGGAACTAGACTATCCCAACCACCAAAGAAGCCTCACACACACAAGATTATCGTTCTCACAGATGGTAGCACAGAGGCAAACATCGCTTCGTCTTCTGAGAATAGAGGCATTGACAAGGGCGCTGCATTTTCAAAACTGCAAACAGAGAAACGAAAAACTGGACTTCGTTGTGGCACAGGGAACGGGAAAGTCCATGCTCACCCAGAAGAAACACTAATATGAAACCTGCCCATCGTGTTAGCAAAAAGCAGACACAAACATAAGGAACAGAACAAAGATAAACTATGCGAAGTGTGAACCACAGCAGTCCAGTCAAAGTTAGCAGTTGAGTTGGCCTAACGGCTAGGGCGCTCGACCTCGGACCTGGGTTAGATTCTCGGTAATGAAGCTAAAACCTCCTGTGGTTGTGGGCAAATCACGTAATCTCTCCGTGCCGAACAAAATTAATGTGTGTCCTCGTGTACATGTAAAGCGCTCTGATACCTGATTCGGAATCCCAAAAACCCCAAATATGCAGAACTTGTTACAGATGTCTGTGGATTGTTCATTAGGACTATAATACTCAGTCAATGGCGATTATTACAAAACTGTTTTCCACTGCCAAAAAATATACAAATAAATGCTCAGAGTTGCGAAACTGATCACATTTCAGCACTAGGGAAATAGCGGTCAGTACTGGTCAATTATGTACATTAGGTCACCGGCAAGCACGAAATCAAACATTGTAAAGTAGAGCATGTACGTTGAACTGGAGGTTATAAATGTTAGTATGAATGTAAAATTAGGTAAAAGTCCCCCCCCACACCCCCCAAAAAAATTATGCATGAAAGTTTTATTACTTTACACCAACAGTTAAAATCCCGATTGATAATCTGAAAACTTTCCTTCAGTTTGGTTTGTTGCCTCAATAGCTAAAATATTGCCCATAAAAGGAAGGTGTGATATGGATGCGATGCCGGATGGATCACTTCTACATTCCTTTGGCTTGTCTAGCACCAGCCTCACTGTTGCTCGTTTCAAACCCGAGGGACAACCCCCAAGAAGAGAGGCATTTAAATAAAATTTGCAGGCCCTAGCCTAGGCCGATGATGGTGCTGTCAGACTATTAACTCTATTTATGACACCTAATGTTGGAAGGCTGGAGGAAATCTGACAAACACGAGAGGGAAATGGTGAGTTATTGCTAGGATTCCCATTACTTTAAAAAGGCTTAAAGGCAGCAGTATAGACATACATGAGCAACTATTCTAGCATTTCCAGGAATCATAGACATTATTTATAGCCAAATGCTTTCTATTTTGGTTTCTGAATCATCATTCCCAGATTGTTTCTTTTACTCTCACTTTGTAACCTTTTAAATTCACGCTGCGGCAGAGCACTTTATCACTTTCTCATCATGGTTTTTAATCAAAAGTGTTATAAATGCCTTTTCTTAATTCTTGTTTGTGACATTCTGAGGTAAATCGTGCATTTTTCACTGTACTGCATTCTTCTAGTGTTTTAATACTGAATCAGGCTACTGCATTCAGTGTTTCCGATAAGGCAGATTTGAAGTAAATAAACGTTTTTGTACGCAAATCACAATTTTTGTCCAGCGCCTTAAACGTCATCACTGTGATTGAGTACAGAGGCACAATAAATATGTTTTTTTTATCAGTTTCAGTGTTTGCAACCCCTGCTTAGGTTCAGTTATTTGGTCATTTCTAAGGGGTGTGCACTCCTTGTTACGCAAAATTAAAGGTAACAAATGCATCACGGGTCAAATTTACTGATACAAATGTTTAGGTTTGACATGTGATGGAGCTTCTGTCATTCTTGGCAACAATACTGTATTTAATACATACTCTCTACCTACAAACAGGGGCTTTGGTTCCTTCACCCGCTAACTTCTTTTCTACCGGACCTTCATCCATTAGCTTGAGACATTGTGGATCACACCTGGATCAGAACCCTGGGGTATTTTAGACTCATCTGCCTTCTCTGGCTTTTGTGTGCATCTTTCACCTCCACTTTAATGCATGAGAGACTATGTTAGCCCAGAAAAGTATACTCTGCCGTTACACATTGAATTTTTTGTATCATCCATGCATTGTGCACACAAAGAAACCCTATCTGTTTTTTGCTCAGTACTGTGGAAGGCCCTTTATTGTTTGTCAACTGCCTGATGCAGACGTCAATCCTATTGTATTTGTCAATGCTTGCTGAATTTGTAACTGATTGATTAACATCCAACACCAAGCCAAGGTTTCTCTTGTACTGCATTTTCGTCCTGTTGAGGAACATAGTGGTCTTAGGTAGACTAACAAGGCCAGAGTATCACTTCCACAAGAAGAAAAATGCCCCCGGAATCCCGCCGCGGCCGCTCCGGAAGACCGGCAAGGTTGCCTGTGACGGGGCCGGCGGAGTCAATGCGTCTCGCGCCGCCAGCAGGAGGTTGCGCGACGCGTGCTGAGAGCGGAGTCCCCCGACAATGGCCCGGTAAGTTTAAAGAAGGGGGGGGGCAGTGCACTCGTGTGTGTGTGTGTGCGCGCGCGTGTATGGGGGGTCTGTATGTATGTGCGTGTGCGCTTGTGTGTGTGTTTCTGTGTATGCGCGCATGCGTGTCTTGTGTGGGAGCTTCGTGCAGCGCTCGTACTTGTGCGCGTGCCAGTTTCTAATCGCCTGCGCGCGGCCAGGATGGTCTCCTGGAAAGCAGACACGGCAACAAAAGGTTCTCGGCGAGAACGCGCTTCCGCGCGCTTAGCCGAGACCTAAAAATTATTATTATTATGCATGCTTATATAGCGCTCGATTGGTACAAAATTGAATACTGTTGTCTGCATCCACGTTCTCTTCCCATTGCGAGGATAGGTTAGAGGGGGCACACAGTAATATCACTACAGCAGAACCGTGGAGGCCACAAAAGAAATACGTTTACAGTAGGCAGTACAGTAAGGTTCCCACATGTGCCTTGGTCAGAAACTAGGATGTAGTCCCGCTCGGAGAAATAACTCCCCAAATGTATGTATGTGGTGTTTGTATTGCACCAACCTTGCAAAAGGCAGCGGAGTATGACTGTCGGGTCACCTGATGCAGTTGCTCAGAAGAGACTTCATCTGACAAGCATGGAGGAGATGAAGAACAGGGCAGAGGAAACTACAAAATTGCAGGGCAATACCTACAGGTATCCGCTGATTTTTTCTTTATCACCCAGGAACTTGCGTTGTTTCTTAGCTTTAATAGAATCTTCGTAGTTCTTCAATTTGATTTCCAGATCTTTCCCAAAGTCTACTACTATCTTATCAGTTTTTACTTTGTCCAGCTCTTGTCTTAATTCTGCCAATTCCTTGCGAGTGTTCTCCAGATCAATTCGGGCATATTTTACCAACATGCCCAGACATGTTTTTGCCATGTACTCAGATCATCCGTTTAACAAATCAGGATTTGGGTTCTCATAGGTGGGAATGATGGTAATTCTAAGTCCCCTTGGTACTCTATTAACTTCGATGTAGTTTGTCAATGAGGTTACCTCCCATCATCAGTTTCTCCAAAAGTGCCAGTTTTTGCTTTAATGATGAATCAGCACTATTTGCAGCTCTCCCTGATTGCGGCACACTCGCTTGTGAGTCCAGTCCTTCATCAAATAATGGTAGAGCCTCTGCCTTCCTGGAAGTCTCCCATTAGTTCATAGTACTTCCTCCTTACACCAAATCAATCCTCCGACACCCTTAACTGTATGCCAGAACGGGTGATGCGTCTGCTCCAATATCTCAATTTCCGGGTTGCAACCGCGTGGGCAGGGAGAGAGTTGAACTTATTCCTAACCACCCGCCCTCTGGCATGAAATTAGGTAAACTCGCATCAAACCACTACCGTAGCGTGCTTACCTGCTTCGTTGAGATCTTGTTTCCGTGGAGCGGCGGGAACGGCTGGATTCAAGCACAACACTCTTCATCGTACTTCGTTGATCCTCCTAACGATGCCGGTGCCAGCAGCGGTGACGACAACTGCGTTACTTATTTCCAAAATGCGTTACGCTTCCGGGACTCCGAGAAGATAACAAGCGACACACCAGAGTATAGCACAATTATACTTTATTATGCCCACAACAACGCGTTTCAGCGATGCCTTTTTCAAGTTTAGTGACCTGTGATTTGTTAAATTTTTGGATGTAGCCATAAGAATTGAGAATGGATAGATGGTCACCAGTCTCTTTCGTAAGGAGACTACGGGAAATACCCTGCTACACGCTACTAGTAGTCATCCAATCCCCTTAAAAAACTGTATTCCTTATGGGGAATTTCTCCGGACAAGGAGAAACTGTAGCTCAGAGCAGGGCTACCAGAAGAAACAAAGTTTAATGAGAAATAGGTTCCATATGCGTGGATACAATGAGAAAGTTATTGCCACGGCTATATCAAATGTAACCAAGGTCTCCCGTAGCGAAGCACTATTCAGCAATAGAAAGAAAGACAATAATGGTATCATAATTCCCAGACTGATCACCACCTACAATACCAAATATAACACCTTGAGACATGCCCTGAAAGGACACTGGAATCTTTTAACCACAGACCCAATCATAGGTACTGTTGTTGGCAAAGCGCCATCAATAACCTATAGGAAATCCAGGTCCTTGAGGGACCAGCTAGTTCACAACTACAATAATCCAACTGAGACTACCACCTGGCTAGGTGGTATTGTTGGTTTTAAGAGATTTAATTCCTGTAAGGCATGTAGACATAGTCCTAGCAGAGATAGCTACAGGGTGGAGAGTGGCAGTCTCCAAAAAATCTAAAAGATTAAGAAACTGATTACCTGTACTAGTGACTTTGTAGTATACATGCTAGAGTGCCCCTGCGGTCTTAGATACGTAGGGAGCACAAAACTACTCCTCAAAACCCAGATTTTACAGCATATGCGGGCAATAAATAACATTGTAATTATCCAGTGGCGAGACATTTTGAGGAACAACATAAAAGTGATGACAAGCTGCTTACATTTTGGGGCATTGATAGGATTCTGCCACACCCCAGGGAAGGAGACTGTTAAAAAGCCTTGAGAATATCCGAGTCCAGGTACATCATCAAATTAAATACTAAGGCACTGTATGGATTAAATTCAGGTGAAGAGCTGGCCACACATATAGGATGCAGATAGAAGCCCTACATGTTTTAAACATTATCAGCCTGGTAGTTAATACATGATAAGAACCACAGTACCATTGTTTTTCTTTTTTAGAAAGATTTCACATGTTTTAACAAGGAGGGGGTAAGAAAGGTGAGCGTAATAAGAAAGTGATGGGGAAGATATAATGGGATATATTGTTGTGACCCATTTCCCCACATATCGGGTATACTGAGATAATTAGAACAGGTCCCGAAATTGTACAACGCCACTTACGGTACATCTTTCGCATAACCCCCCCCCTTCACGCGCTTTTCTTTTATATATATATATTGATATCACCTTCTTTTCACTACACTTTTCTGACCACTGATGTACCTGTTCCAACATTCAGATTATAAAAGAGGTGCTTGTATGAGGCAATAGATGCAGGTGCGTCACATAGAATCAAAATGACATTATTGGGGAGATGTTCAGAGGAAGGGTACATTACCCATGGAGTACTTTTAATTGCATTGGGTGACTATATGATTATGCCATGAGTTGAAATGAATCTATGTGTATTTAAATGAATTGACATATTTCATAATTTGAACTAAGAATACATTATCCATCTATTAGGGTTTTTATTGATTCCTTGAGGGTACATTACCGTGTCTGTATTTTGAAGCAATGCAACTTTATTAATATGATCTTGCATAGTTATCACATTAGAAACAGGACCGTGCAATCACAATTTCACCACACAGTACAGATGCTTTCTACTAGCACACAACCATACTAACAGGCGATATGCACTATGGCCGTAGAAATGACGGTTTTCGCTAAAGTTTATCGCAAGACCGAATGACGGGTGAAACTTTTGTATGTGCATTAATTGCTCTCCAAGCCACTGCATAATTCCCCATATTTATGGATATAGATAATTTTGTCTTCTATGAAATGGGAACATCTTAATGTTTATTTAAAACTTTATTGAACTTCATTAAGTGCAATGTAAATTATGATGTGGAACGGCAAGTATGTTTTCTGTTTCTTTGCACCTCGACCTCTATTTTTACGGAGAGTTGACACACGTCACTAAACTTGAAAAAGGCCTCACCGAAACTCGTTGTGGGCACAATAAAATATAATTGTGCTATCCTCTGGTACGTTGCTTCTTATCTTCTCGGAGTCCCGGAAGCGTAACGCATTTTGGAAATATATATATATATATTTGAAATGTCGACATGCAACCATCTCATGTCCTGGTTCACTATAGCAATTATTTAAATAAAATAAAAAAATAGGACTATCTAAAGTGGAAGACCTTAAAAGGACGAAGAATTTGTTATTGTCTTGTTTGTCTGTGCAATTGTAATTGTGTTTTCTTTGTCAGACAGCCCCCACTGGTATGATCTGTTGGTATAAAATGGTTTACATGATTGGCGAGAAAAAGAGAAACAAATCATTTTATATATTTTTGATAAAAACTTACTGAGTTGTGGTACATTTATAAAAGTCTAGTACAAAATCACTATTGATGTTGAAAGAAAAATTCAGTTCTGAACCAGTACCACGTGGTACTTACTCAACAGAACCACTTGTAGCTTTATAACTATTAACCCAGGTTCTGAGGGATACAGGGTGACCTCATTGATCTTAATGGTATATTTGGGATCAGGGTATTAAGATGAGAAACCCTGCACAGTTCCAAGGCTCAACAAAAAATACGTAGTGCTTGATGACACACCTGCCTGTCTCATAGGTCACCCTAGACTGCCCAGGTGGCACAACGCAGGTCAAAGAACCCATAGGCTCCACCATCAGCACCCCCAGACAAGGAGGGTAGGCGGCTAGATAATATTGTCAAACGTTTTTCCACTATGTCAGTGTTGACCGTGAGAGCATCAAATTCCTTAGCGCTATTGGAGAGCTACAACAGACAGATGTAGTCGGACATTGTGCCTTACCTCCACAATCTCCCACAAAATATCAAGGAGGAGGCAAGGAAAGTTTTACTGGAGGGCGAATACTCCACTTCAGAGATTGACTGCACTATGGACATCGCTTCCACTGGTTTCAGTCAGCTAGCTGGAACTGCGGTCCTAAGGCGCCAAGGATGGTTAAAGGCTACAACATTCAGGCATGAGGTCCAGACCAAGTTTCTAGAATGCCTTATGATGGACAAGAACTATTCAGTAAGCATAGACAATTTTTTTTTTTTTTTAAAGACACCAATACGTCCAAAGCTTTGGGCACCCTCCAGTTCAAAAGAACACCTTTTCGTGGTGCACAGGGTAAAAAGCCAGTCATCCTACATGGGAGGTTACCAGCAGTATATGTATCCTTTCTATACTTCCTCTAGCTAGCAATACAGGGCGTAGTTAGCTCAGAGAGAACAGCCTGCGACTGCCTACAATTACTCTTGCTTTTGAGGGAAAGCTGGACAGCAAAAAGATTCTGCAAGACGTCAATGACCTCTCACTTCTGTCAGTTGCAAATTCTTCATCTCCCCCCCCAAATTAAGAGACAAAATATCCCATTATCTCCAAAACTGGAACAAAATTACAACGGATCGCTGGGTCGTACAACTAGTTCAATCTGGCCATTGCCTAGAATTTATACAGCCACCAACACCTCTTCAACTTCTGGCCCACAAGCATTTGCACCTGTTACAGTTGGAAATCACATTGATGATCCAAAAAGGAGCAATAGAGTGTGTTCCCTTTCATCAAAGGGGAAAAGGATTTTATTCCAGTTTCTTAGTAGTGTACAAGAAGAAAACAAGTGGCAGTCAATTTTAGATCCACGAAATCTAAAATTCTTCAAGAAAGTCATTCTGCATGGTCACCATTCTGGAAGTCTTGCAGCTTCTCAATGGAAAATAATACATGGCATCTCTGGACCTCCAAGACGCATATTTCCATATAGCACAAGTTACTTACCTTCAGTAATGATATATCTGAAAGAAACATTAGTTAGTGTTAGATTCCTTACCTTAGAATATCCCCAAGCGTCAGACTGGATCCAGAAAGTTTTCATCAGCAGTACCCCTGCGTGTCGGTAGGTGGCTTCGCGTTAGTCGTCGGCATCGCCGGGATGACATCACTAGAGTACTTCGATGTTGTCCTCGCACGCTGACGTCCGTTCTGAACGTAGCTTTCCGCGCCAGGAACGCAGAGCCATGCAAGAAACAGACACTGGTGCCATGAAACTAGGGCCATGAAACTAGGGCCCTGAAAGGGTGGGGCGGTAAGGAATAACATCTTGATGCACAAAACGACCCACTGAGAGATGGTCCTTTTGTGCACCGTCCGTCCCTTCTTAGCGCCCACGTAGCCAACAAAAAGTTGGTCATCCACCCGGAACTGTTGTGTGTGGTTTAGGTAAAGGGAAAGCACACGTTTTGGGTCCAGACGGTGGAGCCTCTCTTCCTTTTTCGAAGGAGGCAGAAAGAAGGTGGGCAAGTTAATGGTCTGGCCCATTTGAAAGGCAGTAACCACCGTGGGTAGAAAAGGACGACGAGTCCTCAGAACAACCTTGTCCGGATGGACAGAGAGGAAAGGAAGCTTAGAAGAAAGAGCCTGGAGCTCACTCAATCTTCTGGCAGAGGTAATGGCAACCAGGAAAGCAGTCTTGGGGAGTCAGAAGACAAAGAGGACAGTTATGAAGTGGCTCAAAGGGAGCACACATCAGATAGGTTAACACCAGATTTAAGTCCCACTAAGGCATTACAAAGGGAACAGGAGGAAACATGTGAGTAATGCCCTTCAAGAATCTATTTACAACAGGGGACTTGAAAAGAGGAGCCTGAACAGGAAGCCTCAAGAAGGCTGAAACATATCCCTTGATGGTGCCCAGAGCAGAGCCCTACTGGGCCAGTAAAAGAGAACCTCAGAAAGAGGGGCGGAAAGGGGATCCACAGCCTTTGCTGTGCACCATGCCACACATTTGTTCTACCTGCAGGCGTATACCGTCCTCGTGGAGGGATGCCTGGCTGCCAGAATGACATCACAGACTTCAGGAGGCAAGTCAAATGGAATCCGCTGTCGCCGCTCAATCTCCACGCATGTAGGTGGAGGCTGGACAGGTTCGGGTGGAGGACCGTCCCCTGTTGCTGCGTTAGCTGATCCTCCTGAAGAGGCAGTTGAATCAGGGGATCGATTGACAGAGTAGGTCTGGATACCAGTATCTTCGTGCCCAATCCGGCTCCACAAGGATGACTTGGGCCCTGTCGCGCCTGATCTTCAGCACTCTGGGCAGAAGTGGTATAGGCGGAAAGGCATATAACAGACCGCAACTCCACTCACGAGAAAAAGCGTCTCCGAGCAAATGCCGCCTTGGAAATTTCAACGTGCAGAACTGATGACATTGTGCGTTCTCTTCGGTGGTGAATAGATCTAACCAAGGCTCTCTCCACTGCTGAAAGAGACGTCGCCACGTCCGAGTTCAGGCGCCACTCATGATCCATCATGCACCGACGGCTGAGTTTGTCTGCCCTGGCGTTCAGGGAATCTGCCCGGTGTTGAACCACCAGAGTGATGCCCTGATGATACAGCCATGTCCAGAGGCGCAGAGCCTCCTGACAAAGGGTCCGCGACCCCACCCGCCCTGTTTGTTGCAGTACCACATGGCGATGGCGTTGTCTGTGAACACCTGCACTACACTTCCCCGGACAGAGAGAAAGAATGCCTCCAGTGCTAGTTGGATCGCCCGCAGTTACAGAAGGTTGATCTGGAGCCGGGACTCTGCCGGAGACCAGAGGCCTCTGATCTCCGCCTCTCCCATGTGGCTCCCCCATCCCAGGAGGGATGCATCCGTCACCACTGTGCCCTCTGGTTGGGGTAGTGACAGGGCTCTGCCACTGACCCAATCGCGGTCCGTGAACCGCAACTGTCTTTCAGTGCCCGCCGAGATCAAGACGTGGTCGGACAGGTTGCCATGATGTTGTGCCCACTGGAACTTCAGGTCCCACTGCAGAGCCCGCATCAGCCACCTGGCGTGATGTACCAGCAGGAGGCCATCAGACCCAGGAGCCGTAGCGCCATCCTGACTGAAACACGGGATAAAGGCTGAAAGATCGGAATCAGAGCCCGAATATCCTGAACCCGCTGCTCGGGAGGATAAATCCGAAACTACGCCGAGTTCAGAACCGCTCTGATGAAGAGGAGCTTCTGGGAGGGACTCAGATGTGACTTCAGCACGTTGAAGGAGAACCCCAGCGAATGCAGGTCGTCAGCCATAGTCTTCAACAACCAGTCGTCGAGATGGGGAAAGACTGGAACCTCTAATCTGCACAGATGAGCTGCAACCACCGCCATCACTTTCGTGAACACCCGTGCGGCACTGGTGAGGCCGAAGGGGAGCACTGTAAAAAAAAGTGCTTATGACCTACTGTGAACCGCAGGTAGGCCGGCAGGACGGGAATATGGAAATAAGCATCCTACAAGTCCAACGCTACCATCCAGTCTCCAGGGCAGCCAAAACCTGAGCTAACATCAGCATCTTGAACTTCTCCTTCCGGAGAAAGACGTTGACAATCCTGAGGTCCAAGATAGGGTGTAGGCCCCCTTTGCCCTTCTTGGGAACCGGAAAGTTGTGGGAGTAACAACCCCGTCCTACTTCTGGGCCAGGAACGCACTCAATGGCCCCCTTGGCAAAGAGGGCCGTAACTTTGTCCTGCAGAAGTTGCAAGTGATCCCCCGACATGCGGTGGCACTACGGTGGCATGGCTGACGGGATCATCTCGAAGGGGAGGGAGTAGCCATTTCGGACGATTGGCAGCACCCACCTGTCTGAAGTGATGGCACGCCAGTGGAGCAGGTGGTGGCGAACTGCCTCCCACTGGCGTGGAATGGGCCTGAAAGCTTGGACTAGGAAGGCTTAGAGGCAGATGCTAGTACAACAAATGAACCTACAGCTGACTCTACACTGAGCACATCAATCATATAGACCCATATTAAGTAAGGTCTTATGCCAGCCAACCAGGGGACCTGCTGCAGCTCTGTCCCCCTGGAAATCCAGACCGAAAGTCAATGCAAAGGTGGAGGCAGCACCAGGGACGAAGTCACAAACTGGTCACTTTGTTTCAAAAAGTTCTTTATTATTGTTCATAAAAACACTGGACAACAGCCAACGCGTTTTGTTCCTGTAAAAGGAACTTCCTCAGGGCAAAAAGTGTATATGTAGACTTGTAGGGTGGACCCAGAATATTGGAATTGGACGCGATAATCACAATCCTATTTTCATTCACAAGTACCATGGTCTATCGAAACTGTACATGGATGCAGTTAGGCAAGAAGGATATCTCTTGCACAGGCTGAATCTTCCGACTCTAAAAACCACCGCCTAGATCACACAGTCGTAATATCGACGGACGATATTGTAGTGAGTGAACTAAATTTTGGCAGTCCCACAGTATGAAGAACAGCTCCAAGTCAGGGCCAGAAGTCAATTGCGGCGACTTTGATAGATAATTGATCTACAGGAGTAGGTGAAGCTACAGGGGTCCACACCATACACAAAAAATCTTTACTGTGGGTCCTTAAATTAATATCCAAGGGAGCTCATGATACATCTCAGAAAAGTGGAATCCTCCTGTCCTCACACGCAGAGTCACTGCGCCACAGTCCGAAGTATTGCAATCCTTTGAGGCAGATGTGGACTGACCGGCTCTCTGTCCCCCTGCTCAGTCACGGCAGATTGCACGTCTGCGACTGCGTTGAGGCTGGTACTGCGGCCTGTGGCTGGACGAATGTGCAGGGGTGCCACTTCTTGGCCATGAAAGGGGCGAAAAGCAGAAGTATGCTGGCGCTGGGCCAACAGGGA
Organism: Lissotriton helveticus; assembly: GCF_964261635.1. Classification (NCBI taxonomy): domain Eukaryota; kingdom Metazoa; phylum Chordata; class Amphibia; order Caudata; family Salamandridae; genus Lissotriton; species Lissotriton helveticus. The sequence continues at coordinate 382,033,432 of NC_136067.1, read as the reverse complement.
CTTGGCCGTAGCCCCGGAGTCCTTAAAGCGCTCCAGCACGCCATCTGCCTTGTCGCCAAAGAGGCGATGGCCATCAAAAGGCATGGACATATGAGTGCTCTGGACATCCCCTGAAAAGTTTGTGGACCTCAGCCAGATGTGACAACGAATCGCCAGTCGTTGCAATCGCTCTGCCCAGCGAGTCTGTGGTGTCAAGTCCACATCGAATGGAATAGTGTGCTGCATCCCGCCCCTCAGCAAAAGCCGGGGCAACCAGTGTCCTGGCCTCCTCCGGACACTGGGGCAGCACGTCCGCCTCCGTATCCCACAGAGAGTGGGTGTAACCGTCCAAAAGGCATGCAGTATTAATGGACCGCAACCCTAGACTGATGGAGACAAACAGTTTCTTGTCAAACTGTTCCAGTCTTTTGGAGTCCCGGGCTGGACGGGAAGGCGCGCCGGCGGAAAGAGATTCCTCATGGCCACGAGGAAGTCTAGAATCTGCTCCGGAGTCGCATTGAGCCCAGGGACCAGAGGGTATGAGGCTGGATGGGACTGCGCGGGCTCTGGCGGTGCCGCAAGAGTGGCTCCACCTGAACCCTCTGCCGCGCGAGGGGAGGTTGAAGAACGATGGTGTTTCTTCAACTTTTTGCCATGCCTCGACTTACCCGAGTGTGAGGACTTGGATCCGGATGATCAGTGATGGCTCCGCAAACAGTCCCTCGACCTCCTCTTTGAGCTGCGCGGAGCAGACTGCCGGAGTTCGAATAGCTTACGGGAACTTTGACGTCAAGGTCCGGCAGTCGGGGCACGACTGGTCATCGTGGTCAGCCCCTAAAGAGTAGAGACACTGGCGGTGGGGGTCGGTAACAGACATCAGTCGGTGACAGGCGTCACACGGCTTGAACACGGGCTTCCCTACCGGCACCAGGAGTCAAGTAGACTCGAAAAAAATAGACAAAAATGTCCAAATAGTTAGTCAAAAAATGACTAAGGGTACGCTCCTCCCAGGTACTGCTGACGAAAACTTTCTGGATCCAGTCTGACACCTGGGGATATTCTAAGGTAAGGAATCTAACACAAACGTGTTTCTTTCAGATCCTATTAACAAGAAGCACAAAAATTCAAAGGCTTGCTGTAGCCGGCAGGAATTATCAATTCTGAGTTTTACCTTTCGGGCTCAAGTCGGCCTCACGTGTTTTTTAAGTGCCGAACTTCAGTAGCTGCGTAATTTAAACATCATCAGGTTTGCCCGCATCTCAACAACTGGCTCGTTAACTCCTTCTTTCAACGCCGTGAAGTAGTCTTATAAAGCCTGTTTGCGGCTTTTCATCGAATTGGGTCTCACACTAGACGTTGAGAAGGCTGTAGGACTGATTTGTCTGAGTTTAATGTTCCTGAGAGCTATCCTAGACGAGGTTCTGAAAAGGGCGTATCCAACAAAGGAGACAAAAGCTCCTGACATTAGCAAGCCACATACAAGGAAGAAAGTCTCAGTGCACCAGTACAAATATCTGCTAGGCATGATGTCCTCTTGTATTCTTCTGATTCCCCATTGTGGTCTACACATGCGTCCTCTTCAGGCAGCCCTGAACGCACAGTGGGTTCAGGTAAATGGGACCTTCGACTACAATCCAAGTGACTCCACAAACAGTCGCCTAACTTGGTGGACTCATCCTTACCATACGTCTCAGGGCTTACTTTTCCTTCTACAAGCCTCTCCTCTGGTGATGACAGATGCTTCTCTGGAAGGTTGGGGGGCCTTCCTATAGGATCTTAAGATCATTGGCCACCATCTCAGCAGAATCTACACATAAATCACTTGGAACAAAGTCTTTCTAGCCCTTCAGGCTTTCTTACTGAGGATACAAAATTCTCTTGTGCTTTTCACGACTGTGCATTGTCGTAGTATTGTCTATCTAAACAAACAGAGAGGAACTCTATCTCTCTTACAAGAATCTCAACAAATTTGGAACTGGGCAATCTGCCATGAGTGGGAGTTGAACCAAGATACTCTCAACAGAATCTTCTCTCAGTGGGGCGAACCAGCGATAGACCAGTTTGCCTCAAGCAGCAACACCAAATGCCAACATTTCACAAGCTGGCGTCCCCCACAGGGATCTCTGAGGAATGTGTTTTTTAATAGCTTGGATCTGGCTTATTTGCCCACGCTTTTCCCCAGATTCCTCTCCTTCCCAGGGTTGTAAAAAAAAGATGAAAGGAGAACCTTGCAAACTAATTCTAATAGCTCCAGCGTGGATCGGCCAGCATTGGTTCACAGAGCTTCATCTCCTGTCCTTACAGCCGCCGATTACTCTAAAGCCATTTCTCTCTCTTCGAACAATGAACCAGGGACAGGTTCTGCACCCAGATCCAAGCTCACTGAGATCAGCTTGGCTCCTGAGTTCCAGGAATTTCGAGACCTGAACATTCCTCAAGTGTGGAGGGAGATTTTGTCTCGTGCTTGAGCCCACCGCACCAACAGAACTCATTCTCTAAAATGGAAAATACTTTGCATCTGATGTGGTTCTGCTAAGGTGCTTCCCCCTCAAATCATCTCCAGAGGAAGTCTTGCCATATCTCCTCCATCTAGCGAATTCAAGTCCTCAGGATAAAAAAAGGAGAACTCATTGAACCAGATTTTTAATATGGAGTTTTATATGGGGAATATTGGGTTAATGTATACATTAAAATAGGAGTAAGGCTCATTCTTGGGTTGGACTTCTGCATGAATTGCCTGTAATGTAAGGGTTGAATACTAGACCCTTGCGTATTAAAAACCACAAGCAAAACATGGCATCAAGGCAATATTAGATTAATCGCAGTACCAGTTTCATTGTCTTATCAATGAACACGCCCCACATCTACAAGCCAGACAGTTCCTATACAGTAGTTTTAAACTATAGGAATGTATATGTGCATACTTGGAACATATATAGTACAGAAAGCGCACAGTATGGAAAAAATTCTAAACAACCATGGACATCTCCTCCAATTGTGTTTTTTTTGTCTGAACATAGCGCCTGAAAGTGAGTATCTAACCACCTACAGTTTTGACAGTGCTTGAGACTAAATATGTACAAACTATGGACAATAAAACCAACCTAGTTATACCCAGACCGTCACTTCTGCTTACAAGTCTCACTCTTATTCCCTGGCTAAAGCACGATTTGCTTCAATTGGAAAAAAATCCTGACCGCTGTGTAACCTGCTATCTTGAAAGAGCGCCTTTTGTCTCAAGTAAAACAATGTATTTCTCCCATACTAGAAGCAGCCACAAAAGACAGCATTCCTAGTGCTTGTGCTCTACACCAGGGATGGGTCCAGTGGGCCTCTTTATAAAGTGTAGTGGATGTAAAGTTTTAGTACAATTATCTCTTCGTCCCAAACCTTTCTCCAATAAGAGCAGGATGTTGAGGGAACTCCAGATACAGTAGCCATTGAGCCTTACCAGAGCATCTTTTATACAGAAGGCTCTGCCTAAACTGTGGAAGGAACAAAATGTAAATACTATGCAGCCTGCGCTGCAGTAAAAGGTGAAGTGAAGATGTAAGTTAATTTCAGTGCACCCATACTAAAGTCTGAGGTGACAGTGCTGAGCAGCATGCAGAAGTACACGCCCTGCTACTTGAATTACAAAAGGTGGACTCAATTCCCACACTAATTTAGCCAACTCCACCTTCCTGTGTCGGAGGTTGGTTTGCAACATTGGAATAAAAAATTCAAAGGGAAAGCCTCTATAGAATAAAGAGCTTTGGCCATGGAAGCGTTCTTACAAAACAAGCTTCCATTTGGTCCATGTGAGGCACATTTTGGGGCATCGGCATTACTGTAGTCATGCTAAAGGGAACTGTGAAGCCAATTTAGCAGCAAAGGCTGCAATTCAGACTAGCAGTCCTAACCAGATCTCAAAACACATCTTAACAGTCCTAAATGCAAGCAAGCTGGAAAGCCTTCTGCTGGATTTGCTCCTAAATACTCTGACACCCTTAATTCGGATAACATTCCAGTAGTCCAGATACCAGGAGTGGAAGACAGAATTATACCTACGATATCCGGTTTTAGGTTTAAACCTATAACCACTGATAAAAACCCCTCCAAAAGGGAAATATCCCTCACCAGTGTAAACATATAAACACTAAAAAAAACACACCTGAATAATCACAAACTAAATACCATTAAGGAAAAGGAGGGTGAAAGTCATTTTCATTTCTTCCTGGAGGGGGTAATTCAATGTAACTTTGTTATACAAGTTAGCAGCAAGAAAGAATGGTCTAACAATATTCTGCTTGAGTTTTGTTGTTTAGGGATGTCATTAAAATACGGTTTCTTCCTTTTACTTGTGGTCATAAGTCTAAAGATGGAAGGTTTATGGGCGTGTTATAGGTCTTATTCAATTATTATATAAACTGCAGAGAATCGGGAAATTAAAAAAATTGATATTTTGGCTTTGTTCAATACTTTCACTGATGGGTAAAATGGCTGGTTTCATAAGAATCTTCCCAATATGTACCATCACATTTACCCACAGACCAAGAATGGGTGAAACCCTCCAATACATCATCTCCCTTTTCTAGCAAGACAGTATTTATAGTAGGTAAATTGACAAATATCCCAGGCTTTAAACATTCAATGCAAGGTGTAGTGACTGGGGACAATTCTTCACACATATACCAAACATCTAGGATAGTGGTGAAAACAACCCCAGACTTTTGGAAAACATGGAACGCAGTGTCACTTGTAATGCTGCTGCAAAAGGTTTTTACCAAGTTTAACCAGGATTGGAGTGATATTGTTTGTATTTGCAGTGATTCAGCTATGTATATGAAAAATGTGTGTGATGACTGGTCAAAAACAATACCTGGGCTGAAGTGCTTCCCTATAAGATATCCTATTTACTTTCTAGATGGTATGCTGAAAGGTTCTTTACAATCTTCGGAGTTAATGAAGAATGCTATTGACTTTTTAGTCCATTCTGGTGCACTGTTTCGTTATTCTAAGGGATTAAACAAATATTTCTCATTTGTGTGGCATCAAAGGAGTCATCCCAACTGTATTTAGCTGGTGGTTCTCAGGGTTAGAAGCCATGAATGCTATTTTATCCATATGGCAAACAGTTACAGAATTTTTTTCTTAGTGATGATGCCATGGGCAAGAAGTTTGCCGATCTTTGGTCACATTGTTTGTGATGTGAAAAAAGTACGCTCTACTGCATTCATAATCAACGAAAATCAAAAAACTGGAATCTGAAAGTACCCTTGTCTGCCAAGTGTTCAGCAAAATTGGTAAAGATGTGAAACATCTCCTTGAGAGTAGTTGGGAGACACTTTTAGTGACTTTGGCACTGCAACATGTTAGAATTCTTGCCACTTGGTAAGCAAAGAAATATGGAGGAGCAATTCAGGAAATTGTATTTCACAATGCATGAGAAATGGCTAGCAATGAATCATAGAAGTGTCCCTTCACCAACCATGGCATTTGAAGTCAATGAAGCCTCACTGTGGTACTCTGCACAAGTTCTAGATCACTTCTGTAAAGGGGAATTTTCTCCAGACTTTGAAAAGTGCTGCTTCATTTTTGACAGCTTCAATAACTGAGGGCATATGCACCAATTTCAACGCATATGTTGCAGAGCCTGTCCTAGAGAATTGCAATCTTCAGGTGCAGCAGTATTGGCATGGGAAGCTAGGTCAGTGGCTGAGTGAGAAAATGGTGTACTGGCTGTTTTGGCGTTGCTTGTCTCAAGTGCCAATATTGAGGGTCTTTTCACAGATAAAAGTTTACAGGGGCAGGAAAGAGCAAGCTTGCACGACCAAAGATTTACTGAAGTAGTATTGTATGAGCTGGGAATCCCTTGGGCAGCTATGGGTGCTATAAATCCTGTAAACATCAACACAAACAAACATTTGGTGTGGTACAAAAAGTTTGATTTGTAAAAATGTATTTGGACTCAAGTTTGATTTGTAAAAATGTATTTGACTCACGCTGTCTATATGCCATGCACTATCAGTTCAGAAAGTAACCAATAATAAAAGCGAAACGTTCAATAAACACTGGAAAAACACTTTCTGTAGTTTTTAAGGCATGAAAATGTTTAACACTTCAAAAACCCCACCAGAATGTACCAAAAATAGAAACTGAAAACCGGAAATCCTAATTATACCCAATAGTCCGATCAGAATTAATCAAAGAAGCACTCAAGGGGTTGGCTTCTGCACATGCAGGAATGAAGTGTAATGGTAGCCACGCTACTGGTGGCCTAGTTTACTGAGACTTAACCCCTTCTAAATCACCAGATTAAAAAACCTTCACTGACAAAAGAACCTCACCGGCTCCCCTTATGATTTCAAATATCAGCAAACAGATTTAAGTATATTGGAAGCGACAGATTCAGGTTTTCAATTTTTACGGGTTTGGACACAGAAATGCAAGGGCTTCAGCAATCTAAAGAAAGATTTGCAGTGCCTAGTGACAATAGGGGCAGTTCATTCATTTCACAGCCCTGAGTTCGCCTCCAAGGCTTACATGGATTCAATGTCTGCTTTGGGAGTTTGTCTGCAATTCAGCAACCCGTTTCAAGTTGAATCCAACAGTTTTGTAGAGAAGCCAATGGCATAGTTAAACAAGCTTTGACTGCTAGGGTGTTATTTCAGGTCTTAGTTGACACCCCAATCTGTATGGCGTTCAGAGAGCATTAAATAACTTGCCTAGATTGGGAGGACTTACTTTCGAAGTTCCTATATATGTGCCTGGCTTGAAAAATTCTGGAAAGGTGGTGGATGAAGATAAATTTGACTTCGAGAATCATTTAAATGTTTTACAGAGTATCCAAGAAGTCAGACAAGCTAACAGAAACCACTGACGCTGCCACCGGTTAAGAGGTGATCTGTGCTGCAGACAGGTGGGTTCCCAAAGTTGGGAACCCAGTTCTGGCAGAAATCCACGACAAGCAGGCTTTTGAACCCTATAGACCATTACTGTTCTTAGGGTGAAAGGCAACAGAACAATTATCTTGCCGCCTCTGCCTGGATCAAGAAACCGACTGGTGTCTATTGACCATGTAAAAAAGAACGATGTGGCGAGTCCTCCACAGCCAGCCACCGCGGAGACAAAAAAAGATTGAGAGTAGTACCCCTCTTACTCTACCTACTAAACAAAGCAGTAACATTCCTAGCTGGGGAAGTTTGAGCTTAACACTACCCCTTTTGCCCTCACCCCCTTTCCATTCCTCACCCCATTTTCCTTTTCTTCTATGCTCCTAAAAAGTTTTCTGGTATCTTTTGTAACTATTTTCCCCTTGTCTTTACGTCCGGTCTTACTCCTACCCCTATCCCCTTACCGCTCCATTCACCTCGTCCCCTATATAATCTTGAAATGCTTTTTCTGGATACTTATGTAACTTTTAACGGATGTAATTTGCAACATTGTCCCTCATGTAAAGCGCCCTGATTCCTTCGGGTCTAGCCAGCGCAATATAATAACTCATTAATTAAATTTGTTTCCATTTAGTACTCTTTCTCCCTTTGTCTACCTCCCAAGCTCCTATCCACTCTCCCCTGAATCTCTCACTTTACCTGCTAGTCTGCATAGCCCCCTGTCCTTTCTGCCCTTTGACTAAGCATTCCGTTTCCCCTTGTTGGGGAAAGATCCAATATTTATACTCTGGAGTCTCAGCGTACCCGCTGAGTGTCCACTGCGCCAAGGGAGCCACTCCCATCTGAGGTATGGTATGGCACCCCTTGCCAAAGCACTTCCTCTCCCCTTTTAGCAGAAGGATCCAGTATGTAGGCCTTGGAGTCTGAGACCCCTCAGAGAGTCCACTGCGTAAAGGGAGCCTCCCGCAACAGAGATAGGGAAGTGATACCACTTACCCTGTGATCACAGCTTACTGGACTTTGGATGTTGCTTTGACTCATCTACCGGTTTGTGTCCCCGTCGCCCTTCCCCTCCTCTTTCCATGCGATGTCCTTCACCCTCCCCTCCTCTTTCCCGCCTTCATTACCTGTCTACTTCCCCAGCTCCTGCCCCCCTTCCCCCCGAATCTTTCCCCTTGCTTTTCCCCTTTCCTATTTGTGCTTGTTTATCTTGACCTTACAAGTAACTATGTTGCCATGCTCTAATAACTGTAACTATGTAACCTGTAACTATGATCTGATGCTCCTGTAAAGCACTCCGATACCTCCGGGTCTAGCCAGCGCTATATAAAACCTTTAAAATAAATAAAGATGCTACATCATTTGATCTGAGAGCCTTGAGACCAACAACATTGAAAAGGACTATGGATATGTCGCAGGAGATTTTTCAACATCTTTTACAGTCACTCACTGCTATAGACTGTTGCATGCTTGTCAATGATTTAGTGAAGTATTTAATTCCACTGTGGTCCTAAGACTAGATTGGTTTGGGAACTTTACTTTTAATCATGTGGTTGTCAACTATATTTGTTATGCTACTGCTAAGACACTTCGTCCCTACCAGGACAATTGCATCTTCTGAGATACATGAACTACAGCCTCATTTTTGATTCCACAGAACCCGAAGATTTTACACTGCAAACACTACAGCTTATCCTGTGCCCATGGGCATAAACTGGGGGGAATCCCGTATAATATGGGGCTACTGAGACATTACGATTGGCCTATGTGAATAAAGTTTCAATAGATGCAATACTTTCAATTCATATTGGGACATTGAGACTTAAAAGAAAAACGTTTGATTTACTGGTATATGATACTTTGAATAATGAAGATCCTTATTGGAGTTCATTAAACTATAAAGAAATGTATTGCTATCACCACTATGCACACAACATAGGACTAGTTATCCTAGAGAAATTTACAAATACACACAATGGAAACTGTATCAGGGCTCTCCCTCCCAATAGTCCTAATTTCGTGAAAAAAAATTCCCCTACTTTCAGAGTGCAGACAGGTCACACCCTTCAGCCTTGTATTTCACACTCAAGCTACAGCAGATTCCTAAGAAAGGAATCACTACTAACAAGCAGGTTTACTCTACTGCATCAGTGAAAACCTGGCTATGCAAGGATACGAGTACTGGTAAACAAATGATGAGAAAAGCATTTGGGGAACCACATTCTGGCAGATCCAAGGTAAGGCAGCCTTATTTTGAGCCTGTATAATACCAAAATTATCTTTCTAAACAAAATAATCTGCCAGTCAACTGGTCTGTGATTTGGGCCAATGAAAAATCTAAAGAACCCTTCTACTACAAAAGCCAAAGCCAATCTGACAGTGTTCAAACTAACAATTTCGAATGAATGTCTGAATAAGACACATTATATGCTACATAATGGAAGCTATAAATCAACCATTCTCTATTGAAGGTTTAGCCTTCAGTCTACAACATGCATGAATAGTTTCACTCAAGGACCCAAAATAAATTATCTTAAATCACGTTACAATACGCAGACACCTGCAGTGGTAACCACATACAGTGTAGGCAACTATGACACCAATGGTTGGAACACTAATATTTCAGCTGTAAAAGAATACTTTTACTCAATGAGAATATGGATTTTTCAGAAGCTTCTTGGACCACCCCCTAAAAGAAATAGAAGATTGCCACAGGAATAAGTGCCATCTTTAATGATTTGAATATTGTGAAAAAGAAGCTGCAGAAAAAAGACCAAGAAAACATTTTAGTTCTTGACAATGTAAGGCGCACACTTTCAAAAAGTGTACTCATTAAATCACACTAGGCTCTCATGAAAGGGGACCCGAATTTGTTACAACATGGGCAGGTTCAGCTAAGGGCAAACATGCAATTAAATTTGGCATTACAAATGCTCAAGTCAGGTTTGGTGCCTTGGCAACTTCTTAATGAAACAGACCTATATGAACCCTACCATTTGACACTCAACAATAGCAAAGAAAGAATCTACCTACACTATTAAGTAACGAGCAAGTGTAAGATGTCCCAAAGGTCCGAGTCCATCTAATAAAAGCACAACTCCATCGTGGTCCATGGAGGTCACCATCTTTAACTTAGAAGATGGGTGGTACCTTATTGTATGTTCTACTACAGAAAGAAGTCCCTCTGACTTCAGCAGTTGAAGTTTATATTCAGTCAGAAATACAGAGGCGGATAATACCAAACACATTTTGTGGACATTGTGCAAATGATTTGCTTGTAACTAGTTGTGCATCTTAATAAAAACATCGGTTCTGGCATGGTGACAGAATATAATGCAGCATTTGAACTGATTCAGGTCATTTTTTCCAGTCTTTTTGAAGGATTTCTGATCTACTTTCTGCTCAAAGAAATCCACAACATGGAGTACACTTATCCAGCTCAACATAGCTGCAGAGGGACTAGCACACAGATGCTTGGCTAACTGACCTAAGAGCACTCTGTGCTCACCTTTCGCAAAATGAGTGCTGCACAAGTAAAACCTGTGTTCTGGTGCATACACTGACTGGCAGTCTTGGACTTGCATCTGGAGCACCCCTCAGTGGCTTATCTCGACATTGAAAAAATAATGCGTCCTCTACATGGACACCAGAAACAATGACAAGCTATGCACCCGTCCCTTATACAGGGTGCCACCTATAACAGTATCACTAGTGGCACTTTGATGCAGCTCTCAACGAATGGGTTCACTCCAGGTTATCCTTAACCACTTCGGCGCTGATGACGAGCTGAGCTCGTCATCAGTTGTGCCGCTCGCACGCCGATGACGAGCTGAGCTCGTCATGTAACGCACGTTTTTAAAAAACGCCGCGTACAGCGGGAAAAGCTGCCGCGCGCATGCGGTTAAAGCCCTTTGGAGAGGAGCCGCAACCAACAGTGCTTCAGACAAGCAATCAATTGCTGGTCCCTAGAACCTACAAACTAACCATTAAAATGCTCTGTATGGATTCCACAAAGACTTAGGCTGCGTGTGCACCAGACGATGTCTACATGTCTCCCGATGAGGCGTGAACTCAATCAGTAAGTGGACCAATGAATCTTGAAAAAATTGATTTCTCATATGTACTACAGCAAACTAAGGACTGAAATGAAAACCTCTAATGGATTCTAAAAAAATAGTTTAACTGCACATTTTTAATCTGGCTTACTTCTCACTGGTATGTATATTCACCGACATACAAAAACCTTTTAGATCAATTATGGAATATTTATACTATCATTGATTAGCTGTCAACTATGCAAGGCTTACAAATATTCATGCTTTGCTATGTGAACAATGTTTTTAACCTATCTTTAGCAACAATGCATTAATGGCCTTTGTTTCATGCAACAAGCCCACTGAATACATTTAGATATGTATTTTTTGTTGCGGAAAATTGAAGTAGGTTTCTCAACACATTAGCTGAATACCTATTGGCCAGATAAGCCCTTATGTTACATTCAGACGTACCAGCCCGAGATGACAAAGTCCCCATGGTCCATGGAGGTCACCATCTTCCTCAACTTAGGAAATATAAGTTGCTACATTTTCAGATTTATGACGAATCATCATGTCTGCCTTTAAACAGATTCACCATCTAAGGCCACAATCATCTGGGTGAAACATCTACTCATCACATCAAGGTTAAAGCACACATACAGACATTAACTAAAATAATGTAGTCTGAATGGACGTCCTTCTGCCTTCTACATGAATAATGAAATGCCTGACATTTATACTTTGATGCAACTTATCTATGTCAGACATTGCCAAATGTGTTAAAAATTACAATTACTGTTAGTATTTAATATAAAATGATAGCCATTCGACTACGTGTCAGAAGTCCTTTGCCCAGACTCGTGAGATTCTGCCAGACTCACCTGACAGCACACTTCACACCTCAGATGCTACATCACATCTGAAGCTGATCATGTACCAGAGGAAGACCACCCGCTACAGCAGCACAAGTTAGCCCTTCCCAGGGAACAATCTTCACGCCTCCACTAATAAAGACAGTTTTTGCTGGCAACAAGGTTTGCAGCGTCTCTTTTCCCTAAAAAACTAGACAAGTTACTTTACTTTCCATGCTCTTACAAAGCTAGTCGATGTTGGGGCGTTACGTTTTAAATGACAATACAATATTAGAAATGTATTTCATGCTAGTTAACGTTCAGATTTGTATAATATTTTGTATAGTAGTTTTAGATGTACAAAGGAACAGATTGTTCCTGTAGTAATACTTGTTAAGTGGTCATTCTTTTTAGTGCAGTGTGTGAAAGTTTGACTAACGAATTACTACGTTGGTTACTGTTTCCACACCAGGGAACTTTTTTTCAGAACAAAATTGTATTGTTTTCTTGAGAGAGATTGCAAGTAAACCACAGTACTCCGAACACCGGAGGGGCTGTGAGCATGTAATCAAAATGCACAGTCGCAATCAATACAGTCGTTCAAAGAAGCATAATTACTACAAATCTCCTACCCCCCTGCCCCTTATCAACTACCCCCTCCCGGATCCCACCCTAGCTCCTAGCACGATGTCCTCACCATGGAACTTTTAATTAGATAGTAACTCAAAAGCAATACTACCATGTCGCACATTTACTTGGGCTACATTAACTTTTCACAGTCATTGTGGTGCATTGAACCAAGTTAATCTGTGCCAACCATGGTCGGGGAAAAACACCCCTTGTAGAGTTGCCTTTAACAGGTTTAAGGGGATGGGGATCGAGAGTTTGAGCCAAGAGTTGTGGCAGATGAATATTTACAGGACGAGTGAAAAAATGTAAACAAACTCCTTGACCGGGTTGCCTGTTGAGGCCTGAATAAGTGATTCTAATAATGGGATTTTATAATCCTTCAAAGGATGATGTACTTATGCCTGATAATTGAGAATAAGATTGATGTCTAAACTGCATCATTGGTTAAACAGAAATATATATGTATTTTTCTTCACCTCCATTGATAAGATCCTGAGAATTTCTGGTAGGTAAGCTAGTTTATCTATTTGGGGCTGGCATAAGCAGCAAACTTCCACATCAGGATTAAGGGCTTCTAGACAAAAAATTTAGAAACCATCTAGACAGTGTTTCCACTTTGTGATCAATAGCGATATCATGGAGGCCATCTGCTGCAACAAGTCCATCAAAAGTTCCAATTTAGTTGACTGACAAAGGCTTTTACTTCACTCACCTTAATACATTTTCACACTGGACAGAAAAATACTAGATATTGGGATGATTTCGCAAATAATGAAATTGTAAACTAGGACTTTGGATGGCACACTCACATGCATGGTTGCAGCTCAACTCGAAAGCGGATTAATTTCCAAAACAATCTGGCTGACCTTGGATGTGCTTTTTTGCAAGAATTTGTTTTTAATCTCATTTTTTGAGCATCAGCATGACGATGCAATGGAACGTCACATGACCATCACATTTTAATAAGGCACTTTGAAGAGCTAAAAGATATGGGCTTGGACCTTTACATAAGGTACTAGGCCGCGAACTTAACACCACGCGTCACCACATGCACCCACCTCTTTGCATCAAGTTTCTAATGGACTTGGAGAAGAGTGCCAAAAAGTAAAAGTATAGCACATGATGTAGTTGTAGTGGGCACGCTGCCCCTCGGGTGGGGTGCGCTCTGTTTGCTTTATTCTTCAGGGAGGGTTTAATCACCATGTGGTTGTTTGCAGTTTTTTTTTTGTTTTCCCTCTTTCCCATGAAGTGTGCGCAATTTTTTTCTGAGATATAGTTGGATACTCGGTCTTCCTTTTTTTTTCTCCTTTTCACTAATTAGGCAATGATGAAATTGTGCAAGTATGAAAAGGAGTAAACAGAATAATCAATGAGGGCAAATGTAATGGGTTTTATGCAAATCACACTAAATATGACGATGTTTGAAATTATGTGAATTTATAGTTCATAATATCATTTGGATAAAGACAGGGTAGTAGACTATGTTAATTTTTCCTGTTTTTAGAGGGTTTGATGAGATCAGTAGCCAAGATGAGGAAAAGAGGGACACATGAGGGTGGCAGGGAGAGTCAATGGGGGGGGGGGTCGGTCAAAGCACCTCGACATCGCCGAGGACATGGTCCTTAAGCCTCACATTGGGTGGGAGGGCTGGGGGAAGGGGTTCCTGGGGTGGAGTAGGGGGATGCTGTTGGGAGGGGGAAAACACAAAATACATGAATATTGGTCGGAAATGAGTCACTTTGGTAAAAATATTTTTTGCTTTCAGTTGGTATATGGAGCTAGTTTAGTGAAATATGATAGTTAAATGGCTGGTAGGGGTATTAGGATAGGTACATTGAATGTTAGGGGGCTGCACTCAATAGATAAGACGCCGGGTTGCACAGGAATTACGTGCCCTTTACTGTGATATAATCTGTCTCCAAGAACTCATATTGTATGGTCAAAACGCTGATTGCTCGAAGAGTTGGGATTTAATCTTATTGCTTTTACTAAGTACTCTGGTACGTCGAGAGGGGTGGCAATTTTAGGAAAGAAGCATGTAGGCAAAACAGGTAAAATTTTAGTTGATGATTTAGGAAGATGGGCAATTGCAGAATGTGTTGTAGGTCTGGTAACTTTTACGCTTTGTGCTGTTTATGGGGCAAATCTTGACAAAGCATCAAACCTTAGAGTTTTTGAATGTTGAGTTAGCTACTTGGCCTACACCACTGATTCTTTGTGGAGACTTAAATATAAATTTAGCCCCGAATATTCTATGTAATAAAGAAGAAAGATACAGTGGTCGGAAGCCACGATGGTACATGGGTTGGTGGATGCATGGGCTTTAAGGGGGGTGGTTCCGGGGTACACGTTCTTTTTCTTTCCCCATCGCAAGTTAGTCCGCTTGATTCTTTTTTTATTCCTCAGTCATTGTTGAAATTGGCCGTCATTCAGGTTTACCCTAGAATCACGTCCGATCATGGACCGGTGGTTCTTTCTATAGCGGATATAGTAACCCCTAGTAGACCAAGGGCATTCTCTTTTGATCGCAAGTTATTAGAGCAGCAATTCACTGAATACATGAAAGTGGATTGTAACATTTTTTAATATTAATCGGGGGACTAGCAGTGTGGGCAATGTCTGGGATTGCTTTAAAGCTGCATTTAGGGGGGAGGCCCTGAGCTTTGGTTTATACAATCAAAAACAGGCGGCAAAACTTCAAGAGCTTTATCAAGAACTAATAAAGGCTGAGGAACTACTGGCGCAGGGTATACACACTGGGACGGATATAACAGATTAGATGACGGCAGTGGCTAGACTCAAAGCAAGGCTAAACCTTAAATGGTCGCAGGAAAGTGCAAACATTTTTTTTATTAAACAAATCCAGTAAGAGTACGGGGAGGCAAGTGGCAGATTTCTTGCCCAGAAATTAAGGTTAAGGGAAGCAGCACAGCGGATAGATAATAGTCGACTCAAGAGGGAATTTAGCAGATAATGAAACCGGCATATTAGAGGCGTTTAGGCAATTTTATGAATCATACCAAGGAGATGAGTATGACAAGGATAGGGCTGCTACTCTCATCGGTCAATATTGTACGGCAGATCGATCTGTAGATGAAAGAGAAAGTCTAGAGACACCTATTTCATTAGAACTAGAATTGTCAGTTAATGGGTTAGCCAGGGGCAAGGCCGCAGGTCCAGATAAGTTACCCCTGGAAAGACTTTTTTCTGTTCTAAAAACTGATCTCCTTGAGACGATGAGAATTGCCCAGAAAGGTGCACCTCCGGGGAGCTGGAGTGAGGCATGTATAGTAGTTTCATTAAAAAGGAAAACCTGCGAACCTTCCTGGGTCCTACTGCCCAATTTTGCTTTTGAATGCGGATGGGAAAATGTATTCGAAGATCCTGGCAAATAGGCTGTCTGGTGTGATCACTAATCTAGTCTCCACCATACAGCATGGGTTAATCCCGCATCGTGGAACGGCGGATCATGTCTGCCGGGTGATCACTTTATTTGATTTTGTTAATGTTACTCAGGAGCCATTATGTTTAATTTTATTGGATGCCGAAAAGGCTTTTGACCGGGTCTCATGGTGCTTTTTATGGGACGTAATGAGGTGAAGGGGGTTTGGCGTTGAGTTTATAACATCACTTCAGACACTATTTTCAATTCGGTTCAAATACAGAGGGGTACCAGACAAGGTTGCCCCTGTTTTTATTTTCATTGTATATGAGCCCTTTTTAAGAATGTTGGAATCTAGTTGTAGGATTTCTCTGGTGGCTATGCAAAATTATCAGTTTAAGGTCCTTGCTTATGCAGACGATGTTGCAATTGTCACACCATGAAGCCGCAATGGAGGAGATCGAATGTTTAGCCGCGAATTTCAGTGCAGTTGCCGGCTATAAGTTGAATGCAGCCAAAACCCAGTTATTATTTGCCAATCTGCCAAAGTACTCTGATTCGCGGGTTTGTAAAGAGGCTATTTATTTGGGGATTAAGTTAAGGGTCTCTTCAATGGCCCTGGTAAAGTCTAACTGGGAGGATCTATTATTAGGGGTGCGGAAACCGTTGGATCAGGCGGAATGTCTACATCTCTCGTTAGTTGGGCGCTGTAGTCTACTAAAAATGATATTGCCACAAATATTATATTTTTTTAGGTGTGTCCCTTTAGAAATTTCTACAGCAAGCTTGGCACAGCTTCAGGCTCTTTGTATGCGCTTTATGTAGGCTGAGGCAAGGCCCGCCGTGCCGGGCGCTATATGATCTTACCAAGAAACTTAGGAGGTTGGTCGGTACCAGACTTTACTCTTTATTATGCCTGTATGCTTCAAGGCATGAATGTTCTGTTAACAGGGATAGGTCCTTCGAATTTGGCAGAGAGCCCATCCATCTACCAGATGCTATTGGGCGTGAAGGCTTAAAACGGTCTGTTACACCAGGAATGGAGTTATTATAAACGTACACGTTTTAAGGTCCTGATCGCTGCAAACAAGATTTGAAGAACACTAAGGAGAATGCTTGGTATAGAGAAAATTTCTTGGTATACACCATTGACATCTCCTATATTCCTGCCAATCGATTTATTAGATCGGGTGGTGCATGTATGGTGGCAAAAAGGATTAAGGTTGTTGGGGGATTTTTATAGCGATGGCCGTTTTAAGTCTTTTGAGCAACTCCGTGAGCAATACATGCTTCCCAGGGAGAATTTCGCGAAGTACTTGCAAATCAGGAATTTTCTGTCTCAGAAAGCAACAAATCTTCAAGCTAACCCCTTGATAGAAAAATAGGAGTGTTATATGGCCACGTTAGGTACTAAGGTGAATGATTTAGAGCAACAAAATTCTAAATGGGGGAATAAACTAGGGAGGGAGGATATACGGATAGAAACTTCTCTGGAGATGGCCATGAATGTATTTCTTTCGGCAAAGTTATCTGCACAGCATTATAAATCCATCTTTAATTTATATTATACACCCGATAAGATCTCCAAATGGCAGGGGGATATTATAGGGAAATGTTTTCGGTGTGGATATCCATCTGCGGATGACCTTCATATTTTTTTGGGTGCCCACGGCTAACATCTTTTTTAACACAGATGGAGATTTTTTTTATCGGCCATTCTGGGTATGCCATTACAATTAAGTGCTACGCAGATATTATTAGGTGTAGAAATGGGTCCGGCAGCGCCAGATCTATTACAACAACATGCAAAGTTAATATTTTTAGTTACAGCTGTATATCTGCTTGTAATAGCTTCCTGATGGCTACAGCAGGAACCGCCTTTTGAATTATGGAGGGCACGCTTCTTTGCAGTACATAATATGGAGTATAGTCTATATGCCCTTAAGGGGCATAGAAAAAAGAAGCTTGGTCAACAAATTTGGGGCAGTGTTACTAATCATTTAGATTCTGTCATTTGATTGTTTCATTATTCGCTTTTCCATGCAGTTTTCTTGATATTTGTTGAATCTTGGACTATTTTACTGTATGGTCAATTCATTTTTTGGCATGCTTATGTACGGCTATTGATTTTCATGTGTTTCATTTATTTAGCTCCTGGTCTATTTATGCTATGATTTTAACAGTGTATATGTACTGTGTAAATTATGACTCTTTACCGACTAATTCATGTATTCTACAAAAAAATAAAAATAAAAAAAGTTTCTAATTTGGGGTGAGGTTATGCTTTAGTTGCCCATATTTTTCCTCACTTTCTCTCAAAGCGCCAGGACTCCGCATTGATGCTACAGTACCTGCAATGTCACTGGCTTTTCGCAGTTTTCTTCCACACAAATGGAAGGAAACCCTCTTTACTCCGATAGCCTCCGATAGCCACAGCTCATGGTGACTGAGCCGCACTACATCCCCAAAGCCACATTGGTGCAGCCTTTGCCCAAAAATGGTTTCCCAGCTGGATAACCAACCTAGTCTAGCCTCTCACCAGCTCAGGGGTGGTAGGGAAGCGACAACAGCTGGGGCCCAGCCACCCAAAAAATGATTGTATTAGATTTCATAGAAACGTTTTCATAGCATGCCGCTATTTTTGAAACACTCACCCAACCCATTCCAGAAAAATTGCATTTACTAATTTTTAAAAACAAATTGTATTAACCAACATGGTTGAAATTGCTTTTTTGCATGCTCCTTTTTACAAGTGCCATTAACGGTTTATTCCATTAGAAAATCGTTACTGTGAAATAGTAACATTTGGTAGGCTTTGAAATGTTCACAAGTTTTTTTCCCCCCCGAGTTCTCATGTGGGGGTCTGCTACCATTTCCCACTATTAAAATTCTCTAATGTATATATGGTTAGCTGAAAGGTTTGTTATTTTAGTTTTGATTCACAATTTTACCTAAAAACTATTCCCTTAATTTGTATTACGACAGAAAAAGAGATGCTCCAAGATTAAGTTAACACCAATGTGGTTTTTCCGGTCCCCCTCCCCCCCATTTATTGATCAATTTGAATCCGAAAGATATGGCTAATCAGTTTTTTACAGAAGTCACTCCCATTTTTATTGGTGCTTATTCTGCCTCCTCTTCCAGCGGAGTCTGTCCTGAAAGGGTGTATAGGTGATTAGGACTTCAATATTGGTACTGGCTTCTCTATTTCCCTTCTTAAATTAATCTAAAATGGTCTACTCCAATATTAACTTTTTTTCATCCTGTTAAGATCAGTCTACAGCGATGAAGCGTACCCCACTACAATACCAGTGTCAGATTATTCTGACTCTTCCATGGTATTATATACTAATCGTGCTTTAACCCCTTCTACGCTCATGACGAGGTCAGCTCGTCATGAGTTACACCTGTCGTACGCTCATGACGAGCTGAGCTAGTCATGTAACGCGGGTTTCTGCAAAAGTCCGCGCACAGTGGGAAAACCGCTAGCGCGCAAGGGGTTAAGATCAAGAATTGATATAGCACCTTTCAATTCCATTCATTCTAAGCCAGTGTTCATTTGCTAAATCCAACTCTACAATTGAATCGTACAATCCTCGATGGTACATGGATTAAATGTTTTTCAATAGAAAACTATTAGCAGTTCTTTCAGAAGCAAAAGGTTTATGGAACACACCCCTCTCCAGCACTGGGAACACTGATGCTCAGGGTACAGCAAAATTTGTCTCGTGAGTTTCAAAGACGGGTTAAAATCAAGTGGCCACACCAATTTTCATACACGTTTGTCTAATTCATGCACAGCTGTGCTACATTAAGCTGAAAATGAGAGAAATGAAATGTTTTACAGCATTTGCCCTAATTAAAAGGTCCTCTGGACACAAGCAGGACTATTCTACGTTTGACCAGTTGCAGTGATCCTTTGGCAGAGAAAAATACTTATGGCCAAATCGTGTATATACTAGAGAATGCAAAATGATTTAAATTAACCACCTCATTCAATAAAGAGCATCACGTTTTTAACAGAACAAGTGGATGGTTTGTAAAATGCCATTTTATTTTAAGTCTGCCATTACATTGGGCAAAACATGATCACAAGGCTTTCTGGGACTACAGTCAGCAAAACACAATAGTGGTCGACATCCAAATAACAGTCACTGGACAAACTTGGCACGTTCTTACATGTGCACAACATGGAAGAGATTTAAGTGTTATTTTAGGGCTGAATATCTGTAATCGTTTTCCAGTACTAAAACATGCCCGTGTGTGTTGCCAGAAATCCTTTAATGTAGACAGATGCATGCTGCTGCCTAGAATACACAGTAAAAGTTAATACCAGTACCACAGGCAGGAGTGTAAGTGAGACTTTATTGGGAGAGTGAGGTGGTCAACATAGCAGCAAATAAAAGACAGAAAGTCCCCGGTATCACAGCCCAACATACAGAGGCCTCTGGCTTAATCGTTAGAGGCAACTATGCTCTTAAACCAATACTACAAAAATTCAGTTGGGCCAAAACTTCAGAGTTTTGTTGGAGGGTACACACAAGTATTAATTATAAAGAATACCCTACAGAAAAATGAAAATTAGAAAATAAAAGCTGTGCAGACACCCAGTTTAACTGCAGCAATTAACTAAATGTTCATATACTTAATGAAATACAAAACAGTCACTTTCAAAAACTGGTTCCAATTGTCACCTTCCTTTAAATACCAGATACTTTAGTCCTCTACACAAGTGTTTGGAAGTTGAAGTGAAGCTATTAATACTTTTCTACAGCAGTAACCGCACACCAGGATGGCCAGGACAACACACAAAATGAAGGAATGGAAATCCCCAAAGCTGCAGTGTGAACACACTAAACTGTTGATTTCCATACATATGGATTGGGGGTTTCTTTGCTTTAAGAGATCCAGGTGGAGAAAAAAAGGAATGGTGGCATGTAAAAAGGTTTTTAAAGTTGAGGGCCCGAAGAATGATCATGAAACATTCAATGCACAAGTTTAGTTATTTTCCGGTTGTTCTGGCTCAGCCTCATCTTGTGCACTGTCAGATGTCCATAACTAAAAGAGAAAAAAAAAAGCAATTTAGATACAAAATGTTATTTAGCTGACAAACAACCATCATATCCTGCCGTACTATATGAACTACCAAAGTACTGTCAGCTTTTACCAAGAGATAGCACCATTCTAAAGGCGCACTGGATTGCTACTCAAATGTTTAGTGAGGTCCACTCAAGGCAGACAAGTCTCTAGAAAAGTCACCTTGCACACAGCAACTAAAACTAGGGCAAAAGCTACACGAGGCAAACTGTGCTAGCAGTTCTGTTGCATTGATCACCTGTATTCCTTCACATGTTTGTTCCTTCACTATCTACCAGGAAGATCACTTCACATCCAGCCAAAGCTATGAAGATTTGCGGTAAACGGAACAAGTTAGCTACCAGTAAAGGAGGATCTCCGGCATAGGAGAAGTTATAGATCCACATACTATTTGAATATTTTACTGTGCCAAGTTGGAAATCTTTGAAAAACAGTCCCATCTTTACAATACAGCTCCACAAGCAGGGTAATTTGCTGCAGTCCACTTGCTCATTAGGTAAAAATCCCAGCCACGTTGTATTTGGTCACAAGTGTATGCAAGTCTATAAAAGTGTTTCCTTATCCTCGTAAAGGGTTAGAGCCATCAAGCATGCACATGGCAGGTGAACAGAGCGCTACGTAAAAAATGTCTGGGAGGCAGAACGGGGAATGTTAATCTCAAGAAGTTCTTAACTAACCCCTTCACTGATCGTCCTAGGGAGGGGTACCATAGGAAAGGGGAGATTATCCCCTTTCCAATGATACCTCTCCCGTTTGCCTCAGTGCTCATGGGGAACAGATAGCACACTGAGCACCGAGGCAGTGAAATAAACTAGTCGAACCAGTGAAATTAAAAACAGGCCAATCTAAATGCTGATGTCATTTCAGTGAAAAAAACTCAGCCTCGGGAGCTTGGGGTGCGGGGGGGGGGGGGGGGGGGGGGGGGGATCATCCTGGTTCCTGCACCAGAGGGATTTCCTGTGCCATATGGTCTGACACATGGGAGCCGCCAGACGCATCTGAGCACTTTTGCATTGGATGGTTCCTGCACGCCTGATAGGAGTTAACGACAAGCTTCCTCCTTCGTCCGCGGAGGAAGCACACCGTGCTGGGGTCTGATTGGGACCCCATATTACCCTTCTGTCTAGAATCGGCTCATGAGGCATTGCCTCCTCTCTGATGAGCATACTACATCATTATTTTGATAGTGGTAGGAACTGTGTAATTATAAATTTATAGCTACACACATTGATAGATTACTTTCTTCACCCATATCTGTACATACAGATTTATTATTTTTTGTGGTGTAACACTAGTGAGTGACAGGGGGATCTTCTCCCAGGTCCGGACGAAGAGGCTCCACGCCTCGAAACATGTTGACCCACACAGGAGAGTAAGCCCATTAACTAGCTTGATCTCTCCGCTCTACATTTTTTAAATAATACCAGCCAGTGTTCATTTTTTCTTACCACCAGGCCAGGTATTTTTTAAACTTCACTCTTTATCACTCCTGACCTCACTGACACTCACTCCATTCACATAGCACCCCCATCTAAAGGTGCTCCAGCGTAGTCGCTTGTCGCAGCACTGCCCCGTCCCGCAGCAGGGGCGGGAAGACCCCGATGATGAAGCATGACACCAAGGGCCCTGTTGGTGTGTGAGGGGTATTTTAACAAACAAGGTGTATTCCATTGACATCTGGATATACACTCACCCTAAGTGAGGTGGACCCTTTTGATTAACAATAGACTAGAAACTAGGACGACGTGCCCACCAGCACCACCTCTTCACTCCCCCCTTTGATTTTTCTTACGCGTCTACTCTTGCATCAGGTGCACCAAGAGGGTCCTGCAGCAGTAGTGCTGTCTTGGCTCCCTCTTATGTAGTCTGTCACATAAGCAGTTTAATGTTTGACTTTACAATACAATCATAGCACAGTAGTAGTTCAGAGCTTTTTTGTATCAAGTGATCAGGATCTCCGCATCAGATGCTTGAAGATTGAGTTTTATCAAAGCCTGACAAAACCTCAGACACTAGCTTTAGTCAGGAGGGTAATACCTGCGCTGAATTTGGTGTAATGCCCCACAAGTGAAGTTATGTTCTTAAAAACTCTTCGCTAAAAATAAAACTATTTTCCACTTAAGGTACTTGAGGGGTGGGTTGGGAAGGCGCCAGTAACTGGTTCAAGACAGGTCAGCATATAAGACATTCATTCAAATCCAAGGCTAGATCAGAGACTCAGTGGAATAAAGTTTAAATGCAGTCAAGAAATTTAAACTGTAGCTTCCTGGAACACAACACTCCCTGGTGTACTCCCAACAGGTTTTTCACCAAGACATTTTTCTGTGCTGCCAAGCTACCACGATGCAATCAATGCATTCATAGTTCCAAATACGGTACAGGTGAAAGGTAATGGGCAACCATACCATAAACACCCCCCCCCCCCGTCGCACGAAAAGATGAGCACTGCGTTGCTGTGTTTCCATTCTTTGACAGTTACGCTTAGGTGGTAATGAGTGATCCAGTCAACTCAAAAAGAGCTGATGGGGTACCACAAAGATACACATTGTGAGCACATTTAAGATCTAAATGGACTGTTAATAAATGCACGAACTCAGTGGTTTTAAAAGCTTTGGACTTAAGAGGAGCCCCTAATCGTTCCGGTTATCTGGGAACCCTGAGTGTTGCAATTGGAAGCTAGGGACCCCCTGATCTAAGCAATTTGTATGCTTTAATCCGCAAAACAATACACAAAACCTGCAATAAGGGAGCAATAAACTCAAGCCCAACGCAGAAAAGACAGGGATTCGGTCTATAAAATGGATGCTGCTAACTTTGGCTGAACGCTGACTGGCCCAGCGAGCAGGGCTCACATGAAAACAGACTTCCGGGAAAGGTCTGGCGGCTCAGGATAAACTATTGGCTCACTAAGGCCGACCATTTATTTATTCATTCAAAGTTTTATATAGCGCGAACAAGATCTTTACAGATCCGTGCGCTTCACAGAGAGAGGGGTAGGGGCAGCAGGGCTGAACAGAACCAATGGGAACAATATAATAGTCACTAAACATAAAAGGAAAACAGTAGTGTACAGAGCACATACCAATATACATCCAGGTAACAAGTAGTATAAGACGGCGCAAAAACATTGATCACGCTACCACAGAGTTCAGTAAACTTTGGATGTAGGGATGGCTTATACCAAATTCTAAGGATAGAGCGAACAAGGGGTGGGGGCAACGTGAGGGTGAATCAACAAACTAAAGTGTATCATATAGTGATCGGTAGTAGTAGAGTAGTATAATAGTGTCACAATCACATAAGAGTATAGTGTCAAGAGGCAATCAGGAGATCAAAAGTTCAATACACAGCGATGCAGAGACTCTGATCCATCACCTGTAAAGTTCAGGTGAACTTGGCCATGAGGATGGTTTTCACCTCTTTCTTGAAGAATGCAGTGGAGGGGATAAGCCTGGT
The DNA here is from genome assembly GCF_964261635.1 of Lissotriton helveticus. Classification (NCBI taxonomy): domain Eukaryota; kingdom Metazoa; phylum Chordata; class Amphibia; order Caudata; family Salamandridae; genus Lissotriton; species Lissotriton helveticus. The sequence goes on along the minus strand of NC_136067.1, from coordinate 382,009,125 downwards.
TTCAGGAGGGAGTGCATTCCAGATCCTGGGTGCCATTCCTGAAAAGGAGCACTTGTATGTTTTTTCCTTCCGGAATCTACGAGGTTTCCTGAGTAGGTTTTTTGTACTTCTATTGGTTCTCGAGCCACCTGATATAGACAACTTTTGAGCAAGGTAGTTGGGTGCCTTGTGGTGCACGGCAGAGTGTGTCATAACGGCAAATTGTAGCTGTATTCTGGCTTCAAAAGGTAGCCATTTTAGAGATTTTAAGTCTGGGGATATACGCGAATGTTTTCGTGAGCCAGTGATGAGTCTTGCGGCAGCGTTCAGGGAGGCTCTTAGGGGTGCTGTTGTGGCTAACGGGAGTCCGCTGAGGTCCACAATTCCATAGTCTATGCGAGGGATGACTAACGCTTGTACAGCCATTTGGAAGTCCTTGGCTGGGAGGAAGGGTTTAAGTTTCCTCAGTGTGTTGATTTGGAAATTAGCTCCTTTTGTTGCTTTGCTAACGTGCTGTTGCATGTTGAGCTTGGCGTCGAGTGTGATGCCTAGGGATTTCGCAGAGTCCACGATGGTAGGTTGGACATTGAGTGCTGTTAGGTTATTGAGCCAGGTTTGGGTGGTGGTAATTTTCGCTGGAGGCGAGATGAGTAGAAACTCAGTTTTCAGAGCATTTAGTTTGAGGTGATTAACGGCCAACCAGGATTGAGTGTTACTAAGTGTAGAATTCAGAAGTTTGATATCTTCCAGGGATCGTAGCTTTAGGTAAAGTTGTGTGTCATCGGCGTACATATGGAATTGAACATTGGATGCTTGGAGCAAGGTGGCGAGCGGTTCCATGACGAGGTTGAACAATGTGGGGGAGAGGGATGATCCTTGTGGGACACCTAGATCTGCTGGCACAGGTGTAGATAACATTGTCAATCTTGAACTTCTGAGTCCGGTTATAGAGGAAGGAGGTAAACCATTTGAGAACAGTTCCCGATAGACCCATTCTAGTGCTTAGCAGCTCCAGTAAGTTCTCGTGTTTGACCGTGTCAAATGCTGAAGAGAGGTCAAGAAGGATGAGGAGGCAGGATTCATTGCGATCTAGAATTTGGAGGGCGTCATCGATTATGTGCGTCATAGCCGTTTCCGTGCTATGATTCGCTCGGAAGCCTGATTGATGAGCGTTGGTCATATTGGTCAATGTGTTTTGTTAGTTGGAGTTGGACACATTTTTCCAGCAGTTTGGCCAGGGTGGAAATATTAGTGATAGGGCGGTAATTGTTCAGGTCAGACGGGTCAGCTGTAGGCTTCTTGAGTATAGGCGTGACTTGCCCCACCTTGAGGGAGTCTGGGATGAGACCTTGTTGAAGGGAGCTGTTAATGATTTTGGTCCAGAGTGGGAGGAGCAGGGGGATGAAGTCTTTTACAGCATTGGCAGGTAGGGGGTCTATGTGGTGATTAGAGGGCTTCAGGGTGCCGAGCAGTTTGTGTATTGCTTCTTCCGAGTAGGTGTCGAAGGACAACCATGATGCATTATTTTTAAGTTGAGTGTTAAGTCATTCTGGTGTGACTGGGGAATCGGCTTACATCCATGATGAGGTCATTTCAGACCATGTGAATGAAGTCAACAGTTTCAGCTTATAGCTGCCAACGTAGATTTCAGCGAAAATTCTCATACTACCTTCATTTGGAAGCCAAGCACTTAACAAGGGCCAAGTTTGGCTCCTGATTAGACCACACCAATGTGATGTACCTTAACTACCATCTTCTAACTCCAGATTGTCCCAAATCGGTCAGCTTGCTTTTTTGAAGGTTGCAGAAAGGTTTGAGAGACCAGTGCTGCATACCCTCCATTGGCTGGCTGCCCATAAAACCAAAAATGTATCTTAAGATGCTCTGCCTCGTCCAAAAGTACATATATAGGGAGACCATGTATTTCATTATAAAGTGTCTAGTAGTACACTGCCTATGACCATGCTGTGGTTCCATCAACACTTCTAGCTAGTCCCTCGAACACTTCAAACTAGATGTTGTGGATAAGTCTCCCAACGGTGCACCCTCACTCTGAACGCATTCTTTACCATCCTTTCTGAAGTTCAGATGTAGCCGTTTGACCAAACCTTATGCACCATCGGTCTAAAGCATTTCATACACCTAGAAACCCAGGGTGATCGTGCACTGTAAAAATAAAACTATAAAACAAAAAAACGAGAGATTACAGGTGCTCACAGATCCTAATGTAGAAGACCATGGGAGAATGCTTCAGCTTGCGATGTTTCACTACCAAGTTAGTCATTTAAAAGCACGACCCAGCATACCCTGTCCCCAAATAAAGTGCAATTAACAATTATACAAGATCATAAACAGTTTAGATAACCAAGACTTGCCTCACAAGAGCAGGAGATTGGATCTATAACTTTAAACGTCCCTGATCCAATTTCTAAAGCAAGGGCCTGGCTATCTAGTTATGGGTTGGTAGGTCTCGGCTGGATCGGAAAAACAATTGGTTCTCAAAAGGTACAAACAAAAAAGTGCTCCTCATTTAACAAAACATTCAATTGAAATGAGGCATTAAACTATGGAAGGGGGGCCTCAAACAGAACGACAGCAGCTCTCACTGCTTTAACGAGTAAGAACAGAAGCAACCAATATAGATTACTATAGCTAAAACAAACTTACCGTTAAATTGTCCCGAAGTAACTGCATAATGAGGGTACTGTCTTTGTAGGAGTCTTCATTTAGGGTATCAAGTTCGGCAATGGCTTCATCAAAAGCCTTTATAACAAAAAAGAAATAAAAGTCAATTTAGAATCTAGTACAGAGTGCAAACATGCAATGTATGGGAAAAAACGTTATTTGAAGTGAGAAGTAATAAAAAAAATTGTAAGAATTAAGTACACCAGACAAACAGAAATTACATCAGTAACAAATTAAACATCTAAAGTAGGACTAAAGATGTTAACTGCATGTGTGCCATGCAGGTCACCCAACCAACCATGGCCGCTGCCTCCCGCTTTAGCATTTAACCCCTCTAATGCAGAGTGCAACCCGTTAGTAACATGCCAATGCCAGTTGTGATTTTCCTTCGCAAGGACAGTATGTGCAGCTGACACTGACATGGGAACCCAATCGAAGTTCAGGTAGTTAATGCACAGGGACAGTGCTCACCGGTCAGCCACAAATGTATCCATTCACTGCCGATGTTGGATGAAGTTACTACAATTATGTGCCTATTTACGACGTTCATTTTTTTGGGACGTCGGCTTCCTTAAGGAAAGGAAGCCAAATAATGTGCATACTGAACCAGAGAGAAAATTGACACTATAGTGCCTCATTTTAGGGATGGAAGATCAAAGAGGAGTGAAACCACACCAGAGGCAAGAGTCCCAAAGAATTTTCGGAGACCCTCGCCCATTAGTTTTTATCAGAGGTGTATAGGATATACACCGATTTACTTGTAGCGGATAGTCTAATCGGCCTCCTGGCTGAGTATGGGGTAGTCCAGGTAGGTAACACCTCAACCAGGAGGAAGTTTGTTACAGAAATATGGTGGGATCTGCAGGCGTAGTGAATATTGCCTCCTATCCCTAAAGGATGCCATTATAATGAAACATGAATGAGGTAAGGTTAAAAAACAGAATTGGATGTGTGCAGGACAAGTCATCAATCCTTCACATCTCACAAAGGTGGAGCACAAGTTTCAGCCATTTTACACCCAAGTAGGTCGGTAGATTTCTTCAGGACCGATGGTTATTTGATCCTAGTGTTCACAGTAAGGAACACTATAAAGTTAAACGGTAGTACATTTACCTACATATTTTGAGTAATTACGATGCCAATCCCTTAGTTAGGGTCCGGACAAAGAAGCAGGTAGTTTAAAATTGGAGTATTGTAGTCATTCGGATTATGGTCCATCCATATCCGGACAGGGAGGACGCAATAGGTAGGTATGAGCGGGCTATATAGACTAAGCTTCATTTTTAAAGCTACCTGCCTCATGCCTGCCTCATATGGGACCAGTCCCGACCCTGACTAAGGGAATGGCATACTAATTCCTCCATTCAAATATGCATTTTGACTGCCATGCATTTTAAAAAGCATCAAGTGTTGTCTAAACCAATAGCAACAACCATCATGCAAGAAGGGGCAAGGGGAGGGAGCCAAGCAACAAGAAAAAAAAAAAAAGATGAAATGGATGGTGTGAGGAAAGCAACAGACTAGGGGGAGATAACTGCAGGGAACTGAAGGAGAAAACTGCACATGGGGAGAGAAAGTCATGGTATGCACTTCCACTCAGCATAAGAAGACAAAGTAATTCTCTGCATGCAAGCATCCTCTGCAGTGGGTGTAGAAGTCCAACAATCAAAACAAAAAAAAACCCTCAAAATGTTTCTAGATTGGACAAACACAAATCTAGGGGAAGCCACTAAATTAGGAGCAGTGAAACATGATCGAAAAAAAATGTAGTCAATTATGACGAGGGCTCACGGTTTTATGGTATTTATATTCGTCATTTCCGTATGTATTTAGCCACAATTATGTTTTGCAACTTTTACCGGAATTTACCCGTGTTTATTTTGGGTTTTGTGAAAAAAAAAAAGCTGAAATTTGTATATTTCTGCATTTAACCAGTTCACATGCACTCTTGCATGAACGCCAGACAGGTTTCAGTGATATATATATATATATATACATATACACACACACACTGGTGGTAAAATATACCCTCGTAAGAAAACATGCACATTTTAGTACCAAGGTTGTGAAAATCTGCTGTTCAAGGCTCTTTACTAAAATCCCTACAGTTAACCCCCCTTAAGGGCCTGCCAATCCCCACAGCTAAATTGCCCTGGTAGTCATGATTGACAGCATTTAGAACCACTCAAAAACCTAATTTCCGTTTTTCCCCCAGATTTAAAAATGCAGAACAAATGGTTTTCTGTCTATCTGTAAAAGTTGGTAAAAACGGACAACAGGGAGCCTTAATTATGAGCAAATGACTAACCCCAACCCTACAGGTGTATGTAATGTATTATAAACAGGTCTTACCAGAGACCTTTAAAAAATTAATACACGAATTGCTTTCAGTAGAGAATTTAAGTTCAACTGTGCAGATGTAAAATATTACCTCATGCATTCCAATGGCAGCACAATGACACCAAATAGCTACATAACATTAAGTGAAAGAGAGCATACTTCTCTGGGTGGAGCTAAAGTGAACTGTAGATTAGAGAATTGGTAGCAATCCGGAAACCAGCCGTGCAGCCAAGCCAGATCTAGGAGGAGGAATCTGAAGGAATACTAGTCACTTCCCTGAAAAATCTGTGCACCTGGGTGTGCAAGACCCATTTAGCATTGACTGCGGGCATGGGCAATATCAGTTGAGTGAAGTACTCAGCCTTCCAACTTTGTGCCCAAAAAAAAAAAAAAAAAAAAAAAAAAAAAAAAAAAACACAACTGCAGAAGTATACAACAGACACGCATAAGGCGAAGTCATATGCCATGCAAGAACATTCACGTCCACAACATATCAATGATTGCCTAATCCTGCTCTAGGTCGCTCGATGCAGACAGACCATGGCTGTACACAATTAGGCCATGTGGTTCAGTATTTAATGTACGTGCCACAAATAGCACCTCAAACAATACAGCCACTTCTGAACTCTAAAGTCTAAACCTCGTTAACAGGTGTCCACTCACTAAAAGTCAGTCACCACCCATTCACGCAATTATGGGCAATAACAAATTACTAGTTCCTTGACGCATGCACAACATTAACATAGTTACTTTCCTATTACACTGCTAGGCAGAACCAAACGGACAGACAATGAGTGCCTATTCAATAACAGCAAACACTTGACATGCTGCCAAACAGGCCTTAGGTAAAAAATAAATAAAAAAAAAGTCAATATGCAAGCATTACATCCCAAACGTAAATATCCGTTCCTGGGCTCCCTCTGGCATGGTATAAAAAAAAAAAAACGAACTGAGCCAAATTAAAAGAATGCACACAACGAATCTATAGTTTACGCGGACGACTTCAGAGAATGAAAATCCACACTATTAAAATTAATTCTCCAAGTGATAATTCGTTAGACCGCGAAAAGCAAAACCGAAGCCACTGCCTGTCACTTCCTATCACCGTTTCGGATGTAGCTGGTGTCAATGAGTTACAAAATGTTGTAAGAGGGCCGGTCCTTAACACAAGTGAACAGTTCTAGAACGTTTGACTCAATGATAAACCTTTGTTACTTTATTACTAATGTGACCGCTTACATGTTTTGGTGCACAATATCAAAATGTTGATAAACGAGCTAACAAACCCTGTTAAAATAAGGTGATAAAGGGGTCATACCTACACCAAACCTAATGTTCTTGGATCAGACTGAGGCTATTTTTCGGTCCTGAAATGGTTATGGTTTTTAAGATGGTGCTAAACAGGAGCATGTTCTATGCGCTGAAATGTGCACTGCTTGCCTGATGTGCATACACTTTCGCCACTCCTGTGACAGAATACCTTCAATCAAAGTTAGGATTCGGGTGCCAAAGTGCAGCACTGTTAAGTGCAGCTACCTCTGCGCAGTACGTATCGTTTACACCGCGTCAAAAATAGGTACCTTTAAAATGATCAAAATAAGTTTAAAAAAAAAAAAAGTAACATTTTTAGCGAGTTGGTCTCCGCTGCGACTGTTGCATAATTTTTTTGTAAACCAAGTGTCAACGATTTGCTATATTAGTTAAGAAAAAAGCCCATTATATTAACGACTTCTGTCCACTTTTGGGAGGTATACAACATTCTCCGTGACTAAAAAAAAAAAAGCATCGACCCACGTGCAAAGCATTCATAAGTTACATCAATTTGGTCTTAAGTCTACATTGCAAGATTTAAGAAAAACCTTAAACAAATGAAAGACTGTCCCCGTAAATGCTTATGTCCCCCCCCCCTCCCCCCAAAATTCTACAAGAAAAATTAAATGCCTAGAACAACTTACGGTTTTAGCCAGTGCACACGCCTTTTCAGGACTGTTGAGAATCTCATAGTAAAAAACAGAGAAGTTCAGGGCTAGTCCCAAACGAATTGGATGTGTTGGTTGCATCTCCTTCTTGCTGATATCGAAAGCATCCTGATAAGCGTTCTGCGAGAACTGTATCGTTTCTGAAAATAAAATAGAAGTGGCGTTTAGAAAGAAACACCAGTAGGAAAATAGGTAAAGTACAATTGGACAGAACTGTAAAAAGTGGAACACCTGGGCACATGCAACACACCCCCGGGTCTGATTGGGAACAAAATTAGGCCGGGGCACCGAGAGAAAGTGGCCCACATTTGAAGGTAATGTTCTTTCGAGAAACACTGCTTAGTATCAGAAGTGATTTGGGAGAAATCATGGATAAATTAAGTTTCCTTAACTCATGGGGTCAGTAGCACTGGCCAAGACTAGACACCATTATTCCACTGCAACTCACGCAGTTATCCTCACCTGATCTTTAGGTGAACACATTTATCTGTAGTGCATGAGAGGTCGTAAGCACCGTCCTTCTCAGACTAGGAAATGTTTGACATGACACCCTCTACTGCCTTCCCTTCCGTTTCCTTAGTCATTCACTTTATTTGTAGTTTTATATAGCGTAAAATGATCCTAACGGTATTAGAACGCTTTACATGGATACTTTCTCTGGCTGTTATGCCACATCCTCTACCACTTTCCTGTTCGTCTTCTCCACGTTCGCTTTCTCTACATATTTAATTCAAACACCACATTGTCTTTAATCTTTCATTCTCACTTGATTCTCTTCCTTTTCACGTTCATCATTCTTCTCCACTCTGCTGTCTCACTTCTTTTGGCTCTCCACATTGCTCTCCCCGCTCAATCCATTTCATTATGATCCTGCCAGGTTTATTCTCCCTCCCCTTTGTTATTTTGATACCGAATTGTTTTCACAGCAATGCTTAAAAAATAAAAATTGTTTTGTGAAACTGTTTTATTTTTGCCTATTTGGGTGTTAGCTTTATTTGCGTTCAGAGGTGAACCAGAGTCCACTCCAAATTTGTATGGAAATAGTCGCATGTGGCTCGTCTGTCTGCTGCTAGACAAAGGTAGAGCATTTTAGATGGCCACTACATATAAATCAGTCTCCCTTGCACAGCCTCCCCCCTTTCAACCCAGCCCCAAGTAACATTAGATCTGGCTGTGACGCTGGAAGAGCTCAGCCACTCCCAGTGGCCTCATTGCCACGCAGAGAACCACCACATGCTGTGCCTACTCCTTTTGGCCATTGTCCTACTGCACAAGACAATGAGCCAGCCATTCTTGGTTATGAGCTCCGATCTTCACTCTAAAACTACAGTAGACTTTAAGGTCAAGCCGGCCCAGGAAAATGATTTAATCTACAGTCAGTAGTACTTTATTCGGTTAATTTAACACCATAAAAGCATACTATACAATACATAAAATTAAGCTGTAAAACCATGAATCACAATAAAAAGTTTCAAACATTGGATGCATATCAAACATTTTGTGGGATGTTTTCTTAAAAACCACTGGTCCAATTAAAGACTATTACATTTAATTAATTCAAACTAGATCATGAGAATCAGTTGCCTTTTTCTTGATTTTCCTCCTCAATCTAACTGCTGCGGTAAGAAAGCTAGCTATACTAAAGGTCTCCCACACATTAGATAGCAGATGCAAATAGAGAAGTGCTGGCTTGACTTGCAAGAAACCACTATCTTTTAAAATTGGGAGAACAAAATGCTTCTGAATGTGTAAAAAATGCTCACAAAAAAAAAAAAAAGATAAAAGTGCATTGTGTCCTGGGTAGAAAAGTCGTCACAGAACATGCCCCCAAATCCTCCACCCTTTTCCATCCCGGAGAATCAGCGAGGAGGAAATTAAGTTGATTCAACCTGAATCTGACAAGAAAACAGTGGTTGGGGTTTGTAACAGTATTGAGGTATGGTTCAATTGCACAAGATGTTATTAACAATTGGTGAGCTCTTACGGTTGTTTTTTTTTAAAACAAATTTTATTGATATATCACATTGAAATCGCAGAGCTCTGTTACCCAGAGGCAACTGCCAAGCATTTGAATGTACATATCGCATTGCAATCCATCACGTCTTTTACATCAAATAAAAGTAGGAAAAAAATGCAATTAACCATCTTCCCCCCGCCCCCCCAACCCCCTTTCCCACCCCCAACCCTCCCGGATCCCCCCCCCCCGCACGGTTCCATTCGATGTCGACAATTTGTGTACACACATCCACTGGCACAGCACGCTCAAGCATCCAGTACTGGGTGCTGTTCCGGCGGAGGCTCAAGCCAGATGCCCCTGAAATCAGCCCAAAGTTTCCAGATTATATAATGTTTCCGAGGGCAGCCCCGGGTGAGAAATATGGGCTTCTCCATCCCCATACAGAAATCAAGCCCCCCTCTTCCACGCCACTATTGTCGGAGCCCTTGGACCCTTCCATGCCGTCGCTATCTCTTTTGGCAATTGTGAGACCCAGTAACAAATGCCTCTTGTAGAGGTTACCCCCCCCACTCCATCCAACACGTAGTAGTCCCAGGTGCGGCGAAGCACCCATCCTAGGACCTCATCCAGACCATTCCAGAACCTGTCTAAGTGGCCACAACTCCACACTGTGTGCAAGAAAGTACCCTCCTCACTTCCACACCTAGTACAAATTGGGCATGCAATGAGGCCCGCCTGCCACAGCCTCCGCCGAGTGAAATAAACCCTGTGCAAGTATTTAAACTGAATCAGTCTTAGGCGGACAGAGATGGCCGCTCCTCTGGGGTCTGCCAGTACCTCATTCAAGTCTTCCTTTAACTCCCTCACATCAGCCTCCCAGGTCCCCTTTAGTTTCTGCAGATCAGAAGAGCAGTGTATATTCAGAGATTGGTATATTCGTGAGATTTTTTTGGTCTCAATGTCCCCCATAAACACCCGAGCCTCCAGCGGACTGAATTCGGGGAAGAGATGTCAATCACTCTATATATGGGGTAATGGCATGTCGGAATTGTAAATATCGGAAGAACTGAGCGCGGGGCATATGGTAATCAGCACTCCAGTCCTGGAACGACAAGCGTCGTCCCTGCCATGACATCTCCCAGTCTAGAGATTCCGATAGCATCCCACCCTGCAAAGCCCTGAAGGGCTGCCAGGTCGGGGAGGCGGCCATTTCGCCAGAAAGGAGTTTCTTCAGTCAAGATCTGCCACCACCCCATTTGCCGCAGGGCTTGCTGCCAGACATCAAATACCACCTACGTCACGGACGGCAGTGCCCTACGCCTCTGCGTCGCATAGACCAGCGTATGGAGCGTGTGGGGCTCCATAAGAGACCGCTCCAGCGCATAGGCCGGGTCCCCCCTGTCTCCATACCACCATTCGTTCAATACAAGAAGATGCGAGGCCTGATACTATGAGCAAACATCAGCAGTTGCCAAACCCCCACTATGTCGATCGGAAACATGTGCGAAGTGCCACCCGGATCTCGCCATCCACCCATAGGAATTGTCCCAGGGTAGAGTCTACCTGCTTAAACCATGAGGAAGGGATAGGATAGGGATGATTTTGCAACTGATAAAGTAGTCTAGGCAGAGCCAACATTTTAAAGATGGCCGACCTACCATAGATTGTCAGTGGCATGAGGGACCACACTTTGATGTCCGCCCGGGTGCGCTCCCAAACTGGCGCCACATTGCCCTCCCAGGATACAGCGGGGATCTCCGACAGGAACACCAAGGTATTTAATGCCACCTACTGCAATCTGAAGGGCCGATGCCCAGTCTCCAACTGCCGGGCCATCACCCAGCACCCAAAGGGTAGACTTGCGTGGGTTGACATACAGGCCCGACGTCTCGCCGAAAATTTGTAGGATACGCATAAGGCGGGGCCCCGACCTATTAAGGTCCGTTAAGAATAACAGGACATTGTAAGCATAGAGTGCGATTCTATCTGACAGACCGCGCTCCCACTCAAACCCCCGCATCTGCGCATTCATCCGGACCCACGCAGCTAACTGCTCCATGGCCAAAGCAAATAAGAAGGGCGAGAGGGGGAAGCCCTGCCTGCTTCCCCTCCCTATAGCGAAGCTCGGAGAGGACACCCCCGCAACGCAAACTGAGGCCATCAGGTCTACATATAGCAACCGGATATAAGACACGAAAACGGGTCCCAGATTCAGTCGGGCAGGAGCGAGAACAGATAGGTCCAGCGAATCAAACGCCCTGTCCATGTCAGCCAGGAAAAGTGCCACCCGCTCCCCAGTGGAGCGAATCGCCGCCACCGCAACATAAGCCCGCCTAATGTTATGTCGCGCCGCCCGACGGGGCATGAATCCAGCCTGGTCCGGGTGTATGAGATCAGTAATGTATGGCAGCAACCGATTAGCCAACCCCGTGGCCAAAACTTTGGCCTCCACGTTCAAAAGGGAGATTGGACGGTACGAGGCATGTTGCTCCGGGGGCCGAGCAGGTTTGTGAAATACCACAACCTCATCATGCCTCCAGTCTGGGGGTAGACTACACTACAGCGCTCCCTTGCCTCCTCCACCACCGCTCTGTAATGGGCCCCAAGTTGTAGGTGGAATTTCTTTAAAAATTCGCTAGGAAAGCAGTTAGGGCCTGGGGCCTCCTTACCTGTGTTCAACTCCTTCAAAGCCATACCCTATTCATCCTCCGTCAGTGGAAGATCGAGGCGGTCTCGAGCCTCAACCGAGACTGCTTGCGGCGGCAGATCAGCTATAAATTGGTCAACCAAATCCGGAGATGCATTCACTTGGGGCATATAGGTCAGCATAGTATGTTGCAAAGCTCTCCGCCAGCGCCCCAGGGTCTGTGATCGGGGATCCAGATCTATCTACCACCCTCGGGAGGGTCCGAGCCTGGGTCAGGCCCTGACAGTCTATGGAGCATTGTCTTAGATTTATCCCCCCCATTGGTATATAAGACTGCGGGTCGCCATCCACAGCTGTCGTGCCTCCTCTAAGAGTACCGAGGCGCAAGACTGCTGGGCAAACAACAACTGCCCCACAGTCGGTCCTCCACCCTCCAAACCGCTGCGACTCTCCAGATCCCTAATCTCGGCCTCAGCCCGGTCCAGGTCCTCTCTAAATTTCCTCTTAGCCGTCCCACCAAGCTATATCTATGCATCTCAATGTGGGTTTAATAGCTTACCATAAAGTCGCCTTGTCCGCCACCGTCCCCTCATTCTCAGCCATATAATGGGCGATAGCCTCCCTCATGTGTATTTGATAGTCTACCAGTTGCAGGTGCCATACGGAGAGGCGCCACCGAAATGGCTGCCGCCGCTGGTCCAGGCGAATGGTAACGGTCGTTGGAGTGGTCCGACAGCCCACGCGGCAATATATCCGCAGACTCTACTCTTCCCTGGGTCGCTGTAGGGACAAATATGTAATCCAGTCTAGAGAAGGATTTATGAACTGCAGAAAGAAAGGTATATTCACGCCTTGACCCATGGACGTGTCTCCAAATGTCCACCCAGCCCAGGTTCCGGATAAAATCACTCAACTTGGTACCTCCAGCTGCCACTGTCCCCCCCCCCCCCCCCCGGCCTGTACTTATCTCGTGCACTGTCCACCATATCGTTCCAGTCACCACCCACTACTGCTAGGACATCAGGGATATCGGCCCACACTGCAATTATCTTTTCCACCAGGGACCACTGCAATGGGGGTGGGGCATAGACACAACCGAACACCACTGGCTCCACCCCAAGGACACCCTGGACAAAGATGTAGCAACCCTGCACATCCACCCATTGAGTGGTATGGACGTATGGAACCCTACGATGTACAAGAATGGCCACCCCTCTGGAGCCCCTAGCAAATCCAGCATGGAAGACCTGGGTATAGCCATATCGCTGGAGGCTGAGGATTTTGTTACCTAAAAGATGAGTCTCCTGTAGCATTACCACATCTGCCCCCGCTCGCTTGACCTGCTTCAAGACCGCCCCCCGCTTAATCTTATCCAATACTCCCCTCACATTCCAACTGAGGACACGAAGCGTGCCTCTGGGCCCAGCGGCCCCATCATCCGGGCGCGACAACAACCTCACGCATCGACAAGCCCCTGTGCGCGCCATGTACACACACACTCAGCCACCACTGTGACATCACTAGGACCGTGCATTCCCCCCCACTTCAACATCAAACATTCCCCCATGACCCCAACCCCCTCCCCCCCATACCTCAAAGAACAATGAAGTTCCTGTCACGGTGTAGCAGTCTCCACCCCCAACCAGAGGTAGACGACCCTCCACCCCAATGGATCCCCATAACACTACCCATCTCCCCCTAACAACCGTTAACTACCCTGAACTCGGGAATGTGCCCGCCCTGAATATTCCCCCCCCCCAACCCACACTTGCCGCACATCTACAACATCATCAGAAATTCAAATGTCTCAAATTATCATTCTTTGCAGCCTCAGTAATACACAGCAGGAAGGTCCCCAGCCCAGCCGTCTCCACAGAAGTATGCGTGCGTCCTCGTGCTACCTCAAGAAGATCCACCTTTCAAGGGACAGCTAGCCCCCCTGGAGGCAGAACGTCCCCTAGATCTGGACCGCCAGTTGCTCTTGCTCTGTGATTTTCGGGGGGGTCCGCGCTGGTGCACCACTGGATGACGAATCTGAATCTCGGCCCGGAGGGGTGTGCACCCGTACTTGGACTGTCTCGTCTGTCCAGTGAAACACCTCCTGCGGGGTGTCGAAGAGGGTACGGGACTGATAGACCACTCGCAGGCGGGCCGGATACAGCAAGGCATATGGAAGCTTAAGATCACAAAGGCGGGCCTTGGTTGCCACAAAATATTGTCTTTGTTGCTGCACGAGCCTGGTATAATCAGGGAAGATCAAGATTCTTGTTTTCGCACAGGAGGGGTTCCTTTGCCCGCGCCTGCCGCACGATAGTGTCCCGATCGTGGTAATTCAATAGCTTGGCTATCACTGGCCTGGGGCGAGACCCGACCGGTTGCTTTTGTACGAGTGCTCTATGAGCCCGTTCGATCACAAAACAGCGTGAGAGGGAGTCTGGTGGGAGTCAGCTCTCCAACCACTGGGTCAAGAAGTTCTCCATATTGCCCTTCTCGCAGGCCTCCGGGAACCCCACGAACCTCAGATTGTTCCGCCGAGCCCACCCTTCCGCCTCTTCTGCCCGGAGAGCTAGGCCTTTCTGGATCCCCTCCATACTGGCCACCTTTCGCTTCAGGTCGCCACGTCGTCCTCCACCCCCGATATTTTGGTCTCGGCCTCCGTGATACGGGCCACAGCATTCCGCAGGTCTTGGCGCAGCAGCGTGACATCCGACCCCACTGCCCCTATCTTCGCATCCAACATGTCCCTGGATTGGGTTATCGCCGCCAAAAGTGCCGCATTGTCCGGTCCTGGGGCCCCAGCCCCCACTCGGCCCCATCCCCCCCCCACTCGGCCCCGTGTATTTGTCAATGGGGCCCTGTTTCGGGGCCCCTCTGCCACTCCCGCCCCTGGTTATGGTGGGCTGCGTCTGGAACCCCCCGCCTCTGGATCCGCTGTTTGTGTCCCGGGAGGACTTCCCCTCTGGTGTCAGGGGGGGGGGGGGGGGTCGCTTGTCTTCACCTGAACTGGCCTGGAGCGGAGGTGAGCGCTCCTATTTGCCGACGCCACCTCGATGACCAGGAGGAACGGCCGTGTCCCTCACCGCATATAGTTTCCGCACTCCCGATGCTGCGCCGTGGCCCGGCCGCCAAATGGAGGAGGGGTGGGGGCCCCCGCCGGCCCAAGCGTCCTCAGTCCGGCCTCAACGGCCCAATGTAGGATCCCAGAGGCAGTGCATCAACCGCCGTCACTGGCCTGGTGCCCCGCTTGCCCCCACGCACTAGCCCTCCGGGGCCCGGTCTCCTCCTCACACTCTGAAGGCCCTCCGCACCACCGATGGAGGACCCGCGCTCCGCACCCCCCTGGGACCTTCGCCGATGTTCAAAACCAGAGAGGGCCTGGCGTGCGCCGATGAGGCTCAGATGTCTTGCTGGCCGCAGGATGATGGTACGGTATACTCATACATTCCCTGGGCTTGTGTTGAAGCCACACATTCAGCCTTTCATATTGCCATTGGGGGTGTATTTAGATAGAAGAACCCTAAAGGTAGAATGTTAATACCTCCCCCACTCAGGTGCCTTTGACCAGCCCAATTTCACTGTCTGGGGAGACCCAAAATTCAGCACCATGCAATCACCTAATGGTTTTAGTAGACTTCCCTATCCAAGCAATCCGGAGTCATTTTAAATTCTTGGAATAATCGACTACCCAACCCTGTTGTGGTATTTAAATGGTGAAGAGCCTGATTCCTAAGTGAAACCCAGTGTTCCTCCATCCCAGGTTGTAAGGGGGGGGCGGGGTAGTCATTGCTATACATATATCAACTACAAATAGCAATTAGTGGTCAGTATAAATCCATTACTAACAAATACAATTCATTTGTTATATACATTCTTATTGTTCATAATAGTCTGAAAAAGAACCCCAAATTTCATACCCATTTTCTTTTTTCTCCTTGATCCACTAATTGAAAAAAGCCCCCACTCCAGTTTATAGAAGTTATACATTCTTGCTTGCCATTGTTGATAAACATGCAGCTTTTCCTGAAGCCACTCAGTGGCTATACATAATCGTGCCACCGTCATTGAGAAAAAAATAAAGTGGCGATGAGACATTTCTGCTGCACTGACCCGCCCCACTTGCTACAGAGCTCGAGAACAGCAGAGGTGCGTGTGGCAAGTCGGGCAAGAAGCAGCGATGCAACGCGGCCAACAGTGGTTTCAGTAAAGCGGGATATGCAAAAAGATACCATCGGTTGTAGCATGTAATGAGTCCATTAAATAAAGCTGATGCATGGTAGTATTCTAGGAGTCGGCTTCTCAGTATGGGAGGGCTGTAGATCAGAAGCTTGCAGGGAGATTTTTTTTCGATCAGAGGTGTCACAACAGAGTGTATAAAGAGGCACCTCGTGGCCTGACATTAAGGTAAGTAGTTAACACGAAGGGGCATAGCGTACAGTACAGCAGCGTTTGCCAGTGCGCGTAAAGTTCAGCAAGATGCAGTAGGCTTTTGATGCATAAGAAGGAAGCAGTCAAGGATATATATAAAAAAAAGATAGGTACCCTGATCCAAGTCCTACTGGACTTATGAACTCTGTATAAATAGCGAGGTCATGTCACATAGCAAAAGTAATCCAGGGGGTGCGGGTGAAAGGCTGCAATTCCAGTAGTTCGGAGTGTCACGAGTTTAAGGGGTTCAAAAGTACTAAAGGAATGAGTCACTCGTAGCTTGTTAAAAAATGTATACAGTCAGACATAAGAAACAGGAACTGCGAAATATCTTGACTTCTTCCTCCCATGGATTCCTGTAGCATCTATCCAGCCTCGGTACCCTCCAATGACTACACCACACACAAAGCTTAATATTGAATGTCTTTATTCTGCTGCATGCAACTGCAAATTCCACATTCTAAAAGCGAGCTTTCATCGCGTTATGCTATAACGCTGGCGTCACAGGTCTATGAAGTAAGATAGGAACCAAAATAATTCTGGCATAGAAACTAGCAGGACGCTACATCACTCCCTCAGTTAAATTAAGTTAGTTCTCATTACAGATCAGCATTAAAACATACATTTAGCCAGTAAGTCGGTTTGGAGATTTAATTATTCGACCCGATCTTGTATTTGTAATCTGTTGTCTTCAGTGTCGGGTATCTTCAGAGACAGTGAACAATCAGGTAGTGGCTTTTCAAACTGTCTTGTGTTCACCACTTTGATCCGGAGACAGACAAGCTAAATGCCTGAAGTGAGACGAGTCTCTGGTTACAGACGCTGCTGGGTAGTCACAGTGGGCCAGATTATAAACACATTTTCCCATAGACTTAGAACGGGTAAAACTGTTTGGTACATCTGGCCCCATGATTGATACTATGGGGAGCATCAGACTTCCATCGTCGCATCTGCCGGGTGATGACAATAGCTCCACCTTGGAACAGGAGCTTCTTTAATCACCTAGTCTGCTCAAGACTTTTTATTCCTTACCGTTAAACAAGTCTTTTATACAAGTGGTACTTTCACTTCTTTCTCACTGGATGGTCCAAAGCGGTAACTTGGTTTTCATTGCTCTCCCGATCGTAAAAGTTGGTGGGCTTTCGACAGTGATCAAATGCGGCATTGAATAGGCTCTTAAATGCGGCATTGAATAGGCTCTGAAGGTAGATTTCAGGACTCCACTCCCAAGCCGGTTTAGGGAGTTCAGACATACTAGGCATATGAGGTCACACCTGTAGATGGGCAGTTGCATAGATAAAACCTGGAGGTTTTTTTCCCGACCCACTCATGAGAACCAAACTCCATCTTTAAGAGTTATTTGTGGCAACTAACACAATGTCCTCCGTGAGCCACTTAAATCATTCTCTGCCGCAGAAGACTTTGAAATTGGGACTCCCAATCCTTATAGTAGGACTCCTTTTCGAGTTAGACATTAATGTTTTCGTATTTTTGATATTCACTCTCATTGGTGAGAGGCCTAATGTGTCAGTTACCCAACTGACGTGTGATTATCCGTTTCAATTTCAGCAGGTCACCATCATGATTAGTGACAGTGATAATCTGGCCTAACGATATGGCAGCAGGTGTATTTGTTTGGACAATGAAATTGATATAGGCCTCAGCTGCCTTGGATGGAGTACCATGACCCTGTTCCTCAAGCGGAGTTTATTTTGAAAGTTTTATATAGCGCGAACAAGATCTTTGCAGATATCAGAGCGCTTTACAAGGGCATGGGGGTAAAAAATACAAAGTAATGAAGCGTATATACAGAGTAATATATGAGGTAGTTCGGTACAAGGTGCTAGTTACATAGGTGTGATAAAGGACATGAGGTAGGTAACAGGTGAGGTAGTGTCGGTATACAGTGTATAGGCAGACAATTGAGTCAATAGTATAAAGTGCAATAATAAGGAGCATATACCTGCTTAAACGTGTTTAGAATATTTAGAGTTTAAAGGAGGGTACAGTTGAGGTAGGTGTGAGCAGGGTGTATAGTCCCACAGGTGCGAGAGTAGTAAGGAACGTTGAGATGGAGAGGGTAAAGTGTGCAAAGTCAACCAGGTGCGTCAAGAATATAACAATATACATAATCAACCAGGTGCATCAAACATTATAACAAAATACAAAGAGTGAGCGTATACAGTTAGGTTGAGGTAGGTGTGAGCAGGGTGTATAGTCCCACAGGTGCGAGAGTAGTAGGAACGTTGAGATGGAGAGGGTAAGGTGTGCAAAGTCAACCAGGTGCGTCAATAATATAACAATATAACAATATACATAATCAACCAGGTTGACATGCACTTGACGCTGTGCCTTGAAGCACGTGGATAGGTACCTTTGTTTTCTTGCGTTTCATCCCCGTGACAAACAAACCTAGACTTTATAGTCGATGAGGCCAGTGTGTACACTTGTTTTTTATGGCGTGAGTCGCAGTAATGGACAGATTATATTTCTCTACAGGCATTTGTTTATTTTAAGCAAAACAGTAGAGGACAGAATAAAGTATTGAACATCTATTTATTTCCAATATATTCTTTGGACAAGGTTTGTATAACTTTGGTGCTTTAGCATGATGACTTGTATGCGACATTTTTTCTCAGGTTGTGTGGTGCGTGTCAGAATGCAGGGCAACAGATTATGCCAATCGGTCTAGAGGTGGGTGTACCCAGCTGGACAGTATCAGCATGCTTTACAACATGTAAAGGTGGAGAAGCGTGGCTCAATGGTTAGAGCGGCAGACCCTGATGCAGAGGTCTGGCCCAGGACCAGGGTTCAATTCCCACCTCGGCGGCTCTTGGACTCAATTTCCCCGGACCTGATAATTCTCGCCTCGGTGCCTAGTCTAATCATGGGTCCCACTCTGTGACTCTGGGCAATAGCTTGATTAATCTCCACAACAGCCCCAGCAGCGCTGTGGATGCCTGGCTTCACCTTGGGGGTGCCCAGGAGTGGACATTTCACAGGAAAGCCAGGATGGGTTCCACAGTGGTATGAATAGAGCGCTACGAGGCCTCCGGGTAGAAGTGCACTATATAAATACTCTACATTTACAACAGGCACACAGCGTACCATGGAATCCAGTACCCATCAGTTTTTATCTACACTGAAATAAACGCACTATAAGCAGCCCCTAAACATCTACTTATGGCCCCTGCATACCCAGTTATATGGAAATTGGGGGGGGGGGGGGGGTAGGGCAACCTCCCCCCCGCAGGTTACAAGTAAAAAGGCCTGTATGTATCAGACTATAGTGTCGATACTGTGGCCAGTCTCATAAGCTGGGTAGAGAAGACATTAACAAATGAAGGGTGCACAAGAAAGTAGGAACGCCTGTGCAGGGCTTTACTGCAATAGGCCAATTAGGACCTATAGGGAATAAATCCCAACCGTCACACACGCAGAGGCAACAGCCATGCAAGAAAAGTAGCCATTGTGGAGCAATCCTGTGATGATGGCCAACTCCGGTATCCACATAAAGCAATGGCATTACAGCAGATGTTTTATGGTCTTTAATGAAAAGTAGCTTTTAAGAGTGGATGGTCTTTAAACATAGGGGGCAATATGGGATGGGTAAGAGCCTGCGGTAGGTTACAAGCATACAAGTGACCGATCTAACAGCAAAAACTAGATGTAATAAGCACGTACTGTACTACTAAGAAACTAGCACTTATAAGTGTACAAGTGCTAGCCCTTGCATTCTATTTAGTTTTTAGTCTTTTTACTGGATCGTTCACAAAAGCATCAGTATATTAAGTACAATGCAAAGGGTTGCTTAAAGGAGGGCAATGAATAAAACAAGTCAAAATCAAACATGTGACTGTGGGACATCGGAACATGTTCGAAAAATCAGAAGGCACCACAATAACTTAAGCAAGGAACACCAAAAGAAAAAGCATTAGAATGGCATGCCCAACAAAGTAATTAAAGATTAGCCACTGTTCATAGAAGGTGAAAACCCCAAAGTAGTCGCTAAATGTAGCATATATATTTTTTAACTTGTTACTTTGCATTTTAAACAAGCATTTGCAATGCAATCGGTCCCACATTGAGAATTAAAGCTATTAGCATCGTAAATGACAATGCTTTTTATATTTATCTGTTTTGATTGAAAAAATAATGGCATTGTCATTCACAAAGCCAACAGCTCCAACTCATGTAAATGCGAGACCCATTTCATTTCAAAGAAGCGGCCGTCATTGTCCGGGCTGCTTGGAAAGTGCAAGCACTCAGTGCGCTGAATGTTGCAGGAAGGCATGTAGTGCCTGCAGTAGGAGAAACTTGTTAAAGAAAATATCGCTTACAGACTAAGACTGTGAAACAGAAGACAAACGGACAGTCCTCATGGGAGGTTACAAATGGAGAAGGCGGTACTGAGGAGGGACTAACAAGTCTATTCATGAATAGGAAGCCAACATTTAAAAAGGAGGAAAGACAAGCCAATGAAAAGTATGGGTGGAGCTTTAAGTCCACACTCTAATACAGCATGCCTCTCAGAGCAGTGCATGTGCTGCAGAGGCTAGACCTCAAAATGCAACCATGACTGTATACAAATTGTTTCAACAGTCAGAAACAGCAACACGAGATAGTCATTGCATGTCCATGTGGGTTTCACAATATTGGTCCAAGTTTAAACTACATGCATTAGGTCTATTAACAGTTTAACAGATTTACTGTTCCAGTCCACCTTCTTTAGACCTGCAGAGGAATCACATATGTTGTGCAATGCATCTATAACTTCTAAATGAAGTCCCCCACCCCCTTCCATTTCTTCCCCTCCAGTCGCTTCCACATGAATTGTAATCAATGTGTACAACCAGAAGTATAAGGTGGTATGATCCTCAGCTAGGTCTCACACCCCTGGCTATTCCATGCGTTATAAAATCCCTACGGTTAAGGCTGCTGTGTCGCATCTATGCCCACTTTACGCTGCAGTTATCCCACCCATTGGAGACCTGATGCATATATTCTTGATAGGGCCCCAAATGTCTGGGCCGCAGCCTTGGAGGTTGTAGAGAAGTGTAGGTTTCAGCTTGGTCATTGTAAAAAGCTACACCACTGACCCAGTCATCGCGCTTAGGAGAGAGGGCCCTTGATTCATTCACACCCCTGGCACCAAGCCAGGAGCAACAGTAAGGCCACCAGCCCCCTTTTGGTGCTAGATGTATCAGCTACATAACTAAGGACTATAAGAAGCTTGGTACAGTGGACCAGTGTGTGTGATGTCCGCTACATCCGCTCGAAACCCCATATGACTTCTCTAAGCCAGGTGCAGAAGTCCACAGGGTATGTAGAGCTTCGGGCACATGCAAAGGGCACAGGCTTATCAATCCAACACAAGTTAAATGGGGTATGGTATGCTCTTTATAAAATAAAAGTCTATGGTTAGGAGAGACTAGTTCCTCAGGTCTATCTACCAGTTCGCCTGGGGAACGGGGGTCAGGCAACAAGAGGACTCAAAATCATTCTGCACGGTCTGAAGATCCATCACGTAGCATTGGTGGATGTACATCTGTAAGAGGTGGAAATTCCTGCAGCACAGTAGGAAATTCTGAGCACTAGGCCGCCACAGCATGGTAATTTTGAAAGTAGGAGAACAAAAGTGCATTTAACCCCCCCTCCTCCCCCCAAAATCGCCTGGGACCGAACCACCCCACAATGGTACTCTCCAGCCGATGCAATGCCTTAACAGTTTTGACCAATATAGAAGGCAGGGCCGGGCAGGGCCGGGTTATCTGAAATGGGAATACGGTGGGAGTAAATTAGAGGAGTTCCATACTGTGCTAGTGTCCATATGGACCAGTGCTTATAAACAGACTGAGTCAATGTAACAACCTGGTCGCGGCTGCAGACAGTAAGTATATAATAGAGACAGCCCATGTTCAACTGATCATAGTCGTTTGGATGACATGGGGCCTGGGATCCTGAACAAAGCAATAAATAGTGTCATGTCTTGGCCTTGAAAATTTAGCTTTTCGGGACCACAAACCACTTAATTTGTAGGCTTGTGCAAACCTCAGTATTTAGAAACATAACAGCTGGGGGGGGGGGGGGGGGACGAGCATCTTAATTAACACCACCCTCCATGCTAAAGAAAGGGGATAGATGAACGACCTTTCAATCCAGGCAACTAAACTATTCAGCAGGACTTTGAATTCTAAGGAACTGTAGAAATACTAAAGGTACACCTACCATAACTTAAAAGTAGACTATGCCCTCGTATTACCAAAATTAAGCCATGGGAATGGCATCCTTCATTATTCCCAAAATCCATCTCATTTCTCTTAAAAGTTCCTTAAATGCATAATAAGCACGCCTGATCTCAGGCATCACATTACTCTCATATTACCCTCCAAATAGGCTTCCCCCTGAGGGCAGAACTACATATAAACTTGTTCATTTGGTACATTAAGTCTTACACGTGGACCATTCGCTATCTGGCATAGTAGTTTAAGACCTCAAGAGGCTCACCATCTTTGCAGCTCTCAGGCAATCAAGTTCTCAAAATCTTCATCTTTAAATATAATGAAAAACCCCAAACCCTTTATTGTACCTTTCAAAGAACAACCCCCTCCCCCATTCCCTGCTCATTGATCGGACCTCTACTGGTGCGAGTTCTGCTTTGGTTGTTGGTACACTGCACCAGAATGGAGTACAAAAGAATGAGACGCGAGAGCTCCAGCAGTTTGCAGGAATGGTAGGTACTCAGTCCAGTACTTTATACTGTATTCCAGTTGTTAGCACGAGCCCTTAAAAAAAATAAAGCCTTTGAACCACATTTTACAGATTACGGATTCATTGCCACCAATGAGTTTTATTTCCTTTCATACACTCACAGAATATTTCAGTAAAATAAAAACGTACCTTCTCTGGCTTGATCGCTTGCTACCTCGGCTAGGTACCGGTAGTAGTCTCCCTTCATCTTTAGATAGAAGACTTTGCTCTCAGAATTCTCAGACTTAGCTATCAAGAACGTGTCCAGCAAATGCTGAAATAAAGGGGAAAATGCGGAGCCTTAATCTATGTTGTGGAATAAACACCAATTAAGCTGCATGGTACATTTTCCAGAACTTTAGAAAAGGTAAACTAGGTGTGCAGTCCCAAATCAAGTATACTTACAACCATGGCATTTCCCTGGACAAGGTAAAAAAATGGTCAAAGACGGAACAAAAATCTATAAATCGGTTTACACACCAGAATCCATCGATCAGCCATTAGCAATTTTACCATACGAGGGTAACTTCAAGTGCGCGTTCAATAATAAGTAAGCCTGAAGTGCAACAAACTAAATATCTAAAGAAAATTTTTTAAAAAGCACAAGCAATTATCAAAAAATCCCCAAACTTGTAGGTTCCACGCTTTTCTGCCTTCAGACAAATTACCCACTCGCACCTGCAATTCATTTCAGCGTTAGTGATCTAGACCGTATGGTCCAAAAATGAATACGCTGCACAAACAATGCCACAAATCAGTTAAGTTGATACATAACATGTTTCCATACCCAACAAGCACGGACAAATCCAACAAGTCTGGAGTTGGCTGCTGCCCTTTTCACTTTGCCAGTGCTTACTTCGTTCACCACATATGGCTGGAGTATCCGAATAACCCATTGTGGTGGTTTATAAGTCAAGTGTGGTGATGCCATGTCTTCATTCGACACAAGCCTAGCTATATAAAAGCTTTCAATGCAGTAGCGAACCCGGCTGCAGAGTAAATCACTGCAGTTAGTGACTATGAGCGGTGGCACTTTTGCCAAGGCCAGGAATTTTACTCGGAGCAAGAAAATTAGTACAGGCCACAAACAGGCATTCGGTCCACCCCCCACCCCTCCGTTGAGGTGGGAGTGTACACAGTTTCAGATAAAGCTGGGCACCAGATTGCGTTAAAAAGCAATGCGCACAAGCCTGCCTTCCCGTCCAAAAGCATAGTTTGGCCACTGCGCGGAATTTAATCTCACTTTAGTTTCAAACTCATGCAATTTTGTCATGTAGCCTTACCCAGTGGTAGCTACCACCAAATACGCAATCCAAACAAGTGGCCGACTATTCCCCAATCTTGCCAATAGTAATGTTGATAGGAGATCTACTTTTACCACGGTTACACAATTTCAGAGACGGTCCTGGTAGATTACTGCAATGTTGCCAAATTGACCAACGTGATACCTTAGGTCACTTGTTTTCAGCAAGCAATATTGCTTTCGGGGGCGTGTAATTTTAAAGTGTCCGCATCTCAAGTGCTTTCGGCTAACAAGACTTGCTACGAATATCACACTTAATACGGGGTATATCATTTTTTAAGAAGCCGGTTACAAAAGTGCAATCGTATATGTAATAAATCACAACGCCAGCAATGAAAATCAGGTAATGCCTGAATAAATACATGGATTGCTAGCAATAAACATGGGGGCGCACCTTATTCATCCAGGGACCAAGCCAGTCAATTCTTTATATTTAGAATATATAGTGTGTGTAAATATGTAATAAGTAATCATACTATACCTCACCACATTTTTATAATCGTACATTAAAAAGGACGCTACAGAGCACATCTGGCAAAACTGTCACATCACCTCTCGAGAATAAATAGGTCACTGAAGCTCCAAGTAACCCAACCAGTTAAAGTCTATACTGGTTCCCATGCATTCTTTATATTATTTGGTGTGATTGAATTAATTGCAGACATTCGCCTTGTGTAGCAGAGAGATGTTTTTGTTTTATACAACTAGGCAGAAAGCCTGTTTTGTGACTCATGCTTAGGCGTGATGGCCCAGTGGAGTGGACAGAGCAGCCAGCCTGCTTTGCAGAATGGTAGGTATGACTGCTACAGCAGGTGCTGTGGCACCAGATCCCAGTGGTATAAGGGGCCAACTAAACCACATGTCTGTTTTACTATTTTTACTAATTGGAGTTAGGGTCCAGTGGCCAGTTCCTTTGGGGCTCTGAGTAAAAATTGTAGCAGAGGAGACACATTACTGTGGGCATCGGAGAAAAGACGGTGACTGGGATGTGGCAAGATGTGAGCTGTTTAACAAAGGGCAGAGTAGGCATCCCACAGTATGTATCATTGGTGAAGCAGGTGCAGCAGCACTGGAGTCCAGCGGATTAAGGAGCCCACTGTATCAAGTCTTAAAAAAAAGGTATTTGGGCTCATTTTCCTTACTAGCATTAAGACCAAGGGCACCTTCGTTGCAAAAAAGGGGGCAACACATTGTGGGCAATATGGACTCGAACTAGGTTCAAGTCCCAGCATTCGCTTAACATCCTGTGATTCTTGGTGAATCACTTAATTTTTCCAAGTCTTACAAAAATCTCACCTTGTGTAATGTAATTGGAGGATGTTTCTTGCTGCTCAAAGGCATGGTTATCATTCCTGCAGCAGGTGCAGTTGCATTGAGGCAGAGGAGCGTGATAGGCTCACAAAAAAAACAATGATGGCGTTTTTTTGGTGGTTAATACATGTTTTTGCTGGATTTGCTACTTTGTAAGTCTCACATTTATTGTGGAATATATGGCATAGAAAACATCCCCCAGAAATTGTCATAAGCCCCTCCCCCAAGCCGTGTCAAAGGTTTGGAGGGGAGCGCTGGCTCCAAAATGTTTTTATTTTAGGGGGGCTTAGAGAAAAAAAGTTTGCAGAGCTCTGGTAGAAACCATATGGGTTCTTTGGGAAAGTTATGTCAGATACCACAGGCATGTTCTCTTATGACAAATGCAATAGGCCAAACATTGTGGAAAGCCACAGGTGTGGAATTCCTAGTGCCCGATGCCCAGGGCATTATTTGGAGTCAGGGACAAGGTTTGCATTATATTCACTCAAAGAGCACTAAAAGTAGTATTGCGTGCGATTAAGGCAAGATATGTATCCAAAAGTAGGAGTTGTCTAAACTTGCAAATATGATTCATTATTAGGGCTCCTGGTTTTATGTTAATATTTTAACCTTTCCATCTGTATTTATCCATGTTTCTTTTTGGGCCATTTTAGCTGCATTTATCCAAATTTATTTTGTGTAAAAATGTAGTAAAACTATATTTCCATATTTAACTGATTGATATACACTCAATACGAGTGTCGTGTATTAGCTATTTAAGATGCCAATTATTACAGAATACATCCATCGGTAACTTAGCACTATACCACAGATTTATCTGGACAGTGCCTTTAAATGGCATCCAGTTTTCTCATTTTCCATTCTGTCCATCTGCTCGGCTGTTAGGCTATTATTCATGAGAGACAGCACAGAGGTTCACTTAAAGAAGCACCATTTTCGGTATTTATCCACATTTAAAAATAAATGCAGACAGGAAACCCATTCTATTTATCTGTAAAAATACGTAAAAACAGAAAACAAGGAGCCTTTCATTATGCATCATATTACGCAAAACTCCTTGTGCTCATGTACATACTTTAATATGCGAAAGGCGAACTGTGCTGGGACTGTGAGGCAGTGGGTTCCCAACCCCCATTCTGTTAAAAAGGCTCCCTTGAGCCAGCAAGCTGACGAGCTTTGGAGATGCACCTGTGTGCCTGTGACCAGAGAGGAACTTAGCAGCATTTCCAGCAACCCCAGATGATTTTTCTCTGCTCCCTAAAACTGCTGCTCTCTACTGATGAAGGGCTCAACCCAGAAACACGTGTCTAGAGATATACAGCAATGTCTGCACCAACTTTGGTGAAAAACTCCAGCTAATTTTGATGTAAGTTTGAACTGTTCACTGCATTTACCAGGATGCAAAGGGGCGAACAGTGCTGGGACTGTGAGGCAGTGTGTTCCCAGCCCCTATTATACTTGCATGGTGCACTAATTTTTTGGGGAGCACAATGTAAATTTCCTATTAAAACACACCCACTACTCTGGCCAACTGTTTGTCAAATTGTTCTAACAATTCTATGGCGTAGTTTCTTCTACACGTAAATGAATAGTTTATGCCTCTGCCCGTTTACGGCACTCGTTACCATAGTTTGATCGGGAGGGGCACTGAGACTTTCTACTTCATAGTAATCATACACCATGGACAGAGCAAGGTATAGAAATCCAGTGGTGGCCCTCCCAGCGCCAGACCAAGGAAACAGTCGTCCTATGCAGATTTTAGGATTGTGTATATTTGTGAGCGATGTGATGAGTATCATTGTAAATTGCATCCAATATTCAGCTAGGACTGGGCATTCCCACCAGTTTCAGAAGCCTGGCACTTTATATTAACACCTCAGGCGTCCCAATGGGGTATTGGGATACATCTTGCATAGCATGTCACAAGCAAATTATTCTCAATGGGTGGGAAGAATGCAGAATATAAAGTATTTCTAGATGCACAGTGCCATCTGCTCAGATCATTGTTCAGTTTACCTCCAACTCAGAAAACTGAGCACTGGGGCTTGGGATAACCAAGTAATTAGAGGTCTCGAGTTAGTGAGGCAATGTTTGAAAATGCCCAAGGGAAGAAACAAAAATGCTCTCAATTGGGTCAAAATAAGCTAACCAATCATTTATTTCGAAATTAAGGTGCCATGGGACTCCTCTACATCCATTGAATCTGGGCAAATTTGGGTATGCATTACATTAAATAAAAGCCTAAGATTTAACGAAGCGTTACGTCCAGCTGTATTAGCAGCTGGTCTTTATGAACCAGCCAAGGAATATGTGGAAGAAATGCAACCGGCATGTTACGTATATACAAAGGGAAAACGAACAACTGATGGACAGAATGTTGAATGTCAAACATTCACCCCAGTACAGAGATCTAGGTCCAAATCCATAGTTTTTTGCTGCCCATGCCATTTCAGGTTAAACCCAGTCATATGCAAATCAATCTTGACCCTGCTCCCGATGGGAACAGTCCAGCAAGGTCCTCCATGGACCAGAAACTAGCATCCAGGGACTCTGTTCAGGTTTCCACGTCTGGGCACATCAATTGCACTCTGGGAATAAAAAAAAAAACACGATCATAGGATGCTCGTTTCCGGTCCAGGAAGAACCTGGCCTGACAGTTCAAGCTGGGCTGTTCCCATAAGGCGCAGGGCCTACACGGATTTGCAAGTGGCAGAGTTTGAACTGAAATGGCATGGGGAGCAGAGGAACAAGGAATTAAACCCAGATGAGAGAGAGAGAGATTTGGGGGGGGGGGGGGGGGGGGGGGGGCGGGGGGGTGTGGTGAATGATTGCATTGTTCAGCAACCCGTCCAACACTTGTTCTTCTTGTCACCCCAAGTGGGAAGGGGAGCACAGGACCCACACCTGGGCATAATGTGCCACTGGATTCAAGCTAGCCCGGTTATTGAAGGGTGATGCCCAGAAACGTGTCCCGGGATACTGGTTTCCGGTACAGGGAGGACCTGGTTTGGCGGTTCAGGCTGGACTGTTCCCACGAGGAGCAGGGCCAAAACTGATTGCATATGGCTGGGTTCAAACTGGAGTGGCATGGAGAGCAAAACATTAGATTAAACCCAGATCTTTGTGATTGGGGTGAATGTTTGCTTTGTTCAGCATTCTACCCATCATTTGTTACTTTTGCATATATTGAAAGGGGGCAATATATTGGCAAAACCGGAGCTTTAAGAGTAAAGACAACCCAAATCTAGAGACTGATTGGGTTGAGATATTCTCCAGACATCCAGTAGAGATTGTTGCTAGCTCTGAAAATCTGTAGTGGTCTGTATTACAGAGCGAAGCAAGTTGGGAAATGAACAGTTTTAGTGAATGCCAGACAACCTGTTAAAATCACCATAATGTACCCATAGTATGGTGCACCATTTTGTTAATAACCGAGGAATGGAGGGTAAACTGGAGTGCTATCAGACTCCTTTCGGATTGATCGAGGCACCAGGATCAGTCATCCACTGCTATTCGCCTTGGTGATTGAGCCCCTTGCTGAGTAATACAGGTAAACAGAAATGTAAAGGGATTTCGCTGGCCAAAGGTCAGGATACAGTAGGACCACTCAAGGGGTATATTTTAAGAAGTTTCCCTGGATGTCTAGCAAATGTAAACTCCCGAGTATAGCTCCCTACTCGGGCAAGAAAAAACATTTGCCACATTACCGTTGACGA
This sequence comes from Lissotriton helveticus, assembly GCF_964261635.1. NCBI lineage: Eukaryota > Metazoa > Chordata > Amphibia > Caudata > Salamandridae > Lissotriton > Lissotriton helveticus. The sequence goes on along the minus strand of NC_136067.1, from coordinate 381,980,033 downwards.
TAGATGCGAGTTGTTCAAAATTATTTATCACAATATATATGCTTAACTCAATAAGGATAGGGTATGCAGTATTCAAAGATGAATTGTATTTATTCCATATACAGGTGCAATTATTATACTTGTTGCTGCATACAATTACTTATAAGTCGTCTGCATATCATCAATGTAATTTTTACAATCATTACACAAATGGTGCTCTCAGTGAGGAAGGGGAAGGGAGTGAGAGGCGTGTAAGGGACGTGGTAAAGGTGGTGTGACAGTTTTGCATCACATTCAAATCATAAGGCCTTTACAATTAAGGTAATGACAGTGTTCCCAAAATACATCACACATAGGTAAGAATAAATCGTTCATTTGTTCCTATGGTGTGTAGGATTCCGCGTAGTCGACGTTTCGACCCCGAATATGTGAAAGGGTTATTCTTCCCTCATGCTGGGGTCTTCATCAGGACAGTGAAGAGAGCAAGGATAATGACGGACGGCGAATCTTGCGTCGCGCCTTGGGCGTGCTCCTGTTTATTCTGTGATTTGGCGTCTTTGATGTAGTGAAGGTTATCGTAAATTCTTCCTCTAGTGGGATTCACTATGCACCGCACGTCCTTCTGGAGGCCGCTGATTGGCTACGACAGCCGAGCCCCTTTTGCTCTTAGCAGCTAGCGGCTGCACCACGAGCAGCCACAATCATGGAGAAACCGATGGGTGCTGACCGCTGAAGTCTCGTGTCAAACAAGAAGGACGTGCGGTGCATAGTCAAGCCCACTAGAGTAAGAATTCACAATACCCTTCACTACATCAAAGACGCCAAATCACAGAATAAACAGGAGCACGCCCAAGACACGACGCAAGATTCGCCGTCCGTCATTATCCTTGCTCTCTTCACTGTCCTGATGAAGACCCCAGCATGAGGGAAGAATAACCCTTTCACATATTCGGGGTCGAAACATCGACTACGCGGAATCCTACACAACATAGGAACAAATGAACGATTTATTCTTACCTATGTGTGATGTGTTTTGGGAACACTGTCATTACCTTAATTGTAAAGGCCTTATGATTTGAATGTGATGCAAAACTGTCCCACCACCTTTAGCACGTCCCTTACACGCCTCTCACTCCCTTCCTCACTGAGAGCACAATTTGTGTAATGATTGTAAAAATTACATTGAGGATATGCAGACGACTTATAAGTAATTGTATGCAGCAACAAGTATAATAATTGCACCTGTATATGGAATAAATACAATTCATCTTTGAATACTGCATACCCTATCCTTATTGAGTTAAGCATATATATTGTGATAAATAATTGTGGTATGTATAATTATATACCAGAAAAAATTGTAAAAATACCTACTCAACTCGGACCACCCAATCTTTTGTACTTTCATACTGACCCAGGTCCATGAGTTACGAGGGCCTACCCCATTACAACTCATACAATATTCTTGTGAGATAAATGCCACAAGTCGCAAATGCAAAATGTAGGCAGGTTATGGAGGACTTGACATTGGCTCGACTAATAAAGTGTGCTACACTGCTCGTCCCGATTGACTGGTTACACAGGAGTTTTACGGAAACAAGGAAGCTATAGTTCAATGGTACAGCGAAAATGGGAATGCATCATAGTGGGCGGCGCACTGAGCCGCAATAAGGTGAGAACAAGCGAATGGCCTATTCAAAATCTGCGATGGTCAGAACGGTGGACGAGTAGATGACTCATCATCGTATTGTTAAGTGTATGCAGTACTTCGCGAAACTAAGTTGCGCGAGTGCACAATAATCCGTTGTAGGAAATCAAAAATGCACCACGTGATAATCTATTCACAGAAAGCGATTCAAACCATATTGTACATCGGACAGCACATTCGGGGCGGTCAATTTACACCCCTATCTTTCCTGGTGCTACGACTCCACCGAATTAGCATAATTAGTCTTTTTTCCACTCCAAGACGCTACCGTGAGAAGTTGAACTATATCAGCTTTTATGTTAGAAAGTTTTCGCGGAACGAGTTAGAAGTGTAAAGCAGAGTAGAAAAAGATTTAGAACCCAGATCCGTCAAGCTACCCACGTGAAATGATTATCCACCACCGGGAAATTAAACCTCATGCCTTCGAAATATAATATGCCAATTGTTTTACGAACCTGCACTCATTTACCCACCTGGATGTGTTGGACGTTTACAGTAGGCTTGGGTGGGGCATCCTCTACCATCGAAGATATTCCAGGTGAAAATCCTGCCCACACGTCGCAATTAAAGGTCCATGCCAAGATATACAGCTGCAACATTCTTGATACCCCATACTGTTCTGAAAGCTGCTGGTCTTCGAAAATGTGACCGATTACACAAGCAATGTTTTATTTACATAGCTTACTCTAGGCACAATATTATGGCTCAGGCAACTCTTGCTTCAAGAGCTTCACATGGCGTCTTGCTGGAAGTCTTGTGAGCTGAGATCTAGTTGCTGCTCGTTCGCCGGATTAAGACAACACGTGGGTGCGGAAGGACTCAGATACTTGAAGCCCCTATCTTGGGATTTATCGCCCATCCAAAAAGGTCTAAGAACTGTATGACCATGCGTTTGTGTTTTTGTATTAGGTTAGTAGTGGAAAAGTTACACGCTCTAGCGCAAAACTACTATGTGAATTTACCGTTTGCATTTTAATGAGAAAACACCCTTGACGCGTGCGCTATGAAGGCGGACTTAGGACCCTTGGTAAGCCTGTCAAAACTCAAGGGCCCTGCCCAGAAGTGCAGCAACAGAGACCGTGCGATTCTAGTCGTTACTTACCAGCACATCTTTGCAGATATCCTTGAGCTCTTGCTCCACCTTCTCTCGGTACTGCCGCGCCATATCGCATTTTTTGTCGTTGCCTTCGGTCTTCTGTTCGATGCTGGAGATGACTCTCCATGCGGATCGCCGAGACCCCACCACGTTTTTGTAGGCCACGGACAACAGGTTGCGCTCCTCGTTGGTGAGCTCGCCGCCCTCCTCGGTGACTGTCTTCATGCAAGCAGCCATGTCATCGTAGCGCTCCGCCTGCTCGGCTAGCTTGGCCTTCTGGATATGCTCAAGGCGCTCTTGGCTGTCGGCCTTCTTGGTGTCCGCGGCCTTGTCCATGGCGGGCAGAGGGGGCGATTCACACACCGGGGCTGGCGACCTGCGGTGGGAAGAGAGAGAGAGTAAGGGCGCGATTCTCAAGGCACAGCGCGCGCGAACAGCACCACGCCTAGCGCCCGCAGCAGCAGGGCCACGCCCTCAGAGCGGCCCCACCTGTACTAAGATGGCCGTCTGCACGTTAAACGTTACCGCCGCGCCCATTTGGCAGAGTAGTTAACCCCCATACACACAATTTAATGACCATGCCCATCGCACTCAAAGTCTACATCTATGCTGCGGACCCTTTAAACAGCCCTCCTGTAATGACAGTTCTGACATACCACCCTCACGCACGCAATGTCGTTTGCTACCCGTTGCAACGGGAGAAAAAACGGAGAAGCAGGTGGGGGGGGATTGTCCTAAAGACTAAAAGTGGGTGCAACGGGCCTCACTAACAATTCCATAAATACCAACCCGCCAGTTAATAGGACCTATGCATAAGGCGGGGAAAAGCTAGAACTGCAGCAGATCCCCCTCGCCTTTTGCAGTGGTTATACCCATTGACAAGATGGAGTTACTGCCAGTTGCTAGTAAGGCCCACCGACGCCGACCCTGCCTCCTGTCCCCGAAAGGAGAACCTGCTCTCGTCCCAAATCTCAATTCTACAGCCCACCCCCTTCTCCTGCGAATCTAAGACCAACGTCCAGGAGACGCAACCACGCTCACCTTCACCGTCTCTGCGCTGCACCACCGACTCGACCCGCTTTGAGCTACAGCGGAAAAAAGAGGCTTCCCCGTCTCAACCTACCCGAGGAGTCGGACGAGGCGGCGGAGCTTCACCTAGGAGTGACGTTCGTCTTGACCAATCGCTGGCACAATGCTTGATGAATGGCAGCGCTTTCTGTCGCCGTTCTATCCAATTCGGGGAAAGTGGTAAGGCGGGGCTAAATACTGGGCAAGGAAGTTAGGTTAGAATGGTAGGCCGGGGCCGCAAACCACGGGGTTTCCTCCAATAAAATCCAGGGCGGGAAGACGTCACTGTCGCCATGGGGATGGAGTGATAGTCCCCGCCTAGTAATGAGAAGGATGTGTGGGCATGGCAAGTCGAGGCCTGTGACTGGGCGTGGCGCATAGACTAGTGCAGAGGTCCTTCCTACATGAGGTAATGAACGACCGCAGACAGTAGCTGTGCGTACAGGCTCTGCTTCCAGCGTTGCATAGCCCGCAGTACTGCGGAGAGGGTGGGTCCGACTGTTCCCCACTTCCTGCAGCGCCCTCACAAGGGGAGGCTGAAGACAGAAGCTCTGACCGTCACCCCAGAATTAACGAGCAGGCCGTTCGCTGATGATGAGCACTTTCTGTTTTCGAAGAAATTATCTTTGTTAATCAGATTTAAGTAGCTTCGAAAGTTTTTCGACCGGCTTAATGCTGACTTTACGGGATTAACCCGTCAAGAACAAAATACTGTGCTTCATGGATTGCTGTTAGTTTTCTACGTTCAATTATTATTTCGTAGAATTTTCCTCTTAAAACAAAATCTTGCCGCCCTCATTTGGCCCTCTTCAAAATTCACATTATGGTGACTTACTTTACAGAGACATGAGGCGTTGATTAAGTTTTTGGGGATTATTTTCTGCAGATTTTATTCCAATTAAGGCCTGTCATTTGATGTCATACATCACTTTGACGGACATAAATCATTTTGACAGGTCATAAATAATACCCATTCCAAAATTATTTTATATTTATTATTTTATTTAGCGATTTATAGAGCGCCTGGTGACCCGGAGGCATCCCCGCACTGTGAAATTATTGGAGACCGGAGGGAATGGGAGGGGTACTATTTGGGGAAAAGGAAAGTTTTCAGTCTTTTACGGAAGAGGGGGTAACAGGATTCCAGACGCAGGCTACGGGGGAGTGAGTTCCATCCTGAGGACGCTTTAACCGAAAAGCGTCGACCACCGGTGCGTACCTTCCTGAATCTAGGGACCGTGGCCAAGCGTTCGTTGTCCGAGCGCAGGAGTCTGGGGGCTTTGTAGGGGGTGACCATATCTTTCAGGACAGCGGGGCCAACACCGTTGATGAGTTTATGGGCAGTGCACAGAGCCTTGAATTCTACCCTCTGACGCACAGGAAGCCAGTGTAGGGCCTTGAGGGCAGGTCTGGCCGAGGCTCTGGGGGGGAGGCACATAATGAGCCGCGCCGCCGCATTTTGGGTGCGTTGGAGTTTAGCCAAGGTGGATTCAGGGGCCCCGACGTAAACGGCGTTCCTGTAGTCAAGCCGGGCAAGAATGAGACCTTGAACCAGTAGTTTCCTTGATAAGGGAGGAAGAAGTGGAAGGATCTTGCGGATGGATCGCATGAGCCCAAAACATATTCCTGCTGTTTTGGCTGCCTGGGTCTTCATGGTCAACTCAGGTTCCAGCCAGACTCCCAGTGTCTTGATTTCACTTTTCGGGGTTGGCACCTCACTGAAAACGTCTGGCCAGACCGAAGGGGGGATGGTTGTCCATTTCTTGCCCATGAGCATGATTTCAGTTTTCGCTCCGTTGAGCTTCAGAGAGGACTCGCTCATCCAGTTGTAAATGTCCTGGAGGCAGTTCAATAGGTTATCTGGGTGTTTGTCAAGGTGAGATAGTGAGACGACCAATTGCGTGTCGTCCGCATAGCTCACTATTTTTATCCCTTAAGGGGCAACGACATCCTCAAGGGGGGCCATGTAAACATTAAACAGGGTGGGACTAAGCGAAGACCCCTGGGGGACTCCGCTTAAGAGTGGAAGAGGGGCAGAGTGTGAGTTGCCGTCCCAAACCTGAAATGAGCGGCCTGATAGAAACAAGTCTATCCAAGCGAGCGCAGTACCCGCGATTCCTGCCCTGGCCAGCCGATGGAGAAGGACACAGTGGTCTACCGTGTCAAAGGCTGCGCTGAGGTCCAGGAGGATCACCGCCACTGACCCTCCTGAATCCAGAATGCACTTGCCTCCTCGATGACAGTGAGGAGTGCGGTGTCCGTGCCATGGCCGGGGCGGAATCCGGTTTGGGACCGACGCAGGAGATTGTTGACTTCGAGGTACTGGGAAAGTTGCACATTAACCAATTTCTCAGCCATCATGCTAATGCATGGGAGAAGCGAGATCGGTCTGTAGTTGGCCATGTCCGCGGGGTCCAGTTGAGGTTTTTTGAGAAGAGCCTTGACAACAGCGCTCTTCCAGTTCGAAGGAACAGAGCCTTGCGAAAGAGAGATGTTGATTAGTTCCATGATAGTGGGAGCTATGCTAGGGGACACAGTTTTTAGGAATCTCACAGGGGCCGGGTCAAGAGGGGAGCCGCTTTTCATCTTGGCCAGTGTTGAAACTACTTCGTCCAGAGATATTGCTCTAAATGTGGACAGATGGGGATGTAAGCTGTTACCCATAGGAATAGTGGCCGCCTCTTTGTCCGTGTGGTTGGATGGACTAGGAGGTGGAAGGGAGGCTAGTATCCGGGCAATTTTGGAATCGAAGTAGGATGCCAGTTCGGTACTTCTGTCCGGTGGAGGTGGGTGCGAAGAAGATGGCCCTGGTATTTTAAGCAGTTCTTTGGCGATAAGGTAAGATTCTCTAGCCGAGTTGGTGGAGTTCTGTATTCTGGCGTCATAGTAGGCGGCTTTAGTACGCTTCATGGTGGATTTATAAATTCTCACCGACCTGCGGTAGGCGTCCTTACTGGTATGGAGCCATTCCTTTCTCCACAATCTCTCTGCTTTTTTGCACTCTTTGCGGAGAGATCTGAGTTCAGGGCTGTACCAAGGGGCAGAGCCAATTTTCCTGTTTTTCACCTCACGAGTTTTTATAGGGAGGATGGAGTCGAGGGAGGTGGAAATCCACTCCCTGAACTGTTTGTCTGCAGTGGCCGGGTCATCCGGAAGACTAGGGGTTGTTGAGTTTAGGGCTCTGGTCCAGTCCTCCGCCGAGAGTCTGGCCCATGCCCTGTCCCTGGTATAAGTAGCTGGTTTTTGGGGTTTCCTGAATGACCCTGGTAAGTGGATAGTGACCAAGAAGTGGTCCGTCCACGGGAGGGGGAGGGACTCTTTGGTTTGTAGGGAAAGGAAGTTAGTGAACACTGGGTCTAGCAAATGTCCCTTATTGTGTGTGGCTCCGGAGTTGATAAGAAGGAGGCCATAGGCCGCCAGGTCATTAATCAAGTCGGATGCCCCTGTGTCTAGAGGGTCGTCGAAGTGAATGTTTAAGTCTCCCAGAATAGAGAAATTGGAGGTGAGATGGGCCAAGGATGATATGGATTCAAGGAGAACGACCGCAAAAGGGCCAAAATGGCCAGGGGGACGATATACCAATAGGCCAGACAAGGTACTTGTCGGGGCTAGCTGGATGGTAAAAAGGCAGCTTTCGGAGTCCAGGATTTGGGCATCGCTAGATCTACAAGATAAGTGATCCCGGAAGATGATGGCTAGTCCGCCTCCTCTGCCGGTGGGGCGTGGTTGAGACTGGATAAGGAAGCCCGGGGGTAGGGCCATGACTACATCCGAATCCGAGTGATCGGTGATCCACGTTTCTGTAAGGAACAGTATATCCAGGTCGTGGTCTACTATGAGATGATTAATGAGCATGGAATGCATGGGTAGAGACCTGCAGTTTAATGTGGCTAGTTTAAGGCCCGGGGGGGTACTGGAAGTTTGGGGAGTTGTAACTGGACTGGGCTGCAGATGATGCAGCTAGTAAAGGGTCCGTCTAGATCGTGTACATAGTTGCAAGTGCTGTCATTAGCGGGTCTGAGACTAAGAAGGTCTCGACGGGAATAGCTTACCCTTGTGGGAGCTGGATCCGGCATAGGTTCTGGCCCTAAGCCCGGTCGAGCGCAGACGGGCTTGCCTTAGGCGCGCCTTCGGCGCGCAAACGGCGCACCCGCTGCGCTCGTCCGCTGCGCTTGCGTAGAAGGCACATTTAAGGAAAGAGACAGTGGGCGTGGCCTCGCGTTCGCTGCGATGGCGGCCCTGAAAACTTGCCCACGGAGCAGCGCTTGATCCGCTGGTAGTGGGAAGCCTGGGAGGATGCTAGAACCAGAGGAGTGCTCTGGGTAAGGTGTGAGTTTTTTTAAAAGGTTCCAAACACAAAAAAAATACAATTTTAAAAACGAGTGCAAACAAAGCCTCCGGCTTCCGCCTCAGAGGTAACCAATTCAACTGAATGCGCTTTCAATCAGCGCTATTCATAGGTTGCCGAGGTGGGCGTGGCCTAACGGTGGGCGTGGCCTCGTGTTCGCTGCGATGGCGGCCCTGAAAACTTGCCCGAGGAGCAGCGCTTGATCCGCTGGTAGTGGGAAGCCTGGGAGGATGCTAGAACCAGAGGAGTGCTCTGGGTAAGGTGTGAGTTTTTTTAAAAGGTTCCAAACACAAAAAAAATACAATTTTAAAAACGAGTGCAAACAAAGCCTCCGGCTTCCGCCTCAGAGGTAACCAGGTATAAATCAGTCGTGTATGGTCATACACCCTCCCATAAATCATGACATACTTGAATTGTTGCTATGTCATCAATCATACACGTCAATTTCGGGAGGTAGAGCTCTAGCCAGTTAAATTCGCAATTTTCTGGCTGACCTTACAGTCATGCAACTATCCCAATTAGTTGTAGGCTCGACACACACTGCTGACCACCTTCTCGACCCTATGGTTTCAACTATAAGTAATTTACTTGTTTCTACCCCTTGGCCATTTCCTTGATTGACCACTACATGGTCCCTATGACCATCAACAGTACTGTTCACGAATGCACCACAACCCCGAAACGACAATTGCATCATTTGGATTTACAGGAATTTAGTAATTTTATTTTGTTCAGCCATCTGCTGTTGGCTTCCAATGTGGAGCCTGCCGAGAATATGTTAAAGTAGAGGCTTACTTCAACTCATGACGCCTCCTTCGGGTGGAGTCCGCGCTGTATGAAAACGCATAGATAGATAAATGAATAACTGGTCTTCGGCGTTGATCCAGTGGACCCGAGCCCACACACCTCCTCTCCCTTCCTGACTTTGATTTGCTTTAACTATGTACCCCCCCTGGACTTCTCCTGGCACTTTGGGTCATACTCACTGGGTTACTCTCATGGGATCTGGCAGTTAATCATGAAAGAGCATGTCAGAAATCTATGACATGCTGTGGCACATGTCATATAAGCTGTGGCATGTGCCACATGACTGAGTTACACGTGTCACATGCCAGGAATGGGCACCAACCCTTACTGTCTCATGGACTTCTTTACTTTTTTCTTTTGTCCTGGCCGCCATTTTGCTGCTGCTCTCGGCCGCTTCTTTCTCCTGACCCTGGCCCACCATCTTGTCCGTTCCCTTGGCCTTTACCATTCTCCCTCGTTTCTCCCTTGACGATCCTCAAATGTTTCTGATTTGCCTTTTTTACATACCCCTGTATCGCTCCCACCCAAATCTACTGTTTGTATATATATGTATACAGAGATAACTCTAATCACTAGATTATGCTGTAGACCATTGTACTCTCTACCATTCCTATGTGACGCTTACAGTTTATCCATTTGTATCGCTTACTTGAGTGACTCTCTTGTGTGACTTTACAACTTGTACATTTTGCATTTTTTTCTGTTTGTATCTTTTATGTAACGCACGTAATCCTAAGTCCTTATGTATTGAAACTGGTTCTTATGTAAAGCACTCTAACACCTTCGGGTAAAATTTGCGCTATATAAAAATCACATTAAATAAATAAATAAATTAAAATGGTTCAATGAGACCCTCGTAGCTGCAAAAAAAGCCTGTAAACTGATCCAGAGGACCTGGAGAAAAACCTATGACTCTTCTGTGAAAGGTAGTCCAATCGGCTGTGAGTGGTTGAGCCAAACTTTATTTCTCCCTGTATGGCAGCATCTGCCTCTCTCTCGAATCCCGATCTCCCTGCATCATTCCGAGTTCCAAGCAGGGAACTCTCATTCAGCATTCTATCCCAACACATCCCGCTTCCTACCGACAAACTAACAAAAATATCTAAATAACTGAAATGCACGAGAAGAGACCAAGAGAACTATGCAGGTGAAAAGAATATCACCGTAGCAAATATCCATGAAGAAAAATGTAGAAAGCAAAGAAAGTGACCAGCTAAGTTCAGACAAGAAAATAATGAATCAAAACATTTCATAATTGCTAAACTTTGTGGGACGTGTCCATGCCTGACAGGTGCCCGTATTTTCAGTGCCGTAATACCGCAAGCACCGCTGACGCTCATCCGCCTGCAGAGAGGGGACTTCAAAGCCCACAGTCCCAAGCGCCAGGGAGGCGCCAACACGTTTGTTTCACACCAGGAGGTGCTTAAAAGGGAGCGCGGGCTCCCGCAATGCAGGACGCACCCGGGCAAAGCCCGGGCCAAGGGCAGGCCCGTCTGCGCCTGTCCGAGACCGGTTGAGGCTAGGCTGCGCCTACTCTCTTGGTCCGCCACTGGAAACTGGAAATTCCATCAATACCTCCAGCAGAGCACATCTGTCTACCCCGGACCTCGTGTGGAGCACTCAGTGATCGAGGAGAAGGTAGGAAGGTGCCTGGTCTTACTTTGCTCTATTCCTGCTCTACTCCCGCATACAAATCACAGTTTGCAGGGGAGTTCGCTGTAGAAACTTGCAGAAGCGCCTTTGTGACCGCCTTTGTGACTTGGGGTACCCTGGTGTTGCACTCTGTTATATTTATATCACTGACCTTTTTTAAAAACCCTGGACTTAAATTCCATCAGCTAAACACTTTAAAAAGCCAGTATTGGCCACCATGGATAGGCGTAAAGTCATTTTAGCCCCTGGAAGGGCTGCAGCTGGCACCATTGCCCCAGTGACCACCATGGACTCCTTTCTCCAGCGTGCTGCAGCAGTCCTGGATAAGGAGATTGAGCTGGTCAATCAACGTCTTTCTAGATCCCCTATTGTTGCTCCATCCTCTACGCACGTAGACACACATGTGACCCTGGCCAGTGCCGACAGTGCCACCGGTGATAACGATCCATCCATTCTTCTAAATAGCACAGGGATGCTTGATGGGAGTGGGTCAATCCCGTACCCCACAGCCCATCGGTTGCCCCTTTCCCCTGCCGTTACCATACCATCCACAGGGGTAATGAAGCTAACTCAAATCAGGGGCACACAGCGGCTGCAATTATCTCCAGTAAACACACAGTAACACCTAATGCACCCATGCAAGGGAGCTCACTTCTGACTGTGTCGGGTGGTATAGGGGAAGGGTTACGGACAGGCACCAAAAAAAATCCCAAACAACAGGGGGTAAAGCCAAAAGATTAAAACCCAACATGCTCCCTAATGCCCCAATTTCCACACCAATACTGTCCAAGTCAGATGTGATGGGTGCACTGCAATCTTTCCAAGCATCGATGAGGAGTATGCTGGACTCCAAGCTGGGCCGGATAATTCATCGTCTGGCATCGATTGAAAGGAGTTTATCAGATTTTAAATGCCTTATTTCACCTGTATTAACCGGAGGGCCAGATGACCACTCAGGACAAAGCTCCCTATTGGATCCACCGAATCTGGACATCCTGCCTAAAAACTCCAGTGGCCAGCTACAGTCACAGGGGGGACAAGTTAATGAAGACCTTCCGTTGTCCTCTCAGAATGGAAATTATAATCCCAGGGGCAGATTGACACTGCAGCCTCAGCCCCAGGAAAAAATTCACCCAATGGGGGTGCAGCCTAAGGGGGGAGGGGAATCCCCCCCCCCGGGTTTACCAGTTATACATCTGCCAGTGGAATCAACCTTGTATGTAGTGGTATTGGGAAACGTGCCAACCCTCACACAGGGCACAAAGGAGGATTTCCCCCAGTTAAAGAACAAAGTCTTACACTGGCTATCACATAACCCACAATTGGGAAAACGGGTGGAGAAAAACGTTAAGATGGTGCGTAGAGCGAGTTGTGTTGGTAGCTCTCACAAATCATACCCGGGGGATTGTGTCATTGTAAACTTTGATAGGCCCCATATTGCTGAAAGGATTTCCCAACCTAGAGGCAAAGTTGAAGATAGCTGCGTTCTTTCTTTGTTTGAGTGGGCCCCATTTCACGTGGGCATCCAATACTACCCCCTGGTGTGAGAAGATGTCTGTGCGAGGTACCTTAGCCAAACCTACCCTGAAGTGAAACTATTTTTTGGGACGTGTCCCCTCTTGGATGACATAGGATTTTGAATCGTTGATGGATAATTCCCGATCCGACATGAAAGTGGAGAAGGCATCAAGTAGGGTTTGTAACCCCCTAGCAGTCCTGGATATAAGGACTGCATCGTCGCGTATAGTAGTACAGGTAGACCAAGTCGGCCCACATGCTGATAATCAAACCCTGTTGATAAAAAGGGCTTTGTCTAAATCATTAATATAAAGAAAGAAGGGGGATCTGGTGCGGGTGAACGCAGCTATCTTCAACTTTGCCTCTTGGTTGTGAAACAGACCTATTGGAGCATTGTTGAAGATTTATCAAGCTAAGAGTGTAGTGACAGCTTCCTCCGGAAGCAAATTATGGGGGCCCTTCACTGCAGACGATACCCAGGGAGCTGAGAACAGCTTCCTGAAGCGTCTTTTGGGTGTTCCCCTTGGCTTATCTAATATGGTGGTACACAAGGAATTAGGGGTGCCTTATTTAAGCGAATTTCTGGCACTACGTCCCCTAACATTTTGGTTAAAAACTTGGTTGAGAAAGGAATTAACATTGAGCCAGACGGTTTTAAAAGAGTGCATGACCCTTGATCATGCCCTTAGTATACCATGGCTTAAATACATCAAGAGTAGCCTTGAAAGGTTGGGATGAGGCGAACTGTACACCAACCCTGAACTAATAACCAAACAGGATGTGGGGTTAATAAGGGAGTCCTTTGGCAGTCTAAGGAAATTGGAGAGGGAAGAGCTGGAACTGCGCAAACCCAGTGTACGTAAATCTTTAATGCTGAAGACAACGTCACTAGCTGAGCCTTATCTTCTGGGACCTTTTACCGTTTACAAATGTTTTTTACTGATCAGGTTTCACCTGGACCTATTTCACCGCCTGCTCGCGATACCGAGGGAGAACACTAGATGGCAGTTGCTAGCACCCTGTGGCTGCGACTGAGAGTCTCCACAGGATCTGCTACACTTTGTACTATTCTGTAAATTTTATATGATGTACCCCAGAACTTTTTTTTTTTTTTTATCGTGCCAATTTTAAAGAGTATGGATTTTAAACAGGCTCGCCCAGCTCTCTTGTACTTACAACAGCTAAAGGATAAATTACATTTTTTTGTCCTTGGTTATCTGAAATTTGTGGTAAAGTCCAGGGCATGTCTTGACTAAATACCAACAATGGATATGGGGGGGGAGGAGCCAGGCTGGCGACCAAGATGGCCGCATAGGCTCCCGGCTCCGCTGACCTCCTTCTCCTGCCACTATATCCTGTCATTTATCCTGCGCCCTTGCCATGTCCCAGCACGGCTGAGAGGAAATGCTGCCGATCAGTGTACCCCCGAGTGTTCTACCTGCTGGGTGGACGGAGATAATGAGTCAGAGTATGAATGCAGTGTGGGTTGTTACTGGGTAGGTCTTGTTATAGGTAGGGGACTAATTTTCTCTTTTTTATCTCTCCCCTTATCATGTGTTTATAATGTTATAAAAACAAAATGGATTGAAATAATGTAATTAACTTTTGTATTTTTTGATACATAAAACCAAAGAAAAACAATAAATAATATATATATTTTTGAAAAAATATATCCTCTCTGAGAATGATTTGCCTCTCGTCATATGCAGTGCTGGCTTCTAATTAAATCACCCCTCCAATACTGATTGGATCCCTGTTTGGGACCACAATATCCTGGGGCAGGGTTGTTCTTTTGTGTTCTATTTTATAACTTTTTTTCCCCTTACTGCCTGCCCACATCATTAAAACCCATTGGGATACCCCCTTCTTTCATTATTTATATATCACGAGGATTGCGGCCTGCCCCTGCTTTGAAACCGGGATCTATGGTACTGGAGTGGCCGGCCCCGAGTTGAATAACAACGGCAGTGAGGTACGAGAAAGTGCCGGTCCGGCGGACGAAGTTGGGACCCTCCCGGATTGGACGGGAGACCACGCATTCTATCAGCGGCAGTAGCAGAACCAGAATATGCTGCTCTGCTTGTGACTGAAGTGCCCCCCCCCGTCGGCTGCCCCGCAGAGTGGATACCCCACACGCCGATCGCAAATATCCTGAATGAGAGGAGCACGCACGACACCGGCCGGCTGTGTCCCAACATTTGCGGGATTATTCACCGGCAGGCCGATAGCACCTATCGGAGTGTGGTCCACAATACGAGCGGCAATGCATGCGATGGCGTTTGAAAGGGACCCGGCTGCGATCATGACTCGAACCGCCGATGACAACACCATGGTCCGACTTACTGCTCCGGACAGATTTGCCTCTTATGATGGAGCTCCGGCGGACGCGAAGGGGGCCACTAATGGGGGAGAGAAAACGGAAATAAAGTTGAGCGATATCATGGCGGCTATTGTGGAACTACACTCCTTTTTGTGTTGGAGGATGAAAGCCCTGGAGTGCGGCTTTGATGTGGTTGTGTCGGGGCTAGGTCCCTGCAAGGAAGACCTCACTACTGTAGATGGGTCCTCGGCAGCTGTGAGACATGATGCGGACTGGCAGACGGCTGTCGAATATCCCCTGGAGTTCACGGTGCGGGAGTGTGTGAGAAGCGGCTTGTTTGCCCAAGATAGCCAGACACACGGCATTAACGAGCGGCGCCCAGTGTTCATGGCGGAACCAGAGGGTCGGATGGAGGCATTGTCTTCGGGAATACTAATCAGTGTTGTCCCCCCTCCGACCTCTGACGAGGAGCTGCGGTGGCGCCAGGACACGTCTCTCTTATTTCTCCCGGACCTTGTGCTATCGACCGTGCGACAGCAACGGGGTTTCCTGATGGCTCTTGGATATGTCGGTGATGTGGGGCTTCACAGTGCTTTGTTGTATGCTGCCGGACTCCAGAATTACTACCTCGATCCAGTTCGGTACTTGCTTACAGCTGCAGTAAATGACACGGGTCGCCTCCATGCACTGGATCGGGTGGGTCTGGGTTGATAATTGCATGATTGTTCCGTCTGGTGCCTGTGCGGGATTTTCACTTGTGTTACTGGGGTACGGAAGGCAAGTTGACTAATAATGATCCCACTAATCGGACGACTTTGATGTTAAAACTCGGCAATTTGTGTGGACACAGGGAACTATTTTGTATCCTGTCTTCGATCCGATTCCGCTGACTCGAACTGCTACGGACGCTTCATTTACCTCATAATTACAGTGGCTTGGTAGACATGGGTTTTCATAAAGAATCGCACTGGTCAGGGCTGACTTCAACTAGTATCCTGTCCTCGGCCCGATACCATCGCTTTGAACTGTCTGGGACGCTTCGCTTTCTTCGAGATTGCTGTGGCTTGGGTGACATGGGATTTTCGTGAAGAACCGAACTGATCAGGTTGACTTTGACTTTTGGAGTTAGCTATGCTATGTGATCTATGCCGGGATTGTAACGTGTATCTCACTGGGAGTCGGGCGGTTTTGGTTGATGTCCTCCCCATGTAGGTTCTCAATACTTGCTTTTAATAGTGGGCAATACGTTTTGGGGAGGTCGCTAATGGCGGGGGGTACAGGGGCCGGGAATGTGTCTGTTGTTCTCCTCCTCCGCTTTCTTTCTTCCCATCTCTGGGGTAGTTCCGGGGTGACAGGCACGCTGTTAGTGGGGTAGGCCGTAGCCATTACAGGGGTGGTGGGTGCTGGGGGGGGGTTTGTTATTTTAGTTTGTTTTGTTCTATGGTCCCTTTCCTTCTTTCCTCTTTCGGTGGGCTTTCCTTCCTCTTCAGTGGGGTTGGCTGTATCTCCTTATCTTACTTCTTTCTCTATCTGGCGTCTATATTTGCCTATACCTCACTGTCTCTGGAGGGTGGGTTTTCGGGATGATGCTCTTGCTAAATCGCTTGCTATTATATTGACTTTTACTCCTAGTCTGCCTCGGCGGGCGTAGTGTGTCTAAAGCTGTATTGTTCATCACCTGGTCCTGATTGCACTGCGGGGCACGCCCCCCCATCTCTTCTCAATTTTATTGTATGGTGTGACGCCATTGATAGTGCAGCCACTACTGCTTCTTCATAACTTAAAATGAAACCTTTGATATCCTTTCGCTTTGTGGCACATACAATCACATGCTGTACTTGTATCGTCATATTATTTGGTCGTATATATTTACATGTCTCCTGATCTATTTCCTGAGTTTGCGGCCGGCCCCTGTGGTTGTAGGCATGCGCATGTAGTATT
Source organism: Lissotriton helveticus (assembly GCF_964261635.1). Classification (NCBI taxonomy): domain Eukaryota; kingdom Metazoa; phylum Chordata; class Amphibia; order Caudata; family Salamandridae; genus Lissotriton; species Lissotriton helveticus. The sequence continues at coordinate 381,963,595 of NC_136067.1, read as the reverse complement.
TTGAATAACTCAATAAAGGTTTTTAAAAAAACCAATGGATATGGTTTAAAATCTTGATTAATTATTAATAAATGCCATAAAGGGGCGTGGCCAGGAGCGTCAAGATGGCGGCTGCACTTTAGAAGTGCTCCGGACCCCTCCGTCTTCCGCTCCTTCATCCGCCACCATCGACGACTGCATACCTCAAAATCCTGCTGCTGAATCGCTCTGGCCTGACTCCACTCTGGGAGGCGAGCGAGGTGGCATCTAAACACTGCAGATCGCCTTTGTGCGTGGATCCAGCTTGCGGCACACCTAAAATGGCAGCCCTGTCGGGGCGCGTCCTGGCTTTCTCCGATGCCCCCGTGGTCTGTAGAGGCCTGGTGTGCTATGGCTCCCGACCTGGCTCGTGACTGCACATCCACTCACTGATCGGCTGAGCAGTGCCGAGTGGTGGTGAGAGGCGCGAAATGGCTGAGGCAGCCCCCCCCTATCCTGCTTCGACGGGGCTCCTGAGGTACCGGTGCGCTCGAGGGAGATCGGCCGCCAGTTGGGCGGCAGGGAGAACAGTGTTCTGCCCCTGTCCTACTCCGGGACCACATCTTGTGCTTTAGGCGGGTGCTGTGCCCTGGACTCCGGGCCTGCGTCTGAGCGCTGGGGCGCTCATCCCCCTGGTGCCGCAGTGATGTGCCGGATCCTTGGCTGTCGGCTGGACGGCTGCAGAGAGGTGGGGGTTCCTCTCTCTTCCCCGCCCCCCCCATCCCCCCTTCTTCTGTGGACCTACATTGCAGCTGGCCGCTCGGCGTGGTCCCGAGAGGAGTGTTGGCCCCGGGGGGTGACTGCAGGACTGCACCGGGCACAAATCCTGGAGGACTGCCTGTGTTGGAGCGGCTGCGGACCAGGGGCCGTTCCGCTGCTTTGCCCTGAGCTCTACTTCATGAGGTGAGGAGCTGGGAAGCGGCCTGCATCGGCCTGTCTATGGTACTTAATTGCTGGGGTTAGGGAGGAAAGCTCAACCGTCAGCTCGGGCAGCGGCGGGATCGGTGTCCTGCCTCTCTCTTTTCCCTTCCCTCCCCTCGCCCCCCTTGGTGACTGAAGCCTGTTACTGACCGGGCCCGTCCTGTGCCTATCCCGAGCCTGGCCTGAGCATCGGACCTAGAGAGCTGGACCTGTCCCCGCCACCTGGAACACCTCCTTGGCCCGCGCGCTCTCTCATTGTGTGGATAAAGCGCCTCGCTGTCAGGCTGGACAGCGGTGGGGGCTGGTGGACTCCCTTCTTTGCCCCCCCCCCCCCCGGACAGCCTGCTCCCTGCCTTACACCTCGCCAGTACTCTCGCATTCCATCCTGTGTTGACTCCTGCGCCCCGGAGCTTCCCTGTCCCGGAGGTGGGTCCTGCATGTTCGACTCCTGGCCTAGGGGAGTGGTGGGGGACTGCTGAGAAGGGGCATCGGCCGTCGTTCGGGCGGTGTGGGGCCGGGCGGACCACCCCCCTCCTCTTCTCCCCTCCTCTTTTCCTAGTTGCTGTCAGCCCTGGAATGGCCCTTGACGAGTGCCCGCATCTACTCTCCCTTCATCCGAGCGCTGGGTGTTTGCATCAACCTCGCTGCGCGGCAATCATGGGAAGACACCAGGCACCGAAGCCTCCCGCCATGCAAACTAAAATGGGCCAGTACATGGTCGTGGACTCCGGGGCGATGGGGGGATCACGGGGGGAGGCACTCCCACACCTGCAGACCTGTCCACCATCCTTTAAGCCATCCTCACCTTTCCAATCCTCGGTGGAGGGCAAAATCGAAGTGGTTTGGGTCGACATGACTCTTATCCTGCAGGACCTCCACAGTGCCACGGGCCGGATCAAGGAAACTGAGTCTCGCATATCCACGGTAGAGGACGACGTCCAACACCGTAAAGACCAGGTGGCCCACCTTCAGACTCAGACTCATTCAAGTGGAGGTTAATGAGATAATTTCTCACACTGCTTCCGGTAAGACCCCGGGGCCAGACAGTCTCCCTCAGGAGTTGTTTGCCACCTACCGGGACACGCTGGTTCCCCACCTGCTGGAGCTATATGCGGAGGCAGCAGATAAAGGCATATTTCATGCTGAGACCGACACGGCCACCATTGTGGTGATCCCCAAGTCTCAGCCCCCCTCGAAACACAGCTCTGATTATCGTTTCATTTCACTCATCAACTCAGAGCTCAACGTGTTCGCAGCCGTCCTGGCTAACCGGTTGCGGCCGTACGTAGCCAAACTGGTCCATCCTGACCAGTGTGGCTTCATGCCCTCCGGGGGCACAAGACACTGCCTCCGGCATCTTCTCCTCTCCCTAGTGAACCGCCACTGCCAGACTTCATATTTGTCCCTTCTTCTCGTGGACTTTGAGAAAGCTTTTGATTTGGTGGATTGGCGATACCTAGAAGTGGTGTTGGCAGAAATGGGTTTTGGGGAGTATTTTTGCAAACTAGTGCGGGCGCTATATTGCCGACCAAGAGCCCGGGTGCTGGTTAATGGAGTCCTGTCGCAGTCCTTCCCAGTCCGAAGGGGCACGAGGCAGGGAGGCCCCCTTTTCCCCTCCTCTTTGCCTTGACAATGGACCCGTTGGTATGCCTCATACGTTCCGATGAGCGCATCATAGGGTGGAGATGGCCTGGCTTCGAGGAAGATAAAATCGCCCTTTGTGCAGAAGACGTCCTCCTATACCTGGCAGAGCCTGCGTTATCGGGCCCCTGGTGCCTTCGGGTGTGAGTCTTTTTGAACAGACCTCTGGCCTTCGGTTGAACCCTGCTAAGTCCGTCTTGGTCCCACTTAACCTTTCGAGAGAGTGCTTTGAGTGACAGTCCACGATTCCCCTTCGGCGGCAGTCCTTCAAATATCTCGGGATAGAGGTGGCCCTCCTCCCAGACCTCGCCAAGTGCTCAATGTAACTCCCTTAGTGAAGAAAGCCTGGGCCGATCTCCTCAGATGGCATGCACTGCTACTGAACCAGATGGGCAGAATCATCTTATTCAAAATGATGATACTGCCCAGGTTTCTCTACATGCTTCAGAACACGCCTCTCCCCTTTTCACGTGCGTGGTTCCGGGAAATGGACAGCCTGGTCATCAAATTCCTATGGGGGGCTGGAGGCCCCGGTTGGCCCTCGCACAATGTCGAATCCCGCCCTTTGATGGCAGTATGGGGATGACAAACCTGTACCTTTTATTATCTAGCCACTCTGCTCCTTATCCTGCATGACTGGTTTAATGGGGGCAAGTCGGACCCGGCCTATCAGCTGGAGCTACACCTCCTAGGCTGGCCCAATATACAGGGGATGATGTAGTTCAACACCATCCCTAGAACCCTACCCGAGGTCACATGTAGGGTGTTTGGCAGGGCGCCCAGCTAGGAGGGGTTGCCGGTCTATCCGGATTCAGAGTGTGGGATCTAATCGGAATCTCACAGTTGGGGGACGTCTGGAAAGGGGGCAGCATGCGCACCTTTCAGGATCTTCAGAACCTGTACTCCCTACATACCTCACAGTTTTACCACTATCTGCAGCTGCGCCACGCTCTCCGCTCGCATGTTCAGGAGGGTACGTCTATTTCTGAATACAGTCTGCCGGAGGCCCAAGTGATGACTGGCAATCTGGAGAAGGGAGGGATCGCCCGTATTTATCGCTCCCTCATGAATACCATCCCCCAACACACTCACAGCTCAGGGGAGGGATAGCTTGGGCCCTTGGAAGACGCTGATTGGTGAGACGTGCTAATGGCCCCATAATTAATCACAGTATCAGCGCGGTTTCGCTTGATCCAAACATATTATCTTCACACTGCGTATCTCACACCACTGTGCTTACACCTCGCCGGGCTGACATCCCGAAGCATCTTGCCCGCGCTGCCAACACCCACAGGCTGACTTCTTTCATATGGTATGGCAGTGCTCTGTCATCACAAGCTTTTGGGAATTGGTAATAGGGTAACTTACTCTGAGGTTCTAGGCTGGGAGGTACCTCTTAATCCCACAACTGCTCTCCTGGGACTTACCGATGGGCTGGAAGGCTCTTGAGTAGACAAACTTTTCCTGAACACAGCCTTGATGGTGGCTAAAAGAGACATTGCAACAAACTGGCTGGCCTTGAATGCCCCTACCATGACATGCTGGCGCAGGGGGGTGTACTGGTGCACAGCGCAAGAGCGGCCATTGTATGATGTAAGGGGATGTCCAAAGAAATTTTGTAGGGTGTGGGGCAAATGGGTGGGAGTGATAGACGACTAATGTTTTCGTTTGACCATTGCGGGATGTGGTGGGTGTTTTTCTACTTCTGTTGTTTACTAAGAGCATGTACACTGTCTTACAGATGCTATGTTCCTCATATGCAATGGGATCTGAGCTGGCTGTTGATCTCTTGTCTTATTGCGTATGTTTCTGAAAAATCTATAAAATTGGTTATCAAAAAAATATGGGCCACGATCCAAGTTCATTTTTAAGTTATATATATTTAAAGGCCTCGGAGGGGTTATCCTTGTTGCCATGTTTTTTTTTACTATTGGTATCTGAATTCTTGTACCTTATTTTAATACCTATGGACTTCTTTGTAATCTATTTTTATTGTGATGAACTGTGTTGATCTTATATTGATAACTTTTATGGTTTTACATTTCTGAAAAATGAAGAAATGAATAAAGTTGACATTGATTGATTGATTGAAGTACCCTCCCCCTGTCAGATGCTCTCAACACAATGCTCCCCCTGGTTGGAGTAGGTCTTGAAGGATGTGCCATGATTCTGTCAGATACTCTCTCTGCAGCAAACCCTTGGGCCTGAGTAGGATCAATATTGGCCTGAGAAGAATCAACATGTACTCCCCTCGTCCTCCCAACATACTCTGCCTTTGACTTGGGTACAACAGAAATAAAAGATGTTACATGTCTTCCCAATTTCTAGTATCACTACATGCTCCTTCACCTTCTTAACCCGGAAGGGTGAAGAAAAACATGACCAACCCTTGCAGACAAAACATTGTCTTTTAACTCTCACCCAGTCACTCACCTGAACAGTCATAACCCGATGATGTTCATTCGCAGAACCATACTTCTCCTGTACAGCAGGTCTCACATCCGCTACCTGAGCCAACTTTGCTGCATCAATGGTTTTTCTTTCCATCCATTGTTGAGTTTGGACCCTGCAATCCTCTTAACAAAGTAAAAGGATCCATTCCTGTACTCATGTGGTGCAGTTCCCATGGCCCACAACATATCATCCATTGCCTCTTTCCAATGTAATCCATTAATGAGTGCAAGTTGTAATTGCTCTTTGATGCAGCTGTTTACCCTTTCCACAAGACCGGTGCTGCGATGCTTATATAGGGAAGTTAAAATATGCTTTATGCCAGAATTATCAAGAACATTTTCAATTTCTCTAGATGTTAGCTGGGTCCCATTGTCAGTTACCAATTCATCCGGAAAACCTGCCCGAGAAAATACCTCCTTGAAGAACTTAATGATAGCATCCGCGTTCATACTGTCCACGAATTTCACCTCGGGCCATTTTGACTTAGTCTATCATGACCAACGCATACTTGGTTGTAATAAACCAACACCAAAAGGACCAGCAACATCAAACGCCACTTTACTCCATGGTGTATTCTTAACCACAATTGAGTTGACTGGAGACAGACAAGTCACCTGCGATTTGTCACTGAGGACAAGTATTAAACAATTTCTAACATAATGTTTGATCGCCCTGTCAACACTAGGCCACCAGAAATCTTCCCTTATCCTTCTATTCATGGCCTGGATCCCAAGATGCCCTTCATGAGCTAGAACCAGCACTCTCTCCCGAAGACACTCTGGGACAACCAACTGCCCACTCCTGTGCAGAATTTTCCCCACATTGGATAATTCCGTCTCTACTCTACTGAAAAGAACCAATGCTTCACGGGTGTTAGACCTGGCTCGTCCAGCTGGTTTATCCCCAGACGTTTTGCTTTTTGGCCTTATATTTCTGGCCTGTTTTTTTTGTTTTATGACTCTTGGTACTTTACCACTGCTGATCAGTGCTAAAATGCATATGCTTTCCCTGTAAATTGTGTTTATGGATTGGTGAATCCATGATTGGCGAATCCATGATTGGCATATTTGATTTACTGGTAAGTTTCTAGTACAGTGCACTGCGTGTGCCCAGGGCCTGTAAATCATATGCTGCTAGTGGGCCTGCAGCACTGATTGTGCTACCTACATAAGCAGCCTGTAAATGTAACTCAGACCTGCCACTGCAGTGTCAGTGCGCAGTTTGGTACTGCCATGTCGACCTGGCAAGTGCACCCACTTGCCAGGCCCTAGCCTTCCCTTTTCGTACATGTGAGTTACCCCTAAGGTAGGCCTAAGGTACAGCTGTGGTGAGGGTGCAGTGTATGTGAAAGGTAGAACATGTCCTGATTTGTGAAGCATGTCATGATAGTGAAATACTGCCAATTTCATTTTTCACTATTGAATGGATATCTTTCCCATAGGGTAGAGCGGGAGTTTATTTATAAAATATTATAAAAATAACGTCCCATTGGGACAAGATGGGAAGATAACATTTTGTATGCCTGAATTCAGAATATAAAAATACATATTTTAGTAAAGATGATTTTTATATTGTGTGTTTGAAAATACCTGTCAAGGTGACGTTTCCTCAGGGCTTGCACAATGCTAGAAGGGTCCACCTCCAGGCAACTCCAACTCTGATTGCCGTTATGACACAGATCGTTAGAGTGGCCAGGCAGGGTAAAGGGTGTTGGGGAAGGAACAGCAGGGAAGGAGATCTGTAATGAAAATATGAGACGTGTTAATAGAACTGGATTTTTAGCAGTAACTATCTATACTATCTCACCTGTTTCCTCTCTACTGCCTTACTGGGGGAATTTGAAATGAACAACTACAAATAGAACACATAGAACACATAGAACACATTAGTCAAAGCACATGAAGCAGAATTTTACAGATGGTATGGTGATAAACAGAGAGGGGGCATGGCTACAGCGCCGATGTAGGCAGATGCGGGCTCCGGAGCTCTCCCGCGCCTGCCCTCTTCATACACCAATCCTGGCTGGCAAAATCGGGCCCCGGCGCCGCATTACACAGCGGAATACCTGCTGCTCCTTCTGAGCTAGGGTGCAGGCGGCGGAGGGGGCGATAACGGGCAGGAGAGTCTCCATTCCTCCCGTGCTACGGGCCGCCGGCTCGGCGGACAAGATGGCGGCGATGTCCTGAGGGTCCGGTGCCTGACCCTGGAAGTGGCGTCCGAAACCGGAGGACTCCTTAAGGGATGGCGACCCTGCTGCTGGGGACGGAGGGCTGGCAACTGCTTCCCCAGGCCCATTGGGGTGAGGAGGCTTTCCCAGTGAGCGGGTGCAGGCGGGGACGCCCTGGCTGAGGTGATGCGGCTGCCTGACCTTGACATGGCGGCCCCCGGGACCTAATGGGTGCCATTTGGAGATCGGCGCGAAACCACTAACTGCCACCAGCCTTCCACAGCATCAGGTAGGGCCCCCTGAGGCCTTGGGAGTGCCTTGGGGAGACCCGCTTCCTGATTGACGGGCCGAGGCGCCCAGGAGCGGACGGTGGAGTGCCCAGGACTTAATAAAGGGGTCGGAGAGTGTGGGCTGGGACTGCGGCCTGCCCGGGACTGAATTTGCTGGCTTCGCGGCCCGGTAGTCCCACTGAAGGGCCCCCTCGTGTGGCCCTGTGAAGTGTGCCTTGAGCCCTTGAATTCCCCTGTCGCTGACTTACCCCCGATGCTGCCTGGACCGGCGAGTCTCCCTGGGGGTGCTGTTTGTGGCCCCTGAGACGGTGGGTGCGCCTACTCCCTGTACCTACCTGCGGAGAAGGGGGCTTGCCAGGGCGGAGTGAGGGCGAGCTTCTGTGGGCTGCCTGGTGGGCGGCCTCTGGTAATGGGGGCGAGATTGATGCATCAGGCTGGGGGATACCTTGGCCGGCAGCCCTAGACGACCACCCTGAAGGACACTCGAGACATAGGAGGTGGCACTGGTAGTGGGTCGGGATACCATTGTGCTGGTGACGAACTGGTGGCGGCCGTGGATGGGTGGAGTGCTGGGCCATCTTTTGACAAGCGGGACACTGGAGGCACCGTGTGAACAAGCCCTACGACGGATCAGACAGCTCGGCGTCGTGAAGCTCCTCTGAGAGGTGTCACTGCGAAAAATTGGTCCGGTACCTGCTCGGAGCGGTGTTTGGGGTGGAGATCCTCGGAGCAGACGGCCGGAGACAGCAGTGCCCTGCTGGGGTGGAGTGTGACTGCGGGCTCCCCCGCCACTGCCCATTTTGACTGTACCTGACCACTACAATGGTCCGCGTATCAAAAAAAAATAAGGGCTTTGAGGTGCTCCGCCTAAACGAACCGGACCAGCACACAGAGGACGAGGATGGCGATGAGGTGAGACGGAGACCGGGACGGCCTGGGGACACCACTCTGGGTGAAATAATGCAGGCTATAGTGGCCTCCCGGGAAGCGCTTGGGAAAAGGATGGACGCCATCGGATCAGATCTTACCCTGCTGAAGGATGATCACCGGAAGCTCAAGGAGAGAGTGACGACCCACGAAACCACCATGAAGGACATTCCGAATGAGGTGACAGCTCTGCGCCACTCTTTAAACGAGGTAACTCACAGAGTCAAAGTCCTCGAGATGCGGGCGGAGGACAGCGAAGGGTGTTCCCGGCGTAACAACCTCCGTATCGTGGGGATCCCGGAACGCAAAGAAGGAGCTGACGCGGTCCATTTTCTGGAGAACTGGTTGCGGGCGGAGGTGGCGCCAGAAGGCCTCTCCCCATTCTATGCGCTGGAGCGGGCACATAGGGTCCCGGCCCGTCCACCAAAACCTGGAGCCCCTCCACGGCCAATGGTGGTGAGACTCTTGCATTATCGGGACCGGGACTTCATCCTGCAGAGAGCCCGAGAACAACAGAACCTGCAAATAGGGAACAGTAAGCTGCTGATATTTCCGGACTACACCAGGGAGGTCCAGCGTCAATGGTCCTCCTTCCTGGCTGTCAAGAGAAAGCTGAGTCAGCTCAGTCTCCCTTATGCTATTCTGTTCCTGGCGCTTCTGCGGGTGACGGCAGACGAGGAGACCCATTTCTTTCTTACCCCGCAGGCGGCGTGGGACTGGTTGGAGGGTCGCGGAGGTGCGGCTGTGAGTGCCACGCGTGCGGCTTCCCCTCGAGAACGACAAGCGACTACCCCACCGAGGGGGCGACCCACTTCCCCGATGGTGCAGCAGCATGAGCGAGACAGGGCGGTGCGAGCGGTGGCGGCCATCAGCCGAGGGATGGTCAGCCCGGCGAGTACTGATACCGACACGGAGAAGAGTGGAGCAGGGAGCCCGGGGTCTGGAAGCGCCCAAGAACTCTCTGACATGGAACTGCCGAATGTCACCCCACAGACAGCTGATGGGATGTTTGGTTGATGGGGCCGATGAGGTTGTGTGGGTCGTTTGCTGCAGGGGTTGTTGCACTCACTGGTACTGGGGGCCGCTCTGATGTGGAACTGTACGGCAGGGGATGATGTTACAAGGCTGCCGGGGTCCTAGCTGGCTATGCAGATTTTTCACACAGGGGGTGACCTGAGGGGGCTCTGAGGCATTGTGCGTGAGCTACGAGTCTCCTCTTGGTTATGGTTATGGCTATGAACAGTTCGGTTTGGATGGGAACCTGTTTTTATGTGCCTGTCCTGGGGTGTGGGAGTTGGGGGAAGTTTGAATGTTGGGTAGGATGGGGGAGGGTCAGACATGTCACTAGGGGGGGTTTAGGCAAGCGAGTGCATGCAATGGATCCATGGGCACCTCCATAGGTCTTAAAGTCATGTCTTTGAACTTACGGGGGATGCATACCATGTGTCGGCGACCCAAGGTACATGCTTATTTAATACGCAGGGGAGTGCAAATTGCACTACTTCAGGAAACTCATTTGACGAAGGCGGAGGGGGTGACATTATAACGCCGCTGGAGGGGGCAGGTCTTTCATACCTCTTGCTCGGCTTATGCAAGGGGGACATTAGTCTGGATGCGGGCAGGTGTTCCATTTTAGTGTTTGAGGCAGGTGATTGATCCAGAGGGTAGGTTTACGGTGGTCACGGGGCGACTGGATGGGCGGGACATTACACTATGCAGCATATATGCCCCAAATATTAACCAGTCCACCTTTTTTACACAGCTCTCACAGACATTGGCGGGGGTGCTGACGGGTCCTGTTCTTTTAGGGGGAGACTTTAATTGTGTGACAGATGTAGACTTGGACCGTTCCCACACACCACTCCTTGATGCCCCTACTCACAGACTAGCGGAGGTCAGGAGGAACTGGCAGCGGAGCTGGGGGCTTACAGATTCCTGGAGAGCCCATCACCCTGGGGAGCGCAACTACTCTTATTTTCCCGCAGTCCATGAGTTACACGTCAGGCTGGACGCGGTACTGTGTTCCCCTGATGTCCATATAATGATCACGTGAGTTAATATTTGGCCAGGACGACTTCTGATCACAATCACCTACTAGTGACCCTGAATTGGGTTTGCATTAGAACGAGGATTCCCAATTGGCGACTCCGGCCAGAGGTCTTGGAGGATCAGGTCTTCCGAACCACCATAGGTACTGCCATAGAGGACTACTTCCAGAAGAACGTGGGCACTTCTTCCAGTCTGCACAATGAGTGGGATGCATTCAAAGTGGTGATCCGCGGGCGGGGAGGCTTTGGGTGTGCAGAACTCTATTGAGCGAGGTGCAGCAGGCAAAATTACGGCTCCGGGAGAAAGAAAGAGAGAGACCGGGGCGGGAGGACCTTCAGGAGGGGCTATTGAAGGCGAAGGAAGAGCTAGCATCACAGGTGGAGAGGCTGAGATGTTTCGACTACATGGCCTACCTGGTGCAGGCGCATGAGGAACTCGATAAGTGAGGGGCACTTCTAGCCTGGTTGGCGAATCCAGCGCACAGGGGCACTCCGATCCTTGAACTACGGGACGAGGGAGAGACGACCCACTATGGGCAGCAGGTCATTAATGCTCAATTCCTGGATTACTATTCCACCTTTTATAGTAGCACATTGGACCCCAGGGAACTAGAGGAAGGGGATTTCCTGGCCATAGAGTTACCGCAAATCGAGGCCACAGAGGCAGAGAACCTGGGTCGACCGATAGAATTGAATGAGGTCAGGGGAGCTCTCAAGTGTATGGCCAAGAAGAAAACCCCAGGCACAGACGGACTACCCTCGGACTTCTACGTCACTTACATTGACGTGCTGGCTCCACAGCTGGTGTCTCTTTATAATCGTTCAAAGCAAGTGGGCTATCTGCCTGCTTCGACGAGGGAGGCAGTGATCGTACCGCTCCTTAAACCGGGTAAACCGGAGTGGGACCGAACCGCGTATCGACCCCTGGCGATGTTAAATATCGATTATAAAATACTGAGCGGTATTTTGGCCAGTCGCCTGGTGGTGCACATGACAACTCTGGTGCACGGAGACCAGTCTGTGTTCATCCCTACCCGAAACACGGCCACGAGTATTCGGAGGCTTTGTCAGTTACTACACGAGGCGGGTGCAAGAGACGATGAGGCATGTGCACTATCCATAGACATCAAAAAGGCCTTCGATAGTCTAGAGTGGCCATATCTGTTCTGAGTTCTGAAGGCCTTTGGCTTAGGTGAGGAGTTCGTGGCATGGACGAAGATTCTCTACTCTCGCTCGACGGCCAGGGTTCGGACGGGGGGTGTAATCTCGGCTGCTTGTGACGTGGGCAGGGGGACGAGACAGGGCTGCCCGCTGTCTCCCCTCCTGTTCGCTCTAGCAATGGAGCCGATGGCGGTCCGGGCACGGACAGGGGGACATTATAGGGGTCTAGAGGGGATGGGTCAGAGGCACTATATTGCCCTGTACGCTGACGATTTGTTGATGTTCCTCGCCAATACTACTGATGAGCTCCGGAGAGCCTGGGTTTTGCTGGAGAGATTGGGGCGGGTTGCAGGGCTCAGTCAATTGGGCCAAGACCTGCCTGTTTCCGATGCGTGGGGAGCGCGGTGATCCTCCCGAGGGGGTAGATGTGAGATGGGAGGGTAGGTGTTTTCCGTATCTGGGGGTTAGAATTTACCATGAGGCAGCTGACTTCTTTGAGGGTAACATAGGGCGGGTCCTGCGCACCAAGAGTAACCTTGACTTCTGGGCCTCTCTGCCTTTGTCGGTTGCGGGACGTGTGGCATTATTAAAAATGATAACCCTCCCCCATTTACTTTATTATTTTGTTACCCTGCGATTTGGATACCTGGAAAGTATTTCGCCCAACTCAACTCTATGGTTTCGAGCTTCTTATGGGGAACGGGAAAATGGAGAGTAGCTCTGCCGACCATGATGCGTCCACGTCAGGAAGAGGGCTTTGCAGCGCCTGATTTCGAGGCTTACTACCATGCGGCCCAGTTTCAATGGTTCGCACAGCGGTTGTCTGGGAATGGAGGCAGACCAGAGAGGCGGGGACCTAGGGCTCCGCCACTTGAGTCGGATTTTGCTACAGCTTCCGGTGCGAGAAAGGGAGGTGTCCAGGGAGCTCTGGGTCTTGAGGCAGTGTTGGTATAGGGCTCTGCGACGCAATAAAGGGAGCCCAGCCTATGCTCCCGAGATTCCGGTGTGGTTCTGCGTGGAGCTTCCCCACGGAGGAGACTGGCAGCTGCTACATGAATGGTAGGTGCTGGGGATCTCCTCCATTGGCGATCTGTATGAAGATGGTACCCTTCTACCATTTCAAGATCTCATGCAGAGACATGAACTACCTGCTCAGGACTTTCTCTTACATGCGGGTGTAACGTCCGCTGTGCGCAAGCACTGGAAAAAAGGGTTGGAGGAACTTCCTCCCTTGACAATATATGGTCACCTCCGCAGGTAAGATCAAGGCGGTGAAGTGTTTATATTGGAGGCTGATGCAGGGCTTGAGGACTCCTCTAGAGGAACTGCGTGTTAAGTGGGAAACTGACTTGGGAACGCCTATAGAGGATAAACCCTGGGAATTGCTAATGGAACGGCCCTGGAAGTGTTCCCGAAACGCAAGATTTCAACATATCCAATTCTATGTATTTCATCGGGCGTATCTTACGCCTCACAAAATTAATGAGTTATTTGGCTCCCACGCTACCTGCCCACGATGCAGATTGGAAGGTGCAGCATTCATGCACATGTTCTGGGATTGTCCATTGCTTCAGGGATACTGGGGGGAGGGCCAAATTGACAGATGTGACGGAGAGGGACTTGCAGCATACTCCAGGAGTGTGCCTGTTACACTGTTTTCCCCACACTTCCCGCAACAAAACCACCAGTAGGTTTCTGGACTTGGGATTAGTTCTAGCCAAGCGGGAAATCTCCAGCCATTGGAAGGCGGTCACGGCCCCCAGTGTTGCGCGCTGACTAAGAGACTTCATAAAGTGGGCGGACTGCGAGGGGACACTCTGGCTCCAACTGGCTCGGAGGACTGACAATGACAAATTGTGGGACTCGGCGAGATCCTGGGTGGCGATGGTAGATCTGCTCAAAAATGCGACTGACAATGATGACTGATCTCTCTAGCTATGAGTGCCCACTTTACTACATGTGATCGCAACAACAGGTAGCGTGGTGAGAGAATGGGGGGGTTGATCGTGAAGGTGGATGCGTCCTCTCAGAAGAGATGTGGCCTACTGTCATAGGACTCAAACAGAGTTTGCGAAACACATAATGAGCAATAAATGCGCTGTTAGGGAAGCGACATGTCTGAGGGGAGGTAGGGTTAGGGGGGGTCCGGGGGGGAGGGGAATTGAAGGGGGGGGGAGATGTTCTTTGTTCTCGGCTATGATGCATAGAGGTGGACAGTGCTGACACAAGCAAGGAGCAGCGTGATTCAGCCCTGTAGGACTGTACCTCAGGTTAACTAGGATATGCCTCTTGCCACAGGAAAGGCCTCACCCCTTATGTGGAACACACTGACGGACTAAACAAGTTTAGACGAGCCGAGTCAAAGTCATGATATGGGCTCAACTATGAGACAAATGTTGTAAGGCCAATGCTTTGTGTATGAATTTGTCTGAGAAATGGTTGAGCACACTATGAAAACTTGATAAAATCTGTTAAAAACAAAATGGTGAGAAACAGAGAAATTTTATGATATCCACCACTGTTCTTTCCTTTAGAGTTTCTAACGTTTTTCTGGTTTGATTTTTCTTTTTAATAATGCTGTATGGAGTGGAATGCAGGACCTGCCACGTAACGTTTTACAATAATAGTGTCTGTTGATGATTGTACTCGCTTGGTTAATTAACCTAAATAATGCTGGCGGATTTGTCCAAAAATTATACCTATATCGTCAGGATTTCTTTAAGTAATCGAGAATTAAGGGATTACCAGATCTTTTATAGCCCAGAGTGCCATAATCATAATGTCTATGATATTCCAAAAATTATTAGAGTGATTGATCCTTAAGGAGCAATGGATAGGATGCTCTTACTCTGATTCCGCTGAGTTTGCTCCTTTTTCTGCCCCTTTGTGTCCACACTGGATTCTGCTCACCGCCCGGAGGATTGCTATTGTTCTCCTGGAAGCCTTTGGGACAACCGCAACAGTCTCCTTCGTTCTGAGACAGCGGGAGAATAGCGAGCGCGTTGGCAAGGACAGGGTCTGCTTTTATAGGGGAGACCCACCCAAGACGGATGCCATGCTTCTGTGGAGCGTAACGTATTGCCGAAAACACTCGGGCCTGGCCAAGCAGTACCGGCAAACTCCTTGAGTCCACGACGGGAAAAGGAAAATAAATAATAAAACGAAAAAATAATGACACAAGGCAAATAAAGGAAAGCAACACATATCACTGGGCTAATCTGTGCACATCAATGGTTTTTCTGTCCTTGCAGCTCAGTGCAACACAAAGTTTGCTCTTTTCAATTATATACAGCAATGTAACATATTAGCAATGTAGTTGCAGCGGATCTTTTTTATAATGGTACAGTCATAAGTGTATAACTAATCAATATCTCATGGTAGCTGGGGCAACCCGACAACAGAACCACCAATATCGGGCCATTGAAGTTTCGCAGTGCATCTTGCCACAGAGTTTGTGTGCGCACCTGCCAATCATGCTGCGCAGTTTGACAGCGCCCCTAGAGCCACAGCCCATAGCCATGACAGTACTCCCTCTCCCAAGCGGACTCTGGGGGCAGGTTTGCAAGGGTAAGAGTCATGGAATTGTCATACTAACTGAGATGCATGCACATTCTCAGCAGGTTCCCAAGAATCATGCTCAGGACCATAACCTTTCCAGGATAGCAGGTATCACAAATGCGAACCTCGCCTACGGGAATCCAAGATACAACGTACCTCAAACTCCTCACGTCCTGCAATTGACAAAGGACCAGGTGGAGAGGAACATGTTTGGGTCGAGGGTTTCAATAACGAGGTGTGAAAAACAGGGTAGATTTTCAACTGAGGAGGCAACTGCACTTTGTACATCACTGGATTGATTTGTTTGATTATCGCATATGGTCCAATGAACTTGGGGGGGGAGGCTTTTTTATGTTTAAAAATTATGTTTTTGGTGGAAAGCCACACCTTGTCACCCACTGCATAGTGAGGGCCTGGAGTGCGATGCTTATCTGCAGTGGTTTTGTATTTAAGCTTTGCTAGTTCCAGTTGTTGCATTATGTAGTAGTGCACCTTCTGGATTTGTTTTCCCCCTGCTGTAATTGATCGAACCAAACACTGATTGTCAGCGAAAACCACCAGTAAAGTAGGATGAAAACCATATGTGGAATAGAATTGAGAGTTTTGTAGTGATGTGTGATGAGCTGAATTATATGCTATTTCTGCCAACTAGAGTAATTTAACCCAAGAATCTTTTGCAGGTGTGACATAACAACGAGGTATTGCTTAAAGGTCTGGTTAAGTCTCTTTGTTTGGCCATCGGTCTGTGGATGATAGCTTGTAGAGAGAGCAGGAGAGATTTATAGGGCTCGACACCATTGAGACCAAAACGTAGCAGTAAACTGGGTGTCACGGTCTGAGATTATTTTTTGGGGGATTCCATGTAAGCGGACAACATGTAGAATAAGCAAGTTATCTAATTTACTAGAGGTAGGTAATGTCATGGATGCTATGAAGTGTCCCAATTTAGAGCAGCTGTCCACTATTACAAGGATGCATATGTCACCCTGGACATTTGGTAAATCCGTAATGAAGTCTATAGAACAATGTTCCCATGGTCTTTGTGGAGTTTGTAAAGGTAGTGGCAAACCTCTGGGTTTTCCATGTTCACTTTTGTTGTGGTCACATATTTCACAATCAGCAACCCATTTGGTAATGTCCTGAGTTAACTTAGGCCACCCAAA
The DNA here is from genome assembly GCF_964261635.1 of Lissotriton helveticus. Taxonomy (NCBI): domain Eukaryota; kingdom Metazoa; phylum Chordata; class Amphibia; order Caudata; family Salamandridae; genus Lissotriton; species Lissotriton helveticus. The sequence continues at coordinate 381,947,247 of NC_136067.1, read as the reverse complement.
TTTTCGTTGAATTGCTGTTATCGTTTTCAATCTACCAGGATGTCCGGAACACGGATGGTTATGGTTCCAATTAAATACTGTTTTTCGTAGTTGTCAGTGGGTAAAAACAAAGCGGTTTCATGGAATAGTAGGGCTTGGGTGATTTGTCTGTTAGCCAGGTTTTCCAAGTGTGAACAGGGAAATTATCACGTACTGAATTAAAAAAATCCTCAGTAGAGACGCAATACAAATAACTTTATCAGGGTCTAATATAGTTTGTGGTCTTTCAGTTAAGGGGAGTTGTGTCGAATCTTGGCGAGTTAATGCGTCAGCTTTTTTATTGTCTATGCCTGGATGAAACGTAACCCAAAAATCATATTCAGAAAAGAAAAGCATCCACCGCAATTGACGTGGTGTCAATACTCAAGCTGTTTTCATGAATTACAAGTTGCGGTGGTCGGTGAACACTGAAATTGTATGTCCTGCTCCTAGTAAATTATGTCTCCACTCTTTAAATGCCTCTTTTATTGGCAGTAGTTATTTTTTGGCAATTGTGATAATTTCTTGGACATGCCAGCTACTGGATGTAGCTGGCCAGTGGTTGTATTTCTCTGTGATAATATAGCACCGATTGGTATGTCAGAGGCGTCAGCTTCCACAATATATGGTTGGTCAGGGATGGACTAGAACAAGAGCTGAAGTAAAAGCATGTTTAAACTGATCAAATGCTTTCTGAGTCTCAGAGCTCCATTGGAATGGAATGTTTTTTCGCGAAAAGATCGGTGATTGGAGCTATGGTTTGGAAAAAGTGAACGATAAATCGTCTATAAAAATTTGCAAAGCCCAGATGACACTGGACATCTCGTACAGTTTTCGGGCTTGGCCAAATAAGTATTGCCTGAATTTTCCTTTGTGCCATTTGAAAACCTCCTGGAGTTAGAATGACTCTGAGAAATTCAACTTCGGTGATATGGAAGTTGCACTTACTCAGTTTACAGTAAAGGCTGTTTTTCTGTAATTGTTCCAAAATTGTGGAGACATGTTCTTCGTGCAGTTCGTGAGATGTGGAATAGATTAAAATGTAATCTATGTAAACAATGACAAATGTTTCGAGGAACTCACGCAAAATGTCATTTAGAAATAATTGGAACGCCGCTGGGGCGTTGCAAAGTCCAAACGGCATTAGTGTGTATTCCAAATGATTGTATCTGGTTTTAAATACCGTCTTCCACTCATCTCCTGTTCGCATGCGTACCAGATGATATGCAGCTTTGAAGTCCAATTTTGTATACACTACAGATGACTTAACTTGATCTAGGGGAACAGGGATGAGTGGGAGTGTATATTTATTTTTTACTGTGATCTTTTTCAGTGCTCTGTAATCAATATAGGGGGCAGAGTTCGCCGTTAGCTTTTGGCACTTAGATGGCCGAATGAAACCGTTGGCCAGATATCTATCTAGATATTCCCTCAAATGTTTGTTTTCTTTGTCGGCCGGAGCATAAATACGACAATTAGGGATCATGGCACCAGGTATTAAATCAATTTGGCAATCATATGCCCGGTGAGGAAGTAAGGTCTCTGCTTGCTTCTCATTAAAGACACCTCGATATTTTTCCTATTTTGGGGGCAACATGGTTTCTTTTTCTTCAGCTGTGGCTAGGACATGATCTAGCACTTGGTCTGTTTTCTTTTGGTCACATGTAACGCAATGTTGTTTGCAAAATTCTGAAAGGCCAATGGTTTTTCATTGAATCCAATCTATGTGTGGGTTATGGGACTGCAACCATGGCATCCCAAGATTAAACCCATATTGAGGGGCACTGATGAGATTAAAAGAGATGGTTTCTATATGTCGCATTGTAGCCACTGTGAATTCCAATTGCATAGCATTGGTTTGTTTTGTAATGGGTCCTAAGGTTAAGACTCGTCCGTCAACTGTTTGAACAATTTCTTTTTTTGTCTTGGATACACATTGTAATGATAAATGATGCGCCAATGTTGAATCTACAAAATTACCTTTTGCTACAGAATCAAGGAGTACAGTAATTGAATGTCTGATTTGGGGTGCCATTTCTAAAATCATGTCTAGAGTTAGATGAGCCACTCGTTCACCAGTGGAAGAACTTATGGAGGGGATTTGCCAAACACTCAAAAGATCCCCCTTTCTATCTTTTGAGTTGGTTAGTTTTCCGTCTGGGTTATTGCTGTTTGTATTACTTTGACTGCAGGTGAAAAGCTTTTATTTCTTGGTTTGTTGGGCAGTCTTTAACAAAGTGACCCTTTTTGCTACAATACAGACACAATCCGTTCTTCCTGCGTGACTCTTTCTCATCTTTTGTTAAAGCTGGAGAGGCTGATCCTGTTTCCATAGGTTTGCCTTGATTGTCCTGAGGTGGAATACTAAGGACAGGTTTACTTAGTTCAAAACTTAATCCACAACATTCAGGACGGCGTCCTTTCCGCTCGTTTAATCTATGGTCTAAGCGCAAGGTGTGATTTATTAGTTCAGTACATCCATTAGGTTGTGGATCTATTTGTGCTAGGACGTCTTTTAAATTTTCATGCAGCCCATGATAGTAAATTTCAGGTTTTTTTTCCTTGGGCCATTTTGTTTCTGACACCAGACAATTAAAGTGTGTTAAATATGTGACTAAATCACGATTGCCTTGACGCAATTCCAACAGTACCCTATCTGCAGATAAGGTTGCGGCTCTATGATCAAATACTTTCTCAAATTCTCTGACAAAGTCTTTACAATTATACAGGATGGCGTTATCTTCACAAACTAATGGGACAGCCTACGAGGCTGCGTCACCAATCAAATAGGAGATGAGAAACGCCATTCTAGATTGAGCATCTGGAAATGATGTAGGTCTACCTGTAAAATGTAATTCTATTTGGGTAATGAAGACTTGGATTTTGGTAGGGTCTCCAGTAAAGCGTTTGGGTACCGCCAATGGTATTTGGGGAGGGACTGTTATAGATATAGAAGATGGATTTAAGCATCCACCTGTAGTTCCGTGTCCCACTGAATGAGCCACACTTGGGAATTTGCCTAAAGGGACATCAAAAGGGTTACGCTCAGCTTTCTCTCTACTCTCTATTCTTTGTTGTAAATGTGAGACGCTGTTAGCTAAAGCTGTAGTACGTTCCTTAGAGTCTGCTAACTCTTGTTGCACTTGCCCTAACGCCTTAAGGATATCATTAAGGTTAGCCATTCTAGAATCGAGCAAGCAAGGAGAAAAATGATTCGGGGCTCGCTATTCTGTCAAGGCGACCTTCCCTGAGAGCTTGCACAATGCTAGAAGGGTCCACCTCCAGGCACCTCCAACTCTGATTATCATTATGACACAGATTGTTAGAGTGGCCACGCAGGGGAAAGGGTGTTGGGGAAGGAACAGCAGGGAAGGGGATCAGTAATGAAAATACGAGATTAAGCATATTCACCTATTTCCTCTCTACTGCCGTACTGGGGGGATTTGGAATAAACAACTACAAATAGAACACATAGATCACATAAAGACATTAGTCAAAGCACATGAAGCAGAATTTTACAGATGGTATGGTGATAAGCAGAGAGATTTTATGATACCCACGACAGTTCTTTCCTTTAGAATCTCTATAGTTTTCCTGGTTTGATGTTTATTTTTAATAATGCTGTATGGAGTGGAATGCGGGACCTGCCATGCAACTTTTTACAAGAATAGTGTCTGTTGATGATTGTACTTGCTTGGTTAATTAACCTAAATAATGCAGGTGGATTTGTCCAAAAATTATCCTTCTATCGTCAGAATTTCTTTAAGTAATCGAGATTCAAGGGATTACCAGATTTGTTATAGCCCAGAGTACCATAATCATAATGTCTTATGATATTCCAAAAATTATTAGACGGATTGATACTTAAGGGGCACTGGAAAGGATGCTCTTACCCTTATTCCGCTGAGCTTGCTCATTTTCCTGCCCCTTTGTGTCCACACTAGATTCTGCTCACCGCCTGGAGGATTGCTAATGTTCTCCTGGAAGTCGTCGGGATGACCGCAGCAACAGTCTCCTTCGTTCCGAGGCAGCAGGAGAATATTGAGCGTGTTGGCAAGGGCGGAGTCTGCTTTTATAGGGGAGACCCGCCCAAGATGAATGCCACGCTTCTGTGGAGCATAACGTATTGGCGAAAACACTCGGGGCGTGGCCAAGCAATACCGGCAAAGTCCTTGAGTCCACGATTCGAAAAGGAAAATAAATAATAAAACAAAATAATAATGACACAAGGCAAATAAAGGAAAGCAACACATCACTGGGCCTATCTGTGCACATCAATGGTTTTTCTGTCCTTGCAGCTCAGTGCAACGCAAAGTTTGCTCTTTTCAATTATATACAGCAATGCAACATATTAGCAATGTAGTTGCAGCAGTTCTTTTCTGTATTGTTACAGTCATAAGTGTATAACTAATCAATATCTCTTGGTAGCTGTGGCAACCTGACAACAGAACCACCAATATCTGGCCACTGGAGTGGCGCAGTGCATCTTGCCGCAGAGTTTGTGTGCGCACCTGCCAATCATGCTGCACAGTTTGACAGCGCCCCTAGAGCCGCAGTTCATAGCTATGACAATACTACTTTTAGAAAGTTATTTTATTGCTTAGGCATCATGTGTGCCACTGCTGGTTTGTGTATTGACTGTCTGGTGTTGGAGTGACAGGGGCGGGGGATGTGCGTTCTCTCAGACTGCCACTAGGGGTGTTGATGTGTGTCCTGCCTTTCCTGAATGAGTCAAGGCTGGGCTGAATAGACCTGTACTGCATTCAGAGTAGGGGGAGGAGTTCTCACTAGTACCTGATTAGGCCCGGTCTGCATTTAGAGTGGTGGCAGGAGATTTCCCTAGCACCTGAATAGGCCCTGTCTGCCTTACACAATGCTGTCTCCACCTCCTGCTGGGCAGCTGCACCAGAGAGGGCAGAACTGGTTTTGGCTGGGCAAAGCTCTTCTCGGCCACCAGAGAACAAAGGAATTTGTGCTATGAAACGTGGGGTCCAGACACCTGAACTTTAGATTACTGCTGAACTAAGGAACCTGCCAGGATAAAGAACCGGGAAAGCTGGAGGTGTACTGCCCCCTGTGCTGTGTGCAGGGAAAGGACTGGACTGTGCTTTCCTCATCCTGCAGTATGCATTTTCTCCAAGGGCTTGAAGTAGAGCTTGACTCCTGTTGGAAGTCTCAGGTATAGAAAATATTTCAAAGATCACTTCTGGGAAATCAAGAGGAACCTTTTCCAAGGAGAAGAGCTGGCGAAACTGATGAGGAATACTTCCCCTGTGCTGTTTGCTGTCTGGGGTTGGAAAAGGTCTTTGCTGTGTGCTGTGTCCCCTGCTTGAGGAAGATGTCCATGGGCTTGAAGAAGAGCTTACCTCCTGTTCTGAAGTCTCAGGGACACAAATACTTCACCCCCAGCTCCCCTGAACTTCCTTGCTGGGAGTTCTGCCCTGCCAAGAGGTGCCTGTAGCTGTTCTGGGCCTATTCAGGTTGTTCTGGCTGCTGGTAGCTGGAAATGCAACGCAATGATGAGAAACGCGATGCAACCGTACCGTTTCAGGCGCATCACCGAAGAGACAGACGCCATGCCTGCCTGTAGCTTGAGAAATCGCAGCACGCCACATCGAGTGCACCGGTCTCCGAAGTCCGAGATCACCGCACCGATTTCGACGCACGCCCTGCTGTTCGGCTGCAAGAACCCATGCATCATCCTGGATCACCACATCAAGGCATCATGTCTGTCGCATCATTGGGGAACGTAGTAAGAAACTGACGCATCACCTCCCCACGCAGTAAGAAACCAACACATCACCACCTATCAGGCAGGGGACCGACACATCACCTTCTCTGAGTATAAGGAAATGACGCATCACCTTCCCTGCAACCCTTTTTGTTTGTGTGCATGACGCACCCAAGGTACTTTGTGTGAAAAGTGTTGCATCTGCAATTCGCTTTGAACTGAACTATTTCTACCATTTGAAAGTCATATTTTTATCACTGTATTGTGGATTTGTTGTTTTTGTCCTGTTTTGGTTTGGAAATAGATTACTTACTCATTTTTCTAAACTGGTGTGGGGTCTATTTGTAGTGTATATTCTGTAAATCAAAATATAACGCATATTGATACAAGACTTTGTTTCTGTAAAGGTCTAGAGTATATCGCTGATGTTGTGAGTGATGATGCATATAGCCAAAAAATTGCTTGTGGGGCGTGATATGTTTAAAGTGCACAAGGTGAGGTGAAACTAATGTGGTGGATAGCCAGGTGCTTGATAGATGTGTACATGATATATTTCGTGATTCAATGATCATGCAGGTAATACTTGCGGATGTCTCCTTTTGAAATTCTGGAAGATAGCGACATTGAATTACATAAGAAAGGCGTCCTGTGTTGGGCGCGATAAACTGTTCACGAAAATATCGGCATTCACGTGTTCGTTATTTAAAGAAATATCGTCAGGCATGTATTTGTGGTGTAAAAGAATATAAACAGTTTCTGGACATCGCGCTAGCAATTGCGCTTCAAAATATTACACTTACTTTCTTGCCGATATCGGGTAACCGGTGTGAGAGCGGCAGGTTCTTAGTGTACGCGGTGTGAAGAGAATTTGTTTACTCTCCAGAGATCATCTGTTATGCGTATTGCCCGAATGTAATGACGTGGTGTGGGAAAAATAGAAAGCGAGGAGTGGACAAAAATAGAACAGTGGATGCGGCGGACATATTGAAATGTTCTAATGGCTAATGTGATGAGAAGCCATATAAAAAGTGCTGATATAAAAATTACATGAAAAAAACCATGTTAATAGTGCTGTAATGTAAGATGTGAACATGGTAGTAAGCAGTTAATGAATCATTGTTTATGACTTAAACCTGTACTTATTTATAAGTAACAGGCATATTCAATCCTTTCATTAAGTCCAAAGGGTTTTTGGGACTGTAGTTTCATCATCCAGTAGTTCTCTTGTCGTAATAGGTGTTTATTGTTATCTCTTCCTTCCTTTTTTGTCAATTTTTTCCAGAATCATAAATCTCAACTGAGATATATTCTGCTTTTGTTCCATAAATTTGGCAGCCACTGTGGATTTCATGTTCTTTGTTCTTATGTTGGACTTATGTTCATTAATCCTAAAACGTACTTTTCTTTCAGTTTTACCCACGTAAACTTTACCACACGGGCACTTTAGTAAATAGACAACATTAGATGTTTCACAGGTAGCTGTTACATGTAATTTGATTTTATTACCCTTCATTGGGCGATTGATGGTGGTACCCTGTATAATATTGTTCCAGTTCTGGCAGTTCAAACATGGCTTCGTTCCACTATGTGGTAGGCTTTGTGGTTGTTTTTGTTTAAGTATTTCTCCTATATTTTTATGTCGAATGTAGGCAAAAATTGGAGGTTGTAGAAATGACTGGTTAAAATCCGGTTCCATTGTTAGTATCGACCAGTGTTTATAAATGATTTTCTTGAATGTTTTACTGGAAGTTGAGAATTTTGATACCACCACTGTTCTGGTGTTTTCTTGTTTCTCTTTGTGTTAACGCACTTTCTCGTTTTGTTGTTAAACATTTGTTTATGGCTTTATTTATTATCGGTGGAGGGTACCCTCTGTCTGTGAATCTTTCATCCATCTCACTTATTCTTTTTTGTGCCTTTTCAGAGTCAGACACAATACGTCTAATTCTCAACTTGTGAGGCTGGCAGGTGTGTTTTGAGTGATGTTTGATGATGACTTTAAAAGTGTAACAGAATATTCCTATCTGTTTTTTTCCGATAAACATCTGTTTGTAAGCCCTTCTCATTTTTTAGGATCAATACATCTAAGAATGTAATTTGTGTGTCTGAGGTTTCACTGGTAAATTGTAGGTGTTCATCAAAGGTGTTCCATGTTTCCATGGCTCTGTTAGCCTCCTCTTTAGTGCCACTCCATAACATGAAGATATCGTCAATGTATCTATTTTTTTAAAACACAGTTTTATTGATTTTAGGTACACAAGTATTACATGACATTATCACATTTCTGCCCTATATCTTCCCCTAGCACTATCTCTGCCTCCGGTTTAATCCTCCCTTCTCTTTTTTATTACTGCTGTTCCCCATAGCAAAGAAAGACAGTACTTAATCCTATCAATGCGTCACTAAAGTAGGTCCAATCCTATTTTACCACCCCCCTTCCCCAACTCCCTCCTCCCCCCTCCCTCTGCAACGGTGTGTGACTGCTATCTTCGGAAACTATCATATATTTCTTTGCGGACATATTCTGTGACATTCCTTAATGTATCTATTGCACCTGGGGGGGCCCCATTTCCCTCTTCTCCCTCATTCCCTAAGCTCCCTCGCTGAATCTCTAACAGTGCCTGCACCAGCGCCTCCCATGCTTTCGTCGCCTCAAGCGCCTTTTCATTGTTCAGTCGCTTCGCCAGCCGATATCTGATCTCACTCTCGCTGCTTGCCCACTTTAAAAACTCAGTTCTCCATTTCCAACCCTTAGGCCCTTCTCTTGCCCGCCTCGTTATTTCCCTTTTTGCTAGAATTAACCCCATGTCCACAAACTTGCTCGTTATTATTGTTTTAGGGGTGTGTGGGAACCAGTGCGGGAACCAGTGCAGTATGCAAGTTGCCATATCAAATGTCAGCTGTCGCTCTGTGACTGTGTTCAGTGTGTCACCTACCTCTTCCCAGTAGTCCCTCAATTTAGTGCATGACCACAACATATGTTCCAATTCTGCCCCTTCATGCCCCTTCATGCACACAGCGGGGGCGTGCCACTCCTTCCACCCTAAAATATTTCCTTATCCTCCCAGGGGTCAGATACGCTCTGTGAAGTATATAAAAATGCACCAGTTGAAACTTTGAATTTTGAATCCTGTAACGCCTGATAGGTCAATATTTTCCCATTCTCATAAAGGTCTCCTATCACTTGGATCCCTTCTTGCTCCCAGCTCTGCAATGGCGACCAATCACCCCCTTGCGGCAACGCCGGGACCATCATCACTCACACAACATCAGTGATAAACTCTAGAACTTTACAGAAACAAAGTCTTGTATCAATATGCGTTATATTTTGATTTACAGAATATGCTCCCTGATGAAGAGCATGTTATGCTCGAAATGCTTTGGAGATGATTACAAATGTGTTTCATGAGTAAATTGTGATTTAAACTCAAGGAAATAACAAGTATTGGAATGAATGAATACATTCGTGAAAGCATAAACAGAACATTTGTTGTGAAATTCTTAAAACCAATATGGATTACATGAGAGTGCCCTAAGGGGGGTGCAACCAGGATCTGTGGAAGCACTAATGTATATAGCCAACCATTTACCACACATTTCATCAACTCTTGAAGAGTTCCATCATTTGATACAGCATTTAACCATTCTTGCTCAGACAAAGCTCCTTTCGTGGTGTCACCAATTGAACTCATCACACACACCAATTCTAAATTCTCTGCTTCCTCTTGATCCTCATTGTTGCCTTCCAAAGGCAACCTTAAGATACATTTGGACACATAGTTTTTTACACCAGGCACATACCATAACTTACATTGATTTTCTTTTAATCTATATTGCCATTTGGCGATGCACAGTTGCTCTCCCCCCCCTCAGCCCCCCCACCCCTGGTGGTGAACAGATCTAACAGATTTGTGGGCAGTTCTCAGGACAAATTCTTTTCCCCACACAACATTTTTAAAATGCTGAACACCCCTCCCCCTGGCCAATGATTCTTTATCGTGGAGTAAGATGATTCTGTGACTCGTAGTGTCCTGGGCGCAAATACAGTAGTCTCTTCTTTCCCATCATCCCTTTTCATAAGTACTGCCCCCAGGCCCACATTGCTAGCATCAGTGCTTATGATGCACAAGTCATTTATATTAAACAATTTAAGGGGACCCGCACTTACGATTTCCTTTTTGATAAATTCAAAGTCCTTATCACAATCATCATCCCACACGTATGTCATGTTTTTGTTCAAGAGGTTGCGTAACCCACTAGTTTTGTCAGAGACATTTTTAAGCAATTTAGAGTAACACTCTACCAGCCCGAGAACTGAACAGAACTGGTCCTTATTTTTGGTTTCGGTGCACATTGAATGGCATCAAGGATTTTTTACTTTGGGCTCAATTCCCTTCCGGGTACATGATTTTTTTGTCAAATCTGTTTATTAGCATTTTAGAGATTTTATGGTACAGTAGGTACTTCAACACTTTCAGCTCAGCAATCTGGGCATGTCAAACGAGCATCCATGCACATTATACCATTACAGATGAGGGATACAGTGCCACGGGTACAGTATTTCATAAGCAAAGGATAATCGCCCAAAGCTGGCAAGAGCGCGGGGTGCCAGGGGGCAGCCCCCGTATTAGTCCATGAATGTCCACACGCTAAGCTTAGTACATTAGCAGAGTTTAGGGTGGATCCCTCCAACGTGGACCTGTGCACAAAGATGACTTTTTTATACAACAACTGTAAATAAGCAAAAAGGAAGAGAACAACAGCGGCAAAACCACAGACACATACACATGCTAATCCCTTTCTCGCCTCCCCCCTCCCCCTCTTCTTCGCCGACCGGGCCTGCACCGCAGCCATGGTTGGGCCTGCACCTGAAACCTGCATGACTCCAAGAGTCGATAATGCTATCTAACAGATTATCTAGACAGGAGAACAGCCCACGGTACGCTCCAACCCCTGAGAGCGCCCCCTAACTCTCTACAGATCCCGCATCTCTAACCCCACCCGGCAATTGCAAGGTATTAAGCATGTGCTCCCAGGGCTCCGATATTGGTTCTTTTCGGATCCCCAACATTTCCTCTCTACATATGGCTGTCCACTCCGCACGGGCCCATTCCTGAAAGGAAGTGGTCCACGCCTGTACGCCAGGTGAGTCACGCTCCTTCCAGAGCCTCGTAAGAATGCGTTTTGCCACACCATCCCCAGGTCTAAAAAGCGGGACGACACCTTATCTTTGGGCAGTCTCCTGAAATGGTGCAAAATGTATTACGGCCAATCAAAGGGTATAATACGACCAGTGCACTTCCTGAGCAGCTCACCTATTACACTCCAGTAAGTGCTCAGCCTAGGACAACTCCACAAAAGGTGGAGGAGCCCCACGCCCAACTCGCCGCATCTGGGGCAGGATGCATCCGTGCGGTGGAAGTACTTGTTGATTAGCTCAGGCATGAGGTAGGCCCTATGAACGACATAAAGTTGTATCTGGTGGAAGCGCATATTTCTGGGAATGCGTACCGGACTTTTAAGAATTCTCTCCCACTCCTTATCAGATAGCAACCTACCCATGTCACGCTCTCATTTACTCCTAAGTGGGGCCAGACTAGTCCCGTGTGTATTTTTAGCGACCCAGCAAACCAGGGGGCAAGTGTTTGCCCCTCCCCATGACGTGGAGGTACTGTATGGTTAAGTGCTGTTCAGGCTCGGTCGCCACGTCTCCCCACCTGGCCGTCATCTTCGCCACTAGCGAGCGATGTAGCAGGAACCCCCCAGGGGGAAGCCCGTCCTCAGAGACCAGCATCTCATACGCCACTAACGCACCATCTCTATAAAGGTCGCCCAGTGTCTGGACATCTGCCTCCCTCCACTGCTCTAGCATGGGACATGTGAGGACCCCTTCACCTCCCGGGAAACCCTCCAGAGGCACAGCAGGCGCGTACGGGAGCACCTTCCATGTGAGGAACAGGGCTCTGCGAAAGCACTTATACGCCACTACCTGCAGCAGCGGAGTGGGTCTCACAGGCACCGCCAAAGGTTGGAAGAGTTTGGTGACATGCTCCAGAAAGTACGGTGGCTCATCTGTAGTGGTATCGTCTCTACCCCTATCCGCCAACCACCGGGCGATCCATTGGAGTTGCGCGGCCAGGTAGTAATGTTCGAAACAGGGGGCGGCCAGCCCTCCCCTGTCTGTTGGCAGGAATAGTTTCACTAGCGCCATGCGGTTCCTAGACGCACCCCAGATAAAGTCCCGCAGTACTGCATTAAGCGACGAAAAGAAAGAAGCCGGGATAAAGAGAGGCAGATTAATGAAATAGTACAGGAGTCGGGGGAGCATGACCATCTTGGTAAGGGCCACTCTACCCTTAGTGGTCAGCAGGAGTGAGGACCAAAAGCGTATCTGGGATCGAAGCGCTGCCACCGCCCGTCCTAGGTTGCCATCGAAGAGATCGCTGGTTGCCGGTAGATCTGAATCCCTAGATATTTGAAGGTGTCAGCCTTCCATTGGACTCTCGTGCCTTCGAGACAGTACCCCGGGTCTTCTATCCCAGTGACAAACGCATAGAGGCAGGACTAGCCCGCATTCACTCGGAGCCCCGAGACAACCGCGAATTGACTCAGCAAGTGGGCTCGTTGCTCCGGTATACGCGTCACGTCCCTCACAAACACCAGCAGGTCATCAGCATAAAGCGATACCTGGTGGATCGCATCTCCCATGGGAATGCCGTCTCCCAGTGTCTGCCGCATTGCCGCCGCCGCCAAGGGTTTCATAGCTAACGCGAACAGCAGCAGGGACAGGGGACATCCCTGCCGGGTACCCCGGCCCACCGCCACCGCTTCAGAGATATAGGGGCCCAGTCGCACCCGGACAACAGGGTTTTTGTAAAGGAGCTCAGATGCAATGGGAGGGACTGCCTATCCGTGCCGGGCGTCAACACTGTCAGGACCGTGGCACTGGACAGCCGATGTCAACTCTGGGGGTGCCTCAGATGATAGTCCAACTTCACGGCGCCGTTCGGGGAGAGTGCACCTTCTCTTTCTCCAGGGGCCTCTTTGCCGATGCCCCCTCCTCAGCAGACAGCACCAGCTTTTCCCCAATGCCCCAAGGGGCCTCAGCATCACAGAGGGTGGATCCGACTCGCCCAGCACAGTCCCAGGCGCCTGGTGCCTTCCCCGTGCGTGGCGCAGATCGTGCACCAGCGGTGGGTCGCTCAAGGTATAGCAGCAGCCAAGATGGCGCCAATACTAAGATGGAGCCCAGGTCCCAGTATGCCAGGTTGTGAGTACGCAACCTGTTCCAGAGGGTCGCGTCTTAGTGTTTCTGAGTTGTGACTACTCAGCCTGACCACAGGTGCCGCCAGCGGTTGGCTGTCTCCGCTGTCTCCGTAACCTACACAGCGCAATGTCTCTCTGCCGTGGTGGCCAGGATGCCACCGCGCCGCAATCAGGCCATGGGGGCAAACACCTCGGATTGCCGCAGCCACCTGATCATTTTCTCCCTACTGTCTCCACTAGGGCAGCCTCCAGTTCTAGTCATGCGCTTAGGGCACCACTCCAATAGGAGGTAGACCAGGTTCCGGGTCCCAGGTCCGGGTCTCCCTCCGCTCTGCTGGCACAGGAGCAGCGCGGCCTCCGATCCACTGCGCTGCCCAACGTTGCACACTCTGCAGGCTTTAGGCTTTAGCCCCCCAGTGTCCAGCCCACCATCCAGGGCCTCCGGGCTCCGCCACTACTGTTCCCGCGCCGCAGGGCGACACCCGTCACTTTGCGGCGGCACCTCCACAGGGCTTCCCCTGTCAGCCCCGGGTCCCGCTCCTCACCGTGCGGGGGTCGTGTCCTGCAACCACTCTCGTAGTGGCAGCCGAGTCTTTCCCGCACGCCAGCCACGCAATGGCCGGCGAGTCCGCAGGTCTTCTCAGACTCCGGAGGAAGACGCCAGGCCCCAGTCATCATGGGCCGCGGGAGCAGCCGCGCCCCCCCGTCTGCGCCGACTCACCCGCCGGCCTTCCGCCTCACGAGGTGCCGCAGCCGACTGCCCACCAACTCTCGCCTCCTAGCAGCGCTGGGTTCCAGATCCTCCGGAGGACACCGCTCAGCGGGGTTCACAGGGCGCCCAGGCCCAGAACAACGCCCGACTCCGCACAGCAGCGCTCCAGCCTCTTCAACGGTCGCCAGGCCCCGGGGTACTTTTCCCACCTCACCACCGCGGGCCGCACTGCCTCCGTCCGCCTTCAGTCTCCGCCGCTGCAGCTTCAAGCCGAGATCTGCCAGGCTCTACAGGCTCCCCGCTGCGCCCCCACACCTGCTCCTTTCAGCACGGGCAAGGGAAACACCTCTGCAGGGGAAAGTTCAAGATAACTAGGGGGTCTAAGGACGGAGCTCTAGTCGATCACGTCCACCATGTTGGCTGGCTGGCCACGCCCCCCCCTTCCGGGTACATGATGACCTAAGTAATCAACACCTTCTTAAGGAAATTTACATTTCTCCTTTCTTAGAGTCAACCCACTTCCCTCGAAGATGTCAAGAACTGCCCTCACTCTGCCGTCATGTTTTGCCATAGATTCTCCCAAAATTTGGATGTCATCTTGGAAGAACATTACAGCTGAGATGTTATTGAACAGATTATCCATTAACCTCTGGAATACAGCGGATGCCGATGCTAACCTGAACGGCATTCGGATATACCGAAATGCCCCTTCCGGCATAACAAATGACGTCAGGTGCCTAGAGTCTCTACTTAACTCAATCAGGTGGTACCCTGAAGATATATCTAGAGGGTAAAGTATTTGGCGTTGCCCAAAGTCAATAACATTTCATTTAGGTTGGGAAATGGTTGGAAATTCACCCAGATATTAGAATTGAGATCCCTAAGATCTACACAAAGTCTCATCAACTTGTCTGCCTTATGCGCAATTACAATGGTTGGCAACCATTCTGAACTTTTGATGGGTTCTTGTGACGTGTGGAAGAGGGGGGGTTCTTGAAGGAAGAGGCACGGGTCCACTGATATGTATAAAAGGTACTTCTTTATTTCAGGAGTACAACAGTCATGAAAATCAGTATAGCAAGGACGATGGTATCGCAGGTATTGACAACTGATGAGGGAGCCCTTCTAGGTTCGTATCTTGACGTTGCCTTTACCACCTTGCCTTCAGGGGTCCTTAGGAGAGCTCCCGTGAGGACATATAAGAAAAGAAAAAAACAAGACCCAAGGGTTACTAATGTCGCCTGTATTCGAGGCCTGAAAGAGGGGGGCGGGGAGTGAGGGGGATCACCAGGGACTTTTCACCAAAAGTATTGCAGCAATAGGCTTCGAGGTGGGTGCCTGGGGTTGACCGTCTGTGAAGAATGAGAACAGACACACCCCGTCCCGTGACCTCCCTCAACCACCCCTTCCCGCGAAAAAACGAGACCCCTTAGCCGGTCCCGTACCTTGTGTAGCCACACTTCTCCTGAAGTGCGGCGGGGTGCCTCGTTTTCTCGGTGGCCTCCTGGCGTTCCGGATTCCGTCGGATGAGCGTCTTTCGAGTCTTCGTCCTCCTCGCTCCTGGGCCGCTCGGTTGAAACGCTGGTCGACTCCTCTCCTGCTCTCGATCCGGCTTCAACTGACGCGCTACCACCTTCCGGGTAGACCGCTATGAACTCCTCCCTCACTTCCGATTGGTCGAAGGACGAGGACGTCACCGCCGAAGCTCCGAGTTCAGGGAAAGCCCACGCAGCATTAAAGGGGCCGTAGGTATCCTGTGCGCGGGGCGGAAATGGACAGGAGTTAAGATCTTCGCCCGGGCCAGGGCAGAGAGGAACCCCATGACAGTTCTATTATACCAAGAGAACACAATTTATCATAGTTAAATTTTTAATTCACCATGTAGGCTTAGTGGTACCTTGCGCACCGTGTGAGCTACAGCCTTTGCATTATGTTTTAAAATTATACTATGTTGAAAACTCTAATGTTTCCCCAACTGTTAACAGAAAGTCTCAGGGACATTTCTGGCCCATTCTTCAGTTCCAAATTGGTTAACCAGATTGGAATGATCAGAATTTGCTAATGGGTGGTTACTAAACATATTGCCAACATTCTGTTTAGACAGTATCACGCTGAGGTCTAAAATAATCCCTAACTCACCTTGTTCATCCCAACCTAACAAATTAGCACCATCCTTGACTATGTGTACAAGTCCCACAGCATGTTTACCATCAAATTGCAAAATTGCATCAAATTTCCCCATGACTTCTACCCTCTTGCCTCCATAAGTAGAAATTCTAATACGAGATTCCTGCACAACAGTGTGCTCAAAGTCACCAAAATCCTTTTCGTTCAGCAAGCTGAAAGGAGAACCAGAATCTGCCAAGAATCTTATGTCTCTCTTGTTTACAGAGATTGTGCAAGATGGAGGCTTCTTTTTGCGTAAACCTGCCATGGACGATAACTCTACCACTATACCCTCCCCCTTGGTCCTTTGAGGACAGCATTACAATAGTGCTGTTCTCCTTGTCAGAATTGCAGAAATGTTCCTCAATGTTCTTGACAGACTGCGAGGGAGCAGATCGCTGACCAGTATTAGCCCTGCACACACTTGCAAAGGGGCCTTTTTTCCCACACTTGAAACACGTTTGGCTTAATGCTGTGTAAAATCTGGCATTGCCCAGATAGGACATGCTACCACAGTGGAAACGTGTTTTCATTCTTTTCCACCTTCTCATTCCCGGGTTTAGGTGACTTTACGGACTTGCTTGGCATTGGATCTGGTGTTAAGATGTTTCACTTCCACTGGTTTGGTACACTGCTTCATTTCCTTCATCCAGACTTGTGAATTTTCAATACTCCTCGCCTACTTTAAAGCCGATTCTAAATCGGGGTCTTCAGTCGATTAAAAGTTTCTTTTGAACGTACCTATTATTATTTCTTTCTATCAATTGGTCCCAGATAATTTCATCTCTGAACTCTCATACAGTTGCATTTAGTGGCCAGTGTTCAGAGACTTGCAACAAAGTCGTCAATAGATTCTCCTGGAACTTGGGAATGTTGAAGAAATTTGTGACGTTCGAGAACGCTGTTTCTCTTTGGATTGAAACGCTTGTCTAGGGTACTAATATTTGAGGCATACTCAATAATTGCTGTTGAAGAATCGCCATCCTCTCCACCCAACAGGAACACACTTACAATTTCCATGGTAAAGTTTTCAAAATGTTCCGACCTTTGGTACCTTAATTGTAAACAAAAAAAATGTTTTTTTTCTTTCTTAGAGGTGACGGTATTATCATCAATTGCCTCCAAATAAGCTTCAAAAGTTTCTTTCCATTGTTGCCAGTTCAATGGGAGAGTACCTGGAACTTGTAAAAAAAGGTGTTGGTGCTACAATTCTCTCCATGAGATATTTGCTAGGGTAATAATTACTAAGATCACAGCAAAGTCTGTTGCAAGTGTATAGCGCAGGTACGCAGGTAGTTCGCTAAAAATGCGCTTTGTTTTTTACAAAAAAATATATTATTAAAAATGATTTTATATTAATATTTATTTTTCCCTATTATTGTTTTTGGTCTACACAAATGCAGGCGAATTCCCATATATTCTTGTATCCCTTTGTGGGTAGGTGAGGTCTCAACATAGGGCCAGATGTAGCTCGCTAAATACCGATCGGTAACGGCCGGTATTTAGGATTTGTAATGTAGGGGGCCATTGATTTACAGAATCGGTAAATTTACCGATTCGGTAAATATACAGAGTCGGTAAAATACCGATTCGGTAAATTTACCGATTCTGTAAATCAATATGTAGGTGGCACTGTAATCAGTGCCACAGGCCCTTACCGAATCGTTATTTACCATGGAATACTATTCCATGGTAAATAACGAATTCCTGTGTACATGCACATCTGTGCATGTACACCTGGGCCATGTGGCACACAGACATGCCCTAAGGGCATGTATGTGTGTCACATGGCACACAAGCCTGAAACAGGGGTGCAACAGGGTGTCAAAGTGACACCCTGTCCCCCTTGGCAATTCGGTATTTTTACCGATTCTGTAATTACCGAATCGGTATCTGCCATTGAATCCTATGGGCTTCAAGGCCCATAGGAATCAATGGCAAATACCGATTCTGTTATTACAGAATCGGTAAATACCGAATCCTACCGATTTGGTATTTGTTACCGAATAATTACCTACATTAGATTTACCGATTCATGAATACCGAATCGGTAAAATTCGGTATTTATGAATCTGTAAATCTAATTTACCTACATCGGGCCCATAGTCTTTAAAGGTGTGCCTGTCACGGATGACAATGCAGGCAAACTGAAGCAATTGATAATGATAAAAACCAGTGATTCGTCCCCACCCAAGATGGCCGACACGTTGAACACAAGGTGCATGTGTTTTCTCAAGGAAATAGTGCTTGTTTCCTTTACTTGCCCCAAACTTACAAGATGGCTGCCGGACATGCGCAGTGCTGCTTCTCCGCCGTGTGGAATGTCCCGAATTGCCCAGACTTGTAAAGTCGCTTCTGGACATGCACAGTACATCCAGTAATCTGCACAATGTCCGGGACAGTCGCCTATGAACACAGTAAAAAAAAATCTACAGTGTGGTATCCTAGGCCACACAAGACCCAGCGCACCTCCAGCGACACAATGATGGACTCACTAGACAGGACGGTGGTCCAGTACTAGATGGGAACACCAGCAACCAGCCTCGGGGTAGATGCACTGCAGGACGCCGATTGTTGCCACTGAAATAAATTACAGTCGGCAGTGAGTGGTTGAACCAAACTTTATTTCTCCCCGTCTGGCACCACTGCCCCCCTGTCGAATCCCCAGCTCCCTGCACCATTCAGAGTTCCATGCAGGAAACTCCCATTCAACATTCTATCCCAACATTCTGCCAAAGGACATTATAGATCAGTTTTCAAAACCTATCACAAAATCACCAAGAAGGCTAGGACTGAGTTTTTCTCCAATAAAATCCATATCAGTGACAATCCTGCTAAATAAACCTTTAATTTAGTAAACAGCTTAATAAAACTAGCTCTATCGACCAAGCTTTATAAGGCTTTTGCCAACCACTGCGACAAACTAGCATATTACTTTATTTATAAAATTAAGGACATCTACTTACATTTTTCCTTGTGCATGACTTCCGATTTGGCATACATTACTGCTTTGCCAGAGACCCCAACCCCCAGGGCTGAGTATAATGCCCCTGTTCAGTCCTGCCTCTTGACAAGCCCTATGTAACCAAGTCAGATCTGGCTCTCCAGATGACCTTATAAGACCCAACTTTATCCTAAAACTCCAAGATCTTTTCCTCCCATCTTTTCGAGAAATCATTATCTCTTTCTGACCTCAGCTACTCTGCCTTGTGCCTGGAAGCACGAAAAATTCATCCCTCCCTCTGCTTCCTTGGACCTGGCCAAGCCAGAAAAATCTCACCCCATCTCCTCCTACCTTTTTTTTATCCAAGGTAACAGAGAATTATGTCAATAGTGTATTGACAGTTTCTGGGGGGAAAACATTTGGGCACGTTCCAAAATGGTTTTAGGCCTGCCCATAGAACTGAATCTGCACTTTTAGGAGTATTAGAGAAACTTTGCAGTGCCTTGGATGAGAGAAATTTATCGACCCTCATTCTGCTGCACCTAAGAGCTGCATTCGACATGGCGTTACATAAGGCTGCTACTAGAGAGATTATAAGATATCAAGATACATGTGTCATCCCTGACCTGGTTTACCTAGTTTTCTTTTTTTTTAGAAAGCTTTATTTCTAGTATTATCTCCCCCGTTTGCGTCATAGCAACAATGCCTGCGGGCGAAGGACAGTGGCAGTGTTCCTAGTCCGTTTTGGGCATTGCTCTGAGGAGGAGTTTGTGTGAGAGTGCTACGCTTACCTGTGCTCGATCATCTGGTCTCCCTGCCTCGGTCCGACGCGGTGTTTACCGTTGCACGGAGGGCGGGGGAGACAGAGACAGGTACTTCCGGTTGGTGAGGGCAGCGGTCTAGTTGCTGGGAGGGCTCTCCTTTAAATTCAACATGCCTCTGCGGCCGCGCAGCGGGCGCGCCTCTGGCAAGCCCGCCTGCGCTCGTCCACGGCCGACCGGGGCTAGGGGCCAGTCCCCCTGCTGAATTTGACTCGAGACGCCGCTACAGCCCTCGGAGGCTTCGCACTCTTTGTCCAACTTTGGATGTTAAATGTAAGCATAGCATTAATGTTGAGGGGGAGGGCTGGCAATGTAGCCATTGCACGTTCAGGGCGGTAAAACAAGTAGATACTAGGGAGGGAGGCCCCTCGCTCAGACTATCGCTAATTAACTGTAGATCCCTGAGAAAGCACAAATTTGAGATATGTGACCTACTATTGGAAGGCCCAACAGATGTTATGTTTCTCACAAGACATGGTTGGATACTGACTGCGCCTGAAATCCTGGAGGCACTCCCTAGTGGTTATGGGATTTTGAGAGTGGACAGATTGTCAGGGAGGGGAGGGGGCATCGCAATCATCTATAAACATGACATTCGGTGCTCTCTTGTACCTGCTGACATAGCTGATGGTGAGGTGGCCTCTTCACTATCAGGCTAGCCACTAACTATGTCGTGAAGGGGCTACTGATATATAGACCCCCAGGACCCCATTTGAGATTTATACCCAGCCTTATTGACTACCTTATTCAACCAGCTCTCTGGTAGGGAAAGTTATTGGTGCTGGGCGATATAAATCTGCATCTTGATGATGCACTCAACTCCGGGGCACAAGAGTTGCGCCAGGAACTAGAAGTGTTGCAAATATTCCTAAAATCGGAACTTCCCACTCATAAATTGGGTCACTTACTTGACCCTATTTTCGCCAACTGGGATGTGCTGGAAATGGAGCCTCCGCTTCCGGTGTTGTGGTCAGATCATTTTCTGATCACGTTTGTGATAAAGCTGCCCCTGTTAAAAACACAGGAGATAGCTAAGTCTGATATAAAAAGAAGGAAGTGGGCTGGCTTTTCGCAGGGGGCTTTTAACCTGGCCTTATTAAGGGATGGTCTCCCCTCTGGCCGGGATGAAAATGGGGTGTGTAGAGCTCTCGAGAGACGTATAATTGCTGCTCTTGATTGCACCGCACCCTGGTCAACTAAAATGTCTACGAACAGGCGTAAATCAGCTCCTTGGTTTAGTGAAGAGTTACGAACCGCTAAATCAACCTGCAAACAATTAGAAAGGCGCTGGAGGAAAGATTTCTCAGCCCATTTGGAAATAGAATATAAAATCAGCCTCAAGAACTACAATTCGCTCATTAGGAAGGCAAAGGCAGCTTATTTTAATGTAAGGATCCAAACAGCAGAGAACTCTACAAAAGAGCTGTTCAAGGTCTTTAAAAAAATGTCCTCCTTGGCATCCGTGGCAGCGCCCATTGTAGGCTCTGAGAGGTCATGCAATCGAGTTGCTGAATTTTTTTACAGATAAGGTGGAGAGATTTATTCCTCTTTTCCTGACTCTGCTCGCGTTGGTAAAAGAGTGGGAAAGGAATCTGTGGATGTGTCTGAAAGGCACATGAATTTATTTTTCCCCCTCAGGACATTCTTAAAAAGATTACCACTAGTATCAAGTCGGGCTAGCCCAGGGATCCGGCTACACCCAGGGTGCTTAGAGGTAGTATTGACGTACTCAAGCCTCTCATGAGACATCTTTTAGAACTGTCTTTTATCTCAGGAGTGGTCCCGGAAATCTGGAAGGAGGCTTTGGTACTTCCCTTACAGAAGAAGCCTCATATTAGCGCCGACCACCTTGACAACTTGCGCCCCATTTCCCTGCTCCCGTATTTTGCAAAGGTTGCGGAAAAGATTGTAAACACTCAGCTCACTGCACATATTTGTACCAACAATCTTCTTCATCCCTCCCAGTCTGGCTTCCGGACTTTTCATTCCACTGAATCTGCCCTGCTGGACTCCACCGAGACCACCCGGAAGAATGTGGACGAAGGACAGGCAGCGGCCTTAATTATTTTAGACTTAAGTGCCGTGTTTGACACTGTTGCCCACCACACCCTGCTTCATGATCTAGAGAGAGGGGTGTTGCTGACGGAGCATTAAAGTGGATGGAATCCTTTTTATATGAGCGCAGCTTTTCAGTCATGCAGGGCAGTTATTATTCTAGAAACATCAAGCTGACACAGGGGGTGCCCCAGGGCTCTATTTTGAGCCCAACACTGTTCAATCTTTATGTCGCCCCCTGGCTAAAATCTCGGATACATTTAGTATTAATGCCCTGTCTTATGCTGATGACACCCAGCTGGTGGTCTCTCTGACCCAAGCCCGGGCCGGAGCTGCCTCCAACTTTGTATCCTGCCTTCAAGAACTGGCTGATTGGATGGCAAATAATTGCCTATGGTTGAATAGCAGCAAGACCGAGGTGCTGGTGATAGAGAAGGCTCGATCAGTATGGTCTTCGGCGTGGTGGCCTCAGTCATTGGGCCAGACTCCTACACCTTGCGAACAAACTAAGAACCTTAGGGTTTGGGTGGAAAACAAGTTGTCTTTCGATTACCACACCAGGCGGGTGGCAGGCGCCTGCTTTGGTATTTTCAGGAGACTACGGAAAACCCTTGACGTCCTCCCCACTGTATCTAGAAAAATCCTTGTTCATGCTTTGGTAACCTCGCGCCTAGACTATAGCAATCTTCTGTATCTGGGTGCAAATGTTAGATGCTTGCAGCGTTTGCAGTGCATCCAGAATGCAGCAGCAAGATTAGTTCTCATGCTCCCGAAGAGTGTCTCAGCTACCGGTGCACTGGCTTCTTTACACTGGCTTCCCATCAGGGAGAGAGTAAAGTTCAAGGCTTTGTGTGTGAGTCACCGGATTTTACAAAGAAAGGGGCCCGCATACCTGCATGACTTTATAACTCCCTATGTACCGACTAGGCTGTTAAGGTCCAGCGGTTAAGGTAAGGCGTATGTCCCCAAAATCAAGAGAGCCAGGATGGGTGGGCGCTCGTTTCGCTATCTGGCAGCCCAGTTGTGGAATTCGCTCCCTCAGGCACTCCGGCTGGAGTGTTCTGAATCTATCTTCCGGAAAGGTCTGAAGACGCATCTGTTTCCTGCTTCTTAATTATTGTTTTGTTTGGTTGGTTGCTGCTGTTTCTTGACTGGTACCGTAGCGCGGGACACACTGGCCTCAGTGTAACCAGGCACTTTATAAATGTAACTATTATTATTATTATTAGTATGGAGTCCCTCAGGGCTCTTCATTGAACCTGACCTTTTTCAATATATGTATATTTTTAACCCTTTTTATTTAAACAAAACAACAAAAGCACAGCGATACAGTTGATCAGTTGACCACACTTAAGCACAATATATTTACATTCCATCAGCCAAGTGGCAATTCTGATCTGTGCTATTACTATTTCACTGACCCTCTTCACTTGGCTGGCCTTGTATCCCATCCACCCGACTGTGAAACTCTATTGTAGGGGACCGTCATATCTTGCCTCTGTGCATATTCCATGCTGCCCGTTTTCGATCCCATTTTTTGGGGCAACCTCTGTTTTTAAAAACATCCTTCTCTGCTATCATGGCCCTATCCATGTCTCCTATCCACCCTTTCAATAGTGTTCTTTCCCCAATTCACCATTTTGTGCGTGTCGCCAGGGCCCACCCCAGTGAGACCCATGATTGTTCAGTTTGGGATAAGTCTGTTGCCTCCCCTATGTTTAAGAGGCAGAGTTTCGGGGTGGTATTCAACTTTTTCCCTCCTAATCCTCCATCAGAGTTGTAACTGCATCACAGTACTTTTGAATGATTGGGCATTCCCATAGTGTGTGAAAAAAGGTCCCCTCTAGGGTGCACCATCTGTGGCACTGGGAATCAGTCCACTTACCTATCTTCAAAAGAACATTTGCGGATAGGTAAATTCGGTGTAGGGTTTTAAGTTGGATCAGTCTCATAGGTGTGGCAATTTCCTTGGGGGAAGCCAAAGCGTCTCGCCAATTTTCGTCTTTGTAGTACACCCACATCTGTCTGTTGTCTAAGTCTCGTTAAAGGATCTGGGGCCAGATGTAGGTAATCCCAGTTTACCTACTCTTAAATACCGAATCATACCGATTCGGTATTTAAGAACAGGTAAATGGGATGTAGGTAATTTTTCTGTAAAAATTACCGAATCGGTAAGTTTCGGTAATTACCGAATCGGTATTTACCTGGAGGCCCATAGGAATGAATGTCAATTACCGAATCGGCAAATACTGATTCGGTAAAAGGGGGAAACATTGAAGGGTGGCAAGGTGTCACTTTGACACCCTGTTGCACCCCTCAATTGTGTATGGGTGCACATGTTGCAGACATACATGCCCTAAGTAAAAAAAAATGCTTTTTCAAAGGTTTTCGTTATTTACCACCAACTTCTAGTTGGTGGTAATTAACG
Organism: Lissotriton helveticus; assembly: GCF_964261635.1. Taxonomy (NCBI): domain Eukaryota; kingdom Metazoa; phylum Chordata; class Amphibia; order Caudata; family Salamandridae; genus Lissotriton; species Lissotriton helveticus. Next base: position 381,923,106 of record NC_136067.1, on the reverse strand, counting down.
AATCACAAAAAGGGGAAAGCACTCATTTGAGTGCTCCCTACATTGCAAATTCGGTAATTTACCGATTCGGTATTTTAAGGAATCGGTAATTTACTGATTCCTTAAAATACCGAATCCGTAAATTACCGAATTTGCAATTTAGGGCCCCCTACATCCCAAATGCCCAATACCGGTCAGTAACAGCCGAAATTCGGTAATTTCGGCCGTTACCGACCGGTATTGGGCCACCTACATCTGGCCCCAGGTCAGTTATTAATCAGGTTTTTATATGTTAGAGAGATGGCTTTCTTGGGCATTGGATCTAATATTAGTCTTTCTTCGGGAGGAGATGATTGGGGAATTGGGCCTTCCTTGGGTATCACCGATTTGAGTGCATGGCTGATCTGCAGATATCTGAAAGTTTCAGATTGTGCCAGTTGGTATTCTTTCTGAAGGTCTGCGAATGCGACCAGTACTTTTTTATTCCACATGTCCCTTACAGACGAAATGCCAATCAGGTCCCACTTGTCAAAGCCGGGGCAGGTAGTCAGCCGCACGGGCTCCCAGAGCGAGGTTGCTAGTGTAATTTTTTTGTCCCTTCCCAATTTTCGGTTGACTGAATGATAGATTTCTATTGCTTAGGCCGTTGGTCCCGTTAGGCCTAGCTTTTTGGGGTTTGTATATGTTATGTTATGTTATGTTAGGGGCTCTTCTATAGCGCATGACTCACCCGTGGGGCATCTCGGCGCTAACTTAGCAAAAAATGAGGCAGAAAAGTGGAAAACAGGTAATGCAGAGAAGTTAAAACAGAAAGGCATTTAGTTGTTTCCTAAAGACCAGGTAGGAGGTGCATTTACGTAAGGCCTCTTGCAGCTGGTTCCAGTACTTGGGGGCAACATACGAAAAGGCTCTGCCTCCGGTGCGGGTAAGACGGATACGAGGGAGCTTTAGTAAGGATAATGAGTTGGACCTAAGATTGCGGCCCGAGACCTTTTTAAAGAGCTTCTTTTGTAAGTAACAGGGACCCTTTCCATTCACAGCATTGAATGTGAGGCAACAGATCTTGAAGAAGGACCTTTTTTTCACTGGAAGCCAGTGGAGCTTTCTGAGCAGAGGAAGTGAAGGAAAGCCAGGAGGACGATTTAGTATCATCCTTGCCGCAGTGTTTTGAATCACTTGTAGCTTAGCTAACAGTGTCTCGCCCACTTCCACCAATAGCGCATTTCCGTAGTCGAGGCGACTCATGACTATCGCCTGAACCATGGTTCTGCGGTGTTCCAGCGGCAAGCAGGATAGTATCTTGCGCAGGAGATGGAGGCTATAATTGCAGGAGCCAATAGTAGTTGTGATGTGGTCCTTCATCGTGAGGGTTTGGTCTAGTTTCAGTCCCAAGCTTTTTACTGAGGGGGTTGGGATGGGAGCCACTCCCAACCGAGGAGGCCACCAGTCAGCCGTCCAAATGGTAGATGCTTTACCCAGGAACGTAAGCTCGGTTTTTCCGGGGTTTAGCTGGAGGCAACTTTCCGTCATCCACTTTGAGATGGCAAGCATTCCCGCTGAAAAACGTAGTTTCTCATCTGCGGAGTTAGAACCAATTGGGAACATTAGCTGAGTATCATCAGCATAAGAGATTATTTAGAACCCATAAGGTTCAACAATTTTGGCCAAAGGAGCCATATACACGTTAAAAAGCGTAGGGCTAAGACACGAGTGCTGAGGCACACCCTTATCTAGCCAGAATTTTTGGGACAAGTGAGGACCTGACATAATGGTTTGCCATCTATCTGACAGAAAATCAGTAAGCCATTTTAAGGCTAATTCCCAAATACCACAATCATATAATCTCTCCACAAGCAGTCGGTTGGAAATAGTATTGAATGCTGTGGAGAGATCCAGGAGGATCAATATCATTGATCCTCCTGCATCCAAGGTCTGTCTCATGGAATCGGTGACAGCCAGAATGGCTGTCTCCGTGCTAAAGCACGGACAAAAGCCAGATTGTGAAGGGTCTAGGATCTTGTTAGATTCTAGATAGGAACTTAATTGTTTATTTATTAAGGTTTCCAATAGCTTACCAAGCAGAGGCAGCAAGGATATGGGTCTATAATTGCTGAGGACCTGGGGTCAGCTGTAGGTTTCTTGAGAATCGGCCGGACATAGGCTTCTTTCCAGGCAGAGGGGATTGAGACGGTTAGAATTGAGCTGTTAACATTTTTTTGAATTTCTGGTGCACACACGGGGGAAAGAAGGGCCATAATTTTTGGTGAGCATGGGTCACCTGGCGAACCAGATTTAGCGACTGACAGTAAATTGTCAATCTCATCCAGTGGAATTATATCAAAATGGTCTAGAAGACAGGCAGATGACATTGCCGATTCCTCAGGATCAGTGATACGTCCTACATTTTTTGTGGCTGTAATGGGAAAGTTGGCATATATCAAGGAGATTTTTTCATGGAAAGAATTCGCAATTGAATCACAAAGTTCCTGAGACTCAACCGGTGACTGTTTACAGGCTTGGGGTGACACAAAATCTTTAACGATAATGAACAGAGCTTTAGAAGAGTTGCTAGATTGTTCTATTTGATTCAGGATATAAGTTCGTCTGGCCACTTTTATTTTTTGATGGTAGCTAGATAGAGCTAGTTTATAGGTTTGTCTATCTACAAGGTTTTTTGTGCTTCTCCAGCATCTTTCTAACGATTTGCAGTTTGATATATCAATTTTCAGTTCGCCTGAGTACCAGGGGGCAGAGTGCCGCCGCTGGACTGGGCTCTGGTTACTTTGAGGAATGACTGAATCTAGTGCTGTCACTAAAGCCAAGTTGAAACTTGCCAACAAATCAGAGGAATCATGGTCATTGTGGTCCGGATTCTTTCTGTGGTGGGGGAACGCCTCCTTAAAAGACTCCAAGGTGAGTTTATATCAGGGCCTACGTAGTTCTTTCTTTGTCTGTTTTAGATGGACCGTTGGAGTTGAACCAGTTGGGGGGCTAGATAAGTGAACATGATCATACAATGATCAGTCCACGTCAGCAGAAATGGGGGATAGCTGCTAAGATGTTCCATGTTAGTAGAAATAAGATCCAAAGTGTGCCCTGCTCGATGAGTAGTATATAAGGCTCTTTGGTATACCCCTTCCCATCAGCCACAAATCCGTATGGATACTTGGCTCGTCTGGGGGACCATGTACCCAGCAGTTAATCACTGTTAGGTGTGATGCCCAATAATAAAGCTTAAGGTCAGGCAGTGCAATCCAGCCATCATACCATCCTGCCGTTACCTTCTGCATGGCAATACACGGTGCCCGCCCGTCCCACAATAGAGTGTGAACCAATGTTTGAGAAATCGCATTTTAAACAGCGCTGCTCGTCCCAGCAGAGTCAGCGGGAGGCAACGCCAGTGCTTGACATCAGTTTGCAGGCCTGTCAGTGGGCCTTGTAAGTTGGTATCATAACATTTAATAGGGTCAAGGGGGCGTGGTCTGGACACCGATCGGGATGGCGGCGTGAGCCTGTAGCTCCGCACCTGATCCCGCAAAACATCATGAAATCTTCGCACACCCGCTGTTGCTGGTGCGGGTGTACTGGGCGGACCACCGGGGCACCGGTAGAGTATGGTGGCGAGAGGGCGAGCGCCGAGAAACACTCTAAGACCCGATCCCGGAGCCCAGAGACGCTGGAGGGTGAAGCGCAAGATGGCGGCGACCCCGGAATAGGAGAGCTGCGCCACAAGGGGCATAGCGAGGACGGCTGGCGGCGGTGACGAGTAGAGCGTGGCCACTGTGATCCCTGGGCTATCGGTGGGATAGGAGGCGGGGAGCACCCGGTGCTGCATGGATGCTTGGCGGGCCGGGAACCGCTCCCCCGGTCCATCCACGGACTTCGGGAGAAGGGACCGCGCAGCCCCGCACAGTAAGGAGCAGACGACAGGGGCACATCGGGGGAGAGACGCGTGGAGGCCTGCTGGTTCCTGCACCTGGCCCCGAGCGCGACAGGCGGCCCTGCATGACTGCCCTCGAGTGAGGAGACAACCCTCGGGGGCGCTCGCTGAGTACCGGGAGGAACGGACATGGGCGGACGCCGAGAATCGGCAGGAGCAGCGAGGGCGCGCAGACGGACACCGGCGTGCTGGCTCTGCGAGCGTGTACAGGAGCAGCCAGGAATTGCAAAGGTGGCACAGGGAGATAGGTCCCAGTGGGATACGGACTGCCACCACCTTTGGGGACTGCACGCCCGACTTCTCCCGGCACTGCCCTGCATAAACTGGTACTTATTGTTGTCCCCTTCATTCCTGACCTGCACATCCCCTGATTTGGCCCTGGAGAGCGCGTGTTAGGGGCAGCGAGAGTGTAACGGGGGTGCGGCCCGGGATCCTAGGGGTCATTACTAGAGACTGGCCAGCTGCGGACGCCGCCCGCCTACAGTGGGGCGAGACGGGGTGCAGGCGGCCATTTTGAGTACAGGAGGTGGATCAGGAGCCGCAAACGGCTTGGCACTGGTTACAAATGGGGGTGGGGTCGCACACTACTCACACACCGGCGGTGTTGCCCCTAAGGACTCTGGTCAATGTAGTAAAGAGTTTGCGATGCATCATCTTTCGATCTTCTGCTATCTTCGCTGTCTTCGCCATCCCTGGACACGTGTTTCGGGGTATTACCCCTCATCAGCAGGTATAGGCCGTGTACTGGGGTTGCCGATGGCTGCCAATATCTGCCAGGTATAGTAGCACTCAGGCGCGTAGGTGCGGGATCCCAGGCTCGTCAGCCCGCTGCTCAAGGGAGCTTTAAAGTTACAAATGGGGGTGGGGTCGCACACTACTCACACACCGGCGGTGTTGCCCCTAAGGACTCTGGTCAATGTAGTAAAGAGTTTGCGATGCATCATCTTTCGATCTTCTGCTATCTTCGCTGTCTTCGCCATCCCTGGACACGTGTTTCGGGGTATTACCCCTCATCAGCAGGGATAGGCCGTGTACTGGGGTTGCCGATGGCTGCCAATATCTGCCAGGTATAGTACCACTCAGGCGCGTAGGTGCGGGATCCCAGGCTCGTCAGCCCGCTGCTCAAGGGAGCTTTAAAGTTACAAATGGGGGTGGGGTCGCACACTACTCACACACCGGCGGTGTTGCCCCTAAGGACTCTGGTCAATGTAGTAAAGAGTTTGCGATGCATCATCTTTCGATCTTCTGCTATCTTCGCTGTCTTCGCCATCCCTGGACACGTGTTTCGGGGTATTACCCCTCATCAGCAGGGATAGGCCGTGTACTGGGGTTGCCGATGGCTGCCAATATCTGCCAGGTATAGTACCACTCAGGCGCGTAGGTGCGGGATCCCAGGCTCGTCAGCCCCCTGCTCAGGGGAGCTTTAAAGTTACAAATGGGGGTGGGGTCGCACACTACTCACACACCGGCGGTGTTGCCCCTAAGGACTCTGGTCAATGTAGTAAAGAGTTTGCGATGCATCATCTTTCGATCTTCTGCTATCTTCGCTGTCTTCGCCATCCCTGGACACGTGTTTCGGGGTATTACCCCTCATCAGCAGGGATAGGCCGTGTACTGGGGTTGCCGATGGCTGCCAATATCTGCCAGGTATAGTACCACTCAGGCGCGTAGGTGCGGGATCCCAGGCTCGTCAGCCCGCTGCTCAAGGGAGCTTTAAAGTTACAAATGGGGGTGGGGTCGCACACCGGCGGTGTTGCCCCTAAGGACTCTGGTCAATGTAGTAAAGAGTTTGCGATGCATCATCTTTCGATCTTCTGCTATCTTCGCTGTCTTCGCCATCCCTGGACACGTGTTTCGGGGTATTGCCCCTCATCAGCAGGGATAGGCCGTGTACTGGGGTTGCCGATGGCTGCCAATATCTGCCAGGTATAGTACCACTCAGGCGCGTAGGTGCGGGATCCCAGGCTCGTCAGCCCGCTGCTCAAGGGAGCTTTAAAGTTACAAATGGGGGTGGGGTCGCACACTACTCACACACCGGCGGTGTTGCCCCTAAGGACTCTGGTCAATGTAGTAAAGAGTTTGCGATGCATCATCTTTCGATCTTCTGCTATCTTCGCTGTCTTCGCCATCCCTGGACACGTGTTTCGGGGTATTACCCCTCATCAGCAGGGATAGGCCGTGTACTGGGGTTGCCGATGGCTGCCAATATCTGCCAGGTATAGTACCACTCAGGCGCGTAGGTGCGGGATCCCAGGCTCGTCAGCCCGCTGCTCAAGGGAGCTTTAAAGTTACAAATGGGGGTGGGGTCGCACACTACTCACACACCGGCGGTGTTGCCCCTAAGGACTCTGGTCAATGTAGTAAAGAATTTGCGATGCATCATCTTTCGATCTTCTGCTATCTTCGCTGTCTTCGCCATCCCTGGACACGTGTTTCGGGGTTCCGGTGTGTGAGTAGTGTGCGACCCCACCCCCATTTGTGGCTTGGCACTGGTGACTGAGGACTGACCCCCGAAGACGCGATTGGGTCGCCTGGTCGACGAGAGGGGCCGAGAAGCTACCCTTGATCAGCGAAGGGGACTAGGGCCAGGAACAACCTCTGGGGCGAGCCTGTGACAGCGCTCACGGAACGCAAGATGGCTGCCGGGGGTGGGGACTTGAACACGAACCAGGCGACTATTTTAGAATCGGATGGCGGAACCCCCACTGACCCGGAGGGCTCGGCTCAGGAGCAAAGGTTGAATAGACGGTTGGATGGGATACTGGAAGCGATAACTGCGACCAAGGAGTCCCTACACCAAGACATCGCGCAGGTGACCACAGGACTGGGCCTCTTGAGAGCGGACCACGCTAAGCTTACCGACAGAGTGAAGGACAATGAGGCGCTGCTCCAGGAACTTAAACCGGCGGTAGTGACTGCGGAACACAAACTGACCGATATCCTCGATCGATTGGCAAGGCTGGAGAAGCGAGCGGAAGACTCCGAGGGCCGCAATAGGAGGAACAACGTTCGGGTAGTGGGTCTGCCAGAAAATGTTGAGGGAGAGGACGCAGTCGCCTTCATGGAGAACTGGTTTAAGACGGTCGTAGCCCCGGAAGGTTTGTCCCCCTACTTCTCCCTGGAACGAGCCCACAGGGTCCCGGCTCGCCCGCCCTTGCTGGGCCACCCACCCAGGCCGATGGTGGTCCGACTGCTGCATTTTATAGATCGGGACCTGCTGATACAGAGAGCACGTTTGGCGGGGCCCTTCCAAGTGGACAACAGCTCAGTCACGGTCTTCCCCGACTACACGCAGGAGGTCCAGAGACGCCGGGCCTCGTATCTGGCTGTGAAAAAGGAACTGAGGGACGAGGGTATACAATATTCCTTGCTCTTCCCGGCCAAACTAAGAGTGATAATGGACGGCACGACTCAATTCTTCCAGACCCCGGACGAAGCGTGGTCATGGCTCGAGCTGTATCGGGCTGGTACGGACCGCAAAGGAACGGGTACGAGGGAGAGACCGAAAAGGGTCCAGACACGAAAAAAATCGCAGCGTATCCGCAAGAGAAACCAACTCAAGAGGGCCCTGCGGGATGACCAGATGGCAGAGGACAGGAGGGGTGCTTTGGCCGCAACAGCGACCATCACAGGCTCACAACAGGAAAGGTTATCCGTGGGCACGGACTCTGGAGCAGAGTGAGGGAAGTCTGGAGGTGAGCTTTCAGATGTTGATAGCGCTGGAGGGCCGACAGTCACACCGCAGACGGCAGATGGACTATTCAACGAATAGCGATCAATGTGAGAGCCATGTAAGTTATTCCTGTCAGGATAGACTGCCCTGGTGCCCGGCTCGCTAGCGGGTGTTGTGTTGAACTGCAGTATGGGATCAAGGGAGCGGGGCAGGGCCCTTGTCTGCCCCTGGTTGGTTCTGTTCCACCCTCTTGTTGCCCGTAAGGCTTTCTGTAGTGACGACTGCAGAGTAGAGTCATGTGTGTTGTGTTAAATGTTTGGATGGGGGCTGATGACGAGTTGTTAGGTCCTGTTCTGGGGAGTGAGGTTGGGGGAGTTTATGGGGCTGTTTTGAGCTGGGGATTTTACTGCGCTGATGTGGGTGGCCGGTTGGCACTGTGGTGGGGATGGGGAGTTGGCTGCAATGGGATCGGTACCTGATTTGAAGTGCCTCACATGGAATGTCCGGGGACTCCGCACAATGTCTAGGAGATACAAGGTACACGCTCATCTAGTAAGGCGGGGCGTACAGATTGCACTACTGCAAGAAACCCATTTAACCAAGCAAGAATGTACAGCACTGCAGAGGAGATGGCGTGGTCAGGTGTTCGGCACCACGTACTCGGGGTTTGCCCGGGGGGTATTGATATGGGTTAGAGCGGGGATCCCGTTCCAGGCCACGAATCAGCTGGTGGACCCAGAGGGGCGGTATGTAGCGGTGGAGGGGAGGCTTTATGGCCGGGATGTGGTTTTGTGCAGTGTCTATGCTCCCAATACTGACCAGGCACGATTCCTGGACGGCTTGACGGGCTCACTGGCACACTTCCTAGCAGGCCCCATTATACTGGGAGGGGATTTTAATTCGATTACTGATGTGTCGTTAGATAGGTCGCACCCACCATTGGCAGATTCGCCGGTGCGTAGGCTAGCCGCCCACAGGAAAGACTGGCAGGAGAGATGGGGCCTTCTTGATGTGTGGAGAGAACAGCATCCGGACTTTAGGGACTATTCCTTCTTCTCGACTAGGCATGCGTTACATGTTAGGATAGACTCCATCCTCTGTAGCGGCCCCTTGGCTGCCATGAGAACCCACACGGAATACCTTACTCGAACCATTTCCGATCATAATCCCTTACTGATGACGGTGCAATGGCAGAGGCCGAGATCAGCGATCCCGACGTGGAGACTGAGGCCGGACACATTGGAAGATCCGGTGTTCAGTGACACGGTCCTCCAGGGCATAGAGAACTACTTTGCTGAAAATGCGGGGACGGCTGCCACTAGGTCGATTGAATGGGATGCAATGAAGGTGGTGGTGAGGGGCGTATGCGTGGGCAGATTCCCGAGTGAAAGGACGTCAGTACTGTCCGATCTAGAGAAGGCAGAATGTGTGCTGAGAGACTTGGAGTTACGTAGGCCGGAGAGTCCTGACTTGCAGGAGCAATTGCTAGCGGCGAAGGAGTTGGTTGCGACTGAAACGGAGCGTCTACGATGTTACGGCCATAAGCTCTATCTCACCAAGGTACACGCGGAGAGGGATAGGGTGGGCACACTGCTTGCTAGACTCGCTTCCCCAGAACCGAGGGGATGCCCGATCATGAGTATTGAGACGGAGACCTGGGAACTGGTCTACTCACAGGCGGCGGTCTTGCGGCGTTTTCAATCGTATTACGCGAGCTTGTATGCGAGTCAGCTGGGAGAGGCGGGCTCTGCGATAGACGACTACCTGGACACTGTTAATATCCCAGAGCTGGAGGAAGGGGTAGCAAAGGGCTTGGGTGGCCCCATAACGCTGTCAGAGATACGGGTGGCCATCAAACAGATGGCCAAGAATAAGACACCGGGGGTGGATGGTCTGCCGATCGAATTTTATGTAAAGTATGTGGATACGCTGGCGCCCAGGCTCTTGGCGGTGTACTCGGAAGCCGTATCGCTGGGGCAGCTGCCCCAGTCAATGAGGGAGGCCCTGGTGGTACCACTGCTGAAGCCAGGTAAAGAGTCCTCTGATGTGAAGTCGTACAGGCCACTGTCCATGCTGACGGTGGATTATAAGATCCTGAGCTGTATATTAGCGACTAGGTTGCTGCCGCACATGACCAAGCTGATACACAGTGACCAAGCCGGGTTTATTCCCACCAGGAGCACCTCCATGAACATCCGGCGCTTGATCCGCTTACTGGATAGTGCACGTGATTCGGAGCAGGGATCGGCTGTGCTATCGGTGGACATTGAAAAGGCCTTCGATAGCCTCGAGTGGCAATACCTAGATAGGGTGTTGGAGAAGTTCGGCCTGGGGGACGGCTTTGGACGATGGACGAGGCTCCTCTACTCCTCTGCAACGGCAAGGGTGCGGTTGGGGACTGTTATCTCCCCTGCCTATCCGGTGCATAGAGGGACGAGACAGGGTTGCTCGCTCTCCCCCCTGTTGTTTGCCTTAGCAATGGAGCCGCTGGCAGTCCAGGCAAGGACAGGGGCTTGGTACTCTGGGATTGAGCATGGAGGGCTTACCCATCATATCTCGTTATATGCCGATGATCTGTTGCTGTACCTAGAAGATACTGGAGGGGCGTTGGAGGGAGCGGTAGAGTTGTTGTCACGCTTTGGGGAGCTATCTGGCCTCAAAGTGAACTGGACTAAAACTTGCGTTTACCCACTACAGGCGGACACGCCGTGCCCCCCTCTCGCAGTAGAGGTAGTCTGGGAGAGTGCTTGCTTCACCTATCTAGGAGTCTGCGTGTACCACGATGCTGCGACCCTACTGGATGGAAATGTAGGGCGCTGTATACGAGCTCTGAGGGGCTGTATGTCTTTTTGGTCCTCCCTCCCGCTGTCGGTACTGGTAGCACTGTTGAAGATGGTGGCTTTACCAAGGCTGCTCTATTATTTCCGCACCCTCTCTATATGGATACCCAAACGGATCTTCAAGGAATTGAGAACTATGATTATCGACTTCCTTTGGGGATCTGGGAGACGAAGGGTAGCATTAGACACTCTGATGAGACCCAAACAGGAGGGAGGGATGGCGGTCCCCGATTTTGAGTTGTATTACTTAGCAGCACAACTGCAAGTATTGACGCAAAACATTGCCAAAGAATTCCGGGGCCCGGACCAGGAACGTGGAAAGGGTATCCGGAGACACATCTTATCATTTATAGTTCTGCAACAGAGGCTGGAGTTGAGAGAACTAACCATGGAGGAGAGGACTCTCAGGTTATGCTGGCACAGGAGCTTGAAACGGGCGAGGGCTGCTAAACCATATGCCCCGGAGATCCCTATAGGGATGTTGACAGCGCTACCGCATGGAGGCGACTGGTCCCCATTGCTGGAATGGGAAGAATCGGGCTTACACATGATGGGGGACTTATACCAGGATGGGACGTTGGTCCCCTTTAGGGTGCTGCAAGAGCAATTTGGTCTCCCGGATGGGAGCTACCTCTTACATGCGGCGGTGGTTGCGGCAATTCGTATACACTGGCAGGGGGGGCTGACGGAACCGACCACGACAATGGCCTGTCAATATGTGGTGATGGCAGCGGGTACAATCAAAGCGGTGACCTGCCTCCAATCCCGCATGCTTCGTGAGGGACTGGAACCCCTGACAACATTGAAGGCTAAATGGGAGGGAAGCATAGGCAAGCCCATCCCGGACGCGGTGTGGGACCAGGTACTGGAGCGGACATGGAAGGGCAGCAGAAATGCGCGCTTCCAACAGGTACATTTCTTTGTACTACATAGAGCATATCTGACCCCGGCGAAGATTAAACGGTACTTTCGGGTACAGGATGCGGCATGCCCGAGGTGTTTAGAGCCAGAGGTTGAGTTAGACCCCTTGCTATGGGGCTGCCCGAAACTGGGGTCGTATTGGCCTGCAGTGGGAGAGTTGTTGAATGTGGTCACGGATAGAGAGGTGGAGTTCGATATGGCGGCTTGCTTATTGCTCTGGTTCCCTCATACGGCCAGGACAAAGGTCACGAGCAAATTTATTGACCTGGGGCTCATTCTGGCCCAGAGAGAGATTACCTGGCACTGGAAATCCAAGCAGGGTCCGTCGGTTAGGAGATGGATGAATGAGATGCTGAAATGGTCCAGGTGTGAAAGTGTGATTAGAATGCGACAGGCCGCCAGAACGGGCAACGAAAGAAGCTTGGAGATGGCAAGGGCTTGGGAGACGACTGTGCAGGCTTTGAAAGACTATATGACAGAGGAAACGGAATAGGGGTGTGCGGCATGTGGCATCCCTGGAGGACCTGAGGTATAATTGCATTCACCCGATTAGCAGCGAACCCTTGTTTAGAGCCCGCGATTTCCACCCACATCAGCAGCAGTAGCAGTTGGGGGGATGGAAGGGGGGGAGGAGGTATTAGAGGATCACTGTAGGAACATGTGAGGAGCCAGCAGTAGTGTCCTGAGATTGAAGTACAACGAATAGTGGTTAAAGGGCCACACGCCCCGGGCACACATAGCGGATTTCTTAATGGCCATGGGGACTTACACCCGCGGGTGGGCACAAAGGTAGGCCTGGAGCACTGATCACTGGTGGGGCCGGTAGGGCACACGCGAGAGAGCGGGCTGTCATTAACGGTGAGGTGGGGATGGGAGTTTGGGGAGAAATAAAAGCGGATTTCGTATTGTGTTGTTGACCGGACATCTCTTTGAGATGATCACCGTGACGTCTTGTTAGAAGGTAATAATACGCCGCCCAGCCTCCGGGATGTGGGCTGAAAGGCTGTGTGCAAACCTATGGCTGTTGAAGTGTCTTGAGAAGTCATGAGTGTGCAGGTTGACCAATATCGATGTTTATTTTTTGTGAATCTGCAATAAAAACATATTAAAAAAAAAAACATTTAATAGGGTCAATGGTTATAAATATCCCTAGGTAGCGGAATCCATCTTCCGCAATAGGGATGTCGTAGTCTTTCAGCAGTTTGGGTCTAGGGCCGTACACTGGAAATAGCTGTGATTTGGACCAATTTATCGTATAGCCCGAGTGGTTACCGAATATGCGGAAGATATGTAGAATGCGGTGAATTGAGAACGCAGGGGACGCCATGTATAATAAAATGTCTTCTGCATAAAAGGATATTCTGTCCTCATGCTAGTCTGTCCATCCCGTATCAAAGGGTCCCCCCTAACTCAAACCGCCAGGGGTTCCAACACCAATGCAAAGAATAACGGTGAGTGTGGGCACCCTTGTCTGGTGCCTCTGCACAACCGAATATGACGTGATGTATGGCCATTAATCACAATTTGTGCAATTGGGTTTGTATATAAAAGCTTGATCCATCATAGGAATTTGGGTCCAAAACCCACTCGTTCCAACATCGCAAAGAGGTATGGCCACTCGATAGTGTCAAAGACCATTTTGGCATCTAATGACAACAGGACTACATCTTCTCGTAGTGTATCTTTCCGTCCCAGGACGCTATGTAGACAACACAGATTTGAGGCCATATTTTGGTCAGGCATGAAGCTCGATTGATCTGGGTGCACCAATTTATTGATCAGTGGGATGAGCCTATTTGCCAAAACCTTCGCGAGTATTTTGGCCTCTGCCTTCAGGAGGGAGTTGGGCCTGTATGCCCCACAGACGTTTGCAGGTTTGCCCTGTTTGTGTACTACGACTATCATAGCTAGTCGGATCTCGGCTGACAACAGACCTTTTTCGAAACTCTCTAGGTACATTTGGTGGAGGTGGGGTGTCAATTTAGTTGCCGCCAGTTTAACTCGATCAGGGGCCCATTTGTTCCCATTGCTTTGCCAGAGCTTATATCTCGAATCGCTAGCTGTATTTCTTCTACTGTGGGATCTCCCTCAGGGGGATCTTGCTCCCCGGTGGGAGGCCGGTAATCTGAATAGTAGGTACAAAAGGGGGTGGTGATGGACGGAGCATCTGAACCAATCAAACACTCACACCCAGTCAAAAGATCTGGGTTTAATCTATCACCGTTCTTTAGCCCACTCTGCCACACCAGTTCAGACATGGCCATATGCAAATCAGTCTGACCCTGTGCCTCATGGGAACAGTCCAGCCCGAACTGCCAAGCCATGCCTTCCCTGGACCGGAAACAAGCTTCCGAGGACCGGTTTCTGGCATAACAGCCGTCTTCAGCACGGCTTGCTTGAATCCAGTGGCAAAGTGAGCAAGGTACTCACGTCTGAGCATACCCTGCCACACTTATGGCAGCCAAAGCGGTACAAAAGTGGGTGGTGATGGACGGAACATCTGAACCAATCAAACACTCACACCCAGTCAAAAGATCTGGGTTTAATCCATCACCGTTCTTTAGCCCACTCTGCCACCCCAGTTCAGACATGGCCATATGCAAATCAGTCTGACCCTGTGCCTCATGGGAACAGTCCAGCCCGAACTGCCAAGCCATGCCTTCCCTGGACCGGAAACAAGCTTCCGAGGACCGGTTTCTGGCATTACAGCCGGCTTCAGCCCGGCTTGCTTGAATCCAGTGGCAAAGTGAGCAAGGGACTCACGTCTGAGCATACCCTGCCACACTTATGGCGGCCAAAGTGGTACAAAAGGGGGTGGTGATGGACGGAGCATCTGAACCAATCAAACACTCACACCCAGTCAAAAGATCTGGGTTTAATCCATTACCGTTTTTTAGCCCACTCTGCCACCCCAGTTCAGACATGGCCATATGCAAATCAGTCTGACCCTGTGCCTCATGGGAACAGTCCAGCCCGAACTGCCAAGCCATGTCTTCCCTTGACCGTAAACAAGCTTCGGAGGACCGGTTTCTGGCATTACAGCCGTCTTCAGCCCGGCTTGCTTGAATCCAGTGGCAAAGTGAGCAAGGGACTCACGTCTGAGCATACCCTGCCACACTTATGGCGGCCAAAGCGGTACAAAAGGGGGTGGTGATGGACGGAGCATCTGAAACAATCAAACACTCACACCCAGTCAAAAGATCTGGGTTTAATCCATCACCGTTCTTTAGCCCACTCTGCCACCCCAGTTCAGACATGGCCATAGGCAAATCAGTCTGACCCTGTGCCTCATGGGAACAGTCCAGCCCGAACTGCCAATCCATGCCTTCCCTGGACCGGAAACAAGCTTCCGAGGACCGGTTTCTGGCATTACAGCCGTCTTCAGCCAGTGGCAAAGTGAGCAAGGGACACTTGACATTTCGGGCTGGACTGTTCCCATGAGGCACAGGGTCAGACTGATTTGCATATAGCCATGTCTGAACTGGGGTGGCAGAGTGGGCTAAAGAACGGTGATGGATCAAACCCAGATCTTTTGACTGTGTGTGAGTGTTTGATTGGTTCAGATGCTCTGTCCATCACCACCCCCTTTTGTACCGCTTTGGCCGCCATAAGTGTGGCAGTGTATGCTCAGACGTGAGTCCCTTGCTCACTTTGCCACTGGATTCAAGCAAGCCAGGCTGAAGACGGCTGTAATGCCAGAAACCGGTCCTCGGAAGCTTGTTTCCGGTCCAGGGAAGGCATGGCTTGGCAGTTCGGGCTGGACTGTTCCCATGAGGCACAGGGTCAGACTGATTTGCATATGGCCATGTCTGAACTGGGGTGGCAGAGTGGGCTAAAAAACGGTAATGGATTAAACCCAGATCTTTTGACTGGGTGTGAGTGTTTGATTGGTTCAAATGCTCCGTCCATCACCACCCCCTTTTGTACCACTTTGGCCGCCATAAGTGTGGCAGGGTATGCTCAGACGTGAGTCCCTTGCTCACTTTGCCACTGGATTCAAGCAAGCCGGGCTGAAGCCGGCTGTAATGCCAGAAACCGGTCCTCGGAAGCTTGTTTCCGGTCCAGGGAAGGCATGGCTTGGCAGTTCGGGCTGGACTGTTCCCATGAGGCACAGGGTCAGACTGATTTGCATATGGCCATGTCTGAACTGGGGTGGCAGAGTGGGCTAAAGAACGATGATGGATCAAACCCAGATCTTTTGACTGGGTGTGAGTGTTTGATTGGTTCAGATGCTCCGTCCATCACCACCCCCTTTTGTACCGGTAATCTGAATAGTGGCTTGAAGGTTTTGATTATCTGTAAAGGTTGCAGTCATTCCCGAGGTATAGATTGTTTCAAAATGGGTGACAAATGTCTCTGCTATTTCTTGTGGATGGAGTATGTCCTCTCCTGTGGAACCCCTGAGCTGGTGGACTCATCTACTCACCTGCTCCTTTCTTTCCAGCCATGCTAGTAGCTTGCCTGTTCTTTCCGAATGTTCATATAACCTATGGGATATAGTATTTTGTTGGGCTCTAGCTGTCTCTGTAAGTAGTACTCTGTAGTGTAGTCTCTTAGCTGCAAGCCCTTGTTGGGCTACTTCGTCAGTTGCTTGGCCTAGGTTAGCCTTGTCTACTAGAATCTCCCACTCTAATTGCTCAGTTCACTTTGTTAGTTCTTTTTTGTGTCCCGCCATTAGTGCCAGCGCACGTCCTTTTATAACTGCACCAAATGCGCCAAATAGGATCTGGGACGACGCCTCTGAGCCGACGTTTTCCTGAAAGTAAATCTACGTTTTGTAACAGTTTTGTCTTCTGGAATGCTGATGCTTGAGGACCCAGTCTTCCGGGAGGCACTGGCAACTGGCATACACCATTACTTCGCTGAGAACGCTGGTACTGCATCCACACCCCAGGTGGAGTGGGATGCGTTCAAGATGGTGATCAGGGGGATAGCTATGAGTACCACAGCAGGAGCGTGACAGGAAATACATAATAACTTGAAAGAGGCAGAAAACTCTCTAAATAGTCTCGAATAGGCTGCAACGACTGACCCCACGAAGGGAATGCTTCTACGAGATGCCCGAATATGACATGCAGAGCTGCTAGACACACTTAGGCACATAGATTATACCGCCTATACGCACACGAAACACGCCGATGCGGACATAGCGGGCCCGCTATTAGCACGCATACTCAGGGATGATCCCCTACATTCCCTGATCCATGGGATTATCACTAGCAGCAGGTACACAGTAAACACGCAACAGGACATTAATGCGGCCTTCTGTGACTACGATCAGGCCCTATACCGGGCACCACCCCTTTGGTGGAAGAGCCTCTGGACGCCTTTTTAGCTGATGTACAGTTCCTGAACTATTTGAACTGTGTGAGGCATTTATGTACTGACCCCACAGTGCGGGCCCGCATGAGATGGCACATCTCAAAGGAGTACCCCGTGGGTAAGGGCACCTGCCAGGGATGCCCCTTATCCCCCCTCCTCTTTGTGCTAGCCCTGGAGCCTCTATCGGCGACGCAACAGGGGATCCGACTGGGGCAGACGACACAGGTAATCTCCGCATATGCGGACGACATTAATCTGTATGCTGATGACCTCGCCTCTCTCGCACCCGTCACAAGCATTTTTTATTCTTTTGCGCGGCTGTCGGGCCTTACAATCAATGACAGTAAGTCTTATGCCTTCTTTTTCCGGCAGGGGGATCGTCCAGAGACGGTTCAGTTCAGCCCCCATTCCCTAACTGTTGCTGCACACACTTTTAGATACTTAGGCATACAGATTTACAAATCGGTGACAGACCTCATTGAGGGTAATCTGGGCAAGGCTATTTGTTCGCTCCATTCCCAGGTCACTTTCTGGTCCTCCCTACCAATCCCGGTGATGGGCTGTGTAGCGATCTCGAAAATGGTAGTCCTGCCCCGGCTTTTATATTTTTTTACCAACCTACCGGTTGTGATCCCGACCCGATGCTCAACTTCCTGAACACCACACTCTCCACTGTGATCTGGGGTACTGGCCTCCGCTGGGTTAAGCTGACCAAGTTACAACTAGACACTGATAAGGGCGGGTTGGCACCCCAGATTTCCGAGCATACTGCTATGTGATCCAACTGCAATGGCTATCTTACTGGCTAGCAGGGCGCAACTTACAGGAAATAGACTATTCCTCTGCTGATGTAGACCAAGGGCGGCTCCCCACACTGCTGCTCTCGCAGGCTAGGATCCCGGGGGATGCCCCGTTCCTTTTGCGCACTGCACTCACTTATTGGTAAAAAGCCACTCATTACACGCGCAGCTGCCTTCCCTATTCTGACACTACACCACTTCTTGGCATCCCCAACCCCACTGGCCTGCTTACTGAACGACGATTGCTTCCATGTGCGGAGTTTGGAGTGACCACAGTGGGTGACCTCTTTGACGACGGCACGCTCATGGACCATGGCAATTTTGCACGGCGCCAGGGTGTCACGGATGCATTGTACCTCTTACATGCTGCACTTGTGGAGTATGTGAAGAAACATTGGGCCCCACACAGGTAAGAACCCCCATGCCACGAAATGGTCTTTCTGACTTACCTGATGGGAGATAGCCGCCACCTTACGAAATGGCTTTACAAGGGCATTACCACCCACACTAGGACCCCACTAACTGACCTATGCAATAAAGGGTCCACAGATCTGGGGACAGACCTGGCAGATAGGGATTGGGACAGAGCTTTGGCCTACCCTAGGAGAATTCCACGGAACACCAAGTTTAGTTTCATCCAATATATGGTTTTACACAGAGCGTATCTTACCCCGCACCGCCTGCAGCGGATGTTTCCGACCACATAACACTGCTGTCCTAGATGCAAAGTAGAGGAGGCCTACTTATTACACATGCTATGGCAGTGCCCCATGCTTACCCCTTATTGTCCCTGCTTACAACTGCGGTTAAGATCCCCGTCTCAGACACGCCTCTAGTGTGTCTCTTAGGATTGATATAACGCCCTAAGGCGCAGAAAGTGCAACTTAGGCTTTATAGACCTGTCTTTGCTTCTGGCTAAACGCTCCATTACGATGCTGTGGAAATCGACTACCCCCCCCCCAGCTTTACGGCTGGCATGGGGAAGTGGTGAGATGGGGAGGAGCGGAGAATGCTGCCATCCGCCGGGCGGAAGCCCGGGGATTGCGCAAAAGAGTTATCTCTTTAGATTGGGACAGTATCCTGGAAGCAATCAAAGCTGTGGCCCTGCCACCTGTGCCGATAGCGTCAACATAACACTTGTTGTATCACCTAGCCCCTGTTTTCTAGTCTCCATGTTTGGGGAATTCCTTTGTTTGCGACTCCTGCGCTATAGGGTGCATGCATACCCTTTGAATGCTTATGTGCAGTCGGGAGTAGACGTGGGAACACTTTGCCATATGCGCTATGATTGGTTGGTGCCAGACAAAGTTGGGGGAGGGAGGGTTGGGATAGTTGTATTCCTATGATGTCCACTTACTGTTGAGGATAATGTACGTACACTATACGTTGACTTCAATGTACTAAGATATTGTGTATAACTGCAAAAATGCTGCAATTGATGGGTTGAAAACTGCAAAAATCGAATAAAATATGTTTTTAAAAAAAACAGTTTTATCATTGATATGTGGGTTTTGTAGTGCCCATGGATTAATTGTTAGGGTGGTTCGCTGTGCTTGAAGCCCCACGGTCTTTCTAGTCCCTACCGGGGAGTGGTCCAAAATGCCTCTAGCCAAACAACGTGCTTCTGTAAAGTCATGACTATCGGGCGCATGTGTGACAATATATTCAATGCGGGATCGAGTATTATGGGCCCCCAAATGAAATGTAAATTGGCTGGTCGTAGGGTTAAGTTGTTACCAAATGTTGATAAGTCAGAGAGCTGAAAGAAAGCCAGCTAGTTTGGACCCAGTACTTGGGTCTCTGCATGGGGGTCGCCGGTCCTTCATCCTACTTGGTGTCAGATTAAAATCGCCCCAATCACTAAAGTGCCAATAGGGAGGTCTAAGAGGAACACCTGCAGTGACATCAGTTTGCAGGCTTGTAAAAGGGCCATGTATGTTGGTATCATAAAATTGAATAGGGTCTATGGTTATAAATATTCCTAGGTAGCGGAATCCAAAGGTCTTGCCATGTGGTTTGCTGTTGTGCTGGGGGACATATACTGATAGTACTGTTAAAGATTTCCCTTCCCATCTTCCGGTGGCTGCAGCGAATCAACCCTGATCATCTGCCCATGTTTTACTAGTCATATATGGGCAGTTCTTGCAGAGAAGTATACCAGTCTCCCGGGAACTAGGAGTGAACCCGGCATGTGCTACGAGTTGAAAGCCCCTCCTGTTTAATGCTTTACATGTATTACCGACTAGATGCGTTTCCTGTACTATAGCGATATCCGGTGCTTGTCGCTTCAGGTACTGGAGGACCATAACCCTCTTCAGTTTATCCCCCAGGCTGTTCACGTTCTATGTAAGGAACTTCAGGTCCCTACCTACATTGTTCATCATAGATGTGGGCATGTAGTATGTGTTGAGGCATAGTGTAATGTATGCCTCAGATTTCTTGTATCCAATATATGCTAGTCTTGGTTTACTTTCTCCCGTTGTCTAAAGCGAAGACACCCTGACCCATCTCCTCCCCAAAGCTCTTGCACAATATGGAGCATATATGGGGCACTCCTTCTCTGAGGTTTGGCTCTTTGCAAGGGTGCTGATGCGTGCTCAGCCCCAACTGTGTTTTTTATGACATATTTCTTTGATGTGCTAACATAGAACAATAAACTATACTATTAGCCCCCCCTCCCCAAACACCGCCCATCCTGCCTCCCTGCTTAATGGTGTTCAATGGCCCGCTTCCCCAACTGTGCAGAGTGCCCGTCGCCCTCCCATCCCTGTATGGAGGAGTCATGGCTCAACCTTCCCCCTGCCTCCCCCTTAGTCATCGGACATTATGCTACATAAGTCATCACACATGCTTAAAAGTATACTCATCTGTTTTCTTGAAATTCAGCACCAGTAGACTCTCCCGCTTTGTCTTGCGATTTGGTTACCACAAGTTCTTAAAAGGCGATTAGAGCTTTGGCTGTCTATCTCTTGTCTTAATGTTCCCCTTCACTACTCTTTCCTCTTTACTTTCAGTCTTGTGTGTCTCAGTTCAAGGTTACTGGTCTAAGTTTTAGTTTTTCCACTCACTGGGGACATCCTGGCCTCAGCCGTGTTACCGATGCTTTGGGACATTCAGGTTCTTCCCCCGATGTGTTGATCTCCGTCGTCTTGCGCTGAATCCTGTCGCTTCTGTTGCTTGACTACTCGTTGCTCCTGTCGGTCCGAACTCCCCCTGGATCCTACTCACCGCCAGCCATCCAGCCATTCTAGGGCCTCTTCAGGCTCCATAAAGAACCAACTTTTACCCTCCACCTCCACTTGCAGTTTCACTGGAAACAGCATGGCATATTTAATTCCCTGCCCCCTAAGAGCTTTTTTGGACTCCAGGAAGGAGCGTCTTTGTTTCTGTACTTTGGCGGTAAAATCAGGGAAAAACGAGATTGTGCTGTTTTTGTATTTAAGGGGCGGTGCACTCCGAGCAGTTTGGAGGATAACGTCTCGGTCACGCAAATTGAACACCCTTGCAAGGATGGGTCGGGGTGGTGCCACTGGTTTGGGCCTTCCCCCCGGTATGTGGTGAGCACGCTTGATAGAAAAATAATTGGAGAGGTACTTGTGTTGCAAGTGTTTAAGCACTAATTCTTTGACGAACAAGTCTGCTGTTGGTCCCTCTGCTCTTTCCGGTACACCTAGGATGCAAACGTTATTACATCTTGATCGCCCCTCATAATCATTGAGTTGCATTGGGAGATGTTTGGTGCGACTTTGCAGCTCCAAAACTTGTTTTTTTAGTATTGACGTGTCAACAACAAGGCCTTTGGTGTTGTCTTCCACCTCCTGAACTCGAGAGTCCATTTTTCTGAGGTCTGCTCTAAGTAAGGATATGTCAGTGGAGACTGAGTCTATGCGCCCCTCTAGCGAGGTGCGAACTCCCTTAATCGCTGCCATGATATCTTGGAACGTAGGGGAATCCTGTTCCGCTGGTTTCAATTTGTTTTCCTGGTCAATATTCGTGCTCGCTGACCCCCTTCCTGTGACTTGTGACAGGTAAATTTGTCTATCTTCGGCTGCTGC
Source organism: Lissotriton helveticus (assembly GCF_964261635.1). Taxonomy (NCBI): domain Eukaryota; kingdom Metazoa; phylum Chordata; class Amphibia; order Caudata; family Salamandridae; genus Lissotriton; species Lissotriton helveticus. Next base: position 381,901,576 of record NC_136067.1, on the reverse strand, counting down.
GAGCCACGACCACCTTTGGTTGTTGCCATTATCGAGTCTGGCCTGCTGACTCGAAATGGACGGGTACTCTCGGCCGCCTACGGCAAAATGACTCACGTGGTCTGTCGGTTTTCCCCCCTCCACCACCTCGTTAGAAGAGTATTGGTCTGTATGCGTTGATTACTGTAGTACTGGGCCCGCTCTTCTCTGGTTTGATGCCGGGTTATATTGCAATAGTTCCAGGCTTCATTGTGTTAGTGTAGTGGGATGTGACTAGCGATTGATTATCCATTTGAGTTCAGAGTTTATATCATTGTCTAGCTTTGTTCCCGGCCGGGTGTGGCACTATTCATCGCTCGTTCTTCTCCTGCGTTGTGTCTGCCCTGCACTCTCCAAATGCTGTCCCCATTCCAGTTGTGTGACGTTATTTTAGTGGTTGGCGATCTGCAGAGTAGTGAAGATGGCAAAGTCCTGTTTGGCACCCTTGGTGTTGGATTGTGGCTGTTTACCAGGGCGGGATCTGGGGTAACACTCCCCTGATGCAGTTTCAGACCTTAATAAGCCTGCCTCTCCCTGTGCACCCCGGGGACCAGTTTATTCACAGACGCCATGTAGCAGCGCAAGTATAATTTGGGGTGTAATACTAGGGTCTGTCCGGTGCCTCCCACCACAGACCACTGAGTGGAGGTGTATGGCAATAAATCACTGCCGTCGTTTCAGGGCGGCTCTCAGCGTGTCGTTTCCCCTTGGGCTGCGAGCGTTTCTTTAATCGGCCTTTGGGGCTGTTGCTGCAAGCCGTAACTTAATGTTTATTGTTGTGCCCCCCCCCATGAGTAAATCCAGGAGCTATGCCATTGTAATAATGTCCCAGGGAGCACTGATGTGCACTCTGGGGCCTTCCAGCATGCCGCACCATGATTAACTTGTGTGTCACAGCGCCAGTCCACCGCTCGCCCTCTCGCTTGCCGCTAAATAAATGTCTTACTGCATAGGTTTTCCGATTCCGCACTTCCTTGGTGTGTTGTCCGGTGCCCCAGAAGAGTCTCCATTTAAGCTCTGGTGTTCACAGGGGCGAGTTCTTTCAGAGTTGCAGTGCGCACAGGCATTCCTTTGCCGCCAGCTCGGTCTCTGTCCCTCATGGGCGGGGCAACCTGCTAACTCGACCCCACTGCTTCTCACGCCGATTAGGCTGCAGTCTCTCCGGCCCTCGTTCTTTTTCCGGAGCTGTATTTGATCGATAGGGTCAGGTATCTTGGTGCTTCACACCTACCTTTCACGTTGTGTGACTGTACGCGCCGGATTTAGTACAGGATAGTTATCCGGCTTCTGGCCACGCCCCCCTTTTTCAATATTTACATGCTAGCGCAGGTTATAAAATCTTTTGGGCTCTCATTGGTAACATGGATGACACCCAGCTTATTCTTTCACTTTCGGAGAACGCAACTTAGGACATGGCCAACTTTCAGAAAGGGATGCTTGCTGTTGCTAAGTGGGTGAATAACAATTGTGTAAAACTAAATGATAGCAAAACAGAAATCCTTCTGTTAGGCAAACACACCCACACCTAGGGAGGCCACTGCTGGCCGGTCAGTCACGGATTGTCCCCAAGGTCAAACCAGCCATTAAGAGCTAAGGAGTATGGATGGACGATACTCTTGCCTTCAAGGCCCAACCCAAATCACTGGCAGGTGCCTGCTTTGGTCTTTTTAGAAGCCCCCCAACCTATCATTGGCATTTTTTGACCCCCAAACTAGGCAAACTATTACTCAATCCCTAATCTTGTCTCGCCTAGACTATTGCAATGGTCTGTATCTAGGAGCCAACAAAGCAGTCACTAAAAGACTTCAGATAGTAAAAAATGCAGCAGCAAGTCTGCTTTTCTCTTTTCCAAAATGTTGTTCCACTGCTGGGCTCCTCCAGAAGCTCCCCTGGCTCCCTGTGGACAAGCGTGCACATTTCAAAACCCTGTGCATTACCCATAAGATCCTCCACTCCCAAGGTGCTCACATTCGTGCCAATCTTATGTCACTGTGTCTGCCATCTAGACCCTTCGGTCTGCTGATCTTAACTTAGCCATTGTTCCTCTGGTCTAGAGGGTAAGAACAGGAGGACGATCCTTCCAAACCATAGCCCCTCTCCTATGGAACAAACTGCCTCTTTATATCAGGAAAACTCTTAACCATCTTAGCTTCAGGAATGCACTTAAGACGGGGCTCTTATATAATTAGCTTTGCCATCCCTATATCTCTTTTTCGCTCGGTGAGCGTATTGTTCCTGTGCCTCTTGCTCTTGGTCTAGCACTGGGAAGCCCAGTTGCTAGGGCAGCTGTGCACATTAAAAGTATTTTAAACATAACCTGACCCCCTCCAACATTCACATTACGATGACTTGCATTACAGAGACATTAGGCATGGGTTGTGTTTTTGGGGAATTGTCTTTATTTATTATCTTCTTTTTTGTTATCATGTATGATTGGCAAGTGCCTGTAATTTGTGGTTATAAATAATTTTGTCAAGTCTTAAATTATACACTGTTATGAATCAATCATGTTTGGTCATAAATGCTTCCATGAATCATCACATACTTCAATTGTTGCTATGTCATTAATCATACACGTCAATTTTGGGACGTAAATAGAGTTTCTGTGTTAGGCTTAACATCAGACTGTGTGTCAGAACCACCCGGCCCTCTAATCAAAAAGGTTACACTAATAGTATCATTAGGTTGAGAGGTCCCACAAAATTTAGCTGTGGATACTACCTACATAAAATGAGAGTTCAGAAGGAATCCAAGATGGCTGCCAAGGAGCAACCATTGGTTAAGCAGGTTAGAGTTCCAGTGCCTGTTGGCAATTTAAAATGTCTAGGTGAAGCTCCCACTGAAGTGTGCACTTCACCTGAGGAGCTTGAGTAGGAAGGAGCTCAGAAGATATCAGCGTGAGTGTTTAGTCAGGGAAAATCTTGTTGTGGTTTCTCTCGACGTTTCTCCTGTCGTGTTACAGAGTTTCTATCTTGCGGAGTAGAGTTTACGGAGTGTGCAAGTCAGTAAGCCTTAGTTTTGGTTTAGTCATGTGGGAGGCTACAGAGTACAAGAGGAGTTAGTCGGGTAATGCGGTTTAGCATCTGCTTTTCCCAGAGGTTATTTCTTCACAGACTTTGGGAGAGTAGTGTTTTACAATAGGCAGAGTCAGCACATGTGTGTGAATACTGTATATTTGGATCTGAGAGTGTTTTACGAGGATTTAACATTTGAGGTTGCAGAGAGAGAGAGGGAATGCTCTTAAAACAGCAGAGTACTATGAATTTTCACTAATCCTTCAGTCAAGGACTGGGCAGAGTCCGCGCAAGTATCGCAGATTCCCTAGTCGGTTAAATATCAGTTGTAGAGAGTGTTCTTACCTTCCAGTATAATCCCAATAGAAAAGTTTTGTTGGGACAGCGTTCCTGAATTGTTCATTTCACATTGTTTTAGAGAAATAGAATTATTTAAGAGATAAGATTCCCAACTGTAAAAGGTGTAAATATACGTTAATGCTCCAATGTTCTCAAAAGAAAAGAAAGAAGAGTTACTTACCAGATATACATAAGAACTTCATTTAAGGTATCTTCTGTACAGGAAGAGGTGAGAGTCTGAAAGAGAGAAAGGAATAATTAAAACATAGAACAACATTGTAGAGATACTAATTAAGAAAATGTGCATTGCAATTACATTTACAGAAACAGGGTACTAAAAATATTAAAAGAAGAGAGGCATTGGTCACCTGAAACTCGGGTAGGTGCATTTAATTCAGTAAATGAAGAAAATAAGATTAAAGTATGATAAGGTTAAGAGAATAAAAGTATTAGTTGTAGTAAAATATTTGTTGCAGTTCCAAAGTTGATGACGCATTCTTGCAAGAAAAGAGGTTAGCAGGATTCTAGAAGAGGAACCAGAGTGAAGAAGTGTGGCTGTCTCTTCTCTGTCCCATTCCCCTTTCCCCCCTGTGGGTTCCTCAGTTCTCTTCCAGGGGATCCTCATCAATAGTCATAAGCATTAGAATATTCCCGCCCATGCGCGGGACCCCGGAAACAATATATTATATGTGCCCCACATATATATAGACATATATATATATATACATATATATATATATATATATAAATAAGCAATTGCAGCCAAACAAAACAGTGGAGTTGGAATATGCTGTGAAGAATTTCCACCATACATTTGTATTTGCATTAAAAACATGAGAAACAACACCAATGCTTGTTTAGAAACTGTTTTAATGCTTAGAAAGCAGTAGAAATTCTTATAACACACTGTAAGCATATACAGCTCCCAGGCTGCATTGCAAATACCCAGTCTAAAAAGGCTGGAAAGCTAACTTGTAGCTGTATGTACTAAAACTGACGCCGTGCCTTTAAGGCACCTCTGCCCCTAGCTTCCCATCATGCCTCAGGGGTTACAGTTAGGTCAGTTGTTCTTTCCGGCTCCTTCAGGAAGGACCCTGGTTACATAGCTCCACACTTTTCTGCCTTTTTCAGTCAGAAAATCTTCTAAAGAACAATTTGTTTGATTTACTTTGACTTTTAGCATCAGTGTCAAGTAAATAACTGCTTAACAGTCAATTTTTTGTGAGGTTTTCCTGTCAGGATGCCCACTCTTTTTGATAAATGTCCTTCTTGTGGCCACAAGAAGGCAAAAACAGACTCTCATGAGGTCTGTATTTTATGCTTGCCAAAGGATCATGATCCTAAAGTCTGTTCACATTGTGAAAACCTGTCTGAGAGGACTCTTAAAGACAGAGAAAGGAACAGGCTCTATGGTCTGGCTCAGAGATCCATGAGAGGAAGATCTACAGAGAGGAAGAGTTCAAAGAGACCCAGAACTCCCTCCAAAGGCAAGTCAGAGCGTCCATCGACCTCAACGCCGGGCTCGGCGCTGAAAAAACAACTTCTGATGGACAGTTCTAGAGAGAAAACTCCGTCGACGTCTGGACCGGCGTCGAGGAAGAGACCGTCGTCGAAAAGAAGTTCCTCGACGACGAAGAAACGACGATCAGCGTCGAGAGAAGCGTCGTCGAGAACATCGGCATCGAGACAAAGATCTCCTCCGCCGTCGTCAACTCGGCGACGATCGGCGTCGAAGGACAGGTCTCCATCGTCGTCATCATCTCGACGACGTTCGACGTGGAGACATAAGTCAACTCCGCCGCCGTCAACCAGGAGACGGTCGGCGTCGAGAGACAGATCACACTCACTGTCGCATCAACATCGACAGGCTTCTAAGAGCGTGACACCTCCGCCGACGCCTCCACGGAGACGCTCGACGTCGAGGAGCAAGAGCCCCATCAGACGCTCGCTGTCGAGGACATCGTCAACGGCGCGTCGGCTCTCGACGTCGAGGATGGCTGATCCTCCGTCGTCGCCACGTGTCCGGTCGACGTCGAGGGCATCGTCGACGACAGGACAACGTCGTCCGACATTGAAAAGACCATCTCCGTCGCCGGCAGACCAATGTCGGTCGACGTCGAGACCTCCGTCGACGGCAGCACAACACCGTTCGACGTCGAGACCTCCATCGACGGCAGGGCAATGCCGTTCAACATCGAGGGAGAAGACTCCGTTGTCGGCTCAACATCGCCGGTCGACGTCGAGGGACCACAGGTCACCGTCGAGGCGTTCAGCGCCAAAGGTTATCGCTCCGTCGACGCCACAGAGGCGTTCGACGTCGAGAGAAAGACTTTTGAGACGTCCACCAACGCCGGTGAGACAAAGATCACCTTCAGTGATTTCGACCATTCTTGTAACGCAATCTGCTTCTCACCACTCCTCCTCAGGTACCTCTGGCTCATCGAGGTCCTCTTCTAGAAGCAGGAGTCCAGTGCAACAGTCACCACAACGACGGTATATCACTCAGACAAGACTCTCGCCAAGATGGTATGGTCCGTTGAGTAATTGGAAGGATTCTGGAGCGACGAAGAGGCTACAAAGATATTTAAGCCCGCACCACAGGTCACCTCTTCAGAGACTAATAGAGGAGGTAGACAGACAGGGTCCTACCAGGCACCGATCACGCTCTCGGGAGAGGAGAGCGGAAAGGTCACGTACCCCCAGGATCTCCCGATCTCCACGGAGTGAACAATCCAGATCTCGAACACCGAAAAGGGCGGAGAGATCGAGATCTCCCCGAAGGGAGCATCGGAGACAATCACGTTCTCCTCGAGGGGAAGAACGATCAAGAAGATCTCCGGTGCGGAAGGAAAAATCTCGTCACAGGAGAAGGAGAACTCCATCTTCTCCTTCTTCTTCTTCATCCTCAGCTAGAAATTCTAAAGGGGATTACTCTCCGACGCTGGCAGACAGCCTCGCTCCAGAGCTTCCCCGATGGACGACGTCAACACGTATCTGGATGTCTTACAAAGGGGGGCTCACAAACTAAATATAGAGATGGCTGTTCCAGAAGTGTCCACTACTGTGATTTTTGAGACCCTTCGTCCCAAATCATCTACAAGGCCTTTACTCCCATTGGTTCCAGGGATATTGGATCCAATCAAAGACGTTTTCCTCACACCAGCAACGGTCAAGGCGGTACCGGCACGTATTCAAAAGAAATATAGGCCTGCCGAATCAGACCCTATCTTTGTTAAGGGAGAGCCTGCGGCGGACTCAGTCATTGTAGCCTCAGCTAGAAAGACTCACACTGTCGCCCCTTCTTCTTCGGTCCCGCCTGACAAAGACAGCAGGATGCAAGATTCTTGGGGACGCAGGGTATGCAGCACAGCAGCTTCATCCCTGAAAGTCTCTAGTGCATCAGCTCTTCTGGGAAGGTACGATAGAGCACTATGGGACTCCATGGAACGATTCAAGGAGAAATTGCCCAAAGAGGACCAGAAAGATTTTGAGGAGACAGTGACGGAGGGCTGTTTGGTGGCTAACCAAATGATTAGTTCGTCAGCAGATAACGCCCTTCTAGCTGGACATGCCTACTCACATGGGGTATGTGCGAGGAGATCCTCCTGGCTGCGTTTAACTGGTCTCAAGCCAGATGCCCAGCAGCGCATCCTCAATCTACCTTTTTCCGGATCTTCACTCTTCGGGGAGCATGCCGATCAGGAAATGACCCGTATGAAGACGGAGTTAGACACAGTGAAGGCGGTTGGTCTGGAAAAAAAGAAAGGGCCGTTCAAACGACGCTTCAAGACCAATAAGAACCGGGGAGGCCAACAGAGGGTTCAAACCCCTCAATGGTCTCAAAGCAAGCCACAAGGAAAGCCTCAATACAGAGGAGGAAAGTCGGGTAGAGGCAGAGGCGGACATCTTCAGTCCTCTACTACGCCTAGAGGAGGCAAAGCCTGAGCAGTGGCTTCCTCTGGCACCGTTACCCACTCCAGTGGGAGGAAGTGCTTCACAACACCTAGCAGAGTGGGTCAGCATCACAAAAGATCGGTGGGTGCTGAATATACTGCGCAATGGATATGCGCTACGTTTCCGGAAGAAACCGCAACCGATTCCTCCAAAAAAGAATCGCTCGTACCAACTAAAGCTCCTCAAAAGGGAAGCAAGCGTCCTCTTAAAGAAAAACGCAATCGAAGAGGTACCTCCATCCCAAAGGGGGAAAGGAGTGTATTCAAGATATTTCCTAGTCCCCAAAAAAGACCAAGAAGGCAAGTTCAGACCGATTTTGGATCTTCGACTCCTCAACAAAGTGGTGGTCAAAGAGAAGTTTCGCATGTTGGCACTGCACCAAATATGTCCTCATCTACAAATCGGGGATTGGATGTGTTCGGTGGACTTACAAGACGCGTACTTCCACATTCCCATTACACCAGGTCATCGAAAGTGCTTGAGGTTCCTAGTAGGGAACAAGCATTACCAGTACAAGGTACTCCCCTTCGGTCTCAAATCCGCACCAAGGGTCTTCACCAAATGCATGGCAGTGGTAGCGGCATTTCTTCACAAAAGAGGTCTCTTTGTGTACCCATATCTAGACGACTGGCTCTTGAAGAGTTCGTCCCATCGTCAAGTCACCAAAGACTGTCACCTATGTCTCCAACAAATGCACAGGCTCGGCCTGCATGTGAACACAGAAAAGTCAGTCCTGCTTCCCACGCAAAGTATTCACTATCTGGGAGCAGTTCTGGACACAAAGTTAGGAAGAGCGTTTCCTTCGCAGGAGAGACTATCATCCATGGGGCAGAAATGCAAAAAGTTGCTTCAGTCTCCTCGGCCAAAGGTTCGAGAAGTGGCATCTCTATTGGGCTCCATGGCGTCCTGCATCTTCCTAATACCGAACGCCAGGTTGATGATGCGGCCTCTGCAACAGTCTGTGGAAGACCAGTGGGACCAGGCGACAGGAGATTGGGAGGATCGAATCAACCTGTCTCAAGCAGCTTTGACCTCCATACAGTGGTGGTCTCGTCCTCGGAATGTCCTGCAGGGAGTCCCTTTTCAGCAACCTCTTCCTTCGCTGTCTGTTGTAACGGACGCATCTCTGGAAGGCTGGGGTGCTCACATGGGTCGCCTTCAGATTCAGGGTCGTTGGTCGACCAACCTTCAGACATACCACATCAACATGCTGGAGCTTCGAGCAGTTCATCTGGCGCTCAAAGCGTTCCTTCCAGCAATAACAACGGACAAAATCCTGGTTCAGACGGACAACACTACAACGATGTTCTATCTGAACAAAAAAGGAGGAACTCGATCTCGCCCTCTATCTCTGGAGGCCCAGACTATCTGGCACTGGCTTCTGGCTCGGGGATTGTAGGTGGTGGCAGTGCACCTCCCAGGCGAGCTAAATACAAAAGCAGATGCGCTCAGCAGGCACTTCGAAGATCAGCCAGACTGGGTGCTAAACGACAAGGTAGTTGAAGAGCTTTTCCGTTGCTGGGGTCGTCCACACATAGACTTATTTGCGGACGACGAAAACACCAAATGCCACTCCTTCGCGTCCAGGTTCCACCGGCCAGGGACGAAAGGGAATGCTCTACTGTTGGAGTGGACAGGAATGTTTGCCTATGCGTTTCCCCCTCTGGCTCTGATTCCGAAGGTGGTGGCCAAGCTCATCAGATCGAGCATGGACATGATCCTGATAGCCCCGGATTGGCCGCGACAATGGTGGTATCCAGATCTGTTACATCTGTCGCTGTGTCCACACAGACGCCTGCCGTGCAGGCCGGACCTGTTGAGCAAGATGAACGGGAGGATCCTGCATCCCAACCTCCCGTCACTGAACCTGACTGCATGGCTCCTGAGGTCTTACAGTATGGACACTTAAATCTGCCTCCGGAGTGTATGCATATCTTAAAAGAGTCCAAAAGACCTTCCACGAGGGCGTCTTATGCGTTCAAGTGGAAAAGGTTTTTCATTTGGTGTAAGGACCGTGGTTTTGATCCCACCAAAGGTCAAGAAGAGGTAGTCCTTCCATACCTCCTTTCCTTGGCTACATCAGGGTTGAAATACGCTTCTATTAGGGTCCATCTATCTGCCATAGTAGCGTACAGGAAATCCCCTACACAAACATCGTTTTTTCAAGTTCCAGTGGTTCAGGATTTCCTTCAGGGGTTAAAGAAGGTCTATCCCCCTGTGAGAAATCCTTCTCCTCCCTGGGAGTTGAACCTAGTTCTCTCCAGGCTGATGTCGACACCGTTTGAGCCTATACACAAGGCCTCCTTGCAGCATCTCACTTGGAAGGCGGCCTTCTTGGTGGCAATAACCTCTGCGCGCAGGGTTAGCGAGATACAAGCACTCTGCACCAAGGAACCTTACACTGTGTTTCACCATAACAGAGTGGTAATGAGGGCTCATCCATCTTTCCTTCCAAAGGTGGTCTCGGATTTTCATATAAATCAAACGATTACCCTTCCTTCGTTCTTTCCTAACCCATCGACCCCAGCGGAGAGGTCGTTGCACTCGTTGGATCTTAAACGGGTACTAAAGTTTTACCTAGAAAAGACGAAGGGCACCAGAAAGACAGATCAACTCTTTGTCAATTATGGTTCAATAAGAACGGGGTTTGCAGCAGCCAAAAGATCCATCTCCAGATGGATTGTATCCTGTATCAGACTGTCATACCAGCTGGCTGGCAAACCTTTGTTACAATCACCCAAAGCTCTTCCACTAGAGGGAAAGCAGCCACAATAGCGTTTTTACATGACATTCCTATGTCAGAAATATGCAAGGCTGCAACATGGAAATCAGTCCATACCTTTACAAGGCATTATTGCCTAGAGTCTGATTCCAGAGCGGAATCTCAAGTAGGGCAAGCCTCCTTGAGAAACCTATTTGGGTAATATGAGGCCTACTTTTGGGGCCTAAGAATCTGAATGTTATCTGTTGATTCCTTTGCCCGCAGGGATGAGGTGAGGCTCGCTACTCTATTCTAATGCTTATGACTATTGATGAGGATCCCCTGGAAGAGAAGGATTAGTTACTTACCTGTAATCCTAGTTCTCTTCCAGGGGTATCCTCATCAAAGTCATAAGCAACCCTCCCGCCTCCCTGGGCAAAGGACGTTGTTTATTCAATAGGAGATATTTTAACCTGTTATTACCATGGTTTGGTTTTCAGTCTCCGAAAAGAACAACTGACCTAACTGTAACCCCTGAGGCATGATGGGAAGCTAGGGGCAGAGGTGCCTTAAAGGCACGGCGTCAGTTTTAGTACATACAGCTACAAGTTAGCTTTCCAGCCTTTTTAGACTGGGTATTAGCAATGCAGCCTGGGAGCTGTATATGCTTACAGTGTGTTATAAGAATTTCTACTGCTTTCTAAGCATTAAAACAGTTTCTAAACAAGCATTGGTGTTGTTTCTCATGTTTTTAATGCAAATACAAATGTATGGTGGAAATTCTTCACAGCATATTCCAACTCCACTGTTTTGTTTGGCTGCAATTGCTTATTTTTATATATATATATGTCTATATATATGTGGGGCACATATAATATATTGTTTCCGGGGTCCCGCGCATGGGCGGGAATATTCTAATGCTTATGACTTTGATGAGGATACCCCTGGAAGAGAACTAGGATTACAGGTAAGTAACTAATCCTTATTCACATGCTTGGTATAACATGGTTTGCTGGGAAACTGTTGTGGGGGCATTGTGACCTGACGTCGTTCTGCTCCTGTGCATCTAGGGCAATAGCCCTGTCCTGACACTGTGAGAGAGGGTGGTGGGGTTAGCCGCTCACTGCTGTTAGACTGAACTCGCTACCTTATCTGTTCATTTGTGCCCTGCTGTCCGGCTGGCCTGGGCTGCGAGTGCTGTGCTGTGCATACTTCCCCTGTCTGCCGACCTACCCTGCTGTATGGCATCCCCTGGTAAGAGGCCTCCATTGGGCAAACCACCCTGCTCGGTTTGTCCTTTTTGGAACACGTGTTCCTTGTTTTTTCGCCACACCACCTGTGAGGCTTGCGTCCCCAAGTGGCTTCCCTCATGTGCGGGCTTTCTCTCCTTTTTTTTCCCAGGAGCAACCGGCCTCCACCAAGGCCACACATAGGTTTAGCCAGAAAACCTTGATGCTTTCGTCACAGGTGCACCCCATCTCCTGTGTAGAACTCCGGGCGCCTCAGGTAGATCAGCCCATGCCCGATACTCCAAGTAATTTGCCTTGCAGAATTTGGTGTTCCCAATGTTAAGTTTTCTCCTAAACTATCCACTGCCGCATTCAACAGGGCCCACTTCAAATTCTGCCTGGGAATGATTGCAGACCACATGAGGGGGAGGTTGCCTAAAGATCATGCTGCTTCTGTTAACCCAATTCAGATGTCGTGTAGGAGGTCCTTCTTTTCCATCTGAGCAAGAGCGTTGCCACCCAGGAATATTATTAGAATTATTATTAGAATATCTAGTTATGGTGTGAAAGCGGCCTGTAGTTTGGACAGGGTTACCATCACCTGTCCCCATCTCATTCATGGGATGACCCACCATTTGGACCACCAAGACTGTCCTGGGCCTTCCCCTGTCAAGGCAGCAGCAACAAACTGAAATTGTATTTCTCCAGTATTGGATCTTTCATAGATTCCCATTTTTAATCATTCCCCATCGTCAAAGTGGAAGTCCTACAGTACGATAGTAAAGCAGTATGTAATGCACTTTAATAGTCTCTATACGGCCTTTAAAAAAAGGACCAAACTTGAACTATAACCAATCAGACGACAGCACCCTCTAGAACACTCCCAACAGAGGCTGAGTCCTTCAGATATTTTACCACACGTCATGTGAAGGGAGTCTCCCTGAGCTCTGCTCAGTTTTTCCTGAATATCTGAATTTTTCTACAGCTATAATGTCTGAGTCTTCTAAGACTTGACTAAGCCATCCAGCAGCTATTAATGCTCCCATTTCGTCGGCCAAGGTGATCTCATCCTCTAAGTCTCCATCAATGTCAGAGTTGACTTTTACTGGTCCACATCGAAGAAGTCGCCGTCGACATCGACGCCACTGGCAACACCGATGACAGCAGCTCCACCTGCTTCAGTACTGTCGACAACACAGTCAACCCTGACACTGTCAACGAAGGCACAATCGATGATGGAATTCTTACTGTCAATGCCCCAGTTTACTTTTACATCATCGACATCGTCATCGATAGTCCAGTCGACAAAGATTAAAATTATCAAGATAACTAAGACTGCCTTGCGGCCTCATCTGACCTCTCCAAGCAAAGTCTCACCTTTACTACATAGCTAATTACTGGACTTGGAAGAATTCTATGATGATGGACCTTTTGTGGGATGCACACTGCCCTTCGGAGCTCCAGGTTAAATACCAGGAGGAAGATTCAGGTGAGGAGGATGAAGAGCTAAACTATCAATCATATTCTGCCCCCCCCCCCCAGACAGCATTATGAACACTATGAATATCACCCTCATCCCCAGCCTAGACGAGATGAAATGCACATGCATATCTCTCTAGTGCAAGATCTACAGGCCATGCTGCATTATTTTAAAGGAGATTTCTGAACGCTGCACAGGAGCAGCAAGCCGTGCCACACCAGCCTGCCACTCCAAGAAATTCCCTCTTCCAATAACGCCAAGGATTGCACCTTCTACCAGTATTGCACCACCTCCAAGGGAGGACCACTTGTCCTCAGATGATGAGAGATGAGGCAGCTAGAGCCCTGACCGTCAACATCCAAGAGACGACTGGAATAATTACCTGATCCCTATTCCATCCCCTTTGCCACCTCATCCTGCAGACTCTTCCCCCAGAGGACATTTGGGTTTTTTCATAATCTGATTGTAAATGTAAATGTAAATGTATTGCGACTTATATAGCGCACGTATCACCCAAAGGCATCAAGGCGCTTGCCTTGGGAACCCGTCCTGGCTTTTCCCTGTGAGATAACCCCTACTGGGTATCCCCAGGGTGAAAGCCAGGCATCCCGCAGCGGGTGGGCCGCCGTAGTGGAGATTAAGCAACTATTGCCCAGAGTTGCAGCGTGGGACCCCATGATTAGAATAGGCACCGAGGCGAGAATTATCGAGTCCGTGGACATTTTGGGCTCAGGACCCTGCCGCGTCGGGAATTGAACCCTGGTCCCGGGCCAGACCTCTGCATCAGGGTCTGCCGCTCTAAACAGTGAGCCACACTCCTCCACTAAGCTGCAGCACAATTCCGTCTGCCAACTTCTGTCAGGCAGTCTAACTGCTTTCTCCATGACTTTAAAGAGCAAGCCAGAAAGTCTGTGAGAGCCATTCCAGTTATAGACTATATCTGGAATGAGGGGATAAAAATCATGAAAAATCCGGGGCGGAGCTAGCAGCCGCGGAAAATGGCCGCATAGTCCCTGAGCTCCTTCGGCACCAACTCTTTATCCTAAATTATCCTACATCAACCTAACCCTGGATACTCCCCCGACACCCCAGTGAGTAGCGGACTGCGAGGTGGACGAGCGGACCCGTCCTGGGATAGATCCTTACTGCCCTGACGACGTTGCAGAGGCGGCGGACTTCGGCGGCGCGAGGGCCCGTGATCCGCGGACTCAGGTGGCTGCGAGTCCGGGCTGCGTGCAAAGACGTGCGGCGGCGCCTGGGAGCAGGCGCGGGGGGAGATCGGACCTCCTGCTGAGATCGGCATTTGGACGGAGAGAACCCGTCGGTGACTCCGGCCGCCTGTGCTGCGGACTCGTCCAGACGGTGAGGCGGCGTGGGGAGTGTGGGGAGTGCGTGAGGCCTATAATAGACTCGGGAGCCGGGGGTACTCGGAGCGGCTACCCCAGGGAGGGCACAGAGCACGGTACATGAGAGGCGCGACTGCCCTTTGAACCCCCCCTCCCTACCTCGGATGTGAGGCGATATTTGCACCCCCGGACGGGGTCCGGTTCATTTCCTGAGGCCGGTGCACGGCGACGTTGGGACGGCGCTCCCCCTCTACTCTCCCGCCCCTCGCTCACATCACTGGGTCTGCACTAAAGGGCCTTGCACACGTGGCCTGGGCCTTGCCAAGCGGCCTGCAGACCACACGGCTCAGGCGGAGACTGTCCTGCGGCTCTACCGGCTCGATTGAGACCCCTACCTGGAGGCGGAGGCACTCCTGAGTGCAACGGTCACGCTCACAGCAGTTCACGGGGACTGGTCTTCCTTCACGCGGGTGTGCCAACACCGCAGACAGCAGGGAAGCATGGGGAAGGGAGATAGAACCCAAAGCAAGCTCCCCTTTTCACAGCGCCGGGTGCCAGTGCTTAGCCCCCAGGCTCGCCAAAACGAGGCGCAGCCGGCGGGTGAACAGCCGGAGGACAATGCGGATATTAAATCAATGCTTAGAACCATGGAATTAAACATGCAGGCGAATTTCACGGCGCTGGGTACGAAAATGGATGCCATGTCCTACAGAATGGACCGCATGGCGGAACGACTAGATAAGCACTCGGAGAGGCACGACATGGCGGAAAGGCGCATAACAGAGGTGGAGGAGGCCCAAACGGACTTGGACACGGCGAGACGCAGGGCGGAGACATTGATCAGGTCTTTGCAGGACAAAACGGAGGATTTAGAAGCAAGGTCCCGTCGCTGTAACCTTCGCATACTTGGCCTGCCGGAGACCACTCAGACCGGTAAAATGGAGCTATTCGTGGAAAACTTACTCACCAAGCTGCTGGGTGAAGGAGTGTTTTCAGCGATGTTTGTGGTTGAACGTGCACACCGATCGCTGGGTCCGAAGCCTAATCCGGGCCTCCCTCCGAGGCCGATCATTGCGAAGTTACTGAATTACAGAGACAGGGACACGGCACTCCGGCTGGCACGGTCCAAGGGCGATCTACACTTCGAGGGATCAGTGATCTCCATTTTCCCGGATTTCACGGCTCGGGTACAGGAGGCGCGCAAACATTTTGCGCCACACAAGAAACGACTCAGAGACATGGGGCTCGATTACGCCATGCTGTACCCGGCCAAGCTGCGGGTCAACAGGCAGGGCCACTCTCACATCTTCACGGACCCTGTGGAACTGCAAAAAGCCTTGAAGAAGTGGGCCCGAGACAAACCGGAGGATCAGTCAGAACGCCGGGAGGATGCTGATCAACGAAATATGGATGACCAGGAGTGACTTGGCGATGTCCACCTTGTGGCGTAGTAACTGCCGACGCGTCATCCTGCGACGAGAACTGTGAGGGTCGTGGAACTGGAGCAGCCCTACATGGACATGATGTCACAGATAAGCGGGGATGGGATACTGGCACTGTGATTGGTCATTTATTGTATTGGTATGCCCCTGTGGTATCTGCTTCGCTCCACGGGCCAATGACTGTGGTTGGGTTATGTTGGCTAAATTTGGGGTGGGTAGGGGGAGGTTGCCCTACACAGTTGGGGTATACTGATGTTGTTGTTGCTCAGGTTGATGTGACGTAATGTTACTGGTGGTGCGCGTCGGGGGGATGGGGCTCTGGGCAACAGAGTTGTAACTTGCTAGCTGAGACTGAGTTGGCTGGTTACCTTCGCCCACGAGCTGTTGGCTGATGGGGCGTTCGAACTGGTGTTTGGGGAGGGGCGGGCGGGATGGGGACCTGCATGGCCGAGTTGGGGTGGGTCAGCTGTGGGAGGGGGGTGGTATGTTGGGGTTTGGTTTCGAATACATGCTGTTTTTGTGGATGATTGCCCCTGCGCTCTGCCGAACTTTGTGGAGGATTCCCACTGTGTGTGCTGCTCCTATTTCCCTTCCGATTAGCCTGCTGGAGTGCGCCACTGGGAATTACAAGACATTTCCACCCAATTTTATCGCAATATACCATGGCGGATAGAACAGATACTTATAATTTCACATCATTGAGGGGATCGGAACCTGCTAGCTTGAGAGTTCTCACTTGGAATGTGAGGGGCTTAAATGACTTCAGAAAGCTCCGTAAAGTACTCAGTTATCTGCGCAGACATCACATAGATCTTGCCCTCTTACAGGAAACTCACTTGCCTCTGACCAGCAAAATGCTCACACACAGGGGGCTGGCGGGTTGTAGCGTGGCTGCGGGCTTCACGACACATTCTAGGGGGACTCTTACTTGGGTTAACCCCAGTTCCAAACTCACGTTAACACTCTTGGAATCCGACACTGAGGGTAGATATGTCCTCTGCAGGTGCAAGGGTAGGGGGCTTGACTGCGTGGTGGTAAATGTGTATGGCCCTAACTTTGACTCCCCGGAGTTCTACACCACTCTAGCACAGAAATGCAGACAGTACGGCTGTTCGGGGATGCTCTGGGGTGGGGACTTCAACCTGGTTCTTGATCCAAAGCTAGATAGATCAGCGGGTCCTCCCAGGAGTCCATCAGCGGCTGCTGCGGTGTTACAAACTGAAATGGTTCGCCTTGCACTAATGGATGTCTGGCGCAGCAGACACCACACTAGAGGGGGTTACACACACTATTCCGCCTTCCATGAGATCCACACGAGAATAGATTACTGGCTATTGACACAATTCTTAGCTCACAGGGTGAGGGATTGTCAGATTCTACCACGCACGCTGTCAGATCATTCTCCTCTTCTCCTGATTCTCGATCTCCCGACGCCTAGACTCCCCCCCTACACGTGGCGCTTCCCCCCATATTCCTTACTGGATGAGGTGTTTAAAGGGGAACTTGCGGATGAGATCCAGTCCTTCTTTGATATTAATGTAGGTTCGGTGGACGATTTTCAAACAATATGGGAAACCTTTAAGGTGTATATACGCGGGGTGGCGATGGCCAAGCACTCCAGCGTCCTTAAATCCATCAGACAGAGGCTCGACCTCCTAGAAACTCAGCTGGCGGAACTTGAACAGGCCCAGCAGGCTGACCCTAATGGTGATACGCTCGATCGGATTAAACTGCTGGTGTCGGAATATAATTCTGAAGCCGACAGGGAGGTCCAACATATGGGCAAGTACGCTACTGCGCGCTCTTATGGAGAGGGCGAGAGACCCGGCTCCCTGCTGGCTAACATTGCCCGCACTGAAAGGCGTCAGCTTGTGGTCGGCGAGCTGATATCGAGCACGGGAGTGGTCCTTACCGACGAGGAGCAAATACTTGCAGAGTTCCGACAATACTACTCCACTCTTTATGACTCCAAGTCACCTGGTATGGAGGGGGCGATAGACGATTATTTAGGATTTATCAATATGCCGCAATTGTCGAACGCACAGCGAGAGTTCCTAATGATGCCTATTCAGAGGGAGGAAATTGTGGACGCTCTAAACAGCATGAGATCCGGTAGTGCCCCGGGGGCAGACGGGCTCACGGTGGGCTTTTACAAGGCCTTCAAGGACCAACTGCTACCCTACCTGTCGACGCTGTTTGACGACATCTGTCTGGAGGGTTGCATGCCTCCTTCCATGCGAGAAGCACTCATTATTACCCTACTTAAACCGGGGAAACCCGCAAATGAACGGAGTTCGTATAGCCCTCTCTCGTTGATAAATGTCGACGCTAAACTGTATGCCAAGGTTCTGGCGACGCGTCTCGCCCTCTTGGCTCCGGAACTGGTAGCCCCGGAACAGGCCGGCTTCATCCCAACTAGGAATCTCACATATAATATACGTACAGTGTTGGGAACAATGCAACACGTGAAGCCGGAATGTAAGGCGCTGGCGGTATTCCTAGATATGGAAAAGGCGTTCGACTCTGTCGAATGGCCATTCATGTCGAGAGTGCTACGGAAGCTAGGACTGGGAGAGCCTTTCTTACAAATGGTGGGAGCATTGTACTATGAACCATCGGCTAGAATCCGCCTGGGGAACAGAGTCACGGAGGCGTTTGCGATACGCAGGGGCACCAGACAAGGTTGTCCTCTCTCTCCACTGCTGTACGCCCTTGTTGCGGAACCTCTGGCGTGCGCTCTGCGAGAATACCATAGCCACGAGGGCATCAGCTTCCCAACCTACAAGATCTGCATCTCTACGTACGCAGACGACACCCTCTTATACGTAAGAGATCCGGAGCACAACCTATCCTCTGTGCTACGTGAAGTAGTGCAGTTCGGAGCGTTATCTGGACTGAGAGTAAATTGGAATAAATCTGTGGCGTTTCCACTGACCCCAACGACGAGCAAGTTTGGGATGGATTATCCGCTGCAGTGGTCGGACGACCCGGTCCGCTACCTGGGTATACAACTGCACCCGGATCCTGACATTCTGGTGAGGGAAAACTATGGGGTGGCCTTTTCTAAATTGACAGACGATGTGGACAGGTGGTGCAAATTACCGTTATCCCTGTCGGGACGCATTGCCCTGATGAAAATGATTGTCCTCCCTCGGTTCCTGTTTCTGTTCAATAACATCCCGGTGACATTACCGAAGGTTTTTTTCAAGACACTGACGCAGGCCCTCACACGGCTTGCGTGGGGAGGCAAGCAACCGAGAGTACAGTGGCAAGTTTTAACGCTCCCGTACGACCAAGGGGGGCTAGGGGCCCCGGACCTGGAAAGGTACTATAGGGTCGCTCAAGCAACTCATTTACATACTTGGGCACACGGGGACCGCAATATCCCACATGTGGTACTTGAGACCCTCTTCACTGCCCCTCTCCCCCCGCCAGCCACGGTGTTTGAACCGGCTCCTCGTCGTGTGGGTACCCTGGACTCCATTACTGCGACGAACCACGCATGGCACTCACTGGCCCGAGGGCATGGGCACGACATACTGTATTCCCCGCTCACCCCTATAGACTGGGCAGTCTGGCTCTCACCGTTACGAGAGAAGGGGGTCACGTGCGCGCTTCGGCAATTGGGTATACTTAAGCTGGGTGACCTATTCAAGGACGGGACTACGATCACCTGGGCACAACTGGTCCACTCCCGACCTCCAGCTACGTTAATGCAACGTTTCCACTTCCACAGGGTACGGGCGGCGTTGCGGACCTTGCTGGGTCCAACGATGCTAGAGCCTCCCGAGACACCAGAATTAACTTTTGTTATTAAACACTCGTCCCCGGGTCATCTTATCTCCCGGATGTATAGGTTGGGCCAAGCTGGCGGGAAACAGCCTTTCTCCAAGGCCCGGGCGGCATGGCAGCGAGATCTGCAAGCGACCATCAGCGACTCCATGTGGATGTATTGCTGCCGCAACACTAGGAGGGTGTCCCTTAATGCTCGACATAGGCTTATACATTTTAAATTCTTACAAAGAGTATATTATACCCCTGAGCGATTATGTAGATACGGCCTCCGAGACACACCGGAGTGCGAGCGCTGTCATGCCCAGGTGGCGGACTTCATGCATCTGGCGTGGTCCTGCCCGGGCATTAACAAATTCTGGGCTGACGTCTTTGCAGAGCTGGGTCAGATATTGGAGACTGAGTTGCCGATTGACCCAGCGTTGGCATTACTAGGTTATTCCAGACCCCTCCGACCGGCGTTACGTCGCATGGCAGACTTGGGACTAATCTTAGCCCGACGTGCGGTGGCGCGATGTTGGATGCGGGGACCTCTCCCGACCATAGGTGGCTGGTCCAGAGACATGCTATATGGGTGCACCCAGTCGCAGCTCTATAGCGAGCTTCTCCCACCAATCAGCAGACCCAAAAACTTCTGGGACTTGTATCTTACGTATGTGGCCCGTAGGGAGGATGCGGATTCGGTGCAGGAGGGGAGTGAGGAGAGACAGAGCGAGGAAGAGTGCACTGGGTTTCCCGATCCAATGTGAAGAGATAGAGTGGGTCATGAGGGTCCGAGTGCTCGAATGGGCGAATCCACGAGGACCTTGAGTGCTTGATGGAGGCGTCTCCCCCGAGAACTACTGGTGGCAGGTCATGCATAGTGGGGATTGCTCTGGGGGGAGGGAGTCACAACGGAGTGGGACAGACGTAGAGGAGGGCGGAGACAGGGCGGACAGGGCATGGAGGCGCTAAGGTTCTGGGAGGGGGGCAGAGGTACACACAGGGGCAGGTAGAGTGGGGGGTGGAGTTGGGGGGGGAAGTTCTAAGGGGCGGTTAGTGTTGGGTTAGAGGTTCGGACAGGCATACCACACCACTACATCTAATTCCACACAGACATTGAGTGTGCACCAACATGGGTGGGTGAGACCGAGACAGGGAATTCGAGTTACCTTTGTCACGTTAGTTCCGCTACATGAAGGCGGCATAGAGGCTACTGACCATTGGGAGGCGGCGGATCTGCTTCGTCGAATGCTCATACTGTGATTGTATTGTTGTTCTTTTACGTTGCTGCCGGCCCCAGGGTTGTAGGCGTGGAGCTGTGTGTATGTGCTGACACCGAATAAAAGTTTATAACCCAAAAAAAAAAAAAAAAAAAAAAAATTATGAAAAATCCAGCTATGGTAGCACCAGTACCTCCTCGCCTCAACACTAAATATAAGGCCACTGATCATTCCCATGCTTGCCTCATCAGTCATCCAAACTTCATTCTTTCATCCCTCAAGAGCCATCTCTGCCCCACCAGACAAGGAGGGCAGGCGCTTGGACAGCATAGGGAAGAGATTCTCCCTCATGTCTGCCATTATCTTTCAAGCAGCCAACTCACTAGCGATCATTGGTCGATATGACTGCCAAATGTGGTCCGATGTCAGCAGTCTGCTCAATTTGGTCCCTGAAAACAGGAAGGCGGAAGCAAAGAAAATATTAAAGGAATGTGAACGTACTTCCTCGAAAATTATAGGCTGTGCTTGTGACATCGCTTCCACAATCTTTCGTAAGTTGGCCGGTGCAGTGGTCTCAAGACACCAAGGATGGGTCCAGGAAGTCCAATCAAAGATACAGTACATGGCCTATGACAGCGAGACTTTGTTTGGGAAACATGTTGATGACGCCTTATTAGCCACAAAAAAGGACACCGACACTGCCACATCTCTTGGCACTCTCCAGTTCAAGACGCTGCCCTTTCGAGGAGCTAGAGAGCGTGGTTTCTCAACCTTCAGAGGGGGCTATCAGCGACCTCTGTATTACCAGCCTCAATCCCAATATAGGCCTACCTACCATCAGGCCTACCACCAGCCACTCTCAACAGCCTACAACAAGCAAGGTGCACGCTAGAGTCTCGATATTGGCTGCAAACGGTGACCTGGACTAGGTATAGGCTACATCCGCTCCTTCCACCCATCTCAGCGGAATATCTCCAACTACCTTCCCCAATGGAAGGAGAGAACATGGGACAAATTGGTGTTGGACTTAGTAACCTATGGACATGCACTAGAGTTTGTGCAGAGATCACCAAATAGTCTTGCAAATGGAGCACACCCACCTAGTCTTCACTTACTGAGGAAAAAATCTCTAATAATACTGGCCAAGGGTGCTACAGAAAGGGTTCCTTGTTCTTAGATGGGTATGGGATTCTACTCCTGTTTTTTCCTTATTCGAAAGAAATTAGGAAAGTGGAGACCCATCCTGGACCTCAGGAGACTGAAGAAATTTCTGAACACAAACAATCTTTCCGTATGATTACTCTTTCCGACATTCTCCACCTACTAAACAGCGGAGACTACATGATGTGCTTGGATTCACAAAATGCTTACTTCCACATTTCTATACAGCCAGAGCATCGCAGGTATCTCAGTTTCACAGTAGCCGATACCGATTACCAATTCAAGGTCCTTCCTTTTGAATTCAAGTCCGCTCCTCGGATTTTCACAAAATGTCTCACCCTTGTAGCAGCCACACTTTGCAAACAAGGTCTTCAGGTATTCTCCTAACTAGATGACTGGCTGCTAAAAGCCTCAACACCGCAACACGCCTACCACGGCATGCCTTTCACTGTTTCACAGACTAGGCCTCACAGTAAATTAGCCAAAATCCTCGAGCATCCCAAGTCAAACGGGGATATTTTTGGGTGCCAACCTCAATACCATCAGAAACAAGGCTTAGATTATCAAGCCTGGCCCTAAAGATTTCCAAAAGAAGGTCCATTTTAGTGCGGATGTTTGAGTCATTCCGCAGCATGATCTCTTCCACAATAATCTTGGTCCCGCTGGCAATGCTGAAAATGAGGCCATAGCAGGAGGAGCTCCAGTTGCAATGGGTCCAATTGAAGGCCTTTTTAGAAGATTAGTCAACATTACCTCAAAGTTGCGGGAGACACTAGCGTGGACGGCCATTTGCAGAACCTGCAAATTCAAGGGAAATGATCTGCACTCCAGAATCGGTGCACATCAATCATCTAGAACTCAAGGCCATCTTTCTCACTCTTCAAGCCTTCCTCCTGTGTATAGCAGGAGCTTTCATGATGGTCCAAACAGACATTATGACCAGCAAGTTACATCAACAAACAAGGGGGACACGTCCCTCACTCTCTCTCAAGAGGCTCAAGCCTACAGGATAGCTTTAAAAGCCAAGCACATTTCAAGAGTGAACAACGCCTTAGAAGACCGTCTCAGCATAACCAAAGACAGTAACCGCGAGTGGGAACTGGATCAGTTGGTGTTGGACAGGGTCTTTTCACACTGGGGAAAACCAGCATTGGATATTTTCACGACAAACAAGAATGCCAAAGGCCAGTTTTACATCAGTTGATACTCTCTCCAAGGTCGTGGGGCAATGCCTTTTCAATGAGATGGTCTGGGATTTATGAATACGTTTCCCCCCATCACTCTCATACCGGGATCCTCATCAAGATAAAGATGGAGCAATGTCGCCTCATTCTAATAGCCCCCAAATGTCCCAGGCAGCATTGGTTTACCAAGCTCCTTCTGCTCCTGGAGACCAATCCCATTCACCTCCTGACGAGGAACAACGGACAGATCCTACACCCAGAACCAGCCTCCCTCCAATTACATGCATGGCTCCCTAATTCGATGAATTCTGGGATGCAAATCTCTCAAAAAGACTGTAGAGACATTATGGCCAAAGCAGGGGCTGAATCAACAAACAAGACATACAGATTGAAATAGAGAAAAGTTTTCTTATGGTTTCAGCAAGCTAAGCTCCATCCCTTGGAAGCGTCACCTGAACAGATTCTTCCATACCTACTTTCTCTAGCTAGATTAGGATTGGTGCATGCATCTGTAAAAGTTCCACTAGCAGCAATTTCAAGTTTCAGACGTTCCTTTCATTCTTTCTCTCTGTTCGACTAAGATAGTCAAACAATTCATGAAGGAGCTGTTCAGATCTTTCCCCCCACTACCTGTCCCTTCCCCAGAATGGTGTCTCAATGTGGTTCTCTCGCAGCTTATCAAGCGCCATTCAAGCCCATTCATAGGGCAGATCTCAAATGTATCCCTGGAAGGTCGCGGTATTGTTGGCTCTCTCTGCTACTAGAAGAGTCACTGAAATTCAGGCTTTTACAATTCAGGGCCTTTCTTGCGCTTCACTGACTACTGTGTGCTTCTCAGAACAAACCTAAAGTTCATCCCCAAGGTTCCATCACAACTTCGATTCAACAAACCTATCACACTTCGCACTTTCTTTCTGAATCTGGAATCTCCAGCTGAAAGGTCTCTCCATACCTTGGACATTAAGCTTTGTCTCAAATTATATCTCCATCATACCAAGCAATTCCGAAAATCTGATCAGCTGTTGGTTTCTTACGGACTCTCTCATAAGGGTACGCCAGTCACGAAAGCCACCACTGCCAGATGGATCGCTGCTGCCATACAATTCTTTCACAGCAAAGCTGGCAAACCACTGGTTTGCCCGCTCCGGCGGTAAAGAAAGGCACAGTCTGGTCACGGCTCCTCTCTTAATATCCTCGATTGCACGCCCTGATTAGGCTGCTTCATTAAGACTGTGCATGGGGTTATGGGATTCGTAGTGTGGGGCCCGGGGTTTGGAATGTGCCGATCCTCACACGTGGAACAGCAGCGCAGGATTGAGGACACGCTTACAAGCAGCGGCCCATCCAGGGGCTGGAAACAGACCAACAGTTTATAGAGCTTCCATCTATGGCATTAAAAGGCTCTGGCACTACGAATCCCTTAACCCCATGCCCAGTCTTAATGAAGCAGCCCAATCGGGGCGTGCAATTGAGGATATTAAGGGAGGAGCCATGACCAGACTGGGCCTTTCTTTACCGCCGGAGTCTCTGAGGAAGAAGTCAAGCACTCCGAAACGCGTAAGGCATGAACGGCGGGACAGCTGTTAAAGGGACTGCTTTGCCGGTGTTGTCCATACCTAATAAAAAGCTTCAGCGCAGCACTGCTGTTTGAGTGCTTCTTGCCTGTGGGCACCTTTGGAGCGTGATATTGAGCGGCAGCCCAGCCGCTGAGAGTGCACCACCCCAGGATCTGTGGGGCCACGGAGGTTGGAATGTGCCGATCCTCGCACGTGGAACAGCAGCGCAGGACTGAGGACACGCTTACAAGCAGCGGCCCATCCAGGAAATCCAAACAGACCAATGCAAACAGACTAACAGTTTATATATAGATATATATCCTTGTGCTTTATTTCCTTCTTGCAGACATGGCGCGTTTCGACCGGGGAACCCGGTCTTGATCACATGACATGCCGTGACCCCCATGTGATTAAATACTGTTCATTTCATCACATACTCCTCCCTGCTTTGTATAAACATGAAAAACAGACTTTCCGTATAGTTTAAAAGTCCATAACATGAAAAAATGTTTCTTCACAAATTAGAAAAATAAAGGGCAAGTGCCCATTAATTCTGTTGAAAAAAATACATGTTATTTTCTATAAATTGGACGGTACTCTAAACTATACGTTATTGATTCCAAAATTCATTATTGAGGGTGAGATTTGAACAGTACATTCATAAAAAATTGTGTTATACCCAAAGTGAATTAAAACAAATGCAATTCAATTAATCCTATAACTGGTACCTTTTATATGTCTATTGCATACAAGTACAAATGCCATATGTAAATGATTCATATTATTAGTTCATATAAAATCCATTAAAGTGCCAGTTAATTAGAGAGTGACTTGTGCATTTAAAGTGCAGATAACAATAGAATTATGTAAACCATTAGGCAGACTCAAGTTGATTAGCAAATATATCTAACAATCATTTTTTTTTTTGTAAACACTTTATTGAAGTCAGTAAAGCAATCTACATCGACAGCAATGTGATACAGTTCTCGGACTCTGGAAGAGCAAGTGGCGATAACAACAATACAAATTGAACCTGCAACTGTACAGTAAGATTGCATAGTAGAATAACATGCATACAATAGTGTTATTTTTCTGATAAGGCAACAGGTGTGGATATACTGTAAATCAAAATGCACGTACAGAACAGAAAAGGGAGTAGAAAAAACAGAAATCATACGGGCTATCTTGCGAGAACAGCATCTTAAGTCAGCTTGTAAGACAATGCACATAACAATCAGTGACAACCATCCCAGGGCAATACAAAAAGCAGTGATGACCGGCACCACCCCGCAAGGGCCCAAGCAACCAGTAAGTGCCAACACAAGTTTCAGGGGACGGAACATACCACCGGGCGGAACAGAATCGCTCCATCGCTCAGAGCTCCAGCAAGAACTTGCTCCAGTGTAAGGAGAAGAGAAGAACCACCGGCCCCGCTGAATTAGGTCATCTTACACAAGGAAAGTAAGTGTGCCGCTCCGAGGGAATGCTCGAAGCAGACGCGAGTAGGGAGAGTTCACGAACTAGCCCACCCCGGTTGGAGTGTTAGGATGTAGGGATTGAGAGGGCGCCATCTTCGCCTTTTCAGTTATATAATGGCGATAAGGGCCCCAAATATCTACGGGGCGGGAGGAGGTCGGAAGTTGTTCCGAATATTCCACGCTGTTAATATTACAGTATGCTAGGCTCCCAAGCCATGACGCCACCGTGGGAGCTCGTCGTGAACACCAAAGCAGCGCCACCTCTCTCTTGGCCAGCAGGAAGCAAATGGACGCCAATCTACGGGTTTTACGAGGGAAATTGGACACATACCCCAGCAATGCAATCTCAGGCGTGACAGTCAATGATAGTCAGTATTTCACCTAATGTTCTGTGTATCTCAACCCAGTAGGAGTGTAATTTCGGGCAGGTCCAGGAAAGGTGAGCAAAATCAGCCTGGGGGGCGCCACATTTAGGACAGGTATGGGATCTGGTGGGGTCGATCCTATGTGAAAGTGCTGGTGTGTGGTACAGTCTACGGAGAAATTTAAAGTGAATAAGCTTGTGTCTGGCATTCATAGAGACTTCCCTGGTCATGGCGCAGCATGCTTCCCATTGATCGTCCGTGATCTGTGTGCCTAGATCCAATTCCCAAGCGGTGCGGACCGTGTCGTCTGACGAGGGAAGTGAAAGCAGGCACAGTTTGTAAAGTTTGGACACCAAGTGGGCCCCCGATGTGTCCTGTATGATGTGTGTAAGGGCCGGAGTATCCTCAGGCGGGAGAGGAAATGTGTCGAATATAGCTCTCAGCATCGCTCGTATTCTTGTAAGATTGAACGTGTCCATGAATGTGCGGTCTGCGAATCGGGAATCCTCAGTGATTGTGAATACGTGGCCATTGGTGAACAAGTCACCGATCGTGTGTAACTGGAATTTCGCCAGTGTTCTACAGACCACCGTTTCGCCCGTTATGGGGAGCCAGTGGGAGTTGGGCAGCGGGAGGGCGGAGGAGTACAGTGTATCTATGCGTAGCATGCGCTTAAGTTTGTCCCAGGCCCAGGTCGTTGTGGCGAGTGGGAGTATGTCCTGACGCTCACAGGGGAGACCTTTAGGAAGAACCGTCGCAAGGCTCACCGGGAGCGCCGCGTCAGCCTCAGGTGTGGAATCCTGGCATCAGGATGATACCAAGAGTGTGCGTAGGAGCACTGGGCGGCCAGGTAGTAAAGGTGGAAATCCGGGACCCCAAAGCCGCCCCGCTCGTACGGAAGTGTTAGCGTGCGCCAAGCCAGCCGTGGGCGTCTGCCCCCCCATACCAATCTCAGCAATGCAGTGCGTAATTGCGTAAAAAAAACCTTGGTTAGAGGAATCGGGATATTGTTGAAGAGGTACAAAAAACGGGGGAGAACCACCATCTTTATGATGGCAATGCGCCAGCCATCGACAAAGGGAGACGCAGCCATCTGTCAGTGTTATCCTCCAGAAAATCAAGAGCTTGGCCATAGTTTAAGCGAATAATGGACACAGTATCAAGGTGTATGTGAATCCCCAAATATTTAACAGAGTCTTCACACCACTCCAGTGGGTGGGAGCAGGGCCATTGCGTGGTGACGGGGGTGAGGGGAAATAACTGCGACTTGTGCCAATTGACCCTAAGGCCAGAATAGTCACCAAAGCGTTCAACCTCAAATAACAGAGGTCGCAGATTGGCCTCCGGAGAGCGGACGTATAAGACCATGTCGTCCGCATATAGCGAGACCAATAGAGGGCCCGTGCGGAACTGCAGCCCTCTGTGGAGATGCTTTTCCTGTAGGTGCCGTACCAGGGGATCCATCGCCAAAATGAAAAGCAAGGGTGACAAGGGGCATCCCTGACGGGTACCTCTAGATAAAGTAAATTTGTCGGATATGGTGCCGTTTATGCGGATGCGGGTCGCGGGAGCAGTGTACAGCAGCTCCACTGTCGCGACAAACATCGCGGGCATGCCCATCCTGCGCATCACATCTAGAAAAAAGGGCCATTCCAGCGTATCAAAAGCCTTTTCTGTGTCCAAAAAGACCGCGGCAGCAGGGGTGGCTGGATCGATTCTATGGAGAACCGAAAAGATCGTGCGCAAGTTCAGTGAGGTTGACCGCTGAGGGACAAAGCCTGATTGTGCCGGAGATACAATGGTATTGACCAGCAACGCTAACCTAATCGCCAACGCCTTGGCCAAGATCTTATAGTCCAGGTTGAGAAGCGAAAGTGGGCGATAGGAGCTGCAGACCGTAAGGTCGCGTCCTGGTTTGGGCAACAGAACTATGACCGCTTCGCGAAGAGTCGGAGGAAGAATGCCAGATTCTAAGGCCTCGGCGTACACTTCCATAAGAATGGGGACTAGTTCGTCCTTGTATGCCTGATAAAAATCCGCTGTGAAGCCATCGAGGCCAGGCGCTGAGGACCCTTTCAAGGAGTCGATCGCCTCCGTTATCAGTTCCGGCGTGATGGGATGAGCCAAAAAATCCTGCATGTATTTCTCCAGGTATACCATAGCGATTTCATTAATGTATGGCCCCGGATCGCGACACTCCGCCGAAAGGGCAGATGAGTAAAGCTGCCGATAGTAGGCCAAAAAGGTGCCGCAGATGGCGGGGGTGCCGACATGGCGATCACCCTGCGCATCCATTATCTCAGTGATGTATGTTGCCTGACGGGGAGGGCGCAATAGCTGAGCCAGCAATCTACCCGGCCGATCGCCCTCACCATACTGGCGTGCTGTGTGGTATTTGCCGACATACTTCAGTTCCCTGTCTGCCGTGTCTCTGAACTCCAGGAGAAGCTCGAGGCGACGTGCCTCGTTGCCCGGGGAGGGATTAGTAAGGATCGCATGTTCGACAGCCAACAACTCCTTCTCCAAGCGGGACAGAGTAGCACGGAGGTCTCGCAGCGCCCCAACATGTTTAGTGATGCACACCCCCTTATGGTGGCTTTGAACCCCTCCCAGAGAGTGGCCCAAGTGGTTACCGATCCAGTATTCAGTTCGAAATATTCCTCAATCGCAGCGCGCACCTCCTCTGTAAATACTGGGTCCGTTAAAGCCCTCCCGGGAAACCTCCACTGTCGTTCGTATCCACCCAATCGAGGAACTGCCAGGGACAGGACAACGGGGGAGTGGTCTGAAAAGGTGCGGGGAAGAGTGTTATGGTCGGTGACCCAACCCGCCAAACCCGGCGAAAGTAGCCAATAGTCTATCCTGGTGCTGGTATTGTGGTAGCTAGAGTGATGCGTGAAAGCAGGTGAGGTAGAGTGTAGTTTTGCTTCAATGTCCAGAAGAGAGAAATGGGAGCAAATGGACGCCACCGCCGCGCGGACGAGTGGTTTGCAATCAGGGGAGGGGGACATACTATCCCTGTCGGTGTCCATCAGCATGTTGAAGTCACCCCCCATCACCAGCATGTCTACATTAGAGTGTAGAAGGGAGAGGTACAGGTCCTCAAAACACGTCGGGGAGTCCACATTCGGACCATAGACTACCACAAAAGCAATTTTATGGCCATACAGCTGTCCAGATAATATTGCGTACCTTCCTTCGCTATCCGCTTTGCCATGGAGAAAAACAAAAGGAATCCGCTTATGTATCAAAATCGCCACCCCGCGCGCATATCTGCTGTAAAAATATTCTGTGGGAACCCCAGCCCCTAGCAAAGGATGACGTGTCCGCCTGAGTCATGTGGGTTTCTTGTATTAAAAGGACATCTGCCTTGTATCTCTCTACGTATTGCAGTACCTGCTTCCTTTTACGGGTGGAATTCAGCCCCCTAACATTCCACGTCATCATTGTCAGCCCCGATGGTCCAACCTGTAAGCCTACCCTGGCCATGGCCTCAGATCAAAATGTGCAAGCAAGAAACAGTGATGTAGCCAACCAACTATATGTGCCCCGCAAGCAAAATACAATAAGAATAAGAAAAATAAAAGCAAAGGGGACCATAAAAAACACACATATTCCCCCCCCCCCACCCGCCACCCAGCCTCCCCGCATCCCAAGAGAGGCAGAACCCATCTAGGTTTCGAGCAACAGAGCAGAATAACAACGAACAGTAATACAAAGCATCAAAACATTTCTGCAAACAGAAGCGTAAAACGCCCCAGAAAGAAGAGCAAAACACATAGGCATACGCCATGGGGGGAGGCAACGCCATCCCCCGAGCGGGCAACCCAACAGCACAAAAGTGGAGATGTTAGCAAGCATGGAAAAACGGAGAAAACACCACACCCCGGTTGACAAATGGAGTCAAAGATACGGAACCTGCCATGAACGTCCACCTTAAGCCGGGCAGGGTACAGCATACTGTATTTCAGGCCGAGATTGCGGAGAGCCGCCTTAACACTGGTGTACTTCCGACGTGCCTCCTGCACCATCAAAGTGTAGTCCGGGAAAAAAGACAGCTTACTCCCCTGCCACTGCACCTCACCCATTTCCCGCGCGGCCCGGAGGGCGGCATCGCGGTCGCGAAAGTTCATGATCCTGGCGATGATGGGCCGAGGAGGTAGGCCTGGGTTCGGCTTAGGCCCCAAAGTCCTGTGGGCCCGTTCTACCACGAAGCCAGTCGTGAAGGTGTCCCTGCCAAACAGTTCAACGAGGAGCTTCTCCACAAAGGTATCGAAGCGGCCGGTGGCTGTTGTCTCCGCCACGCCAAGAATACGGATATTATTGCGCCGGCTCCGGGCTTCCAAATCCTCATTCTTGATGGCCACGTCCTTGAGAATTTTCTCGACCCGTTCTAGCCTCTTCAGAGCCTTGGACGACCCATCTTCCAAATCAGACACCCTTGATTCCGCTAGGTCCAGTCTTCGGTCGTGAGCCTGCACCGTAGAGCCGATGTCAGCCAGTTTCTTTTCCAAACTGTCAAAGCGTGTGTCTAGCGCCTTAAAGCCGGCGCGCATCTCCCCCAACATGGCGGCCATCATGGACGTGGCGTCTGCAACAGCTGGTGCCTCCTGTGCACTCGAAACCGCACCCGGAGGGGGGTCCGAAGCAGGCGGTGGAGGTTTATCAAAATTAAGGGTCCTCTGGGCCGGGTCCTTCTTCCCCATGGCAGCAGTCGTGTGTCGGGGTCGCAAACGCAGCGACAATGGCGGAGAGCAGGGATCAATTGTTGTGCAGGTGGTCGGGTATAACCCCCACCCGGCAACTGCAGCAGGCAGGCAGAGTGGGCCCAGAGCAGGAGAGAGAGTGCAAGGAGGCGCAGGTCAGTAACTGGAAGGGCAACGGACCGCTTCTTTGTGGGCACCACGTGCAGCGCCTCGCCACCTTTGTCGTGGGTGTGCTCAGAGTACATGTGGTGGAGCTTCTCGAGGCAGCACCGTAGGAGGAAGCGCAGAGGCACCGCGGGTCCGCCGGACCGCGCCGAATAAAGTGCCCGGCCCACCAGCAGTCGCGTGACCCCCCCCCACCCCCGGCAAGGTCTCGCAGGCACCACCCCCGAGCCGCGCGAGTCCCCAGTCCCCAGTCCCCAGTCCCCAGTCCCCAGTCCCCAGTCCCCAGTCCCCAGTCCCCAGTCCCCAGTCCCCAGTCCCCAGTCCCCAGTCCCCAGTCCCCAGTCCCCAGTCCCCAGTCCCCAGTCCCCAGTCCCCAGTCCCCAGTCCCCAGTCCCCAGTCCCCAGCTCCTCCGCACGCCCGGGCCGAAGGCCTCGACCGCAGCTAGGGAACCGGGACCCCGGGGATCAGGAACCGCGCAGCGACGGCGGCACCCACAACAACCCAGCAATGGAGCGCTACCGAAGGGGGAGGACGCCGCGGCCGCTCAAGGCAGAGCGGGACTCACCCGGCGCTCCAGCGCAGAAGGAAGATGGCGCCGACGCCCGGAGGCTTCAGGTCCCCTCCGCCGTGCTCTCTGCGTCCGGCCGCTCCAGCGGCTCGGAAATGGCTCAGCCGCCGTCCGGTGTCATCCGGGGGCAGTTACAGGCTCGAGGGGTGTTCCAGAACACCGTTCTGCATCTCCGTGTGCCGTCACAGGGCGCCCGCTCGGAGGAGCTTCACTGCGGAGCCGCCATTCCGCACGCCGCCGTGGCCACGCCCCCTATCAAACAATCATGATAACTTAGATGTCTTGTGCAAATAGCAAAAATGCAGACTTCCAACCCATAGATACCAGATAAAAAAACAGTAAAACCAGGACCCAGTAAAACCAGCTAAAATCCGGCAAGAATAGAATAAAAAGCCCACATAAAAACCATCTGCACATATAAAATAAGTATTGGTACAAAAATTAAATACAATTGATTATAAATAAATAACATATATTTCATTGTCCCATCATGAAAAAATGATTATCACATTTTTTTTTCTTTATCAAAATTTCATCAAAAAATCCAAATATATGAGAAACAGCAGCAAAAAGACAGATTTGACTAGTCGAAGTTCGCAGTAATTTAAGGACTAGCTTGGATTGCACTGAGCTTTTAAATTCCCTGCCAACTAAACAAGATGAAACATCGAAAACAGAATTGAGGAAGTAGAGGTATAGAGACGATCACTGTCTGGTTTAACTATGGTGGGTTTGGAAAGAGAAGAAAGACTAATGAAGAGATAGGGGCCATCTTGGAGCGGAGATGGTTTGTAGTCCTGGAATTACAGTAACTGGAGAAAATCACAAGCATCTATTCCTACGGGGAAATAAAATAATAACTGGGAATCGATCATATGTTATATTAAAGATGCAGGTGCCTGGTGCGCAGAATAGTCGCCGTCGCGAAACACGGTAAAACTGGCTGGTCGGGTGCTAGAACGAAAAGCTTTATATTACGTCACTAATTTTCTTGTTGTCATTAGCAAGGTAGTGCCAGACACCTCCATAGAAGACAGACTACTGTGCATGAGGATAGCCTAGGGCTGTTGTATACAGCCACGAATAGTGGGCGTGGCGAATTGTCCTGAGCTGCAGGAAGAATAACCTCGTCCTCGGACTAAAGCAAATGCTTTCGATTACAAACAAGCTGTCCTCAGTTTCGGAACCATGGAGGCTACGGACAGGTGAGGGGTGGGGTTGTAAGCGTGAGATCGCAGTGTAAGGGTAGGAAAAGATAGGGTGGAGAGTGGGAGAAAATACAAGCCCGGAGGCATTGACAATCAAGGGGAATTAGATTCATAACTATGTGAGGTGGTAACCGTGGGCTGCACTTGAAAACTTAAACTGGGGTTGGAGAGATAGCCAGTGACAGTCCAGTCACTCTTTTCCGAAAACGTTTGTCACCAACCAATGTGAGGCCCACCCGGTAGCATCCTGGGGGAAGCCGGGGGCAGACCACCATTGCGCCTTTCGCGATGCCCGATAGCTCTTACCCCTGGGCCCCGGTCCTTGCCTGTCTGCGGCACGAGACCCCCCTCAGCATTCCTCCACTCTATTGAACCCTGCAAACCGGGACACACTCCGACTCACAGGTGACTCCCCCCTGCTCTCCTCCCCCTCTTACCACCCTGTGCCCCACCCACGCATCCGCAACCCTCCACGAGTCTCCACCAATTC
Organism: Lissotriton helveticus; assembly: GCF_964261635.1. Lineage (NCBI taxonomy): Eukaryota > Metazoa > Chordata > Amphibia > Caudata > Salamandridae > Lissotriton > Lissotriton helveticus. The sequence goes on along the minus strand of NC_136067.1, from coordinate 381,868,177 downwards.
GAAAGCCGCCCCCTCCTTTACATGCCTCCCCTGTACCCCCTCCCTTGCGCCTTCTCTCCCCTGCCATGCAACCCTCCCCCCGCCTTCCATATTTGCCCCCTAACTCCCCCGCTTGTGGCGCCGCTAAACAGTCCGTTAGGTGGCACCCATACTCCCAGTGGGACCCCTAACGCTGTGCCCCGCGCCTTTACGCCCCCCACACACCCCCTCCGTGCGTCACCCCACAACGAATCACTTCGCCCAATATCCCCGGCTGACCTCGCCCAGAACTAACATTATTCGCCCGCTCCAATGGCAGCAGTTCCGAACATGGGCCCCCCCCCCTTCTGCAACCAACCCCCAAATTAGTGAGACCAGCATCCGTCGGGGGATGCGCTGAACTACTGACAGACAGTGAAACAGCTGAATACTAAAGAATTGTGACTGGCCTCTGAATACAATCTCAGCACCTCCTGAATCGCTCACATATTATCTCCTCACACTAGTGGCAAGTTGTTTTTTGGTTAGGTGTTATTGGTGTGTGACAGCATGGGATGAGAGGGAGATAGACAAGAAAGGGGGCAGGTCATACCATGCTTGCAGTACTGGAGCACCGTATTTACATTACACATTCCGGCACGGGGACATTAAGTAATTTGCCCAGAATCGCAGGATGTGGACAGGACCCCGAGGCTCGAACCCTTGTTTCCACCACCAAAGTCAGCAGTCTAGCCGAAGGACCACATCAAGATGACCTACTTGGCTTTTAGCATGACTTAAATGCAGACCCTTTATTACACCCCCTCTGAAAATTGGGGCCAGGTCGCTCCTGCCAAAGCTGGCCCTACTTAAATGAATTAACCGCGCCAGTTATTTTGAAATCTAAGGTGGTTGGCGTCAAGACTTTCGGCCACTTTATTTTAAGCACTTAAATCTGTGGAAAATGACAATGTATATGTACATAAGCGGCGTTCATTTGTGTTCACCCTCGCCACTGTTGAAGGTAAAGCGAAAGTCACGGCACAGTGGCCCCGCCATCTTGCCCCCTTTTTAGGCCCCATCACGAACATAGATAGTAGCCATTTTGTGTGTCATGACCTCTCTGCCCACTGCCAATAGCCTGCATCTCTCTCTCTCTCTCTCTCTCTCTCCCCCCAGCCTCGCAAGTATTCCCCCCGCGCCCCGACAGCCCCCGGTCTCTCCTGTTCGGGCCATAAACGCACCACTAAACACGACCCTGTCTCCGTGCTGAACCCCTGCCCCCTCGCTCTTTCATCCTACCCATAGAACAGGCCCTTTTGGTAACCTCTTCCTCCCTGCCCGATTGCCCGGCCTGATCCCAGGCCATCACCTAGTCCAACAGATGCAGTTTATTGCTCCCTACAGTAGGACCTCGCCTCACATCAGAGGAGCGGTGATTAATCAAGGCCTTCACACCCCTAGATCTGACCAACCCCCCTGCATTCCTCCCAGGAACACCCTTCCTCTCTTCTGATGACCCCCCCCCCCCGGCTACACCCGGCCTCTCGACCCAGTCCCATATCATAAAACTAGGTCTGGTGGATGTACCCCCTCCGGCCCCGCATAGCGAAACGTGATCTTATCGCCTGCCCAACCTTAGATCTGACCACCCCCTCTTGCCCTCGTGTCCTGTCGGGACGTCCGGCTGCAGATTACAATCACATGTTACGTTTGGGAGGAGAAAACAACATCAGAGCGACCGGTATGGGAATAGGCCTGAAGCTGGGATTCCAAACATGCCTTTTCGTACTTCAAAGTGTCTTTATTACAATAAGGAATGTTTGTACATCATAAACCTGTGTATAAAAGACGGAGCCGTAGAGAAACTTGTTAGAGCACCTCGAGAAGATACCCTGTTGTCTGATTTGACGTGTTCTGTTCCATCGGAAATAAACTCCTGTTTCCTGCCTTCCAGTCTCCAGCGCCTGCCTCTTTATTTGGTAATCGTTAGATGGGTGAGAAGCGGCTAACGCCGGGCAAACCTGGAAAAGGGGTAAAACGACCTGATCTGCCTGAACCCTTTTTCGACAATTGGCGTCCCAAACGTGGGGCCCATCAGCGACACGTGGATCCAGTGAGAGAGGTCCCAACGACAGAGTGAACGACTGCAACGATCGGGAAGAGCTCCTGCCCGATAGACCCTTGTCTGGCAGCCGATCATCCGAACTTCACTGGTTCTGAACAGACCTCTCTCGAGTGATCTACGGTCCTGACTGGGAACCATCAGGAGTGCCACAGCAATTACGGAGAATAGAGGACGACCGGGCGCTGGAAATGGAAGATGAGAAACTGTCCATACGGTCCGGGTAAGGTCGTGTAAACACGACAAATTGCGAATTGATTGTTTGATTGTCATTGGAAAATACTAGTAATACGCATTTGATTGTTTTGTCCTGAGAGATTCTCTGTCTACAAACGGGGAAGGATAGGAGTATTCTCCCTTTGCAGATAGTGAAGGGTGGGTAGCGCAGGCTTTTGCCCCCGTTGTAACCCGTCGCGCCTACTTCCCTCTCCATTTGATTGATTGTTATCCAAGCATTTATTGTTTTGGAATTGGTTCTCTTTGGATCATTCTCTATTTGCAAACAAGCACAGAGTCGCCATACTCTGTTTAGTCTTTGCAGATAGTGAAGGATAGGTAATGCAGGCCTTTGCCCCCGTTGTAATCCGTCGTGCCTATTTTTATCCCCCTCTGATTGATTGTTTGACCGAACATTGATCGTTCGGAATTGGTTCTCGGAAAGGATCTTCTCTGCCTACAAACAGAGAGGAACAGGAAGATCTCTCTCTTTGCAGATAGTGAAGGGTAGGTAGCGCAGGCTTTTGCCCCCGTTGTAACCCGTCGCGCCTATTTTTTCCTCATTTGATTGATTGATTGTTTGTCCGAACTTGACTGTTTGGAATTGGTTCTCTCTTTGGGTATTCCCTATTTGCGAATACTGTAGAATAGGAATATTCTACCTAGTCTCCGCAAAGTAGTGAAGGATAGGTAGTGCTGACTTTTGTCCCCGTTGTAACCCATCATGCCTATCTCCCCCCCATTGCTCAGTAGTTGGTTCAGCCCGGACCATTTATTAGAGGTAGACCATCTGGCTCCACCGGAGGACACCCCTAATAAAAAGGACATATATAAAGAAAATGCGGATTAGCCGCTGTATTGTGCTAGCAAATAAAAGAACATAAAAATCGTTAGGAAAAACAAAAGGAATCGAGTAAAATCAGTAGGCCACTGATGAGATCTCTTTTCAACCTCACTGAAATGGAAGCATTAGGAACAACCCCTCAGGAAATATGAAACTAGTGAGGAAAGCCGAACTCAACGCCATGATGACTGCGAGACAGCTCGGCTCCACCGACCACCCCGCCCAATTGACGACAAACCCTAGGCAAATATTAGAAATATACAACACTATAGCAAAGTAACAGGTTAAAACGTTTTTATTTGAATAAAAATATATTAAACAACTATTTACATGGCAAACGGCTGCAACAACAGACCCACAATGCATTTCGCCGTCTGCTTGACGCCGTTCCTGTCCCTACTTCCCCAAAGTAGCAATGTCGGGCTACCTTGGGCTACTTTCTAGTAGGTTTTTGGGCGTCAGAAAGTCTACAAAAGCCGTCGGTGGCGGCCTGGGGTGGAGAACCATTACGCGAATTGTCCGGAGGCGACACCACGCGCCAAGGCCTGTCCCCAGGATGAACCAAGGGACCCGTTCCTGGGGCCGTGGCAAAGAGCGGCCGGCCGCCATCGGCCGGAGAAGGCATGGGCCCGACCCGAGATGTACTGGTCCTCCCATTCCCTTCTTCTCCCGGCGCCTTGCAGGCCACGGGGGGGGGATGTCTTGCATATGCCTCCGACCCCCCCCTCTTCTTCATCGCCTGGTCCGGCCATAACAAATGTCAGCGAGACGCCGTGGGGTGCACTGGGGGGGAGAGGCGGCGCGGACGAGCCTCTCCCGCCTCCCCAGGTGGAGGCCCTCAGCTGCACCCCCAACGCTCCACGCACCCGGCAAAGGGTTCGTCCACTCTTGCGGTGCAGGGACGCTCCACGCACCCGACAAAGGGTTCGTCCACTCTTGCGGTATAGCGACGCTCCACTCACCCAGCAGGGTCTCGTCCACTGTGCGGTGCTACGACACCTCGCCCAACAGGCTGGAGTCCGTCTGCTCATTTGACCCAGTGACTGCCGGTAGCTGCAGAACTCCTAAAAAATGGCGGTCGACTTTGCAGGAATAGGCCTGGCGTGAAAAGTTGGCCTGGTCGCCTGTCAACCAGAAAATGGGCCCCTGTCCAGAAGGCGTTCTCCTCAGCTTTGAAGATTCTACGAGAACTGCGGAGGGCCCTCGACCTCCGCAGGCCCCCGACCGCCCCCCGATGGGAAATGACTGCCATGATTGCCCGCAGAACGACCAAGACGTAGCCACGAGACGTTGGCGCTCTCATGCTGACGCCAGCCTCAGTTTGAACGACCGAAAATCCTGCAGACTACTGATTTGATCAGTTCGGGTGGAACACCAGTATGACCCGGTAGGAAAGATTGTTGCCCCTCCCTTTCTTTGATTAATGGTTCATGTCACCAGTCCCGTCTGTTGCCCCTTAGCGGAACTTCTGGACTGCCGAAAGAGATTCTGGTCCAACCCCGAGTTGGTGGAGACATTTTGACTATACTTGGACCCGCCTGACCCCACCCAAAATGGCGCCGGTACAAACGAAACTCGCAATTCCCCGTTGTGTTCCGGATGCTCAGACTTGATATCGTGAGATATGTATGCAGTTTTTGAAGCACATGGCGGGAGGGGATGAGTATTGCTTGAACATTCGGACAATGAATTGATATTAAGTTCTGACGCATCATTGATTACAGTATTATTGAAAGTTCGAATTTTTTTGACACTGATGGTACTTGCCCACAATGAATTTTCGATATGATTTTATTGCACTTATCGTACCTTGATGAAATAAAACGACCACCGACTCAGTTATGTTTACCTCAGATAAATATGCCCTCATGTACAGTTCCAGTCTGCTCCGTGGCTGGCCCACGTGGTTGTAGACCTGCATTTGTACGTCACCATTTTTTAAATAAAGATTTTGTGAAAAACAAATATAGTCGTAGCTCTTGGATTGGTAAGTTCGAATACATAGCCATTGTTTCCGATCTACGTAAAATACAGGCGAAATAAAGCAAGTCAATTACTAAAAGGTTAAAAAGCAAAGTGCCCAGGAATATTGAAAATGTGAATGGTCCAAGTTTGTTGCGTGTGTGTTTTTTACTTTTGTGCAACATAAGGCAATCGATAAAGGTCCCGGTGTTCTGTTTTACTTTGTATGCCACATATCTCAGGGAAATTGTTTCAGATGCCCACAAGCCAGACCCGGTACCACTGTAGACCACCCCGCCTCCTCGAAGGAGAACACGAGTTCACCCCACTTTACACTGACTGCCCTTTTGTTTTGACCCCCCCCACACAAGGTCCGCAATACCACACGTGGGCGATCTATGCAATATGCAGTCCATCAATGATTATGCCTCCCGCACTACCAGTCCCTCTGGGCTTAAAACGCCGAGATGGAAGGGACTGCACCCCGCGGAGATAGGTCGAATACGTGGTAAGTAAAAGCCTTTTGGGTTTATGCGCGCGGATGTGTCTTAAAACGCTGCCCCCACCCCTTCTTTTTCCCCTTCTTTCTGCAGGTCACATTGGAACATCGACTAAAGTATGGAGAAGACCTAAGCAACGCGCCATGGTTCCGCGGGGACAAATGATACATTATCCATGGGGACTGCCCCTGAGGACATGACGACTTTGGGTGATATGAATGCACGCGTGTATGACCGGATGTGTATAACTCGACTGGATATACGTTGCACGCGTTGACTTGATAAGAGAGATGTTTTTGTACGACTTGAGTGATGATCGCACGACCGATGGAATGGGGAAAAAGGGGGTCTGAGCATGGTGCCTATACACGACGAGCAAACATAGATATAACACACCCTTACTTAGAAACGACCCTCTCCCTCTCTCTGAACTCAACGACTGGAAGGGGGGGGGGGGACGAAATAGAAACTTGACGGGTTATTGCGGTATGACAAAAATATGACTCCAACCGGCCCCCGAATAATGCAACCAAGAAGGACGTGCACCTACGAGTAGGTTCATACGATAACTAAATAGGGGAAGGTTCAGGGCTATTCCAGGGTGAGGTTTACCCAAGTACCCTCCTCCTGGAAGACTAAGAATATTGTCAATGTTTAAGATTTACCACCTCCTTCTTGCACCCTCATGGACATGAAACTCGAAGCTGCCCATTGTTCCCCCGACTGACACCCTCCGTTGCCTCAGCCTGGATACCCATTCGCTAATAACGATTCAAAGATCCCACCGTAAGTACTAACCCGACCAGGTTAGTTCCCGAACAATTGACGAAAGTGTAAGTATTTGCAACAGAGGCCAGCAGCAAAAGACAGCCAAGCGAATTAAATAGGATACTAAGGATGCGCAGCATGCAGGAGGAAATATCTTTGGCCAAGTACTGTTCTATGTGTTGTCTTGAGTTCTGTATATAATACATGTACCCCCCCGCCTGAATTCATGTGTACGTAGTATATGGATTTACGTTGTCCCTCAGTCTGTGTTTCTACATAACATGACCCCTACTGTTTTGTGTTGTGTACGCATTAAATGGCCTATTATTGTACACGTTTCTCTCTCACTATCTCTCTTTTTCTCTCTCTTCATGTTGTACGTGTACCGAATAGTTCATTTAAAACGCGGACGACCCCTGCTCCCTCTTCCTTTGTGTGGTAACGTTGTGCCCCGCCGGCACGAGCCTAATTGGTTTTCGAACACAAAGGTGTTCGGCAAATTGACAGAAACTAAAACAATTGTAATTTGCCATATTACTACCTCTCCTTTCTGTAAAATGATGGAACTTGAATTGGCTATGAAGGAAAGGACAGGTTAGACGACTGAAGTCCCCTAATCTGGCCTTCTTACAGGAGGACTATATGTCAGTGGCTTTCTGTTCTCAGCTCGTTAGAAACAATGCCCAGATTGCCCCACCCCTCTGCACCCAAGTACGAATGTCCAAAACGTCCCCGTTTTCTCCCGATTGGCCCCAGCTCCATAACACGAAGTATAACTGATGACCCCGATTAACTGTTGCCCCCCCCCCCCCGAGAAAAGAATGTTTAGCCACTATCCCTCTCTCTCACGTTGATAGAAGACTGCCAGGGCTAGGGTCAGAAAGCCACATACGTCATGAATGAACGCCAAATAGACTTAGTACAAACTCAGTAGACATGCCTGTATACATGCTCCACAGTGATAACTCCTGACCGTGACTAATGAAACGTACCCCCAACTACCTACATCTGGGACGGAATTGAAATGTATAAATGCCTTCTCTTGCCAGTTCGCTAAAACCTGTTTTGTACCCATTCAAGGATACACAGTCACCGGAGGAGAGGGGCTGGACGTGACGCACAGCCTGGCCACAGATCATGAGGCGCGTGTGACCTCGACCTAAGATGGAGCCGCAGAGCAACGGGACGCGGGACGATGCACCACTCTCAAACGCAGAAAACGAAGGAATGGAGGGCTGCCTTGAAGCCCTCTACTTGTTGACCCACGCGTGCCAGAAGTCCCCGCCCCTTTGAGCCCGATTGATGGACCTGCCTGCGCATCACCCTTTTGCTCCCTTGGTCCGTCTCAAAGATCCGGTCCCACTCCGCCCTCTCCTCCCTCGATTATCCAACAAAACCCCCTTCTATCCTTTCCACGTGGATTTTGACTCCGAGAAAGAAATGCAGGTGCCCAGCATAAGGCACCCTTAAGAGAGATTAGTTAGGAAACAGGACTGTGGCCTAACGGCAAAGGACAGATCACACCCTGCGACGTGTAAAGAAGGACCCGAGCTGGACCTATAGCTCCACCGCCGGTGCTCAACAGCGCCAACGGAAGAAAACGAACTACCAGAACCTACCAGTGATGGCTCGCTACAAAAAAAAAAAGGGACACCGTAACAAAGACCCCCCCTTTTTTTTTTTTGTTTCGGAACTTTCTACACCCCTTGACTAATTGTTTGTATTGGACTCAATTCCTCCCTCAACCACTTTTTGCCTGTAAAATGTTTCATTGGTCACTTTTTTAAATACGACAAATGTAAATTTATATGTATTCCACCTCGTATGTCGCATCAACTGCACACGGTTATATGCAAATCCACCAGTATTGACAAACGCTATTCCATTGACAACACCCGACTATATGTACACCCCGTCAGCTATGATAAACACGCAAATGACCTAACTTATGTTAAAAAGCGGCGACTGTGGAAAATGACAATGTATATGTACATAAGCGGCGTTCATTTGTGTTCACCCTCGCCACTGTTGAAGGTAAAGCGAAAGTCACGGCACAGTGGCCCCGCCATCTTGCCCCCTTTTTAGGCCCCATCACGAACATAGATAGTAGCCATTTTGTGTGTCATGACCTCTCTGCCCACTGCCAATAGCCTGCATCTCTCTCTCTCTCTCTCTCTCTCCCCCCAGCCTCGCAAGTATTCCCCCCCGCGCCCGACAGCCCCCGGTCTCTCCTGTTCGGGCCATAAACGCACCACTAAACACGACCCTGTCTCCGTGCTGAACCCCTGCCCCCTCGCTCTTTCATCCTACCCATAGAACAGGCCCTTTTGGTAACCTCTTCCTCCCTGCCCGATTGCCCGGCCTGATCCCAGGCCATCACCTAGTCCAACAGATGCAGTTTATTGCTCCCTACAGTAGGACCTCGCCTCACATCAGAGGAGCGGTGATTAATCAAGGCCTTCACACCCCTAGATCTGACCAACCCCCCTGCATTCCTCCCAGGAACACCCTTCCTCTCTTCTGATGACCCCCCCCCGGCTACACCTGGCCTCTCAACCCAGTCCCATATCATAAAACTAGGTCTCGTGGATGTACCCCCTCCGGCCCCGCATAGCGAAACGTGATCTTATCGCCTGCCCAACCTTAGCTCTGACCACCCCCTCTTGCCCTCGTGTCCTGTCGGGACGTCCGGCTGCAGATTACAATCACATGTTACATTTGGGAGGGGAAAACAACATCAGAGCGACCGGTATGGGAATAGGCCTGAAGCTGGGATTCCAAACATGCCTTTTCGTACTTCAAAGTGTCTTTATTACAATAAGGAATGTTTGTACATCATAAACCTGTGTATAAAAGACGGAGCCGTAGAGAAACTTGTTAGAGCACCTTGAGAAGATACCCTGTTGTCTGATTTGACGTGTTCTGTTCCGTCGGAAATAAACTCCTGTTTCCTGCCTTCCAGTCTCCAGCGCCTGCCTCTTTATTTGGTAATCGTTAGATGGGTGAGAAGCGGCTAACGCCGGGCAAACCTAGAAAAGGGGTAAAACGACCTGATCTGCCTGAACCCTTTTTCGACATAAATCAGCAGTGTGCCGCCCAAATCACCGTCTCCCGCCCTCGCTCTTTGCCATGCCCGACACGCACAGCCCACCCCAACGTCCCCTATTTGGTCCCCCCGAGAGGCCGCAGGGCCCACGTCCTACACTGCACCGCCCCTTGTTCCCCTGGCCTCAGTCGGACGAAAGGCCAAGAGCACATAAGACCTGCCCCTGCGCAATGATCGCCTCCGACCTGTTGCACCACGACCGCACAGCCACATCCAGCCTTTTACACACCGGTATCACACCTTGTATAAGGAACCCATCCAGCCCTTCTAACAAAGGTCTAAGTCCACGCTTTTGTGCACCCTCATGCCTGTCAATCCGTGCCACGGGCACGCTTATCAACTTCAACCCACGTGCCCACCCTGCACCAAGTTCGCGCCCCTTGCGGTGCACAGAGGCCCCAACCACACTTTACGCGTGAAGCCTCTTTCACACTTCGTCGTGAGGGGTCTGGCCCTTTCTCCCGGAGCGCCTCCTTCCTCTCTGCTGCTGTCTAGCGAAGGCTGCGCTTCCGCAGCTCTCGCTGGGAGAAAACTGATGTTTCAGAGAGTGGGGCTTGAACCGGCCCCTCTTCTCCATTGGCTGGCTTCCTAAACGGAGGCCAGCCATTGGAGGAGAGGTATGTCACTCCGTTCAAGCCCCGTCTTTTTGGGATTCGGGGGTGTGTTTTTAACTTTCTTTCTCTTTTCTTTCTCTCCTCTTCCCATTGGCTGGAATCTTACCTTCCAGCCAATGGGAAGAGGAAAGAAAGAAAAACACGCCCCAAATCCCAAAATGAGGCTGCTTTTCTCCGAGGCATTTCTGCATCGCCTCGGGTAAAACATGGTGGTGTTCAGGGACACCCGCCCTCTCTCCGAGGTCCCAGTCTATTCCTCATGTAATGTACCTTTTGCTACCTCTTGTATTTTGTTTGCTCACAATTGTCATATATTATTGCATCACACTTCTTTCCCACTTCCTCCTCCCCCGCCCCCTCTCTCCTCGTTTGTCCACAGCCCTCAGCTTCCTGTGCACTCCGTGGCACACTGTCGCCTCCCTGACACAGTTTCCACCGGTCACCGAAGTGGAAATTGTTGCGAGTACTTCCCCTCTCGCTGTTTCCGGGCGCAAAGGGGTTAAACCTGGGGGCAGTGAGGAAGTGCGGATCGCAGCGCTGTGTTTGGCTGCCGATGGGCAGGTAGTCCTGGGGCCCTGGACACTCATAGACAGCCGCGGCCGCTCGTCAGGGCTAAGTGTGTGGAGGGGGCGTAAATGGAGGATCTGTAGGAGCGTCGAGGCGAGCCGAGCCGAGGAGCGGTGCCGGGGGATGGTGAGTGCAAGGGGTCTGAGTGCTTCATGAGGCCTGGGGCTATGTGTGTGTGTGTGTGGGTGCCAACTCGGGGGATGCAGTGGGGAACCCCTTCAAGAGTAATAAGGCGTACAGTACAGGGGCAGGTATTTTTTATTTATTTACTTAATGCATTTTTATAAAGCGGAGACTTTACCCGAAGGTGTCAGAGCACAGAACAGCTCCTCAACCCCCCACTGTTCATGTAGCGCCGCCCGTGGTTCCGAGAGGATGGGGGCCTGCCGAGGATCTGCCGAAGCAGTGAACAGGGGAGCTGGGAATGGGAGCCCGGAGTCAGATATTTTTTAAGTTACCTGGTCACCTGTCCATTGCTGTATTCATATTTGAAACTGGTAGAATAGTGGTGAAATCTATTGTCCCCAAGTGATATACAGAAGGCCCTTTCCAACAAGAACAAAGTCATGGCCTATATTTAAATGTAATTCAAGAAGTTGGACGAATGATTCTTTCTCACAGAAATGCTTTATTGCGTGTGTGTGTGGGGCTCTGTGTGTGTGGGGCTCTGTGTGTGTGGGGCTCTCTGTGTGTGTGGCTCTGTGTGTGTGGGGCTCTGTGTGCGGGGGGCTGTGTGTGTGTGTGGGGGGGCTCTGTGTGTGTGTGGGGGGGTCTGTGTGTGTGTGGGGCTCTGTGTGTGTGTGTGTGTGGGGGGGGGGGCTCTGTGTGTGTGCGGGCCTCAGTGTGTGCGGGGCTCTGTGTGTGCGGGGCTCTGTGTGCAGGGCTCTGTGTGTGCGGGGGCTCTGTGAGTGGGGGGGCTCTGTGAGTGGGGGGGCTCTGTGTGTGGGGGGGGCTCTGTGTGTGGGGGGGGCTCTGTGTGTGGGGGGGGCTCTGTGTGTGTGGGGGGCTCTGTGTGTTTGGGGGGCTCTGTGTGGGGGGCTCTGTGTGTGTGGCTCTGCGCGTGTGTGTGGCTCTGCGCGTGTGTGTGGCTCTGCGCGTGTGTGTGGCCCTGCGCGCGTGTGTGTGGCCCTGCACGCGTGTGTGTGGCCCTGCACGCGTGTGTGGCCCTGCGCACGTGTGTGTGGCCCTGCACGCGTGTGTGTGGCCCTGCACGCGTGTGTGTGGCCCTGCTCGCGCGTGTGTGGCTCTGCGCGCGCGTGGCTCTGCGCGTGCGTGTGTGGCTCTGCGCACGTGTGTCTGGCTGTGTGTGTGTGTGTGTGTGTGTGGCTGTGTGTGTGTGGCTGTGTGTGTGTGTGTGTGTGGCTGTGTGTGTGTGTGTGTGTGTGGCTCTGTGAGTGTGTGTGGGGCTCTGTGTGTGTGTGGGTCTGTGTGCGGGTGTGTGTGTCTGTGTGTGTGGCATTTGCGAGAGATTAAGCTATTGACATTGTAAATGACAATGCCATTTATTTATCTGTTTTCAAAACCAACACATAAATAAAAATGTTGTAATTTACAATGCCAATAGCTCTAACTTTTGCAAAGGCGAGACCGTTGCATTGTAAATGCTTGTTTAATACTCTGTGTAAATGGAAACAAGAAGAGATGATGTGATTAATTTGGTCGGAGAAGCAGAGTTGTACATCGAATAGTACCCCTAGTTTCTTTACTTTCTGAACTGGAGATGGAAGTGGACAGAGATTGGAAGGCCACAATGAGGTGTTCCAGAAGGCGGTGTTGTGGCCAAAGATGATCGTCTCCTTTTCCTCCGTATTTCGTTTAAGGCAGTTTTCCTGCATCCAGACTGCAATCTGAGTCAAATCGTTTTTAATTTGTTGACTCTAACTTAGACATCAGTTGAAATTGACACTTCTATTTGGGTGTCCTTCGCGTACAAAACTACAGAGAAACTGTGTTATCAAATAAGTTTCACCAGGGGGTGGCATAGATGTTGAAAAGTGTATTGTATAAAGATTAACCCTGTGACACCCCACAGGGAAGAGAGAAGGTATCTGATCTCTATTAGATAAGAAATAACGAAGGATGATGAGGCTGCAACTTTAACCCCAATCCTCTCTAGCCAGTTAATGAGCACCACATGATTTACCTTGTCAAACACAGCAGAGAGATCAAGCAGGATCGGCACGGCCCTCCCTCCTCCGTGTACCAACATTAGAATCTCTTCAGTAGCGGCAACTAAGTCAGATTTTGTAGAGTGCTACGATCTAAAACCCTATTGCGAGGGTTCTAGAATACTGTTAGACACAAAAAAGTAGTCAGGTTGTCATTAATGGTCTTTTCTAGAATTTTGGCGGGCAAAGGCAGACTTGAAATGGGCCGGTAATTTTTAGTGTTGCTTAGATCAAGTGAGCGTTTTTTTAAAAATGGGACACACCAAACCCTTTTACCATCTATAGGAAATAGACCTGTGACCAGGATGTTGTTCAGCAATTTGGAAAGCTGTTCAGAGATCACACTAGAAACCAATTGCAGCACAAAAGGCGGACAGTGGTCCAGCGAGGATCCTGTTTTCTTTTTTTACTCTATCCTCCTTTAATAGAGTGAAATTCTCAAGAGTATTTGGGCGCTGTTAGTTTTATTGTGCAACCCTGGAAATAATGGAGGGGCATGCAAGGAAAAGCCCAGGTTATTGACATTTTCATTGTGGGAGAACCCATCATAAATGCTATTTACCTTTGCTTGGAAAAATGATGCCAGTTTTTTGCAGAAAGCTTGTTCAGGGATTAAAGGTTTAGTTAGATCAAAGTTTAAAAGCGATTAGCAGTGCCACCCACCCTCCTGCGCTTGTGTAACCCCAGTAATCCCACTTCCAAGGTGCATAGGTTCTCCCTCCCTGTGATGGTTGTCAGGGCACCTATGACCACCCTCCAAAACGACATTGCCCCTAGGCAAGTCCAAAACCTGTGTGCCATATCAGAGAATTGGGAGCTAAATCCAGGACAAGTTGGTGCAGTGCCATATATTCTATGTAAGCGCGCCAGTGTAAGGTATGCTCTGTGTAACATGTCATGTAAGTATTGAAATTTCGCATTGCAGGAGAGTTTATGTGGGTATAGAAGAACCTTGTCCCACTCCTTCTGCGACACTGTGTGACCAATATCACACTCCTGTTTCTATCTGTGGTGCAACAGGTCTTACAGGGAGTGTGCCAATGGACGGGTGAACCTTGTGATAAGGTGACGTCCACTGATCATTAAGTGGAGTGCATGTACTATGGGATGCGTGTTTGGCTCAGTATCAATGATTTGCCAGTTGCATTGAAGTTCAGCCAACAGAGTTCGGTTAGCAAAAAAATGGCCTTGGGCAGATTGTAGTCTTTGCTGAGATGCTCAAATGGAACACGGGTAGCGTTCTGGAACATTGCACCCAGGATAACTATTCCCATTGATTCCCAGTACTCCATCCTCTCCCTCCCGGGCAGCTCCTTGAAGGGGCTTATGGAGTTAAGGCAGATCTCCAGCGTGTACAGCGTCTGATTCAGAGACAGTCACAGGCTTCTGATGTAACTGGCATCAGCTATAGCTAGGAGTTCATTCGGTTGCGGAGGGAGTTTGCCTGTCGGCAAAAATAGCGTGTAAATCAAGCAACCAGAATGATCCTGTGCAGGGTTACGCAACTCAGTTAAGTGACAACCTGCAAGCCAACGAGCCGGCCACTGTAATTGCGCTGCCAAATAAGTTAGGATCACCCAAACCCCCTCTCCACCGGCAACTGAAGCTACCAAAGGGCCATTCAATGCCTTCCCTTATTTCAGATGAACGTCCCCAGCATGCCATGGAGAGTGCAGAATGTGGATCTCGGGATGTGTTCAGGTATGAAAGTAATAGAGGAGGCATGGGAGCATCACCATCTTGGAAAGTGAAACACGATCCTGCACCGTAAGTGGAAGTATATTCCAGAATGTCAGATATGTTGGAGGGAGGCAATAGCCCGCATAAGATTCCAGTCTGTTAAATCCTGGGTAGCATGATTAACCCAAATACAAAGGTAGCGGAATGAGTGTGGCTCCCATCGCATGAGGTGGGGTCCTATCGTTAGTTGGTATGGTTGGCAATCTGGGCTCATGGGGAACAGGCTGGTTTTCGTCCAGTTCACACCTAATCTCGAAGCCTCACAGAATTTGTCGAGGGCTGTCTCTAAACTTTGGTGCCCCTGTCTGATGCCCTGGATATAAAAGAGGACATCATCCACGTAAAGGGAAACAGCATGTTATTCGTCCAATAAGAGAATGCCCCACTCCTCTCTGTCGTGTCGCAGCCGGTGGACGAGCAGTTCCATGTATAATACAAAGATGAGCTGTGATAGTGGGCATCCGCGGCCGGCGCCTTGGCTAATTACAAATGTAGTCAAGATTTGCGGACATACTCTTACACGGACCGCATAAAATAAGCAGGTGAGGCATAGTAGGTACCCTGGGATGCCGATCCGTGAGAGTGTTGCAAACATGTAGGTCCAGTCCACACTCTTGAACGCCCCTTCAAAGTTAATTACCAACCTAATTACCAACCAGGCTGCGTAACGGTGCCAGCTCCATCACTCTATGGAGTCTATGGATGTTGAGAGTGGTTGAACGATTAGGGATGAAGCAGTTCTAATCTGCGTGGGCTAGTTGGGGCATATGCTCCAGAAGACAGCCCTCAATGACCTTGCTAAGTATCTTATAATCCGTCCCTAACATCGACAAAGTATGGTTAGATGTCACTTCCAGTTGGTCCTTGTCAGGCTTGCGTAGTGTCGGAGGTAGGTTCTCCATCGATGCTTGATACAACTCCCGTAACTTAGGGAGCAATAGGTCTTCATAGGCCTTATAAACCTTGAAAGGAAGGCATTTCGGTCCGGGAGTTTTACATGTAGCTGATCCCTGAATGACTGCTCTTATCTCTTGTTCTGTGATGGGCAGCTGGAGATACTTGCAGGTCCAATGCATCCACAGTGGGTAGCAAGAGGCCCTCAAAGAGGGCCTGTCTACTGGCAGCACAATCGGTGTCAGGAGGGGGGATCATACAGTGAGCTAAAATATGTTGTAAAGGTGGTACGGATGTCCACTTGACTGGTAACAGTATAGGTTGGGGATTGGCAAATCATGGTGATTAGAGCAGAGGAACTCGCAGTGCAGAGAAGCCTAGCTAATAATTGGTCAGACTTGTCATCCTCATTATGCCTCTTGGCAGTTTAGTCAGTGAAGCTGGCCTACCAGCTAGGCATGTTGCTCTCTGGCATCCATGAGTGCCTGTAGACTTGCCATGGTGCTTTAGGACATCATTTCCAGAGCACCCAACGACAGTTCAAGTGCGGTCCATTCCCTGTGAAGATCTGCCCACACCGCCACCACAGCATTGATTCAATGCCCTCGTAGCAACACCTAGAGCGTCTCCCACTCAGTGGGCATAAAAATGGGCATTCCCCAGTTCTCTGCCACATATCGAGACAACATATTCTGGGTTGTGTCTTGGAACGCTATGTCCTCCAGCATGACTGGGTGAAGGCACCAGGTGGGTATGGATGGTCGGTGACTCTCCAATCCAGGTGTAGCTGTAATGGAGTATGGGCCGAGGAAGTCTGAGCAAGCTACTCCCCAGGCGTAACCTGCGAGTAAATGGCTGGATGACAAAGTCTATGGTCCAGCCGCACATGCAGGTCATGGGGCAGGGAATAGTAGGAGTAACTCTTCAGGTCTAGGTGCAACATGCTCTAACTGTCTAAGAGTGACCAGCGTGCGAACCATTGTGTGAGGCCCGCTGCAGTTGTCACTACAGGGGAATTAGGTAGCGGTGGCTGGGAGCGGCCAAGAACTGGCTCAAGGATGCAATTGAAGTCTCCACCAATGATCCATGGGATATGTTCCCATTTTGTGAGGATAACCCTGAGTCAGGCCAAAAAGGCCAGCTGTGCCACATTCGATGCACAGATACTAGCCAACAAGAGCGGGCAGCTATGAAGTTGCTCCTCCACAAACACATATTGTCTATTTGGGTTTATTTCTGTGGCAAGACATCTAAAAGTTACTGTGGGGCATATCCAGATCAGAGCTCCTCAGGCAAACCCAGAATATGCTGTACCATAGCACTGCTCACACCCACTCTTTTGCAATTGTACATCTTCGCCACCCGCTACGTGTGTTTCCTGGAGGAATGCTACATGTGTATTACTTTGCTGAATGTATTGTTGGACCAGATGTCGCTTACGCACTGTCCCTATTCTAATAACGCTCTGTGATTATTTGCATTTAGACATGAGTATTTAGAAGTGTGGGGTATGTACGCAACCCAGAATTTATCATGGTGTATGACCTACAAAACAAGAAAACAAACATAACCCCCAACTCCCCTCCCGGGATAAGAGCATGAGCATCGATCACCCAAACAATGAACTAGAAGACCCATAGTGTGGGAACTCTAATAGCAAAGTCTTATAGAGGCCTCCAGTTAAAAAAGGGAGTTGTCTGGAGGCGGGGGCGACCTTTGGGGTGTTCCAATATCTAAGCTCAAAGAGTAGTGGTAAAGAGGAGAGATGACTCTAGGTAAACACACCTGCAGATTCATTCCGCCCATTCCTGCGACAACATAAAGGTAAGGTTTTAATGTACACCAATGTCCTAAAGAATGTTAATGCCCCACAGGGCGGAAAGTAGCAGAGGGGGAGAACTACTCATGCGATCAAGTATGCATATACTAGGTTCAACCTAGTAGGCAGTTTGGGGGGGGGGGTAACGTTGGGGAGGACTGACGATAAATTGGTACTCAGCAAGATGATGGAGCCAGTTTCTGATGGTGATTTGTTGGTAAGCTGTAGTGGAAGGCAGGAGCGACTTCAAGGCAAGGTGTGTCACTGCCGTCAAGAGCCACTGTTCCTAAACTTGTGCTTGTGCCTGGGAGGGAGCCCCCTTTGCTCGCGGCACGCAGCCACCTCGGTCCCGCTGTCTCCTTCCCCCTCTGTGCCTGCGCGGTGTGTTGTGGTGGCTGGGGTGGGTGACTCATAGCAGCGCTGTTCCACCCAGTCTTAGGCATCTGCAGGCTTTGTGAAGAAATAGCTGGTCTGATTAACCTTTACCTTGAGCTTTGCTGGTAATAACAGAGATTACGTGAGACCTGTCTTTCTCAAGGGCTTCATGACGCCCAAAAAGGATGTCACCCTGTACTGCACCATCAGCATGTAATCCGGGAATAAGTAAATGCAGGCATTGCCATATTGCAGAGGGACTGCTGTGCAAGCTGTTTTTAGGATAGTTTCCTTCTCCCCGAAATTCATTAGATGGACAACCACCAGTCTGGGAGAGGACCCCATTGACGGCCTGTACTCCGGAACGCTGTGCGTTCACTCCACCTGATAATGAGCAGATAATGTCACAGGAGCTTTGACTTGCGCAAGTCATTGTTCAAAGAAGGTCAACGGGTCATGGCCCTCTGTTCGTTCAGGTAAACCAACAGTCCGAAGGTTGTTGTGTTGGAATCGTCCCTTAGAGTCCTCTGCCCTGTTTTTCAATTCCTGAGGGGTCTCCAAGGCTCGGATCACACCATTGAGGCCAGTGATGGCACGGTGCCATTCATCAAATATACCCTCATCTGGGTAAACCTCCCTGACAGCTTTTGTGGTCCCCCAAGAGTGAGTCCACCTCAGTTGCCACAGCCTCAACTCGGGTTTTCAGATCCTGTCTAGAATGTACGATGGCTGGCTATTATTGCATCCAGCTTGTCAGTGGGGGGCAGACTCATCACCTCCATGTCCGGTTGTCCCCTAAGACCACGCTCCCTGGCGTCTGAATGAATGTGTTCAAATACTTCCTTGCCGGCCCATGCTCCACCTGTGCAGGGAAGTGCCTCAGTTAATTATGCCGTTTTGGGCTGTATGTGGGGGGGGAGAATAAGGTCAGTGATGTTTTCCGTTACACAAGAATTATTGTGAGCTGTCTGCTCTTCTCATGGTGACAGTGCAAGTGCATGGGCCTAAGGCAAGGTTGTGGGGCCAGCACGGGCATACCTTCCGAGTACTGACATGGGTACCAGCGAGCACCAGCTAGAGACAGCTCTTCTCCAGTGTTGGTCTTGAGTCAGCATGTGGGTGGCAAGCAATGGAACATCTGCCAGCACCCAGCAGATTAGAGACCCGCCACACCTGTAAAGCCGACAGGAAAATGTTAATATGTTAAAATTAATACATTTGTTAAGCGCACAAATCCCAAAGGTGTCTTGGCGCTGGTAGTCCGGAGTGAACAAGGATATCTGTTTATTAAACAGCCAAGTTTTCAGGGCCTTCCTAAAAGCCGACAGGAAGGGAAGTGTGCTGATGGTAATGAGGAGACTGTTCCAGAGCTTCGTGGCTACTACCACGAAGCTCCTGCCACCCCAGCTAGTTTTGTAAAAGTGGATATCAGTTTTGCTCCTTCTGAGCGGGATGTCTTTTTGGGACGTACCAATGTAGCAAGCGTCTAAGGAACTGTGGACCAGTTCCCTATAAGTAATGCAAAGAGCCTTAAAGATAATACGGCTCCTAACCGGAAGCCAATGCAGCTTCTGAAGATGTTTTCCGACTGACTGAAACTTGGGAATTCCCAACAAAAGCCTAGCAGCAGCATCTTGACTCATTTGCAACGTACATAACAGCTTCTGAGGCATACCAAGATAGAGCCCATTGCTGTAGTCTAGTTTGGCAAGGACTACTTGGTTTTGTAACTACAGTGTTCTTGCTGTCCATAGGGAAGGAAAGGTAATATTTTCCTAATTACCTTTAAGTAAGAAGAAGCTAAATGAAGAGACGGCGTTAACTTTAAACTATAATCACACCTAGGTTCTTGGCATTGATGGCTGGAATGGGTGTCGTTCCCTGTTCATCTGGCCACAAGTTCTCTTCCAGGGGATCCTCATCAATAGTCATAAGCATTAGAATATTCCCGCCCATGCGCGGGACCCCGGAAACAATATATTATATGTGCCCCACATATATTATAGACATATATATAAATATATATATATATATAAAAATAAGCAATTGCAGCCAAATAAACAATAGAGCTGGAATATGCAGTGAAGAATTTCCCTACAATACAGTGAATTCTGTATTAGAAACATGAGAAACAACACCAATGCTTGTTTAGAAACTGTTTTAATGTACAGAAAACAGTAGAAATTCTCATAACACACTGTAAGCATATACAGCTCCCAGGCTGCATTGCAAAATCCCAGTCTAAAAAGACTGAAAAGCTAACCTGTAGCTGAATGCACTAAAAGTGACGCTGTGCCTTTAAGGCACCTCTGCCCCTAGCTTCCCATCATGCCTCAGGGGTTACAGTTAGGTCAGTTGTTCTTTCCGGCTCCTTCAGGAAGGACCCTGGATACACAGCTCCACACTTTTCTGCCTTTTTCAGTCAGAAAATCTTCTAAAGAACAATTTTTTTGATTTACTTTGACTTTTCACATCATAGTCAAGTAAATAACTGCTTAGCAGTCAATTTTTTGTGAGGTTTTTCCTTTCAGGATGCCCTCACTTTTTGATGATTGCCCTTCTTGTGGCCACAAGAAGGCAAAAACAGACTCTCATGAGGTCTGTATTTTATGCTTGCCAGAGGATCATGATCCTAAAGACTGTTCTCATTGTAAAAAGCTGTCTGACAGAACACTTAAAGACAGAGAGAGGAACAGACTCTATAGTCTGGCCCAGAAATCCATGAGAGGAAGATCTGCGGAGAGAAAGAGTTCAAAGAGACCCAGAACTCCCTCCAAAGGCAAGTCAGAACGTCCATCAACCTCAGCACCGGGCTCGGCGCTGAAAAAACGACATCTGATGGACAGTTCAAGAGAAAAAGCTCCGTCGGCGTCGAGATCGGCGTCGATGAGGAAATCGTCGTCGAAAAGAGGTTCGCCGTCGTCGAGGAAAGCTCCGCCGTCGTCAACTAGGCGACGATCGGCGTCGAGAGAAGCCACGAGATCGCCGTCGACGAGAGGTTCGGCTTCAAGACATGAGTCAACTCCGCCGCCGTCAACCAGGCGACGGTCGGCGTCGAGAGACAGATCACACTCGCCGTCGTCTCGACGTCGACAGGCTTCGAAGAGTGTAACACCTCCGTCGACGTCTCCACGGAGGCGCTCGGCGTCGAGGAGCAAGAGCCCCCTCGGACGATCGTCGTCGAGGAAGGGATCATCTAAGGCACGTCGGCGCTCGTCGTCGAGGATGTCCGATCCTCTGCCGTCGCCACATGCCAGGTCGATGACATCTCCGTCTCCGACAGATCAACGTCGGCCGACGTCGAGAGCTCCGTCGACGGCAGGACTAGACCGTTCGACGTCGAGACCTCCGTCGACGGCAGGACAACGCCGTTCGACGTCGAGACCTCCGTCGACGGCAGGACAACGCCGTTCGACGTCGAAGGAGATGACTCTGTCGTCGGCACATCATCACCGATCGACGTCGAGGGACCACAGATCATCGTCGAGGCATTCAACGCCGAAAGTTATCGCCCCGTCGACGCCACAGAGGCGTTCGACGTCGAGGGAAAGGCTTTTGAGACGTCCTCCAACACCGGTGAGACGGAGATCACCTTCAGTGCCTTCGACAGTCCTGGTGACACAATCTGCTTCACTCCATTCCTCCTCAAGTGCCTCGGGGTCAACCGGGTCATCTTCGAGGAGTAGGAGTCCGGTTCAGAAGAATCCCCATCGGGGTTACACTTCACATATAAGACTTTCGCCAAGATGGTATGCTCCTTTGAGTAATTGGAAGGATTCTAAGGCACCAGAGAGACTTCAAAGGTACTTGAGTCCAATCCACAGGTCTCCTCTTCAGCAAGCAGAAGAGACGGAGCGATCACGCTCACGAGAGAGAAGAGTGGACAGGTCACATGCCCCTAGGGTCTCCCGATCACCAAGGAGGGAGCAACCCAAATCTCGAACACCGAGAAAGGAGGTACGAGATGTGAGATCGAGATCTCCAGTACATCAGAGGGTATCACGTTCTCCTCGAAGGGAGGAACGACCTAGGAGATCTCCGGTGAGGAAGGAGCATTCTCACCACAGGAGAAGAAGAACTCCTTCATCCTCTCCTCCAGCTTCGCCTAGATCTTCTAAAGGGGACTACTCTCCGACGCTGGCAGACAGCCCTCACTCAAGAGCTTCCCCTCTGGACGACGTCAACACGTATTTGGACGTTTTGCAAAGGGGTGCTCACAAGCTGAATATAGAAATGACCACTCCAGAGGTGTCCACTACTGTGATTTTTGAGACTCTTCATCACAAATCATATGCACGGCCGTTGCTTCCATTAGTCCCAGGAATAATGGACCCAATCAAAGAGGTTTTCCTCACGCCAGCAACGATCAGAGCAGTTCCGGCACGTATCCAGAAAAAATATAGGCCGGCTGACTCAGATCCTATCTTCGTTAAAGGTGAGCCTGCAGCGGACTCAGTTATTGTAGCCTCAGCTAGGAAGAATCACACGGTCGCTCCTTCTTCGTCAGTTCCTCCTGACAAAGACAGCAAGACGCAAGATTCTTGGGGACGCAAGGTGTGCAACACAGCAGCTTCATCCCTAAAAGTCTCTAGTGCATCAGCCCTTCTGGGAAGGTACGATAGAGCCCTATGGGACTCCATGGAACGATTCAAAGAGAAATTGCCCAAGGAGGACCAGAAGGACTTTGAGGAGACCGTGACGGAGGGCTGTTTGGTGGCAAACCAAATGATTAGTTCATCAGCAGATAACGCCCTTCTAGCTGGACATAACTATTCACATGGAGTATGTGCGAGGAGATCCTCTTGGCTGCGTTTAACTGGGCTCAAGGCAGATGCCCAGCAGCGCATACTCAATCTGCCTTTTTCCGGATCTTCACTCTTCGGGGAGCATGCCGATCAGGAAATGGCCCGGATGAAGACCGAGTTAGACACAGTAAAGGCAGTAGGTCTGGAGAAACAGAAAGCACCGTTCAAACGACGCTTCAAGACCAACAAGAACCGGGGAGGCCAACAGAGGGTTCAAACCCCTCAATGGTCTCAAAACAAGCCGCAAGGAAAGCCACAATACAGAGGAGGAAGGTCAAGCAGAGGTAGAGGCGGACATAATCAATCCTCTACCACACCTAGAGGAGGCAAGGCCTGAGCAGTGGCTTCCTCTGTCGCCGTTACCCACTCCAGTGGGAGGAAGTGCTGCACAACATCTGGCAGAGTGGGTCAGCATCACGAAAGATCGGTGGGTGCTGAATATACTGCGCAATGGATATGCGCTACGTTTCAGGAAGAAACCACAACCGGCTCCTCCAAAAAAGTCTCGCTCGTACCAACTGGAGCTCCTCAAAAAGGAGGTGAGCGTCCTCTTAAAGAAAAACGCAATCGAAGTGGTACCCCTCTCCCAAAGGGGGAAAGGAGTGTACTCAAGATATTTCCTTGTTCCCAAAAAGGACCAAGAAGGCAAATTCAGACCAATTTTGGATCTTCGACTCCTCAACAAAGTGGTGGTCAAAGAGAAGTTTTGCATGTTGGCACTCCATCAAATATGTCCTCATCTACAGATCGGAGATTGGATGTGTTCGGTGGATTTACAAGACGCATACTTCCACATTCCTATTACACCAGGTCATCGAAAGTACTTGAGGTTCCTGGTAGGGTCCAGGCATTACCAGTTCAAAGTGCTCCCTTTCGGACTCAAATCCGCACCAAGGGTCTTCACCAAGTGCATGGCAGTGGTAGCGGCGTGTCTACACAAAAAAGGTCTCTTTGTGTACCCATATCTAGACGACTGGCTCCTGAAGAGTCTGTCGCCTCGGCAAGCCACCAAAGACTGTCACCTGTGTCTCCAACAGCTACACAGGCTCGGCCTCCATGTAAACTCAGAAAAATCGATCCTGCAGCCCACACAAACTATCCACTATCTGGGAGCAGTTCTAGACACAAAGTTAGGAAGAGCGTTTCCTTCGCAAGAGAGACTTTCTTCCATGGGACAAAAATGCAAAAAGTTACTTCAGATTCCTCGTCCAAAGGTGCGAGACGTAGCGTCTCTGTTGGGCTCCATGGCGTCCTGCATCTTCCTAATACCGAACGCCAGGTTGAGAATGCGGCCTCTTCAAGAGTCGGTGGAGGATCAGTGGGACCAAGCGTCTGGAGATTGGGAGGATCGAATCATCCTGTCTCAAGCAGCGCTGACCTCAATACAGTGGTGGACTCGCCCTCGGAATGTCCTGCAGGGAGTCCCTTTTCAGCAACCTCTGCCTTCTCTGTCTGTGGTAACGGACGCATCTCTAGAAGGCTGGGGTGCTCACATGGGTCATCTTCAGATTCAGGGTCGCTGGTCGACCAACCTTCAGACATACCACATCAACATGCTGGAACTTCGAGCGGTTCATCTGGCGCTCAAAGCGTTCCTTCCAGCAATAACAACGGACAAAGTCCTGGTTCAGACGGACAACACTACAACTATGTTCTATCTGAACAAGCAGGGAGGAACTCGATCTCGCCCTCTGTCTCTGGAAGCCCAGGCGATCTGGCACTGGCTTCTGGCTCGGGGACTGTCGGTGGTGGCAGTGCACCTTCCAGGCGAGTTAAACACAAAAGCAGACGCACTCAGCAGGCACTTCGAAGATCAGCCAGACTGGGTGCTAAACGACGAAGTGGTCGAAGAACTCTTCCGTTGCTGGGGTCGTCCAGACATAGACTTATTTGCGGACGACGAAAACGCCAAATGCCACGCCTTCGCGTCCAGGTTCCACCGGCCAGGGACGCAAGGGAACGCTCTCCTGCTGGAGTGGACAGGAATGTTCGCTTATGCTTTTCCCCCTCTGGCACTGATTCCGAAGGTGGTGGCCAAGCTCATCAGATCGAGCATGGACATGATCCTAATTGCTCCGGATTGGCCGCGACAATGGTGGTATCCAGATCTGTTACATCTGTCGCGGTGTCCACACAGACGGCTGCCGTGCAAGCCAGACCTGCTGAGCAAAATGGACGGGAGGATCCTGCATCCCAACCTCCAGTCGCTGAACCTGACTGCATGGCTCCTGAGGTCTTGCAATATGGACACTTAAATCTGCCTCCGGAATGTATGAATATTTTAAGAGAGGCGAAGAGACCTTCCACAAGGACGTCTTATGCGTTCAAGTGGAAAAGATTTTTCATTTGGTGTAAGGACCATGGCTTTGATCCCACCAAAGGGCAAGAAGAGGTAGTCCTACCATACCTCCTATACTTAGCGACATCAGGGTTGAAATACGCTTCTATTAGGGTTCATCTATCTGCCATAGTAGCGTACAGAAAATCACCTACACAAACATCGTTTTTTCAGGTCCCGGTGGTGAAAGATTTCCTTCAGGGATTAAAGAAGGTCTATCCCCCTGTGAGAAATCCTTCTCCTCCCTGGGAGTTGAACCTGGTTCTCTCCAGACTGATGTCTACACCGTTTGAGCCTATACACAAGGCCTCCTTGCAGCATCTCACTTGGAAGGCGGCCTTCTTGGTGGCAATAACCTCTGCGCGCAGGGTTAGCGAGATTCAAGCACTCTGCACCAAGGAACCTTACACTGTGTTTCACCACAACAGAGTAGTAATGAGGGCTCACCCTTCTTTTCTTCCAAAAGTGGTATCGGATTTTCATATAAATCAAACGATTACCCTTCCTTCGTTCTTTCCTAATCCATCGACCCCAGCTGAGAGGTCGTTGCACTCGTTAGATCTTAAACGGGTGCTAAAGTTTTACCTAGAAAGAACAAAGGACACCAGAAAGACAGACCAACTCTTTGTCAATTATGGTGCAATGAGGTCCGGGTTTGCAGCAGCCAAAAGATCCATCTCCAGATGGATTGTCTCTTGTATCAAACTAGCATACCAGCTGGCTGACAAACCTTTGTTGCAATCACCCAAAGCTCATTCCACTAGAGGGAAAGCAGCCACAATAGCTTTTTTGCATGATATTCCTATGTCAGAAATATGCAAGGCTGCGACATGGAAATCAGTCCATACTTTTACAAGGCATTATTGCCTAGAGTCTGATTCCAGAGCGGATTCTCAAGTAGGGCAAGCCTCCTTGAGAAACCTATTTGGGTAGAAAAAGGCCTATTTTTGGGCCTACGGATATAAATGTTATCTGTTGATTCCTTTGCCCGCAGGGATGAGGTGAGGCTCGCTACTCTATTCTAATGCTTATGACTATTGATGAGGATCCCCTGGAAGAGAAGGATTAGTTACTTACCTGTAATCCTAGTTCTCTTCCAGGGGTATCTTCATCAAAGTCATAAGCAACCCTCCCGCCTCCCCGGGCAAAGGACTTTGTTTATTTAATAGGAGATGTTTTTTAACCTGTTATTACCATGGTTTGGTTTTCAGTCTCCGAAAAGAACAACTGACCTAACTGTAACCCCTGAGGCATGATGGGAAGCTAGGGGCAGAGGTGCCTTAAAGGCACAGCGTCAGTTTTAGTGCATTCAGCTACAGGTTAGCTTTTCAGTCTTTTTAGACTGGGATTTTGCAATGCAGCCTGGGAGCTGTATATGCTTACAGTGTGTTATGAGAATTTCTACTGTTTTCTGTACATTAAAACAGTTTCTAAACAAGCATTGGTGTTGTTTCTCATGTTTCTAATACAGAATTCACTGTATTGTGGAAATTCTTCACTGCATATTCCAGCTCTATTGTTTATTTGGCTGCAATTGCTTATTTTTATATATATATATATATATATTTATATATATGTCTATAATATATGTGGGACACATATAATATATTGTTTCCGGGGTCCCGCGCATGGGCGGGAATATTCTAATGCTTATGACTTTGATGAGGATACCCCTGGAAGAGAACTAGGATTACAGGTAAGTAACTAATCCTTCTGTGACCAGCTTGGGGAGAAATTGCCAATGATGACTATCTCAGTGTTTCCTGAGTATAACCTGAGACAGTGTGAGCTCATCCAGGAACTAATTGCCAGCATACACTCCCTAACTCTTTGCATTGGTGGCAGATTGTTTTTAAAAACAGACAAGACGATTTGTTTGTCGTCTGCATAGGATGTTAATGCTAAAACTAAGGATCTGATATGTGCAGCTAATTCAAACACTTAGATATTAAAAAGAGTGGGACTCAGAGAAGAGCCCTGTGGAACCCCACACGGTAGAACAAAGGAAGGATAATCATAGCTACATAAGGCAACCAATTGTGTTCTCCCTGACAGAAAGGAAGAAACCAGTGTAAGAGCCTTATAAGGAATGCCAATAGAACTGAGGCGATTAAGTAGCAGATTATGGTTGACCATGTCGAATGGCGCCGACAGGTTGAGTAGAATCAGAGCAGCACTTCCTCCTAAATCCAGGACTGCTCTGATTTCATCCGTAGCTTTAATCCGGGCAGATTCGGTGCTGTGTTCTGCCCTGAAACCAAACTGGGTCTTATCTAGGCATTTGTTATTGTGCAGGTATAGAGTTAACTGGTAATTCATAACTTTTTCCACCAGTTTAGCTGGGAGAGGAAGACGCGAGATGGGCCTGCAGGTATTTGGTTCAATGGGATCAAGAATAGTCTTTTTCAGCAGGGCCAACATTTATGCCCTTTTCCATATAGAGGGAAACACGCCGTGTGTAAACATGGAGTTAAAAATGGCGGTGAGGCTAGGGTCCAGAATCTCAGGGGCTTGCTTGAACATACTGGGTGGGAGCGGGTCGTGGGGAGAACCTGATTTAGCCTACTGGATGAGTTATAACTTTGGTGACTGGTTTAAATTCTGTAAAAGTCGGAGCATTGGGAGAGCCGATATTTGCTGAAGCACACACATGAGAACGTGTCTTTAAGAAATGCTGTGCTAAATAGTTTCAAACCGCAGTTTGCTCATTCCTCCGGTTTCACTGATACAGTTTGCTAGGACCTAAGCAGACACATTCTTTGAGCCTAATAGCAGGTAATGTATTTAATTTACACAGCTCTTTACCTGAATATGACTTGCACTCAGCTGGACCCCCAACCACCTAAAATGGTGGCCAGCAGAATCAAATATCGAGTAACACTCCGCTCAATCAGGAGCCCACGCAGCAGACCAGAGACTGAGAACACTTAAGAGAGATAGGCTAAGAATAAAATGAGTAAACCAGTTTTTAAAATAAGATCAGCAAAATAAAAATAACTTTAAAACATCTGTTGTTCATAGAAATCCGCGCAGCGTCTAACATGCACTCGCATCCAAGGAGCTAAAGTTAATGAGAAGAGCACGAGCTGTCACGTAGCAGCAAGCACCATGGGCCTCCTGCACCCAGTGGGGGAGAAGTCCCTGGTCATGTATTGTTTTGATGTTGCTGCAGCAATGGAGGGCGCTGGAGGTGGCATGGCGACAGACCTGTCTCGCCCCTTCCCTCTGGCAGGTGTGCGAAGAAAGGAAGAGGAGTGAGGATCTCGAAGGAGGCGCCTCCTGAGTCACCGAATGCCACAATGTCCCAGTGCCCCTCCTTTCATCAATGTCCATCACCCCCCGGGCCAAATAGTCAATGACAGCACCGTCAATAATATTGGACCAAGCTGACTCTCCCGTGGTATGACGGAGGGCTCGGACTCCCAGATTTGCGGAGGTACTATTGGGCCTCGCAGCTGGCCGCAGTGAACCATATTGTCTACGGACTCCCCGGGGATCCGGGCTACGCCATGGACCGGGGGTCAAGCCCCGGGTGGGATGATGGATAGAGCTCTGTATTCTAGGCCTGGGAGGTTTCCGTTGACTGGCCTAACTGCTCATGCGACGCAGGTGTGGCACGCGGCCAACAGATGTCTAGGGTGGGAAGGCAGGTTGACACTGGCCACCCCCTTATTAAACTCTGAGAGGTTGGGTAGTCTGTGGAAGACTAAGGGATTCAATAGATGGGACCTTATCGGAATTACCCAGATAAAAGATGTGTGGGGGAAAGACTCAGGGCACACGTTTGAGTCCCTCGTAAAGCAGTATAGTCTACACCACAACAAATACTTCCGATATCTGCAGGTGAGACATGCCCTCACCACCCATGTCCCTAAGGGCATGGAGCTTCCGGAGGCGTCTCCTCTTGAGGACCGTGTACTGGATGGGCATATTCCTGAGAAAACCATCTCGTTGATATATAGGAAATTGGTCAACAACTTGGAGAACCCATTGGTGCGGGTTATAGCTCAATGGAGTGCGGATGGGTTAGAACTTGATGATGAGGATTGGACGGAGACGGTGTCGTCCCCCAAGGTAGTCGCTATCCAGATGCAGCTCCGATTGGTGCAGCTGAAAATATTGCATAGATCCTACATAACTGGGCCTCATCTGGTACGAATGGGGCGAGCTGAGAGTGGAGTTTGTGGGAGAGAATGTGGAGAAATTGGCACCTTGATGCATATCCTCTGACACTGTGAAGCGATACAGGTATATTGGACGAAGGTTCACGATGAGCTGGGGGAAGTTATGGGTGCGGAGATACAGCCGGAAGCCCGGAGATGTTTGTTGAATGTGTGAGAGCCAACCGATTTAAATGTGTACCAGAAACAGTGGGTGACACTGGCATATATGGTGGCCAAACGTAATATAGCTCAACTCTGGGGTGCTAGCCAGCCGCCCCGAATTAACAAATGGGCGGAGGACCTTGATTGGTGCATGTTTAGAGAGAGATCAGTGTATGTGGCCAGGGGTTGCCCACAGAAGTGGGAGAAGATGTTATGAGCGTGGAATAGCCACCGTGGAGGAATCTGCGAGCCACCCATGCCAGGTTTAGACCTGGGAGCACAGGAATGCCCTAGATCCTATTACTAATTGTTGTTTATTTGATCCTGTGTTGTGCCACTTCGACCCATGCGTTGGAACCGAATTCATTCACCTGAGAGTTGATTTCTTTTGTAATGTCTTTCCTTTGTTTTTAATAAAAAGAGTTAAAAAAAATAATATTGGACCCAGCAGCTGTGTGAGGAGGGGAGAAGAGCGAACCCAGGCACAGTCCCCACATACAATGAGCCGCGATTCATTCAGCACATTAGGAAGTGCACTCACCGATCCGGCCCGAGACAGGAGCTGCTTGTTCCGTGCGTAGGCCTGGCTCCAGGATTCAGCACCACAGCCCACAGCCTCCACAGGCAGCGGAGCAGCATGGCATGTCCCTGCAGCCACTTGGAATGGTATCAGGGGCCACAAGAAGGATTACTGCCAGAAGTACCTGCAGCCTCCACCGGGCAAGAGTAAGGTGTATCGGGCTCCTCCCCTGCTCCGACTCTGAGCACAGACAACACTACTTCTCTAGTCGGCCGCTCCAATGGCCTAGTTCTCATCTGCTATGCGCCTCCGCAGTCTCCCCCAGGTGGTAGTCAACTTTCAGTCGCCACACGGGACCCTCTGCAGCAAAGAGGAGGGGGTGAAAGATGGTTCACAGCATTCTTCAGGGTTGCAAAAAAATAACCCTCCCTGCATTATGCTCCCCACAGACCAGTTTGTCGAGCGGCACGGCAACGTATAGCAGATGGATGGCTCCAGATCGTGTTGCAGAGTTAGCCTAGATTGCATCCTCCATCTTGCCACAGTAGACCACGCCCCACAGAAAGGGTGTACATGTATAAGGAAAATCATAAAGGGATAAAAAACTGTATTGCATAAACTTCCATATATGCAAGTATGGATACATAGTTAGAAATTCAGTTGCTGTTGCTGTTTTTATTCTATTTATGTATTTTTATATTTATTTTATTTTTGTTTTCCTCAATAGTTCAATAGTTAAGCACACATACAATTGTTATCATATTTACATTTTGTGATTGATAAAAATAAACAGAGACTCATAAGCATCTAATCAAATAACTTACATGAAAACTATGCAGTGACCTATATACATATACATGAACTGGGGTGGCATGCAGTGACTTATATACATATACATGAACTGGGGTGGCAGAGTGGGCTAAAGAAAGGTGATGGATTAATCCCAGATCTGTTGACTGGGTGTGAGTGTTTGATTGGTTCAGATGCTCTGTCCATCACCACCCCCTTTTGTACCGCTTTGTTCGCCATAAGTTGGCAGGGTATGCTCAGACGTGATTCCCTTGCTCACTTTGCCACTGGATTCAAGCAAGCCTGGCTGAAGACGGCTGAAATGCCAGAAACCGGTTTTAGGAAGCTTGTTTCCGGTCCAGGAAAGGCATGGCTTGGCAGTTCGGGCTGGACTGTTCTCATGAGGCACAGGGTCAGACTGATTTGCATATGGCCATGTCTGAACTGGGGTGGCAGAGTTGGCTAAAGAACAGTGATGGATTAAACCCAGATATGTTGACAGGGTGTGAGTGTTTGATTGGTTCAGATGCTCCGTCCATCACCACCCCCTTTTGTAGTGCTATATACATTTTAAGCATAAAATAATGAATGAATAAATATATGTTATGTTATGTTAGGATCTCTTGTAAAGCGCTCAGCTGCCCCAGCAAAGGGCATATGGATATATTTAACCATAAGTAATAAATACATTTGTTAAGCAGACCTAAAGTATATCTATATATTTTTAAACCATAATAAGTATACATTTTTGTACAAAGAAATGCATACATGTTGGACCTGGCCCTTTTGGCAGGTTCACCCCGAAACTTTTTTTTGTGCTTTTTCCTAGCCTGTTTCTGGAACCTGGTGTTGGTGATTTTAGGCCTTGGCGCACTTTTTCACTGTGGTACAGTGTAAAGTGCGTGTGCTCTCTGTGTCTGTGTGGTGAGTGACCTGCCCTCCCATAGGAATGAATGGGGAATATGTATGCCCATGGTAGTTCCTGATGTGTGGGGAGTGCAGGGTCGAGTTTGATATGTGCGAGCTCGTGAGATTGAATGCTGCGTAATGGTGTATGCGGCATGGTTGTGTCTAGTCTAGAAGTGCCACTTTGAGAAGTTGGCATATTTGTGTAATTTGTGCCTGGCGTGTGATTGGCTGGTGAGCCTGGCCCAGAGTGCCTGGGCCTGCTTGTGGATTGACTGTCTGGTTTGAGTGTGACAGGGGCTGCAGAGCCCCCAGGAGGTTGTCTGAGTCAGCCCGTGGATGAAAGGCAGCATCTGCTGCCAGGGAAGTGGGTGGAGATCGCACCTGATAGTGAGTGAGACTGTGCCTGCCTGCCACAATGCTGGCTCCACCCCCCCGCTGGGCGACTGTCACCTCTGTCCCTGATACTGACAGGACTTCCCTATAACCAGTTCTAGCTGGTTCTCACACTGCCTGCACAAAGACTTCAAAGACTTTTCTCTGTATAAGAAGGGGCTGTGCCCCCTTCCAAAAGGTTCTTGTTTCTAACTTGACTCTGCCAGGGGCGTGCTGCTGCTTGGGCTCAGAGGAATCCCTGGCCCCTGCCCAGCCCCTGGACACCTGATGGACTTTCCTGGACTCCTGGGGGACCCCTCTGCCTTGCTTGGGCTGATGGGGGGACTTGGCTTTGCCCCCTGGGAATCTCTGGGACCTTTGGCAGCATGGAGAAGCTGCATTTCCTTTCAGATAACTTTTCATTGCTTTTGCCAGGGCTTATTATAGCCTAAAGCGCCTGGAAGCGCTTTGTTTGCTCTTCTAGCGCTAGGAGCGCTGTGGATGGTCCTTTAGCGCTTGGGAGCGCTTTAGGGGCGAGTGCCGGTGCCCACCCGGCACCTTTATTTAATTATTTTAATAGATGGGTGCCACCCCATTCATTTCATTGCCTAACGGGTGCTCACCCCGTTTCTACTTTTATTTTGGATTTCGAGGGTGCCCACCCCTCGTTTGGCCACTTTTAATCACCGCCGCCGGCCCGGAGATCCGAGGCGCTGCGCCCGCCTCCCCAGCGAGGGCCGCGCTGCCATAGGCGGCCCTCGAAAACCGGAAGTCAGGCAGGCCCGGCCGTGACGAAGGCGGGGCCTGCCATGGAGAGGAAGTGCGGCCGGGGGAGAAGAGCCAGAGAGTGGTGATGGCCGCCCGGGACTCCCGTGATCTGGAGGGAGCCCCGGGAAGAGAGGAGGAAGCGTGGCCTGCTGCTGGGGCTCCCGTGTGCTGAGGGAGCCCCGGAAAGAGAGGAGTTCGGCCACGGCATTGGAGAGTCCCGAGGAGCGGGAGCTCTCCGTCCACAGCCGCCTCCGCACAAGAGAACCGGTGATTGCAGCTCAGAGGGGAGAGGGGGGCCGTCGGGGCACATTGCCGGTGCCCGCGCCCCCCCCTCTGGTGTGTAGAGCTTGATGAGGCTCGGGGGGCATATCTCGGTGTTCGAGCCCCCGAGCGGGGCTCTGACGTTGCCGGCATTTCCTGGGGCCAGCGTGAGATAGAGTCCCCCGTGAGGGGCTCCAACAACCGGCTGCATTTTCTTGTGAGCCCTGAGAGGCTCAAAGGGGGCACAAATGTTTTACGAGCCCTGAGAGGCTCGGGAGGGCTATTCTGTTGCTTAGAGCCTGTGAGGCTCAGGGCAGCATTTGTTTTCAGACCCCGAGAGGCTCGTGGCACCATTTCTCTGCATGAAGAGCCTAGGAGAGGCACAAGGGGCCATCTCAGCGATCTCGAGTCCCAGAGGGGGGCTCCAACGACCCCGCATTTGGTTCCAAGAGCCCTGAGAGGCTCTAGGGGGGCACAGTTGTTTTGAGAGCCTGTGTAGCTTCAACATTTGACTATGGGTAGTCCCAGAGCCTGTGTGGCTCCAACGTTCTGCGCAGTGTATAGTGACAGAGCCTGTGTGGCTCCAGCAGTGGGCGCAGTTTGCGCCTAAGGGTCAGGGAGGGCCCTGTCGCAGTTTTCTGATGATTCCCAGCTGCCCAGCAATTAGTGGGCAGCTGCACCGTTTAGGCGCTTGGGATTGTCTACAGGTGCCCAGCAAGTAGTGGGCACCTGCACCGTTTAGGCCCCTGACATTGAGACACAGGGCGTCTTAGCCCCAACAAGGCCAGTTGGCCTAGGGACTGCCACAGGTAGTGGCTTATGTGAGTTTTTGCGCAATTGTGTGGTTTTTCCTTGCACCTCTGAATGTTTAGGCAACATGTGTCTTTTGCGCTATTGAGTTGTGGTTTCTTTCCTGGCACCTCTGAATGTTTTTAATGCGTCATGTGTCTTCCTTGATTTTACACCTCTGAATGTTTATGCATCATGTGTTTCCCTTTACTACTCCTCTGAATATATATATATGCATCATGGGTAATGTGTTCTTGTTTATACCCCTAAATGTATTCTATTCTTAGGTGGTTGTTCTTTCTAATACAGGTGATCCTAGTGAGGTCCTGGTCCCCTGCGTGACATTCTCCTAAGGTGGTTAGGGTTGCGTACGTGGTACTTACCTGTTCCCAGTAGTTACTGGATGTGATTTATAACTGTTATTTTGTTTTATATCTTATTTTCTATGATCTACAAAGTACTATTTCTAAAAATGTTGATTCTGACAGTGGCCCATGTGGCCCTGTCCTGTACATAATCCCTTGTGAATATTGCCCGTGCCAGTTGGCACAATGTACATGTGTGATTTCTATCTGATGTGGTTTTGACAATACAGAAGTTATTTTTACATAACCTTGTGTGGAGTTCCTTTTGTGATGTGCCTAGGATGTTGTTGCTGTTGTGCGCTGGCGCAAATGCTTTACACATTGCCTCCGAGTTTAACCTCACTGCTCGTGCCAAGCTACCAAGGGGGTGAGCAGGGGTTATCTTGGCGTGTGACTCCCTCGCCCTGACTAGAATGGTGGTTTCTGCCTGGCTTTGGCGTCAGCCTTAGCCTACCAGAAATAGCCAGTTCTAACATTGTTGGTCAGCGGTGCGGATTTGGACTTGTGTTTGCGCAGTGCCACAGCGACAGCTGGCTACATTACAAAACTCTGCATTTTTTAGATAGTCACATGTTTGGGATTATTGTTTTTCCTCAAGAGTGTCATTTTCAGATGGTGTATCTGCGCTTTATGTTTAGTGGCAGATGAGAGAAAGTGACAGGGCGGGACGCCAGTAGAGGGGGAGGTTCCCATAGATTAGGAATCCCTTGCTGGGTCCAGTGTCCAATCCCTGTTCCTGTGTGGGTAGATGGAAGAGAGGGAGTTTGGAGGAGAAATGGCTTGCTTGGGAGGGTGGTTATCCCCTGAGTGTAGTGTGTGTGTCTGGATTCCCCAGTATGGTAGGATCCAGTGGTGGCAGCTTAAATGTGTCCAGTGCGTGAAGTCCCATTCCCAATTCCCAGAGTATGGTGCCCGGTGCTCAGTAAGAGGGGTACAGGTTGAGAGTCAGGGGCAGTGAGGAACTGTCTCACCAGTCTGGAGGGGGAGTGTGTGGATGAGTGCTGTATTGAACTGGAGGCGTTGGTGTGAGTTTTTTTAAAGGAACTTGCACGGGCGGTGTACCTCTGGTGGTGTGCAGGAGGTCCTGCAGAGGCACTGGATAAGAAGGTGGATTTCTGGTGGTGTGCTAGATGTCTTGCAGAGACATTAGGGAGTGATTCTAAAAGTAGTGGCTTGTGTATCTGATGATCCTGTGTAGGTGAAGAGGTTCATGTGTAGCCCAGCTAGGTTCCATTAGGATGGTAGGGGTGTAGAGGCTCACGTCCTGTCTCAGTGGAGGCGGAGTGAGTGTGGGACGGTGTGTCCCATGTTGGCCCGAAACCATGTCTCTGTGCCTGGAGGGTTCACCAGGGAGCGCCAGGTCAGGGGCCTAGGCTGTACTTACAAGTCATTTGAGGAGGATCTTCCTGTGTCTAGAGGACGAGGAGTGTCTGTAACCAGAACTCCGGCGGTCCTGGTGTTGAGGGGTACCGCTCCTAAGTGGAGGGTGCAGAACTCTGGAAGGGGGTGCAGAGGGACGGTGTACTTCTGATCCCGGTGCAACCTGAGGGTTTAGAACCTAGGTTGGGAGATTAGGAAGCTTCCAGGTCAAGAGGAATCTCTACCAAAGTGGATCAGCTGAAGAAACTGAGGGGGCTGCCCTTGCTGTGTGATCTGGGGCTCACCTGCAGTTTGTTGTTTCCGCTAAGGTAGAGGAAAGGGGACTTTGCTGTGTGCTGTGTCCCCCCACCTGCTTGAAGAGGAACTGTGCTGTGTGCTTTGTACCTCAGAAGTGAACTAGTTTCCAGGTGGTAGACCAGTGATGGAGTGAGGTCCTGATCTGGTAGGAGAATTGTGTTCTGGTGGGTGCTTCCCTGTGAGGGTGCGGAAACCCAGAAGTAGAGGTAGGGTGGGGCATTCTTGCCCGTGACCTCTGGTCAGCCTGAGGGTGTGGTCCCTGGGTTGTTGGATCAGTGGTAGTTGTAGCTACAATGAGAGAGAGAGTGGAGACTGGCTATTGTGTGCCAGGGGTTACTGCCCCCCACTCTGTGAAGTGGTTAGGACCTGTGACATTTGGATGGCCTAGGGCCTGGTCCTGGCCGTGGATGACTAGAGAGTGCCAGTGGGGTGTTCTAGTTGTGCCAGAGAGCTTTTGTTGAGGGAAATCTATGGGGGTTCAGAGTGGCGAAAAACAGGAGGGTGTCCCTGCCGTGCGGGCCCGTGTCCGTGTTTTGTCGCCCAAAGCAGTGAAGCCCATCAGTGGAGTGATTGGTCTACCCTGCGTTTTGGCTGGAAGGGGGTTGTGTTGGACCTGGCCCTTTTGGCAGGTTCACCCCGAAACTTTATTTTTTTTGCTTTTTCCTAGTCTGTTTCTGGAACCTGGTCTGGTGTTGGTGATTTTAGGCCTTGGCGCACTTTTTCACTGTGGTACAGTGTAAAGTGCGTGTGCTCTCTGTGTCTGTGTGGTGAGTGACCTGCCCTCCCATAGGAATGAATGGGGAATATGTATGCCCATGGTAGTTCCTGATGTGTGGGGAGTGCAGGGTCGAGTTTGATATGTGCGAGCTCGTGAGATTGAATGCTGCATAATGGTGTATGCGGCATGGTTGTGTCTAGTCTAGAAGTGCCACTTTGAGAAGTTGGCATATTTTTGTAATTTGTGCCTGGCGTGTGATTGGCTGGTGAGCCTGGCCCAGAGTGCCTGGGCCTGCTTGTGGATTGACTGTCTGGTTTGAGTGTGACAGGGGCTGCAGAGCCCCCAGGAGGTTGTCTGAGTCAGCCCGTGGATGAAAGGCAGTATCTGCTGCCAGGGAAGTGGGTGGAGATCGCACCTGATAGTGAGTGAGGCTGTGCCTGCCTGCCACAATGCTGGCTCCACCCCCCCGCTGGGCGACTGTCACCTCTGTCCCTGATACTGACAGGACTTCCCTATAACCAGTTCTAGCTGGTTCTCACACTGCCTGCACAAAGACTTCAAAGACTTTTCTGTGTATAAGAAGGGGCTGTGCCCCCTTCCAAAAGGTTCTTGTTTCTAACTTGAATCTGCCAGGGGCGTGCTGCTGCTTGGGCTCAGGGGAATCCCTGGGCCCTGCCCAGCCCCTGGACACCTGATGGACTTTCCTGGACTCCTGGGGGACCCCTCTGCCTTGCTTGGGCTGATGGGGGGGACTTGGCTTTGCCCCCTGGGAATCTCTGGGACCTTTGGCAGCATGGAGAAGCTGCATTTCCTTTCAGATAACTTTTCATTGCTTTTGCCAGGGCTTATTATAGCCTAAAGCGCCTGGAAGCGCTTTGTTTGCTGATCTAGCGCTAGGAGCGCTGTGGATGGTCCTTTAGCACTTGGGAGCGCTTTAGGGGCGAGTGCCGGTGCCCACCCGGCACCTTTATTTAGTTATTTTTATAGATGGGTGCCACCCCATTCATTTCATTGCCTAACGGGTGCTCACCCAGTTTCTACTTTTATTTTGGATTTCGAGGGTGCCCACCCCTCGTTTGGCCACTTTTAATCACCGCCGCCGGCCCGGAGATCCGAGGCGCTGCGCCCGCCTCCCCAACGAGGGCCACGCTGCCATTGGCGGCCCTCCAAAACCGGAAGTCAGGCAGGCCCGGCCGTGACGAAGGCGGGGCCTGCCATGGAGAGGAAGTGCGGCCGGGGGAGAAGAGCCGGAGAGTGGTGATGGCCGCCCGGAACTCCCGTGATCTGGAGGGAGCCCCGGGAAGAGAGGAGGAAGCGTGGCCTGCTGCTGGGGCTCCCGTGTGCTGAGGGAGCCCCGGAAAGAGAGGAGTTCGGCTGCGGCATTGGAGAGTCCCGAGGAGCGGGAGCTCTCCGTCCACAGCCGCCTCCGCACAAGAGAACCGGTGAGTGCAGCTCAGAGGGGAGAGGGGGGCCGTTGGGGCACATTGCCGGTGCCCGCGCCCCCCCCCCTCTGGTGTGTAGAGCCTGATGAGGCTCGGGGGGCGTATCTCTGTGTTCGAGCCCCTGAGCGGGGCTCCGACGTTGCCGGCATTTCCTGGGGCCAGCGTGAGATAGAGTCCCCCGTGAGGGGCTCCAACAACCGGCTGCATTTTCTTGTGAGCCCTGAGAGGCTCAAAGGGGGCACACATGTTTTACGAGCCCTGAGAGGCTCGGGAGGGCTATTCTGTTGCTTAGAGCCTGCGAGGCTCAGGGCAGCATTTGTTTTCAGACCCCGAGAGGCTTGTGGCGCCATTTCTCTGCATGAAGAGCCTAGGAGAGGCACAAGGGGCCATCTCAGCGATCTCGAGTCCCAGAGGGGGGCTCCAACGACCCCGCATTTGGTTCCAAGAGCCCTGAGCGGCTCTAGGGGGGCACAGTTGTTTTGAGAGCCTGTGTGGCTTCAACATTTGACTATGGGTAGTCCCAGAGCCTGTGTGGCTCCAACGTTCTGCGCAGTGTTTAGTGACAGAGCCTGTGTGGCTCCAGCAGTGGGCGCAGTTTGCGCCTAAGGGTCAGTGAGGGCCCTGTCGCAGTTTTCTGATGATTCCCAGCTGCCCAGCAATTAGTGGGCAGCTGCACCGTTTAGGCGCTTGGGATCGTCTACAGGTGCCCAGCAAGTAGTGGGCACCTGCACCGTTTAGGCCCCTGACATTGAGACACAGGGCGTCTTAGCCCCAACAAGGCCAGTTGGCCTAGGGACTGCCACAGGTAGTGGCTTATGTGAGTTTTTGCGCAATTGTGTGGTTTTTCCTTGCACCTCTGAATGTTTAGGCATCATGTGTCTTTTGCGCTATTGAGTTGTGGTTTCTTTCCTGGCACCTCTGAATGTTTTTAATGCGTCATGTGTCTTCCTTGATTTTACACCTCTGAATGTTTATGCATCATGTGTTTCCCTTTACTACTCCTCTGAATGTATATTTATGCATCATGGGTAATGTGCTCTTGTTTATACCCCTAAATGTATTCTATTCTTAGGTGGTTGTTCTTTCTAATACAGGTGATCCTAGTGAGGTCCTGGTCCCCTGCGTGACATTCTCCTAAGATGGTTAGGGTTGCGTAGGTGGTACTTACCTGTTCCCAGTAGTTACTGGATGTGATTTATAACTGTTATTTTGTTTTATATCTTATTTTCTACGATCTACAAAGTACTATTTCTAAAAATGTTGATTCTGACAGTGGTCCATGTGGCCCTGTCCTGTACA
Organism: Lissotriton helveticus; assembly: GCF_964261635.1. Taxonomy (NCBI): domain Eukaryota; kingdom Metazoa; phylum Chordata; class Amphibia; order Caudata; family Salamandridae; genus Lissotriton; species Lissotriton helveticus. The sequence continues at coordinate 381,829,144 of NC_136067.1, read as the reverse complement.
TAATCCCTTGTGAATATTGCCCGTGCCAGTTGGCACAATGTACATGTGTGATTTCTATCTGATGTGGTTTTGACAATACAGAAGTTATTTTTACATAACCTTGTGTGGAGTTCCTTTTGTGGTGTGCCTAGGATGTTGTTGCTGTTGTGCGCTGGCGCAAATGCTTTACACATTGCCTCCGAGTTTAGCCTCACTGCTCGTGCCAAGCTACCAAGGGGGTGAGCAGGGGTTATCTTGGCGTGTGACTCCCTCGCCCTGACGAGAATGGTGGTTTCTGCCTGGCTTTGGCGTCAGCCTTAGCCTACCAGAAATAACCAGTTCTAACAATACACATAACCAAATTATACATATGTACATGCACAAGCATATGCTGTACATTTGTGTTGGACTGAGGTTGTCATGTAGGAAATAGCCAACTCTTGAGTAGTCTTCTAAAGATAAAATAGTTATCTGTGACTCTTATGTTTGGGGGCAATGAATTCCATAGTTTGCCTGCTTGTACCGAGTAGGATGACCCACCCAAGTTTTTTTTCTTTTATGCTGGGGGTTTGAGGCGAGGTGGCAATCTTGAGCAAAGGTACCTTTGTTGTATGTCTTAGGTGATTTTATTCTTTATAAAATGTTGTCCTGTTACATGTATTGCTTTGTGGGTGATACAAAGCAACTTGAAGGTGAAACTTTTGGCAACCAGTAACCAATGTAGGGCCCTCAAGGCATGATAGATGTGGGCTTGTGGCTTTACATGTAGGCGTAGCCTGGCAGCAAAGTTCTTGAATTCATTGTAGTTTTTTCATAGTTGATGCTCCATGGTAGAGGCAAGTGGTTTAATAAACTTTAGGCAGTACAAGAGATATAGTAGCTTGAAGCTTATGTGGAAATCCTAGGTGGAGGAAGATGAGTTGCAGAGTTTTCATAGTAATTAAGCTTGATCTTGCTAACTTGTCCATTTGGGCATTCACTGATAATTTGGAGTCAATGGTAATTCCAGGGTTTCTTACTCACTTAAATACTTCAGGAGGTGGTCCAGATTGCAGGTCAGGTGCAGTGGGTCATAATTTTTCCAGTCTTCAGATGAGAGTATTTGTTTTTGAAGCATTCGACTAGAATGCCATGCGAGTTGGGGCCTCACGTAAGTTTTGTACGCGTTGGAATGCCACCTGCCCATCGCTTTGTTACCTGCCACCGGCATCCACTGCTGTGCAGCCGTCATTGTTGGGCTTATCCTAAATGATTTGGACCCAAATAGAGATACCGGTGGGCCCTCCTGCCCGAGAGCCTTGCGTATTACTGATGTGAATTGGAGTTCCTAATTCCTGTGCCTGAACCGTGGTCCCCCGCAGGCCGTGCTTTCATAGAGGAATACAAACAGAATACCGGTCAGTACTTGGGGTATTCTCAGCAATGCAGTTTAACCCAGGTCTCTTTCCCTTGTTGTTCTGTTTTTTAGTTTCTCAATAGTAGCACTACCTGTGCTATGCCTGGTTTCACATCCGATGCTTGTAGGCACGTTGTGACCGCCTCCATTTTCTGTGACCACCAGCTTGCTCACTCTGAATGCCCCAAAAGCGATGTGGCAAGCGCCGCCTTCAACAGGGAGACCTCAAATGCATCTAGAGCCACTAACTACAGTGCATCCATGATCTGGGTCAGCCTTTTGGAGTCTATGGCCTATGTATAGTCTACTTAGCGCCAGGACACCTACGGGTAACAGAGCGCTGTATAAATGTCGAAAATAAATAAATAAATAAATATGGGTAGTCGTGTTTCCTGCCTCTTCCCCTCCAGGCGCTTCTGGACTTTCATTGCTGACCTTATGTAGTGGGAGGCAGTAGTGTTCTTTCCCAAGATCATTTTGGTGAAGTGTGCTACTACAGCTGTGTGTATAATAGTTATGGTAATTGTTACCCTGAGGTTTACCAGTTTCTAGCAACACGTCCAGTTGATGAATAGTTCCACAACCTTGGCCGTTGCTTCTGCGTTCTCCAATGTCTGTAGCACAGTCACCTGCATCACAGTGTCTGTATATTTCCCATTCTCCAGTATTGGGGTGTCTTTCATAGATTCACATGCCTGAATCATTTCCCATCGTCAGAGTGGGAGTCCCACGGTACATACAATAGCCATAACATGCACATAAGAACCAAAAAACCTTGGTAATAAACAACCAGGAAGTAAAGTAGCCCTAAGCTACAAGAGCAAAAACTTCCACACTCATGACTATCATAGTCATTTTGTATAGTCCAAACTGCAGCCAATCAGGCGACAGCAACCCACCAGAATGTTCTCCCCAGAGGCTCAGGCTCTCAGATATTCTACCGCACGTCGTGTGAAGGGAGTCTCACTGAGCTCTGATCAGTACTTCACTTTTCTGACTGGATTTCTTCATCCAAGATGTCAACTCGTTTTCTAAGGAGTAGATCTGGCGGTCGCTCTTTTAGAGTGCTTGCCCCTAAACTCTGGAACTCTCTCCCTGCCCTTTTGCGTGCCCTTGATGACTTTTTGACATTCAGGAAAGCAGTAAAAACGTATATCTTCCCAAATAGCTGCTAATCCTTCTTATTCTGGATTCTTCCTTTTGCTCGGTGTGTGTTGTGTTTCTTTCCAGGCGCAGCGCCGGGACGCCTCTTAGCTAGGGCAGCTGTGCGCTTAAAAATGGAGTTAACATAACACATAACATAACTACTAAAAAATCTCTCTTCAGGCCTTGTGAATCTTGTGGGAAGCTCCGGCTTTTTAAAGAAGATCCCCACAAAAAGTGCATCTACTGCCTTTATCTTGATCATGAGGTGAGAGAGTGTAAAATCTGCAGAACCTTCCCTCAGAAGACCCTCAGAGACAGGGAAGGGCGCCTTCTTCTGTGGCTACAGAAGATTAAAGACCAGGATAATCCCTTATCTGAAGTGGGAAGTTGGGCTTCAGGGTCATCTGTATCCTCAAGAAAGAGGATGGCTGAGGAAGATCTATCTTTCACTGGGGCTAGGGTGTTGAGGAAAGTTCAGCCCTCCAAGGGCTCTGGCTTGCCTTCTGCAAAAAAGGCTTCTGCACCTTCTGGATCATCTGTATCGCCCCCTAAAAGGACTAGAAAATCTTAGGCATCTAAGAGGCTTCCTTAGAAGGTTTTTCCTCAGAAGAAGAAGTCTACGCCGTCGACGAAGTTGTCGTCGGCTCCCTCGTCGTCGATTATCATCGTCGACACCACTTCAACGTCGACAGTAACCTTCTCAACAGCTAGGCCCAAGCCTAAGATGATAATGTCGTCAGTCTCTTCACCGTCCATCGCCGAGGCTCCGACGTTGATAACGAAAGGAGGTAAGATTCCGTCGATGAGTGCCCCGTCGACGAAGACTGGCTCGATGTCGACGACCCCACCGTCGACGAAGACTACCCCGTCGACGAGTGCTCCGTCGACAAAGACTGGCTCGAAGTTGACGACCCCACCGTCGGCGAAGGCTGGCTCGACATCGAAGATCCCACCTCGATAAAGACTGCCTCGTCGTCTACAGCTTCATCGTCGACGAAAAATGCCCCGTTGACTAAGACATCGTTACCGAAGGATACCTCGTTGCCGAAGGCATCGTCGATGAAGGTTACACCATCGCTTAAGTTAACTGTCTCGTCGACACCATCTCCTTCGACATCGGCGCAGTCTACGACAAAACAGTCGACGCCACTTTTATCAACATGTACTGAACTACAAGTATGGTCTTCCACACAATCTACGGCCTCTTTTGCCCAACCGATTACGACACCTTCTCTACTTGAGAGACGTGGCTCGTCATTACAAGCTCTATCGCCGCTTAAATTGCCGGACCAATTGCTAGATTCCGGTGATGACGAGAAATCTGATGTAGACGACAGGTTCCGCACTGCTACAAGTCCATCTGAATTGCTTATTAAATATCAAGAGTAAGATCAGATGAGGAACAGTTCTCTGAATCTGTATGTCAAGCTCCTGCCACGGTGCCCTCAGCACAAATGCCTTTGGCCCTTCTTAATAATTTACAGTACATGTTAGACGATTACTATCGTCGTTTCCCTCCATCGGAGTCGGCGGGATCTCTCCCATCCACTCCCATGCCTCAAGCCTCTGCATCCACTTTGAAATCTCCAAGACCACCTTCTCCAGCACCATCTCATCATTCTCAGGAAGCGAACACCACGGATGAGGATAGAGAGGAAGGAGAGGTGGATGACAAATCTAGTCTGTCGGAGTGGGATGACTACCAAATTCAGACACCATCACCTTCTGCTCCAGCTGCAGCTGCAGCTAATTCGCCTCCAGTAGACATCAGAGGCTTCCATCTCCTGATGGAAAGAGCTACTAAAAGGTTCCTAATCCCAATGGAAACAAAGAAAGATGAGTGCTTTCTTTATGACTTTAATGACAGGTCAAAACTATTCCCATCATTGATTTCATATGGAAGGAAGGTTTAAAAATGATGGCGACACCCAATTCCCTTCCGGCTGTATTGCCCTGGTTAGACAAAAAGTACAAGGCACCGGACAACTCTCCTGCATGCCTAATAGGACAACCTAAGGCTGATTCGGTCGTCGCTCAAGCGCCAGGATCCCCTCTTCAACTATTTCGGCTCCACCTGATAGAGATGGCAGGCGTTTGGATTCCATTGGGGAGAGGGTCTCCACGATGGCAGCAACCACTGTACGAGCCGCAAACTCCCTAGCGATATTAGGGAGATACGACAGGCAAATGTGGTCTGACATCTCCCCCTATGTTGAGATGTTACCAGAACCTGCGAAATCTGAGGCAAGGCAGATATTGCAAGAGGGTGAACTTGATTCAGCAGAAATGATCGACGCAGCAGTAGACGTGGTGTCTACAGGTTTCAGACAGCTAGCGGGTGCGGCTGTGTTGAGGAGACCGGGATGGCTGAAGTCCACATCGTTTCGCTAAGAGGTCCAGACCAAAATAATGGACATGCCTTTTGATGGCGAGTTTCTTTTTAGCCAACATGTTGACGAGGCCCTACAGGCTATCAAAAAGGACACTGAAACGGTGAGATCTTTGGGTAGCCTGCAGTTTCGCAAGTCGTCCTTTCGAGGGGCTAAAGGGCGTGGATTTTTTTCCAACAGAGGAAATTACAATCAGCAGAAGTCATATCAAACCTCTCAATCCAACCAGAGGTACAGCCCTACCCAACAGTCTTACGGACAGCGGGGTAATTCTTTCACGCAGTCCAGAAGGAAGTCCTCCTACCGTGGAAGATATTCCAATAAAAAACAGTGAGACATGCCACCTGCCACCATCTCTACCCTCCCCCCAGTCAAACGTTGGAGGAAAAATAGCCTGATTCTGCTCGAACTGGTCCGCAATTACTACAGACAAGTGGGTCCTGGATATAGTGGCCAGAGGACACAATTTAGAATACGTCAAAATTCCCCCAAATTCTCCTCCCAAAGGCCCACCTCCAGCTCATATCAAGGAGTTGTTCACCCAAATACAATCTATAATACAGAAGGGTGCGATCGAAAAAGTTCCTTACTTGCAAAAGGGAACAGGTTTTTACTCAAGATTTTTCTCCGTAAGGAAAAAATCGGGGCAATGGCGTCCCATCCTCGACCTGCGCGCCCTAAACAAATACTTAAAGAAGTTGACCTTTCGAATGTTAACATTTCAAGAAATCCTCTAACTTCTTTCAATTGCCACCCTCGACCTTCAAGACGCTTATTTTCATGTGCCGATCCTCCCCAGACACAAAATTCTTATGATTCAGAGTGGCTGGCAGGGATTTTCCGTTCAAAGTCCTCCCCTTTGGACTTCATTCAGCGCCCCGTGTTTTCACGAAGGTTATAGCTCCGATGGCAGCACATCTCCGCTTAGAGGACATTCAAATCTTCCCATACTTGGACGATTTCCTTATCAAGGCCACTTCTTTTACAACAGCAAGCGTACATGGTCAAAGATGCCTGTCTCTATTCCAGTCTCTGGGTCTCTCCATCAACTTCGAAAAATCCCATCTCACTCCGTCTCAAAGAAAGTCATTCTTGGGAGCCACACTGGATACTCATCTCACTCAGACTTTCATCTCAAAAGAAAGGCAACACAAAATCTGCAAGATGGCTCGCCTATTGCAAGAAAAAGAGTACGTTTCAGTTCGAATGTTCAAATCTTTCCTAGGGATGATCTCATCCTGCATCCCTCTAATTCCCAACTGTCGTCTCAGAATGAGACTTTTACAAGAGGAACTCAATCTCCAGTGGTTGCAGGTTTCGGGCGCGTTCAACGACATCATTCGCATAACTCCTTGTATGAGAGAAGTCTTTCACTGGTGGACTCAGATAAAAAATTTGCAAGAGGGATGTACATTCCTGACGGAGGTACCAAATTTTACCCTCACCACGGGTGCTTCCCTCGAAGGATGGGGAGCACACCTTCAGGGAATGACTGTCAACGGAAAGTGGAATGTGCAACAAAGGAAGTGGCACATTAACCTCCTGGAGCTACGAGCCATATTCTTGGCCTTGAAATCCTTTCGAACAGTCATCCAAGGGTCCTCGGTACTAATTCGGACAGACAATACAACAAGTATGCATTATTTAAACAAACAAGGCGGTAAAAAATCGTCCCTTCTCTCCTAGCAAGCCCAGGAGATTTGGGATTTGGTTCTGGGTCACAAGATCAATCTTTCAGCGGTCCATGTTCCAGGGATTTCCAATGTCCTAGCGGATTCTCTCAGCAGATCTGCAATATCCAATCTTGAATGGGAGATCCACTAACTGACGTTGGACCGAGTCTTTCAGGAGTGGGGTCACCCCGATCTGGACCTGTTTGCAGCGATTCTGAACCGCTAATGCCCACGCTTTGCAAGCTGGCTTCCCCATAAGGACTCATGCGGGGATGCGCTTTCGATGAACTGGTCTCAGATATATGCATACGCCTTTCCTCCGATTCCGTTGGTTCCCAGAGTCATCCGCAAAATGAAAAGACAGCCGTGTCGCCTCATCCTCAATACTCCCAGATGGCCTCGCCAATACTGGTTCACCGAACTTCTCCTCCTTTCGGAGTGCAATCCCATTCAGTTTCCACCAATACGGAACCTTCTGACCATTCAGGGGGGTCAAATCTGTCAACCGGCCCAGCCACCTTGAGATTAGCAGCTTGGCTCCTCAACACCTTGAGTACGTACACTTAGATATCCCTGCGGATTGCCAAGAGGTTTTAGCCAATGTTAGAGCACCGGCCACGATTAAGACATACAAGCTCAAATGGAAGAGATTCTGCGCCTGGTGTTGTAAATGAATCTCGGACCCTAGTGTAAATGTTCCCGATTCATGCCCTTCTATAGTTATAGATTATCTGATGCTTATATAGGCATAGAAATCATTACCATATTTAGACTGAGCCTATGCAGCCCAAATACGCATGGCTACTTCCACTATGTTCCAAGAATCAGCAACGGTTTCTTAGAAAAACCCGCCTTCAGCAGCTAGGGACATCCCCTTGCCTGAATACTAATTTATCTAGGAACTCATGGAGTTTTCGAAGAACTGAGTCTTTGATGACGTTATTAAGTCCAATCACACGTCAAACTCGGCACCTTCAAAATATAAATATGCCTAGATTTGCCCAGACAAACACACAGTGGTTTGGAGCAGATCGACTAAATACTTGCCCGACGCCCTGCCGAGTGGGCTGGGTATGCTCAGACGTGAGTCCCAGGCTCTCCACACCACTGGAGTCAAGCTATCCAGGCTGATGAAGGCTGATAGCCAGAAACCGGTCCTTGGATGCTTGATTCCGGTCTGGGAAAGACATGGCTTGGTAGTTCGGACTGGACTGTTCCCATGAGGCACAGAGTCAGAGCTGATTTGCATATAGCCAGTGTCTAACCCAGGGTGATGTGGAGTGCAAAAAAATGATGGATTAAGGCCCAGATCCTTGTACTGGGGTGAATGTATGACATTGTTCTACATTCTGTCCATCAACTGTGTTTTTTGCAATTTTCACCCCGAGTGGGCTGGGTATGCTCAGACGTGAGTCCCAGGCTCTCCACACCACTGGAGTCAAGCTATCCAGGCTGATGAAGGCTGATAGCCAGAAACCGGTCCTTGGATGCTTGATTCCGGTCTGGGAAAGACATGGCTTGGTAGTTCAGACTGGACTGTTCCCATGAGGCACAGGGTCAGAGCTGATTTGCATATAGCCAGTGTCTAACCCAGGGTGGTGTGGAGTGCAAAAAAACCATGGATTTAGGCCCAGATCCTTGTACTGGGGTGAATGTATGACATTGTTCTACATTCTGTCCATCAACTGTGTTTTTTGCAATTTTCACCCCGAGTGGGCTGGGTATGCTCAGACGTGAGTCCCAGGCTCTCCACACCACTGGAGTCAAGCTATCCAGGCTGATGAAGGCTGATAGCCAGAAACCGGTCCTTGGATGCTTGATTCCGGTCTGGGAAAGACATGGCTTGGTAGTTCGGACTGGACTGTTCCCATGAGGCACAGGGTCAGAGCTGATTTGCATATAGGCAGTGTCTAACCCAGGGTGGTGTGGAGTGCAAAAAAACGATGGATCTAGGCCCAGATCATTGTACTGGGGTGAATGTATGACATTGTTCTACATTCTGTCCATCAACTGTGTTTTTTGCAGCGACGCTCTGCAGCAGCAAGTGCAGAAGGAAGCCGACCCTCCAGCTGACGCACTGAGAGACTCTGTCTTTTCTCCTGCCGAGAAATCCAGCTCCAGTGTTTCCAGGCTACCCTTGCGGATTACTGGGAAATCGAGTCCTGAGAGAGAGAGATACAAGACCTCCTTCATTCTAAACCAAGGTACGGAGCTGATTAGACCCTTAGAGAATTCTTGATTAGATTCTTGGCAGAAAATATTAAACTTAAACTACTCCTCACTTACTTCTTTCATTGTGCTAGGCTTAGGTCAGGTACACCGGGGTAGGCGTATTTTAGAAGCACCAGTTGAGTACTTTTAGCCATCATTTTAACACTGTATGTATTTTATCGGTTTTAAGGCAATTTATGGCTTAGAAACCATATCATGCTTTTACAGTACTACTTTATAATACTGTTCGAAATTATATACTCTGTACTTTATTACCAGTATTACGATTGTAGCAGTACATTTCTTATGCTTGAGAAAGAAGACTGTTCAATAAATACTTTTATTGAAAACGCCCGTCTCTCTATTTTCTCAGCACCTCTGGTGAAACGAAGCATGCATGATTGACTGAGTGAAATAGCTATCTATTGTTTCCGCGACTCTAGAGATTGATTTCTTATTCTTGGGAAACAAAGTTGTCATGTTTATGCGGTTGTCAGAAACTAATCCCTTCTTGTGAATTCGAGAAAGTTTCTAGTAACCTCTGAGCTAGCTGGCACTCACAATTAAGTCTAATATATACGATAGAGACCTAGTCGACTTCAGTCCTACGTCTAAACTATAGTATATGTTATTCCAATGCGCAGAGCCTATTGGGAATATAGGAACTACACTACATGGCGCCTAACGTTTGTTAAGGCGATAATTTAACGCTAGATACTAGAGTAACTCAGTCGTGCTTTTCACACAGACCCCTTTTCTCCCATAAAATACTCCAATAGACGTCTGGAGTGGGTGAAAGGATAATATCCGCCAAAACTGAGTAGGACGAAGAATCCTATGTATTAGTTTTTGTTTTTTTCAACGTTGAAGGATACATTGTTCCAAAAATATTGTGCACCTAATCTTTGTTTCCTTGAAACTTGTTCTGCAAACTCTTCAATCAGTAAAAATAATGGTTACTGACAAAGAATTAGCTGCAGCTGCAGCTCAAGCAGTTTTAGAAGACAGAACACAGAATGACCCGGATGCTATAATCATCCCGGTCAACGTAAGGAAAACTATAACTTACAAACTCATAAACAATGGAGTATCATCGAGAGGTGGTGAAGTAATCTTTGTTATAGAGGCAAATGACTATATCGGCAGACAGAGGTATTCTATTCATGGATTCACTTTCCTCCAGCAGATGGAGGAACACACGAGTTCCAATACTACAAAGTAGATGAACCTCCAGAGGAATATGTTCCTTATGAGGACGTTGAAATTCCATTAACTTACCAAGAGCATCAGCTCTGGTTTAAAGGTGCCCTAAAACATGAAAATCACATTACCAGGCTCGGTCCACTAGGTAGACCAGGGGCTACATGGCCGGTACTAGCCAGCTATACACCACATCCTGACATAGAAGATATGACAGGTCGAGAACTGTTAGCTCAGATGAAACAGTTAATTAAAATACATAGACAATTGGTTCAATATGTCATGCGGACCTTAACAGTCCAACCTACTATAAGGATTCCACAGCACACCACTCACCAGGGGAACACAAACAAAATTACACCACAGACTATACAATCAGTCATTGGTAAATTTCCTGCCAAACGGGAACAAATTCCGTTTTGGTTAGCACAAAAAATTACTCAAATTGAGGCAGTATTCCCTGATAGTACACCTCATGAGATACACAGAATTCTGACAATCTGTTTACCAATGGGGGTAGCACCACATGTGGAGGACTGCGACACTTGGGGTACAGTCTTTGCTTCAATCTACATAAAAACACATGGTGTACCGTCCATGGCGGTGATACCAGACGTTCTGAGACAGATTCAAAATGAATACTGTCCAGAACCGACCTAAAATCTAGGTATGAAATTACTGAAAGATTTCAAACAGGTTCAACTATATTATTAGCGAACATAAAAGGTGAAGCAGCATCCGTGGCAATCCGCCAAAAGTTAAAAGAAACAGATCTAACAGACCAACCATATGAGCTTGCAAGAATTATTGAAAAATCATATGAAGAACTAGGAAGAGATAGCTGGGGTTTTAATGGTTTCCCACCCAAACTATCTGAAAATCCTGAAAAGGTGTTTATTAAAAATAATCTCACTAATCCTAAGAAGAAGTGGGAAAATACTAAACAGACACCTCCTAAAGAGAAACATTCTCAGTCCAGAGGAAGATCTCCCCAAAGGGGAGGTAGGTCTCCCCAACGGGAGCCCTCTGAAAAAAGGTATAACCCTAGAAATAGGGATACTTTAAGAAAACCAGATAGATATCAAGATACTGGTACTCGTTCCTCTCGTACCTTTCAGACTTCCTCGCAGAAATCCGAGAGGAGAGGACGATCAGAACAGAAAGAGGAACGCGTGAAGTCCAAAGAAGAACAACACAATTCACAAAAAAGAAGGTAGCAAGCATAAAGATCAGACATGCCGAGGATCTTGAGGACACAACTCAAGAACGGGGAGTGGGCCCAGACAATGCTAGACAGCGCAGCAGAAGTCGCCATAGTTCGCAGGATCCTGATGGATCATCTGGAGACAGTGGACTTGAATAAATGCATTCAGGTTGAAACTGCCGACACCTGGGTTAGTGTACCCCACAAGTTATATGAAGTAACACTCCGGATGGAGGGGGACATAACTAGAAAAATAAGAGCACTCTTTTGGGAGAAGCTCTCTAAGGGCTATGACCTACTTCTAGCTGAAAAAGACTGGCCACCTGAATTTGTTAGGGAGTGCCCACATGGCGAGGAAGTAATTATGCCAGCCTTCTCAAATCACATTCCTATTCATAAAAAATACACCTATGCCAGAAAATGGGCTGTGGCCCAAGCTCCAGCATTATATAAAAATCATGCAGGATGGGATGAGGACTCTCCTCACCATAAAATCCAGTTAAAAAATCAACCTACTGCACAGAGGCAGTATCCAGTCAAGCAAGAAGCTAAGAAACAAGTCAGGGAGATTTTAAATCAACTTGAATACCAAGGGGTGATTGAAACATGCACCTTGTCAATGAACAATCCTTTGTTTCCTGTCTCCAAACCAAACAATTCATATCGTCCTGTTGCAAAACATTTGCAGTACAAAATGCGCATAGTGCAGCACTTATTCATCAGTGCGGAAAAAATATAAAACCACATTAGACATTTCAAATGGGTTTTTCTGTCAAAACATTGCACCTGAAAGCAGGCATCTGACCGCTTTCTCAATTATGGGGACACAGCAACAATTTTGCCGTCTCCCCCAGGGATTCAAGAATAGTCCAGGGTTATTTTCAGCCAGAGTAACAGAGTTACTACAAACGTACGATGATGAGGCATTATCATATGTCGATGACATCTATCTTACGGATGACAATTTGGACAGGCACTTGAAAAGAGTGGACACCATAATACTTGGGTTCGCCTCTGAGGGCTACAAATTCAATTTTAAGAAATCACGAAATGCCCACCTCAACGTCCTATTTCTAGGCTACGAGTTATCAAGTGAGGGCAAAAGCCTGGCAGCAAACTTTCTAGAGAAATGTGCACTGCTCCAACCTCCAAAAACGCTGAAGAACTTACAGTCAATTCTAGGGTTCCTGAATTTTGGAAGAACATATGTTCTGAATTACGCAGAAAGGGTTAAACCTCTCTACGAACGAATCAAACCTAATTTCAAACCAACTAATTGGACTCAAACACACACAGAAATTTTGCGTTCAATGCAAACAGACATGTTAGCAAAAACAAAGTTAGAGACACGCGACAATGTGCGCAACCTTGCGATCCGAATCCTCCCAGGGAGATGCAGATTCACATACCTGACTTTTAATGAAGGTGAAAAAATACCAATAGCATACAAATCACACTTGTACACACAAGCGGAAGTAAAATTCACTTCTACAGAGAAAATTCTGATGGCGGTTCAAACTGCAGTAGCAAAGGAGAGAGCTCTAGCGCAGAGTAAAGGCATAATGATCGTTACACCTGTACCTGCCTTAGAGGCAGTGACAAAAGCAAGCATTCCCAATGCAAAAGCTTTACATCCGAGATGGATACAATGGGTTAACTCTCTTGCTGCAACAGACGTTGAATAAGTGTTTGATCCCTACTTAAAAACACAAGAATTCCTACAATACGAGTACGAATGTCCTCTGCCGACCGAGATTCTGCCTCTATAACAGTACGAATGTATAATTTATACAGACGGATCAGCACAGCCCGCAATTGGGGATAAACAAGCTTATAGTGCTGCGTGCGCGATCGTTAAAGGTCGCTTGCGGCGAAGGTAAATTCAGACCTATGGTCACTAAAACTCAATCACTCGGAGACTGTACAGCTCAGCGAGCTGAACTACAGGCTTTCAAGATGGCGCTTGAAAATACCGATCGCGAATTCCCCACACTAATAGTGTGCGATTCGTATTACTGCGTACAATCTTACAATGAGTATCTACAGAACTGGGTTCAAAATGGTTTCAAAGACGCAAAAGGTGGCACAATTAAGCATAAAATGCTTTTGGAACAAGTAGTTCTCTTGCAGAAAGAACTACAAAAGACTCACGTGATTCACACACTGAGTCATCAGCGTGATGGCGTTCACGTTTCAGGGAATTCATTGGCTGATGAAGCCGCAAAGGCAGCTGTGCAAACGGTTTCCGTAGCTGCGATCACTCGGTCAAAAACAAAAATAGCAAAATAATGCAAGCTGTCACTGCTTCAGTTAAAGACAGTGGTAAGACACTCCCGAAAGGCTTTCCAATAAAGTACTCATATATAACTGATGCGAATAATGTTCCTTTTGCTCGAATCCCTGGAGTGGGGGATAGGGCAATCCCAAACATGGAACACAGGTTAGGACTAATCTTAGCAGCACATGAAGGACTAGCGTCTGCACAAGCAGGGTTTCCGCCACAGTATCATTATTAAAACAGAGATATTGGTGGCCGCGTAAGAGAAAACAAACTAGAAATTATGTTCTAGAATGTGAAATATGCCACAAAATAAAAGTTTTGACAGTGAAAAAATTGCTTGCACAGACGCCCCTTCTTATTTCAGATAAATCACTAGCATGCGTTTACCTGGACCACTGTGGTCCCTTAACAAGGGATGGCAACTATAAATATATCATGGTTGCAGTGGATTCCTGCACAAGACTTATTTGGATGTGGCCCCAGTGCTCGGCTGACGCCAGAACTGTTATAAAGGATTTGCGAGTCTTTATCGGCACATACGCAATCGGCACGCTACACTCTGACCAGGGTCCTGCGTTTAGCTCTCGAGCTTACAAGGAGGCCATGGCTAGTATGGGCGTTGCATTGCGGTATTCTAGTCCCTTCCATCCTGAGGGTAATGCGGTAGTGGAAAGAAAAAAACGTGACATGAAGCAATCCATAACAGCTAAGGTATTAGGTTCGGGTGATGGGTGGGTCAAACATCTAATAAGTGTCCAACGTAGTCTTAATAATCTGCCAAGAAATTCTCTGGGTGGAATCACTCCATATGAATTACTGTTTGGTACTAGAATGATAATCGAAGACCTCGATTGTCAAACTTCAGTGGTGGAAAAAAAAACCTTTGATGTCAAAGATCGTTTGGCTGTTTTACAGGACTTGAACGAAACAAGAAAAAGTCTAAGTAACGCAACACAAAAGCCAACATCCACTGAAGAAAAACCACCTGTCCCAGCAAGACCTGTCTGGATTCCAAAGATTGGGGCGCTAATCAGAGAGAAGATCGCAGTGAAGAAGGAATTTGGGCCTTCTTACAGAAAAGCAATACCTGTCTTGGCAATCCAAGGAACAAGATCAGTAGTACTACCGCCCCTTGCTGGTAAAAGGGAGAACAGAGTTGTATCAATCGACCTGGTCAAACCACAACATGTGGCCAATAATAAGTAATAGGCCCAGTGGACTCCCAAGATGTAGCAGAAGACCAAATCTCGATACTATCCAAGAGGTTCAAACTGAAAGACTTATCACCTTTGATAAACCTGCAGTGAGAAAAGGACTATGCAACAAAGCCATGGAACTCGTGCCTCTTGAGACCCAAATAACAGTTCATCAAGAAACCTGTCTACAATGATGTAGCCTCTGACTATACAAACATGACAAAAAAAGAAGCAGCTCCAAAGATTAATAACAATCCTGATGCAATTACAACAATTGACAGAACTGCCTCTGGCTATTTCATCAACTTTGATACATTTTCTGAGGATCCCAGTGAACCCGAAGATACGCCAGCAAATAAAACTTTCAAAGTCGAAATAAAAGAACTCTTTCATCAACTTGAGAAAATATATCTGGTTTCACCATGGATTGAATTTTGGGTTGTGTTAGGTGTACTTTTCCTCCTGCTCTGGCTCATTCTGGTTTTGATCTTGGGAAAAATGATAGATGGAAAATATAATACAATGGACACAGCAAGTCAGAAAATCAACTTGGTCCTGAAACCTCATAAATCTTCCCATCGTGAAAGAAGAGATCTGTCATCAGTGAACATCACAGCCGTTCCTATACCTGGTGGTATAGCATGGGACAGAACTGAGTATGACATCTATGGCCCGGTAGAGCTTCTGAAGATTCCGCACCAGTTCAAGATCTCTTTAAGTGACTTTGTATCACCAAACACATTTTCTGATGATTGGGACTTTGAGACTATTAATAATATGATGTCAGATTTAGAGATGTCAGCTAAATTTACTGAACATGAATACTTACAAGGTTCATCAGAGTATGAACAAATGTATTGTTTTAATCATTATGGTCACCATTATTTGCATAAATCTGCAAGCCCTAGGAATGTTTACACATATAATCAATGGGAGCATTGTCCAACGCCGCCAAAGGGCAGCTCAAAAACGTTCTATGAAAAGTTTCCATACTTCACAGGGTTTAATGTTACAAATCCCGAAACGTTTTATTTCAAAAATGAGAATAAGACAGGAATGAAAACAATGTTGACCAATACTAAACACATTTTTTCTGCAAACTTTCATGCTCAGCTGTCTACATTAGGTTTTGACTTTTGGAAAGACAACATCGAGACAAAAACTGTCTGGGGCACAAAAGACTGGCAGGTGCAAGGTTTAGAAGCCCTATTCAGAGCCTGCATTATACCAGAACAAATGATGTTTTTAAATGACACTGTTCAACAAACTTCTTGTTTTGACCTAGCTAAGATAAAAGATTTAAATAAACCGTCTATACCTAAACCCACATCTGACAGTGATGATACTACAGAAGAGGAGGTAGACGTAACCTATATTTTAAAACAGAAGAGAACTAATCCTGATTGGAAAAAATGGTTAATCTGGCCCACAGACACTAATAACTGTCATGATAGATTCCTGAACAAAACACAAGGGTTCACAGTGAATAGGCCAGATCCAAGATACTCCCAGAGACAACATCCAGGGATAGTAACTACTTATAGTGTAGGAAAGCTATGCCTTGAGTGGCTGCAGAAATCTACACTTCCAGAAATCAAACAACACTTATCTTTACTTAAAGAAGGCAATGATTTGCGAGATTTCTTAATGGGGCCTCGCAAACCACGTCAAAAACTTTTCATATACGCCGGTATATACTTTGCGTACAACGAAGCTTGGAAAATAACGCAAATGGAAACTGCAGAAAGAATACGAGAAATTGAGTGTATTAATTTAGAGAAATCTCTCTCTGTAGTGGACAATGGGTTAACGACTCTGTCCTCCAGAATATATTCTTTGGACAGCACTGTATCATCTGCAATTGACATAATAGAGCAAGACTTGCTAATGTTACAACATGGCCAGTCTCAATTACGTTCTATAATGCAGCTGGGCTGGACGTTGCAAAATCTTCGTTCAGGCTACGTGGCATGGCGTCTAATCAACACCACGTTCTTGTTTTCTGTATTTAACCTACAGATAAACAAATATATTTGGCACAAAAAGGAGCAGACTATATGGTGCTGAGCATTGAAAAACTGGAAAGATTACCATTAACAATTTCTGAGAAGCCTGTCATTGAATGAATAATACATGGCACCATTACGATACCAGTGACGATTTTCCAGTTTGAGTATTGTCTACAGCATATACCAGCGGGCCTGTATGAAAGGTTGGGTAAAGAATACATTAAGTCGACCTGGACTTTACCTTACACACACAAATGTTAGAATAAGGAAAAAGAGGTATTCCTTAGTGGTAAAAATTGTAAGAACTCACTAAGCGGTACACTTTTGTGCCAAGGTATTAATTTACACGGAGCCTGCGATGGTTCTACAAATAATGCCACCTGCACGGTACTCCCTCCACAGTGATAGAACCAATTTTCAGGCAGCTATCCAATGGCAGCTACGTTATGCTCAATGGCCACAGCTGTTGTGGCATGTTGCCAGGAAATACTTATCTCGTTACTGTGTCATCCAGGGTCACTTGTTGTATGCAAGTATTGTATCCAAAGAGCAAGACAGACAGGGAGACGAAATTATGGCCTTCACTGAATATTTCTTCTATACGAATTGATACTTTAAGCAGAATGAAAGTCATTCTTTTACAAAAAAATGTGCCACTGACCTCGTCTAGAGAAACGTATGATCTGCAAGTTGCAAGGACTTCGGCTGAGATACATGCATTATTATCAACAAACTGCCCAGTACATTTCGCAGAAATGTTAAGTCCGATCTTAAACATGTCTGATACCAGCGGCATGGCACATGTATTTAAGACGATTTTTTCGGGACTGTTAACACCATTTGAAGCAGTCCTCTGCATTTTTCCAAACTTCGTGCACTCTGTGTTCGGCGGCCTGCCTCTCATCTTGGGACTCTAGCAGGAATTCTATTTTTATTCCTTCTGCTCCGATATGGCAAGTCCGGTCACCGACGATACCCAGACTAAAATGGAAGGAACCCTCCTTGCCATGAGGTATCGTGAGAGAATTACACAGATTCTTGGCTTGGCTCATTTAAGAGATCTGAACACAACCTGGTTTCTATCATTCAGACCAATCTGGCAAGATTGCATCTTACCTGTTCTACGATGCCTGCTTTGCGGAGATGAATGCGTGTTGGACATTTGTCTTACACTTCCATCAGTCCTGCCATCGGATGTTGACGCCTTGCTAGGTCCGGTAATGACTCATGCATCGTGTTGCCCCCAACGGCTGCCAATTCTGATAACGGCATTCATTGAGGTCTCACCGGCAAGTCTAACTGAGGGTGAGATACGAGAAACTACAGGCACACAGGTACCGCTTATTGCAGATATTGCTAATGCATCAAACGCTGACGGCAATGATCCTCATCTATGCACATTTGATTTGTTAACTGAAGTGGTTCCACTTTCACCTACTATGGTGGACGGTTTCTTTGCCAGCCTAGACAATCTGATGTTTTCTCCTGACACCGAGAATAGCTTTTGTTTCCTGCACACAGCGTTCCCTGAACTCTGAAATTCGGCCTTCATTGTTTAAAAACAAATCATCTAACTTGAGAACTTTTCTGCGATAAAAATGTGAACTTTTTCCAAATGGAACTTTTGGCACAGAGTAATCTGCTTAAGGTAGAACTATTCTTAGAGAACAAGATTTCTTTTGAAAACTTCCTGAAATGACAATATTTGACCTGATCATCATAAACTAAATATTGCTCTAAAAAAAAATTCTGTAAACTTCAGAGACATTTTATGAATGTAATTTTATACTGTATAAATGTATAAATGACAGAATGAATTCCCCACACTAGGCTTCATGTCTGTAGAGAACTGTTTGTCTATACAAGTCTATGCTCGTTACATTTCAAACAAGCCTTCACAAATGCAAATTGTTTTTTGTATTTTGGGTGGGATTGTAAACACTAGCTTTAGATAGGTTCAGTGCTTATACGTTTAGTTTTACTGAACTTAAAATCGTGGAGTGGGTGTTGTAAATGAATCTCGGACCCTAGTGTAAATTTTCCCGATTCATGTCCCTATTGTAGGTATAGATTATCTGATCCTTATATAGGCATAGAAATCATTACCATATTTAGACTGAGCCTATGCAGCCCAAATACGGCATGGCTACTTCCACTATGTTCCAAGAATCAGCAACGATTTCTTAGAAAAACCCGCCTTCAGCAGCTAGGGACATCCCCTTGCCTGAATACTAATTTATCTAGGATATCATGGAGTTTTCGAAGAACTGAGTCTTTGATGACGTTATTAAGTCCAATCACACGTCACACTCGGCACCTTCAAATTATAAATATGCCTAGATTTGCCCAGACAAACACACAGTGGTTTGGAGCAGATCGACTAACTACTTGCCCGATGCCCTGCAGCAGCAAGTGCAGAAGGAAGCCGACCCTCCAGCTGACGCACTGAGAGACTCTGTCTTTTCTCCTGCAGAGAAATCCAGCTCCAGTGTTTCCAGGCTACCCTTGCGGGTTACTGGGAAATCGAGTCCTGAGAGAGAGATACAAGACCTCCTTCATTCTAAACCAAGGTATGGAGCTGATTAGACCCTTAGAGAATTCTTGATTAGATTCTTGGCAGAAAATACTAAACTAAAACTACTCCTCACTTACTTCTTCCCTTGTGCTAGGCTTAGGTCAGGTACACCGGGGTAGGTGTATTTTAGAAGCACCAGTTGAGTACTTTAGCCATTATTTTAACACTGTATGTATTTGATCGGTTTTAAGGCAATTTATGGCTTAGAAACCATATCATGCTTTTACAGTACTACTTTATAATACTGTTCGTATTATATACTCTGTACTTTATTACCAGTATTACGATTGTAGCAGTACATTTCTTATGTTTGAGAAAGAAGACTGTTCAATAAATACTTTTATTGAAAACGCCCGTCTCTCTATTTTCTCACCACCTCTGGTGAAACGAAGCATGCACGATTGACTGAGTGAAATAGCTATCTATTGTTTCCGCGCCTCTAGAGATTGATTTCTTATTCTTGGGAAACAAAGTTGTCATGTTTATGCGGTTGTCAGAAACTAATCCCTTCTTGTGAATTTGAGAAAGTTTCTAGTGACCTCTGAGCTAGCTGGCACTCACAATTAAGTCTAATATATACGATAGAGACCTAGTCGACTTCAGTCCTACGTCTAAACTATAGTATATGTTATTCCAATGCGCAGAGCCTATTGGGAATATAGGAACTACACTACAGTGTCACTCTGCCAATTTATATCTAATTCATGCTAAGCCAGACCAGATGTTACCGTTCTTTCTTCATTTGGCTAGATCGGGTTTATCTCATTCCACGTTGAAAGTATTCTTGGTAGCTATATCGAGGTTCCGTCAGGATGGCTCTAACTCTCTCTATTCTTCTAGAGTTATTCAGCAATTTTTTAAAGGACTCTTTCGAATGTTTCCTCCTATTCGACGTCTGCCTCCATCCTGGCATTTGCATGTAGTACTCTCTTTGCTCATGCGTCACCCCTTTGAGCCTATTCATAAGGTGGATCTTAAGTTCCTTTCGCGCAAGAGGGGTCAGCGACATTCAGGCATTCACGATTAAGTCACCTTTTCTACAATTCACATCAAATTCAGTGGTGCTTCGTACCAATCCAAACTTCATGCCTAAGGTTCCTTCAGACTTTCATCTTAATGAACCAGTAATTCTGAAGACATTTTTTCAAAATCCTCAAACAGCGGCAGACAGAGCTTTGCATTCCCTTGACATCAGGAGATGTCTCAAGTTCTATCTGCAATGAACTGCAACAATTCGGAAAACAGATCAGCTATTTGTAGCATATGGAAGGCTATATCAAAGTTACGCTGTATCCAAACAGACTATAGCTCGTTGGATGTCCTCGACGATTAGTCTGTGTCATCAACAGGCGGGAAGGCCTCTACGCTCCATGCCAAGAGCACATTTTACAAGAGCGGTCTCCTCTTCCACCGCTCTCTTTGCTGGTGTGCCTCTTCATCAGATATGCAGAGCGGCAACCTGGTCCAGCAGGCACCCGTTTACCAAACATTACTGTTTGGACACTGCAAGTGATGCAGATACGTCAGTGGGACGAGCAGTTCTCCGCAATCTTTTCCAATAAGGTGAGCCTCTGTTCTCCCTCCTCCACTATGCTCTTTTTAAAGGCTTATTCTTACATTGTGTTCTTTCTTGCCCAGTATGCATTTTTAAACACTATTGTATTTACATACGTTTAAGATTCTGCTCATGTTGCATTGATATGCATGTTTACATATATACTGTGATACAAAGAGCGTCTAACGAGCATTATGGTTTGTACTGCTATCTACTCTGATTCAGGCATGTGAATCTATGAACCACCGTAATTTTTCAGTGTTTTTTTTCTTGTAACCAAGGGCAGGGTACACCTTAGCGAGTGTATACCACCCGGGCTACCACCATTGGTCCTGACGAAAACCCTATAATTAAATTGATGGTTGAAACATGTAGACCTATTTTATCTTACAAAATAAATCTGTGGCACCACAAGCCTACCTAACCTGGTATGGTGTCCAACTGATAATTTTTACTGTTGCCCAGCCACTCCAGAATAAAGTTTTTACAGTCAGTAGCCAACTGGACAACTTTTAACATCACTAACAAAAAACCTTTTTACTCTCACAATAACCAAAAACAGACCCGCTCCACTGTAGTCAGGTGTCGCAGCACTCCCGGATGGCACTCAGCTGTCCGGGTGGGACCCCGATGACGAAGCATGTCGCAAACTAGGTTGGTGAGTGAGGGGTCTCCTAACAAAGGATGAATCTGTCCTTCTAAGCATTTCTGTGCTCCTCTATAACTTGAAGCTGAGGCATTGAAACGCCTCTTGGGGGTACTCCTCCATTTGTTGTTAATCCATGAAAGACACCCTAATACTGGAGAAGAACAATAGTTACTTACCTGTAATCTGTGATTCTCCAGTATTGGTGTCTTTCATGGATTCACATGCAACACGCCCACCTTCCCGCAGAGGCTCTTTGGCTATGATGTTTAGCTTCACTCCTGTGCGAGAAAATCTGAGAGCCTGAGCCTCTTGGGAGAACATTCTGGTGGTTGCTGTCACCTGATTGGCTGCGGTTTGGACTATACAAAATGACTATGATAGTCATGAGTGTGGAAGTTTTTGCTCTTGTAGCTTAGGGCTACTTTACTTCCTGGTTGTTTATTACCAAGGTTTTTTGGTTATTATGTGCATGTTATTGCTATTTTATGTACTGTGGGACTCCCACTCCAACGACGGGGAATGATTCAGGCATGTGAATCTATGAAAGACACCAATACTGGAGAACCACAGATTACAAGTAAGTAACTATTGTTCTTTCATCTTACCGAACTGGGTGTGAGTGCATGCATGTTTGATCAGTCCACACAAGTCTCCTCTGCCAGCTCCCAAATAACTTCAGGGAAAGGTGTTGTCTGATGCTCTGCTTCTGGTGCTACTTTCCTAAACTTGCTCATCTGGAAATGAGAGAGCACATCTGTTTGTGAGTTGTCTACCCCTGGGACGTGCCTTGCTTTTATATCCAGCTTTCCCTCCAATTGTAACTTCAAGATGTATCTCATTAGCCTCAGTACATTGGGGCAGCCCCATTGTTTACTGTCAGTCAGTCAGTCAAAAATACTTTATTTCGGCTTTACAGCCATAAAAGCACAATAAAATTTACATACATTGAATAAGTCGAGAAAATAAAGAGGGATACAAAAAGAGCAATTAGAAATACGTTGTCAAAACCGAAGTCGATGATATACAAAAATACATTATATCAATACTGCAGCCATAACACACGATAAGTGACTACCCTGACCCCCAAATTTCGGAATGACGATGCAGAAGAAACCCAAATCACAATTAGAATAAAATATTTAAGAGATGTAAAAACAACACTATCACTTCATATACAAAATTCAGTTGAATTACATAATACAAAAATAAGTTAAGTGAATAAAGCTAAAAATTTACGTTCCTGTGCAAATAAAATGGACATAATTATTATCATCACATTCACTTACAGTGCTAAATAGCGGCAAGGGGAATGGAAGAGTGATGCGATCAGCAACATCAACTGTTACCATGCTCTTTTCACTTTAGAATTCCTCTACCGGTACACCACATTGCAAAGCGGAATTTTGAGGTCGCGACTACAAATATTGGTGACGTTTCATATTTAAGTAGCCTAAAGACCTCATGATAATTTCTTAGCCCAAGATTTCTGCCAACTTTTAAACCCACTTCGATCTAGACCTATGGTAAGCAGGGCAGAAAAGCATTACATGGAGTTCTGTTTCTTCCGAGGCAGAACAACCAGGGCAAGCTGATTGAACTGAATCTTTCCATTTATTTGTAAATGCACCTAATGGGAGGGTTCCATGTCTAAATTGAATAAACAGTTTTTTTTGCCATAGAGGGTTGAATGCTATCCAAGGTCTTTTCCAGTTTATACTGCTGTTTGACATCGAGAAACCTCGATGTCAAGGAGCAAGAGGTCGCACTCTTTACTAAATGGGCAAGTTTGACTTCCTCCAGAGCTAGGACTAAGGCTTTTTTTGAGGTACTGGAGCATGACTCTTCCGGATTCAACCATACTTTGCCACAACCTAGAGAAAAACACAAACTCCTGACATAGGACAACCATGGTAAGTTTGTTGCCACTAATGTACACATTACGTCCCTCAATCCCTCCCTATAGTTAATTAGTTCTGGCGTGCTCCTTATGCGGTGCCAGAAAAGGAGAGGGCGAGAGGCAATAAGATCAGATATGGGACCAATACCCAGGTCCATCCTAAGTGGTGTTAGGGGCGTGCTTTTTGGAAGACCCAGCAACTGTCTAATAAAAGTATTCTCGGTCACCTGTAGTGGATGAGATAAACAGTGTCCCCAATTGCTTACTGCATACACCACTCCTTGTTTGTTGGACCAGAGGGTGTGTTTCATGTCTATTAGCCTTTCCCAACAGACAGTCAGGGCTACCACTATGGGGAACAACTTTAGAGAGGTGATGTTCTTTGTGACGCCTAACTTGTCCCACCTCTTGGGACTTTTCCCTGTGCACCATGACCTTTCTAATATTGCTTTTAACCCTGGCTTGCTGCTGCATTTGTGAAGAAGGTTCTCTATGTACCAGTCACCCATCCATCTCTCCATATTAGTAGTTCATTAAAGTCTTTCAGAAATGTGTGCTATTTTGCCAGGTCCTACTTTACCCCTGCCCCAAGCCTTAAGTGGTGATGTTTCCCCCGTGAGCCAGATGTCAGGCACCTTTCAATAACTCGCCCTGCTGGTATAACCTCAGCCACTAAGTTTAACTTGCCTATCAGCCCTTGTAGCTCCTGCAGTGTAGCTTTCTCTTTGTAAAGAACTCCGAGCGTTAAACAGGGCCAGCCCCCCTGAGAAGTTTACAACACCCCCCGCCAGTATGTCCCTCCAATGATAAGGCAGGAAACTTTCCAATCACACTGCCCCCTCACCTTAAGTCATGTTCGATCAACTCTGCAGGCCGTAATCTGACAGACCCACTTAATCAATTAACTGGGTTATATTGTAATGACCATTCAATCCCTAGACATGCTCTCTAAATATGGAGCCTATTATACTCTGAGAAATCCGACTTGTTCTTTGTCACTGAAACGTGGCTCCACAAGTCTGCCCTTCCTGACCTTGCGATTGGAGTCCTAACTTTACTACTCCTAAACTGACAAGAATCCTAACTTTAAGACTTTCGGTATTCACAGAAGGCATTTAGGAGTCCTAAAGTTAGGACTCCTAACTTCTGTGAATACCAAAATGAGTAAGTGCCTTCTGTGAATACCAAAATGAGTAAGTGCCTTCTGTGAATACCAAAATGGTAGTAAGTTTAGGATTTTGTCTTAAGTTAGTTCTGTGAATCGGGCCCTTAGAATGCAGCTCTTCACCAAGGGGGCTTGGAGAGCGCCCTTACTTTATCGGCCCCCTGGCGCTGAAACTAATTTTACTAATCATTTGATAGAGACTATTGCGCCTCATGTATTAGCAGCCGACAACTTCCTCCTACTCGGAGACTTTAATTTTCATGCTGAACTTCTATCTGACACCTACTCCAGTGTACTGATCTCTAGTTTAAATACTCTGGACCTCCATCAGTAGGTAGTCTGCCCTACCCATTCAGCAAGTCACACCCTTGACCTCTTGTTTACCAACACTCCTGATATTAAAGTGGAGCTCCGTATCCCAGTTATTTGGTCAGACCAACACTTATTAAAGTGCTCTCTACAGTACGCTCCCACTCACAGTAATCCCTGTAAAGAACAGAAGTGGAGTAGGCCCTGGAAGAAAGTCAGCTGAGCTACTTTCTCTTACCATTTCAACACTCTGCTCCAGATCAATACAGACAACTTAAATTCCACAGTTGAAGCCTTTGAGAAGGCAATTACCCAGGCCCTTGACACTATTGCCACCCTGACTAAAGTCAAACACAATCATAAGACGTCACCTTTGTCTGATCCAGTGCATGCCCCTTTAGCAGGGTACCTGGCTCGTTAATGGGCTTCAGGGTTTCCGATCCTGGGACCTTAAAGGAATTTCACAGTTGGGAGATGTGTGGGGAGGCGACCATATGCGTTCCTTCAAGGATCTTCAAATCAGACACTCCCTGCATCAGTCACAATTTTACAGATACCTACAATTGCGCCATGCTCTCCATGCACACCTCACGGTAGGCACACGGCTTCCTGACCACAGCCCGCCTGAGGCGCAGATTATGCTGGGGGACCTGGGGAAAGGTGGCATCTCCCGTATCTATTGGACATTGATCAATAACACCCAGACATCTCTAGATCGAATACGTACTCAATGGGAGGAATGGGTGGGCACACTGGAGGAGGAAGACTGGCGTGATGCCCTTATGGCCCCCAGGACAGTTACCGCCTCCGCCAAGTTGCGTATGGTTCAGTTATACTATTTACATGCAGCCTACCTGACCCCTGCGCGCCTTCATCGGGCAGGATTTAGTCCGACCCCTGCTTGCACCAGGTGCGGCCATGAACCAGCTGATTTCTTCCATATGGTATCGGCCTTTCCCCGCCTGACACGGTTCTGGGGGGACATTGAGGAGGAACTCACAGAAATACTGGGGTGGGAAGTCCCACACGATCCACGACACACGATTCTAGGCATCACCGACGGGCTGGATGGGTCTAGAAATGATAAATAGTTTTTTACTACGGCAATGGTAGTGGCTAAAAGGGACATGGAAGTGCCCTGATCCCCCAAGCATTGGACGCTGGCGGACCGGGGTCGACTGGTGTGTATCGCAAGAAAAAAACATGTATGAGGCACACGGTTGTCCCAAGAAATATCGAAGGGTCTGGGGGAAGTGGTTTGGGGGAATGGTTTAGTCTTGCAGGGAATGTTCAAATGTATATTACAGTGTATACATCCGTCTTTGTGAAATGGGTCAATCAGAACGTTGGTTATACTCCTGTATTCTCATGGTGTCATGATGAATGGCTGGTGTCTTTTGTCGAATCAATAAAAACTTGTTTATCAAAAAAAAAAACGTCACCTTGGTTTACTGATGTTTTAAAATCTGATAAGCTAACGAGCAGGAAAGCAGAACTTAAATGGAGGCATTCCAAAAGCACCAAAGACAGGCAGGCCTATAAACTTATTCACAGATGTTACCTTGATCATATTTCAAAAGCCAAAAAATATCCTGTCAGTCTGAACAATCTATCTCACATGACTGGGTGGACACTTTGTCCACTTTCTTTGAGGAAAAAATCAATAACATTCATAGCTTCTTTCATAACCAGTCATGTGAACGTCTGTACCACCGGTCTGTCTGTGATCACCCTTCCACTCTAACTTATCTAAATGAATTCACTGAATTCACACAAGAGGAAGTTAGTACTGCCCTATCTAAGATCAAATCAGGCTTCCCTGCCGACCCAGTCTCACCCCACATTCTGTCCATAATTGGACCAGCTCTTCTCACAGGCCTCACTGAGCTTTTCAATGTATCCTTATGTTATTCAACGATTCCCACAAAATGGAAGGTGGCCATGGTTAAGCCTATCTTAAAAAAGCCCACCTTGGACCCCAAGGAACTAAACAACTATCGGCCCATCTCCCTTCTCCCTTTTTCTGGAAAGTCCTGGAGTCCTTAATCAACAGACAACTCTCAACTTTTCTAGAGCGTAATAAACTGCTGGACCTTTCCCAATATGGGTTGGGGGCTGCTCACAGCACGGAAACTGCACTGTAGGAGGTAGTCAACAACATCAGACTCTCCCTTGACTCTGGTCAGTCAGCCATGCTGGTCCTACTCGATCTATCAGCTGCCTTTGACATCATCTCCCATGGGATGCTTGTGAACCGTCTGTGGGAGACTGGAGTCAGTGGTACTGAATTGAACTGGCTTAGGAGCTACTAACTGATCGATCTTCGAAAGCACATATCAGTACCTTTGTCTCTCGTAGCCAAGTGATAGACAAGGGTGTAGCCCAGGGTTTCAATCTAAGCCCCCGCTCTTCAATCTATACATGGCACCCCTAGCTAGAATGATCAGATTGCATGGCTCCGATACCGTGTCGCATGCTGACAACACACAATCACTGATTACTCTAGGCCCAGATCCAACGGACACCAAACCTCGATTTATGAAGTACATGACTGACATTAACATCTGGATGCAAACTAATCACTTGCAACTTAGAGCTAGCAAGACGGAAATCCTCCTTTTTGGGAAAGCTCAAACCCTGTGGTCGAACGATTGGTGGACTCCCAATCTCGGCCCCTGTCCATCTTCCAAATCGGTGGTCAGTAACCTTGGGGTGATGATTGATAACAACTTCTATATGACAGACCATGTTAATCATGTGATGGGCATTTGCTATGGACTAATGCGCAGTCTTCGCAAGATCTTCCAATGGGTCGTAATGGCATCTAGGATGCAGTGGTCCAAGGACTAATCATCAGTCAGCTTGATTATGGAAACGCACTGATGGCCTCCATCAATGCAGAGCTTCTTACAAAACTATAGGTGTTTCAAAACACAGCTGCCAGACTTGTATTAAATTTACCTGCGTGATTCCCGTCAGCACTAAGTCTGAGAGCTCTCCACTGGCTTCCCATCAGGAAACGTATACTTTTGAAGATCAACTGCCTGTTCCCAAAAACATATATGGGAAGGGACCACGCTATCTTGCAAAAAAACATATCTAGTATAAACCTACCAGAACCCTCAGGTCTCCTAACAAACATCTTCTCATCCCTTTTATGATCCGTACCGCCAGGAATGGCGGGAGATCTTTTTCATACCTTGCCCCTACTCTGTGGAACTCGCTCCCTTTGCAACTACGTATGGAAACCAACCACAGAAAATTTCATAAGATTCTTAAAACCTGGCTGTTCTGATCTTTCCTTCTCCCTGCCGGCTCCCTCCATTCTCTTTTCTTCATGTTCTGGGTTTAGGCTAGTGCTGTGAGACGCTCGGGTGATATGTGAGCTCTACAAAATCTATGACCATGACCATGACCATAACTTTGCTGCACATTTCCCTTAAATCCTTCCTTATTGCACGGACCATGTCTTCTTGTATCCTGGAAGTGCATGTTATGGAGTCTAACTCAAACCCTAGGGGCACCAGTTTTGTTGCTGGGCCCACCGTCTGTCTGCTTCTTGTGGTACACCTACCTCTGTGGCTAGTTTCTGGAATGCCCTTCGTTTGTTCTCGCACTTGCTTGCCCCTGCCTGCCCCACAAACAAAAAGTCATCAAAGTAGAGCAGTTTGCCTCCCTCTGGGTGTCGCTTGTGCAGGGCCCATTCTAAAAAGATGCTGAACCACTCAAAGCAAGAGCAAGATATTGAGCACCCCAATGGCATTTCCTTGTCAAAATATGTCTATTCGAGTTTTAAACCCAGGTGTTAGTAGCTCTCGGGTGTACTGGAAGGAGCCGGAAAGCGGACTCGATATCCGCCTTTGCCATAAGGGACACTAGTCTTGTCGCCCTTACTAAATCTATGGCATCTTTTAACCCCTTGCATGCTGATGACGGCCCCCAGCCGTCATGCACTACAGTGCTTGTGTGCTGATGACGGCTGGGGGCCGTCATGACCGCACCCACGCTGAAATCTGCAGCACAGGAGCAGAATCGGCCCAGCATGGAAGGGGTTAAAGTTGAGTACCCCACTGAGCATGCCTCTGGGTTGATCCCATTGTTCACAGACGCTTCTTCTGGGAAAGATAGATGGTGTATGAGTCTGAATTGGCCAGGCTTTTTTAGTTACCACCCCTAGAGGCAGTGGCGGCTCCTCCGGTAAGGGGGAGGAGTGTCACCCCACTGTTTTGCAGCAGTGAAGTAAAGGAAACATAAAATAATAACTCCAACGACTAATGAGCAGGGGAGGAGTATTTAGCCCACTTCTAACTGCACATGACTGTTTCCACGTTCTCTAGGGCCGGCCAAACATTCAAGCACACTTCCAATCATCTCCATGTAGGCTGCATTACAGCCTGCATGGAGAACATGCCCAGTCCCCTGTTCCCTGGCTGAGAGCCAATCCACCGTGCTCAGACCAGTCATAACACTGCAATGCAGTGTTGTGATTGGCTATCAGGAGACTCGGAGCCGGGTGCTTCATGCTGCTTCCTGCATCCTGTTGAGGGACAGGAGTCAGGAAGAAGAGGACGGAGGAGAGGCTGCAGCAGGCTGGCCGTCACAGGTAATTGGTTTTTTTTTGGTACTTGAGTGTTGCACTTTTCCTGTCCTGTTCCACTCATTCGCATTTATAATTAGATGTTTGGCGCAACACAGTATGCTATTTGGCCTTACACTCGTTGGTTGACACTACCATATGCACTGATTTGCATCCTGCAACCTACCCAACCTCAATATGAGCCCTCCTGCCTATCTTCCTCCCCAAGGATCACTCCTCTCTGCGCTATATTGACTTCACCCCCTTTAGCTCTCTACCACTTGAAAGATCTCCTCCTCCTTCTCCTCATAACTACCTTCACAGCAACCCAGCTTTACCTCTACTCCATCATTGTTCACACTAAAATGTTAACCACTCTCTAGCAGCTGTTCTGCCAGACGTTCCCTCTAATAATCCCTTGAACAACCACCCCATAACGTTTCCTGCCACCTTCTCCATTTATAACACTCCAATCGAATCTTGCCCCCATCCTAACCTTTTCCAGTCCTGTTCCCTACTCCCCTTATCCTAATGTACCTACTGGCTTCACTTCAAATAATCTCTCCATTCCACACACTGCTCTACCCAACAGCCTTCTTGCATACATTCTACTTTTGCCTCCTATCCTCACTTATTCTTCCTACTGTCAGTGCACCTACCTCCTCCCTTCTCTCCCTCCCTTCCTAATCCTTACTCATGTGCTTACGGCTCACCCAATAACATTGCTCCTCTCCCCCACTTAAGTATCAATGCATCTACTACATCTGTTAGAGCACCACAGCCACCCCTCTCTCCCTTTCCTTTCAGATTATATCCTAATTTCGACCCTATTTCTTTCACTGGTTCTCCTACAAATACTAACCTTTCTTCTAAGATTTCTATCTCATCATGGACAACTCAGTTAAATATATCTCCCAAACTCGCCTCCAAGCTGATGAATCCCTCCAAACCACCTCCAACTATGCCTCTCCTGCCTTCCTTGCCTGAGCTATTAGCTGCTCTGACTGAAGAAAATTGACTGCCGGCAGTTTCTCAACTCTCCTCCTCATTATCAAAGACTAAACTACTGCTCTTCGCAAAATCCCCAACCTTGTGTTCACTCCCTGAAGAACAACCCCTTGAGTGTCAGTCTCCCTAGTGGCAACCGTAAACCTGACCCTAACAGAAAATATCCCACACTGGATGATGATGAACTCAGGCAACTTGTCAAAAGGTATGATCATTTTAATGTAGTCAACAAACATGCCCAAAACCAGGCTCACAACTCCTTTTCCATCCTGACCACCCAGAACCACAGACTTCCTGACTATACCTTCCAGCCAGGATTAAGGGACTCGCCATCCTCATTCAGGTTCCCTCAGAATGCCTACACTGTCCTGTCTCCAATACATCTCACTCAACTCTGTCAGGTCTGGATCTACATTTAAACACTGCCTGGAGCTTTTAGACATAACCAGACCTCTGTGCTAGTACTCTGACCCTTAAAACAAGTATGTCTGATTGGCTCACCCTCAATTGGCATGTTAACTTATTTGTAAGTCCCTAGTATATTGTACTAGGGATACCCAGAACCTGTAAGTTAAAGTGTGGCTCATGGACTGCAGCACTTATTGTTCCATCGCAAGTGTGACAAAGCTAAGCAGGACTCCCAGCCTGCCATTGCTGGGTGGGACAGCAGTTTTCAAACTGCTAACTCGACTTTGCCATTTCAACTAATGACAAAGTCCAGACCTTCCTTTATTCCTTTGATATATATAAATCACCCCTAATGCAGGTCTAACGACCCTAAATTGTGTTTCTGCTCCAGAAAGGCTAGTAGCCCCATTGGTGAGTACATAGTGGTATGCTGACAACTCAGCTATGCTAACCTCTGAATGAGGCTACTGTAGTTCAAGGTATCAAATGAATAATTAAGTTAAACCCAACTTGATGCCCAAGTTGAATTCAATGTAACATTTAAGTAAATAGCAATTTTAGAAGGTTTCCACTCTATTGCCTAAGTTTCTCAGTTACCGTCATCCCCTGAAAACATCTGTCTTCTCTCCTCCACCCTTGACAGGGTTCAAAAAAGTATATCCAACTGCCACTTAATACTCAATCCAACTAAAACTGAATTTCTACTAATGTCAACAAAGAAATCCAACTTCCCTATTCAAGACTGGCTAGTATCCTTCTTTCCCAGGAACTTTTCTCTGGCCATTGTGGAGAATGCCAAATCACTGACCTTTATCCTTAACTACTGTGTAGACCTCCGAAAAAAAATCTCAGCCATGGCCTAAAGCGCTTACGTGGCTTGCCGGCCATGAGACAGCCTTCTGCCCTCCTGGGGGAATGTGGGAACGCCTGTCAGGAAGGAAGACAAAGGCCTGCCATTGGAAGAGTTGTTACCTCTCCCCGGCGGGAAGGCCAAACAGGGTGTGAGCCCAAAAGGTGAGCTTCAAAGGATAAGACTCCTTTGAAGGGAAAATGGTGAACACATGAGAGGGATTACTCTTTTGTTCTGGTAGAGAGGTTGGTGTCTTGGACTGACAGTTTCCAAATCAGTTACTCCTTGAGCTGGTAGCCCTTAGGTAGCCACACCTCTAAGGTGGGCTACAGAGCTCCACACACCAAGAGAGGAGTTCTGCCATCTTGGGAGTGGGCAAAGGTTGCACCCAAGTCTGCTGGACCTGTAGGAGTCGTCTGGGTGCTGTTTGGTTGCCCAAGATAGAAACTAGCCTCTGTTAAAGGGAACCGCTTGTTTTGGTGTAACTGGAGACCAGTAGACCAGTGAGAATTGGGTTTTGACTCAATTTCAACTGGACTTCGAGGGACATCGACCACTGTGGCCAAAGTCACCCACTGTGTTTGTGGACCTAGGGTTGGCCTCAGGAAGACCCCACCCCCGTCTCCAGATCAGCTACCTCAGCATCCTTATCCCTTGCATCCAGACCACTCCATTGATGTCTATAGCGGTTCGCCAATAGAGCCTGGAGTTCGATTTGGGACTGCTTTTTCTGCAAAGTAACTGTCCTGTCAAACTTCACTGGCCCTTCTGACTTGTTCTCTGCCGGAGCAGGTCGCACAAAGTAGGCCGTAGTAACCAAACACAACTTTTCAGACGTTTTCAGAAGTTTTCCAAGTAACTGAAAACCGTAGTAGTTGCCAATGCTTGTTTGCGATTTTGAATGAAAACTAGTGATTCATTACTTGCTTAATAATTTAAATCATCTGAACAGTCAGGTGTATTTTGTTTATTTTGGTGACAAAAAATCTGAAAAAATAACTCTTTTTAGAAATTTGTGTTGGATTTTCTTTGTGTCGTGTTTCTTATTCAGCTCTTTTGGTACCTCGGAATGCTTTACACTTGTTCCTTTGACTACTCGAAGCCACAGCTACCCAGGGTTGATCTAAGGTATTGCAAAAAAGCCTGAGTGGACCTAAGACGTGTTTGCATGTTTATTACATTCAGGTCGCACAACCACACCATATAACAAATCATTTTCCTCACAATTGTGAACTTCAACCTTGATATCCTGGCCCTCACGAAAAAAGTGGTTGAATGACACTTTGAACAGTGCCATCGACCTTCTTCCTCCATATTAACTTATTCTCTGAGGTGACTGTAAAATTAGACAAGGTGAAATAGCAGTAATTCATAAGGATGTTTCGCTGCAATTTACTTTCAATTGAAAATGTCCCTTCTTTCAATGCCCCTCTCTTGAAATTTGTGCTCACAAGTTCTTTAATCTCAAAAGAAATATCATATACTACCTTCTTGGCAAAGATAATATGATCGTCGAGGAATGTGTGGAATTTATATCATCACATATGAAATGCCTAGAGTCCTTTGTCTTGCTTAGAGACTTCAATCTTCACTGGGGTGAAGATAACAACAAACCTGTTAGCCTGGGGGGTTGAGGGGAACATAGGTAGAGTCCAGATGAAGAAGAACATGGCGGCGGGGGGCATGGCTACGGAGGCGACCAAGATGGCCGCATCCGACTAGAGCACCGCCGGTCGGGCGATGTCAGCAGCCTCGATCCTGCGTTGAGCGAGCCTCTCCACTCCACAATACCTCATCCCTGTGCCTGTGGGACTCGGTGTCCTGTTTGATGCCACCGAAGTAGCTGGGGCGCTCCAGATGGCGGCGTTGGAGCTGGATGACGCGGGGACGCAGCTTGGGCCTTTCTGATCTCCTCGCGGTGCGGCCGGAGACGGGGTGAGTCTTTGCCCCCTCCCCTCTCCTGCCTGTTCGCTTTTCCATGCTCCCGCCTGCCCCGGGGGCCTCTTCCCGCGGCCGGTCGCCTGGTCACTTCCCCCCTGCCTGGCTCCCGTGGCTGTTGCGGTCCCTTAGGCCTCCGGGCCTGCTGCGCAGCGGAAGCCGGTGCCTAGAGTAGGTGGGTTGGCTTGGCCTGGGTGCGGGCGGCGTTTGGGGTGTTCGGGGCCGGGGTAGGGGTCGGGGCTTAGTGATGGGTTGGTGGGGGTGGGCGTTCGTGCTCCCCCCCCCTCTTGGTGCCTGGGGAGTGCACTGTATCCGGTTGGGCTGGGGACCTGCCTGGCCCTCTTGTCCTTCTGGTGTGGAGCCTCTCTGGGGTGCTCTTGAGGGATTGATTGCCCGGTTTGCTGGCTGCCGGGATCTTCGGATTGGCGACTGCCCCTGCCGATTGGCCCTACCTGCACTCCTGATCCTTCCTATGGGCTGCAGTGCTCGAGCCCGTCCTACACTTGGGCGAAGATTGGCCGATCCCGGCCATTGTTGACCACAATTCGACTTTACTTCGGCTGCTCTACCTCTCTTACACGGCGACGCTGCCCATTGGGAGGCCTTGATTTTGTTGAGATCTTTACAGGGCCCACATTCTCGACCACGTGGGCAGCTCTCACCGGCCCTGCATTCAGTAGTTTGCCGCCGCTCCTGCCCTCTGGTCTGGCTGTACACTCCACACGTGCCTGATTGGTGGTTCCAGATATTGGACCTTTTCTTCGCAATTTGGCCACAACTTGCTCGCTACGATGGTCAAGAAGGACCCGAGGCAGCCCAAGCTCCAATTTGATAAGCCACCGACTACCTCGGCGGACCCCGCGCCGGACTCGGCCGCGGAGGCCGTGCCTCATCAGGGTGAGACCGACTCGGCCCCTCTGGCTGCTGCCATGAGCGTCGAAATGAGAGCTGGCTTCAAGGCTCTTGATGCTCGTTTTGATGACCTAGACAAGAAGCTGACTGACTTGAACGCGAAGGTCCTGGGCCATGATCGCAGGCTGGACATGGTGGAATCCAGAGTTTCTGATCTCGAGGACGGGTCCTCCTCCTCCCTGAAGCGGCTTGAGAGGGTCGAGAAGATCCTTAAGGAAGTGGCTATAAAGAACGAAGATTTGGAGGCCCGAGGGTACCGCAACAACATACGCATTCTTGGCGTACCGGAAATGACAGCCACTGGCCGAATGGACACATTCGTTAAACAACTTCTCTCTGACTTGTTTGGAAGGGACTCCTTCACCCAAGGCTTTGTGGTTGAGCATGCTCATCAATCCTTAGGCCCTCCCCCTAGACCTGGCATGCCTCCTAGACCTATTGTGGCCAGACTTATGAACTTTCGTGATCGTGACACTGCCCTCCGTGCGGCCCGGGAGAAGGGCGAACTCCAGTGGCAGGGTAACAGTCTTTCATTTTTCCCGGACTTCACGGTCATGGTGCAGGAGGCCAGGCGGAACTATCAGAGTGTCAAGGCCATGCTTAAGAACCTGGGGCTTCGCTATGGCATGCTTTATCCAGCTCGTCTCAAGGTGGACATTGATGGCAGGACTAGGGTCTTCGACACTCCGCATGCTGCGCAGGAATTCTTCCATGACTTCAAGACTAACAGGGGTAGGGCGTCTGGCAACTCGCGGCCCCACTCCCCTTCTTTGCAGACCTCGCAAGCCAGTGTGGACCTCTTTTCTCCAGATGGGAGCGGCTGAGTACAGTCTTGTGTTGCTAATTGGCCCCGCTTGTGTTTTACTGCCTTTGGCTCGTTCGCTCATTTATTTGCTATTTACTTGTTTTGCTGTTTGATAGCTGGGTTGTCCGACTGGCGTCGCCATGCCCCATGGTGAATACCTCCATGGTTTGTTTTTTGGGAGGTGCTTTGTGGGCGTTCCTCTTTCTGGATAGGGAGGGAGTGGGTGGGGGTGGCGGGTGGTTTTTGTTTTTCCTTTGTTTTTGAATGGATTTTTTGGTTTACAGACAATGAGGACTTTTTTATGCGATGTGGTGCATTCAAACACTGACTTCCCCTTTTTTGTATTGTATATATGGTGCAGTTAGGAAATGTGCCCGGTCCCTCCGGGCTTTTGTTATTAACATGGAATGTGCGTGGCTTGAACAATAACAGGAAACGGCGACAGGTTTTGAATTACGTGGCACGACATAAGGCTGACATTCTCTTTATGCAGGAGACCCACTTGACTGACGTAGGCGCTAGCTCTGTAGCATCCGGTTGGGGCCCGCACAGGTATTTCTCGGCCTACAGCTCGTATTCAAGGGGCGTGGATATTTTTGTGCATAAACGGATCCAGTTTGCTCACTTTGCTACGCAACATGGCCCCGAGGGCCGGTTTTTGATTGTTACTGGCCAGTTGATGGGCCACAGGGTTTCCCTCGTATGTGTGTACGGCCCGAACACTGACTCCCCCTCATTCTACCACTCACTGCTGGCCCGCCTTCTGGCCGTTGACACGGGGCTCCTGATCATGGGCGGGGACTTTAACCTTCTCCTGGATCACTCTAGAGATAGTACCGCCTCTTCCCCTGACTCCAAACCCCACGCCCGTCTGGCCCTTCGAGAGATTTGCATGCAGTTTTCCTTGGTTGATGTAGAGTCTCATTTGCACCCACACCATCCTGACTCCACTCATTATTCCGGGTTCCATAACACCTGGACCAGAATCGATTATTGGCTGGTCTCCCCCGGAGTTCCTGGCTAGTTGGGTTCGGTCCGGACTCTCCCCCGCACACTTTCTGACCATTGCCCGGTTCTTCTTCAGCTGTTTATTCCTCGTGAGGGGGGTTATGAGCGACAATAGCGTTTTCCCGGCCGGGCCCTTCTTGATCCTGTTTTTAATGAGGGGGTGCGTCAGGCCATAGAAGACTATTTTGAGTTGAATAAAGGGCACGGTCAATACTTGGGCGGTCTTATGGGAGGGCTTTAACGCTTATATACGTGGTGTGTGCATTTCAAAACATGCTGGGGTCCTTCGTGATCTACGGACTACTCTGGATCAGATCGAACAAAAGATCACTGCGGCGGAACGTGAACTACTCGCTGCCCCCTCTGAATCTCTTTCTGCCCTCCGGTGGAGTTGTGTGTTGAATTCCGGGACGCGGCTGATAGCGAATTGTTGTTTCTTCAGAAGCATTGCGTGGCGCGGCGGTATGGGGAGGGCGAGCGGCCGGGGCGGTTGTTAACCAACATGCTTCGCTCCCCTAGGGGGCCCACTTGTATCTTCTCCATGACGGGCCATGACGGCTCCCCCGTCCATTCTACCCCAGCGGTCTGTGAGTTGTTTCTTACATATTATTAGGACCTATATACCTCGCGCCTATCCGGGGGTCTCGGCGGTCAGGAAGCCTATTTATCTGAGGTGGCTCTGGTGTACCTTGAGCGCTACATGCAGGAGTCTCTTCTGTCCACAATTACTCCTGACAGCATTGTGGAGGCGATCGATGCTTTGCGTACATAGTCTGCCCCCGGTCTTGGCGGCTTTTCGGCTGATTTTTACAAGGCGTACAAGGACCTTCTGGTCCCGCGCTTAGTCGAGGTCTATGCGGAGGCCCTAGTGGTGGGAGTTCTCCCCCCGACGTTTCGTGAAGCTGTGATCATTTTATTGCCGAAACCCGGGAAAGACCCCATGCACTGCGGCTTCTACAGGCCATTGTCGTTGTTGAACCTGGACTACAAGATCTTAGCCAAAGTCGTTGCCATAAGATTGTCGCTCTTGCTAGAATTCATTGTCTCTCCTGTGCAAGCTGGTTTTGTCCCGCGCCGGTCCACTTCCTTCAATCTTCGCACTTTATTTACCGTATTGCATCGTTTCGACTCTTTCACGCCAGCCGCAGCTGTTTTATTAGACGCTGAGAAGGCCTTCGATTCCCTGGAATAGCCCTTTTTTTGTCGGTTATGCGCCGCGTGGGTATGCCGGAATGCTTCGTGGCCACTGTTTCCCTTTTGTACACTAAGCCCGCGGCCCGATTACGCCTTAACGGTGCTTTCTCCGACCCCTTCCCCCTATCAGGGGGCACTAGGCAGGGTTGTCCCCTTTCTCCTCTTCTTTTTATATTGGCCATGGACCCCTTGGCCCGGCAGTTTCAAGAGAACCACCTATAGCGAGGGTTGCAATTTTGCACTGGCCCTTTGTTGATGTACATGTACGCGGACGACATGGTATTATATGTTCAACAGCCTCAGGATAATTTGTCTTCATTAATTCAGGAAATCATTCGGTTTGGCACTTTTTCCGGGGTCCATATCAATTGGCACAAATTGGTTATATTTCCTCTCACGGCCTGCACCAAGCCTTGGTCATTCGAGTTGCCGCTGGAATGGTGTGACGAATCCGTTAAATATCTGAGTATTCACATACATTTGGACACTTCGTCGATAATCCGTTTTAATTATGGCTCCGCTATTGATACATTGGGCTCACAAATTGACCGTTGGCTCCGCTTACCTCTTTCCATGGCTGGCAGGATCGCCATTATTAAAATGATAGTATTGCCCCGATTTTTGTATTATTTCAATAATATTCCCATCCCGTTGACTAAGGTGTTTTTCACTCAACTCCGCTCTTTTGTACTTCGCTTGATCTGGGGAGATAAGACGCCTCGGGTCGGCTGGAGGGTGCTGACCTTGCCGCCGGATCGTGGAAGGCTGGGTGTACCGGACTTTTATTTGTATTATTTAGTTGCGCAGTGCGCGTATGCGTATGCTTGGTTCCATCCTGACGCGCGCATACCATATTTACGGCCAGAGGCGGATCTGGTTCTCCCGAGACGTCTCCTTACAATTCTCCCCACTGGCTTTCCTCATGACCCCTGTGACATCCAGACTGTTTCCACCACTTATTGGGCATGGATTGGATTGCGCAGGCTTCTTGGTCTAGATCTTTTATATTCCCCGGCCTTGCCCCTTCCTAACTCTTCCCTATTCCCGATTATGGGGGAGACTTTGGTAGAACGCACCTTGGAGAAGTTCGATATTTGCACCCTGGGAGATTTGTTCCCGGACGGGCACGTCTTCTCTGTATCGGAGGACGCCCGGTTCAGTGGACGCTCCTTTATGGACACGTTCATCCTCACCCGAATTCGCTCGGCTTTGAGGGCGGGTTTCCCTTCCTTTCCTTTGGCCCCGGACGAGACTCCTCCCCTCACGTTGGTGATCCAGACCCCAAACAATGCACACCTGATTTCCAAGCTGTACAAACAGTGTGGAGCGCTCAGGCCGGTTAATGACTCAAAGATTAGGGCGGCATGGGAGGAGGACCTGGGTGGGCCTATCACTGATGACCAATGGGCATATTGCTGTAGAACCATAACGGACGTCTCATTGAACAGTCGTCATAAGTTGCTTCAGTTTAAATTTCTTCGTCTGATGTATTTCACTCCGGCCCGCGCCCACAGAATTGACAATTCGCGGCCCCATCACTGTCCGAAATGTCTTGGCCCCTTTGCCGACTTTGCACATCTGTCCTGGACTTGTCCCAAAATTCCCCAATATTGGTTAGATGTCCACTCCACGTTGGGGGATATACTGTCCATGCCACCCCTTCCTACTCCTGAGATTGCATTGCTGGGGTATGTGGAAAACTTCCCTAAGAAAGTTCGAAAATTAGCTGCACTCTGCTTCCTATTAGCCAAAAGGGAGATTGCTTTGTTGTGGGGCAGTAGGCGTGCCCCTACTCTACGCTCCTGGTTGAAAAGCCTAGCGTACTGCAATGTGAATCGCGAGGAGTTCAGTACCCTGCTCCCCCCTCTTCCAGACCGACCAATATATGGGGATTGTACAGAGATTATATTTCCCGGCAGCGGCTTGCCCATGATTCTCAGGTGCATTCCGGCATCACTCCCACCGCGGTGGGGTAGTTCCTCATGCCCTCTGGTGTTGATGGCGCTCAGCTGTGTGGCTCTTGGTATTTGTAATTGGTAATGCTGGTTGTTTGCAATTTAGTCACAAGTTCGATTATGCAACAAATGCAATGTGGATTATTGTTGTCAGTACTTATGTATCACATTGTCCCTTTTAGTCCACATTATTTGTGTTCATAATTTATGGCTGTGTTTCTTTTTGTTTTTGTAATTTTTGTAAATCGCTTTTGATGGTCCCATATTGCATTTCATAGATTGTTTTCCTTTTTTGTTCTGTGTCCTTTTGCAAAATGAAAAAAGTAAAAAAAAAAAAAAAAAGAAGAGGAACATGGCGGCGGCAGGCTGACGCCGGTCGCAGGAGCCTAGTGAGGC
The DNA here is from genome assembly GCF_964261635.1 of Lissotriton helveticus. Lineage (NCBI taxonomy): Eukaryota > Metazoa > Chordata > Amphibia > Caudata > Salamandridae > Lissotriton > Lissotriton helveticus. The sequence goes on along the minus strand of NC_136067.1, from coordinate 381,789,259 downwards.
GGCACAACATATACAACGTTTATAACCAGGAAAGCGACCCGGAATGATTTACTGATGCCCGTCGACCCCATATAACTTACTGGTAAGAAGGTGGTGTTTGCAGGCTTTGGAGGCATAGCGCGGGACTAACCCGGTTTCCTTTTCTTTTTTCTTCGGCCCCCTGGATCCCGGCTCTCCGCGGAAAAACTTGTAGCGCTCTACATGGCTAGGACCTCGCTGCAGTGGATGGGACGTGAGGTGAAGGTGGAGGCTGACCGAGCGCTGCAGGAAGCCGGTTTCACAGCAGCGCGTCAGTTTGAACGCCGGAGTAGCCTCTGGTACCGGGCGCGGACCGCTTTAGTTTACACCTGGTTCCGCGGGTTGGTTTGTAGACATTATTCACAAGAAATAAGAGGTGGCCTTACATCGTGCTATCCTGCGCCACAGTACCCTCTTTCTTTACGACTCAGCCCGGTAAGGAGTTTTCAAGGAGGGGGGGGGGCCGGAATTGGGGTGTATGAATCTGGAGTCTGTGGAGGCTCACTTAGTCAATCCCTCGAGCGGGGGTGGGGAGGTTGTACAGCATTTTAGGGGGGCAGAGAAGCCAGGCTTACAGTCGGCTTTTTTCTAAGCGCAACAGCAGTAAAAGCCCTACTACAGTACTAAGTTCGCAGAGCCACCCGGCAGAGTTGTCATCATCACCCCCAAAGCGAAACAGAAATAGATATCAATTGAGATCTCAACAAGAGCTGAGGTCAAAGGGGGTCTTGGACTCCCTGGAGAGGGAAAGTGTGACGCCACTGACTCCACATAAAAGAAATAAAACGCCTGGAGGTGTCAAAAAATTAAAGGGTCCTAAGGCTATCCAACATCATATAAGAATACTCCTTCACTCAAGACATATTTTAAAATCATGGAGCAGGTTGTGGGCTCTGATGGGGCAGTGGACACGGCTACATTAGTCCAGAAACCTAGCTTCCCTCCATTGGCAGCGGACACGGCTACATTAGTCCAGAAGCATAGCGCCCCTCCATTGGCAGCAGACACGGTTATATTAGTCCCGAAGCATAGCGCCCCTCCATTGGCGCTCAAAAATCGCTATACACCATTAGAGAGTATGCTAGATGCAGGGAATTCGGAGAGCCTAAATGATGATCTTGGTGTGAACTTGCTTGTGTGTCTGTCAGCATCTAGTCATGTTGATCTCCCCCCTCTCCACAAGCCCATCAAGTTCCTTCTATATCTCTGGACTCTCAGTCCGTACAGGGGTCACTACAGGTAGACCATAATGTTTATTCTCAAGCACAAGCTCAAGCCCAGGAGGAGTTGCTGCAATCGGCTATCCTAACGGCGACAGGGATAGTTTAGGCTCCCTGCTGCAGTCATTAAGAGGAGACCTTATGACTAAATTCGAGATATCCGAAAATAATCAAAAAAGTATCCATGATAAGTTTGATGCTCTCGAGTCTATACTGGATGACATTTGCACACGGACAGGGTCACTTGAGCTTAAAGTTGACACACTATCAGAGGCTGTTCAAGGGAACTCCAAAGACATAGATGCCCTAAAGACTCAGAACCGGTCTCTTCTGATGGATATGGAAAGGCTGGAAATGCAGGCCCGCAGGAATAATCTTAGAATCTTGAAGATTCCAGAAGGGGAAGAGATGGAGGACATCAAGGGGTTTGTATGCAAGTTATTAAGAGATGGCTTCCTAAAAGATCGTCTAGATATCGACTTAGAGGCCGAAATACAAAGAGTACACAGGGACCCCTTTAGGCTGCACCCGGACAGGAAAGGGCCTAGGAAAATTCTTGTTAATTTCCAGACCTATAGTGTAAAGGAATTAATCTTAGGTAGGTGCCTATCACGTTCTACCCTCCATCATCGGGCCAACCCTTATCAAATCCGTTCGGACATTGGGCGAAGAACTGCGCAGAGGCAGTGGGAGATGGGTTCCAGAATGCCTGAATTAAGATCGCTCGGAGCGCAAGTTCAAATGAAGTTCCCTGCTCTACTGAAAATCATGTGGAGGAATAAAATGTTTAACTGCAGCCAACCAGAAGATGTCGATGACCTTCTATCTCAAATGAAGGGGCAATAGATTAAAGCCACCGAGCCCTAGTTTATCATTGGGAAAAAAAGAGAGAAGGAAGGTGTAAAAGAAAAAGGGAAAAAGGGGTAAAAAAGGACATAAGGTGAGGTGTAGGGATTCAATTTAAAAAATAAAATAAAAATAAAATATGATATACACAGTGGAAGGTCATAGTATCATGATGCTTTTCTGGTTCAGTAAAAATTAGCTGCTGTGCCGCTTCTATCAGGGTTCCTAAAAGGCGGTTCCAATGCCAAGTTTCACAGGAGGGTTCCTCGGGGGAGGGTTAGGGTGGGGTCACAGAAGGGGGTGGTGGGAGGGGAGTATAATGGAAAACATTGTCCACATGCAAAATCTTCTTATTTTTTTAAAATTCTAGATGTATGGCAGTTATGGTAGGTTACGATTACGATTAGGGCTACTAGTATAAAATTCCTCTTCTGGAACGTGAACGGCCTAGGGGGAGGCAGGAAGCTATCCCGGGTTTGTGAATTTTTAAAAAACACCAAGGCCCATGTTTACTTGTTGCAGGAAACTCACCTGGAGGCCAAAGCATATGAACAAGCTTTTGGTAAATGGGGCTGGGCACAGGAGGTATTATGCTCAAGGCAAAAGGGGTGTGCAAGAGGTGTAGCAATCATTGTTAGGGAAAATAAAGGAATTAAGGTCCAGAAATGGGATACAGACCAGTCTGGTAGATGGCTTGTGGCAACTATTTCCGTATGTGGCTCTAAGTTCACTTGCGCCGTGTACTATGGCCCAAACGAGGACAATTCTGGTCCTCTCCTGAAACTTGGTGCTAGTTTACTGCATACTTCGGCACCGGTCATATTAGGTGGAGATTTTAATCTGATTTTTGATAAACAATTGGATCGGACTTCCAAAGTGAAATATTGTGTTCCAAATAAAACATTTTTGACACTAAGGAATATTATGAAGGACTTTAACCTGCTTGATCTGTGGAGAGCTAAATATGGTACTAGAAGGGAATACTCTTTTTATAGTAAAAAGTACAAGCAATATTCGAGAATCGACTATTTTTTGGTCGATCAGAAATTGCTTGCAGATATAGTATCGGTTAGCTATGCCCCAGTGGGTATCTCGGACCACTCGGTTGTCGAGTTAGTGCTCAACCTTAGGTCTAAGTGTACGGCGTATAGATGGACACTTGACAGGACTCTTTTCCTGGATGAAAGTGTAAAGGTTGAGTTAAGAGATAAAATAATTGACTTTTTTAACTTTAATATAGGTTCTTCTATGGAACAACTAGTCTGGGAGTCCCTTAAGGCATACCTATGGGGGTTATTAAGCTCTCTAATGATTTATAAGAGGAATACTAGTAAGAAAAAAGAAACATCTGATCTGAAAACTATCAAGGAGAAAGAATTAGAATTACAGCTGGCTGCTCTCTTAGCTAGGGAGGGTATTCCTAAGCTGGAAAGAGAGTTGATTATACTACAAGCAGAGTTTAAAGCTAGAAATGATAAGATCATCAAGGAAAGGTGGGAGGTTAGTAGATTAAAGAACTTTGAGTATGGTGAAAAATGCGGTTCCCTCTTGGCGTGGAAATCAAAGACAGAGAGGGTCAGAAATAATATCAAGAATTTGATCCAAAGGGAATCCGGTCTATTGATATCAGAGGACGAGTTGATCAGGGAGGAAGCTAGGGCGTTTATGCAGGGCCTTCACCAGGAAGAGTTTAAACATGAACCAGAAGTAGTCAACAACTGGTTAGATCGGAGAGAGTTACCCCAGTTGTCTGAATCAGACAAGACATACTTAGCCAGTGAAATTATGGAGGGTGAAATAATACAACAACTAAAGAAAATGAGCCGAGGTAAAGCCGCTGGTCCAGATGGACTACCGGTTGAAGTATATTCTGACATTTTGGAGACAGTTGTCCCGGTGCTTGCGACATTTTTTAATAAGATATTAATACAAGGCGACTGTATCCCCCCATCTTGGTCAGAAGCCACTATAACCCTGATTGCTAAGCAAAATAAAGACCCACAAAAAATCGGGTCTTATAGACCAATCTCATTGTTGAACTCGGATCTGAAGATTTTTTCTGGGATACTGGCTACTAGATTAGCCAGAATAATAAAGACAATTATAAATCCAGATCAGAGAGGGTTTATACTCTGGAGGCAGCTCAATGAGCTTACTTTCCAGGTAATAGGGGCAATTGATTTCGCAGAGGAAAAAGGGTTGCCACTTGCCATCATAGCTATTGACGCCACTAAGGCGTTCGACCAGGTCAACTGGGAGTATCTCTGGGCTGCCTTGACGAGGTTCGGGTTTACATCTATTTTTATAGAAGGAGTTAAATCACTATATCTGAATCTTCGAGCAAAGGTTCTAGTTAATGGGGGGCTATCAGAATGGTTTGGTATTTCTAGAGGCACCAGGCAGGGGTGTCCCCTGTCCCCCTTATTGTTTGATATTTATATCGAGCCCTTTGTTTGTGCACTTAGAACCGACAATATTATTTTACCTTTTAGAATCGCGGATTTGGAACTTAAAACCGCTTTATATGTGGATGACCTTCTCCTTTATACTTCCAATCACACTGCTGCAATCACGCGGTTATTTGAACTTACTGAGGAGTTTGGAAGTTTATCTGGCTATAAAATCAATAAAGAGAAAACAGATATAATGGGGTGGAATATTTCAACTGTCATACAGGAGATCAGGTATTTGGGAATTTACTTAACTCAAAAGTTGACTGACATCCCTAAGATTAGCTGGCGGAAGGTAGCAAAGGAAGTGTGTAAGTTATTGTTAAGGTGGGGTAACTTGCCATTGAACATCTATGGGAGAGTCAATCTCGTGAAAATGAGGATTCTCCCTAAAATAACTTTCCTCTTTAATACAATCCCGCTACTATTCAATCATGAGGATATTGCCAGCCTTCAAGGGAAGATAGGATCCTTTATATGGGCCGCTAAAACACCCAGGATAGCCTGGAAGAAATTGAGGAGAGGTTTGAAGATAGGCGGTTTGGCTTTACCCGATTTATTTTTTTTATACTGCCATGCCTTCCACTTTAAGAATTTTAGGATATTGGCCAATAAATTAGATTCTTCCTCACAGGGTCGCCTCTTTCAGGCAATGTTGCAGGATCAGCCACAGGGTCTAGAATTTTTTCTTTTTAAATTCGGGGACCCCAAATTTTACAAAAAAGTCCGTCTTAAGATCTTGCTAGCGGCTCTTAAGAACTGGGGGTATATTTGTAGAGTTTTGGGGATATCATACTACAATTTGCAGGCTCCAATTTGGGATTCCCCTGGCACCCCAGAATGTCTCTTAGATCAACTGTCACAGCCACTTAAAGTGGCCGGTATTAAGACGTGGGTGATCTTAGCCTAAACTCCCAGCTCATGAATTGGGAGTCCTTTATGAATTTAACTAATGGGACCTTAACCAGATTCAAGTTTTACCAGCTCTCTGCATGGTGGGCAAGACAGTCATGGGGGACTGGTGAGGACAGCTTGCCCCTCGACTCCATCTGCAGAAGGGGAGTTTGGAAACGGGGGGTCTTTTTCTGGTATAGGACATTTACTGAAGACAGCCTGGACTCTGAATTGGCGAATCTTTGGGGTAATGTTCTAATTGGAAGTTGTGAAGAGACACAGAGAATCTGGAGTGACTCTTTTTCCATGTCTCAGAGAGTAATTAAACCAGCAAATTTGAGGAGAAATCACCTTTTTACAGCTTATAGGGTGTATTGGACCCCGGCTAAACTATCTAGGGTAACAACGGATATATTCTATTGTCCCAGATGTAAATACCTTGCAGCGGACGATCAACATATGTTTATGGACTGTCTACAGATCTCCAGGTATTGGGTGGCGGTATGTAGCTTTCTCGAGGAGGTCCTATCAAGGCCGATCGCTTGCTGTCCTAGACTGGTCTTTTTTGGGTTGCCACCGGGCTACAATCTGAACAGCTTTGAATCACAATTTCTGTTCTATGTGATAGTCATTGCCAGGAGAGAAATCTGTAGAGGTTGAAAGTCGGAGGCCCCACCCATATTTGCTGATTGTTTAAAAAACATCATGATGACTAGCCAGTCAGACATAGCTTGTGATGAAGCGAGTGCCAATAAAATCTGGTCCGCATTAGTTGCCTGGACGAAGAACTAATTTTGGTCCAATGATTATGCCAGAGGTTTGTTGTTCTGTCCTCCCTGGTACCTATGAATGTCCATCAATGGGAAAGGGAGTTGGACTAGGAGACAGCCTTACCTCTGGGTGATCCCTGTTTGCTGGACACAGACACCGGGGGCGGAAATAGATCATGTCTGTGTGGAAGGCGCAGAGAGATCCCATCTAGAGTATATATCTTCTGGTGGCATGTATGAGGACAAAAAAACCAACCTGTTAGCCTGTTATTTTCTTTTCTATGTGACGACAACCTCCTCCAACACGATCAGAAACCAACACCCTACAAGGCTCCATTCTTGACCTCACTATCTCGAATTGCATATTTCTCACAGATGAAGACCCTGTTCATGTTGATAAGTCTGACAACCTGCAACTACCTTTCATGCTATCCTTTGCCCACCCAAACACTTTGGGCCAAACGAAGAGAGAAAAATCATGAGTCTATGCCCTGAAAACATTGACCACCTAGCTAACAAGGCTTGGGGTATTCTTCCCACCCCTGACCCTCAATGGGATATTAATGCCACAACAGAATAAAAAAATAAATGCATGGGTAACCTAATCAGTGAATATGCTCCACTGAAATGCAAGAGTAAATGACCTAAGCCTTTCCTTCCCTTTCTTGGTTTTCAAAGGCCGTCTGTACCGAAAGAAATAATGAGACATCTTGAATAAATCAGGAAACAAGCACCCTCCTCTTCAAATCTTACTATTCTGAAGGCTGCCAGAAGAGGATACAAATTGAACACCTGTGCAAATTATTAGGGATTGATGGAACAGCCCTAAAGTGGATTGACTCCCATCTGTCAAACTGTTCGCAAATAGTGAAAATATGGAGCTTTGTCTCAAGCAAAACCAACATAAAACAAGGGTTTCCAAAGGGCTCTATCCTCTCCACAGGCCTCTTTAATCTATATCTTGAACCTCTTGGCAAGGATTTGAGACAATCTGTGATTTTGTATCTTCAATATGTGGGTGATACCCAGATCTACCTGAGTATCATCCCCTGAAAACATCTGTCGTATCTCCTTCTCCCTCGATAGAGTTCAAAAATGGATATCTAACGACCACTTAAAACATAATCCAACTAAAACTGAATTCCTACTAATGTCACCAAAGAAATCCAAGTTCCCTATTCAAGAGTGGCTGGAATCCTTCTTTCCTGGGAACTGTTCTCGGGCCATTGTGGAGAATGCCAAGTCTCTGACCCTTTAGCCTTAACAATCACGTAGAACGCCAGCAGACAAATCTCAGCCATGACCAAAAGCGCACACCATCAGGTATGTGCTGTAGGTCTTCATGCAGTTAATTCCTGAGCAGAACTTAAAACCTGTGGTCCAGACTCAGTTGTGGTAAATAACTCCTCTCTGGTCTCCCTAAAGCACATCTAGCAACTGTGAGAGCAGGGCTCCATGCTGCTGCCTACTCTGTCACTGGCCATAATTCAACCAAATTCCTGCTATTCTACGCACCCTCCATTGGCCTCCCTTCACGTAAGAGGCCAAATTAAAACTGCATGTATTACTCATAAAGTCTGACAAAATCCATCTCCCTCATACCTGGTTGAAAAACTGAAGTCACTGGAGTTCAATGATGATCTAGAAATGCTGTGTCCCTCCTGCTTGAACCTCCGACTTTCAAGCAAGAACGCTGCATGAGACAGGTAGTTCAATAAGGATTTGAAGCTCTCTCACTCAGCTAAGGCAGAGGAGGGTCGCCCCACTGAACAAAAGAAAAAATAAAATGGAAAAAAAATGAGAATAACTATTGTTATTATCGTTTTATTTTTGCTAATGCTGTCAGTGGCTCTCGGGTGGGCGGGGCTGGGGAGCAGGGAGAGGAGTGGTTTGCACTCATGAAGTGCGCATGACTGCTGGGCTGGCCCTCTTGGGCCGGCCAAACAGCCATGTGGACTTTGCACGCTCCCTACCAGGCTGCATTACACAGCCTGGTGAGGAACATGCAAAGCCTCCCTGTCCCCGTCTGCGCGCCGAACCTCAGCACTCAGACCAATCACAATGCTGCAATGCCCAGGGGAGCCTGGCGCTTCCTGCTGCTAGCTGGGAGTCTGCAGGAAGATGACAAAGGATGCAGCAGAGGCGGTGGCCGGCAAGCCGGTACTCCCAAGTGTTTTTTTTTTGTTGTGTTATTCCATCCTTCGTCCTCCCCCGCCACCACCCGGGTACGGTAGCAGCCGCTACTGCTCTTGTTGAAATTCAAAAGGGAACCTAAAATCCTCTTATTTAAGGGCCACTTTGGTTAAAGAGGGAATCATTGGTCGCATCGCCTGTGTTAACTTGATTTGTCTTTCCTGTTATGAAATATTTGTTCACTGGTATCGTGGTTATTTTCTGCTGATTTGCTATGATGGTTACTATCCTGTAAAGTCCCTGCTGGTATGAACTGTTCATTGTTTTCCTTATGATATTGGGTTGTTTTATGATGTTTGTTAACCAAAACGTATTTCCTGCTCGCTAATGCCTTTGGGCAAATCCCACGCTTTACAAAAAGAACGCATAAATAAGTAAGATACATGTGGGAGTCTCACGTCTCACTTTTGTGTTAAGTCTGTGAGGTGGAGATGTCTGAATGAGACTATGACTGGCCAAATGGATGGATTTAAGTCAGATATTTGCCGACTCGGCAGGCAGCTACAAAGACAGACACAGCTGTTTGCATAGGTGTGTGCGATCACGCCCCATTTTTAAAATTCTTTCAGGATTTGTATCACAATGTCGAGGCAGAAAGAGTATCACCTTTCACTTTTGAGCCGCTAGGCATATTGGAAACCTGCAGTGCCAGACTTCTGATGCGGTATGTGTGAATCCAGTAAAGAAGAGCCTGCCTGAAGGTTAACCGCCTCTATATTTTCCCTGTTGAGCCGAAAGGGCTGTTTGTTGGAAAGAGAAATGAGTCGATTGTACACAAATATCTTAATTAACAAATAAATTAGTAATATGATAGCTGTTTTTATTTGTGATGTTTCTGAAGTGTTTAGTCTCAAACCGACCAGAAGGAAACGTGACGCAATGCCCCCTACACAGCAAAGGAGAAAAGGCTAAACAGAGGATACCATGGTTCAGTGTAGTTATGATGGTAAAAAACGAGCATTGGCAAAGCCAGTAGGTATTGCCTACCAGAGAGCTATTGACTATATCTATGTTTTGTAGTCATGTTGCACAGCAGCACGTATGCTGTGCAGCATGACTGATGGTAAATGAAAACTACTTTGTGATATACTGCTCGGCAGCCGCCCTGCTGACAAACATGACTAAGAACATTGACAAAGCCCATAGCTCTCTCGTAAGCTTTGTCGATGCTTGTTTTTTTTGTGTGTTTCTTTTAAATGAATACGTCTCTAATCAATTGTGTTAATAAGAAAACTTAAAAACTTAAAGAGGTATTAACATTAAATGTATTCAATGTGTGCACAAAGTCGCAGAAATTAAGGGAGAGAAACAGGCTCAAACAACACTAAGTAGCCAGCCATGCAAAGAGACATACATAAAAGTCTAATTAACCCCCCCAATACTCCAACAAGCATTTGCAATGCAATAGGTCTCGCATTAATTAAGTTTGAGCTATTGGCATTGCTAAATATTGCAACACTAATTGCAACAAAAGTCTATAAATTGCAGGCCAAAAAAATGTGTATTTATTTTTGTAGCAATGGTGGCATGCTGCCCTTTAGATGAATATGTTTAACTCGTTCCATGCTGGTGACGGAACCGCTCCGTCACAAGCACAGCGCGCCCGAGGCTCGTGACGGAGCGGTTCTGTCACGAGCATGGGAGCGCCGCGCGGCCCCCCTCCCCCCTAGCGCTGCGGCGGAATTACCGCCGCAGCCAAGGGGTTAAAAGTAAAGTGCGCCATACTGCGATTGCTACAATAGTTAATTGTGGATGCATTAACAATTGATGTGTGCACTGATGGCTGGTGGTGTGTGTGCCTGTAGAAATTTTGCACTGATGGTGGGTGGTGTCTGTGCCTGGTGGAAGTGTGCACTGCCGACTGGTGGTGTTTGTGCCTGGTGGAAGCGTGCACTGACGGATGGTGGTGTGTGTGCCTGTTGAAAGCGTTGACTTGCGGCTGGTGGTGTGTGTGTGCCTGGTGAAAGCGTGCACTGACGTCTGGTGGTGTGTGCCTGGCGGAAGCGTGCACTCATGGCTGGTGGTGTTTGTGCCCGGTGAAAGCGTGCACTGATGGCTGGTGGTGTTTGTGCCAGGTGAAAGGGTCCACTGACGACTGATGTTGTCTGTGCCTGGTAAAAGTATACACTGATGGTGTGGTTGTGTGTGTGGTTGTGTGTGTGTGGTTGTGTGGTTGTGGTTGTGTGTGGTTGTGTGTGTGGTTGTGTGTGTAGTTCTGGTTGTGTGTGTGGTTGTGATTGTGTGTGGTTGTGTGTGTGGTTGTGTGTGTGGTTGTGTGGTTGTGTGTGTGTGGTTGTATGTGTGTGGTTGTGTGTGTGGTTGTGTGGTTGTGTGTGTGTGTGTGTGGTTGTGTGTGTGGTTGTGTGCGTGGTGTGGTTGTGCGTGTGGTTGGGTGTGGTTGTGTGTGTGTGTGTGTGTGTGGTTGTGGGTGTGTGTGGTGTGTGTGGTTGTGGTTGTGTGTGTGTGGTTGTGGTTGTGTGTGTGTGGTTGTGGTTGTGTGTGTGTGGTTGTGTGTTTGTGTGGTTGTGTGTGTAGTTGTGTGTGTGGTTGTGCGTTTGGTTGTGGTTGTGTGTGTGGTTGTGTGTGTGACAGTAATACTAAAAGCATCTCAAAATAAAGGAACACAAACATCGAGTTTGTGGAAAGAGAAAGCACATTGTAAGTCAAACGGGCGCAGCAATGCAATAACACAACAACATGTTCTTTGATGTTTGATGTTCTTTGAACGAGAACATCAAAGGGGCGCTGCTAAAGTGATAGCGGGCGAAGTGACTGCAGGCGCTTAATGAGTATGAAGAGGTTTGCCATTTAGCGCCTCTGCTCCTAAGCGCGCTCCCGTGCACATGCACTGTAGCTCTAGGCTGTCCAGGCTTGCCATGGTAGCTTTTTTGAGCCCTCACTAAATGTCTCACCAGACCAGCTCATGCGCTGGGTCAGGCGAGACCTAAAAAGCACCACAAAGCCAAAAGGCAGCCGGCTAACAGCAGATCTACAGGTTTCACAGTGCTGGTTTCTTGTCGGCTCCTCACTGCCGCATGCTTTCACGCAAAGAAAGGAGATAAAACAGCCCTGCGGTGGCCCTGTTTTCCCCCTTCTGCCACTAAGGTGACCGTGGAAAAACACAAACTCCTGCGGCCTGCTGTCCTGTCCATGTTGGGTAGGTCACCCTGCCGCAGGAAATGATGATTTCCCGCGAGGCGAATTTTGATGCAACTTTGTCACTACCGGGAAAAAATCTAAGACTAAACAAAGAATTTCCTCCGCTCATTAGAAACAAAACAAAAAGATCACTACACAATTGTCTTCTTAAAAAAACTTTACCATGCTTTTAAAGTAGCAGCAGCAGTCACTGCGAGCTTAATCACCCCCTGTTATCTGCGAGCGCTATTGTTTGAAAAACATCCAGAGCAGTTATTTTTCAACTGCCTTAGAGCATATGTTGTTTGGGTAAAACAAGGGCTTAATGAAGAAAGAAAAAAAATAGGTGTTTCTGGGACATTCGCTTTACGCCGGAAGTCTCGCACCCAGAAAGGGCCATACGGGAGTATATGTCTGTGGGGAATGTACCATGCTGCAGGGGTGAACAGTGCAGGTCCAAAGAGGGCCGGATCCAGGTCAGATTTTCAGGATATCCGCTGAGGATAAATGTACATACAATCAATTTATATTGAATTTATTTGCATCGTGAATGGTTAGCCTGACAATCGTCTATAGAACTGGCTCTTTTGCACCCACACTGGCCAGCCGCACCATAGGATTATGTTGGCAGATTGTCATGCAAAAATACGTTTCATCTCTGCTAAAACTGGTGGTCAATGAAAACAGATTGCCGTCCCTGAAAAAGTCAATTAACATGGAGGAGCTCTCACATTACCTATGCTTTATGGCAGGAGGCGGCACTTGTCTGTCTTCCCTCTGGCCTACTGCACCTGGAGAGGCTCTTTCCCAGGTTCAAAGTCTATCCACTCCATGCGCCAACATCCCCTCACCGACCTCCACGTCCCCACCCATGCGTCCCGGAAACAATTATCCCGTGTGAAGTGGAACCCTGCTGCGAGATTTGCAGACCCCCTGTACCCAACACAGGAGCCACTGCACAGAGAAATAATGGTTTCCCGACGGCTACTTGGCAAAAGAAATGCAGCTTTGGAGCGCTGGAAGCTGCAGCGTGCCTCAGAAGAATGTGCAAAAAGTGCTGAATCAAAGTGCGCGTATAATATGAGTAAACCTGCACCGGGAACCAAAGTCACCTTAATCTGCAACGGGAAGAAAACGGGTTGAAACAGCACCGGAATAACATGCATCGGAAATGCAATGCAATCGATTCTAAACCGGGAATAAATGCAACTGAGTCTGTACCAATACCAAAAATTAACATAAGAATTTAATTAACAAGACAACCTCTGGCCGCGGCTGCGAAAGTTTCGATTCCTTCCTCAGTAACTGCCAGCTATTCCTCATCACACTCAGCTGCACAGTGACTCAACGCCGAGCAGGAAACCATACACAGGGATGCCCGCGAGTGGTACGCGCGTGCCACTGCAAGATATGTTTTCAATTATCGCGCCCGTGTCTGGGCACGATAATTGAAAACATATGGGCTTTGGTGCGCGTAACAGACACCAATAGGTCATGGGCGGAGCAATGCACCCGCCTTTGGCCTATTGTGTGGTCTGTTAAAAAAAAGCACGCATTACAGCCCACAAAAAAAAACACATGCACAAGCGTGTGCGATTCCAGGGTTAATTTCTGAACCCCGGACAAAAGGACTCTCGCCTGTGCGAGCACTGCTGCGCAGTGCAACGCAGGTCACGAGACCTAAAAATGACATAGCCATACACAAGGCATATAGAAGAAAACCGCAAAGCAAAGGCAGCTATGGAGGGGACAAACAGGCAAGGCAGATACTGTAAATACATGTATTAGCAATAGAAACAATATGGGCACAGGGAGCGAAATGTAGAAGCATTTTTATGGGGTTCAAAAAGAAACTTTGCAATGCAAAAGGCCAAAGTGTTAAATCTGCACAATCATAGCAAACTACGCAGTCATCTGTAAAAACAACTACAAGGAAGCAGACATTAATATAATCAATAACAAAGCCAATATGTCTGGCGTACGGCATTTTGGCAATTCTTGTTTTGTTTTGTCATGGTTTTTGCAAAGCTTTATTGTTTGGGAAAATAAAACATTGACTGAAGGCAAAAATGTTTTGGTCTCAGAACAGCACACATTACCAAAGTATGCCTTCCCTGGCACTGGAGGGAACTACTTTGTGTGTGGATGTGCTCATTGTGAAAGGGGGCATTGCTTTAAATCATTGTGAAGTCAGAAAGTGGCGGAAGTTGGCTGCCCCTTGATGCATACTTGGGAGGGTTGGTGAAAAATGTGAATGAAACAACGACAAACAAATGTATGAAGTGTGGCTGAAAACACCTTCTTATAGTAAAATGACTGCTCCGGCTCAGATGACGCTAACCTGCAGTGGAGACTGTGGGAAAACCTGATGTTGTCTGAGTTAACGTGTGCGTCCCCCGTTTCTCCTTTGACGACCATGGAGGGCGGCAGCTTCGAGGTGTCTACCGAACACCCTATGAGGGGAGGAGATCGCTTCGGACCCAGTGACCACAACGGGTCTCACCCACATTGATCGGTCTCACTTGCCCCTGCAGAGACCCAGGAGGCTGGAGCTGCACCGTGGTTGCGAGACGATACAATGTGGAGCCGACCTCGACTAGTCCGCCCCGACAATCCGGGCACACTCGCCCCAGTGGAGCCCTAGGAGGGCACACTCTTGTTCGTTGGAGGTTCGAGACAGCTAAGGGTGCAACTAGATGACCTAGGCCGATCGAGTTAACTTGTGCGCCCCCGTTCTTGCTTTGATGACCACGGAGGGCGGAATCTTTGAAGTGGTTACTGAACGCTCTATGAGGAGAGGAGATCGCTTTGGACCCGGTGACCACGATGGGTCTAACCTCTGGTGAACCGTCTCATTCGCCCCCTGCGAGACCCAGGAGGGCTGGAGCTGCACCGTGGTTGCGGGACGACACAACGCGGAGCCGACCTCGATGAGCCCGCCACTACAGTCTGGGCACACTCACCCCGTGGAGCCCTAGGAGGGCACACTCTTGTCTGCTGGAGGGGCGAGACAGCTAAGGGACAACTAGATGACCCAGTGAGGTGACAACCGCTTCTGCTTCCGTAACCGACAGCTGCGTGAGGAGGGAGGTTGGTGCTCCGGCCTGAATCCGCCGGGGCCCTTGATTGGTCTGGCCCAGAGTTCATCGTTGTGTGTACCATAGCAGGGATTCCTAATGATCTCGGGCGGGGTGCAGTTGGAAGGGGACCTTGATAGTGGCATCAACGGCGTGGGTTGGGGGTAGGGGGTCTTTCCCCTGGGGATCGGATATCTCGCCTTCCTAATCTTTATTCCTGATCTTCATTGACACCGCTGGGCATGACGTTCTCTTACCCCGGCTGAAGACCTCACTGCCGCCTCTGGGTGCTTTTTGAGGCCCGGATCCATTCATGTTTACATCAGCACTTTAAGTGTGCTCACGGGTGCTTCGCCCTGACACTCTCTCTGTTGAAGATGTCAATCATCGGTCTCCCAAGCTGCTGGGAGAGTGTTCACATAGCTGGAATGGAAAGGATCGATGAGTGGGCCGGCTACTTTGTTGCAGCTGCCTCTGCAATATTCTGTGCCTAGCGGTCTTCTATGCAAAAGAGGCTGCTCTCCGCCTTGCTACCTTCATACTGCCTTTGCCTGGTGCTAATTAGTGGCGCTCCACCCGGTTTTTACTTGGACAGGGTAAGTGGCATTGATAACTAAAACCTCCCTGCAACAATGGCAGCTCAATAGTGGCTTTGAGGTATTGTCCTCCTTTAGTCTGTGTGTCTCTGTTTATTCTACATATGGCAAATGAGCTTAAAAATGGAGCCTATCAAGGTTATTCCTTAACTTTTTAGCTACTACTCAAAATGGTCACCGTTTAAAATGGCCTCGAAGTTCATCTGATCCAGAACCTCTTTAACATCTGAAGCAGGTACTCGCAGGACCCCTGCTCAAACGACATTGTTGTTCACCTAAGTAGTTTTTCTTTGTAAAACAAAAGTATTTTTCACTTAAACCAGAACCTCTTCAACTTCTGAGTCTGGTTTTCTCAGGACCCTTATTATAACGACATTGATGTTCACCTGAGTAGTTTCTTAAACAAAAGTATTTTTCACCTGAGTAGCTCTTAAACAAAGTATTCAGAAATAATTATTTGCCCAGATAGCCCCCCCTGCACTAATAATAGATTTATAACGACACTGGCAAAATAATTACCTACGCCTATTATTAGCTCAGAGTTCATTAACCACTCATCGCTTTGGCAGCGCCAAGCTGAACATACTCTCCTATTATACTCACCTGTTGATAATCTAAGTCCACTAATAACTTTTAACACCACTCTGGCAGCGCCAAGAAGAACATACTCATTTATTATCAGTCAAAATATCAATCACCCAAAAGTCCGGAGCCAGGACAATATTCTCAACCATGGGACAATATCATTAAACACCCGGAAGTTCATCATTTTAGTTATGATTCTGCATTGAAAATTGGTATCTTTTCTACCTCAGGCATACTCCCATATTGCTGGGATCCCCATCCCAATCTACCGTCCCCTGCCTTCTGATGGCCCCCTTGCAGTGGCGTTCACAACACTCATGGGTGAGTGGACGCTAGCTTCCCTTCCCTCGAATTGGACCCCCTACTAAACGGGGCTTCCTCTACACCCCTTATTTTCTTTTGGCTCCTTTAATCGCTGCCCAAAACGCACATCAGGCAACATGGCACAAAATACTTATCATGCACCTAACCCTTTTGTCCTATTGGGCGTAAACTCGGTTAAGATCATCTCCCCCCAACCTATTGGTAAAGGCTAAGAAGACTTTCAAGCACAATTCCTCAAGAGGTGGCCCGAAACTCTAATATCAGACACATATATCTCAAATAAGGGCACTATAGTTACTGATCTCATCTTCTACACCAACAGAAGAGCGCAGTGGAGAAAGACCCTTACCTCCATGCTGCGCTCCAAACAGACCAAAACTCTGCAGGTTTTCGTTTAACCACGCTTCCATCCCTGGCCCTTATGGCGGAGCTGACTATCTCCCTTTACAATAATGGCAATGTCCTTATCCAAGCCTCTGACCTCAACCGCAAGCCCTTCAATTATGCCTTATTGAGGTGCAAGAACAATCTAACTAACACCAATACCTCTAATACCTCCACCAGCAGTCAAAACAGGCCACTCTCTGCCTCTGATCCCGAGGTGATTGACTGCCCCTAAGTCCCATTACCCATGCTAGGGTCTGTTAACACTCCCCCCACAGCTCGACCCAACTTAACAGATGTTACCCCTACTCCCCACATCACGAGCCCCAAAAATCCACATATGTCTCATGCTGATGAAGGTTTAACTGACCTGAGTACTTCACACCTTGTTGCCATCGCACCACTGCTACACCCGTACCTTGCATCACCTCCTTTCCTCAATCCCTTATGTCACACACATTTCGCTCTAACAACGGGTGTGTTGAACACCCATCCAACACCAACAGTCAGATAGGATCGGATACTCACCCCTTAGGCTCTGGATCTTCCAATCGCAGGGCTCAGAAACGTACTGATGTCTCCTACACGCGGACCAATAACAGATACTCACCCACACTTCCACTACACACCTCACCACCCTCCACTCCTCCGAATTCCACTCCGTCTTTAACTACTCCTACTCCTAGCTCTGTTTCCTATCTTGATTATGACCCTAGATCCCTATGTAACTGTGCCAATGGTTCTAACCAACCCTCTACTAACCCTACCACAGTGGAACCTGTCCTACTAGCGAGGGCTACTCCTGCGAATAATTGCTCTAATAATCATGACCTTGAGAAGAGGATTGATGACCTCAAGCATGATATCTCGGTAGTCAAAGAGTTGGTGCAAAGCATTCTGCAGCTCTCCTTGAAGATGGAGAAGCGTTGGGTATCACCCTCCGTGCAGAGGAATTATATCTACAATTCACAGAAACTGCACGCAACCCAAGACTTCACCACCTTCTGCCCCTATCTTAGCTCCAGCTGGAGCTTTAGGCCTCTACCCAACCACCACTCTCGGCCCCAGAGACCCTTACCTCAGCTATCGGATGAAGATATTCTCGCCCTGCTTGGTACCTACACTGACTCAAAGACCTTCTCTCAACCCAACTCCACTCTCAACATCCCCGCAATCATTGCAGACCCTGACAGGGAACCAAGCCCTAAATTCAGTAATGTCAACACTGAGAACCTACTTCACATAAACACCTCCTCTCAAGAAATGGTCACTTCCAACCTGCACATCAACTCGATGCTACTCAATTGTAGATCAGCTGTAAAACAAGCAGTTGATTTTCCTGATCTCATCATTGCGCATAACCTGGACCTTCTGATCATCACTGAAACCTGGCTCAATGATACTTCCTCCCCTATTCTTGACATCTTAATCCCTCCCGACTATGCCATTATCAGGAGTGATTGACTGGATAAAATAGGACGCGGTATTGCCTGCATTCATCGTTCCAACTTCACAGTAAAACAGTCCTCATGTACTGTATTATCCTCCTGTTGACAGCTAGTCTCTGAAATCTGGAACAAAGGCAAGAAGATTAGCGTGCTGCATGCGTTCTATCACCCTCCTGGTGACAATCTAGTCTTCATTGAGCAACACATGGAGGTCATTACCTCGAGTTCGGATGAACTCTGTCACTTATTCCTCGGAGACTTCAACCTTCATTGGAATGACACAAATGATCCAACTGTCTGTTCTTTTAAGACTTTCCTCTCTGAACTCAATTTCTCACAGCTCTGTAAAGGCCCTACTCACAAAAAAGGCGCCACTCTCTACCTCATCATTGCCAAAGACAACTTCATACAAATAGGTGATATACTACCTTGTGACTGGTCTGATCATTCTCAAATTCCCTTTCTAATCCTAGACAAGAGACCGGATCGACAGGGTCAACCCCTAAAAGCGAAACAGCTGACTTGCAACATGATAGACCTCGACATTAAAATGATAACTTCTATCACCAAAAATAGACTTCAAACACCCCCAAATTTGACCAACCTTGACGATCTTTCTGAACATTACATTAATACTTTCTCTAACATTCTTGACTCTATTGCGCCGACCCAGCTCAAACGTATCCCAATCAAACATTCTAAACCATGGTTTAATGGTCCCCTGAATGATGAACGGTGCAATCTAAGACTCTCCAAGAGACTCGAGAAACTCACCTTCCACCACTAAGCTATCTCAATTGAGGAAAGTGAGAAGCGTCTATAACAAACACATTTCCTTGGCTAAAATCGATCACTGTCTTCAGAACTCAGCTGGTTGGGGCCAAAAATAGACCAAAAGGACTTTTCAAAATCTTTAAGGAACAATCTAACCAATCTTCTAACCAGAGCTCTACTCCGCTACAACTGCTCTCTAGTGGTGATGATTTCACAGCTCACTTCACTGACAAAACAAGGAAAATAGAGCGGGAGCTATTACCTGCCACTCCAACCTTGTTATCCATGATACTGCACGCAGGATTAGGAGAGGTGGCAGAATCCACAACAATATACTCGCCTTTGGGCAGCTCTCTCAAAAACAATGCCTCTTGGAGCAGTTTTCTCCTACCAGATTACTCTGAGATTCTGTGCAACATGGTATCCATCAAACCCTCTAAGCACTTTGGTGATCCTCAACCTCCCTTGTTCTTAAAAGATTTAATCTTAGCCTTTCTCCCTCTTCGGTCCAGGATTATTCATGAATCCCTCTTATGGGGAAAGATTCTGGACTGCCTAAGAGTTGGGCAAGTTACTCCCATTCCTAAAAATCCCAACGCGGACCTATCCGATCCAAACAATTTTCGACCTATCACCAGCAGTATGACTCTAGGTAAGTGCTTGAAAAATACGTACATTCACAGCTCTGCAAACACATTGAGAAATATCAACTCCTGGATCCCCATCAATCAGGATCAAGAGCAGGGCACAGCACTGAAACAGCAGTACCTCACTTTTTTTTTGTCGTAAGACCTTTATTGACCGTTGGTAGCAATACACAGCAGTGAGCCTACAACCCTGAGGCCGGCTGCGACAAAATAAAACAACCAAGGATTGAAAAAATACACAGCCCTTCAGCCGACAACCATGGGTCCGGCGGCGTAACTTTGGATGAGCCTCGATTGTATTGGCATCGTTCAATTAATATCAAATGACATCTTACTTTTGTTTTATAACAACCATAACAAAACTGAAAGACTCAATAGCTTAGACATTCGTCGAATTGTGTCTGTGGCAGTGTCGACGACGTTCCGACACTGGTATCGATAATGTAGACGCACAAAGGTTGCTCGGCACAGGCCCATTGAATACCTTGGCACCTCAGCCCTTAAGCGCTTCTAATCAGTTACAACTGCGCTAACACCTCTCATGTCAATCTGGTTTAAGACACTCAGTCCTCCTCCCCCTTGTCGCCCGAGCTATCAATATCCTCTTCCATCAATGGGTCACACAAATCTCCTCGGTAACGGTTCCACGGCAGCCATACTTTATTCCATTTTCGAGGGTTCGCCCTTATCTTGTACACCGCTCTTTCCGTCACCATAAGTGTATCCATGTTCCTACACCATTGCGCTAAAGTAGGCGAGTCCGCCGCCCCCCACTTCTGCGCTATGTCTCTTTTCGCAACCATAATACCCACAATGGCCCAAAGCTAACCCTGGGGCGTAAGATCATTATGTTCCCACACATTCACTAAGCATGCACGGGGTTCCCGTGTAAGGGATGCCTCTAGCGTTTGGGAGATGGTGCGCATCACCTGCCTCCAGTAATCAATTATAAGCGGGCATTCCCAGATTGTATGTAGAAAAGTGCCTTCCTCCCCACACCCTCGGAGACAGTAAGGGTGGTCCGCCCTGTGGAGCTTATGTAGTGTGGTCCTCGTGTAATAAATCCGGTGCAGTATCTTAAGCTGCACCAGTCTGAACCTGGCCGAGATGCCTGCTTCCTTCGGGGACGCCAGTGCCGCGTTCCTGTCCGTTTCGTCCATGTCTCCCAGCTCGCCCACCCATTTCTCTCGCAGCTTGTCCATGGGGTCCGGTAGGTTATTTATTAGCTTACGATATGTAAGGGAAGTGGCGCTGGACTGCATGAAGTCACTAAGTAAGCGATCCTCCAATGGGGAGGCTTCGGGGACCTCGGTGCCCTCAGGTATGGCTGTCAATAGTGCATGTCTAATTTGGTCATATCTATAAGTTTCGTTGGGGCATAAGTCGTATTGCTGTTGGAGTTGGGAGAAGGGAACCACCCCCCCGTCCGTCCACATGTCTCCCACCGTGGAAGTACCTCACATTTTTAATGATGCTGTGAGAGCCCTTGACCAAAATGTTCCATGTCTCCTGCTCCTTCCAGACTTGTCCTCAGCCTTCGATACCATCAAACATGAAAACCTGATTGATCTCCTACAACATAGGATGGGATTTTCGGGCCCGGTCCTAAACTGGTTTGCCTCCTTCCTTCACAACCGCACACAAAGGGTCAAAGTTAATCATGCTCTCGCTTCCAATACCCCTGTCCTGATTAGAGTCCCCCAAGGTTCTATGCTATCACCCACTCTCTTTAACCTATTTATGGAGCCTTTTGCAGTCGTTCTGAATAGAGCGAACATTCAATACCACATGTATGTGGATGATACGCAATTGTACCTGAAGATCTCCTCGCAAGAGGACATAAAGACTTTAAATGCTGCACTTGCCCAAACTCAACAATGGTTAGCTCAGAACCATTTCCTACTAAATACGCTCAAAACTGAATTTCTTTTGATCACCCACCTAATCACTCATCTCCTACCCTTGTCTGGATTAAACACCTAACTGCTCTGAACTATACACCTCACTTTGTAGACTCTGCCAAATCTATAGATATCACCTTGGATAAACACCTAAATATGCAAGCACACATTAGTGCTACTACTAGGGGTGCTAATTTCCAACTCAACACAATGAAGAAAATCAAACCATTTCTACCCCCTGAAGACCTCAGGCCAGCGGTTCAATCTCTGATTATCCCTAGATTGGAATATGGGCTGGTGACCCTAGCAGGACTACCCAAAGCCAGCTTGGCCCCACTCAGAGCTACCTTGAAAGCATCAGCCAGACTTTTAACGTGCTTGAGGAAGTTTGATCACATTTCAACCATCTTGCTGCAGCTAAATTGGTTATCCATTGAAGCGTGAATCCGACTCAAGATTGCTTGTCTGACGCATAAAGCCATTCACCACAACACCCCATACTACCTTGCAAATAAACTTAAGCTATTGGTCTCCAGCCGGAACACCAGAAGTTCATTCACCCTTCTCTTGAAACCTTCAAGATTCAAAAAGAAAAAATCATACAACTGTGCGTTCACCGGTCTTGTTCCGAGAATCTGGAACTCCTTGCCATCCGAGATCAGATACAATCCATCCACGACTTCCTTTTAAAAACTGATCAAAAGGCTCTAATGAACGAACCTTAACACGTTGATAATGCTCCTGTGTTTTGTTAAGAACAAAAACCTTGAATTATTTTCACGGCTATTCCCCATTATATGTTTTTACCCTCTTGTTGTCCAAGTCCTAGATAGCTATTTTAACTGCCTTTACTGTTGATTGTGCTAGTTCCTTCCTTCTGTTAAAATTCTTTGTGGCACGTCACACATCTTGGTTCGTTCTATTTTATGATGTTTTGACTAGGAACTCTCTATGGCACCTCAGTAACACTATACTCTTTAATTTTGAATGTTTTCGCACAGGTTGTAATTTCGCTTATTAGTTTATATTTTGTATACTTGCCGGTGCTAACTCTGTACAGTGCTCTGATACCCTTTGTTCTTGTTCGCGCTCTATAAAACTTTTCAAATAAATAAATAAAAAACAAATATGTATCACAATCAGAGCAGACTATAACTATGTGATGTAATCAAACTGTTCATTACATGTGTATTATGTTCTGTTGCTCTTCATATGTGTTCGCGAGAACATACAAATTTATCTTGTAACGGTAATGCAAATGTTAATAAAAGATATATATATATAAAAGATATATATTAAAAAAAAAGTAACAATGTAATACACATAATTTTAGTAAAATCAAAAGGTCTTGGCTAACACAGACCTAAAAAGGCCAATCGTTCTACCACTGGCTGTTAACCTCTTGCCTTTTAAAAAAGCAAGGAAGCAGGAGAGAAATTTGGAAAGTGGGAAATGAAGAAGGAAATGAAAGAAGGAAATAATGGAAGGAAAGCAGGAATGATGGAAGGAAAAAATAAGGAAAGAAAACAAGTAAAGGAAGAAAGAAAGGAAGGAAAGAAGGCAGAGAAGAAAGAAGGAAAGCAAGAAAAGGTAAACAAGAGGGAAGGAAAGAAAGAATGAAAAAGCAAGAAGCCAAGAATACAAAGAAGAAAGGAAAGAATGAGGGAAATATAGGAGGAAACACAGAAGAAATAAGGAAAAAAGAAAGAAAGAAGGTAAAAAGGAAAGACAACAATGTGAAAAGAAAGAAAGAAGGCAGGACAAAAAGAAAGCAAGAAAGAAAGAAGGAAGAACGAAAGAAAAAGAAAGAAAGGAAGGGAAATAAGTGTTACATGTGCTGCAAATTTAACATCATAAAGGCTGGTGTTCTTCCTTTGCAAAGCTCATTAAAGAAACATTGATGAAATTGAGTCCAGAATAAAAGTGTCCGCAAATGAATTCATATGTGTAGTATTGAAGCTTTCAGTTTGTGTTCCACATGGATAGTAAAAAGACAATAACTTAATACAGGACAGTTTCAAATTGATGCAGTCTGTTATGCTGTTAAATTCTAGCAGTCAGATAAACAAAGAACATTCCAGAAGTAATTTCTAACAGCATTGGCAGGAGGCAGGAACTGATGAAGAGTGAAATGTGGTCTGTGGTCAACTCTGGTACAAGTAACAGAACAAAACACTGGTACCCTCATGGGAAGTGTGAGCCTTAACTTCTTTGGCAATTTAAAGAAAGCTTTCAATTAATTACTTTTTACAAAAAATCCAGTTTAATGTGTTTGCTGTTAAAACATCTCAATATTATGCGACCACATTGCATCACAAAAAGGTGCTCCAACAAAACAATGTAGTGAAAGTGAATAAATGAACTAAAGTCCGCAAGCGCTGAAGCAAATGTGAAATGACATAACAAAGGACCAATGGATTTAATTAAGTATATATTTGACATAAAATGTTAGTAAATAAAATACTGAAATGTTAAAAATTCAATAGTGAAAATGGAAAGAAATAACTTTAAGTGTTAAATGAGTGCTTGTCTTAAGCATTTCACCAAGATATACAGTCACAGGGAGTGTTGGTTTCAAGTAAGTGGCCGTATGTTGAAAAACAAGAAGAAAGCGGATGTAAAGGGATAAAAATGAAATGAAATATCATCATCATAATCTTTATTTCGATCTCCAGGATCATAAAAGTACATCCACATAAAAACATAAAACATTTTGTTGGAAACACCACTATTATCCAATAAAACCAAAACGTATATACGTATCTAGTGAATTAATGATCATTTGTTCCGAGGTCGAGTTTCCTTCATAAAAAGGTTAAATAATCAATTAATATTATTCTTTGCTCTATTTTTAAAAAGCCATTACTATTTAAAACAATTAATAGTTATCGAATAGCTATCCTTGAATTGTGGAATTTTCATATAAGGCGGCAAGGTGACCTATATGTGTATTTCTTACAATTCATAAACTATGATATGATTCGGGTGTGCACTAAAGTGCTATGTGGCAATAAACACCACTTCTACCAAACATATTTTGAAAATGAATGAAGTGAAGTTATGCTTTACTGATCTGTCTTTTTTAACCCTACTGGTTGAGCTACATCCTATTCACTTATTTGACTGCTGAATTGTGTATCCCCAGGCATGATTAGCATTTTTTTGTTTATTACCCACATCCAGCCCAGAAATTTGGCAACTGATATTACACACTGCTCGTTTGTCTTTGAGTACAATATTCTTAATGCAGTGGTACTGCTCCTAGTGCCCATATTTTTACATAAGGGCTTTAACTATTTTTTATGGGGCCTCATAGGCAGGGCAAACAATAAGTATATGCAAATAAGTTGCCACTTGCTCTACACATAGTTGACATCTACTGTTGTCTGTATTGTACCATTTGTGTGTGAAAGACTGTAAAGTTAAAGTGCCCACCTGAATTGAAGTATAGTCTTCTGTCTAAGGACTTGGAGATGATATCCCAGTATGGTTCACACAGGAGACAAGGTTTGAACTCTAGGAATCTACCGGTCAATGTTGTACTCTCAGTTATGGTCACAGACCACTATAGCTCTTTCATCTCCCTTTACGAGGGCAACCGTTGTCCCTTGGACTCCTCCCATAAGTGTCTCAAGCCCATTGTTACCGGTGTGCATTTAACTTTTTGCAACCAGCTGGTCTTTTGTGTGGTGTCAGCTTCCCGGACACCCTTAACCACTTGGCTGCTAAGGCACATGATGCACTTCCATTGACTTTCCATTGAAATCAATGGAAACTCCATGACGAGTTACCCTTGTCATTAGCACTGAAGGGGTTAAGTACTACAGCATAATGTATTAGCTATGGGGTAGTCCATAGTCTACGTCACTATGCTATTGGGTGGAATCTCTCCACCTTATCCAATGATTTACATACTAGATCATAATACAAAGGCTTTAAATGGGTATTTTACGGGAGACCTGTGATGACTCTTAAAAACGTATTTTGGGGCTAGGACTAATAGTGTCAAATATTCAAAGCCCCATAATTCCGAACCAGAAAGTATTGAGGCCATAACTTTGGCATTATAAATCTTTAGGCCAGGGCTAGTTGGCCTTATTAGTGATATTTTATGTTTTTTTACCAAAACTCCTGCTATTTGACGATGTAATAAGGCCATGGTTTCGATCTGGGATTTCAAAGTAAGTTTTTTTTGCTAAGGTAACCCCTAGTTAATTTAAAAAATCGGTCTGTTCAAGGGGCTCATTGTTTAAACATACATTGCCCTTGATTGCTCAATGCTTGTGTAAAACCATAAATTTGGTTTTGTTCGCGTTTATCACTAGGCCTCAGACCTTACAAAAATCTTCAATAAGCATAAGTGCTCGCTGCAGGCTGCTCTGTGTTTTAGAAAAAATGAGCGTGTCATCTGTGAACATAAGTATTGTTATTTGAATACCTGCAAGTGCTGGAGCATCTGTTGGATGGGTGGAAAAGAAATGTGCTACCCCATTCAGGAATAAAGAAAATAGAGTTGGGGCCATGACACACCCTTGACGAACCCCCTTAGATACAGGAAATCGGTTTGTAATGTTGCCCTGAGCAGCCCATCGCACCTGATCGAAGTTATCCTTGTGTAGTCTGACAATTATAGAAAATAGTTCTAATAACATTCCTAGGCCCGTAAGGACCGTCCAGAGTTTTTTGCGTGTGACCAGATCAAACACAGATTTAAGATCCACAAAGAAAGCATAAATAGTGCCTTTGGCAATCACTACAGTGTGCCAATATATTAATATAAAGCCGAACACCTGGTCAATGGTGCTAACATGGGCACAAAAACCTGCCTGTAGAGGTCACTAATCTAGCCACCACCTTTTGTATTGATTCGATGAGGCTTATTAGCCTATAATTGCATGGACTAGAACCGTCACATTAAAAAAAAATTGGTATGATCTCTGCACCTCACCAAGATTCAGGAATGAAAGCTCCACAGGGTATTGCGTTGGCTAGCATCTGTATGTATATTTGCCAAATATCCTTATTGTACATTAATAGATCTGCAGGGATACTATAGAAACCTGGGGCTATACCTCCTGTGACTGGCCCCGACGCTGCTCCCAAATCAGAAATATCAAAGAGCAAAGCTGACTTATAAGATGGGATTTGGAAAGGCTCATAAGCTTCTCCTTCCTCTTCTACTGCAAATTGTTTCGAAAAGTGTGCAACCTATATTTCTGGGGCTACACTGTTTTGTGGGGATGATGCTGTCCTCCTCTGCCCCATTTTACCAATTGCCAGAAGAGCTGGAGGTTGTTCCCTGTACTGGCCTGACAGAGATCCTGCCATCTCTGTGCGTCCCAATCTCTTTTTGTTCTCAGCTGTTTGGATTTGTACAGTTTCCTTGTTTGTTTGATGCTGGCTAGATTTTTTTATTTAATTGCTGCCTCAAGGGACTTGTATGCTTGTCTACAGTTCTTATTAAACCAGTTTTCCTGGATTGCTAGGGGTATGCAAGGCTGTGTCAATGGCTTTAAAAAGTATATCTTTATTTTATCAAATAGTTTGTTATGAGCCCCAATTATTATTTTATTTAGATGTTCCTGATCTTGGGCTATTTGCAGCTCTTTCGGGGTGTTGGTAACACCTGCCGTTATTGCTGTGACTATTTGTGGATTTTCAATGATCTTATCCGATTTGACCTGTCATTACAGAGAAGAGCATTTTTGGTCGTACTCTGCATGGACTGCGATGGACTCGTACTGAGTTTCAATGATTTCATTGTAAGTGTCAAGGGATTATGATCACTTTCAGCTCTTTCCAATTCTCCCATATCAATAAGGGCAGGCCGCTGTTCCAAGTTAATTAATATATAATCAATACGGCTCACACTACGGCCGTTGTTAAATGTATTTAACCCTAGTCCGACGGATGTAGTTCTCCCATTAACTGCCCTGATGTCCCTTTCCATGCTCAGTGCTTTTAATTGTATAGTTGCATCCGTCCATCTCTCGATGGGTGCCAGTTCTAAGGTGGGGATATTCTATTGTGCGTCCTCCTCTTCTGCTAGCTTACCGTCTTCGTGATCAAGGGGTTTAAAAGTTGTATTGAAGTCCGCTGCTATAACTAAGTTGATAATTTCAGAATTTCTAAAGCAAGTAATCATCTAATAAGGAGGCTGTGTTGGACATTATTCCACCTTTTAATCCTCTGGCATAAACATTCATGATTGTTATATGGGTCTGGGGGCTGATCTGCATACGAATGGCCATGATATCTGGTCTGTCAATTGTAGTTCCTGAATCCTATAGCCTATATCCTGAATAATCCAGATTGTCAACCACCCGATGGTCTGCTCCACAGTCCTTGAATTGCCAGTTTATGAAAATTCAGATAGCCTAAACGATATATTGGTTCTATAGACCATATTTCTTGAAATAAACAGATGTCCTGGGCATCAGTTAGACCGGACCAATCCGAAGAGGCTATTTTTGACCCCAAGCCTGCAATATTCCATGAGAGGTATTTGATCTTGGCTGTCTCCAGCAGCTGGGGTGGCTCTGTGGGCCCATTCAGGTCTCGGGGGTTGTTGTTATTGCCTATATTTAAGAAAGCAGTTGTATGCGCGGGTTTACTTAAGCTACGTGAATTTGGTTGAAGGCCCGTACCCTCTCCATTGAACTCAGTTACTAGGTCCTGATGCAACTGATGGAAAGGTCTCCATAGCCATAAATATATTTCACCTAAGGGAGACCCTTCTATGCAACTTGGGGCTAGTTTTTGGGTAAGATGTTTCGCTGAGAGATCTGGAGGGGTGTATTTCATTCTAATTTTTGTGGCAGTTAAATGAGAGGTTTGGATGTCAAAGGCGACTAGGTTTTCTACCAAATCAGTACTAGCTAATGTCAAGCCTATGTACTCCAGATCAGTACCAGCTTGGGGAAACCTTTTGGTAAAGATTTTGTCTTCCCTAATGATTGATCCACATCCCCTAATAGATCTGATCCATTGGGTACATTTGTAAATTAATGAGTCTTCGTCCTCTTTAATCAGGCTAGGTGTTAATTTAGGAACATTGGTTAAAAATATTTGACGTTTGGGCTCTGGCCCCTGTGGGTGGTCTTGCGGGGGAGGGGGGGTTGTGCTCTCTGAATCTGCCTACTCTGTTGATATGATAAACTTGAGTGGTGGCTATAGATATTAGCAGGTTCAGGGGTCTGTTGCCTCATACTTGCTGGTGCTAACTCTGTACAGCGCTCTGATACCCTTTTTGGGTCTTGTGCGTGCTCTATAAAACTTTTCTACTTAATTAATTAATTCCACGGGGACTTTCTGTTTTGTGGTCTTGAGGTACTATATGCTGTACTATGCCCTTATTGAGATGGATAGGGTCCACTCTTGTTACCTGTTGAGGAGGGTCATATAAATTATTGCATATACCCCTAGTGCTTAAGGACAGCCTACTAGGATGCTGTTCTTTTTACATGCCCTTTTGGGAGCTAAACAAGTGATCCTTAATGCATGTTGTATTCACTACTACTAGCTTGAGTGATTCAGATAATATGCTAACTATTGTTTTAAGATGTGCTTTACGGGAATACCATACACACATCGGGGATATGGTTCCCAGGATACTGATGAATAATTTCTGCATATGCCGATGATACCCTTCTGTATGTCCAAGACCCCGAGTTACATCTCAATCCCTTATTAACTGAGATGGTGCAGTTTGGGAGGCTCTCTGGATTTAAGATTAATTGTATGAAATCGCTAATATTCCCTCTAACTCCCACGACTACACCCACTTAGATAGACCTCCCGGTGCAGTGGACTTCAGACCCGGTCCAATACCTCGGGATACAAATCTATACAGACCCTACTGTAGTGATAGCAGAGAATTATGGGACGGCTATCTTAAGGTTTTAAGACAACATTAATAGATGGATGGGGCTCCCCCTCTCCTTGATAGGGCGTATTTCCCTGATGAAGATGGTGGGCTTGCCCTGATTTTTATTTCTATTTGTTAATATCCCCATGCTGTTACCACGCACTGTGTTTGGATAACTGCGCACACTCTTAATTAAACTTGCTTGGGCTGGGAAGCAGCCGAGGGTTAGTTGGAACATTTTGACTCTCCCGTACTCAGCTGGGGGACTCGGGCGTGAGATCTTGAACTATACCACAGGGTAGCCCAGGTTTTGCAGCGTGAATCTTTCTGGATTCACTACATTATTGCATTATTCCGCGGTCTACATTTCCAACTGGGCCCCTGGGCGTCCCAGGTCACGAGTTCAATCTCTACCCTTGACTTACTTCTATCCCACTCCAAATCCCTCGGATGAGAAATAACAATAATGGTCCTAGGAGTGATCTGCTCGCCCTTACCAATAGATTTAGGGCCAGATGTAGGTAGGCAAATAACGGTCGGTAACGGCCGAAATTCGGTAATTTCGGCCGTTACCGACCGGTATTTGGAAAATGAGATGTAGGTGGGCATTTTACTGATTCTGTAATTTACCGAATCGTTATTTTAAGGAATCGGTAAATTACCGATTCCTTAAAATACCGAATCGGTAAATTACCGATTTTGCTATGTAGGGAGCACTCAAATGAGTGCCCTTCCCCTTTTAGGATTCGTTATTTACCACCAACTACAAGTTGGTGGTAAATAATGAAAACCTTGGGAAAAGCATTTAATTTTGCTTTTCCAACTGTGCCAAGTTGCAGACATACCTGCCCATAGGGCATGTATGTCTGCAACATGTGTACCCATACACAATTGAGGGGTGCAACAGGGTGTCAAAGTGACACCCTGCCACCCTTCAATGTTTCCCCCTTTTACCGAATCGGTAGGCCCATAGGAATGAATGGCAATTACCGAATCGGTATTTACCGATTCAGTAATTACCGAAACTTACCGATTCTGTAATTTTTTCGGTAAAATTACCTACATCCCATTTGCCTGTTCTTAATTACCGAATTGGTATGATTCGGTATTTAAGAATCGGTAATCTGGGATTACCTACATCGGGCCCCTAGTGTATTAGAACAGCTGGATTGACACCCGATTAGGGGTCCAGGCCGGTCGCCAACAGGTGGCGTGGCGGGCCTGTGCACAGCTGCCTTGGATGCTGTGGCAGGGTATATAGATACTGAGTCACCTAAGTCAGGGCAAATACTCCCTATAAACACACCGGTGGAGGGGCCTCCTTGGGGGGACAACATGAACCCAGCAGATTCAGAAACTAGGGCGGGGATGGCAAATGATTCTATTAGAATCCTCTCCTGGAATGTGGCTGGGATTAAAAACAAATTGTTGTGCCCAGACTGAGGAGCATTTGTGGAAAGTAATGATGTTTGCCTATTTCAGGAAACTTGGGCACTGGTAGGCGTACAATGGTGTGGGTATTCTACCTTCAGTGAACCGGCAACCAAGAAGGGGAGGGGTAGACCTTCGGGGGGGCTTAGTATTTGGGTCGGCACCCACCTGGGGGCACAGGCTGTCCAGATTCCCACAGAGTCTTGAGATGTGCAGTGTGTGCTACTTACACTCCCTGGAAATAGGCAAACTGCGCTAATTAATGTATACTCGAGACCAACTGTAAGTGGGAAGGAGTCTGCAACTATTGACCAACTTGTGCAGTTTATCTCAACTCTGGATCCAGCAGTCACTCTAATTGTGGGTGGTGACTGTAATTGCCAGTTCGAGCCACTTACTGACCCATCTCATGATGGCCCAGATGATGAGGACCAGCATTGGCTCATCCCGGAACCGCAGATTCCGGTGGTGAGAGCCTGGACTCCCTTGGTCTTACAAATTAATTCCCTCACCCTCTCGACCTCTCTCAGAGCCTGTAATGGGAGGACAAACTCTGATAGACCTACTCAAATGACATTTAATAGGGAGGGCCAAAATTCCATCTTGGATTACATCCTGGTGGAAGCTAGATACTGGGGTATGGTCTCAGATTTCAGAATCTATCCTAGGAAAGATAGTGACCATAACCCCCTGGTCATGTCTTTGAAAGCTGGGAGCCTGGGCTTGTCTAATCCAGGTTCTGACCCAAATTCAATTGCCCCTCCGCTCTCACTAACCAATAACAGGCGGAGAGTCAAGTGACCATATATATTGGGCTCCCCAAATAAACTGGCCGATGTTTACCAAAGGTCTCTGCCCTATTTTAGTAACATGGCGGAGGTGGAGGAAAATCTGGGTGTCAGCAATGAGCCCCTAACTATCCATCAGGGGCTCGTGCGGAACCTTGTTAATGTGTTCTACCCAGATGGGAGACCCAAGGTAAAATCAGGCACAGTCCAACCCTGGTACAACGCCCAGTGCAGGAAAGCTAAAAAAGAACTGGTTTGTGCGGTCAAGCTTCAGGAAAAAACTAAGATTAAGCTTTGCCGGCGTTTGTATAAGTTGGCCACCAAGAGGGCAAGAAAGGAGTGGGAGGCAGATAACTGGGAAGATCTAAGAACTGCACTAAGGACCAAAAGATTCCAAATCTTTCTGGACAATTGTTAGTTGTGGGAGCAAGGAAGGTAAAATGACCAATGAACCCAATATAGCTGCATCGGCTTGGGAGTTACATTATGGGGAGTTGTACTCCCTCCCGAGTAATGATGGTCTAATGACCCCTCTCTCATGCCCCCCCCACGAGTATCGACTGGAGGGGGCCTGGGAGATTACACCTTCGGAGGTTGAGGCTGCCATTCTGAAATTGCCCCCAAGCAAGGCCCCGGGCTTGGATAAGATACCGGGTGACTTGTATCGCTCAGAGCCAAATATATGGGTCCCCTACCTTTGTGTTCTTTATAATGCTATTCTAAAAGGCATGGACCCCCCGGATTCATGGCGGGGCGCCGAAATAGTCCCTATCTACAAAAAAGGATGCCCCCTGAAACCGTCCAATTATAGGCCAATTAGCCTCACAGACGTCTCCCAAAAATTGTTGGGACGTATCATCCTGGGCAGAATACAGACTTGGATGGAGGAACATGACATCTTGTCCACCTTCCAAGCTGGCTTCAGGCAGGGCACATCAACTGTGGACCAATTATTTAGACTCCAGGTTCTATACTGGAGAAAATTGACTGTAGAGGGTGGCAGCCTCTACGTGATCTTTGTTGACCTTCAGTCAGCGTTTGACCTGGTTCCCAGAGATAAACTATGGAAGGTGTTATATGAGTTGGGTCTACCTTGTTATCTCCTCAATGTTCTAGTAAGGCTTCACACTAACAACTATGCCCAGGTGAGGTGCGGCAGGCAGGGCGAATTATCACCACGCTTCTCGGTTAAACAAGGGGTTTGCCAGGGCTGTGTCCTGGCTCCCACCCTTTTTTGTCTGTACATCAATGGCCTGGTAGATCACCTTCTTGGGAACAGAAACATAGACGCACCGAAGCTAGTCACGGGCCGGGTGCCCGCTTTGATGTTCGCGGACAACACCTTGCTGTTGTCCAAGACATCAACGGGCATCCAACGCATCCTGGACGGCTTCGCAGGTTTCTGTGTCTCGAGGAGTTTAGAGATAAACCTGGATAAAACCAAGTTTATGATTTTTAACCCCCTGAGGCAGACACGCCCGAATCCGCTCCTGGGAGGAATTCCTCTCGAGAGAGTCAAAATCTGGGTATTACCCTGAGCGAACACTTTGAATGGGACCCGCAGTTGGCCAAAGCAACACTTAAATTAACAAGAGTGGTGGGGGGATGCAGAAGCTCCACAGAGAGTCTGAGTTTAAACCTGCGGCCCCAGTTATTGAAATTTACATTGTGCAGGCTAGAGCAGCTGCACTGTTTGGGGCCGAACTCTGGGGGCATCAAAATTCCCCCAGTTTGGCGAAGGTAGAACACACCTTTCTAAGGAATATATTGGGCCTCCCTGTGAGCACCCCACTTGTACCATTGCGTTTGGACTTAGGGCTGCTCCCTATTGAAGAGGTTATGTCATCACAACCCTTAATATTTTGGAAAAGACTGTGGTCTGTGTCGGAACTTGTTTCCTATAGAAATGAATTTAGGGAAACTTGGGATGCCCTGAGAGGCAAGAACATTAGGCGGCGGTCACATATAAAGACCATTAGCAGTAGGATAGGCCTACCTGAGCTATGGGGGACCCCGGATGTTGCTTGCCTGGAGATCACCAAAGCTGAGGTGATCCGCCACTTTAAGAATTATAATCTAACCTCCTTTCAGGCGAGTTCAGAGGTGGGAAGATTGACCACTGAGTTCCTTAAGGTTAAGGCGGAATACAAAAGGGAAGAATTTTTGGATGTAGTATTCCCTGCACTAGCAAGAAAACTCTATATGCAATTTAGATTGGGCACTTTGCCTCTTAGAGCTTTCTCTAGTAAATGGGACAAAAACAACCATAAAGAATGCCCTGTTTGTGGCTACCATTTGGAAAATGAAACTCATGCCTTTTTCTTTTGCCCAGGGTACCGGGGTGCACGCAAGTACTGGCTAGTCCCCATCTGTAGAAACCTAGGATTTCGCCAGTGCTCACATGCAATGAGAGTCTTAAAATATGACACGCATCCCCCTATCACTTTTGCTGTTTCCCGTTTTTTGAATGCAATGTGCCACCGGTGTAGGAAATCGATTAGTGCTTAGTATGTATTCCCGTCCCAATTCAATGTGATGTTCGATAATGAAATTTAGTTTAATCCTGTTTTAATATGTATCTAATTTTATTGCATATACAATGTATTTTAAAAGCATTTCATATTTATTGTCTTAACATTTGTATTGTATGTATTTTTTTGTGCTTTTATGGTCCTCTGAGGCCGAAATAAAGTTATCGAATCAAATCGTATTGATTTTTTGAGTAACTTTAACATAACAGTTCATTCAGCTTTCTCTTCAAAGGAAGGTAAAATGTATCTTTCTAAATGTGATAAGTACTTTTTCTCCCTGTGTTTTGTAACAGGAGGGACTTGGAAGGATATGGGAGATGGGGGAACATAAATAAACAATGATTCGCACTGAAATGATTCCTTCTTAATGATATTCCTTATTTAGCGTCTAATCTGAGCCCATCATTCCCAGTG
Organism: Lissotriton helveticus; assembly: GCF_964261635.1. Lineage (NCBI taxonomy): Eukaryota > Metazoa > Chordata > Amphibia > Caudata > Salamandridae > Lissotriton > Lissotriton helveticus. Next base: position 381,754,963 of record NC_136067.1, on the reverse strand, counting down.
CTTCAAGTGGACAAGTAGAAGTGATAGTCCCCTTTATATTAAAGAAGAGCAGGTACTCAGTACCGGAAGGTACCTGCCCATTTGAAGCACTGCGTAATGCTGATGGAATGTAGCGCCTCATGTTTAACTCTTCAGAAAAATGGCATGTCTATAAAAAAAAAAGGAAAATAGGTCAGTAATGAAGGCAAACTGGTCTTCATTGTAGACTGACTTTCATTTTGGTGGCATTGATGAGAAGCCCTGGGAGTGGGCGGGAAGGATAATGGTGTGACAAATATGGGAAAAGGGAAGGAGGCAAGAGTCTGGAATGTGAGAAAGATGCAGGAAAAATGACGAATAACACATGGGAAAACAGATGAGTTATGAGGAACCGACAAAGGTCTCTATCTATAAAATAGTTCTTCATGCACTTCAATGCAAGGAATACATTGGAGACAGAAAGATATGCTGTATTAGTCAATGGCATCGGGTGACAGTGAAATAACCCTTAGGACTGATCCAAAATGTGATAGACCGTTTCAAGCAAGTTACTGGAAGAGGCTGTTAAAAAAGCTTATATGGTTTACAAGGGCAAATTGAAAGCTGACTCCAAGTATTTTTCAACTCAAGCAATATGTCTGGTTGACCCCTAGACCTAAAAGCAATGCATTCTTCCAAGTACATATGTGGCAGATCTAATATAGATCTTAAAACAAAATGGCGGCTCCCATAACATTGTGCATGTGAATGGGAATGAAGGTCTTTAAACCATGCAGTTCTTCAATTATTCAAGTACATCTGTTAAAATGTGAGCATTAAGAAGTCAAAATACAACTTTTAAAAAGCACAGGCCTTATTTAGAGTTTGCTTGTGAAAATGCCAGTTTGCCATTACAGTATATTTTCCTTCTCTGCCAAGTTGTTTGAGTCACCCACACATCGTTAAAAACATGAGAACCGTAGCACACCTGAACTGAACATAACTATGACATGAGATTTGTGTACAATGAGAGAATGTTTGCCTCAAGGGAACGAGAGAGTTTTTGCCTTTAACAAAGAATTGCCATTTTCTAGTTACTTAACTTTTTCTGCTTATGGAAGCATCACAACATTTTTGATACCGCACAATGACGCTATCTATATGTTTGTATTGTCTACCCCCTCCCCTCCTTTCTTTTACCATTACAGGTACTTTAAGGCCTTTTTGGAATCCGAAAATTTTTCCAAGGATTAACCTACAAATTAAGGTCCTTTTCTCCTATTTATTCTTTATTCACTATAGCTACTAGGTCCTGATGAAAGCCTACATGACCCCTTAAGGGCAACTAATGGCTGAAACATGTTGACCTTATTATGGACAACAGTAAGTGCAGAAGCCCCCTAAATACAGCTTCCTACGCACACCACATTCTTTTAACCAGGCTTTCACTCCAGTATTCATTCAAATTAACTTTCACTGGACATATAAGCCTTTTTATCTAAACACCCTATTCATTAAAAATCTCTAATCACTACTGCACTAACCAGTGGTTTACCTCCGGGTGGAGGAAGCATACAACTAAACCCGATGATGATGCTGTCACGTCGCTAAAACAAGGGCGGAGAATCAAGATACAACGCCAGTCGAGCCTCGGTACGTGAATGATGGTTTTTTATCGGAACCAAAAACGACTAGATTACAAAACTCTGGTTACTCAGGACAAGTAATCCTTTCTCCCCCAATTGATTTTTTGATGTTGTAAGCAAGGAAGTTGAAAGGGTCACAGACTTTTCCTTCTCCCAATTTGTAATATAATACTGTTCAAGCAGCGTACAGCTGTGGGAACCCCTCCTCGAAGAATTTCTCTTCTCTTAGACAAGCACCCCAAATTGGGTGAGTGCTATGGCCGCCAACTTCGGCCTGAGTTACACAACAGAAGAAATAAAAGCAATTCTTTCACTACCATCCCTGTTACAAGACACAAACCTCTCTCAGACCCTAGCCCAAACTACCGACTGGGATGAATTTACAGAGATCAAAAGGGAACAAATGAGAACGGCCGTCCAGGGTATCATCATGACGGAATACCTACGTGTTAATGCTGCACCCAAAGGCCTTTGGGTAAGCAACGCGCCTCAGATTTTCCTACAAGATCTACTCTTTTGCAAGGACTGGTCTGCAATATCGTGGAAATGTACCAGAGATTATCTAGTACTCATTATAAAGACAACCGCCAGACTAACTGAGGAACTCATTGTGAAGATACAAGTGAGTGAGACCAAGTTAAAGAACATGGTACACATCACAGTATACAAAAAAAGACTGGAGGAAATAAACCGTGAAATGAGTGAAACAAAAGAATATCTGACACAAAGCAAGATACAGAAACTGGGCAAAGACCTGAAGAAATTCTCCATGGAACGTATGCATCCATACAGCTCGGATGATTACAAAGCACCAGAGAACAGCTCTGACAACAACTCACATGCCGGATCCTCTACAGACTGCTCAGACTGAAGTTGAGAGAACTCGTTCACACCAAGAAGGAATAGAGCCCAGAACCGCCACATGAATCGCCGCAGACCTCATATATGGCATACCCCGTACCAAAATCAAGGAGGACCTTTCCAACCGTTCAATCCAAACTTCTCAGGATGGATGAACCCATACTTCCACGGCCTGCCACCAATGGGACCGCCCATGGCACCTGAAATGGGTCAAGAATATACACCTAGGCCCTGTTATTTAGGGAGAGGCCGACCGAACCAGAGGCCCAGAAAGAAAGGAGTATCCTGGACAGACCAAGAACGCCAGGTCCACACGAGAAGCATGACAGGGAACAACCCCAGTACCAGCACGACAGCCTCGTCGTCAACTTAACAGACCGAGTACTGACGGAAGAACAGATGAAGGGCCTCAACAAAGGACTGGGCTTCGTGCCCACACCACCTCTAGACACCTTCAGACTACAATGTGAGATGGCCGAATTCTGTCGCAAGCTGAAACTAAAAGCCTTCTTCAACAACCAGGAAGGACACATCACGGACGGAGATGCCAACCTCTGAAGCAAATCCAAATTCTGCCCAATGAACAGCCACATTCCAATCGAAATACTGACCTTCAAACAGGCGGTGATGAAGGAAATAGATGAGCTGAAACATCACGAACACTGAACTGAAGGCATTGGACGAACTACGACAGGATAACAACCTTATCATCAAACCCGTGGACAAAGGCGGAGGAATCGTCCTACTTCCCAAAGAAGGCTATGATCAACAGTGCAGAGAATTACTCTCAGACCAGAAATTCTATAAGAAAATAACAACTGACCCCACTGAACGCCTGCAAAAACCATCACACTAATGGTAGACGAGGCGGAAACAAACAACTGGATCACAAAGAACGAGGCAGATTTTCTCCAAACCACGACACCCAGGACACCATACTTCTACTCTCTTACTAAGACTCATAAAAACCATACCCCACCATGAGGGAGACCAATTGTCGCAGGGATTGGGTCGGTTTTGGAACCCTTATCACAATTTGCAGACCATTATCTTAGACCTTTGGTCCAGCAGACTCCCACATACCTCAAGGACACCAAGGATCTCTTGAACCTTCTAACAGAAAACCTACTCAGAGGAGACAATGCTACTAGTAGGATTCAACGTAGAGAGTCTTTATACAAGTCTCCCTCAAAGGAAGACTCTCGACACTCTGGAGAAACTGCTCTTCAATAGACAATGGGACCACAAAACACCCAGGCACTTCGTCCTCGAATGTAGTAGACTAGCTCTAACGGAGAACTATTTTTAGTATGACCACGCCCTGTACCAGCAGTGCCATGGAACATCAATGGGCAGTACTTTTGCTCCAAGTGTGGCTGGGCTATCTGTGAGTGACTTTGAAGAAACTCACATACAGAATGCAACCAACCCATACATGCACAGGATCCTTTTTTGGAAACGCTATATAGACGACATAATCGTTATATGGGAAGGAAACAGAGAAAACTTGTCAGAATTCCACCGTTGGCTTAACACGAAAGATGAGTGGCTCAATTTTACATATACAGCAGACAACAGAAGCCTCGATTTTCTAGATCTGACAATCTATGCACATAATGGCACCCTGCAAACAAGAATGTTCTTTAAACCCACGGCAAAGAACAGTCTGCTTTCTTACAAAAGCTTTCACCCTCGCCCACTGAGGGAGAATCTGCCCTACAGACAATTTTTGCGCCTGAGACGCAACTGTAGTGATACACAAGACTATAAGAGTCAAGCCGAAGACTTATGCACAAAACTGAGAGCCAGAGACTATCCGGAGAAAGTAATCAGTAAATGTAAAAAGAGGGCAAGAAACCAACCAAGAGAATGTCTCCTAGATACCAGCCCAAGACCAACTGACAACAACATAGTGACCTGCGTAACCACCTACAATGCAGCATCAAATAAGATTAAGAAAATAGTCAATAAGAACTGGCGTATCATCACCTCAGGCACAATGAGCTGGCAAAAATCAAGATTTGCCAATAAAAGCACTCCGAATTTAAAAGACATACTGGTTCACACTAGACCAGTCCCAACCAGAAGGAGAGAACTCACCTCCAACTATGGAACAACACCCCCATAGTGGGGCACTACCCATGTGGCTCATGTTCCGTGTGTGAATTAACAATGGCAACCAAGACACTACAGCTCCTCCCTAATCTGAAATGGACTATCAGGTATCATACAAACTGCAGGTGTGTTCAAAAAGCCCTCACCCACCAACCTAGTTGGTGGCATGCTTCATCCTCGGGCCCACCCAGTGGCACCTAGCGTGCCCCGGGTGTGCTTCAACGCCTGACTACAGCGGAGCTGGTATTTTACTGAGTGTGCGGTGAAGATAGTTAAGGAAGTGATGTTAAAACGGCTGAACGGTGGTCCCAGTACCCGAAGGTAAAATTAGACTTTAATACCTGGGCCTCCGTCAGCGGTTAAAAATAAGGCAAGGGGATGTAAGGGGCGAGTTACGACCTCTCACATCCAATGGGTCAACATGTTTCAGCCAGTGCCTTATGACTAGACTGGCTTTCTTCAGGACCTAAAATAAGTGAGTGCAAATTACCTAGTGGGGGTGTAGGGGAGACTATGTGTCTACACGCCCTAAAGTGTATCTACGTGTGAGAGGGGGATTCCCTTCTCAAGACCACGCAAGTTATTTGCTCAGTCTGACCTCAAGGTTGGGAGGTGGCAAAGGCTTGACCAGTACTTCTGGGTTGAGCCTGCTCTGGACCTGTAGTGCCTCCTTCGCATACCGGTATGGTAATTTGCACTCACTTACTTTAGGTCCTGAAGAAAGCCAGTCTAGTCATAAGGCACTGGCTGAAACATGTTGACCCATCTAATTTAAGTCTAATTTTACCTTCGGGTACTGGGACCACCGTTCAGCCGTTTTAACATCACTTCCTTAACTATCTTCACCGCACACTCAGTAAAATACCAGCTCCGCTGTAGTCAGGCGTTGAAGCACACCCGGGGCACGCTAGGTGCCACTGGGTGGGCCCGATGATGAAGCATGCCACCAACTAGGTTGGTGGGTGAGGGCTTTTTGAACACACCTGCTGGGTGTTCACACTCCGTGACAAAACATACCAGAGTCTTCCCCCTCCCCTAAAGTAACTTGAGCTAGTCTCTTTTTGATTTAATCATATATTAACCGGGGACATGGACTAGCTTTCTGGTCCTACCTCTCTCTCTTGATTACGCATCATACAAACTGCAACACCACCCATGCAATATATATGATTACCTACCCCTGCATTTTGCGCTACATCGACATGACTTGCCGCAAAGTGAAACAAAGAATAGTGGAACATAGAAGCAATGTGAAGTGCCTACGTAACACCACTAAAATGAGTAATCATTTCATCGAGAGAAAACACACAGTGAAAGACTTGAGATGGGTAATTCTGGAAACACTACCCATGAAGAATCACAATGCTGAATAAATCCTTTTTAAAAAGGAGCAAAGATGGTTCCACCGTCTACGGACTAATGTCGAAGGACTACATGACAATATTCCATGGCTCAGCTTGAACAGCTAGATAATAAAATCAATGTGTGTACACATACACTGCTACCCATGCCAGGAAAGGCCAACAACACCAGGTTTCCTTCCTAAACAACTAACTGCAATACATTACACCGTATCATGGAATTTCAACCATCTAACTATGATCTATAGGTGAATACATTACAAAGACAAGCCAACCACATTAAACAACCATCCGCAATGTGTACAAATTATAACATTGAGAAATTAGACACTATCACCCGACTTGAAAGGTGCCATAACATAAAGCCTCATGCTATTAATAACCAGCCTGACAGCATCTGGATCTTAGCCCAAAAATCAACTCTAAACCAGTAGTTATATTTATCAATAACTTTCCCCATTCATTCAAAAAAATTTTTTTACAACCAAAAAACGAATTTGGTAAAAATTGCAGCTTAGAAGAAAATCCTTCACCGCAGTCTTTCTTCCATGACCATTCTCTGCAGCCTTTGATACTGTCAACCACGACACTCTCCTCAACACTCTGCAACAGAGAATGGGCATGGAGGGTAATGTGCTTAAATGGTTTGCTTCCTTCCTCTCAGATAGATCCCAAATGATCAAAATAGCGAACAGCCTTTCATCTCCTCTGGCGGTAGGTCAAGGTGTTCCTCAAGGCTCTATACTTGCACCGACTTTGTTCAACCTCTACCTAGAACCCCTGGGAAATCTCCTAAGTAAATCTGGGATCAACTATCACCTCTACGCAGATGACACTCAAATCTACCTCAAAGTTGCCTCCACCCACGATCTCACTATCCTTAGCTCAACTCTCGACTCCATTCAAAACTGGATGTCAACTCATCAACTGATTCTGAATCCCTCCAAAACTGAATTCCTCCTCCTCTCCTCCTCACTTTCCCCTCCCCCGGTTCAATCTTGGATGGATCAGACGAATCTACTCAACAATAAGCATATCATTGTTGAAAGCGCAAAATCCCTTGGTGTCTTACTCGACAAGAATCTCAATCTAATCCCTCACATCAATTCCATTGCAAAGTCTGCACGATACCAACTGCGACTTCTTTGGGGAATTCGTCGCTTTTTTCCTGAGCATGACCTTAAAAAACTGGTGCAATTGCTGGTCCTCTCCAGACTGGACTACTGCAATTCTCTTCTTACTGGCCTCCCCAAATCCCACTTGTCCCCCTTGAAATCGGTCCTACACTCAGCAGCCCGTTTCATCCATGGGGCTAAAAGAAGCGACCACATCACACCGCTGCTATCGGCCCTGCGCTGGCTTCCCATCGAGGCTAGAGCTATCTACAAGACTGCCTGTATCACCCACAAAGCCTTGCACTCCTCCTCTCCTCACTACCTGTCGAATAAACTGAAACTCTCTGGAGGCTCTAGACCATCTCGGAATGCGGAAAATCTTCTGCTTGAACCCCCCACTTTCAAGAAGGAAAGATCGATGGCCCAATCCTTTTCAGGCAACGCAGTGAGAATCTGGAACTCACTCCCGCCTCAGCTCCGAACTACCTCCTCCTCTCAGGCCTTCAAACGGGACCTTAAAGTTCTCCTCCTACAAAGACACCTCCAAGTCTAACTCACACCCTTGCCTTCGTTTGAAGGAAGACCTCCCATTACTGGAAAGTCCTTTGGACAGGATTATGGTCTTCCTCCCCAGTGTGTTATGGTAGTTTAAATGTTTAGTAATATCCCAATACCTGTGTATGGTACCCTTTTGGAACTTGCACACGTCACTTTTGTTTTGTAACACACTGTTTGCTACCTCACACATTTGTTTGTTTTAGATACTTGCACAAGTGCCTCCATTGCCTACGTAACGTTTGTTCTTGTGATGGAGTGTCTGCCTTTTATTGCAGTATTATACTTCTACTTGTATTTTGTCAATTTTTGTAACCTGCACCCTTTTCACTTTTTTCTCCTGTAATGCACCGATTGCTACCTCATGTATTTTGGTTGCTCACTAGTGTCACTTTTGATCCATGTAACTTATTGTTTGCATTTGTATTTTGTTCCTGTATATCATTATTGATCCTTCTGTGAAGCGCTCTGACACCTTCGGGTAAAGTCCGCGCTATATAAAATTGCATAAATAATTAAATAAATAAATTCAAAACAGTCTACATTAGGTAGGAAACCACGCCACCTCTGGTTCCGGGATCTGAGAAGCAGAGGTAGCACAAGTCGTGTAGGACCTGTACAGGAGGTAGACGGAGACTCGCCAGCACCTCCACAACAAATTCGTAACTTATCACTGTGAACAAGAATGTTAAACTTGTTGTATAAATGTCCCTTATTCAGCAGGTCTCAGAACGCCAGAGGAGGTGTCAAAACGATCACCTTAAGGTATGCGCTACTCTTGTTAAAGGCGGGTGATTGCAGATAATTTCCCCGCATACGCTGAACTTTGAAGAGTTATGGCCTCGGAATATCAGTGTTAGAAATTTAGACTCCTCTGAGCACCCACAAGCAGCCTACGTTACCGCTTCACTAACCTAGCCGTAACATACATGTTTGACAGTCTGCTGACTATTTGCTGTTCTACCGGCTCTATAACATAGACGTATTCCTCCACACGGGATGCCGCATGAACAAGTATTGCTAGCTTTACCCGAATCCTTGTGAGATTTGCAGAGCGAAACACACCATCATGCACGTTCTAAGTGCACACGCCTATTCCCACATTTTGACAATATGCGGTAGCAATGGCGACATTGATATCGGTCCACTACGCGCCATGCCGCTATATTCAGCATTGCTTATCTCTTAGACGGAGTTTTTAAACATGCATTTGGCCATGCTCCAAAGTATATGCACCTCCCTACATTAAACAGCATAACTCCAAGCTTCCTCGAAGCTATCACGATGGCTACATTGAGATCGATCGGAAAACAAGCAATGTTTCTATATACTAAAAGGCAAGCCAAATAGCACTATTATTACATATCTTCCAGTGAGTAACCCACACATCGTTAAAAACATGAGAACCGTAGCACACCTGAACTGAACATAACTATGACATGAGATTTGTGCACAATGAGAGAATGTTTGCCTCAGGGGAACGAGAGAGTTTTTGCCTTTAACAAAGAATTGCCACTTTCTAGTTACTTAACTTTTTCTGTTTATGGAAGCACCACAACATTTTTGATACCGCACAATGACGCTATCTATATGTTTGTATTGTCTACCCCCTCGCCCCCTTTCTTTTACCATTACAGGTACTTTAAGGCCTTTTTGGAACCGAAATTTTTTCCAAGGATTAACCTTCAAATTAAGGTCCTTTTCTCCTATTTATTCTTTATTCACTATAGCTACTAGGTCCTGAAAAAAGCCTACATGACCCTTTAAGGGCAACTAATGGCTGAAACATGTCGACCTTTTTATGGACAACAGTAAGTGAAGCCCCCTAAATACAGCTTCCTACGCACACCACATTCTTTTAACCAGGCTTTCACTCCAGTATTCATTCAAATTAATTTTCACTGGACATATAAGCCTTTTTTATCTAAACACCCTATTCATTAAAAATCTCTAATCACTACTGCACTAACCAGTGGTTTACCTCCGGGTGGAGGAAGCATACAACTAAACCCGAAGATGATGCTGTCACGTCGCTAAAACAAGGGCGGAGAATCAAGATACACCGCCAGTCGAGCCTCGGTACGTAAATGAGGGTTTTTTTATCGGAACCAAAAACAACTAGATTACAAAACCCTGGTTACTCAGGACAAGTGATCCTTCACTTTACAAATAGACATAACATGACAAATCAAGTAGACTGGTGGTCTCAGGATGAAGGTTCACTTGGTTTATCAAACTCTGCAAGTGTGCTGTGGTTATTCAAGTGACATCAGTAAGTATTTTAAGTAGGGAGATTGTAAGTCTTGAGTGGCAATCACCAAACTGACACCAATACTTTTTCCATTTCAAGAGTTATTTTAATTCACAAAGTGTTAAATAGATGTGCCATTCAGCAAATTCACCTTACACTTTCAGTCCCTTAGTTCAGAAAGTCACTTTTGAGGGTTTCTTATAGATGTATGCAATTCAGACTTGAGCAGTTGGAAGAAAAAGGTTAGCAGACGTCCTCCGTGGGTTCTCCAAAGTTGTCCTGCCATCCTCCCTGGAAATAATAGGGCTCAGTTAGGACACTCATGGACTGATAGAGAACAGCCACTTATATACTCCCAGTCTTCAAGGAGGACCTTAGTTTCCCTTTTTCCTTGGTCAATTGGTGGGCTCTATGATTTGCTCATCCCTGTTCCCTTTCTTTGGCAGTGGGAATAGTTCACATGCATGTAGCCATGCCACATATACAACCCGTTACCTCACCTGCAAACCTGGGGATGAAGAAAGAGAATGTAGTCCTGTTTGTCTTCTGCTATGAGTTCCACTTGGCTCGGGATACATATGGAGTGAGTGTGGGGTGTATGTTGCAGTATCGGCTGGCTCCCTTATGCACCGTTTCCACCCCATCTGAGGCAGGCAGTGCTCATGTAAGTGTCTGCATGTCTGCAGATGCAGTTTGCGGCAGTGGTAGAGGAAACCCAGAAAAAAACTTGTCTGTTTGTGGTTGGCTATGGGCTGACCTCTAGATCTGTCCAGTAACATCATTACTCCAAATATAGTGATTGGGCCAGCATATGTGGGGAGACTAGCATGATGGTTTGTGACATGCCTTTATTTCCTTCCTGCGGAGGTAGTGCACAATGACTTTTGTCCACCGGGGCTCAATTATTGAAGCCCATACTTTAGGCCAATGAACCGTAGGGATAAAGCCCTGTGGGATATGGTTTGTTGTTACTTATTTTGTTTATTATAGGTAGTACCATCAGCACCAGATGTGAGTATGTGAGTTCTACATACCTGTAGTCAATCAGAATGCCAGAGAAGAGAGAGACCGTAGTTTTGAAGAAAACTGTCAATGACTTCTCAAAAGGTTCCCCACTACTTGATCCACAGAGCTAAACTGGTTCTGTAAGGAATGCCCTGGCTCACTTTTGGTAGCTTGACTTAATGAGCAAGGTCTTTAAAGAAAATGTGTGAGGCATGCGCATAAACCCTATCCAAAGGACCATAGTGTGAAGATGTAAACAACGTAAAGGTACACAATATGGATAGTACTTCAATGTGAATTACTGGTTATAAAAGTACACTCAAATCAAATCAGGTAGACAAACTGCACTCACCTATATAAGCGGAGTTGTCAAATGGCAAGTTGTACTATCAAATTTGCTGGTGGAAGACAGTTTTACCGGGACATAGCTGGCTCAAAGACTCTGGGGTCCAAGGGATTGTGGAAGTTACCAAACAGTTTCAGGTATCTCTTTAAACTCAATGCTTTTTTGACTGGAGCAGTTCAAATGTTTACCATGAGAAAGCTCAGGCCCACTTAAACATCCCTACTCAACCAGATGGTCTTTTTAGCTGCTTGAGAGCTAAGAGGATGAACACAATTACAATTAAATATCATTACAGGATGATCAATTTGGTTACACAATAACTACTCAACAACTAACATTGAGATTAGTAAGTTTAAACTAGAAATTCAGAAACAGATTGATGTAAATCAGCCTCAACATTACCGTATATAAATATAGGACAAACAGAATAAGTCCAAATCTCCTAAAGAGATTTGCCCTATATAGCAAAAGGCATACAACTAATTCGGTTGTGACAACGCAAGTAATCAGTGAAAAGAATTGAATAGAAAGGAGGGAGAGTGGCTCCATTCGGGTTCATGACGAGGAACATGGCGGCCGCTAGCTAGAACGGTCGCGGACTCTATCCTCTTTCTCAGCAGATGAGTGCATAAAATACCCGGTTTTTGGATGTAATCTTACTGGCATTGGAGCTGATGACTTCGGGGTGCCGCAGGAGGATTTTGCGCTGTTTATTTGCCGGTACTTGTCTCGCTTTGCAAGTCGCGGTGGCAGCTGCAGCAGTGGGGCCGCCCTGATGCAAAATCTGGGCGGAGGCAGCGCTACGGATCGCCAGAGGCCGGCTCGCATCGGCACGAGTCGGCTTTCAGGGGAGTAGGAATTCGCTGTTAGCTCCAGCCGTCCTCAGTCGTAAGTTCTCACAGAGCAGCAGCAGAGCAGCTTCTGATGGTATAAAGCCCCCTTCAATGACCCTGGTAAGGAGGAGGAAGAAGGGGAGCAGCAATCTTGTAAGAGTAAGTCTATAGGGGAGTTACATAAAAATAGCAGGCTAAATAGATATACTCTTAGAAGTAGAGGCCTTTGGGAACAAGACCAATCCCCCTCTGAGGCTCTGTCCAAGGCGACTACCCAGTTAGCACTGCAACCTCACCAAAAGACATTAACACCTCGCCCACGCTACTAAAGAAAAAGGTGTCAGTGGATAAGTCCTCATTAACGGAGGGCAAAAAGGTCACTTGAAGTAAACCGACTAAATCGGCCAAACTGGCCAGTATTCGAATAACACCCTCATTGCGCACTTACTTTAAAGTACAAGCACAGACTCAACCCTCCACCTCTACCTCCTCAGTGGCAGAAAACAGCATCAGTCTCACCCCTAAGACTCCAGATAAGCAGATCAGCACAATAAATACAAGGGAAATGGAGGCGAGAAACAACACAATTTTGCTGGAAAACAGGTTCACGCCATTGGTAATGACAGAGGACGATTGTACACATATCCTAGATAACCCCAGTCCCAGTCCTGAGGCCTCATTTAGATAACCACCCCGACAGGGAGAGGGGCAGACGGAACAAGATATAGGGTACAGTCCGAGGGAACAGCCCTCTACAGAGACTTTGCTGTCTACTCTAATTACCGAAATGAGAGAGAAATTTGCTGGATCTGAAAATAACCAATAAAAGATCCAAGGGGTCTGTGAATCATTGGAAATAAAAATGAATTACATCATGGAAAGAGTTGGAGTAGTAGAAGCAGCAGTGAAACACCTTTCAAATCAAGTTGATAAAAATATATCAGAGGTCATGAGGTTAAAGCAAAGGGATAGACAACTGACAGATAAACTTGAAAGCTTAGAGAACAGCACAAGAAGAAATAATATTAGGATCTTAAATGTCCCAGAAGACCTTGAAGGGGGGATATAAGGTCCTTTGTCATCGACCTTCTCGGAGAACTCCATCCAGAGATAGAGAAACAGTCCCTGGAAAATGATATACTGAGAATTCATTGAGATCCCTTCATTAAAAGACCTGGTAAGAAAAATCCAAGAAGAATTCTAGTTAACTCTAAAACATACCTAATCAAAGAGAAGATTCTTGCTGGGGGTCTCAAAATAGGAGTTTACAAATAAAGGGGACTGGTCCTTTTGTATCAGGTCGGACATCTCGAGCAACACACAGGACAGGCAGTGGATATTGGGAAAACATATACAAAAATTGAGGAGCTTGGGTGCTACTGCAAAACTCCAATTCCCCGCCTCCCTAAAGGTGATGTGGAGTAACAAAATGTATAACTTTAGGGACCCCGTCGAAGTCAGTTCTTTGATAGATCAGATTAAAAGTACATCCAAATGATTTTTTAAATTTTTTATTTTGCCCAGATAGGGAGAGAGTCCAAAGTGGAGGTACTCTAGCATACCTCTAGAGTTGAGGGATGGTTCCCCGGTGTGGGGATGGGGGGGGGGGGGGGGTAGTGGGGGGTTAAAAATAAAATACAAAAAATAGAGGGTTTGTTTTTAAGCACTGGGTGGGGGAGCATTTGGGGGAAAAAATTGTCCTAATTTACAAATAATACTTTTCAATCGCGCGTAATTCTAACTTTTTTTGGGAGTCACGAGAAAGATCCTCATACAACTCTTTTTCCTATGACGATTCAGGTAGACCTAGAACCCAAAATATCTGAACATTTTATCCTGGAATGTGAATGGACTTAGGGTCCCTTCTAGAAGCAGGAAAATTCTAGAATATTTGCGGCTCTTGGATTATGATAAGTCACACTTATGTAAAGAAGAATGGGTAGGGATACTTAAAAAACAAAAATGGATAGAGCATTGCACTTATATTACCCAAAAGCGGTTGCTATTATCTTTAAAAAAACGACATAAGTAAAATATAAGGAAATGTTGCCATGGACCCAATTGGCAGGTGGGCAATCGCCAGAACAAAAATCAATAGTTCTTGGTTAACTTTTGTGGGCTATTATGGCCCTAATACGGATGAAAAAAGCAAAACACGGGGGGAGGCAGAGGGAAATGCTAGGTCCACCCTCCTGATGCAATAGTAGACCTACAAAATCCGACATGTCAGATAAGGAACCTAGCAGAAAAAGGAAAGGATTTTCGCTCAATCTGAGTTGGAAAATCTGCTGGAAAGGAAAAATTTCCTTTCTTGAGTCCCCTCACCCACCAGGGTTTTCCCCTATATAGTGCTCCTATGTAATGTCGCCAGTCGTAGCACGTCTCAATCCGCAGCAGATTGAGATGGCCCCTGTGATGAAGCATGTCACCTTGGGGAAACCATGGTGAGTGAGGGGACTCAAGAAAGGACATTTTTCCTTTCCAGCAGATTTTCCAACTCAGATTGAGCGAAAATCCATTCCTTTTTCTGCTAGGTTCCTTATCTGACATCTTGGATTTTGTAGTTCTCCTATTACAGATGACCCAGTCTCTTTACAAGCTTTGTTCCTCCACTTAATTGGGGTTAAAGATCCTATTGTAATGGGGGGGTGATTTCAATGTAGTTTTAGATCCCAGGCATGATTCAACGTCCAAGAGAGCAGCGGTGGCTACACAGAGTACAAGAAAGGTCCTGAAACAGCTGATGTCAGATATAGGACTTCTTGACATATGGGGAGTGAAGAGACGCAATTCCGGGACATCGGGGGGGGGGTGAACTTCACCTTTCAAAATAAAAAATGCGGAGATCGATCCAGGATCGATTTTTTTTCTTGGTAGATCTCTCCACTAGCAAAAACATGACTAAAGTTAGTCATGTCCCAGAACACTTGTATGATCATTCAGCCGTCCTCTTGGAAATTACTCTGCCAAAGAGTCCTCCTCCGTGCAGATGGACACTAAATCGCTCAATACTCTTAGAGCCATTAGTTATTGAAAGGCTGAAAAAAGATACAGATTAATATTTCCTATTTAATACAAATTGTGCATTCCCGCACATAGCCTGGAACACATACAAAGCTTTCTTGAGAGGCACATTAACTTCCCTCTCAATAGCCCAGAATAGGAAAGTGAGGGAGAAAATTAGAACTTTAGAAGCACCAATACATTTACACCTGGTGGCGCTAGAACATGCTCCGAATGACTTAAACAACACACAAAAACTAACTATGGCAAAAAATGAGTTAGGGGACTATCTAGAAGCAATACCTAAACGGAAGTGGGAAGCAAGCAGGTTGTCTCATCATGAATACGGGGAGGGGTGTGGCAAATTCCTGGCATGGAAAGCCAAGGCGGACCATACCAGGAATATGATAAAAGATCTCTAATGCCCGGCCTCTGGAAAAATCATCACAGAGGATGCTGAGATTGAGGAGGCCTTTGCCCAATTCTTCCAAGATCTTTATTCTGAGGATTTAGCATTGAGTGAAGAACTTGTAGAAGCCTTTTTTCAGACCCGGAACTTCCTACACTTCTGGACTCTGATAAAGATAAGCTGAGTAACCCTATTACTTTGAAAGAAAATTTCCATACTATTACCACCTTAAAGAAAGGAAAAGCCGCGGGCGCTGACGCCATTCCAAATGAAGTATATAATATCTTAAAAGAAAAGTTAGCTCCAATCTTGCTCCAGTTGTTCAATTCTGCATTCACATCAGCCCAAGACCTCCCTTGATCCTGGAACGATGCCACTATAACTATCATCTTGAAACCGAATAAAAATCCGCGAGTCTGCGAATCGTACAGGCCTATCTCCCTCCTGAATAGTGACCATAAAGTATATACCCATTTAGACAGGGTAGCAGGGTCAATAATACATCTTGATCAGAAGGGATTTATGAAGGGGGGGCTTCTTCATGAACTAACTCATGACTTAATTGGAGCAATCGACTTGGCAAAGGAATATGAGATCCCGCTAGCGGTTATGACCTTTGGCGCTTCAAAAGCATTAGATAGGGTCAGCTGGCCCTTCTTATGTAAAGAGATTCAGCGTTTCAACTTAGGAGAAACTTTTTTAGCAGCGGTGAGGGCCCTATATAAAAATCCATCTGCCAGGGCTCTTGTTATTGGAAACTTAACAAAACAAATAGAAATCTGCAGGGGAACCAGACAGGGCTGCCCCCTCTTGCCCCTTCTGTTTAACATGTACATCGAACCTCTAGCATGTAAACCAAGAGCTTGTCAGGGTATTTTCTCTTTTAGCTGTAATGGTTGGAAAAACAGATATGGTTGTACGCTGACGATCTTATGATTTTGACGGGGAATCTAGAGCATTCACTCCCCAAGATTTTTGGGAAATCATCTGGATATTCAATTAACCAGCAAAAAACTGAAATAATGACATGGAATACCCCCTATAAGAGTGACCTTATAAAACATGAAATTAGATACCTCGGGGTCCAAATAGTCGAAAATATAGAAAATATAGCGCTGGTGAATTTTGATAAAACAACAGCAAGTGTGAGATCACAGCTAAGAGCATGGGAGACCCTTTCACTTTCTATCCTGGGTAGATCAGACCTCTTAAAAATGTCAATTTTACCTAAGTTTACCTTTTTATTTGACACTATTCCATTAGAATTTTCGAAGATCTGGTTTAGGAAAATACAGGGGATTTTTACCAGCTTCATTTGGGGAAGGAAAAACCCTAGAATATTTCAAATGAAGCTTAGGAGAAAGAAAGTTCATGGCGGCATAGCCACCCCGGACCTTTATATATATTATTGTGCCTTTCACCTAAAGAATTCACGCTAACTATTAAAAGGAAGCTCAGCATTTTCTCCACTCTTTAAGGCTCCAGGCATGAGTTTTATGAATCAAGCAGATTTTTTTCTTTTAAAATTCGGTCACCCTAAATTTGTTTTAAAGGTTAGGCTGAAAGTCCTCCTAGCCGCTGCTAAAGTATGGTCTCAGGTGAAGTCAATGCTGCATATACCGTACTATAACGACGAAGCAACCATCTGGGATTCCCCAGGCACCCCGGCATGCTTAGTGGATGCACTTGCATTGCCCCTCCGAATATCTGGGATATTGAAGTGGGGGCACTTATTGTGGACAATGAGCTGATTTAATGGCAGTGCCTTTCTGCAGTTTCAGAGAATTCGGTACCAAAGTATAAATACTACCAGATTTCGAGTTGGATAAAATCAATAGGGAAGGAGATTGAAGGGAATTGGGATCTGGTGAATAAGATCTGCTCAATGTCCACAACACGGAAAGAAGTAGCAGAATGGTATTGGTTGATAATTCAGACCAGGGAGGACACACTGAATCCATTCACAGAGATCTGGAAGAAGAACCTGCCAGGAGAAGACCTCGAAACCTTAGAGCATGGGTACTCACAAACTTTCTCTCGGGGGCCAAATTTCCAGTGTGGCTTGTGGCCGAGGGCCGCACTGGTGGGGGCGGGGTCAGTGGGGGAGGGGGCGGGGCTAGAGCAGCAAAAAAAAACTACCATGTTGTTGAACACAGGCCCTGCAACAGACGCCTTCGTCTACTGAGCCACCAGACCTGGCATACACAACTCACTCACTCTGTCTCCCTCCCTCTCGCTCCCTCTGTCTGTCTGTCTCCCTCCCTCTGTCTCCCTCCCTCTGTCTCCCTCTGTCTGTCTGTCTCCCTCCCTCTGTCTCCCTCCTCTCTGTCTCCCTCCTCTCTGTCTCCCTCCCTCTCTGTCTCCCTCTCTCTCTGTCTCCCTCCCTCTCTGTCTCCCTCCCCCTCTGTCTCCCTCCGTCTCTGTCTCCCTCCGTCGCTGTCTCCCTCCCTCTCTGTCTCCCTCTCTCTCTGTCTCCTCCTCTCTGTCTGTCCCTGTCTGTCCCCGTCTATCCCGGTCTCTGTCTGGCCTTGTCTCTGTCTGGCCCTGCCCCCCTCCCTCTGTCTCCCTCTCTGTCTCACTGTCCCTGTCTCCTTCTCTATCTCTGTCTGTCTCTGCCTCTATCTGTCTATGTCTGTCTGTTTCTGCCCCTATTGGTCTCTGCCCCTATTGGTCTCTGCCCCTATTGGTCCCTATTGGTCTCTGCCCCTATCAGTCTCTGCCCCTATCGGTCTCTGCCCCTATCGGTCTCTGCCCCTATCAGTCTCTGCCCCTATCAGTCTCTGCCCCTATCTGTCTCTGCCCCTATCTGTCTCTGCCCCTATCTGTCTCTGCCCCTATCTGCCCCTGCCTCTACCTGCCCCTTCCTCTACCCGCCCCTTCCTCTATCTGCCCCTTCCTCTATCTGCCCCTGCCTCTATCTATCTCTGCCTCTATCTGTCGCTGCTTTTGTTAGTCTGTCCCTGTCTCTGCCTCTATCTGCCCCTGCCTCTATCTGCCCCTGCCCCTATTTGTCTCTGCCCCTGTCTGCCCCTACCTCTGTTTGTCTGTCCCTGTCTGTCTCTGCCCCTATCTGTCTCTGCCTCTATCTGTCTCTGCCACTCTGCCCCGATCTGCCCCTGCCTCTATCTGCCCCTGCCTCTATCTGCCCCTGTCTCTATCTGCCCCTGCCTGCCCCTTTCTGTCTCTGCCCATGTCTGTCTCTGTGCATGTCTGTCTCTTGAGCAGTGCACACATACTGTGTCTACACGTCCCCGTCACCAGCCCAGAGACATCCCCCCCAGCCCCCTGTAATGTAAAAGCCAGCTCGTTTTCTTTCAGAATGTGCTGCTTTGTAGGGGTTGTGTCCCACCACTTGGCCTGGGGGTCACTGCTGGCAAGGCACCCCCGAGCAGTCAGATCAAAACCCCCTTGGCGCCAGTCACCGGAGTACTTCACAGGTTTTTAAAAGACCATTTAATTGTTAATGAGGCCTTGTTGTATTTGACCTCTTATTAGCGCCCCTGCATCTCCACTCTATGCCTGAAATAACCCGGCCCCCATAAATCAACAACCGGCGGTGTTTGCAGACACTTTACAAAAAATAAATATAACACAGGTACATGTCTGCAAGGTCCGCGGGCCGCACAGGAAGGCTTGCCGGGCCGCTGACGGCCCGCAGGCCGTACTATGAGTACCCGTGCCTTAGGGCAAGTATCTATGTCTCTTTGTGGTCATATGTGAACGTTGCGCCTTTAAAGAGAAACCACCTTTTTACTGTCCATAAAGCATAGTGGACGCCACGGAAACTGTTGAAGATGGGAAATGGACCAACAAAGCGGTGCCCGAAATGTGATGAGAACAATGCAAATGAGGGCCACACAATGAGGACTACATGTTTTGGCAGTGTCCTTCAATCCAATTATTTTGGCAAAATGTGGGTAAGATCATTTCAGCTATTATGGGTCAAGAAATTGGATTGACCGCGTCTTCTGTTATTTTCGGTGTGGTGCCAGGTGGGGTGGTTAATCGAAGTTTCTTCAAAACCCAGAAGGCTCTTTTTTTGTTCTGATTCTCTTGGCACAAAGGGAGTTGTGTGTCAAATGGATCCTCCCTTCTCCCCCCACTTATACCTGCCATCGCTTTCTTTTCATATTTGTGTTTTTTTT
The DNA here is from genome assembly GCF_964261635.1 of Lissotriton helveticus. NCBI lineage: Eukaryota > Metazoa > Chordata > Amphibia > Caudata > Salamandridae > Lissotriton > Lissotriton helveticus. Next base: position 381,735,360 of record NC_136067.1, on the reverse strand, counting down.
CTCTTTCTTTTATTTAACCAAGAAACAAAGCTATGTGCTCAATGGTCCAATGATTACCAACTTGCTGTACAGGCTGTCATGGTGGCGGCTCAGTATATCTCAATGCACCCGTCTGTAAAAGAATTGGTGGCATGGTCAATCCAGGAGGCTTATTCTTACGATTGATTCTGGGGTAACAACTTACCCACCCTCCTGCGAGGAGTGACCGGGTCTTCTTTCGCCTCTTACTGGTTCGACTAGGCCCAATCTTCTTGAAATCAGAGCGCCATTTCTTGAATGAAGACTAAAACAACAAAAAAAAAAAAAAAGAATTGAACATTAAATTGTATCAATTGATTATCAAAAGTAAGCATGAGCATCCTATTTCTTCCTACACTACCTTAAAAGGGACAACCTTAAACAAAGACGCGTTGAGTAAAATGAATAATAGAAAGGTGTCACCTGTCAGTCTTCAGTAGTAGAAACTCCAACCAAGGATCCTGTAGCATTAAGCTACTCAAAGCAGAAGCAGAGGTCTGTACCTCATGAAGGGCTAGATGTAGGTAATTGTAAATTACCGATTCGATAATACAGAATTTTACCGATTCGGTATTTTCGAATCGGTAATTGCTATGTAGATAAAAAATCAGTAAAAATTACCGAATTGTTAAGATTCGGTAATTACCGAATCGGTATTTACGGATTCGGTAATTGTCATTCATTCCTGTGGGCCTGGAGGCCCATAGGAATGAATGTCAATTACCGAATCGGTGAATACCGATTCGGTAAAATAGGGAAAGAGTCAAGGGTGGCAGGGTGTCACTTTGACACCCTGTTGCACCCCTGATTATTGCTTCTGTGCACATGTGGCACACATACATGCCCTAAGGGCATGTATGTCTGCCACATGGCACAGTTGAAAATGCATAGATTTGCATTTCCTAAGGTATTCCTTATTTACCACCAACTAATAGTTGGTGGTAAATAACGAATCCTTAAAGCACATGAGCACTGTTTAAAGTGCTTCTTACATGTCATTCACCGATTCGGTAAATACCGAATCGGTAAATGATGATTCGGTAAATACCGAATCGGTAAATACCGATTCGGTATTTACCGAATCTGTAAATTGGTCCCCTACATAACAAAAGCGAATTACCGGTCGGTAACGGCCGAAAATAACGAATTTCGGCCGTTACCGACCGGTAATAGCCGTCCTACATCTGGCCCGAAGTCTTAATATGTCTCTCTGACCCTCACTATGTTACAACAAAAGATATTAGTCTGAATTCAAGGTAAATCATGTGATCAGCTCCAGTACCTTTCCACAATCCAGGCACAAATTGGCTCCTGGCACCATCTTTCCTAAATCAATAAGTTGCTACTTCATTCGTCCTTGGACAGTCTTCTCCTCCTCCATGAGAACTTGCCTCCTTGCTCATTACCGCGTTTCTCCTTGTTAAAATCTGTCTTCATAAACCTCGCTATCTTACTAAAGCACAAACCCTCCTTTACTACACAATGAAGCTTTGTTCGCACCTCCAGTAGAAACAAAAAAATGCAAACAAACACATTCTACATTGAAGGGTAAATATGAATTCGATGCTATACTAGAAATGTACACTTAAGGCCGCAAAATCATGTCATCTTAATAGTGCACAGGGTTACAAATATATGCACATTTTCAAACACATAGTAAATGCAGTTTCTTAATGAATGAACAAATTGCAAATGAATATGTAAAAGATGTCACTTCAAAATACACCAATATGAATATAATTTATTGCTACATGTATAACTGTCTAAACGTTAATCTACTCATACACTCTGTCATCAGCTTCCCACGAGACATGTTATAAACGTAGCTTTTTCTTAACGTAATAATATATAAGTATTGCAGGAATTAGTCACATTTCTAAGCACACCATTTATAAATCTCATTCTTTTTTTTTTTACGTGGAGTACTTTAAATGTACAATACCCCATATTTTCTTAGTAGCATTAAACACACAGAATATATTTGAGTGCAGACTACACGTGATTATGATGTACTCCTACAATATCTCAGGGTGGAATCAAAATGACGCTGCTCCAACCATTAGACAAGATGTGCAAAATCCCCAGAGCTAGTTCCTCTGAACCAAAGTTCAGGGGAACTAACTCGCTACTATAGTCTTGAACTATTCTCAGACACAGCACTCAGACATTTCAGGGCAATTTACCGCCGACGCCAGCAGGCAAGCTCCTTCAGCAGTTCAGCATCAACTTCTTGGTGCAAGATCCTCCAGCTAGCAGGCTGTTCTCAGGCGGGGAGATCCAAATATCCCTTTGGTTCTTTGGCAGTAAAATTGGTCTGCTAGTTCTGGCAATAAATGGTGGAGACAGACATTCAAGGCAGAGCAGGGAATGCCTCTACTCAAGGGTTTCTTGTGTGCACACATGAATTCTTCTGCCTTTTCTTTCCCCTCTCAGGTAAGTAGTGCCTTTTTTTCTTGAGTTCGAAGCCAGTTATCTCCCTGTAGTTGCTCACGTCTAGGTTTTAAAGGAGACTTAATTTTTATTATTGTCGTGATCCATAAACCAACCATAGTAAAACTATATCACTTCCCTCTCCTACTTTTGCAGAAGTATAATGTGCTTCTTTCTCTGAGATGGTTTGTGCCTTATGCCACTAAACATGTCCCAGAGCCATATTACCAATTAAATGTCACTTTGTATTTGCATAGTGGGGGATATGTTTTCTGCTCCAAGCAATACAGACAGCTCTAAAGCCTCATATTATGCTTTGAAAGTGGCGGGATGCATTTTTCCTGCACTCCCAGATTTCGTAATCGTATTCTTTGAATCTACTCAGGGACCGGAGAAGCAGACACCTGCCTTACTGGGAGAGGGTAGTTTTGGCCCACTTTTAGTTGGAAAAAGTGTGGCTGAGTCTGGTTAGCATTTCACAGTCACTGAAGAAGTCTAAAGACACAAGGAAAACATGCCAGATGATGGAATCTCCTGCAATGCCTATATATTGTCTCTGTGTGCTATCTGTTTTTGTTTGCCTATTGTGCCTGATTGAGTATGGTTATGTATTCATCACTAACTGTATTAGTCTGACCACCTCACCCCAGGACAGTATAGAGACACTGTCTCCTACCCTGAACCTTTCACCTGCAAATCACTGTCCGTAACGACCTGAAGGGAGGTGGTCACACTGGGCTGCATGCATATTTTTTGATGCAAGTTCTATATAAAGGATACTATTGGCTTTGCCAGTGCTTTTTTGTATGCTTCTGAAAGAATACTAATGTGGGTAAAGCGCTTTAAAATGTCAGTGGTCAGGCCTCTGTCCCCAATTTCTAAGCCATCGAAATCCATCACTCCCAGAGGATGGGCCTTAGACACACCTTTGAAGTATTCAGTACACGCCAATTTCTTTACATCTTTACATCAAGCCCTCGGTAAATAATATAAGCCCTGGGAATGCATACAATCAGCAATACTGCAGGTACAGTTCAATTAGTGAAATCGATACATGGACCTTAAAGCAAGTGTGATTTATCTTTAGCACGCCCCTTCTATTGATTGTTTAATGGATCCTTTGGTTAATTTTAGGAGCTCTGAGACCAATCTAGCTTTTCAGTTCCCCTCGCCCACTTGTTTTTCTCCTTTGTAGGAGATACTGGGCTGGCAGGCAACGAAAAAGCACATGTACAGACTTTCAGTTAACTCCATTTGTGATGTAATATAGTGTAGGCTTTGTAATGTTCCATACAATATCGAAAAGCTTTTGTGCTTATTGTAAAGGATAGGCTGAAAGACACGCAGAATGCTTGTTGTAACCAAAAAGTATAAAGCATTAGACTACGGGGTAGTTTGTTTTCTTAGAAGAGTAATGTGTAAACCTATTTAGGGACTAAAAATAAATATTTAATAGAATTCCATGTATAATTACAACATTGCCAAGGGGTTGTCCCTTGTCTCTGGACTCTTTTTTAGTACTTAAGACAATAGAATGTATACTTTTGTGCTAGTAATGAATGTGATCAAATTAGCTAAGAAGATGACGATGAGACAATATATTTATATTTAACAATGAAACAAATGAAACATTATCTTCAGTCTCAAAAAAAAAATCCAATCTTTAGGAATGTGTGCACCCAACTTCTTTGCAATCACAATCACCGCCTTTGACACACATAATCAAGCCACTTGTAAGATAAATTGAACTTAATTGCGTCAGTGTGGAAAAATAGTAGAGGCATTTTGACAAAATCCACTTGTGAAATGTTGGGCTTCATGTTCAAAGGCGTTTTGTGAAACACGGGGTTTGCCATTGTAAAGAACATTCTTTTATACATGTTTCAAACCCCTTTGAAGACTCGGAAATGTCTTTCGGACAAATAAGATGGCTTTTGCAATCCATTGCTGTAGGACTTAGCCTTTTTGGCTAAAGTTCCCTAAGCTTTTTGCTTTCCCCCTAGACCGTTTTCCTGACATAGAGTTGCCAATGTAGATGCTTTGGGTACTTTGCCACTGCTGATCAGTGTCAAAGTACAAGTGTTCCCTATGTAAAGTGTAATTGTAATTGTTTGGCCATGGTTGGTAGGTTTGCCTTACTAGTGAAGTCCCTAGTGATGTGCACTGATTGTGCCAGGGCTAGTAATGCAAAGGGGAGTAGAGAACTCAGGCCTGCAGGCACAGTTTCTAAGTTAGCATGTTGTCCTGATACGTGCAACCACTTGTCAGGCCTTACTTTCCCTTTTGCATACACATTGGGCACCCCTGTGGTTGGTCCCGGGTAATCCCTGGGCAGGGTGCAGTGTAGGTAAAAGGTAGTACATATAAGGTGTGTGTTATGTCCTGTCAGTGAAAAACACTCCATTTAGTTTTTCACTGCTGCAAGGCCATCCTGTCCATAGGGCAGAATGGGGAAGGCTGGGTGTTGTGTTTGTTAGCCCAGTTTCCCATAAGTTTAAAATGGAGAGGTGAAGTTTATTATGTAAGATCTCACGGTGTCATAACACATCTTTTTGTGAAGGTGGTTTTGTCACTGTGTGTTCAGAAACCACTCTTTTAGAAAATGGCTGAGTTTTGTGCTTACAGCATTTCTGTGTGTCTCTGCTGAAATGTGGATTGACTGTCTGGATCTGAAAGGTGAGAGGAGCTGGGAGAGGTCTTGACCCAGGGAGGGGTTGAGATGGCACCAGGCTGCCCTGCATCTGGAGAGTAGGGGGAGGAGAAGCCCTCGAGGTGAAAAGGCCTGGGCTGGTGCTATAAACCAATTGACCCATCTCCTGCCGAGTGATTAAGGATCCAGACCCCCAGTATCAAAGGGAGAAAGGTGACACTGGGAGGGAGACACCCAGAACTAATTTAGGGAGGGGTCAGGGACCCTTGAGCACAACAAACTTCAAATACATTAAGGGGTATAACTATGAGAGCTGAAACCCCTGAACGTTGGAATGAAACAGAAATGGATTGAGACTGAAAAGGCTTGGACCCATTCTGTGGTCAAGAGGAACCTCTTCTAAAGACGGAGCAACTGAAGAGACTGCTGTGGAAATACCAATCCTTGCTTCTTATTCTGGGGCTGGTCTGCAGTTTGCTGTTCTAACCAAGGGAGAGGATGTTGGGACAGTGCTTGGAGGCGCTGGGTCCCACTGCTTGACGAAGACCGTGCTTTGTGCTGGGTCTTGAACCCCAAGGGCCCGAAGTGAGCTGGCTCCCTGTTTGGAAACACAGGAACATAAAAGTTTCCGGAGAAGTCCCAAGCAACGTGGTGTGCGCATGCTTTTGCAGCTTGAGACCCTCAGAAGTTGTGCCTTGTGATCATTGGCAAGCAGGAGTAAGCTGAGTCTCGGACGCGCACGGTGCATGTAGTGGTGCAAGCCAAGGCGTTGGTGAAGAGCGCCTGGTCGTTGTGTGCATCGGGAGAAGAGATGAGACTCAGAGGCACAGGGTGCATGTTGAGGTGCAAGCAGAGGCATTGGTGAAGAGCGCCTGGTCATCGTGAGCACCAGAGAAGAGGCAGGAGAGTCTCGGACACACAGAGTGTGTGTCGAGGTGCGACCAGAGGTGCTGGTGAGGAGTGCCTGGGTAGTGTGTGCACCAAATTCGAAGTAAGTCTCCAAAGTGCTGAGGGAGGGTCTCTGTGTTCACTGAGACCGCAGGAAGGAGGGCCAGGTCATTGGGCCCTAGGAGTGAAACAGCAGCAGCCCAGACCGGCAGCCCCAGAGGAGCTGGCCCAAGCCCAAGCTTGCCGTACCCATTGACGGAGTTCTGAATCAAGGCCCAAGTCGCTGAAGGAGGAGAGGAGAGTGGGGTTGCGCCCCCCCCCAGGTAACGTGGATCACCACCTGGACTGGGGTGCGGGCACGGACGGACACTCTCTCGGCCTCTGGCTTCTGTCAGCTGCGCAAGCATGTTTCTTCGGCTAGGATCTAGGCCTATGCTGGCCCCAGGAGGGGCAGTACTGGGGCCAGAGTGAGAAGTGGTACTTTTGTGTCATCATTCATCCATATTGGGGGCACTGTTAATGGAGCACTTTGCATTATTGCTGCTAACGAACTATCGAACTGTGGTATGACGCCTGACCATATTTGCGCCTCACAAACTACATGCTGGATGCGCTACGCACATCGTTATTTTTCCCTTGCAGAGTACATGATTGTAACGTGGCGCATTGCATTATTTCTTCATCGCACAGTATCTGATTATAACGTGGCACAGTGCATTATTTCTTCATTGCATGGTACATGAATGTAGCGTGACACATTGCTTTATTTCTTCCTTGCACAGGGCATGCTGGTAGTGATACGCATTGTATTATTCCTTCTATTGCAAAGTACATGACTGTGGCGCTACGTATGGCATTGTTTCTCTATTGTACAGCACAGGAGAATATTGTTACGCATTGCAGTATTTCTTTTCGTTGGCAAAGTGTGTGATTCTAGCAATACGACTTGCCTAACCTTTTTGAAACGGTTAGAATTAAGGCCTGGCTGCTCGTGCCAAGCTACTAAGGGGGTGAGCAGGGCTATCTCAGACGATGTCCTTACTTAGCCTAATGTTGAAACAAGGGGTTCGTATCTCGCACCTGGCAACAGTTGTGTGGGACAAAGACTCCCGCCTCCAGAATTTGGTGGCGGCGGTGAGGTATAAGGACCCCCACTTCCAACAATTGCCAATAGCAAATTAGAGGGAGCTTGAAATTGGTGTCCCCGTCCTTTTTGGGATTTGCAGTGGAATGTATCAATGGTTTGAATACTGTAAGCGCTATATTCTAGTTTGAAAATACATTGAAAAAACTGGTTTAATAAGAGTTTGGTATGAAAGAATGAGAGAAGAGTGTAAGAATCTATAGGGTCTGCTTCCAGGGATTTCCCTTTGGGCTTATATTGTCTCGAGTACCCTGTTCCCTGGAACTAGTGGGGTCGTCTCTTTCCTTTACTTATGTGCACGGCCTTTTGGCTGGAGAGATAGGTTTTTTCCAAAAAGTTTTTCCTAAAAAAAACTGTTGAGCTTTATCTAATTATCCAATCATAGAATGGATACACTGAAGACTTTCGGCTTCAGTGAGGAACTACTGAACAAAATACTGAGTTCCAATAAAAATGGACACAGTGTAACGGTGATACCTAATGGGGGGAAAAATGGAATCAATTAATACATTTAAAAAAGAAGATATTTCGTACAGAATTACATGCGGACTTTATGACACAATATGTGAGAGCTGAGACTATACCAATAGGTCTACAAGTACGCAACGAACCAGGCCTCTTTGTAAACAATAAGAAATTTCTGGAGACGTTTATTTCCAATCGCTGTAGCAGAGATTGGATGCTCCTTATTATTGAAACAGCGCAAGAAACTATCCTCATAGAAAAGAGAGAGATTGAGGATTTAGAGAAATCCCTTAGTGAAAATAATGCTTTAGAGGACGCCAAAAAGAAAATAGATGAGATTAATCAGGATATTGTATTGTATTGTAATTGCATTTATATAGCGCTTACTACCCCTGACGAAGCGTTGAAGCGATTTTTCGGCGTGTAGCACGCTACTCCGGGACCCATAGAGGATTAGTGTTGAATTAGTATAGTGAAACATGCAAGTACATTTTGAGTGGTGGATATAGGTTAGTCAGTTATTTGGATTTGGAATGATAGCAGAAGGATAGAGGAGGACAAAGGTTTGTATTTATTTATCGCTTGTTGATACACGCTATTCAGGAAGCTTATAAAGGATTAGTGGTGAATTAATATGGTGAAATATAAGGTCATTTCAGTGGTGGATATTAGTCTGTTACTTGTAGTGAGAAGGATATCGGATTGATAAAAGGGGAAGAAAGATTTGCATTCATATAGCACTTGTTATCCCTGATGGGTGTTGAAACGCTTTTCTGGCGAGTAGCACGCCACTCCAGAACCCATAAAGGATTAGTGTTGAAAATTAGTATAGTATAAATATGAAGTAATTTGAGTAGTAGATATGTTATTCAGTTATTTGGGCAGTATATTAGTATAGTTGAATATGGAATATGGAATTTGAGTGGTAGTAGTGGTATGGGGTTTGGGATAAATGAGAGAGTGGATGTAGAGGATATATTGATAGATGTATAGGATGAGAGATAGGGTAGTGCATTAGAAGGAGTAGTAGAAAGAAGTTTGAGATGAGTCAGAAGGTTGGGCTAGAAGATATATTGAGCGAAGTATAGGCTGAGAAATAGGCTAGTGCATTGGAAATGCTAAATTAGAAGAAAGTGATAAATATATAGATCCATAAGTACATTGAAAGTATATAGATACATAAAGGAAGGAAGTATATTTAGATTAAATATATTGATAGAGGCACAGGATGAGAAATAGGGTAGTGCATTGGATATGCTTTTTCAGGAGAAAAGTAACAGACACACAGATCCAAGTACATGGAAGGTACAAAGATGCACAATCGAAGTATGTACATGTAGACCAAAGATGATTTGTATTTATTGATGAATATTATTATTATTATTATTATTATTATTATTATTATTATTATTATTATTTTTATTTATTTTTTATTTTCTCTTAACAACATCATTATTTTACATGTTTTTATAAAGTAATACACAAAGATAGGTACATATCTATAGTGAAAACAAATGCTTATATACAGAGAGATATGCTGAAAATTTCGGTTTCTGTATAGTGCTTATGTGGGGAAGAGCCAGATCTTGAGTAGTTTTCTGAAGATAAGGTGGTTGTCGGTGGATCTTATGTTGGGGGATAAAGAGTTCCATAGTTTGGCTGCTTGAACAGAGAAGGATGTGCCACCCATGGTTTTTTTCTTGTATGGTGGGATTTTGAGGCGAGATGCTCCTTTAGAGCGGAGTTTCCTTTGTTGAATGTGTTTGGTGATTTTATTCCTGATGAAGAGTGGTCCTATTCCATGTATTGCTTTGTGGGTAATACAAAGCAGCTTGAACGTGGATCTTCTGGCAACCGGTAACCAATGCAGGGCTTTCAAGGCAGGGGAGATGTGGTCTCGTGGTTTGATAGCAAGAGTAGTCTGGCAGCCGAGTTCTGAATCCGTTGTAGTCTTTTCGTGGCCGTTAAAGGTGATCCGTGGTAGAGGCTATTGGCGTAATCGAGTTTGGATAGAACAAGGGAGATGGTAGCTTGGACCTTGTGTGGAAATCCCAAATAACGGAAAATTCGTCGCAGCGTTTTTATAGTAGCAAAGCTTGATCTAGCTAGTTTATCCACTTGGACATTCATCGACAGCTTGGAGTCTATGGTCATTCTGAGGTTTCTTACTTCCTTCGATACTTTAGGCAGTGATCCCAGTTCATCAGGCCATGCGGCAAGCGGGTTGTAATTTTTCCAATCGCCACACGTGAGTATTTCAGTTTTTGAAGCATTCAATTTGAGATGGCTCCAAGTCATCCACTGATCCATGGCTCTGAGACAGCTGAAAATTGGTGATTTTCCAAGGTCTTTGGGGCATTCCAGTTGAAGGAGTATTTGCGTGTCATCTGCATAGTTGTAGCACATGAGGTGAAATTTATTGATCAGTACTGGTAAAGACTTCATGTAGATGTTGAAAAGCATGGGCGAGATGATAGAACCTTGAGGGACCCCTGTTTTTGTGGAGTACGGTTTGGACGGGAAAGGTGGGGTGTGGATGACATTAGTTTTGTTTCGAAGGTAGGACGCGTTCCAGTCTCGAGCAGTTCCCTCTATGCCAGCTTCATAAAGTCTTTGTTTCAGAGTGTCATGGTCAACCGTGTCAAAGGCAGCTGAGTGATCCAAGAGGAGTAGCGCAGCAACCCCATTGCGGTCAACTGTATTCTTTAGGTCATCCCAGATGGCAAGGAGGGCAGATTCAGTGCCTCTTCCCGGACGGAATCCTATTTGGAAATCTGAAAGTATGTCATTCTCTTCAATGAATTGTGACATCTGGGCGAACGCTGCTCTTTCTATCAGTTTGCCCAGGAAAGGTCCATTTGTAATGGGTCTGTAGTTGTCAGGGTTCAGCAGGTCCAAGTTTGTTTTCTTCAGTAAAGGGCGTATGTATGACTTTTTGAGTTCTTCTGGAAATATTCCAGTAGTTAAGGAATCGTTGATGATTCTTCTTACTGGAATGGCAGCAGAGGTTGTTAAAAGAATTGTCTTGAAAGTTTGTGGCGGACAGGGGTCAGAAGGGCTGCCGGCAGGCCTGCTTGCTTTGACCAAGTCCATAAATTCATCGTGTGAGATGTGTTGGAAGGAACGGAGAGGCTTGATTAGAGCATTCTTGGATAGTTGTTTTGTACAAGGGTTAGTGCTGGTGCTTTGTTTCTGTTTTAAGTACGAGTCCAACGTGTCTGCTTTGTCCGTGTAATGATTTGCCAGTTTGTCTGTGAAATCTTGAGTAACAGGATGAGTTCCTTCTAGGCAATTTGGTTTTCGAAATTCATTGAGTATTTTATAGAATTCTTTTTTTGCACATTTAGCGTTTTGAATTCTGTCTGAATAGTACCTTTTCTTAGCTTTTTTGATAGCCGACTTATATAATCTGTACATTTCTTGTAGGTGAAGTTTGTCTTGTTTGGCGTTTGTTTTGAGCCAGGTACGTTGCAGCTTTCTAATTTGTTGTTTTATGTCTTTTATTTCTGTTTCTCCAAGGCGCTTTTTTTCTTTTGTTCTGTTGTGTGGTTTTGAGTGGTATCAGGATGTCAAAAGCTTCCTGTAGCCACTCACATAGATTCTGAACAGAATTTATGGTTTCCAGATTTATACTGGATGTTAGTTGTGTTTCCAAGTGTTCCAAATTGAGTTTGTTCCACGGCCGATAGGTGGATGAATGTAAGGTAGTTTTAGGTGAGTCGCTTAGTGTTGTTTTATGTTGGAAAGCAAGCAAGTGGTGGTCTGACCATGTGACTGGAGTTATAGTTTGAAAGGTAACTAGTTCAGTATTAGCAAAAATGACATCTAGGATATGTCCAGCGGTGTGTGTCGGATTGGGGACAATCTGATGCAGGTTCAATGCGTCTAGGCCGGTGATTATTGTTTTTGGATGGGTCAAATTGGTTTTATCAAAGCAAATGTTAAGGTCACCCAGAACGCATAGGTTGGAGTGTATTGTTATCAGGTTTGAAACTGTGTCTAGAAGTGCATCTGGGAATGTTGCCTTGCTAGGTGGAGGTCTGTAAAGGAGAAGGAAGTTACAGGTGGAAGACGGTGTAGGATTGCATTTTGTTAGAAGAGCCTCACAATTCTTTATGGAGATGTTGTCAACTTTAGTGATATGTATTGTTTGCCTGAATACAACAGCTAGACCACCTCCTTTTTTGGATATACGATTTTGGCTGATTATTTGATAGGAATGGCTTCATGCAGGACTGGAGCCATATCCTCTCCCAACCATGATTTGGTTATGAATAGTATGTCTGGTTTTGCATCGGTGAGAAGGTCGTAGATGTGATGCTTGTTTTTATAGAGGGATCGAGCCTTTATTAGTAGACAGTGTAGAGAGTGGCCTTTGGTGATAGTGGGACTTTGTTTTGTAGAAGAGTGATCAGTATTGTGTGGGTGTGTAGCAGGTGTGTTTTTAGTGCTGGTATTAGCTGTATTAGGATAGCAATCGTGTAGCTGTTCTTTATCGTGTTCCTCTTCCAGCATGCTAAAAAGACATTTTGATGGGTCTGCATGTGTATGTGTTGGAGATGGTTTTGAGAGTGAGTTGGAGTGCTGTGTTGCTTTTGTGGTGTAATATTGTTGTGAGGTAGACTTGGGGAAGCAAAGTTGGGAGGTGTGGCATGTTGCTTATATTTTTTGCGGGTGTTTAAGGCGGAAGGTGGATGAGTCAGGGGAGGTGGTGCAGCATGTGGGTCATGTCGTAATGTTCTAAATTGTCCAATGGTGAGGTACTGGGATTCTGAACCCGTTTCATAAAAGTCCTCGTACCATGACGATTTTGGTAGCATCAGACCGAAAATGGCGAGTGTAAGGTGTATAAGTATTTTCGTCATATTCAAGTGACGAGAACACCGTGAAATCGGAGTTTCTGTTCTGAACCCTCGGGTTCCATCTTGCGTGCGGCAGCCATTTTGTGGTTGCCCTCACATAGGCCGATGATGATGGCCGAACGAGTCTCCAAGCACACGTACACTTTAGCTGACTTCAGAATGACCTGAGCGAGCGACCCCCTTGCCTGAAGCCAAACTTGTTAAGCCAGTTCCTTTCCCAGTAGCTGATCAAGATTGCTGATCAGGACACAAGACATCACCAAACCTTTTATTATGCACAGCTATGTCTTATCTTGCTCACACCTGTCTCTGCTCCTTTCTTTATGGTCCATTTACGATGGGGATGTGCCCGTTTTTATGGTGGGTTCGATCGACCTGTCTGATGAAGAATGTTGGGTTTGACTAAAAAATGATTGTGGGCTGGACAAACTGAAAAATGGGCCTGTCATCATTATTCTGCGGTTTTATTGTGAAAACATGTGAATGGCCAACTGTAAAATCAAGAATGTTCGCCTGAAGCATAGTATTTGGTATAAGAAGGGATGACTAGCTTTGTGAAGTTGAGCAGTCTCCTGAGAACATACACCGTGTTGTACTTCTAGGATACCTGTTACTGGCTGCAGCCAATAAATCTGATCTTTGACGTCACCAAGAAGTTTCTGTGTTTCTGTAGTCTGAGACAGGAGAATCCGGAGTCTTCGGGTGTGTCCCCTGGCACCGCTGGGTTCTAAATAACCCGGTACTTCATTTGGCGCCCAACACGGGGCGATTTCAGCGGTACCGGTCCAAGCCTGAGGTTCGTGAGGAGCTTCGTGTGAAAATTCTGGAGGAAGGCCAACCACTTCATCGACCCCTGTATGTCGTCGTGGTCCGAAAGTCTTTGCTGCGAGGTTCCCCGCTTTCCGACGGCTACGAAGGACTGCTGCCCTGACTATCGCCCTGTCTTGGACCCTTTGATGATTTGTAGAGCGAGACGATAGACGAGTCTTCTGGTGACGTCATCGATACCTCAGTTAAGTATGAGTGGAGCTTCTCCCAGTCCTTAGTTTTTGGGTATCCCCTTGGGATCTTTGATTTGGAACTTGCAAGTACCAAAGCCGAGGGACTCGTGTATTCACGAGACTATCGTTTTTGATATTCCCTTGAATTTTGAAGCTAGGCTAGTGAGCGAAGATGCCTGGTCTTAGCAGACTTGGAAATTTGTTTTGTTGTGGTTATAATAGGGATTCCCGATTGGAGGACTGGTGTCCGGTTCCTCCAATTGGAACTCCAACCTATGAACTCTATGTGAAGCATGGCATGGGCCCCATCGCATATAACGAAGTATGGATTCGTTACACAAAGAAGGACAGTGTCCTACAATGGTCCCGATATGGTAGTTTCGACACGGAAATTTTAGATAACCTAGAGGTTAGACTTTTCAAGAAGAAAGACCGGCCGGCGATGTTTGACTCTTTCCGCCTATGGCGAAAGGAAGCCAAACAGAAAGAAATTAAATTAGCGAAGAGAAATAAAAGAGAAAAGGGCATCTCGATAATGCAAGCTGCTATGCAGTATAAGGATGATGAAGAGGAACAAGCGAGTGAACAGTTGCACAGGCAACGTAAACTGGCGATCGATAAATGCTATCCAGTTTTGCCATCTTTTCAGCAAGATGCAACGAATGAACTTGAAAAAGATCCTTTAATGTCACATTTGTTGAATTCGCCACCCCCTTACGCGCAGAGTGGTACAGCACCTTCGCAACCTTTAGTTGCGCAACCTCTGGTTGCTTTGCCTCTTACTGTTGCACAGCCTCCAGCTCCTCTTCAGCTGGCTCCTACTCCTCTGGTGCAGCCTTCTCAAGGGCTGCCGACTTTGCTACCTGTTCCGTCTTTAATACCTACGACTTTTTCACCTGTCCTTGCTGTTTCCTCTGCTACTGCTCCTACATTAGCTTCTTCTCAGTCCGCTTTATACCCTGTTCTGTCAACTTCTCCTTCTGTCCGACAGAGAATGACGGACACTGTTACTAGTCTTTTGTCTCCTTTCTTTGGGTCATTAAACACGACCCCCGCTTCAGAGCATACACAGTTGCGTAGCCAACTGCCTGATTCTAGAGAGAAGGGAGTATTGGACCACTTGGCGCGTAGATGGGTTACCGACCCTACAAGATACGAGTTAGAGTCTGTTATGAATGTCTTCCGCCAATGGGAAGCACCGAAGCAGAGATATGTTTTTGATAAAATGTGTGTTTTTCTTCTCGAAGAATGGGAGGATCGTGACTTGGAACCCAATCCACCTTAGTTGTCATGTACGGTTCGAGTTTGCGAAAGGCACGATTGTGGGTTCCGACGGTGAGAGAGCAGTTGCGACATTGTTGTCATTTAGGAATGAGGCTATTTCTCGATCGTTGTTTGAGCCTGATCCCTCTGTTAGGAGGAAAGTGAGACAGTATCCCATGAGAGAAGTCCCCCAGTTTGGAAAGAAGGAGATCTAACCGCTAATCCACCTGTTCAGCCTCATTTTCAGCGTGTTTGGGTGCATGTTCCATGGAAGCGAGCTGAAGTCTTGGCCCTTAAACAGACCTTACCTGACCCCCGTAAAAATCCTGCAGGCTATTATAAGGAACTATCACAGACTGCAGACTCATGTGTTATGAATTTAGCTGATATAGACATGTTGTTTGGAAATGTGGTCCCGCAGCCTTTGTGGGGTTTGATTCGTCACACGGATCATGCGCAGGAGTTAGGGGACACATGGGCTAATATTAGTGCGGCAAATGACAGACAAGTAGGCGGTGCTAAACCTGAGCCTTTAGTAGCAGAACTCCCTGGTAGGATCGTTACTTACATGAAGACTCTAATGCCTGCGGATGCGTGTGAATTGGGATAAATTGTCTGCATGCAAGCAAAAGAAAGAGGAAACTGTGTCTGATTTCTTCACTAGGTTTGAAGAAACGTTTATCGAACACAGCGGTCAAGACATGAGTACAGAAGGCGGTCAACAGTTGTTCGTTGACAAATTGAAAGACTCAGAGAGTTCTTGGGCCGTTTCCTCTTCAGCACAGATATTGGCTACTGCACAATACTACGAAAATAGAGATAAGGATTAGAAGGATAGAGCAGACAAGAAAACTAAAGAGGTAAAAACGAAGGTTCTCTTACAGCAAGGGTATCCGCCCGTAGTAATCAGCGTGACTATCAGCAACCCCAGCAATTTCAGAGAAACTCGCAAAGGTTCGAGTTTTCTCAACCACGTTTTCCTGTAGGCCCTAATCAGTGTGCATATTGCAAAGAAGAGGGCCATTTTAAAAGTAGCTGCCCTGTGTTGTTACAGCGCATGAATGGTGTTTCTAGCGCAAGAGGTCGGGGTGTTCCACAAGCTCTTAGAGGTAGAGGGCGTGGAGGATTCTCCCAGAACGCACGTCCGTTTCCTCCTCAAAATTCAATTAATAGTTTTGATCAGCAGAATAACGCGTCTGGTAGGACGACTCAGTACTATGCCGATGACTACTATACAGAAGGTGAGAATATGGAAGGTGATGATTGCTAGGACAGCCATAGACAAAGAGAGAGAGTTGTTTCAGTTCCAGTAGACCAGGGTGGACCTTATGTTGAGGTGATTACATCAGGTGTGTCAGAGCCTTTTCTGTTGGATACTGGTGCTACGAAGAGTTCTATTATGCACTCTAAACTCCCTGGCGCACCTTTGTCTGGCGAGACGAATGTTTCAGTAGGTTTTTCTGGCGCCCCGGTTAGGAACCAGATTTCTAGTCCTATGTCTCTTTCTGTTGGACCTTGTGAATTCGAAGCACCCCTTATTCTGACGACAAGTTGTGGTGAGAACTTGTTAGGATTGGATCTGTTGAAAAGATTGTATGCGACATTGTATTGTTCTCCTTCGGGAGTACAACTCACATTGGGCAAGAAAGTGGTCTCCCCTAAGTATTTGTCGAAGGATAAACTTCAGGCAGAATTGTTATCTCTTCCTGATACTCTGTGGGCTACTGGTCCTAATGACGTGGGTCTTTTGGACATACCGCCATATGTTGTGACGTTGAAAGCGAATGTTAAAATGCCGCGCATTCCCCAATACAAGATCTCTAATGAAGGTGAGAAGGCGTTGCTAGCGATCATTTATGATTTGATTGAGAAAGATGTAATTGAAGAAACGAGAGGTAATGTTTGCAATAGCCCTGTTTTACCTGTCTTGAAACGTACTGACTCTTCTCAGCCACCCGTTTACAGGTTTGTGATCGATCTTAGAGAGGTGAATAAAATCGTTGTGCCACAATTTCCTGTTGCTCCTGATATCACTGCCTTATTAACTATGATTCCAGCTTCCGCCACTTGGTTTTCAGTGATTGATTTAAAGAATGCCTTCTTCAGCATCCCAATTGCTGAGGAGAGTAGGGATATCTTTGGTTTCTCTCTAGGAGGTCGAAGCTTCCGGTTCAAGCGCGCTCCTCAAGGCTATTGTGAGAGTCCGTTAATCTATAGTCAGGCTTTGAAAACACAACTTGATACGATTGTTCTACATGATGGTGCTGCTCTTATTCAGTACGTCGACGATTTGTTAATCGCTGCAGATACTGAAGAGATTTGTAAAGAAGCCACCTTGTCGTTGTTACGTCATTTGTCTAATTTGTATCATAAAGTGTCTCTTTTGAAATTATAGTACTGTCGACAAGAAGTGACCTACTTAGGTCATTTCTTATCGAAGGAGGGAAGAAGATTGACCCCAGAACGAATCCAGGCAATTGCACAAATGAGTGTGCCAGTTACACAGAGGGAAGTGCGGGCCTTCTTGGGTATCACGTCATATTGCAGACAATGGATACCGAATGTTTCCCTACTGGCCAAACCTTTGGTGGCATTGACTTGTAAAGATACACCAAATCCCCTTCCGTGGTCCGAAGAGTGTCAGAAAAGTTTTTGGGAATTGCGCGATGCATTGTGTTCGGCTCCTGTGTTGGGTACCCCCGACTACAGTAAGCCCTTTACACTGTATGTCCATGAGAGAGAAGGATGTGCATTGTCAGTGTTGACGCAATCTTCTGGGGACAAGCAGCGTCCATGTGCGTATTTCTCGTCGACTTTGGATCCGGTAGCTAGAGCATTGCCGAGTTGTCTGAGAGCTACAGCGGCAGCAGCTGTTTCCATTCGACAGTCTGCTGGTTTGGTGATGAATAATACGTTGTTTGTAATGGTTCCACATGCAGTGGATACTTTGCTAAACAGAACCAAGACACAGCACTTAACTAGTGCCCGATTATCAGGTTATGAGCTGACACTTTTAGCGAGCCATGTGCACATAAAGAGATGCAACACGCTGAATCCAGCTACGTTGTTACTGATTGTAGCAAAGTCAGAGGTTTCTGAACAACATGATTGTTTTCTCAGGACAGAAGAAGAAACGAAAGGGAGAGTAGATCTTAGGGACACTCCTCTTGTGAAGTGTGATGGTACCTTATGGGTGGATGGTTTGTGCTTCAAGCTTCCGAATGGTGATACGACTGCGGCATATGCTGTTACGACCTTGCATACGATTGTTGAGGCTGCACGTATCCCACATAACTCCGCTCAAGCAGCAGAGTTGATTGCACTCACGAGAGCGTGTGTATTATCAAAAGGAATGAGAGTAACCATATATACTGACAGCCAGTATGCGTTTGGTGTGGCTCACAGTTTTGGACGATTGTGGAAGGAACGTGGGTTCCTCACGTCTCATGGAACTAAGATTCAGCATGGTCAGTTGGTAAATGAGCTCCTCGAGTCACTTACTTTGCCACTGCAGGTTGCGATTGTGAAATGCAGTGCACATAAGAAAGTTACTGACGACGTTGGTCGCGGTAATGCGTTTGCTGATGAGGTTGCGAAAGAAACGGCAAGAGATGTGGTAAGCCGAATGTATGTTACGGGCCCTGCAAGATGGAGTGGTGACGTTGGAATGTGTGAAGATACGATAGAGAGTGTGAAGTCTATCCAAGCTGAAGCTACAGAGAAAGAATTGAGTGTGTGGAGAGAGAGTACGGGTAAATTGAATGCGAATGGTTGTTGGGTTGAGTTGTCAGAGCATCAGCGATGGTTGTTACCCGATGCGTACGTGCTTGCAGTGGTTACAATGGCGCATGGAATGGCCCACATCAGTGTGAAAGGGATCTGTAAGTTGTTGGCTCCAGTATGGCAAAATGCTGGAATTCCCAAGTGTGCAGAGAATGTGGTTAAAAATTGTATGGTTTGTCTGAGATACAATCCTGGTAAGGGAACTCCAACTCCAGCTGGTCATTTTGCGCCTCCAACATATCCGTTTGAGGTTTTGCAGCTAGATTTCATCCACATGGAGAGGTGCAACAACTTGAAATACATACTCGTTGTTGTTTGTGCCTTTTCGAGATGGGTAGAAGCATATCCCCTAAAAGATAATACTGCCTTGTCCAGAGCGAAAGCTCTTCTCAGAGAGTTCTTCCCTAGGTTCGGTTTGCCGAGAATGGTTTGGAGTGACAATGGGAGTGAATTTGTGGGTCAAGTGATGAAGAGAGTGTGTGAGGGGCTAGGAATCCGCCAGAAGTTCCATGCTGCAAATCACCCCCAATCAGCTGGACTAGCAGAGTGCTATAACGGCACTCTTAAACTAAAACTGGCCAAGATACAAGCAAGCTCTGACCTTAAATGGCCTGATGCTTTGCCATTAGCACTTTTGTCAACTAGGATGACTGTACATTCAGGAGTGAGACTTAGTCCTTATGAGATTGTGTTTGGTCGCCCGGCCAACATATGGGGAGTGCCGAGGCCGACGAAATTCAGCGAGATTGAACACCCTGTACTGCTTGATTACTTGTATGATCTGACGGCTAAATTGCGTGTCTTACACCAACAGGTTCATGATACACTGCCTCAGGCTTCTGGAGATCCAGGGCATGCAATCGATCCTGGATCGTGGGTACTCATCAAGAACTTCCAGCGGACAAAGAACGAACAGCCCCGCTGGATCGGCCCCTACTTGGTGCTTTTGTCCACAAGAACTGCAGTACGAGTGCAAGGGAAGAAGAACTGGATCCATGACGTACACTGCAAGAGGGTCCCTTTGCCTCTGCCGTACGACCGGTGGGTCCAGGAGGGTATTGCTGATTCTGAAACTGAGACTGTGCCTCGTTTTCTGCCTTTCAGCGATGCATGTTTAATTGGGACAAGTTCTGAGCGTGAAAGCGACGACCTTTTGCAAGAAGCCGTGCCACCGTCAGTTCGATTGGACACTACCGGGCCTGAACTCCTATTCCAAGACCAGACGTTATCTGGAAAAAGCCGTTATAATTTGAGACCAAGAACCATGGACAAATACAAATTCTTTTTACTTTTTAGGAAAAAAAGGTTCAGCTCTCCCATCCGAGAAACTGTTTTGACCGATTTTTGTTTTTCGAACCGCCATCCGGGTTCAGCTGTAGGGTCGCGGCGTCAAGTCTCTGGAGTGCAAGCCGAAGACACAAAGTCGACGGTTCTGGTTGGTCCTCGGGCGTTCCCTGGACTGACAGACGCATTCCTTAGCACGGAACACCCTACCTCCGCGAGCAGCAAGGTTAGAGGATGGAGTTTTTCGAGATGGAGAGACCTGCCAAAGAGATGAATTTTAGAGCCAAACTGTGTACAATGATGACTAGAAAACGTTTTCTGATATTATGCATTTTTATGTTGCTTAGCGTGATGGTGTTTTTAATGGGATATGTTTTATTCTCTTTTCGAGTGACGTTTGCACCCACTCCACAGCCCATACCTCCGTCTACTGTTTCCTCGCATTCTTTTCACCCTCTACCTGAGCATGAGTCCGTTAGAAGATTAGAGTTTATTAATAACTCCTTCGTTCAGCTTCTGCACCAACACCAATTAGTAGTGAACACAACTAACTGTTGGGTGTGTGGTCTTATGCCTCATACTACTGATAAAGGTATTCCCTACCTAGTCCTGCCATTCAGCTATAATGGTTCTGTGTGGGCATACCGAACGATGTTCATCTATGCTTGCGAAGTCCACCCCCCACGTTCTGTGAAAGACAACCCAAAGAATAGTGCTCTAGTCAAGGGAATAGTCGACATGATAAAGGGAGCTAGTGCCTATCCCGAAAGATGAGACACTAGCGTATATTGGATGGAACGTGACTGGATATGGAGCGAGTCTGAGTGAGAATCAGCGAGCAAAAAGATCCCCTCCGATTTGGATTGTACCTCATCAGGGCCATCTATGTCTGCAAGGTAATGGCAAGAATCCAAGAGCTCAGTTAGGGAAGAGTATCTGCACTGAGACGTATGTTTTTGCGTCTCAGACCTCCCCATCGTTCCTAGCAGCTAAGGGTACCTATTTCATCTGTTATGATAGAGCATACACATGGTTGCCCCCTGATTTCTCGGGCACATGTTTTGTCTCGTTCCTGTTGCCTCCCACCTACACAGCTGCGGCAGATTACCACAAGACAAGGGTAGTTAGAGGCGTCTTCAGTAAGGAAGATACTGCAGGACAAGAATTGAGTGACTTCTCGAAGGGTTTTCTGCCGTTTTGGGGACCTATGGTTAACAGCAGGAACTTACGACAATTGACGAGGGTGGTTGAGTCCACCGTAGTTGAAACTACCGGGGCCCTTAGTAACTTGACTGCTGAGCTCCAGTCGGATCGTCTTATGACACTCCAGAACAGAGTTGCGTTAGACATCATACTTGCAGATTGAGGTGGGGTATGTAAAGTGATCCAATCAAGTTGCTGCGTTTTCATTCCAGATAATGCTCCGACAGTGTACCAGGCCATTTCCAGACTGCATAAGATCTCCGAATCTATACACGTGGATAAAGGAGGTTGGTCGTTGATGGGATGGTTCTGGGGACTGTTATCCACGTGGGGATGGAAGATTCTGATTATCATTGGGATGATCTTAGCTATTCTTTTCCTGTTCTGTCTGTGCGTACAGTGTGCTCCTGCTATATGTGGCCTCGGTGCTACATCGTGTGTAAGGAAACCTGTACCAAGAGACGTGCTGAGTAATAGGATGATGCTACAGCAACATCTTGATGACCTGATGAATATAGACCTAGACTCAGACTAACATGGGTTTAGGTTATTGCCTATGTAAGGGCAAAAGGAGGGTCTGAGGTACTGGGATTCTGAACCCGTTTCATAAAAGTCATCGTACCATGACGATTTTGGTAGCATCAGACCGAAAATGGCGAGTGTAAGGTGTATAAGTATTTTCGTCATATTCGAGTGACGAGAACACCGTGAAATCGGAGTTTCTGTTCTGAACCCTCGGGTTCCATCTTGCGTGCGGCAGCCGTTTTGTGGTTGCCCTCACATAGGCCGATGATGATGGTCGAATGAGTCCCCAAGCACACGTACACTTTAGCTGACTTCAGAATGACCTGAGCGAGCGACCCCCTTGCCTGAAGCCAAACTTGTTAAGCCAGTTCCTTTCCCAGTAGCTGATCAAGATTGCTGATCAGGACACAAGACACCACCAAACCTTTTATTACGCACAGCTATGTCTTATCTTGCTCACACCTGTCTCTGCTCCTTTCTTTATGGTCCATTTACGATGGGGATGTGCCCGTTTTTATGGTGGGTTCGATCGACCTGTCTGATGAAGAATGTTGGGTTTGACTAAAAATTGATTGTGGGCTGGACAAACTGAAAAATGGGCTTGTCATCATTATTCTGCGGTTTTATCGTGAAAACATGTGAATGGCCAACTGTTAAATCAGGAATGTTCACCTGAAGCATAGTATTTGGTATAAGAAGGGATGGCTAGCTTTGTGAAGTTGAGCAGTCTCCTGAGAACATACACCGTGTTGTACTTCTAGGATACCTGTTACTGGCTGCAGCCAATAAATCTGATCTTTGACGTCACCAAGAAGTTTCTGTGTTTCTGTAGTCTGAGACAGGAGAATCCAGAGTCTTCGGGTGTGTCCCCTGGCACCGCTGGGTTCTAAATAACCCGGTACTTCATTGGATGAGAGGCGGTTAGAAGAGAGGTGCTGTATTTCTGTATCTGTGTTAGGTGTGGTGGAAGAGTGAAAGCTTGGCATTGGAGTTTGTTCCTTTGTGTGCTTTGAAAGGTGGGTATATGTATGTATTTTCTGATGGTAAGTATTATGAGGTGTTGCGCTCTGAAGATCTTGTTGTGCTGGTGTGTGTGATATGTTTTGCTTTTGAGGTGTAGTGAAAAGGGGTGCTGGTGTATATGTTTCATGCAGTGGATTTGGTTGTGTAGTATTGTTTGTGAGAGGAGTTTGTGACCTAGAGGGGTTGGTGATGTGCTTATGAGTAGAGTGTATGTTGTGTGTAGGAGGGAATGAAGTAGAGGTGAGAGTGTTTATCTTAGACTGGTTTGTTTCAGGAGTTACAAAGTGTGGTGGTGTGCAGTGTGTGTGTTAGTGTTATTATGGTAGAAGGGAGAGGAGGGTGTTAGTTGGACAACTGATGGAAGGATCATTATATGTTTGTTAGTGATAAAAGGTGGACTGTTAGGTGTAATTACAGCAGAGAGAGTGTGTCTGAGTGGGATGTAGTTATGTATGGTGTTGATTGGCGTTGTGTTAGTGATGAGTGTATTGGTTAGTGGTATAGGATAGAGTTGTGTACTGTTTGTGGGTGATGGTGGATGGGGAACATCGTTTACAACGAAACTTTTACCACGCACTACCATTACAACGCAGGAATTACAACGAAAGTCGCTGGAGGGCGCTGTTGGATAGGGAATAGTTTAATTTTCTATCCAACACCTTCCCTACTATCCACGGGGACTGGAGTTGGAATAGAAAATTAAACTATTCCACTATCCAGCGCCTCCCAACCTAAGTCGTTGTAACGACTTGCGTTGAAATACCTGCGTTGTAAAGGCATGCGTGGTAAAAGCATGCGTTGAAACGTCATACATCCATGGTGGATATGTGTGGTAGTTGGGATAGTAGGGTGTGTAGATGGGATTTAGTTGGGTTGGTGGTGCATGCTGGTACATTAATCTGTGCATAGTGTTCTGCGTGGTGTATATTTGGTGTGAGTGTGTTGCTCTGTTTGTGGTTGTGGATGGTGTGGGCTGGGTATTGTAGAAAGCACACACACTCAGCGTTGCTGAGATACACTTAGAAACTTTGATGTTCCTGAGTTTCCACAACAGGGAGCCAGCTCTCCTCTGGCCCTTGGAGACAAGTTACTTCGGGACACAGCACGCAGCAAAGTCCTTTCAAGCAGGGGGACATAGCACACTGCAAAGTCCCTTAGCTTCTCCTTAGTTAAATCAGCAAACTGCAGGCCAGCCCCAGAACACACCGCAAGGGTCAGTCCTTCACTTCAGTCTCTTCAGCTGTTCTTCCTTGTCAGAGGTTCCTCTTGACCACAAAGTAATTTCAATCCTTTTCAGTCTTGATCAGTCCAACGTTCAGGGGTTTCAGCTCTCATAGTTATACCCCTAAATGTCTTTGAAGTCTTTGTGTTCAGGGGGCACTGACCCCTGTCCAAACCAGTTCTCGGTGTCCCCCTGCCAGTGACACCTTCTTCCTTTGATAGTAGGGGGGTCTGGTTCCTCAATCACTCAGCAAGAGGTGGAGCCATTCTTTTATGGCTTCAGCCCAGACCTCTTCACATCCAGGGGGGTACTCTTCCCCCCTACACTCCAGATGCAGGTCAGCCTGTTGCTGTCTCTCCTACTCCTCCCTTGGGTCAAGACATTTCCCAGATCCTATCACATTCAAATCCAGACAGTCAATCCACAACCAGGAAGAGACACGCAGAATTGTTAGAACAAAAAAAGGCCACTTCTAAAAGTGTGGTTTCTAAACACACAATTCAAAAACCACCTTCACAAAAAGTTGTGTTATTAAATTGTGAATTCAGCCACACTAAACTTCACCTCTCCATCTTAAGCCTATGGGAAGATAGGCTGCAAACAAATTACACAGCTTTTCTGGGCAGACCATCAGCAGTGGCGTGTTCTGTGCCAGGTCAATGTTCCACCGTGAATTCCATTCCCTGTGGGGAGATGGACCACCTCATTCGTTTTGGGTTCTCACCCCTCATCTGCATCAACCATCTGAGGGGCCTGTGGTCGGTCTGAACCAGGAAGTGAGTCCCAAACAAGTAGGGCCTCAGCTTCTTCAGCGCCCAGACCACAGCAAAAGCTTCCCTTTCAATTGCAGTCCACCTCTGTTCCCTGGGAAGTAGCCTCCTGCTAAAGAAAGCTACAGGTTGGTCCAAGCCCTCGTCGTTCAATTGTGAGAGTACTGCTCCCACACCATGCTCTGAAGCATCTGTCTAGAAATTCTTTGAAGAAATCAGGCGTCTTGAGCACGTGCACCGTGCACATGGCAGTTTTCAGGCCATCAAAAGCAGTCTGACATGCATCAGTCCAGATCACCTTCTTGGGTTGTTTCTTTGAAGTCAGTTCTGTCAAGGGGGCAACAATGGTGCCATACCCCTCACAAACCATCTCCTGTCTGGGTATTGGGGTTTCCAAGCCAGAATGGTATAAATTTTTGCCTGTATGGGCGCGACCTGGCCGCTCCCTACCTGGTGCCCTTCGTACACCACAGAACCCTGCAGTATCTGGCACGTACTTGCCTTGATAGGTAGGGCTGCCCTCTGCAAGGCCTTCAACACTACACAGAGGTGTTGCAAATGTTCCTCCCAACTGGAGCTGAACACAGCAATGTCATCCAGGTAGGCGGCGCTGAATTACTCCAGCCCACATAGCACCTGGTTAGCCAGTCTCTGGTAGGTGGCAGGGGCGTTCTTCAACCCAAAGAGCATAACCTGAACTGGTAGTGCCCCTCTGGCGTTGAGAACGCTGACCTCTCCTTGGCTCCCTCGGTCAAGGCAATCTGCCCGTAGCCAGACATCAAGTCAAATGTGCTGAGGTACCAGGCAGCTCCCAGCTGATCCACAAGCTCATCAGCTCTAGGGATGGGGTGAGCCTCAGTCTTTGTGACCGCATTGAGCCCACGGTAATCCACACAGAACATGAGTTCTCGGGTGGCAACAGGCACAGCAGCTTTTGGCACAGGGACCACTGGGCTAGCTCAGGGGCTGCTGGATGGCTCAATTAGCCCTGGCGCC
Source organism: Lissotriton helveticus (assembly GCF_964261635.1). Classification (NCBI taxonomy): domain Eukaryota; kingdom Metazoa; phylum Chordata; class Amphibia; order Caudata; family Salamandridae; genus Lissotriton; species Lissotriton helveticus. Next base: position 381,709,833 of record NC_136067.1, on the reverse strand, counting down.
AGCATCTTGGAGACCTCCTCTTTGATGCTGGCCCTGACCTTATCAGCTACTGTGTACATTTTTTGTTTTACAGGCAGGCTGTCTCCAGTGTCCACATCATAGACGCATAAATGGGTGACTCCTGGGGTCAGGGAGAACAGGGAGAACATGGAGGTGAACAGTCCCTCTGTGGTTCCGGGGTCAGGGTAGGCGAGAGGTTCACCCCTTCTACTGACCCATCCTTCTCCTTGGCTGACAGGAGGTCAGGAAGATGTTCACTGTCCTCTTCCGCTCCATCATCTGTAGCCAAGAGCATGGTCACATCAGACCTCTCAAAGTGGGGAAGTGTGGCTCAGTGGTTAGAGGCGGCAGACCCGGAATCTGAGATCGACCGTGGACCAGGGTTCGATTCCCCGCCTCGGCGGGTCTCGGGCTCATAAATTCCACGGTCTCGACAATTCTCGCTCCGGTGCCTACTCGACTCACGGGGTCACACTCTGCGACTCTGGGCAATAGCTTGCTTAATCTCCACATCGGCCCCTCGCGGCGGGATGCCTGGCTTTCACCTTGTGGATACCCTGCCGGGGTTTCTCACAGGGGAATACCAGGACGGGTTCCCTAAGCAAGCGCGGAGATGCCCCAGGGTAAGTCCTGCGCTATATAAGTTTCATACATTTACATTTACATTCACATGAAGAACCCTCGGAGGGTTCCTAGAAGACTGTGAGTCAACCAGGTAGGTCACTTTGCTCCTGCGCTCCACCACCTCATAAGGCCCAGTCCACTTATCCTGGAGCGCGCAGGGCTCTACTGGTGGCATCACCCACACTTTCTGCCCTGGTTGAAACTCAGCCAGAGTGGCATTCTGGTCGTACCACCGTTTCATTTCTTTCTGGCTGGCTTCCAGATTCGCCTGAGCAAGTTGCCTGAAGCGCCTGGTTTGGTTCCTGTAGACCAGCATGTAGCTATATACATCCTGGGGGGTTACTGGGAGCCTTCTCCCAGCCCTCCTTCACCAAACTCAAGGGACCTCTTACAGGATGCCCATACAGGAGCTCAAAGGGGTTGAACCCTAGGGACTTCTGTGGCACCTCTCTGTAAGCAAACAGCAGGCATGGTAAGAGGACGTCCCACTTACGCCTCATGGGTTCCTCAAGACCCATAATCATGCCCTTAAGGGTCTGGTTAAATCTCCTTCCACAGAGATTTCATATACCTAGATATGAAATTAGTACCCCAGTCGGACACCACCTCTCTGGTGAACCATAGGCGGGAGAAAATCCCCATCAGTGCACGGCCCGCCAAGAGGACTGTCACTGTCCGGAGAGATATGGCTTCCGGGTACCGCGTGGCATGGTCCACCAAGACCAGGATGAAACTGTTGCCCATGGCTGTCTTGGGATCCAGAGGCCCCACAATGTCAATGCCCACCCTTCCAAAGGGGGTAATGACTACAGGGAAAGGTTGGAGGGGAGCCTTGTGCTTCCTCCCACTCTTACCACTTGCCTGGCAAGTCTGACAGATCCTGCAATGAGTATCAGAACTCTTGCGCATTTGAGGCCAGTAGAAGTGGGTGGCAAGCCTCCCAAAGGTGTTGTCCTGCCCCAAGTGTCCTGCTAAAGGCACATCATGAGCCAACCCCAGTAGGAAGGCTCTGAAGCGCTGTGGTACCACCAGCACACGGGCTGACCCAGGCTCAGCAACCTTAGGCTCGCTGCATAGGAGATCATTCTCCCAGTAAATTACATGTGACCCGGCCAGATCACCTGCTGCCTGGTTTGCTGCCTGTTGCGGCAAACCTACAAGAGAAGGGAACTTTTTCTGCTCCTCACAGAATTCCTCCCTGGAGGGCCCTCCCTCCTGCTGCCATTCGATCAGGTCAGGTATGTCCCCCAGTTCAGCTACTTACTCCACCGTGGGCTCCAGGCATCCCCCTCAAGGGGTGCCTCCTCCTGGAACGTGGGAACTGTGGGGGCCGATTTCCCCCGCCCCTGCCTCTTCTTTTTTTTTTTTTTTGTCCTCATCTCACCTTTGGTACTTGCAAAAGAAAGACACCAGCAACCCTTTCTCTCTTGTGCGCCCAGGGTCAGGGTCCATGCTGCACCCGAAGCCGTCCTGGCTGCCCCTTTATCCCGGGACCCGGTGTAATCATTGGACAGACACGGAATCGGATACCAACCTCAGCTCAAGTGCCCATTCCCACAATGGAAGCCAAACTGTGGTATTTCTATTACGAGTAGCCCCCAACTCTAACCGTGCAGTTTTAAGAACAGACCGTAGCCACTTATCATGTAGTGGGGGGCTGGATCTTTCCATAGCATGCAGATTTCTCTACGGGCAATGATAATTAGAGTGAAGGCTAATGCTATCTGATCCTCACTGAGCTCATTAGTAGTTTCCAAGTCTAAACCAAACATTACCCTCACCCCGTTCAAACCAATATTTGTTTTTAAAACATTATCAAGTGCCTCTCCCACTTTTGTCCAAAAGGGGCCAATTGCCGGGCAGTCATAGAACATGTGTATATCATCGGCTTCTACTAAATCACACCTTGGACACAAAGGGGGGGGGGAAACAAACTTAGCTGTTTTTTTGGGCGTGAAATACAACCTATTTAATACATAGTAGTGATTCTTTTTCAGTGAGGCCGACTTAACAAACTTATATAGAAATTTAAGAGATCTTTCATAGAGCTCAGCGGCAGGGGCCTCAAAGGCAGATGCACTCCAAACCTGGTGTAGTGGCGTGACTGTGGTGGCTTCTGAATTCAACAATTCTCTATACCAGAGGGCTACCTCTTTCTTCCTAACGCCGACAGACTGGAGAGCTTCCTCAATTTCCCAATTACCCCCTATATTGTCTTTCTCTGTGTCGTACCAGGAGCGGAGTTGGATGAATTTGAAACGGGAAAAAGAGTCCCCGATCTTAGCCCGCAGAACTTCCCATGGAAGAACACCCTCCGCCGTGACAAGATCTGACCAGGTGATTACGCCTGCACTTCTAACAGCTTGGGAAAGACTGTCTTTTAGGCATAGTGGTGTGCCTGGGGAGTCCCAGATGGGGGCCAGGTCTGAATAGTATTTTATACCCCAGCATCTCTTCAGTCTGCACCACAACGTCAAAGCAGATCTTAAAACCTTTAGACTAACTTTTTTGAAGAATCTTGGAGACCCGTATTTATACAAGAAACCTGGACCTCCCCCTTCTAAGTCTAGCATCGCCTTTAATATCCGACCCCAGTGAGAATCGTCTGGAACGGTTAAGAGGGTACGAATGTTTTTAAATTGAAAGGAGAAAGAATACCAGAGAACATCCGGCAGTGCCATTCCTCCCTTCAACAGACTTTTTTAAAGTTTTTTCCATGAGAACCGAGCGTTCTTGTTTGCCCAGATGAAGCTACCTATCTTCCCCTGAATATTCCCCAGAACTTTATTTTGAAAGGTTACAGGTATAGCATTGAATATATATGTTAGTTTGGGAAAAATAACCATTTTAACCAGGTTAACCCGGCCGTATATCGTCAAAGGGATATTCTGCCACTTCGAAAACAACAAACAAATATCCTTAATAACCTTCGTCAGGTTGACCTTTGCAATATCCTTAAGGTCGGAAGTAATTAGAACTCCTAAATATCTAAACTGGTTACTTTGCGGGCCGTCCCGGTTATCTACTCCCCAGCACATTATTTCAGTTTTAGTATTGTTTATTAAATAACCAGAATACTGTCCATATTCCAGCATGATCTCCTCTACTCTGGGGAATACCTCCGCCGGATTACTGGTGTAAATCATTAAGTCATCCGCATAAAGGGCCAGTTGAGAGGAATAATCATTTATTCTAAAAGGAGTGACCCTGTTATCCAATCGGAGTGCCTGAGCCAGGGGCTCAATGTATATGTCAAACAAAAGGGGCGATATAGGGCACCCCTGTCTAGTCCCCCTCCCCACATTAAGTCTAGGATAGAGCAAGCCATTCAGCAATATTGCTGCTGAGGCTCCCTCATAACAACTCCTGAGGGTATTAATGAAGATCCCCCCGAACCTCATAGTTTTAAGCACATCCCACAGAAATCCCCAATTGACGCGATCGAACGCCTTGGCGGCGTCATAGGCAGCCACCGCCAATGGCTCCGACCGCATCACCGCAAGATCTATACAGCCTATGAGTTGAAGGGTCAGCTCGTGAATGTGCCTTCCCGGAATAAAACCTTTTTGGTCTTGGTTAATCAGGGACGGAGCCAGCCTGGCCAGTCTCCCTGCCAACACACCAGTGAAGATCTTATAATCGGCGTTTAGCAGGGAGATTGGCCTATAAGACTCCGTCCTGAGGGGATCTTTGCCTGGTTTTAATAGCAAAACGATGATGGACTCTTTCCAAGAGGGTGGGATTTTACCATGTGGGCTATAGATAAAGTTAAACAATTCACACAGTCTAGGTGCTAATAAATCTATGAATATTTTATAGACCTCACACGGTAGAGCGTCAGGTCCAGCTGCTTTATTTTTTTTAATTTTATTAATTTGTGATTTAATCTCCTCTACAGTAAATTGACTATCTAGCAGGGTACGACCCTCCTCCGATAGGTTGGGTAGATCCTTATCTTCCAACCAACGCATAGCATTTACTGAACTGCTGGATGGCTCCTCTTTATATAGCTCAGAGAAATGTGCAAAAAAGCATTTTTCCATCTCTGTCTGCTGACATGATATTGTGCCCTGTTCATCTATAATCAGCCTATTGATGTTATTCTTAACTCGGTCTGCTCTTATTTTCCCTGCCAGCACTACGCCTGCTCTTTCTCCATATTCATAGTTCTCCATAGAGTAAGAGGCCCATTGCGCCCTAACCTTCTGGTCTAGGAGCCCCCGATATTCTTGACGGAAAAGATCAATTTCAGATGAGATTCGGGGGGTGTCTTCCGCATTTAGGTTTATTCTCAGTGTTTCTAAAGAGGAGATCTTGTCCTCTATTGTTTTAAATTTAACAGCCTCTTTCCTGTTACAGGAGCTTATTGCGCCATGAAATTGACCACGGACAAACGCCTTGTAGGCGTCCCATACAAATTCAGGGGATGTCGATGTCGATCCTAAATTATCAGAGAAGAAATTGACAGAGGATATTTCTATCCTAAAGACAACATCCTGATCATATAAGGCCCCTCGCTTAAGAGTCCATCTAGAATTTACTTTCGGCCTGTCACCTCCTATATTGAATGTGACCAGAATAGGTGCATGATCGGATAATACACTAGGTAAAATATCCATGTCCTTCATTGACTCCAAGCCTTCTCGATCTAATAAGATATAGTCTAGTCTTGAAGCGTGGCCATGTTTTTTACTATAGTAAGTATGGCCTGGGACCGGCCCATTTTTCGCTCTCCATGCGTCTATTAGTCCCAGGTCTGAAATCATATTCTTCATCGCATGTCGCGTCTTTGGAGCCACTACCGCCAGACGGTGGTTAGAACGGTCTTGCCTAGGATCAAGAAGGACATTGAAATCTCCTCCTATAAGTAACATTGAGCTGACTCCTGACAGGTTGTCCTGGACCTTATGTATATATACAGGATCATCTATATTGGGGCCATAAAATGAAACCACAGTGAGATCCCTCCCCCTAATGTTGATCAGAGCTTGCACCCATCTACCTGAATGGTCAGTTAAGAATGATTTTATTGAGCCGCCGCAGCCGACCTTAATTAGTATCGCCACCCCTTTATTGGTGAGGGATTGATTTGAATAGCAAGAAGCATCAATCCATCTAACTCTGCCAAAGGCCTCTTTAGCTTCTGCAGATGTCAGATGTGTTTCCTGGAGCAGGATCACTTTAGCTTCTGACTGTTCCAGATATTTAAATATTAATCTTCTACGTCGGATACATCTAAGCCCGTTAACATTCCAAGATAAAAAACCTATATCGCCCTGCACCATTTTTGTGAACTCCTCCCCCCGCACTTACTCCAGCACCCGACTGAACAGTATAATGAAAAGATGTTGGTTGGCGTAAATATTTCTTGTACAATTTGTTGCGATAAGGACACATTTTTTCTTTTTTTTCCCCACTGCTTCCCCCCCGTGGCCTCTTCTCTTTAAGGCTGGCACCTGGGCCACTGTTTCAGGCTCCAGGTCTTCTTAAACCCCTTTCCTGGCTGCTATAGACCGAGAGGTCACACAAGCCCACTCACGCAGACCCAACATCTCCAAACGCGCCTGGGGCTCTACCTCCTTCCAGGGGAAACTCTCCAGGTCAATCCCCAGCAGACAGTCTACAGGCATGGATGGACTTACAGCGACCCTCAAGGAGCCTGAGACCCCCCCCACTCAAAGGGAACTAGCGCCACCTTGCAGAGGCGCACAGAGTTTTATGCTGCAACTACAGGGTGAAGTACATTGGGAATTACCTGCACCCACTGACACCTGACAGATGTCAAACTGGCTCCGGTGTCTCTTGGAGCCTCCACCCTCCTTCCATTGATGGTCACCCACTGCCCGTATTTCTTAGTATTCTCAGGCAGAGAGGCTTCCTGGACCATCTCTCGATCTCCTAATGACACCCGGGTCATAACTGCTAGCTCCTCCCCATTTCAAGGACTCAATTCCTCTCCCAACGCTACACTCACTACACCCGGTGTTGGAGCACCAATGGGTGCAGGTGGTTTCTTGGGGCATATAGGGGCAATGTGAAACACTTCTTTACAGAAATAACAAGTAGCAGAACCTCTGTCGTCCTGCTTGCCTTTAGGGGTCCAGGGCCTCTTAGCCTTGGGGGACTGGGACCCTCTTACCTGGGAACTATTGTAGGGCCCTTTAGAGAACTTCTTGTGGTTACCCTTGTTATCCCCCACCTTCTGCGGGGTCCCTGTATACCTTTGGCAGTGGTACCTCCAATCCCCTTGTGGACCCTGGTGCTGGTCCAGCGGTCCTCCTCCTCAGCAAGCTTACCGGGATCAGTCAGCTTACTGTCTAAAAGATGCTGGCGCAGCTCTGGAACACACAGACTACTCAAGTGCTCCCAACTAAAAACTGCAAAAGCCCTTAATATCAGTTACCTTGCTGCCCGTCGTCCAACCATCCAGTGCATGCGTGCACACATTCACACATTCACACACTCAACCCAAGTACTGGATTCCTGTTTCTTGAAGTTCCTGAACTTCTGCCTGTATTGTTCAGGAGTGAGCCCATACCTGAGGCATATAGCCTCCTTCATGTTGGCGTAGGTCAGGGTTCCTGCCCTCTCTAAAGGTGGTAAAACATCCCTCCCAGAAGCCTCAGAGTGTTTCCATAGGCCCGTCCCCCAATGCTTTTCAGGCACCTCATTCATCATCAGTGCGATCTCATATACCGTGAACCACGCATAAATAACATCACCCCTTTGGTAGTCTCGCACTAAGTCTTTGGGAATGTATACTTTGCCCGCTGGTACTGGCTGTGCGCTGCTACCATTCAAACTGGACTCCACCTGTTTAGCCTTAATGTCCAGTTCCCTCATGCTTAACTTATGAGCCAGGAGAATCTTTTTCTCCTCCAAGACGAGAGCGTTCTTGCTCTCCTCTGCTCACTTTTCACTTTCAATGTGCAGCTTTTTCTCCTCTGCTTGGGCCTTAAGTTTTAAAACCTCCAACTCATCTGCTCTGACCCTTTGGTTTTCCTCCAGCTCCTTTGGGGCAAAACTCTGCCCAGAATGGTCACTACCAGCCCCTAAGGATGGCCTTCCCACTGGCAAATCCTGTATGCCAAATTCATTCCCTGGGTCATCCTCATCAACCTCAGCATCACCGGTCACCTGAGCCTCTTTAGTTTTCCACCAGGCACTCAAGGCCGTTTGCAGTTCCTCCTTCTTGGCGCTACTTTTCATGGGACATCCCAAAGGTCTGCAGAATTGCCTCAATTGATCAACTTTGTAGGTAAGCAATGCCTCAATGTCGAATTCCAATTCTGCAGCCTCACTTGCTTCTTGACTCCTCTGAGACATGATGTGTGGCTTAAAGGTCGCTCAAAAATAGAACCAAAAATCAAAAACACGATATGTGTTTGCGTCGTGGTCAGTGCTATAACCAGTGATGTGCACCAATCACAGTGAGTGAATTGCAAATACATGTTACAATCCCCTATCACTGACTACCAATGTTAGAACTGGGGGTCTCTAGTTGGCTGAGACAGTTACCTTAGTCCAAATAGGGACCCTTGCTTCTAGTTAATGAAAGGAGGGACACCCTCTTTGGTAACCCCTGCTCACCCCTGGTAGCTTGGCACGAGCAGCTAGGCTTATCTTGAAGGCAATGTGTAAAGTATTTGCAACCACACTCCCAGTGACACGGTGATAACAACACAAATGGACACCACACTGATGTATGAAAATAGCGGTTTTTTTTATCAAGAAGAAAAATAGCGGGTTTTTTTATCAAGAAGAAAAATACGGTACGACCAAACGATAAACATCCAACATATGCGTATTCGTAATATTTCACTTTGCTGATTATTAGGCCAACAAACACTTGTAGGTTCTTCCGGTATTAACGAGCAGTTAACAATGTTCAAATGCAGTCCTAATGCAATGCTATGCAGTTCGTAATGCAGGTCATATTGTCAGACCAATACAGTTCGTAATACAAGAATAATACAATCCTCAATGTACGTAATCAGGCAGTTCGTAATGCAAGTATAACGCACTCCTTAATGCAAGTAATAAGGCAGGTCGTGATGCGAGAATAATTCAGTTCTCAATGCACATAATCAGGCAGTTCGTAATGCAAGTATAACGTACTCCTTAATACAAGTAATAAGGCAGTTCGTAATGTGAGAATAATTCAATCCTCAATGCACATAATCAGGCAGTTCGTAATGCAGGAATAATACAATCCCTAATGCAAGTAATAAGGCAGTTCGTAATGCAGGAATAATACCAGGCCAATCAACAGGATTAGCGCGGGCACCACTAGACCCCAACCACAGTCCTGAACTTCCAAGGGCGGCCCCCGTACTGCCAGGCAGGTCCAGGCCGCTCGAGGACTCAGCGCGTCTAACGCGATGCAGCGGGAGGGAGACAGGAGCACTCCTGTACTCCTCCTGCATGCCTCTCCAGGCCACACACTCTTGCGGCTCCCGATCAGAGTCCAAGCCTTACCTGGGGGATGCGCTGCCTCACTCTCTCTCTCTCCCCGCTCGTCGGACATCCTGCTGGGCGCTCCCGATGACAACGCTGCTCCGATGCAAGGCAACGCTGTAGCCGGACAGGTTAGGGTGCTGCCTTCTCTGTTGCTGATGATCTTGGGCAGATTCCTCTTGCAAACAACGATCACGATTACATCACGACTTGCTTAGCTTTACGAAATCCTTCAGCACGCTGCGGCTCGAGCCAGTGGCAGCGATCTTGATCCGCAGCTTCCGTTACAATGATGGCTTGGGCCACAAACAGCTACACAGCAGCGTGGACGATAATTCACGCTGCAGGGGCATGGCAGCCACAGGGTACTTTCAAACCAGCACCACGGACCCCACGCAGTCTCAGGCTGCACACGCACAAAGTGTTGCTGAGACTCGGTTGGGTTTCAGGCCACACCGTCCCGGGGCAATGCTTATGAAGGTCTCAGGCTGCAAAAAGCACACGCACACAGTGTCGTGAGACACACTTGTAAACTTTGATGTTTCTGAGTTTCCACAACAGGGAGCCAGCTCTCCTCTGGCCCTTGGAGACATGTTACTTCGGGACACAGCAGACAGCACTCCCAGTAGCGATATTGTGCAACATGGCACATGCGGTCACAATTCTGCAGCATGTTTCTGGTCGGTACTGTCAGTCTTGTGGATGCAGCGAAAATTACTTTTCATCAGCCCAAAGGTGCGCTCGATGGCATTTCATGTTGCGATGTGCGCTGCATTATACTGCTGCTCATTTGGGTGGTTGGGTAGAGGTATGGTGTCAAGATGTAGTTGCGCACAGCGTGTGCGGTGTCACCTACAGGGTAGTAAGCAAACGGTTAGTGACAGTGATGCATTGCCATCTGGCCATAGTGTGGGAGAAATTGTAACATATGTTTACCAAGCAGATGTCCTTCTCCAAATTCACCCCTAAGGAGACGAGTGTGTATGCCGCCGCTGTGTCTAAATATGTACGAGTCATGTGTGCTGCCTGGGTATTGTGCCACAATGTCAGTTATGATATTGTTTGCATTGCAGACTACTTGGATATTAAGTAAATGGCAGGGTTTACTGTTCCTAAATATGTACTCATTCACTGATGATGGACAAATGCCAACATGCGTACAATCTATGCTACCTATTACATGGGGAAACCGGGCTACCTGATAGAAGTCTAGTTTAGTCTTAAGCAACTCTTGTGGGGTTGAGGGGAAGCTAATGTGATGGTGTATCCTTGTCTTCATGGCGTTAAGGAAGGAATTAAAAAGACGTGACAGGGAACTTTGTGACACCCCTCCAGCTACAGCTACTACACCCTGGAAACTGCCTGACGCAAGTAGGTGCAGGCAACATAGAACCTGCACATGAGTGGGAATGGCATTGGTCCTGCGAGTCTTACGCTGCAGTAGGGTATCCAATTTAGCAATCAAACCAAGGATTATGGTAGCATTTAACCTATACTTGTCATAGATTTCCTCATCAGTTTGCCCCAACAATGTGATGGGCATAAAATACGCTCCTGTATTCTCCTTCTTCTCTGAGCTGCTGCATGGAGTCTCCTCCTCCTCGCCCTGACATAGAGCGCTGCCATTGTGAAACATTCTGAGGCCTCCTGGGCCGGTTTGAATACTTAGCTAATGTTCTACACCTCTTGTGATTATTTTCACCAGTTTACCCTCTGCCTGTAAAATGAGGTAAAGTGCGATTGCAAAATGGTGAATTTCAGGAAAATCAGTAATAGCAAATGTTCATGCATTGCTTTGCGACTCTTTAATTACGAATCGCAATTAAGGAATCACAAATTTGGTTCTCGCAAATTTTGCAATTCCTTATTTTTTGCTAATTTCATGTAATTTCGCTAATTTGGTTTCACGCATTGGAAATGGCTATTTTGCAATCGCAAACGTCCTTTTTTTTGCGATTTGCAGCGTTTGCGATCGCAAAATAGCTTGATGCATGTGCCCCTTAGATCTGTGCTGTAGGGTTGTTTCATCTTTTTAACTGAAGCCCAGAAGAGCTTGCTATTCTTCCCGTTTGCAGCTGCAAGTCAAAACTCTGGAAACATGTTAAAATGTAGGATCTCTAAGCGCCTGTATAAACTGAGTGATTTATTTCACAGCAGCAATTATTTGCTAGGGAATTGGGAGCGGATAAAAAAAGGGAATACATACATTAAAAAAATTAACCTTGCGCCACCATGGACTGTCTTTAGAGACTAAATCCCAAACGAATTTTGGCTGGGCCTATTGACCTAGGAATTCCAAAGACCGATTTACAAGCCTTACTTTCTAATAGATCCAATAATTTAGCATCTTTTCCCCTGGTGATAGGTGAGCCATATGCAACAGTTGGCTTTAGCTTGGCTACCAAGACTTTAAGAAGGTGTTCCTATAATTGACATCTCAATGATGATGTTTTTGCCATTAAAGCGTTAAAATGGCTTTTAAATGAGTCTTTATTATCAAATAAAATGGCCAAATATTTATATGCCTTCACAGCTTTGATTTGACCAACTCTTGATCTCCAGGATCTAGTCACTTGGCCAAGTTCCATAATTTTAGTTTTCTTTTCTTAACATTCCGCTCCAAGCCATTAGCTAAAATGTAATTGTCAAATACAGCAATTAATCTGTCTAAACCTATCAGAGTTTGGCTCAACAGAATCATATTGTCAGCATATTGAAGCATATTGAAGATATTTAAGATGGAGATCAGCAAGTTTCGGAGGGTGGGCACTAACAGATTCAAAGTGCTGCATCAAATCTGACATAAAAATATTAAAAAGGCTGGGGGCAGGTACACAGCCTTGTTTAAGACCATTTCAAGTTTTGATTTTCCGTGACAAATAATAACCATCACCTAGTTTAACCTAAATCCAATTATTTGTATACAGGATTATTATCGCATCAAGCAACTTTTGGGGAATACCCCATCTTGCAAGTGTTTGCCATAATAATAGTTATGGCACTGAATCGAATGCAGCTTTTAAATCTATAAAATAATAGATTTTGTTTTTTTAAAACAGCCCACTCTGCCGTTAAGTAAGGGTCAGTAAATTACTGATTGTAGATTGGCCCTTTTGAAATCGCGACTGGTTAATTGGAATTATTTCCTTTGATGCTGCTCAATCTTCCAAATTGATCAATAATCGGGAACAAAAACCTTAGCTTCCCCATCAGTTAACGCAAGTTTGAAGAATTATCCATTGGGCTGCTTTTAAAAATTTGCTGTACAATACTTCCTTGCCATGACTCAGGAACAGTATTCAATGCTAATACCTCATTAAACACAGAGGTCAACACCTCGGCCCACATATCAACATTGGCACGGAATATACTATTAGGAAGCCGATTTGGGCCAGGAACCCCATTCTATCTAATCTGGCGCAAAAGGTTAGCTATTTCTGTATTGCTTAACAATCCAAAATATGGTGCCGGATTTGGACTACTCCCTCTCTCTGCAGGTGACGTACTATATTTCACATAATGGTGACTCAGATCTGAGCAATTTGTGTTGGCAACACTAAGGCCATACACGTTGGTAATAAACCTCACCCATGCCTCCTCCATAATATTAACACTTTAGGCCCTGTTACCTCCCCTTTCCAATTCACTAATGACCTTCCGAAAAGCTTTCGCATTATTGAACTTAGTAGCATTTAATAACCTATGCCACAGCACTACTTAATAACGTGATTTCGCCAACCAAACTTCTTGTCTATATGTCCTTCATAGTGACCTCAGTTTATTCTCGCGAGCATGATAAAATGGTCAATATCGATGGTTTAAAACTTCTCTTGGAGTCCTGTTAAGTGACTGTTTCAATTTAAATAACTTAAATGAATACCACTTGTTAGTGGTGGATTCAAAGGGATTTTCTTTTGCTGGATTATGTGCTATAAATATCTCCTATATTAACAAACAAAGGGGTCTTAGGGAATTTAAAGACCTATCTCTGATTTAGTCCCCAACCTCAACATATAAACAACCAGAAGGACCCGGGGGTCTACTCAATGATTACCAGTCTACACTAAGTGTGCCCACAATAATCATGAACCTATATCTACGCCGGAACAATTACAGAGCAGAAACAAAACCCTTATGAGTGGTTGGATTCCCATCAAACTCGTAACCTTGATCAAACTTATCATCTGGGTTTCCAGCCTTCCATCCACTTCTCCTCTTGATCATATAGGATTGAGATGTGGATTATATCATGAAGAGGTCTTCAGAAGAGACTACAGAAAGAGATAGATCAGGTACAGACAGACCCTATAGAAGTGGTCCTACAAGAGGGTGTAACGATGGGAATGTTTTGAGCAGTGCAAAGTGTAAATGCAGATTAAAAAGGATTCATAGCAGAGAAATATTTTTATTAGAGTATCCGTTGTAATCCTCATTAAAAACAGTGCATTCAGGCAGTTTCATACATCACTGCCTGTCTATATGGTCAACATGTTTCAGCTTACGGGACTGTTAGTCCCTGGCTTTCATCAGAACCTACTAGTTGTATTGCTACTGCATCGGTGTCTTTTGTGTAATAAGTGCTAAAAACATTTTGGGCGAAAAATAATTTTATAAAAATTATCTCAAAGTTCAAATTGGAATGAATACAACCTCACCTATTGAGTGTATATCCTCTGTATCCACAGGGTGTAAATATACTTGGAACAAGAAGATCGTGCATGGTAATGATCAATTGAGTCACACAGCAATCACTTGTTAACGCAAAAGACTGGTAATTCAAGGTCTGAAAACATTTACAAACTCTAGCTTGAAAAGACTTAGTATTTCACAAAAACAATAAAATGGGCCTTGCTCACCCATAAGATATGAGGAATGGCCTCACCTCACCTAGAACACAGCTCAGGTGTAGGAGGCCACGCTCTATTAGGTGTGGAAACAAAGGAGATAGAGAACCACAGTGAAGAAATCTCTTAGTAAATCTTCAGAGAGAACCCTCCTTCTACTCATTCGACTACCACATGTATACAACTACATTTGCCATATATTCAATGTAGTGGAGCAACTAGATAGCACACATATTGTGTAGTATTGCTAGGGCATGTCAAAGGCAACAGAAAAAAGAAAAGAACAAAAACTAGAAATGAAAACAAAGACATTAAAAGCATCCTAATTAAGAGAGTAAAGTTAGATCTCTTCTGAACTATGTCAATTCTGTTACTCAAAAGTAACCTTTTAGCTTGTGAGGCATTATGATAAAACCATTTGTTATAGCACACAGACCGCCTTCCCAGCATACCTCCACCCTTGTTCCAATAGACATTATGAACATCCTGCTAGGTTGTAAAAAGCTGACAGTGTTTCTACAAGGTGCTATCTTTAACACATGCTCAAGTCACTCGACCGGAAGAGGAAAGCACAGGCGCCTTGAAATCCTTACACCATCGATGCAGCATCGATGTATCATAGCATTGGGCATCTGCGCGTGCAGAGGTACTCAAAAAAAGCAAAATCCGGCAGCAAAAGCCGAATGTAGGAGCAACGCAGGAGCCAAACAACGGGCAGAGGGACAGGGGTCTCTGGATCTTTTACACCTTTAACTAAAAGAGAAAACGTGAAAAAAACCCGACTCCTGCTCCTTACCTCTCCGTCGTTGCCCCACGCTATGCCAGAGCTGTGGGTGGAGGTGACGGTCAAGAGGAGCAGAGGATATATATACTATACAAACGCCGCCAGCTGGAACGAATCTCGTGGCATGAGGCGCCGGCTTTGCGTGTCACTATGGACTACAAAGTGACGTCACTAAACACGGAAATTGTAGTTCTTTAGTTTTACTGCAGCTTATTCAATAGTACATCATAGGTATTGCCGCATATTCTAAATACTGCACTGATAATATGTCTGTTGTTCAAAGTGGATTTAAATTTCAATATTGGGAAAAACTTGAATTAAAATTACTAGAGCTAGGATGGATCCTGGGCATGTAGTGTCGGGCGTTCCACACTTAGATCTACGACGTGATGTCATCAAAGTTGGAAGTCGTAGTTCAAATGTTTCGCTCGTGCCCACCTTCCGCCGAGTATGCAGAGGGAAGCAAGATAACTCATACTACTATCTGACAAATTATAAGACAGGTTGAAAATGCTGCCAAAGTCAATATTGCCTGAGAATGTTTATCTAGAATCAAAGACTTATACAGGTGCATCTAGTGAATGGTATTAGTCACATGGACACATGAACACTGTATTACATACTGATCCTGGACACACCTTGATATCAAATACAGCACGGATATGTCGTGTCAATATCATCTGTCTTCAAAGACAGTAAAAAATGAAGAGAAACTGTCAAGAGACTAGGACTTGATGACATGGTTAGGTGTCCTAAATTGTAACCCAGTTGTTGAGACTCCTTAGGTTTATAACAGGTCTCATCCCTTTCTCTTTTTTCTGTGCCAAAAAGACATTGCTTCTAAAACCAGAGGAGTGATCCAGACATTCCCTGATGGCACCCTTCGCCAGGAGATCTCTTACTTCCTGGTTTACTAGAACTGACAATTCCTTGTTGAATCTGATCAATTCTGGTATGTGATCTTAAATGCGCTCTCCTATGTGATAGCCTGAGACAGTTTGTAGTACCCAAGGGTCTTGAGTTATCGATGACCAGTTTTCTGCAATTTGGGCTAGTCTCCCACCGATCTTTATATGGGTAACTGAAGGGTCTTGACTTACCTGAAGCTCTTGAGCGACGGTCATCTTGTGAACCTCTTCCTCGAAAGCACTATCTTTGGGGGTAGAACTTGGGTAGTGGTAGGAGTTTGATCTAAAACCTCTCTGAAAGGAGGCCCTGGAATTAGCTTGACCTCGGCCGGGAAATCTGCCTCTTGATTGCCCGGCCCTTCCAAAAACACGTCTATCGAAGACTCTCTTAATGTCACTTTGGGACTTATCAATTGAATTAAAAGCGCCCACGTATTTGGACATTTGTTTTATGAAATCATCACCATGGAGGAGTCCATTAGCCTCTTGCCCACCTTCAACGTTGGCAAGTTCCACCAATTTAGGGTCTATTTTAAGGAGGATGCTCTTCCTTTTTTCCACGTTCAGATCGGTGTTCGCATTGCCAAGGAGGCACACCGCTCGTTGAATCCACTTTCTTAACTCCTCAATATTAAGTGGAGAATTATTGACAAAGGCGTGCTCGGTCAAGTCAAACATTTTGGATAAAGGGCCAGACAGATCAAGAAGCCTGTCTTGACACATGCGCAAGCCTTTATCAAGCGCTTTCCTAGGGTCCCTCCCACCTTTGGATATAAAGGCAATAATTTTAGGATCCAGGTCAGGTGTATGAGTAAACTTGTTAGGGAGGGAGGGCCTAGGGCATTTGGCCTAATACGCAATCTAACATCTTTGGGGATCTCTTTCCTGAGCCAAAAGTGGATATAATTGGCAACGAGCAGGTTTGGGGTCCATTCAGGGGATAAGGGGTGTTTTAGAAGGGAAGGATCAAATATGAGTTCTGCAAAAGGGTCGGTGAGTTCGCTCAGAGCGTGATCCTCCAAAATAATAACCACATCCCTTTCCTTAGGGGAAGATGGTTCTGAATCCTCTGACCCTCTGAGGAACAGCTCAGTTCCACTTCGGCACTCCCCAAGGAGTCATCACATTGCACAATCTTATGTTTGCGGCTATGAGTTGGGGCTCTGAGACATTAGCTGGACCCTTAACATGGTCCCCATGTGTGTCCTCGACACGACCATTACTTAATGCCTTGATGGGGTCAGAGAGCTTCCCTTTTTTATATATAGGGTCACTTGCTTGCAGGTTCTTACGCTTCCTGTTAGCCTTACCTCCCTTCTCATTAAGTGGGTCCTCATTGGCAGAGTAAAACCTTTCCTCATCTGAGGCTTTATTCTTGCCCGGAGATAATGGGCCATATGTATCAAGCAAATTCGCATTCGCAAATGCTGAAATTCGCAGAATTTCGGCATTTGCGAATTTGACAAATGGTATGTATTAAGGGAAATCTGGTGCAAAACAAGGAATCGCAAAATTTGCGATTCCTTATTTTGCAATTGAATTTCAGGAATCGCAAATTTTGCGATTCCTTAAATGCAATGTATGAATAAAAAAAAAAATGCTAATCGTCCTTAAGGAATCGCAAATTACCACCAACTTCAAGTTGGTGGTTATTTGCGAATTCCTTGAAAAATGCAAATTTTTGCATTTTTCAAAGTGCCATGTGACGCACTTAGGGCATGTATGTGCGCCACATGTGCACCCATGCTTATTTCAGGGGTGCAACAGGGTGTCCTTTGGACACCCCTGCACCCTTGAAATTATTCTCAATTTGCGATTTTCAAATTGCGAATCGCAAATTGAGAATAACTTCCCATTCATTCCTATGGGCCTCCTGGCCCATAGAAATGAATGGGAAAGTATTCCTTAACCCCTTCCATGCTCATGACAAGGTCAGCTCGTCATGAGGCACACTGGAGCTGTGCTAATGACGAGCTGACCTTGTCATGAACAATGGGGTTCTCATAAATCAGCACCCAGCGGGAATTGCCTTAGCACCAATGTGGTTAATTGCGATTCGCAATTTACTAATTGCAATTAAGGAATACTAAGAATTCGCAAAAAAAATGCGAATTTGTACATACATCCCAATTTGCAATTCTGAAACAGCGATTTCTAAAAAAATCGCTATTTCTGAATCGCAAATGGATACCTTGATACATATGGCCCTAAATCTCTAGCTTTTTATCCATTTTGGGACGTCTCTATAGTTTTAAGATTTATTGATAGCTTAGGCTCTAATTCTTCTTTGTCTCTCAAACTCCTTTCCTTTAAACTCACTACTCTTCTCTGCTTGATCTCCTTTAGAAGAATCTCTGATGTTAGGGCTGAAGGAATTTGTTTTACTTAAATAACAGAACCAAAACTAATTCTCAATCTATTTTCTATCCTTATTTTGATGATCATGTCAATTTATGTGTTGTCAGATGTGTTAAAAAATATGAGCTGAAAACCTCTTTGCTGAGATCTAATGTTAAACAGTTATTGATTTCTTTCAGGAAACCTCACAGAGGTGTTTCCCCTTCAACTCTAGCTAAATGTGTTAAAGAGATTATGAAATTGTCTAATATTGATGTTACCCTGTATGGCGCACAATCTGTCCGTGGTGCTTCTGCCTCTCAAGCCTTTTTACATGGTGCTTCCTTGAATGATATTCTTAAATGTGCTGATTGGTCAAATGATATGATTTTTCGCAAGTTTTATTTTAGACCTGTTGAAAATGCTGCCTCTTGTTTATTAAAGATGCTTTAAACTTGCAATAAGATTAGCCTCCGGTCTTGCCATAAAATGTAGATTTTCCCCAACTTTGTTGCCCAGAAAATCTAGATTTTATTAAAGACTCGGAGGCTAATATTATTCCCTCCCTTTTTTCCCATCCCTTGTTCACCTCTTGTTTTACCTTTTAGGTTGTGGCCAACAATACTTCAGATGCTGTTTTCAAGTTTACCCAAGATGCCTTCCTCTTCGAAGAAGTTTATTTGGATTGCTTCGTCTATTTGTTATGTCACAATACTCATTATTCTTTAAAGTGGCTGTGGTTGGCTAAATAAAGAAGATTGCAATAATATTAGCCTCCGAGTCTTTAATAAAATCCAGATTTTCTGGGCAACAAAGTTGGGGAAAATCTACATTGTCCCAAGTATAATATCAAGTGTAAGCAGCGGTAACATAAAGCGGAAAATAACAGAAAGTGTCCCTCCACAATCTATCAGGCTATGAGCCTCTTGATGATCTGCAACAGTGAAGCACCTGTGCATGTACATTTCCTTGCGTAGAGCTGTCCATGGTATAGCATCATTCAGCCCAGAAGTGTCACTATGCAGTTTGAAAACCCATCTTTGTTCTTTATTAAAAAGAAAGTTTGTCACATCACTGATGTGTGAAGGTATATATGTTTCCTGAAACATCAGAATTTCAA
This sequence comes from Lissotriton helveticus, assembly GCF_964261635.1. Classification (NCBI taxonomy): domain Eukaryota; kingdom Metazoa; phylum Chordata; class Amphibia; order Caudata; family Salamandridae; genus Lissotriton; species Lissotriton helveticus. The sequence goes on along the minus strand of NC_136067.1, from coordinate 381,690,759 downwards.
AAGTGTTTAAGGGAAGTGTGTCAGGATCGCCCAACAAATTAGCTAAATCATGGACATTCCAAGAAGATTCGGATAAGGAATGGTAAGTAATTGATGGGAGAAAATCCCATTTGTAGAGTTTTTTTTAAAGCTACAATAGATAGTCGCAATATCGACAGCACATGCATGCAGCCTGCAGATTCGACCTAAAAAGTACTTGAAAATTATCACCCCAGAGAAAGAAATCAAATGAGAAAAATGCATTCATCATGGCCCATCTTCATTGCAAAATTCTACTACGGAGCGTTATTTGCAAGATAAATGTTTAATCAACTACACATATTGAACACTTATACTTCGTATATTTTTTAACTTTAGTATGTAATCACTGTATGTGGAAATTATCCATGCCTGTAACATTATTTCAGCACATTTCTGTGTTTCGCATTGGTAAACCTGACACAGTTACTCATGTTCTTGTTTTTCTTCAAAGGCATTGTCTTTTTTCACACACAGCGTTTAGAGCACTGCTCCAACGTGGCCGCTAACCATCCTGAGATGGTGAAAAACTGTATCTTAGCTAAAACGTAAGCACACATCCAGCCTAGTGGTTTAAAGTTCTGCTGAGGTCTGTAACGTGTTCTATGGTTGTTTAGAAGAAAAACTGCATGCAGGGTCTCTCTTCTATAGCAATTAATCTCAAATAACTGTCTGGGAGACACTTCACACTTCATGAAAATTGTGATTACTAGATTCTGAGATTCTAAGGTCTAATATCTTTAATTTTAAAATGTCAAAAATGTTCACACAAAAATTTGGAAGGCAATGGAGGACTGTTGTGATCATGGGCCTTGTTGTACGTTAGGTTTGTGGTCGTTGTAAGCTGTTAAACTCGTGAGTGAGGCTCGCTAGTCGGGTTAAGCTTTGATTTTGGCTCAATGTCACACTAAGAAAGAAGGGAAAGAATGTATACGTTTTGTTTTGTACAGCAGTCTGACAACTTCATATGACATCACTTGCTTTGATGGCCTCACATATGCTAATTAGTTCTCATTCTCAAGCATTTTCAAAACCTGAAACCTCTGTGCTGGTAGGGTGAAGTTACACACTGTGGAGCACTTTAATAAACCAGGTTTGAGTCTCAGCGTCGGCTCGACATCCTGTGATTCTGTGCAAATCTCTTAATCTCCCCATCCCTAAAAAATTATTGTGTTCTTGTGTAAAGTTACCAGTGCCTATATTAAAAGCTGCAGTACATTTGGGTCGGGTCGTTGGCATGCCACATAAAGATGCCAAAAAATAAGAAATAGTGCCTCAGTTACAGGGTGAGCTGTGGATGTACACTAATTAAGTGAAATCAACCTGTCCTTCTGCCATGCTCCACACAAAGAAAAGCAAGTGACGCTTCGAACGCATTGACGAATCAGAAGGTAGCAGAGAAAAGTGATAAAGATGCCAACGAATGATGAGTAATGCCCCGGTTACTTACCGGTAATCTTCATTACTCCGAGTCCTTGTCTTCCTCACTACAGTAATTACCCATGAGCCACCGGCTCCCACAGAAACTCCAAGCTAACTTCAACATTCTAGTCTCCCTCTCCCTCCTCCAAGATGGACCCCAGTGGCTACAGCCAATCCCATAAAGGGATACAGAAACCATCTAACCGACCTGAAAAACCAAGCCGCAGACATGAAGCCACCACCAGGGCCGGGAGGGAAGGGAAACTATACTGTGGCGAGGAAGACAAGGACTCTGAGTAATGAAGATTACCGGTAAGTAACCGGGGCATTACCTCCTCGTCCGTCTTTCTCACCACAGTAATTACTCATGAGCCGATACCAAAGCAAATCAGCATCATTGAAGGAAAACAGACCACCAAACGAAATGCAGTGAAATACAGTTTAATCACAAGAGGTATATCAAACAAAAGGAAAAACAAAAACCTCAAGGAAAACCAGCAGTAAGTACAGAAGAGGCAAGGGAAACAGAACCTCCACCCCCAACCTGAAGGCGGTAATGGGTCATGAAGGTATGAGGGGACGACCAGGTGGCAGCTCTGCAAACATCCTCCATGGAGACCCCCTTGAAAGCAGCCCACGACACAGCAACAGACCTGGTTGACCGACCCTGAAGAACTGTAATCTTCATTCTCAGGGGTCTCACTAATACAAAGAACTTGGCACAGAAGCTGAAATATGAAAAGACATCTTTATTAAACTTAATTAAGTGAGACTACGTCACACAGAAACCTTTAGCAACTGAATGAGGCAGTCTAAAGAGTACAAAACACAGAGGCCTTTTATATGCTTAGGGTTACAAACTCAGCATAAAAGAAAGGAGCAGTCCTAGCTTCTGCAAGCATGCAAAATACCTAATATGGACATACAAGATCTGCAAAATATTAGCCAATAGGAGAACATTAAAAAAAAGCATCATATAACCAGAACGTTCCCCTTACGTCGTGTTTCTGCCCAACCCACAAGTAAATTAATTACAGCACCTATAGGTCAATCAGTAATGGCAGGACATGTCTGTATGCAGTTAGGCTAGCTGGTGTCTGAGATTGATTTCAAAGCAAGGACAGAGGGGGGTTTTCAACACGTTGCAGTCCAAAGGGCAGAGACACTTCTGAATAGAGCAGCCTGTGTAAAGGCAACACAAAATGACGACAAATGTAAGATGGAGTCAAAATTAAAGAACCTCAGACCCTCCTTTTGCCATTACACAGGCAAATCCGAATTCATTGCTAGGTGAGCATTCTACTCATTTTATACAAACAGGTATATATAAACTATCAGCAGGAATACAAAGAGAACAAAGCATTTAACATTCAGCTAGCAAAAGAAAGTAATGACCACTATTACAAACCGGTTTATCATATTTTTTCACAACCCTAGGCAAAAGCAAATCCTACAATTATTTTGCAAACATTTTCAGGGCTCCTAGTTATTTCAGTGACTATTGACAATGCCAGTAAAACAATAAGAATCAGTCTCCAAACACCCATTCTATGCAATTGCACGGGAAATACCCAGAGTCCGTCGAAGCCTCTCTGGCAGGCTTCTATTGTCCATCAAATCTGCTTCTGTTGTGTTCTTCCGCATGGGCCTCTTCATTCAGGCCTTTCCTGAAAAATGGTGCTTCTCAGTATCCGTTGGAGTGCCTTCCTGGCAAACACTCACAGCTCATTCGAAAGTCTCAATGTCGAGGAGGAGCCAAGCTCGCGTCCGAGATGGCCGCGTTTTAGCTCGGCTCCGTTCGCCTGCCTGTTTTTATCATCTATCCTGCCGTTATCCTGCCCCGGGAAGCCCTCTTTGCTGTGCTGTAGTGCTAAGACGCCTTGCAGGCACTCACCTTTTGCTCCGGTGGTCCTGGGTGCCGTGGATCCTGTGCTGCGCTCCCGCTCGCTTCGAGGCCTCCGGGGCGGGCTGGCCTGGACCTTCTCGGCGGCGCCCGGACGGGACGGAGCACGATGATCGGCCCTTGATGGCGCAGTGGACGTGGTCGTGGAGGCCGTTGTGCGTGTAGGCCGGCTGTGCTTGCTGGCCGGCTCCGGTGGGCCGGAGGCCTTGGGTGGAGGCGCTGCTTTCCATTGACGGTGCTACTCGTATATCCGGCTTGCTCCCCCTTTGTTCTCCGGTCCGGCCATTTTGATTTCCTCCGCCCGGACTCGGAGAACGGGACCGGCGGCACTGGGGAGCCGGTGAGTCCCCGTCTTCTGGTGGCCCCCCTTCCTGCACCGGGGTGCCCTGCCGCCGGTCGGCTGGTCTTCATTTGCCTCGCTGCTGCCCTGACGGAGGTTGACGGCCGCCGCGGCCTCGCCGGGCTTCCAAGATGGCGGCCGACCCTGAGTGTCTCGGCCGGGCCTGGACGAGCGCCGGAGGCCCGCCGCATGGCCCGGGTGCCGGATACTGTAAAGGTTTTCCTACACTTAAGGATATCCTGGACGCCCTGCACTCCTGGCGAGCTTCTGTGGCTGCACCCGTCTTCATCCTGGAGGTGGATCCTCTCTTCGGGCCGTTCGGGCCCCCAAAAACGGGTGTGGCTTCACCGTTGCAGGGTGCGGCTGAAACTATCCTAGGAAAAGTGGCCCCGGCGACAGCTGCGTCTGTGGGTGTGCGGTGTTCCGTTGCCCTTCATCGTCCTGTGCTGTCTCCTTTGCCGCTGGTCCGGGGGCCGGATTCCGTCTGGCCTGGACTCGATGACTTTTCCTGCCTCCTTTCGCCTCGACCGACCGGCCATGGTTCCTGTGCCAACCCAGCTGGGTCGGCCTCTCTTGAACTGTCTCTGAAACTGTGCCTGCATTGTGTGCGATGTTCCATGACTTTCCTGGATCTTCCGTGTTTTACTCCACGTGTCTTATCTGGACTGCCGTCTGATCTCCCTGTTCTGTGCCTTCGGTTTTTCGCGGTCTGGTTCTTAGTGGATCGGACCACTACAACTTTGGACAAACAAGGACAGGGCTGATACAAATTTGCCTCTGTGTGCGGTAGTCTTGTACTGGTTGGATGATCGGCATGTAACGGTATGCTTATATGTGACTTTATGGTACTCCTGGAGTGTATCCTGTTACTTTTTGACTTCCCGAGGGCTCTGCCCTTTGTCTCAGGCGGGTGGGTGGGTGCAGATAATACTGTCTCTTGGCCCTCCCCCGTGTGTGTTCTTTTCCCTTTTTCCCTTCCCCTCCCCTCCCCCGTTTTTGTCTTTTGTTTCCGTCTTTTCTTTGTTCTTCTATATTTCGGGTTCTAATTAGGGCGACAGGCACGCTGCTGGGGGGTAGGCCATAGCCTTCTGCAGGGGTGCAGGGTGGGCTTGAGGGGTGGGTGGGGGGGTCTGTCACTTTGGGGGGTCTTTCCCCCCCCCTTTTTTTCTCTCCCTTTTTTTTGTTCTATGGCTCTTGAGTATTCGCTTTTTCGGGACCCTGTCTCGTCATGTGTCCCCCTGGGGTGTTTCTGATGCATTGCCCTTCCGGTCGTATTGTGATTATGGTTCGCTATGTGTTCTGTCATCGACCTTTAATGTATGCCGTGTCCCGGTTTCTGTTTTCCTGCTTTGTCGCCGGGGGGCGCGTGGTTGGGTAGGAGTCCCTTCTTTTTTTTCCTTTTTCTTCCTTCCCCTCCCTCTTTCATGGGGGGCTTCCTTCCTTTTGTTGGGGTGCGTATCGTACTGTCTTTTATGATGGGGTCTTTTTGCTTATGTTTGTTTAAGTTGGGTTGTTGCTGTGGTGGGTGGGCGCTGGACGGCGAACGCTATTGCCTCTCCTTGTGGTACTCCAATTGTGCTTGTATTTATCGATATGTTTACTTCGTGTTGGCTTTATCCTGTATTTTTATGATCGCCGGATCGCGGCTCACCACGGCCCCTCCCTTGTTGTTTGACTCACTGCCCATCATGATCCTGTACTCCCCATTCCCGTAAAAGAAAATCAACCTTCCAATATCCTGTCCCTGCTGATTGCTCTATGGCTTTTGGTTTATCTCCTGTGTTTTTGCTGTCATATCCTGTGGACAACCTCGTATTGCAAATTTTGCTTCTACTTTGTGGTGGCCAGCCCGTTGGGTTGTAGGCCCGTATTTGTGAGCACTCTTTGTACAATAAAGGTTTAAAAAAAAAAAAAAAGAAAGTCTCAATGTCTCAAGGCAGTGCACCAATATCTCTCCTCTGCGGCAGGCACTACAGATAGTGTCCTCTTTATTGATCAAGGGCACAGATCATCTTATGCAGATCCGGATCTACATTCTCAGGCTCCAACACTCATTACTCAGTGTCAGAGGACGCTCAGGCTGCTCTTTTCATGGGCACCAGAATGTAGTGCCTTTTGCCAATCCTGGATCCTCCGGTGCACTGCCCTTCCGTTGGAGCAAAGGAAAAGAGGTGGTAGCCAAAAACTCAGGCCAAGGGGCTCAAGGGACTGCACACTGTCAGAGGTTACCAGCACAGGACAGGTGGAAAACTGAAGCCTCAATTCTTTCGCTCTTTTGCACTGAAACTTTGGTTATGTGGCAAAACCAGCTCCTCCTTCTTTTCTGATGTTCAACGCCTTCTGATGAAGCAAGCACAATACTTTGAAGATACCATTGATGGCGTGCTGGCGATCACTATTCAACCTTGTTACTTTCTGGGTGCTGAGACTGTAGCTGTCACTGATGGGAATTAGACTTTATTCATCGTTCTGCAGGTCATGACTCGATCCCGCAGAACCTAGTGACATAGAAAATGTGACACAGTTGTTAGTTTCCTTCAATTAAGTACAAAAACAGTTCATTGTATAACAAGGGGACTGCAAGCAAGTGGCCTGCAATCTTCAAAGGAATGGCCATACGCCATGGGACTATTATGATCTAAAATACACTGTCATTCTCAAAGGCAATACAAAGACAAAGGCAGTAGGCAAAACAGTGTCTCTAGCCTCTTTAATTGGGTTTCCATGTGAGAGCATATCCTCTACCATCTAAGGGTAGATAGCGACATGGGAATTCTATCTGAATGGATGTCCTCACACATGGTGGCATTGTCTAATGAGGCAAACACATTTTTTTTCTCTCAATGATTACATATAGGTGTTCCTAAATTCCTTATCTACAACACCTCAAAAGAGAAATCGCATAATACATATTATCAGGGACATGTAGATACCTCCCTTTAATAATTGTGCATCAGGTGGACTATGCAATACAAAAGCTAATGATCAAAATGTGGAAACAAAAGACAAGAACTAGAGAGTCCTGGTATTTCCATGATTTGGAACACATCTAATCCACCAAAAATTACAGCAGCAGAAAAAAGGAACTAAAAACCAAATTAGAATAGGCATTAAAAAAAACGTAAGGTGTCTAATATTGAGGTGGAAAACTTGTCTTACTATAGTATTGAGTCAGTTAACCAGTCCATCACTACCCTGACAGTCAGACTGGAAAACATCAGAGTAGGCCTAAAGAAAATTCTTGAAAACCAGTCTGGTCATACAAAAGGGAATTATACATAATATGGGTGTCTCTGGTACATTACTGCAATCTGGAAGTGTGAACCTGAACAATACAAAATTAATAAAAGGGCTAACTGGTGAAAGGAATATGGAAAAGAGAAATGGGACTAGGACACAGCTAAAATCCCCAATAACTAGGCACGATGTGACATCGGTCAAGGGAGAAGTAACAAAAGAAAAATCTATAGGATGAACAAGGAATTACTTGGGTGAACAAAAATCAAAAATAGTTCCCAAATTTTAACTCTACCACTGGCCGCTAAACCATGTACGGTAATCTCAGCTAATGTTCCAGTTCCTTCTTCAGAGAAAAATGAAACCTTGTTTCCTTTATGGTACATAGCCATACACTACTTAGGAAGCAGAACAAAACTGACTAATGTAATATAGAAATTAGGTCACCATGTACAAGAGTCACAAATCTATAATTTATCCTTACGTCCAATCAGGATACATAAATTTAGGGCTGTCTGTTCCTTAAGGGAAGAGGACAGTATCGTGACTAACAGCAGGTGACACACTTTGATCCTGTATATCTCTTTTATTTTACTTCAATACTTTATAGCCAAATTTGACATACACTGGTGAAGTGTTGTCTGTCTTGTTCACAGCATAAAAAATCATATCTGTGAAATTTAGTATCAGCGCAAATTCACCCAACTGTTGTGCAGCGATATACATCGTCATGTAGAACCCTTCACAACACAGGTGAACTTGTAATAGTATCTAAAGCAGCAACATAAAACAAAAACATGCATAAAATTAAAAAAAACACACACATGCCAAGCCATCAAATATACGCGCTGTATATCAAGCACAAAAAGCATAGACAAAGTACAATAGCATATGTAAATAAGCGGTAACACACAACACCATTGCATGCACTTTATGCACCGTGAACCTGCAGCCCAAAACAGAATATTCAGGCCTGCTTAATTTGTCAGGCTTAAAATCCTCACCCTCCTTTTGACAGCAGATCACCAGTTAGTGGAGATTTGGCTGTCAAACACAACTTACTGTGTCGCTTCTGACACACAGGACCAACAGGAACAATTCATAAAAGGATAAAATGCAAAAATATGTAAAACGCACGAACATTTCTTTTCAAAAGAAGTCATATTAAAAAAACACATCTTTTTCAACATACTGCTGACACTGCACATAACACACAAAATATCAACTGTAACCAACCATCTTTTGAAAACATGCTAAACCACCTTAATTGTGACGTCCCAAAAACTCTTTCACAGACACTCTGCGTGTCCCGTGTGCCAACACCCTTTGAGGCCCTGCTTTTCCAAGCAATGATTTTTCCATCTGTTTACACTTACTCCTAACTCCCAACTCACTGACCTTAAGATCAAAATCTGCCTTGCGGGCTCCTCAGCCCTCTATCTCTTCCTCACTCTAAGGCTGAAAAAGACAAAAAACCTTCCCAACTCTTTCTAACCTGCAATAACCAACCCTATTTAAAACACATGATATATATATTACTCCTGTTAGGGGCTACAATTTATTTCTATATTTAGATTATTAAAACAGTTACTGTGAATAATTCGCAGAACATAATAACACACATACCAGTTTTTAGAACAAATGCTTGTTTGCAATGGTACTCATTTCATCAACCTTAAATGGATGAAGGTCTCAGTTATGTCCAGCCAAAGTTAAAACCTTCCACCCTGATATTAAACTCAAACCTCTGCACCAGGCACATTGGCTCACTGAGCCATTTAAAAGCAAACCCAAATGGGAACAACCTGCAAATTTGTATTATACATAAATGTATGCATTTACTGAAGCCTAAAGCACTTTAAAGCTATTGTAAATGGCAAAAATGCCCAAATTTTACCCAAATTCGACTTTGATATTTGGGGCACTTAAAAATAAAGATCCTACAATTCCATTACTTATTATTCATCCTCAGAATGTTCTTTACAAATTGCAGAGATTGGACATTAGACATATCTCATGCAAATCCTTAGAAAAATGAGTTTGTCACGCCTGCGCCAAGTGAAATTCTATATGCTAATGTCCTCATTATGCAGTATAACATAACTTAAATTAAATTATAATGCTAGGAGGTCACAGTATAAGTATTACGCTTCATGAATAGTAAAAAACGAATTTTGTAGCACTTAATTTTATAACCCAATCATTTTTGATAATTCCACATATTACGGTTCTGTAATTCCTCGAATCTGACTTCATTTTCTTTTTTTTTGCTATGTGCCACATAGGCCTGCAAAGATAGCCTGGCGAACAAGGTGGTACACATTAACCAGATTTACTCTGAAATAAACTGTAAGAAACTGACCTCTTCACCCGAAACTGACCTCGCAAAGCCAATTTCCCTGATTGATCTTTATCTGAAATTGCCAATCAATGTTCAAGACATCGTTAACTTTTTAGTTTCCTTTCACTTGCCTTATCTTGTTTCAGCATCTGTTACTGTTTCTTTCTTTTTAAATGTTTCTTCATTACATGGGTTAATTATTATTTAGCAACAGAGCCAAGAATATGCTTACAGAAATGCTTAAAGAGAGGAAAAAAAAACTTTAATTGAAATGTCTTCCTATAATACAAAATAATGAACCTTAGTTTTGGAACCTTTTTAAAACAACATTCTGAAATGCAAAGTTTCACCCATGCAACTGAGGGAAAGTCCTGGCTGAATAAATATTCCTGTTTATGTAGCGTGTCTCTCAATGTTTGTAACATGATCACGATGGCAATCTATTTAAAACTAAAACTAAGACATTTCAAGTTTCAAAATGCGTGTGCAATACAGCAAGGTCCAATGTATTCAGATGATGTGTTTGCCTGTTAATATCTAATACAATATATCTAAGGAAAATGCTGTAAGTTCATTTATTTTTCTGCAAAACACCCAATTTCGTTTTTGGGGCCTTTTTTATTCCTAGTGAATGTGAATTTACATTTTAGTTTTTAAGCATTTAGACATTTTGCTTAATAGACTGAAAACATCAAAAAGAAACACAAACGCACATTTGAGCTCATTTCAGACATAAACAGAAAGGGGTCAAACACTCAGGACACACAATACGGCGCGCTTTAGCCATGCATTTCATAAATAGCGCCAACGCTATTCACTTACAGAAATTGCACTAATGGGAAAACCACGTAGACATTTAAACACACATTTAACCCACAAACCAATACTCAGAACATAAACAAAGGACAGCCCACAGACTGTACTTAAACCAAACCATTTGTAAATACTAGATGTAAGTCCTATTTACAAGAAACGCTTCTCAATTGTGTTCCAAAAGACTGCAAAAACAGACTGCTACATATCCAAGAAGCCAAAACACACTCAATTCACTAGCTTTAGCTGGCAGAACACCAAAAATCGCTCTGCATATCTTCATTCATAAAATTGCACAGAACAAAGAATCCTTGTATGTATTATGTCCATATTTTAATTCCCTGGGGATACAGAATCACCAAGGAAGAAATATGTTTGTATACCTAAACCTATTTGAAATGAAATGAAATGAAATGAAATAAAGTATTTATAGAGCGCACGGTGGCCAAACGGCTTCCTGGCGCTGAGAGCTCTACTGAACAGAACAAACAGGGCCAAGGAATCTAGCAGGGGTAGGCCTGAGCAAACAAGAATGTTTTAAGCGCTTTGCGAAAATGTGAAAAAATAGGGATAGAGCGCATGGAAAGAGGGAGAGAATTCCAAAACCGGGGGGCAAGGACAGAGAATCTGGTACCACCAGTGCGGGATTTACGAAAACGAGGAATAGTGAGAAGGGCAGAGGAAGATGAGCGGAGGGTACGGACAGGGTTGTGAGTAGAGATCAAGGAATTAATGAACGCTGGAGCAGAGCGATCAACAGCCCGGAAGACTAGGCATCCAAGTTTGAACAAGGATCTCTGTAAAACGGGGAGCCAGTGGAGAGATTTAAGAACAGGAGTGATATGATGGGATTTGGGAAAGTGAAAAATTAGTCGGGCAGCCTGGTTTTGGATTGCTTGAAGGCGACGGGTTTCGTAGGCAGGAATGCCCATGAACAAGCTATTTCCATAATCGAGGCGGGAGGTGATAAGGGCCGAAATGATAATTTTAAGGGAGTCAAGGGAAAAGAAACGGGAAATCTTACGAATCAAACGGAGGGAAAGAAAACAGGAAGACACTACAGAACTGACCTGGCCGTGCATTGAAAGGTCGTGACTGACCCTAATGCCCAACGTTTTGACAGAGGGGACAGGGATAGGGGGGGGACCAAAGATAGGGGGCCAAAAAGCAGAGGACCAAGGGCTGGATGAGCCGCCAGTCAAAACAAGCTCAGTCTTGTCTGGGTTGAGCTTGAGATGATTGGCGCCCATCCACCCGGAAATAAAAACCAGAGTGGAACGAAAAAAAGATAGGGAGTGGGGGGAAGAGAGACCAAAAACGAGCTGGAGGTCATCGGCGTAATTATACACAGAGACCCCCAGATCGAGGAGAGAAACAATAAGGGGACGGATGTAAAGATTAAAGAGAAGAGGGGAGAGAGAGGAACCTTGGGGAACCCCACATGACACCGGGAGGGGAGAAGCAGAAAAACCAGAGAGATGAACAGCTTGTGAGCGTCCAAGAAGAAAGGACGTGGTCCAAGAAAGAGCAGGGCCCCGAATGCCCGCTGCGCTGACACGGTCAAGGAGGATGGAATGATCGACCGTGTCAAACGCAGCGGACAGATCCAGAAGCACCAAGGCTTGAGGGGAGTTGGTATCAGCCTTGGCCTTCAGCTCGTCAAGGACCGCGAGTACCACTGACTCGGTCGAGTGGCCCGAGCGGAAGCCAGCTTGGTGGGAAGCGAGGAGGTTGTTCTGCTCAATATAAGAAGAAAGACAGGAAGTGACATAGCTTTCAAGAATTTTAGCAAGATAGGGGAGAAGAGAAATGGGTCTGAAATTAGAGGGGAGGGAAGAATCAAGGCCAGGTTTTTTAAGGATGGGAAAAACAATCGCAGATTTAAATAAAGAGGGGACCAAACCGGTTGAAAGGGAAGCATTAAGAAAAGAAAGAGGAGTGGTAGGACAAGAAGTGAAAAGAGTTCTGAGGTATTCCTTCTAGGAGAGCCGGCTAATTAATTTCACATCACAACATGGTACCTTCCAAATAAAGCAACACATTCCTCTATGTGAGCTTTGAAACAGGCATGCCAAAAATATTGCAAAATATACAATATTATAATTAAAGTCGTGCTTAATGTACTTTTTGTACGTGCACCGTTCAACAAAACCAAATAGAGAAAAATCTCCTCATTACCTGTCTGCACAAATTGCAATTTGCATATCAAAGCCATACAAATCAAAAGTTGGCCAACACAAATTCCAAAGTTCCAAAGCTACAGTAAGCGTTACTAAACTACCTTACTCTTACCAATCAAAAGGTTGACCAAATTCTAACTGCCAAGCTCTAAATGACCTAACGGTCCTTTTTTAGAATACTCACGCCAAAAAGGTTCTCAGTCAGGAGTGACATCATGTGGAGGATCAAAATCAGGAAGATCAGAAATATACTGGGCTGCAAAGACAAAGAATCTCCAAAATCCGTGTGCACAGAGTAATAGAGTCCCGTCCTGTCCTCCTCAGTAGATTCCAATCTCCTGACAAGATCACTCCTTCAGAAAGTCACTTCTCTGATGAAGCCCACGTTGGCCGCGCCATTTGAAGAACTGTATCTTCATTCTCAGGGGTCTCACTAATACAAAGAACTTGGCACAGAAGCTGAAATATGAAAAGACATCTTTATTAAACTTAATTAAGTCAGACTACTTCACACAGAAGCCTTTAGCAACTGAATGAGGCAGTCTAAAGAGTACAAAACACAGAGGCCTTTTATATGCTTAGGGTTACAAACTCAGCATAAAAGAAAGGGGCAGTCCTAGCTTCTGCAAGCATGCAAAATACCTAATATGGACATACAAGATCTGCAAAATATTAGCCAATAGGAGAACATTAAAAAAAAGCATCATATAACCAGAACGTCCCCCTTACGTCGTGTTTCTGCCCAACCCACAAGTAAATTAATTACAGCACCTATAGGTCAATCAGTAATGGCAGGACATGTCTGTATGCAGTTAGGCCAGCTGGTGTCTGAGATTGATTTCAAAGCAAGGACAGAGGGGGGTTTTCAACACGTTGCAGTCCAAAGGGCAGAGACACTTCATGAATAGAGCAGCCTGTGTAAAGGCAACACAAAAATGACGACAAATGTAAGATGGAGTCCAAATTAAAGAACCTCAACCCTGAATAGGAAGAGTGGGAACCTCCAATACAGAACCATACGCCAACATAATGGCCTCCTTAATCCAACGACTGACTGTGGACAGGGAGGGCTTCAGGCCCTGACGGGAGAAACCAAAATAGACAAACAAATTGTCCACTTTACAAAAGGAAGAAGTGCGTGACAAATTCAAGCAAGCCGGGCTGAAGGCGGCTGGAATGCCAGAAACTGGTCCTCGGAAGCTTGTTTCCGGTCCAGGGAAGACATGGCTTGGCAGTTCGGTCTGGACTGTTCCCATGAGGCACAGGGTCAGACTGATTTGCATATAGCCATGTCTGAACTGGGGTGGCAGAGTGGGCTAAAGAACGGTGATGGATTAAACCCAGATCTTTTGACTGGGTGTGAGTGTTTGATTGATTCAGATGCTCCGTCCATCACCACCCCCTTTTGTACCGCTTTTGGCCGCCATAAGTGTGGCAGGGTATGCTCAGACGTGAGTCCCTTGCTCACTTTGCCACTGGATTCAAGCAAGCCGGGCTGAAGACGGCTGGAATGCCAGAAACCGGTCCTCGGAAGCTTGTTTCCGGTCCAGGGAAGACATGGCTTGGCAGTTCGGGCTGGACTGTTCCCATGAGGCACAGGGTCAGACTGATTTGCATATAGCCATGTCTGAACTGGGGTGGCAGAGTGGGCTAAAGAACGGTGATGGATTAAACCCAGATCTTTTGACTGGGTGTGAGTGTTTGATTGATTCAGATGCTCCGTCCATCACCACACCCTTTTGTACCGCTTTTGGCCGCCATAAGTGTGGCAGGGTATGCTCAGACGTGAGTCCCTTGCTCACTTTGCCACTGGATTCAAGCAAGCCGGGCTGAAGACGCCTGGAATGCCAGAAACCGGTCCTCGGAAGCTTGTTTCCGGTCCAGGGAAGACATGGCTTGGCAGTTCGGGCTGGACTGTTCCCATGAGGCACAGGGTCAGACTGATTTGCATATAGCCATGTCTGAACTGGGGTGGCAGAGTGGGCTAAAGAACGGTGATGGATTAAACCCAGATCTTTTGACTGGGTGTGAGTGTTTGATTGATTCAGATGCTCCGTCCATCACCACCCCCTTTTGTACCGCTTCTGGCCGCCATAAGTGTGGCAGGGTATGCTCAGACGTGAGTCCCTTGCTCACTTTGCCACTGGATTCAAGCAAGCCGGGCTGAAGACGGCTGGAATGCCAGAAACCGGTCCTCGGAAGCTTGTTTCCGATCCAGGGAAGACATGGCTTGGCAGTTCGGGCTGGACTGTTCCCATGAGGCACAGGGTCAGACTGATTTGCATATAGCCATGTCTGAACTGGGGTGGCAGAGTGGGCTAAAGAACGGTGATGGATTAAACCCAGATCTTTTGACTGGGTGTGAGTGTTTGATTGATTCAGATGCTCCGTCCATCACCACCCCCTTTTGTACCAAATAAATCAATAAGGCACGACGAACATCCAACAGGTGCATAAGGCAATCCTCAGCCGAGGAAGGATCAGGGCAAAGCACCGGCCGAACCACCTCAGTCGAACGGTGAAAATAAGAATCCACCTTAGGAACAAATGTAGGATGAGGTCGCAAGACCACACGATCTGACAAAATAACCAAAAACGGAGCAGATTGCAGGAAAGCCCCCAACTCCCCTATACGCCTGGCAGAAGCAATAGCCACAAGAAACACGACCTTGAGAGTCAAAAACGTCAAGTCCACTGAATCCAAAGGCTCGAAAGGAGCCACCTGCAAAGAACGCAACACCAAAGGAAGGTCCCAAGGAGGAGGACACAGGATAGGACGGGGACGTTGGAAAGATAGAGACTTAAAAAGACGCGCCACCAAAGGAGAAACCGAAACCAAAGGGAGGACATGAAATGCCCGAATGGCGGCCCACTGAGCCTTGAGAGTGGAAATGGCCAAGCCCAACTCAAACCCATCATTCAAAAAATCCAGAATGCGAGCGGGGTCCAAAGAAGCCATCGACAGCCTGCGATCTACACACCAAGAAGCAAAATTATCCCAATGTTTAGCGTAGGATTTAAGCAAAGAAGGCCTCCGGGACTGCTGAATGACCCCAGCAACAGTCAAAGAACAACCCTCACACATCAGCGAATCCCTCTCAAGAGCCAGGCCCGCAGACCCAGGGACCGGAACACAGGTAGAGAAAGAAGAGGGCCCAACAGAGGGTAAGGCACGAACGGCAAGGCCCAACCCGGGGACACAGCTAATTCCAACAGCAGGGGATACCAAGGGCGACGGCACCACCCCGGAACAACCAGAAGGACAAAGGACCCCTCCCTCTTGATCTTCTGCAAGACCGCCGGAATCAAGGGAACAGGAGGAAAAGCATACAACAGGCCCCTCGGCCAAAGGAACGACAGAGCGTCCACCTTCCAAGCATCCCGGCAAGGCATAATTGTGCAAAAGCAGCGGATCTTGGCATTCCACCGGGAAGCAAAGAGGTCTACAATCGGAGACCCAAACATCCTCCGCAACTTCCTGAACATCAAGGGCGTCAGGGACAAAGACCCCATGGATGGAAACACACGGCTCAGACAATCCGCCACAGTGTTCTCCTGACCAGGCAGGTAAATCGCAGACAGGGATGCCAGGTGCACCTCCGCCCAACAACAAATCCGACGGCTGAGGCAACTGAGGGAACAAACCCTGCATCCCCCTTGATGGTTGACATAGGACATCACCACCTGATTGTCCATCCGGACCTGCACATGGTGACCCCGAAGAAGATCCGAAAAGGCTAACAGACCCAAAAGGACGGCCTTCAGCTCCTTGTAGTTGGAAGAACAAGACAACACAGACCGAGGCCAAACCCCCTGAGTTGTCGTATCCCCCAGAGTAGCACCCCACCCCAGCAGGCTGGCATCTGTAGTGAGAACATGGGTGTGAACAACCAGAAACGGGCGGCCCCTGGACAGATGACCCTCGTCCAACCACCAATCCAGGATCACCCGAACATCCGCGGACACAGGGATCAAAACTCTCATATCTAGGGAACAGGGGTCCCAATGCAACAAAATGTGGGACACCAGCGGATACATGTGAAGGCGAGCCCATGGTACGGTCAACAAAGATGTAGACATCAGCCCCTGAACCCGCAACCACAGGCTCACAGGATGAGAAGGCCCCGACAACAAGGACCACACAGCAGACATCAGGGACAGAATCCGAGCAGGGGGCAGGAACACCATCCCCAACTGAGTCCTGAACAGAGCCCCAATGAAAGTCAATTCCTGCGCCGGAACCAGGGAGGACTTCGAAACATTCACCAGGAACCCGTGATGCTCCAGGACATGGCACACCTTCCGGACATGCAACACTGCCTTAGAAAGAGAAGAAGCAGAAATCAAAATATCGTCCAGATAGGGAAAAACACTAATGCCCTCCCCATGTAAATGGCCAATAAGAGGAGCCAGAACTTTAGTAAAAATCCTGGGCGAAGAGCAGAGGCCAAAACGTAATACCTGGAACTGATAGTGACGACCCAGGATGCAGAAACGGAGAAACCTCTGAGAATCCGGGTGAACAGGCACATGCAGATAAGCACCCTTCAAGTCTATGCAGGCCAGAAAATCCCCTCGAGATATCAGAGGGAGGATCACCTGGAGGGAAACCATTTTGAATTTTTGATGAGGAACGAAAGTATTCACCTATTTGAAATCCATTACAGGTCTGATATCCCCTGTGCATTTTGTCACCAGGAAGAGGATGGAATAAACCCCCAATCCCAATTGATCTACAGGTACGGGAACCACGGCCTTTTTCAGAACAAGGGACTCTACACCCTCCAAAAGAGCCACCCGCTTTAAAGCGTCTCTGGGACAAGGAGTGGATCTGAAACAGTCTGGGGGAGCTTGGGTAAATCCAAAATGAACACCTCCTGACACCACCTGCAGCACCCACCGATCTGACACAGTCTCACGCCAAGAGTCCATGAAGTAAATGAGGTGACCCCCAACCGGACCCACACCAGGAGCGATCCATTCAGGATTTGGAAGCGGGAGTGGAGGAGGTAGAAGCACCGGAGAACCGGCACTTGTCAAAGGAAGGAGCACCCCGGCCACCCCCCCTCCCACGAAAGGGCTGACCAGCACGGCCCCTACGAGAATGACCAAACGCCCTCTGGTTACCAAAGGCCCGGAAGCGACCAGCACGTTCAGGAGCAAGGAGCTTACGGTCTTCCGCCGTCTTTTTCACCATGTCCTCCAAAGGAGAACCAAACAACTTGACCCCAGAAAACGGGATCTTCATCAGGAGACCCTTCTGCGCCGCATCAGCTTTCCAGGACCAGAGCCACAACTGACGTCTCGCAGCGACCGAAGACCCAGCTGCAGAGGCCGCCGCCCCCAACGAATCAAAAGAAACATCAGAAAGCAGACGAACCTGCTTCTCCATCATCGACAGAGTAGCAGATACATCCTCCCCTTGGTCCAATAATTCAGCCAAAGACTGAAAATCCTTAAGCAAGGATTGGATAGCGTAAGAGGACTAGTCTGCAGCCCAGATCGAAAAATTATCAGCCGCAAAAGTGCGCTTAACCGCACCATCCAACTTACGATCCACAGGGTCCGCAGGAGAGGAATCCTCAGAAACAACAGCCCCCTGAGAGGACATACTGGCCATCAAGGAATCAACCTTAAACGAGGATGGGAACTTTTCAGCAAAGTCCAGCAGAGGATAGCGTTTATTTAAAAAACGTGGAAAAGAGCCCTTGTCCACATCTTTTCACTCCGTCTCCAATACCTTCAACACAGAAGAATGCAGAGGCAAATAATCAGGCTCAGGACGCTGAAATTGTGAAAACAAGTCATCCTCCAGAGGCACGACAGAGTCAGGAAAAACCAAGTTTTTGCAAATGTGACACAGCACCTCCTTAAGGTCGGCACCCTGCACAAAGCGACCCTTGACATCAACCTCCTCCTCATTGCCAGAGTCAACAGTAGGAGTGCCATCAATCCTCGCCCTTTTGTCAGGAGGAACTGGCAACTTATCCTGCAAAGCAGCAGCCAGCAGCCACAGCCACACCATTCGCTGCAACAATTCCATAGAAGGAACCGTCACGCCTGAACTAGAAGCCTCTAAGGAGTCAGGATCAGCCAAACTCGAAGAATCACGCTCCATGATATCCAATACACAAGTGAAACAAACACCAGTAATGCCCAGAAACCCTCGACCGGTTAAAAAAGCTAGAGGTTGCCAGGCAACCAAAGGAAACTCCCATGGCACGCCCACCAAGGAGTATAAACATCGAGGAAGTCATGCGCGCACCCCCTAACGAGGCTCCAGACCCCAGCAGCACAAACCCAGCAGCGCGATATCAGCGCGCCTTCCCCATCCGTCCACAACTTCCACGGCCAGCAGGTAAGCGCCGAAACAAAGACCGGCAAAGATATCAGCCGACCGCGTGAATCTCATGAATCAGGACGCGCGGTCGGCAAGGGGCACACTTCAAAGACAACCTCCTGCTCAGCAGGAAGCGCAGGAACGGCCCCACATAAAGCGAGCTCACCAAGCGAACTCGCTCAAGAAAAAGCACCAGAAAATCCGCTAAAGCAGGACAAGGCGCCTGGCATCAGAAAGGGGGAACAAACACCATTAAACACAATTGAAAACATGAAGAATACAAAGAATCGAAAACTAACTTCCCCCCAGCCAAATACCCAAGGACACAAGGGGTTGCTCAAGCAGGACCCCAGCCCCACTCACCTGTATACCAGGGAGACAGCGCTTGGAGTAGTGCAGAAAAAAAAGAACAGGTCGGTTAGATGGTTTCTGTATCCCTTTATGGGATTGGCTGTAGCCACTGGGGGCCATCTTGGAGGAGGGAGAGGGAGACTAGAATGTTGAAGTTAGCTTGGAGTTTCTGTGGGAGCCGGAGGCTCATGGGTAATTACTGTGGCGAGGAAGACGGACGAGGAGGTAATGGGCAGGCTAAAAGCTCCTTTGTAGAGTTTCTTATTTTTTTTAGACACAATAGTTCGTCGTCATAACGATAGTGCATGCACGCTTCCTTCGGGCTCGACCTGAAAATTAATGGCACTATTGCTAACCACCAATCAAAAACATTTTGCCACTACTATATTACCAAACCTCTCCCTTCCTTTACACACATGGTTCGACAAAGCTTGATTTAATTTATTGGCAGTAGTATTGCATATGCGTCAATAATTTGCAGGTATAGAACTATTATGTGTGGCAAGCAAAATGCTACATCCGTGGGTAGATCAAGGAAAGTGGCAGAATAGTCTTGGAAGCGGAGAGGCATCCTGACACCAGTGTCTCCTGAACAACTGATTTATGAAAGTGTGGATATTACCGGCTACATCCAGTCGGTTAATGCCAAAGATTTGCTGAGCAACCAGTAGTTGCCCCAAACAACCTACTGAAGCATTAGGGTGCTTAGATTGTGGAAATATCATTTCTTATAATGGGGCTTCCCACCTGATCAGATTTTAGAGGAGGGAGGCAGGGCTTTATGTGGGCCGGGTGCTGCAGGTGCTCAGCACCTTCAGTCCTAAAAAACAGGTGCTGAGACGGGTCCCTACTGGGCTCCCCATTTTTGCACTCACCTTCAGGGTGAAACAAGCATTAGAAATGCAATCGGGCTTGGATTTATTTGAGTTTGAGCTAATGGCATTGTAAATGCCAATGTATTGTTGCTATGTGTTATGGAGTGTGTTCATGTGGTGTGTACTGCCAGTGATCTCCTTGTGAGTGTGCGAATATTGCACCACTTGCCTGTGATGTCCTTCTTGTGAGTGTGAGAAGCTTGCACCTCTGCTGCCTGTGGTCTCCTTGTGAGTGTAAGAAGTTTGCACTGCTGCTGCCTGTGATGTCATTCTTGTGAGTGGGAGAAGATTGCACCTCAGCTGGCTGTGGTCTCCTTGTGAGTGTATGCACTGTCATCGCTAGCCTGTAGATATGCACTGTCATCGCTAGCCTGTAGATATGCATTGGCTTCACTAGCCTGTAGATATGCACCGTCATCGCTAGCCTGTAGATATGCACTGTCATCGCTAGCTTGTAGATATGCGCTGTCATTGCTATCCTGTAGATATGCGCTGTCGTCGCTAGCCTGTAGATATGCATTATCATCGCTAGCCTGTAGATATGCACTGTCATCGCTAGCCTGTAGATATGCTCTGTCATCGCTAGCCTGTAGATATGCACTGTCATCGCTAGCCTGTAGATATGCATTGGCTTCACTAGCCTGTAGATATGCACTGTCATCGCTAGCCTGTAGATATGCATTGGCTTCACTAGCCTGTAGATATGCGCTGTCATTGCTATCCTGTAGATATGCACTGTCATCGCTAGCCTGTAGATATGCATTATCATCGCTAGCCTGTAGATATGCACTGTCATCGCTAGCCTGTAGATATGCACTGTCATCGCTAGCCTGCAGATATGCTCTGTCATCGCTAGCCTGTAGATATGCACTGGCATCGCTAGCCTGTAGATATGCATTGGCTTCACTAGCCTGTAGATATGCACTGTCATCGCTGTCATCGCTAGCCTGTAGATATGCATTGGCTTCACTAGCCTGTAGATATGCACCGTCATCGCTAGCCTGTAGATATGCACTGTCATCGCTAGCCTGTAGATATGCACTGTCATCGCAAGCCTGTAGATATGCATTGGCTTCACTAGCCTGTAGATATGCACTGTCATCGCTAGCCTGTAGATATGCATTGGCTTCACTAGCCTGTAGATATGCGCTGTCATTGCTATCCTGTAGATATGCGCTGTCATCGCTAGCCTGTAGATATGCATTATCATCGCTAGCCTGTAGATATGCACTGTCATCGCTAGCCTGTAGATATGCACTGTCATCGCTAGCCTGTAGATATGCGCTGTCATCGCTAGCCTGTAGATATGCTCTGTCATCGCTAGCCTGTAGATATGCATTGGCTTCACAAGCCTGTAGATATGCACTGTCATCGCTAGCCTGTAGATATGCTCTGTCATCGCTAGCCTGTAGATATGCACTGTCATCGCAAGCCTGTAGATATGCATTGGCTTCACTAGCCTGTAGATATGCACTGTCATCGCTAGCCTGTAGATATGCATTGGCTTCACTAGCCTGTAGATATGCGCTGTCATTGCTATCCTGTAGATATGCGCTGTCATCGCTAGCCTGTAGATATGCATTATCATCGCTAGCCTGTAGATATGCACTGTCATCGCTAGCCTGTAGATATGCACTGTCATCGCTAGCCTGTAGATATGCTCTGTCATCGCTAGCCTGTAGATATGCACTGTCATCGCTAGCCTGTAGATATGCATTGGCTTCACTAGCCTGTAGATATGCACTGTCATCGCTGTCATCGCTAGCCTGTAGATATGCATTGGCTTCACAAGCCTGTAGATATGCACTGTCACCGCTAGCCTGTAGATATGCTCTGTCATCGCTAGCCTGTAGATATGCACTGTCATCGCTAGCCTGTAGATATGCTCTGTCATCGCTAGCCTGTAGATATGCACTGTCATCGCTAGCCTGTAGATATGCATTGCCTTCACTAGCCTGTAGATATGCACTGTCATCGCTAGCCTGTAGATATGCTCTGTCATCGCTAGCCTGTAGATATGCGCTGTCATTGCTATCCTGTAGATATGCGCTGTCGTCGCTAGCCTGTGCACGCGTAAATTACTTACAGCCTATCACGTCAACGCTACTAAATACACAGCACAGCGAAGACAAATCACTAGGCAGATGCCATAAAAAACTAAGGAATGAGCCAGCCGGACCCCTTTCTGCATTTTTTTTTTAACACATAAGAGCTCGGAAGCTCCGCCTCCACTTCGTGGTGGCTTAGGCCCGAGCCCTAACAAGCAGAGGCGAAGCCTATAGGGCTGGCGTTTGTTGCCAGACTTTTAGCTCTGTGAGTGCTTGTTTTGTTTTGTTGTGGCTTTTGCAAAACTCCATTGTCATGGAAACGGCCAGGCACCCATTCATATACAAAAATTGGCTAATATATAAAAACAATTGTTCTCAGAAAGCACGTATTGCGTTTATTACTGACAGTGAACGGAACTACTTCATGGATGTGCAAGGGCAGTTACTGGGAAGTTAGCAATGGCTTTAGTGGGTCAATTTCTGCAAAGTCATATGTAGTGGGCGGGAAGAAACGTGAATGACACAATAACGGGGTAATGCATGAAGAGGGCTCTTTAAAAACTCCTGTTAGTAAGTGTATTAAACATAAAATGTTTGTTCAAATCAGTAGGTCTTGGGTAATGGCAGTCCTAAAAAGTTAGTTACTGGCTATACAATTTCTAGAATATTTTGTGTGTGTTATCGAGGTGGGAGGCTGATGCGTTGATGGTGATTGTTTCCTGCTATGAATTTGTGTGTGTTTTTTCTTTGCATATTGTCCTAATTGCTTCCGCTTCTCCTCTGCCCTCCAAACAAGCGTGCTCAGCCAAGTAATGCCGACCCCTGAGATTGCTGGGAACGGCTCTTTCTGAGCACTGCGCCTAATGGGCCGGTAGCAGAGTGGGACAGGATGGACGTTTTTCCTGTTTAGCAGGAACACGTTCCTCTGGACAGAGACCGACTAAGCCATTCAGAATCGGGGCACATTTTCGGAAAAACAGGGAGGGGTTTTGCAGACTAGCCCTTGACAGTGCTGATTCTGAAACTATTATCTCCCTTAAGACTGACTCTGACCCAGCCCTAATACCATTTCAAGTGCTCTGACGCATATTGTGCTCTCGAAATCGCCTAATATGCGGTCGACTGTTCCCCACACTTATAAATTCCCTGTAGTAGGCCGAATGACATGCGGCTGACGAGGCTCCGGTCCTACTCGGGCAATCACAGGTACAGCATCTGCAGAACTAACACATTGCCCTAGGCCAGGCCTCCGCCGCGCCGGCCCTCCGTGGTTGGCTGGTCGAGCACATTCCGCAGGGGCATAGATAAGCATCCCCGCGCCAGACATCGAGTCCAGAAATCTCCGAGCCTTAGGCACACGCTCTGCCCGGCTGCCCCCTCCACTTCACACGGCAGTGAATCACACAGCGAGAGATAAGAACTGAGAACGAGTCAGCGCTCGTGATGTGTGAAAAGTTCAAGCAGGACACCTCTCTTAACCATCTGGATTGCATTACACGGGCACTCTGACAGCTCCTAATTAAGATTAATCACTCTGCCGTGCTCGTTCTCGCACAGAATATGCCACATCGGGCACGCGTAAATTACTTACAGCCTATCACGTCAACGCTACTAAATACACAGCACAGCGAAGACGAATCACTAGGCAGATGCCATAAAAAACTAAGGAATGTGCTAGCCGGACCCCTTTCTGCATTTTTTTTTTGAACACATAAGAGCTCGGAAGCTCCGCCTCCACTTCGTGGTGGCTTAGGCCCGAGCCCTAAAAATACATGTAAATCTGAAGCAGTATCCCCCTTCTCTCGCTTTGATGTAACTTCAAAGAAACTCGTTATAATTCTTTCACAGTCTCATTATTTCAGAATTGAAGCATTTTCAATATTCTATACAAGGACGCCATAAGTGTTGCTTATTTACCTTAGGCAACTAGCAACCTTTGGGAAAACCAATAGTCCTGGCTTGTTGTAGGTGTATTGTTACTTGTATTATATATCTGGATGCAAAGACAGAAGCAGCTAATTACCAGTCAGGCAGTACACTATGCAAAGCACAGGTTTTTAGTTTACGTGTTTTAAGCCACGCCCTTATTACATCGGCCACGCCTCTTTGAGAACCCCCCGTTTTTTCGTCCGACTTAAAGCCCTGGAGAGAAGTAAAGTTCACCTCTCTGCAGCCTATTCTAGTGGATCATCTGCGAGTTTTCGTCATGATTGGCCCACGGGTTGCGCGTTCAGACGTGGACGACGTGTTGCGGACGCACGCAATCGTGTAGTTGACTCACGCTGTCCGTTAGTAGTATGCTCCTTATCACTAAACTGAGTTTCTCTCCTCTTTAACATAGCTGCAGAGAATGAGCCCAGACATCGCTTCTGCACGCTGACTAGTCTCCATAGCAACAACCCTCTTGAGACTGCTGCTTTAACAGCGTAGAAAAGGTGTACTTTCTTGCCTCCAGCGGCAGCGCTTTTCTTTTAGATGTTTGTATTCCAAGGGATATCCTGTAAATAGACACATCTATAACTCCCTTTTCTTCTAAATCCCTAAACGATCAAAATAACACAATCGTTATACTTCATGGATAACGGCTAAAGATGGCTGCAATGCAATTCCCTTTATTCATGCCAGTTCTAACAACACTGTACGAAATAAATTGCTTTACGAATTATAGCGCGTTTGTACCCCTAACGAGACCCAGAGTATTTCGGGAGGTCGAGCAAGAAGCAACTCTGTCTTGTATAGGTGAAAGAGTGTGTGTTTTAATGCAATCTACGTAGGATGACTTATGGTGGTTTGTATGAGGTGTGGTCATCGTGGCTCCTGCTTAAACACAGTGTGTGGGGACATGGTAGAGACTGAGGCACTATTGCATATACTGGCCATATGTAGGGTCGTGCTGGACACGTTCTAGTGTCTCAACAAGCACCAATTTTACCTGCCACTCCCTGGAGGGCTGGACACACTTGCACCCCACACCTGTGCCTGCAACTAAAAGGGCCGAGTGCACATGCTCGTGGCCAGTTGGTTAAGCATAGCCACGGTGTCTGTGTCATCATCTTTCTGTAGGCATTTGGGCCTAGGGCCCACAACACAACAGCAATAATTACATTACCAAATGTACCCTCTTCAGGGACTGAATAATAAAATAAGAAGGTTGGATTACGGGCCTTTACGAATTGGCAGTGAAGAGGCCCAGGAGATGTCATCACCATATTATCTGAGATTAAGCCAATGAGAGTGGAACCCAAAGAATACCATATACACCAATAGCTCTCTGGGGTCCATTCAGGATCGCTGGAGATGGAGTCCATGATATACCAAGGACACAATAGTAGTGAATGTAACGAGTGGCCATGATTTCTCAGAAACTAGACATGTATTTATGTATATGGTATTTCGATAGTGCGAACCTAGCCAAAAAGCAGCAAAGCACTGCACATGGTCAAAGAAGCATAAAGTCAACAAGTCACAGTAGAGCATGATGGGTTGTGGACTTTAATGCACTGTGATGCAGTGTTCTTTAAAAAGGTGAGGCTTCAGCTCTTTCCTAAATTGGAGCACCTTTGGGGTGGTCCTAATGGATACCAGGTTGTTGTTCCATATCCTGGGTGTATTGTTAGGAAAGGCCTTCTGTCTTGTTTTTTTCAATTTTGCACTCCTTAGCTTGCTGTCTGATGGTGATCACACCGTTCACTGAGTACACAGCTGCAGAGAGTGGTGGCTTGGATGGTGCCTGAACCCATACATGACACACACCTGCTTTGCACAGTGGCATCGGCCCTCAGACCACTAAAGATTGGGCTGGATTTAGGTAGAAACGCACTTGCAGTCCTAGGGGCATGCATGGAACACAGGTTATTCATATTAGACTTTGCTCTGGCTAGAGATCCCTTGGGATTAATCTTCATCTGGGGGCGGGGGGGCTGAGTGAATTAGAGATCTGACAGAGCGACACCAGAAAGAACTAAGTCCCAAAGAGGAACCCAAATGTCTAGGGAAAACTATAAATAACAAATATAGCTGGCCTGCCATGTAAACCTGGATGCTACCTTCTCAGTTTGACCTAAGCATTTACATCTTACCACCAAGCATATAGAAACCCTTCAAACAACATGACCTTGAACAAAGGAAAGAAGGAACTAACACTAAAAGAAATGGTGACTAATTCCTACCTGTAAAGACCAAAGGCACAGCAAAAGAATAGCCAGGATGGAGAGATAAAGCTTAGTCTCTTAGAAAGCAATGGCAATCAATCAATCAAGGCATTTGTAAGGCGCGCTACTCACCCGTGAGGGTCTCAAGGCGCTGGGGGTGGGGGGAGGTTTGCTGCTACTGCTCGAACAGCCATGTCTTGAGTAGCCTCCTGAAGGTTAGTAGGTCTTCGGTATGCCGCAGGAGAGTGGGGAGGGTGTTACAGGACTTGGCGGCGAGGTAGGAGAATGATCTGCTGCCAGTGGTCACTCTCCGGATGCGGAGAATGGTGGCGAGGTCGGTGGAGCGGAGCTGGCGGTTCGGGGTGTAGAAGGTGATTTGTTTGTTGAGGTATGCTGGTCCGGTGTTGTAGAGTGCTTTGTGTGCGTGGGTGAGGAGCTTGAAGGTGATCCTCTTGTTGACGGGAAGCCAGTGCAGGTCTCTCAGGTGGGGTGTGATGTGGCTGTGGCGAGGGATGTCGAGGATCAGGCGTGCGGAGGCGTTCTGTATGCGTTGCTTTCGTTTCACCAGTTTGGCCGGGGCTCCCACGTAGAGGGCGTTTCCGTATTACAGTCTGCTGCTGACGAGGGCCTGGGTGACTGTTCTTCTAGTGTCGGTGGGGATCCACCCGTAGATCTTTCGGAGCATGCTGAGGGTTTTGACACAGGAGGATGAGATGGCGTTGACTCGCTTGGTCATGGAGAGTGCAGAATCGAGGATGAATCCAAGGTTGCGTGCGTGGTCGGTGGGTGTCGATGCTGCTCCCAGGGCGGTCGGCCACCAGGAGTCGTCCCAGGCAGATGGTGTGGAGCCGAGGATGAGTTCAGCTTCAGACGGCTGTTCTTCATCCATTCAGCGATGGCTTTCATTCCTTCGTGGAGGTTGGTTTTGGCGGTGAGCGGATTCTTGGTGAGGGAGAGGATCAGTTATGTGTCGTCGGCATAGGAGATGATGTTGAGGTCGTGCAGTCTGGCGATGTGGGTGAGCTGGGCTATGTAGATATTGAACAACGTCGGGCTGAGGGAGGATCCTTGGGGTACCCCTTTGATGATCTTGGTGGCTTTGGATCGGAAGGGAGGGTTAGGCGGACGCGCTGTGTTCTGCCGGAGAGGAAGGAGGTGGTCCAGTCCGGTGCTTTGCCTCGGATTCCTGTGTCGTGGAGGCGAGTGCATAGGGTGCGGTGGCAGACTGTGTCGAACGCGGTTGATAGGTCCAGGAGGATGAGGGCCGTGGTTCGCCCTTGTTTAGCAGGGCCCTGATGTCATCGGTGGAGGTGATGAGGGCCGTTTCGGTGATGTAGTTGCTGCAGAACCCGGACTGGGATGGGTCCAGAATGTTGTTCTCCTCGAGGTAGCTGGTAAGCTGTTTGTTGACAGTTTTCTCAATGACCTTCTCTGGGAACGGGAGCAGGGAGATGGGCCGGAAGTTCTTGAGGTCCCTCAGGTCTGCCTTGGGTTTCTTGAGCAGGGCGTTGTTCTCGGTGTGCTTCCAAGGTCGCGATCTCGACGGAGATGTTGATGGCCTTGCGAAGGTGGGGTGCGATGGTGGCGCTGGCTTTGTTGAAGATGTGGTGTGGGCACGGATCTGACGGGGAGCCGGAGTGGATGGTGCTCATGATTTTGATGGTGTTGTTGTCGTTGATGTTGGTCCAGGTGTGTAGGGGGTGGCCATAGGTGGTGGCCGTGGGGTATGAGTTGTTATTGGCTGCAGTTGTGGACTGGTTGTCGAAGCTGTCGTGGATGTCTGCGATCTTGCGGTGGAAGAAGGAGGCCAGGGAGTTGCACAAGTCTTGCGATGGTGGGATGTCGTTGGTGTTGTAGCTGGGATTGGAGAATTCCTTCACAATGTTGAAGAGCTCTTTGCTGTTGTGTGCGTTGTTGTCGAGGCGGTCCTTGAAGGAGGTCTTTTTGGGGGATCTAATGAGGTGTTGGCGCATGGTGTTCTTGCGGGCTGCTTGGTTCTCCGGTGTCTGTTTGTGGCACCATTTCTTCTGGGAAATGGGAAAACAGTCACAAGATAGTCCCTTAAGAAACTATTTCAAGACCTACGGGTGGAATTTTCAGTGTTATGTAATGATCTACGACGTGACCTTCAGGAAGTGTAAAAAGACATATGTGAGCTAGTGGGGAAAGTGTTCTTGCTTGAGAACTCAGAACAACGCAGGTCTGAAGAAGTAGAATTCATGCGACGGATAGTCACTGATTTGCATACACACAATGTGATACTACAGAAAAGGTTTGAAGGCCTTTCTCATGTAAACTGCATGATCTGAATTACCCTAATAAAATAGTGGCCACTCTCAGGGTGCTAAAACGATACAGGGGAAGCATATCCTTTTTACAAGAGACCCATTTGATGAGGAAAGATACATGGAGGATGTAATCTTACTCCTGCATTTTTTTGCTTCCACTAAAATGAAGAAAAAGGGGGTCAGAATTCTGAGTTTGCAGCATTTTGGATTCTTAGCGGAAACCTTCATTTGGATAAAAAAAAAAACAATAGCTTTTTCTGTGAGAAGAGGCAATCATATTGGCAGCAATGCACAGCCTGAACCAGGACCAGTAGGGCATCCTAAGGCAAACTAGTCAATAACTAGTTCGCTTAGCAGTGGGCACACATTTCCTTGGAGGAGATTGGAAGTTAGTACTTGATGGTCACACGGGTAAGCCTGGTCAGGGGAGCTGGTGAACTGCAGTGCTATAGGAAGAGAGGCAAACAGAGCTTACAGATTTAGGCTTTATAGATTTACTTGCACCCTGGAGAACTAGTGTACTCACATTACTCTGCTGCACCCAGGACATATGCAAAGACAGACTTGCTAATGATAGACCACAATCATGGCAGCCATCTCCTGGGGGCCAAACATGGAGTGCAGACACTGTCCAGCCAAGCATCAATAATATGCAACTTAGCAAGGGGTTCGGGAACGCAAGACCAGGATCCCATATGATGAATCAGTAATGCCAGCTCAAAGACCTGGATTCCAGACAGGCAAATGCAACCCAGACCAAAGAATATCTTATCTTCAATGACACAACAGCATGTGGCCTGTCTGTAGTATGGGACTCACTTCAGGCAGCGCTTAGAGGGGTTGTATAGCAGAAGCAGCCAGGCTTAAGAAACTGAGGGAGCTGGAGATGGCAAAACTCCAGAAGGAACATAAGAAGTACGAACAGTGCTACGAGGCAAACACTATCAAGGAAAATATGGCACAAGGTGCTAGCAATTACAGGGAACCTAGCCTCTTGAAGTTTAATCAAGGGTATTAGCTAGAGTGGATTAACTTTATTGTGAAGGTGTCAATAAGGCAGGGCAGCTGCTGGTAGCTACGTTAAAGAAAAAGCAGGCGTGGTCTTATGTTGGAGCTGTGCAAGGAGCAAGGGGTTCTAGGATTGTGGAAAAAACAAAAAAGCTATAACTGCTATCAACAGCTGTGAGCTAAGAAAGAGTGGGACTGTGAAGGAATCACATAATATGATAGAGGGGAATGGCTAGATATCCCAACAGAAGAACAACAAGAACTTTTGGAGGGCACAGTCACATCAGAGGAAGGCATTGGAGTTACGAACAGTTAAAAATGGGAAAGTCGCCATGGTCTGATGAATTTGCCTCACCTTCTTTAAGAGAGCCTGGCGAGGCCTCTTAGAATTCATGACCAGGGTGTTCAATGGTCAGAGTGCTGATTACTCTGAAACCAAGGAAAGTGGGCTCTACCATATTTCTCTTAAAACCTGACATTCAGGTGTTTGCAAAAGCACTAATAGGTCACTTCAAATGGATAATGTCTCAAATGGGCCACCCTGATCAACCTGAATTTATAGCCAAACGGTAAGTGCGCGACAATATCAAAAAAAGGTGCCTGATAGATACAGTCAATAAAAGAAAGCAGAGTACAATGCTTTATCTTTAGAAGCAGAGGACGCATTAAATACAATCTATTGGAGTTTTCCTGGCCATATACCAACACACATATTCTCTAAAGTTAAAGGCAGTCACATTTTGATACAATCAGGGCTGTTTTCATGTGTTATGTAATGATCTACGACGTGACCTTCAGGAAGTGTAAAAAGACATATGTGAGCTAGTGGGGAAAGTGTTCTTGCTTGAGAACTCAGAACAACGCAGGTCTGAAGAAGTAGAATTCATGCGACGGATAGTCACTGATTTGCATACACACAATGTGATACTACAGAAAAGGTTTGAAGGCCTTTCTCATATAAACTGCATGATCTGAATTACCCTAATACAATAGTGGCCACTCTCAGGGTGCTAAAACGATACAGGGGAAGCATATCCTTTTTACAAGAGACCCATTTGATGAGGAAAGATACATGGAGGATGTAATCTTACTCCTGCATTTTTTTGCTTCCACTAAAATGAAGAAAAAGGGGGTCAGAATTCTGAGTTTGCAGCATTTTGGATTCTTAGCGGAAACCTTCATTTGGATAAAAAAAAAACAATAGCTTTTTCTGTGAGAAGAGGCAATCATATTGGCAGCAATGCACAGCCTGAACCAGGACCAGTAGGGCATCCTAAGGCAAACTAGTCAATAACTAGTTCGCTTAGCAGTGTGCACACATTTCCTTGGAGGAGATTGGAAGTTAGTACTTGATGGTCACACGGGTAAGCCTGGTCAGGGGAGCTGGTGAACTGCAGTGCTATAGGAAGAGAGGCAAACGGAGCTTACAGATTTAGGCTTTATAGATTTACTTGCACCCTGGAGAACTAGTGTACTCACATTACTCTGCTGCACCCAGGACATATGCAAAGACAGACTTGCTAATGATAGACCACAATCATGGCAGCCATCTCCTGGGGGCCAAACATGGAGTGCAGACACTGTCCAGCCAAGCATCAATAATATGCAACTTAGCAAGGGGTTCGGGAACGCAAGACCAGGATCCCATATGATGAATCAGTAATGCCAGCTCAAAGACCTGGATTCCAGACAGGCAAATGCAACCCAGACCAAAGAATATCTTATCTTCAATGACACAACAGCATGTGGCCTGTCTGTAGTATGGGACTCACTTCAGGCAGCGCTTAGAGGGGTTGTATAGCAGAAGCAGCCAGGCTTAAGAAACTGAGGGAGCTGGAGATGGCAAAACTCCAGAAGGAACATAAGAAGTACGAACAGTGCTACGAGGCAAACACTATCAAGGAAAATATGGCACAAGGTGCTAGCAATTACAGGGAACCTAGCCTCTTGAAGTTTAATCAAGGGTATTAGCTAGAGTGGATTAACTTTATTGTGAAGGTGTCAATAAGGCAGGGCAGCTGCTGGTAGCTACGTTAAAGAAAAAGCAGGCGTGGTCTTATGTTGGAGCTGTGCAAGGAGCAAGGGGTTCTAGGATTGTGGAAAAAACAAAAAAGCTATAACTGCTATCAACAGCTGTGAGCTAAGAAAGAGTGGGACTGTGAAGGAATCACAGAATATGATAGAGGGGAATGGCTAGATATCCCAACAGAAGAACAACAAAGAACTTTTGGAGAGCACAGTCACATCAGAGGAAGGCATTGGAGTTACGAACAGTTAAAAATGGGAAAGTCGCCATGGTCTGATGAATTTGCCTCACCTTCTTTAAGAGAGCCTGGCGAGGCCTCTTAGAATTCATGACCAGGGTGTTCAATGGTCAGAGTGCTGATTACTCTGAAACCAAGGAAAGTGGGCTCTACCATATTTCTCTTAAAACCTGACATTCAGGTGTTTGCAAAAGCACTAATAGGTCACTTCAAATGGATAATGTCTCAAATGGGCCACCCTGATCAACCTGAATTTATAGCCAAACGGTAAGTGCGCGACAATATAAAAAAAAGGTGCCTGATAGATATAGTCAATAAAAGAAAGCAGAGTACAATGCTTTATCTTTAGAAGCAGAGGACGCATTATATACAATCTATTGGAGTTTTCCTGGCCATATACCAACACACATATTCTCTAAAGTTAAAGGCAGTCACATTTTGATACAATCAGGGCTGTTTTCATGTATTATGTATTATGCAAATGAGATCCATGCAACATATGACAATGGTGAAAAAATATTAAGTAATCTGGCACCATGGTGTAGAAATAAATTATGACAAAAGTGGTGTTATCTGCATTTATTGATAAATTGAACATCATTATCAGATTCTTGGCGAGTAGCATTCCAAAAACGTGATCTGCAATGCACTGATATCTACTAGTGTGTTGTGTGTTATTTATGAGTCACTTTGCTCGTTTTTACTGTGATTTTAAAAAATTGTATTTTCCATACTGTGTTGCAGACAGCATTCTCTTAGCCTACCTGCACTCATTTTCGCCGCATTTGCACTGCTCTATCGGCCGTTTTGGGGCTTTTTTTTTTTTTGGGAAACTTTTTATTGATTTTATAACACAAACACAAACAACTTGCAAGGAGAGAAGAAAAAGAGACATCAGTATACACAACGTTGCAGTACTTGGTGGCGGAGCGGGAAGGGCAATACCATGAGCATTTGTTCCATCGAGAAAGAATCTCACAGGGGGGGGGTGGCAGAAGAGACAAATTGCAACCAGTATACAATAGTATGTGAAGGAACCCTCGGGTTACGGGGACGTGGGTGCTACATCTGGGTCAGGAAGAGGAGGGGCACATAGATCACCACGGTAAGTGTTCCATTGAGTCCATATCTTCCCCCATTTTCGGGGGGTACCTCGAGAAATATATACAGTTTTTTCTCTGAACATGCACCAGTCCATGTTTTGTTTCCATTTCCGAATCCCGGGCGGGCCCTGAGCGCCCCACAGTTGCGCAATGTCTCTTTTGGCAATCATATTGCCCAAGGTCACCCACCGAAGCTGCGACACGGAGTAATCATTCGGTTCCCATACATTCAGCAGGCATCTCCTAGCTTCCGGCATCGATCGCACCCCCGTAACCTCACTCATCACCTCGTGCACACGGGACCAGAATCGCACTATCTCAGGGCACTCCCAGATGATATGTAAAAAGGTGCCCAGGAGACTGCATCCACGCCGACACAAACCATCCACAGAGAAGCCCATGTGTACCAAACGGGGACCAGTGACATACACTCTATGCAGCGTTTTGGGGCTTTTGAAGGGCTTGGAAGTTATTTTCACGGCGGCCATCTTTGTGAGGGCAAGAGCGGTGGGAGCGCTCTAGTGTCCACATAAAAGGAAACAGCAGTCTCCCGCGCTAGCGGTCGCGTTTGCGGGAGCGCCGTCCCTAGCGCCGGAGTCTGGCCAGAGTCAGCCCGTCTGCGCCCGTCCGCGCTAAGGCCGCGCCAGGCGCCAGACCCCCTGCTATATTGGGGCTGTAAATCTGCAGGGTAAGATGCGCTACTCTAAGCAAGAGTTATGGAACCTACAACATCAGACTTGCACCTGTACCAGGCGAAACCCTGCTCATATATTGCACCCACTGCCCCACCCTTCCAAGTTGTGTACATTCACTAACTAAACTTAAAACCCCCTCAATCCACACATACTACGCTTAGGATGGGTCACCTCAATGTCAGATCGATGCAGAAGCATCATCTTGACATACATGACCTTCTAGCGGATTATTCCCTTGACGCCTTGTTTATAACCGAGACGTGGCTCCATGACGACATGGACTCGGTCATCAACCTTGCCACCCCTACCGGGTTCACTACATATACTGTTAACAGGAATTCTAGAGGGGGTGGACTCGCACTTATAGCTAAATCGCATCTCGCCTGTCAATTAACTAAAGCTGACATTAGGGGCAGCGAAAGTGCTAGGTTTTCTGTTAAAGCCAACCCTCAATTCTGCGCTACAGGCCTCTTGATTTATAGACCCCCTGGCGCGGACACTCCTTTTACCAACTCGCTCCTACATCACCTGGACATTAACATCACTAAATCCTCCAATTTTACGATCATAGGCGACCTTAACCTACACTTCGACCGGGACACGGACCCTAAAATTTCCACCCTCTTGGCGGATCTTTCCGCCCTCCAGCTTAATCAACTTGTGAGTGGCCCCACCCATAGAGCGGGGCACCTTCTTGATCCCATTTTCTCCAACATTGAGAATGGGATCGTCGATGCACCTATCCCTATGGTGTGGACCGACCACCATTTGGTGATCATGACAGTCTCTTGCAAATCCACTCCTGCATTGGCACGCACCCCTCAAGTCCAGAAGCGTCCGTGGAGAAAACTCCGCCTGGAGGAGCTTTATGACCTCTTAAGGACTAATCCTCCTCCTTTGAGTGACGACAGTGACCTAGGGTACGATCAGTTTTGCCAATGGATAATCCAAGCTCTGGATTCCTTGGTCCCAGTTAAGTGGGTTAAAGCCCGCGCCCATTGGGCCAGCCCCTGGTATAATTCAGACTTAGCCACGCTGAAAAAGGAGTGTAAAAAGGCGGAAAGAGGATGGAGGAAAAATTATGATGCCAACCTCAAGCATGCCTACGCTCAGTTGCAGAAAACCTACCATCGCCAGGTCTGTAGAGCGAGGGCGGCTTATTACGCCACTGAAATCAATAACAGTACTAATATCTCTAAAACTGTTTTCAAAATTGTAAAAGATCTTACTGCAAAGAAAGCCACCACTTCTGTTGTCACCTCTTTAGATCTATGTAATAACATGGCCAATTTTTTTACCGATAAAATAAAGAAAATTTACGAGACCTTCCCCCACTCCCCTCAGCCTTCCGTTATGCTAGACCCTAGCAGACCTTGTCTGTCTTCCCTTCCCGCACTAGAACGTGTGAGCTTCGATAAAATCTGTAAAAAAATAAAATCTGGCTCCCCGGCCGATTCCTTAAAACCTGAGACCTTCCGTGCAGCCAATGAGCTTATCACGGAACCATTACGAAATATTATTAATCGGTCTCTTTCGACTGCCAAAATTCCTTCTAAATGGAAGCAGGCATGGGTATCTCCCATTTTGAAAAAGCCCACTCTGGATCCTACCCTTCCTGAAAATTTTCGGCCCATCTCCCTTCTCCCTTGGCCAGCTAAAATCATGGAAGCACATGTTAACACCATCCTCACCAACTTCCTCCTAACCAATAACATTCTGGACGACTCTCAACACGGGTTTAGAGCGGGCCACAGCACCGAGACAGCCTTGCTTAGTGTCACAGAGGACCTCCGTACCATTCTTGACACCGGCGGAACGGCAGCACTGATCCTGTTGGATCTTAGTGCTGCCTTCGATACGGTGTCACACGAGGTCCTCTTAATGCGATTGGAGGAAGCTGGAATTATAGGTAAGGCCCTGGGATGGTTTAAAGACTTCCTTGCTAACAGATCCTTTAAAGTGTCCACCCCCCCTTACATCTCAAAAGAGCACAACATCGGACAGGGGGTGCCTCAGGGGTCTTCTCTGAGCCCCACCCTGTTCAATGTTTACGTCCGACCACTAGCCGAAGTGGCCAAACAGAGTGGTCTGACGTTAGTATCTTATGCAGACGACACCCAGTTGGTGGTGGCTCTCAATGGTAACAACGGTCTGGAGGCCCATCACTTCAAGCAGACCCTGACTGACATCACCAACTGGATGACGGTGAATTTCCTCCAGCTCAATGCTGGAAAAACGGAAATTCTGCTCTTGGGGAAAAACACCGCAGCCTGGGGCGGTAACTGGTGGCCTGATACTTTAGGCCAACCGCCTAAGCCTAAGGATTGTGTGAAAAATCTAGGAGTCTGGGTCGACTCTGCACTGAAATTTACTCATCACACAAAAAAAGTTGCAGCTATCTGCTTTGGCATTCTGTGAAATCTAAGACCTACGCTGAAGTTCTTCAACTGTCACACCCGCCAGGTTATTGTCCAAGCTATTATTCTTTCTAGACTGGATTATGCCTGCTCCCTTTTACTGGGCGCTAATCAGGCGGAAGTGGTCAGACTTCAGAGAGTACAGAATGCTGCTGCCAGAGCATTGGTAGGTCTTCCCCGCCACTCCTCAGTGGTGGGAGTTCGGAAAAAACTGCACTGGCTCCCGGTGGGAAAAAGGATTCAGTTTAAGGCACTTTGTCTCGCCTTCAAAATCCTTAAAACCGCCTCCCCACCAATGTTGTGCCCCCTCCTGACGAAGTATATCCCTGGAAGGCCACTGCGGTCAGCAGGACAACATCTGGTGGTCATTCCCCGTACCAATCTAGCCAGAATGGGCGGTCGTTCCTTCAGCTCGCTCGCTGCCAAGCTCTGGAACAGCCTTCCGGAAACTATTCGTGGCATGCAGGATCTTTTGGCTTTTAGAAAAGCCATCAAAACTCACCTCTTTCAGTAACAGCTCCTCTTCTTTTCTGGTATTCCCCTTCTGTTTTTAGTTTCACTCGCAGCGCCGGGACGCCCCTTTGCTGGGGCAGCCGAGCGCTATATAAATCCCGATACAATACAATACAATACAATATAACAGCCTTGTTCAGTTTTTGGGGTGGAACCGATCTGATTCCTTTTGTCCATCTAGTTCTCTCTATGCCTACGTGGTTGACTTTTTCTCATTATATAGTAATTGTTAGAAATCGGGTTCTGGTTGGCAGAGGTATGGACTCTGTCCAAGTAAGAACCACAATCCTAGTCAGGGTAAGTCAAAAACACACTTTAGGATTAAATAGTTTTTTATTGGCAATGTACTCGACATATAAAGAACAGTGCGTTAGCACCTACAACCCAGTGGGCCGGCGAATTTGCAAACAAGCAGTAGAGGGCATAGAAATGGAGCATCGAATAATCCTATCCTTATGTAACACAGCATGCCGCCTACAACCCTTCTCTGGCCGGCCGCGTTAAATAGCTTAAAAGGATTGGTAAATGTGAGGGAGAGTGGATGAGGGACAGGGAGCGAAGGCCGCTCAGGGAGAGTTAGACCTACTGCACATTGACATTAGTGAGAATGTGTTGCCAGGAAGACGTTCCGGGGCAGGCAGTGTGGTGTCAAGGAGGAGTGCATTGCCAGAGGAGTATGAGGACAGGAGGGAGGAGAGGCAACTGAGATTGGAGCTTGCTAAGATGGTGAAGGAGAGGAAGCTTGCACACAAGCTTAGCCTAAAAGAATTGGAGCTGCGAGCAATGCAGATGGGTGCGCAAGGCAATATGAATGGTGGCAGTGTACCAGAGGTTCCACAAGAGCCTAAGTTCTATCTACCGAAGGAGGTTATAGCCAGTTACAGTGTGGGGGAGGATATTGACAAGTGGTTAGAGGCGTACGAGGTGTCCTTGGTAGCCCATGGGATGCCCAAGAGTTACTGGGGGGGTGGCCTGTATCGGTACATACCTCCAGTGGTAAGGGACACACTCCTGACTTTAGAGAGAGTGGACCGTACCAACTACCCTGTCATGAAGGAGGCTCTGCTTAGGAAGTTTGGCCTCACCCCAGTGAAGTATCGCCAGAGGTTCCGCAGCAGCCATAAGCTGCATACCCAAAACTGGGTTGATTTCTTTTTTTTTTTGAAGACCTTTATTTGCACTTCACAGCAATACAAGCATGGGCCTACAACCATCCCGGCCGGCCGCTAAGCAAGTCGCAAGGTAAGCAGAGCAATGTAAAAGAAACAGCGGTCGATAAGCCGGGGCAGGTAAGTATCCAGGATATAACTCGTATTGAAGCGTACAGCATAAAATACAGGATTTAAGGTGGTCAATTTTACAATGAAGAAAAATTAAACTGAAAAAACATCAGAAGAAGTGCCAGACAGTCACACACGATCCTACAATAGCAACATGAAACAGATCCCCGGAATGAGTGCGAACACAATTAAGGACACAGGGGCAAGGCATACGAGTCAGGATTAAAGTAAACAACACATACCCGGCATGGCGAATCAGCACCCAACCCTTAAAAACAAAACAGATTGTAGGAAACATGAAGACGACGACACCCAGAAAAAGACGAAGCAAAGGGCAATAGAGACAAAGAAAGGACAAAGAAACAACCCGCTTCCCCCTACCCCCCACCCTGCACCCCTGCAGAAGGCTACGGCCTACCCCCCCCCCCAGCAGCGTGCCTATCGCCCTAAAAAGAGACCCAAAATATAGAAGAAAGAGGAAGAAAAAGAAAGGAAAAAATACGGAGAAGGGCCATCGAGCAGACCACCCGGCCCCCCCTCCCCTATCGCGCACAGTATACAGCAGAAGCAAAGTCAGAAGAGCCACAGTAGCAAGAATCAAATAGTCAATCGGTATCATCCCCGTGGAGTGTCCCTCCAAAACACCGTCAGCCGACAATGTGTTCCATCATATCCCAGACGATATCATCCCTGGCCTCCTCTATCAATGGTACCCACATATGGCCATTCATCAATCGGCATACAGTACAATGTGGCGGGTCCAGCCGAACCGGGCGGTCCGAGAGGCGCCAATACTCCATGGGACAGTAGCCCCCAACTCCCAGTCAAGGACGCATGGCGGAACTCCGTGCGTGGCAGCACCGATGCCGGAAACATCCCCCAGGCAGAACACAGTCTCACCGGCCAGGAGGAGAAAGACACACAATCCAACAATTGTTGAAGCGCCGCCGGGGCGACCCAAACCATGGATCGGCGTTGTTTCCTCCGCCGCCGTATATATGCAGATCCCGACGAGTCACTCCCAAACACAACAGAGCAATCCAGAGCGATGCAACGGACCGGGTCCATCGGCGTCTCCACAAACACAGGCGCAGCTGGAACGTTCAACACAGACGCAAAGGCGGGCACATCGGCGCTTCCTTGCGATTCATCCCCACCCACGTGGAGCGGCGGGACAACAACGGCGGCCATCCTCCGTCCCAGTTCCCGGGCATCCCGGATCACGGTCTTATGCAGAGTTGTTAATGCAGCAAAACATCTCTGAACGTGGGCTCTCTCTCGAGTCGCCAGACCCCAGGACTCTCTCGCAGAAAGGTTTCTCTGCCCGGGTGAGGTGTGCGCACGAGGGCGCTCCCCGCCATCTCAGCTGCTCCGGCCTCGTCCCTCACCACATCACCACGGGACCGGGTCTCACATCAGGGATGGACAGGATTCACAACGGGAATCTCACAGGCCAAGGCAGGTTTCTCAGCGGAATCTCACAGGCCAGGGCAGGTGTCTCGGCGAAGAGTCACCAAAAGGCTAAAAACTCCGCCGCACCCTGGGGGCAGCACGCCGACTCCGGGCAATGGCAGCGATGGGCCCGGGCACAACACCGGAATGGGGGGCCAATAATCATGTACCTCCCTCGACCCAGCGGCATCACACTCCCCTTACGGTTCTCCGCCAGTCGGGCGTGGTCGGCACTTTCGCCATCGGCAATCAGGTCTACAGTTTCCTCCGACCGAGTCCTCACCACCACCAGAGGCCGCTGTTGTTGCACTCGCGGCCGGCCACTCCCCGCACTCGAGACCCCGGACCCAGCTCCGCGAAGGCCTCAAAACTGTCAGGGACACTCCAACGGGGCCGCAGCAAGCAGAAGCCTCAGGAGCAAGCGGTAAGTGAAAGTGACTCTTCGCCTACATGTAGATGCCGTTGCAGCTCAGGATAAGTGCCAGGATGTATGCGCGGGGTGAGGAGGCTCACGGAGCCGAGTGGTTACGCAGCCATCCCGATCGCCATCATGGCTCCTCCTCTGGGTGGATTTCTTTGATTATGCACGGAAAGCTTTAAATGGTTGGGTGCGTGGCAGCGAAGTGAGTGATTATGAAGGGCTGTACAATTTGTTTTTAAGGGAGCACCTTCTAGATAAATGTTTTCTGGAGCTGCGCCAACATTTGGTGGACGGCAAGCTGACCAACCCTCGGGAACTTGCGGAGCTGGCGGATACCTGGGTTAGCACTCGGGTGTCCCACAAGGGACCCGGTAGAGACGCCCCAAAGGTAGACAGGGTTTTTCCCAGAAGAGAGAGGGGGGAGATAAAAGGAAGGAATTCTCTAGAGGCCCACAAAATAGACCGCCTGGGAAAGGGGTAGGTTCCCCACCCCAATCTGGATTCCAGAAACCCACTTACCTTGACAAGAGTCAGCAGCCCAGAACTGTCCGGTGCTACGAGTGTGGGGAGGTTGGACACTGCAAGGGGTATCCCCAGTGTGGTAAGAGGTCCCTAGCCCCCACAGGAGGTAAGAGCCCCGGGGTGGCTAGTGTAGCGCTGGGGGAGGAGTTGTCCCTAGATAAGGGAAGGGAGTGGACAGGCTTGACTCTGGTCTCACTCGGGGATAGGGAGATGGTCCCAGGGACGCCGTTACCCTCGAACACTGCCAAATACCGGCAGAGGGTGCGGGTTAATGAGGAGAAAGTAGAGGCCCTGAGGGACACGGGTGCCAGCATGACGATGGTGCTGAGACGGCTGGTGTCCCCGGAGCAAGTGATCCCTGACGTATTCCATCCGGGTGTATTGGCTGACGGCAGTGTGA
Source organism: Lissotriton helveticus (assembly GCF_964261635.1). Lineage (NCBI taxonomy): Eukaryota > Metazoa > Chordata > Amphibia > Caudata > Salamandridae > Lissotriton > Lissotriton helveticus. Next base: position 381,650,377 of record NC_136067.1, on the reverse strand, counting down.
GTCACTACCCTGTGGCTCAAGTTCCCTTTGAGTGGGGACGAGTCTCGGGCCAGTTGAGAGTTGCTGTAAGCTCTGCCTTGCCAGAAGAGTGTCTGCTCGGAAACGATCTGGAGTATACCGCCTGAAAGGAGGTGGAGTTCCAAGCCCACACAGAAATGCTGGGGTTACCAGGATGGACTTGCGTGGTCACGAGGTCCATGGCCACCCGGCAAGGAACTCAACTCGGGTTGGAACCTGAGACAACGGCCCAACCCAATGCTGGACAAGAGGATGTTGTGGAGGACACACCCCGTGAGATGGATGGGGAACCCGCGAAGGTAACCCTGGAGCTCGCCGAGGTGGATGTTGTTCCCGTGGGGGACTTGCCGACCCCTGCAGAGTGGCAGGTGGAAGGAGGGCCTACCCGGGAAGAATTCTGTCGGGCGCAGAGAGAGTGCCCCAAGCTTGAAGGCATGCGGCGACAGGCTGAAGCCCAAGCGACCAACCAAGAGATCGGCAATTACAACATTTACTTGGAGGATGGCCTCCTCTACAGTGATGGATCATCAAGGGCCTTAGTGGTCCCCCAATGCTACCGAGCCTTCCTGCTAAAATTGGCACCCGAGATACCACTAGCTGGACACCTGGGTCAGGACAAAACCTTTGAGTGGTTGGTCCCACACTTTTACTGGCCCAGAATGCGAGTTGCTTCTGACACCTTTTGCAAGACCTGTCGGACTTGTCAAGCGAGTGGCAAGACGGGGACTAAGTTGAAGGTTCCTTTGGAACCGCTCCCGGTTGTCGGTACCCCTTTTGAGTGGGTTGGCATTGATATTGTCGGGTCAATGGACCCGCTGACTTCTTCGGGACACCGGTTCATCTTGGTGTTGGTGGACCACGCCACCCGGTGCCCAGAGGCCATCCCTCTGAGGACCATCACTGCACCTGTGGTGGCGCGGTCCTTGATGGGGATTTTTACCCATGTGGGATTCCCCAAGTTCGTGGTGTCTAATAGGGGCACGAACTTCATGTCGGCCTACATGAAGGCCATGTGGAAGGCGTGCAGAGTGACCTAGCGGTTCTCCACTGCTCACCACCCCCAGATTAACAGGCTCATAGAATGCTTCAATAACACCCTGAAGGGGATGATCCGGAGCCTGCCAGAGGACTTGAGGCGGAAGTGGGACGTCCTCCTCCCTTGCCTGCTGTTTTCGTACCGAGAGGTGCCGCAGAAGGGAATCGGGTTTAGCCCCTTTGAGCTGCTCTATGGCCACCCCGTTAGGGGGCCCCTCAGCCTTGTGAAGCAGGGGTGGGAGAAGATTTCGAAGAAGCTTCCCCGTGATGCGGTCAGCTACATGCTGGTATTCCTCAGCCAGATGGCCAAGCTGTGGAAGGAAGCCTCAGACAACCTGGAGGCTAGTCAAGACGTCATGAAGGAGTGATATGACCGCAACGCTCGGACGGTGGAGTTGAATGCTGGACAGAAGCTGTGGGTCATGGAGCACGGAGAGCTTAGCGCCCTCTAGAACCGGTGGACTGGACCATACGAGATCATGGAGAAATGAGGCCAGACCACCTATGTTGTTGATCTTAAGACCCCCCGAAAGCCCCATAGGGTATTCCACATCAACCGCCTGAAGCGGCACCATGAGCGATCTGAGCTTGCTCTCCTTATGGTGACGCATGGGAGCGAAGAGGAAGAGAGCGAGCCTCTTCCAGACCTTCTGGAGGCCCAAGAGAAGGATGGATCGGTGGAGGGAGTGGTCCTCTCCCCGTCCTTGACCCCTGAGCAACAGAGGGACTGCCGTCAGGTTTTAGAGCAGTACGCCTCGTTGTTCTCCCTCACTCCTGGAATCACGCATCTGTGTACCCATGACGTGGACACAGGGGACAGCCCACCCATGAAAACCAAGTCTTACCAGCTGTCCGACAGATAAAAACCAGCATCCAGAGTGAGGTGGCCAAGATGTTGGAGCTGGGGGTGATTGAGCCTTCCAGCAGCCCTTGGTCTAGTCCAGTGGTGTTGGTGCCGAAGGCGGCCCCACCGGGCACCACACCAGAACTTCGGTTCTGTGTGGACTACCATGGTCTGAACTCCGTGACAAAGACGGATGCTCACCCGATCCCTCAGGTGGATGAGCAGATTGACCGGCTGGGAGCAGCTCGGTATCTAAGTACCTGACGTCAGGATTCTGGCAGATTGCCATGGCGGACGGAGCAAAGGGGAAGACAGCGTTCTCCACCCCCGAGGGCCACTTTCAATTTCGGGTGATGCCCTTGGGGCTCAAGAATGCTCCGGCCACTTTCCAGTGGTTGGTTAACCAGGTGCTTTCTAGCCTTCAGCTGTGTACCTGGACGACATAGCTGTCTTCAGCAGCAGCTGGGAGGACCATCTGCAGCATCTCCAAGAGGAGCTACAGGCTCTACAGCGGGCTGGCCTAACCATCAAGGCTAGCAAGTGCCAGATTTGACAGGGATCTGTCGTCTACCTGGAACACGTGGTGGGCGGGGGTAAGGTGCAACCCCTACAGGCCAAAATTGAGACCATCCTGGCCTGGAAGCCCCCCAAAACCCAAACAGAGGTCTGAGCTTTCCTCGGCCTCACTGGATATTACCGCCAGTATGTCAAGGTATATGGAACCATCGTAGCCCCCCTGACTGAATTGACGTCCAAAAAGCAGCCACGAAAAGTCATCTGGACGGCTGCCTGTCAAGAGGCATTTGACACCTTGAAGCACGTGATGTGCACCGCTCTGGTGCTTGCAACACCAGATTTCTCCAAGGAATTTATCGTGCAGACAGATGCCTCTGAGCATGGCATAGGAGCTGTGCTCTCTCAACTGAACGAAGAAGGTCAAGACCAGCCTGTGGCCTTTATTTCCCCAAGGCTACTCCCCAGGGAACAACGGTGGAGTACAATAGAGCGTGAAGCCTTCGCTGTGGTCTGGGCCCTGAAAAAGTTGAGGCCATACCTCTTTGGTTCTCACTTCCTCATTCAGACTGACCACCGACCCCTTCACTGGCTCATGCAAATGAGAGGCGAAAACCCAAAATTGCTAAGGTGGTCCATCTCCTTCCAGGATATGGACTTTCGGGTGGAACATCGGCCCGGAGTAGACCACACCAATGCTGACGGTCTTTCCCGGGTTTTCCGCCTCAGTGATGAGAACTCCCTAGAGGTTGGGTAGCTCTCCCCACTTTCGGCTGGGGGGGACACATGTTAGACCTCTCAGCCCTACGGTGGTCTACCCCATTTTTTTTCCCTTTTGCCTTGTTTTTCCCACCATCTTTTTTGTTGGACCTAGTTCTCTGGGCGCCTCACCACTGCCAATCGGTGCTGGGGTGCAGGTGCTCTCTCCCAACAACATGATTGCCACAGGCCCCGACTACTGCGGAATGGCCTTTTTAGACACGCATTAGTAGTCAGGAGCAGGCTGGGACATTAGGTTACAGTAACACTGCCATCCCGCCTTTTCTGCCCATAGCCTAGAATGTGGAAGCTCCTGGAACCTTCCGGAATAGGGGAGGGGTTACACTTTGCCGCCTTTGGAGAGTGGTCACCTGACCTTGCGGTATAAGTGGAAAGGGGAAAAACCTGCCTGTCAAATGGGACACCACTGGACCTGGGGGAACCTCTGCAGGAGTTTAGGCGGTTGTGCCTAGGGGAGGAACCTACACCACTGGAACTGACTGGGCCTAGGCACTGCTTTCTAAGTTAGGTGAGGGAGTCTGCCAGCCCACTGATCTGGCCCTGCATTGGGGAACCCAGGGAACCACCTCCAGGGAGCCAAGGGGAAACCATCCTACATCTGAACCACCAACTCAACCCCCTTTCTTCCCCCCAAGAAACTACACCAGAAGGGCGCTGGAACCATCAAGCGCAGCAAGGAAACCCTTACCTGCTGTGAGGACTGCTGGGGGATCAACCAGGTAACAGCGCTGCACCATCCAAGCGCTTCCCTGACAGACCTGTGCCCCCCTGCCCTGTCCTGCCTAAGCTGTCTTACCCTGGACTGCTCAGAACTGGTGGCTGCCGGAACTGTCTGTCCCCTAAGCGCTATAATCCCTAAGTGCTGTCCTGCCTAGACCTATGCCCGTCTTGCGACTAAGAACTGTGCCTGCTAAGCGCTGTACCCTTAAAGCGCTCACCTGCTGTGCCCTGCAAGGTGCTGCACTGTTTAAAGCGCTGTGCCTGGAAAGCCCTGTTGGCCCCTCACCTCCGCCGCCCGGTGCCTGAAAAGCGCTGTGCCTGAACGCGCTGTTGACCAATCACCGCCGCGGTCCGGGGTTGCCAGCACTGATTAGAAGTACTCGGGGGCCTGTAAAACGCTGCCGCGGCCCGGCGCCACGTCAGGAAGGTGCCCGCTGCTGACTGTGACCTCCGTTTCGGCCCCCGAAGCCTGGGAAGGGCCGCAGCGGTATTGCGCAAGGCCGCGCTGGGCCTCTGAGGCCGTCTCCACCGTCACGTGATGGGGGCGCCGGCTGCTACCTGGGCCCCGCCCCCGCCAAAACTGCACCGCCATTGGGAGAGGCTGACGCGCCCTGGCAGGCCGCACTGCCATTGGCGGCTGCGGGCGCGCCTCCATCCAGCCGCTCCTGATTGATCCCCGGGCCCAAGAGGGTTGCGAGAGGCCCGGTCGAGTTCTGCTACCGGCGAGGGGCTCGAAGGAGAGCGCAAGCTTCAAGCCAGGCCTGCGGACCACACCGCAAGGGGCCCTAGAAGGCCCGAAAATGAAGGTAAAACGCCCCGGGGAGGGCGAGAGACTCTGGAGGCAGTGGGGCTGCGGGAGAGCCTGGGGACAGAGTGAGGCAGCCCGCCCTTTCCCTCCTGAGACTGCCGCTGAGCCCAGTTGGCCCTATTTAAACCAGATAACAGCCTGGAACAGGGGGAAAGGGACTAAGGCTCCCTGAACTGGGCATTAGCCCTAATTGTTGACTTTTATGGGCCTAAAGTGACCCCTGGCTAGGGGAGAGTTCTTTACAACTGGCCCTGTAGAAGGCCACTGTGTTCTTGTTGTTGGATGTGCCATTTAAGTAGGGGTTTATGCGTTTTAATGATCCACATGCCTAACAAATGTGTTACATGGAAGTGTTCTATGTAATGTTGCCATACTGCACCTGCTTAGGACAAATGTTGTTGCCTATGCCTATACAATCAAATGTTCCCTGATTTTTAAAGGAATATTGTTGCCTAGCTTGCCCATACATATAGCGAGGTGCTGACAGAGTTACTTGCCTGATGAATTGATGCTTAGTTCATACCAATGAGTTACCTACCTGCAATGAGACAAGCTTAGATAAAAGAATCTTGTTTTAAACAACTAGCTGGAGTGGTGTCATTCTATTGTTTGTGCTTCCCTGTCTCTGTGTGAGTGTGTGCTGCACTTCTGCTTTACACCTAGCCTTCAGGTGCCTTCCCGATCGTGCCAAGCTACGGCAGTGGAATTTGTGACCCCAGTTCTTACACAGCATATGAATAAAACCAGTGCTAGGGACTAGGCACCACACGTACTTACACAGTCATGCCCTTAGAGCACTCCGCGGCCCTGATAGAACTAATATGCCAGCATTTAAGGTATAAAACTAGCAAAAGAAACAATAAAAAAGAAAAAGGGAAAATGAAAAACCAACCAGATTCTAAATGTCCAAACCAAACCCCCTCCACGCTTCCTCCCCCTTCGGTGAGCCACCCATGAGCCAAGCCTACACAAGTGTGCTTGCGAGAAGGATATCAGTCCCCGTGTAGAAAAGGGGCAAGTGCATCCGGGGCAATTGTCCTATTGTGCTGCAGGACCCTTGGAGATCAATTTCATCAGACGCAGATATGCAGGGCAAGTTAGTTCCCGGAATTCAGCAGACAAAATTGTTTTTTTTGTTTTTTTGATTTTCAAAAACCTTTATTGGCATCAAAAAAGAAAAAAGAAGACACAGCCAGAGCGCCTACAACCCTGGGGCCGGCGGCAGGCAGCTATCATGTTGCAGAGTGTTTCAGTGATTACACAGCCCATCAGCCGACAACCCAGAGGTCCGGCGGCAATGCGAATACAAACATACATGGTGCCTGCTGCATCGTGTAGAATCGGAGACTTCAAATACTTCCATTTGAGCCTTGGCGGAGAGTACATAAGTACCCGTCATCACAGTAATCTGCTCAATCAAGGTAACATAACTTGACAATAAATACCGAGTAGACCATGCCAAAAGTAAACGCGGCTGAGCCTAAACCCCCACTCCCCCTAGTTCACGCATACAACGCCTCGTTCAGGCTAAACATTGTGGAACAAACATTTCTTGAAAAGATCAGGTGTATCTATCTACAAACATACCCCATACTTCGTAGTGTCACGCACCTCACTTTAATACCCACCACTCGATACTGTGTCCCTCTCCGAGGCTCAACTACCTGCCTCAATGAGACATGTCAGGGAGGCTGTGTCAGCCGCGCAGACCACCCCTCAATCACTCCTGATCAGCCCCTCCAGATTCACTTCTAGTATGTGGTAGCCCCCTTATCAGCATCTATTCCTCCATTTCCCCAGCAGAATTTGTCTGGGTTGCATCCGCGCCGTCTTCCGGAGCAGTATCCCCTCCTCGAGCGGCGTTAGTTAAGTGAGATTGATACAAACCCCAGAAGTTTTTCGGGTGACTCATGGGAGGTAACAGCTCACTATAGTGTTCACTTTGTGTGCAGCAATAAAGCATGCCTCGGGCCCAGCGGGAGACAGTGGGGAGCAGTCCTCTCATCCAGCAGAGAGCCACCACCCTTCTTGCCATTAACATGCCCATATCCGTCAATCGCCGGATTGCCACCGGGAGTCCCCTAGAATAACCAATGAGCGCCAGCGCCGGGTCCAGAGGCAGCTCGGCTTCCAGGATCCTACTCATTTCAGTAAAGATGTCCACCCAATAAGTCTGCACTCTCGGGCAACTCCAGGCGAAGAGCAAGAAATCCGCGGTTGGAGCGTGGCACCTCTCGCAAGCTGGGGTAGGCCGGAGACCGTATCTATGCAGCCTTTCAGGGGTGTAATATACCCTCTGGAGGAATTTGAAGTGTATCAGTCTGTGCTTCCCATTTAAGGAGATCTTTTTAGTGTTGACGCAGCAGTATTGCCACATAGCATCGTCTATAGTCAATTCCAAATCTCTCTGCAATGCCAACCTAGCCTTGACTAACTGATGTTCCTCCTGTATTAATGCATTCTTATATAAATTCGTCACCAACTTACGCGGAGACTCCGTTTTGACTATGTATGTCAGCTCCGGAATCTCCGGGGGCTCCGCCAAGTCAGGGCCCAGCAAGTTTGAGAAAGCGCTACGCACTCTATGATACTGGAATCGGTGCAAGAGCGTTTGGGCCTCTCCCTCACAAGTCAATTGCTCCCAGGCCTTAACCTTGCCATCGCTAAAGAAGTCCCCAGCAAGGTGGATGCCAAGGTGTTTCATTGCATGGGCCACTCCCCCCTCACGAATGGGGGGCAGCCACACCACCCAGTCCACGGGCATAAGCGGCGAGTACAGCAGAACCATCTCTCGTCGGGCAAGCAGCGCGTGCCACACGTGGTTTGTGGACGTGAGGGAGTCGAGAATCCCAGTTCTGCGGTCTAACGGTTGGAAGACTGTGACCGGGAGGGCCAACTGTTTTGCGAATAGTCTCTCCAAGGTTACATGTGAAATGCTCTGATCGCCATGCACCCACGTGTGCAAATGCGACGCCTGCGCCACCCGATAGTAAAGTTCCAAGTTAGGGGCACCGAGGCCCCCCTGGGCATATGGGAGTGTGAGGGTCGTCCACTTCACTCTGGGCTGTTTGCCTGCCTAGGCAAGATGAACCATCAGTTGTGTCAAGCGGTGGAAGAATGCCTTGGACAGGACAATCGGGATGGCGCTGAAAAGGAACAGAAGTCTCGGCAAGACCACCATCTTCATTATGGCGTTGCGCCTCATCAAGGAAAGAGGGAGCTTGCTCCTGGTTGCGACATCATCTTCTAGTCTGCTCACCACCACTCCGTAATTCTCCCTAAGGAGAAGCTCCGGGTCGGTGTGCAGACGGACCCCCAAATATCTGACCGGCTCCTCCTTCCATTGAAGAGGGTAGTCCAGGTCAAATTTATGAGTGACTGGCGTGAGGGGGAAGGCCAATAACTTAGACCAGTTTACCCTTAGGCCCGAAAGGGCGCCATAGTGGACCACTTCTCTAAGCACCGGTGAAAGATTATTTTCTGGGTCATGTACATATAACAGAGTGTCGTCCGCATACATGAAGACGATTATTTTGTATGTAGGGAAGCGTACTCCCCTGTCGCCATGATACTCTCTCAGAGCGCACGCCAAAGGTTCCGCCGCCAGCACATATAACAATGGAGAGAGTGGGCAGCCCTGTCTAGTACCTCTACAAATAGCAAAGGAGTCTGTCACAGGGTCACCAATTTGCACCCTGGCCGAGGGTTTGTGGTAAAGAGCCCCTATCATTTGGAGAAACGGTTTGCCCAGTCCCATCCGCCGCAGGACTCGACTCAGGAAGAGCCACTCTATGGAGTCGAACGCCTTCTCCATGTCCAAAAACACAGCGACGGCCTTCGTATCCTGTTTGACATGCTGCATGGTGCCCAGCACTGTGCGTATATTGTAAGTTAGGTTCCGGTTGGGTATGAAACCCGCCTGCTCTGGTGCGACCAGGTCAGGGGCCAGTAGTGCCAGGCGAGTTGCCAACACCTTAGCATAGAGTTTAGTGTCTACATTTAACAAAGATAGCGGCCTAAAGGAACCACACTCGTCACGCGCCTTACCCGGTTTTGGGATCGCTACAAGCAGTGCCTCCCTCATGGATCGTGGCATACTGCCCTCCACACAGATATCATCAAAAAGTGCGGGCAGGTGGGGAAGGAGCTGCTCCCGAAAGGCTTTGTAAAATTCCACCGTGAGGCCGTCCACTCCCGGGGCACTACCAGTACGCATGGATGCCAGGGCTTCTAAAATTTCCTCCTTCTCAATGGGGAGCATAAGAAATTCTCTGTGTGCGTTATTTAGCACAGGCAGGGCTATATGCTCCATACAGTCACCAATCTCATCCTCGTGGCCCCCATTCTTTGAAGCGTAGAGGTCCGAGTAATATGTCCGGAAGATATTGGCTATCTCTTGTTCGTCGGTGGTGATATCGCCGTCAGGAGTATTCAGCTCAGTTATCTGCGATCTCCCTCGTCTGCCCTTCAGTAGTCTAGCAAGGACAGAGCCAGGCCTCTCACCCTCACCATAGGAGCGCGCGGTTGCATATTTACCCATATGCTTAACCTCCCTGTCTGCCTCCTCGTGATATTCCGCTATAAGGGACTTTATACCGTCAGTGATAGCTGTACTGGGGTCTCTCAGCTGTTGTTTCTCTAGTGTCTGCAGTTGTCTTTCTAACTTTGAGAGCCTCTGTCTGATGGACTTTAGCACGCTAGAGTGCTTGGACATGGCTACTCCTCGGATATACACCTTGAAGGCTTCCCAGAGCGTTTGAAAACTATCCACCGATCCCATGTTGGTCTCAAAGAAGACCTCTATAGCCTCCGCTAGTTCTCCTCTGAACACTGGGTCGAGGAGCGAGAATGGCGGAAAGCGCCACGTAAAGGGGGGAATCGCTGTCTTGGGGGTGTCCAGTACCAGCAATAGTAGTGAGTGATCCGAAAGTGTGCGCAGCAGGACCCTGCAGTCCCTAACACGGCTCGTCACCGTGGAAGAGGTTAGCCAATAGTCAATTCGCGTGTGCATGTCGTGATAGGCCGAGTAGTGGGTGTACCCCCCCTGCTCTGGGTGTCTAGACCTCCACATATACTCCATGCCCAAGCTTATGAGCAGTGAGGTTAGCAGTTGTGCCGCAGCAGATGGTTTACGATGTGGACCTGCGGATCTGTCCAGATCGGGGTTTAGTACTAAGTTAAGGTCCCCACCCCAGATGATTTGTGCAGTGCTGCGAGTGCGACTAGTGTCCGCAACAGATTGGAAGAAGTCTGGGGAGTCATAGTTCGGACAATAGATGTTGACCACTATAATGTCTACTCCAGGGCCGATGCAGCGCACAACTACATAGCGACCCTCCGTGTCCACCCCCAGGGAGGTTAATGTGAGCTTGGATTTCGGGTTCACCCAGACAATGACCCCTCTTGCATGAGTAGTAAAACCTGCAGCAATGGAATTACCCTCCAGGCATCTGCTGCGCAACATCCCGCTCTTGAGGGGTAAGTGCGTCTCCTGCAGAAGGGCTATGTCCACTTGGTGATGATGTAAGTAGTTCATCACTTTCCGCAGCTTGCGGTAGTCATTCAGCCCCCTTACATTCCACGTCAGAGCTTTAAGCATCATAGGGGAGGAGTCACCACTTGTTTTAGGTGTTTTCAGTGGTGGCACGAGTGGTGCTGACTGTGAATAGGTCATAGCCTGGAAATCAGTAGTAATGAGAGGTTGTTTCTTCGCAGGATTAAAACGATGTTGAAGCTGTACATCGAATAATGCAGTGAGTGTAAGAGATTGATTTTATGCACTTGGGACTAGTGTTTCTAGTTTCAGTTTTTGTATATTTGGTTTACATGGTGTTGCACTGGGTGACTTGTGTTAAACTTGGTATATTCTTGGTGGTATTGATGATAGGTTAATGTGAGCACACGATCTAAATGTAGGAATATGTTGAAGGAATTGAAATTTAAGGAATATTGTCTATGTTTTACTAGATTTTATATGCAACAACAAATTGTCCTGAGGATGGTCTCGGTGAAATAAGTGGAGGAGACCGAAACGTCAACGCTACTGCACCGTTTTGTCACAAGACTCCAACATAAGGAATATGAACTTGTGTCTAACAGCCTGAAACTATATATGATGATTTCTAAATATACATGAGATATATATACAAACGGTGTATGTTGACTACTGAAGAATTTGTAAACTTGTAACAGTAGTAGTCTCTTTGTGTTGCTATAGAAGACTGTGGTCTCCAGCAGGATTGCTGTTATGCTCTAGTGATGAAAAATAACAAATGACATTTATTTTGATATAAAAAATTATGCCTTCATGTCCGGTTAATTTAAGAGTTCACATGTGTGACAATTAATGATTGAGAAAGTTCTGATGAAATAATTCCTCAAGGTACCTTTTCTTTGTAATGAAAGTATTTGTAGAACACTGCAAACACACAGTGAAAACACCACAAAAAGACTTAACACCAGTTTAGAAAACTAACTTCTATTTGTATCAACAAACAAGGCCAAAATGACAAAAATTCAAAGTAGAAGTCAAGATATGAATTGTTAAAGAAGAAATGTTTTTGTAGTGCTTAGAAATAGATCGCCAATCGATGCGTCGAAGGTGATGCGTGGAGCAAAGGAGGCAATGCATTGCTGTCAATCCCGCAGATATAGGCAATGTGTTGTTCCCGAGCTGCGCACTTGAAGATGCCTCAAGAGTTAATATGTTATGAACAACGGGGTGATGTGTCGTCATTGAACCACTGAGCTGTAGGTGATGTGAGCAGCACAAAGCAATGGGTGGCGCTGAGCTGCGCAAAGTCGGGCATGCTTCAGAAACAAGGGACGATGCGTCACTCAGTCGGCGATGAAGTGTCTGCGGTTCATGCAGCAGTAGTGATGCGTTGGTGTCGAGGGAAATGTGCCGGGTCCGATTGCGCAAAGCTGTCGATGTGTGGATTTTCTTAGTTTCAGGACTTGGTAATCACTTCCAAGGCCCTAAAACTGCATTGTCACCACTTGGCAGGGCAGGATTCACAGCAGACAGAATACAGTTGCTGGTTGCAGGATGAAATATGTTTTTGATATCCCTTCAGAAAACAGGAGGCCCCCAACAAGCTCCTGGAGATACTTTGGTTCTGGGATGTAGAGATGCAGGTTAAGTCCTTCTCACTCCCAGGCAAGAGGCAGCAGCCCAACACAGCAAAGCAGTCCAGCAAAGTGGCAGTCCCTCCAGCAGTACAGCAGTCCTTGTTTTTCTTGTAGAATGTTCTCAGTTCCAGAATTGTTCTGAGTTGGTGGTGTCAGAGGTCCAGTACTTCTACCCAGTTGGACCTTTGAAGTGGGGGAGAAGTGGGGGAGAATGCAAAGAGATGCCTTTGAAGTGCACACGTCCCTTTATTTCCTTTATTTCCTTAAGGTTTCTTAAGGTTTCTCACAGAGCACTCAAAATATCAAGATTTACGCTGTAGAAATTCATTTGAGGGTCAGTATTTCCAGTTGTCAATAAAGTTCATATCTTCCAATCGATCTACATGAAGTTGAGATCCAATGAATTATGGTCTGATAGTAGAAAGACACCGGGGCTCAATGTTAATTCGTAGAGAATACTTCAAAATTTATTTGTAAATCTCCCATCAATTGCAGCAACCAACATGTGTTTCATCAGGCATTACTGTCATGCCACAGTGACTTCATCAGGGCTGCAACCCAAAAAGAAGTAATAAAATATTACAAAGAAAACTATAACATTACCTAAATTACTCAGAAAACTGAGAAAAGGGGAAATACACACCCTTGTGGGAGATGAAAAGTATAGTCCCAAGTGTACTTGTTATTGAAGAAAAGTCAAAGGATAACGTGCACCCCCAGGTGTCAATGAAGGTACCTTTACGCCAGTAAAGTTTTCAAACGAGTGTAACTGCTAAGGATAAAGATAACGTGCACCCCCAGGTGTCAAAGAAGGGACCTTTACGCCAGTAAACTTAGCAAACAAGTATAATTGCTAAAAGTACCTAAGCTGTTGTTCCAAGTACCGTAAATCAATATTCTCATATAGGCACAGAGCAATCATAAAATAGAATTCTGCAATAAGAGGAAATATCGTTTACAGAGGTATCAATATGTAACTAAGTATACCATAACAGTTAAGCCTTCTCCACATATATACTCACTGAGAAAATCTCTAAATAATATTTTGGTTTCAAAAATTCATTAGTCCAATTATTCTTCACCGGTAATCCTAGCTGTCGATATTATATCCAAAGGTCTATGTCAGTAACTCTCTGAAATAACAATTATTAGAACATCGATTTAGATACTATCTTTGGGTTATAGTTACCACCATAACTCACCGTACAAAAACCGTTACGTCCCCAACATAGACAGTACATCCTCCAATGTCCAACATGGGCGGTAATAATATAATTATATATTTCCCGTTCCTTAAACACGAGTACGTGTTACACTGTAAAGAAAGTACAAAATAATCAACTTAAAGTTGCCTACAAATCTCATTTATATCACTAAACATATTATAGTTCTCTCGACGCTCCCCTTACCTGTATCGTATATCTCTGCGCTTCGGTCTCACTGTGAACCGGCGTCCTGCAAGCGCGCCATATTGGCTAAACTTATTCTATCGGTCTAACCCGGATTTGGCCGCCATATTGTAGTGGTAAATAGGTTGCCGTAAAAGCATCTAATAAGTACGAACACACTAATACTAATGTTCGTCACCGTGAATATTGCGGTTAACACCAATCAAAAACTCGAAAGTAACCAACTAATTCTAATTATTCCAAGAATATAAACAGTTATATTCCACATAGGAGTCTAACAAAAATCTCGAACTGAATCATCCCTTTCTTTCCTGCCCTGGCTCCAAATTCACTACAGGGGGTATGCAACCCATTGTGTGGGGACAGAACACAGGCCTTTCAAGTGTAAGTGAGTCACTGCTCAGCTCTGTCCCCCCATCATGCCAGTTAATGGCCCATTAAGGCCCATGAAGTTACACCTAAGCTCCCATTGTGTGTGGCTGTCTAGAGTGAATGCGGAAAGCCAGCTGTCATCCACACCAGATGTGTATTACAGAGACAGGCTGAAGGCGTTAAATGGTTACAGTACAATAATGCCAACTTTCTAAAAGTGGCATTTTCTGAATTTCAATTTAAAATCAAACTTTACCATAAGTTGTGTTTTTAAATTGTGATTCCAGAGACACCAAATGTGGGGGTCCCATCTCTCCCTAATTGGAAATTACACTTATAAAACATAATAAGGCAATCCCCATGTTATTCTATGGGAGATATAGGCCTTACTGTAGTGGAAAAAAATTTAAGAGTATTTCACAACCAGGGCACGTAAACCATGGGCTGCCCAGGACCTACCTTAGGGGTGACTTATATATAATAAAAAGGAAGGTTTGGGTCTTGGAAGTAACTTAACTTGCTAGGTCGACATAGTAATTTAAAGCTGCTCCCACAGGCTCTGCAATGGCAGGCCTGAGACATGTTTGAAGGAAGGCTACTTAAGTGGGTGGCACAATCAGTACTGCAGGCCCACTAGTAGCACTTAATTCACAGACCATCTGGGTACTAATATGGCTGGGATTCTCATAAGGACTACAGAGCTTTCTGGTTGGAAATTGCTAGAAAAAAAAGGAACTAAAGTCGTTTATAGCATTTTATCTGATTGGTGTCAACACCCTAGTGAACTGGTGCCTACCATTTGCTTTGTGTAATTTTATGTGCAAATGCACATTGCTTTATTCTGTAATTAAGAATTATTGGAGCTGGAAGATAGTTGCTGACCAGTTAAGTATGGTGATTTCTGTTTGATTTTGGTTGCGAGTGGAATATGGGTTACACTTTAATCCTCTAAATGTGTGTTTTCTGAAATAGAAGAGAGTGTCATGCATTTTGTGGGAATTAGCATAGCAATAATAGTTATTTGATTGATATGAGGTGGTGTCCTTTGCTTTGTTCTTCTTGAATGTCTCTTCAAATGCTGTGTCTCTCGGACTTTTCCTATGTGTCTTGGGATGAGGAAGGCAGATGCACTGCTGCTTATGGTGTCTGTTTTAGGAGATTTTATTTTTCACGTAGACATCCCCAATCATCCTGAGACGCTGTCCTTGTTCTCTGACCTCTCCCTATTAGGGCTTGAAATACAGAATAGTGGCCCAAAACACATAGGAGGACACACTTTGGATTTAATCTTCTCTAATTGCCCCAAAATACGGTGTCGACCTTCGACCCGAGTAAGTTGGTCAGACCATTTTATGGTTGAATTTTTCCTTTTTGGCCTGGATAAACCTACCAAACGGCCTTTACTTCCCTCCCGGTGGCGCAGACAATGGCACAGGGTGACATTGGATGAACTACAGAAAGTATGGAGAGAACCTCCCATTTTTGCTGCGGACAATGTGGAGTCTGCCCTATCCAAGTTCAACACTGCCCTTTTAGAGGCGGTTGACTTGTTGGCCCCTACGAAACTGCTTAAACAGCACCCCATATCTAAGCAGGAGATCTGGTATACCGAACAACTTACGCTGGAGAAACAGGGATGTAGGAAATTGGAAAAAACTTGGAGGAAAACCCATACTGAGGAAAGTAGGAAAGAATACTCTGATGCCTTGTCCTCTTATCACAAGAATATTAGGCTGGCTAGGAGGAACTGTCTTGCTTCGCAGTTGGCAGAAGCGGGCAATTCCTCCAAGGAACTCTACAAGATTCTACAGACTTTTGTGAAACACATTGCCTGTGAGAGTCCGGATGATTTCTCCCAATCTCTGTGCGATGACATCTCTCTATTTTTTTTAAAACAAAATAGAGGCGATCTATGAAAAAATCATAAAAGCTACTAACCTTAAGGGCAGTGTCACCAGTACTCCTTTACAATCACCCACACATAATAGAGTCACACTGACTGTCTTTCCGGAGGTCAATCAATGTGATATTAATTCCCTGATAAGTCATATTAAAACAGGATCCCCTCTGGATTTTCTTCCGGCCAAAATGGCTGCCTCTTTGGGCAACTTACTTTGCCCTATGATTCAAACAGTCATGAATCTTTCCCTTAAGGAAGGACAGGTACCCCAAGAATGGAAAAGAGCTGTAGTAAATCCCATTCGTAAGAACTCGGCCATGCCATGGACAGATCTATCCAACCTCCGCCCCATTTCCCTTCTGCCGCATTTGAGCAAGATGACCGAAAAGCATGTGAACACCCACCTGTCTAATTTCATCGAGGCTTCAGGAGGTCTTGACCATACCCAATCTGGGTTCAGACCCAACTATAGCACCGAATCAGCGCTCCTCTCTGTGACAGATACCATCAGGAT
Organism: Lissotriton helveticus; assembly: GCF_964261635.1. Classification (NCBI taxonomy): domain Eukaryota; kingdom Metazoa; phylum Chordata; class Amphibia; order Caudata; family Salamandridae; genus Lissotriton; species Lissotriton helveticus. The sequence continues at coordinate 381,634,333 of NC_136067.1, read as the reverse complement.
GGCACAGGATAGAGGGGGCTCTATAATTCTGGTGCTGTTGGATCTGTCCGCAGCCTTCAACACGGTGTCACATGACATCCTTCTCGGTCGTCTGCAGAAGGTGGGGATAGGAGGTTTGGCTCTGTCCTGGCTTGAGAGTTTTCTCTTAGGCCGTTCACAAAGTGTCAGTTTGGCTCCTATCGTTCTACATCTAGGGAGCTCACTAAGGGGGTCCCACAAGGCTCATGCCTAAGCCCCACACTATTTAATGTGTATGTAGCCCCCCTAGCTGACATTGTGAGAGCACATGGATTTATTCCAGTGTCGTATGCCGACGACACTCAGCTTCTGTTTCCATTCCAGACCCTTACTCCCGCGATCAAACACTCCTTTGCCGAAGGTATGAGAGTGGTGTCCGACTCGATAGCCTCCAACTGCCTACAATGCAATGTGGGCAAGACCGAGGTCATGCTTTTTGGGGAGGCTCCCCTCCTATGGTCACCGGATTGGTGGCCACTGGACCTAGGACCTGTCCCCTGTCCCAAACAGACAGTGAAGAACCTGGGCGTGCGACTGGACCAGGGATTATTGCTAAAAGAACTTGCGAACCTGGTGACTGGATCCTGCTTTCGGATAATCGGACTTCTGAGACGTGTGTTTCTGTTTTTGTCGGACGTCTTCAGAAAGACCCTTGTCCAGGCCCTTGTAGTCAGCAGGCTGGATTATTGCAACAGCCTTTTTCTATCTGCCAATGAAGATGTGCTTAGCAGACTGCAAGTGGCTCAAAACACGGCGGCAAGATTGGTCCTAAATGTCCCGCCCAGAACACCTTCTCGCCCCCTTCTGGAAAAACTCCACTGGCTGCCCATTCGCCAACGGGTTAAGTTCAAAATCTGTTGCGTTATACATAAAAGCCTCTTTGGCTCAGGCCCTCAATACCTGGCTGAAAACCTCAAGATTTATAACCCCAAACACCTCCTGCGCTCCAGCAACCAACTACTGCTAAAAGTTCCGCCAAATAGAAGGGCAAGGCAAGGTGGTCGAGCATTCTCGTACATGGGCTCCACCCTCTGGAACAAACTTCCCCTCAGCCTGAGACAAAACTCCAACTATCTTATCTTTAGGAAATCACTAAAGACACACCTGTTTTTGACAGCATAATCTCTTGCACATCTTTAAAAGCTCTGTTTCATGCACATATGGCGAACCAAGCGCGGAGATACCCCTACGGGGGTCGAGTCCAGCGCTATACAAGTATATAAATAAATAAATAAATTTAGTTACCACACAAGTTGGGCCCGATTCACAGAACTAACTTAAGACACAATCCTAAACTTACTACCATTTTGGTATTCACAGAAGGCACTTACTCATTTTGGTATTCACAGAAGGCACTTACTCATTTCGATATTCACAGAAGTTAGGAGTCCTAACTTTAGGACTCTTAAATGCCTTCTGTGAATACCGAAAGTCTTAAAGTTAGGATTTTTCTCAGTTTAGTAGTAGTAAAGTTAGGACTCCTTACTTTAGAACTCCTAAATGCCTGCTGTGAATATCGAAAGTCTTAAAATTAGGATTTTTCTCAATTTAGTAGTAGTAAAGTTAGGACTCCTAACTTTCGGACTCCTAAATGCCTTCAGTGAATACCGAAAGTCTTAAAATTAGGATTTTTCTCAACTTTACTACTACTAAACTGAGAAAATTCCTAATTCTAAGACTTTCGGTATTCACAGAAGGCATGTAGGAGTCCTAAAGTTAGGAGTCCTAACTTTACTACTACTAAATTGAGAAAAATCCCAATTTTAAGACTTTCGGTATTCACAGAAGGCATTTAGGAGTCCTAAAGTTAGCAGTCTTAACTTTACTACTACTAAATTGAGAAAAATCCTAACTTTAGGACTTTCGGTATTCACAGATGGCATTTAGGAGTCCTATAGTTAGGACTCCTAACTTCTGTGAATACCGAAATGAGTGTCTTCTGTGAATACCAAAATGAGTAAGTGCCTTCTGTGAATACGAAAATGGTAGTAAGTTTAGGATTTTGTCTTAAGTTAGGTCTGTGAATCGGGCCCGTTGTGAGTCAGCAACATGAAGTGTGAGAGAAGTGGTTCTAGGTAAGCAACCACGAATCATTTGTGTGTGGGGTAGTTTTTGATTATAATATGAGAATGAAGGAGACTGATTAATGATCAATTTAGAAATGTGAGCATTTTTTCGGAATTGTGCACTTTCAGTTATGATTGAGCTTTAAACACTTGGGGCCCGATTCCCAATGGTAAATGTAGAAGTCTATGTTTTCGACATAAGGAATTCATACAGTGCATTTAAGAGTACTATCTTTATGTCTGCACCCAGGGCAGGGGTTAGATCCTCGCGAACACCGACGTAAAGACAGTACTCGTAAATGCCCTATGTGAATTCCCAAAATCATAAACATAGCCGTTTGGTCCTAGCTTAGACTGAATGTCTAAGTTTACCTTTGTGAATCGGATCCCTGGTTTTGGCTTGGACTTTTCCTCTCTTGCGAACTGATTGAGGTTAGAATGGTCAGTATTAAATCTCAAAATCAAAGCTGCTTTTTCCCACTTCTCGGTGTCACCACATCTCAAATAACATTTACTGATCTGTATGATTGTCCATTATATTAGTTCCTCTGCGTGGTTCTTTTTTAGGAAGATTTGTAGTAAGGGTGCATTCAGGATTTTGCATTTTATTTTGGATATTTATTACATGATCTCTTCATTTAGTTTGTGTTGCTTTTGCCTGTAAATAGGAAGTTGCATAGATTTAGGATTGCATACATTTCATTTTTGAGGTTGGAGATTGTACTGCATTTGCCATTTTACACGTGCTAAATTACATGTTGACCTCGATTCCATGCAATGCTCTAATCTTCCATTTTGTTGCATCGCACTTCCATTTTGTGCTGCCTTACCCTGTAGTCAGTCCAAACTGTAACATGCATGTTTTCCTTGTTTAATATATTTTTTAATAGATAATACTTTAAAAAGTGGGAAGATATTGTGTTTGTCCTGAAGAAGGTGGGCAGTTATCTACATTGGACCCATCGAAACGCGTAGACGCTTTAACATTGGGAGTTACCACGGATATATGACGTGCAAACAATTGCTTTTGAGTACTTAGCTAGAATTTGCTCTTGCCTAAAGCATTCTGTGCATATAATCTATTTTGTCTATTGGTTTAAGTACCGTGGTACTCCTTGATTTGAAATTAATTTTTCTTGCTTTTTGTGTTTTTTCCCACATGTCTATATCTGCTGTTTTAAGATTATGTTTTTAACTTGTTCTTTATATTGTATTATGAATTTTTAATGATCTCTGTATTATCGTTATAATATTGTAAAAAATAAACTGTAACATTATTGTTTTTTATACATTGTCCTTTTGCACTGATTGGTTCTCTTGGTTCATATCACATATATGCGGTTTTGGGTTAAATAAATTTTGTAGATCACTGAGTGTGATTGTGCAATTGTGTGGCTATATTAGGTTCCCAGGGGAGTTTTTCTTTTGGCAATTGTCTGGTGGTACCCAACCCCTGAGGTTTATCTGGGTCCCTCTCTCTGTTTTCCATATTCTTGGTACAGTCCTTTGTGACTGGAGAGCCACCGGTTGGAGTGTAGTTTGAGCTCAGTTGAGCCGATGGAACAAATTAAAACATTTAGCTTCAGTGAAGACCAGTATAACTGTATTATTAATGCTAAAAATAGCAACAAAATAGTTGTAATTAACAGCAAAAATGAGAACTGGGGCAAATTAGTAAACTTAAAAAAGAAGCTGATTCGGACTGAAGCACACGCTGATTTCCTGATAGAATACGTTAAATCAGGTACTATCCCTATTGGACTCCAGGTTCGTAATGAACCTGGGCTCTTTATAGAAAATCGCAAGTTCTTAGAGACCTGGACTTTAATAGCCAATCGTTGTAGTAGGGATTGGATCCTTCTCATTGTTGAGACGGCACATGAACTACTCATCATTGAAAAGGAAACCATACATAAATTAGAAATAGAATTAAGAGGGAATACAGCAGTTGAAGATGCTAAAAAGAAGCTCGAAAAGATTATTAGAGATTTAGATGGATATAGAGACTATCTCATCAATAAGGAAACAAATAAGTTAAAAAAGGATATCGAAAGATTCAGTCAAGAGACGGCTTATCCATTTTTAAAAGAAAACTACTACCAACAGAGACAAGGCGCTGGGTGGGAAAGACCAAACAACAGGCCCATTTATAACAGAGGGGGAAAGAAACAGATCACGTTTTCCGATACCTCTGGTTCTAGCAGTGAAGAGGAGGGAGACAGTAGAGAGGGGATGAATAGCAATAATCCCAAGGAATATGGTCAGTGTTTTTTAGATGCACGCCCCCGGAGAGGTCAAGGGTACATCAGGAATCCGGGGAAGGGACAACAGAATCGGGGACCCCCTCAACCTCCACAGGAATATCTCAGGACACACAAACAGAGTTACTGGCGCTAGATGCCATTCCAGTTATCAATCTGTCTGAAGTAATCTTGAGTGATGTAGAACTTGGGGGCCTGGGAAAGGGTTTTAGTTTTGTGCCCTCTACCAAAACTAATACATTTGAATTAGAAAAATACTTGCATGCCTTTTTCTGTAAAATTCGATTAAATAGATTCTTTGAAAACAGACCACCTAGGGACGTAGTTAACCAATCAGGTTTTAACCCCAAATCTACTTTTACACCCACATTATCCATGGTAGGCAAGAATATAGAGGCCTTTGAGAAAGCGGTAGAGAGTGACATACATAGGATTTTAAATGAAAGTAGCCACTATGTGACTCATAATGTCAGTAAAGAAAAGAGAGAAGCCATTACTGCTCTGAAGAATAATGTTAGCCTTACTATTAACCCTGCCTATAAGGGTGGTGGAGTTGTTGTTTTCAATACCACTGATTACAACAATAAAATGAAAAGTATGTTAAATGTATCTGAACACTATGAACCAGCCCTGAGTAATTCACTTACTAATCTATCTGTGGACTGCTCTAGATTATTAAATGAAGCTAGGGAAAATGAATGGATATGTGAAGAAGAATATACATTTTTTAATAAACTGGATCCTAAAATTTCGGCCCTTTATGGCCTTCCTAAGGTCCACAAGGATTCTGCTGACTCCCCCATGAGACCGATTGTGAGTATCATAGATTCTCTCCTCGAACCACTTAGTAAATATGTGGATTGCTTTTTGCAACCGTTGGTTACAGATCTTAAATCTTATGTTCGGGATTCTGCACATATCATCTCCCTTTTGGATGGCAGACCTTTCTGTGGAGAGACTCAGTGTCTAGTTACCCTAGACATTGAGTCTCTCTACACAAACATTCCCCAAGATGACACAACGCAGATGATACGTGGTCTTCTAGCGTAGGCTAGTCTGGAGGGGGTCAATAAGGACTTTATTGTTGACTGTGTTGAAATGATTTTAAAGAATAATGTTTTTCATTTTGGTGACCAACTATACAAACAGAAGAAGGGCACCAGCATGGGGGCCACCTGTGCCCCAAGTCTGGCTTGCCTTTATATTGGGGAATTTTAAAAGAAGCACATTTTTAATGAGCTTGCCCCTTTTTTTGAGAATATAGCGGGCTGGTACAGCTATATCGACGATGTTGTTTTCATTTGGGAAGGTGAACCTGAGCTTCTCAATGAATTTCTGATATGGTTAAATTTGGGGGACCCCAATTTAAAATTTACATCACAGATCAGCAAAAGCAAGGTCGATTTTTTAGACATTACTATTAAATGTGTGAAAGGTATCCTAGAAGTGGAGCTGTATACTAAACCAATGGCCAAAAACACTCGTTTACACTATAATAGCTTTCACACCAAGTCACAAATTGAGAATATCCCATTTAGTCAGTTCCTCCGTCTTCGGAGGAACTGTTCTAGCCTTGATGACTTCTATAAGCATTCAGAAATGTTAAAAAATAAATTTAGGGATAGAGGATATCCAAAGAAGCTCATTACTCATTCGTTTAAAAGAGCTAGATTTTACAATAGAGAGGCATTGTTTGAGAAAAAAGTTAAAGATAGAGAGGCGAAAAAATCTAACAAATTAGTATTTGTCAGTAAATTCTCCAATCTAAGTAATAGAATCAAAAATAGTGTCAGCAAGAACTGGCATATTCTGAATTTTGATAAAGTTATCAAACTTGAAATGCCACTGTTCGCATTTAAGCGAAATAAAAATCTCAGGAATGAGTTTGTCCACACTTACCGTGAAGACCAATATGAAAGTCAAAGAACCCTCGGCAACCTGAGAGCTATATGTAATGTGAAATGTGGTTCTTGTAGTGTATGCTCTTTATGTCTTCAGGTTAAAGAGTTGGAATATAATAACAAAACCCTTTGGTCAAAGACATTGAACAACTGTAGGAGTAAAAATCTCGTCTACTTACTGCTTTGCCCATGTGGCCTCGGCTACGTTGGTGAACCCAGCAGAGAGTTGAGGGTTAGGATCCAAGAACATAGATCAGCAATTAGAACTAGGAAGGAAAATGCCCCCCTTGTTTCCCACTACGTCGACAAAGAACATAAAGAAAATGACCTTCGTTGGTTCATACTTGAAAAAGTGATCATAAGCAGACGTGGGGGTAATTTAGATACTAAGAGTAAAGCTCGCGAACAGTGGTTCATCTCTTTTCTTGATACTATGCAGAGGGGCTTTGAACTCAAGAGATGAACTGTAATTCTTGGGTCACCCTCCAACAGTAATTAAGATTCTGAAGCACAACACGGGTAGATCGAAGGTATATTTACAAAATGATAGATATTACCAATTGGATATAGTTAGTACACCACGTTTAAAAAGCGGGGGGGGTTTCTTATATATAATAAAAAAAATAGATGAAGTTCTCTAGATTAGAATAAATAAAAAAGAGGTATGGCATCTGAGGATTGATCTAGGTTACTCTTTACTAAGTGAATGATGAAATAAATATATACTACTTCTGGAGGGCATAGATGGTGCTTCCTTAATGTTTATCTATTTGCACAAATAGAGTCTTTATTTTTAATCTTTAGGCTCTTTAGTTTAGATTCGGAATGTTTTGTATCTTCGTGGTTATATTAGCCAAACGCATCATGACGGACTGATGAGACTAGCAAACATTTGATATAGCCGTCTATGTTTGCCAATCGCAAGATGGCAAGCATTTGTTGTACTAAAGAAGTATCTCAGTTCTAAGCACACTATATTAAAACACATGCCTTATCTCCTGTGTTTACTTGCATTCATTTGCAAATTATCTTAGTTATGTTGCGGTAAAACGTGTTCAGTGACCGTTCAAATTGTAGGCAGGGAGTCTAAGATGGCGCCCGCTTTTCCTTAGTGGTATCATGTGACCTGTGTACCACAGCTGACACGCATTTGCATCAGGTAACGCGGGATGTGTTTCGTTTAAAATAGGGCATTGAACTCAATGTGGGAGAGACGTCTTTGGAAGAATACCGCTCCACGTCAGACTCCCTTCTTAGGATTTTTTGATTACGAGCTGAGGTAAGAGGCGATAGCGGGGAGCTGGGCTCTCCGACTGCTGTTGTCCAAGTTATAGCCCATAAGAGTAGTTGCGTACTAGCTAGTGCTTGTGGGTCCACTTCGCTTATTATCTCTTTTTTCTTTCTTTCTCATAGTGACTCACTACGGTCTGGTTTTATACATATTTGAACACGGTTTGGCTTGATACGAGAGATACCTTTTCGGGGGCTCCGTTATTGGCTGCTTTCAGGTATGACTCTGGTGGTGGTCTCCTGGATCAATGAATAATTTAGCGACTATGGGTCACCTCCATTAAATAAGGATTTCTCTCTTTCCCCGACGTTAGATCTTGGCCATCTGTTGATATATTTTTTATTACTGATTGGCGTCACAAACGAGAGAATAAACCTCTGGGGCAGCGGTTTTGGCCTTTTCAATATGATTCTAGTGGAGTCTTTGGGATATTTTAAATTTAGGTAGTGGAACACTTTTGGTCCGTTTTTTACCTAATGAATTCGTACCTCTCTTTTTAGATTGGTTACCACTTATTTGTGGCCAGATTGGGAGCCACAAGTAAGGAATTGTGCCTTCTTTATATAATAAGAAGACGTCACCGCATTAGCCGTGTATATTTTTCAAGGTACTACATATGGAGCCTCAGATAGTGCCCCACTTAGTGTATAGGGAAAAGATCGAGCTGATTTCTTTCTTCTCTATTTTGTAGTTCCTACAACAAGGAACGGAGTGTCACCTTTGGTGTATAAATTTGCTCTTAAGCTTACATTAGCAGGAAGAACATATGCAAATATGTGAGGTAATTTTACCCTATTGTTCACTATGCGTTATATGTATAGAGTGCTTGTGAAAATTCAAGTATAGAACACCTTGGGTATATTCACCAGTGGAGTTGTGTTGGTGCTAAGCAGAGACCTATGAAATGATCAGCACCGTGGCACTTTCTCCAACTTTTAAGGCCACCATATGATATATTTATATTCATGGAATGGTTTGATAGCTGTGTGAGTGGTGGTATGAGTGTGTAATATTCCCAGTTGCATTTAAAGTATTGTGTCTGGGTGGTATCTAAATTTGTGAGCCAATTAACCACGTCAGTCCAAACTGTAACATGCATGTTTTTCTTGTTTTACATATTTTTTAATAGATAATACTTTAAAAAGTGGGAAGATATTGTGTTTGTCCTGAAGAAGGTGGGCAGTTATCTACATAGGACCCACCGAAACGCGTCGACGCTTTAACATTGGGAGTTACCACGGATATATGACGTGCAAACAATTGCTTTTGAGTACTTAGCTAGAATTTACCCTTGCCTAAAGCATACTTTGCATATAATCTATTTTGTCTATTGGTTTAAGTACCGTGGTACTCCTTGATTTGAAATTAATTTTTCTTGCTTTTTGTGTTTTTTCCCACATGTCTATATCTGCTGTTTTAAGATTATGTTTTTAGCTTGTTCTTTATATTGTATTATGAATTTTTAATGATCTCTGTATTATCGTTATAATATTGTAAAAAATAAACTGTAACGTTATTGTTTTTTATACATTGTCCTTTTGCACTGTTTTGGTTCTCCTGGTTCATATCACATATATGTGGTTTTGGGTTAAATACATTTTGTAGATCACTGAGTGTGATTGTGCGATTGTGTGGCTATATTAGGTTCCCTGGGGAGTTTTTCTTTTGACAATTGTCTGGTGGTACCCAACCCCTGTGGTTTATCTGGGTCCCTCTCTCAGTTTTCCATATTGCCCTGTAGTTACACTTCAGCAGTAACATAAACATGTTTTTTACGTAAACCAGTACAAGCTGGTGCGAAGCATCTCGTAAGGATGCCTCGTGAGGTTATGTAGTACCTTCAGCGTGTTTTTGTGCATCCTATGCTTATCTCTAGGACAGAGGGAGGATGGCCGTGCAAAGGTCCAAGGCCGGAGATAGGGAAAGGAATGTCTTTTGCCTCGGCACAGCCCAAACAGAATCTGGCCAGGTCTGTCTGGGTGGGTCTGATGCAGAGATGGGGCCAGCACCTGTGAATAGATGGGCGAGAGCGCCTGCTAGAGGCTTCTCGAACATGTTGATTTAAACTATAAAAAGCGGTGTCTGTGGGGTGGAGCTCAGGAACTCAGCCTTGGAGTGGACGCACTCGCAGGACAACTTTGGTGCCCGGAGAGATTACTTCCTGAGCCCCCGGTCTCTACAGGGTTCCCGACCTGATGTTTAGTGCGATGCCAGGGATATTGGATTCTCCAGTGCGGACGCATCTGGTGAGGTGCTTTGTACATTAACCGTTTATATACCTGTATTCACAGTTTCATATTTATAGATCTATAGGGTGGTGTATTCATTGTCTATTGCCTTTCACTCGGTGCCAAAGAATTTATTAGCTTCAGTGACTTATTGCCTTTGCCTACAATATTAATAAAGCTCATTTTTCACCTCCAGAGGAGTATTGGAGTTTCTGTGTGAGTAAGTGGTGTGCGTAAATTCTGATTCCGCAAGTGGGCAAAGCAATACATTTTGGCATAGTCGGCAGGATTCGAAAATTACGCGTGGAGAAACATGTTTAAAAAGACGAAAGGTGGTTTTGGTTCTTTGGCACCGAGTGGAATCCCTTTAGACCCCATGCAAATTCCTGGATGGGAGGCGACGCCATACTCCACGCTGGCGCGTGAGTATTCTAAAAGCTCAGGATTAAGTGAGAGCTGGTTTGACTGTCTGGGCGAAGCAACTCCAGAAGATGTTTTAAATTGTTTACAGAAGGTTCCTGTGGAAAAAGGCAAAGAATTATGCACGTTGGGTCGCAGGGGTTGGGCTCTCTTGCATGCCTACCGTCACATTTTTGACAAATGTTTATCTCTGTTGCGAGAACAGTTGAGCTTAGAAAAACAACTTATTGAAGCTAAGAATATTTCTACGATGCTTTCCTGTCAGAATAAGTTATTACAAGATAAGTTAGAAACATATCAAATGATAGCAGAATGGGCAGCAGTCCGTGTTGCTGAATATAGATACAAGAAAAGGAGAGGGCGAGTTAGTACGAGGAAGGTCCATTTAGCGATTGCCAAAGCAGGCTTAGATTTCGATCCATCAATTTGGGACTCCAACATCTGGGAATCGTCAGAGTTCTGCTCAGGGGGAGAGACAAGACGAGGAGGGAAAAAATGCTAAGAGAGTAGAATCACAGCCCATATTTTAATGGTTTTGAGTAACCACAAATAAATCTATTCATGCATTCATTCATTCATTCACAGCCCATTCTAAGACGGAAACTTCAAATCGCTCCAGGGAACCCGGATGGAGTAATGTTAAATAGCCTGGAGGATTTTACACAGCAGGAAATCAGTGATCTTTTAGTGAGGTTTAGACAGAAGCCTGGCGAGACGCTATTAGCTTGGATGGTGCGCCTCTATGATCACGGCACTTCTGGGGTCATGTTAGATGAGGGGGATGCTACCAAATTTTGTACTCTCAGTACTGACCCCACTGTGCAGGGATACTTTCGAACTTTCCACGGTGATGACCAAACTACCCTGTTGAAGCTATCTGCGCCGGGGTGTGGTCCCAAGTACCCCACAGTTTCAGATTGGCCTGGGAATGAAAAACCATGGTTCACTCTAAGAGATAACTCACAGAGAATTAGGGGAGAGGGGTTGGCCTAACGGCTAAGGCGCTCGACCTCGGACCTGGGGATCTGGGTTCGAGTCTCGGTAACGACTCCAAAAAACCCCTGTGATTCTGGGCAAATCACTTAATCTCCCCGTGCCTAAAAATGAAAGTGTGTCCTCATGTAACGTAACTGGTGCTATGTAAAGCGCTCTGATAACTGATTCGGTTCGGTTCTAGTTCGCGCTATATAAAACTCTGCAAAAAAAAAAAAAAAAAGAGGAGGGGATGAAGCTAGGTGAGGCGCATAATTTGATGGGTCAGTTAATGACTGTGTAAATGCGGAACAAAATCATTCGTTTGGCGCCCCCTGCATACAAAGCAGTGATAATGACTGTGTTAATTAATCAAACTGGTACTACCATAGGAGAAGTAGTCGAGGCAGTCCGTGAGCTGGGAGAGCTTGGGGAATGGGCCAAGCCAGACCGGGCTTCACGCCCAGAGTCCCACACTGATAACAATCGAGTGACCCGACGTGATATGTTTTTGGCGCTGTTAAAGGATGGGGTGTAAGGGAGTGAGATTGATGGCATTGAGACCAAAAGCATGTGGGAAATGTACCATAAGTGAGGACTGGATAGGAAGGAGGGGAGTAGGCATGTGAATAGAAAAGATAATAAGAAAGTGAGGCCCAGGGAACCGGAGCCTGAGGAGAAGCCCGAAAAAGCAGGTCAGGAGAGAGAGAGGGAGAGGGAACCTCATGTGAGAGTGGCAAAGGAGAAAGGTTGGGACCGAGACTGCACAGATTCAGATGGGGACCGGGAAGAGGAGGAGTTGTTCCCTGAGGGTTACCCAACATTGTATTCAGATCTGCGCCGGGACCTGCGTCGGGCAGATGCAGAGCTGCGCAGGCGAAAATTAGATTAGGAAATGGGCCAAGCTCCGGTGCAGGGATGGGCTCACAAAGATAATAGACCACATGTGAGGGTTGAGATCTATTGGAAACATAGAAATGTTTAGGAGGTGCGGGCTTTAGTAGACACCGGAGCGGAGGCCACATTGATACATGGTAATCCACGAAAATTTAAAGGACAGTATTTTACTATCACAAGTTTGGGAGGACAGGAGACACCAGCAGTGCAAACGGTAATTCAGATGAAAATAGGCAGACTTCCCAAGAGAGCATACACTGTTTCGATTGTGCCTATTCCCGAGTACATCATTGGCATTGACATTCTGAAAGGTATGACCCTATAGTTAGATGATGGATGCTATCAGTTTGGTTCAAAGCAGTACTTCTCGGTGGCTGCTGTGAGGGTAGGGCGCTTGAAAATTCCCCCAGTGAAGGTGACCCAAGCAACAAAAGTAGTTCACATAAAGCAGTACAGGATTCCAGGGGGACATGATGAGATTACCGCAACCATACGGGACTTGGTGGAGGCGGGGGTGGTGAGACCAATTACAACAGCATGGAATAACCCCGTGTGGCCATTGCGCAAACCGGACAGAAGCTGGTGCATGACAGTTGATTACCGCGAGCGTAATAAGCATATGCCCCGTTGACAGCCGCGGTCCCAGACACCATCACTTTGATCGAGAACATTCAGAAACACAATGGGACATGGTATGCGGCACTTGATATTGCCAATGCTTTTTTCACAATTCCAATTGCCCCCGAGTCCCAGCAACAATTCTTGTTCTCATGGAGTGGTAGGCAGTTCACGTTTCAATGCCTGCCTATGGGGTATTTACATAGTCCCACGATCTATCACCGGCTGGTGGAAGAGCATTTGGACAAGGTGTCAGTCTTTCCTGGAGTACAACTTTGTCATTACATCGATGATGTGTTGATTCAAGGAGAGACCCAAGAACAGGTGCAGGCTCAGCTAGACAGAATTGTAGAGCACTTGCAAAGCAAAGGGTGGAGGATTAACCCCGAGAAGGTGCAGGGACCCTCCCAGAGTGTGAAGTTTTTAGGCAATCAGTGGTATAAGGGACACAGGGTAGTGCTGCCACAAGTGAGGTAAAAGATCAAAGAGTTTGCAGTGCCAAAAAACAGGAAGGAGGCGCAGCGTTTCATTGGATTATTTGGTGTTTGGAGGCAGCACATTCCCCATTTGAGTCAGATTTTGGCCCCTCTGTACAAGGTTACGCAGAAGAAGCATGAGTTTGAGTTGGGGGATGCCCAGCAACAGGTGTTTGAATCAACGAAGGAGGCTATAAGGTTGCCTTGGATTTATGGCCCATACAAGAGGGAAGCATTGATTTAAATGCAACTGTCCAGGATTAGCATGCAACCTGGAGCTTGTGGCAAAAGCAGGGGGGACAGAAATTGCCCCTAGGGTTTTGAACAAAGAAATTACCTGATGCTGGAGAGCAGTATACTCCTTTTGAGAAGCAGTTCTTGGCATGTTAGTGGGCTCTGGTGGATACCGAGCAGTTGACCCTAGGGCACAATGTGTTTTTGAGACCTGAGATACCTATCATGCAATGGGTGATGACCTCACCCAAGACACACAGGATTGGGCATGCACAGGAGGCTAGCGTCATAAAATGGAAGTGGTACATACAAGACAGAGCACGAGTTGGTCCTAAAGGTACCACTGTGCTGCATTAGCAAGTGGCACAGACTCCTGTAGCAGATGCAGAAATGTTGCAAGATGTACCTAAAGTATGAGAGTCCCCGGTGAAATGGGGTGGGCCTTTTTCAGAGTTGTCTACGGAGGACAAAAAACATGTGTAGTTTACAGATGGCTCAGCCAGATATGTGGGGACCAAGAGACATTGGAAGGCAGTGTTATATAATCCGGTGACCAAAAAGTTGTTGTCAACTACTGGAGAGGGGAGAAGTAGTCAGTTTGCAGAATTGTATGCGGTTGATCAGGCATTAAAGCAAGAGCTCCCTGCTACATGTCACATTTACACTGATTCATGGTCTACGGCCAATGGGTTAGCCACATGGCTTCCCACAAGGCATGCTCACAATTGGATGATTCACAATAGGGAGGTTTGGGGAAAGGAGTTGTGGCAGGAAATGTGGGAATTGTTGTCCCAGAGTGCAGTTACAGTTTATCATGTCGATGCTCATTGCCCGACTGACTCACTAGAGCGTTGGTGCAATTCCTTTGCAGACCAAGAAGCGAAGATTCATGAAGCTGAGTTGGAGACGCAGGATTCTGACTTGGTGGGCATGGCTAAATGGGCGCACCAGAAAAGTGGACATTTGGGCGAGTGAGCCACTAACAGGTGGGCTGAAAGTAGAGGGATGTATATTCCCCTAGATTTGATTAAGACTGCAATCATTCACTGTCCTGTTTGTCAGCATACTCAGCACAGACCAGTTCCACAGGTAATGAGAGGCCAGTTAGGCAGAGGGAAGTTATCATGGCAAATATGGCAAATTGAATTAATTGGGCCGATGCCAATGAGTCGAGGATGTCAGTATGCATGCACGGTGGTGGATACCTATTCTGGCTATCTCATCGCCTTTCCGTGCAAGAGAGCAACCCAGTCTAACACTCTGAAAACGTTGAATTTGTTGATCTTGTATTACGGAATTCCATTGCAGGTCCAAAGTGACAATGGGTCAACTTTAAAGGAAAGATAGTGCAAGATTTGTGTGTGCAACATAACATTGAGTGGATCTATCACATACCCTATTACCCACAGGCAGCAGGTTTGATTGAGAGAATGAATGGTTTGCTGAAAGAACAGCTGAAAAAATTGTCTGATGGGTCATTGAAGGGGTGGAGGGATCACTTGTCTGATGCATTGCAGATTTTGAACAACCGACCCCTGGCTGATGCAGAGACTCCTTTGATGCGCATGTTGACCCCAGCTTTGCAGATTAAGCCCCATGTGGCCACAAACACGATTCTGTATTGGGAGACAGCTCCCGGAGCTTTGGCTCCATATCGTTCCACACCGGAGGCTGCCGGTCTTGATTAACATGCCTTGAGACTCTATTGATTGCAACCACAAGACATTACCTTGATTGAGACAGGAATTGGAGTTCAAATTCCCCCAGAGCATTTCGGGCTAATCGCCCCTCGATCTGGGCTTGCCCTTAAAGGCATCCAGGTTTTAGGAGGGGTGGTCGATGTCGATTACCAGGGGGAGATCAAGGTTATCCTATTGAACAGTGGAAACAATGATCTGATTGTGCAACCCAGTGACCGTGTTGCCCGAATGGTCATCATGCCGGTTTATGGAGGAAATATCATGAAGGGGACAGCCCCAGCCCATCTAACTGTGCGAGGAAAGGGCGGGTTCGGATTTACTGACAAGACCCAGGGGAAAAATTGTGGGTGGAGTCCTTAAACAAACCTCCTGAACCTGCAGAATTGATCGCTAAGGGCAAGGATAATATCCTAGTCATCATGAAACCCGGACAGGAAAAGTGGGAAAAAGTACCTGCTGAAAAATGTTATTTACAAACTATTTCAAAGCTGCCCCTGCATGGGGGCAGGCTCCTCCTAGCACTGCGAATGAGACTATATCAAGTCTTGTTCACTTTGGATATTTTAATAAAGATTTTTCAAAGTTTTTTTTTTTTAAGTTCTTGGTTTCTGGTTCAACACATTATTCTCATGGTTGCCAAAGATATGTCATACATCTTATCCATAGCCTGTATAACGTAAATTGTAAATCACATCATGGTAACAAATCCCAATGCATTTCGGGATGTCGTGGAGCCCTTCGTCAGGGGGTTACTCTACAAGAAGGAAAAAAATGTGTGATCACTAGAAGGTATGTAAGGTACTGCACATGAAGGTGACTAGTAACGTTAATGCCGGAGTGAGTCTTTAATAACGTTGGAACTGGTATGGTGATAAAAATGTGAAAGACCAAGAGGCTAGACCAAGGGTTGTGCTCCGAATGTAATCATGTGTTTAAAAAGAAAAGTAACCCAGGTTTACGAGGTGCTCAGTGAAGGTAAAAAGTGACCTTGGGTGTTTAAATAGTTGAAGTACGTGTGCCAGATAAGCACCATGTTCCCAGCGGTGAAGCGAGCCTTGAGATGCGGCAATTACTCACGGATACAGACGGCTGAGCTGTTCAGTTACCTGTGAATACACGGGGAACCCGAACAGGTGGTTAGAGCGAATAACGGGGATCCAGTGGGTCATAACTGTGTCCACAATCATAGTACTTACTTTGAAGAAACTCCGAAGGGTTTTCTGTCTCACCTTCCCTGCGTGCGGCATTGCGAGTGCCTAGGGAGGGAGTGTGTGATGATAACGGCGTGCCGTGTGGTGTAAACATAAAAGACGGACTTAAACCTTGTGTAATGGGCGCCATCTTAGAGTGGTAAAAAGTGATCCTATAGTGTACAAAGAGCATGTATGAAAAGAACCTAGTGTCAAACATGAATGGGGTTAAAGACATAAACTTGTGTGTATGCAATAAACAATCTGAAATGATAATCAATTCATCATACATAAAGATAGACAATGAATAGTGATACGAAACATGCAGAGCATTACATCCCGTCATTAAAAAGAAGTGTTCATCATGAAAAAATAGTGTCCTGTAAATGTTACATAATCAAAGGTAACATAGGAATTCCATCCTATCGTTCCACCCGTTCGGCTGCATCGTGGCCATGTAGCGGATCCAATAGTTCTCTCTTTTAAGAAGAGTGTTCTTGTTATGTCTGGTGGGTTTGATTTGTTCCAAAATCAGATATTTCAACTGGGCTACAGAATGATTTTTTTCTTGGTAATGCGCTGCCACAGAGGATTTGACATTTTTAGTACGAATATTGCTTTTATGTTCCAGTATGCGTACTCTAATTTTTCTTTCAGTGTGGCCTATGTAACATAGGCCGCATGGACACTTGAGCATGTAGATGACGTTGGCAGAGTTGCATGTAGCGTTGACTTTTAATTTCACTTTGTGTCCTTTCATAGGATGGTTGGTATAGTTGCCTGGTATAACGTTGTTGCAATTACTGCAGTTATGGCATGGTAAAAGTCCCTTATATGTTAGGATTTCTGTGGTTTCCCGGGGTTGTGTGAGAATTTCTTTAAGAAATTCATGACAGACGCTGTGCGGACCAGACAGCGAATTCTCCCAGCACGCCACAATTCATCAAAACAGGAAAATCATTGATTCAAAAAAGCAGTGCAAGCCCCACATACTCTCTTTGTTAGAAAAATGTTATTTGCCAGAGTGATTATAACAGTTTGTTTTCTGTTTCTAGATCACAGTATGGCTTGCCGCTGCGACGCTTGCGCTGTGTGGTCGGTGTTTGGGCGTGTCCGGAGGGGTCCGGGAGGGCCCGGGGATGCCGAAGGGTATCAACCTCCTGAGTCGGGTGACAGCATTGTTGCAGAAACCGGATAACATCTGGACCTACTTGGCTGGAAATGTGCTGAACACTTCACACTTCTGTATGAGAAATCTTCAGAGTACAGCTGATATAATATCCACCTGTCTTGTCGCCGTACCTACCCCTGCACATGTGCTCCTACACATCTTCAACCAAACTAACTTTGATGGGGTAGTGGAGGAAAGTGATGTTCGAATACATCTGAGTCTTTATGAGTACTGTCGCTTTTGCCCGAAGGTTACAAATAGCCTCTGGAGGAACATGACGAGTATTGTTCCCTACAATATCTCTACTGGAGATGTTTGCTATCAACTAACTTGTGACCCTGCCCAAATTGGCAAATGTGGCCAATTGAAACTAGAGAAAAGCAAACAATTGACCCTTGATCAACAAACATTATGTTAGTCATGACATGACAGTTTTTGTAGTAATGTTACCAATTATATGGTTTGTAGTCACACAGTATTAGCCGCTAGCCATGTTCACCATGTGAAATTATCTAAAGGATGGTTGTTCTCTGGTAATATTTCATACACTTACATACCAGCTAACATAACTGAAGGACCTTGTGCCTTATCACGATTAAGTCTTATGCTTTTTCCCATGCATTCTGTTACACGTATTCGCTCTTCTAGAGCCGCTATTCAATTACCTGAGGATTGTGACTCCGATATTGATTTGCTTTCGAGAACAGAGTATACTAGTTTGGCTCTTTCCATTGTAGGAGTGCCAGGACTGTCCGTTTATAATGCCAGAACAATTGCTAAGCTTGCCTGTTCAATTGTGAAGAATCTCAATCATACTTCTGCCGCTTTAGCTGAATTATTATTAGATGTTCAAGGAACAAGAAAAGCTGTTTTACAAAATAGGGCAGCTATGGACTATTTGTTGCTAAAACATAACCACGGTTGCGAGGACTTTGATGGGCTCTGTTGTTTCAATTTATCTGATCATTCTACGTCTATCCATGCACATATTAATGCTTTAAAAGATTTATTGAAAGGGGTTACCCAAGACGTTGACCAAGGATGGTGTTATGTTATGTTATTTTAAAATTTATAAAGCGCACATACGCCCAAAAGCTTCTTGGCGCTGAAGAGAGAACAAAAAACATAACAAGGAATACCAAAAAGAATCGCTATTTCAAATAGGCCTGTGTAAAAAGAAAAGTCTTAAATGCCTTTCTAAAAGCAAGAAGATCCTTACTCTGCTGCAAAGTCAAAGGGAGGGAATTCCACAAGGAAGCAGCTAAAAAGTGAAAACAGCTACCTCCCTGTCGTTTCTTCTTGAATCGGGGGACCTCAAGTAGATCTTTATGAGCTGATCTCAAACTTCGTGAGGGACTATATCTCCCTATCAGTTGTCTAATAAACATTGGGCCCTTGCCCTCCAAGGCCTTGAAGATAATGCAACCACCCTTAAATGTGGCTCTCTGTACCACAGGCAGCCAGTGCAAGTTCTCTAATCCTGATCTAATTGATTCCCATTTAGGTACCTTGCAGATCAGTCTGGCAGCTTGATTCTGCAGGTATTGCAGTCTTCTAAGTTGACCAATTGGTGAACCCAGATAGAGGCTGTTTGAAAAATCAATATGGGAGAGAACTAAAGCACTGACTACCTGAATTAAGGCCAAATCAGTGAGGAAATGTGCAATTTTTCTGATCTTCCTCAGTTGAAAAAAACCAGAGGAAACCACCGTTCCAATTTGAGATTTCAAGGTAAGGTCCTCACTAATGGTCACTCCCAGGCTCTTTACTGTTTGGGATTTTTTTGGAGGAGAACCCATGTCGGAAGGCCAGAAATGTGGGCTCCAATTGATCTCGCTCTTCCCAGGCAAGATCAGTTCGGTTTTCCCCGGATTTAATTTAAGATGATTTAAAGACATCCATCTTTGAATAAGAGACATGGTTGCCTGAAAATTCTCGGCCGCATTGGGTGAATTTAATGCAAAAACCAACTGCAGGTCATCTGCATAATTGTATACAGTAACCTTATGCTCTCTTAAGGAGAACAAAAGAGGCCGCATATATAAATTAAATAATAAAGGGGACAAGGAAGATCCTTGAGGAACCCCACAAAGGGAAATATTTTTAGGGGCTGTGAAAGATCCCAGCCGAACAGACTGGGTACGTTCTGATATAAAAGACTTAAGCCAGGCCAAGGCCGAGTCTCGAAGACCGGCCTGTTCGACACGGTTGACCAGAATAGTATAGTCAACCGTGTCGAACGCTGCAGACAGATGGTGGGATTGGTTGTTTGGGTGGCTGCCTAATTTTGGACAGCTTCGATATATCTTGGGTGTTATTATAGTCATTATTTGTGTTTTTATCTCATTATGTTGTTGCATTCAATGCATTCCTAATCTTCTCTCCCTTTTTCGTCCCAGATCCATGATATTTAAGCCAATGGGGTATGATGGGTGAATCGAAGGTCAAGGGGTGGAATGTACTGCATTTGCCATTTTACACGTTCCATGAAATGCTCTGATCTTCCATTTTGTTGCATTGCACTTCCATTTTGTGTTGCCTTGCCCTGTAGTTACACTTCAGCAGTAACATAAACATATTTTTCACGTAAACCAGTACAAGCTGGTGCGAGGCATCTCGTGAGGATGTATCGTGAGGTTATGTTGAACCTTCAGCGTGTTTTTGTGCATTCTATGCTTATCTCTAGGACAGAGGGAGGATGGCCGTGCAAAGCTCCAAGGCCGGATAGGGAAAGGAATGCCTTTTGCCTCGGCATAGCCCAAACAGAATCTGGCCAGGTCTGTCTGGGTGGGTCTGATGCAGAGATGGGGCCAGCACCTGTGAATAGATGGGCGAGAGCGCCTGCTAGAGGCTTTTCGAACATGTTGATTTAAACTATAAAAAGCGGTGTCTGTGGGGTGGTGCTCAGGAACTCAGTCTTGGAGTGGACGCACCCGCGGGACAACTTTGGTGCCCGGAGAGATTACTTCCTGAGCACCCGGTCTCTACAGGCTTCCTGACTTGGTGTTCAGTCCTTGGCCAGAGTTGTTGGATTCTCTGGTGCGGATACATCTGGTGAGGTACTTTGTACAGTAACTGTTTATATACCTGTATTCACAGTTTCATATTTATAGATATATAGCGTGGTGTATTCATTGTCTATTGCCTTTCACTCGGTGCCTAAGAATTTATTAGCTTCAGTGACTTATTGCCTTTGCCTACAATATTAATGAAGCTCATTTTTCACCTCCAGAGGAGAGTTGAGGTTTCTGTGTGAGTAAGTGGTGTGCGTAAATTCAGATTACGCAAGTGGGCAAAGCAATACAGAGATACTGAAGTATTTGAGTTATCTGCTGTCCCTCGTATGTGAATTCCTCGGCTTGTGTAGGCATATGGTATAGTTGCTGAGCAGTGGTGATCTTGCAGTGGTGGGTAAATTGTAACAGTCATAGTACAGTCTGGTTGTTGTTTCTTCTTTAGGGCTGTTTTCAAGCATCTATTTCCCCAGATTAACAACCCAGGTTCTCCTTTATTAACTGTCTTTTTGAGGGCTAAGTATTCACTCTACAAGACTACCACTTTTTAAACATTTAAAAAATATATTATACCAGCACATGGAGGGATGATTAAAAGGGCTACATGATGTGGCCGTTAGACGAGATTAAAACTTCTGCAAGGTTGATTTTCTGTCAATTTTCAACAAAATGATTTTTATGGCTGGGAAAGGCAGCGTGTAGTATGGCACACTTGACTAAATGCTCATAAGCAACACAACATATAAGGCTAATTCACAATGCTTTTCTTTTGATTTGTGTGTGACCTGCTCTTTTCTGGTGTGATTGGCATCTGAATTTCCAGGACCAAATCGAAATGAAGTTGTATTTTGCACCTGAATTGAGCTTAAAGAATCTTCTAGTAATACCAATTAAGGTGCAAATGGGAGTTTGAACCCAAATTGCGATTACAGCTGTCAGGCACAAGACATGCTTTTAAATTTTATGTCAAGAACGGAGGCTCCTATTATGCCTTCTTTTCTTGCTTTATTCTCAATAGCAGCAAGATAAGCAACAACTACAAATACCCAGAAGGCACAGCAGAAGAACTACTGGCCAATGGGATTAGAGAAAACAAGCAATGAACCAATCATGACGAGGATAGTATATATGGCTAGCTCTGACCATACGAAGCCTTCTTCTCTTGCTGCTACGCAGTCAGATAAGTCGCATTTACTGTTTCTCCATTGTTTTTTGATTGTATTTTGGCATTGTTGTATTGGTTATTGCTTATTTAATTAACGTATTCTCTTAACGTATTTCGAGCGCGTTCGCGCTCATTTTCCCTCGCTCCGGTCCCGTTTTCGGGCCCGTCCCCCCCCTCGAGCGCTGCAGCGTTTGGTTTGTGCCGCTGCGTTCGCTTCCCGCTATTTTCTCCTCACCGGCTGCCTTCCCGAGTGTGTGTTCTGTGGCTTCCTGCGGCTCGTCTGCCTCCCGGCTTCTACTACACGTGGTGCCCGCCCCCAGGGGAGTGTCTTCCTGCCATTCCGGCCCGTATACGGCCCTTTTGTTTGCCTGGTGCTTTGTAACCCTTTCCTCACCGTTTTATCTGTCATGGAGATTCCAAGCTCACAGGAGTTGGACAATGAGGAAAGCGCAGCTTTCAAGACTGACCTCAGTCAGTTTATCAATCATTCAGTGGAGACTGCTGTCGAGGCTTCCATGACCCGTGTTTCCAAGCACATGGAGAATTCCCTCATGAGCCTCATGACCAAAGCTTTGGCCCATTCTGCGGGGGAAAGCAGAAAGCGTAAACTGGTTCCTTCCACTTCTCTTTCAAAAAATGTGTCACTGTTGGGTCACGAGTCTTCCTCGCATTTGACTGAGGACGTGGTTCCTTCCGGGTCTCCTACAAAGGAGGGGTTTAAGATTCCTATGTCTAAAAGTAAATCCAAGGCAAAACATGTGGAGGTTCCTAAGAAGCTGGTCATTGACACTATTCCTGACACGGATGATGACGATGATATGGGTGACACTGATGATTTGACAGATTTCTTTCAATTGGTTGACCCTCTTTCTCCCAAAAAAGCTAGGTTGGATGCTTTTGCGTCTCAGCCCGTACTAGACACGGAGGGCAATCCTATGTTTGATCCCTCTACTATCAGACATCCTAATTCTACAGAGTGGTTCCCCACTCCACATGTGGGTGAATACATATCATCTAAACTCCGTCTTCCCTTGGATAAGTCCGTTCGGGCAAAACTTAAATCTGAGTGTCCCAAACCTTCCCTTCCTTGTCATGTTACTGTTACCCCCACCATTGATCAACCTCTCCTCACTTTCTTTTCGAAATTTGGCAAAGATCCACGCAAGGGTGTGGATAAAGCTTGGTCCACTTGCCAAGACAAGCTGTTAGACGTGGTGGGTCCTTTGGCCCGGGTCTTGGATATGGCGGAGACAGCCCGCTTGGAAGGGTCGGACCTTGATCCTGAAGAAATTTCTTTATGGCTCCAAAGATCCTTTTGCCTTTTAGGTAATGCAAATGCAGCGATTATTCATGAACGCCGTAAGGGCCTGTTAATCAAATTGGACCCGAAGTTGGCTAATTTGGCTTCCCAGGATCCTGGTGTCAAGGCTGACAGACTTTTGTTTGGCGATTCCCTCGTCAAAGATCTCAGCCGATACGTATCCACTTTTGCTTCGTTGGACAAAGCCCAATTTTCCATCAAAAAAGTGTTTGCCTCCCGGGTTTTTGGCAGGGACCGCTCTTTCGGCCGCGGTTATCAGAACCAAGGTTCCAGAGGTGCAGCCAATTCCAGCTATCAGGAGTTCAAGCCACAGTTCTATCCCGCCGCCGAGGACAGAAAGGCTTCCGTTCCAACAACAGCAACGTCAGCAACCAAGGTGAGCCCTTCCCCTCCAATCGGAGGTCGTCTTGCTCTCTTTCTTCACAAGTGGCGCACACTCACAGCAGACCCCTGGGTCCTCAATTCTGTCCAAGGCTATCTCATAGAGTTCTACGCTCAACCTTCCCAGTCTATTTTTCCTCCTCCTTTGGTTTTTTCCGCAGACGTCGCTCTGCTCGTCTCTCAGGAAATTCAAACCCTCCTTCACAAACAAGCTATCCTTGTCGCTCCCTACGACCCCTCGGGCTTCCTAAGCTCTCTCTTTTTGGTTCGCAAAAAGAACAAGAAACTTCGTCCAGTCGTCAACCTCAAGTGGTTCAATCAGTTTGTGGTTTACCGCCACTTCAAAATGGAGACCATTCTCCATCTCAGAGATACCTTACGCCAATCCGATTGGATGGTCAGACTCGATCTTCAAGATGCCTATCTCTCAATTCCTATTCACGAATCTCACACAAAATATCTACAATTTCAGTGGTCAGGTGTCACCTACCGATTTTGTTCGCTTCCTTTCGGACTTTCTTCCGCTCCTTGGTGCTTCACCAAGGTGATGCGGCCTGTGGTCTCTTACCTGCGTTCCCTAGGTATTCGTCTCATCATTTATCTGGACGATATCTTGATCATGCACACAGACAAGCAGACTCTTCTCTCTCATCTCGATGTTGCTCAGTCTCTCCTCCTCGAACTGGGTTTCCTCATCAATTCCGAGAAATCTATGTTAGTCCCGTCCCAGAGTGTAGAGTTTCTCGGCTTCCGTGTGAACTCTTCCACCGCTTCTCTTTACCTTCTGAAAACCAAGGTCTCGGCCATTCGATCAGAGTTATGTCAAATTCTTCGCCTCTCCGAAGTGTCTCTGCGCTCTCTTGCAAAGTCGTGGGCCTTCTGTCGGCTTCCATTCAAGCCATCTTTCCCGGGCCTCTTCATTATCGAGCCCTACAACGCTTAAAGATAAGACATCTGCGCCAAGGTTTGGCGTACTCCGATCTCATTCAATTAGACCTAGAGTCCCGTCTCGAGCTACAATGGTGGATAGACCATTTAGATGCGTGGAACGGGAGAATGATCTACGCGACGGCCCCAGATCTTGTATTAGAATCAGATGCCAGTCTGTCGGGTTGGGGCGCCCGATGTGGTTCAATCTCGACTGGAGGTACATGGTCTCCAGAGGAGTCGTCATTGCACATCAATTGTTTAGAGATGCTGGCAGGCTCCTTTGCAATCCGCAGTCTAGCAAAAAACAAGGCAAGTTGTTCCATTCTCCTTCGGATGGACAATGTTTCTGCGGTCCGCTACATAAACCATCTAGGTGGCACAAAGTCAAAGCCTCTCGCGGAGCTAGCAAAGAGCCTTTGGGAATTCTGTCTTCAACACAAGCTGTCTCTTCGAGCGGAATATCTTCCAGGCAGTCTCAATGCCATAGTAGATTGGCACTCTTGTTACCTTCGAGATTCAAGCGACTGGAAGCTGCTTCACTCCGTCTTTCTTTCTCTCTCCCAAAAATGGGGTCCCTTTTCCATCGATCTTTTTGCTTCCCGTCTCAATTCCCAACTCCCCGTTTTCTTCAGTTGGAGGCCAGATCCCCTCGCTCTGGCAACGGATGCCTTTCTACAGGACTGGTCCTTGCATCTCAACTATGCGTTTCCTCCGTTTCTGATGATCAACAGGGTTCTGGCCCAGGTGCGCCGCCAGTCGACATCCTTAGTTCTCCTGGCACCTTTCTGGCAATCTCAAATCTGGTTCCCTTCCCTCCTGGAGCTGGCAGTGGATTTTCCGGTGATTCTTCCCTTCAGCGAGGACCTCCTTCTGGATCCTCAGGGCCTTCCCCACGCCATGAATCTGGACCGATCTCTGGTTCTGTCAGCATGGAAAATTTCCGGACTTCCTCTTCTGACGTCATCATTTCACAGGAGGCTTCACTCTTTATCAGCAGAGCTTGGGCCCCTGGGACATCTAGAGCCTACACGTCAGCTTGGACTTTATGGGCAAGCTGGTGTTTGGAACGGTCTGTCGATCCCTTTTCAGCCCCTCTAAGTTTCGTAGTTAATTTCTTAGCTTCTGAGGCCAGTGCGGGTAAATCTTATCGCACTGTGAATCTGTACAGATCTGCTATTTCTCTGAATTATTGTCCCATTGACAACAAGCCAGTTGGTTCCCACCCTTTGGTGTGTCGTCTTCTTCGTGGAGTTCGATTCTCAAAACCTCCGTTGGCTAAGTATTCCTTTTTATGGGATGTTAATTTAGTGTTCAAATTGTTTATCTCATGGCCTGATAATGATGCTCTCTCTCTCAAGATGCTTTCAGCCAAACTTACCACGTTATAATGTTTAATTTCAATCAAACGTGTCTCTGATGTCAAGGCTTTGGATTTGTCTTCCAGACAATTTTCACCTTCTGGTGTTTTGTTTCAGGTTCACAGGCGTACCAAAACTAATTTGCAATCTGTGTTTTATCCCTATTTTCCTGCTCAGCCTCGGCTCTGTGTTGGACAATGTCTAAAAAGTTACAAACAGAAAACTGCTGATATCAGGTCTTCCTCTCATTCGCAATTGCTCATTTCTTTTCGCAAACCCCATCATCCTGTGTCCTCTGCCACCCTAGCCCGTTGGGTGAGGTGGATTATGTCCCTCGCGGGCATTGACATTTCTGCTTTTGGTGCTCACTCCGCTAGGGGTGCTATGGCCTCTAAAGCCTTTTGGGCAGGCTCTCGTTTGGAGGATATCCTGAAATCAGCAGACTGGTCGAATGATACTGTTTTCAAAACATTTTATTGTAAACCTGTTGTTACTGCTTCTTCTTTGGTGATTGATATGCTTTGAACAAGCATAATAGGAGCCTCCGTTCTTGACATAAAATGTAGATTTTCCTAGTTATTATGACGGAAAGTCTTAATTTTATTAAAGACACGGAGGCGAGTATTATCCCACCGCTACTTTACTAATTATGTCTGTTTTTCCCACCCTTAGGAACTCTGGCTTTACCAACAGCCTCCAATTAAATCTGCGTCTGCTCCTGTGGACGGGCTTCCTTCATCTGGTTCTTCATCTCGTTGCAGTTGGATGTTCCTCCAGCTTTATCCTGCAGTCCTGGTTTT
Source organism: Lissotriton helveticus (assembly GCF_964261635.1). NCBI lineage: Eukaryota > Metazoa > Chordata > Amphibia > Caudata > Salamandridae > Lissotriton > Lissotriton helveticus. The sequence goes on along the minus strand of NC_136067.1, from coordinate 381,607,921 downwards.
CCTTCAGGATTTTCTGGCTGGGATTATGACTTTTTGCATTTTATTGTCTATATTTCCTTTGTTTATGCATTCTCATTGACTTCTCGCACAAGAAAAGAGGACTTCGTGTGGTCAGAGCTGGCCATATATACTATCCTCGTCATGATTGGTTCATTGTTCGTTTTCTCTAATCCCATTGGCCAGCAGTTCTTCTGCTGTGCATTCTGGGTATTTGTAGTTGTTGCTTATCTTGCTGCTATTGAGAATAAAGCAAGAAAAGAAGGCATAATACTGGCCTCCGTGTCTTTTATAAAATTAAGACTTTCCGTCATAATAACTAGGAAAATCTACATTTGCCAGCTAAAAGCTGCTGAAAATTGAGTACCGAAACAATGCAACATTTCTGGTTTGCAGCTCAGAAAAAGGGAACACGTGCTGTATAACCACATAGTCCCCTATTCAGACATGTGAATCCCTTATTGTACCATGTACGTGCATATTGGTATATGCTGTGTGTGCTTATATCTCCACAAATACTAGGGGGAATATTGATGAGCCCTTTGCGCTGCTAAATTGTCACTTTTTTGATGCTCCAGCGGCACAAATATCTGTGAAGCCACGCAAAGACACTATGCGTGGTTTTGAATGGGCTGATAGATATGAATTAAGGCAAGGCAGCGCAAATTGCTGCCTTGCCGTACTCTGCGATCTATGGGCGTTGCGTTGGGTTTTCCCACGCGACACCCATGGAATTTTATGCTGCCCCAGATTTACAAGAGCATGTAAACCTGGGGAAGCAACAAATCCTTATGCCTCCTGAGGTGAAGTGCAATGTGAAGAAATATCTTTATTTCTCCCAGTTTTTTCCTCTTTCTATGTGTGCTGCAGAATCTTTCTTTTTGTGCTGCATTCTGCATGCAGCACACATAGAAATATTTTACAGCACACATAGAAAGAGGAAAACACCTCTGAGGGTTGTTTGTGTGGAGGAAAGAGCCCCTTCCTGCACAAAAACAACCCTGCCAACAACACAGGCGCCCTTGTACCATGGTGCAAGGGTGCCAGCGTTGGTGCTAGGCTGCTGAAATGGTGCACTGCTCTACCTCAAAGCCCCATAAATGAGGGACTAAGTCTTGTACTTACAGGAGAAAGAAGTGCTTACTCATGGAGAAAAGTCTTTTGAATCAAAAAAAAGTTTTTTCCTTTGAGTAAGGCTATCTTGAGACACGCCTAAGTCTGGAGTATGACACACCTACGAACTGCAAGCATCTTTGTGAATCAGGTCTGGAAATGAATCAGTAAAACACACCTATGCCTGGAGTAAGACACGCCTGCTCTTAGAAAATGCTTTTCTGGATCAGGCCTGTATATCCGCCATTATTCAACTCTTAGACACGTGTATTCACAGGAAACATTTGAGTCGGGTTGAGGCATCCTGAGTAGCACGCAAATGCAGCAACGACCCAAAAGAGTCCCAGAATTCCTATCCACATTGCAAAGAGTATTGCTTTCCTGTAATAGTAGCATGTCACATATTTATTACAACTGCGAGGTCACATTTCTTCTTTGACCTTCATATTCCCACCTCGTCTGAATTTTCCATGACGGCGAAGTACACGTGGAAATGCCCTGGTAGACTGGAGGACAGTGCGCTGCTCTCACTGGATGAATTATCTGGGGAATCAATCGTCAGTCATGTCGAGGGAGCGTTGCACAGTTTCTTTGCAGACATATGTTTTACTTCTGTTACAAAATATTGCTCCTTCATAAACATTTTCTAACCTGCTGTTCACTCCCAGTCCAGCTCTGGAAGCAATGCTTTGTCAGGCTATTGTTGGTAAAGGGGTAAGGGGAAAACCAGGCCTGTCTTCATTTGTGTGCACCGCCAAAGGGCAAGAATAGCCTTGGACCAGGAGCAAGTAGCCCCCATTCAGCTCAATATTTGAAATATTGGAGACATAGGGGCCCCTTATCATAGTCTGAGGGGGACATTATTTTGCATCATGCAATCCCAGTCTGAGGGGGACATTATTTTGCATCATGCAATTGGACACTGAAGGGCAGACATATTGATTACTAAACACTGGGAGTATGGTATGATCTGCACCGTGAAGCATTACTTGAGATTCTATGCACCTTGTCATGACTGCCTGCTTAGGAAACGCCAAGGAGCTATTCTATATGAGCCCTTATGTGCTTCAAAATACTCCATTGTGAGGGTGTGCTATTATTCCCGGAAAAAAACACTTTGGGTGCCTAAACTCTCCCATTTCCGCTGATTTGGGGAGTAGGTCAGTTGCTTTTTTACTCACGCCCTTAATTCTTAGGGGCCTGGCCCTTTTGAAAGTTGATTAAGGTGCGTCCTGACTGTGCACCTTCTCCCTTAAATTCATGCTGACGTGTAAATTGAAATGCACGCTGAATTGCTGGGTGTAGCCTCCCCCACAGCTCGTTGCATATTCAATGAGGCAGACCGGCAGATAAAGTTATTCACATAATCCCTCTCGTTTTAGTAATGCTGCCTTTCCAGCGCGCCCACAAGCTCAGGCATGGACCTGTCGCAGGCCCCTGCCTTGAACCAGCTTGCCTCGCGGGGAGAAGCGCACGAGCTCCTCGCGGGCAGCAGCCATTTCATAGGGTGCCTTGGGAGTGGTGTCCGTCTAATGCATGAAATGTGTCAGAACTTGTCGCTCGTTTTTTTGACTGGGAAGAACAGTGTAATACGAGAGAAGCGAAAAAACCTGTTCGGTCTGACATCCGGAAAGCTGGAACACACAGCTGCGGGTTTTCCAAGGCCAGCTCAGCTCATTTATATGTGTAGGTGTCATTTATTTAGGGTGGGACACCCAAAGTGAAAAAGACGAAACAACTTTCAAAGTAGTAAAATTAATATGAGATCCTTGTGAGACAGACCATGTTTGTAGAAAGAGTTCCACCACAAACTCAGTCTGTTCACCTGTTTTCTTAATTCTTGCGATTATTAGATTCATTAATTCGTTCGATCGATTTATTCATTCATTTATTCCAGAGAACCATCAAGGTAGTTTTGGCAATTGCAAGGGAAAATGTGGGTTATTGCGATGTTTATATGGGACATCTGGTCATTATTTCTAGTGGAGGAGCAGTGGCTGAGCTAAAAGAGGGGAGGGGGGTTGGTGAGGGGACAGTCCTCACAGACGGCACTTTTTGGGGGGTGCGGCGAGCGCAAAGAACGTTTTCTTTTATATTTGTTTTATTTTCCCTAGTCGTCGTCTGCCTACTCGAATGGCTGGCAATTAAAATATTCCTTACACAGGTTCCATAAGATGTTTCGGGGGATAAACACGCCATACAGGAGTGTAAACTTAGACCAGTCCCTGCACCCTCTGCATCTAATAAGGCATCCAGGCATGTGTAATTTTCCCATTTGCTGGCAGGCAAGTGTATCAAAAGAAAAGTAGATTTGGGTCTGCAATGAGCATCAAAGAAAGGCAAAGGTAGCGAAAGTCTAGGAACAAGGGTGCCCTCAAAGTGGCATCCTGTCTCTTGCATACTTTGGCACCCACACAGAATACATATCATAGCAAAGAGAAGCAGGACCAATGTGGCCAAAGACTGCTGTGGCACAAAGTAGCAGTTTGCCCACAAGAGGAAACAAGCACACACGATAGCTGGCACAGGGGCTTGAGAGTCGACTTCTGTCGCTCATTAGTACTTAATGCACACTGCCACCAGCATTCCTTAAGTCATAGAGATCAGAACCAAGTGGCAACCCACTTAGCCACTGCAAGTGTCAAGATGAAAGCATGTGAGCTATGCAGAAATCTTACAGAGTGACTTCTGAATTCAGAAAAACATTTTTGCAGTGTAGAAGAAAGCAGCCTCATCGTCCTCAATCAGCTGTGTGCTCTGCAAAGTCTACCTGTGATCTTTTGAGAAAGTCATTTCTTGACTCACATCCAGCACTCTCTGGGAGATTGTCAATCAAAGGAACTTTGCATTCTTTTCTTTGCTGGATTTCAACTAAGCACGGGTGTGTGGCTTCAGTATGCAGAACTTTCTTCAAACATAAAAAGCTATTTGAGCATTGCTCACACTGCATCTTTTAATCTTAAGGAATAATATTATTTACATGGTATAAAAACATATGTATTTAACTTCCAAAAACGCACCTGTATGTAACAAAGCATAAACTTGCTCAAAACCGTATGTCTCAAACTGACAAGAACAAAGAATCAAGGCTTGTTCTTGGCAGTTATAAACTATGGAAAAGGCCTCAATACAAAATTGTTCAAGGTTATGTGCTTACTTTTCTCTTTTTTTCCTGCGTCCTCCTCCCTCAAAACTTGTATCCTGGGATGCCAACATCCCAACATTTTGACCGATTGAAGCTGTTCTTTGTAAGTGGTCTAACATCCACCTGTTAGGACGGGGATACGACAAATATTTTTTTTTTTTAAAGGAGGTGGTTTATCTTTCGTCACTAAATTGTGAAGGAAGGATGCAGCGGAATAGTATACTTTGTGATTGTCACAACCACCGTCTGTTCAGACCTGCTTCACTTAAAGTACATCGCATTCAGCATTATGATTATGCAAAGTGTTATTTTCGTTTATTATAATCCTTTTTTTAGCACAATGAACCCAAAGGATGTTTAGAGAATTGCCAAACAAACATAGAAAAATAAATTTTTACTGCGTCAACTGAAGCATTTTATACTTGCTCGAAGCTCATATTCATGGAAATAGCAGATTCATGTCGCAGGTCACACATTGGAAACGTTTTCATTGAGTCACATACAGAGATTATGAAGATCATAAGCCCTGTTTTGGTTGTTGGTGTTGTTATGTTATGTTATGTTAAAACTGGTTTTATATAGCGCTCAGCTACTCCGAGGAGTGTCCCGGCGCTTCAAAAACCTAAAGCAAAAGTCAGGCGCAGATAAACAGATAAAGAAACTATTGGACAAACAGCCAGGACTTCAGCTCCTTCCTGAAAGCTAGCAAATTAGCATTCTTTCTCAAGGAAGCTGGCAAGGAGTTCCAAAGATGAGGTGCCAGATGTCGAAAGGAGCGGCCTCCTATGCGAGCTCGTCTGATGACCGGAACGGATGCCAAGGCCAGTGAGGCTGACCTCAGCACCCTAGGTGGCAGATAGAAAGCCAACCATTTCCTGATGTATTTGGCCCCCGAATCGTGGAGTGCTTTAAAGGCAAGCATGAGCGCCTTAAAAGCAATCCTTTTCCTGATCGGAAGCCAGTGAAGGGATTTCAGGAGCTCTGTGGCCCTGGCTCTTCGATGGAGGCCAAAGATGGCTCGTGCCGCAGAGTTTTGCACTATCTGCAAACGTGAGAGAAGATATTCCGGTAAGCCAAGGTAGAGCACGTTTGCATAGTCAAGACGGGGGCCAATTAGGGCCTGCACAGTAGTTTTCCTATGATCAAGCGAGAGCATCGGAAGGAACTTTCTGAGCCTTTTGAGGAGACCAAAGCACTTCCCTACCAGATCAAGAATCTGGGGCCTCAGCATAAGGCCGTTGTCAATCTGGACCCCTAGATTCTTGGCCTTGGATGACGCAGCGGCGGGAGGAAACATGGCTGAAGGCCACCAAGACTGCCACCTAGGGTCAGATGGGCAGCCAAAAAAGAGCACCTCGGATTTGTCAGAGTTGCACTTGAGGCTGTTATGTTCAAACCACTCAAATACAGCCCCAAGGCAGCCTCTGATCGTCACACCATCAAAGTCAGAGCCCTTCCTGCAGGTGAAAAGGAGCTGGGTGTCGTCCGCGTAGGAAACAATCTGGGCACCAAAAGACTCCGCCAGTGCCGCCAAGGGAGCCATAAAGATGTTAAACAGAGTAGGGCTCAAAACTGAGCCCTGAGGCACTCTGACCTCAAGAGGCGGCACCTCGGCAGAGAACGGAGGGGCCCAGACCGTTTGGCGGCGGCCCGCTAGAAAGGACTTAAACCAGCTGAACACCGCTCTCCGTAGCCCGATCTCTCTGAGTCTTAGTAGGAGACCGCTGTGGGGAATGGTGTCAAAGGCTGCCGACAGATCCAACATTACCAGCATAACCTTGCCACCCACATCAAGAACCTCTTTGATGGCCTCTGTAACTTCTAACAGCGCGGTCTCCGTGCTCATATTGGCACGGAAACCCGACTGAGTGTCATGCAGGATGTTATTGTTTTCCAAGAAGTTAGAGAGAGAGGAGTGCTACTTGAAGCATACTATCGACACTGTCCCCTAGGCCTAGGTGTTTTTTTCATTTTATCCACCTACCTTTAATGGCTTGCATTAATTCCAAATGGTCTGCATGGTTCATTTATGCAATAACCATTGCTTTAAATGAGCATATACTCTCAAATTCTGAGGTCATGCAGTTATTTTATGTGAAATGGACTAGAGGTCATGATCTATGGAGGCGATGTGTGGGTAGTTTACAAATATATAATTGTAATTGTAATTATATAGTGCTTACTACCCCTGACAAGGCGATGAATATAATAACAGAGAGTAAAGCAGACAGACATGCAACAGTGCATGATACACTCACTGAGGCATGTAGAGCATGGATGATGGGTAAGAAGTGGGGCATTCAATAAAATGGAGGAGAGTTTTATGTTAAAATCAAATGTCATACAAGGATTTAGAATGGATTGAGAGGAGGCCTTTTGTGATTACATAAAATCTGAGTGTAGGAAATTGGGTTTCTAGTTGCGGGGGGGGGGGGGTGACAGCCCACTTAAGTAATAAACACAATCCATGTCAGAATGACCCACAAAAGTCACTTAATATACTTTTCCATAACCTTCTAGTAGGTTGGCACAAGAGCAGTCAAGCTTAACTGAGAGGCAGTGTGTAAAGTATGTATGCCACATACAAACAGTAAGAAAGTGAAAACACATCACAAGAAAAATCCCAAATCATTTTTTTAAAAAAAAGAGAATGTTTTAATACTTAAGCTGACACCAAAACAGCAAACATCCAAACAGTAGAAACTGAGTTATGAATTTTTAAAGTTTCAGGAGAAAATAGTGCCAAAAAGCACAAAGCACCACTCGTGGTTTTCTAGTCCTGCTTGATTAGGTCACAGGTACAAGTTTAGGCTGAAAGCAATGGAGTATGGGTCGAATGCAGGTACCAGGTTTGCCCCGGTGAAGAGTTGACCTTTTCTCAGTCCAAGTCCATGTTAGAAGCCTCCGCTAGAGCTTTGCGGGGGGGAGGAATGTGTGTGTGTGGGGGGGGGGGTGCATGAGGAGGCTGTTGTTGGCAGAAGGACAGTTTGCAGCTGGAGCATTGGGTTGGTGGGAGATACGGGAGGTCACTGCTGGCGGGAAAAGCTGGGCACCTTCGGAACTTCACATTGATGTGCGACGCAGTGATCATTGGTGATGTGAGGAGCTTGCACGTGGTCGAGAAGAGCCCCTTACTTCTAGATTTTCACCTGTAGCTCAGTTTGAAAACAGGAGGAGTACACTCTGATGCCGGCCAAGGGTCCAGGACCTGGTGGGCACCTCTTGGGGATTGGGACTCACTCCAGCAGAGGCCACCAGCAGGGCTCAGGCAGATCCAGGTGTTGCTCTTTAACTGGGCAGTTGCAGGGGAGGCTTTTGGAAGCTTGTTATGTCCCTGAAGCTCAAACACGAGGTCAACCAACTGACCCTTGGAGTTACTTCTGGGGATCCGGGGTTCAAGGCAAGCAGATCCAGTCTTCTTCAGACAGCAGTGCAGTGCTTCTTCTGAATCTTCCACATGTCCAAGAGAGTTCTGGTGAGAGGTTCTCTGGGTGCCATTCTTATAAGCAGTGCCAATCTGTGGGTGGGGGATATCACTTTTGTCAAACCATCCCCCTTTCCTAAGTTTGTCTCTAATCTGCGTGGAGTGGCAAAGGCAGGCAGGCCTAGGTGTGGGCTGCATTTGTCAGTGGCAGGGTGCCCTAGAAAACTATATTTGGTGCAGGTGCACAGCCTAATTTCTTCTTTAAAGTTTTTTTTGTGTGTCTTCAAAAATGTATTGAAATAAATTTCTAGGTGCTCCACGGGTGGCGTCTTCCGTCCAAGACGTCCTATAGAACATAAATGTGATGTGCTCCTAATGGACCATTAGTTGCATCCCCTTGGGCACTCAAATGTTGGTTTCTCCAAGAACTCCACACAATTCAGTAAAGTTATTCACTCTTTTTTATTCAACTCAATGAAATATTCAATTATTCTTTATTTCATGAAATTCTTTCTTCATTCCATTTTACTTTGTACTTCATTGCGCTCTTATAGACATTGTTGCTTTATTAGCTCCTATGCATTTCGGGCAATAGACAGCCCTTCATCAGGGAGCATCACTGTCAATTAAAAAAAGACGTACATAAACATGTATCTATCATGTGGTGTAAAAACATTATCTGTATCATCGCTTTTCAAAACAGGGTACTTGACCACAGTGTAACATGTGTGTGTGCTCTCATGCCAAGAAAAAAACTTACCTTTGAAAAGGTGCCCGTATGATGTGTGTGATACTAAAGTGCCCCAGTGATCCAAAATTGAAAAAATGTGTCCGCAAGAAACTTACATGTCATTTCGTTACGTCGATGTCGCGGGTCTAAAACCAAAAAGAAGAAGTGAGTATATGCGACCTAATTTTTGTATTGTATCGTATTCGTTTTCGAATGGACTAACCTTAGGGTATAGGGTTCCTTCCGACGCCGTTCGGGTCAGCTCACAGGAAAGCTCTCCGCATTTCTGTGTTCCATGAACCAAAACGCACGTGATTGAATAAAAAGGAGTGAATAACTTTACTGAACTGTGTGGAGTTCTTGGAGGAACCAACATTTGAGTGCCCAAGGGGAAGCAACTAATGGTCCATTAGGAGCACGTCACATTTAGGGTGCCTTAGAAGTCAGGTAGGGGTGGACACAGTCCCCAAAGTCTTGAAGGACTGGGTACAACCCCCCAGCCCATCCTGCTCAGGGAAGGAACACCCTGCTTCACACCCAAGGCCCATTTGTTTCTATGTATGGGAGGAATACACACCACACCACAGAAGAGCCATTCACAGCCATGTTATCCAGGACAATGGCAGAAAGGCACATTTGGTTTAGGCAGAAAACGGCCAACTTTCTAATGGTGGCCTTTTCAGAATAGTAACTTAAACCCTGTCCTATGAGCCTTTAGGGCCTACATAGGACTGACTTATAGATATTAAAATGGAAGGTTTCATCCTGGCAAAAGGTTTATTTTGCCAGGTCGAAATCAAAATGGCAGTTTAAAACTGCACTACAGGCTACAGTTGTAGGCCTGAGACATGTTTTACAGGGCTACTTTAGTGGGTGGCACAATGAGTGCTGCAGCCCACTTGTAGCATTTAATTTGCAGGCCCTGGATACAGGTAGTATCATTAACTAGGGACTTATAAGTAAATTAAATGTACCAATCAGGTGTAGTACAATTTTACCTTGTTTAGAAAGGAGAGTACAAGAACTTTACCACTGACTAGCAGAAGTAAAGTGCACAAAATCATAAAAGCCAACAAAAACGGGTTACTCAAGGGAAGGCAAAAATCTGGGGTGATCTTGCAGAAAGGGCCTGATCCAACACAGATGATGTAAAAACTGTAGAAGATAGATTGCTGGTTGTTATGTGGGTAGGTTCTACATGTTGTATCATCTTGGGTGCTCTGTTTGGCTGTCGATTGTTTTGAAACTTTGGGGCATATTATCAAGGACGGGCAATATATTATCGCCGCATTTATTGGCAGGAAACTGCCGATAAAGCGGCGATAATGGGCTTGATAATATGCTCTATGAATTCCTATCGAAGCCCATGTTAGAGGTGAAAACATCTAACATGGGCTTCAATAGGAATTCCATAGAGCATATTATCAAGCTCATTATCGCCGCTTTATCAGCAGTTTCCAGCCAATAAAAGCGGCGATAATGTATCGCCCATCCTTGATAATATGCCCCTTTGTTTTTTGCTAGGTAACACTAGCAGCAAAGATTATTCTCATTCTTTTTCACTTTGTTCTCTGCTCTTTCTAACATAAGATATAGTATTATGTGGTGAATATGGATTTCTGGTATTCTGGATTTGACAAGTAAGATTTAGAGGTAGGAACCATCACTGCAATTTGTAGTGATCATTCTGTTATGTACTAGTTCTCACTTAGTAAGGGATATTTTTTGGGATATTGTGCTGAGTCTGTTCTCACTTGATATTTCAGTGTACTGCAGGAGCATCAGAGGCTACATTTGTGTTGACACTTCACTTTGTGAAAGAGATGCTATAGATTCTCTGATGGATCGGGTAGGGAATTACCAAGTCTTAACCATTCTCCTGAATGCCAAGTGATTCTTTGCAGGGAGGTATTTACATAATTCGGCAACTGGAATGGAGAAAGTAGGGCCACCAAACATTCTCTTCCTGTAAACTGAAATTATTAGGTGCAATGCCACCCTGGAATGTAAGTTCCTTAGTTGAAAGTATTTGGTAATTTTTTTAAGTTGGAATTTTGGCCTTCACAGTTTATCACTCTGTGAGAGGTGCATAATATTTTGAAAGAGGATGATCTTGCGTTTGGGAGCCAGTAGATGGTCTTCAGGACAGGAGATATGTATAATTGTATCTTTACATTTACAAGCAGTTTTACTTCAGAATTCTGAATTCTCTGCAGCCTTCTCATGGTTGAGAGTGGAATGCTGTGGTGTAGTCTGTTTGCATATGTCTGGTTCTTGTCTGAGATGTCATTGTGGGAAAAAAAGGACTTAGACGTGGTCACAAGGAATTACCAGTGGATAAGATTAAGTCAAGTTTTCTTTTCAGTTTGACACCCAAAGTGCGACACGTTTGCCCACGGGAAGAGGAGTTGGCCTAACAGCTGGGACGGTCGTCCTCGAATTTGGGGAACTGGGTTCGAGTCTCAGCAGGGACGCTGAACATCCTGCGACTCTGGGTAAATCACTTAATCGCCCCAAGCCTAACAAAAAAAAATGGAATGTGTCCTCATGTAACGCAACTTGTGCTATGTAAAGAGTTCTTATACCCGATTCGGGTCAAGTTTGCGCTATATAAAACTCCGTAAAATAAAAATAAAACAATGTGATTCTTGTCATCACTGTGACACAGGACTCAAGCTACTCCCAAATGAAAAAAATAGGCTGACATTGGTATGGGGTTTCTTGTGTTCCTGTTCAGACGGAACCTTGCCTGGCAGTTTGTGCTTGACTGTTCTAATTTTGGCAGAGGTCCTAGTTCTTACGGCAGAAAAAGGATCATACATTTTCATTCCCTGCAGGTCAGTTTTTGAAAATTTAACTTGAGGTGATTCCATATCAGCTATTGACCAATAGCAATGGGTCAACTGTTGATTTTCTATTTACTTAGGGTTTTCCAGTTTGAGAATTAGCTGCCTGTCCTCGAGATAAGTTTAAAATTGTTGACAAGGTCTGATTAAAAAGGGATATGAATCGGGTAGGACCTGTTGATTAGATAATAAGTCCAAGTAAAAATTATGTAATCTCTACTGACTTTTTTTCAGTCTTTGAATGAGGGTATCAGGGAGTATTGTGTCAAAAGCTGCTGAAAAATTAAGGAGTAGTAATGCAGCTACACTAGTTTTGTCAACTTTCATGTTGTCCCAAATTGTAAGTAGAGCTGATCTGGCCCCTATTCCTGGGAGAAATCCTTTTTTGCCTATCTCATAATAGTTTGTTTTCTTCTATGTATTCTGAGATCTGCTCACTCCATACGTTTACCAAGAAAAGGACCATTGGAAATTGCGGTGTAGTTGTTGGGGTCTTGTGAGTACAAGCTCTTCTTCTTAAGTGATGGGCGCATGTGTGCTTTCTTTAATTACTCGAGGAAAATTCCTCTTTTTAATTATGTATTGATAATATTTCTGACTGGGATGGTTGCAGATGTTGATAGAAGAATCTTTCTGAAAATTAATGAAATGTAGGGGCGTTAGGGGCATCCAACTGGACTGGTAGCTTTCACCAGGTCCTCAAATTATGAGCTGTAGGAGGGTGGATACCTGACTATGGTTACCCCAGATTTTTTGCCTTGTGTTTAACTGGTTTTCGACTTAGTTGGCCTGGGACCCTGCTAATCAGGGCCCCAGGCTATCTTCTCTCTCTTTAAAATGGACTCCATGTACCCTAGGTGCATAACTAATTGGATATTGGGTCACCTTATCAGCCCCTGTGCAGTGTACTATAGGTACCCAGGGCATAGGTGCATCCAAGGCCTACCAGGGGCTGCAGCATATCTTTTGCCACCCCTGGCTGGCCATCCAAACTGACACAACTGGCTGCTCACTCAGCTGGGGCAAGGTCGTGTAATCACCCCTTGCTTAGATATAGTATACCTATATCTAAACCTATAACTGGACACATATATACCTATAAGTCACTCCTATGGCAGGCCTTAACAATCCTGGAGGCAGAGTGCTTGGTTTTATGTGAGATGGTGCTCTAGCATGAGCTGAGCCTGTCTGCAGCTTTCGGAACCATGTCCTTATAGCTGTTCTGGGATATTGCCATACCATATACTCTTAAGTGCATTATAATCCTCGCGGTTATTGCTAACTTTGGTTTGGCTTTATCAAAACATGTCGTGTAAGGTGTCATACACTTTGGAATACTACCCCATCGCCAGTTCTGGCGACGGGGGTAGCATTCCACCCTTCTAGAGGGCTAAGACATGTGGGTAACAGTAAATGCGGTTAAAACTAACCAGAGCCTCAGCATCACAAAATGGATGCTGCTGCCACAGACACACATCTGGCCTCCTGCTGCTGACCGAAACTTGGCAGGGGAGGCTTGGACAAAAGGTTTCCTGTCACAGGGAGGTGTTACAACACACCAGACAGGAGAGAGTGAATTGAGACAGGCAGGGCGAGTGAAACTAGACACTGCCTGGGGCACACAAGGTGTCCCATGCATAGCCCAGTTCAAACCGGTGCTGGGGCACTCCAGCCCCAGCTCTGGAGCGAAACTGGACAAAGGGAAAGGGGTGTCATCCCCCCTTCCTGGGTCCCACCCATAGGAGGGACCGAGCAGGATATCCAGCCCCTTGATTTGGAATAAAGGTAGGAGCTGTGCCCATAGAAGACAGATAATCCTGACTGAAACTTTGATACAGAACTCTGGACCCTTCAACCTCCCACTCAACGTGGAATACTGAAGAATCTCCCTTGTGGTCAAGGAGGGACCACCCTGTGCAAACAGGCACCATCCAGCGCCCAATGGTTTGCTTTGTTGCAGCTCCCGCCGGAGCTCGAGCGACAGAGATCAACAAGAACTGGATTCCCAGACATCCAACAGCTCGATCCACAGCCACAGCAAAGCTGAGACCCGTGGAGGCGACGTGAGACGTGGGACCGGCCATCTTGAAAAGACTGCAAAGTGCTGACCGTGTAGCTCCCGAGGCACCCTCGAAGCTGTGCATTGGGTTTTGAGAAGCCCCAGCCCTGAGCAGCTCAGGTGCACCAAAGATCACCCCTCCACACTCACAGAGTGCTGCGTGGGGCCCTTTTGCATTTTCCTGCTCGACGTATCTGTCCAGTCACTTGCCCATTGGCTAATGACCTCTACGATGACGAATCTTTGAAAGTACTCTGCTAGTCTGGTTGCTCCAGACTGGCCCCCGCTCCCCTGAAAAGGAGCAACCTCTCTGACCTTGCTGATCCAAGTAAGAAGCGATCTTCAAATCCTGCATGGGTTGTATTTGCCAAGGCCTGTTGACTCCGATCCGGAAGCCGACACTGCCGACAGTGAGAGCCTTTGTGGGACAGCTCATGATCCACTCCTGGACATCCTCAATGCCCCAGAATCCACGTGGCAGCGGAGACAAGCGTCTCAACAACCACCTGATTGCGCCCGACATCGCCTGGTTCCTTCCTGGTTCCATCCTGGTCACTGGCTAGTGACCCAGACTCTGTCCCCCCTGCTTTCAGGTACTCTACATCTTCGATACACCCTTGGATCCAACCGGACTCTTCTCTCCTGGCCGCCTGCAGCATCTTCATCTCCAGGCTCCATAGATCTACACGACGAAACCCGACACACTTTGGCACCTATGCACCCGCTTCCTGTGGGTGAGGTAACAATATAACACCGGTGCTCCTTTAGTGGTTAACACCTCTAGTGTTAGTCCTAGTTTTAAGTGGCTAAATTCTAGTCCAGTCGGAAGACTTCCAAAGCAGTAACTCTGTAACTTTTACGCACGATTGACTTTGCATTGGTGCATGCGTGTGCTTTTAGCGCTGCACCCGAATCCCGCGGGCTACTCCCGTCCTAACTACTGTTAGTCCAGTGTAGTCCCAGCGATTTCCAAGGCCCTAGTCCTTACCACTGTTCGTAAAGCGGTTCTTATACCACTTATTTAATATATGGTTTTAGTGGCCACCGGGCCTATCCATAATTGTGCAACTTTTGTATGTTTAACTGTGCTTTTGTTTAAACGCTTGTGCCTCTGCACTCATAAAGAGTACAGAGGATTATTCTAGTAATAAATACATATATTTTTATAATATATAACTTGTGTGGTGTCCTTTCATTTGATATTACAGGATTGCATATGGTAAAACAGCTGGCGTCACATGCCCTCTTGAGTTAAGCCTAAGACTGCTTAGGTCTATGCTACCCCTAGGATACCTAGGATAGCTAGTCTATAAGGTTGACTTACAACCACCACCATAAGTGTTTTTTGGACTGATACAAGGTGCTCACTAGAATAGTGAACATCATACATCAGGCCAACTTCTCACATGAGCTGTGTATTTTCTTGAAAGGATAAAATAGATGGGGACCGGTTTTCTGTTGTAATGGTTTTTGGTTAAATAATTGGGGTGTGTTTTCTTTGTTGTTAGATTTGATGACAATTTGTCTGCTTTGGTTAAATAATATGTTGCTATTTCATAGGATGAGCCTTGTGAAGGTGGGGTGAGGGTTTGACAGATTTCCGGATTGCTAAATTTCGATAGGATTTTATGGAGGTCCTTGATTGGGCAGTTGGCATTGTTGAGCCTGCTTTAGTAGTCAATATTTTGTCCTTTTTAAAATATGATTTCTGTATTCTGTTGAGTTTCTGTAGAAACATTTTGTCTTGAGGGTTTTATGTTTTTCTACCTCCATTGAAGTGCTGAGATTTATCCTTTCATTTATTTTTTAACACCAAGGAGATTCCTTTTACTTTTTGCCTTGCTTTGAAGTTCTTATTGCAATTCGTATAGGCAGGGCTGTGGTCACCCATTCAATTAGTTTCTTCATTGAGTTTTTTGTCTCCAGTGGTGTTTTCTGGTTAGGGGAAAATCCAACTCTTGCATGTTTGATTTGTTCTATTGCCTGGAAGTTGTTAATGGGTGTGTGGTTCGTTGATATTTTATTTGGGATGTCTATTTGTTCTGGGATGCAGAACTTGACATTTAAAGATGATCTTTTGAAAGTTGTGTGTGCTTTGTCCATATAAAATTGGCATATAGTTGAGGCATATCTGGTTTATTGAACCAGATGTTTAGGTCACTAGGTCCATATATATTGGAGAGTTAGATCTGATATTGCATTCAAGAAAGCATCTATCTAAGCTTTAAGGTTGGGTGGGTGCTTTAGAACAAGATGATATTTCAGGTAAAAGGTGGGCTTGCTTTGCATCTTGTTAGAAGGGAATCATAACCTTGTATTGTTACATCCTCCATCATGGTGACTGTTATAGCCTCTTTAAACACAGCAGCCGGACTGCCTCTTTTATTTCATTATTGGTTGTGTGTAAATATAGTCAGCTAAAATGTGTGAAAATGTTCTCAATAGCAGTGTGTCAAATGTATAAAAATGGAGAAGGAATAAAATGTTACCTGCAGTTCTCTACCACCACACTGATCCATGTAGCTGAATTTGTATCTCTCATTAGGAAAGTCTCCTGCTTGAAAAGGCATTCGACAGGGTGGCCTGGCCCTACCTTTGGGATCTTTTATCCCTATGATTATGGCCTTGAAAGCTCTTTATGAATCACCATGCTCTTGTATCAAACTTGGGTCAAATAAATCTAATTTGTTTTCTATCTCCCGTGGTGCACGGCAAGGCTGTCCCGTCTCTCCGCTTCTTTTCACAGTTTATATCGATATTTATTTGAATGAATTGAATTTAGCGGTGGACATACCCCCAGTGGAGGTAGCGGGTATCAGTTATAGAGCGCTAGCCTACGTGGATGATGTGGTAGTGGTGACCACAGATATTGTAAAGGCTTTGCCAAAGATTGAGTCACTCGCCTCTCAGTTTGGTGCCTTTTCAGGCTATAAATTGAATGTGTCTAAAACACAAATATTATATGTCGGACAGCATCCCCCTTCACACCTTAATATAGTGGCTGTGGCAACTTATTTGGGAATTAAGCTCACTGCCCCGATTACAGATATTCCTGAAATAAACTTTGACCCCGTTATAAAGAAAGCTAATTCCACATTGGAACGTATTGATCATCTACATCTGTCACTACACGGGAGGAATAACGTTTTAAAGATGCTCATACTCCCGAAATTGTTATATTTATTTAGATCAGTGCCCCTTGAATTTCCTCTTAGCTTTTTTAAACAACTAGAGAGGATGGCTGGGAGATTTTTATGGAGCTACAAACGCCATGGGAGAGCCTATAAAAAACTGATTCTTCCGAAGGCAAAAGGGGGGTGGAGTGTACGACACTTTATTTTTTATTATTTGGCATCGGTATTACAGTTCATTACACCTTTAATAATAGGTGCTAAAGCTCCAATACTAGTATCGCACTCTCCATCTATATATGAGTTTGCTTTAGGGGTAGAGGCCCGGGGCTACCTGCTGAAAAATGTGGAACCCAGTTATTACAAAAAAACGAAAATTCAAGATTCTACATGCAGCATACCGGGCCTGGATTTTAATCCGACGTCATGTAGGGATACCACGAATCTTGAGATACACTCCTTTGGCCTCTCAATATATCTTTCCTTCTGTTTTCAGAGATCACACAATGGTGATATGGCGTAATATTGATATTAGTTCCCTTGGTGATTTATGGCAGGACAATGGTATGATATCCTTTACAGACCTTTGCCTTAAATTTAATCTTACAAACATGGATTATTTTAAATATCTTCAGCTGCATAGTTTTTTGAATACCCTAACTCCTTTGGAACATTCTGGACTTTATAAGATTCCCTTGATTGATAGTTTCTATTATAAAAAAAGGATAGGTTTCTTTTACAATTTATTAATTTCTTTGTATCCTGATGATCTACCGAATATCCAAGAGAGATGGGCTCAGAAGTTAGACACTGATAATGTTATAGTAGAGGACTCTATTCTTTTGGCTAATTCTATTTTGCTGTCAGGTAGAACTCGTACACAACATTACATGGTTCTTTGTGACCTCTACTACATGCCAGCAAAAATCTCTAAGTGGGGTAATTTAGTTGGTACACTGTGTAGCAGATGTGGAACGCCAGCTGCTGATACAGTCCACATGTTTTACTCATGCCCTAAATTAACCCCCGTTCTGCTGGCAATTCAAACCTTTTTCGTTCTACTGCTCGGAACTCCAGTAGAATTAACGGCTGAGCTAGTATTGATAGGGGTAACTGTAGATACAGTGGCAGAAGAGAAAAGAAATTTGCTATATATATCAATGGCGGTTTATCGGGGCTGTATCACTCAGGAATGGATCAGCCCAGAACCTCCATCCTTTTTTATATGGAGGACCCGCCTTTTAGCAGTGCACAACCTAGAACATGCCATTTATAGAACAAAGGGGCGAAAAAAAGAGCATTAGGAGTGTAAACCTGGGCGCCGCTCCAGCGGTGGATATTGGGAGAACTGGGATAGGGGTATTTCTGGCATTTTTATACTTTAGTCTGCTAAAGTGATACAAACCGCATCTCAATGTAAAAATGTTCTGCTTTATTTTAAACTACTTCTTGAAAGTCTCAGCTTTATTTGTTCGTTATATTTTCTAATTTTTGCAATTTTGTTTACTGTTCTTGTATATAATGCCTGTCTCCACCAGTTGTATATTATTTGCGAATTTAATGAAACATGCTTGTAACCTGACCAGCTTGCAATAAATAAAATTTAAAAAAAAGTCTCCTGCTTGAGATTTTTGGTCATACTGCATAATTAGCACCATGTGAGCCTGCAGACTCCCCCTAACCAGGTTGGAATACGTAGGCAGTGAGACATTAATAGCGAAACAGTTGTCAAGCATATGTGGAATACCCCTGTTGTGTGAGAATCTTTTCCAAGCATGGTCGGATTCAAGCAGGAGGTCAGTCTCTTGGTTACATGTGCTGATGTGTGCACGGAGCATCCAAGGAGAGGCTGACTACGTTTTTTAAGGAGCAGCCTTCCTTGCACAGGAGTATGTGACATCAAAGACCACAGAACTATCTCTGAAAGGGAGATTAGAGACCCTGGATGGAAGACTAATGATCAGTATTGTACAAAGCACGAAAGGATCAGACCAGATTTTTTTGACCTGGTTGCTCTCTGAACTGGTTAGGATGTTCATAAGCTGTGAGAATGAGTCAAATAGACAGGTAAATCATCTTTGTAGAGTGAGACAATCAGTTTGGGGTCATGTACCTCCATAGCACAGCCCTTCAACACACGACTCAGTTGATCTGTCACAAAGGCTCCACCGCCAAAGCAAATAGCAATAGAGATAGTGGGCACCGTGGCTTGTCCCACTCTTCAACTCCCTTACTCTGAGATAACTTTTTTTAGTCTTTGTCACACCAGTGACTTTGTTTTCAGAAGTATTCCCATATTTTTAAACCAAGAATCAAACTTCATAGTTGTTAGTACTGCAATTAATTTTATTCCATGAGACTATGTCAAAGACGTGTTCTGTGTCTGTCGACGCCAGAGCTATTGCTTGGTTGTCATTTTCAATTTTACCCACTATAGGCCAGATGTAGTTAGCCAAATACCGGTCGGTAACGGCCAAAAATACAGAATTTCAGCCGTTACCGACCGGTATTTGGCTTTTGAGATGTAGGAGGTTAAAATTGACCGATTCGGTAAATAAGAGTCGGTAAATTACCGATTCAGAATTTACCGAATTCTTATTTACCGAATCGGTAAATAAGAAAGGGTAAAAAATGACTTTTGAGATGAAGGAAAACTCAAAAATACTGAATTTCATGAAATTCGGTATTTAAGAGTCGGTATTTACCATGGAATGAAAGCAGGTGGTAACCAGGTGCAGGCTATAAAAAAGCCCCCAAAATGCAACAGTGTGACCAGAAGGGCGGCATTCTACATCATTGCAAGGCGGCTACGGCTACAGGCAGCAGGAGAGAGGGTCTGGAGAAGGGAGGAGCAAGTCTACAGGCAGAGGATAACGCTCTTCCAACTCACTGTGCCAGAGATATTGCAAAGGTACCGGCTATACCCCCAAACCATCCTGGACTTGATCAGGGACCTGCACCCACTCCTGGAGCACCCAACACCAAAGGCGCACGCCATCCCACCCCATGTGCAGGTGCTGTGTAGCCTACACCTGCTTGCATCTGGGAGTTACCAGAGTGAGATTGCTGCAGTAGGGGGGGTGTACCAGGGCTGCCTATCCCGTTTCTTCAGGAGGTTCCTGGAGGCCATGATGCAGAGAATGCATCATTACATCAGCTTCCCTGACACACATACAGAACTGCTGAAGTCCAAAACTGAGTTCTATCAACTGGCACACTTCCCTCACGTCATAGGCTGTATAGCTGACACCCACATCCCAATCTGCCCACCTGCAGCCACAGAATACAGATACAGGAACCGAAAGTCAACCCACTCAATCAATGTGCAGGTGATATGCAACGCAGGCAACATCATAACAGACATTGTGGCCAAATTCCCTGGGAGCACCCACGACTCCTACATATTACAGAACAGTGGGATCTACACACGCCTTGCTGCTGGAGAATTTTGGGAAGGATACCTGCTAGGTAAATTACTGTGACACACCCTGATAGTTTCTGCAAATGAATGTATTTTGAGTATGTAACTAATGGCACTCACTTTTCCACGTAGGCGATAGCGCTTATGCTCTGCGGTCCTTTGTTCTCACCCCCTACCTGAATCCATCTACCAGGAGTGAGAGGCGTTACAATGTGGCACACAGAGCAACACGCAGGGTGGTAGAACGCATATTTGGACTTCTAAAAAGCAGATTCCGCTGCCTCCACAAGAGCGGAGGTGCACAGCAGTACACTCCTATCATCTGCTGTAAAATCATTGTGACCTGTGCCATGCTGCACAACCTTGCCACCAATAAAAGGCTCAGAAGTGGAAATTACACATCATGAGGACATTGATGATGGAACTGAACAGCCAGAGCCCTATGCAGCAGGAGCAACGCCAGCAACAGATGGGAGACTGAGACGGGCAGAGATCACATACAGCTATTTCTAAGTAAGTAAGGAGACACAGCCAGGCTTTGTATGTGAATGACGTAGTTTAATGGGCACTACATCAAATTACTAATGGCACACCATGGTACTCCAATGTCTGACTACTTTACTGGGCGGTCACAGGTTACTTCACCCTGACATGTCCTGTGTAGAGTGTGGGCAGCATTATTGTTTGCGCCCATGCACAACAGTGCGGGATGCCCGAGGCTGGGTGTGAACAGTGGCTGTAGAGCCAGGGGCAGCAGATTGGCGCCTGCTGCTTCTTCTAATGTCTGGAATGGGAGTGCTACTGCTGATCCTGCTGGTTGTGTCTTCAGCGTCCCCCACACCTGTGCCCCCAGCGTTGGCTGACTGGTTGGTCAGTAGCAGTTCCATGGCTGAGGTTACTCTCCCCATCCCCCTAGACACATCCGTGTAGCAGTGCACAAGGCCCTCTTGCATGGCGACAGAGCGCCGACATAGCAGGGAGGTGGCTGTAGCAAGACGGTTCATCGCCTTGGTATTTTGCTGCATGCACTGCCTCTCACGGCGCCTCTGTGTGCAGTCAGACTTTAGATTTTCACAGAGAGCCATTATGGCCTGCGACATGTCCCTCATTCCCTCTGCCATGTCTTTCATACTCTCTGCCATGGAGCTAATGCCCCGGTCTAAGTTGCCCATCTTGGTGTTTAAGTTGCGCACCTGTCTCTGAACTGCTGATATTCCTTTTACCTGCAGGCACTGCACCGTGACCATTGTGACCTCCAGCCCACAGAAGACCCCCTCTCCATCCTGAGTTGCTCTTCTATCCCGTACCCTGTGGCGTCTGGCACCGGTACGCACAACTTCAGATTTGGACTGCTGCCCAGCGTTCTCTGCCTCCAGTGGAGCTGTTTGGGTGTCACCCTCCCTTTCATCTTCATCGGATGACTCAAAGATTCTGAGAGGGGGCACATCATGCCTCCTTGGCCTTACCACTTCAGAGGAATCTGTAGCTGGTGTGGGAGAGAGTGCTGCTGGGTCCTGCTGTGGTGAGTCGTATGGCAGAGGAGAACAAAGCTGTGCTGTGGTGGGTCACTCTGGTGTTGATCCTGCCTGTGCTGTGGGTGCAGGTGGTGGCTCAGTGCTTTGCCCTCCACTTGTGCCTGCGTCCTCACTCCTTTCAGTTTGGTGTCCCCTCTTCTCCCTTTCCAGCGCTGTCCTGCGCGATGACTCTCCTGTGGACAGATATGGACATTGGCTCAGTGGTGCTGTACACCTGTGTGTCTTATAAATCACATTCCTGTCATAAACTTGCAAAGTCCTCAACTGCTTATGGATGTAGTGTGTGGCATGCCTTGCTGTTTTCTGTGATGAATGTAGTGATGTATGTTACTATGACTACGTCTCCCATGATGCATTGCAGGTAAATCCTAAAACCTGTATAGGAGTGTGAAACACACAACCACATTGGGGAAGGGGGACAGGGAAGGGGAGAGGGTTGACGTCCATGCAGCTTACCTTGTTTTGATGCAGCTCTGGCTGAGATGACGGCATCCCCTATCCCATGGACACTCTCTGGCTCCAGGGTGGACTCCACCATCTGCTCCAGGTCTGTTAGTGCAGGTGCCGTGCTCCTTCCTCCCCCGGTGGCACTGGCTTCTTTTATCTGAGCTGCAAGTTTTTTTTTAGTAATGATCCTAAGATTATACGACCGTTTTTTAAGGTCATCAATTTCCCGTGATGTGACCCCCGATGGCATTCACCTTTGACTGGATCCCCAGCCAGGTGTTTCTTTTCACAGACTCTGCAACCTGCAGAGACTGCTTACCAAATAACTGGGTGTGGTGTCTCACAACCTCCTCCACCAGCACCTGCAGTTCAGCTGTGTTGAATTTCAGTTTTCTCTTGCGCTCTTCTTCTTCCCTCTGTGACTCCTGGGATTCCATTGTGCACTTCAGGTAAGCTCAGGGCAGCCAGTTGTGCAGTGTTTCACAGCTCTCCAGAATGATCAGTTACTCAGCACCTGCATGGGTGTGGCCACTTCCTGGTTGAGGGGTGGGGTAGATGCATTTGATTGGTTGAATCCTCTGTTGCTTTGTTGTGGGGTGTGGTGGATGAACCTGATTGGTTGAGAAGCTCAATTGGTTGTATTTTGTATTTCCGATTCGGTATTTACCGATTTGGTATTTACCGAATTGATAAATACCGAATTGGTAATTCCCATTCATTCCTATGGGCCTGTATTTACCGAATCGGTAAATACCGAATCGGAAATTCCAAATTTTACCGATTCTGTAAATTTTACCGATTTCTTACCTACATCCCATTTTCCGAATCTAAAATACCGAATCTGTAAAATTCGGTATTTTAGAATCGGTAAAATGGGATTACCTACATCTGGCCCCTATATGTCTTAGTAGTCTTATGATTATTGCTGTTCTCCTACTGGGTATGAAACCATTTTGGTTCTCATGTATTAGGCGCCTAAATAGTATTTACAGCCTGGTGGCTATTACCCAATGTTTTTGTGTCTGTATAAAGCATGAACAATGGTCTATCAGCCTGATTCATGTAGGTAAATTGCACTCGCAAAGGGCCAGATTCTGAGAATCTGGCCCTTTGCGAGTGCGATTTTTGCATTTGGTATTCATGATACCAAATGCAAAAATCGCTATGTAAGAATTCGCATATTTGCGTGGATTGGCATTTAAGGAATCTCTAATAGAGATTCCTCAAATGCTATTCATGACACAAAACAAAATAGCGATTTTGGACTTTTGGGGCCGCTATTTACCGACAGGTCAGACCTGTCGGTAAATAGCAAAAACTCAGAAAAATGCTTTTAAAAGCATTTTTCAAAGTTGCATGTAGCACACACACATGTCCTTTGGACATGTGTGTGCGCAACACCTGTCCAAAAGTGCATTTTAGGGGTGCTACAGGGCGTCCTTTGGACACCCCTGGCACCCTTAAAATCGCTATCTCAGTTGCGAGTAGCAAATTGCTACTCGCAAATCCCCATTCATTCCTATGGGCCTCTTGGCCCATAGGAATGAATGGGGAGTATTTGCGAGTAGCAAATTGCTACTCGCAAATAAAGAACATGTAGGAATCGCTATTTAAGTAGCAATTCCTACATGAATGCCGTTTTGTGTGTCCTCAATAGCGAATCGCTATGATTCGCTATTAGGGACACGCAAAACGGCATGTACATGAATCAGGCTGTTTATGCTTTAAAATCAATCCACCAGGGCTTTGACTGGCTTCTGCAATACTGTTATTAATCAAGGATCTTTGTAGTATCCCATTGCTAAAGCTTCCTGATGGACCTGTAATCGTCTGGGCGCTACTAAATCGACAAAGGCCTAATATCATTCTGCTGGTGGGATGTTTCTATCTGGTGCGGTGGATGTAATTTATTCTTGTGTTGCTTCCATTATTTCTTCTACCCTTAGTAGTCCTTCCAGTTGTAGTCTCTGCTCCTGTGATAAATGAGGTAAACCCTCTACGTCTATAATGAGAAATGTCTCAGGTCCCTCAATTTGGTGTGGGTCAGTGTATATATTCTTATAGCATGTGTGGAAAACCAAATGTATCTCTTCATGCGTATATAGTATGTTGCCATGAATGTCTCTAATGAATGTAATGTCTGTGGGGAGTCGTTCACTCTTTAGCAGCCGTACTAGCAGGTTACCTGCTCTATCATCTTCTCTATGTAATATTTGTGGAAAGCAGGATTCAGGAAGAACACCTCCACTTTGGACCAAGTGTTTAGATTTCAGGTAATCACTTGGAAGACAGTACCAATGGAGGGTGGCAGCCTCTATTTGATATTCGTGGACCTGAAAACTGCCTTTGACCTTGTTCCCAGATGCAAACTGTTGGAGGTTTTAAGGGATTTGGGGATACCTCCATACCTACTTGATATATTGATCAAATTGCATGAGAACAACTATGCCAAAGTTAGGTGTGGAAGGGGAGGAGAGTTGACTAACAGGTTCCCCGTTGACAAAGGCATGAGTCAGGGCTGTGTGCTCGCACCGACCCTGTTCTGCCTCTTTGTCAACGCACTGATCCCACTTCTGGCAGAGCTACCAAACAACGATGCCCCAAAGTTAGCGAACTCAAAGGTGGCAGCATTGATGTTTGCTGACGATACACTTCTTTTATCAAAAACATCGATGTGCATCCAGAGGTTGTTGGATAGCTTTGCCTTATTCTGTAACACCAGGGGCCTGACGATTAACACCACAAAAACTAAATTTATGATTGTCAACCCCCCAAAGACAACACGTCCTAACCCACGATTGAATGGCTCATGCCTGGAAAGGGTGTCTATTTTTGAATATCTGGGTGTAACCCTGTCCGAAGATATGCAGTGGGAGCCCCAAATAGCTACGGCTAAACTCAAGCTAACACAGATTGCCGGGAGGATAGCCAAATTAGCCAGGGAAGCTCCCTTCAAACCAATTGGCCCCGCGTTAGAAATGTATAGGGCTCAAGAGCGCCGCGCCTCTCTCTGCGGGGCGGAACTATGGGGGCACTGTTCGTCCTCCACCATCGCCGTAGTCGAGAACAGATTCCTAAAACAATTAACGGGCTTACCAATGGGCACCCCGCTAATCCCTTTAAGATTAGATTTGGGGATCTCGCCAATAGAAGACGAGATTGCCCTAAAACCATTAACCTTCTGGCGAAGACTATGGGCAACCCCCCAACTAGCAGCATATCAGGTAGAGATCAAAGAGCTTTTATCGCACCCAGGTTTGCTGAAAAGGGTGCCCTGGTTTGCTCACGTAAAACACGAGTGCGAAAAGTTCGGCCTACCTTCCTTGTGGAGTACCCCAGACATTACCAGCACTTTAGTCCCCCGAGTCTTTCTACCTAAGACCTACCGCACCCTAAAGGTTGAAGGCATACAGACTAATTCGAAATTTGGTCCTCTAACGACACAGTTTCTCACAGTTAAGGATAACTACAAGCTGGTAACCTTTCTGGATGATATCCTCCCTGTGGTAGCAAAAAAACTATATTTACAGTTTAGATATAGTACTCTGCCAGTACGTGTGGTGACCAACAAATGGGCTGGGCAGAAAGTGCTAGGCTGCCCAGTTTGCAATACTCAAGACGAAACTGAAATGCATATCCTATTCTTTTGCCCAGGCTACCAGCAAGCGAGGCGGTACTGGCTCGTACCGCTCTGCCGAAATTTGGGTTTTGTTAACTGTAGGGAAGCTATTCGGGTTTTAAAATACGATACATCAAACCCTATTGTGTTTGCCGTTTCTAGATACTTAAACACAATATGGCGAAGGAGATGGGCCTTTATCCAAAAGGAAAAATAAGCACAAAATGTTTTGCAGAAGAAAATTGTATATTTGAATTCTAGAGAATTGTCATACAATTGGTCTTTTATTTTTATACTACCTTGCACATATTTTTATCTCGATGAATTGGATTTTATTTTAAATATTGTAAATAGTGTAAATGTCTTTTTATCTCTTGTACATACAGATTTGGCTTCTATTTCTCTAGATAGCTGCAGGATATTCATGCCTTTTATACATTTTTGTGTTGTGCTCAAACCACACCTCTCTGTCATCCCCCCCAAATGCCTTTGTCCTAACTGTGGATTGCTCTTTTCTGCATTTATTGTTCTAAGATGTTTGTTGTTTTTATTATCTTGTCACTTTTTATGGTTCTTGTGACCGAAATAAAAGTTTGCGAAACGAAACGGAAATGTTTTATTTTGTAGCAATTCTTTTGCAATGGTTTTCCAGCATCTCTTTTCGTAGTGTTTTTGTTCTCTGACTACTTATGCTATCTGAGCGTTGACCACCTCAGCCATTTCACTTGAAAATTAATTGATTTGAATTGTTTGATCTTGGAGTCTGCTCAGGAGGATGCTAGGGCACATAATAGCAGCCGACTTTATGTCCTTCGTTATTTCTGTGTCCCCATTCACTTCAAAATACTCTGCTATTTTTTCACGTAACAAGTGGTGAAATGCTGTGTTTTTTCATTCCGACACTGGAAGGCACCATGTAAGTATTTTGGCTCTATACTTGCCTGTAGTGTAGTGTAGGCGTAAGGAGAAATGATTGGATTATACCATGCCCAGATTTGGCATGTATTTTATATTCTGCCTTTTGTCTTGAATAATTAGAATAAAGTCTATCTTAAAGTAAGTATTGCAAGCCTGTGAATAGTGCCAAATCCCCAGAACTGTCATATCCCTACCATTAGGTTTCCCTTACAGTATCAGGTATCTCCCTTCCTCATCAGAAAACGCTTTTGCTTCGGCAAAGCGAAGACATGGTGCCAACCATATACCCACCCCTCTAGCATCTGTGCTATGTCCCATAAGTAAAAGACACCTTCCTCACTGCCACTTAATTTTATTAGCTTCATCTGATGCAAATGTGTCTCCTGCAGACATGCCATCTGTATTCGGTTGTCCACGCAGACATACTCTTACTCTCATGCTCTCCAGGTAGGTATTTAACCCTTTCACATTCCATGTCATAATTATCACCATACCTGCCATTGATTACGTTGCAAAGGATCTTGTGAGCAAGCTCTCCTCAGATTTCTCACCATATTCTGAACTTTGCACACTGACATGTTACATTCTAAACCAGAAACTAGTTGAACTAAGCAGGGCAACACCTGGGCTACTTTCAGGATGCAACACAAAAAGATGATGGACGGACTGTTGAACATTGTCAAACAATCACTCCCAGTCACAGATATAGGTTTAATCCATCGTTATTTTGCTCGCTGTTATTTTGGGAACTGTACCGAAAAACAAGCATCCTAGGACCGGTTTCGGGGCATCACCCCTCATCAGCCAGGCTAGCTTGAAACCAGTGGCATAGCAAGCATGGGACCCACATCTGGGCTTACCCTTCCCACTCAGGGTGAAAATGGAACACAAAAAGATGATGGACGGAATGTTGAACATTGTCAAACATTTACCCGCAGTCACAGACCTGGGTTTAATCCATCGTTATTTTGCTCGCAGTGACAGTCCAGTTTGGACCCAGCCATATGCAAATCAGCCTTGATCCTGTTTCCCATGGGCACAGTCCTGCCCGAACTGCCAGGCCAGGTCCTCCCGGACCGGAAAACAAGCATCCTGGGAGCGGTTTCGGGCATCACCCCATATCAGCCAGACTGGCTTGATAACGGTGACGTAGCAAGCAGGATGCCCATAAGAGCCTTAGGTGCTGGATTCATGCAGACTTTATAATTACAACCAATATCATTGTAAGTGTATTCTAAACTGTACAGCAAACATTGCAAAACATATTCTTACATAACTAATACATTAAAACTCATTATCATAAAATGTAACTAAATCAACTTACACAGACCTATGCACACCTCCAACTGGTCACAGATTGCCAGCTAGAAGTTTAATTGTCAAGGTCTAGGTCCTATAGGTGTAGGGAGGCAGATAGCTTTGGCTGACACCAAGCTGTCGCCAGCTCCATTGAGTTCATTTTGGGCTATATATATATTGTAATAAGAAATACCAATTGCATTTCAGTTTTTCATGTTAGATTCAGTTCCTTCCGCACTACATGCAGCTTCCTCTGTAGGTGTTTAATCTTACTGTCTCTGAGAGTGGATCTTCAATTTTTATTAATCCTGTATTCGAACGTTTGCCACATGCTCTTTCTCCATCCAGTTCCATTCTAAATTTGGTTCCGTGAAAAAGTGTGTTTGTCTATCGTTTATTCATTTTACGTTTTCAGGAAAGAACATCTGTACTTCAGTTTGTATTTCAAGTGTTGGCTTCTGCATCTTTTCTTCACTGCTTCAAAGGTGCAACATTTTCTCTGCTCTTGTAGCATGTAGTTAGGGAGCAGCATGATGTAAGCTCCATCTTATGTTAAGTATTTTTTGGTTATTAGTGCTTGGAGTCTGAACATTATTGTTTCGGGCTAAGCGCCCGGTGATGGCTGCTGCGATGGGTTTCTAGGTGTTATTTCAATCTAAAAGACCTTTAAGACTTCATATTTAAGCCATCCACTCCTCCAAATACAATTTACAACATTCAGCTTCTGATTTTTTGACAGACTCACTGATCTGATGTTGTTCCGCCGTGACCTACCTTTTGGCTCCTCAGCCTTGGCTTCTAGGATTTGCTCTAGGCTGTTCAACTTCTTCTGCATTATTGATACATGACCCATGTCACTTTCTGTGTTAGTTTGTTCAGGTCTGTGCCTGCAAGTTTGAGATCAATTGCCAATGTAAAGGTTGGTCACTGTACTGATGCGCCAGAGTCAAGAGGTTCCCGTTAATCCGCTCTGCTGGCTTTGGTGTCATTCTTCCAGTAGGATCTCTCAACCCCATTCCTCTGTTTATCCAATTGCAGGGGTCGCATTATCTGCAATGAAGTATGGCTCAATTGTATGAGGCTCTCTTCGTCATGTCATGTCTCCCACAGGGTTTCTGTTTCCTATTGTGACCCTGCGATCACTTCCATCCTAGTCAGAGTCCCTCCTTTGCTCTAAACTGGGTGGGTAATCAATCAATCAATCATACAAATTTGTATAGCGCGCTACTCACCCGCCAGGGTCTCAAGGCGCTGGGAGGGGGGGAGCTACTGCTCGAACAGCCAGGTCTTGAGTTGTTTCCTGAAGGCGAGGTGATCCTGGGTCAGCCGTAGGTGGGTGGGGAGGGAGTTCCATGTCTTGGCCGCCAGGTAGGAGAAGGATCTTCCTCCGGCGGTGGCTTTGCGAATTCGTGGGACGGAGGCGAGGGCAAGGCTGGCGGATCGGAGCTGGCGGGTGGGTGTGTAGAATGTGAGGCGGTTGTTGAGGTATTTGGGGCCCATGTCGTGGAGAGCCTTGTGTGCGTGGGTGAGGAGTCTGAACGTGATCCCCTTGCTGACGGGGAACCAGTGCAGGTCTTTCAGATGGGCAGAGAGGTAGCTGTGACGGGGGATGTCCAGGATGAGTCGTGCTGAAGCGTTCTGTATGCGCTGGAGTCTTTTCTGGATTTTGGCTGTGGTTCCAGCGTAGAGGGTGTTCCCGTAGTCCAGACGGCTGGTGACGAGGGCCTGGGTGACCGTCTTCCTGGTTTCGGTGGGGATCCACCAGAAGATCTTTCGGAGCATGCGCAGGGTGTTGAAACAGGATGACGAGACGGTGTTGACTTGCTTGGTCATCGTGAGGGAGGAGTCCAGGATGAAGCCCAGGTTGCGTGCATGGTCCGTTGGCTTGGGGGTGGTGCCCAGGGCCGGGGGCCACTAGGAGTCGTCCCAGGCAGAGGGGGATGGGCCCAGGATGAGGACTTCCGTCTTGTCTGAGTTCAGTTTCAGACGGCTGAGCTTCATCCATTCCGCGACGTCTTTCATTCCTTCCTGGAGGCTGGCTCTGGCGGCGGCGGGGTCGTTGGTGAGGGAGAGGATCAGCTGGGTGTTGTCAGCGTAGGAGATGATGCTGAGGTTGTGTTGGCGTGCGATGGCTGCGAGGGGGCTCATGTAGACGTTGAAGAGGGTGGGCTGAGCGAGGATCCTTGCGGAACGCTGCAGATGACTTCGGTGGCCGCGGATCGGAACGGGGGGAGGCGGACTCTCTGGGTTCTTCCGGCGAGGAACGAGATGATCCACTTCAAGGCCGTTCCTTGGATTCCGGTGTTGCTGAGGCGCTGTATCAGGGTGCGGTGGCATACGGTGTCGAAGGCTGCTGAGAGGTCCAGGAGGATGAGGGCAACTGTTTCCCCGTTGTCGAGCAGGGACCTGATGTCGTCGGTAGCAGCGATGAGGGCGGTCTCGGTGCTGTGGTTTGCTCGGAAACCGGACTGCGAGGGGTCGAGGGATCCGTTTGTCTCGAGGAAGGTGGAGAGTTGTTTGTTGTCGTCTTCTCGATGACTTTGGCAGAAAAGGGAGGAGCGAGATGGGGCGGAAGTTCTTAAGGTCCGTGGGGTCCGCGGTGGGTTTCTTCAGGAGGGCGCTGAGCTCGGCATGTTTCCAGCTTTCCAGGAAGGTGGCGGATGCGAAGGAGCTGTTAATGATGTCCCGGAGTTGGGGTGCAATGATGGAGTCGGCTTTGTTAAAGATGTGGTGTGGGCATGGGTCGGTTCGGGGAGCCGGAGTGGATGGTGTTCATCATGCGGGTGGTGTCTTCGGTGCTGACCGAGGTCCAGGTGCAGAGGGTGGTGGTGGGGGGCGCTTGTTTGGTGGTTGGGTGCGTGGTCTGTGCGCTGAAGCTGTTGTGTATGTCGGCGATCTTGCAGTGAAAGAATGAGGCGAGTGAGTCGCAGAGGTCTTGCGAGGGTGTGATGTCGTTGTTGCAGGAGCTGGGGTTGGAGAGCTCTTTAACGATGCTGAAGAGTTCTTTGCTGTTGTGGTTGTTGTTGTCCAGTCGTTTTTTGAATGTTGTCCTTTTGGTGGTGCGGATCAGCTGGTGGTGTTTGCGGGTGGCGTTCTTGAGGCAGCGCATGGCAATTGTTTGCAGCCTGAGCATATGGGAACTGTATTCCAGTGTCAAATTATGCTGGGCTTAAGTGGGGCATTAGAGGCACACCCAATTGTGAGCCAGATAATACTTCTTATATGGTTACACTGACATTCCGGGGTCGATGATCTGACCACCCAAATGCCTTAGGCCCACAGCCATATTTCCTCCACTGCCTACTTCCAACTCTCCAGTAATGATGAGAGGCATGGGCCAAAGAGTACGTCTGCCACATCTGCCTCAGATCCACTCATGTTCCTCTGTGGTCTCCATCCTTCCTTTGCTATGACAGGCCAGTGCCCTTCTGCACCTGTTTGTGGTGCCGCCTTGCCACCACTAGCCTCCTCCAAGGCTCTCTACCTCCCCTGTCATTACAACACAACACCCGGGCTCTTCATAGTGACCTCTGCAGGTTCGTGGAAACTGCATACATTCTTTCCGAGACCCCAGATTACAGAAATCAAGGCCCACATGAACAACACAATGACCATTTTGAACTTTCACGTTTGACCTTCTGGTACAGAGGGGTCTGCTGTATGAATGTATTCTCACCAGTTGCGTAACGAAACTTGAGGGAGGCCTCCTGCAAGCCACATAGATGGGTCTCCCACGCACCAGACATAGTAAAGATCTCTCAGGCCAGGGGCCCGTGCATAGTTCTGAAGGGGCTGCAAGGGCTATTGTAATGCCACTGATTCTTACCCTCCACAGCTGGCAAACTTCAATGTCTCTCCCCTGCACACTCTCAGAAATGTTTCTTATTTTTTCTGCTGTAGGTTATGGGTTCAGAAGGTGTCTCCAACAAGTAGTTCCTAAGCTACCAGTAGCTATCCAGGTGCCTGTGAGTAGCACTCCTGGGTGCAGCGCAGCCTAATATTATAGAGGCGTTTGCTTGGTTGAATTATTATATGTATACAAAAGCATGTATTCGGGAAGAAAATGTGTGTATTTTCATAACTCTTAAGCTGTAGGAGAAAAATGGTTGTATTTTCAAACTGTATTTAGAGTTGCCATTTGGGTTGGAGATAAAGTATTACCACTGCTGACAATCTTAGAAGAGATGGTCACCATGACATCACTACTGTTAGTAGCTCAAGATGATTTTCATTGAACAAAAGTAGATCTTATTACAGAAAAGGTTGAAGACCCTCTGAGATGAGCTGCCTAGATATGGATGCAAATCCGATTTTTAACCAATGGCTGGGGAGCCAGGGGAGCGCACATTCGCACACCATCCTGGCTAACAACACCCCAGTATGCTTTTTGATTGGATGTGTGGTATCCTTAAATAGCTTACAATACTGAACAACTTTTTTCCTCTGCAGCTTTATACATCAATTGCCTTTGAACGCTTAATGACAGCAGGCAGCTGTCTCATTTTCTTTTACCCTTTTTCATCCTTTTGATTGCTCCATGTCCCAGCTTTTTCTTTTCTTTCTCTGTGTTTCTCCAGATCCCCATACACTATGTGGTCTTCTGAATATTTTTCTCCCTGTATCCCCCTCTAGTATTATTTCCTACCGCTCCCGTTCCCTGTGCACTTCATCATCTTTTGAATATTTTTCTTTCTGCTGCCACTCTCTTGTGCCATGGTGGTAGCCACTATTGGCTTTGCCAATACTGGAGGCTTTTAAAATTCAATGGAATTGGTAGAGTCAGTATTGGTGACTGGCAATGTTAAAAGTATAGAAAACTGTATAGACGGCAAAGTCCAGTGCATGTTGAAGGATGTGTACCCCTACCCTATGTGCCCCATCTGCAATGATATCTGGATCCTTGGAACTGAGTTTTGGTCATGAGCGAACACAGATCATACGTGTGTGCTATGACCTAGTGACCTAGGCTTTTCTGAAGGACTGTGGTCTGCTTAGACCTGGAGGGGCACCCAAAGCGTTATCCTCAGGAGGTGTAGGCTACTGCCTTCACCTGGAGTTAAGTAACACAAGCACTGCAGTGGCAGCATACCATGTTTTAGTAACCAGTAGAGTGAACAGGTCCAATTTACCTTTGCCACTAGAGTGGTGCCTGCTGGCCCACCCTAGTGAAGTTCTGCTCCTCGGTGCTTAACATGACCCTTGGTCTGCATTGAGTTCTGTGTGCAGTGCAAGCCTGTACATGTGCCTGAGATATGGTACAGTGCAGGAGAAATAGCATAAGACTTTGCTTGTGAGCGTGAAGAAATATCACAAGCAGTTTCTTTTGAGCGTGAGGATGTATGTGTGCTGTACAGGTGGCACAGTGCAGGAAAAGTAGCGTGAGCAGCTACCTGTGTGCCTTAGGATATGTGTGTGCATATGGAAAAGTATATCACGTTGGAGATAGTGTGTGAGCTGGCATGAATGTGCTAGAATGTATGTGTGCCCAGGAAGAGATACAGTACATTGGAGACTGTGTGCATCTGAATACTTGTGTGTGCAGGAGTATGCTTGTGCTTGTGATAAGTTCAATACACGGGAAACTCTGGGTTCCACTTTGGGAGACTCAAAGCTTACTGGGGGAGTAGGGAGAGGTGGAGATTTACCCTCACAGATTTGTGGATTGCTGCTTTACTGAGAGCGGGGTGGGACACCCATTGGAGGAAAGCAGAGCCAGTCTCTTTGGTGCATTTTAAAAGGAACTCTTTTATTCTGAAAGGAGCCCCCTGGTTAAAGGAACCTGGACACAACTGAGGAAGGAGATGGGGCTACTAAGAGAATCATAAAGAATAAGACTGGTGCTCTTTGGTAACCTTTTAAAGCAAGTCACTGAAGCACACATCCAGTTGTGAACCTCTAGACTCTCCCTTGCCTTGTGTTTGGGGCTATCAAGACTGGCGACTGTCCTGCTGCGATAGACTGTTCTATGGAAGAAAAACACAACAAAGGAGTGGGCACTTCAAAGTGAGCACCCTCCAGAACACGAACTTCAAATGCAGTCATACTATATCACAAGTGTGTCTGGAAATGGATTATAGAAAAGGGGAGCTTGAGATTCCCAAATTGCCAAACTGAAGATGTACATCAGCGTTGAGAAGCTCAGCACAAGTTCTGCATGTTGTGACTAGGACTGGAGACTAAGGGTCTTCCAGTAGCCCATGCTGGATGAGAGGACATCACCCAGGAGGATCAAGAACACTTGCCTGGAGCCTGTATCATTAGTTTCTGCCTGCCCCAAGCCAATTGGAACCAGTGAGGTGGAGGAGATTGCTAGGTGGTAGTGAGGTCCCGTGGGGGTCTGGTGGCATGGATACTGGGGTGGAGTGTGAGATTCTGGTCCATCAGGACCACAGCACTGATCATCCTCTCAGCCCGTGTGCCAAAGTCTGCAACCCACCTGCCAGGTGGGGGTCCCATTGCAGGGTAAGGGGTGCCACCCTTATCACTGCTCTGTCAAATATGGAGGGCTGTTGCCTGAGACAGCACTGTGACCCGAAGAAGGCCAGCTGCTTGTTCATGCAACCCACGACCCTACGTGTGTGTCAGGAGGAAGGGGCCATGAAGGAGGAAGAAGGACTTCCTCCTGACCCTACTTGCAGCAGAGAAGACACCACAGATGTGATCATGCATGGAGAGTGAGAGCAGCAACTTGATCTGAGGCCTACCCTGGGTCCCAAAAGAGAGGAGCACCGTAGATGGTGGCTGCCATGACCATAGCTTTCCCTATCTATGTACAGCCAAAGTGTTGAAGGGCACCTGGGGACTCTAAACCGCAACTCCATGAGAGCAGTTAAGATTGACTAAAGGGCCGCCGGGCCCTGGGAAACTAGCTCTCAACTGTCGTGGTCCAGTGTGGGAACTCTGAGATCTTGCTAAATAGCCCCAATTGAACATATGAGACTTGAACACCTTAGTGGGGCTTAACGTGTGTTAGACCTGCCATCTTTTGGCGTGATTTCCCCTGTTTTTGACTGTGTGCAGCATTTCGTTTTTGCTGGTTTAAGGCCTCTGGGCACTTTACCACTGCTGACCAGTGCTAAAATGTGAGTGCCTCCTATCTAAATTGTATTGGTGATTGTTTTATCCAAGATTAGCATATTTGATTTACTGGTAAGTTCCGAGTAAAGGGCACCAGATGCACCCAGGGCCTGTAAATCAAATGCTACTGGTGGGCCTGCAGCACTGATTGTGCCACCTGCATGAGTATTCTACAAACGTGTCTCAGCCCTGCCACTGCAGTCTCTGTGAGTGCAGTTTTAAACTGCCTTATCAACCTGGCAAGTGCATCCACTTGCCAGGCCCTAACCTTCCCTTTTACTATATGTAAGTCATCCCTAAGTTAGGCCCAAAGGCAGCCCAATGGGCAGAGTGCAGTTTATTTAAATAGTAGGACATGTGCTGTTGTGTTTTACAGGTTTTAATAGTGAAATACTGCTAATTTCGTGTTTTGCTATGGCAAGGCCTATCTCTCCTATAGAGCAACATTGGGATTGTCTTGAATTATCTTGTATGTGTAACATCCCATTGGGTACAGATATGGATTTGAAGTTTGGGGTCTCTGAACTCACAATTTAAAACCACATCTTTTTGTGAAGTTGTTTTTTGAATTGTAATATGATATGCCACTTTTAGACTGTATATATTTACAACAAGGGGTGGTGAGGGACAGAGTCTCTGAATTAAGCAGAATACTCTCACCCAGTCAAGAGATCAGGGCTAGATCCAACACCGTTTTTTAGCTCACTGCACCATCCCAGTTTCAGAACCTGGCTGTATGCAAATTAGTCTGTTCCTGTCCCAGTGCATGATGGGAACAGGGCAAACCAAACTACAAAAGCCAATTCTTACACTGGGAAGGAAACAAGCTTCCGGGGACCGGTTTCTGGCATTACAGCCGTCTTCGGCCCGGCTTGCTTGAATCCTGATGGTGCAATGAGCAAGGGACTCATGTCTGAGTATACCCTTCCACGCTTAGGGTGGACAAAAATATTTACAACAAGGGGTGGTGAGGGACAGAGTCTCTGAATTAAGCAGAATACTCTCACCCAGTCAAGAGATCAGGGCTAGATCCAACACCGTTTTTTAGCTCACTGCACCATCCCAGTTTCAGAAACTGGCTGTATGCAAATTAGTCTGTTCCTGTCCCAGTGCATGATGGGAACAGGGCAAACCAAACTACAAAAGCCAATTCTTACACTGGGAAGGAAACAAGCTTCCGGGGACCGGTTTCTGGCATTACAGCCGTCTTCGGCCCGGCTTGCTTGAATCCTGATGGTGCAATGAGCAAGGGACTCATGTCTGAGTATACCCTTCCACGCTTAGGGTGGACAAAAATATTTACAACAAGGGGTGGTGAGGGACAGAGTCTCTGAATTAAGCAGAATACTCTCACCCAGTCAAGAGATCAGGGCTAGATCCAACACCGTTTTTTAGCTTCCGGGAACCGGTTTCTGGCATTACAGCCGTCTTCGGCCCGGCTTGCTTGAATCCTGATGGTGCAATGAGCAAGGGACTCATGTTTGAGTATACCCTTCCAGGGACAGACTAATTTGCATACAGCCAGGTGTCCATCACCACCCCTTGTTGTAAATAATTTTGTCCACCCTAAGCGTGGAAGGGTATACTCAGATGTGAGTCCCTTGCTCATTGCACCATCAGGATTCAAGCAAGCCGGGCCGAAGACGCCTGAAATGGCAGAAACCGGTCCCCGGAAGCTTGTTTCCTTCCCAGTGTAAGAATTGGCTTTTGTAGTCTGGTCTGCCCTGTTCCCATGATGCACTGGGCCAGGGACAGACTAATTTGCATACAGCCAGGTTCTGAAACTGGGATGGTGCAATGAGCTAAAAAACGGTGTTGGATCTAGCCCTGATCTCTTGACTGGGTGAGAGTACTCTGCTTAATTCAGAGACTCTGTCCATCACCACCCCTTGTTGTAAATACTTTTAGACTGTGGGCATTTTTTGCTTAACCATTCTGTGCTTCATCCTGTCTGTAGTATACACACCTGGGTTTGGCTGGCAGTTAGGCTCTTGTGCATTCACTCCAGACAGTCACACAAAAGAAGCTGAGTTGTGCCCTGCTTATACTGCTGGCCCATCACTAGTCTTCCTGAGTTAAAGTGGTGGTAGGAGTTGTCACTGACACCTGAAAAGGGCTGTGCCTGTCCTCCCACAAAGCAGTCTCCAACCCGCTGTAGTGTGTCTGGAGCCAGGACACGGAAAGGCAAGGTCTTGTGCACCATAAAGACGTTCCTTTAAAGTTTGCCTACTTCAAAAGCAGAAAGGGAAATAAGTACTGAACCTCTAACACCCCAAAATCAAAATACTTCTGGACTGAGGGCATTCTGCCAGGAAGAAGAGCTGGAGAAGCTGCCAGAAGGGACTGCCACTTTGCTGTTTGCTTTACTGTGATGGCCTGCTGCTTTCTTGCTTCTGTCCTGGAAGTGAAAGAACTGGACTTTCTGTATCTTGCTTCCAGGGTTCTCAAAGGACTTGAGTTGAGCTTGCCTCCTGTTAAGAAGTCTCAGGGCCATCATAGACTTCACCTGCTGGTACATGGGCTCTTCTGCTGAGAGTCCTGACATGCCAAGGGGGGCCAAATCCAGTTGCTGGGTGCTTGGAAGTGCAACCTGGTGATCTTAAGTAGAAAATTCATGCATCAACTCACAACATCTGTTTTATCGATGCACCGCTGTAAACGATCAATGTGTTGTTGATACTTGCCCTAAAGCGTGATTCCTGCTTGATGCATTGACCATGGCTTTCACTGCAGGCCCCAGCTTGCTGTCGAAGCATGTCAGAAAAATCACTGTAGTGTGAGTTTTGAGCCCTGTGTCACCGATGTCTGTTTGCCTGCTCCAACTCCGACACAGCACCTACTTCTCAGCTGTGGAATCAATGTAGTGCATCTGGATTTTCGACGCATTGTCCCAGGGTGCAGATTCTTCATCGACAACCCATTTGTTTTGTGGCGTTTCAGGCTCCGAGTGAATTTTCCTGATTCATGCCCTTATATAGGTAAAATTCACATTGCCCTAATATAGACTTAGAAATCAAGCCCTTATTTAGACATAGCCCTTGCAGACCAAATACAGGCATGGCTACTTCCACCCGTACCAAACGTCACAACGAGTTCTTGGAAAATCGGCTTAATCAGTTAGGGACCTTCCTTTGCTTGAATATTGATTTGTCCAAGAACTCATGTACTTTGCAAAGGACGACTGTTCCCTAGGGGTTCTTTCCTGACGTTATTATGCCCGACTTTACGTCAAACTATGGCATTCCTAGACACCTTCAAGGTATAAGTATACCTTCACTTGCTCTAGCGAGACACGGTGGTTCGGAGCAGTTCGACTATCTACTTGCCCGATGCAGCTCGCAACAGCAAGTGCCGAAGGTAGCCGACCCTCCAGCTGACACACTGATCAAGAGGCTGCCATTCTCTCACCGAGAATCCAGCTCCAGTGTTTTCAAGCTCCCCTTGTGGGGTGTTGGGAAATTGAGTCCCGAGACAGAGATACCAGACCGCCTTCATTCAAAACCAAGGTATGGAGCTGATTAGAACCTAGAGAAATCTTGGATAGATTCTTGACAAAGAAAACTAAACCTATGCTACACAATACTTACTTCTTCCCTCGTACTAGACTTAGGTTGGGTACATTGGGGTAGGCGTATTTTAGAAGTACCAGTTGAGTATTTTAAGTCATTGTTATTTATGCATGTATTTTTATATGGTTTAGAAACCATACAATGCTCTTACAGTATTATTTTATAATATTGTTCTCGCTGTACGCATTATACTTTGAAGTCTGCATTACGATTGAAGCAGTTCACTTTTCTTGCATGAGAAAGAAGACTGTTCAATAAACCTTTTATTGAAAACGCCGGTCTCTCTATTTCTTTGCAACTCTGTAGAAAGGAAGCATGCACGATTGACTGAGTGAAATACTTATCTATTGTTTCCGCGACTCCAGAGATTTATTTCTTATTCTTGGGAAACAAAGTTGTCATGTTTATGCGGTTGTCAGAAACTAATCCCTTCTTGTGAATTTGAGAAAGTTTCTAGTGACCTCTGAGCTAGCTGGCAATCACTATTAAGTTTAATATATTCGATAGAGACCTAGTCGAACTCAGTCCTACGTCTAATCTATAGGATATATTATTCCAATGAGCATAGCCTATTGGGAATATAGGAACAACACTACCTGGCACCCAACGTTTGGTAAGGCAGTAATTTGACGCTAGATACTAAAGTAACTCAGTCGTGCTTTTCTGAGAGACCCCCTTTTCCCTTAAAATACTCCAATACACATCTGGAGTGGGTAAAAGGATAAAAAATCCGCCATAACTGAGTAGGACGAAAATCCTATGTATTAGTTTTTGGTTTGTTCAAGTTGAAGGATACAGTGTTCCAAAATATTGTGCACCTTATCTTTGTTTCCTTGAAACTTGCTCTGCAACTTTCATTAAACAATGTCAGTTAACGGCGACAACAATGCAACCGGTGTAGCTGCAGCAGATGCAGCCCTACCAGGCTTTGACGTTACAGGTTTCCAAGAGACCGATGTGGATGCTAAAATCATCCCAGAAAATTTAAGGAAAGCCATCACTATAAAACTTATAACAAATGGCCTATCATCAAGAGGTGGTAGGGTAATTTTTGTAATAGAGGCACATGAATATCGTCAGACAGAGGTATTCTATTCATGGATTATCTTCCCTGAAGCAAATCCAGTACCCCATGTGTTTCACTTCTACAAAGAGGAACCTCCAACGGAATACATTCCTTTCGAGGATATTGAAATTCCACTAACTTACCAGGAGCATGCACTCTGGTTTAAAGGTGCCCTACAACATCAAAATCACATTACCAGGCTCGGTCCACTAGGTAGACCAGGAGCTACATGGCCGGTATTAGCCAGCTATACACCACATCCTGCCATTGAAGAAATGTCAGGTGCGGAACTATTAATTCAACTAAAACAACTAATAAAAATACATAGACAATTTGTTCAATATGTCATGCGGACTCTAACAGTCAAACCTCCTATAAGGATTCCACAACACACCCCTTACCAGGGGAACACAAATAAAATCACACCACAGACTATACAATAGGTCATTAGTAAATTACCCCAAAAAGGGAACAAATTCCATTCTGGATAGCTCAAAAAAGTACGAGGCAGTTTTTCCTGATACTACTCCTCATGAGAAACACAGGATTTTAACAATCTGTTTACCAATGGGGATTGCACCACACCTGGAGGACTGCGACACTTGGGATACAATATTTGCTGCTATCTACAACCAATACACATGGTGTTCCGTCTATGGCGGTAATACCAGACGTCCTGAAACAGATTCAAAATGAATACGGGGCAGAGCCTGCTTTGAATCTAGGTATGAAATTACTGAAAGATTTCAAACAGGTCTCAACAATAGTATTAGCTAATATTAAAGGTGAAGCAGCATCCGTGGCGATCTGCCAAAAGCTAAGAGTATTTGATGTAACTGAGCAACCACAAGAACTAGCCAGAATAATAGAAAAATCCTATGAAGAACTAGGTAGAGACAGTTTGGGTGGTAAACCAGTGAACCCCAACTAACTGAAAGTCCTGAAAAGGTCTTTATAAAAAACACTCTCACTCTTCCTAAAAAGAAGTGGGAGAACACTAAACAAAATTCTAAAGAGAAGCGTTCTCAAACCCGAGGTAGGTTTCCTCAAAAGGAGCCCTCTGAAAGGAGATATAACCTCAGGAATAGGGATAATTTGAGAAAACCTGATAGATATCAAGATACTGATACACGTTCCTCTCGTACCTTTCAGTCTTCATCGCAGAAATCCAAAAGAAGAGGACGGTCAGAACAAAAAGAAGAACGCGTGAAGTCCAAAGATGATAAGCACGTTCCGAAAAATAAAAAAACTCAATTCACCTAAAAGAAGGTAGGAGGTCTAAAAATCAGACATGCCGAGGATCTTGAGGACACAACTCAAGAACGGGGAATGGGCTCAGACAATGTTGGACAGTGCAGCAGAAGTAACCGCAGCTCGCAAGATCTTGAAGGATCATCTGGAGACAGTGGACTTGAATGAGTACATCCAAGTTGAAACTGCTGATACCAGAGTTAGTGTCCCACACAAGTTATATGAAATAACACTCCGGATGGAGGGGGATATAACTAGGAAAATAAGAACACTCTTTTGAGAGAAGCTCTCTAAGGGTTATGACATCCTTCTAGCTAAACAAAATTGGCCACCTGAATTTGTCAGGGAGTGCCCACATGGTGAAGACATCATAATGCCCGCCTTCTCAAATCATATTCCAATTCATAAAAAATATACTTATGCCAGAAAAATGGGCAGTAGCCCAGGCTCCTGCACTATATAGAAATCATGTAGGATGGGATGAGGATTCTCCTCAACATGAAATCCAGTTAAAAACTCAACCAACTGCACAGAGGCAGTACCCAGTTAAGCAAAAAGCTAAAAAAAAAACAGGTCAGGGAGATATTAGATCAACTTGAATACCAAGGGGCGATTGAAACATGCACCTCGTCCATGAACAATCCTTTGTTTCCTGTCTCCAAACCAGACAATACATATCGTCTAGTTTTGGATTACAGACATTTAAACTCCTGTTGCAAAACCTTTGCAGTACAAAATGCAAACAGTGCAGCACTAATGAATAACTTGTGCGTAAAAAATATAGAACATTAGATATTTCTAACGGTTTCTTCTGTCGAAACATTGCACCAGAAAGTAGGTATTTGTCCGCTTTCTCAATCATGGGGACACAGTGTCAATTCTGTTGTCTCCCCCAGGGATTCAAGAATAGTCTAGGGTTATTTTCAGCCAGAGTAACAGAGTTACTACAAACGTATGATGATGAAGCATTATCATATGTCGATGACATCTATCTAACAGACGATGACTTGGAAAGGCTCTTGAACAGGGTGAACACCATAATATTGGCCTTCGCCACTGAGGGGTAAAAATTCAATTTATAAAAATCATGAATTGCCCACCTCAACGTCCTGTTTCTAGGATATGAATTATAAAGGGAAGGCAAAAGCCTGGCAGCCAACTTTCTAGAGAAATGTGCGCTGCTCCAAACTCCAAAAACGCTGAAAAACGTACAGTCAATTCTAGGTTTCCTAAGTTCGGAAGAACTTACATTCTAAATTATGCAGAAAGTGTTAAACCTCTCTACGAATGAATCAAACCCGATTTCAAAACAGTTAATTGGACTCAAAAACAGAATTTTACGTTCAGTGCAAACAGACATGTTAGCAACAACACATTTACAAACACGCGTAAACATACGCAACCTAGGGATCCGAATCATTCCAGGAAGATGCGGATTCACGTACTTAACCTTTAATGAAGGAGGAAAAGTACTTATTGCTTATAAACACACTTGTACACACAAGCAGAAATGAAATTCACTGCTACAGAAAAAATTCTGACTGCGGTTCAAACTGCGGTAGCAAAAGAGAGAGCCCTCGCACAGGGTAAGCGCATAATGATCGTTACTCCTGTACCTACCTTAGAGGCAGTGACAAATGCAAAGGCTTTACATCTGAGATGGATACAATGGGTTAATTCTCTTGCTGCAACAGACGTTGAATACGTTTTTGACCCCTATTTGAAAACACAAGAATTTCTACAATATGAACAAGAATGTCCTCTGCCCACTGAGATTCTGCCTCTAGAACAGTACGGATGTATAATTTATACAGACGGTTCAGCACAACCTGCAATTGGAGGTAAACAAGCTTATAGTGCTGCATGAGTGATTGTTAAAGGTCGCTGGCGCGATTGTAAATTCCGACCTATGGTCACTAGAACGCAATCTCTAGGAGATTGTACAGCTCAGCGAGCTGAACTATAAGCATTCAAGATGACGCTTGAAAATACTGATCGCGAATTCCCCACACTCATAGTGTGCGATTCCTATTATTGCGTTCAATCTTACAATTAATACTTGCAATGAATACTTGCAGAACTGTATTGAAAACGGTTTCAAAGATGCGAAAGGTGGCACAATTAAGCATAAGTTGCTTTGGGAACAGGTAGTTCAGTTATGACAAGAACTACAAAAGGCTCACGTGATCCATACACTGAGTCATCAACGTGATGGCGTTCACGTTGCAGGGGATTCATTGGCTGATGAAGCCGCGAAGACAGCTGTGCTAACGGCTTCCGTAGCTGCAATCACTCGTTCAAAAACGAAAATAGATGGCGACATAATGCTAGCTGTCAATGCGACAAGCAAAGGCAGCGGTGGAGCGTTACCTCAAAACTATCCACTCGAATATTCATACATAATTGATGCAAACTCCCTTCCTTTTGCTCGAATCCGTGGAGGGGGGGATAGAGTGATTCCAAACAGGAAACGTAGAGTAGCTTTGATACACAAAGCACACTTGGGAGAGGGTCTGATACATCAGGGGATCTCTAAATCTATACTAGCATTAAAAGAGATGTACTGGTGGCCAGGGATGAATGGTCACATTCACACATTTGCAATTATTTGCCATGACTGCAATAGAGATCGCAGCAGAGAACGCCGCCAGATACCTGACTACAGTGTAGCCAGCCCAGTACAGACACCATTGTTAGACAGCATTAGACTATCTACACGCAGACGACCCATTGGACAAATGTGGTCCCACGAATATTAAGACAAAGTTCTTTTGGATGTGGCCCCAGCGCTCAGCTGACGCCCGAACTGTTATAAAAGATTTGCAAGTCTTTATCGGCACTTACGCAGTCGGCACGCTACATTCTGACCAGGGTCCAGTGTTTAGCTCAAAAGCTTACAAGGAGGCCATGGCCAATCTGGACGTTGCATTGCGGTATTCTAGTCCATTACATCCTAAGGGAAATTCGGTTGTGGAGAGAAAAAACCGGGACATAAAGCAATCGATAACAGCTAGGGTATTAGGCTCAGGTGACGGGTGGGTCAAACATCTAATGAGTGTCCAACGTAGTCTTATCAATCTGCCAAGAAGTTCTCTAGGGGGAATCACTCCATATGAAATCCTTTTTGGAACTAGAATGACTGTCCAGGACCTTGATCGTCACACTTCAGTGGCAGAACAAAAACTTTTTGATATCAAAGACCGTTTGGCTGTTTTGCAG
Organism: Lissotriton helveticus; assembly: GCF_964261635.1. Classification (NCBI taxonomy): domain Eukaryota; kingdom Metazoa; phylum Chordata; class Amphibia; order Caudata; family Salamandridae; genus Lissotriton; species Lissotriton helveticus. The sequence goes on along the minus strand of NC_136067.1, from coordinate 381,564,055 downwards.
GACTTAAATGAAATAGGAAAAAGTCAAAGCAATGTATTCCTGAAGCCAACAACCACTGAAGAGAAACCACCCGTCCCAGCAAGGCCTGCCTGGATTCCAAAGATTGGGGATCTAGTCAGAGAAATGATCGTGGACATGAAGGAATTTAGGCCTTCTTACAGACAACCAGTACCTGTGCTAGCAATCCACGGATCAAGAACAGTGTTACTGCCGCCCCTTGCTGGAAGAAAGGAGAACAGGTTTGTATCCATCAACCTGGTCAAACCACATCATGTGGCCAATCATAAGAAGTAGGCCAAGTGAACTCCAAAGATGTAGCAGACGCCCGAATCTGGCTACAAACCAAGAGGTTCAAACTGAGAGACTGATAACCTTTGACGACTCTGCAGTACAGAATAAAGGACTATGCAACAAAGCCATGGAACTAGTGCCTCTTGAGACTCAAATAACAGTTCGTCAAGAAACGCCTGTCTACAATGAAATAGCATCTGACTATACTAATATGACAAGTGATCAAGTGGTTCCAGCGATTACATCAAATCCTGAAGCAATCCCTACAATTGACAGAACTGCCTCTGGCTATTTCATTAACTTTGATAAGTTTTCTGAGGATCCCAGCGAACCAGAAACAATGCCAGCTAACAGAACTTTTAAAGAACAAGCAACAGAACTTTTTCATCAACTGGAAAAGGCATATCTGGTTTCACCATGGATTGAACTATGGATTGTGTTTGGGTGTTCTTTTTCTTCTACTTTGGTTGACTCTGGTATTTACCTTGGGAATGTTTATCAGTGGGAGATATAGTAAAAAGGACACAGCAAGTAAGAACATCAACGTACTCCTCAAACCACACAAATCATCCCATCGTGAACAACTTGTCATCAGTGAACATCACAGCCGTTCCTATACCTGGTGGTATAGCTTGGGACAGAACTGATTATAACATCTTTGGTCCTGCAGAGCTGTTTAAGATTCTACACCAATTCAAGGTTTCCTTGAGTGACTTTGTTTCACCCAGCACCTTTTCTGATGATTGGGACTTTGAGACTTTTAATAATATGACGTCAGACTTAGAAATGTCTGCAAAATGTACAAATCATGAATACTTAGAAGGTTCATCGGATTATGAACAAATGAACTGTTATAATCACTATGGTCATCATTTCTTGCATAAATCTGCAAACCCTAGAAATGTATTAACTTATAACCAATTAGAACATTGTCCTACGCCACCGAAGGGTAGCTCAAAAACATTTTATGACAAATTTCCATACATTTCAGGTTTTAATGTTTCAAATCCAGAAACATTTTACTTTAAACATTTTAATAGGACAGGTATGAAAAGTATGCTGACTAATACTAAGCAAATTTATTCTGCGGCCTTTTATGCTCAGCTGTCTACTTTAGGCTTTAACTTTTGGAAAGACAACATTGAGACAAAAACTGTCTGGGGCACAAAAGACTGGCAGGTGCAGGGATTAGAAGCTTTATTTAGAGCCTGCATTATCCCAGAACAAATAATGTTTTTGAATGACACTGTTCAACAGACATCTTGTCCTGGATTAGCTAAGATAAAAGATTTAAACAAACCGTCCATACCTACACCTAAACCGGATAGTAATAACACTACAGAAGGGGTGCTCGACATACATACTATTTTTCTTCACGACAGAACAGATCAGAACAGATCGTGATTGGAAAAAAATGGTTAATCTGGCCCACAGACACAAACAACTGTCAAGATAGATTCCTGAATAAGACATAAGGGTTCACATTCACTAGGCCAGATCCAAGATATGTCCAGAGACAACATCCAGGTATAGTAACATCGTACAGTGTGGGAAAACTGTGCCTTGAGTGGCTACAAAAATCTACAGAAAAGGAAGTAAAACAACACTTATCTTTACTTAAAGATGGCATTGATCTGCGGGTCTTCTTACAAGGACCTACTAAACTGTATCATAAACGTTTTATATATGCCTGTATCTATGCCCTATATAATGAAGCATGGAAAAGTACGCAAGCAGAGACTGGATAACGAATACGAGAAATTGATCGTATTAATTTAGAGAAATCTCTCTCTGTAGTTGACAATGGGTTAACAACTCTGTGATCCAGAATATATTCTTTGGACAGCATAGTATCCTCTGCCATAGATATAATGGAACAGGACTTGGTCATGTTACAACATGGTCAGTCACAATTGCGTTCTCTAATGCTTTTTCTGGCTGCACGTTACAAAACCTTTGTTCCGGCAATGTGCCTTGGCGTCTAATAAATACCACGTCATTGTTTTCTGAATTTAACCCTACAGATAAACAAATAACTGGCACAGCGGGGAGCAGAGTATACGGTGCTGAGCTTTGAAAAACTGGAAAGATTACCATTAACTGTTTCTGAGAAACCAGCAACAGAATGGATAATACATGGTACAATCACTCTGCCTGTTTCAATTTTCCATTTTCAGTATTGTTTAAAACATATACCAGCAGGCGTATATGAAAGGTTGGGTAAAGAATACATTAAGACATCCTGGGATTTACCTTATACACACAGATGTTGGAGTGGGGGAAAAGAAGTGTTTCTTAGTGGTACAAATTGCGAAAGTGCACTAAGCGGTTCACTCCTATGTCAGGGTATTAATTTACACGGGGCCTGCGATGGTTCCTCAAAAAACTTATCCTGTCACCTGCAAGGTTCTCCAGCTGCAGTGATTGATCCAATTTTTAGGCAGCTTTCTAATGGAAGTTACATTATGTTGAATGATCACAGCTGCTGTGGCATGTTGCCAGGAACCCCTTATCTCGTAACTGTGTCAGCCAGGGTCACTTGCTGTATGCAAGTATTGTTCCCTAAAACTAAGACAGACGGGGAGTCGCCATTATGGCCTTCGCTGAACATCTCTTCCATACGAATTGATACTTTAAGCAGAATGAAAGCCATTCTTTTACAAAAAACTGTGCCACTGACTTCGGCCACAGAGACGTATGATTTGCAGGTTGCAAGGACTTCTGCAGAGATACATGCACTTTTATCGACAAACTGCCCTATACATTTCTCAGGAATGTTAGGTCGTATCTTAAACATGTCTGATATGAGTGGTATTGTACATGTATTTAAGACCATTTTTTTCAGGACTGTTTCCACCCTTTGAAGCAGTCCTAGGCATATTTCCAAACTTCGTGCACTCTGTGTCTGGCGGCCTGCCTCTCATTTTGGGACTCGCAGCAGGGATACTATTTTTGCTCCTTCTGCTCTGATATGGCAAGCCAACTCACCATTGACACCCAGATCACCTTGGAGAACACTCTCCTGGCAATGAAGTGCCGTGAGCGCATGATACAAATACTGGGATTGATTCGTTTAAGAGATTTGAATACCACGTGGTTTCTATCATTCCGACCAATCTGGCAAGATTGCATCTTACCTGTTCTACGATGCCTGCTATGTGGAGAAGAATGCGTGCTAGACATCTGTCTGACACTCCCATCAGTCCTGCCAACGGAAGTTGATACTTTGCTTGAACCAGTAACGGATCATGCTTTGTGTTGTCCCCAGCGGCGACCAATTCTGATGACGGTATTCGTTGAGATCTCATAGATGCAAAATGCAGACGGTGAGATACGTGGAGCAACAGGCGCACAGGTACCATCTACTTCGAGCACTGCTAATGCGACTGACGCTGACGGCGATGCTTCTCCTCTATGTGCGATTAATCTGCTTAACGAGGTAGTCCAACTTTCACCTACAATAGTAGACGAATTCTTTACAAGCTTAGAAGATTTAGGGCCAGATGTAGGTGGCCCAATATCAGTCGGTAACGGCCGAAATTACCAAATTTCAGCCGTTACCGACCGGTATTGGGCATTTGAGATGTAGGGGCCACATTTCGGATTCGGTAATTTACCGAATCGGTAATTTAAGGAATCGGTAAATTACCGAATTCTTAAAATACTGATTCGGTAAATTACCGAATCCGAAATGTAGGGAGCACTCAAGTGAGTGCTTTTTCCATTTAAGGATTCGTTATTTCCCACCAACTACAAGTTGGTGGTAAATATTGAAAACCCTAGAAAAGCAATTATTTTGCTTTTCCAACAGTGTGATGTGGGAGACATACATGCCCTTAGGGCATGTATGTGTGCCACATGTGCACCCATGCACTATTCAGGGGTGCAACAGGGTGTCAATGTGACACCCTGCCACCCTTGAAAATGTACACCCTATTATCGATTCGGTACTTACCGAATCGGTAATGCTGAATGGCATCCAGGCCCATAGGAATGAATGGGAATTACCGAATCGGTAAATACCAATTCTTAATTACCGAATCTTACCGATTCTGTAATTTGTACCGAAAAATTATCTACATCCCATTTACCTATTCTTAAATACCGAATCGGTAAAATTCGGTATTTAAGAATAGGTAAATTGAGATTACCTACATCTGGCCCTGTATGTTTTCTCCAAACAATGACACTGACTTTTAAAGTTAGCACACAGTGTTCTGTGACACTCTGAGTTCGACCTTCAATTTTCAAAACAAACTTCTAACTTTGGAACTCTATTTTTTCTATGATCAGACTTTTTCCAAATTTGTATTATTTTTTTTTGGCACAAAGTAATCTGCTTAAAGTAGAACTATTCCTAGAGAACTAGAATTCTTTGAAAACTTCCAAGAGACAATATTTGACCTTGTCCACACTGAAACAAGTTTAAATAATCTGCCATGGAATGGTCTCGACTGTTTCTTCTGTATTTAAGAGCCATTTCATAAATGTATTTTCAAGATTCATTCGGATAGTGTTTTTCAAATGTCATCTATATGCCTTGAATGGAACATTGCTTTTAAATGCATGCAGCACAAATGCTCTTTTCGTGTACAACCAATTCGAATGCATTTTTATGTATTTTGGGTGGGGTTTTACCACATCATGTTTAGGTTTAAAGTATTTTATTAGAGTTTCTGCAACAAGAAAAAACAATAATACATACAAGGAATACAGACATCATGAAAGTATACTGCAAAGACTCTCCCCAAGAACCCCATCAGTATCCGGAGAGGACTAGCCAAGCGATTGTAGAGCCCCAATAAGAGCGTGAGCGCCATGATGTACTTGTTCCAAAACCAGAACACCCCCCCCAACTCCCACCCCTCCCCACCCCAACTCCCCCCCACCCCCCGTGCCTGAGCGAATGTCCAGCAACACCCTCACTTTCAAAAAGGAACCCCGCACCCTCCCCTCCTCCCCCCCCCACCCATTAGGAAATCGGGGTGGTCAGCCGCAGCAGTCGGAGATAACGTGGACAGGTGATCTCTTTGAACTCTGATTGCAATAGGACACCAAAAGGCTGCCACAGGTCATCAAATCTGTCTACCTCCCCCGCCACCGTGAGGGACATCTTCTCCATCCCTAGAACATGCCACAACCTGTGTAACCAGCCCGTGGTTGTGGGAAGCGTGGTGGTACGCCAATATATAAGGATGTTCTGGATCGCCGACCCCAGAGCGATCGCTATTTGTCTGCCCCTCCTAGAGCGCAGTGGGTACATCAGGCCATTGGGTAACCCTAGCAAAACATAGGCAGGAAGGCGCGGCAATTCTATGTCAAAGCACTGGTCTATATCATCCAGGACCTCCCGCCAATACGGACCCAGCAACGGACAATCCCATAAAATGTGCGAGAGTGTTCCCGTCTGCCCACATTCGCGCCAGCAGGTGTCCTGTATGTGATGGTTCATGTCGTGCAGCCTCTGAGGCGTATAGTACCAGTACGTAGATACCTTCGTAAAAGTCTCCGTGAGCCCAGTGTGGTAGGCCGAGTGCCGAGCTCGATACGAAATGTCGTCCCATTCCTTGTGACTCAGCGTCCTCCCCAGTTCCCGCTCCCAGCGCGCCCTCCCGGGGCTATAAAAGTGATGGGGGGGGGGCTGTAGTAGCCGGTAAAGGTCCGAGATGAGCTTGGCGTCGGAGGAGCGCGTCGCAAGCCACAGCTCGTATGGGGTAAGTTTCCGATCAGCCAGATCTCGCACCTGCGGCTGTAACGCCCAGTGGCGAACCTGCAGGTATCGCATGCGCTCCGTCTCGGGTAAGTGGTATTCCCTGCACAAGTCAGCGAACGACACAGCACCCTCCGGGCCATAAATATGAACCAATGCACAGCACCTGGCTGTTTGCCAGAGCGAAAACGCTCCAGGTTCTGTTCCGGGCCGGAAGTCAGGATTCCCCGCCAAGGGAGTAAGCGGCGACGGGAAGGTGGTAAGTTCATGTCGAGTGCACACGGCATCCCAAACACGGAGCGTGGCCTGCGTGACAAAGGACGCATACAGATTGGGGGGCCTGTGACTCCTGCGAAGGAAAGGTATCTCCTGCAGAGTCCTGCCCGCCACCGCCTGATCCTGAAACAGCCAGTGTCTGTCCGACTCCCATTTACTCCATTCAACCAAGTAGCGCAACTGCGCCGCCTGGAAGTACTTGTGTAAGTCCGGGATGCCGAGGCCCCCGGACTCGGGTGCCAGTGTGGAGAGGGCTCTACGGAGTCTAGGTTTACGACCCTGCCAAACAAATCGAGCGATATCAGCCTGAGTCTGTCGTATCCATCCCTTCGGAGGCTGTAAAGGCAAAGCACGGAACAGATACAGCACCTGCGGCAGGAGAGTCATTTTCACTGCAGCAATGCGTCCCAACAGTGATAGCGTACCTTTGCTCCACCGGAGCAACTCTTCTTTCAGTTTGGACCCTAAGGCCGCATAGTTAGCCGTAACCATGGCAGGCAGGGATGGTGCCAGCAGTACCCCCAGGTATGGGATCAGATCTCTAGACCATTGCAAGGGGAAGCGGTTCTGCAGCTCCAACCTGGTAGCCGAGGCGAGCGAGATGTCAAGGGCCGCCGATTTCCTCATGTTCATTTTGAACCCCGCCACAGCCGCAAAAGCGTCCAACTCTGCGAGGCAGGCAGGGAGCGCCTCCTTCGGGTTGTCGAGCATAAAGATCACGTCATCCGCATAGAGGCTGATAGTGTGGATGTAGCCGCCCATCTTGACACCCGTCACTTCTGGGTTACTTCTGATCCTCTGGGCAAAAGGCTCCATGTACAGAGCGAAGAGCAGTGGGGACAGGGGGCACCCCTGCCTAGTACCCCGTTCAATCGCGAATTGGCCCGAATTGCAACCATTGACCCTCACCGTCGCAGTGGGAAACTTGTAACAGTTAAGTATTAGGGTGCGAAACTTCTCGCCCAACCCCAGCTTGCAGAGAACCTTCTCGAGGTAGGGCCAATGCACCCGATCGAACGCCTTTTCCGCGTCCACCGAAAGCAGCATATGCTCCCCGGGGACCCGAGAGGTCTTCTCCAGAACGTGGACCACCCGTTTGGTGTTGTCCACTGTCTGCCGGCCCGGGACAAACCCGGCCTGATCCGGATCCACCAACCCCGGCAGATGAGGCGCCAAACGTGCGGCCAGGATCCCGGTGTAAAGCTTAAGGTCTACATTGAGCAGCGAGATCGGCCTATAGGATGCACATTCGGTGCGGGGCTTTCCCGGCTTGGGAATAACCGACACCGTCGCCCTCAGTAGATCCGGGGGGATGGCCCCAGACTCCGCAAAGGAGTTAAAGAGTCGAGTCAGCAGCGGGGCCAGCTCCGGGCAGAATGTTTTGTAGAAGAGTGGAGTATAACCGTCGGGCCCCGGGGCCTTCCCATGCTTGAGACGGGAGATAGCCCCAATCACTTCCTCCGGGCGGATATCCCGGTCCAGGTACTCAGCCTGTTCCGGTGTGAGTACCGGGAGGTCGACCGATGTGAGGTAATCAGCCTCTGCCGAGGCCGATGGGGGCTCGCCAGCGTAGAGGTCCGCATAATATCGGCGGAAGCCTTCCGCTATCTGGTCGTCCTCCGTGACCAACCCACCTCCGGGGACGGACAGGCCCTCGACCTTCTGGCGTTGGTGTCGTACCCGCAGTTTATTCGCTAGCAACCGGCCGCAACGGTCACCGCCAGTATAGTATGCGTGCTTCAGGCGCAGCGCCGCATATTCCGCCCTGTCCATATCCAGCGCGGAGAGAAGCTTCCGCGCCGCCTTGAGCTGCCTCCAGATTCTGGGGGCCCCTGTCCTCTGGTGTACCTGTTCTAGCTCCCGAACCGTACCAGTAAGTTCGTCCCTCTTCCGCTGTCTATCCCTGTTCTCCGCCGAGGAGATGGAAATGAACTCTCCCCGCAGCACCGCCTTCAGGGCTGACCACTGCGTCGCCCGGGTGGTATCGTCGTTCTCGTTGTGCTCCCGGAACCCAGCAATCGCGGCCCGGATCCGCGACAGTACCTCCCGTCGGTGTAACAGAGTGTCCCGGAGGCGCCAGACCCCGCGTCTCGGGGAAATCGGCGGCAACTGGAAGCATCCCGACACCGGAGCATGGTCCGACAACGTGAGGACCCCTATGTCAGATGCTGTCGCAAGTGCGGCCAACGGCCCCGTCACCAGGAGGTAGTCCAGTCTGGCGTAAGTCCTATGTGCGTGGGAGTAATAGGAATAGGCCCTCGAGGCGGGATGTAATTGTCTCCAAAGATCGTGCATGTCCAGGTCTCCTAAGTGTGAGGCACTAAGCTGTGAAATTTCCCCAGTCTGTGGATGGCGCTGCGCGGATCTGTCTAAAGATGAGTTGAAGACCATATTCAGGTCACCACCAATGAGTATATGCCTATCTGAGGTAGTCGCAATATCGGCTAAAGCAGACTGCAAAAACAAGTCCCGGCGATCATTAGTGCAATACACTGAACCCACCGTGAAAGGGAAACCCCCTAACCTAAATCTGTATGCCAGGAGCCTCCCCTTCTGCTCCGCCACCTTGTGCAGTACCTCCCCTCTGAACTTCCCAGACACCAAGATAGCAACCCCCGCCGTTTTAGTAGCCCCAGAGGAAAAAAGCTGAACCGGGAACTTCGGGGACCGCAACCTGGGACAGTCTCGGGCCAGGAGATGCGTTTCTTGTAAAAGGCAGATATCCGCCTGGGTGCTCTCAAGAAGGGATAGTATCGCCCTGCGCTTGACCGGGTTATTCAAACCCTTCACATTAAGGGTAACGATCTTCAGGGCCATGAGTAAACAAAGGAGAAAGAGCTGCAATGGGGCCCGGAGACACGAGAAACACCCCGCCAGGTGGGGAGGCGGAGCGGGGCAGGCGCAGGAGCGAGCCACGGTGAAATAACCAAAGGGGAGGCGACATGTGAACCTGAAGTAGCAGGGGCCCAGGGTGAATACAACAGAAGGTCAGCACTACATCTCCCCCCCTCTCCCAGCGCAGGAAGAACACAGCAACAACAGCACCCTGAAACCAGAGAGCCCGCCCAGCACACCATCAGAATCCCCTCCCGAACAGATACCTCCCCACTCAAGAAAGGCAGCATGAGGGCACAAAAAGCACAGCATAAGGCAAATGAGGCACATCCCGAACCCCTCCCCCTCCCCACCCCAACACCCCAAACAACCCTCAAACTCCCCAACTCCCCATCTCTCCATCTCTCCTCCACACCCCTACACAGATCCCCTCCCACTCTCCCCAACATCAACCTAAATGGTGTGAAAAACCCCATTGTCCCAGTCCAGCCCCTAACGGGCAAGTCTGTGGTAAAGTGTCCGAGTGGACGTCCAGCCACCATCCATGCCCCCCCAGAGCCCCCCACCCCCCCCGGAACCCTCAAACCTGCAGTGCCAGTAAAGCCAAGATGATCTCCCCCAAGATGTCGCTCAAGCCGTCATGGCCACGTCACTGGACGACGTGGAGCCGGATACTTCCCGTATGGCGCTGTCCATTTCCGCTCTGACCGTGGGAGAGTCCGGTCGAGAAGGCTGAGGCGTGGTCCGGCGCCGTCGGACTGTCTGCCAGCCCCCTCTAGAATTCCGGCGGCGTGGCGTCGGGACATCCTCATCAGTAGCGGTGATTCCTAGCACCCCACACGTGTCCTGAAGGGATCTCAGTTGGTGCAGTGTCCCGTTCCAGCGAAAAATAAGCCTGAAGGGGTGGCCCCAGGAGTATTGCGTGTCATGCTCCCTCAGAAAGTCCGTGGCAATTTTGAAGGACTTGCGTTTCTGCAACGTAATCGTGGACAGATCATGAAACAACGCAATCTGATGACCCCTGAAGCTCAATGGTTGTTTCTGACGGGCTTCACGGAGGATACGCTCCTTCAGAGGGAAATCCGGGAGAAAGGCCAATATATCTGGGGGCGGTGCCGAGGCCCTACGCGGGAGGCCCACTCTATGCGCCCTGTCAATCCTCACCGGAAAGTCAGCCGCTTCGCCCAGGACATCCCGGAACAGGTCTCGTAGGTAGGCCGTGACGTCCTCCCCCTCCTCTTTGGACGGAACGCCCCTGACCCTGATGTTGTTGCGCCTGGACCGATTCTCAAGATCCTCGGCGTGGGCCTGGAGGTCGATCTGCTGGTCCCTAAGCCGCAGCACTTCCTGTTGTAGGTTCGTGATCTCCTCGTCCCTGGATTGATTAGCGTCCTCCATGGTGGCGACCCGCTCACCAAGCGAGTCAACTGCTCTTCTCACTTCTCGGACCTCGCCCGCCACCTCCTGCTTCAGGGTCTGAAAGTCCTCCCTGAGTGTGCTAAACAGCGACTCCAGAAAAGACCTGGTGACCGGGGGCTCACCCCCCTCTGCCCCACGAGATCCGGACGAGGGGCTCGGCGTCGGCTGGGATCTGTCCTGTCTCGGGGCTCCCCTGCCCAACATCTCGGGTAAGGTACGCTCACCTTTCTTGCCTCCCCTGTTACCTGACATCGCAGAGGCGGCGGTGCGTCGCAGGGAGAGAAGATGGGCGGAATGGGAGGGGGCCCGCGAACCACGTGGGCTCCCGCAGCAAGTCGGTCCAGTGCAGACCCGGGGCTCCCAGGCAGCGCCCCAAAGCTCCCCAACAGACTGGATGAGAGATGAGCACGACCAGCACTCCACTGCAACACCCTCCTAGTGCGTCCCTGCTTCCCAGGAGCGGGTCACCACCCTGTCTCCAGGCTCCCGGCCGTGTCGCTACTCCACCGCAGCTGTCCAGGTGGGCACCGCCGCCCTGTGAGACCCTGCGCCGGGCAAGCCACACTCCGGCCAGCACCCTCTGGCCAACCAAGCTCCTGCAGGGCCCCAGGTACAGCACGCGGGCCCAGCAAGCCCACTGGGGAACGAGGGTCGGCAGCACAAGCCCGAGGGGCACAGGCCCGGCGGTGGGCAGGGTCACCGAAGTTCGTTGGCGCCCTCCGCCCGGGCCCCGCGTGTGGGCCCCCCACGTGCAGCCACCAGATCAGTCCTACCGGTCACGGGCAGGCAAAGGCGTCCCACCGGGGTCCAAGCCGGGCCACTCCAGAGCCGGGGCCCGCAAAGGAAGTCCGCCGGCGTCTCCGGCCTGCTAGGCCTCCAGGCTCCGCAAATCCCCGGGTCCGCGTAGCGCTCCTCCCCGACTCCTCTCACAACCAGGGGCGGATGGCGCCGCACCGCCAAGGCCGCCGGCTCCTCTCACCAGGGAGCACCGGCGCCACCGGGGGGGGACTCGACCGCGCCCTCGCTGGTCAGTGGGCCCGGGAACGCCCCACCGCACCGGGGTGCCGCGGGGGGCAGCCGCTCCTCCTCCGCCCGGCCTCGTTCAGGCCGCAATGTCCGCCCGCCTCAGGGGCCAGCACTATGTGGCGTCGCTCTCCGCGTCTGCGCCTCCGGGAGCTCCAAAACCGCTCACACCGGGCTCACGGCCGCTTCTGCTCCCCTCTCCGCTAGATCTGGGGGAGATCAGCGGTGCAGGATGGGTCAAGGGCTCCGGGGACTCAGGAGCTCACGGAAGGAGCGACCGGTCAGCCCGCCATCTTGGCCACGCCCCCCTACCACATCATGTTTAGATATGTTTGATGTGTTTAGAACTTAGTAATGTTGTACATAATAAAGTGGAGTGGGTGTTGTGTGGCGTTTTAGGCTCCGAGTGAATTTTCCTGATTCATGCCCTTATATAGTTACAATTCACATTGCTCTAATATAGGCATAGAAATCAAGCCCTTATTTAGACATAGCCCATGCAGACCAAATACAGGCATGGCTACTTCCACCAGTACCAAACGTCACAACGATTTCTTGGAAAATCGGCTTCATCAATTAGGGACCTTCCCTTGCTTGAATATTGATTTGTTCCAGAACTCATGTACTTTGCAAAGAACGACTATTCCCTAGGGGTTCTTTCCTGACGTTATTATGCCCTACTTTACGTCAAACTATAGCATTCCTAGACACCTTCAAGGTACAAATATACTTTCACTTGCTCTAGCAAGACACAGTGGTCCTGAGCAGTTCGACTATCTACTTGCCCGACGCAGCTCGCTACAGCAAGTGCCGAAGGAAACCGACCCTCCAGCTGACGCACTGATCAAGAGGCTGCCTTTCTCTTGCCGAGAATCCAGCTCCAGTGTTTCCATGCTCCCCTTGTGTGGTGTTGGGAAATCGAGTCCCGAGACAGAGATACCAGACCTCCTTCATTCAAAACCAAGGTATGGAGCTGATTAGAACGTAGAGAAATCTTGGATAGATTTTTGGCAAAGAAAACTAAACCTATGCTACACAATACTTACTTCTTCCCTCGTACTAGACTTAGGTTAGGTACATTGGGGTAGGCGTATTTTAGAAGCACCAGTTGAGTATTTTTAGTCATTGTTATTTATGTATGTATTTTTATATGGTTTAGAAACCATACAATGCTCTTACAGTATTATTTTATAATATTGTTCTCGCTGTACGCATTATACTTTGCAGTCAACATTATGATTGTAGCAGTTCACTTTTCTTGCATAAGAAAGAAGACTGTTCAATAACCCTTTTATTGAAAACGTCCATCTCTCTATTTCTCTGCAACTCTGTAGAAACGAAGCATGCACGATTGACTGAGTGAAATACTTATCTATTGTTTCCGCGACTCTAGAGATATATTTCCTATTCCTAGGAAAAAAAGTTGTCATGTTTATGCGGTTGTCAGAAACTAATCCCTTCTTGTGAATTTGAGAAAGTTCTAGTGACCTCTGAGCTAGCTGGCACTCACTATTAAGTTTAATATATTCGATAGAGACCTAGTCGACCTCAGTCCTATGTCTAATCTATAGGATATATTATTCCAATGCACAGAGCCTATTGGGAATATAGGAACTACACTACAATTAAGGAACAAAGGAGGCATGTCTGGAAAACACTGCATCACCTCCCCTGCAAGTTAGGAACCAACACTTCACCTCCCCTGCCTAGCAGTAAGGAGATGACGCATCACCTCTCCTGCGTAGTAACGAAGCAACGCATCGCTTTGCTTTTCTGTTGCCTCACCGCCCCTGATGTTTTGTGCATCTAAGATACTTTGTGCTAAACCAAATGCATCCATTGATTCCTATGGACCAAACTTGCTTAATCTTTTAAATGTGATATTTTGACTTGTGTATGTTGGATTTTTGTCATTTTGGTCTTCTTATATTCAAATGCAAATTGACTTTTTTTCTAGACTGGTGTGGACTTCTTTTGTAGAGTTTTCACTGTTAGTGTGTGAGTGTGTGTGCAAATACTTTAAACATTGCCTTTGAGATAAGCCTGACTGGTTGTACCAAGCTACCAAGGCGGTGAGTCCCTTACCCTGACTAGGGTAAGGGTCTCTACTTGGACAGGGTTCAAACCACTGCAAACTAGAGACCCCTTTCTACCAGCATGTTAATGGGGAATACCCTTCAGCCATAAAAAGTGAAGTGGGACTGAAAAGCTGACTCAGGTAACACTAGTGGGTGCCTAAGGAAGGCTGTGTATATTGTTTGCAGTGTGTTGTATTATACTTTGTATTAGTAGATAAATGCTCCTTTTTCCATAAAAGCAAGTATTTAACTTGACAATTATTTACTGGCCTTGCTGGATATATTGTGAGTTGTGAGTCTGTGTTCACCCTACACCTACATCTTCCTCAAAAACCTTGACCTGCTCGACCCGCGCTACCACAGAGTCAAGTGCTAAAAGGGTACTTGGATCACATAGTCACAGATAGATCACAGAGCCCATAGTAGGCTGGGCACCGGAATTGCAGGTTTGGAAGGCATCAACCACCACGGTTGGGAGGGGTAATTCCTGCTTGTCCCATGGCCCTCTGAAAGGGGTACTGACAAAAACATTATTTTCTATTCTTTCATGGTGGGGATTGTGTTGTTGACACAACATCATCACATCCCTCCCATGCATTTTCAATCCTGAGGGTTATTCCCGTTTTGCCTTATAGGTTCGTAATTACAACGGATTAGTTTCCCTTAGTAAAGACCGCGCAGCTTCACTTGTAGAAGACGGATAAACCCCGTGAGAGGTAAGGCTTTATGCCCCCTTTCTATATGAGCCTGTGAGATGAGGAATTGAACGGTTTTTTGATTAATCCTTGCTCCCCCTCTTTTTCTCTTTCCTCGTATTTTTCTTTTCTTTTCCCCGCACCACCTTTGCAGGAGATCTTCCATACAAGCATAATTGCCTGGATAAAGCATTAAGTGGTAAGCTGACTGGGTACCTTAGTGTAGTAGCGCTCTTTTGTTTCTTGAATTTCTCAAACCAGAGATTAGACACTTGTCTCCCTTCTTTTTTTACAGAGCTTCTTTGGCCCTGACGAGAATCCTGTCACCCCCTAGGATTCGAAACGCGTAGGCTTGTTGGTCTGCTTGGCTAAGTCTTTGTGCTCATTGGTTCCGCACTTAGACTAGCATCTTTACACTCTAAAACTGAGAACTGTGCTATCAATCTTGTTTGATTGAACAAATCCATTATGTATAGTGTATTGTTTTGAGTTGTAGAAAAGCTTTTGCTGAATTAGATAATCAGACCTAGAACTTTACTTACTGGTTAACTGACACTCCAGTATCTGTTGAGTACACTGTGTGAATGTTGGAATGGAAGAGGTTTGACTGGGATATGTTTTGAGAAATTATGAATGATGGTATGTATGAGGTTTTATCCCACTCGTTGTGTCATTATTTTGATTGTTGCTTTATAAATTGTTTGTTAATTATTGCATTGAACTAAAAAATTGCATAAACAAAAAATCTTTTTCAAAATAAACAGCTATTAATTAGCATTGAAGTGTATTGAATTGTTATCTTTACATTGTCCATCAAGCGTTTTTGAAATCAGGTATCAGTATTGGCATTTTCTTCTTGTTGTTCAGTTAATGGGCTCAGCCTTACTGATTAGAGCCGACCCCCTTTGCTATCAGTATCACCATCATAATTCTAAGCAAAAACAGGGAGATGATGTACGGAGCGCTGAAACTTTTCAGACGCTCACCCCGGTCACAGATCTGGGTTGAATCCATCATCGTTATTTAGCTCACTTCGCCACCCCAGTTCAGACCCAGCCATATGCAAATCAGTCTTGACCCTATTCCTCCTGGGAAAAGTCCAGCCCAAACTGCCAAGCAAGGTCTTCCCCGGATCGGTATGCCCAGACGTGGGTCACGTGCTCTCCATGGCACTGGTGACAGGCTAACCTGGCTAATGAGGGGTGAAACCCCGAAAATTGTCCTAGGATGCTTGTTTCCAGTTCAAGGAGGACCTGGCCTAGCACTTCGGGCTAGACTACTCCCATGGGGAGCAGGATCAAGATTGATTTGCATATAGCTGGATTTAAACTGGAACGGCATGGGGTGAATGTTTGACATTGTTCAACATTCTGTCCATCAATTGTTCTTTTTCCATCATATTTCTAATCCATGAGGCATCTGAAACATTCACTGTTGGGGTGAAAAAGTACCTTGCATGGTGATGGACATGTACTCCTGCCGAATGCCTCATCTGCAACAATGCAGAATCCCTAGTGCTGATTTTTGTTGTCATGGGTGAATGTGAATCATTCGTGTGCACCACGATACAGGCTTGTCTCATGGATTGCAGTTTTGTTGGACCGGGAGTGGCGCCCAAGGTGCTGCCCTAAAAGTGGTGAAAGGCTACTGCCTTTGCCAGAAATTAAGCTGCACATGTGCTGTGGTGGCATCATACCATGTAGTGATCAGTAGAAGTGAACAGGCTTTTGCTCCTGTGTCACTTAAATGAGGCCTACCTGCTATCTAAAGTAAAGTTCTGCTGCTGCGTGCTTAACTCACCCTTGGCTTACATTAGGTTAGTATGTAACAAAATCACCTGCCCCTGGAGCCTGTAGCACGACTGTCTGTCTGCTTGCCAAGATCAGTGAGCCCTGTAAGGAAAAGGAGAGCTGGAGGGAGTGAGGTCCAGTAGGGGATCTAGGTGAGTGGATCCCTGTAGTGAGGTATGAGGAGATGACTGCTGCACTAATGGTGTCTTTAGCCATGTGCAGGTTCAAGTTGGCGACTCCATCTGCCAGAGGGAGCCACAGTGAAGTTAGCTGTGAAGTTTGCCATGCCGTATGGACAGTCACCTGTGTGCGGTTCGTAAGTTGTCCATAAAGTATTCTAGAGAGGGCCACCATGAAGTTTTCTCTACTGATCAGGCCATCGCCCATGTGTGGTGTGTAAGTCAGCTACCCTGTATGCCACTTGGGGTTACTGTGAAGAGGCACCCATTGGTGTGCCAATCGGGCTGTCACCCGAGTGAGGAGCAGGTGTGGTGACCCTATATGCCACAAAGGCCCACTGGGGGAAGATTGGGATCGTAGCCTGGTGGATGACATCGTTGTGAGCAAAGCCTGCCTTGGTGACCCGTGCTGGCCTGAGCCCTGACTGATGATTGGAACCAGATGCCATTGAAACTCGTCCCGCCATGGAGAAGACCAAATTAAACTTATTGTTGAATCAAAGGAGCGCCGAGGGCATCCATCTGCAGTCCTAACAGCTGGAAGGTGTGATACTCACCCAAGGCAGCTGTTGCAGCCGCCGCTCCTGTGAGAGAGACGCTTTCAGAGACTCCAGTTGGGAAATTCCTGCTGGTGCATGTAACACTGAGTGAAGGGTCAGAAAGCCCTGGGGGAACTTGTCTGCTAGATAGCGCTTCGGCAGTGGAACATTTTTGACTTTTCTAACAGAGTTGGAGTGAAATTCCTGAGACTCAGGCTGCTAGTGGGACCTAACCTGAATGTCATCTATAGCGAATGGGGAATACCTGCTACAGTTACTGAGAGGGTAGTGGGACTCAGGGGACTGCCATCAAACACTAGATCCCTGACCTCAGGGGACCATGTGTATTGTTTATGTATATCTTATCTTTACTTTGTGGTTGTATATAAATACTCCTTTTGTCATAAAAGAAATTATTTGACTGAATACATTGCTGCTATTGATCATATTTTGAGTTGTGAGGCTGTGTCCACTACCCCTGTGTCTATCGACTGCTCGACCAGCGCTACTACTGAAAGGGGTACTCGGCCCAGTTGCTCATGATCCACAGTAGGTCGGGACACGGGTTATCAGGAGTAAAAGCCTCAACCCCTGCAGTTGGGCCCAGTAGCTCCTTCTTGCTCAGTGTTCCTCTGAACAGGGTTCCGACATTCACTTAGAATTAAAGCTAAGCGATATGAATGTATGTTCCACTTTCAGGATGGGTGTGGGCTAATGCGCGCTGAGTGACTGCAATACAGAGAGAAAAATGTACATTTGACTAGAAAGTGTGCGCCTGTTTTCTGCCCTGCTTCGTCCGATGACTGAAATGCAGAACTGCACCGTAGGCAGAGTCAGGCATGTGTAAACAGGACACATTGGCAGGATTTACAGTGTAATGAGGATTACATTGCATTCTCTTTTTCACAAGTCCTCTCTGTATGCTGGTGATTAGGAGACTCCAGAGGTAGGCAGGGCTTACACAAAGGGCCTGCACCCACCAAACGCCTTACGGCAAAAAAGGTACATCATGTCAGACTTCTCCGCCCCGCCCCGCCCCGCCCAGGAAACCTGTAATTCTTCTTTTCTCTCTCCATCCGATTCTTCATGGAAAGAAACTTGCAAGTCTTTTATTTTCCAGGAACACAACAAAGACATTCCCTCTAGCTTATAAAAGGGGCCAACTTGGCGATAAACTACAAGCATATCTAAAATTGAATGCGTACTATATAAGTAATCACAACTTTCAGTCCGTCGTTTCCCGAGATATGACAAGTTGCATGTATGAAACAGCGCGAAAATGAACTGGCTTCCATTTGTGTTGTAGACTACGAACCCGGTAGTTGGACAGTGCGAATAGTCAGACTTGCTAACGATCACAGCTAAGAAACGCAGTCAGACATATTTGAAGGAAAATGCTGCGCCACACAGTCTGCAACGTTTCTGTCATGTCAGTGACTATGAAGCCAGATAGGCGAGGTTTTCTGGTACCTTCTCAAGGAATTTCCCACACAAACTTTGCTGCAGAGGGAGATAGCTATCTGCAGTAAAGTGCCAAGGCGACCTCGGAAGGAATGCGCAGCAGGCCAAGGGTCAAAAGCAGAGGTCAAGGAGAA
The DNA here is from genome assembly GCF_964261635.1 of Lissotriton helveticus. Lineage (NCBI taxonomy): Eukaryota > Metazoa > Chordata > Amphibia > Caudata > Salamandridae > Lissotriton > Lissotriton helveticus. Next base: position 381,545,625 of record NC_136067.1, on the reverse strand, counting down.
GTGGGCGTGTGGATTCCAAGGAAAATGGTGTTTAGAGACGCTTAACTTTGACCGTAAGTGAATCTTAATACTAATAATAATAAACACGAGTCTTGCTTCATATTATTCACCTACGGTGCTGCTTTCAAACATCCGTAGACTCCGAACTCTATGGCATTGAGAATTCACTTCTGCGTGAGTCCATGCACCAATGCATGCACTTCTAGCATATAAAGTAGTTTTGAATATTGTGCTGCAAAAATATAGCAGCTAGAATATCGAATACCCAAAAAATCGTGGAAGTAAGTTCAGGAAAGTACAGATTTACTGCACTTAACTCCACATATATGGACCTATATTTACCTTGAGAATATGTATAATTTTCAAGTTATGTGGAGGCGAAGCTAAGTATAGACAATCTATACTTACCACGACATAGTTATCTTCACAACATTTAGGCAGTCAATATAATTATTAATATGATATTTTTGAGCTCATATTCAGGCCTACAGCTTGAATCACTTTAAAATGGTGGTGGTGTTGCTTGCAAGGCAGAGCGGAGGCTACCATTGATCAAGTAAAGCTGATTTTGCTCGTTAAAATGAAAAGCAAATACGCAATAATTCACAACACAAAGATAGCGCTGTTAAGAGTGGACAGGGAAATGGCAGTGAGTATCAAAGGCACCAAATGGGAATCTCTGTGGCATAACACCAAAGTCACATACAAAGGGAAAACACTAGATAGCAAGGTATGGCGAAGCAGAGGCATCACTACGCCTTCGCAACTAGAGGCAGGGAACACCCCACTCACCTACACGGCACTACAGCAGACAACCTCCCTACCTAGCAAGGAGTTCTACGAATTCCTCAAAATAAAAGCAGCTGTCACCAAAGCAGGGCTAACGAAACAAACACCCACCATCATACAATACGCGCAAAACTTAAACAAGACGGGCCACCAAACAGCACAAATCTACAAGCTAATCACACCACGCACCACAACCCTAAACAACAAGACGCTGGCATTCTGGGAGGAGACCATACAGAGACAGCTGAACGAAGTAGAAAGAGCCAAACTATGGTCGACAGCGTCCAAAAACAAAATAACACCACAGCTAGCACAAACCAAATATTGGCTACTTCACAGGCTGCACTGGACACCAGCGAAACTAGGGAGGGTTGGAGCCAGTGATAACAGCACATGTTGGAACTGCCAGAGGGCCACGGGAGATCTATCTCACATGCTATTCGAGTGCACCAAAGTCAAAGCTTTCTGGGGCAAGGTCTATAACGTCATAGACACAATAACGGGAAGTAAGATACAAAGAGGACTAGCCGGGGCAGCCACTGCCTTCCTAGCAACAGAACTCCAGTCCAAAGAAGTACGAGACCTGGTCGATGTACTTCTAACGGCTGCAGTGAAAACGATTCTGGGTAACTGGAAAGACACCAGCAAAGCCACTTTCAAGCGCTGGTTCAACTGGGTAACCTTCCTCCGGGGGGCAGATAATATCACCGCCAAGCAAAAGGCGGCAAATCATACGGCCAAGGAGAATATGTGGGAAGCTCTCGACGCATACTTGGAACGATAACCAACCCCCCCCCCCCTCTTTTCTTTCTCTTTTCCTTTTCCTCTCTCAGGCCCCGCCAGGCCGCAATCTTGCAAGACCAGTACAAGTATTAAGAATGTCTTTTCTATGGATATGTAAAATTTATTTTCAATAAAAATATTTTGAAATAAAAAAAAAAAAAAAAAAATGAAAAGCACGGTGTGTGAAGGAAGGTAAGAACTGACTTCAAACACACAGACTCCATTAGTAAAAAGATACAAGAGCTAAATCGCAAGCACACTTCGTCAGTTTTGTTCATAGTATTTACCAAATGATTATAACTTCAGTATTTCATTATTTAAGTGTGTCAATACTAATCAGAAATTACATTGAGACGTATTGTTTCGGTGAGCGTTCAGCACAGTAGTAATAAATACTTTACATAACAAGCCATCATAACTTCAACCAGGAAAGAACTATTCACTACCACAACCCTTTCACTACTTACCTGCTTCTATGCAGACACAATGTCCCACTGACAGTGTTAGTCAGCCACCTTGGGTGACTATCTTTTGTAAACTAACAGCAGCTGTGTGACACACCTAGGGCTAGAAGCACACAGTTTCTGAAAAAAATAGCATAACATATCACAATATATAAAAATTGGCGGTGAATTTAGAAAATCAAGATGTGAAAAAAAAGAAATGACTTCTTTGTGCTTTACCAGCGATTTTACTAATACGATTACCTGCAAAGAGAAAAGTCGTGAAATCGCTGATGATGACAACAGAAGGGTCAGAATCAATCCCAAACACGCAAAAACAGGACAGTACAGCGTGCACAGCGGATAAAGGTGCGCAGAGACCAACAAAGTTAAAAACTCTTTAAAGGATACAGCCTCAAAATGTATCCAGCAAGTCCCATCAGTTAGGAGCGGGTCTCCCAGAACAAATGAGGAAGATAGAGACGTCTGTGCTGTGGAAGAACAGTAAGCTCTAATTGCTGCTCTTGTAACTAGGCTTCTGCTTCCACCTCCCTTGACAAAGGAGTCCTATGCATTACGTTGGACAGCTCTAGCTGCAATGTTGTGCTCTCTAGCTGAAGTGCTTAGGAGGTCCTACAATCTCAAACAAGCCATTCTAAGAAAGATTAAGGAGAATGTCAACACTGTTGGCATCACCCATCACACAATAGAAGAGTTTCAGCACCTCGTTAGTGGTAGTAAGCACTATAAAAATGGAAATACAATACAACTGCAGCAGCAATGAGATGTTGCATGTGCCATTGTAAAGTGTTCTGTTGACCCTGGGGGAGTTAGATAGTACTGGGCAATATTCTTTATGTATGCAGTTGTCTCTCCCTACTGTCCATTTGCCTTTAAAACTTGTGCTTGTAGTTGGTTAGCTAGGGCCCACTTGTGCATTTCACTCCAAAGTCATGTGTATGAGAAATCATGACTTACTCTCCACAGTGGCAGTAGGAATAGGGCGAGGCACAGTGTAACACGAGGCATACAAAATAAATGTCAATATCCGCCAGTAATATGACATATAAAAAGTAGACAGCTGTATTATGTTACGTTATACATAGTTATATGGCACATATTTTGTTATTGATATGCTAAGCAAGGGTGTGGTAGTTACGATTTGACACAAGAAGATATCACAACCACCCTAATACCTTTAGGCAGAGGGATTTGAGTCTACACTTTGTACCAACACCTGGAAACTGTCAGATTGCTGAAGGCTGGGATTTGCCTTGGAAGACTACTAATGGTTTTCTTCTTCTACCTTAGTCAATAAACCACTATACGGTATCATTTAGGCTGGTAGCGTGGCCAGCCCCAGCGAGATGGCAAATGCAATTTAACATCGCTCCGCTTCGAGACCCGAAATTCAGTCCCATCCCGGTGTATGCCAGCAACAAGTCCCTCACCGTACAAAGCGGAGTGGTGGGTCACTTCTGGAGATGAACTGTTGGGGCCCATGAGACCTGTGTGACTTGCCAGTGCTGTGGCGGGCGGCCTGAGGCCCACGAGGCTGCCATGGAGGGAGCGCAGCAGCCCGCAGACTTTTGTAGAGTGCAGGGGTGGCGTGCCTCCCCCAGTCCTGCCTGGGATCACAGAGAGTAGGACGGACGGGGGCAGCTCCCCACGGGGGCCATGGTGTATGAGGGAGACTGGATGTGCCTGGCTCCAGCCTGACATGGGCTCGCACAGCCTGAACTGGAGGCAGTCCTCGACGGGGGCTAGAGGACTTTGCCTCTCAGTGTTTCTCTTCCCCCACTTGCCCTCACCTAGAGTAGTGGAATGTTGGAGCTGAATGAGGTGTAGGGCAGCACAGTGCTCCCCACACGCCGCCTTGAAAAAGAAGTGAATGGAAAATGGCAGGAGCTGCTTATTTCGAGAGACTGTCCCTCCCAGCACCACAGTTCATCCATTGCACAGCAGGACTGCTCATGCCCCCCCAAACATAGGGGGTGCGGTATATGTTGGCCTGGGGGGTGAGGTGGGTACAGAGGCAGGCGGAACACTGAGCCTCGACCAAAAGTGTGGAGCCCTCCCACCAAGCCGAGATTCCTGACCACCTTGACATTTGGCCTGCACGTGCCTCCCCAGGCGACCGTTATTTTGGATACCTGGGGTAAGGCGGGTCCCCGTAGGACAGTTAACAACTCCATTACCAGCAGGAGGGGAGGCCCTCATTGAATTCTACCATTCTCTGCAGCCGGGGTCAGTGTTGTGAGGCTGCAGAAAGGTCGCGGATGCTGCATGGGGTGTCCAAGAATTGGTGGATTCCACCCCTGGAGGTGCCTAGATACTGGCAGCCATGGCCAGTAGCAAGCTGGCATGTTGCCAGCCGGCACTGTGGTGGACCCTGCAGAAACTACATTTGACAAAATCCTAATGGCCATCGCCACCACCAGACAAGACTTAGGAGGTAGAGTGGACGCATAGACAGTTGAGTTGAGCTTGCTACGGGCCGATCAGCGGAAACTCACTGCGTGTGTTGCAAAAAACAAATTTAAGTTCCAAACACTTCAGTCGGCATATCAGACTTCTAAGGAACGGTCAGGGATCTTATGACCAGAGTCCACGTGTTTGAAAGCAGAGTGGAAAATCTTAAGGGAAGGTCATGCCATAACAACTTACGCTTTGTCGGCTTCCTGGAGGGCCTAGAGAGATTGAACCTGGTTGCCTTCTTCAAGACATGGCTATCCATGACTGTGTCACCCACTGTACTGTTGTCTTTCTAGTTGGTGGAGCGGGCCTACGGGGTGCTGGCCAGACTGCCCCCACTGGGTGCACCACCGGGGCCTATGGTGGCAAAGTTGATGGACTTCAGATACAAAGAAACTATCCTGCAGGAAGCTCACAACACTAGACTCCTCCCTTACAACACCCGTATATTCTTGTTCCTGGATTATATACAAGCAGTCCGTTGCCACAGAGCTTCATTCCTAGGGGTGAAGAAGAAACTACGATTGGCTGATTCACTTATTCCCTGCTGTTTCTGGCCAAATTGAAGGTTATAGCAAATAAATCCAGCAACTTTTCACAGAACCTGCAGATGCCTGTGACTGGGTGAAACAGCATCGATTCGAGACCTCAAAGCGAGACACACCAAAACCACGCAGCCATCCTGTGGCTGCTCGTTGAGGACGGAAGCGCTACCAACATGGGAGTGGAGAAACAGTGATGGTTGGGGCACCCAATAAGGCCCTGGGTGCAAGGAGCAGGTGCAGGCACTTTTTACGACCACCATCATGTAGGTGGAGAGACTATCTAAAGCACTAGACGATCCAGACGGGGCACCATCAGGGACAGGGTTGAGTGCCTCAGAGCGTAGTGCTGCTTTGGCTGATCTCCCTATTGTTACGCTGCAAATGGCAGGTGACATTGCTTAAATTTGAGCGTGAGTGGGTGACTCTGAATGCGGGGGGAGGATTATTGGGTGGGTGAAGTACATGGTGGCCAACACTGCTTGAAGGTGCCTGATCTTTTCTCTCTCTGAATGTCCTACCGTGTCCGCACTGTTTTAGTACACTATTGCATGGGCAGGGGACTCTGTGAGATTAACCTGGGTGGCTTACCACACACAGACTTACCAGGGTTAAAAAAGGGCCATACTCACCTCCTCCAACCTGACTACATTTATACTGGTCCTTATTGGTTGGCCACCCCCCTTACTCTCCAAGAGACCTCTTGCGCATTGCAGCAGGCAGCCTGGAGGTCCCCATTGGTGGGGATGCAAGTTACTTGTTTGGGAAGTTATATATTACTGCTGCCTGGGACTGGGAGTTGGGAGTTCTGTTCTTCATTTATTTTTAGCCTTTGCAGCATGATTAGAGACAGTCGCATGCACGTACTGCCTTCCAATACCAATGCACCTTGCAGCCACGTCACCCACCCCGTCTGCCACACTCTCCTGAACGGTGTCTAAAGCATGGCTAAGTTATGGTTTCTGACATGGAATGTCTGAGGGATGGGAATAGCACGTAAGAGACATGCAGTGCATTAGTATATGAAGAGGAGGGATGCCCAGATAACACTTCTCCAAGAGGCACACATAACCCAGGGTAAGGATCTGCATTTACAAAAAACGATGGAGAGGCCATTGTTACAGTACAACATACTCAGGCTATGCTAGGGGAATGCTTATATGAGTTAGCCCCTCTGTCCCCTTAAAGAGTACAACAGTTGAAATAGACCCCAAGGGACGTTATGTCTTTGTAGAGGTATAACTGGATGACAGGCCTGTCTTGCTGTAGAGTGTTTATGCCATGAATGTGGTGCAGGAGCAGTTCCTGCCATGCCTTTCCTTTTTGTTGACTAGATTGTCCCATTTTCCCTGGCTTATATGGGAGATTTCAATTGCTTTCTAGACCGACAGCTAGACCATTCACATCCCAGACTACCCGCCTCTCCCGTAGTGTGCGCAGCATCTTACCAGTCTTAATTGTTTGCGCACCGGTCTGTGGTTGACAGCTGGAGCACATTACAGCCAGACACTAAAGAATACTCCTATTATTCATCGCCAAATGAGCTGCATGTACCCCATGACCATATTCTATGTCATTGCACTATATAGATGAACGTTATGGGGGCATAGTATCTGGGGAAAACCCTGTAAGACTACAACCTGCTACTTCCCCACTTAACATGAGGGGGGGGGGCACGTTCTCCAGTCCTGACTTGGCGCTTACAGCCCACAACATTAGAAGATCCAGTATTTCGCGAATCAACTAGCACTGCCCTGTCAAACTACTTGGTGGACAACTGGGTAACTGCTACTACTAGACTGGTGCAGTGGGAGGCATTAAAGGCTGTTATTCGGGGACACTGCATGTATTCTGCGGCGGTGCATGCGAGTTGCTCTCCATCATGAACTGACACAGGTGGAGATGTCACTGGGTACATTTGAGATGATCCCACTGCAAGAGCCACTTTGTCTACTCAAAGAGAGAGTGGCATGCCCACCTTATGTGGCTGCAGTGTCTTGAATATTGGGCATACCAAGCCAGGATGCGAGATAAGAGCAATAAACCAGGCCGCATGCTGGTGTAGATACTGAAAAGCGTGATGGATGCTATCCATGTGACTGTGGTCCACATGTGCCCAACACTGATTGCCACTAGCCAGGACAACACACGTACAGTGTTCACCGCCTATTATCACTTGCTTTACAAGTCCCCTCCCCCCGGGTAATCAGCTCCTGATCCATAAACCCTAAGCTCAGCTATGCAGCCTGCGATTGAGATGGCGGAACAGGAAAATCTTAATACCCCCTTACGGAGCAGGAAATCCGAGGGGTGATTCCAGACTCCCCCCACTTGCAAAACACTGGGATTGGATGGGTTGTTTATTGAGTTTTACAAAGCGTATGAGGTGTAATTAGCTCCCAAACTGTTAGAACTTTATGACACCGCCATCATCACGGGCGGCTTCCTGACCCATCGCAAAGTGCTGCTGGCCACATTTGCAAAGACAGCATGCGGCCGTCTGGAAGTAACTTCATACAGACTACAAACGACTACAAACTATTGAGTAAAACTGTAGCTATGTGGCTCCTCCAGCATCTCATGAACCTAGTTCATTCAGATCAAATGGTTTTATACTGCAAAGGTCTAGAACACTCAACGTCCACAGGCTCCATAGGATACTGGAGAATGCACCAGGGCATTGGTCTTTTGTGGCATGAATGATTTTAGACCTAGAAAAAGCATTCAACACGGTAGACTGGGGATACATGTTTGCGACGCTGGACGCGATGGGCATTAGAGGTCAGTTACAACATCTCAAATGCCCACAGCATGGGTGAAAATAGGGCAACGTATCTCGGTCCAATTTCCGATTAGTAGGGGCACCCGGCAGGAATGTCCCCTCTCTCCCCTGCTGTTTGCTCTGGTGATAGAGCCACTAGCACAGAGCCTGAGACTCCTCAGGTCAGGCCTGGGGCATACCGTTAGGGGAGGTGATGTAGTCTCATTATATGCTGTTGACTTCCTAATCTACGTTAGGGATTTTAGGATGGGCATCGCCGAGATAGGGGATATCTTAGCTGCATTCCGATCCGCTTTGGGCTAGGGTCCACTGAGAACTCCGCACCTTCTGCTATCTGGGCATCAACATCTACCAAGCGACTCGAGATCATAAAGATGGAAACCTCATGAAGGTGATCACCTCCTTCGGCCCAAAGATCGCATTTTGATGCTCACTGCCACTTTCGATGCAGGGCAGGGTGTCCCTATCAAAGATGGTGATACTCCTGCATCTATTGTTTTATTTCCATGATTTACTGGTGAACATCTCCCCTAGCACATTCTGTGCACTGCATATGATGCTTGGTGGCTTTCTCTGGAACAATGGTAGATGTAGGGTTGCCCTGGCCATGTTGCAACTCCCCGTGGGGAAATGTGAGCTTGGTGCCCCGCACTTTGAACATTTGTACCTGGTGGTGCAACTGCAATAGCCCATCTGCTGGCTGGCAGGGAGGCACATTTAGGAGTTGGGATAGAGCACAATGGATGGTGTTGGGAGAGTTTCTCCCTCGGGGTGCTTATGATAGTTTTAGGAGGAGCCTACGCCCCATACTGAACATGCCTCAGTATTTATTTATTTATTTATTTGTAAACGCAACATTCATCCTGACAGATATCACAGCGCTGTTTTGCGGGACACATGGTAGGTTGTATCAGGTACATCAGCTGCGTACGTCATGGGAAAATGCTGGGTTTATAGTTTTTTTCTGAAAATTACATAGTCCTCCGTAAGACGCAGGTCTAAGGGTAGTTTGTTCCAGTGTTTGGCCGCCAGAAATGAAAATGATCAGCTTCCTGTTCTTACTTTCTTTATACGTCTGGGCCTAGCTAGTGCTTGGTGTCACGATCTTAAGCACCTCGTGGGAACATAGAATTCGATTTTGCTCTGAAGGATTCTGGCTCCAAGGTTATGCAATGCCTTTTGCGCATGACTCAGCAGCTTGAATCTTGCTCTTTGGCGCATAGGTAGCCAGTGGAGCTGTTTCCTGCATGTAGACGTTGAACTTAATCTGCTTTTGTTGCAGACAAGCTTGGCGGCTGCATTTTGCAGCACTTGTAGAGGGAAGAAAAGGTAATCTGTCATGCCCACGTACAGTGTATTCCCATAATCTAATCTGCTGATGAGTAATGCCTGTGTTACTGTCCTTCTACATTCTAGTGGGATCCACGGGAAAAGCCTTCTTAGGAGTTTTAAAATCGCAAAACCTCTTCCACACAGAACCCGCACATGATCCTGCATGGACAGGGTGTTGTCAATGTACATGCCCAGATTTTTTGCGCATTGTTTGGGTGCTGGAGCCTCACCCAGGGATTGTGGCCACCAAGTGGCATCCCAGATTAGATTAGCTCCTCCAAAAAGCAACATTTCTGATTTGCCTGCGCTAAATTTAAGGCAATGTTTGGACATCCAGGTTGCCATCTCTGAGAGGCAGTTGTTTAACTTAACCCTTGTGTCCTCATGCCTTTCCTCAATGGTTATCATCAGCTGTGTGTCGTCCGCATAGGAGCAGATGCTGAAGCCCCATTTCCTACTTATCAGTGCCAAAGATGATACATAGGCATTGAAAAGTGTTGGGCTCAGGGAAGCTCCGTGGGGAACACCACAGCTGATGTTTTTTGTCTTTGAGGAGATCTGGCCCATTTGTACCATCTGAGTTCTGTTCCTCAGAAGTGCTTTGGCATGGATGCCCTTTTCATAGAGAATTTCCAGCAGCAGATTATGTGAGACCGCGTCGAGCGCCGCCGACAGATCCAATAATATCAGGTCAACAGCCTTTCCTTGATCAGTCAGTGATCCTATATCGTCTAGGATGCCTAAACGAGTGGCCTCTGTACTGTTAGTGGCTCTAAAGCCAGCCTGAGAACAATCCAGTAGTTCATTAACCTCCAAGTAGTTGGACAGTTGTCTATTTACCAGTTTCTCCAGGACCTTAGAAATGTACGGGAGCTGGGAGATGGGCAGGTAATTCTCTGGATTATGAGCATTTGTTCTTGCTTTCTTCAGCAGAGGAGTCACTACAGCCTGTTTCCATATTTATGGAAATACTGCTGTGTCCAGGGATCTATTAAATAGATGGGTAACATAGGGACATATTATTGGTGTAATCTGGGAAAATATAAATGGAGGGCATGGATCGAGGGGGGGGGGTCCTGATTTTACTTTCAGCATGGCTCTCGCAACCTCTAGTTCTGTAAGAGGGGAGAAGTTGCCCATCTGTGTTGCTACCTCTGGGTGTGGGGGTAGGTATTCCCAGTTAGGTATGCCTAGGGGAGAGATATTATCAAATGAGGAATACATGTTGCTAATCTTGTCAGCGAAAAATTTGCTGATCTTTTCACAATTTTCCTTTGAGGGGGGCAAAGGTTGAGACAGGCTGGCTGGTTTGCAGAGCTCCTTCACTACTCTGAATAGTTCTTTTGCTGAGTTGCAACTCTCATTCATTCGTTGTGCAAGGTAAGTCTTCTTTCCTTTTTTGATCGCATTGTTATGGATCCTTAATTATGCCCATGGGGTATGATTGAACTCTATATGAGCATTTAGAGAGCGGATCGGCAGGGAGGTAATGGCTCTCTGCTAGTCAGTAGGCATGAGCACCCTGGGCAATCTGTTCCAGGTTGGAGCCTCAATCCCCTTTGATCAGCTGAGGGGTGATGTGGGCCTCCCGGCAGGCCACTTCTTAGCCTATGGATGGCTAGTAGACGAATTAGGGAGATTGTGGGGTATAGTCAACACAGAGCCTGACCCTCATGTGCTGCTACAAACAATGCATGCTGTGAGGGACCGTTGTTTGCCACACATCACAAGACCCCTTAGAAGGACCTCGGAGAGCGACATAGGCCGCGGTTGACCCAGAAGGAGTAGTACAGAGGTCTATTATACCCGCAGAAGGTCTCCCACAATGCCCACTTCAAGTACATACAGCACAACATCCTACACAGGGCATACCTCACCTTGGCCAGACTCCACAAAGACTTCCCTGGGTCTAAATCAGACTGCCAGTGCTGCCACGTGGCAGGAGCAGGCATGTTGCACATGTTCTGGAGCTGCCCCCTGGGTGGCAAACTTTGGTTGGGGGTCTTGAACACCCGTGCCAGAATAATGGGCAGTACCTGCCTCAACTGAGTGACAAGCGGTGCGCTTGGTCTTTATATCGGCAAAAAGCTGGGGGGCCACACCCACTTCATTGATTTGGCCCTACAAATGGTGCAAAGATTGTTCGCTATGCACTCAAAGGGCTGTGTGCTGTCCGGGGTGGGGCACTGGCAGGCAGCAACTCCTAAGTGGGGTAAGGCTGAAGCTACAGTGTTCTAGCAGGAAGAAGTGCGTGGACTGCAGACGTGAACCATTGCATCAGATTGTGAAGATGTAGTAGGCGTCCTTCAAGGACCACAGTACAGTTCCACTGCATCGGACAGAGCACTAACACGCTGTAATAGCTTATCCGAATAGGTCCAAATGTATCCCCTCTCTTCTCCAACCCCCCACATTCCCTACAAGGATGAGGCATAACGGTGATGTACTGTATGCCATAAATTGAGAGCTGATACAGAACCTGCCAAACTTAGGCGGATACTAGGGGCGGCCTGTGTTCCACAACTATATGATGAATGTCTTTTTCACCCTCATTTTTTTCTTAACGTCTGCAATTGAACTGCCTCATTATTTGAAATGTTTGTTGACTTTATGGAACACGTATTTCCTTATTACTGCCAGTGCATGTACAAGGATATGGGGCTCTTGGTACTTACTGCTTGTAAAGAATTTACTGAAAGGATTATATGCACCGATATACAGGCTGTACTGTCGGTCATAAAATTCCAATAAACATGGTTTGAAAAAAAATATAATTTAGGCGGAATTTTTGGACAACACAGAAGGGGTTTCCCAGAGTAACTCAGTGGACTGTGACAGAGCTGGGAGAATATACCCAAACCCACCCGAAAGTGTAGCACAGTAAAAGTGGAAGAAATGAGTGCCAAGAAACTAGAAAAGTCCCAAGGCTCTGATTCCAATATGAGCACTTTAGGTACAAAACATGAGCCAGGAGTTTGAAATTGACTGGTATGGTATGTTATGGTATGGACGAGTCCAGTAGAACTCGTATCAAAGGAACTGGTTTATTTATTGGGCCTGTATATTGGTTCTTGAAGAACAGGGTCAAAATGATATGATGCCTGAGAGACTCGCTGCCCCAGGACCTTCCTCTGAGCTGGAGGACTCCAATGTTTTGAGTGACACCATATATTTAGAGAACTTTATCTAGGGAAATTAAGGTTATAGGGACTTGATACAAACAGTGGCAGAATTAGAATGGGAAGGGCTAGCCCCATGTGCTATACTGAATGTCCTGGGCAAGGGAGCAATAGTACGTTGCTCTAGTACTTATAGTAGTCAGGCACAGAATCTAAGGTAAGCTACCAGTGTTTCTCTCAAAACTGGGGGCCATGTGGAAAACTGAGAGGGGCAAACAACATCTGAACGCACCTGAGTCATGCGCCCTAGGTCAAATGCCACAGCAGGAAGACGGCATATTGAGTACAAGATTAGATCCACTACTAAGGAATCTCATCGGCAAACTTCCAATTTTTCTTTGTTTTTCACATGGTCAGCCCCATTGAGCGCAGCTCTTCTTGGCTGTTCTGCTGGCACTCACTCAAACAGGCTTCCCCAATGCAGGGGTCAGTTTGTCCTTGATCTTCTGGGTTGGTGTCCTTGCTGTTCAGAGGAAGGTTCTACCCCCTCGAGACAAATCTAACATGCACCAGGGCACCGCAGATTTGGTCTTTCTACAGGATCTTCGGACTTGGTCTCATCTTAAAAGGGCTCCGAAACGGAGTTATATTTCCTGGAAAACAATATCTCTCAATTAGTCCGGAAAGACACAGTTTGAGTCAACACAGAGAATTAGCAGGAATATTGTTGCAAATCATCTCTTCCTCTCTTCTTATATGCAAGGTCCTGCTCCAAATCCGTGGGCTGGCATTTAAATCAATTTCAGAGGTAGGAAGGCGTATACATACAGCATTCCAAAATCTATAACCAGACTGTGGAAAACTCACTGTGGCCAGTGGCTTACTGGCTTTAACACAACGCTTTGACGGGTCACTGAATGTCAGTGGGATTTTTGGCGAAGGGGATGTCAGTTCTCAGCACTGTCATTGCCATCCTGCACGAGGACATGGTTATGTGTAATATAGATTAAGATACAGCTGGCACGGAGGTTGGGACAGGTATCAGTCTCAGTAAATTAATTTTCCACATCTAATGCTCAAAACGAGAAACGAGGCAGTAGTTGGCAAAATTCACACATTCGTTGTTTTCGTATTATTGTGGTTTCACTATGCTTAAAACACACTGTATTGTCCTTGTTATACTCTCAGAATAAATCCTCTGGGGTACTCATTCAGTCGTGCTATGGTTAGGTTTTACTCATCTTCCACCTCAACATGGCGAGCCCGCCGCATGACATTGTTACACAGTATTTCACACTCAAGAGTTATTTTGCAGCAGGTTATTATGACGTTTTGAACTGCTAACCCTTTGTTGTAAGGATGCCTGGATCTACCTTTCTGTGTACCTAATTATAGCTCCACCACATACCTTGTCCTTCGATATGCGATGCGATATTAGCATTGTATTGATATTACTGAGCTTTGAAATTGGGTCATGATCAGCCATGGGAATCCTGTGCGTTTTCACCTCTAGGAATACTGGTTAGTCACATGTATTTCTTTGTCGGTCAGTAGTGTGATTGGTGACTAATCAAGGAACCAGTGCTATACAAACAAATGATGGGCGCAATGGTATATAAATCAGGCATTCACTCCTAGTCAAGAGATTTGGGTTAAATCCATCGTTCTTTTGCTCACCATGCCACCCCAGTTTAGAATCAGCCATATGCACATCAGTCTTGACCCTGTTCCTTATAGGAACAGTCCAGCCTGAACTGCCAAGCCAGGTCCTCCTTGGACCGTAAACAAGCATCCTGGGACCGGTTTTTGGGGTATTACCCCTCATCAGCCAGGCTAGCTTGAATCCAGTGGCACAGTGAGCAAGAAACCCACGTCTGGGCATACCCATCTCACTTAGGGCGAAAAGTGCTATACAAACAAAAGATGGACAGAATGCTGAATAAATCGTATATTCACCCCAGTCAAGAGATCTGGGTTAAATCCATTGTTCTTTTGCTCACCATGCCACCCCAGTTTAGACGCAGCCATATGCAAATCAGTCTTGACCCTGTCCCTTATGGGAACAGTCCAGCCGGAACTGCCAAGCCAGGTCCTCCCTGGACAGGAAACAAGCATCCTGGGACCGGTTTTGGGGCATTACCCCTCATCAGCCAGGCTAGCTTGAATCCAGTGGCACAGTGAGAAAGGCACCCACCCACATCTGGACATTGCCATTCCACTTAGGGTGAAAAGTGCTACGCAAACAAATGATGGACGGAATGGATTTAGGCCCAGATCTCTGTACTAGGGAAAATATTCGACGTTGTTCAACATTCTGTCCATTAATTGTTCTTTTTGCATTTGTCACCCCGAGTGGGACAGGTATGTCTAGACGTGGGTCCCATGCTCTCCATGCCACTGGAGTCAAGCTAGCCTGGCTGATGAGGGATTAAACCCCGAAACTGGTCCTATGATGCTTGTTTCCAGTCCAGGGAAGACCTGACCTGGCAGTTCAGGCTGGACTATTCCCATTGGGAACAGGGTCAAGACTGATTTGCATATGGCTGGGTTTATACTGGAATGGCTTGGGGAGCAAAAATGATGGATTTAGGCCCAGATCTCAGTACTGGGGTGAATGATTAACATTGTTCAGCATTCTGTCCATCAATTGTTCTTTTTGCATTTGTCACCCCGAGTGGAACAGGTATGCCCAGACGTGGTTCCTGTGCTCTCCATGCCCCTGGAGTAAAGCTAGCTTGGCTGATGAGGCGTAAAACCCTGAAACCGGTTATAGGATGTTTGTTACCAGTCCAGGGAGGACCTGACCTAGCAGCTCGGGCCGGGTTGTTCCCACTGGAAACAGGGTCAAGACTGATTTGCCTATGGCTGGGTTTAAACTGGAATAGCATGGGGAGCAAAGAAAATCGTGGATTTAGGCCCAGATCTCTGTACTGGGTTGAATGTTTGACATTGTTCAACACTCTGTCCACCAATTGTTCTTTTTGTATTAATCAAGGAACCAGGCAACTGTCATGTCATTAAAAATAGTAGCCAGTAAAAGTGCCTGAAGTCTTGAAACTTGGAGAAGGTGGATAATAGACCGTAGGAAAATACAGATCCGCATAGCAGGAGCTAGTGCTTCCAGAGTCGGGTGGATCAGTTGCGCTGCACTAAGTACATCAGTACTAACCCTAGCAGTGGTAATTCTAGGTCAGTAGAGGCAGACAAGGTATAAAGACCTAAAATGTGCAAAAGCAAACTGCCTCAGAATGGTGGTTGCTCCATCTCTTCCTTTATGCTTCATTTCACACTGTGTCTATTCATTCCCTCACCTTTGCGTTTTTTCCTTTTCTCAGTTCCTTAAGTACTTTTAGATCCTATGACTTTCTAATATCAGTATTTGTTAGTTTTGTCTAACTACTCTCAGGCTGCATCTTTCAAATTGCGTCCATGATTTTACATCTTTCATTTGTTCTTCAGCGGGACTCCAGGTATGCTTTGGGGCTAATTTCAGTCTGTTTGAATGCTGCATTGTGTGAATAATTGCAACCCCTCAAACTTTGTAGAGACACATACATTGTGTCATAACTATCCAGTCTAGGTTTTCCAACCACCAATCTGAAGGACTGTGTCTCTTTCTCCTTTTCCTTACCCCCTACCACTTTTACCCCTGGGCCCCGGGTACTCTTATAACTACAGTAGATGAGCGGACCTGTAGGAGGCGAGACTGGCCGCAGCATTGTCAATGCTACTAGAGCCAGGGTTGTGACACCAGCACTCAGTTCCCTGGTGGAGAGTTACATTGAGTGGCACTACACTTGAAAACGTTATTTTCTTTGTACTGACATGATATTGAAACCACAATATCTGTGATAATATGATTAACATTCACCACTACCTCTATATTAAATGACTTGTGGTTATTTTGGTTTTTACAAATGTGTTGCACAACTGATGATGGGTGCATGAGAACGCACACAGTATGGCAGGGCTCAGCTTGAGTACGTGCCTCAGGTCTTGGTCCAGATGTGGGTTTTATCAGGGTACCTATGATGGTAAGAAATACATAAAAACTGGGAGTCATATGGCAGTCTCAGGGAAAGCGTTCATGGTATGCTGCAGTTCAGCTTGCATGTCAAGTATACAAATATTGGTCTTAACATTATTAGCTGCTCGAGTTTCAGTGGCAGTTTCTTTGTGTGCTTGAACTCTTCAGCCATGTTTACCCTTGATTTCCACTTTACACCAGCTGGCTGGGTAATGAATGGGTGAGAGTGTGTTAGGGTCCCCTGGAGCCTTGCAGCTAGGCATTAGCCAGTACAGGGTTGTTGAGTTAGTGGCCTTCAGCACGACAGCAGTGCTGCTGTAGCATGCAAAGGCAATGTCCTCCCTTTCTCACACAGTATAGAAGCGCTCAAGATGATCACATTGGAAGAGAGGCTGGCATGTGCACCCCAGGTGTTGGTGAGGTGCAACACTCCTCTGGTGATAGAAGGGTGAGTGGCCATGATGATTCCACTCCTGGGCTGACAGAAAGGCCACATTAGCAGGTTCATAGGTTGTTTCTTAGCCATGGACCCGCCGCTGGATAGCTGTTGGGGTGGAGGATGAGGGCACTGACATGGTTGTGCTGTCTTCAGCAATGTGCATATGGTCACCAGGATTTCTGTTTGAGTGGGGGGATATGAGGCCTTCAGGCCGGGACCTTAGATAGTCTCTCTCATTCATGGGCCCTGTCCCTCTTACGCTCAGGTTAATGTTGGGGGAATGGAACAGTGGGGGCTCTGGGTTCAAGAGTAAGTTAGGGGAGGCTGCTGTTCTTAATTTGCTACAAATGTTACTATTCTTTTTTTAGGATCTTATAAGGGGTCAAATACATGTTCCTTTTGGTGCTCACAGGTGCTCAATTATCTTTGGATCCAGACACTGCTTTCACTCTGTTTCATTCCATGTATAGAACACCATCCTTGCTGCTCCACGTTTCCTGCTCTAGGCCTTTTTGGACTGTGATTCCTTCCTGTACCTGAATTTCAAGGCCAACATCACCCTTCTCCTTTAGATCACCATGGATGGTGCCTGATCCTGAGCTGGTGGATTTGGCTGTCCTGCAACATACAGGAGAAGGAGATTCGCTGCCACTGACTGGCTACATGAGATACACCTGGACTTCCCGTTTGGGGGAAAGTTTGCCTTTCATTTATTCCGCATACCATTGCACAGCAGCCTTCGAAGGTGTGGGTGTTCACCGGGTTGCTAACTATGTTCAGTCAGCAGAATGGCGCGCAACATGAGACTGCTCCAGCTCTCTTTTCCAGTGGTAGATGTCAGATGAGCCTATTATGGGTTTAGAACACTGGAAATGGGATGAGGGCAGTGGCACCTCTCTTCAAAGGGCTCTCCCACTCTATTCAATAGGATGCCATGGGTTACCTGTCTTGCTGTAAGAATCATATCTCTAAGCCCCATCCCAATGCTTATCCCTGCCCAAGGTTCAGCACTGACTAATATGTAGGATGTGGCCAGGCAGTGTTTTCCTGCATTTCTTCTTTCTCCATGCCCACTCTTCGGCTCAGATGGCGGATGCCTGAACCTGGAGGGTTCTTCACCTTGGCCCCATAGCAATGGCTGCACATGAGCCAATCCCTTTCTATCCATTACCGGTGTGGGAGGTATGATTCCACCTATGGGGAGAGCCCTCAGTTAGGCTCTCATTGTTACCGGTACCAGCCTTCTAGTCCCGGACAGCACAAAAGGGTTGCTGCCAACTAGAGACACATTTCTGCTCTCCTACTGCTGACCCAAGCTCGAGCAAGGGAAGGCAGAATGATAGGCATCCTGTTACAGGGAGGTGTGACCTGCTCCCAGACAGGATTTAGTGTATTAGGGCTGGGTGCCACGCCTGAGAGTCTGCATGAGGGGCACATTTGGTTGTCCCTGTGCATAGTCGAGTTCAAACCAGTCCTGGGAGTTTGCTGGCGCCCACTCTGGCACAAAACTGGCCCCCTGAGTCTTGCCAACCCTTTCCTTAGGGTACTTAAGGGCTTACCTGGCAGTAAGTCCCTAGAGTCATCATGGACAAGATTCAGAACTGAAACCACTACACTTCGACCGTCTGGGCACTCCGGACTTCGCTGGACTTTGTTTGGGCCTGACTTCATCTCCCTCTCACTCTGCTCCCTCGTCTATGCCTGTGCACCATACGGGATCCATGTAGGGCCTTTGGAGCATCCAAGACACCTAAAGATAATCTCCCTTGGAGTGAAGGAGTCGCTCCCCTGCATTCGCAGGCTCCGCAACACTGCTGACTGGTCTGTTGATCCTGAGCTCCTACGGACTCCGAAGGGTTTAACAACACAGGAGGTGGGTTTCTACATCCTTCGAGGCTCGAGCTGCCCACTCATCCAGTTTGAGGTCAGAATCCCTTGTGGGGCTGCAATACCCAAACCCCTGTGCACAGCATACTTTTGCAGGTGCAAATGCTTGTTGGCAATTCTGCAGCAAGTTCATTGGGCTCCAAGAAGACCAACCTCTGGCAACACCTGCAAAGATCTTCAACCACATCTTACCGTGTACTCCGTGGCCTGTTGTTTTGTAAAGCTGCCCAAGGTCCTCCTGCGACTCCAGTGTCTTCGACCTGTGGGTCCAGCGGAGGGTCAACTACGTCTTCTTTGGGCTCCCCTGATTGCTCCGGGCTTGCCCTGACTCCCCTGCCTGTGGTGAGTCTCCTGGACCTTGCTGGTCCTCTTCCTGCAACTTCTTGACTTCCTGTGTGTGTTGCTTTTGACAAGGCTTGTTGGTGCTCTCGCCGGACACCGACCCCTCAGCACTCGACATCCTTTATGGAACATCTCACATCCGGCTCCTGGTCATCCACAGCGTTGCCTGGTCCCGGCAGCTTCAGAGTCAAGGTCATCGACATCTATCCTGGAGCATCCGACATCAGTGGGCATTCGCCTACAGAGAGGGCCGAATGGTTTCTGGCAACCACTGAACATGACAAACTGATCCCTCAAGGATTGTTGTAACAGATCTAGAGCCCTTTTGCTCAGTCACTCGTGCACTCTTGCTCTCAGAGATATATACAGAGAATATATAATGGGATTTTTTTATATATATTTAACCAATGTTAGTCTTGTATAGAATATATAAGCTGCAATAGCCAGTAGACACAAGCAGATGAAAGTGATTACAAGTGCCAAAAGGGTGATATAAAAGCAGATATAGTTCCACCATGGTGCTAAGACGGTGTATATATGTAGGCATATAATACAAGGTAGTAATCAGACATACTCCTACTATGCAATCCCTACTCTGTGCATGTCTAGAGTGTATGTAGGTGCGAAGCCAAGAATCCCCTCACTGGATGATCCTACCACATTATCTGGTGGGAAAGAATGTAGGACCCCATCTTGGTCACGAATTGGACACTCCTCACGGAGATGTCAGGCAGCTGCTTGGCGAAGCCTCAGCATGCAGGTCCTTTTGATGTCAGCGGAAGTGTCTTTTCTCTTTTTCTCCTCCGTTACGTTTGTACTCTCCATCTCCCAACTTTTCAACCAGATTTGAGAAAACATCTAACTGCTGAAATCAGTGAGACACGTTTATTGTGTTTTTTTAACGCTGGGGGGAAATGTTGCTCGCATGAATATGTAAGGTGATGAGTCTTATGCAGGCAAGGCCTTGATTACTTTAGATATGTAAGGGATTACAGTTAGGTTAACTGCCTTGGTACACAAGGACAGGGACTAGGCTCCTTGAGTTCTCCCTTCTTAAAAGGATGATGTTTCTGAGGACGTCTGCATTAGTTAGAGGAAAAGCTTTTGACTAGAGCATTTTGCAGATGCTAAAGAGAGATTGCGAATATCTGAGGCTTGTTGACTGCAGCATGTGTTTGCCATACATCCATTTAGAAGTTACAGCCGTTTAATATGTTGTTGTAGAAATTAGGATAATGGTCAAGAAAAGAATTCGACTTGGGGCAATCATGGAGTTGTTTTTTTTGTTTAATATTTCTAATGTTCTTGGTATAACAAAGTTTTGTATCGTCTTGGATCTATTCTGCAGTGAGGTTTCTACTCTAGGTTGTCTGAATTAAGCAATTTCCTTAATAGGTATCTGACTTTTTTCATTTCATAGGGACAATTCTCCAATAAACTATGTGGGTATACACCTGTTACAACGCATTTTTTACTCCGCACTACCATTACAACGCGACTTTTACTCCGCATACCATTACAACGCATTGCGCTGGGGGGCGCTCTAGGATAGGGAATAAGTATAATTTACTATCCAACACCTTCCCTAGGGTCCACGGGGACTGGAGTTAGAATAGTAAATTATACTTACCACTATCCAGCACCTCTAAGCGCTATGCGTTGTAACGGTATGCGGTGTAAAAGTCGCGTTGTAATGGTCTGCGGAGTAAAAGTATGCGTTGTAACGTCATACATCCAACTATGTGTTCCTGTAATGAACATTTAATCTCATGGTATGTTTGTTGGTTAAAAGGTGGTTGTCAAGGGTGGTGTGCATATTTTTTAAGACGCGGTCTACTAATGATTAAATTGTGGAACTATAGATGTCTAGTTTTTTTGAAGTATTAAACCCAGAAATTAATGGCTTTGCAGGGTAATGGTCCCATGGAAAGTTTCCATGGTATCTTTTGCTTGAACTGAAGGCATTGTCTGTGAGCTCCTCCGGAGGTGTCTGCTGGCATTCAGTAGGCATCCTTAGCTTCAAGGGTTATGCCTGAACATACGGACGGCGCACTGCTTATAAAATCACTCTACATTTGGCTAGATGTTAGCTCACTCCAAGGATTGGTATGGCCTTGAAGTGAGCTACCTGCCAAAGTTAAGGCCTGCTCATGATATTTCATCCAATCTAGTGGAGATTTTGAAGCTTAAAAGGAATTAAGAACAGCATCCATCATTTGGCCCATCTCGTATGTTGGGCTACTTGAGGTCTATGTAAAAACAAGAAGGTTCACTGACCGTTGGTGTGGTGGTTGGAGTGGTTTTCTAACCATCAATGGAAATCTGTCTTTAAGGTGATCTTGAATGATATGTTTAGAGACAATCACTGAATGCCGTGAGTTTCATTGTGAATACCGCAGAGTAAACTGGGAGCAGCAGATGGCTGACAAAAGTATCAGAGATGGAAAGTGCAAATTGATCCTTTATTTAGTCTCATTTAGTCTCATACGAATAGGTATACAGAAAGAGCACTGCTCCTTTCTGTACACTCCTTCAACAGGAATCAGGACTTCATCAAACAACTGATAGTTGCTTTTCACTATATGCCTTCTGAAGTACAGTTTTATTGCAGCCTCAAGTCACCTGTACACTTCCTACCACATGTCTTCTCGGTTGTCAAAGGTAATATGTAGAATATAGGGGCACCTATGACTCTTAGAAAGACCTCTATGGAAAAAAATAATAAGAGGTGAAGGATTTCATTACAAAACCGGAGGCTACCATTATGCAATAACTTTTATTACTGCCCAGACATGCAGCCCTTTAAAGAATATGCATTACATCATAAGTAAAACATTCCATAGAACAAAACAAAACGTCATGGCAACCAAATATCCTCCTCTTTTATTCGTTGCTCCTGGGCAGTTAAGGATACTTCTTCTTTATCTCCAATATCTACGATGATTATGAATCTATAAATCCTTACTTTTAATTTATCTATAGATTTCCTGGTAAGGTAGGTGTCGTGTTCATGCTGTTCGCCGGGAGGTACACCAAACACAGGACGCAGGTTAGTCAGATATTCTCTTTATTAGCATCTCGTGCAGCTGCTCGTCAGCACGTCCGTCCTCGTCCATGTCCTGGTCATTGTTTGTCCTCTTCCTGTCCCCTCACCGGATCTGGTGTCCGGTGACCTGGCCACTCTCGCTGAGGACCCACAGGGTCCTAACGCCCTACTGTCAGTCGCCCACACTGTCGGGTCACGACATCTCCCCCCTTGTTGCAAACAAATGTTCATGACACATTTACCATAGTCCTCATTCACAGTTATATTGATGGAGGGGAAAGAACGAGAGACAGAGAGAGAGAGAGAGAGAGAGACAGAGAGGGAGAGGGAGAGAGAGAGAGCGCACTGGTCGCTCTACATCTCTTCAATGAGTCTCTGTTGTTTACTGCATGTCCTTCGTGATCTTGTGTCTCCATCGCTTCCTTGTCCTCTTTCTTCCTCCTTCCATGCGGCTGCAGTTGCCGCTGCCATTTCTTCTTCCTCCGCCTTCAGCTCCTTGAAGTGCGAGCTGTTTCTTGTAATTCGTTGTTGGTCGGAGGCTGCCGTTATCATCGATCCTTTCACTTTCGTCACCGCCAGTGGGTCTTTGGAGAACCGGTTGTCCGATTTTCGATATTGTTTCTGTCTCACCACCACCAGGTCTCCTTCATTCAGTTTCGATGCGGACGCATGTCTCCGTTGATCCGCATAGGCTTTCATTTTCATCTTTGCTTCCTGATCTCTTTTTGCACTGTCGCTCCGATACGTGCTCATCTTCGCCTCCATCTGTGGTAGTCTTGTCTTGCTCGACCGCCTTAGCACCAGTTCGGCTGGGCATCGACCTGTGGAGCTGTGAGGGGTATTCCTGTCATCCTCTAACACCTGGCACAGTGCCTGCCCAGTCGATATTACAGTCAGCTTTGCTCTTTGTATTGCTTTCTTGATTGTCCCCATAAAGCGTTCTGCCCTCCCATTGACCTGTGGCCACAGGGGCGTTATCTTCAGATGCTTGATCCCCAGGTAGTCCATGAACCTGCTAAATTCTTCTCCTGATAGTGGTGATATCTTGGCGCTCCGATTGCCACATGTTGTTACTAAGGCCTTGTGATCTGTTACTTTTGTGAATTGCTTCCCGTCGAAGAACCTGTGGTAGTGCTCACATGCCCACACCACTGCCAATCTCTCTTTTTCTAGCTGAGAGTAGGCTCTCTCAACGTCTGACACGCTTTTGCTCCCATGTGCCACGACACATCGTGGTGGTTCCTTGCCTTGGTTGTGTTGTGCCAGTATCGCACCCAGTCCTACTGTGCTGGCATCCACGGTCAGTTCGGTGCATAAGTTCTGGTCTCTTAGTACGTGAATCTCCTCCGTTATTGTCTTGTTCTTGTATGTCACAGTGTCTGTAAATTTTCCCAAGTTCGCCACTAGTCTTTTCGCACCCCAGGTGAATACCTCTGCTCTCGATTGTTGTAGATGCGGTTTCCTCTTCATCTTTTCATATTCCGTGACGCACATTATGTTGCACGTTGCTCCACTGTCTAGTACAAATTCCGCTTGGTGGGGCCCTACATCTATGGTCACTGATTCTGTTTTTTGTATTGTCCTCTTGTCTACCAGCCTTATGTTTTCTTCATTTTTTCTTTTAGTTGTGGACATGAGGTCTAGATGCGCTGCTTTTTCTTCTGTTTCTTCTTCTCCTCCTGACTCCAACGAAGAGCTCCTTGTTGTCGTTTCCATGTGTCGCACATGCCTGTCTGTCATCAGTCATGGTCTCCCTGGTCTACCTCTTTCAAATTTAGCGATCCACTTCTCCCATCTGATTCCCACCTGTGGCTCCGAGACGCTAAGTGGCAGTGGTCTGCGGTACTGTGCGCTTTGTCTGGTCTCAGCCATGTTCTTTTATTTTGTTTGTGCTTTATTTGTGCTTTCTTCTCTGTTTTTCCTTTTATTTTATTTTGTTCTTTTCTTGTTCTCTTTATTCTCTTATTGTGGGGATCTTTTTTCTTGTCCCTTTACTTTTCTTTCTACCTATTTTGTTTGTTCCTTATTTGTGCTTTCTTCTCTGTTTTTCCTTTTATTTTCTTTTGTTCTTTTCTTGTTCTCTTTATTCTCTTATTGTGGTGATCTTTATGTCCCTTTCCTCTTCTTTCTACCTCTGACTGCCTTTATTTCTCTTCGGTTTCTTTAATTGTCTCTTTTTTAGTGTTATTTCACTTCATTTCCTCTTCGCCTGGCCTTGAAATGGTTGCCTCTATTGTTTCTTATGGCCTATTTCGTCAATGTCCCATTTAAAATGGCCGCCGCCGTCGTTCTCGCAAGATTTCGCGATCGAAATCTCGCCTGTCTGTCCCCAAAATGGCCGCCACTCCAGTTCTCTCTTCTGATTGGCCCAGCCGCCTGACTCTGTAATGGCCGCCGAGACTCTCGTGAGAGCTTGCGCCATTAGTTTCGAATCGCGCTCTTGTTCTCAGCGCTTACACAGTCGGCTGGATCTGCTCTCGGAGGCTGTCGGGGTGGACTCCCGTGTTGCTGCTTCTTTTCCCAGTTCATTTCCGCTACTAGCGCATCCAGGGTGTGCACCTTATTTTTCGATGGCGCCCCAGTGGACACGCGTCGATCCGTCTCTTGACTTCTTCGCCAGTTGTCGTGTTCATGCTGTTCGCCGGGAGGTACACCAAACACAGGACGCAGGATAGTCAGATATTCTCTTTATTAGCATCTCGTGCAGCTGCTCATCAGCACGTCCGTCCTCGTCCATGTCCTGGTCATTGTTCGTCCTCTTCCTGCCCCCTCACCGGATCTGGTGTCCGGTGACCTGGTCACTCTCCCTGAGGACCCACAGGGTCCTAACGCCCTACTGTCAGTCGCCCACACTGTCGGGTCACGACAGTAGGTAATCTTTTCAACACTAACTACATTTTAATTATAATGTTGCCTAACAGGTAAGTTAATTCCTAACTTCCCTAACTTCATGACTATCGATACCCTTCCAGTTTATGGTTGGGTCTCTTTCTCCCTTATTTTTTATTTTGTCTACTTATGTATGTTTTTAAAACAACTCAACCGCTTTCTCTTCCTCCTTCGAGGAAAAGAAACAGCCTGTGCTACACCCCGAGTGGACCCGCATCGAGAAGGGCCTTGTTCTCTTTCCCTGAGGACCCTAGGTAAGATTTGCGGTAATTTTTCTATTAATCACATTGCACAAGAGGAGAACAGCCCCTCCGCTGATCGATGTGAATTTACACGTCAATAAGTGAGCGCAGAGACTTTTTCAATCTCCGCACTCCGTGGACCTCCTATCTCTTCTCCGTTGCTCTCCGGCTCTGCCCCGTCCCTCGACGATGGTCGCTGGGCAGGGCCTATCGATTTCCGTCCCTTTTGTCTTGACGGGTTTCCCTCTTTGGGACCCACAATGCAAAAGTTAGAGACCTGAGGCCGTCCTGCTCTGGCTCGCGCTGTGCGTTTCCATGACAACCCAGAGCTAACAGACCGTGTCTCTCGGAGCCTTTGAGAGCCTCGGAAAGCCTTTTTCTGGTAGGGAGAGCGTTATCTTCATTTGAAATATACAAAACAACAATATTTTATAGCGCATAAGATCAAGAGAGGTTTCTTTCTTTTCCTAAACAACCATCATCCAAAAAAGGGGGGTTGAACAGATAATTCCTATTTACATAGTCAACCCATATATAAAACAATGTCAGACAACGATATACAATTTAATGGTGATGTTCCCCTCACAGAAAATTCATTAATGAATTTTTTTGAGAGACAATGAAAATCCTCTCTAAAAGAGGCAGTAGAAGCAGAACTTATTAGAAGAAAAAAAGAAATTATACCTGAGGTAGACTCAGCAGATATTTCTGGAGAGGAAGACCCTCTATCCAAAAAAGGATGTAAGACTTTAAAAGAATCAAAGCACCTTGAATCCCATGGTAGCCTGCGAACTACAAGTGACCTGGTTTTATCCTAGGTAGCCTGTGCACTACAAATGAGCTAGGTGCCCCAAGCAGCACAAAGAGAAAGAGCGACCTTCATGGCGCAATAAATACAGGTGCCCCTCATGGCACAATAAGACCAGGTGTCCTTCACAGCACAAAAGACATTACTGCTTCTTCCAATGATGATGATGACTATTTCTCCCCAATTGACATTGATGATGACACAGACGAATACATTTTCGAACCACTCGAAAAATTTGATGATGATGACCTCCTTAATGAGGATTCAGATCAACCCACTGACTCCAACTCCATTAAGGACCCAGCAGGGATGGAGATATTTAACCCCTCTCGAATTACCCATCCTAGGGGATATGACTGCTGGCCTTTGGACCATGTAGCCAAATGTATTACATTCTGGATTAGGAAACCTCTTGAGAAAGATACTCGAAATCTAATGAGATCAGAATGCCCTAGACCATAGTTGGATAATAAGCCAGGCATGACCCCTAATTTAGACCCAGAGTTATTAACCTTTCTGTTTAAAGCTGGAAGGGATCCTAGAAAAGGCCTGGAACGCTGCCTCAAGCAGCATCAGGACAAATTGCTGGACACGCTAGGATCCATAGGTAGAATACTAGACCTAGCTGAGGAATCCTCCATTAATGGCATTCTGGTAGATACCAAACTACTTAGGGTTTGGAACCAACACACCATATGCCTCCGCGGAAATGCTAAGGCAAACCGTACCTCGGAAAGGCGAAGGGCGATTCAAATGCGGATGAACCCCAAGTTAGGAGACCTGGCCAACAAAGACGTCTAAGTTGACCTGAATGGATTACTTTTTGGGGAGAATTTTATTAAAACCTTGGGCAAGTATGTCTCCACCTTTTCCGCATTCAGTAAAGCCCAATCGAACATGAGACGCATGTTCGGGCGTAGGAGTTTTGGAGGGGCTGACAGGACAGGACTGTCTGCCAGCCGAGGATACTATAGGTCCCCCTTCTACCAGCAGAATCAATGCGGATATGGGAGATATTTCCGCAGGAACCGTTCCTTCTTCCCACATAGAGGACGCAACAGTCGTGCACGAGGCAGAAGTAACCGAGGCAGATTCCAAAGCCATGGACAACAAGGTAAGGACTCTTCCCTCTGGTTCTTCCCTCCCAAAGGTAGAGGAAGGCTTTCCCTTTTGCACAGGAATTGGTTCTCGGTACAAACGATGTTTGGGTTCTAGATACTGTAAAATGTTACAAAATAGATTTTATTACAACCCCTTACCAAACTATCCAACCTAGAGAACTTATCCTAGACCCCGAACAATCTGCTCCGGCAGAAACAGAGGTAAGTCAAATGTTATCAAAAGGGGTGATTTGCAAAGTATTAAAGACTGGTCCCGGTTTTGTAAGCACAATTTTCCTAATAAAGAAAAAGGAGAAAGACTGGGGCCCCGTAATAAATTTAAAACAACTAAATACTTTCCTTGTGTACAGACATTTCAAGATGGAGGGTATCCATCTTCTGAGGGACATCCTCCAAGAGAAGGATTGACTCATAAAACTAGATTTGAAAGACGCTTACTTTACAATGCCTATGGACATAGAATCTCAGAAATTCCTAAGGTTTGTATGGAAAGGTGTAACCTACTAATTTTGTTGTCTCCCCTCCGGCCTCTCCCTAGCACCTTGGTGTTTCACCAAGGTCCTGAGACCAGTGGTGGCCTCTCTAAGGAGAAGAGGAATTTGACTAGTAATTTACTTGGACGACATTTTATTGATGTCTCAAAACCAGGAGGAACTGCTGACTCACATGAAATGGACTGTAGACCTTTTAGAAGGACTAGGATGTATTATCAACATAAAGAAGTATGTTATGACACCTTTGCAAAATCTAGAGTTCCTTTGTTTCCAGGTAAATACAACTTCGGCCCAACTACAACTCCCCTTAAAGAAGTTGTCAAAAATAAAGAAAGAGGTATCTTATGTTTTATCCAAAGACATAGTGAGCTTGCGGGAATTAGTGAGAGTAGTGGGTCTGTTATCCTCTTCGATTCAGGCAATCTCCCCAGGACCGCTTCACTACTGGGCCTTACAGAGACTAAAATCTTCAGGGCTGAAGAAAGGCCGTTGGTATTCAGACAGCATTGCCCTGTCTCTGGAGGTTCAAGAGGACCTCTTATGGTGGCGGAACAACCTAGACAGTTGGAATGGGAAAGTGTTGTAATGCTGCACTTGCTTTTAGCAGTGCTTTTTTCCACATGGTGTTTATATATCCAGTGTTCTTTCCCATTGTCAGCTGCGTGCATGGGTTCCACCAACTACAGTTTATACTGTGGCTAGCGTTGGAGGGACCACACTCTCTGTGCTCTGCCTAACTTCAATAAAGCTGTGTTTCCACCGAAACTGTCTTCTGGTCATCACCACATTTTTGTCGATGCTTGCCAGCCACTGGTGGTGTCTACCTAGGAACTCAGAGCGGAGCCACACAATGGGTCCCGTGAGCTTGCAGTGGCTGTGACGATAACGAAGAAGAGCTGAGAGGGGCCGTCGAACAGCTGCGTTGAAGGTGAGGAGCCTCCGTTCAGCGCATATGCTCCCAGCTGATTATCCTAGATGTCCCACGATGCTGCGCGAAGGGTTTTAGCAATGTTTTTGCCCCTTTCCAGTTTATAATTAATTGGAGGCTGCTCATCTTGAGGTATCTTGTGTGGTGCTCGCACAGGCAATCCGCCTTGCGCAGAGCTTGTATCCCTCATTATCTTTGTGTGTGCGCATGGCTGCAGCGTTTCCGTAACGGATGACAGACGTTGGGAGCACTGTATGCTCATGGTGTCAGTTCAACAATACCGCTTGTTCGAACAGCTCAATTTCAATTTGTTTTGCCTGCATTGGTTAGCGAACATTGAAAGCATTGTGTGCCCATGGTTCTAACTACAACTCGGAGGCTTCCAATAATAACAGATTTCGCCTTACCTGATTCAGCCACACTACTTGCTCACTGCCCCCTTGCTCGCCCAAGACTGTACTTGCATCACATGATCATTAGAGGAAAGGTCCTCTTCCTGTTAAGTTGATTTTGTGTGGATCGCCCCCTGCTTGCCTTCTTTGAATTTGCAATTCTTATTCATTCAGTGTCTCTTTCATGTGTGATTTAAAGCACCTGTATTCAAGCATTTAGGAACAGGTTTTAAGTAATATATTTTCAGAACAATTCAGTGACAACATGGCTGTTTCTGCTTTTGTCATTCCACCACCTTTTCTTTGTCAACCTAGTCAACCTTCAATGCTTTGGGAAGAATGGGTTGATGTATTTGAAAACTATATCATAGCCTTGGATGAACTTGAATTCTCAGAAGAAAGGAAGAAAGCCTTGTTATTAGGCACCATTGGCAAAGAAGCCCGTCACATTTTCAAGTACACACCTCAAATGCAAGGTAATGATAATAACCCCATTGAGGATGTTTTTACTGAAGCAAAACTTGGTTTGGAGAAGACATTTGCAAAAGAAGAAAATATAGTTATGCCGCGGTACAAATTCTACACTAGACCTCAAAAACAGGGAGAAACACTTGATTAATTTATATCAGTACTTAGGGAGTTGTCAATGAAGTGCAAGTTTGGTCAGATAACTGATGAACTGATAAGGGACCAACTCATTGTTCATTGCCACAGTAAAAAGACTCAGGATCGTCTATGGGCAGCAAAGAATCCTTCCTTGAAAGATGCCATTTCCATTTCAAAAGTTGTTGAGGAGTCTGAGTGATGGGAGCCATTGGGAAGAAGGAAGAACCCAGCAAAACATTGAGCAAGAAGTCTAATTCTAAATCACAAAAGTCATTCAAGTCAAAGGGTTGTTCTAAGTGTGGCAGGTCCTTCCACTCTAGTGATGCAAAATGGTGTTTTGCTTCTAAACAAGATTGCAGGAAATGTGGCCGCAAGGGTCACTATGTCCGTATGTGCAAGGACTTCAGTAAATCCAGGGTTGCTGTTACGGAGGACTTCAGTATCGATGAAGATTGTGACAACCGTGTTTTAATGGTTCTATCGGACACTGAGGCCCTGGAGAGGAAGAGCCGCCCCAAAGCATCTTTCAAGATCTTAGATAAAGAAGTTCAGTTGATGGTGGACTGTGGGTCTTTGTAAAACATTGTGCCTAAGTAGATGTGGGAGAAGGAGTGGCCCCCGGTCTCTCTTCTTCCCAAGAACATTGACCCTAGGGGTTACCAGGGGGAGGGAATAAGATTGTCAGGTATCTTTTCTGCTATTATTGTCTTCAAATCTAGACAAGTTCAAGGAAAAATGTATGTGGCAGAAGGTGGCCCACCCATCCTAGGTTGGAGTCACCAATTTGATCTTCACATTGTTATTGATCCTCATGCTCCTGGTCATGTTTTGTGTGTGCCTGATGAGTCTGCCACGAACAGTATCCTAGAAATGAGAAAAGGGGCTCTATCTGGTGAGTACCTACCAGTTACCCCGATGGTGGTGCGCCCGTGAGGGGTCATTTTGTCCCTTACACATTTTTTCACCACTTTAGATGTACTGAATAACTGTTTTTCAGACATGCACATAGTTCAATTTTGACTGTCGATTGAAAAAGATTTTCATTTTAGAAAGGGCAATAAACAGTAAACATTCACATGTAGGATTTAGTAAGAAAGAGGATCTTGGTGCAGCAGGGAAATAGATAGTAAATATTTCATGCTGAAAAAGAAATATACATATATAGATACATAGATTTACATGTGTATTTGCCCAAGGGACAGGGTTATTGTTGTATTGATGGAAGAAATTTAGTACCTGGGACACACCATCTCCCGCCAGGGTGTCAGGCCAAAGTTAGATCTTTTAGAAGCAATTAGATGTACTCCCGTTCCTTCCAATAAAGACCAGTTGAGGTCTTTTATGGGACTGATAGAGTACTATTTGAAATTTGTAAAAGGCTTTGCCTCTAAAATTGAAGCACTAAGGACCTTGTTGAGGAAGGAGTGTTCATTTGTTTGGGGTGATGCCCAGTAAAGAGCGTTTGATCCTCTTTGGAAGGACATTTGCGATGCTAACGTTCTGGCTCCCTTTGACACCCTTTTAAAGACTTTTATTTGACTGTGGATACTAGTGCTTATGGACTGGGTGTGGTGCTTTCCCAAGTGCACATAGGTGGTGAGAGAACTGTGGCTTTTGCCTCACGCTCTCTGTCTAAGCGCGAGTGCAATTACTCGGTCATCGAGCGTGAGGCTCTGGCTGCTGCCTGGTCGTCTGAGCACTTCAGGACCTTTTTGTGGGGTGTTGACTTCTGTATTCGTACAGTCCACAAACCCTTAGTCAAGGTACTCAGTCCTGGTGGTGCTGGTAAAGGATCTGCAAAGCAGTCCAGACTTGCTTCTAGACTCCAAGAATATTGGTATTGTGTCTCACACATTCCTGGATTCAAGAATGTTCAAGTAGACTGTTTGTCTTGTTTGTCTCTTAGGATATCTGGTGATGTCAATTCAGAGGTCTGTAAGGATTCTGAATGCTCTGTGACCACTTTGTGTGATGTTGAGGAGTGTGTTGCTTCTGTCTTCTTGTCTGCAGATTGGTGTAATTTTATGGATTTGGATGATACCCTTAAATGTGTCAAAAGAATGTTGGTTCAGGGGGAGCTTAGGGAGAGCCCTCAGGCACCCTCTGTGAGACCGTATGTTAAGATTCTAGACGAGCTGAGCATGAATGGTGCGAAAGTCCCTATGAGGAATGATAAATTTGTGCCTCCTGAGGGTTTAAGATCCAGGATTATAGGGTTCGCAGATGAAGGCCACCTCTGCCAAACTTTAACTAAGAAAAGGGTGTGTGAAGATTTCTGGTGGCCTGGTATGGCCGAGCAAATCACTTCTTGGGTTGTAGGGTGTGTGGTTTGCAGAGAAAGCGAGAAGAGGCTCAAGACGGGTTATTATGTCACCCCGTGTCACATTGATGATCCAGGTGTTCCGTGGAGTACTGTTTGTCTTGATTTCATTGGGTCAATGCATGATGTGGAGGAAAGCTTGAGGAATGCTTTGGTTTTGATTGATGTTTTTTCTAAGTGGCTCATTGTCAATTTCATGTCCAATATCACTACGAAGAGCACCATTGAGCAACTGAGGGCAATTTTTCACGAGGAGGGTCTTCCCCCACTCTGATCACAGATAATGGTACCCAGCTGGTTTCGCATGAGATGAAGGATTTCTTGGCTAAGTGTGGGATTGTTCATCATCGCACGGCACTCTATAACCCTCAAGCCAATGGCATGGTTGAGCATGCCAACAGGATGGTAAAGGGGAACATGGCCATGGCTATTCAGAGTGGTAAGGATGTTGGTGTGATGGTCTGTGAGATGGTTTGGGCTCATCCCACAACTGTCAATTCTGTCACTTGAGCCACCCCGTTTGAAAGGATGCGTGGAAGGAAGCCTGGTACTAAACTCCTATCATCTTGGTTGGTCTCCCCCAAGCCGCAAATCTCCCAGGTGGCGAACAACAAAGTCAACGATGGTGGTGTACATGTAGGAGATTGGGTCAAATTGAGACATGGCAGACCTTGCAAAGGGTCATCAAAGTTTTGGGGCCCTTTTAGGGTCAAGCAAGTGTTTGATACTTATGTTCTTCTGGACAATGGCAACAAATGGAACAAAAGCAAGATTGCTTTTTATCGCAGGGGTGTTGGGGTAGATTCTGTCATACATGAACCTACCTCTGTTCATTCTGATGATCGTCTAAATGATTTTATGTAGATGAGTGATGCTGAACTGTCTTCCTCTGGTTCTCAGATTAGAAGAGAAATGGGCTCCGGGGAAGCTTCTTGTTCTTTTTCCTCTGATATTCCTTCCGATGGTGGTGCAGGTGTTTCCCGGCCTCCCAGGTTACGGAGACCTCCTCGTTATTTGGAGGATTTTGTTCAGACTTGATTTCTCTTCCTTTCCTTCTGCTTTGGTATTTCTTTCCTTCTAAGTTTGTTCCTTTGTGCTATCTCTTGTTTTTCTTTCTTGACTTTTGGGTAGAAGGGAAGGGGGTGTGTTGTAATGCTGCACTTGCCTTTAGCAGTGCTTCTTTTCCCCATGGTGTTTTTATCCCCAGTTTTCTTTTCCATTGGCAGCTGCCTGCGTGGGTTCCACCAACGACAGTTAGTACTGTGGCTGGTGTTGGAGGGACCACGCTTTCTGTGCTCTGCGTTACTTCAATAGAGCTGTGTTCCCACTGAAACTGTCTTCTGGTCATCACCACAGAAAGCAATATTCGGGAACACTCCAGATCACACTCTAGAATCAGATGTGAGCAATTTAGGCTGGGGTGCCAGACTAGGAGAGACGGAAACAGGGGGTAGATGGTCCCAAGAGGAACTCACTATGCACATAAATTGCTTAGAGATGCTGGCGAGCTTGAATGCTTTAATGAGCTTCAAGTCTTTTCTAAAGAACAGTGTAGTACTAATCAAACTGGACAACTTTACAGCTGTCTCCTACATCAACCGTTTGGGAGGAGCTAGGTCAAGATTACTCGCAGATCTAGCCAAGAAGATTTGGTACTTCTGTTGGAGTCAGAAAATAGTTCTGAAAGCAAAATTCATCCTGGGTCATCTAAACACAAGGGCAGAATGGAATTCAAGATTCCTAAGAGAATCAAGCGATTGGAAACTGAATCCAATAGTCTTCAAAAACGCTCAAGACCTTTGGGGTCCTTTTGAGATAGACCTCTTTGCCAGCAGACTAGCCTTCCAGAGAGATCAATACTTCAGCTGGAGGCCAGACCCTCAAGCAACTGCAGTGGATGCTGTAGTCCAACCTTGGAACATATGGAGTTGCAATGCCTTCCCTCCATTCGCACTAATCCAGAGAGTTCTCTTGAAAGTTTGAAAGGAACTTTGCCGCATTGTTCTAATTACACCCTACTCAAATTTGATTTCCAGGTGTGATAGAATTGGCGATTGAGGTCCCACACCTTATCCCAGGGAGTTTAGACCTCCTCCGGGGCCTAGAAGGAGAGGTGCATCCTTTTGTCTTAGAAGGAAACATGAACCTTCTTGCCTGGAAGATTTCAGTGGCTCAAGAAGATAGTAAGGCCTTTCAGGAGAGGCTAAAAGCCTACTGGATGAGTCATGGGCTCCGGGAACAAAGAGAAGATACTCTGGTGTTTAGAAAAAATGGTGTAGTTGGTGCCTGGAACGGGATATGGATCCCGTTGACGCCCCTGTAGTAGAAGTAGCCAATTACCTTGCAAGTCTATTTAATTGTGGTTTATGCTATAGAACGGTAAATTGTTACAGATCTGCAATTTCAGCCAGCCAATCACTGTTAAATGACTTCTCTATTGGTACCAACCCTTTAATACATAGAGTGATGAAGGAAATAAGCCTTCAACGTCCTCCAAAGGCCAAGTACGATTCTTTATGGAATGTTAACCTTATCTTTGACCTTTTTTCCTCCGGGTCAGATAACCCTTTTCCTACAAGGAAGCAATTGTCCATTAAGTTAGCAACACTTCTTTGCCTAATTTCTTTTAGAAGAGTGTCTGATGTTAAAGCGTTAGAAACATGTAATTGAATCTATTCCACAGATGGAGTACTGTTTGAAATGTGGAAAAGGATCAAACCTATGTCTGAGAACATTTTTTACCCTTATTTTTTGGACTGTCCCAAACAATGGGGCCGATTATGATCGCAGTTTTCCCGCATCCTCCGGGCCGGCAGAAGCCACCGCCGGCCCGGTGGATGCGGTAAAACCGCCGCGGAGCCTCCAAAGACCCACCGCCATACTAGGATGGCTGGTGGGTCTTGAATTCCGTCCGCAGCTCTTCCGCCGCGGTCGCCTTCCGACCACGGGGGAAAAGCTCTAATATGGCTGGCGGTGTCTATCAGACACCGCCAGCCATATTAGGATGGTGTAAAACTCGTGCTTTTCCGCGGCGGCTTCTCCGCCGTGGAAAAGCATATGGACTTTGACTTCGGGGGCCCGTTGCAGGTCCTTTGCGTGAAGGGGGGTGGGGGGTGCACATGGGGGGTACCTATGGTACCCCCCCTGCATTTGCGTGCAGAAAGCAGCAGGCACCGCGCGGTGCCTGCCGCTTTGTGCATGCAAATGCGATGCATGCCTTTTTAACCTTGCGGCGGGTGCAGCTTGAAGCTGCACCCGCCGCAATATTAAAGATAGAGGATGTGACCGCCACCCTGGTGGTCACATCCTAATCTGCTCGGAGGGAACGCCGCAGCCCTTGCGGACGTTCCCTCCTGCTCAGGGGTCGCGGACGGACTCAAGTCTGTCCGCGATCATAATCGGCCCCAAAGTGTTGTGAGCTGTATGGAAGTGTACGAACAGAAAATTATTATTTGTAGACCTAGTACCGAAAGTCAATTACTAATTTCCTTTGTTAAACCCTGTAAGGCAGTCTCTTCTGCCACAATTTCGAAATGGGTTAGAACTGTAATGTTGGAAGCAGGTACTGATTTATGTTGTATTCTTAATTGTTAAGTTAAGAATATGTATGTGTTTCTTTAAATGTAAGATTCTATTCAATGTTCCACTGTTCTATGCTTCATGTTTCATCTCACTGTATTGACTTTTGAGATGAAAAGCGGACTGCAGTGGGATGGCCGCTGTTACCTCTGTGCTCTCAAAATAAATACTTTGAACATCTTATATTGGATATCTACTTATTGAATATACATTGGATTACAACAAATGGTGACGATACTTTTGGAGAAATGAAGAAATAAGATGAGCATAGAGTGAACCTTCCAGTTCTAGTGGCACAGGAGAACCCATATATGCGTGCAAAGACGGATCTATTCTAACCTTCTACAGCAAAAACTGATTACTTTAAAAGTCTTTTTACAAGACTTCCTTCATCAAATTAAAGACCAAGTTACTGCTTTGATTTAAAAAAAAAAAAAAACGCCACGCAACATAAACGGACACAATACCACGATAATCTTCTTTACAAAGTTGAAAAAGAAAAGAAGGTATGTGACTGTACCCAGATGTAGTGTTGCGTTGTCATTTTTACTATAAAAACTGCTAGCAGTAATAGTGTTAGCGGTGAAGTTTGGAAACGTTAATTGAAACAAGCTTAGCGGTAACATTTCGAAGTGTTTTGGAATCCCCAGTTTGTACTCATTTTAACGCTGAACGTTTAGAATCGTAAACTTAATTTGCTGCCTGAGATTTACATCGAGGTGCAAAGAGACATTGATACAATCGTTAATATATTTTAAAAGAATACACATGTGAGCGTGAGTACCTGGAACACGCACAAACATCTTCGAACCGTGTTTACATCGAACACAGCTTCACGTGACGTCCGAAGATTCTTTAGGATTGACCCAAAGGCACTTCTTGTGTAAAGAGTCTGGGCAGTGCGTATTACAGCGTAGCAACGTAGCACGTCACAGGCGGACATTTTGTTTATCCGTTGATTCCAAGGTAACCAAGTCAAGCCAACGCAACTCTTCCAGCAGTAAATAAACAGTTAAAGTGTTATTGCAACATATTTTGCAATTAGAAATTTATTTGGTAATCGTTTTATTCAAATTCGACTGGCAAGTTTACTGGAATACAACAGCGAAAGGATACAATACAGCATAATATGGTGACAGTGTTCAAAGTATATTAATACTGGGAAGAAGGAACTTTTGTTTAAACATTATTTCAATACAATGTTGTGAATAGCATATTTAACTGTAGTAATTATAATTGAAAGGTATCTTATTTGAACTTTTACCTCCTTTTGTGTATGATACTTAATTTACATAACATTATTCTTACAAATATTTGTGATTGTTTGTAAAAATAGAAGACACTTTATATACTATTAATAATGGAGGGCAATACAGTAATACCACCACCTTTATTCCTCGAACAACCAGGTGACCCTCCTATTGAGTGGGATGAATGGATAGAAATTTTTGAAAATTACATAATAGCCTCAGGATGGTAAAGATTTCAATGCTGAAAGAAAGAAAGCGTTATTATTAAGTACATTAGGAAAAGAGAGACAGCATGCCTTTAGATTTTTACCTGTAGGTACAGATGCAGACGGGAGAGTAATAAGCAATGTGTACAATGAGGCGAAAGCGAGATTAAAGAAACAATATGCAAAGGAAGTAAATATAGTGATGTGCAGACACAAGTTCTATACGCAACCTCAGAAGCCCGATGATATTATTGATCAGTGTGTCACAAGGTTACGAGAGTTGTCTCTCAAATGTCAATTTGGTGCTGTGAGGGATGAGATGATTAGGGATCAACTAATAGTACAATGGTACAATAAGAAAATGCAAGAGAGGTTGTGGCCTGCAAAAAACCCTACATTGAGTAATGCAATTGACATAGCTAAAGTTGTTGAGCAGTCAGAAACGTGTATGAAAGAAATGGAAAAGAAAACAAATGCTATGGGGGTGTCTTGCGTAGAACAAGAAGAGGTTGCTGCAGTAGGTTCTAACAAGAAAGTGATCTCTAGTGGCAAGAATAATAGTAATTCTGGAACAAATGTGGAACAGAATAGAATACAAGAAAGGAGGTGTAATGCATTAGATAAACAATGCAGAAAAATGTGATCGCAAAGGTCATTTTTACAAGATGTGTAAGTCTAACAACAGATTGAAAGTGGCGGTTGTTAATAACCAGTTGAACAATGATACATTAACAGTAGAAGGGACTAACAAGATATAATGTGTTGAGGAGGATGACATAACAACAGTGCCTGGAAGGAGAACTAGACCTAAAGCTATGTTTACGATTAATGCTATGGAAACTGAGCTTATGGTTGATTCGGGGTCATTTTGGACAATTATTCCACAGTCAATATTCAAACAGAACTGGCCAGTTGTAAAGTTACTTCCCAAGGATATTAATCCTCGTGGGTACCAAGGTGAAAAAATTAACATTATAGGGTATATGTTGAGTAATATACACTTTCAAAGTAGAAGTGTGGATGGCAAAGTGTATGTGGCTCGCAGTGGTCCACCAATATTAAGTTGGGGACACCAATATGACTTACACATTATAATAAACCCTAGAGCGAGTCAGCAAGTGATGGTAGTGGATGAAATGACTGCAGAGACGATTGTAGATAGCATGAACAATCTATTTGCTGAACAGAAACGGAATAAGACCAAAACGTGATCTGCTAGAAGCCATAAAGAGGGCTCCAGCACCGGTTGATAAAGATCAACTTAGATCACTTTTAGGTCTTATAGAGTTCTATGCGAAAAAACTGAAAACGTCAAA
The DNA here is from genome assembly GCF_964261635.1 of Lissotriton helveticus. Taxonomy (NCBI): domain Eukaryota; kingdom Metazoa; phylum Chordata; class Amphibia; order Caudata; family Salamandridae; genus Lissotriton; species Lissotriton helveticus. Next base: position 381,507,468 of record NC_136067.1, on the reverse strand, counting down.
ATGTTACTTAGAAAGGGTCATAAGTTTATATGGTCTAAAGAACAACAAAATGAGTTTGAACAGATAAAAAAAGAAATATGTAATGCTAATATTCTAACCCCATTTGACACGAGATTAAAATCAATTCTTACGATAGATGCAAGTGAATTATGTGTTGGAAAACGAGGAAGCATCTGTGAGGCCTGCACAAATAACATGACACATTTGTCCTTCACTGGGAACCAAACACCCTAGGGCAGCGCCTGACTCTCAAAGGGTAGCGTTGCAGAGCAGTCTGAGGCTTACTCAAGGGAGGTGGTGTGGGCTAGTAATCACCATTTGCAGGTGCGCAAAAATAACACTCAATAATTGATTGTCCAGTCTGTACTTTGCTTTATAAAAGTAAGAGTACATTTATTAAACACACATACCACTCAATACTATACACCAATTTACAAATATGCATAAGCTGTTGGAATTACTTTGTGACATTGCATAACATCTCCACCCCTCCCGCAGGGGGGATGGGGTCTAGTACCACCACTCCCATGTATGCACATCATCTTGCCCCTAATGCAATTAGTTGAACCTATCCTGGAGCGAGGGCCCTGCGCACTGGCACTATCCCAGTGGTGTCCCCCTCCCATTACCTCAACAAGCATTAAACAGGGATACACCTGCCTTGGTGACACATGACCCTGACCAAGCATCTCCTACTGACCCTAAAGTATACACCTCTACATCTTAAGGGCTAACAGTCTGGGGTCTTCACCTAAGCGCAGCAGCAAGACTACATGTTTACGCACACTTTAGAATGACAGTACTCAGCACATTTGGATATCATTAAAAATGCATTGCAATTACAGCCCCTAAAGGCATCACAGATGATCACAGGATTAAGTTGTAAATACCGTCAGACACCCTAGCAGGAGTGTCTAGCCACTTGAATCCACTTTGCTTGTGACATCACCTTACACCAGTACTTCACATTGAACATCAGTCCCTCTATAAGAAATAACCATTATTAAATGCATTTCAGCGCAATTACGCCATTTCACCTCCAGGGGATGCCCTTCTCGAGACATCTCCAACTCAGCCCTTCAATCTTTGATGCACTTCTCAATGAACCCCCAGCTGTAGAACAAAAGTTCCAGCCTAGGAGGTGATGCAATCTTCGCTGAGAGTTGAGGGGTTATTCTTTTTAAATCCTCAAGAAACTTAGGGTGGGACTTAGCTTTGTGCTTGGGGCGAGACTGCGCTGCTCCAGCAGCTCCCCCAGCACCTTTTCACACTCAAGGGTGACCCCTCCTCTGGGGGCCACCAAATCGCCAAAAACAATCCATTCCTCATGCCTTGCAAGGCATCATGGGGCGCTTCAAGCTCCTGCCGCTTTCCGGGGCCTCGGTGGGGGGCCCGGTCCCACCCGGACCCCCGGGTAAGGGTATGCGACGCGGGGAGCCCACACCCTGGCCGCTCCGCGCTTAGGTCGTGGGCCCGGTCCCACCCGGGCCCCTGGCTCGTCCTTCCTTGTCCGGGGCCCCGGTCCCACCGGGACCCCCGCAGGCTCTGCACGTTGGAGTGCAGTCCCCGGGACCTGACCCACCCCGGGGGCCTTTCCTGGACCAGCGGCGGAGCCTCACGCGCTTCGCCGTCAGGGGGCCACAGGTCCAAGGTCTCTCGCCTTCTGGGGGCCATATCTCAGCCCCTGGAGGTCCGATCTGCCCCATTTTTGCATCTTCTTGCTCCTGGCGGCACCCCCAACCACTGGGAGCACTCTCCTTCACTCTCCGGGTCTCCAAGAGGGTGCACTCTGCAGGGAGCGGTCTGCACTGGTTCCCTGCACCAGCCTTTCGCCTGGCTCTCCTCCTGCGCCTCTCTTCTCCCTGCGCAGAGGCCCCTGCTTCTGCACACCGATCCTGGACGCTTCTTCTGGTGCTGTTAGGGGCCTGGGTGACAGTCAGGGGGTCTCTCCTTCCAACTGCCCATTGCCAGGCTCCAGCACCTTCCACCTCTTCAGACCAAACCCCAGAGAGAGCTTCTCTTCCTGTGCAAGTACTTTTTAAAAGTTGATTAGGGGGCTGGCAGAAAGTCTCTGTGAGTCCTATCAAACAGCGACACATTACTTCCCTGCCCCTGCTCCCTCCTTCTTGTCCAGCCTCTGGGTTTGTTCAAAATGGAGTCGTCCAGTGTCTCTGGCCACATGGCCTCTGAAACCCAACTCTTTCTTTCTTGGTGCAGCCTGGTACCCAGTGACAGCTGCTAATGGATGAGCCTGTAGCCCCACCCATCTTCTTCTTTGTGGAGAGGAGGCCCTAGCTTGTGGAAGAAAGGTTATCAATCCATCCACCTGAGGTCAACCCTCAGCCTGGGTCTGGTCATGGCTGGCTCAGAGAAATATGACAGTTCTGTATGACCCAAAAGCAGTACAAATATGACTTTGGACTCTGCAGAATACTTATTTTCACCTACTCTACAATGGACTTTAGTGCATGTCTGGAGTCTGTAGGCTTTGTGGAAGTCATTTTAGCCATGGGCCCCACATCCCCATAGGGGAATAATGAAGTGAAAACACAGTAAAACGCTCTGACTTTCCCTGGCATGTTCCTTCCCAGGGTATAAAGCCTATTCCATGTCACCACCCAATTCTGCATAAGTCCTGCCACACCATTCACTCTGTAGCTGCTCCTGGACTGCGCACACTAGGAATCTCCCCTGCGCAGCTCCTACACGTGTGCACACGCATGTACACCCGTGTCTGCATGTAATCAGCACGGTGTCCCATACTCCAGCTGCTGCTCAGCGGCCTAGTCAAGCCAGGCGGACACCAGTAAAATCTCCATGCAGTCTCCTTCATTATGAGTTCACTGTGGATGAGTCCCAGATTATGAGGCTCCTCCACAGTAAAAGCTCCATAATTAGGTGCTCAAAAAGCGAAAAATCCGGGCAGCCCTAGTGTCAGAACCACCTTCTAACAATTAGGAATTGGAGCGGTTTGGCACAAGTCAAGACTGTAGCCTTCGCTTCAAGATCATTAACCATTTCTGAAAGAAGAGAAGGAAGCGTTGGCTGCAGCATGGGGAGTTGAATACTTCTATACATACTTATGGGGTTTTCATTTCACTTTTCAGACAGACCACAAGACTCTCATCAAAATTTTGAGTTCTGGTGGTGCAAACAAAGGATCAGCACGTCTCGCTAGGCTTTCTGCTCGTCTTCAAGAATATTTGTATAAAGTAGAATATATTGCAGGTTGGAGGAATTGCTAAGCTGATGGATTGTCTAGATTACCTTTGCCTTGGGATGAGGTTGATAAAATAAATGTTGAGTCTTTTCAATCTGAAGGTGCCGTTGCTACCTTTGATGATCTAGTTGAATTGCGTGGTGGAGCTGTAGGAAAAGACCAGTGGAAAGAAAGTATGGCTAAGGATGAAACGATGAGAATAGTGAAAGATTTGATCAGTAAGGGAGGAAGACGCGAAAGTGTCCTTCCTGTTGTTGCAAGGCCCTTTATTAAAGTCCTAGATGACTTATCAATCTTTGATGATGATGCAAACATAATAATGAAAGAAGACAAAATTGTTCCTCCACAAGATCTCAGGTTTCTTCTTTTCATGCTAGCCCATGAAGGTCACATGGGTCAGTCTTTAACTAAAAAAAGGTTAAGGGAACATTTCTGGTGGCCTGCCATGGATCAAGACATTTCAGGATGGGTTGAGAGGTGTGTGGAGTGTGTAGAAAGTGAAAAGAGATTAAACGTGGAGAACCAATTAGAATTAGGAAAGATTGAAGACCCAGGTTTACCATGGCATATTGTGTGTTTTGGGATTTTATTGGTCCTTTTTCTGGCATTGATGGAGACCTTAAGTTTGGTGTAGTTATAATAAATGTTATGTCCAAATGGCTGATTGTTAAATTTACCAAAGAGATCACCACAAAGAGCACCATAAAAACTTTATCCGAAGTGTTTAGGGAGGAAGGTTTTCCAATAAAGCTAATCACGGACAATGGAACACAGTTAATTTCTAGTGAAATGACCACATTTTTAAAATCTTGTGGTATTGCACATTCAAAAACATCGTTATACAACCCTCAGGGAAATGGTATTGTTGAAAGGAGCTATTCAGATGGCATTAGCTAGTAGAAATGATGTTAAAAAAATGGTTGATGATTTAGTGTGGGCTTACCGGAGAACTGAAAACACAGTTACTGGAAAAATTCATTTGTAATTATGAGAGGGTGTTCTGCTAATACAAAGTTGATTCCTGCATGGTTGAAGGACCGTCTTGGTTTAGCAAATCTCAATGGTTGTAAAGCAGAAAGTAACAAGATCATTATGCATAAATCAAATATAAAACCAAACGATTGGGTTAAGTTTAAACCTGGTCATATCAGTACTGGACTTACCAAATTTCGTGGACCATACAAGGTAAAAAGTGTTCATAATAGACATGTTACTCTTTATAACGGTGAAAATTGGAATATGAGGAGATTTGCACTATACAAAAAAGGAAATTTAGATGATGTTAATGTCAGAAGTGAGGTTGAAGGAGGATTAAATCCTCACCTTTTCATCTGTGAAGATGTGATCACTGAGAGTCCGTCTAGCAGGATCACAACTAATAGTGGAGATAATATTTCTAACAGTACAAGGTTTCAAAGATCAAGGGTTCCTCCAAGATACCTTGATGATTACGTTTGTGGAGATTTCTAGTGATTTGAGTTTAGTGATTCAATTAATACTTATCTTGTATGTTCAACTTTTTTTTATGGTAATAAGCAGGATATGTCTTTACATACATTGTATTTTTATTTTTTCATTCTGAATATCTTACTGTTATAGTATGTTAATCCAGTTCATAAAACTATCTTAAAGTAATAAAGGAGAAGGATGTGTTGTATTCTTAATTGTTAAGTTAAGAATAAGTATGTGTTTCTTTAAATGTAAGATTCTATTCAATGTTCCACTGTTCTATGCTTCATGACATAGCTGTATTGACTTGTGATATGAAAAGCTGACTGCAGTGGGATGGCCGCTGTTACCTCTGTGCTCTCATAATAAATACTTTGAACATCTTATATTGGATATCTACTTATTGAATATACATTGGATTACAACAATTTATCCAAGTTTGGTGCCCATTCTTCCCGTGGTGCTATGGCCAGTAAGGTTTTCTGGGGTGGTGGATCCCTTTTAGCTATTCTCAAAGCTGCTGAATGGTCGAACGCTTCCACCTTTGTTAAATTTGATCTTAAACCTGTGGAGCATATAAGCAATATAGCATTGAAAAGCTTTAAACGTGCATAATGGTAGCCTCCGGTCTTGTAATGAAATGACAATTCTCCAATTATCATACAGAGAGAATCTTGATTTCAATAAAGACAACGGAGGCCAACATTATCCCTCCCACCACTCACTGGTGAATACTTTGCTTAAGAAATTTATATTCTTGTTTCTTGTACTTGAGTAATGATATGTTGTCTTTTGTTTTTTCTTACATCCTCCAATAGATATTACTTGCTCTCCTTCTTTTCTTCCAGACCCTGCATCTTTGTGAAAATTATTTTCTCCTTATCAAGTGCAGTTAACATGGAAGGAGTCGAATCTACACATATTTTATCTTGTCGCAGCTCTAAGAGGAAGATATTTGGCTGCCATGACGTTTTGTAATGTTCTATGGAATGTTTTACTTATGATGTAATGCACATTCTTTAAAGGGCTGCATATCTGGGCAGCATTAAAAGTTATTGCATAATGTTAGCCTCCGTTGTCTTTTTTTTTAAAAGTTTTTTTATTGAAATATTCAAATATACAAATTAACAAAACTCACAAGGCAAGACTACAGTGAAGCATGATCCTGAGTCCATGTAGGCCGAGCTCCCGCGTACAGTACATATAGTACAATCAATATTCGTGGGAGGGAGGGGAGCAGTGAGGAAACAAGCAGTAATACAGTAAATGATAGAAATTGGAATGCCCGTTAGAGGGACAAGGAGGCATCGGGAGATGAATCATGTGGGGGAGTACATACATTTCCACGATATGCGTTCCATTGTGACCAGATCCTGCTCCATTTCTTGGGCCTGCTCCTTGACAAATACACAGTTTTCTCCCGAAACATGCACCAATCCATGTTCTCCTTCCATTTTGATACGGTGGGTGGCATGTGGGAGCCCCAGAGCTGAGCGATATCTCTCTTTGCAACCATATTACCAAGGGTCACCCAATTAATCTGCGCCGTGTTGTAATCGTTAGGTTCCCAGACATTCAGCAGACAACGCCTGGCTTCGGGCAGCAGCGACACACCAGTAACCCTTTCCATCTCCACATGTATTCGGGACCAAAACTCAACCACCTCCGGACATTCCCATAGAATGTGGAGGAAGGTGCCAGTCATACCGCAACCACGCTTACACAACCCGTCTACAGAATAACCCATACGAACCAGACTCGGGCCAGTAACATACACACGATGGAGGATCTTAAGCTGGACAAACCTAAGGCGAGCAGGTATGGCAACTTCCTTAGGCGAGGACAGAGCAGATTGCCAGTCCTCGTCATCCAGTTCTAGTCCGTCAGCACTCCACAAAGCCCTGAGACGCACAAGCAAATCAGCTCTATTATTGATCAGTTTCTTATACATCAGTGAAATTGTGCTGTCAGGCACATGGCCATCTAGGATGTGGTCCTCAAGGGTGGAGGACTCAGGAATATCATCACCCACAGCAAAAACTGACAATAGAGCATGACGGACCTGAGCATACCTAAAGAATTCCGTGTCACCGAGCTCGTATTCTGCCTTCAGCACATCGAAGGACTTAACGTTACCCTTAGACCATAGATCACCTACCTTGCTTATACCAATCATATCCCATTTATCAAAGCCTTTCGTTCTCCACAAATGTCCCAAACCTTCAGAATCATACAAAGGGGTCGCGCGGGTAAATCTACCACACCACCCCAATGCCGCATTCGTGTCCTGCCACACCCGTACAGCAATTTTAGTGGGACCGGTCAGTGTTCTACAGAGCCCCTTGGAATACAGCGCCCTATTGAAATTCCCTCCTGGCAAAAGATATTTATCCATAGTGAAAGCCGGGGCAGGGCCGGGAGCGTAAGTCGCGTGGTTGACCGCACTCAACTGAGAAGCCCAATAATAACGCTTGATGTCTGGGAGGGCAATGCCACCGTCATACCACGGAAGCGTGAGTTTGGAAAGAGCAATGCGTTTGCGCCTGTCCCAGACCAGTCGTCTCTGTAGGCTCTCCACTTCACGAAAATAACCCGAAGGAACTGGGTCAAATGAATTCTGAAGTGCATACAAAAATCGAGGCAGCGACATCATCTTGAAAAGAGCCGCACGACCGAGTGGTGACAGTGGCAACTTACGCCAGCGTGCAACATCAAGTTTGAGCCGCTGAAGGGGGGGTTAACAAATTACGCTCGTAGCGCACAGAGGGGTCCAAGGAGACATAAATCCCTAAGTACTTAAAGCCGGTCTCAATTACTTGAATTGGAAATCTACAAGGCAATGGAGGGAGATCTCCTGCCAAAATGTAGACGCAGGGTTTAGCCCAATTAATAATGAGACCCGAGTTCTTTCCAAAAGAGGTCAAAACATCAAAAAGTACATTCAAGGACTTCCGAGGTGAGGTGAGGTAGAGAAGGATGTCATCCGCATATAGCGAGATACGATCCTCAAAATCGGGAGTCCACCGAATGCCCCGCATTGAAGGCTCCCAACGGAGCCATTCCGCCAAAGGTTCTAAAGCGAGGGCAAAAAGCAGCGGAGACAGCGGGCAGCCCTGCCGAGTACCACGCCCAAGTGTAAAAACACCGGGCACCTTCCCGTTAACTATCACCTGAGCCAAAGGCCTCTCGTAAAGAAGTTTCACCCAGGCGATGAACACCGGGCCAAATCCAAACTTCGAGAGGGCCGCCCAAAGGTAGGGCCACTCGATGGTATCGAAGGCCATGGTAGCATCAAGGGAAGCCAAAATGGCCGATTCAGTGATTGTCCCAGCCCTCGCGAGAACTCCATGGAGTCTCCGAAGATTAAGGGCGGTGTTGCGATGTGGGATGAAACCGGACTGATCCGGATGGATCAAGTCTCCGATCACCTTAATCAAGCGATTAGCCAACATTTTTGCTAGAATTTTAGGTTCGGCATTAAGTAGAGAAATAGGTCTGTACGAAGTACAACGATCCCGCGGCTTGCCCTCCTTATGGATAACTACAATGGTAGCAAGTCGTTGATCAGCAGGAAGGTAACCAGACTCCAAAGCCTCAAGGAACATCCCCCTTAAGTAGGGCGCCATTTTGTCGGGTCGCAGCTTGTACAGTTCAGGGGGTAAACCATTGGGGCCCATTGCCTTGCCAGAACGAAGGGAACGTATGGCCACCGCGACTTCATCCGCCGTAAGAGGTGGCTCCATGAGGTCTCTATCGGCATCAGAAAGGCAGGGAAATGCAATGTCCCGCAGCAGCAAGCGAGAGTCTTCCTCATCTCTATCACAGACCGAGGCATACACAGTCTTGAAGTGGTCTACAAAAACACTGAACGATCCCGACTGGGTCTGTAACACACTCACCATCAGGCCTCTCAATCACCGGAACAACACAATTCACTCTCTCTTTCTTGTCCAACCACGCAAGCAATTTACCAGCCTTGTCTCCCACATCATACAACCTGCCCTGTTGCTCTCTATACATCACTTTCGCCGCATCAGTAACGAGAGCTCTATAATCGGCTTGTTTCAAACTGAGGGAGTGCAGCTTTGCGCAAGAGACTCCTGATTCAAGATCATCCTCAAGTGCAGTTATTTCGGTTTCCAAGCGTACAAGTTCCACATTGTTAGCCTTCTTGGCGGCGGCAATCAGCGACAGGGATTGCCCACGAATAACCGTCTTAAAGGCTTCCCACAATGAAACAGAAGAAGAAACAGACCCCACATTTTCATTAAAGTAATGGTCAATAGCTCTCACAAGTTCAGAGCGGGTTTTGGGATTGCGGAAGTACCAGGGGTTAATAGGGGCAACTCTACCCTCACTGCCCACCCCGACCTCAAAACAAAGCCACAGAGGGGAATAGTCAGAAATACCCCTGGGAAGCTGCCGAACTTCTCTAATGGAGGAGGATTGGACCGATGGCATTAAAAAGTAATCCAGCCTAGAGAGACTGCCATGGGCCCCTGAATGGAAGGTGTATTGTAACTGCGTAGGGTGGATCAACCTCCAACTGTCTATCAGCCCAAAGGTTTCGAGCAAGTCACTCAGCCACACTTGGGACCTAGCCAAATCCCTAGGGGGACACCGATCAGAAGTGCCAGAAACCACAGAATTAAAATCCCCACCAAGGATCAGGAGGCCCTCAGGAAGCCCTAATATAACCCTACCGAGATCAGCGTAAGTTGAGGCCTGTAGGCCCGGAGGGATATAAACCGAAAGTATGGACAGTGTCTTCCCCTCCCATCTACTAGTGAGCGCCGCGTAGCGCCCCCTGTCGTCAAGCGTCACTTCATCGATTTCAAAAGGGGGAGAAGACCGGATAAGAATGCCCGCCCCCCTGGAACCAGAAGTAAACCCAGAGTGAGCCACCAGCCGATATCCATGTCTATTCATGGCCTGACACGCATTACATAATAGATGCGTTTCCTGCAAAAGGACAATGTCGGGGGAATGGCGTCTAAGGAACTGTTACACAACCCCTCGCTTTATCCTGTCTCCCAACCCATTGACATTCCAGGATAGCAGTCTCAACTCGCCACCCCCCATCCCCAAGAAGAAGGCAGAGCAGCACCCACACAAGACCCAATGACCAGAGCAGATGAAAAAAACAATACGATGCCTCGTGAATAGAAAGAATCACACACACACCCCCCACCCCCCCCCAACTTAAACCCGTTACAACACCCCCCACCCTGCACCCCTGCGTACGACTCATAAGCCACCCCAACTTGCAGTGTGCCTTTCGCCCCGTCATAAAACTAATCTACAGAAAGAACCCAGGAGGAGGAAGAGTCCCCATTCACCCCCGCCACCCTCGGGCCGATCTAAAACAAGAACAAGAGAACCAATGTCCAGACTCAGCTGAAATAGTAGAAAAGTTCAGATGCCAGGATCCACAGTGTCACTCTCACTCTGGCACGCCACCGCCGGCGCCACCGGGGTGCCCGGATCGATCGTCTCTCTTGGGCAAAGAGTCGAGCAAGTCACTAACATTGTCCGGGCGATCAAAGAAAAACGTACGTTCCTCATATTCGATCCGAAGTCTGGTCGGGAACAACATGGCGTACTTAAGGCCCAAGTCCCGCACCCGTCTCTTTACTCCCTGAAATCCCAGCCTCTGCCTCTGAACGAGCGGTGTAAAGTTGGGATAGAAGGTCACGGAGGCATTTTCGAATTTCACAGGGCCTTTGTCCCGTGAGGCTTGAAGGATAGCGTCTCTATCCCTAAAGTGGAATAGTCTTGCAATAATGGGTCTCGGGGGGGCACCCTGCTTCGCCTTTCCGCCGGGGACTCGATGGGCCCGTTCAACAGCAAAGAATTTGCTAAGTCCAGCGGGAGCGAGATAATTCGTGACCAGATCTTCCACGAGAAGGTCGGTTGCAGGAGTCTCGGGACTCTCAGGGACACCGATAAGGCGTACATTGTTACGACGGGCCCTATTTTCATAATTCTCGAGGCGACGAGCCATCATGTCGTGAGAGGAACGCAAGTTACCGATCTCAGTTTGAGCATCCGTGACATCCGTAATCAGACTGGAAGTCTTCAAATCCAATGACTTGACCCTCTCGTTAGTCTTCGCCAAGTCCGCTCTAATCAGCGTGACGTCGACGGCCACCGTGTCGATCTTAGAGGCGAGGGCCTCGTACTGCTGTCCCATGGAGGCCTTCATGCTGGTGATGGCACTCATGACGTCTTGCAGCGATACTTCTGAGGTCGCAGCAGAATCGGCCTTAGGATCGTCAGAAGTGCGGCCAGCACCGCTGGGGGACCCCTTTAAATGGGAGTAGTGGTCCATAATGTTCGTCTGGGTCTGACCCCCACGGAGAGGTGTCTTGATCTTGCGTCTCTCAGTATCAGGTCTGGTGGCCATATTGGAGAAGGGACCCCGGAGGGGCCCGCGCGACCTGGTGAAAATGGCCGGGTGTAGAGTGGCCAAGAAGACAACGAAACTGGATCAGAATAGCGTAGACGCCAAGAAAGCTGGAAATGAGGCACTCAGCAGGGACAACACACAGTAGTGTAGAAACACCAGGCCGTCCAAGGGTCGATCAGGGCAGCGCTTCAATCAATCTGAGCCGGGAGTAGATAATGAAACTGAAAGTTAAACTGGGGTCGATCGGGAGGAGACCCCTTCAGCCGTTGTTGTTAAACTACTACTCGGCCTGCCAAGCAACCGAGCCCCCGGTCCGTCTCGGGGGGGCCGCAAACGTTCGAGGCGGTGTAAAAGTGGATCCCAACGTCCGAATTCAATTCTTCAAAGAATGTTGAGATCAACAAGAGTTTGCGAACAAAAGCCCATCTTCAAAATCAGGATGTAGTCAGTATATTTGCGAAGGGCGGCGAGGGTCCGGGGAGCTCTGTGCTCACGCGACCATCTTGGATGCCCGCGAAGCTCCTCCCCCCAGCCTCCATTGTCTTTAAAAAAATCAAGATTCTCTGTGTATGATAATTGGAGAATCGTCATTCCCTGCTATGATCTTTCGTGCAAGACCTACTCTGTAGGCTGGTATAGAGAGGGCGAGCACAAACAATACTCTCAAACCTTGCCTCCTGACTCTGATTTGGAATGTGCAACCCCTTTCTTCAAACATCTTGTCTGTCTGTACTCACTTGTGGATCCGCCTCTTCCCTCCAGCACCCAGGTTGTGAAAGCCCTGGGCTACCACCTTGGGGCCAGATTTGTTAATTTTACATACAAAGCAGCGTATCAACAAAATGAATTTACCCAGCACAGGGGGCAAAATACAGAGCAGAGCCATGTCCACTAGGATTCCCCTGCTGCTGCCATCCTCTCTGTTCGCTCACACAGGCTGCCTTGAATGATGTACAGCTTTGAACCATAGTGCAGAGGTGAGTGTGAGCTGTCCGGCATAGGATTTGTAATGAAACATAACCTTCCAGTGTAACTTGTTATTCCTAAACAAACTCAGAAGGATCCCATTCATTTCATGCATGCTGTGTACTGCAGCACACTTGCAATGTGTTTTTAACCCCTTCTGCGCTCATGACGAGCTGAGCTCGTCATGTAACGCGGCTTTTTGAAAAAAGCCGTGCAGCGCAAAAATAGCGGCCGCACGCATGCGGTTAAGAAATAAACACATTTAGCCTACTGATTGTCCGCTTCAAAGAGGCATTCGTTTTTGACTACTCTGGCTCTCTTACTAGATTGTAATTTGGGTCAAAACCCATGGGTATTTGTTCTGATATGCCGTAGTAATGCCCACCTTCACACAAAACAGCACAAATGTTTTTTTACGCCGAGAAAAAGTCACCTTTCCAATGCAAAACACCATTGCTATCTGAGTAAATACCTTTGCAACACTTGTGTCGCTTTGCATCAATTTGCATTGATTTGCACTGGCACAAGTCTTTAGTAAATCTGGGCCCTGGTTTGTAAGGTGCAGCCAATTTGGACCTGTGTCTGTAGATGCAGGGACAGCACATCTCCAGTGTGTGTGTGTGATGCAGAGTAAGTCTGTGCTGTTTATTTCTATATGGGTTGGTGATACTGGTTAGCATTGACGTATGCCAGGTATCAAGCTTTTTGTAATTGATGAATGCAGCATCGATCAATTATGTCTGCCTCTCTTATGATTTTGAGATGAGATGCTGAAGCCATATCATATCCTTCCCCAGCAATGCATCTCTGTTAGTTGAATGTGTCACCAATTAATGAGTATTTATGCACTCAATGATTAATTTATAAAGATAACTCAGTAGCTCTTGTTGGTATGCTTTGCTAGACTGGAATCCCAAGAGAGCCATTTGCAGCCTGGAATAAACTTCATGCTGACCTACATGAAGGTTTTGTGGGATGATTACAGAGTAAACTACAATTTTTCAAAAATATTAGTTACACTTTCAAACAGCCGGTGTAGAGGAAGCTGGGTATCCTCCTAAATCTTTTACTTTCTGTTTACCAGGAAATAGCACATCTCATTCAACTTACTTTATGCACCGTTCTGTAACCCAGCTTTACTCACACCTGATCTAGTTAACCATGTGCTGGACATTTGATAAAAAGGGGTTTGCCATTCCATTGAAAAAAAACAAAAGACAACTCAAAGACCGTCCAAGAATCTGTGACAGAATGGCAGGGCCACAAGAAATACAATATTGTCTAGTAAGATGGTCCGGTAGTCAGGATCATGGTACTGATTCATCCTCAGTCCTAGTGATCAGTTGTCTGGCCCTTACAAGGTTTTCAAAATGAGTAGGGATGACAACTACCTCATTCAAAGTTATACCTCCTGGGTAACAAAGTACAGAGCAGTAGTGAGGCAGTTTGCTCAACTTTCCTCACTATCCTAGTATTTTTTTTGTGTAAACTTTATTTTTGTTTATGCAGAGAACATAAACATTCCCCCCCAATTGCGGCATCATACAAGAACTGTTGCATACAGTGCGATAACCTCATTAAGGCACATTAGGGACACAAATATTACTAGGCAAGATCAGCCTATGGGACTATAAGAAAAGCTAGACATTACAAACAGGACGTATCCACAGTGAACATGAGGTAGCAGCCGAGCGCAAACTACAACACCGATCTAACCGTCTCCATTTCCCTCCCCCTCCCCATCCGTCCCCGACCCCTCAGGCGTGAACAGCTCTGCACTAGTCCCCTCAGAATCACTCAAGGTCAGACCAGCAGTGCACATTACTCTCCATGCCAACAGGTCATCCTGCAGTCGGTCATCCTGCAGTCTCTCATCCCTGTGCGCGCAATGCATATGAGTCTCCTCCGCCAGAGACCACTCCCGGACATCTCTCAACCATGCGGGAACCTCCGGGGCCCTCCGTCCCATCCAGGCAATGGCCACCCTACGTCGCGCCAGAACCAACATGAGCTGTAATAAATTATATGGGATTTTCCGTTTCCTAGGCCGGAGAACCAGAGCCAGCAGACAGTGGAGCGGGCTCAAGTCTATTCTAAGGCCGGTAGCGGCGGCTATCTGTCCCACCACCGCCGTCCAGAAACTTCGCACTAAGGCGCAATCCCAGGCCAAGTGTAGGAACCCCGCCCTCTCAGCTCCGCATCTGGGACAAGTGTCCTCCCTGTCTGGTGAGAAGCGTTGCAGGGAGACCGGTGTCATGTAAGTGCGGTGCATAAAATTAAAGTGTGTGAGCTTAAATCGTGCATTACATGACACTCTACGCGTAAGACCCCTTATACGCTTGCGCTGCCCGGCCTCCGGGGTCACCCCCAGGTCTGTTTCCCAGGCACTCCACGCAGGCTGGACCGGCGGCTCTGAGTCCTGACGCAGTGCAGAATAAAGCAAGGATATCAACTTACAACCCCTGCCACAGGAGATAATGATGTTCAATGTGTGAGAGGGCTGAGGCGTCTCCGGGAATTGGGGCCACAACTCCCTCGCCACCTCCTGAATGCCGCGGTAATGTAGATACTGCCCCCCCCCCAACTCAAAGGCCTCCACAGCCTCCTCGTAAGAAACAAATGAGTCTCCCGGATAAAGATCCGCCAAGGTATCGCAGCCTCCAGTTCTCCAGTCCCTAAAGGACATGTGCTCCTCCATGGCCACAATGGGCACCAAGATCCAAACCGGCAGCTCCCTATGAAAGGGAGCCCTCCGCAGTACTCGTTCCACACACCTCTGCCAGATTGCAGCCGTGTGGCGCACCACATATGGCAGAGTCACATCCGCTCCCCTCCCCTTCATCAATGCCACCTGCAACATCCGTTCGGTGGCACTCCCAGCCAAAAGCTGCATCTCCCACCCATCTGCTTCTGCGAACCACCTCGCTGCCGGCAACAGATGCGCTGCGTAGTAATACAAATCAAACCTCGGGGCCTCCAGGCCACCTTCCTCCCAGCTCCGAACCAGGGTGTGTAGCGCAACCCGGCTACATCTTCCTGCCCAAAGCAGTGACGTTAGCAAGGTATTAAGGGTGTGAAATATTCGTGGCGGGATAGGGCAGAGCGAATTCTGAAGAGCATATAGCGTCCTGTGAAGCATCACCATCTTTGCAACAGCGAGTCGTTCCATGAGGGAGAGCGGCAATGTATTCCAAAAGGTTACCGAGCTCTGCAAGGACGTAAGTATCCGACCGATGTTTCGAGCCAGTACCTGGGAGTCCGTTGGGGCCACCTGAATTCCCAAATACCGAAATGCCTCCTGTTCCCAGCGCAGTCCAAGGTCCGGGAGGCCCGCCGCCGGTCCATCCCCACACCCCGTCAGAGGAAATATCAAGGACTTGTTACGATTGATCCGCAAACCCGAGGCCTCCCCAAAGCGGTCGAGATGGTGCAACAATACGGGCAACGATTCCTCCGGCGCTCTCAAATAGAAGAGAGCATCGTCCGCATACAAGGAGATCACGTTACACGTGTCCCCCACCAGGATACCCTATTGCGCCATCTACGCGCGGACCGTGACCGCCAAAGGCTCTATAGCCAACGCAAAGAGGAGCGGCGAGAGGGGAAACCCCTGCCGCGTCCCCCGACCTAGTCGCCAGTCCGCAGAACGCCCCGCGCCCAACCGTACTCTGGCACAGGGGGCTGTATACAACAGGCGGACCCAGCGACAAAAATTGGGGACCATGCCCACCACTCGGAGGACCTCCAGGAGGTAGCCCCAATCAACTGTATCGAACGCCTTGGCGATATCGATAGACACTACCACCAACGGTTCCTCCCGATCGCGACCTTCGTGCAGAATATGATTCAACCGCCGCAAGTTCATGGCGGTATTACGCCCCGGAATAAAGCAACATTGATCCGAGTGGATCAAATGTGCCATGTGTGGCGCTAAACGGGCCGCCAGAAGTTTTGTCAAAATCTTGACGTCTGTATTAATCATGGTAATGGGTCTGTACGCCGCCGGGTCACATTTGTCACCCCCTGGTTTTAAAATCATGCAGATCTCGCCCTGGTTCATGGTAGGCGGTAGAACGCCACTCTCGAACGCCTCAACGTACACCTGTAACAGGCAAGGGGCAACCGTATCAGCATATGCTTGATAAAATTCCGGGGGGAAACCATCACTCCCCGGAGCCTTGGCTCTCGGGAGACTTGCCATAGCAACCCGCACCTCCCCCAACGTCAATGCTGCATCTAAGTCTTCCACTGCATACCTAGACAGGGTCTGCAAGGGTAAGTCTTGCAAATATGGCAGGTACAAGCGTTCAGATACCGCTGGGTCAGCCGCATACACCGTCTGCAAATGGGACTGGAGGACCCGAAGTAAGGCCTCCTCAGAGTGCACCATGCGCCCCGCTACATCTCGCAGCGCCACTATCCTGTCCGGGGCAAGCACCCGCCGCAAAACCCAGGCCAGCATCCGACCCACTTTATCGTCCTCTCGATGAAGCCGCTGTCTAAATTGGCCCAGAGTGTACTTATCGAGCCGGTCTAGGATGTCATGTACACATGCTCGGGCTGCCCGTTCAGCCTCCTGCTGTGCCTCATCCGGGTCCAGCAATGTCTGCTGGTGCAACAAGTCACTCTCAGCGTCCCGGAGTTCCCAGAGAGGCTGCTTCCTAACCCCATAAGTGAGGCCCACACACTCCCCCCTAATGACCGCCTTTAGCGCATCCCACTTGGTGGAGTAGGCAATGGCCCCCTCCTGCCAGCTCAACTCTATGTAACTAGTGAGTGCAGTTTGGACCGAGTCCATCGCTACCGGATCCTGTAAGAGATCCCCCGGCATCCGCCAGGTTCGCGGGCGGGCGGGCCGCCCCTCCCATGCCACCATGCACGTCAATGTGGAGTGGTCAGAGAGAAAGCGAGCCTGATGTGTGACCGCCAACGAGATGGAGGCATCCACATTGGCGACCAAGATCCTGTCCAGCCTGCTATGAGTGTTGTGAGTGGGGGAGAAGCATGTATAGAGCTTCAGTGTCGGATGTCGCTGGCGCCATATATCCATCACCCCCAGGTTCCCCATTACCTCGCCAAGCTGCTTCGTCATGCGCGGCTTTGTGCCCGCGCGGGGAGGGTGACCATCCAACATGGGATCCAGGACGCAGTTAAAGTCCCCCACCCAAAACAGAGGGGCCTCCAGATCCGGGACCAGCACTTCTTCAAGTGTTAGGAAGAAGCCAGGGTCGTCTACGTTAGGAGCATAAGAATTCAAAAGCGTGAGGTCTCTCCCATCAAGTTTTACCCTCAGAAGCAAGTATCTACCCTGTATATCTGCCTCCATGTACTGCATGGCCAAGGGGACCCCGGGCGCCACCCAAATAAGTACCCCCCTGGCGTAGGAGGAGAAGGAAGAGTGAAACAGCTGACCTCACCACTTTCTCCCCAATTTACGGTCTCCTTCTTGGGTCTCCTGAAGGCAGGCAATGGAGACTCCGTGCCTATGGAGGAATGAAAGGACTCTATGCCGTTTAGCACATGTGCCCAGCCCCCTCACATTCCACGTTAAGACCTTATAACCCATAACCAATCGCCAGGCCCCTCCAGGGCTTTAACATCACATTCAGCAATTCTCCCATTCCGTGCCCGCACTGTAATACAACTGATGCTTGTAACAAACCCCCCCAGCAAACCCCCTCAACGACCCCCCTTTCCCCCTCCCACAAGCAATATTCTTGCAACAACTAAACATGCCGAAATGCCCTTCCCCCGCTGATGCCAGGACGTACACAGCAACCCCATTCCCGCAAATAGAGCAACCACCCCAGCAATACTGAGGAACCAACCCCCCCACTCCCCCCAAGCAACCTCCGACACAGCTAGCCCCCCAAACACATTTCGCGCCCTCAGACTTCCAAATACGAAGGACTTGCGGCCCGTGTACCCTCCCCCGCTCTCCGAAGCCCCCCCCGCACACAACCAAGCTACACCAACACAGCATCCAAGCCTCCTGACAAGTCAAAAAGGACACAGCTCCAAGGTCCAGCTAATATGCAAGGATATGTTCCTCAAGGCCGGATCTCTGCATAAGCGGACCCATCAGCAAGTGTCTCCGGTACCGTGTCCACTGTGGGCGGTAAGGCGTCCAGCTGCGGCGGCAGGGTGTCCGGCACCAACACATCATCTCGCGGGCTATCCGCACTCACCGGCAGCAAGTCCTCGGCCCCCGCGGACTCCATGCAGAGGGCTCCATCGTCCCCTACCGTGACTTGTCGTCGCTCCGCATCGCCTAGAGCGCCGCTTCTTCGCAGGCCGCGTCCCCCAAATGTCTCTAGAGCGACTCCTTTCCTCAGGGGGGATAGCATCACCCCTGATTTCCAGCCATTCCCATACCTCCTCTGGTCGTTCGAAAAAATGGGCCTTGCCTTGGTAGAGGACCTTGAGTTTGGCGGGGTACAGTAGCATATATTGGAGGCCCATGTCCCGTAGCTTTTGCTTAACCACCAAAAAGGATTTGCACTGCTCCTGGCCTTGACGGGTATAGTCTGGGTAGATAGAAACCATGGAGTTTTCAAACGTGAGGTCCGCCGTTTCCCTCGCCGCCCTTAGTATACAGTCTCTGTCGTGATAGTTTAAAATTTTAGCGATGAGGGCTCGTGGCGGAGTTCCAGGCCGCGGCGGTGGGATCAGCGCTCTATGGGCTCGCTCGATTACAAAGACCTCCGATAACCCTGTTGGGCAGAGCGTGGTCCGGATCCAGTGTTCTAGAAAGCGTTCCGCATTCCCCCTCTCTGCCCGTTCCGGGATGCCGAGGACTCTGATGTTGCTACGTCGCGCCCGTCCTTCGGCATCCTCCGCTCTTCGCTCTAGCTCCCCAGTGGTGGCCGAGAGCTGTGTCACTGTCTGATTAAGAGACGCCACCTCCTCCTGCAGCTGAGCTATGTTCCCCTCCGCCTCAGTAACTTTATCAGTGACTTTGCGGAGGTCCACTCTCAGGAGATTGACGTCAATGGACACTGTCTCAATCTGCCGTTCAAGGACGGAGTGGGATCCCTGTATGGCCTTCAGCAGTTCCGCCCTGGAGGGCTCCGAGGGGCCACAGGACGCCCGCTTCTCGTCCTCCTGGCCGGTCTGGCGGGTGATACGTTGCGACGGGAGCCGTGGGGTCGTGTACTGGGTGATGGTGTTGGGCTGCGAAGAGCGGGCCGTCCTGTCCTTCCGCATCATTGCTACCCAATGAAGCCCTCTCAGGTGTCTCTCCCTCCAGTGAGTCTCAACGCGGCCAGGGACCCCCGCAGTTCAGGGAGGGGGACCACCAGATCCCGCAGGGCACTGAACGACCCACAAACTCCAATACTCAGGGGCGGGGGCCACGGGTAGACAGTTCACTCGCCACCTCAGCCCCACTCGAAACCAGCAGTTCCGCCACAAGCACAACCAGGAGGGGACCCACAGGCCAGAGTCCTAGTCGTCAGTCGCAACTCGTCCGAACCCAAGCAGCCACTGAAACTTAGGGCGCGCCACCGCACCGCAGTCCAAAGGAAGGGCAGCCAAAGTCTCAGGGGCCCGGGGAGAACCCCCACGTAGCTCCAGCCCCCGACTCGCAGGGTCCTCCGTGCAAAATCTTCTCTGGCCCCCCAACAGGGCCCACTGCCACTTCAGACTCGGCGGTAGACCGCTGCGAGGCCCCCTGCACCCCTAACGACCAGGGGGCAGGCGTCTACCACTCTCAGGGGACAACGGGCTTCCAGCTCATCAGGCGGCCCTCGAGGACAGCAGGGGCCCCCGCTCCGCACCCTCAAGGCAAACGTGGTGTTCCCTCTGCGGCAGCTCTAATCCTCCCCGTCATCCTCTTCTCGCAGGGGGCACTGTGCATCCGGCCCTGTGGGTGGCCCCGATGGTAGCAGGGGGCCCCCGCGCCGTCCCACACTCACCGGGTCAATGTGGCGCCCCCTAGCGGCCGCTCCAAGCCCCACCGCTTGCTGCCAGGATCTGGACCCCAGGGGGGGGAGGAATCGCCTCCAATCCCTCAAGCTACCGGGCCCGGGGACGCACACGCTCGCTCCGCCGTGGTCCTGGTGGCAGCGGCCCAAAGTCACCCGGCAACGGCCCAACAGCCAGGCCGCACCCCCGGCCTCTCGTAAGCTGGGCGCCAGCGCCCACAGCCCAAGCGTCTCTCGCCGCCTCCCGCCGTCTGACCTCCTCAATCCCAACACCGGAGCGTGCCCCTGGGTATTGGACCTCCGGGCCCACAGGTGTCGCTGCCAGGCGGGCACAGGATCAGTGCCAAAGCAGGATTTTGCGGCCCCTGAAGTTGCCCGGCAGTGGCCCAGTAGCCAGGCCGCCGCCCCGGCCTCTCGTAGACTGGGAGCCGGCGCCCGTAGCCCAAGCGTCTCTCGCCGCCTCCCGCCGTCCAACCTCCTCAAGCTCGACACCGGAGTGTGCCCCTGGACAACGGGCCTCCGAATCCACAAGCTACACCGCCAAGCGGGCACAGGATCAGTAGTAAATCAGGATTTTTGGGCTAGGCTGGCCGGGAGCTGCAGGAGCTCACGTCCTGTCGGCCATGTGACACTATCATAGTATTGACTGGGGTGAACTTTACTCTGAAATTTAATACACATAAGGTGTACATACAATGTGTCAAAGGAGGTTCAGGACTACATCAGGTAAAAGTGGCTAAGATATAAAACCTTGAAGGAATTGAGCACTTTTAAAGTCTATGGATATGGCCAATCCTTCATAAACACGGGTTGGTGGGCCGTAGCTCTTGTGTTAGTTTTCAGGGTCCTAATGAGGCCAATAAGATGTATGCCCACCCCATTCCTGGGGCAGATGAACCATTGAATAAGTGGGGTGTGTCTGAGTTCTTGTTTGTAATTGATGTAACCAGTGGATACTGATTGTGAGAACATGCCCCCTCCCTGGTTCCAGGGGTTGGCCTAACGGCTAAGGCGCTCGACCTCGGACCTGGGGATCTGGGTTTGAGTCCCGGTAACGACGCCAAAAACCTCCTGTGATTCTGGGCAAATCACTTAATCTCCCCGTGCCTAAAAATGAAAGTGTGTCCTCATGTAACGTAACTGGTGCTATGTAAAGCGCTCTGATACCTGATTCGGTTCGGGTCTAGTTCGCGCTATATAAAACTCTGCAAAAAAAAAAATGAAAAATTAAAAGATCCATATCATGCCCTTTGTGTTAAAGAATGCTTGTGTGACCTTCCAAAAGGTGGGGAACCATATCCTGCCTGGACTGGACGGATTTAATGTCACATAATTAGATGGCATCGGTGTGTTCAGCTCAATATGTAAAGACCTCCTGCCCCATGCGTGTAAGGTGTTGGAAGCTCAGTAAATAAATTGGTTGACTATTTACACTTTCTAGTGTGACATTGGTCAGAGTACTGAGGCGGATTTTGGGAATCAGCCAATCCCTTTTGGCCAAGGTCCAGGTTATCCTCTAGACTGCGGTAATCTCACTACTCAAGCATATGTGAGAACCTTTCTTGATTTCACTGGTTACTACTACAATTTTGAGGTTAACTACAACACAATAGAGGTACCCTTGATTGCATTCACCCCTAAGTAGCAGACACAAATGACAGTGTCAGGAGGCATTTGAGACACTGGTAATAGCTCTCTACGATCACCATTGCTAAAGTCTCCTAACTACACTTACCTCTTTTTTGTGCATGAGGACGCCCACCACTGACCACACTGGCTGTACCCAAAGCGAGAGAGCACCAAGTGGCTTATATTAGCCATTGATTACTGCCCAGGAGTAGTATCCTACACCAGTGTAAAAAGAGTGCTGCCTCATTTTCTATGCATGAATCAGATCTGTGCCTTTGACACCACATTTATCATCATCATCCAGACAGGCCGAAAGCACCTGAAAAGGCTCATGCCAATTAAGGGTGTGCGAACCAAGCTCCTGGTGTGGCCTATATTAGTTAAAGGGATGGACATCACTGCAGAGCAGAACGCATGAAGGCTCCATCAGAGTACTGATAATCTTTTGAGGGTATTCAGTTAATCAGATAGCAGAGGAGTCTCCTGGCATGGAGGAAACTCTGGTCAGTTTGATCAGAGAGAGGCATGGAACTCTCTCCATGTCTGCTTGTTTTTAGTCCATCTGTGAAATCAAAATCCTGAGAACACAGTTAAGCCAGATTTTGTATTGCGAGACTCGACTGGACACTCGACGGGAAAGGCGCACCTGCATATTTAACCTCTCCTCACCCACTGTCCCTTAAAGGCATGGGCACAGTTAGCAGCTATGAAGGGTAACCAACTTCCAAGGGGCTCCATGCTAAGTGATCGAGCTAGTTAGGCTTGTAGTAACAAAATAAAAATAGTGTGGATAAAACTATTATTTTTACATTTTAAAACATAAGAATCATGTGCATAAACAAGTTCTTTATTTATTTGACAGCTTGACAGATGTTTCACCAAAGTGTTGTGTGCATACCCAGTGTGCCCAACCTTTACAATGCTAAGGACAATGGTGGCAATTACATAAAAAAGTAATCCTTCTGTCGCATGTCTCGCTTCTTACTTTAACTCTTCAATCTCATCGCTCTCTCTTTACTTCTCCGACTTTCTCTAAGTATATATACATCTCTATGTACCTTTCCCAACTCTTTCTCAGTCCTCTCTAGCTCACCCTTACCCAGCTCCTGTCTCTCCCTCAATATTCAGCTCTCGAACCCACCTCTCTCACGACACCAACTCCCTCTCTAATACTCTTTGTCTACCTCTACATCTTTCCTTCTTTTCAACTCCTCTCTTTACCTCAGCTCTCTAATTTAATTATATTACCCTCTCTCTGCAACTCTCTGCTCTGTTTCTTTCTTACTTCACTCTATCTCTCCAATATATTACACCACTCGCTTAATCGTATCTCACCCTTTACTTCACCTCTCCATCTCTATAACCTCACGTCTCCTCTATCTCTGCCATCTCCTTACCTTACCACTCTCTAACTCACCTTTCTCCGACTCATTTCTCTCTCTTCCCCACATCCCCCTATAACAACCTCTTTCTCACTATCTAATCTCAATTTACTTCACCATTCATTTGCTACCTATTTTCTTACCCTCCTCTTTCTTTCTACAACCATTCCGATTTTGAACTGATCAAGCCTTGAACTTCACCAGTTCCTTTTTTGGATAAGGACTGATCCTTTGCAATCACTAAATTAAATCCCTCGTGATTCACAAAAGTAGACATTACAGGCCAGTTGCATAAACTGAAGTGCATTCTGCCGAGCTTGCAGTTCTCTGTTCCTTTGCCCATGGAACAGAGTCCACTCTCTCGAAGGATGCCGCAAGCCTCTATGGACATACCATTGACAAAGATCTTTAAATGAGATTGGTGGATTCCTCACCATTAGGCCCCGACACTACCTTAGTTGGCCCATTCTAGCTAATCTACTCAGCCTCTCAGAGTATTGCAATACTTCCCCCATGATGGCCTGTTCTGAGATATATATTCCTGAAAAGATCCAGTATTCCTAAGGCACCAGAAGATAGTAAACTCTACCAGCAGATTTTTTCTGATGAAATAGATTACTTTAAAGGGTTGGGGATGCTGTCCATCGTGGACGGTGGGCATATTCCTTTCAACTGAAATACCCTGTACTTTATCAAGAACTAAACAAGGGAGCAGTACTGCTTAATTTGAGCCGGTGGTTGCAGGTGGGGCCCATGTGAACGCATTTTTTTGGGACATCACTTATTGTTCGTCATCAGACTTTGATCCAGAGCAAGAGAGGGAAAACCCAAAAGGGGGGAAGAAAGAGAAAGAGAAAGCCGGGAAAACAGTGACTAGGAGAAAGCATTGATCAAAAAGAACCTGTAAGAGTAAGATAAAAGGAACGGGGAGTGTCTGGTGAGAAATTAAAGAGGAAGGAGATGGAATCAAGACAACGTAACCTTGAATTTGGCCCCCCAATATTCGTAGCACCAGTCGCAGGCTTCTGTGCAAAACTTTGGGCCCTGGCACTTACTGTGTTACAAATTAACACTGTGAAAGAAGTAAAATGACATCGCGGTCTAATTCACTCAAACTATGCTTGAAGGGAACAGGCGGGTTGATATTACTGTTCTCGATTTACGAGTTGCAACTGCAAAACTCATTTACAACAGCCGTTTTTAGCTTCACAATGCATTTTTATTTGCATATTTTCTTACAATTTTTATTATTATGCATATTTATTTTATTTAATGGTTATGTATGACTGCACGTCCATCAGCAAATTACAATGTGGAGAGTAATTGATGTCAGGAGACATTGTGATAGGTATCAACTTTCATTTTCATGAAGCGCAAAGGCCGTCACGCTTAAAGCAGTGGTATAGTATTGTCCATGTTCTTCCCCTTAATGACGAAGTCGCGCAATGCCACAGCCAGAATTAGATAATTTGCAGGCTATTTATCTCCTGCCAAAAACTCGCCGGTTCATTAAGAGTTTTTCAAACGGACTAATTTGCAGATCTCCGTTACTGCGTTTCGCGCTGTTTGCGAATCAACCCTTCAAACGATTCTTCGTGGGTGTTTTGTAACTTCAGTATGGAGGCCTGCGGGGTTAAGTGGCCATTACCACGCGAGCGCCTTTCGCCTTTCGCCTTCTGCCCCGCGAGCTCGACAGAACAATGTCCGCCTCAAGCACCAAACACAATGAACCGGAGCTCTCTCTCACAAATGATAATGGAGGTTTTTGTGCCTGAAATCCCAGTTTTCCATCAACGGTGCACCTTGAAATATGGTTGTTTTTCTCACAATAAATGTGCACTTAGCATCTTTCTCTTAATATCGATGCAAAAAAAGTGACTGCATCATCACGCACCTCATTAGCAAAGTGTAGCTAATACCACGCTACAACAAACAGCCCAAACATGTATGTTTGTCTTGGTCCTTTACTCCAAGGGCCTCAAATGTTTGGCGTTATAACACTAGTGGGATCAAAGTAATATTACAAAGATTGACCAGCAAATGAACGGATTTAATTTGCCAAGAGTTGCCACATCATGCCATTGGACGCCTAGTAAATTCATTAAAATGTAGCCTGGTTTTCCTTACATTGAGACAACATTAAGGCAATTCTTCTGATTTGTTTTCATCTTGTATGTGTTGCTTTCAGTTTACACTTCAAAGAGGAAGCATTCAGAATATTTAAGATTTTCTTGATAACGTTTTTACCTGTCCTGGGACAAAAATGTCTGCTAATCTGGGTAAATATTGATCAGGTAGAAACTCTGGTGAGCGAGGTGCCAACCCTGCAAGCCTTCTTCCTTAGCTCCTGTCAAATTCCATGGGCCACATTCACAAAAATAGCATTCACCCTTTCCGTGCAAACTACAGCCACAAGTTAAATGTAAAGTGAATTGGGGGTGGGGGGGTTCTGCGCTCCTTGCATGATGGAGCTGTTTTATTGAGCTCGGCTCGAGCACAGAGCCTTTTACCTTCTTCCAGTCGTTTCCTGTGAGCTTGGAGCAGCTGCTGCAGGACCGGAATGCTTCCTCCTGTCAGGGTTGAATTTTGACCGGTTTTGGAGTTGCTGGTGTGCTCTTTCTCACCTGGAGCTCCGGCTGTAATTTTCTCTTCAGTATGTGCTGCTTGCATTTCATGACTCCCTGCTGAGGTAACTGTTTATTCAATAAAGCGCTCAGCAACATATCTGCATGGTTATTTATTTCTTTTTCTTTTTACATCTCAATTCCAAAGTGGCTTTCTACAAACGACATGTGAACTGCATATTTTTATGTTTCTTCTGGCATTCTTTCTACCAAACTATTTTTAACAAATGCAGCTTGAGGTGTCTTACAGCATTTTTTTTTTTTGTTTTACATTTAAAAAAAAGTTTTTATTGAGTATAAAACAGTTATCAGAAAGACAATTGGCATGTGTTAATGGCAAGGTTACAATGAGTAAAACATTATAAAGACATTGAATCTCATCTTCCCCCGTCCCACCCATGTCAATCACAGTGTAATTGAAACCACACACCACCCTCCCCACCCCTTCACTCCTCCCCAGAATCATCATCTGAACTCTCCTCGTTAGACTCATGAATGGGGTCGCAGATGTCTCCCCTGTAAGTATTCTAGGCAATCCATATTTTGGTCCATTTTCGGGGGGATTTCCGATTCAGATAGACAGTTCTTTCAGTAATCATGGCCACATCCATGTCCCTGCACCATGCCTCCAGCGAGGGCAGATCAGCGGCACCCCACTTCTGCGCCACGTTTCGTTTAGCAACCATAAGGCCTAAAGTCGTCCATGTTTGCCCATGTCGTGACAAGTCGTTTGGTTCCCATATATTTAGGAGGCACCGTTGTGGTTCGGGCAGTAATGAAATATTGAGCGTCTGGGACATTGTTCGTAGGACTTTTCGCCAATAGTCAGTGAGTAGTGGGCAATCCTAAAGTGTATGGAAAAAGGAGCCCTCGTTCCCACATCCCCTAAGGCAGTATGGATGTTGCGCCCTGCCTAATGTGTGGAGTGTAGTTCTAGTGAAATTAGCGCGATGTAGAATTTTAAGCTGAACAAGCCTGAGTCTGGCCGGAATTCCCACCTCTCTAGGCGAGGCGAGCGCTGCCTGCCATTCTGCCTCATCCATGGCACCAACGTCCGCGGTCCATTTCTCGTGTAAGGCTGTCGTGGGGTCTAATTGATTGTTAATCAATTTTCGGTACGTGAAGGAGGTGGCGCGCTTAGGCATAAAGTCTGTAAGTAGCCTATCCTCTAGGGGTGAAGCCTCGGGCACGTCCGTATTTTGTGGTAGTACTGCCAGGAGTGCATGCCTTATTTCTATGTACCGGAATGTTTCAGTAGGCGCAAGCTCATATTGTCGTCTAAGCTGATCAAACGGGATGACTGTCCCTTTGTCCCACATGTCACCCACTGTTGAAATGCCAATACCGTCCCAATGTTCAAATCCCCTGCTGTTCCTAAGCGACCCTAGCTGTTTTGCATCCCAAAGAGGAGTGAGCTTAGTGATGGTCTCCTTCCATCCTAAACGTGCCTGAGCTGTGTACCAGAGCAAGACTGTGTGTTTCGTTGGGCCCTCCAGCTTCAGCGCCCTTCTCCTGTTGTACAGGGCAGCCAACATGTTATCCGTCCCTAGCTGCTCCCTATCTGCCTTATACGCCGGATCAGTGTGGGGGGAGTGTATCCATTGATTTATGACTTTAAGGTGTGCTGCCCAATAGTCAAGTTGCATGTTAGGGAGTGCAATGCCACGATCGTACCAACTGCGGTGTAATTTAGCTTGAGCAATGCGTGCTGGCCTGTTGCCCCAGAGTAATGTGGATACCAGTGCTGCTATCTGTTTAAAATATCTCAAGGGGTCTTACAGCATTTTTAATTAAATACTGGCATTCTTCGCTTTGATACATCATATTTTTGCTTATTCTGGAATTTGTGGCACTTCATTTTTACTTTTTAAAGCCATGTGCATACTTTTGCTCACTGTGGCTATCTTTTATGGGTAGACTCAAACCACTACAAAAGTTAACACACCACCCTCTTCACTGTGCCAAAATGGCCAGTGACATTCTAGCTACAGCTAAGCCCTCTTCCTCTAGCACTAAAACAAAGCGGGTGGAAAATGATACCCCTCACCCATTTTGTCATCTCACAATCCTGTTTTTGACACTATACTTGATGAGGTGAGGGGTCTAAAACCCTTCATGACTGCAACTAAATAAAAGCTCCAACAAATTGAGGATAGATGGATAACCATGGAAGCTAAGTTGTTTGACATGGAGCAACGCATCAGTGATCTACGTGATGCCACTATCAGATTCCTCTTCTGGAACAGGAAATCTAAAAGCTCAAACTCCATGCAGAGGACCTTGAAAATAGAAATAGGTGAAATAACCTTTATCTATACGGCCTTCTAGAAAATTTGGAGGGTCCTGATCTCCTTAGTTTATTGAAAAAGTTCCTGCCTGAGCTTTTACACGTTCAACAAGAACCACCATTGAACATTCAACATGCACATCGCCTTGGTCGCATCCAACCTCACTCTTCCAGACCTAAAGGAATTGTTAATGTTAATTTTATTCTTGTAATTTACGGACTTGCTCCATGTGTTGAAGGCAGCAAAAGAAAAATGTCATCTTATGTGGTCTGGTCACAATATTTATATATCTCAAGATCTCTCTAACGCAGTGTTCTTCAATCTGTGGGGCGCGCCCCCCTGGGGGGGTGCGACACCTTCCCAGGGGGGGCGCGTCCTCCACTGCAAACCCTTTGTTCCCTCCATGCAAATCTTAGAGGACTCCGGTATGTGGAAGGGGGAGGGGGGAGATCGATGGGGCAGGAGGTGCCCGTCCTTTTGTCTGGGTAACTCTCCCAGGAGGGGGTTAATTCACGGAGCTGTTAGCTTCAGCTAAAGTGTGAGGCAAGGAGTCTCCTCTGCTAAAAACGAAAACAAACAGACATGCTTTCGGTTTTAGCAGAGGAGACCCCTCGCCTCTCACTGCAGCTGAAGCATTTCAGCTCTTGGAATTAACCCCCCCCTGGGAGAGTTAGCTCTTCCCAGAACAGAGACAGTTTCCAGAGATCGAGTCTCGGCATTGAAACTGAACATCCTGTGATTCTGGGCAAATCACTTAATCTCCCCTTGCCTAACAAAGAAAATGAATATGTCCTCATTACAGATGGACACATTCATTTTTAGGCATGGGGTGAATACTTGATTTGCCCAGAATCACAGGATGTTTGAGCCTCCCACCAGATTCAACCTTGGTCCCCAGCTTCAAATTCGGCCGCTCCAACCGTTAAGCCTCATCCTCTCATGGAAGGAAGACAGTTACACAAGACTGCAGATAAGGCGAGGAATACTTTTTTATGTATATATTAAAGAATTGCTGACAATGCATTTTGCAGACAGCTGTGGTGTCAACCAGACCTAAAAAGAGACTGGCAGTTCACTGTGGCTCATGTCGCTCTTAAGGGAGGGTTTAATTGTGAAGATTTCACAAATGTCATGAAAAAGCGTTTTTGTTCAGTGCTGAAAATAGAAATATATGTACCTCAGAAACCCATAATTTGAGGACGATGGCATAAGGGATCGGAGTGAGGGGGGAAGAGTCCAGAAGAGCAGCAGGACGAGAAGCGGAGTGAATTACAGACACCCTATCATTTAATTTTTATTTTTTTTACATATGCTGCACAGAAGTGTCGACGGAAAAATGTGATGGGCAAGCTTTTCTAACTTCCTTACTCTGCATTAAACCGACTGCATTTTAAGCTTGCTTTGGAGGTAAAGGCACTTGCTGCGTAGGTCTGTGTGCATCCAGCAGGTTTCAGGGTGTGATACTGGTGAGATAACTCTGGTAAATGACGCATTTGCTGGAGAGATCAGAGTGCACCCGTTTGACATGTCAAAATCATCACAAAATAGCTCAGAGGGTTAATGTACCTTTTGCAGAGCTCTACGTTTAAGCTACTTATTTTAATGTTTTGTTAAGTAGTTTGGTGGGCTAATGATTTTCTTTAAGAGGTCCTTGTGTAAACTGCAAGCTTACACTCTCAATAAAATGACCCAGTCATGTTCACTCTTTAAAGGACTCCATGTAGCCTGCGAAGTCTTAACTTTTAAACTCAATATTTTGATATTGTAAGATTGTTAATATGGGTTTTAATGGGTAGTGATAAATACTTATTATGTGCCAAAAAATGCAGTTTGTATCATCTGTTCTATGAACGATTATAAATAATGTACCTGCACACATACTATATATATATATATATATATATATATATATATATATATATATATGCTGCGAGCGCATCTGTTCAGGCTTCCCGGGAGTTGCAGCGCTCGTCATGGGTGCCTCTCCCTACGGCGGAACCACGCTGTTTTCAATATTAAACACATTACTTCTTTTATGAAAGATTTGGGGCGCACACCTTAAGTTTTCTACTGCAAAGTGCTTAAATTCAGGATCATATCATCATTACAGGATAAAAGCGAGTGATTTATGCGTTTCGGGGCACCTTGGTCACGATTCTACGCGTTTCAATGTCCCTGTCCCCTTGGTATATATAGTATTTTTGCTGACCATGCATAGATGTCATGTTTTACACAGTTACACAAGCTGAGAAAATAAATCAATTTCTGTAAATCTCAGCAACGTATGGATTTACGCTGCAAGGGATTTCTTTGGTTCTCTTGCTAGGCTGCTTGGTGCGGTGGCCAGGTATGATATACGGTTTATTATCAGTCATTGATCAATCAGGCAGCCCTAGAAAACAAGTGGTGTTTAGAGCTGTGTAATAAGCCTCTGTCATTTCACCACACCCACCCACTCACAAACCTGCAGTTTACTAAACACTCTTATTGTATTGAATGGTATTCGCTGAATATGCCCGGAATGTGCGAGTGGCGGTCGAGTCCAGAAATTTCTGTCAGGTGGTGGGGGGGCCCAACATCTAAAAAAATTCAGCTGGGGGGGCTCAACCTACAAAAGTTTGAAGACCTCTGCTCTAACGCCACTAATGCCAGAAGGAAATAATTTTTTGCTCTACACTCACAAATGAGACACTTACACATTTGTTATCACATTCTGCATCCCTGCTTATGTAAAATTACTTATGAAAGCACAGCACGATCTTTTGATGACCCTGTCAAACAAAAAAATTTTCTCCAAAGTATTTCACCTCACTCTATGGTAACCTCTGCACAGTGCTCCTGAATAACTCTCATTACTCCTTACTTATAATTTATTTCCTCTTTCTTATTCTATTATTCTTATACATGGCTATTCTTTCGTTTATATCCCAATCATTCTCTTTCTGCTGCTCTTCTTGCTCTTGGTGCTGGTACGTCCCATACTCAGTTGCCTGCTCTCCATTTTAGATCTGGATTTCTCTCCTTGTTCCATTTTTTATCTCAATATCACTTTCTCATTCCTTCATTTTTGTTTCTTTTATTCTCTTCATTCTTCTTGTTTGATGAGTACCTTTGTGTTTTCTGTCTTTATTTTTGAATTGTGTAAGGGTTACATATGTATTAATAACTCGTGTCTTTTTGCTTCCCTCAGCATCTATGCAGCTTGTCAACCGTGTTCCTGTGTCTCTCCTCCCAATCCCTAATATGTTCAACGTTGTCTCGTAGAACGTTCGTGGTCTGGGGCATTCTGTTAAAAGACAAAAGGTGCTATCTTAATTTTCTAGATTAACTTCACATGTCACTTTTTTGTAGGAAACTCACTAACAAAGTTGAATCGCTTAAATTAAAACGAAAATGGGTAGGCCAAGTTGTATATTCTCCTGCTATTAATCGTAAAGAGGATGTTGCCATTCTTTTTCATAAATCGTTACATGCGCAAATTATATCAACTCAATGTGATAATGATGGACAATGGGTATTTGTCATAGTTGTAATTCATAATAGACAAATTTCTTTATTTAAAATGTATGGTCCCGTTAAATCGGATCCAGATTACAGAAACAATATTAAGATGACTTTAGCATCTATTGATAATCCTACCATTATTGTTGCTGGTGATTTCAACCATTGGTTAGATCCCTTTACTGATAGGAAGTCTAAATGTAAATTTAATCCTGACAAATCTCATAAAACATTTCAGTCCGCCATTGCTACTTGTCTACTATTTGACGTTTGGAAAACATGTAACCCTGATACGTCAGAATAGAACTTTTTTCTCCAATGTGCATTACACCTGCTCTAGAATGGACTATATTTTGGTTACTAAACTACTTCTTTCCATCCATCCACCCAAGAGATTGGATCTATTTTCATCTCCGGCCATGCCCCTGTTTTCTCTCCTTTGATTTATCTCTATATAATTCCCAAACTGGTCTTTGAAAATGTAATACATTTCTTTTATCGGATGAGGAGTTCCTTTCAAAGGCTACTACCTTTATTAATGAGCTTTTTAAATGTAACCACCCTTTAGACACTTCTATTCCCAGCACCTGGGATGCTTCTAAGGACTCTTTTAATGTTTTCACCATAGCCTACTCAGCAAAACGCAAAAGACTAACTCATGCCAAATATACTACATTACTACCTCTTAAAACTCTAGAGCACACTTATTTTTCCTCTAAATCATCTTCTGCTCTAGACGAGTTGATTAAAGTAAAGTCTGCTCTTAATACACTTGCCACTGTTGCTGCCTGCAGTATCCTTATCAAAATGAGATCTTAATATCACGTGGCCAAAACAAAGCTGGCTAATTTTTTTTAAATTAATTCTGAACATAAAAACATTGGCCAAATTTGGAATAAATGTACCAGTATACCTGCATCCTCTGATACTGATATTTCTATCACTTTCCAAGAATATTATCAATTACTGTACTCAGATAACACTAACCCTTTAGAATATAATATGCATACTTTTTTAATGACCTCCCTAATCCTCCTCATAATTCTGATAACGTTTGACCTATTAGAAGCTGAAATAACTCTCCAGGAAATAACAGATGCCTTCAAATCCTTAAAAAAAAAAATCAAGGCTCCAGTACCAGATGGCTTTTTTATTGAATTTTTATCTTCTTTTTCTTCCATGTTTGCCCCTAAGCTCCTTGAACTTTTAAAATTATTTTTATCCGACTCCAAGGCCACTGGTTCCTTTCTAGAAGCCTTGACTGTCCTTATTCCCAAAACTGATAAAGATCACTCCCTCTGTACAAATTATCGTCCTTTTTCATTCATTTTGATTCTAGCATCCCGCCTTGAGACTATTGTCCCCTTATTGGTGACAACTGATCAGTTTGATTTTGTTTAGGGCAGAATGGCTGCAGACAATGCTAAAATGTTTTTAAACATTATTACATTTGGTAAAAAAAATACCATCTCACCTAGCTGCACTGGTTCTTGATGCCGAAAAGGCTTTCAACCGTATTAACTGGCAATTTATGTTTACTACTTTTCGAAGGTAAGGTTTGGCCGTAACTTCATATCATTTATAAAATTGTTATACTCTGATACCCGTGCCAGTGTTTTTATTAATGGTCGCGTTTTCCCTTATTTTCAGTTACATAGAGGTACACATCAAGGTTGTCCTCTGTCTCCTTACTATTCATTCCTTGTTTAGAACCGTTCCTTGAAAGTATTCGTTGCAATGCACATATCAGGTCTTAAACATAATTCCACTAAAAACAAATTATCAGCTTACACTGATGATATTTTAGTTTATATGTCTAATCCCCTTTCCTTCTTAATTTCTTTTTTACACGAAATTCAATTGTACTCTAGTGTTTCTAGTTGTAAGTTGAATTTTTCTAAAACTGAAATATTACTATTAAATGCTTCATGTTATCAATATATGTTTGCTAATAGTGATTTTACTTGGTGCCCTACCAAAATAAAATATCTTGGTATTTGTTTCTCTTCTACTATTGCGAACAAAATCAGTTACACTTTTTATGCTTTAAAACTCACACTGCAGAAATTACTTTCATCATGGTCTCCTCTCCATCTATCATAATGGAGTAGGCTGGATACCATTAAGATGATGATTGTACCGCATGTATTTTATACATTATCTATGTTACCTTTTAAGAGACCTATTTTCTATTTTTCCCAAATCAATTCAATTTGTACCAATTTCTTTGGAATAATAAACATTCCCATGTTGCTTTGGCTAAACTCAAACGTCCTAAGAATGAGGGAAGTGTGCGCTTCCCTCATTTTAAGTTATATCACTCTTTTTTTTTTAATTAGACAATTCTTTGCCTTAACCCATAATTTTAGTGATACTTCCATACCACAAGGGGTTATATTTGAATGTTTATATTGAAAGATTTCTCATTTAATGGTGTTATTTATATGTCTAACTATACTTTTATATCAACTAATCCTATATTAAAATATTCACAGCAATTGATACACACAATATTTTTTTCAGGTTTTGACTCACATAAATGTTTCCTTGCTTCACATTTCAGTGCAAATCATTTTATTATAAACACTGGAAAGAGAAGGGTATTATGTTTATTCATCAGCTTGTACAACATAATCCTGTCATTCCTTTTTCCCAATTACAGGAATATATTTTAATATATCTTCTCTTCAACCCTATTTAGTAGCCAATACTTTCCCTCCAGATGTTGTATCACTCACTCCCCATACACTGTTATATACCATTTCTCATTATTTTATACATAAGGCTGCTTATTTATATAATATGCTATTATAGCCTATTCCTATTAGACCCAAAACTTCTGTTGAACTAATGTAGGAAGCTGACTTATCTTACTCACTCCCTTCTCCTACTTGTGATAAATTATGGCTTAAAATATGTAAACCAACTACAGCTGCTCGTCTTGCGCAATCTTTATTTTTTTATTTATAACAGAGCTCTCATTACCCTTGAATGTATTTCTAAATTCTCTTCCACGTCCTCTTCATTATGTTGGTCTTATTCTTCCTTCACAGGGACTTGAATTCATTGACTATACTATTGTTCCAGTGTGTTTACATTTTGAGAAACAATTTGGTCAAAATGTCTTCATTTTCTCACTGTAATATTTAATTATTAATTCAAAATGTTTTTCTTAGAACTGCTTTACCAGTTTTTGATTGTCTTTCTCCTAAGCCTCTGTTATTTGTTCTCTTTATTGCTATTGTGGTTTAGGTGATACTTTCTTGCTGGAAAGACACTTTTGAACTGTCTACATTAACTTTGTGGAATTTTATTTGTGATGAAGATAGAATAGCTACTATATCTAAATTATCGCTGTCTCAGAAAATCAAATCTGGTTCCCTTTTACTACATATCTTACTTCGTACTCACCTATATCTTAAACACCATCTCTTTCTTTCTTTTTTCTTTTTCTTTCTTCTTCTTTCTTCCTTTTGCTTTGCCTTATATAAAACATACTTGTTATATATTTATTGTCTTACATTGCTATTTTTCACAATTTGAACAATTTCATTGTTTTGCAATGCAATGAGTATTATCCCAAATGGAAGTTTTATTCTACTGTTGACAATTTTTTGTGTTTTCAACTATTCAATAAAAAATATTAAACAAAAGAAATGTGAAGTGCATTCTGGGCATGATCTTATTATAATATGTGGTTATTCTTAATATAGTGTGTGTTTGGGTATGTGTGTGCCAGTGTTTGGGTAGTTTTGTGTGTACGTGTGCAAGTTGTTTTGTTAACAAAGATGTACCATGTTGAGAAATTGCATTGGCTTGCATTGCTATGGATTTGGTTAGTAGATAAGCACACACCTCCATCATTCACAAAGAGATACAACTGCGTCTGTACCCTCTTGCCCACCCCTTTCCCCTGTGTCTAGCTGGGCCGAATGCTTAGGAAGGGGTAGAAATTAAGGTATTAAAATTTACTTGCATGGCACAGAGTTGAGTACATTTTGAGGCACAATTCTGACCTTAGTATGTTGTGTTCTTTAACTAGAGGCATCTGTCAAAAATTTGACCATGTGCAACTCCACAACTGGGATCGTTTGCTGTGTGTAATGGGCATGTGCATTCAGAACCTTTTCAGAGATGCTATGCCGGACTTGAGCATAATTACTTCGGGGGTAGCGGGGCTGCTTCAAATAGATGAATTGGTCTATAGCTGTATAACTAACACTTTAATAAATGGTTGATAAGACTGGAATGCCCTGTGCATTGTTTCTATTGTATTGTATTGTATTACAACATTTATATAGCACGTACTATCCCTGTGTTTATGGTAAAGAGGTGTGTACCCTTGTCCTGAATGTTTAAATGCTTGTAAAACTAGTATCCTGACTTTTATTTTGGCCCTGGGCTAAGGTATCTCCCTGGCAATGTGTGGTCCAGAACCTTTTCTGTTACCTGGAGGGGAACACCAAACATGCCCTCAAAGTTGGCATTAAACTTTATCCCTGCCCTGGGAGTATCTCCTGAAGTGGTGGTGTAATATTGTGTTTTTAAATTTTTTTAAAGACTTTATTTTTTGAAAAGTTATTCTTTTTGTTTTTCTTAAACAACAAAAGAACAATGCAGATCAACCATGCACCGTCCTCAGCTTTCCATAGTTTACAGTTATCATCTTCAGTTACAGGACAACAATCTCACCATAGGGGAGGAGCCAAGATGGCGATCGGAACAGTCGCATAACCGCTTCGCTCCGTGATCCCTTCCTCCCCGCCACCTATCCTGTTTTTCATCCTGTTCGGGGTGTTCCGAATTTGGTCACCAAGGAAGAGCCTTCACTTACCATCCTTCTCCGGGGCTCTGGCGTGCAGTCATTTCGGCGTTCTGCCCTTGTCGCCTCGCTGGCCTTCCCGGCCCTGACGCCGGGGCCTCGAGTGCTGTGCTTGCCCGGAGATGTTCGGAGTGCCGGCGGTCCGGAACCGGTGGAGAGACCCGATGGTGGGAGCCTGAGAGCCGCGGGCCGGAAGCCCTGGAGCGGACCCACCCCCGCGGGTGGGCCACCCCGTATGTCCGATTGCCTGCCAGCCCGAAGCAGAGAAGCCGCGTTGTCCGGCACCCCTCAAGTGGGAAGCCCACTCCTGTTGCTTGTCCCGCCCAGGGTCCGGTGCTGGGCTCCCCCCGAGTGTTGTGGGGAGCACGCCCGTTCTTCTGGTGACTCTCCTTTCTCCGCCGAGCGCCATCCGCCGCGGATCGGTTGTGTGCCCTGGGGCCGCCGGTACTCCTGGTGGATTTGGAGGCGCCCACGATGATGGCGGTGGGCGCTGTGCTTAAGATGGCGGGTGGCCCCTCGGAGAGTCTTTCTCCTGGAGACGGGGAAGTTGCTGCATTTGTTCTCTCCAGCCCTCGTTTGATTCGGGCGGCCCCTACTCGGAGTGCTGTCTTGTCTGCCCTGGCTGCTCTGTGGATTGACCTGTCCTTGGAATGCCGAGATTTGGAGTCGCGGATCGCCGCCATGGCTGCTCCGCCATTTTGTGACGCGGTGTCGTCTTCCCGAATTGTAATGGTTGACACTTCTCCGGCTGCTGTGCTGGGATCTCCGGCTGGGTGTTTGATTCTATGGGATCAAGTGGACCCGGTGCCGATGCTGCAGTGTTTCCTACATCCTGATTTCTCTGCTTCGTGCTGGACAGCCCAGATATTGTGCTTGGCCACGTGGATCGTTGAGGTACTTTTGCATTCTGACTGCTGCCGAGTTCTCCTGGTTGCTTCTTGTTGGCCGGGACGGTGTTTTGCGGAGATCCCACTGGCTTTCCTTGACTGGTATGGACCCTCTGTATCCTGCTGCTTTTCGGCCGTGGCGGGGTCTGGAAGCTCGACTCTTCATAAAAGTGGACAGGGGTGATTGTGCCTGAGTATTTGTGGGACACTTTTAAATGGCATCTCCAGGCCTCATTATTCTGGTTAGTTCTTGTTTTTCGTCCTTGTGTGGGCTTTTCTCAATGTCCTTTTCGACCTCGATTGGTGATCCGTTGTTGCGGGTGGGGTAGTATTCCATGTTTCGATCGCTGGCTCCTCTCCTCTCCTGTCCTTCTTTTTCTCTCCTTCTCTCTCTTTCTCCTTTCTCTTTCTTAATTATTATTCCCTTTCTCTTTCTTCTATATTTCGGGTGACTCTGGGCGACAGGCACGCTGTTTAGTGGGGTAGGCCGTAGCCATTACAGTGATGTAGGGTGGGGGGGGTGTTTGTTATTTTAGTTTGTTTTATTCTATGGTCCCTTTTCGCTTTTTTCAGGGGGTGGGCTATGTCCCTTTGTTTTCACTCCTTTGTTTCGTACGTGTCCACACTTTCTCCTTTTCCGGGGCGGGAGGGCTGTACATGTGGCGTCCACGTTATTGTATGCTGACATTTGTCCTTTATTTTTGAACCTTTGCTGGGCGTGGGATGTCTTTGGGCTTCGACCTACTAGGGTTATTTGATTGCGTGGGGGGCTGTCTCCCTCCCGCCCCCCCCCTCTTTTTCTGTATATGTTGCGTGACGCTTGGTAGATATGGTTGCTGCCTCCTCTATAAAATGTAAAATGAAACCTTTCTTATCCTGGCGCTGACTGTTTAACGTCTTTATTTCACGTCTATCCTGTATTCATTCTACTGTACGCATTGATGTTGCCTTTTTTTTTTTGACTCTCCTGCTTTTGCGGCCGGCCCCTGTGGTTGTAGGCCTGCGCTTGTACTTCTACGTGTCTTTCAATAAAGGTTTTTAAAAAAAAAAAAATAAAAAAAATAAATAAAACAATCTCACCATACCACATGTCCCAAGATCATTACCCCCACCTCTTATAGTCTTCTCAGGTTCCGTGTACATCAAACCATATCGAGGTTCAAAACCCTTCTTACAGGAAGTTGCAACTATGCCCATCCCTCATCGTTCTCAAGACCTTACTACTGCCTCAGTAGGAAAGAAGTGCCTTGATGGGGGGTTGTTTCCCTGCAGGTTAGCAAACTTGTCCTGTATTTCTGTCCAAATGGGTAGATATTCTATCACTTTTGAGTGACTTCTCGTGGCTCTCAGATGGACGTCTTCTGCCAGCGCCCATTCAGTAAATTCTCTTTACCATTCTTTCACTGTAAGACCCTTTGAGCACAGCTATTGTATGGGAATCTTGTATCTTGCCAAAACCAGCCACAAACTGTCAAAATGACATTTTAACAGCAGGGAAAACGTTGCGTATGCACTGAATGGGTGACAGTTTCGTCATGTGTCCCATGATCTTGCAAAGACTATCTACCACCTTCCTTCAAATTGCGTTCTATCACAAGACATGTCCATGTCATATGCAGGGGTGTATTGTATTCAGTAAGATTAGGGAGGGGGCAGGTATGAATCTCAAATGTCTAAGTTAAAATATCAGTGGGCTGCAGGATGGAGGGGTTGCAGGTTGGAAGGGTGAGATGACCAAGTTTTGGAATGGACTGTTTCCATGGGGTACAGGGTCATTACTGATTTTCCTAACGTCTAGAGTGGCAAAGTGGGTGAAAAACAGTGGGATGGAATAATCCCAGAGTGATTGCCATTTGGTGGACTATTTGCAGACATTCATCCCAACAACTTTTGGGTGTTTGATTGCCAGTATTATGCCTGGAAACCAGAGACTGGCACAGCTTTCCAAGCCTACTGCTGCCAATGTTTGTGAATTCCAAAAAGTAGTAAATTTGTACCCATTAAAGGAGTACGTCTATAGGTGCAGATTTATTACTTTTTGGTAAACAGGTCACTAAATATTATTAAAATCCTGATCCAAAAATGAACAAGTTAATGGCTTGTACTGAGATGAGAATGATGAGAGAAACAGACACAGGAATAGCTGACCCGACTCATGGTTCCCAGATCCAACTATAAAATCAAGAATCCATTTAAGTGGCGTCACACCCCAAACACCCCTGCTGAAGCTATGCACCTGCTTGTCCCACCTTGAGCTAGTAGTGCTCCTTGGAAACTCATGACTAGTAGTCACATCCAACACAACAGCCTGGAGTTCTTGCTCTTGGATAAATAATTTTAAATGTATTTGGAATGCATTCACTCATCTTCATCTCAGCTACAAGAAGCCTTGATGGTAGAGTTGTCAAATCAGTGCATGTGGCCAGGGCTCCATGTTTCTAGTCCTCACGTTTTACAAATCATTTTTTTAAGTGCCTGATGGCCCCATGTCCTAAGCCCAGGTCGCAAATAGAGGAGGGCACCGGGTAAATTAATAGGGTGAACCAAGCTAGAGCCAAGCCATGGGACTGGCTTGGCTCTAAAAGTCAGTACACGAGTCAAGCCATGAAAGCAATTGGCATATAGATAATGCAACAAACGCATTGAAAACATGTGATACAGTCACTTCAGTATTAAAAAAGTGTATTTTTGTAACATGAGGTAGATTTTGACCTTAGTACGCCACATTATATCACTGCATTGACAGACATTTATTAAAAGTGATAGTTTTTAGAAATATTTATGGCTCGCCCCCATGACAAAGCCATTAGTGAACTAAGAGGCACGTCAGTAGTCATGCAAATAGTAAACATGGCCTAGATTCATATTTTAAATGGAGCAACATTGTAGTATATTGAATCAAACAGAAGAGGTGCCTGTACCGTGCACATCCTGACTCAAGTACTTAAAAGTGTGCTTGTATGTGATAATTAAAAAAAGGAGGCTCTGTGAAAGAAAATATTTGCATAGGATAACACAATTTGGACAAGCAGGGAAGCCGGTATTGATTCCAGGTTATCTGGTTTCACATTTTGAAATTCAGTCACCATATGTAGATATCTCTGTCCTCTTGATTACATCAAAGGTCTTTGGTCTTTTGTTTTTGGCTCAGGAAAAGAAAATTAGACAAAAAGACAGAAGGCCCGAATCAGGGCCTCAGATCCAACTACCATCCCAAGAATGCATTTATTTGGTAGGCGTCACACCCCAAATCCCCCCCTTGAAGCTTTGCCGCTGGTCATATGAATAAAGGTGCCTCCACCATTCCCACATCTTAGACAATCCAAGGGTCTCTCAGGATATATATTTTGCTAATAGTTTGTGTCATTGTGTATACACAATGCAGGTAATAGAACTGAGTTAGCTTGTGAGTTAAATTGTGCGTTACTTGATACAACCTTAACATTCTCAAATGCCTTGACCCAGTCCTTATCTGTGATGGGGCCTTGTATATTTTCCTGCCATCTTGGTCTAACCTTTAAAGAAGCCCTGCTCTTGTCAGCCATCAGCACTCTGTAGAGTTGTGATACCAAACTGTGTCCTCTTCCAAGGATCAGCAGTGCCTGCAGTATCAGCAATGGGTCAGGTGCTACTGATATTCCCATCCAAATCTCCCTGGCGCTATTGGCTAGTTTAGCATATTTGCAAAAGTAATTTAAAAAGTCTGGATACAGATCATCTAGGGTAATGTATCTTCCTTCCCTCCATCACTTTTACAGAGATGTTGTCACCTATCTTTCTAAATGGCTGTATTGCCCATGTTTCCAACTGCTCCCCAAATGGAGGTCATCTAGGACCTCAGCCATCTTCCTGGCCTTTCCTGTCTGTTTCACCATGTGTAGTCAGTCCATTGGGATTGCTCCCCTCGTCAAAAGCATGATCATCAATGTCTCATCGCCCGGGCCCCTCATAACAATTGAGCCTGTCCTCCAGCCAACTTGCTGTAGCCATAGAATACAATATAGTATAGCTTGATGGACACATTCCGTGGTGTCCGGTTTCAGAATATCCAAACATACTGTACTTCTTTCTCTGGCCCCCCCAGGGATGCTAAAAATCTATATAATTTCTGAGAAATATCTTTGGTCAATACGCAAAAGGAGTTCTGTGAGGCATACAAAAATCTGGGAAGTAAGATCATTTTAGCCACTGCTATTCTTCATTCCTTGACTGAAAGTGGTAAAGTGGTCCAGAATTAAACACATTTGATGAGACCCTTCAAACCCTGCCCATAGTGTGTCTATACTGCCCAATGTCTGTGTGGGTCACCTGGATTGTCAAATATCTGATTTTCTCAGTTTCCCAGTGTAAGGCTAACTCCAGGTGATCTGTGACCTCCGTGATTGCCAGACCACCAAGGGGAAAACACAGTTCTATTTCTGTTTATCTGTAGGCCCGATATTGTCCCATATTCTTCCAACATTCAAAACAGTATTGGTATTGAGTTCCTGGGATGACTAACCCCTAGTAAGGTATCATGGGTGTACATGGAGATTGTGTCTCTCTAGGCCTATTTTAATGCTCCCGGGAACCAGGGTCTGCCTCATACCAAATTGCCAAAGGTTCCATATGTAAAGCTAAAAGGAGGGGTGACAGTGGTCACCTATGCCTTGTGCCGCTACCCATCTCCCACGCTTCAGATACCAGTCCTCCTGAGATAACTCTGGCCATCGGGTTTGTATATAATAGCCTGACCCATTTTCTTAAAAGTCACATTGGTCTTCAAGTACAGGGAGGGTGACTATCCTATTAAGTCTAGTTGCCAGTACTTTACTATCCTATTAAGTCTAGTTGCCTGTACTTTACTAAGGGCCTGATTTAGAGTTCGATGGACGGGTTACTCTGTAACAACATGACGGAGATCCCATTCACTTTATGACAAGTGACATAGGATATAATGCACTTGTGATATGGTGTTTTGGATATCCGTCACGTTTGTGGCATACTAACCTGTCTTCCTAATTGTAAATCAGGCCATAAGTATTTTAATATCGGTATTGATGATGGACAATGGGGTAAGTGGTCAGGTCCATTGAATTTCCACCTGGTTTAAGCATCATTATCTTTACCACTTCTCTCAGTGTATCTGGTAATGTGCTCTGGCCTTATCATAAACTTCCTTTTGCTGTTCCACTATCTGCTCCGTATATGTTGGCCAATCACCCTGGACCGGTGATAATTCCAACCCGGTCGGGGTCTAGAAGGATCCACGGGGTAGTCTCCCACAAAAAGGACTTCAAAGCACTATGCTAACATTTCATATTCAATCCCAAACAAAGTCAGAAACGGGAATGGAGTGTCAGTCAATCTGCTAAATATTCAACATTTTTGTGTGTCCACTATGTCTGTATGATAATTAGTGGGCACGTGCAAACACGCCGGGCGCGGGTCAGAAACAGACGGGTGCGTCTGATTGAAAGTAATGGTTTGCAACATGAGCACGATGCGGGACCCTGTCACGGCGTGGAACCAGCTACCCAAATGCTGTTACGAACGTCCCGTTCGAAACAGCATTCGGGTAGCTGGTGCATTTGGGTAGCAGAGTGCTTTGAAGTCCTTTTTGTGGGAGACTACCCCGTGGATCCTTCTAGACCCCGACCGGGTTGGAATTATCACCGGTCCAGGGTGATTGGCCACCGTACTCGTCCATTGAGACTCGGCCCTGAAGAGTCAGAGTTGATTGTACTCTGATGAAACACGTGTCGGCTGATGTCCATGCAAACTAGCATTAAACCAACAAGAAAAAACGTGGCAAATTTCTCTCTTTTGTTCATATGCTCATGATTTGTACATACTATATGTTATGACTTTATGTGTGCACAGGTCCTTGGTAAATGTTGTACAGGTTTGGAGTTCCAAACACTAGTTCAGGGGTTGTTAGGGTCACCCCTTGCCTGTTAGCACCATAACACTTGAACGCATGTAGACCTGATAGTCAGTCACACTGCAGAGCACAAGTTTCCCTTTATACTATAAAACCCTACCTGGGGATAATCATCTCAGAGGTCATGCTAGGTTTCTCCCACTTCAGTATTCAGATTAGTAACTTGATGTGTCTCCCTCCACTTTCTGCCTGTGCTCCATATGGGTTAATTTATCCATTGTATGCCAAGTTCTCAATCTCCATTTGTATTTCTAGCATTGTTCTGTTTTTAGGGGACTGTTGTTCATTGAAGGTCTGCCACTCATCCTTCACGTACCCAGCTTGTCTGGTTCTGAAAAGTTTACTCATACACTCAACGCTCTAAGTTGCTTTTTTGGCTTCCTACTCAGTTGTCGTATTATCTGCAGAAGTGTGAATGACAGTGTAAATTTCACTACTGAATCCCCCATCATCCAACAAGTCGGGCCTTAATCTTCAAGTATGGATATGGAAATTGACATTGCTCTGCAAAAAATATACACACAAGGGGGGGATAGTCTGAGAGATAGCTCCACATATATGCCGGCTCTTCTGTCTTTCCAACTAGGTCTTGTGACAGTAATATCTGGCCCAAGCTGCCAAGTTATCAGAACTTGAAGAGTAGGAATTTTCCCTGTAGTGCTTACCATATATCTATTTACACTGTTTCAGCCATGACATCATAAGGTCCTTCATCATGTGTGGTTTTGTGTGCTCTTTAGGTGGGAACCTATTTATACTACAAAACTGAAGACAATTGAAATCTCCTGCCCAGAATATCGGGGCATCCAGGTAAGTGGCCCGTACCCCAAAAAGGTACAGTAAAAAGAGTTGTCATCCATGTTTGAGGCATAAAGGTTCAATAATGTTACCTCCTCTCCATTCAGCAGCCTATGCACCAAAATAAACCTACTTTCCAAGTCTGCCTTAGAGAAGATAAACTTGAAAGGTATTTCAGGTGCCAACCATAGATACACTTCTCTGGACTCTGTACTGTCTTAAAAAGAAACAGTCTATATTGCTTGAAATATTCTCCCAAACCACTGATGTTCCACATCAGTATTCTCATTGTTTTCTTGTGCCCCATCACATGACTTTCCTTGAATTCCTCCCTCCTATTTTTCTACCGACCTGAAGCACAAGCCCCAGGGTTCATTCATTGCCTCTGATCCCTGTGACTATTTAGCGTGGCCACTGCACCCTCTGCTTCCCTGTCTTGCGGCTTTATTTTGAGTATGGTGGTCCACAGACCGCCAGACTCACAGTGGTGGTCTCCCTACCACCGTATTACGACTAGGGCATTCGGGCCACTCTGGGACCACCACATCCGCTGCAACCATGTGGATGCACACAGGGGGACACAACATTACCTGCACGGCATGGACTGCAGCAGACAGGGTAAAACTCTTAATCACACATGGCTTGGGGGACCAGGGGGCCTGTAGGACCCCTTTTGTTTCCTCACTGCCCCACTTTTCATAGTGTTCGCACCACCATGAAAAGTGTGGCGGTGAC
Organism: Lissotriton helveticus; assembly: GCF_964261635.1. Taxonomy (NCBI): domain Eukaryota; kingdom Metazoa; phylum Chordata; class Amphibia; order Caudata; family Salamandridae; genus Lissotriton; species Lissotriton helveticus. The sequence continues at coordinate 381,462,910 of NC_136067.1, read as the reverse complement.
AAAAATCGTAATATGCTTGGCACACCGCAGCGGCCCCGCCAAGCATATGCGACTTCAAAGCGGAATTTTCTCTTTGTAAATGAAAACAGCAGTGCCGACCCCATGCCATGAGTTTTCTCCCGTGGCGTGGGACCATTAAAATGTTTTACTTTCACTTACTGCCACATTTTGAATAGTGTTATGTGACACTAAAAACATACCATTTGTTCACCCACTCTAAATAGGACGGGCAAACAAATGGAAAACCTCTGGCAGCCTGACGAAGTAAGAGTGGTCAGCAGGGTATGTCTGCGGTGGAGAGGGAGTAGTCTCTGTTGCTGAAATACTGAATGGACCTTCAGTACGGTGGAAAAGATACTTTGATGCCATTGCAATGGAGTACAGTTTCTGCCCAGGCTCTTAGTCTTTGTGAGGAAAGGCTTGCCTAAAACAATAATAAATGACACTGGATCACAATTTAAATCTGTGATTGTGGGCACATTTCTGGAGTTCACCATAATACCTCAGCATATCGTCCAGCTGGTAATGGCGCTGTGGAGAGGTTTAACACAGTGAAAGGGGACCATCCAATTAGTTGTACTGAGTAAAAAGAATTGGATAGTTGAAGTGAAAAAAATTCGATGAGCATATCTGTTAACACCCTCTTTCACAGGGTAGAGCCATTTGAATTGATGAGAAGTAGAAAACTGTATACCAAACATAATATGGGATGGATGTGTGTGTCAAGAAAGGTAGAGTGGTCTCCTGAGGTTATAAGGAGAAATATTAAGAAATTCAAGAAATGTACAAACAATGCAATGGTTCTAAGCATAAAACTACTAATATTATGTTAAAAAGAGATTGGATGTGCTTAAAGAAAATAGGAACATTTCCAAAGGGTGCAAGCTGTTTCTCAGAACCTTTGGATGTTTTGGAATGTTTGAAGAATCGTGTAGGACTGAGTGATGGAAAGGTGTTGCATTTAAGCTGTATTGCCAGGTATGAATGGAATGGGTGCAGTAGTGACACATTTGAATGCTCTCCAAATCCTTAGCATACAGAGCATACAGAGCATATAGAAATGAAAGGTCAATTGAACAGTGACATGATCTTTGACTCAAAACCCGTCCAGAACTAGAATTGTCCAGAAGTAATCTTGGCTTTAAAAGTTCAGTAGGTTGTTCCATAAATCTGCCTACTAGACTTCAGGATTATATCTCAGAAAAAGCTTTGGACAACAAAACGGATGTTATTTATGTATAAGCTTTGGATATTTAAGTAGATAATATTTATGTCTCATTCTTAGTTAATTTAAATTTTCATTGTGTTGCTTGGATACAAAGGAGTGATGTGTTTTGAGTTGTGAGGCGGATGTTCCATGCAACATCATCTTTACTATGATGTCATGGAATCTAGTGTTAGAAGTTGTTGATGTTTGTATTTAGCAACAGTTGCTGAAGACGTGATAAGAGAGTTGACGGCATCACAGAATTACTAAATAAACGTGATTACTTACCAAAGAAGTGTCTAGAATTCCTTCATTGGACACCACACCAACACACATCAGTGCCTATGTGTTAGTTATACATTTTATTCAATTTGTGTTTTTCTAGATAGCTGCAGATGGTAGGACCTCAAAATCCCATTATATATTTCCGTGTCTATGTTATTGAATGCTGTCATTCCAGTTTGTCTGTGCTTCAGTCAGACAGTGTCAAACTTTAGGCCTAGTTCTATTTCTATGGCATATCTTGGTTTTCAGTTTCAGAAATGGTCACTTTAGTCATTGTCAGAGTAAAACACACAACACATCTTATGTGTGTGCGTGTCTGTGTGAGTTAGTGTCAGTGAGTACAATAATGCGTGACAAACAGGAGGAAAAAGAGGGTGTGGGAAAGTGAGAAGGAAGGGATAGAATAAAATTTGGAGAAGGGCAATTTAGGAGAGAGTTTGGGAGGGAAACAATTATATGATACAGGGGAAAGTGCATGTGAGGAGAATTTTAGTGAGACAGCAGAATGTAAAAGGGCATGTCAATGGGAAAGTTACACAGAGAAGGAGCGAGCTGAACGTGAGACAAGTCTATCTGTAAATGGAAGAAATAAGAGACAATTTTAAGAGGAACTGGGGAAGAGTAAGGTGTGTAAGTAGTGACCCGGGAGGGAGCAGGAAGGGTGTGAGGGTGCAGAGAAATAACCCGTGCTAAAGAAATGGGTGTGAGATAGTGTTAGAGCTACTCTCTGGGTACCACCCCACCAGCCCTGGCCTGTCTCCCTCCATGCCTGCTGGTTCAGCCCTCTGTGACTCCCTACCTAGGCTTAACAACTCCTTTTATGACCTCAAGTCTGGCACCTCGTGTTGTGACCACCCATCTGGGTTCACCATCCCATGATTGTTACTGCTTACACTACAGTCTGAGGTGTTAGTATTTCTAAGTATTGGCAATAATCCGTTCTTATGAGCTGCTGTATCAGCAGTAATCACGTTCTGTAATGAGAATATTATGAGTAATTATTAGAAATAAACAACCTTCATGCTCTGCAATATTAGCAATACATATGCTTGATTCCCTGGTAATCTGTTGACATTGTCTTCCCTTCTCTACCCTCACGCTCCTATCATCCAATGTATTTGAATTATTTTATCTGAGGACCAAGTTGGATTGCTCCAATGCAGGCTTTTTTTTTTTACTTTTTATTATATAAAACAAAAGGAAACAACACATCAAACATACAATCAAGGCAATACAGCAATAATACAGCTATTAGGTCTGTGCTCAAGGAGGACGGGAGATATAGGACAACAGGAGAAAAGATTTTTTGAATACAGATGAGGGGAGGGTGCCAAAGGTAGAATTGCATATGAACAGTACAATATACCACAGCTAGAAGGAATGTAGGTCAGGACCACTGGGAAGGACAGGAATCACAGTGAGTGGGGGCGTACAGATATCTCCACGGTATGAGTTCCACTGGTTCCAAATCTTTCCCCATTTTTTGGGTCTGCCTCTTGCCATATACACTGTCTTCTCTCTGAACATGCACCAGTCCAGACTCTCTTTCCAAGCAGTCACTGTAGGCGGCCTCGGGGACCCCCACAACTGTGCAATATCCCTCTTCGCAACCATATTGGCAAGAGTCACCCACCGAAGCTGCGACACGTCATAATCATTCGGACCCCACACATTCAATAAACATTGTCGGGCTTCCGGCATCATCCCAACACCCGTTACTTCATCCATCACCTCATGTATACGTTTCCAAAATCGCACCACCTCCGGGCATTCCCATATGATATGGAGATAGGTGCCAAGGAGACCACACCCACGCCTACACATGCCATCCATGGAGTAGCCCATATGGATCAGACGGGGACCGGTGACATAGATTCTGTGGAGGATCTTGAGTTGGACCAGACGGAAGCGGGCCGGAATCGCCACCTCCCTGGGAGAGGAGATCGCGGACTGCCAGTCCTCATCATCCAGTTCAATACCATCAGCAATCCAAGCTTCACGAAGGCGATCAAGCAGACTCGATCGGTCATTAATCATTTTCTTATAGAACAATGAGATAGTACTGTCTGGCACATAACCGTCTAGTATACGATCTTCGAGGGGGGAGGATTCCGGAATATCACTACCCACTGGCAACACAGAGTTCAGAGCATGGCGTACCTGGACATAACGAAATGTTTCCCTGTCACTCAGCTTATACTCTACTTGCAGATCTGAGAAGGTCTTCACCTCTCCTTTAACCCAGAGATCACGCACTTTACTAATACCGATCGTGTCCCATTTATCAAATCCCTTCGTCTTCCATAGGCCACCCAACTTCGCAGAGGCATAGAGCGGAGTTGCACCAGTTAGTTTATCACTCCAGCCCATAGCCGCCGTTGCGCTATGCCATACCTGCACGGCTATAGCGGTAGGTCCTGAGAGTTGTGAACGCAAGGGTCCCGAATAAAGCGTCCTGTAGTAATCACCACCCGGGAGCAGCCACTTATCCATTTCAAATGCTGGATTCAACGCCGGGCCATACACCCCGTGGTTGATGGCAGCAAGGTGGGAGGCCCAATAATACCTACGAATATCCGGGAGCGCTATACCGCCATCATACCAGGGAAGTGTCAATTTTGGAAGAGCGATGCGTGAACGTCCGTCCCATATTAATTGCCTCTGCAACGATTCTACTTCCCGAAAATATTTCAACGGGATGACATCAAAACTATTCTGAAGTGCGTATAGGAACCGCGGTAAGGACATCATCTTAAAAAGGGCCGCACGCCCTAGGGGAGATAATGGTAATTTACGCCAACGCGCTACATCGGAGCGCAACCTTTGGAGTGAGGGGAGTAAATTGCGTTCGTAGCGAACCGCCGGATCCAACAAGATAAACACACCCAAGTACTTAAAGCCAGACTGCGACAACTGGATGGGACAGCCCCGAGGCAAACGAGGGACATCACCCGCAAGTACATAAATGTAGGATTTCGACCAATTAATGATAAGGCCCGAGTTCTTCCCGAAGGAGTTAAGTACGTCAAACAATACGTTGAGCGATTTTTGGGGAGATGTAAGGTACAATAAAATATCATCCGCGTATAAGGAAATACGATCTTCAAAGTCCGGCGTCCAGCGTATACCCTTCATCGAAGGTTCCCACCGTAGCCAAGCGGCGAGTAGGCTCCAACGCCAAAGCAAAGAGGAGCGGGGACAACGGACAACCCTGCCGCGTGCCCCTCCCAAGAGTAAAAGGCATGGAGACACGGCCATTAACCACCACCTGTGCCAGTGGCGTTTCTTACAGGAGTTTGACCCAACCAATAAAACCAGCGCCGAATCCAAATTTGGCGAGTACCGCCCAGAGATAAGACCATTCGATTGTATCAAAGGCCATCATGGCGTCCAAGGACGCCAAGATGGCCGGTTCATGCAGCGTCGGGGCCCTCGCGAGAACACCATGCAAACGTCGCAAATTTAACGCCGTGTTACGGTGCGGGATAAAACCCGATTGATCCGGATGAATCAGGTCGCTAATAACCGTAATCAGACGATTAGCAAGCAGTTTGGAGAGGATCTTAGGCTCCGCATTTAAGAGCGAAATGTGTCTATAAGACGAGCAGCGATCTCGTGGTTTACCCTCCTTATGGATCACCACAATGGTAGCAAGACGCTGATCTCTGGGGAGGGAGCCACTGTCTCGCGCAGCCAAAAACATATCACGGAGATAGGGCGCTAGAGTATCAGGGCGTAATTTATACAGTTCAACAGGAAGGCCATTGGGACCCAGAGGCTTGCCGGAACAAATGGAGCGTAGCGCGAGAGCCACCTCATCCACCAAGGGCGTGGCATCCAAACAGTCCCGATCCGATTCCGACAAACATGGAAGTGCTATATCTCGAAGCAACAACTGCGAATCCTCCTCGGGCCTGTCGGACACCGAGGTATAGACCTCCCGAAAATAGTCCGAAAAGCATTTAACAATTTCAACAGGGTCCGTTACACGCACACCACCACATGTCTCAATCACTGGAACCACTCGACTCGCTCTCTCCCTTCTGTCCAGCCAGGCAATCAATTTTCCAGCTTTATCACCCACATCATATAGCCGTCCCTGCTGTTCCCTACTCATCATCTTTGCCGCATCAGTAACCAAAGTTTTATATTCTAATTGTTTAAGGCGGAGGACATGTAATGCTTCTCGATACACCTCTCGTTCCACTGCAGTCTCCATGTCTGTGATTTCAGTCTCGAGCTGAACAATCGCCTCATTCTTACATTTCTTAGCACACCCCACCAAAGACAATGCCTGTCCCCTGATCACAGTCTTAAAAGCTTCCCATAACGAAACAGGCGAGGATACAGAACCAGCATTCTCAGTAAAATACAGATCAAATGATTTAATCAATTCAGTGCGAGTCTGAGGGTTAAGAAGATACCAGGGGTTAATCGGGGCCACCCTCCCTTCGGCGCCGATGCCAAGATTAAAATGAAACCAAATAGGGGAATGGTCGGATATACCCCGGGCCAAGTGTCTAATCTCCCCAATCGAAGGGGACAGGGCAGCCGGTATCAGGATATAATCCAATCTAGAAAGACTACCATGAGCTCCCGAATGGAAAGTAAACTGTGTTTGCTCTGGATGCATTAGTCTCCAACAATCTAGTCCCAATGTTTCCAGGAAGTCACCCAACCAGGATTGCGCAGCAGGAAGATCTCGGGGCGGATAGCGGTCTATTCTGCCAGAAATGACGGAGTTAAAATCACCACCCAGTATCAAAACACCCTCCGGGAGACCCAGAACCATCCGCCCCAGGTCCGTAAATGTTGTGGATTGTAAGCCCGGGGGGACATACACCGACACCAACGAAATTGGTTTTCCCTCCCACCGCCCAACAAGTGCAACATATCGACCCCTGGCATCAAGGATCACATCGTCAACCTCGAGGGGGAGGGAAACCCTAAGCAAAATAACTACTCCTCTAGAACTAGATGTAAATCCAGAATGGGCAGCAAGACGATAACCCCGTCTATTAAGAGGGTGACAAGTATTTCCTATCAAGTGTGTCTCTTGTAGCAAAACGACCTCAGGCGAAAGGCGCCGCAACAGCTGCATAACCACCCCTCTCTTTATCCGATCACCCAACCCATTCACATTCCAGCATAATACCCTCAACCCTCTACCCCCATCCAGATCAACAATGAACTCCCATCGCAAAACGAGCATCACACCAATGTCAAAGATAATGAAAGTACCTTGCCTTGAAAAAGAAAAAACAAACAATCCCAAAACATGGCCCTCCTTCCTCCCCCCAAGGTTCCCAACACAACTCCCCCCCACCCTGCACCCCTGCACCGACTAAAAAGCCACCCCAATTTGCAGTGTGCATGTCGCCCTAACAATTACAAACAAAGAACTAATCTACACAAAGAAAACCCCAGAGGAGGAAAGGGGTCCCGCCATCCCTGCTACCTCCCAAGGTACGAATGGAATGATCAAGGAAGTCAGTGAGCCTCATTCGGACACGTTGAATAGTGTTCCGGACACAGGCACCATAATCATTCTTGGTCCATCAGTCCCCCCTCAGCACCACCAGCATGTTCCTGGCCAGCACGGCGAGCCGGCAAAGTGTCCAACCAATCACTCGCTTCCTCAGGCCTGACAAAGAAGAATGTTCGATTGTCATATTCAACACGCAGTCGGGCCGGGAATAACATAGCATATTTTAGTTCCATGTCTCTTAGTCGCCGTTTCACCCCTTGAAATCCCATTCGTTGTTTCTGGACCGATTGAGAAAAGTCCGGATAAAAGTTCACAGCAGCGTTCTCGAACTGCGTAGGGCCGCTTGTCCGTGCCGCCTGCAGAATGGCGTCGCGATCTCTGAAGTTGAAGATCCGTGCAATAATCGGACGGGGCGGAAAACCGGGCTTCGCCTGTCCCCCTGGCACTCTGTGCGCACGTTCGATGGCAAAGAATTTGCTCAGGCCCTTGGGTGCAAGATGATTAAGAATGAGGTCCTCCACTCGAAGATCAGTGGCGAGTGAACTAGAATCTTCCGGGACCCCAATAATACGCACGTTGTTGCGCCGTGCACGGCCTTCAAAATCCTCTACGCGACGAGCAAAAAAGCCATTAGCAGATCTAAGGTTGCGCACTTCTGTTTGCAAGTCGGACACATCCGTGGTAAGGCTGGATGTCTTTAGGTCCAATGACTTCACCTTCTCGTTCGTCTTGGCCAAATCAGTTCGAATGAGGTTGACATCAATAGCCACCGTGTCCAACTTCAGAGCCAGGGCTTCATACTGTTGGCCAATAGAAGACTGAATACCAGCAATGGCGCCCATCACGTCCTGTAGCGTTAATTCCGCCGATACAGCAGGATCGTCGACAGCCTTCTCCCGGGCCCTAGGTGCGCCACCAGGGGATCCTTTAGAAAGTGTGTAGCGATCCATGACATTCGTCTGGGTTGAACCTCCACGGATAGTGGTCTTGACTTTCCGTTTTTCACCCTCGGGCTTGCCCGTCATGGCGAGCCGGGTGCCCCGGAGGGAGGCTTGGGATCTGGTCCAAATGGCTCCTTAAAATGCACACACAAGAATACAGGAGGCGAAGTTGGGCCAACTTGAGTCCACAGCCAAACAGTCGCTAGCTCGAAGCTCAATGAGCTGGCATCGGAGCTCGTCCGATCAACAGACACACCGCAGATAGGAGATAGTGCGCTGGAGAAACAAAACCGAAAGTAAAGTGAGGCTGTGGTCCGATCCCCTCAAGCCATTGTTGTTAAATTACGACCTGGGCACTGCTACAACTCAAGGTCCAGGCTGTTCCATAGAGAAGGCCACAAATTTCAAGACGGTAGAACTCGGGGACCCTGCGTCCGATTCCGACCCAAAAACCTGCTAGTACATCAGCCGGGTTGTGTCTTCAATGACTTTCCATCAAATCAGGATATTATCCAGGGTAAATGCGGGAGGCAGCGAGGGTCCTCGGGAGCCCTGTGCTCACGCGGCCATCTCGGATGAGCGCGTAGCTCCTCCTCCCTCCAATGCAGGCTTATCAAGTGTGGTGGCTCTGTAGGTCCATCGCCTGGCTATACAGTCATGCAAAGGAGAGGGTTTGTGGACAAGCGTGCTGCTACCACTGGTCCCCATGCTCTGTTGCTGCCATGTATACCAGTGGGAATATTTGGCTTTGATCAGATGGAGAAGCATCTCCCTGGGAGAGGATAAGTAATGTGACATGGTCCACATGGAGGTCAAGGCAGCTTGGCAGGTCAGGAGTAGCCAACTTAAATCCTCAATGTCTTAATTCAGAGTCAACAGTGTACTTGGAAAATGCTTGTTGCCACAACAGGAGTATGTGAGTTCCAGCGTCACTACTTTTCTGTAATAACAAAAAGTCCTAGCAAGCAGTGGGACAAAGCTACTCTTAAAGTCTCAGGTCCTGATTTATTATGGGACGTTAAAATTGCCCAATTCCCAGGGCCTAATGGCAATGGATGTGCTGATATGTGTACAACAACAAACTTAAGTTCTGTAATTCTTAGACGCTAGTAAAAGCGGTGTTTTTGTCCTTATAACTCAAAATTGAAAATGGGTTTTTGCTGGATCATCAATTTACCGGGAAAGTTGCAAATAATGACGACCACGTTATCATACGTGCTGAAGAACGAGAGTTAAAACTGGGAATGCACTTGACAGTCACCAAGTCGGGAGCATGCCCGGTCATGTGGCATGTGGAACAGCACCATTACCAGGTCGTGCCACCGTCAATTGAGTGCAGGCTGAACCTGTACCACTAACAGACTGCTAATTGTACCCACACCACAAATAGAGGGCAGATAGCACTCACACTGGTACTGAAAATGATGGCCTGCAGCAGGAAGTGATGAGGGCAAGTACACTCATAGGTGAGGGCGGGTGTGTTTTTCAAGTGAACACCTGCCCTGTGCAGCCGCAGCACTGTTGCAAGGGGTCAGAGGAAGGACTGCAGAGAGAAGCGCTGAATGAGAAGCTGTGGCCTACAAGATATACTGGGCTGAACTGGAGGGCAGGAACTTGACAGTTGGTGGAGTCTGATGAAGGGAAACCAGAAGACGGAGCAAGCTGCCTTTGTGGTAGAGGACCAATGGAAGGAGGTGTGTGTGTCAGAACACCAATGGAAGGAGGTATGTTTGGCAGAGGACCAATCGAAGGAGTTCTAAAGAGCTGACTGCTCTGGAAAGGACTTCTCCTGCAATCGGTCATTCAGTTAGCCACACTGTCGCCCTATGCCCAGAGATCACAGAGCAACTGGTGCCTTCAAGAAACTCGCAGTGTTGGTTTCTTCTCGAGGGTTGGGAAGCTCTCCACCCGCAAGGTGCAAGCCACGGAGGAAATAATAAAATGACTATGAAAAGATTTCACAGTCATTTGATTTTTACGGGGTCAGTGTGAACTGCAGCAGTGCCAGCCCGAGCCCAGAGACATGCTGGACGTGTTGGAGGCAGAGGAGGACTGCAGCAGGACTGACTGGAAGTTACAAAGTGGGCATGTCACTTTAGAGGGCGGTTTTGCACCGGCCAAAGTGATATGTGCACTTTGAAGCTCTCCATCCATCTGTAATTACCCTTTTTTATATATATATCTAAATGAAAATATACCAAGGCACTCCACTGCATTGATCAAAGGTGTTTAATTACAATGTGGAGGACAACTCGTTTATGCTTTCACATCTAGCTCATGTAGCTCAAGTACAAGCTACATTTTCCCTGGAAACTATGTAGTGCATAAGTGGTGAAAATGACAGTTGAGACTGATATACATATGACTGGGTCCAAACTGGAATGGCATGGTGAGCAAAAAAACATTGGATTTTTGCCCAGATCTCTGTACTGGGGTGGCTGTATGACATTGTTCTGCATTCTGTCCATCAATTGTTCTTTTTGAATTTGTCACCCAGAGTGAGACGGGTATGCTCAGACGTGGGTCCCCTGCTCGCTACGCCACTGGAGTCAAGCTGTCCTGGCTGATGACGGCTGATAGCCAGAAACCGGTCCTAGGATGCTTGATTCCGGTCCAGGGAAGTCAAGGCTTGGCAGTTCGGGCTGGACTGTTCCCATGGGGCACAGGGTCAAGACTGATTTGCATATGGCCATGTCTGAACTGGGGTGGCGTGGTGAGCAAAATAACGATGGATTAAACCCAGATCTGTGACTGGGGGTGAATGTTTTGCCAATGTTCAACATTCCGTCCATCATCTTGTGTGTTTTGCTGTTCGCCCTATGTGGGAAGGGTATGCCCAGACGTGGGTCCCGTGCTCATTACGCCACTGGAGTCAAGCGAACCTGGCTGATGATGGCTGATAGCCAGAAACCGGTCCTAGGATGCTTGATTCTGATCCAGGGAAGACATGGCTTGGCAGTTCAGGCTGGACTGTTCCTATGAGGCACAGGGTCAAGACTGAATTGCATATGGCCATGTCTGAACTGGGGCGGCGTGGTGAGCAAAATAACGATGGATTAAACCCAGATCTGTAACTGGGGGTGAATGTTTTGCCAATGTTCAACATTCCGTCCATCATCTTGTGTGTTTTGCTGTTCGCCCTATGTGGGAAGGGTATGCCCAGACGTGGGTCCCGTGCTCATTACGCCACTGGAGTCAAGCTATCCTGGCTGATGACGGCTGATAGCCAGAAACCGGTCCTAGGATGCTTGATTCCTGTCCAGGGAAGTCAAGACTTGGCAGTTCGGGCTGGACTGTTCACACGGGGCACAGGGTCAAGACTGATTTGCATATGGCCATGTCTGAACTGGGGTGGCGTGGTGAGCAAATTAACGATGGATTAAACCCAGATCTGTGACTGGGGATGTTATGTTATGTTATGTTATGTTACTTTAATTCTTTTATAGCGCACGGCAACTCCAGAGGAGCATCCCGGCGCTTTAGCAAAGAAAGGAACAGCCAAAAGCAACCACACAACAAAAGGAAGAGAGAAAGGAACTGTTACCTAAAAAGCCATGTCTTCAGGTCCTTTCTGAAAGCAAGGAGACAAGGGGCCGATCTCAAGGACAATGGTAATTCGTTCCATGCCTTGGATGTCAGATAGCGGAAAGATCGACCTCCCTGACGGGCACGGCGAATTACAGGGACAGTCAACAAGGACAGACCCGATGACCTGAGAGTCCTGCTTGGCACATACCTGGAAAAACGTTTCCCAAGATATTTGGGGCCAATACCATGAAGGGCCTTAAAGGCCACCGTCAGGCATTTAAAAAGGACTCTCTTGGAGATAGGTAGCCAATGAAGGGTGTTCAGTAAGGCAGTGGCACCAGCTCTCCTCGGGAGACCAAAGATGGCACGGGCTGCCGAATTTTGGACCACTTGCAAACGGGTCATAAGATATTTCGGTAGACCCACAAAGAGAGCGTTTGCGTAGTCCAGTCGCGACCCGATTAGTGCCTGAACGACTGTCTTCCTGTGGTTGAGTGATAGTAGAGGAAGAAATTTCCTCAACATCCGTAAGATGCCGAAGCATTTCCCAACAGTGGACAAGATGTGAGGTCCAAAGGATAAGTCACAATCTACTATCACCCCCAGATTTTTGGCCTTAACAGCGACTTTGTCAGGAGGAGACATATCCAGTGGCCACCAGGATTTCCAGTCAAGTTCCGGTGCGCAACCGAAAAAAAGCAACTCTGACTTGTCAGAGTTGCATTTCAAGCCATGACCTCTGAACCACTCAAACACCGCACCAAGGCAATCCCTGATCTTTGTGCCGTCGAATGACCCAGCCCTGTCACAAGTGAACAGGAGTTGGGTGTCATCGGCATAAGACACGATCTGGGCGCCAAAGGATTCCGCGACTTCCGCCAGAGGGGCCATAAAGATGTTAAACAGCATAGGGCTGAGAATGGAGCCCTGCGGAATGTTTTGCCAATGTGCAACATTCCGTCCATCATCTTGTGTGTTTTGCTGTTCGCCCTATGTGGGAAGGGTATGCCCAGACATGGGTTCCATGCTCACTACGCCACTGGAGTCAAGCGAACCTGGCTGATGATGGCTGATAGCCAGAAACCGGTCCTAGGATGCTTGATTCTGATCCAGGGAAGACATGGCTTGGCAATTCGGGCTGGACTGTTCCTATGAGGCACAGGGTCAAGACTGATTTGCTTATGGCTATGTCTGAACTGGGGTGGCGTGGTGAGCAAAATAACGATGAATTAAACCCAGATCTGTGACTGGGGGTGAATGTTTTGCCAATGTGCAACATTCCGTCCATCATCTTGTGTGTTTTGCTGTTCACTGTATTACCCTTCACCTTGCTCTTCAATTCATTTCAAAGAGATCTCTAAAAATCTGCCCTTTGTAGGTGTCCTGTCACGTCTTTCTGCACTCCAAAGGTGTGAGACCAAACTTCTGCACTAGTATATCTTTTATGTGTGCGTATGAGTCAGTTATCACCTCCTCTAGAGTCAGGAGTGTGACCCTCCCCAATGCAGAAACCAACCTCCACAATAATGCTCCATAGTGCTGCTTGTCTATGGTGCACATTTCTCTCATAGGAGGCAAACCTTTGTCATCCCTTACCACAAAGCTATACACTACACCATTTTGCAAGCACGGGGTATGAAGTGCACTGTAACCCCCTCTCCATCAATGTCACCATTTTCACTGGATGTCAGTCATAGTCTGTCCTTCCTCTCTTCTAAGTCTAGTCTCTTATTCTCTAGTGCAGTCTTATTCTATTCCAGGGTTACAGCAGCCAGCTTGGCCTGATGATCCCTTAATAACTCTTTGACATGACACTCCAATTGGTGGGCTGCCAGCTGTGAGGGGCTCAGATTGTTAGTACCCTCACTTCCCGCCTTGGAAGGTGCACTGGAGAAGCTTCTTTGAGACAAAGCATCATCTGAGTACTCCTCTTCCTCGGCTTCTTCCCTCTCTCCACTCTCCTTTGAGATTTTCTGTAGCTGATGGACCTCTTCTAAGGCACTGGGGCTCTGTGGAAATCTTTTTTCTTTGATTCCCTGCTCACCTTTAGCCCCTTATGCTTGGTCATCACCTTAGCCCTCCAATGCAGATGTTCTCTAGTCCAGACAGTATTTGCATTTGTATTTGGTATTTGTAAAGCGCGTATATCACCATAAGGTCTCATAGCGCTAGCTAGTGGTTCACGGCAGGACAGAACAGGAAACGGCTTTAATTTACTTGACTGAGCTCAACAACCAAGTCTTGAGTAGTTTACGGAACTTCTTATGCTCAGTCTCCAGGCAGAGGGGTAAAGGCAAGGTGTTCCAGGTTTCTGGGGCCACCCGGGAGAACAATCTACCCCCATTTCTGGCGGTACGGATCTTCAGTACTGTCAGAAAAAATTTGCTATTGGACCTGAGTGATCTGGCCTGTTGGTATATAGTGAATTTTTTAGCTAGGTAGAGGGTTCCTTTGTTGTTGAGTGTCTTATGTACCAGGCAACATAATTTAAAGTGGATTCTTTTTTTGATTGGGAGCCAGTGAAGAGTCTTCAGACTAGGCCCGGATGGAGATCGCATGGGCAGGTTGAGGACCAGCCTGGCCGCTGTATTTTGCACGACCTGGAGCTTAGCCAGGAGTCCTACATTTATGGAAGCAAGTAGGGAATTGCTGTAATCCAGGCGGCTAGTAATCAGTCCCTGCCCAAGGGGCATCCTGGAAGAAAGGGGGATCCATTTGAATATTTTTCTGAGACTACGCATGAGTCCATAGCAGGCGCGACCAGATTGTTTATTTGATTTAACATGGACAGTTTGGAATCCAATATTATGCCTAGATTGCGTGCGGCTGTCTCAGGTGAGGGACAGGGACCTAATATGGGGGGCCACCAATCACTGTTCCATAGTTTGTCTGCATCCCCAAAGAGCACGATCTCTGTTTTGTTAGCATTTAGGAGAAGGTGGTTGTTTGTCATCCAGGTGTTTATAGCTGTCATACAGAGTTTAAAGCGTTTTTTGGTTTCGGTGATGTCTGGTCCCATGGTGATTAGCAGCTGAGTATCATCAGCGTATGATACTGTTTGAAACCCAAAAGACTTTATAAGTTTGGCCAAGGGGGACACATATACGTTAAATAGCGTGGGGCTAAAAATTGAGCCCTGGGAGACCCCTTTATTAATGATTTGGCTTTCTGAGGAGAAATCACCTATTTGCACCCTAGATGAGTAAGCTAATCTCTACTAACAAAAATGAAGAAACAAGACTATGGGTCACTAAGGCCGGTAGAGTGGATCTGTCCCGCAATGATTTGGCTTTCTGAGGAGAAATCACCTATTTGCACCCTAGATGAGTAAGCTAATCTCTACTAACAAAAATGAAGAAACAAGACTACGGGTCACTAAGGCCGATAGAGTGGATCTGTCCCGCAATCTTAACGTGTCTTTTTAACTGTGGCTATCAGCCTTTTTAAACTGAGGTTTTATTGCTTATAAGAGATGGTTAATTTTTGGAATGGTTTTAATTAACTGCACAATAAACAAATTACTTACTTACTTACTCTAGTCCAGACAGATCCAACTCCATGTTCCTCAAAAGATTTAAGGTGTAAAAACCGGATTGAAAAATGTAATTTTTTTTTTAAATGATCCATTAAAGCCCTTATGCATATTAACAATCAGTGAATCAATTTTTGCCATCAATTATGTGTATGGATTTTTTATTTCAACTTTTAGAACTGAGTGGTGCTGCTAAACACATGTTCTGCATCTCATGGCTGAACACACAACAATGTAAGAAAATGACTTACTAATTGGGATTGAAGGAAATCCACTACAAGTAATAAAGGGGCATATGTAGGTAATTTATGTTTTGCGATTCTCAAAATGCGATTTTTTGGGAATCGCAATTAGAGAATCGCAAAACGAAATGTAGGTAGAATTAGCAATTTGTTTTGCAAATCCCAATTATTCCTTATTTGCGAATCGCAAATAGAGATTCACAAATAAGGAATACCTTCTCATTCATTCCTATTGGCTAGAAGGCCCAAAGGAATGAATTGGAAGACATTCTCAATTTGTGATTCTCAATTAGAGAATCGCAAATTGAGAATGCAATTTCAGGGTTGCAAGGGTGTCAATAGGACACTCTGTTGCACCCCTGAAATTAACATGTGTGCACATGTGGCCCTCATACATGCCTTAAGGGCATGTATGTGACCCACATGGCACTTTGAAAAATGCCAAAAAGAGCATTTTTCAAAGAAATCGCTATTTTACCACCAACCTGAAGTAGGTGGTATTTTGTGATTCCTTAAGCCACAATTTGCACAACTTGGGTGCTTCCTACATTGCATTTAAGGAATCGCAATTTGCGATTCCTTAAATGCAATTGCAAAATAGGGAATCGCAAAGATTCCTTATTTTGTATGTGGGTTTTTGTGGGCTACATAGCACACTGCCCTAATTGCGCTAGCAAATGCTGAAATTCTGCGAATTTCAGAATTTGCGGACGCAAATGGGCTACCTACCTACATATGGCCCAAAATCACAAACCTGATAGGTCCAGGCACATGTTTAAGTAATTTAAATCTGAGCTCACCCCCTGGTCGCTATAGCACAGAGCAAAAATGCTTAACTTAGTCAAAATGTGTGAAGCATTTAGAATTACCAAAACAGTTAAAAAGTCAAAAACACAATAGTCAAAAACACAACACAGTAAAAAGAACACTTCAATTTAAAGGACACCAAACAACAAGAATCCAATAAGGAGATGCAGAGATATGGCTTTTAAAACTTTAGGTTTCATAGTGTTTTATTGCTTTTAAAACTTACAACACATCAGCAGGCATTGCCGCCAATATTTACGATAACAGAAAACCCCACACCTTCATCTCCCCTCCCCTCTGGTAGATTTGCAACTCACCAGAAGCATTATTGTATCATTTGAGATTAGCAATAACCGGACAGGAAATTTAAACACAGTATTTATTGTTAAGGTCCAATAGACCTAGGGCCTGCAGACTTGTTGGGCAAGTGAGATCTCTATTGCCTCTGCTTAGATAGTGAAGTATCCGACCCCACAGCTTCACAAATCTGTCTGACTCCTCCGTCAAGTCAATGGAGATGTTCTCATTTCCTAACAAGTGCCACAGTCTCTGCAGCCAAAGCTCCTCTGTGGGTATAACAGACCCACCTCATAATCCCTTTAGTGTTTGCTTTGACGCTAGAAGCATGTGTGATATTCACTTGCCTCATATGGAGTGTAAAGGATAGATGCCATCTATGGGAATGCCCAACATAACAGAAACCATGTTTACCCTTAGTTCTATCCCCACTATATCTTTTATCATTGAGAGGATTGAAGTTTAAAAACTCTTGATTTTAGGGCATGACCGTAGTATGTATGATGGCACAAGCCAGAGTTTGTTGATTCCATGGTATGTAACCTGGCCAGAGTATCATGCCAGCTGTTCACTAAATTATAGAATGTTTCTCACCTTGCAAGTGATATGCAGAGTTTATGTTAGGAGAAACAAATGAGTCCCATTATTTCTGATCCAGATTTACCCCCATGTCTTTTTCCCAGCTAGCTTTGTATGCATGTATATATTTGTGATCTAGAGAGTATTCATTAAGTAAGGTATGGAGCCTCGAGACCAAGTGCCCTGTTTGAAGTGTTTGGAGAAACTTCTCGAAAAGGGTGAGTGGCCACCTCTCTAATGGCCAGACGTAAGTTTTAGATGCGGTGTTGAAGAGTGATTTCCTACTCCCTCTGGGATCTGAAAGATAGATTTAATATAATCAAATGATTTGATAACTCCCTTTGTTAAAAGTCCCAGAGGCAAGAGCACCCACTCTCTACCCAGTCTCGAAAGGGACACCTATCCAACCCTTGAGAAAAGACAAAGCTGCCCACTGACTGAGTTTTAAGTGAGGGATGTGTGGTGAAACCCCTGTGCCTGGTCAGGTGGTCCTACTTATTTAAAGTGACTCTGAGAATGGGAGAGATGTATAGGGATCCACAATACCCCTGTTAAAGGATTGTACCATAAAGCTTTGGTTCAATGCACTCCAGATTTGGTCCGATGTTTCTGTAAGCCATTCTACTGTATTTCACAGTTGTGTTGCATCTTAGTAACGGTGTATGTTAGATATCCCTAACCCTTTCCGTTGCGGTTTTGCTCTGCTCATGGGTTTGTGAAGTCTAAGTTTCTTTCCCTTTTAGATAAAGCCATCGCAGGAGGCTCGTAATTGGGTCAATTGATGTTTTGTTCAAGTAAGGGAACGATTTTGAAACATATAAAGAATTTTAGGGAGGATAGTCATCTTAGGTGAGGCGATTCTACCAAGCCACGAAAGGGCATTATTTTTATTTTTTTCATTTGATACGTTTTATGAACACACACAAAAATAAATAAAGAAAATCGTTAGGCAATGAGCATGGATTAACCGTATGAGGCAATAAGATCAGAGTAAGGTTAAAGGAGAGAAACACCTAATAAACAGCAGAAACAATCCAACAACTGACTATAACAGAGAGTCGAGACCTATAAAGAGAGATAATTAACAATGTTCAGTATGCTTAGGTGTTAAAGTATTTGTTGAGGAGGAGGCGTTTCAGGTCACTTTTGAAGCGAGAGGAGGAGGGTTTGCATCGTAGTTCCCTAGGTAAAGAGTTCCATATGCTGGGCGCATTTCCAGAGAAAGAGTGAATCTTTGCTGATTTCCTTTTTAGTTTGGGAGATAAGAGAGGAAGTGAGTTGGAACTTCTCAGAGTTCTGGTTTTTCCAGCTTTCGTGAGCTTGCTGTCTAAATAGTTGGGGGTACGTGAGTGAAGGGCTTTGTGGGTGATGCAGGCAGTCTTGAAAGTACATCTTCCTTCGATGGGAAGCCAATTGAGAACCTTGCAGGCTTGTGTGATGAGGATGGCATTTCCATAGTCCAGTTTGAAGAGGCAGCGATATTGGACAACCATCTTGAAATCATCAGAGGGAATGATACTTTAATTTTCTTGAAGTGTTTAAGTGTGTAAAGAACTCATTTGGCTGAGTTTTTGATGTGGATTAAGCCTAGAGACTTTGCTGAGTTGAACAGAGTGAGAGAACAAATAATGCATTCAGATCTCTGAGCATTCGTGGATAGGTAGGTGGTTGCTTTTAGGGGAGAACAGAATGATTTCTGTTTTGTTTGGGTTTAGCTTTAAGTGGTTAGAGTTGTATCTTGCTCAGAGTGGCGTCGAGAAGTAGGATGTCACTAGGTGATTTGATTTTGTGATAGAGCTTGGTGTCATCAGCATATAGGTGATATTGGGTACACCACAACTTCGTAAGTAAGGGATTTAACTGTCTTAAAGAGGAGCTTAAAATTACTTTTGTCACACTCATGTTTAAAACTTTTAGGCAAAAGTAACGCAAATAGCACTGAGGGCAAATAATAGTCTATGGAAGCGGTAGACCTGGACCTATGCGTGACATGATTTCAGGCTGATCGCAATGGAGTGTGGATCAAATACACAAAGCGGGTTCATCCCAGTCAAAGATTTTACCTTCTGATGTAGTCCTTTTTTTGTGGAGCACATATCCTCCAGCAGGGAAAGCCTGATTCTGTATCCAATGAAGGTCCATCAAAAACTGACACCTTTGCTGCGAGGTACCGCTGATGGCTCAGGAGGTCGTAGAAGTCCACAAATGTTCAAGTCCCAACTTTTCAGGGTTTCTGAAGCAGCTCCTCAGTGTCACTTTTAAGGCTCCTAGGACCTCATGGTTTAGCCCTTAAGAGCCAGGACTCACTCAAGTAGAGGCCACTGGCAAGTCAACATCCAGTTGGTACTGGTCATCAGTCACTTTAGGAAAAAGGGGGCTTGCTGTGTTCCTGTAGCCACAACAGAGGTCAGCCAACTGACCTTTGGGGTCTACTTACTTGTCCTGGGTACAACATGGAGCAGTTCTAGTCCTACAGGGCTCCTCTCAGGTGACAGTCAGCACGTCTAGCTTTCTAGGTTTTACTAGCCAGTGGATGGTGGTGACTCCTGGACACTCCTTAACCAATGGAGAAAATGTTCATGGGAGCAACTTTTCGAACCGTTGCAGTAAATCCTGTTTGCTTACTACCAACTATCCCACGTTACATCAATCTAAAGGAATTTCAAGATGGCCCAGGCTTTCTACCCATTAAGGAATTATGTAGGCCACTCGCGGGTGTGCCCCTTCCTTCTCAGCTACCAAAACTGGTTCTGTGACTAGCTCCCCCTCACACTGGGTTGTTGCCCCCCTGGCTACCCTGGGAACCGAGAGTGTCCTTTCCTTAAGTCTCCTCTTATACTTAAATATGAGTAGGCAGGCTTCATCTCTGTCTCTTGTAAGTTCCAGGACCCGCCCCAGCAGCTCTTCCTGGGCTGATATGTATCACACTCTCTACCCCAACCCATCCTGTGACCATGCCTCAGACATTATGTCAGCTCTTAGAGCAGTTTTCACATCTTATTAAGATCTACCACTGGCCAAGCAGATGCTATTAGGCTAATGTAAATTACTCTTTAGGAGCTTCAGGCAGCAAAAAGTATAACTTTCTAAAACGAACTCTTCATAAATATTTATTGAAAATCTAACTTCGCCAAACAATTTGAATTTTAATAAATAGTGAAAATATTCCTTGAATGATTATTTTACCCATTCATGCATTTTCTGTCACAAGTTGCAGATTAAAGCTTATAATCTGTACTTCAGCATGCCAATAAAATAGTTTTTGAGAACCAGTCACTGGAGGCACATGCCAACTTTAATTTCACACATGCTCCACCTTTAAATATTTGGCAACCTACTTTTAGAGAGCAAGGTGTACTTAAGGGTGACTTATTAATATTTAAAAGCAGGATTTGCCTCCAGCAGATAATTCGTTTTTTTTGATGGGTCTGACAGCAGGTTTTTAGGCTGCTACAGGCAGGCTACGCTTTGTAGATCTAAAGCCTTGTTTTACAGCCCAACCCTATGGATGAAGAATAGATACTGGGCTGCAATAGCATATAACCCTCAACCCTGTCACAAATGTATCACTTTTTTGTGGAACAAATGGCCCCTCTCGAATCAATGGATATAAGTACGATAAAGTTTGTAAATCATCATTGTGAACTTATTGGATCCCTGAAAGTTGTTTTTATCAAAGAGGGGCGAAGGGGTCACTTGTCGTCTAAAGTTCCCAGGGGATTGTAGACATGGTAAAACAGCCCTAATAGAAGCTGTAAAAAAAAGGCGAATGGAGTAAAATAACCACCGCCCACAGATCTTACAAGTCAATCCTGACTAAGGCTAAAAGGGGGTGGGAGATAGATCAGTGGGGCGATCTCTCCGAAGCCCCCCATAACAAGAAAATCAAGACCTTCTGGAAGCATGACACCTCAAAATCTGTGGGTATTAATAACTCGATCATTATGTTTGCAGGTGACAAGCTTTTATTATCCCAAACCTTGCGTGGCCTGCAGTCGCTATTAGATTGCTTGGCACTGTTTTGTTCTGAGAGGAGGAGATAAATCCAGAAAAGTCAAAACTAATGGTATTAAATTCCAATTACTTCTTTAGAGGTAGGTTGAGCACTGAATAGGTGCCCTTGGAGCAAGTAAAATGCTTTGACTATCTAGGTGTAAAAATGGCTGATACTATGTCATGGACTCCCCAATTGGGGAAAAGCAGAACTATTTTGACGCAAGTGGCATCAGCAATAATAAGGAAATACAAGGCTACCTTAAGTGGAGCAGAAACACCATACCTCCAGTTATACAGGGCCACAGCTGTTTCAGGGGCTATATATGGTGCTAAACGTTGGGGTGCAGTGATTTGGCAATGCTTAACTGTAAGGAAAACAAATTTTTCAGGTCACTTTTTAATCTACCGGGAAGCACCCCTATTTCACCCTAATAGTTTGATTTTGCACTTAAAAGTATCGATCAGATGATGCCATTAAAACTCTTGACATACTGGGTGCGCCTGTGGACGACACCTGAATTGGAGCCCTATATCAAAGTGTTGGCAGAGCTAGATACTATTGATAAAGGAGACCGCATCCTATGGCTAAGGAAAATAAAAACTCCGTGTGAGCCTCTTAAAGTGGAGGAAGTTTGGTACTCTCCCAGCCAAATAAAAAAAGGCCTTCTTATAAATTTGAAGCAAGCCTATTGGGATTCCATGATGAAAGTAGCTTGGAAAGACCAAAATGTGGGTAGTATTACCAAGAAATTCCTCACTCACAAATGTTCCCCCAGATTTGAATTCTACTTGGATAGGATGTGTACCGTCTAAGCGAAACATCTGTATTTAAAGTTTAGGCTTGGCACTTTGCCCAATTACATTTTTCACATGTAAATGGGATAAAGGGGGTTTAGTGCTCCCTCACTGTCCCTTCGGCCCACAGATGGAAGAATCATTGGACCATTTTCTTTTTTTCTGTCCAACCTACACCTTGCCGCAGAAAAGATGGATTATTCTGGTGTGCAAGATAATGGGCATGACACATTACTGGGAAGCTGCCAGGATACTGGGGTGTGACTCTAAGGATTTTATTGTGTTCGCAGTTTGCAGATTCTTAGTGTGGGCGTGGAAAATTAGATCAAACAAGCTTACTGTGATAATCTAGACAGCAGACCTTGTGGATGAATAAAGAGAGAGAATATAATGTGTGCTGTCCTGCCTCCTTATGTTGGACCCCCTGGGAGAGTATTGCTACATCCTTGTTTTATCTTTATTGCCGCCAGTTACTTTTTAAAACAGACATTTGTTGGGTTTTATTAGGTGAGTAGGGACCAGGTATCCTACTGCCAAAAAGCGGAAGTATCCTCAAAGTTTTAATCATTTATATATTCACTTTATTATTCTTCAAGCTTATTATGTTATGCGTGCTTCAACAGTCTCTGATATAGTGAATATGTATCATGAACCGTGGCTCAATCTGAATGTTACACTTGGCACTATGCATAAATGTTGACCACTTGACATTGTGGCCCATCGCTGCTATCGCTTAATATTTTATTAATCATGTTTGTAATATACTTTAATGGCCGTACATTTTCATCAAAATAAAGTATTGGATTAAATTGAGTTGAATTGATACTGTAGTCCACAGATGACATTTAAAGTCCAGGCTACCAGTACTTTTTCTACACCATATACTTATAACATGTTAAATATGTCAAACATGGGTTAGCCAATTTTGACATGTTATAGGGGTCAGAGCGCATACAATGGACACAGGACGATAGGTCCCCCGTGTGCAGAGTCTAAAAACCTGCAATAAAAGAGCAAACAAATGGGGGTGAGCCGGAAAAAGAGGCATTTTCATACAACACTTATTTAAAGAATACATATGTAACAGTTCATTATTCCCTGATTCCTTAGATTATAAGGAAAATATGTTCAGAAAGGAGTGGTATATGAACTGGTGGGACTGCGTAATGTTTTATTCTAGCCACACAGAACATCGGTGATGTCGGCTCCAGTGCCGCTGCAGGAGGAGACAGGTCAGTTGGAGGGGGAGAAGCGGCAGAAGGGACAGGCACTCGAAAGTCACATCATTTCTTGCAATTACCATGCTCACTATCTATTGCCATGGTGTCGCTTGTCGTCATCAAAAATGACCGTGAAGTGAACCGCCACCAGCTTTACCAGCCACAACTGTGGTTGAGTTATTATTCTGCAATGCAGATTTGATGGCTTGAGGGAGACATGAAAGAACAGAATGTAACTTGAAATGAAAGGACATGATATTTGAGTGATAAGGTGGGTGAAAGGGTGAAAGGGTGCGCGGTGGAAGGGCGCAAGGATGGTTTGAAGAAAGGGTTGCTATTGAATGGGTAGATAATGTATTGGACATTTTGTGGAAAGACTGGATGGAATAAAGTAAAGCTTAATCATGGTAGCTATGGTAGAATTAGAATAAAAGGATGATTTAATATCTGGATTGCTTGGATGAATAAGCACAGCAGCTTCTTCTCATGAGGAGCATGCTGCTTATTTGGTTTATGTAGGGCTATCACTATCATTAAAAGGTGTGGTTTTAAGTGGGGGTTATTTATTTATTTTTATTCTTTGTTCTACTCCCTTGACTTGCTGTATTTGTTAAGCAAGCCAGATATATCCTACCTGTCGTTCGTCATCTCACCTCCCAGCCCATGGCATATTTGCCAACTATGACTGACTTGCAGTATGGGGCAATCAATTTGTGACTGCAGTGCTGGCTGTGTAATGTGTGTCTGCTTCAGTTAATGGAGCATTTACAAAGCTTTCAATGCATTGCAAACCGAACACACAAGGTGTGTTGTCCCATTGTCCACCCAGTCAGCTCTTAGCACTTTACTTCTTTAAGTTCTTCCGTCCCAGCCTACCAAATTGGAAAATCCATTCTTGGCATGTACCACATTTAATGTGATCCCCATGTGAGGTGATTCCAAACATATTTCATGGTTTACTATTACAGGTTTAATTTACAATTGTTCAGGATTTTTCCCTTTCAAATTGTACTTTGACTGAATAAGCCAAAGATGATGAATCGATGGTCAGTGTAGGGGCCCCTCTATTATATATATAAAAAAAAGCTGTACCCTACCTGTCTAATTTCTCCACCCTACCCACTGCAGTAGAGAAATTCAAATTTCTTTTCCTTGGTTACTCCCCAGCAAATTAATTTGTTGAAAATTGTGGTGGCAGGTGAGGCGGGAGTAAGCGCATGATTTGATGTCAAGTTTGGCATATTGGATACACAGTGACGATTGTGGCAAATAAAATCTATCTAGTCATTCCTTTACCTGTAGTGCAGTCCATTAAATTTATTTTCCTCAACATCTACTTATAGCAGACATGATAATATATTACTATCCGTATTTCGTATATGAGGAATGTGACTGACCTAGTAACTTATTTATTATTCACCTGCCTCTTTAGATACAGGGTAAAAAGAGAAATGCATTTGGCGAAGAGCAGGGCCATTGGAATTAAAAATTGATAATTGTCAACTACAGCTGCAGACAGTAGCAAACCAGCAGAGGCGCTGGCTAGCAATGAGCATGGCTTTATCATTTTAACATCACACACACACCTTGTACTCCATATCGTGCATAATGATGTACTCATCAATGAGATGTCATTTATTTTTCATCTCAAAGTGCCTGACTCTGTTTATATTTACTTGAAAAGCCCTTAATAGAAAAAAACCTCAAATCACACTTGTTTTAATCCTGTGATATTATTCTCTACCTGCTAATACTTTTCTGGCACACAGTCAGTGCTTCCGGTCCTCGGATGCTTGATTCCGTTCTGGGAAGGACATGGCTTTTGTAGTTCGGACTGGACTGTTCCCATGGGGCAACAGGGTCAGAGCTGATTTGCATATCGCCATTGTCTAACCCAGGGTGGTGTGGAGTGCAAAAAAACGATGGATTTGGGCCCAGATCTTTTGACTGGGGGAGTGTGTGACATTGATCCACATTCAGTCCATCACTTGTTGTTTTTTCTATGTTTGGCAACATGTGTGGGTAAAACATAAAATTGACCTTGTGACTCTCCTAATCATAATCACATCAAATAAACTCCAATGGCCCTAGAGGAACAGCAATGTACTGCTATTGTGTCACCCAGTAAATTAAAACAATTGTTTGCGCAGAGCATTATTTACAATATGTCTTTTATTCAATATAGCTGCTCTTGCTGGTCCAGCTGGACCACCCGACAGGCAGGAGAGAATGGCCCATTTGCGGCACCAGAGGCTGGAGCGGATCCAGGAGGTATACCGGTGGCTGGTGGTCCTGGAAGAGGAGGAAATAAATGCACAACACTCGAACCCCAGTGTAGCCGGTCCCCCTCAGCCTCCTGCCTCCCGGCCATCCCATCGCCGGCACCGCCGCCAGATAACTGCTGCCACCCCCACCCCACAAGGGCAACAGGCCTGCGACACATCCTGCAGCAGCTGGACACCATCAAAGGCTGGCTCACCACAATGGAGCAGAGCCTAGACTAGCTCCAGACCGCAGTCCATAATGCCCTCTTCTAGCCCTTTTTAAAAAAAATAATTGCTTTGGTCGGAGGAATTTGTTGTTTGTTGGGGCTGTGTCTAGAGGATGGGAAGGGAGTTGGGGCTGGAGAGACTTTCTTAGATATTTTGAGTTTTGGGGCTTGGCTCAGTTGTGTTTGGGAGAGGGGTGGGCAAGTTGTTTGGTGGAGAAGGTGGGTTGCTTTATAAATAAATAAAGGTGAAAACTATTTTTTTATCTAAATTTATGCCTGAAGTAGTTTATTTTACTTTTACTTTGCACTGCTGCCTTCAAGTAGTTTTATGCAGCCTGTTTATGTGCTTGTAACTTAAGATAGCATAGTACTTAGTTATAGAGTCTAGACTTATACTTCTCTAACTATCTTGACCATTATGGGGATTGCTGCCATGATGACCTATATTGTGTAGAACTATCTAGATAAAAAAACGGTAGCAGTTAATTTATTTCTTACAAAGTTAAATTACATCAATACTAGTTATCTTACCTGAATATACATGCAGCAATAACAGGGGAGGCATCACAACTTTACAAGCGAGGTCCCACTTCCAGTTCCATTCATGTGAGCTCCAACTCTAGAAGTGATCGAAATGATTGATTGATTATCCATTATAGGCAACTAAATGGAAGTAGGAAGACTGAGTAAGTGGGTTATAGATTTATCAAAGATTTACAAAGAATTTACATCACCTGAGTACTACGTGATGGCACAATAAGAATGCCTTTGGCTAATGTGGAGCTAGCAGTATTATTTGTGAAATCCTCAAGTTATAAAAAATTTACACAAAGTCTGGCGTCGACAAGCTTAAGTTAGGCATTGACGGTAAGGCAACACAAGGCCTGAATGATGATGCTGACGACTGATATTCTTCATTCTATATCTAAAAAAATGGGCTGGTGCGGATTACTTCTTAGAACATTCTACAGTAAGTTGGTGTTGCGTACACCACAGCCGCCCCACCAAGTGTGTGATCCACTGATGGTGTAATTTAAGCCACACCTCAATAAATCACACAGCTCAAGGGAAGAGAATTAGGGGTTTGATGGATGGACAGGTAATGGGATTTGGGGAAAAGTTTGACAAATACAAAAACTACAACACAAGGCCAACATTCATTTGGGCAATAAGCAGCAGCACTTAATTCTCCATCAATCTGTTGTTAGAAGGAAACAAAGGAATGAGTATGACAGAGTACAGGTACATGCATTGCAAACAGTCCTTCTGACCCCGAGACCCAATTTATCATATATCTAAATGTTCTGTCTTCTAAGTTGGGAAGCGAACACACCCACCCACTTCTCTTAGTTAATATTCTTGTGAAAAGAAAAATGATGCTGTATTGCAAATTGGTTGGTGCGTCTGCATTCACCTTGGGAATGCCCACTCTTTGGGGCCTGTCTGCACTGGTCAGGTAGGTAAGCAGGAGTGTTGTTGAGCTCAGCTAGCTTTCGTGAAGGAGACTAGAAGAAGGCCCGCGGATTGTAAAAGAGAAACTGTATTTTAGAGTCAAGGAAAAAGACAGAAGGAAGATAAGCTTCATGAGGTGTGCATCAAGTAGACCCAGAGGCAGTGCAAAAAAACAAAAGGGGGACTCAGAGTATAACTTTTGCTACAAGTCCCAAACACACACACACACCCACCCACACACACACACACAGAGAGCAGCATTTCACAAGTGTACCTCTCTCTATTCCACAGAGCTGAGTACTATGCCTCAGACTCTTGGTTTACTTTTGAAATGAAGTCGATACTCAATAACTTCTTGCTTTAAGCTATTGATGGGGTAGTTCTGCATCTCCCGCCCTGACTTCTTCCATGATACTTCTCCAGTGCTGACTCAGAGTAACGCCATCCCAGACCATTCATCATCATCATGAATCAAGATGACCCGAGCAAGATAGACTTGGGTGTTAAAGAACAAGTAAGAATGAAACAGAATTGCAGTATTTTGCGTAGGTTTGTGTTTCTTAACTAAAGTGCCTGTTCTGGTCTGGAAGAACCCGAAAAAAGGAGAACACCCTTCAATTAAATTTGGTTAAGTGTGAAAGAGCTGATCACCTACAGGAACAAAAATGAGCGTCCATCACTCAAGTCCCAAACAATGCAAATCAATAATCATCTCAAGAAATGTTCCATATTACAGTTCAACACACACCCTCCTTCAGTGTCTGCCACCACATGAATCATCAATCAACTTAAATAATCACCTACACAATCAGTCACTCACCGTTGCAATAGTCAAAGTTACCTCATCCATTCCAAGCACGGGTAGTTCAAATAGGTTTCAATCATCTTTGATGCAGGCAACACATTGGAATTTGTTTTTGGCAGGCAGTCTTGTAGGTAATAAATAATTGTATGGGGCAGCCTTTCTAGTGCTAAGTGATGCTAAAAGGAAGAGGCATTAGGCAATAGGCATGCGAGGGGGCTGGCATTGTCCCCAATGTCATGAAGGAATTGTGGAGGCTTTTCAATGCACACTGGTCCAACTGCAATCCGGCAATATATATGTGACTAATAAAAAAGGTGGGCTGCAGAAATCTGACCCAAAAGTAATAATGTCCCTTTAGCTAATTTTTTTTGTTGCAAAGAAAGAACTAAGTTAAACGAAAAACTTTTGAAAATATTCTATGGGGGCACTGTCATACTTAGTCCGGGAGATAGAGTTCATCCTCAAACTCAGGTGGTTCACCCAGAAGTTGGTTAGCTAACACATTTGATTCAATTTTGCTCCTCCTGTGCTGTTGTTTCAGGAACAGTGTAATTGTGTGGTATAAAATGTTGGTTCATTTTGATCATAGTCAATCTCTCTACAATTTGAGGCGAGAGACTCATTTTCAGCAAACAAACTAGTGACAGAACAGGCCAGATACTTTATTGACAACCTGTTGAGCTCTGGCCACTAGTGCATCTTCCCATACCAATACATCAATGGATAGACCTCTTTTGGATCATCCAGATACTCCTGGAACATATTGTGGATGGTCATTGGTACTGCCATTTACTCATCCTGTTTGCCATCGCCTCTGCACTGGACTTGAGACCTGCCAATTGAAACCAATACAATGCAGAGGTTGGGTCCGGTCCTTCTGCTGCTGTTGTTGCCGGTGTTCTGCTTGATGGTGTTGTTGGCTGGTGTGAGACAAGACTGCCTTTCCTGGAAGTTGAAGGCGGCACCCCTGAACTGCAGGGTGGTACTCGAAGTTCCAGCTGTTATTCTTACAAGTCTCTGGCTTGCTCTACAATCCACTGCTTGGATATTAAAACATACCCTTCAGAAAACGGAATGGAAGTGGGCAGAATTTTTTTGTACCGTGAATCAAGCAGTGTGACACATATGTACTCTTTAGACTCGATTAGAGTGGGGTGGGATCAGCAACTCTCACTGATCCATCCCACTCTGTGACAAGCAAGGGACTGCCGCCTCTTCTCTTTGGCTGACCAGAAGTCAGACAAAGAGAGGAGGCGGTAGTCCCATTCCTCCAGGAACCACAAATGTTTCCGTCCCACCTACCAAGATCACCACTGTGTCCTGGTTTTTCTTTTCTTAATGTTTTGTGTGTGCGTAGGTATGAATGTATGTGTAGTAGTGCATACGTGCTCTGAATGGGTGTCTACATGTGAACAGTGGCAGCTCCTCGAGGGAGTGCTGTGGGGGGTGGCGAGGGGCGGGAGGGGTGGGGAGGGGCGGATGAGGGTAGTAAACTCCAGCATACTGCCCGAACGAACTTAAGTAAATACATGAATAAAACAAATTGCATTGCACGCGCTGCAATGCCAAATGGCGATGCAGCGCGCGCAATGTAATTCGTTTTATTAATGTATTTATTTACTTAACTCCGTTCGGCCGTATGCCGGAGGTTACTACCCTTTGCCCCTCCCCACTGCCCCAAAGCACTCCCCCGAGGAGCCGCCACTGCATGTAAATGGTGGGTGTATGCGTGCATGCTTATGAATGTATGGGAGTGAGTGAGTGTGCATGTAGATGAGTGTGTGTCACCTTCCTCCCCTGCCAGGACAAATTACAGTGCCATAGGTATCAACACAAATCAATTTCCCGCCATACACCTTAAGGTAGTTAATCAAATAAATGCAAGGACACGCACACTCATTAATCTCTCCTTGGCAGTGTTCCATAATTGTATTAATTGGTCAGTACAGTGAACTCCTCTTAGAAGATGGTTGAGGTGTTTTGGCAAAATCATGTAGGCCTCATCAGGGCACTACAAAGTTGTGTGTAACCATTGCTAAAAATAAAACAAATGAACAGTACAATAATGATTTTATGACAAGACCGGAGGCTAAGATTATTGCAAACTTCTTTATTGCCCCACCTAAGCAGCTCCTTTGAAGAACAAAGAACAGTAACAAAAGTTCTAAGAACTCAACAAAGGGCCAGAACCACCAGCCATCTTCCTTCTTTTTGCTGCTGCCAAAACAGATAAGTCTTGTCTGCCGTTGCTCTTGTTGAATGAATGTTTAACATTAATTTTGTAATTTAAGTTTGATTCATGTGATGATTCAAGTTTGACTGAGTGAGTTTCAAGTTAAATCTGTAATGGCAATGTTTCAATGCTCTAGAACATATATTCAGTTTTGTCTTTGGAGTTTTGGACTATTTAATGTATTAGACATGTTGTTTTATTCAGTAATGATCTGTGTGTGCCGCGTCTCGAGGCACAAGTCTTCTCGAAGCCTGTAGCATCTCTGATTAGTTCAGAGACACGTTGCGAATTTCAGTTTAATTAAAACGGAATTGGACAATTCAAAATTTGCAAACATTCGTGACAAGAATTTTCAATTCTATTAAGGACAAGGAGGCGAGGATTATGCTATTCTCATTTCTTTAATGACATGCCCAGCAGCCAAAGAAACAAATAAAAAAACACAATACCCATGAACACTTGGGTAACAACCATAGAGTCTGCAGTATATAAGGCCATATAGAGAGTCACACTTCCTCTTTCTTTTGTGAAAACAGATCCAGTAAACCAGAAAATCCAACATGGAAAGTCAAGTAAGGCAAACACCATCACCAATCCAGGAAGTCCAAGGAACATCCAGAAGGCAAACAACTGAAGAGTACTGGAGCCACAATCCCCGAAGGAGCAGGCAGGAAAATCCAGGCATCCTTGAAAAGTCCTCATTTGGGATCCGATCCTGAAAAGAAACATAGAGCCGTAATACACATGCCATGCAAAAAGTGGGCATAGAAAGAAGGGGGGGGGGGTAGAAAAACAAGGTAGATGCAAATAGACCACATTAAGCATATATGCAACATGTGCATAGCAGTAATAAATGTATACAACAATGGGTGGGATAATCCTCGCCTCCTTGTCCTTAATAGAATTGAAAATTCTTGTCACGAATGTTTGCAAATTTTGAATTCTATTTCAGGACAGGAGGCTCCGATTATGCTTGTTTAAAGCTGATCCACCACCACAGAAGCAACATTAGCAATAGGCTTGTAATAAAATGTCTTAAAAACAGAATCAGAAGACCAATCAGCGGCCTTCATAATGTCAAACAAAGTGACCCCCATCGAGAAAGCTTTAGAGGCCATTGCCCCTCGAGCGGAATGCGCCCCAAACACAGCAACATCAATGCCTGCTTCCGCCATGAGCCAACGTACCCATCAGGCCAAAGTAGCCGGGGTAACGGGCGAAAAGGCTTCTGCAAAGCAATCAACAACTGACCCTGCATATCGGAACGTAAAGAAGCAGTACTTACCTCATAATCCTTGAGACACTGAACAACACAAAGGGTGGGATGGGCGGGGAAAGAAGGGTAAGTAATGAATGCAGTATCCATTTTAGTACGGCGAGAGAGCCGAAACGTGACGCCTTCAGGCGTAAAACTGCGACCGGCCAAATCCAAAGCACGGACATCAGATACCCGCTTGCAGGAGACCAGACACAGTAACATAGTGAGCTTGGTTGACAGTTGCTTACGGGACAACAAAGAATTGGCAGGCCAGGCGTCCAGAAAACGTAATACAACCGACACGTCCCATAAAGAGACGTATTTAGGACGTGGAGGGTTAGCCAGATGGATACCCTTGAGCAACTTAGTAATTAAAGGGTGTTCACCCACCGGCTTACCATCCACGTGGAGATGGCCCGTTGGAAACGGCAGAACGGAAATTGTTGACTGTGCGATAGGCCATCCAGAAGAAGCAAGGGAGGCCAAAAAATTAACCATCACAGAGACATCTGCTGAAGTGGGATCAACCTTCCGTTGAACACACCAGTCACACCAACGCTTCCAAGATCCCCTGTAGCGTTTGTGGGTATTGGGAGACCAGGCATCACTAATGAACCTGGAAACGTCTGCAGAAAGGCCCGGGACCGACCAACGTTCCCGAAATCCGCCACGCAAGGAGTAGGAGAGACCCTGACAGAATCAGGGGATGCGGATTGTGAAGAGGATCTAGCAGGAGATTCCACTTCTGGGGAAGAAGGAGCGGCACTGCACAAGACATCTTCAGGAGAACCGGGAACCACGCCTGAGCCCGACACAGAGGAGCAATCAGGATCAGCTCCGATTGATAGCGCGTCGTGCAAGCCAGTACCCTGGGAATCACCATGAATGGGGGAAAGGCATACCACAGAGTCGATGGCCACGGTTGCAGAAAGGCATCCGTGGCGAGGGCTTCCGGATCCGGTCTCCAACTGAAGAACAGCGGGAGTTGGGTGTTGAGGCGAGAGGCAAATAGATCTATCTGACACTGGCCCCAAATCCGGAGAATGCGGCGGAACATGCGGGGATGGAGTCTCCAGTCGCTGAAATCCAGCAGGTGTCTCGAATTCCAATCCGCAATCTGATTGTTGCGGCCAGGCAGATACTCTGCAATAACTGTGATCCTCTGTTGCAGACAAAAGTGCCAAAAATCTTTGGCAATCTCCGCCAGTAACCTCGACCGAGTGCCGCCCAGTTTGTTGATATAGCAGACTGACGATACGTTGTCCATTCGGAGAAGTATACAGCAGTCGGACCGAAGGGGAGAGAGGCAACGGACCGCAAAGGAGCCCGCCAGGAGTTCCAAACAGTTGATGTGGAGAGTGAGCTCCCGAGGAGACCAACGACCCCCTGTCGAGACTGGGCCGCACCGGGCTCCCCAACCCCATCGACTGGCATCCGACTCGATCACTATCTCTGGCGAGGAGCCGAACAGGGCTCGCCAATTCCAAGCATCCATGTGATCCAGCCACCATTGCATCTCCCATCTCGCCTCCTCCGAGAGAGTAATCTGGTCCGAATAGGGGAGGCCTTTTTGGAGATGACGTATCTTCAGGCGTTGCAAAACTCTGTAATGCAGAGGGGCCGGGAAGATCGCTTGAATGGAGGAAGCCAACAGACCGACAACGCGTGCTAACGACCTCAATGACATAGTCGGTTTGGAAATAACCGAAGTCAACTCCCTCTTGATGTAACACATTTTTTGATTGGGTAACAGAAGTTGACACGTAAGAGAATTGACCTGGAAGCCCAAGAAGTCTATTACTTGCGTCGGGCTCAAGACTGACTTCTGAACATTCACCAGAAACCCCAGGGATTGCAAAAGGTCGATGGACCACTCCAGGTGAGTCAATAATTGGGACGGGGACTCCGCCAAGATGAGGATGTCGTCCAGATAAATGATCAGACGAACACCCCAAGTGCGCAACGACTCAGCAGTTTCATGAAGCACCAAGGTGCCGACGAAAGGCCGAACGGGAGTACTTTGTATTCGTACCACGTCCCCAGCCAATGGAACTGAAGGAAACGCCGATGAGGAGGAAAGACAGGGACGGACAGGTAAGCGTCCTTGAGATCGATGCGAACCATCCAGTCCTTCTCTCTCAGAAGATCCGGTAATAGATGGATGCCCTCTACCTTGAAATGCCTGTAAACCACCCCTCCGTTGAACTCCTTTAGATTGAGGACCAAGCGGGACCCTCCCCCTTTCTTTTCCACCAGGAAAACCGTGCTGACGAACCCCTGAGGATGGTGCAATGTCGGAACAATCGCCTCCTTCAAAAGAAGGGAATCCAGTTCCGCGGAAATGAACTCTTGATCCTGAACGGAAAAGCAAAGAGGAGTGGGAGGGTGGGACTGACGCGGGGGTTGATAAAACTCTATCTTGTAACCCTGGACCGTCTCCAGCACCCAAGCATCGCTTGAGATCAAGCGCCAA
Organism: Lissotriton helveticus; assembly: GCF_964261635.1. NCBI lineage: Eukaryota > Metazoa > Chordata > Amphibia > Caudata > Salamandridae > Lissotriton > Lissotriton helveticus. The sequence goes on along the minus strand of NC_136067.1, from coordinate 381,429,281 downwards.
TTGTCTAGGAAAAAACGAATCCTGCCCCCCAGTACCACACTGCATGCAGGAATGAGGCTCACCTGAAGTATTGGAGTCCTGGTACCCACCATAGCCTCCACCGGAGCGACCTTTTTGGTACTGCCCTCGTCCTTTTTTAGAAGGATAGAAATTGGATTTCTGCGATTATCCGGAACCCTGTTGACCTCCTCTGTGGGACTGAGATCCCCTTTGGGTTGATTGACCACAGCCGAACAAGCGTCCCCTTTGTCGCCCAGCCCTGGTAAAAACCGGACGAAATGCCCGTTTAAGAGAGGCCTGAGCCTTGTCCAGGCCACTGAAAGTGTTGACAAATTTGGTGAGTTCCTTGAGGAACGGCTGGCTGAAGAGCAGACCCTGAGCTTCAGGTCCGGATTCCGAAGTGGAAAGTTCGGCTAAATTCGGATCCAGCTTTAAGAGAATTGAGCGGCGTCGTTCGCTTGAAAGGGCACAATTAGCGTTGCCAACCTGGCAAATGGCCCTCTGAGCCCATTCTATGAGCTCATCAGGATCCACCAACGCCGACGACTCCTTGGCCAAGAAGCCAAAGTCTAGTATCTTAGTGAGAGGACCCATCAAATCAAGAACCTTGTCCTGGCATGACCGCCAAGATCGATCCAGACCCTTCTTGGGATCCTTTGCATATTTGCGAAGATAAGTGAGCATCGTGGGATCTACCTCAGGAGTGTCTGCCAGATGATCAGTCAGATCTGGTCTAGGACATTCTGACCGAAGCCGAGCCCGAACATCCTTGTCGAAGGGCCGGCGTATGTGAGCTTGTACATACTCCGCGACCACTGGGGACGGGAGCCAAGACGTGGAGTTAGGGTGAAGAATGTCCGAGGGGTCAAAAGTAAGGACAGGGGGATGAGTAGGAGCATCCACGAAATGCTCCTTACATAGCTTCTTTTTAGGAGGTGGATCCGTATGATCAGAAGAGGAGGAGGAATGCTGGTCGTCCGTATCAGCCGGGGAAACAACAGATGACGCACCCACAGAGGATTTGGACGCGGCAGAGGACAATGTTTTAGCCAACCTTTGAAAATCAGAAGAATGAGGGTTCCTAGGAGAGGTAGAGGACTTGCGCGAAGCAGGCACCCATCCCTGCTGCTGCGCATACTTCATTAAATGGCGTTTTAGAGGTGTAATGGCTCTCACTAATGCCTTATTGATGGAGGGCTGCACTCCCTGATCAAGAGCCTCCACCAAGTCCTGCTCTAGAGACTCAGAGGCGTCCTCCTCGTCATAATAGTCATCTTCACAATAAAAATCACTCATGGTTCACTGAGCGTGATAATAGAATTGCCCACAAGATGACCCAAATCTGATATGCCAAAGGCAAAATTCAGGGGGAGTGTAAAAACCCCACAGCAAGCCCAATAGGCGCAGAGAAACTGCCAAAAAATACTTTAAATGTGGAGGGAGGCTTGCTGTCTACAAAAAAACACTCTAGGCAAAGCCTATGCCGAGTTATCTTGCCCAAAGCCCTTTTCCGAGCAATTGGCGTCAGAAGGGGTTAACTCTGTGGCCGTGGGCGGAGACGCTCTGAAAAGACGTCCTCTGGAAGCTCCGGTGCCATGAGGAGAAACGAATCCGGAAGCAAAGAGCCGCGCATGCGCGGAAAATACTGTGTGCCACCTGAGAAACAGAAGAGCTCGCGCACCAGCGCGCGAGTCCTCAAACCCCTGACTCCCACTCCACTCAAAGAAAGAGACACGGACGCCGCGCGCCCGGTCGTCAGGGAGGTAGACCCACGCTCCCACAAGTGCGGCGCAACGAGAGTGAAAAACCGGCAAACAATGAACCGGGAACCGCGCACACACAGCAGCGCTAGAACGCTGATGAAAATGAGCAAAGCAATCAAGCAAAGTACAACAATACAACGAGTAACAATCGCAAAGGTAAGGACAAAAGCACTTAACTGGCTGCAGAGCAGCAAAGAAAGAGGAAGTGTGACTCTCTATATGGCCTTATATACTGCAGACTCTATGGTTGTTACCCAAGTGTTCATGGGTATTGTGGTTTTTTATTTGTTTCTTTGGCTGCTGGGCATTTCATCAAAGAAATGAGAATAGCATAATCGGAGCCTCCTGTCCTGAAATAGAATTTACTCGTTTTAATCATGAGCGCACCGCGGTTTTAACTTTTATTTCAGTGCAGGCACATTTTGTATCAGGAGCGTCCGCGGTTACAGTTTTAATGTATACAAAGTTATCTAGCATATGTATATTTTAAAATCAATTTGGAGTCACCGTTGCATAGCGCTCGCGAGGAGAGTAAAAATGGCATAATGTTGGATGTCTTGGCGGGGAGCCATGCCTCAGTTTGGACGCGCAGCTTTTCTCCGGCATGAGGCTCATGTAGAGCTTGACGTGTGCATGAGCTCGCCCGTCAGTTTCCAGAACGGTAAACTGACAGGAAATACACGGAACGTTTCTGGCTTGTTTTAAAGGCGTACATCCTTGGAAATTAAGATTAACTAGAATCAGAGGTAGTTTAATTGGTTACCTGTGTTTTACAGGGGTTTTGTGAAAGATATTTTATGAATTTTGTTTGTGGTTAACTATGGTGAGATTTTAACAGGATTTTGTTGTGACGCAAATTAAAAGAAGAGTCTTTAAGAAAAGTACTTTAATTGAGGTTGTATTTTAAGTGGTTACGGAGAGAAAATATATTATCTGTAACTATGTCTGAAGATATTGTCAGTGGGAAAGGTGAAATGAGCCTAGGAGAAAAGATTAGCAATATGCTAAGTAAGTTTGCCACTGACTTGGATGAAAAAATGGAAAACAAATTTGAAGAATTAATTCAAAATAAAGGTAATTCCTCCCAAGAGGAGCGTGTTTGGTCAGCAGTTGAGGGTCCTGAACCAGTGTTAATGAAGGGAGGAAAACTAAGTAGGAAACAAAACAGTTTAGATGTTGTTGATTTTAAGTGCAAGAGAGCAAAGGCTGCCTATGCTGATGGTGGATTTCGTAATCGTACGAAACATGTGTCAAGGACACTCAAGGGGACCATGGAAGAGGTCAGATAACTCCCGCATCAAGGAATAAAAGTAGTAGAAGGTATACTACTATCCTTTGTGATGAATCATCAGGCAGCGCAGAAAGAGAACTGAGTTGCTCTTCTGAATTTGATTCTGAAGTCGAAATTGTGGAAAAGGATAAGGGTCTTTGTTTAGCTAACCACAGTCACTTTAAACAAAAAATTCCAACCCAATAAAAGGCCAGAACATACATAATTCTTCCTTCTTTTTCCCCAAAAAACATTCTTTAAAGATAAACATAAACATGAAAAAGTCCCAATTGACTTAGATCCAATTCCGCATCAAAATCCAACAGAAGGAAATCCAACTTAGAATATCTTCTCTTTTATTGTTGAGCACGGCCTACAAAATTAGCAAAGAGAAAATAAACAAAGGGTTGGGTTTAGGGTGGGAATAATATTAGCCTCCGTGTCTTTAATAACACCCGGAACAAACCTTTGAAGGTGTGTTCCGGGTGTTATCAAGCGCGTGGAACTTTGATGGTTTGCTGCCAATACTAAAGGACCTTACGAACTAGGGTCGAGTGGCCCACTGCTGTGCTACTTGTTGTTGCCACATACAGGGTTTCGTTCTTACAGGTTCTTCGTGAGCCCCTACTACTTTGTTCTAGTGCACATTGGAGTCTCGAGAATGACTGACATTTGAGACTGTTGATTATTCTAGCTGTACATTTGCATGGTTCTGGGACACAAATTACCTTGGACTATGTATTTTACAGAGGACCACTATCACTGCTCCCATATACATTTCCTAGCAGTGAGGCTGACTGGCCCGATTTTTTAGCTCTTTCATTGTGGAGTTTTTCCATTGAGACGATATCTACTCATCGATCTTATTTACTGGATTTTAGAATCATTAGAACCAACCATATAGGTGACTGATCCGTTTTTTAGTTTTTACTTTGTGGAAACTTTCCATTGAGTTGATATCTTCTCGTCGATCTTATTTGTTGGATTTTGGAACCATCAGTACCAACCATTAGCCTTGAGAAAGTCGTTGTACTCACAAAGTACAGACAAAACACCTGTTGGCTGTTCTTTATATTGGATTTATGTCTAAAGACTAATAAAAGAAACGTTTATATTGAAATTTGTGGATTGCTCATCTTATCGTGTGGAACTTTGGAATGCCCTGCATTATCAAAAGTCTTTTGGAAATTGTTTATTGAATCATCACAATAATTGGTCCTTATATATTGGGTTTTGTTTTGGACCTTTTATATTTGCTATGGGTGTGCTGCACTAGCTGAATTTTGTGGTGGAAATCAGTAACTGTTTGACCTTAGATCTTAATAGAAATGATTTTCCCTCATACTCTTTGACACATCTGACAACACATAAAATGCAGGTATTATGAAGTAAGGTTATTCACGGTAAAAGTCTAGACTAGAGCTCAACAATGACTACCCATTCTAGTTCATGTTTGTTCTAATTTGAAATGAGATCTTCATTACGTGGGTGCTATTTTGGTTTGGGAATGATACATCAAACACACACCATTTCAGTCTCCAGCTTAAAAGTATAAAATGTTACTTACATCTGCATTTGATATTAACTATATGAAATCAATACTTAAGATATAATATTCTGAATAGCTAACCATAAATGTACCTAATGCCTATGCCCATCCACCTTGCTTGCCCCCTGTGATGAATCCTTGTCTATTCTGACCACAAGTGATGCATACAGTGTTAATGTTCCTGACTCCTGGCCTGGTATAATGTTGACTCTGGCATAATAGTGGCAATTCCTGTCACATTAGGGACATTGTATGAAGGTGTACATCTGTGGTACAATCCTGGCTCTGGCCTAATGTGGTAATTCTTGACCTATTGTGGAAATCAGTCGCATGATATGTCCCACCCCTTGCATAAAGCATGCCATGGCATGATGGCGGTAATTGCTGGCATATTGTAGACACCCATTCCATAATGGTGCTCACTCCTGAACTAATGATGGCCCTAATACAATGGTTATAAATGCAGGCATGTTGAAGTTTCGTGCATTGTCCGTGGGTGTGCGGGGCATTCCAAGCACTGCGGACCACAAAGAGTGGTACCAAGCGGGGGGGGAGGAGCCCAGGATGAGGACTTCGGTCTTGTATGAGTTAAGCTTGAGGCAGCTGTCCTTTATCCAGGTGGCGACTGCCTTCATCCTTTTGTCATAGTAGCTCTAGGTGGCTGTGGGTTCATCTGTGAGGAAGAGAATCAGCTGGATGTCATCTGAGTAGAAGATGATGTTGAGTCCGTGCTTCTGACGATGCTTGCAAGTAGGGCCACGTAGATGTCAAAGAGGGTGGGGCTAAGGGAGGATCCATAAGGCACTCTACAGATGATCTCTGTGGGGCTTGAGTTGAAACGTAGAAGTCTGACTCTGTGTTCGGCCAGTGAGGAAGGAGCGGATCCATTCGAGGGCTTTGTCATGGATGCCTGCATCGTAGAGTCTTGCACAGAGGGTGTGGTGGGAGATGATGTCGAAGGTGGAAGAGAGGTCCAGGAGGATGAGATGAGAGCAGCAGTCTCGCCTTGGTCGAGGAGGGTGTGGATGTGGTCTGTAGCAGCGAGGAGAGTGGTCACTGTGCTATGGTTGCTTCTGAAGCCTGATTGGGAGAGGACCAGGATGTTGTTCATTTAGATGAACTCAGAGAGTTGGGCGTTGATAAAGGGGAGCTAAGAGATGGGTCTGTAGTTTTTGAGGTCAGTCGGGTCGGTAGATGGTTTCTTCAGCAGGGTGTTGATCTCTGCATTCTTACAGTCTTCCGGGAAGGTTGCAGACTCGATGGAGCAGTTGATGGTGCAGTTGATGGTGCAGCAGAGTTCAGCTGCGATGGAGGTGCCACCTCTGTTGAAGACGTGGTGAGGGCAGGGATCTGAGGGGGCTCTTGAATGGATGCTCTTCATGAACCTTAGGGTGTCCTCAGACAAAGGGCAGAAAAACTAGCAGAAAAAGCACGACAGAGGGCAGAATAACGAGCAGAAAAGGCAAAACAGAGTGCAGAAGAGGGTAAAACAGAGGCCAGAAAAACTAGTAGAAAAGGCCAGAGGGCAGAAAAACGTGCAGAAAAGGCAGAACAGAGGACAGCAAAATGAGTGGAAAAGGAACAACAGATTGCAGAAAAACAAGCAAAAAAAGGGAAAAAACAGGGCAGAAAAATTAGCAGGAAAGGCAAAACAGAGGACAGAAAAAGTGAACAGAAAAGGCAAAACAGGACAAAAGAGGACAAAACAGAAGGGAGAAAAACAAGCAGAAATGGCAAAACGAGCAGTAAAGACGAAACAGAGGGCAGAAATGATCCTCTCATCGCTGGCGTGCTGAGTGGTCGCTCCCCAGTCTCCCTGGCGAGATCTGGTATCGTTGCGCTGCTAATTGATTGTTAACCCACTTTAAAACAATTGCCTGTAGACTGCCTTGTCTGCCGCTTCACTTTGCTAGCGTTTATAATCACCACAGTGACTTTCACTTTTTAGCGCGATAACTCCCGGCGCTCTGCATTGTGCTTGTGCTGCATTTTGATTGTTAACCCATTTTAAATAATTGCCTGTAGACTGCCTAGACTGCCGCTTCGCTTTGCTAGCGTTTATAATTGCCACAGTGACTTTCACTTTTTAGCGCGATAACTCCCAGCGCTCTGCATTGCTCACCCCTCCGCTGCCATTTTGTTTGTATTTGTTGTTGTGCTCGTTGTTGAAAACCGTCCTCTGTAGCCCGCCCCGCCTCCCAGCTGAGCCGCCCTCCCACTGACTACATACAGCGCTCCCATACCTGGAAGCGCTGTGATCCTCTCATCGCTGGCGTGCTGAGTGGTCGCTCCCCAGTCTCCCTGGCGAGATCTGGTATCGTTGCGCTGCTATTTGATTGTTAACCCACTTTAAAACAATTGCCTGTAGACTGCCTTGTCTGCCGCTTCACTTTGCTAGCGTTTATAATCACCACAGTGACTTTCACTTTTTAGCGCGATAACTCCCGGCGCTCTGCATTGTGCTTGTGCTGCATTTTGATTGTTAACCCATTTTAAATAATTGCCTGTAGACTGCCTTGACTGCCGCTTCGCTTTGCTAGCGTTTATAATTGCCACAGTGACTTTCACTTTTTAGCGCGATAACTCCCAGCGCTCTGCATTGCTCACCCCTCCGCTGCCATTTTGTTTGTATTTGTTGTTGTGCTCGTTGTTGAAAACCGTCCTCTGTAGCCCGCCCCGCCTCCCAGCTGAGCCGCCCTCCCACTGACTACATACAGCGCTCCCATACCTGGAAGCGCTGTGATCCTCTCATCGCTGGCGTGCTGAGTGGTCACTCCCCAGTCTCCCTGGCGAGATCTGGTATCGTTGCGCTGCTATTTGATTGTTAACCCACTTTAAAACAATTGCCTGTAGACTGCCTTGTCTGCCGCTTCACTTTGCTAGCGTTTATAATCACCACAGTGACTTTCACTTTTTAGCGCGATAACTCCCGGCGCTCTGCATTGTGCTTGTGCTGCATTTTGATTGTTAACCCATTTTAAATAATTGCCTGTAGACTGCCTTGACTGCCGCTTCGCTTTGCTAGCGTTTATAATTGCCACAGTGACTTTCACTTTTTAGCGCGATAACTCCCAGCGCTCTGCATTGCTCACCCCTCCGCTGCCATTTTGTTTGTATTTGTTGTTGTGCTCGTTGTTGAAAACCGTCCTCTGTAGCCCGCCCCGCCTCCCAGCTGAGCCGCCCTCCCACTGACTACATACAGCGCTCCCATACCTGGAAGCGCTGTGATCCTCTCATCGCTGGCGTGCTGAGTGGTCGCTCCCCAGTCTCCCTGGCGAGATCTGGTATCGTTGCGCTGCTATTTGATTGTTAACCCACTTTAAAACAATTGCCTGTAGACTGCCTTGTCTGCCGCTTCACTTTGCTAGCGTTTATAATCACCACAGTGACTTTCACTTTTTAGCGCGATAACTCCCGGCGCTCTGCATTGTGCTTGTGCTGCATTTTGATTGTTAACCCATTTTAAATAATTGCCTGTAGACTGCCTTGACTGCCGCTTCGCTTTGCTAGCGTTTATAATTGCCACAGTGACTTTCACTTTTTAGCGCGATAACTCCCAGCGCTCTGCATTGCTCACCCCTCCGCTGCCATTTTGTTTGTATTTGTTGTTGTGCTCGTTGTTGAAAACCGTCCTCTGTAGCCCGCCCCGCCTCCCAGCTGAGCCGCCCTCGCCCCTCCCCCTCCATCATCCGTTTATGACAGCTGCTTCTGCGCGCAGCGTTCACGCGCAGCGATCGCGCCCCAGTCGCGCCGAAGGTGCGCCAAAGGTAAGCCCGTCTACGCCCGTCCGCGCCTGGCCCGCGCCCAGCGCCAGACCCCCTGGTCCTCGTAATGCCCTCCCCTCCCGCATTACTTACGATGCCACCACCCTCCTAGCCCTTAACCCCGGCCGCTCCCCCACCTGCGTCCAAGCCGCTCCTGGACACACCCACGGACCTTTCTCATGCAACTCCTGCAAATTCTACGGCACCGACAACAACTCCGCTATGATCACACAACAGATATCCGTACCCAACCACCTACAATGCATCTTGCTCAACACTCGATCGGTCCACAGGCACGCCATTGACCTCTGGAATCTACTAGACACCATCTCTCCGGACGTCGCCTTCCTAACAGAAACATGGATGAACGCCTCTTCTGCCCCAGACATCACCATTGCCATCCCAGAAGACTATAAGATCATACGCAAGGACCGTACCGGCCACACAGGAGGAGGTATCGCTATCGTCCATAAGAAATCCATCTGCATCTCTACCAGCTCAGACGTCAACCTCGCCAACTCTGAACACCTTCACTTCCAGATCCACATCGACCCCAAAACCACACTCAGAGGCACCCTCCTTTACAGGCCACCAGGATCCCGCGCAAAGTTTAGTGAGGACATCACGGACTTCATCACTCCACACGCGCTCCCCTCCAAGGATTACATCCTTTTGGGCGACCTCAACTTTCACCTTGAAAAGAACAACGACCGCAACACCACCACCCTTTCGGACAACCTCGCCAACCTCGGACTTAAACAGCTTGTCACTACCCCCACCCACATCGCAGGTCACACACTCGACCCTATCTTCACCTCAAGCAAACATGTCTCCTTCAACCACACCACAGCTCTCCTTTGGACTGACCACAGCTGTGTTCACTTTACCTACAACAAGCCCACATCCAACAACCATCCTCAACCTACTCTGCAAAGAAACTTGAACAAAATCACCATCGACCAGATCTCCTCTTCGCTTCTTCAAAACCCCCCAGCCCACTTCTCAAACCCAGACCAAGCAGCCACCAACTTCACCCAATGGCTATCCTACAGCGCCGACATCCTAGCACCACTGAAAAAACGACAAATCAAAGTAAGCAGCAAGAAGGCCTCCTGGTTCAACGATGACCTTAAAAAATCCAAGAAACTCTGTCGCTCCCTTGAGAAGGCCTGGAAAAAAGACCCAACCACCAGCACCAAGGACGCCTTCAAAAACGCCACCCGCATACACCACCAACTAATTCGGAATGCCAAGAAAGCCGCTTTCAAGGACAGACTGGATAACAACGCCCACAACAGCAAGGAATTATTCAACATCGTCAAGGAATTTACCAACCCTTCAGCCAACTCCAACGACATCACCCCCTCTCAAGCCCTCTGCGACTCCCTAGCCTCATTCTTCCACAACAAAATTGCAGACATCCACAACAGCTTCGACAACCGACCCGAAGACCAACCCTCCCAACCCCCTTCAGGACCCCCACCCCCCCTGAACATCCTCAACGACTGGAAGCCTATCTCCACTGAGGACACCATCCGTCTGATGAACTCTATCCACTCAGGAGCCCCCACAGACCCATGCCCTCACCACATCTTTAACAAAGCAGACTCCATCATAGCACCGCACCTCCGAGACGTCATCAACTGCTCCCTCAACTCTGCAACCTTCCCGGAAAGCTGGAAACATGCCGAACTCAGCGCCCTCCTGAAGAAACCCACAGCTGACCCCACCGAACTCAAAAACTACCGCCCTATCTCACTCCTTCCATTCCCGGCCAAAGTCATCGAGAAAGCGGTCAACAACCAGCTCGCTGCATTCCTCGAAACCAACAAATCCCTCGACTCCTCACAATCCGGCTTCCGAGCCAAGCACAGCACTGAAACCGCCCTCATCGCAGCAACAGACGACATTCGAACTCTACTGGACAATGGAGACACAGTCGCCCTCATCCTCCTCGACCTCTCCGCAGCCTTCGACACGGTCTGTCATAGCACCCTTTTACAGCGCCTCAGAAACATCGGAATCCAAGGAAAAGCACTGGAATGGATCACTTCGTTCCTCACCGGAAGAACCCAGAGAGTCCGCCTCCCACCATTCAAGTCAGAGTCCACTGAAGTCATTTGTGGCGTGCCACAAGGACCTTCTCTCAGCCCCACCCTCTTCAACGTATACATGAGCCCCCTTGCGACCATCGTTTGCCAACACAACCTCAACATCATCTCCTACGCTGACGACACTCAACTGATCCTCTCACTCACAAAAGACCCTAACACCGCCAAAACCAACTTACACGAAGGAATGAAAGAAGTAGCCGAGTGGATGAAGCACAGCCGTCTGAAACTGAACTCCGACAAAACTGAAGTCCTCATCTTAGGCACCTCCCCCTCCGCCTGGGATGACTCTTGGTGGCCAGAGGCCCTTGGAAAGGCACCCATCCCGACAGACCACGCACGGAACCTGGGCATCATCCTGGACTCCTCACTCTCGATGACCAGACAAGTCAACGCCGTCTCATCTTCTTTTTTCAACATTCTTCGCATGCTCAAAAAAACATTTCGCTGGATCCCCACCGAAACTCGTAAAACGGTCACCCACGCACTGGTCACTAGCCGCCTGGACTACGGAAACACCCTCTACGCCGGTACCACCGCAAAACTCCAGAAAAAACTCCAACGCATCCAGAACGCCTCTGCCAGGCTCATATTAGACATCCCGCGTAAAGAACACATCTCCGGTCACCTGAAAAACCTCCACTGGCTCCCCGTAAATAAGAGGATTACTTTCCGCCTCCTAACCCACGCACACAAAGCACTCTACGAACTTGGACCTGAATGCCTCAACACACGACTGTCCTTCTACACCCCCTCCCGTCAGCTGCGATCCTCCAACCAAGCTCTTGCCACTGTACCTCGCATCAACAAAACAACCATGGGAGGCAGATCCTTCTCCTACCTGGCAGCTAAAACTTGGAACTCCCTTCCCACTCACCTTCGCCTTACTCAGAACCACCTAGCATTCAGAAAGCAACTTAAAACTTGGATATTCGACAAGTAATTCCCCACCCCCCCGTAAGCGCCTTGAGACCCTATGGGTATGTAGCGCGCTATATAAATCTTTTTGACTTGACTTGACTTGAGAAAAAAGAGCAGAAAAGGCAAAACAGACGGCAGAAATCGAGCAGAAAAAGGCATAACAGAGGGCATAAAAACAAGCTGAAAAGGCAAAACAGCAACAAACAAGCAGAGGAGACACAAACAGAGGGCAGTAGGTAGACAGGCAACAAACGGTAGCAGACTGCTGGCAAGTTGGACAGGAGAACTGTCATAGGGGGAGCTGGATTGAGGACCTAATAAGGAGTACTTGATGAAAATGACAAATTGGACTTTCTTCTCTAGATATGTGTCTACTAAATTAAATACTGTCATTTCAAGACAAAAATTGTGTTTGTCATCAAAATTAAAAACTTTGTTGTGTGTAAAAACAGCATGTGTATGTTCCCAAATGGATAGTTTGCATGTGATAACCAGGGACGTAACACATGCCCCCGCAGCCCACACGGTGGGGGGGGCCTGAAGCTCCAGGGGGGCCCCCTCGGCACTTGACTCTGTCTGGAGAGCTCCTAATTGAGTCCGGAGGGGGCCTCTCTACATACCTTGCAGGGAGGCCCCCTCAATTTTCGTTACGCCAGTGGTGATAACAAAATGTGTATATTTGTATACATCAATATGCTGATATTTAATAACTGCATTCAAAAATATCAATTTATAACTGATTTTGAGTGATAATCACTACTACTGTTTCAGAGCCTAACATATAGAATTAATGTAACTCAGAAACTAGCTAAACCTTTAGGACCTAATTTACATAGGAAAACGTCCACTTTTGTGTCTAGTGTTTTTTTTGGTATGCACAAATTATGGCCTAAATTTACTAGTTTCTCACACAGTGCAGTGCAGCAGCCGCAAATGCTGTGTTGCGCTGCGTGAGAGAGCAGGAGAGCGCCAAATTTACTGAAATATGGCACACTTCTCCCCTCTGCTTAGCGCAGGTGCTAAATTTAACTGCTGTGCACCACGTTTGCGCCATAGTTCAAGGGTGTCTCCGTGAATCAAGTTTAGGTTTTGTACTTGCTACAACTATGGACAGTTCTATGTGTGCCTGCGTAGATCATGGTCTCCTGTTCACGAATGCTGTATTGTATAGCATAATTACATTCTTCTTGACAATGCCATTGAATGTACTCTTACTTACCATGTCTGCTGAATGTCATTGGGAGTATTCCTCCTTTGCTGTCATTGTTTTGTGTTGATGGAAAAACAAAAGATAAATCGTTAAAAAAAAAAAGTTTACCTCTTGTACTGAAAGGATGCCCTTCCAGTACAAAATACTATGCTTAGGCAATTTTTTTTTAAATTCCACTTTGTATGTGGATTCTAATGTACAGCACACATTAGAAGCCAGAAAATAAAAGAGAAAAAAAGCATTTCTCCTTCATAGCTCCTGGTTGAAGGGTGCGCTGTTTTCTGATGATAAATGCTGTCTACTTTATTTAGTAAATTGGCTTTAGCGTCAGAAACTTGGGTGGTTGCACGGTAATGCCCATGCACCACTGATAGTACACCCCCTTGGCTCTAATTAATGCAAAGCAGTGCATATTCACGGTACTGTCACGATTTTTCCAGTGCTAAAAGAAAATTGGACAAGGAGATTTTGCATCGATTTGTGTCACTTTGTGACACAAGCTGGCGTAAAATCTTAGCAAATCGTTTCCCACAAGTTTAATTTTACTAATAATAACTTAATGACTTCGAAGACTGCGCAGTCGAGGCGGAGAACTCCACACTTAGAACAATAGGTCTGTCCTATCTTCTTAAGTGTGGAGTTGTGGAGTCCCTATTGTAATATTACAATTAGTACAATTAAGCTTGTAGTTTGTGAATACCAAAAAATAGTAAACTTACATAAAAGTGTAGGTCTATTTTTGTGAATCAAACCCTCAATGTCTTCACAATCTGAGTGGAAATAGTCCTGTATGAACCTGTAAAATCTAATTTGAAGAAACAGGTTTAAAATTAGGTGTTGATAAGTAGGGACAAACGCTATGAAAAATGATAGCCTGTGTGAAAAAGGATTTTCTGAACTATCTGTATCGCTTTTGACTTTTAAAAAAAGAATTGTGGAATTCTTCTTAAAAAATGTAGAATTTCCCACTTATTACCTAAAGCTTTCTTGGAGCCTATGAACTCTGATCAATCAATTCAGGGCAGCCATGAAAGTACTGGAATATTTTATGAGCACCCCCCCTTAAAACCTATTTCTACTTGTGATGTAAAATGCACTATTTTCTTCCAATTTCTTTAAAATAAAGTTTTCTTAACCAGGTTTTACCTGGTCTTAATTTTGGCGCTGCCTCTTATGTATGCGGCCCTTGTACATAGGGGAGAGCATCAAAATAAATGGGTGTTGCCGTGGACCTCCCACCGCAACACCCACTGCCCACCCCTTTCACGCTAAGCATAGTGTGAAAGGGGGCCTTATTTACAAGGCAGCGTTAAAGTCACTCTAAGTGGCTTTAAAGCTGCCTTGTAAATAAGGCTAATCCCCTATCACCATCACAGCATCGGTAAAAGTGAGGAAACAGCGTTTACAATGCTGTTTCCACAACGCAGTGCTATTACAACGCGATAGTTACAACGACCGCGTTGTTAGTACGTCATACCTTTACATCGCAAGTCATTACAACGACTTGCTGTAAGAGGCGCAAAGGTATTGGATATAAAATCCAATACCTTCCCTACTGTTGTACAAACTGGAGTAGGAACAGTAAATAATACTGTTCCTAAGTCCAGCGCACCCCCTACAGTAAGTCGTTGTAATGACTTGCGATGTGAAAGTATTGCATACTAATAGCATACAGTGTATTCCCATGCGTTGTAACATGCTATATTCGTAAAAGTGAGGTTGTGGTGGCGATAGGGGCTTGTACATATGCCCCATTGTTTTGTGCAGTTCGTGGCAGATATGAATGCCCAATCACTTCCGAATATCACCAGACGCTACTATTTGCCAGAAACAACAAATAAGTCATTATGCCTTTGCACCGTTATCTTTTAACCATTACTAGTCGAGCCGTGCTGTAAAAAACAGCAACTCGGCAGCCTCGAATTGTAAAAAAATCATACATCAGAAACATCTCGCAGCTCATTCACCATAGATACAAAGCGGTGTCCGAGTCCATATTTAAACTCGCGATTCACGGGCCCAAAATTATCTCTGAATTTGTTGATTTGAGTTGCCATGAGTTTCTAGGGAGGTAGCACCGTAGCACGACAGCTAAACGACCTGAAACATCCCCCAGCAGGCATTCATACCCCGTGCATCTAAATTGACCTAACTATCAGCCTGATTCATGTACGGGCCGTTTTGCGTGGCCCTAATAGCGAATCATAGCGACTCGCTATTGAGGACACGCAAAACGGCATTCATGTAGGAATTGCTAAATCAATAGCGATTCCTACATGTTCTCTATTTGCGAGTAGCAATTTGCTACTCGCAAAAAAAGGAATAACTCCCCATTCATTCCTATGGGCCAAAAGGCCCATAGGAATGAATGGGGAGTATCCCTCATTTGCGAGTAGCAATTTGCTACTCGCAAATCAGATAGCGATTTTAAGGGTGCCAGGGGTGTCCAAAGGACACCCTGTAGCACCCCTAAAATGCACAATTGAACAGGTGTTGCGCACACACATGTCCAAAGGACATGTGTGTGTGCAACATGCAACTTAGAAAAATGCTTTAAAAAGCATTTTTCTGAGTTTTTGCTATTTACCGAGAGGTCTGACCTCTCGGTAAATAGCGGCCCAAAAGTGCTAAATCGCAATTTTTTATTGTGTCATGAATAGCATTTGAGGAATCTCTATTAGAGATTCCTTAAATGCCATTCCTCGCAAATATGCGAATTCTTAAATAGCGATTTTTGCATTTGGGATGATGAATACCAAATGCAAAAATCGCACTCGCAAAGGGCCAGATTCTCAGAATCTGGCCCTTTTGCGAGCGCTTTTAGCTACATGAATCAGGCTGATAGCACCTTGTTCCCCTATTGTGACAAAGAGGCGAAGGCCGCAGCACTGTAAACAGCCTATGTCATGAAGTGAAAAAACAAGCCTTTTGTTCCGATATTTTGCGACCAAATCTGACTAGATCCTGTCCAATTAAATAGAAGTCCAGTCATCAGTTCGCTGTAGTTAATGGGGTGAACCGAAGGTTCAAACATGCTGCACTTGTCGTTTTGCAGTAGAATGATTGACTTTCTGACCTATAAGGTGTTTTTTCCCTTGCTGAGGGAAAATAAAGCTGCTTCAATTGTGACGAAATCAGAAAGGTCAGCACTCAGTCCAAGGTAGCAGTGAATCCCTCAGGGCCATACTGTTTGTTGTCTGGATGATGGAGGGGTAAAGGCATTTGGAATCTGTACATCCATATCCCCAATAAAGTACTGTCAAAGCACAGAGTGCTGTATATACACTACCATGTCAGGAAGGACTTATCAGGCGGCTACTGTAACGACGATCCTGCATTTTTCTTATTACAGTATAATTGTAACATCCTTAGTGAGCTGTAACAATAAACAGCCGAGTTGTGACTTTGCAGTCCCTGCTGCCAGAGCCAGCAGATGGTTGTATGTCAAAATACTGAACAATCGAGCTTCAAGAATATTGTTGAAAAAATAGAAACAAACACAATATCATGCCGGAAGAATATAGTGGTAAATACAGATTTTCCATTTTTAAATCTAAAGTTGTGTGTGCCTTGAAGATATATAGTGAAAAATCAATTGGAGTGGAAGAGTACAATATCAAAAAAGGGGGGACAACACCAAAATTGTTCCTTACATAACAGATTTTATTCTGCATTCACATCCACATAGTCTAGGGTTTCTAGGATCACCCAGTTTTAATCATTTGTGGAATGTTTTGCATTAATAAAATGAATACTCATTGTATTTGTACATCTGAACCTTATGTTGCCTCTATGCTCACAGATGCGTGCCTTAATTTTCCTACACTTCAAAAATACACAGAGGGTCCGTGAGTAGCTAGATTTGGAGAAGAATACAGGGATAGATACATGTATCAAAAAAACATAAACACTTCTCCAAGATCTACATAAAACAAACAGTACGTTTATGATATACAAATATCATAAGTCAAACCAGTTGAGTTTATGGTTTATTCATCTTGAGTACCACATTTACTTTTTTTTTTATTTTGACAAATATTATTCTGATATATATATATATATATATATATATATATATATATATATATATATATATATATATATATATATATATATATATATCAAAAAGCAATGTGCCAAGCACTTTGGGAGGGCTACCCATGACACATCTACCATCCGGCTATTTCCAATTGTCCCGATGTCCTCTCAGCCCCTCTCCCTGTTAAAAAGAAGTCCGACGCGTTTCGGGGCAGACACGCCCCTTCTTCATGGACGTTTGTTCAAACACATTGCACGGCAGCTCACCAACTAGACTGAAACGCATTTTATTTCAATCTGTGCCGCCCTAAGTGGGTGTGGCTGAAAATGTTTCTGCAGCCAGGCTTTCTGGTTGCTGTAGTTCCATTGTCGGTGAGTGTAGTTTTCCTTGAGTAGGTGCGCAATCCGGTGTTCATTCATCTCGAATTCATTGTTACCTTGAGTTGCAGGTTGGAGGGTGGGTTGGGAGGTCATATTTGTAATACGATGTGTCACGCTACAAGTGCGGGGATTCGTATCTCTGCAGCAGTCTTCACCGGCTCCTGCATTCCAGATGGACGGTATATATATATATAAACACAGTTAGTGAGCACCACACACATAAACGAACACACAATTCATGTATTTCATGTAGGTACAAATAAAAACAGAAAGACAAATGACCGACTACATAACAGTTGAAGCAAAAAGCACACCATAGAAGTTATGAAAGAATATTCACATAACAAACATCCGCAACAGGAAAAATCATGAAGTTCTAAAAATGATTACTCATTGTAATAACAGTTATAATATAGTTATGAAAATGCTACTATAGTATTTATTGAAACAAATGGACAGGAGAGCGGTGACGCACATTTCGGAAGTTACAATTTGATGTCAACAACCTTCATCAGGGCGCTGTCTGTGTTTTTAGGTCGTGGCCAACCAGCCATCCACTCAGAACATATTCAGTAGAACTTTACACATAACAGGGGGCTCACAACAATCTTCACAACAACTGGTTATCAGGGAGTATATATGGATAGAGTAAAGATCATAATTCTTCTAAGGAGGGAACTTCTGGCCAATGTCAGATTCAGAAAGGAGTCTGATTCAAAATGGTTCCCACTACAACTGCGCAGTAGAAAAAAGTCTCCGGGAACACTCCATATAAAGAAGGAGAGCAAAGAGGCTCAAATAGCCAAGGTGGTATAGAGGCTCAGTATCACCTGCCCAGCTACAATCAACTTATTCTAGTGGAGATTAAAGTCAGCAAGAACAATGTAGGACAGTAAGGAAAAGTAAAAAGTCAAGATTATCATCCAGATGTTGAAAGACAAATTCTAAGTCTCCAGGAGGAAAGAATACTTTTTATGCATTAAATGGAGCAACTGCAATGACATTCTCAAATGAGGATGAATCAGTCCAATTGAGAAGCTGTTAGTTTAGAAAGTGATCTGTTAGGTTGGAGGTCTAGCCCACTACTTTGCAGGTGATGCAGGGAATATAGAAGAAGGCGGCTAGTTTAGTGCTGAGAGCAGTGAGTAAGGCAGTGTCATTGCGATCTATCCTTGTTTTTATGATTATTGTAAAGTGGAATGGGGGAGGTTAAGTCCGTTTGTTATTAAGGATGCCTTGCTTTTTAAATATCATATAATACAGTCCAGGGAGTGCTTTTGCAATATTGGCTGGTGGTAAAGTGCTGACCACTGTTAATGGTCTCTTTGGAGACTTGATGTATTCCACTCAAGAGTGCACTATTTTTCTTATGTCATCTAACTGCCATTTTCCACCCATCCAAGCTAGTGGCCTCTTTATGCAATTTACATAGCCGATATGTTTACACTCCATAAGAAACCTGGAACAAAAGCCCGGAAATGCCCCAACTCTTCAATTGCTAATGCTTACATGGATACAACTGAAAAGTTAAACTTTGAAGTACTTCTGCTTACACATCACTCATCAAATGGAGCACCTGTAACATGCACAGTCAAGTGCAGGTGTACATTCATTCAATTCAAATGTTTCATTCTCTGTTCAGTTGTTAACCACAACAGTATTATTATGCCTATATACTGCACAAAGAGTTCTGTAGCATACATGTGAATGCATAAAATGTACAGTGCTTGTATATATTACGATGTACTTTTCTAAATGATGGACTGATTTCACTCATATACAACCTGAATGTGTTGGCTGTTTGCAGATGTGTATCCTGCGATCTGGGTCCAACTGTAAATAACTTACTGTTCACACGCACATCTATAACTCAATGTTTACATTTGCAGGTTTAGTGCACAGGCATTTCTCTGTAATTTAAATGTTTGAATATGCAAACCTAGACCACTCATTTATTTCTATGGTCTTCTACCATATGTCACATGCCTATTGCAAAATGATTGCTATGAGAATCCGCTTCTCTTAACCGAATCACGTTTTTTGCAAACACTTACGCTTATGCATGTGCCCCCACACACACGTTCACTCCTATAAGTGCTTTTGCTTAAAATTTCCAGGTTTCTTGTCTAATGTTATGAACATAGTTAATGAATGAAAGCCTAATTGATAAGCTCATAACACTGTACACGGGAATTAGCCTGATTTAAACTATACAAAGAAAAATGGTTGTTCCACAATGTGATCGATTTTCCTCTTAGAAGGATTAGCATAGGTCCAGAAAAAAGTCGACATACTCAAATAGCTTAATGTTATCTTTTGTTATATATATCATCTTAATGCTTTGGGTTGGCAAACGATTCTCATCACTTGTTTATTGACAGTGATGACTAAAAAGAAATCAGATACCAATGTAGCCCCATCTGGGTCATGAATAAGCATGGGCGTAAAATCCGCTCCGCTCGCGGATTTTTCGGATTTTCGGCAAATTCGCAATCCGCGAACTCTCGCGAATTTGTCGAAAATCCGTGAATCCGCTCGCGGCGGATTTTTTGCTTGGTTGCGGCGCGCGGCGTGGTGCACGGCGTTCACTTTCCGTCATTTAGCGTTTGCCGAGTTGTTTTTCTTTGCGAGTGACGCGCCATTTTAGATCTTGCTGCGTGTTCCCGCGGGAGTTTAGCGCCCGCGAATACGTACTCGCGGCTTGCCACCTTGCACACCACACCTCGCGAGAGTTCGCAATTGCGAACACGTAGTTGCGGCGGAAAGGAACAATCTCGCACTTGCGAAATAGAGATTTTGCAATTTCGCACAAGAAAATCACCAGCAAACAGGATAAACCTTCAGAAAATTATGATTTTTATCAGAATCACTCCTCAGGTTGACATTTGCATGGCCTTTTTTTTTGCAAGGAGTCCATTTTGGGGGGGGGGGGAAGGAAGTGCCCCACAGTCTCCAACTTCCTGTTCCTGTCCAGCAGGCTCCTCCCAGTGCTTTGTCCATCTCCTGGTCACTTTCATTTGGATCTGGAGCTGGAAGGATTACTTTTTGTGGGTGCTGCTGGATATTTGGATTTGAGGCCTTTTTGACTGTCTTTGGATCACTTTTGGATTAGAAATCAACTTTCACAAGTAAGTTTGTTTGGGGCATTACAGTTGCTGCAAGTAAAATTTTGGAACTTTTTCAGAACATTAAATAAATTATATTGTGGGTAGCCACAGTATCCAGTAGGACCAGGGTTGGTTAGGGGTGCATGATACAAATGTTTTGTTGAATTTAAACACCATTGAGGCCATGGATGGGCTGGGATTGTGCTGATTTTTGTCGTTTTTTTGGGCCTGCTGGTGGGGCCCTTTGCCCAGGGGTGGTGAGTGTTGCATGGGCCTAGTCTTTCTGTGGGGTGTCTTCTTGAATTTAAACATAATTGAGGCCATGGATGGGCTGGGATTGTGCCGATTTTATTGTTTTTTGTCGTTTTTGGGGGGGTGCTGGTGTGGCCTTTTGCCCAGGGGTGGTGGTGCATGGACTGAGTGTGCCTGTGGTGTGGTCTCACTCTCTTTAATGTAAACATCATGGATGGCA
This sequence comes from Lissotriton helveticus, assembly GCF_964261635.1. Taxonomy (NCBI): domain Eukaryota; kingdom Metazoa; phylum Chordata; class Amphibia; order Caudata; family Salamandridae; genus Lissotriton; species Lissotriton helveticus. The sequence continues at coordinate 381,408,695 of NC_136067.1, read as the reverse complement.
TTGGATTGTGGTGATTTCTGGCTGTTTTTCTGTTTTTTGGGGGTGTACTGTTGATGTGGACTGGCCATGTGGGTGGTGGTGGTGGCCATCTTGAGTGCTGGCTGGTACAGGCAACATGTGCTTGGGGTGTAAGGGAGGGGCCATTTTGAGGAGAGGCAGTGTCTGAGGCCTGCACTTATTTTGCCTACTTTTCATCCATTATGCCCAGGGGTGGTGAGTGTTGCATGGGCCTAGTCTTTCTGTGGGGTGTCTTCTTGAATTTAAACATAATTGAGGCCATGGATGGGCTGGGATTGTGCTGATTTTATTGTTTTTTGTCGTTTTTGGGGGGGTGCTGGTGTGGCCTTTTGCCCAGGGGTGGTGGTGCATGGACTGAGTGTGCCTGTGGTGTGGTCTCACTCTCTTTAATGTAAACATCATGGATGGCATTGGATTGTGGTGATTTCTGGCTGTTTTTCTGTTTTTTGGGGGTGTACTGTTGATGTGGACTGGCCATGTGGGTGGTGGTGGTGGCCATCTTGAGTGCTGGCTGGTACAGGCAACATGTGCTTGGGGTGTAAGGGAGGGGCCATTTTGAGGAGAGGCAGTGTCTGAGGCCTGCACTTATTTTGCCTACTTTTCATCCATTATGCCCAGGGGTAGTGAGTGTGCATGGGCCTAGTGTTTCTGAGGGGTGTCTTCTTGAATTTAAACACCATTGAGGCCATGGATGGGCTGGGATTGTGCTGATTTTATTGTTTTTTGTCGTGTTTGGGGGGGTGCTGGTGTGGCCTTTTGCCCAGGGGTGGTGGTGCATGGACTGAGTGTGCCTGTGGTGTGGTCTCACTCTCTTTAATGTAAACATCATGGATGGCATTGGATTGTGGTGATTTCTGGCTGTTTTTCTGTTTTTTGGGGGTGTACTGTTGATGTGGACTGGCCATGTGGGTGGTGGTGGTGGCCATCTTGAGTGCTGGCTGGTACAGGCAACATGTGCTTGGGGTGTAAGGGAGGGGCCATTTTGAGGAGAGGCAGTGTCTGAGGCCTGCACTTATTTTGCCTACTTTTCATCCATTATGCCCAGGGGTAGTGAGTGTGCATGGGCCTAGTGTTTCTGAGGGGTGTCTTCTTGAATTTAAACACCATTGAGGCCATGGATGGGCTGGGATTGTGCTGATTTTATTGTTTTTTGTCGTTTTTGGGGGGGGTGCTGGTGTGGCCTTTTGCCCAGGGGTGGTGGTGCATGGACTGAGTGTGCCTGTGGTGTGGTCTCACTCTCTTTAATGTAAACATCATGGATGGCATTGGATTGTGGTGATTTCTGGCTGTTTTTCTGTTTTTTGGGGGTGTACTGTTGATGTGGACTGGCCATGTGGGTGGTGGTGGTGGCCATCTTGAGTGCTGGCTGGTACAGGCAACATGTGCTTGGGGTGTAAGGGGCCATTTTGAGGAGAGGCAGTGTCTGAGGCCTGCACCTATTTTGCCTACTTTTCATCCATTATGCCCAGGGGTAGTGAGTGTTGCATACTTGCATGTCCCTAGTCTTTCTGTGGGGTGTCTTCAATGTAAACATCATGGATGGCATGGGATTGTGCTCATTTTTCTGTGTTTTGTCGATTTTTTGGGGTGTATAACTGAACTGATGTTCCTCTGTCTTCCATTGCTTTTAGGTGCACAAGAAGACTCAAGAGAACCACCAGTGCCAGGAAGAAGTCCTGCAGCGGTGTGTGCAGCATAACGTCACGCGACGTCACGTCTGGACACAGAACCCTCTGCAACTCGTGCAACTGCTGCCTGCTGACCTGCTCTGAAGAAGATGGCCCCAAAAAAAGTAACCCGTAGCTCCTCTAGCAAGAAAGGTGCCAGTAAGGAGCAGAAGAAGCAAGTTACCAAGGACACTGGTGTGCCGCCCGCCCCTTTTTTTGGGAGTAAAAAAAAAAGTATGCCTGCAGCAGCAGCAGCGGGATCTGCTGGGGACCAAGCTGGCAGCAGCACCCCCGCTCCATTGGGCTCAGTGCCACCACCACCACCACGCCAACTTAAGTCCAAGCCCTTGAGTGCTGCAGAGGCAGCCAGTATAGTTGTTCAATCACCATCGACCAGTGATGTTGGCTCATCGCAAGAAAGCAGCAGCAATGTCCCTCAATCAACACAGGTTGTTGTAGCTCATCTGACGAGTGTTGAACAACCACAGCCGCAACAACAATCACATGTGCAAGTACAAGCCCAAGTACATGTGGAAGGAGAGGCAGCGCAAGGAGATGCGCAAGCAGAGGTGCATGGAGGGTCACAAGTGCCCACAATAGTTGTTCCTCCCGAAGTAGGGGCACATCAGGAAATCGACAATCAAGGCGAGGTATCATTTGAGGAAGCCACTCCTCCTGATGATCCTTCATTGTCTTCCACACCCCTAGCAAGGAAGAGATCAAGGGTGGTGTCTACATCCTCTTCAAGCACACCTCCTTCTGATGATACGGATCAAACTTGGGAACCAGCACCACAGCCGTCTGAGAGTGAGGCACACCATGATCCAACAAAGGTAGTTAAGCGTAAAAGGAAGCTCGTCCAAAGTCTCAGAGTTATGGAGTGTGATGAGGCTCAACAAGAAGTGGCGGATACTGCTGCTGATGAAGACTCTGCCAACGACGACCCAGTCATCATAAAGGTCACTGCAGCCCCAGCGGGCATGCAGCAAACAGACATTTTGACCCTAGCCCGAAGAGCTGCTGAGCGTGATGATGATGATGATGTTGTCGATGAGGAGGCAGTGGAAACACCACAATCATTGGAGTTAAGTAGTACACCAACTCGTCCCGCTTCCATATTTCTTTCTGGCAAGAAGAGACCTCCGTCAACCTCGACCTTAATTAGTGGCGGTGAAAGTGCAAAACGTACAAAAGTTGGGCAATCCACATCCTCCACTTCATCTAGCATTAGCTTCATGACCACCACCACCAGTATCGCCGCCTCCTCCATGTCCCACAGACACTTCAAGTCCCCAGTTTGGGACTTCTTTACTGTTTGTCCAAAAAATCCAAAGTTTGCCATTTGTACCATTTGTAAGCAAGCAGTTAGTCGTGGTAAGCCAGGTACCAACTATGGTACCGGAGGCCAGAGAGGTCATCTTAGGAGACAGCACACTGTCAAATGGTTTGCGCACCTAGATGCGATCAAGAAAGGCCAAATTCAAGGAAACGTTGATGTTTCATCTGATGATGACGAGCAGGAAGAAGACGTGTCAAACACTTCCCTTACACCCAGTACCCCTGTCAGCAGCACACCCAATGTGAGGCACACTAAGAGTGTTGGAGCGAGTGAGACACCAACGCACAAAAGTTCACCAGCGAGCAAAATTGGGTCAACAAAGTCATTATCAGCCCGTAAATGCTTGGTCCAGGGCAACATTAGAACAATGCTTACTTCAGACGTGCCATATGAACGCAACCACCCACTGACGCGTCTGTATAACACTAAGCTGGCTAAAATGCTAGCTGTGGACCTTCTACCTTTTTCTTTTGTAGAAGCGGTAGGTTTTCTTGAATTAGTGGCAACGCTCTGCCCTAAATGGAAGGTTCCGAGCCGGTTCTATTTTGCCAGAGTTGCGGTTCCAGCACTACATGAAGATGTGCTGCAGGCGATTGGGGCAGCTTTGCAGAAGAGTGCTGTTCACACAATACATCTGACAACAGACATGTGGACCAGTGGCGCAGGCGCTGATTACATGTGCATCACTGGACACTGGGTCTCTTTTTCAGGTGTTTTAGCAAAGCTAAACGCAGGTGTTGACCCGGACAAAGTTTTCAAAGCTGCTCGGAAGCATGCAACACTAGCCATGTTTGGCTTGGAGAAAAGTCACACAGCAGAAAACCTTTTGGAAGAGTTTAACAAAAAGGTCTTGAAAATGCTATCCCCCCTAAAACTCAAGATTGGTTATGTTTCCACGGATAATGGCGCCAATGTAGTTAAGGCCATGCAGAAGGGTGACCATGTTAGAGTGCCGTGTTTGGCGCACTGTATCAACCTGGTAGTTCAAAAATTCTTGAGTGATAAAGACAGTACAGCGTTCGAGGTAATGGCCACCTGCCGCAAAATGTGCAACCATTTCAGCCATTCTTTTAAGGCCCGGAAGCATCTGCGGAGACTGCTATTTATACGTGGAATGCCAGTGAAAGCACTCATCCAGGAGGTGGCAACACGTTGGAACTCAACCTTCTACATGCTTGAGCGTCTGTATGAGCAGTATACGGTACTCGATCACTATTTCTTCACAGAGGGTACATCTCAGAAGGAGGACCTGCGGATGAGTGCGGCGCAATGGGACATAGTTAAAAGCCTGACAGACATGCTTCGTCCTTTTGAGTTCTTCACGCGTGCAGTCAGCCAGGAGGACTGTAATTTGGGAAAAGCTATCCCATTGTTGTGCATGCTGGAGCACCAACTGATGGCGGTGTCTTCTGAGTTTGAAAAAGATGAAAAAAAAAAAGACCATTTCATTTTGTCTGAGAAATTATTAGAGCGCCTACGTGGTGATGAACGTCTTCAAAAGATCAAGTCAGATCAGCATTACATTTGTGCTACTATTCTGGATCCACGCTACAAAAAGGCGCTGGCAGGCGAAGCATTCTTTCCTTTTGCTGATGCAGATGTTCAAAAGTACAAACATTGGTTAGCCTGGTCAGCCAAGAGGTTTGAAAAAGAACGGCAGGTTATTGAAGGAGAAGCCAGTACATCAGCATCAGCATCAGCAGGCCATCCCCAGTCACAAGAATCCACTTCTGCACCTGTGGCTGGGGCACAAGTGACCTCTCAGCCGTTAAAGACACCGGCAACTGGATCATCTGCACCACACACAACAAAAACAGTGGCTGTTGTAGAGGATTGGCTAAGTTTGCTTGGGTATGGTTCTCGAAAAAATGTCACAGCCACAGCAAAAAGTAAGCAAAGTGGAGGAACCGTTGCTGACCTTGAGTCGATGGTGCAGGACTATCTGAATGACTCAACAGTGGTCTTTCTTAATGATGAGCCATTGCAGTATTGGCATGGCAAAAAACAATTGTGGCCACAGCTCTTCAACCTGGCTATAAACTATTTGTCTTGCCCACTCGCAAGTGTGTCTTCTGAACGTGTTTTCAGTGCTGCTGGTGGCATTGTAACTCCCAAACGGAGCCGCCTCTCGCCCAAAAATGTGGAGCGGCTGACAATGATCAAGATGAATCAGCACCTCATACCACCAGATTACAAAGTATGAGAAAGCACGCCGCATGAAGACGAGGAGGACGGCAACGTAGATGAGGGGATTTGTTCTCTGTTCGGTGGCACTGACCTCATCCAGCCTGAATTCGCAGAGTATGATGACGAAATCTTGTTCTTATTCCCTGACACCGAGCCCTGAAAATGAGACAATCAATCAAGAACTTTCTTTTTCGTCCTTATTCACTTTTATTCCTGTGTGCTTTGTGTCTCTCTTTCTTTGTTTTGCACAGTTAATTTAATTCAAACTTTAATCACCTAATCCCAAAAACAAGACCATCATCAGAACTGTCTTCACTTGTTTGCTTATTGATTTGAAGGTGCCGCAGTCTACATTCCTCAGGTTCACAAGTTCTGAAGAACATGCTCCTCTATCCTCCTCCTCCAGACTGCGATTTCCCTCCAAGCAGAGTGCTGGATTACGCCCAATGAAGAAAGACTCAGCACTTGTGGGGGTGTTGTACTTCTTTGCGGGTGAGTTGACGGATTTGGGCCCATTGCTGTGAAGCTCTAATAATGGACAAAAGTGTTTTGGACCAAATATGAGGTGGAAATTTCTTGCCGTTTTTGCTGACTTGCTTGCCTTTGAGGTGCTCTTTGGCGGGGTTCCGGGTGTTTGTGGGTAATTTTTGGTGTCTGTCGAAGCACTGATGCGACATTCTAATCTTGATTGCATTTGCTTTTCAGGAAATCCGTGGTGGAAAACAGGAGTTATGATGATTGATGATGATGATGATGACCTAGCTGCACAGCGCCGCGTTTGGACCGAAGGCCGAGAGACATTGTAAGTATGAGATTTAGCTTTTTCGCTGTTTGGGGGTGTTGTCGGGTGTTTTTTTGCGGGTGGGTTGGCGGGTCTTGCCTGGGGCATTCCTGGGAAGGTCTAATACCGGATAGAAGTGTTTTGGACAAAATCCATAAGGAACAGCCTTTTTTTTGCTATTTCTTCTGACATCTTGCTCAATGTAGCGTTTTGGGGGGCTTCCTGCTGTTCGTGGGTGGGTTGCGGCCGGGGTCTCTGTCGAAGCACTGCTGCGACAGTCTAATCTTGATTGCATTTGCTTTTCAGGAAATCCGTGGTGGAAAACAGGAGTTATGATGATTGATGATGATGATGATGACCTAGCTGCACAGCGCCGCGTTTGGACCGAAGGCCGAGAGACATTGTAAGTATGAGATTTAGCTTTTTCGCTGTTTGGGGGTGTTGTCGGGTGTTTTTTTGCGGGTGGGTTGGCGGGTCTTGCCTGGGGCATTCCTGGGAAGGTCTAATACCGGATAGAAGTGTTTTGGACAAAATCCATAAGGAACAGCCTTTTTTTGCTATTTCTTCTGACATCTTGCTCAATGTAGCGTTTTGGGGGGCTTCCTGCTGTTCGTGGGTGGGTTGCGGCCGGGGTCTCTGTCGAAGCACTGCTGCGACAGTCTAATCTTGATTGCATTTGCTTTTCAGGAAATCCGTGGTGGAAAACAGGAGTTATGATGATTGATGATGATGATGATGACCTAGCTGCACAGCGCCGCGTTTGGACCGAAGGTCGAGAGACATTGTAAGTATGAGATTTAGCTTTTTCGCTGTTTGGGGGTGTTGTCGGGTGTTTTTTTGCGGGTGGGTTGGCGGGTCTTGCCTGGGGCATTCCTGGGAAGGTCTAATACCGGATAGAAGTTTGTTGGACAAAATCCATAAGGAAACACCAGTTTTGGCACTTTTTGTAAGTTAGGGTTCGTTAGGGTTAGCCCTAGCAGCAGGATTGCATGTGTTTCGGGGGGTTCTATTGCAACGCAGTTCTGTTGTTGTAGAGCACTGTTGGAGCGATGCTGGCTATGGATACTTTTGCTTGCTTGCAAGTGGTTTGAATACAATCCACGGTCTGTATTTGGGCCTACTGTTACTTTCAAAGTACGTTTTGTAACCATTTTTCTGCTAGGCATCGTTTTTGGAGATCTGATTGGGGTTCTTCTACATTTTTGCGACTGGCTTTAGTAAGGGTCTTGGTGGGAGCATTGCTGGGAAGGTCAAATTTTGTTCTAAAACACAGTAGTACACCTACCTTGAGGGGAAAGATCCGCTATAATATTTTGGCCATACTTATTGATCCTTAAAAAGGTGACTCAGACAGAGCACGCAATTTCAAAAATATTGTACTGTCTATTAGGGAAATCAAAGTGTCACTTTTTGAACCACACAGCGTACATACCTTTTATTTATTTATCAGTGGTATTGTAATAGCACTTCCTGTTTTCCGTTCAATAATTACAGGCCGGGTTTCAGTCAACATCCGCCAGGCAGGCAGTGGACAGGGTGTCTTCTGTCAGTGGTCACCACATTGATGGACGAAGCGTCAGCTGGAATGGAGGAGTGCCGCCAATAAGAGGAATTGTTTGCTGCATGCAACTTATTTACCAAATTCAACAGGACAACTCCAACAACATACGCAATACAGATACAGTATCCATTGTTGTCTTTTATTCTATGAGTGTGACTGCATGTGCTTACCTTTAGTTTGTAACCAAAGATTGTCTGTATCTTCAATTATTGTTTGTCCATGCTCTGCTTTTTTTTTCTTCTCTCAACAAAACCTACCCAAAAAGAAACCCCCATTCCCATCCATTTTACAAACCCTAACCCTCTTCCCCCGGGCTGTGTTGTTTTGCTTGATGTCTGACTAAAATGACATCAATAATTCCACACACTTGCTGGGGAGGATAAGGTCATAGCAACAGGCTGGTGAAGGAATACGAGGATATCTTCTAGACTTACTCAGCTTCAGTACTATATCTTCTAGTAGTAGTAGCCAATGTCAAATAAATTCAACGCAAGTACTAGTTATACTTGCAAGCAAATACTTTACCATTTGTTAGGCTACATTATGGCACTGTTCTAGTGTACTGTCACCTGCTATTTTCTCGATCGTACCGTAACCGTTGTAATGCTACAGTAAGGAGGACAAACAAGGTTTCGTTTTCTTTTTTTCCATAGGCATGCAACTGCCACTGTGTCACACCACTAGTACCACCGCAATGAGGAAATGTCACCCGCCCAGGATTGACAACGTTAATCCCCATTTCACCTGGAGCCAGCCCTGGGCCTAGCCCTAATTTCTAACACAAATTACAGGTAAGATAAGCGTTTGGTGGGAGGTAGTATAATGGAGTATTATTTCGGAGTAGACAAGAGATTGACGGTTGTACTACTAAAGTCCTACGACTGTTCAGGAAAACAAAGTTACTGTTACACCCCCGCCCCCCACCCACCAGACTGAAAAGCAGTAAAAAACAGGTATGGTCAGATAAAGTTTAAAAATATATTTATTTAGCCCTAACAAAATAATCTCCCTCACCCACCCTAACCCCAACGATTGTCTCTGAAACGTCCCAAAACGATCCCAACTCCCAAATCCCACCCCCCAAAAGTCTATAAAAAAAGGGCAAGGGACACTCCACTACTGGAGGGTGCTGGTGCTGGTGCATGATGCGGCATGGGCATCATACTCCTTGCGGAGGGTGGCAAGCTCGGAGCGGAGGCCCTTAACCAAGTTCTTATACTTCAGGACCTCCTGCTCCAGGTTGGACATGCGGACTCGTAGGCGGCATTGGCGGTCCTTGCAGCTCCTGTGGGGGGCAGCTGGTATTTCGGTTGCTTGGCGGTGGCGGTCATCTTTCTTAGCCCGGCTCGGTCCTGCTGGCTTAGTCACGGAGGAGGATGCAGTGGTCACAGTCGAGGATGTCGTTGTTGCCCCGCTCGACTGCGTGTCCTCCTCCTCCTCCAGGGCCACCAGCCGCCGATATTCGGCGACAGTGGCCTCCAGCCTCCGTTGCCGGGCCAATCTAGCCTGCTCCCTCCTTGTTGTTGATTTGGAAGGAGCAACTATATGAAGAAAGAAAGACATAGTCTGTAACCAATGCTCCTTATTAATAACACAAAGTGATTGAGCCGAAAGTTGGGTCACAGAGTACAAGTAGCAAATTGAAAGCACAGTACATAACTATTGAGGACAGTATCTATGTAACCTCCCACTTCTGCATCCTTGCTCTAACATTAGTGGTAGTTTAATGAACAAATTCTACGACCACTATGGACTTCCATTACAGTCGACTATGACAGTACACCAGTCTTATTCTTCTTCTTCTCTCTTGTTTAGGGAAATTGTTACGTTATCTTATGCAAGCCGGCAGAATGACATGGACAGCACAGTGAACTTGCACCCGAGAAAAAAAGTTGCACACCATGATGAGTGAGACAGACTTGCGTTACTGTACCGGTCCAGTACATGCAGGTGGTGAAGCTATTACTTTTCTATTACGGGTGGCACTGAGAATACTCTGTTACAAGGGCTACTGCTTAATTAATTTACCTTTCACCCTACAGTGCAAATGAGTACTAGAAAAGGAAAATGAAGAAGCTAACTAATTTGATTATCTATCACTTCACATGGGACGTATTTGATGACATATGAGATGACTTTAGGTGCTTTGCTTAATATTGAGTGAACAGTGATACACCCACACATGAATGACGTACTACAAGTAAACTAAAGTTATTAAGAGAGGTACGGAGTGTCCACCGTAATAACCAGATATATGCTGTGATTGCAAACGCAATACAAAGTACTGCTACTATTCATGGTAGTATTGGACACATTTACAATTTCTTTTCCTTGCCTTCCCTGCACTGGAACGGACGTGCGGGTGCGGTGGTACATGCTCTTCAAGGTAACACTTACTTCACCTGGCGACCATCTACTCTCTCTAGATACACATGTGCTATCTAAGACTCAGAGAATACCATGCTCCGGGCATCCATTCAGTCAAAGTATACGCACACATACAGTTTCTGTTTCACCCACCCAGGCTGCTGTCCTTCCACCCATCCTTGCTTCATCATTGACCCAGCCATGCACCATACCATATTCTTTCCTTCCCAGCCACCTCGGGGGCCAAGCAAACACATATCGTTCTTCTTTGCCAGCCATCATACAAGTTCGCGTCCCACTTACTTACACCCTTCTTTCGCTTTTCGTTCATCCCATCCATCACGTTCGTCTAAGAACTTATTGGGATTCTTCTCACCAAAAACTTCACAGCTAAGTCGAAGTACATTTCGAGGAGGCTACTACCTGGTTGATTTGTAATTGTAATACACCCGTGCAGAAAGCACACTATGCAGTCTTCAATCTCAATAAGTAAGGAATATATAGCTTACCTGTTTCCGCCACCACCGTTTGAACCCCCACAGGACCGTCTGCCGGCTCTTGCACCGCCTCCTCCCCAGAGTCCTCCGAGTCCTCGCCCAACACAGCCACCTCCGCGCTGGCCCCGTCACCAGATGTTACACCTACGAAGTACATTTAAGAATGTTAGAATACACCACTCACTACTATATAATATTTGGTCTAGGAGAAATGTTAAAAAAACAGAATACAATGTAATAATTTGTGACTGTCTACTCCATAGTAAAAATGTCCCATTTTCCAGGGAAGGCTGTTGTCTTGCTGCACTTTTATGCACAACTGATGAATGCTTGCTTTTGATTTTTAACACGCACCACTTTTTCTCCTAACAGACAGAAGCTTGACTCCTAAGAACACGACCAGGATCAAGTTCAAACCAGGTGAGAGCGCGGCTCGACCACAAGAAATGTGTCCAATTTATCGTAAGCACTAACCACTTTTCCATTTTCAGTTAAATAGTTTTATGACAAAGTAGATTTTAATAAATGTGTTTACTTTTAATAAAGCTTTTAAACTTAAATAGACTCTGTGGTTTTTGTTCCTCCAGACTAGAGTGGATGAGCTAAAGGTTTTGGAATTTTTGCAAGCATGAGTGCCTCTGACACTTCTTGACTGTGCTGTGACTCCGTACTACTCTCTTGTCCTGCGTACGATAATCTAGAGATCATTGGGGATCTATAATCGGTGACTTCGGGAGCTGAATGACTCTGCCACACTATCTAGTCAGTAAGGAGACAGTGCATAGAGGTAGTTCTGAATATAATGGGAGTCCAATGGAATTGCCAAATGTCCAATCTTAGTTAGCTACACAGACAGACTAATAAGAATAGTCTAGTAATACCACAGGGAGTCATATTCGAGGCAGGATAAGAATTTATATCCAGTCTACAAGAAGATCAAAGACGATTTAGAAAAAATCGAATGAGGAACGCTAGGAAAAAATAGGTACTGTTTATTAAAATGTAAACTTACTGGGGCCAGCAAAGGAGCCCTCGCCTGCCCGATCCTGGCCTGCATCCTCAGCACCCTCCTCCTGTGTCCTCTTGCCCTTGGGGGGAGCTGATGTACAACATGAAAGAAAGAAAAACCAGAAAACATGAATGAGATTTTTCAACCAAATCAAACATTTCAAAAGAACAATAACAAAATATTTTGGAAAAATAGCAAATAGATAGACAACTATTCCACGGGATCTATCTCATGTGGTATACTACGTTATTCGTATTGCCTGATTTGCGGAACGTTGACTTAGAAAGTTCCTATGTAACTCAATAAACAGACTACTAAAGAGGTTTGCCTAGGCCTGGCACTGCAGGCAGCAGTGCGCAGCACGCGAAGTGACAGACAAAGTCCATCCTGCTTGCAGATCAGTGAATACTCAAACTATCAATCCACCCGCCACCACCGCCACTATTTCTTCTTATAGCCATGTGTCTAAAGGAAGGACTGGACTTCAGTCTGTTGGGGCTGATTTAGAAGTCCCTTGCGGAAGTTGCGGCTCATTTTCCTCCATTGTTGCGTGCCTTTTGTGACGCAGCGGCAGAACAAAAGACTCGCCATGGTGTTGGTGCGGCGTATATATTAAAAAAACACATATGGGCATATGGGCGATGCATCACGTTGTAAAGCCCTGCGCCATCAGGGGGCGTTCCGGCGCAAGGGAGGGCGTACCTGCGCAGGAACGAATCCTAAAAGTGGCTGAGGGAAATCGACAAGATGTCAATCAGTCACTTTTAGGACAATGATGCATGACTCAAACCCTGCGCGCTTGAAGCCGACGTACGGCTTGATGCAGCATTGGGGAGATAGGGTACCCCAGAGCATTGCTGGAGCTGCGCCATCGTTGGCACGCAACTCCAGCAATGCGCTGCCTTTACGGCACAGATGCGTAAGGCTTCTGTGACGTTTTGGGCCAATGGGTGGTGGTGGCATGGCACACAATTACTGCCGCATCCCTGCTACTTTGCAGGGATGCGCCGGTAATTGAAAATATGACCCTTACTGTCTAGCATTACGCAGTTCTTATCTTTACACTACACTCATACATAATTTCTCAGGCCAATGAAATGCTTCTGAACACAACATACAAAACAAAGAAGCATAGTAGCAAGCAAGGCTACTGATAAGGAGAGCAGTGCACCTGAAATGCATAGAAGATTTTGAAATATAATTTACCTCAATGTAATCGGCAGCATTATTGCTCTTGGTAAAGAACAAAGATTTGCAAATAACAGAGCAGGATAAAACAGAGTAGTAAATGTACTACTACTACTACTCACCAAGCCCGGGGACCTCTACGCCGAGCGCGTCCAGCAAGTCCCGCTCCCGGTCCATGACATCGGTCCAGCGGTGGGTGGCCTGGTTATATGTGCGCCGGACCCCAGAGATCTTGTACATGGCCCGGCACACCTTCTCCCACCGCTTGCGACGCTCCCGGATGCCATAGCCAGTCGCGATCTTGCCGCCTCCCAGGATCGTCTTGGGGAGGCGGCGCTGGACGTGGAAGATCAGTGCCGCCACTTCCTCCGCGCTGAAGATCTCCCTCGGGACCACTTGCTCCCCCCTTAAACGCCTGCACGGGAGCCGGGCACGGGGTGCGGGACCCTTCCCCTTCTCAGGGTGCTTCCCGGCTCCCTTTACCATGGTCTGGGCAGAAATAGAGTTAAATGATAAACAAGAAATAGAATAGTGAAGAAGAAAAGAAAAGAGTTTAAAAAAGTAGTTTAAAAGTAACTAAAAGCTGCAGAAAACACAAAAATATAGAGCTAGAAAAATAGAGGGATAGATAATAAGTAAAATTAGATCAAAAAAACTTCAAACAATCAAAGGATGGCAGAGATTGAGAGAGGATAGAGAAAGCATGCCCAGAACCATAGCAATGAATGAGAAACAAGATGGCCGCGCCCGTTCACGACCGCGTGGGTAAGTTCGCACGAGATTTTCCTTGCGAGTACGCGCGAAATTGTACTAGCGAGCAGCACACTTTGCGAGATTACACATAGCGGCCGGAAACGGAATTACGTCACGCCAACAAGATGGCCGCGCCCGTGTACGACCGATAGGGTAACTTGGCAAACGTATAGCTAGAAGCGCCTCGCGAACACGCGCAAGATCACGCGAACATACACGTCGCACAAAAAACAATTTTGTATTCGCACGTATTCGCGGCTTCCGAAATCGATCTCGCACGGATTCGAGCCCCAAAAAACGCGCGAAATTGCAGAAAAAAACGATTTTAGCTAAACTGAAAGCAATGAGCAGGTGCAAAAGTTCAAACTTAACATTAGTAACATTCAAGGTAGTGCTTCCTGAGGGGCCCCTCCAGAGTTTGCAACTATTCTATGACCCTGCTATGACCCAAACAGCAGGCTCATAGAATAGCTACAAGTAGACCATAAAGGTCCTGTGAAAAAAAAATTCACTGCAACAAAAAGCAAATTACAGATAAGGAAGGAAGCAGGTGCCAGCCAGACTGGAAGTTTCAAAATTACTGACACATTAATGACCCACAAATTAATTGATGGCAGTTGAAGAAGGGCAGGTGTGCTTGCTTTTTTCAACCACCATAATCTACAGTGATAAATAAACCTAATGGGTGGCAGTGAGGATGTACCAGAGGGTGGCATGGGTGTCCCAGCGGGTGGCAGTGGTGAAACAGAGGGTGCTGTGAACCTGTGATGATAAACCAGACGTAGAAACAACATAGTCGCGGCCGTTGCAAGCCGAAAAGTAAGTTCGCAATTGCGAACTTGTCCCAAAATCGGCGCGAACGCGCGCCAACACAAAAAACGGGAAAATCCGCAAATCCGCTAGAGTTCGCGGATCTTCGCGGATTGCGAATCCGTAAATCCGCAAGTTCGCATACGCGAGATCCGCTAGATCCGCCCATACTTACTCATGAAACAGTCAATGTCAACCATACTCCTGACCTCTCCATTCAAGCAGTACTGAAGGCTATAATCAAAGAACTTTAGTGATGTCCATCATGGAAGACATGCCAGGTAACTCACACAAGTTCAGTTTTCCTCTTTTTTCTCTTGTGAGGTATTAAAGTGGTTGAAACCTTAAGCGAGTATTGGGGACAGCCAGGACTCTCAGTTGATTGGCTAAAGTTTGACAAATTTCTTAGATCACATATTCATAATTAGAGTCAGTTTTATTCCATGTGAATTCGACCATGTACTTAAAATTAGCCATATATCCCTAAACCAGCTTTAATGAAATTCATGCTTTGAGCTTCCCTGCTGGGAAAGTTAAAAAATTTTCTGGCCATTTCGAAGTTCAAAATAACCTAGAACAACAGCCCACCCTGTGAGATTAGATTTCTCCTCAAAGTGGAAGGGTCCACAGGTGCCATCATCTGGTTAGCAGCATGTCCGTGTCAAGTAGCTTCAAGATGTTCCTACATGGGACAAATAGAGTACAGACTGACCTCTGGCTCCAGTCACTACAGGGGGTGTTGTTTGAAGGTTAGGAGGGAAAAAAGAAGACCTGAGGGGAAAGTCTATCTCCGATGATCCAAAAGTATGGAGGTAAAGAAGTCCATTCAAACGTTTTTCCACAATGCTATTGTTTACAATAGGTAACAACAGTGGGGCACCTTGTGGCCCCGGTGGAATCCTCAATTGCCAGTTTATTTTGCTGGAATTAAGATGTTGCACATACCTGGGAAACTAAGTACCATTAAAGAAACTATGGTGAGATATGATGACATTACTATACGGTTGGCAGATGGCAATGGGTGATTCTTGAGTGATTTATGAGTGCCTAAGATATCATAATAATGTTTGCAATACTCCTCGCCAATTGATGATTCACTCTCTTTTTTCTGTTTCTATGCAACTGGTTTTTTGTCCTATTTGTATATGATACTGTTAATGCCCTTTGGCATATCTTCCACTTACTCTTTTTAATATATGTAGGGGCTCCTGTTAGCTAAGATAGCTTGTGAATGATTAATGGAGGTTGCTTCTTCTTTTAAACGGCCTTCACTGGTGTTAGCTCATTGGTATTTAAATTAAATTAAAAAAATGTACTACATTTTTCTGCTGAGTTTTAAAAAAATGTCCATCTTTACTATTACCTGTAATCTTGTTTCTTTTTTATTATTTCTTTTTTATCTTTTTTTTGCTTTGGATCTGATTATTGAAGCGTTGTCATTCCCTTTTCTGCATACCTTTGTTTGTTCCATATCTCTTTATCTTACTCTTCCCATATTTTTCCTATTTTGTTCTTATGCTATTGTCTTATAATCTGTGCTGTTTGTGAAATGGGTTATTTTTTATGTTGTTTATTGATGTCATGAAACGGCTTCGGACATGGGCTTTTGTTTAGTCTGGAGCAGCAGGACTCATATCTCCGGCGGCAGACACAAAATTGTGCTGACAATTAATGTAGTCTTCAGTTTGTTGTTTAGCGTCTTGTGCTGTTTTGTTGATATATTGTTATATAATTTGTATTCAGTCCTGATGAAGTATCAACAGTTTATGGGACGAAACTCGTTGGCTGGACCATGTATATAAATCATAAAAAGATGATGAAAAAACAAAGAATTGTTGAAAAACATTTGAATGGACTTCTTTACCTGGTGCACCTCCATACTTTTGGATGATCAAGAATCTTGTATACAGTGAAGGAGGATGCTTGCCAAGGACCTCTAATTTAAAAGAACTAAGAGTGAGGTTCTGACTGAAAAGTCCGCCGTTGGGTTCTTTCTTTTGTAAAGTCTATCTCTGATGAGAGGCTCAGAACACTGTGAAAGGGGTTGGGCAGCCAGTGAGCTGATCTTTGAAAGTTCCAGGGAGTAATCACGTGGCATCCCTTTAATGGTAGGTAGATTTAAAGTTCTAGTACTCTGCACATCTGATATAAACCTCTGCACATGGAAGAAAGTCTGAGAAGATGAATATTAGAAGAAGAAAGATTGGCAATTATGTGTTTTAACCCCATTGTAGAGAGTGGCAAATCCACTCTTGATCTTTTCTGGACTTTATCTCCAGAAATGATAGCACTAGCTGCCTTACTCTTTATTGAAAACGTTTTTATTATTTTGTATTGTCTGTAAAATATTGTGGCGGTTTTTATTAACTTATAACAATAAAAAAATGAATTAGAATTAGAGCTCCCTGACTCACTCTCAGGGCCAGTATAGAATGCACCTTATGGACACCCAGAGAAATCTGGTCCCCTCAGACTAGTCCTGTTTTTGCGTGCCCTATGGGGGAGGTACTTCGGGCTCCTGTTGGTGACCCTGTAAGTGGCTGAAGGCCTGGGTGCATGGGAGCACAGGCAGGGAGAGTGGACTGCTTAAGGATCACGCACCACTGCTGAAAGAAGATCCATGGTCTTGAGACTCGGCTGGATAGGTCAAGTCCAGGCCCCAATAGCCAGCTGATTTTAAAGAGGAGGAAGCAGCAGTGCAGTGTAAAAAGACACAAATTAGCACATCTCTTGGAATTTTGGTGGGTCAGAAAGACCCAAATGAGCAATCCTGGTGGCCTGAATATGACACCAAGAGCACAGAGAAGCAAACTACATCTCAATTGGCCCAGTGGGCCAGAATTATCAACAAATGGCCGGAATTATCAAGAAATAAATCTCATGTGCCGGCACAACCTACTTTCGCGAGAGGAGGGCTCATCTTGATTCAGCCCCGAGTGCCCTTTCACGAAACCGGCAGATGAGTGGATCCTGAGGGCCGCTACGCGTTACTAGAAGGGCTATTGGATGGACAGCCCCTCCTTGTAGGCAGTGTCTATGCCCCAAATGTAGACCAGACACTGTTTTGGGGAACCTTGATGAGTGCGTTAGCGGGATTCACACAGTCCCCGTGGATACTGGGGGGGGGACTACAACTGCTCCCTAAACCTTACACTAGACAGATCCTACCCCCTGCCACGCGCTCCCCAACCCATGCGCACACAGCCATGTTCCGCGCCTGGGCTGCCCACTGGTCCCTGGTGGACGCATGGAGACACACACATCCGACCGGGAAACATCCTTTACAACAAAACTTTTTCCACGCAGTACCTTTAGAACACAGGAATTACAACGCAAGTCGTTACAACGACTTGCGCTGGAGGGCGCTGTAGGATAGGGAATAGTTTAATTTACTATCCAAAACCTTCCCTACTATCCACGGGGACTGGAGTTGGAATAGTAAATGAAACTATTCACTATCCAGCGCCCCCCAACGCAAGTCGTTGTAACGACTTGCTTTGTAAAACCTGCGTTGTAAAGGCATGCGTGGAAAAAGCAAGCGTTGTAACGACATACATCCCATCCGACCTCCAAAATATACTAATTTCACTCGATACCTCACAACTTATGAGTCCATCTGGACTGCTTTATGTACCCACAGTCTTTCATCCCCGCATCAGATACTGGGACTACTTGGGCAGGATCATTTCGGATTACAACGCACATACTCTATCGCTAGTATGGCGACCACCAGTGCCGCCGATCCCTACGTGGTGCCTCCCCAAGGACTGCCTTCTGGACCAAGTGTTCAAACGCGAGCAGTCAGAAACCATTCAACATTACTTCACTGAAAATACAGGCACTACATCGACTAGAGCCCTAGAATGGGACGCTTTCAACGTAGTCCTGCGAGGAGCTTGCATCAGACAAACCACAGGAGTGAAACAGACACTAGAAAGGGCAGTGCAGACCGCAGAGCAGCAAGTGGCAAGGCCGACCAACTTTAACTCCCCCCCACACTATTAGCGGAGGCCAAAACCAAATACGAAGAGGCATGTGCCGATCGGCGGCGTTACAATTTCCGCACATACGTCACTGGAGTCCACAGCGAAGGGAACCGCGCCGTCACCCTGTTGGCTTGGCTTATCCGGCAGGACACGCACACACAACCGATCACCAGCATTCGCAATGCCGCGGGGGAAGTAGTATACACACAAGCTGCTATCTTAGATACCTTCCATGACTACTACACCATGCTCTACAGGGAGCCAACTCAAGACAGGGGGAACACTTTCGGAACATGCTGACCTCACATACCATAATCCAACTCTAGGACAAGGAACGCAAGGCGTTAGATGACCCGCTCACAACAGCGGAGATCAAATCCGCCATACACCACATGGCCAAAAACAAGGCTCCGGAACATGACGGGTTCCCGATGGAACTGTATTCCACATTCTCCCAGCAGTTAGTGCCGCAGCTTGACACAGTCTTTCGGGAGGCGTTAGAAGTGGGACTACTCCCTCAACCGATGCGAGAATCTGTACTGGTGACGTTCCCCAAGCAAGATCGAGATCCTCTGATCCAAGCTTCCTATCAACCTATCACCCTCCTGACTACAGATTGCTAAATCTTGGGAAGGATCCTGGCAGATAGACTAACTGAAGTGCTCCCCAGGCTAGTGCACAAAGATCAGAGTGGATTCATCCCTGGAAGAAATACCTCCCAGAATATACGTTGACTGCTCCAGATCCAGGACGGGGTGCGAGGCAGGTTCCCAAGGGCGGCGTGCCTTGTGCTGGATCTTGAAAAGGCGTCCGACACCCTGGCATGGCAATACCTCTTTGACGTGCTACGGAGGGTGGGCATAGGGTCCCAATTTATAGCGTACACTCGGCTTTTATACACTGATCTCACCACAAGGGTCAGAATAGGCGCTCCATATCCTCCCCCATCCCGATCATGCGTGGTACACGTCAGGGGTGCCCCTGTCCCCCGTCATATTTGCCATTGCTATAGAACTACTAGCGGGTAGGTTGGGGGAGGTGGGCGAGCACTGGGGCATCCCTTTGGGAGGTCGCTCACATTGCATCTACCTTTATGCGGATTATCTCTTTATATACGTTAGAGACATTACAGCGGACCTCACCAGCCTCTGGACCGCGCTCGCAGTCTTCGAGAGAGCTGGGGGACTCCAGATGAATTGGAAGAAGTCTTCTTTCTACCCCCTGCACCCGAACACCCCGCATAGGGAGATTCGCCTGGGAGATGCCTCACTGGCATAGTCGGGCGACGCCCCGCATTACTTGGGAGTCAGGCTCTACCATGAGCCCCAAGACCTCCTGGACGGCAACCACTATCGGGCCCTCCAAGGATTTAAAAGCCAAGTTGCCTTCTGTCGGACCCTACCCTTGGCTCCCATTGGGAGGGTAGCCTTATCCAAAATGATAATGGTGCCCCGGCTTCTATATCACTTCATCAATATTCCAGTTGTCCCACCACGGGCCTTCTTCCAGGAGCTCAACTCATTACTAATTTCCCTGATCTGGGGGAGGGGTCACTGCAGAGTGGCCCTATAGGCCCTGCAGATGCCTCGCGATAAGGGAGGGATGGGCGTCCCATCTTTTGAAGCCTATTTTTTGGCAGCGCAGCTGCAGTGGCTATCACGCTGGACAGCGCATCACAACCTTTGGGAAACAGAGACCCAGGACAGACAAGTAACAGTCCCGGAACTGACCCGAATGCTCCTTCCAGGCATCAAACCCGATCCGGCCCATCCGCTGCTGGTCAAGGCGGCTAGAGCCTATACCATGCGGGTTCACCGCATGTCCATGGGGACACCGTTGTATTCCCCATTACTGCCGCTGGCAGGACTCCCTAATGGGCGCGGGTTTTACACCACGGGAGAGCTTAGACATTGGACCGAATACCAGCTCCCTGAAACAGAGGCCCTGTTTTCCGACGGTCAATTGATCCCGTTCGCAGGCCTAGTCGAAAAAACCAGGCTTCCAGCCGGCCAATTTCTGCTGCACAGGCAGCTGGTGGTGGACTGTGGACGGGCCTGGGACCAGGGTAGCGGGGAACCCAAGACCCACCCGGTGCTGCACACACTATTACATATGGGGGCTGGCAGACACCATATCACATGGATCTACAAATCCATTGTGGAACTCACATAGGTAGCGTTGACCCGATTCCGGCTCCGCTGGGAGGAGTACTTCGGCCGCACCCTCCATGATTGCGAGTGGCTAACGGCCATAGAACAAAAAGTGTCCCGCAACCAGAGATAAAAAAATATCCAGTTCAACATACTACACCGTGCTTACCTCACACCGGTGCGGTTTAAACGCTTTTACCCGACATCCCACTTTGACTGCCCCCGATGTCACACCACGGACGCCACATTTGCTCATATGTTTTGGTCATGCCCAGTGATACACACCCTTTGGATGACGGTATGCACGACTCTGCAAACAGTCACAGGTCTCACAGACTTCCATACATGGGAGGCATGTGCCCTAGGCATTTTTAAACGCAATAAACGGAAGAAAGTAGAGACCAAATTTGCCCTGCTGGTCGTGCTGTTGGCCAAGCGCAGTGTGGCAATGCATTGGCGCGCGGCAGAGGGGCCCCCTAAAGCTGCATGGTGGGGGGCGGTAAAGAAGTGGGCCGCAGCCGAGGAAGATCTTATTCGCCAAGAGGAGGCCCGTGGCATACGCCGGCGACCTATCTCATTAGAATGGGCGACAATCCTACAGGACTTTAAGCAAACACACACGAATGATGCAGAGCACCTGCAAGACCCCTAGGCTACGCCAGAATCAACTGAATCCTAGCCCACCCGCGCGTCGACCCTTCCTCCACGCGATGCCAGCTCCACCCGTGTCACCCTCCAGGAATCATAACCCCAGACAAGAGTATGTAAAGTGCACGATGATAGAGGAATGACATGGGGCCCCTTCTACACTGACCCCCGCTTTCTGCGACCCCAGGTCCCTCTCCCCCTGACCCCATAGTTCCCGAATTACACGCCCCCAAGTTTAGTTTGGAAACTGGATTATCTATTAACGATACCCTTTACAGGGGGCTATGGAATAGAGACAGACATATGGGTCGGAGAACGGCGGTAAGCCTACCACCGACCGCCTCCTCGATGCCTTCCGGCACCTCGGGCGGGGATGATAAGAGGAATACCCCCCTTCATCAACAAATCAACTACGTGATTAATTACTCCACAGCCCTTTGTAATGTTAATGTTAATTTGTACTACCGAAGTGATCGAGTTGATTACTGTATGACTTGTAACATGATAAAATCCAATAAAAAGGTTTATTAAAAAAACAAATAAATCTCATGTGCAGCACTGCAGTATTCTGCACCAAGTGTCCTGAGAGTAGGGGGCATTTCCACAAAATCTCAAGCAGGATTGTTGATTTATTCATGGTAAGTCTTTGTAACTTTGGGTTCCCCAGCAGCACTCAAAGCACACCCACATTACTTCTAGATTGACCATCCCTTTTTAGAAAGGAGGAAACCGCTGACCTCTCCTTGCTGACCAAGCAGCACCCTGGGACTGCGATGAGTAGTCCAGTGAGATGGTAGCCCTCCATTGCCGCTCACAATGCTTCTTTCCATGCTCCTCAAGCTCAGGACAGCTGAGTCAGAGGGCTGGAAAAAGAAGTTGTATCCATTCAGCTCTTAATTTGAAGTGCTAGGCAGGGGGGTCATCCGCATGACTGCTGGATGGTCCAGGGGGCAGAATACATGGATGCCCCAGGAAGAAGTATAGGCACCCACTTTAGAAAGGCAATGCATTGGACAGAACATAGAAAGGACAAGTTTTACGAAAGCATCAAATGATAATACCTTGGAGAGATGGAGCACCACATTATGCCCAGAGGTTATTCAAATTTTATATTTCGGGTGGCGGTGCCCCAGAAGGCTACAGGCACTACAGGGCCCATTGCAGAGAGAACCATTCTCATTCTGAGTCTCCTGATGTAAAGCATTATTAACCCAGTGAGAAGTGTGGGTTATTTCAAGTTGCTCCAACAGCAGAGCTTTCACGTTTACTGTGAGTGTGGTTAGGTTCATAATGTTTAGGGCCTTGAGAGGTTATTTGGCAACCTGGTGTAAAAAGAGACAAATAGTGTTTCAGACTTTCAAATGTGTATTCTTGAACACGCTTCAGAGCCATTAACTTGTGCTTTTCATAAGGGGAAATGCAAAATATCTTCACAGTTGTGAAAATGCATTTAAACATTGCGCTATACTCAAAGCCTCAATTTTCATTGGTAATTGGATTATAAAAACCCCTTTGATAAAGTCAATATACCATGCATGGTTTACTTTAGGTAGATTTGGGGGCATTGTGGTTTTATGAGTTAGGGTCTGCTGGGGTAACAACTGGTAAAGGAGCCGTCAGACCTAAAAGGTCTAGTCTGCTTAGAGGGTTGTTTGACCACTGAAATCATCCCGTAATGTGCACCAATGTAGTGTGGCAGGCCCTTTAGGGGGTGTTCTGATTGGCTTTTCCACCTGCCATTTTGCATTTATTTGTAAATTTGGGCACGTTATTTACTTATGTGTGTATTAAAATACTTTTCTGTTTTAAAAGAAAAAGCACTGACTGCACAATGATTTGTTAAGTACTGTTTGTTGAAATTTCTTTGGGTCCTTCCAACTCGCGTTTCACATAATGACCAATCCGTAATCCGTAATCAATGATTTCACAAACATATAACTATTTATTTACTAACTTAAAGAATGAAGGAGCAATTAGCTGTAAACTTAACAATAAAAATCCCTCCACACTGGATAGTCCCTCTGCAAAATCCATCGTTGTGACATGTGCACATTATGCCTACACTTAGGCATGGTTGATCCTTACAATAGGATGTGAAATACAACATTGCCCAGCCTTGTTGATGTTAGAGGTGACTGAAGAATGTACAGAGTGCAGGGCATCTATGACTGAAAACAAGAAAAAAGACAGCATAACCGGCCATCAAGAAGAAGATGTCATTTATCCATGGTTTTACTTTTCTACCTAGGAATTTTGATCCAGGTTAATTTTACTTCTGTCTCTTTTAAGTTTGCCGAATTTGTAGGCAGAAGTGCAGAGAGAGCTCAATCATAAAGAACACACAGAGCCATTCCGATGATCAAAATTACTTCTATGAGGCAAGCATAGATCCATACCAGTGGGTACCCAACCAATCTTAAGGTAGGTAAGCAAGGACATTCACCAGTTGCATTATTTATTATGGACTAACTTCCACAGACAAAAAGTGAAAGGTCGATAAAAATACAACATTATTTCAATAGAAATACAATATTGTATTTCGTGATATCAATGAAAAAGTTAAAATGAAATATAAAATTTAACAAAATTAAATATTATGTAGCATGTGCTTACAATATCTACCTTATAGAATGGATTAAATGCATCGGTGAAAGTTGGAATGCACCGATCTTATACTGGATCATGATTTGCTCTTTGGTATAATTTCATATATCCAAATATTGCCGCCTGAAAAAGGTTAATTTAACATATGATGTTTTGACATTGATTATAATCATAATCTCAACCACATTACATAACAGTTTTCTTCAACCATGTCTATAAAGTAGGGTAAAATTATTACAGCATTACATCAGTTAAATGTACATATAATTAGTTGCACCAATGTTTTCCAACTTTGAAAGTGTATAGCAATTATTTGAATCAGAAGCTAACTACCTAGTTAGCAGGATATGTAATATTAGGGTAGGTGTTTCAGAGGGTCTATGAGTACTATAGGATTTGTGCACAATCCCTAAATCTAAATTCAGCCATCCACAACTCGAATCGAATTGTCTCGAAGAAGCCTTAAGGAAAAACCTTTTCTTAATGTTAAATAAGCACTCTACAGTTGACCTTTAATTTACTCAGAATGATCCAGATGTTTCGAGGTTGGACATTCTATTCCATAAAAGGCAATAGCATACGTTTTAACAACATATGCCCTAAGCAAGGCTGTGCCATTCTGCCTACCCATGCCTGTAAAAAACCTAACTAACCCATATCCACAAAGGTTGTCTTAGGTATCTGATATTCAGTATGTTACACAAAATCTATTTGATTCTGAAATGGGATGTCAAGAGAATGATATTGTTGAACCTCTTGTATCTCTAAATTAGCAATTTTTCACTTCTGAGGTGGTATAATTTGCCCATTACTACAAAGTATTATTTTAGTTTTCTTATAATTTATTTCCAGGTTATCTGATTGCATAAAACCACGTGCTGCTCTAAGTTGGTGCTGGAACTCTTTTGGGTTATTATGTATGAGATCAATATCTTTTGCATATAAAAGAGAAGGGAATGAAGCGCCACCCAGCATTGAGGGAAGACATCAGGTCTCAGCTAATAGCTTCAGAAAGTCTTACATATACAGTGGAAACAATAACGGAGCAAGCATACACACCTTTTTGAGTCCCTTTCGAGAAGCAATTTAGGAAGAATATACATTTTCGGAACACATCAAAACTACCACTGAAGCCGTGATTCATAATTCCATAATACATTTCACAAGAACAAATGGAATTTGCCAAATTGAGAGTTTAGCCCATAAAAGGTATCAACTAGAGGAAATGCGCTTTATAGTTCAATAGAGATTAAAAATACCTTTTTTCTTCCACCTTGTACTGTGCTCCACAATTAAGTTTAATGCAAAAGCATTATTTGTTGTGCTGCAGGTAGTTCTGAAGCCACATTGGTGTTGTGTAATGTAATCAGTTATTTCTCCTTTTACATGTCCTGTAAATGTTTAAATATAACTTTAGGTAAGATTCTCCCTAAAATGTTATAGGGCAATAACCAACCTCTCAGTCTCAGTCTCAGTCTCAGTCTCTTGGACTCGGCGGCATGGGTAGGTTGCTCCGGCAGCGCACACGGCATCAAACTCCATAACCTCATGGAAGCCTAAATCTATTGTGCAGACCGCCGGGTACCGTTGATGCCTGGGTATTTGACATAATAGGTAGATCCAGCCCATCACAGGTACATGGACACATTAAGCACCTTCTTTTTGTGACATTCTGATTAGCCTACTGGATACTTATGTAGATCCTTTAGTGTAGACAGTCTCAACAGATAATTGTTTAAGGTCCTGAAGAATCGCGAGTGAATATACGCAAGCGCGAGAATCATGTCGACCATTACAAACACACACTAACAGACACTGAAGTAGGAACATTGCATTCCATCAAGTGCCGGTTATCACCTTTTTAACTAAGGCAGGAGACCCCCAGAATAAATTCTCTCATAGGCACTCCCAGCCTTATTTTAAACTCACTCACACGTCTCCACACCTCTGGCCCCATACCCGCACTTCACAAAATGGCTGTTGGATAAAAGATCTCCGGTAAAGTGCCCCTCTTTGAGGTGAGCCCGTTGGGTATTGCACCGCCGACCCAACGAGGAGCAGCCCAGATGATGAAGCATGACACCTGAAAGTGTGTGTGAGGGCATTACATCCAACAAAATGGATGCCCAACCGTAGATCTCAGTGAGACCAGTGGCACCCAATACTAGTGTGACGCGAACCACTATCTCTCCCAGCCATCACCAGAATACATGGGGGTCCCCCAAGGTTCCGCCCTATCCCCCATAATCTTCAATCTGTTCTTTGAACCCTTAGCTAATGCACTAAATTCCGCTGACATTCTCTTCCATATGTATGAGGATGATACGCAACTCTATCTGAAAATCTCCTCCCTGAATAACCTCATATCACTCAACTCTACCCTAATAAATACTCAAAACTGTTTAACTGAGAACCACCTTTTGCTGAACACCTCCAAAAAAGAGTTCCTTCTCATTTCTCCCCCGAATCACATCCCCAAAATAGACCTTTGGATGAACCACCTCACTGCCTTCAACTGCTCCCCCCTCATTGTTGACTCAGCCAAATCTCTCGGACTTACCCTAGACAAGCATCTGAACATGAAAAATCATATCAGCAATGTGTGCAAGGGAGCTAATCACCTAATGAGGATACTCAGGAATCCAAAACCTTTCCTCCCACAAGCGGACTTCAAGCAAGTGGTCCAAGCGCTTGTTTTGCCGAGGCTAGACTTTGGCAGTGCTACGCTCTGTGGCCTGATATTCTTCGGGATCATGTTCATGCTATATAAAACTTTATAAATAAATAAATAAAACCATGTATAGCCTGTATACTGCAGTGTAAATCCTGCAGAACAACCTGCCAAAATAACCACTATTTTCACTGTGGCAGGTCTAGCTGTTCTATGTTGAAAACTAGAGTACAATACAATACAATTCAAATTAATTTCTAAAGCGCATAGCTGCTTCCGAAAAAGGCATCCTGGCGCTAGCAGCAAGTGACTAGAAAAAAGAAGAGATTAGAGGGCAGAATTGAAAAAAAAAAAGTCTTGCTTTCCTACAAGAAACGCATCTGACGGCCACGGATGCCACGCGGGTGGCCAGTAGCTGGGGCGCCCACTGGTTCTTTTCACATTACAGTAGATATTCTAGGGGTGTGGCCATAATAGTTCATAAACGGGTGCCTTTTGTTTACTCCCACAGCATTGTAGACCAGGAGGGTCGATACTTGATAGTCATGAGAGAACTTTTTGGATATAAGGTTACACTGGTGGGTATTTATGGTCCTAATGTTGACACTCCCTCCTTTTTTCGAGACCTTCAGGTGCAACTCCTCACGCTTGACCCCCGATACTTGATCATGGGCGGGGACTTCAACTTATTGATGACCCCTGCCAGAGACATCACGTCCTCTTACCCGGACACCATGGCTAGATCCTGCACAATTCTTCTGGAGCTATGCACTCATTTCGCCCTGGTTGACAGCGAGGCGCAATTACACCCACAGACCCCTGACTACACACATTATTCTGGGTTCCATAATACTTGGACCAGAATTGACTATTGGCTCCTGTCGCCCGGGGTCTTTGGTTGGGTTGATGGTCTTCTCACTCTTCCACGCACGTTGTCGGACCATTCCCCAGTAGTACTTAAATTGTTGATTCCCAGATTGGGTGGTTATGAAAGACAGTGGCGTTTCCCTGTGAGGGCATTGGCAGACCCGGTTTTTACTGAAGACATTCAGCAAGCCATCGAAGAATATTTTGATCTAAACACTGGGTCAGTGGAGGCATGGGTGGTACTGTGGGAGGGGTTCAAGGCCACTATTCGCGGTGCTTGCATTGCCAAACATGTCGGCTTATTGAGAGATATACGCACCGTACTTACTCGTATTGAATCGGCCATAGCGGCACTAGATGGAGAGCTCTTACAGGGCCCCACATGGGACAGGGAGGCCAGGCGCCTGGCCTTAATGATGGAGTTTAGAGAGGAGGCGGATAGGGAACTACGATTCTTAAATAGACAGAGCACGGCCAGACAATATGGGGAGGGAGACAGGCCAGGTAGGCTGTTGGCTCGTCTGCTTCAGCCCCCGTACCAGGCAACATACATCACAGAGATTAAGGGACCACAGGGACACCTACATCATTCCACGCCAGACATCTGTGATGCCTTCCTCTCATATTACAAAACGCTGTACACATCCACGCTAGCGGGAGACCGGGAGGAACGGGGGGAGTACTTGAACGAAATAGCAATGGTTTATCTAGAGAGCTATATGCAGGACTTCTTAGCTTCACCTATCACTCAGGACAGCGTAGTTGAAGCCATCAAGGAGTTAAGAGGCTCATCGGCACCGGGACTCAACGGCTTCTCCGCTGAGTTCTACAAGGCCTACAAGGATATTTTGGCTCCCCGTCTTGTGGAGGTATATGCGGAGGCGCTGGAATCTGGCAGTCTACCCCCCACACTAAGAGAAGCAGTCATCATTCTCCTCCCCAAGCTGGGCAAAGACGCCAAATTATGCAGCTCTTTTAGACCTCTCTCTTTATTTAACATTGACTACAAGACCTTGGCCAAGATTCTTGCCATTCAGCTCTCTTTGCTGATGGAATCCATCATATCCCCGGCACAGTCTGGCTTTGTCCCGCATCGCTCCACTTCCTTGAATCTGAGGACATTGTTTGCTGTCCAGCATTGTATTGACCCCTCTACCCCTGCTGCTGCCATTCTTCTTGATGCTGAGAAGGCATTTGATTCGTTAGAATGGCCCTTCTTTTTGTCCATTATGAGATGCATGGGTATGCCAGAATATTTCGTTTCCACAGTTGCACTTTTGTACACCGCGCCCACAGCCCGAATACGCCCATAATGACACGATCACAGAACAGTTTTCATTGTCACGCGGCACCCGGCAGGGATGCCCCCTGTCCCCGCTGCTCTTCATTATAGCTATGTATCCGCTAGTCCGTCATTTTCAGGAGCGGCATTTGCACAGAGGACTCCAGTTCCGCACGGGTCCTCTTTTAATGTCATTGTATGCTGAAGACATGATCTTATATTACCGGCGACCTCAGGCTAATTTGGAACCGCTTATCCGGGAAATAATACGTTTTGGTACATTTTCAGGTCTCCATATCAATTGGCATAAATCGATTATTTTCCCACTGACTCCGTGTACTGAAGAATGGCATTGCCCTTATCCACTTGAATGGACTCAAGACTCAGTGAAGTACCTGGGGGTTCACGTCCACTTGGACACTATTATCATTGTGCGTCTAAATTACGGGACCGCGCTTGACTTTCTGGAAAGCCAGATTGAAAGGTGGATCCGACTTCCTTTATCTATGGCTGGCAGAATCGCCATAATTAAGATGGTCGTACTTCCGCGGTTTTTGTACCTTTTCAATAACATCCCAATTCCCCTTACCAAGGTTTTTTTCACACAATTGCGTTCTTTATTATTGCGATTGGTCTGGAGAGACAAGAACCCACGAATGGCATGGAAGGTCTTAACCCTCCCGTATGAGAGGGGTGGTTTTGGGGTTCCCGATTTTTATCTTTATTTTTTAGTAGCACAATGTTCGTACACATATTCGTGGTTCTACCCGGATGCCCGGATTTTATATTTGAAACCTGAAGGAGACTTGGTCCTGCCTGGCCAGCTCTCCACTGTCCTTCCCAAGGGCTTTCCACATGATCCTCAGGACATACAGACTGTTTCGGCGACCTGCTGGGCCTGGGAGAAGATGCACAGGCTGCTGGGCCTGGACCTATTGTACTCTCCGGCTCTCCCTTTGCCCAATGCTTCTTGGCTTCCTATTACTGGGGAAGCGGTGGTCCGACGCACATTATCCAAATTTCACATACATACTATTAGCGACCTCTTCCCTGAGGGTCATGCTTTCTCACTGTCTGAAGACCAACGCTTTTCCTGCCGTACATTTATGGACTCATTTGTATTGTCTAGGATCCGATCCATGCTGCGCGCAGTGTTCCCTACATTTCCACTAGCCCCCGAGGAGTTCCCACCGCTTACACTAATTATCCAACATCCATCAGGTACACATCTCGTCTCCAGGTTGTATAACCTGTGTGGCGCTGCCTTCCCCATTTCAGATTCTAGGGTGCGTGCTGCATGGGAGGAGGATCTGGGTAAGCCCATCTCGGACGACCAGTGGGCGCAGTGTTGCAGAGGCACTAGGGAAGTTTCCCTGAATACTAGGCATAAACTTATTCATTTCAAATTTCTCCGTAGACTCTACCATACCCCAGCATTGTCCCACAGGATAGACTCCACCGTCCTCACAACTGCCCGAAGTGCTGACTTTGCGCATTTATCGTGGACTTGCCCTCTTTTACATGAGTATTGGTTGCAGATACACCGCACACTGGGTGACATGTTAGGGGTACACCTGCTCCCCACCCCGGAAATAGCGTTACTGGGATATGTCTCAAACTTCCCGCGCCCTGTACACAAGCTTGCTGCCCTGGGGTTATTGTTAGCAAAAAGAGAGGTTGCACTGCTTTGGTGTGATAGGCGTACACCTCGGTTGAGATCCTGGCTTAGAAGCATGGCGTTGTGTAATGTTAACTGTGAGGAGTACTCAACTCCCGCCCTATCGACATTCGGGGCCCCTACCGCACATACATTGCTAAGATCACTGCAGACCAACAGGCTCTGCTGACAAGCCAGGTGGTCCCGGAGGGTGTGGGCTGAGGTGTTGTGTATGGTAATACCAATGCTACAGGTACATTTTGCATTCGAGGTGCTGTCTCCCGGTGATTGCTTCCTCTGGCTGAACGGATGCTGCTGTTTAACAGACTCGAGAGTGTCTATATTATGTGTCATCAATGTGTATTCATTCAACATCGCTGTTGTACGTGTGCTGCTGTATGTAATGTAAAACGCAACAGTGTCTTTTGTTTTGGAAAATGATAAATAAAAAAAATAAAAAATAAAAAGTCTTCAAAGTTTTCCTAAAAATGGATTCTGAAGAAACTAACCTAAGACCTAATTGGGGGGAATGCCAGGGCCCGGCCATAAGATGCACAAAGGATCTTCCACTCCTCCTTGCTTTATGCACCTGTGGAATATAAAGAAGCTTTTGACATTTGGATCTCAGGGATCTGGATTGAGAGTAAGTCTTGATAATTTTCCATCGATAGAAGAGGATTTTATGTTCAAGGGCTCGGTAGGCTAGGGTGAGAGCCTTGAATTGGAACCACTTCATAACAGGCAACCAATGAAGCTATTGCAGGTGGGGTGATACTGATTGTTGTGCCGGAATTTTCAAAATCATGCGAGCTGCTGCATTTTGAACAATCTGAAGCTGCTGTGTCAGTTAAACTGGCAGGCCTAAGGATAGACTGTCAGCATAGTCCAGTTTTGAAGTCACTACAGAATGAACAGTAGTCTTTCGGGTGTCCTCAGGAACTAAGTTCAACATCCCCCTTAAGGATTTAAGAGATGTAAAGCATCTGGCCTATATTGCTTTAACTTGGGGTTCAAATGAAAGTTCAGAATCACAAATAATACCCAAATTACTCGCAGTCGAAGTGGGGGATGGTGGAGTCCCCAGCTCCGAAGGCCACCAGTTGCATGAGTCAGGGTAGTATTTAGTATCAAAGAAAAGGACCTCAGTTTTATCAGAATTGAGCTTAAGGCAATTTTTGCTCATCCAATTGCCCACAGATCTTAGACAAAATTTGAATGAAGGACAGCCATGTTGTAGGAAAGTGGATTTCTGTTGCAGTAATCCCCTCCACTTTTTGGCTGACACTTGATGCACTTTAACTTGATGTGCCCTGGGTTCCTGCCAATCAGGTTCCCAGGACCTGTGTTCTTTCTAATACATGTACCTTTGTACCCACAATTGGCACTTCTCTGGCCATAGGTAAGAGGTACCATGGGTACCAAGGGGAGAGTGACCAGGAAAGGCCTCTAAGGGCTGCAGCACCTATTGTGCCACCCGTAGAAGCCTGCACCATCACACCCACACACTGCCATTTCAGGCTGCGTATATTGGTGCAGAGAAAAGTGAAGAGTCAACATGGCACACATCCCTGTGTGCCATGCCTGCAACCCACTGCCCAGGGCCTAGGTAAGTCACCACTCTAGCAGGGTACACTAGCCCCAAAGTGAGGGTACAGTTGCATGAACACTGTACCCATACAGTGTCTACGTCCATTCCTAGACATTGTAAGTGCAGTAAAGCCATAAATAATATATGGTCTGGGAGATGGTCATTACGAACTTCACAGCTCCATAATGACTTTACTGAAACCTAGAAAGTTTGGTAGCAAACTTCTTGGCACATTAAACCCACATTGATGCCATTGTGGGATCTAATGTAAAATACACTCAGAGGGCATCTTAGATATGCCCCCTGAAAAACGACCAGCCCTGGTGTGGTTCCTGAATGGCTGCCTGCCATTTGCCACCACAAGACAGGTTTCTGGACCCCTGGGTAGAGGGCCTCCACTCTCTGGGTCCAGAGACAAAGCCCATCCTGGGCAGAGGTGTCATTCCTCCTCCCTCAGGATGGGCTGGGTACACCAAGGGGAAGCTTCAAAGGCCTGCCTCCTTTGTTAGCTAACCCTGCCTATTACTGCCTCCAGCAACTGGCTCCCACCAGTTCTGACCCCCACTTTGGGTGGGAGAATTGGCAAGAAAGCCAAGTTAGGAAGAGAGGTGTGCCCACCTTTGCCAACCCCACCCCTCAGGTGCGGGATGCAAGTTGAAGCACACATCTCAGTTTCCTCCATCTTGAAGATGAGGGGACACAGCCAATCACAGAGAGGCTCATGCCGCCCCCACTGGAGGGTAGCATAATAGGGACTCTACTCACCCCACGAAGGGACCTATTTGTCCCCACTTGCACACCCCTGTAACGCCTCTAAATTTAGTAGCGACCCCGAACCTTGCCTCCTCAAATTCTTGCAACCTACGAAGAAGGACGGAAGAAGTAGCACCGCAGAGGAGACTGTAGAGAAGAACTGACTTGGCGCGTCTGCAGTTTCTGAAGATCCTAAGCCGAAAATCGACTTGTCCTGCAGCCAGCAACCTCCAAAACCCCTGGGAGGACTGACTGCCTTCAACAAAGACTGGATCTCCTGCGAACTGCAGCTCTATTCAAAAGAAACTCCAAAGAAAGACTCTGAGCCTGCTGAGGATGAAGAAACTTGATGCCTGGAACCACCACTGCACCCGTCGTCTACGGTCCGAGACCAAGTGGCCCACCAATCCCAGCAAGGTCCCCCAGTGCTCCAGAGTCCGAGTCCACCGGGGGTTGACCCCTCCAGGACTTCCCGGCGTCACCTGCAGCCTCTGCACGGAGAACCCCAAACCTGTGAACATTCCAATTTCAACCACAACTGATTTCTGTGTACAGCCTTGCATTTGAAAGTATACTTTACCTACCTGTGCCAAGTTCTGCTTGGTTCTAGAAATAAAACATAAGTATACCTTTTTTATACTTACCTAATTGTTCTGGATTATGTCGCTGAGTGTATGCCACCAGTTCTTGATTGAGTGAATACAATAAATGCTTCACACACCCTCCTGATAAGCCTAACTGCTCAACCACACTACCACAAAGAGAGCTGTTGGTGACTATCTAATGTAGCCTCTACTGTACCTTTGGTGGCAAAGTGAGCTAAAGGATGATGATGGATTCAACCCAGATCTGTGACTGGGGGTGAGTGTCTGAAAAGTTTCAGCGCTCCATCCATCATCTCCTTGTGATTGCTTTGTTCACCCTAAGTTGGCAGGGTATGCCCAGACATGGGTCCCTTGCTCACCTTGCCACTGGATTCAAGCTAGCCTGGCTGATGAAGGGTGTTACCCAGAAACCGGTCCCAGGATGCTTTTTTACAATTCAGGGAAGTCCTGGCTTGGCAGTTCGGGCTGGACTGTTCCCATGAGGCACAGGGGCAAGACTGATTTGCATATAGCTGTGTCTGTACTGGGGTGGTGAAGTGAACTAAAGAACGATGATGGATTCAACCCAGATCTGTGACTGGGGGTGAGTGTCTGAAAAGTTTTAGCACTCCGTCCATCATCTCCTTGTGTTTGCTTTGTTCGCCCTAAGTTGGCAGGGTATACTGTTGTGTATGTTTATTAGAATACTCAATAAAATAAAAATAAAAAAAGTTGGTAGGGTATGCCCAGACGTGGGTCCCTTGCTCACTTTGCCACTGGATTCAAGCTAGCCTTGCTGATAAGGGCTGTTAGCTCGAAACCGGTCCCAGGATGCTTGTTTCCGGGCCAGGGAAGACATGGCTTGGCAATTCGGGCTGGACTGTTCCCATGAGGCACAGGGTCAAGCCTGATTTGCATATAGCTGTGTCTGAACTGGGGTGGCGAACTGAGCTAAAGAACGATGTTGGATTCAACCCAGATCTGTGTCTGGGGTTGAGTGTCTGAAAAGTTTCAGTGCGCCGTCCATCATCTCACTGTGTTTGCTTTGTTTGCCCTAAGTTGCCAAGGTATGCCCAGACGTGGGTCTCTTGCTCCCTTTGCCACCGGATTCAAGCTTGCCTGGCTGATGAGGGCAGTTAGCCCGTAACTGGTCCCAGGATGCTTGTTTCCGGTCCAGGAAAGACATGGCTTGGCAGTTCGGGCTGGACTGTTCCCATGAGGCGCATGGTCAAGACTGATCTGCATATGGCTGTGTCTGAACTGGGGTGGTGTAGTGAGCTAAAGAACAATGATCGATTCATCCCAGATCTGTGACTGGGGGTGAGTGTCTGAAAAGTTTCAGCGTTCCGTCCATCATCTCCCTGTGTTTGCCCTACCCTCTTCAGAACACCTTCATGACCTGCAGAAGATCAGAATAGGACTGGCCTTACTTTATTACTGTTTTGGTACTGCATATATACATGTTGCCCTAAGGTAAGCCTGTCTGCTCTGTGCCATAGCTACCAGAGGGTTGAGCTGAAGTTAATTTAGTGACTTTAAGGGTTCAAACTGATACGGGATGCGATCATTCCTTGAAGTGGGTAATCACCCACCCCAAATAAAAAATTCCTATACACACTGCATACAAGCGTCCATCAAGTCTTACACGTCTTTTGGTTGCATTTGTTTAGCTAATATTATTCCAGGACTGAGAGTTACCATTATAATTATCAATTGTATATGTATGTCTCCAGATACAGTTTTGAAGACAGAAATGTACACCACCGAAGGTCAGTATTATCTGTACTAGTCCAATTACTATCAATAATTCGCAGATATCAAGGCAAATCAGCCTCAACTTTATTTTTCCACATAACTATATTTTCTTTAGGCCACAATAACTCCTCTCGGCTCATGGCGTACGTGTCAATGCGCAGTTGGCACAATCAAGTTGTACTAAAATCAGTATATGATAGCTTAAGAAAATCTCAGTATACTGTATATGTTGACAGAATTAATTTGTTACAAAGATAGTAGTCAATATAGTGGAGGTCAAGCCCCATCTATGTAAACAAGCAAATTCCATTTGCATGTTCCAATTTAGGATAGCACAGTTCAGGCTTATTGCATGTTTAAATAACTGATGACCCTGTCAGATCGTTGAGTTCATATTGGAAAAGTAACAATTTAGAACACTTCTTCATGTCCCATTAAATCACAGAGACTACACTGGTGCAATCAAAGCATTAAAATCCCCCAAAACACACATTGAACTATTCTGGTATTGTGAATGAAGGTAACTTTTATTGTTTCTTGAAAAGGGCTCTAAATATTTATATCTCGGGGACCATATATAATAACTATAAGAAGATCCATATGTGTTGCATTTCTATTGCATACGGAAAGTTTTAATGCAATAAGTTAATGGTTATCAACTTTCAATACCAGCTCCAGTTTACATCTATGCTTGAAAGAATTGCCAAACTCTCCATGCTTTCATGAACCTTAATGCTATATTTGCCAGCTTTGAGTACACCTGATAGTCAATCAAGTCAAACTTCTGAGTCATCCAGTTTATCGGTAACATATCATCTGAGTGGCAGACAAAAAGAGGAAAAGTTACCTTTGACAATAAAGTGATTTAAGCAGGGTATATTAAAGCTCACAATAGTGCAGTAAACATTAGGAATTGATATAGTATATAGAGCAACATTAAAACACTCCAAAGAGTACTTCATGGTACCTCCCCAATTCTGATCTCCATTGTAGTTTGGTGAATTCACCCCAGACCCCCCCCCTTCACGCGCCCCCCAATCCAGATGTCACTGTAGGAGCACCTGCATTCATCCTAACGTCTTCTGGTAGAGAATATGACATACTAGAGTGAATTCTTTTTAGGTCCCGGCCTAGAGACGCGGGAAGCGCGTCCTCGGCAGAGAACTATTGTAATCATGTCAGCTGCCAAAGCCGACAAAAGGAGACAAGAAATGGGAGAGGGAGCGACAAGTGCTGGCCACGCACGGATTCAGTCGCGCGCACGCTCACGGCGCCAGCGTCCCCGCCGCGCGCTTCAATCAATCAATCATTGACACTTATAAAGCGCGCTACATACCCGTAGGGTCTCAAGGCGCTGGGGGGGGGGGGCGGTGCCGCTACTGCTCGAACAGCCAGGTCTTCAGCTTCTTCCTGAAGGAGAGGTGGTCTTGGGTCAGGCGCAGGTCGGGAGGGAGGGAGTTCCAGGTCTTGGCGGCCAGGTAGGAGAAGGACCTTCCTCCTGTAGTCGCTCTTCGGATGCGGGGGACGGCGGCGAGGGCGTGGTTGGCTGATCGGAGGTGGCGTTTGGGAGCGTAGAAGTTGACTCGCTTATCACTGCTCTCTTCCTGGCCGGCATCGAGAAGTTTCGCAAGGCAGTGAGGGCACTGAGAGGTAGGTGCTTGTTCAGAATGTTATGTCCTCTAATTGCATAGACTTGAGTGAGTGGTGAGTGTAGAGTAGTGAGTAGTGAGTGCAGAGTAGTGAGTGCAGAGTGGTGAGTGCAGAGTGGTGAGTGCAGAGTGGTGAGTGCAGAGTAGTGAGTGCAGAGTAGTGAGTGCAGAGAAGTGAGTGCAGAGAAGTGAGTAGTGAGTGCAGAGTGGTGAGTGCAGAGTAGTGAGTAGTGAGTGCAGAGTAGTGAGTGCAGAGTAGTGAGTGCAGAGTAGTGAGTGCAGAGTAGTGAGTAGTGAGTGCAGAGTAGTGAGTGCTGAGTAGTGAGTAGTGAGTGCAGAGTAGTGAGTAGTGAGTGCAGAGTAGTGAGTGCAGAGCACTGAGTAGTGAGTAGTGAGTGCGAAGTAGTGAGTGCAGAGTAGTGAGTAGTGAGTGCAGAGTTGTGAGTAGTGAGTGCAGAGTAGTGAGTAGTGAGTGCAGAGTAGTGAGTGCAGAGTAGTGAGTGCAGAGTAGTGAGTAGTGAGTGCAGAGTAGTGAGTGCAGAGTAATGAGTAGTGAGTGCAGAGTAGTGAGTGCAGCGTAGTGAGTGCAGAGTAGTGAGTGCAGAGTAGTGAGTAGTGAGTGCAGAGTAGTGAGTGCAAAGTAGTGAGTGCAGAGTAGTGAGTAGTGAGTGCAGAGTAGTGAGTGTAGAGTAGTGAGTAGTGAGTGCAGAGTAGTGAGTAGTGAGTGCAGAGTAGTGAGTGCAGAGTAGTGAGTAGTGAGTGCAGAGTAGGGAGTGCAGAGCACTGAGTAGTGAGTAGTGAGTGCGAAGTAGTGAGTGCAGAGTAGTGAGTAGTGAGTGCAGAGTTGTGAGTAGTGAGTGCAGAGTAGTGAGTAGTGAGTGCAGAGTAGTGAGTGCAGAGTAGTGAGTAGTGAGTGCAGAGTAGTGAGTAGTGAGTGCAGAGTAGTGAGTGCAGAGTAATGAGTAGTGAGTGCAGAGTAGTGAGTGCAGCGTAGTGAGTGCAGAG
This sequence comes from Lissotriton helveticus, assembly GCF_964261635.1. Classification (NCBI taxonomy): domain Eukaryota; kingdom Metazoa; phylum Chordata; class Amphibia; order Caudata; family Salamandridae; genus Lissotriton; species Lissotriton helveticus. Next base: position 381,371,319 of record NC_136067.1, on the reverse strand, counting down.
TAGTGAGTGCAGAGTAGTGAGTAGTGAGTGCAGAGTAGTGAGTGCAAAGTAGTGAGTGCAGAGTAGTGAGTAGTGAGTGCAGAGTAGTGAGTGTAGAGTAGTGAGTAGTGAGTGCAGAGTAGTGAGTAGTGAGTGCAGAGTAGTGAGTGCAGAGTAGTGAGTAGTGAGTGCAGAGTAGTGAGTAGTGAGTGCAGAGTAGTGAGTGCAGAGTAGTGAGTGCAGAGTGGTGAGTGTAGAGTGGTGAGTGTAGAGTGGTGAGTGGTGAGTGCAGAGTGGTGAGTGCAGAGTGGTGAGTGCAGAGTGGTGAGTGCAGAGTAGTGAGTAGTGAGTGCAGAGTAGTGAGTGCATAGTAGTGAGTAGTGAGTGCAGAGTAGTGAGTGCAGAGTAGTGAGTGCAGAGTAGTGAGTGCAGAGTAGTGAGTGCAGAGTGGTGAGTGCAGAGTAGTGAGTAGTGAGTAGTGAGTAGTGAGTGCAGAGTAGTGAGTGCAGAGTAGTGAGTAGTGAGTGCAGAGTAGTGAGTGCAGAGTAGTGAGTAGTGAGTGCAGAGTAGTGAGTGCAGAGTAGTGAGTGCAGAGTAGTGAGTAGTGAGTACAGAGTAGTGAGTGCAGAGTAGTGAGTGTAGAGTGGTGAGTGTAGAGTGGTGAGTGCAGAGTGGTGAGTGCAGAGTGGTGAGTGCAGAGTAGTGAGTGCAGAGTAGTGAGTAGTGAGTGCAGAGTAGTGAGTGCAGAGTAGTGAGTAGTGAGTGCAGAGTAGTGAGTAGTGAGTGCAGAGTAGTGAGTAGTGAGTGCAGAGTAGTAAGTAGTGAGTGCAGAGTAGTGAGTGCAGAGTAGTGAGTAGTGAGTGCAGAGTAGTGAGTAGTGAGTGCAGAGTAGTGAGTAGTGAGTGCAGAGTAGTGAGTGCAGAGTAGTGAGTGCAGAGTAGTGAGTAGTGAGTGCAGAGTAGTGAGTGCAGAGTAGTGAGTAGTGAGTGCAGAGTAGTGAGTAGTGAGTGCAGAGTAGTGAGTGCAGAGCGGTGAGTGCAGAGTAGTGAGTAGTGAGTAGTGAGTAGTGAGTGCAGAGTAGTGAGTGCAGAGTAGTGAGTAGTGAGTGCAGAGTAGTGAGTGCAGAGTAGTGAGTAGTGAGTGCAGAGTAGTGAGTGCAGAGTAGTGAGTGCAGAGTAGTGAGTAGTAAGTGCAGAGTAGTGAGTAGTGAGTGCAGAGTAGTGAGTCCAGAGTAGTGAGTAGTGAGTGCAGAGTAGTGAGTAGTGAGTGCAGAGTAATGAGTAGTGAGTGCAGAGTAGTGAGTGCAGAGTAGTGAGTACAGAGTAGTGAGTGCAGAGTAGTGAGTAGTGAGTGCAGAGTAGTGAGTGCAGAGTAGTGAGTGCAGAGTAGTGGGTGCAGAGTAGTGAGTAGTGAGTGCAGAGTAGTGAGTGCAGAGTAATGAGTAGTGAGTGCAGAGTAGTGAGTAGTGAGTGCAGAGTAGTGAGTAGTGAGTGCAGAGTAGTGAGTGCAGAGTAGTGAGTAGTGAGTGCAGAGTAGTGAGTGCAGAGTAGTGAGTGCAGAGTAGTGAGTGTAGAGTGGTGAGTGTAGAGTGGTGAGTGCAGAGTGGTGAGTGCAGAGTGGTGAGTGCAGAGTAGTGAGTGCAGAGTAGTGAGTAGTGAGTGCAGAGTAGTGAGTGCAGAGTAGTGAGTAGTGAGTGCAGAGTAGTGAGTAGTGAGTGCAGAGTAGTGAGTAGTGAGTGCAGAGTAGTGAGTGCAGAGTAGTGAGTAGTGAGTGCAGAGTAGTGAGTGCAGAGTAGTGAGTGCAGAGTAGTGAGTGCAGAGTAGTGAGTGCAGAGTAGTGAGTAGTGAGTGCAGAGTAGTGAGTGCAGAGTAGTGAGTAGTAAGTACAGAGTAGTGAGTGCAGAGTAGTGAGTGCAGAGCGGTGAGTGCAGAGTAGTGAGTAGTGAGTAGTGAGTAGTGAGTGCAGAGTAGTGAGTGCAGAGTAGTGAGTAGTGAGTGCAGAGTAGTGAGTGCAGAGTAGTGAGTGCAGAGTAGTGAGTGCAGAGTAGTGAGTGCAGAGTAGTGAGTAGTAAGTGCAGAGTAGTGAGTAGTGAGTGCAGAGTAGTGAGTCCAGAGTAGTGAGTAGTGAGTAGTGAGTGCAGAGTAGTGAGTAGTGAGTGCAGAGTAATGAGTAGTGAGTGCAGAGTAGTGAGTGCAGAGTAGTGAGTACAGAGTAGTGAGTGCAGAGTAGTGAATAGTGAGTGCAGAGTAGTGAGTGCAGAGTAGTGAGTGCAGAGTAGTGAGTAGTGAGTGCAGAGTAGTGAGTGCAGAGTAGTGAGTAGTGAGTGCAGAGTAGTGAGTGCAGAGTAGTGAGTGCAGAGTAGTGAGTGCAGAGTAGTGAGTGTAGAGTGGTGAGTGTAGAGTGGTGAGTGCAGAGTGGTGAGTGGTGAGTGATGAGTGGTGAGTGCAGAGTGGTGGGTGCAGAGTGGTGAGTGCAGAGTAGTGAGTGCAGAGTAGTGAGTGCAGAGTAGTGAGTAGTGAGTGCAGAGTAGTGAGTAGTGAGTGCAGAGTAGTGAGTAGTGAGTGCAGAGTAGTGAGTGCAGAGTAGTGAGTGCAGAGTAGTGAGTGCAGAGTAGTGAGTAGTGAGTGCAGAGTAGTGAGTAGTGAGTGCAGAGTAGTGAGTGCAGAGTAGTGAGTGCAGAGTAGTGAGTGCAGAGCAGTGAGTGCAGAGTAGTGAGTGTAGAGTGGTGAGTGTAGAGTTGTGAGTGTAGAGTGGTGAGTGCAGAGTGGTGAGTGCAGAGTGGTGAGTGCAGAGTAGTGAGTAGTGAGTGCAGAGTAGTGAGTAGTGAGTGCAGAGTAGTGAGTGCAGAGTAGTGAGTAGTGAGTGCAGAGTAGTGAGTGCAGAGTAGTGATTGCAGAGTAGTGAGTGCAGAGTAGTGAGTGCAGAGTAGTGAATAGTGAGTGCAGAGTAGTGAGTGCAGAGTAGTGAGTAGTGAGTGCAGAGTAGTGAGTGTAGAGTAGTGAGTGCAGAGTAGTGAGTAGTGAGTGCAGAGTAGTGAGTAGTGAGTGCAGAGTAGTGAGTGCAGAGTAGTGAGTGCAGAGTAGTGAGTGCCGAGTAGTGAGTGCCGAGTAGTGAGTAGTGAGTGCCGAGTAGTGAGTAGTTAGTGCAGAGTAGTGAGTAGTTAGTGCAGAGTAGTGAGTAGTGAGTGCAGAGTAGTGAGTGCAGAGTAGTGAGTGCAGAGTAGTGAGTAGTTAGTGCAGAGTAGTGAGTAGTGAGTGCAGAGTAGTGAGTGCAGAGTAGTGAGTGCCGAGTAGTGAGTGGTGAGTGCAGAGTGGTGAGTGCAGAGTGGTGAGTGCAGAGTGGTGAGTGCAGAGTAGTGAGTGCAGAGTAGTGAGTGCAGAGTAGTGAGTGCAGAGTGCAGAGTAGTGAGTGCAGAGTAGTGAGTGCAGAGTAGTGAGTGCAGAGTAGTGAGTGTGCAGAGTAGTGAGTGTGCATAGTGAGTGTGCAGAGTAGTGAGTGTGCAGAGTAGTGAGTGTGCAGAGTAGTGAGTGTGCAGAGTGAGTGTGCAGAGTGAGTGTGCAGAGTGAGTGTGCAGAGTTGTGAGTGCAGAGTACGAGTGTAGAGTTGTGAGTGCACAGTGTGAGTGCAGAGTTGTGAGTGCACAGTGTGAGTGCAGAGTGTGAAGTGTGTGAGTGTGTAGGGTGAGCAGTGTGTGAGCGTGCAGGGTTAACAGTCTGTGAGCCTGCAGGGTGAACATTGTGTGAGCGTGCATGGTGAACATTGTGTGAGCGTGCAGGGTGAGCAGTGTGTGAGCGTGCAGGGTGAGCAGTGTGTGAGCGTGCAGGGTGAGCATTGTGTGAGCGTGCAGGGTGAACAGTGTGTGAGCGTGCAGGGTGAACAGTGTGTGAGCGTGCAGGGTGAACAGTTTGCGAGTGTGCAAGGTGAACAGTTTGTGAATGTGCAGGGTGAACAATTCCAATCCAAACCACATAATTCCATTACACACCACATGCATACACTCCATAACTCATGGCTAAAAGACATTGCCATTTACAATGCCATTAGCTCTAACTCAAATAAATCCGAGACCTATTGCATTTCCAATGCTTGTTTTATAAGTTAACAGATTCTGCTCTAAGTTAGCTGAAAGGATCACATCTATACCCCTTGTACTTACATCATCTTGATCCAGATCAGATTGGAGCTTGTTTCATTATAAAAAGTAACTATGATGTTAAAAGTGACACGTTTTATATCACTCAAACAGAATAATCTAAGGAAAAGTCTTTAAGGCAGTCCCTATATAGCACAACGGCATCCTCATCTTTTGCAAAAATATCTCAAAAAACAAATTGAATAGATGTATAAGTAATCACCCCAGTTCTAAGCTTGTCAAAAGATTTGAGTCTTTCATAACTCTACGTGAGCTAATGATCATGTTAAGCAAAACATTGATCCGATCACAGTGTATTATCTTACAAAGAAGGGGTCAAAATAAGCACTATCCTTTATGTCATAACAACATGACCTATTCGTCATCACAATTTCAAAAACCAGATAGTCATAACATTGAACATTCCAATGACAGAGTTAAGTTCAAAGCAGGAAAAATCAATTCAAAGTCCTTTGGTATGGGTTGATCCATTTATTCGTAAATCTCAGAAGCTACAGCCAAGTAACAGAAGAAACAGCCAACATGTGTTTTGTCAGTACATAGTATGTACTAGTGATTTTCTCAAGGCTAAATGGATGTGTGGTCCAGGGTGAAGAAAAAAGATATACGATGAGCGCAATAAAGTAAGCAAAGATAAGTAAGACGTTTCGAGCCCGAGTACACGAGTAATCCAAATAATATATAAAGTTGTAATAACGTCAAGTTCGGCAGCCATCCAAGTAATATGGAAACACGAGTAAAACCACGTGACCAGGGGAAATTCAGAAAGAGTATGAATCTGGTGTGGGTAACAACCGACCCCAGGAGTCCACAAGGTCTAGTACAGCGAGTCCAAGACAATTTGCTGATAGCAGTAAACACAACTCTGGAGAACGAAAACACGAACCCTCCGGTATTGCAGTATACGTAAAAGTTTTTTTTTATCGCGGCGCTCTTGCATCATATGTCGTATGGAGGCACCAAATATGTATTCCAGCGTAGTAACATATCGTCCGCATGATAACGCGACTCATCATATCATGTTTCTTGATTTCATATTTTTTCCTGAACATTGTCTGTACTGTTTACCACTGTTGATAGGGAAACAAAGCACTCAGCAATTGGATTAACGGGGGTCTTCAAGTTATTAGATGTATTACTGATACCTTCAGATGACTGTTGTACTTTTGTAAACTAACCAAATTGTACCTTTGCAATGCCTTGTTTTGTGACGCATTGAATTTCTCTTCTTTTCTAATTAATGTAATTTTAGTTTTAGGTGTTCCAATGGACATTTGGAATTAGTTTGCCGTTGGCGCTGGATTCTAAATTTCGCTTGCAACTCTTCTTTCTTTTTATTGCCAATCTTTCACTAAATTCATCTCATTTGAGACTCAAAGGTTCCCCACTACTAGATTTATTTATTTTATTTGTTTATTTATTTGGAGTCTATATATAGCGCAAACAAGACCCTTTTGGGTGACAGAGTGCTTTACAAATACCGTACAAAGAAAAGGGATATGACAGAAGGAAAAATTTAATTAAATACAAATACAGTATATACGGATATATACACATCGACTAATGGCAAATAAGGAAATAGGAGCACATAATGTAGTGTACGTCCATGTCTAGAACATATTATGGCGATATAAGAGGTAGCAGGTAAATACGAAAGAGGGACGGATCTAGGGGAGATGGGGCGAGTCTTTAGCGTGAGAGGAGCTTATTGGATAGAAAGAGTTTTACTTCTTTCTTGGAGGTGGATGTGAATGCGTTCCATATTATTGCAGTAGGGATAGAATCCCAAATTTTTGAAGCAATTCCGGAGAAGAATCAGAGATAGGTTTACTTTTTTAAAATTATATTATAGGGTTAAGAAGTAAGGAGCTAGTTCTCTGGAGGGTCTGTTACCACCAGATAGGGTCCGTTTCTGGGCCAAATAGGAGAGGGTTGTTGTAGTGTAATGCTTTATTGGTTACACAGACAATTTTGAGATGGGTCCTGGCCTCGAAGGGTAGCCATTTCAGTGATTGAATGTCAGGCTGATATGATCTTTTTTATTTTTACCTGTGATCAGCCTAGCTGCATCATTGAGTGCAGCCTTCAATGGTGCAAGTGAGGTTTTCAGGAGACCCACTAGGGTAGTGCTACTATAATCTAATTTCAATAGCACAACTGCATGTACCACAGTTGTGAGGTCTGCCACAGGTAGGAAAGGTTTTAGGGGCATATTATCAAGGGCTTTATCTCCGCTTTTTTGGCTTTAAAAGCCAAGAAAGCGGAGATAAAATTATCTCCCTATTACCAAGCTGTCGCTAACACCAGTTAGCGACAGCTAATAGGAGATAGTGACCATCTTGGGCCCCGCTTTGCATGTCAGTGATATTTATCACTAATGACATGCAAAGTGGGCGTGCCAAGATGTCAGCGACTGGAAACAGTCGCTAACATCGCTATCTCCTATTACCAACTTTTGGAGATATTCGTGCTAAGCGCGATTATCTCCAAAAGCTAACACTTGCCCAGGAGCAGTTCTTAGCCATGTTATCCAATGGGAGGTGGATAACATGGCTAAGAGCATTTGCTCGATAATGCATGAATATCGCTGACTTTTCAGAGATATTCATGCATTGCGGCCGTTTTTTATCGCATTTGCGATAAACCTTGCTAATAGCAAGGTTTATCTGCGATAAAAATTGCCGATTTGCGGCGATAATTTTTGTCTCTAAACAAGTTAGAGACAAAAATTATCTCTATTGGTTGGTAATATGCCCCTTAGTTTTTAAGAATATGCAACTGATGGTTAGCTCCTCTAGTGATATTGCTTATGTGTTTTTACATGGAAACTCTTTGTCCAGAGTTATATCTAGGGATTTGGCAGAGTCAATGATGTGTTGGGTGCGGCTCAAGGCAGTAAGAAGAGGGAGCTAGTCTTTGACGTTAGGGGTGAATATGGGCAATGCGATCAGTAAGAATTCCGTCTTAAGGGCATTGAGTTTGAGGTGGTTCAGAGTCAGCCATTGCTGCATCTTTGTTAGGTTTTGGTTGAGGGTGTAGATGTCATCAAGGGAGGTGATTTTCATTTAACCTTCGGTGTCATTGGCATACATGTGGTAGGAGTTGTGGGAGAGTTTGAGGATTTCAATTAGGGGCTCCATGTATAGGTTAAACAGTGTCAGGTAGAGAATAAAGCCTTTGGGTATGCCCAATGACAATAGAGGTAGATCAGAACGAGTGTGATTGATCTGAAGGTGCTGGGATCTGTTGTGAAGAAAATAGAACCTGTTCAGCATTGTGCCGGAGAGGTCCATCCGGTGTACTAGACGGTAGCATGATTGATGGTATCAAAGTCCGCTGACAGGTCCAAAAGGATCAGGAAGCAAGATGTGTTCTAGTCAAGTGAGCGTAGGGCATCATCGACAATGTGGACCATGGCTGTTTCAGTGCTATGACCCGATCGGAAGCTAGATTGACAATGGTCGAGAAGTTGGAATTGCTCGATGTGCTTGTGAACCTGTGAGGGTACATTTTCTTCTAAGAGTTTAGCTAAAGTAGGGATGTTGGAGATGGGGCAGTATTTGTTGGGGTCGGATTGGTCAGAGTTAGGGTTTTTTAGGATGGAGTGACCTGGATACTTTTTAGGCAGTCGGGTATGGAGCCTTGGGTCGTGAGTGAAGCTCTGATTATACTAGTCCATAGTGGCAGTACAAGGTGGATGGACTCTTCAGGAGTTTGGAGGGAAAGGGTTCATAGAAGTGGTTCGATAGTTTTAAAGGGGGAAATTGATTTAGGACCCTCACTTTGAGGGTTTAAAAGCAAGACCAGGTGGCGTTATTTTTGTGTGAAATGGGGAAATGCTTTGGGCAAGATGGAGGATGTAGAGGGGAGGGGTGTGGGGTGGGTTCATGTAGAAGTAATCTAATACACATCTTGATCTCATCAGAGATTTGCATGGTTTTTCTCTAAAAAAGGAGACAAAGCTTTTGCAGTTAGATAGTAATTTATTTTCAGTGGAAGAGAGATCGTTTTTGTGGGACGATTGCTTTTTGATGATTCCAAGCAGTTTTTGGGTCGATTGATAGCAGGGTTTAGTTGATTTTTTAAGAAGACTGCTTTGAGGTTTCTGATATGCCTATTGTAGGCGATGCGTCTTACACATAAGATTTTGAGGTTGGCCAGGGATGGGGAATGTCTCCATGATCCTTCTGCTAGTCTAAGATGATGTTGTTCTTCATTAAGGTCATGGTTGAACCAGGGGTTGGGTCTTTTTGACGGAATTCTTCTTAGTTATTTGGGGGAAAGGTAGAATGTGAGGCAGTGGTGGTCAGTCCAGTCATAAGGGAGAATAGAGTCAATTTGTAAGGTATTCTCTTTTGTTATGATTAGATAAAAGGTGGCTCCTATAATATGGGCTGGGCTTTTGCATGTTTGTATAAGGTTGAGGTCCTGGAGCAAAGAGTTGAAACTGTTCTCGAGCGGGTCATTGCTATTGTTCCAGTGAATGCTGAAGTCGCCAGGAAAATTTGTTTTTTATGTTCATCGTTGTTAGAGGAGATATTCTTCATGATCTGTGTAATGAAGGAGTGGTTTCCTGGGTGTGGGTGATAAAACGTGTGGAGGGTGCACTGTGAATTGTTGGTGGCAGAGAAGTCAATCTGGAGGTATTCGCAAGATGACAGAAGTGTGGTGTGTGATTGTTTCATAGAAAGTGATGATCTGTGAATTAAGGTAGGTCACCATCTGGGCGTTCTGGGCTGTCCAGTTTAATGATGTCATGTCTGAGGGGGATTAGAGTGTCCAGAATAGGAGAGGATTCATTTAACCATGCTTCTGTGAGCAGGAGGATGTCGTGATCCTGGTTAAGTATGAGATCGGCTATGTCAGCTGCATGTTTCACAGCTGAGTAGCAGTTTAGTAATGCGCATTTCAGGGTAATGTTAGTGGTAGTAGTGGACAAATGTGGGATGGCAACTTGTGTAAGGTTTATTTTATTAATAAACCTAGTGCTGGGGTGGGATGTTCTGGAAGGGTGGGTGATAATAGTCTCAACTTTTGTTGAAGGCAAAGTGTGATGGACTGAAGCTGGGTTGTACGTGTCAAAGAGGGAGAGTATATCCTCGTTTGATAGCTGTCTGACTAACCTATTGAGTCAAGTGGAGTGGTTAAGGTTGGGAGTAGAACTACAACAAGGGTGAGAGATCCCTGTGTAAGAAGAGATAGGTACAGAGTGGCAGTTGGAGATAGGGATGTTGTAGTCAGGAGGTGAATAGGGTTTGAGGACCATTTGTGTTTGAGTTTGGTGGTGATGAGAACTATTTTGACAATGTCAGCTCAGATCAATTACAGTACAGATTTAATAATGTTGAGCATTGAGTTTTTGGGGAGGTTTCTGGGAGGATCAAGGTTGTGGGAAGCACTGGAGTGTGGGAAACTATCCAGGTGGTTGGGGAAGCTGGTGTTGGTATGGTTCACCATTGGAACTTTGATAGTAGTTGATTGAGAGGAGGTGGTGGTGTGTTGATTCTGTTGATGGGGGAGTGGTTGGAGGAGGTTCTAATGTAGCAGGAGGTGGTGATGTCAGGTTGGTGTAGGTGGTGGGAGCTGATGTTGCTGGGGGACTGGGTGTGTTGGACGACAGTAGTGTCTATGGATAGGCTGGCAACCATATGGGGGGAGAGGTTGGAATGGGGGGAATGGTGGACGGGTAGAATGGAGGGAGAGTTAATAAAAGGAGAGTATTCAGAAGGAGGGGTGATGAGGGGGTGGTCAGGTCTAGTTTGTTCTTGAGGTAGCGGGAAAAGATCGCTGGAGAGTTCCAGATGGTGATCAGAGGATTGAATCAGTATTGTGCCGTAACTATAGATGGAAATGTTGGGATTGCCATTGTATAGCATGGAGGATGCAATAGTAAGTTTATGGCCATATGGGATTTTCTTGTTGATGATGGTGTTGAAAGAGGAGAAGAGCACGTTCCTCCATTTGGCACGAGAAGATGAGGTCATTCAGTAAGGTGCCCTTTTTGTGGCAAAAATATGGGTCAGAGATAAGAGTTTCTTTTTTAAGGCTAAGGATTTCATGTTCGAGATTTTTCCTGGCATTTTGGTAAGGCTGGGGGGGTAGTTTATTACCAATGAATTGTTGTCTGAAGGGGATAGTAGCATGTTCAGCCATCCAGCTTCAGTGAGATCCATGCTGGATGGAGGGGGCAAGAGAAAAGTGAGTAGAATGAGAAGGGGCTTCAATAGGAGGTATTTCCTTAGAAGCAGAGGTGGTTGATATTTGGGAGAGGGGAGGGTATTACAGAGATTGTTTCAAGAACTAGTCAGTATAGTCGGACAGCGCTTTACTGAGATAAAAAAGACAACAGCATGTATTAAAGCTGTTGGCACGTATGGGCAAAGGGGGTAGGGTTAGGAGATGAACAGTGAGTATAAATTGCAGGAGCAGTGAAGAAGAAGTCAGAATCATCCTTATGGCAAGGACAACAGCAAAACTCTGGGGGTAGAAACACATGGAGAAGGTGGGGGTAGAGCAGGATACAATATAGCATACAGTGCAACCGTAAAAGGGGCATAGCGACAAGTGCAGGGAGTGTAAACATTGCAGCAGTAGTGTAGGGGAAGGTGAGGTATTCCTAGACATCTGGGGGTAGAAATACAGGAAAAAAGGGGAGTAAGTTTGGTCATAACTTCAGCAGCAGTGTTGACATAGAAGAGGCACACAGGCGTACTGAGGCATGATAACACCTAAAAGAGACATCATTAGAAGGCAGAAGATTATATGCGCCATATTAATTACTGTACGAGGGTCTGGGGGATGACAAAATATCAGAAGAAATGGATATAACAGCAGTGTACACTCCAGATCTACAGGATCCGAGTTATTTCCAACTTCTAGAGAACACACATCCCACCCAATTTTGCGGTAGATGAGTTTCTTATTACAGGAGGCTGGACTGGCAGTTGATGAGTCATAGCTACCCAACATACATGATGGGAATGGGTTCAAACATTTAAGATAAGTAAACATTGACAATAAGTGGTCTTGTACCACCTACAATTTGTTGGGAAGAGTAATTTCACCATAGACTTGAATATAATAATTGTAGAGCCCATCATGGTCAGTGGAGATGGCTCATCCTGTGCTTTAGACATCTCTAAAAATTGTAAGGGGGTGTATTATCACCTTTACTTAAAGGTCAATATCTTCCCAAAGTATTAAACTATGGGCAAAGGAAGATGAGGTTGTGGCTGGATTTTATCCTCATTTTAATATATTGGAATATATTGAAGATAAGGATAAACAACAGACAAATTATAATTGAAAAATAGTTGAGAAGACTGAGAAGTATTTTTTTGTTTAATCACGTCCTAATGCAGTTCAAAGAAAGTCCGAAGCACCTCTTCGTTGTAAATGAGGAAATAATGTGCATGACAGCAAATTATGTTCCTGTTCACACATTTATTACTTTGTCATTCCCTATTTAGGGGTCCTTCATAAGTGATTTAGTTTGACAATAATCAATAATATTAGTACACCTAGTAGAGTGTTAATTTGATAGCTCATTTAATTTAGTAGATGGTTCTTTCTCACTAGATTGTATCAGGTGTGTTAATATTTTGCAGATAAGTATCAGTTTTCTTAATTGCTTTATGTGTGTCAATTCCATTAATCAGTGCTAATACACACTTGCTATCAGAATGAGATGTAATAAAAAAATCAGTAAATAAGTAATATGCTTACCCAAAACAGGTAACGTTTCTTAGCCATGCTCATTGCCAGTCAGCTTGTAAGCAACGCGCTTATCAAGCTTAGAGCACTGATACATCGCTGACTCATCACTGATGCATCAGCTTAATCTCATGTGTAGGAGCTGGCACAGTCAGGAAGGCAGACCTGGAGGGTAGATATCCAAATAGGCAGCTGACATGTTGAATATCATACAGCTAAGCACAGGCACCGCCTGCCAGGCAACAGCGTAACACAAACTAAATTTTTGTTAATGCCAGCACGTTATCCATAGAACAAAAGAGAAGCAATGTATTCTGTGCAAACACAAGCGCTATTTCCAGAACATTAGAACCATATGTTAAAGCTTACACACTAAGGCCCTGGTTATGAGTCTGGCAGCCCAAGAACCACCAGACTCGTGGGGGCACGGCGGTGGTGGTCCAGCCACCACTGCACCAGTGGTCCAGCCGCCCCATTACGAGTTGGGCAGTCGGACTGCCCTGGGACCACTGATGCTGGCAGGGAACCACCATTCCCTGGAGGTAGCGTGGCGGTCAAGAGGCTGTAATATGATTGGTGGGTCCGCCGCGGTTTCCTCTCTGCCAGGGTTTACATGGAGGTTCTTAATCCTTGTTTACCCTGAAGGAGAGGAAACAGAGGGGGCCCTGGGGGCATAAGATGTGCCCCCCTATGTGCATGCACAACAGTTACTGCACAGCATGGACTTTCAAATCCATGCCGTGCAGGAACCTTGTGATGTGTTCCCATTGAATACGCCACATTACCTCGCATGCATTGTTAACAAATGCCATTACAATGCAAGTCGGAATAACAACTTACTCGGGGGTGGGGGGCGCGCTGGATGTTGGAATAGTATAATTTACTATTCCAACTCCAGTCTGTGCAACAGTAGGGAAGGTGATGGATTTTAAATCCAACACCTTCTGACCCCAAGAGCAAGTTGCTGTTCCGACTTGCGGAGTAATGGCATGCGTCGTAACAACGCAGTCGTAATAACCGCGTTGTAATTGCATGCAGTGTTCCAGTTTCGTGGTAAACGATGTTTACCGTTCCCATTGCTGTGCCTTTTTTAAAGCCACCCCTGCCTGTGAATGAGGCACCGCCCTTGGACCGCCACGCCGCCCACCTGACCAGTTTGAAGTCGTAATCTGGCATGAGGCAGCGAGTCTTGGCAGTGCGGGGGCGCAGCTGTGGCGTACCGCCCGCCCCCCACCGCCAAAGCCTCATATTCGGGCCCCAACATGAATTCACATGTGTAAGGAAATTCCTCTTTTTGCCTAATCACCTCCAAAGTTTTGAACTGATGCTGCTGGTTTTTCGACTCTGAGAGTGCACTGAGGCCTGCTAACCATAGCATAGTGCCAGAGGTTTGACCCTTAAAAGTGTAATGTTAGATTGGCTATACCCAGTTGGACAACCTTTACTTACTTATAAGCCCCTACCCTATGGTACCAAAGGTTCTCAGAACCTGTAAGTTAAAGTGTACCCTCAGGGCCACAGCACTACTTGTGCCACCCTAGCTGTGACAGCTTGAAAACATGTCTCCCAGCCTGCCACTGCAGACTGGTAAGACAGTTTGAAACTAATGGCAAAGCTCAAACCTCCCTTTATGATATGTGTGTGTGTGTGTGTGTTAGTGCGTGCATGCGTCCGTGCGTGTGTGTGTATGATTCAACGGTTTCTTAGGAAGTTTAGAGAAACCACGGCACTCCAGTGTTGATTATCCATTATTTCCGAAGAAGCATCTACGCATTTAGGTGCCACTACATCTTGGTAACGATGTCCATCTTTGCCTTATTGCAGGTTTTACATCACAAATCACATGTTCCAAATTTCATAATCATCTAGAAAGTACTGCAAAAACTTAGTTTTTTAGTTTTTGGCCACCATATTTGAACATGTTTTGGTCACATTAATCATAGCAATAAATCCCTGGTGCCCTGGAACTTAGCATCACGGGAAGTGTAGAGCTTTGAATAGCTTGATAGTGAGAAGGTTGGAACAATCAAATAGGTTTTGGTGACCACTGGGGCAAAAAAACGAATGTAAAATAATTTGGAAATTAATTAACTAAAAAACTTGAACGAATAAGTATTCATATGTACTGTTTAACATGTGGATAATACTGTGAAACAGCAACAGGATTGAGAGCATACATTGTATTTATTTAATACTGACACCAGAGCCTACTTGGGCATTGTAAACCATAGACATTTCGAGCGAATAATGTCTTTTGTATGCTTGTTAGCTTATTGTGTACACTTTAATTATATTAAAAATCAATTGCTGTTAGAACATGTTCTAAACTTGTAGATGAAAAAACGTGATTTATTGCCTTGATAAAAACATGTTCAAATATGGCGGCAAAAACTAATAACGATGCTTCGGCAGTCCTTTTTTGATGATTATGAAATGTTGAACATGTGGTTTATGATGTAAAACCTTCAATAATGCAGAGATCTACATCGTGACCAAGATGCAGTGCACTGAAACACATAGATGCTTTTTTCTAAAGAATAAAACAAATTGGAATAATCAGCACTGGAGTGTCGTGGTTTCTCTAAACTTCCTAAAAAAACATTGAATCAAATCATTTTGCAGCTTGCAGCGGAGCGCTGCAACACGATCACCGCCAGCGATCTGGCAGCACTGTGGCAGCTCTCCGAACCACAGAGAGTACCCAGAGGCTTGAGGATAAGTTTAATGCAGTCACCAAGATACATGCAATGAACTACTAAAAGAGTGGGGTGAACATATTTTAAATGCATCAATGGGCTTGATGGTGATATTAGTAAAGCCCATGGAAATTGCATTGGAGAAAATCAAGGAACAGTTGAAAACGTTGGAAATGGAATTAACATCAATGAAATTAAATTAAGAAAAGGTCAACTTCAAGGAAGAACTGGAAAAGCAAATTGATAATGAGGAAACTGTACAATTGCATACACAAAATTCCAAAGTGATAAAGAAGATTACGCTGAAGGAAGAATTTTCACATATGGAAGAAAGTTCGATATGTTAAAACAACAAGAGGGCCCGGAGGCAAAGCCGCTGCCCCTGGAGGGAGGAGTTGCCTAGTCCCATCCACGCGTGGATCTCTCGTGAACTCTGGGGCCCTGACACACGCAACCACTGGGAGCGGCTCACTGTCTCCTTCCCCCCTGGACTGAATGTAATACGCAGGGGGATCAAACGCCACGATACACGTGACCCCTGAGAAGCCTGGGGCCTATTCGGCCTGTGCCTCCCTGCTTGGACCCGGACTGACGCGGGCCTCCAGACTTCGCAGAGGCATTCTTGCAGAGATTACCTTGGGAGAGATGGCGGGGGAAACCCACTCCATTGTGCCAGATCCCGGCCCAGACACTGAGGGGAGGGCGATTCCAACGCGACAGCCAGCACCAACCAAGAACGCCCAAAAGGCCCGAGGCACACGACTACCGTCAGGCCTAGTACTTGGGGCCTTACCGGGTGTATCGGAGCCACTCTCCGCAAACCTGGGCGTCGTAGCCGTTGGCCACTAAGTGAAGACTGGGCAAACTTTAGATAAAAACATAGAAGAGACAGTCATATGTGTTGTGTTTTTATTAAGGAGAAGAAAGTGGGACTTTATCTAAAGATTGACAGCACTTAGACATGTAGAACACAATTTTTGTACATGAGGCGAGACGGAAGAGAAGGCTAGAGAGATTTCTACATCATCAGTATAGACGTGTTGTGAAAGGCTCAAAGTATATGGTGTATAGTCAAAGAATAATACAGGAGTCAGGCAAAAGCTCTGGAGAAAATAGTAGCCACAATATGAATACTCAAGGAGATAATGTAAAAAGCATCTTAGTGTGGTGGCAGATATTCCAACAGAACATCAAAGGTGGTGATAGATCAAAAGGGCTCGGAGATAGGGAAAGCTCAGCATCTCCCCCTAGAAAACCACTGAGAGTGAAAAATTCATTTGAAGTTTCTGAAATCGCTCTCTGTCCAAAACTGGGAAAAAGAAAGTGTTCCAAAACTTGGAGCCGCCCATGAAGTTGTCCTATCCAGAATAAAAAGTCATGAATCTGAATTTAAGATTAATTGGGAGAGCTTGGGTCACCATGAATATTTTGCAGTACTAAGTGCTTGTCCATCTGGGTGCCCCCATTCCGAGCTGCAAACCCAAGTCTCTCCTCCAATGATACATGCAGTGCATTTGTGCTTCTAATTTTCAGCTCACTCACCACAATGCTTGTGTTGTGTGTGCAGTGCTCGCCTCTGCCTGTGGCCCGGTGTCCTATCCCAGAACCTGCTGCGTGGTGGCGTGCAAGGCTGCGTGGCCCAATTAAGGGGGGTCACGGCCGCCGTCGCCACTTCCACGTTGAGGTAGGTTCGAGGCTAAGTTACGGAGCAGCAGGGGCACGGTGAAACCATCCTTCTCGGTTACTGGTTAATTATTACACATCTTCAGAGGCACAATGGCCTGCCTCCTCCTGAGTGATGTGGCCCTCTGCACTTGGAAGCTGTGACAGGAAGACCTGTAAACAGGCCAGGCCTTGTGCAGATAGTTGGACCTGGACACCTGCAAAGAAGCACAATCCTACGAGCAGACATCCAGGTACTGTACTTTGATACCCCTGTGAGAGCACAATGAGAAAGTGTGGTATTTGGATTTTATAAGGATGCACTTAGATGCTATTGTGATATTATGTGGTTACACCGAAATAATGTGCCTCGAGGTTACTCTGATGTATTGTTCAATTACGATGATAGGAAAGCGTACTGACAATTTGACATAAATTACAGTCACTATTCGGTTATGATGTGCATTGAGGTTTTGTGCTAATATTAGGCAACCAGGGTACGCTGAGCTATGTGCCATTATGATGCCTTGAGAGGACGCAGATATATTATGCTATTGTTAGGCAAAGAGGGTGCACTGATATTCTGTGCTGTTATGATGCTGTGGCTGATATATTGTGCAGTTATGATGAGTGTAATGTTACGGCAATGCCATGTAGGTAAACTGTGGGGCACTTTTACTAAAATCTCGCGCAACACAGCTCAGCAGGCAAGTAAGCAAAAGAAGAAGAGAACAGGAGAGCGCCATATTGAAAGAAATATGGCTCATGTGAGAAATATTTGTGCCCGAAATTTGACAGTGAGGTGAGATTCAAAATTCGAGTCCGAGACTTAACCTCATACAATCACAAGACTGCGGATGCCAAGGACGGCAATCTGATGGATAGCCCCGGGCGCCACAAGCTCTAGCTACGCCTCTGTGTGTTGCAAGTGTTGCTTGTTCTAGCATTTCTGGTCCTGACACCCGGAAACAGGCGGTTCAGCCCCAGGAAGGTAGCAGTAATTTGAATCAGCCGGGCAACTTAGAACACCATAGGAGGGAGGAGACCAACTTGAAGGCCCATCTGCCCAATTCAAGAGGTTGGTTGAGTCAAGTTGGGATCCACTTGCCCCCGGAATCTACTCCATTGGTTGCAGTTCTTACCGCAACTCAAGGTAAAAACAAGGGAAACTACAGAAGATCTAATTCGTAAAGTTAAACTCTGGTGCTCTAGATATTCAGAGGGCGGTTTAATGGCATCTTCCCATATTATAATGGCAAGACGTGTTGACTGGGTTGGTTACTGCCATAAAAACATAGAGGGAGATTGTGTGGTGGTTAATTTTGATAAAAATAACTTAGCAGGTTGGCTCTTCGATGGCAAACAGATGGGTCACACTGCGGGAATTAGAGCTCTCCCATTGGGGGCATTCTATCCCCCCAAAATACCTGAAAGGCCCAGTAATAGACAAAGATTGGAGGATAGATCCTCCTGGACAGAAGACCAACAATCAGCTAGTGGAACTTCCACAATCCCGTTAACCACATGGGGCCTTAGCGGAGCAGGTCAGACTACTAGTGGGTTGGAAATTATGAATAGATATGAAGCATTTTCTCACCTAGATGGTAAGGATTAACTAATTACTGTCTCACCTACTCGGGTTGAGGAGATAGACATACTGAGGAAGCACACTTCTGTTATACCTTAATCTTTGCCAGAGGGGGACACAGTAAAAATACTTAGCTGGAATATTGATGGGCTAAGAAATTAAATTGAGGACGACAATTGGATTTTCTTTCTAAAAGATTATGATATTATTGGGCTTTAGGAATCATGGGTAGAAGATAGCACATTATGGATAGATGGTTTTATATCTTATTTTGAACGAGCTAGACCGTCTACCGTGGGAAGATCAAAAGGGGGTCTGATCACACTCTAATTGCCCTAAAGGTTTCTGGAAGTCATCGTAAGCTAGAAACAGGATTAGTAAATTGTCTAGTTGTCGAGATTGTTCCTGTAAATTCTAGTCGAATTTTAATTGTGAACTTTTATAACTCATTTGATAGAATTACAGTCACAGAACATTTGCTTAACT
The DNA here is from genome assembly GCF_964261635.1 of Lissotriton helveticus. Classification (NCBI taxonomy): domain Eukaryota; kingdom Metazoa; phylum Chordata; class Amphibia; order Caudata; family Salamandridae; genus Lissotriton; species Lissotriton helveticus. Next base: position 381,353,042 of record NC_136067.1, on the reverse strand, counting down.
TAAAGACCTACCTAGAGGTTATAGGGACAATTATTCTGCACCTTATTCAGTTATTATTTTAGGGGATTTTAATATACATTTATGTTAAAAGCAATGTGGTGTCTCTGATTGTTTAGGACCCAATAGGTTTTCCGAGCCACACTTTGAACACACCACACAAGGTGAATACTTGGAGCAAATCATAGCAGATCTGGGTCTTCTATATACATCTAATTTAGGTGATACAGACGTTATTCCAATATTTAAAGGGAGGGGAAACTATACAGCTATCGACTATATTTTTATAAATATTGCCCTTAAATTATTTGTTAAGGATTACACAGCCTTGTGGTCTCAAGTTAGTGACCACAATCCTATACATTTGATTTGGGGGGGGGGGGGGGGGGGGGGACAAAATACATAAGTTCATTATAATATTCGACCAAATGAGAGATATATTGTCACAAATTATATTTAGATAAAATATTAAGTAAAATTAGCAGGATCACGTTAACGAACCATAAGGAACATCAAATGTATCATTACCATAGAAGAAAGAAAAAGAGAAGAAAAGGAAAGGAAAGAAACTAGGAAAGAGCTGAAATAAAGATAGTAAGAAGAAGAGGAAGGAAGAGGAAGAAAGGAAGGATCTACTGCAGTGCTCCATAAAGACAACAAAAACAGACAACAATCAGGTAGACGACATAAAGGGATACTGGTCAACCAACTCCCTTGAGGCCAAATCCACATATGTGTCTAAAGCTCTCCATACATTACTAGAAATAGCGGCGGTAAGATGGGCCACATCAACAGAAGTGTGTGCACTTCTTAAAAAAGAGACCCATGCGCACCACGTATGATATGATTCGGAAGAGAAAGACTTCCATTCCATAAGGATCACCTTAACAGCAACCATCAATAAAAGATCCAACAATTGCATATCTAAGGCATCCAACGGCACAGGATCACGGGAAGCTAATGGCCCCAATAAAATAATGGGAAAGGAAAGCGGGAAATTGATTTGGAAAATTAACATAAGATGTTTATGTACAAGATCCCAAAAGGGTTGCAAAAGCGAGCAGTGGAAAAACATATGTGGATAATCACCAGCAGCCAAGCCACAACTCCAACAAAGATCATCATCCTTTAAGTTCAGAGAATGGAGATGCACAGTAGTCCATTGAAGAAGGTTAATGGAAAAGAATTTAGATTGAAACAAAGAAGGAGCAATTTTATCACGGAGAGAAAGCTTACCAATCAACTGCCATGTTTCCGGAGAGATATGTTCAATACTTTCCTTAGTAAAGTGATGTATCCATTTTTGTTGTGCAACAGTACATGAGATAGAGGAAGTTGACGACAAGAATTTATAAATCCGTGAAACAATATGGCCAGATTTGAGCCACAAAGAAAATAATGCAATAGTAGGGGAATTGGGCACTAGATGCACCTTGGCAAGGGCAACTTTAATTTTTAAGAAGGTGTAAAAATCCAAGTTAGAGAGCGAAAACTGTTGAGCTAAGGAGGAGAAGAGTAGCGGATCATTATTGGTGTCATATAAATGACGAACCAACGTAACTCATTTGGAAGCCCAGTATTGTATAAGCTGAGGCTCAATAATATTCTTTATTCTCGGATTACGCCACAAGGAAGACCACCTTGATTTATCGATAGGTGTAACCATTTTCCTATCAACATATCTAACTGCTGCGATAGTATCTAATATAATAGTACGAGAAAACGGAATAGATAGCGTGGACGAAGTTAAAAAGGAAGAGACCGGTAAAGGAAAAGAAAGATCCTGCTCGATGAACATCCAGGAAGGTATGTGACCAGGGAGCGAAGAAAACCAAAAAGCTCCCTGAGAGGCTAAAAAAGCCAGTTGATATTTCTCCCAATCTGGGAAATTACAGCCACCCAGGTCGTAGGGTTTCCTTAAGAACTTATATGCGATTCTAGCCCTCTTATCACTCCAAAGAAACTTAGAAGTAATGGAATCAATTTCATGAAAAAAGGCAGGAGACAGCTTCACTGGGAGCATAGAAGAAACAAAATTAATAATAGGGGTAATCATCATTTTTAAAGTTTGAACCCGACCCCACCAAGAAATATGCTTAGGGGACCAATTATCTAACAGATGACGAACCTTAATAAAACCTGTGTCTTATTATAGGCCACTGTATCATAAAGAGTACCACAGAACCAGATCCCTAGATATTTGAGTTGTTTAGATTGCCATTTAAAGCGAGCTGTACCCATATGTGCTGGGAAACAATAAGCATTGAGGGGAAACATCTCCATCTTATCTCTGTTAAGAGTATACCCAGAAGCCTTAGAAAAAAGAGCAATAGTATCTGTAATCGCAGGGATAGCCAAAACGATATCATCCGAAAAAATAAGGACATCATCCGCATATGCCGCTGTTTTCATGCAATGCGAACCAAAAGTAAACCCTTTAATAGCGGGGTGAAGATCAATTAATCTTAGGAGCGGATCAATAGCTAATAAAAATAAAAGTGGGGACAAAGGACACCCCTGACGAGTACCTTGGCGAAGACTAAAATACTCAGAAGTAGCACCATTAACTCTAATATTCGCTCTAGGTTGGGCATTAAGTGACATAACCATGTTGACAAAAGAATCTCCAAGATTATGTGCACGAAGAACCGCATGTAGAAAAGGTCAAGAGACCTTATCAAAAGCCTTCTCGGCGTCTAAGGCTAGTGCAGCGGCCGGGAGCGTAGACCGTTTAGCCGTACCCAAAATATGGCAAAAGGTAGGGATATTATCTCTAGCAAGTCTACACTTGACAAAACCAGTCTGAGATGGATGAACCAAAGAAGGAATATAAGACTCCAACCTCTTAGCAAGAATCTTAGCAAAGATTGTAGCCTCCATGTTGAGGAGGGAAATGGGACGAAATTTTTTAGGATCAGAATGATCCTTCCCATCCTTTGGGATTACCTCAATAGTGGCATCTGCTGCCGTACCCGAAACCGCACTCTGTTGAATAAATATGTCGAAAACAGCCTTCAGGCGAGGAACCATAGAAGGGAGAAACGTTTTATATAACATAATAGGAAATCCATCCGGACCAGGCGCTTTGCCAGACCGAGTGAACTTAATTGCATGTGTAATTTCATCAGATGTAATCGGGGTACCCAATTTCTCCCCATCATTCATTGATACAGTTTGAAGAGGAATAGTTTTTAAGAACTCCTGACAATCCTCAAAAGATGACTGATTAGAGGGAGTATACATAGTATTGTAAAATTCCCAAAAAACTTCAAGAATCTCCTTAGTTTGAAATTTCCTAATACCGGATCTATCAGTGATAAAAGAAATTTGAGAGGACTTAAAACTCGATTCCTGAAATTTTAATGTGGTTGCTATAAACCTACCAGCCCGATTCTTCAAGAGTAACCGTTTCGATTTCTGGGCCTGAACCCCAATATGAGCCCTCTTAGTGACGATAGTATTATAGGAATATTTCAAATTTTTAATAACTTGCAACAGTTGTTTATCTCTAGACTGTCGAAAAGAAGTTCATGTTGCTTAATATTATCTGATAAATCAGCAAGGCCTAGATGTAGGTAAATGTGAATTACCGATTCATAAACACCGAATTTTACCGATTCGGTATTCATGAATCGGTAATTCAAATGTAGGTAGAAAATCGGTAACAAATACAGAATCGGTATGATTCGGTATTTACCGATTCTGTAATTACAGAATCGGTATTTGCCATTGATTCCTATGGGCCTTGAAGCCCATAGGATTCAATGGCAGTTACCGATTTGGTAATTACCAAATCGGTAAAAATACCGAATTTACAAGGGGGACAGGGTGTCACTTTGATACACTGTTGCACCCCTGTAACTGGCTTGTGCGCCATGTGGCACACATACATGCCCTTAGGGCATGTCTGTGAGCCACATGGCACAGGTGTACATGCACAGATGCGCATGTACACAAGAATTCGTTATTTACCATGCAATTGTATTACATGGTAAATAACGAATTCTAAAGGCCCTGTAGCACTGTTAGAAGTGCTACCTATATAGGAAAATACAGATTCGGTCAGAAAATCTGTATTTTTGGCCGATTTCGACCGGTATTTTGACACCTACATCTGGCCCCAAATTCCTTCTTAATGTCAGCATTTCTCTTCGCCATTATTTTAATAATGTGACCACGAAGCGTACACTTAAATGCATCCCACAAAACCACTGGGGAGCTAACGGAACCTTCATTTTCAGAAAAGAAATGCTCAATTTCAGATTGTAGGGCTTGAACTTGAGAAACATCATGCAAAATCTCTGTATTCAGTTTCCAAGAGGAAGGCTTTTTCTTAGGAGCAAGATTTAAAAGAGAAAAAGAAACCGCCGCATGATCTGAGACAAGAATAGGATGAATGTACGGTGAAGACGAGGATTGCACTAAAGAGGAATGAACCAAGAGGTAATCAATACGAGAAAAGCTAGAATGCGGAGAGGAGAAGAAAGAAAACTCAATACCAGTGGGATTATGATGACGCCATATATCTTGAAGAGTAGCAGAAGAACACATATTTAACAGTTGCTTGTGAGCTCAAGGAGGACGAAAAGCAAAAGCCGAGTTCCTATCCAACACAGGATCTAACGGCAAGTTAAAATCACCACCAACTATTAAATTGCCATTATGAGGCGTACGGGCAAGAACTTTATTGATCGTTTGCCAGAAAGAAGGAACATCATTATTCGGAGCATAAATATTCAGAACATAAAGGTCCGAAACCTCGTCAGTCAATCTAGATAACAACCAGCGACCCTCAGAATCATGCTCAGTAGAAATAACCAATAGCCCGGAACTTTTAGATATAAGCGTTATCACACCATTCTTTTTGCCAAGGGCATCCGAACAAACCACATCCAGAACCCATTCTTTCCTCAACCACAGTGCCTTCCTACGTGAAACTTTAGTCTCCTGCAAAAGTACCAGATCCGAAGCTAAAGATTTACAGTAATTCAGAACCTTAGTCCTCTTAACCGGATGATTCAGTCCCTTAACATTAAGGGAGACCACATTCAATCCAGGCATAATCTTACAACAAAGAAAATTAAAATCGAGCAACAACAATGGTAAAGGAAGCAAGACACCAATGGCCAACAACAAAAAAATAGAGCACCACTAGAAGATCCAAGAGACAAAGGCAAGAAAGAGAAAGGAGAAGAAAAGAAAAGGAAAAGAAAGAGAGAAAGAAAAGAAAAGAAAAAAGAGAGAAAGACCCACCAGGGGAGGTCGATAAAGGACCAACTCCATACTAGGGGAGACATGGAGGGAGCATACACGGGGACCGTCAGGGAACTAAAATAGTAGGATTACCAACCCCATAATAGGCAAGGAAATGTATGAAGTATAAAAACTGAGAGAAAAGCACAGTAATATAAAAGGTAGCAGAAAATATAAGGTCAAGAGATAACGTGACATCTCCAGTTTAAATATACAGAGGCATAAAAACATATTGGGAAAAAAAACATTATGAAGGAATACAAACAAGCAATATTAAGAAATGTATATCAACCGTATGAGGAAAACAGTCTACTATTCGTAAACAGCATAAATACATCTTATAAATTAAAAACTCCTACGAGATATGCAGAATAAAGTCATATGAACTACTGTAATAAGAACCTCCTCAATACATACGAACCATAAATAGCAATAAAAAGAAATACATCGAAAGAGAGAAAGATACATAACAATTCGCATCAAGGATAAAGAGAACTCAGAAATTAATTGTACATATTAAATAAGTAACATTACTACTCATAAATAGATATGAGCAACAAAAATAACAATAAATAGATTCTAATCAGAGAATAATGAGACATAAATTATGCGTAGAAACTCTAAGCGTAGCCTATATGATAATCACAAAAAAAGGAGAAAAAAAAGAAAAAAACACGGGATCTGAAAGGGAAGGAAAGACAATCAACCTCTAAGACATTCCGAAGTACAACAGAAAAAGACCACCAAAGAAACAGCACTGACAACATTGATCTAATATACATGCAGCAAGAGATAGAAACACCACAGTAGAAGAAAGAAATATAGATAACAAGGCAGAAGCCAGGCCAAGTGATTGCAAACAAGAAGCACAGGTATACACAAAAGACAAAGAAAGAAGAAGAAGCGACAAGATAGAAAAGGAGAAACACCTACAGAAGCTGAACATTGAAAAAGTGGATATACATGAAACACGAAAGAACACGAAAGGAGAAGAACTGTCTTATATCAAAGATCATATGCCCAAAAAAGCTGGGAGCAACCCATATGGGAATTAAGATTAGCAAACTAATCCGGTAACATTAAAATCAAGTGCCCGAGGAATCAGGAGAAGTAGAAGAAGAATCCATCTGAGATTCAGACTGATTGTCCAGAAAGACAGAGAGCTCAGCAGGTTCTTCAAAAATTCTCGCCCGACCCTTGAAGGTGATACGAAATTTGGAGGGACCAGCAAAAGAAAAAGGAACATTCATTTCTGACAAACGATTGAGAAATCCTTTCCGCCGAATCACAGTATCTCTAGCAAAATCTTGTGAAATAGAAATCCGATGTCCCTCCCAAGACACTGACTTAATCTTCCTCATGTGTGCTAGGATTTGTTCCGAGTGTTGGTGACGCAGCGGTTTAAAAATTATCGCCTTCGGTTGAGCAGAAGATTTGGATCTAAAAGTTGGTACTCGATGAGCCCTTTCAATTTCAAAGTCTCTTTGAAAGGAAATTTATCCACTGGTATAAGAAGTCAATCATTGAGGGAGCCGTTTTTTCTGCATCTTCAGGCAGACCAAAAATTTGTAAATTGCTTCTACGATTGCGGTCTTCCTGCTCCGTGAGATCTCTCCTCAACGCCGCCATCGAGCGCTCCATTTGCTGAAAGGTCTTAGAATGCTGTTGTGCAGAGTCCTCCACTTCACTAATGCGCGTCTCCACAGTCGAAACACGCACAGATAGTGCCTTAAAGTCATTCCTAATAGCCGCTACTTCAACCTGTAGTAAATCAGTATTGGTTTTAGTGGATTGCGCAATGTCATGAACAGCATTAAGACGTGACAAGATGGTGTCCAAAGTAGTGCCTGCCTCCTTCTGAGAAGACTCTGGGGAAGGAGAAGTTTGTTTGGACCTCTTTAGCGCACCTTTCGAGTCTTTAGCAGTCGAAGGGGGACCCATAATATCAGCCATAAATTAGGACCACCACAAAAGACACAGTATAGTGGAAACAAAAAAAAGGCTGACCACTCCAATAGCAGCAGAGCACAAAACCGCAGTAAGTAGCCAAAAAGATAGTAAAATCACTGCAAATGAGGGGGGAACAACCCACAAGCAGTAATAAAAATAATTAGTTTTGACCCCACTGAAGGGAGGGACACTGAGGCATATTATAGCACATATTTGCCAACATATTTGAAACCACAATGAAGAGCAGACAGTAGTCTCCAAAGCGTCAAAAACATTCAATTACACATTGAATTAACTTTGGAACAAATAAATGTGTCCTGGGTCACAGGAAAAGATATGTAGTAGAAAAAAGACACCTTAATCCATCTGCACACATGAGGAGATAAACTTGTCACCACTTCATGAAGGAAAAAATACGAACGTCGTCACTCCACAAAATGGCGGCCGCTCCTTATCTCCAAAGCACAGGACTCATATTGAAACAAAGAGCAGCTTTATTGACGTTCCGCTTGTCTAAATGCGGCACAAGTTGTTCGTGGCAGCTTCCGTCATCTGATAATCCAATTTGCACAGGGCAGGCAACACTCGAAGTGAACCAAAATCGCCCCGACGTTCACAAAAGCCCCAGAGCTACTCACGGACCGCCATCACATCGCGGCGCGCAAGCCACGCCCCCGGTAAGAAATAATTTCTAACCTTTACAGATAGTGAAGTAGTAAAGGCTATAGCCCAAATGGAAAAAAATAAAGCCCGGATGGGGTTCCTGCCGACCTCTTCATAACGAACATACCCCTTTGGTCTAAACTGCTTGCTAATATTTTTGAACAGGTCCAAGTTATGGCATCTACTATTGAAATTAGGATTAGATGAAAATATTGTAAATTTTTTGGCAGATTTGCATCAGATCTGGGTGCCACAGTACGATTCGATCAAAGAGGTAATTTATCATGTAGCATCCGTATAATTAAAGGAGTGAGACAGCGCTGTATTTTAGCCCCACTCCTATTCACTCTATATATTAATAACCTTGAAACAGCTTTATCAGGTGCTAGTATGGATATTCCCCGCATAGGAGAGAGGTTAATTCCGGCCCTGCAATATGCGGATGATGCTGCTCTATTAGCTAGAACGGCGAATGGCCTACAGCATCTTTTAACCACTTTTGCCTCATTTATGAAGTCCTTGGACTTGGATGTACATTTCTCTAAGTCCTATATTATGATCATGGGGGTCAAGTCAAAGAAATGTAAGAGCCATTATTGTTAAGGAAACCATCTCACGCGGGTAACGTCATTCTCATATTTGGGAGTGTTATTTGATGAAAGGGGCTCCTGGATTCCACAAATGCAGGCCAAAAGAAATATAATGGCAAGATCAACGATTGCTGTTTTAGATTTTGTCCGAATATTGGGTTCTAAACCCATACAAGCTATGTTAAATATCTACAGGGCCAAATGCCTTGCTATTGCGAGCTATGGTTCAGAACTTTGGGGCTACAGGAATGCTGGAAATGTGCAAATAGTGGAAAACACATTTTAAGCAATTTGCTATCCGTACCGTCATCGACATCCACTTATATTATACATCAAGAAATGGGCATAGGTTTTATAACAGACACTATAGGAATGGCCCCTCTGCTCAAATGGATAAAGATCTGGACAAATCTGGAGTTGGAGATGAACCGCGTTATTATTCGTGATTGTTTAACTCTTGACTTGGATAGTAGTATCCCATGGTTAAAATATGTCAAAAGGACTGCAGCTTATTTACGGAGACCCGAGCTTTTTGGCTCCCTGGAAAAACTGCTAAAAGCTGATAAACTGTGGGTTAAAAATATGTATGTTCAGGTATCCCAAAGCGAATGAGAGCTGAAAGAGTTAATTAAACCGCTTGTTCGGGCTCATCAGTTGCTATGTACATCATTAACGATTGAGCCATACTTAACCGTTGTATCCAACCAGCATCATCGTTTTTTATTGGTTTGTTTTAGATTAAATCAATTACATTTGCTTTTTGCCGAACCAAAGGGATGGAAATAGCTGGAGGACCTTGATGTATGCACCTGTGACAATTTTTCTACTCAGGACTCCATGCACTTTGTTTTATTTTGTGAATATTTTTTGCTCATCCGTAATCGCTTTATAATACTTTTTTCAAAAGGCAAAGGTTTTACCCAAGCAAGACCGGCTTTCATTTATTTACAAATGTTAAATAATGTCTGGGTAATTTTTAATATAGCTAGCTTTTTAACCACAGCTGTCAGGATTAAGAGGAAAGGAAGATCTGCTAATAATGTGCATCATTTTCTCCTTTTTAATGTGTATATTGATGAATTAATAATGTTTTTTGATAGATTGTGATGGTTACTATTATTTAATATTTTTTTGTAAATTATTTTATAATGCATTTTGTAGTACACTTTAATGGTTTTAATGAAACGAATAAAGTGAATTTGCCTAACTGACTGACTACATCTATGGTGATCTTGTCCCCTTATTACTATCGTCTGGAACGATCCTGAGCAACATTAGGGAGGTGGTGGGATTTCCTCTACCGAGTGACCCGGGGATTAACAGTTCTAGGGCTCTGTCCGAGGTCCCTTAAAGCTATGACACACTCTGACTGGCACCTGATCTTTCACATGCTTACTGCAGCAAAACAGGTGATAGCGCTCCATTGGAAGAAGGCCTTCACCCCTCCCTCCACGGTATGGCTTACTTGTCTGTGGCATGTCATGTCAATGGAGCTTCTCTCTCATAGACTAGCCCACACTGATGCTAAATTTTAGTGCACTTGACAGCCCCTAGTCTCACACCTCTCTAAACTGGAACACCCCCAATCAGTTCCTCCGCGCTTGCGGCCCCTCCAACTCTTTGCTGACCCCATATTTCCAAGGGGATAACCCTGTGAGAACGAAGCAGGATAAAGGGGGGGATACTCATCCTTCTCTCTGTAGAATCTGAATATGGCCCCAAGTCAGGGGAATCTGCTTAGCCGTTCCTAGGGCACTCCTACACCACGAAGACAATGCACAATCCTCTCTCCCCCTCTCCCCTCCTCTTTTTTCCTATACTTTCCTTGTCTTATTTCTATCTCTTCAAGTCCTTGGGTACTGGGGCTTTGCCCATCCCTTTTATTATCTCTTTGCAGGCCAACAGAATTGAGGGGACTCCCCCCTGCCCTTTAAGTGCTGTCAGTACCTGGCACTGTTACAAGCCGTTGGCCCTTGGTAAACTGCCCACAGCAGCACTGGGACACGTTTGGACAGACCTTATTGAGGAGTTATGTTTCACTCAATTGGGTTTTTGCATTGTATACCATGGTTCTGTTTTGTACACCATTTCTTATAGCCTCAATACTGTGGACTAACGATATATACTCTTCATCTTGCCTGCCAGGATCGGCCTTTCTTTGCTTACAGCCTGCTGTTTGTTAATATTCTTCCCTTTGATTGTGTAAAAACTCAATAAAAGAGATTTAAACAAAACAACAAGAGAAAATGGACAGTGCTGAAAATGTATCTACCAGCTTATCATCCCTTACATCTACCAATGCAAGCAAAGGAGAAACTGACCGAACTGGAGAAAGAACTAAAATAACTTTTTCAGGAGACATGCGACCATAATCAATTGAAAAGAGCTGAGATTAAAATTCTTCAAATCTCCCCTTGAGTGCGATCCATTTTTCCCAGTGAGGAAGGTTATTTTGACATATATATATATATATACATATATATATATATATATATATATATATATACGTGCTATAGTAAATAATGATAGTAATTATCCTGTAACTCACTATTTTAAAACAGCTCATAACAACAATCTCAGCTGTCTTAAGTATTATGTGGTGGCCGCAATTCCAGTGCCCCGACGAGGAGGCAATAATGATCATGGAATTTGACAGCATGGCCCCTACCGGACTAAACACCACAGAGGACCTCTACAATTTTTTAATAAGATAACTGTAAGGGTTTGTTCCCAGCAACTCAATTTTTCGTAACATTAGATCAATTAGGTAGTAATTAGGCTAATAAGATAAACACGACAGCCCTGCATTAATAACATGTTTACATTACCATCCATTGATCATATATGAATCTTTATATTTACAAAAAAGGATGAAATCCCCAAAAATGAAATATGTTTTTTTAGATTTGTTTTTTTAATATATTTATTGTATATATTTGTTGTAGTATTATGGTAATTAGCACAGCACTTTAATATGGTAATATTTGCACTTAGTTACTTGCCACTTAACACTTTAATTGCAATATTTGCACAGAGACTGCGGGGATTAGTCACTTTACTGTATATGGGGAGATATCAGTATCATGTATTTGCTAGAGCTTGTTTAAGAACCAAATTGTCTGGAGCAACCAGTGAACCGGAACATAAATGATTGCTCCTAATGTTGCATCGATATACGTTGGACATCAGATTCAGATGATTTCCAAAGTAGCTTCATTAAGGGAGTTCTTAGTTTCATTTATGCCAGATGTTTACCATGTTGTTGTTATATTTAAGCATTTATGCGGATATACATGTGTGCTCCGCAACAATAACAACATTTCAAATGCTCAGTATTTTAAATGACATTGTATCTGGTGTTACCTAATATTTATTATAGTGCTGGCTGGTTCTACATGTTACATTAGGTTTTGCAATTTGTGACGCTATGCCCCATTGTAAAAACAAACGTTTCTGTAAAGTCTTTCATCTATGTCTATTAGGGATCACATGACACATGTGAGGAATAAACATTGATTTCGCCAAACAGAAGAGGAGTTGGTGCTTTCTTCATTGCCTTGCAGAGGTTGGGGTTGGCAAAACTATTGTTTTGAACATATATATATATATATATTCACTGAAAAAACCATAGGTTATAGACCATATATAGTTAGGAATTTGCATTTACAAAACCTTGAAAATTCACTGAAAAAACCATAGGTTAGAGACCATATATAGTTAGCTGGACATTTTATTGACATAAAACCAATGAAATTCCATATATAGTTAGTTGCACTAACTATATATCGCGCACCCGCAATCCACTGCTGATGATGTCACATATTACATCATTCATGACATGGTCAGTGACATCACTGATGACATCACTGATGACATCTCAAATGACATCACTGATGACATCACTGATGACATCTCAAATGACATCACTGATGACATCATCTAGTGTCTGTGTGTTTTTGTAAAGTTTAAATATGCTTTACATATTGAAGAATGAGTGGATGTATGGAAGACTGAGTGTGTGTGTGGCTGGCTGGGAGGTGTGTGAATCTGTGCATATCAATGTGTACTTGTATCAGTGATTGTATAAGAGAGTAAGTATGTGTTAGTATATGTGTGAAAAGTATGGTGTTCTGTGTTTAACTGTATAGATGAGGAAATCGAAGTGTGATTGATTCTTCACAGGACTGACTAGGTGTATGAGTGCATATGATAGTGTTGTAATAATGAGTGACTGTATGTATGAGTGATTGTATGGGTGAATGAGTGAATGTGTGTGTAGACGTAGGAATCAGTGAGTGCGTATGTAGTAACTGGTATTGGTGTGTCATGATGTCATCAGTGATGTCATTTGAGATGTCATCAGTGATGTCATTTGAGATGTCATCAGTGATGTCACTGAAGTATGGTGTTCTGTGTTTAACTGTATAGATGAGGAAATGGAAGTGTGATTGATTCTTTACAGGACTGACTAGGTGTGTGAGTAACTCCATGGATGAGTGGCAGTGTGTGAGTGTCTGCATAGGTGTATGAGTGCATATGATAGTGTTGTAATAATGAGTGACTGTATGTATGAGTGATTGTATGGGTGAATGAGTGAATGTGTGTGTAGACGTAGGAATCAGTGAGTGCGTATGTAGTAACTGGTATTGGTGTGTCATGATGTCATCAGTGATGTCATTTGAGATGTCATCAGTGATGTCATCAGTGATGTCATTTGAGATGTCATCAGTGATGTCATCAGTGATGTCACTGACCATGTCATGAATGATGTAATATGTGACATCATCAGCAGTGGATTGCGGGTGCGCGATATATAGTTAGTGCAACTAACTATATATGGAATTTCATTGGTTTTATGTCAATAAAATGTCCAGCTAACTATATATGGTCTCTAACCTATGGTTTTTTCAGTGAATTTTCAAGGTTTTGTAAATGCAAATTCCTAACTATATATGGTCTATAACCTATGTTTTTTTCAGTGAATTTCATTGGTTTTTTAAAAGCTAATATCTATAGCTGTAAAATATATTCTTTATTACGTGACGTATCATGTAGCCACGTGAGACGCCTCATGGCGCGTCGCATAACCGTGACGTATCGGCTCTGCAGCGCAAACAAAACCCGTAACGTAAGCGTGCCGGAGCACGCTTACAGATATATATATATTTTTTAACCTTAATTAGACAAAATCCACATGTGCACATATCTTGAGGCCTTGCAAAGGCACATCAAACAAACAGTCCCTACAATTTTGCCAAGTTTGCTGGAAATCTATTCCCTTAATTTTTTTTTTACTGTTTCTCTTGGTTTTCCCCTTGTTACGCTTACCGGGACGCTACCCGGTACGCGAACCGGACGCTCCAAAAACACAAGATGGCGGACTCCCGTTACGCTGCCGGTTAGCTGCCCGGTTCGCGTACCGGGAAGCGCCTCTACCGCGAAAAATCGCGGGGGACTTTAATATCCCCCTCATCAATCCTAGGGGGTCAGGAGGGGTTTACCTTGCCCCCTTTCCTTCATTTCCCCCTTCTTTTTTCACCACATCTTGTCTCTCGAACCTACCGAGAGACAAGATGGCGGCCGCTCCGGACTGTTTACAATGTTGACAGCTACGCTGCCGGTTAGCTGCCCGGTTAGCTGCCCGGTGAGCTGCCCGGTGAGCTGCCCGGTGAGCTGCCCGGTTCGCGTACCGGGACGCGCCTCTACGGCGTAAAATCGCAAAAAAAAATTTGTTTTAATTTTTTGCCCCGCGGGGCACTTTAATATCCCCCTCATCAATCCTAGGGGGTCAGGAGTGGTCTACCTTGCCCCCTTTCCTTCATTTCCCCCTTCGTTTTTCACCACATCTTGTCTCTCGATCGTACCGAGAGACAAGATGGCGCCCGCTCCGGACTGTTTAGAATGTTGACAGACACCGGAGAGCCAATCAGCTTCGCTTCGCGAAGTTCCGTTACGCGTCAGGTACGCGAACCGGGGCGCTAACCGGAGCGCTGTCACAGATATATATATTTTTTTAAACGTTAATTTCTCAAAATTCACTGGAGCACATATATTGAGACATAGCAAAGGCACGTCGGGCAAACCATATCTACAATTTTGCCAAGTTTCATGTAAATCTATTCAGCCGTTCGAGCTAAAAGTGAGTCCAACCGCCCTATGGAAAAATGAATGGGAAAAACGCGTTTTGGGACCCCCCTTTTTTCTCGGCCCCCCTTGACGAAACCCCCCCAAATTTTCAGGGGCTGCTCAGAAACAAAATGTGCCATTTTCCTGAAAATTTCAGCCAATTCCGTCCACAAACGCCAAAGTTATTAGACATAAAATTTTCAGAAATCCCATAGAGAAAAAATCCTAACTATATATACCCACTGGCTATCGCCAGTAGGTAATATACATATATAAACATATATAATCTGCATATCTATATAAATATAAATGCATGCATACATATACATATATGCATACATATGCATGTTATTTACATGAAAGTTTTAAAAACACTAATAAAAGCAAAGCTAAAAAGCCACCTCATTACAAACAGAATGGCTTTAACTTAAACAAGGGCGAGATCTATTGCATTTTCAATGCTTGTTTACTTTGGTTCTACCAAGAAGGCATTCAGATGTGTCACACATTTGCCATAAATTCTGAATGTTAGCACTCTAGTTGCTCATTAGATCACTGTAGTAAAGCAAGTGCTCACCAGGGAAGTCTGCTGCTAATCATGGTTTGCAGCCATTTTCCCGCATTTTTTATCCCGCAGACTTTCAGTCCGCATACCATTATCCCGCAAGGTCATTGACCTCGCATACCATTATCCCGCATTGTTTCAAAACGCATGTGCATTTATCGCACATGCCTTTACAAAGAATTACGTTTTAAAGGCATGTATGGTAAATGCATTTGCGTTGTGAAAACCACGATGACGAGAGAGGTAAGAGGGTTTGTGTAAATTTTTTCGTGGGTTAGTGATTGTGTAGTGTAGTGTAGTGTTGTGTAGTGTAGTGTTGTGTTAGTGTAGTGTAGAGTTGTGGTGGTTGTTTAGTGTAGGGTCATGCTGGGGGTAGTGTTTTAGGGTTTAGGGTAGTGTTGTAGTGTTTGCGTAGTGTAGGGTCATGCTGGGGGTAGTGTTTTAGGGTTTAGGGTTGTGTTGTAGTGTTTGCGTAGTGTAGGGTCATGCTGGGGCTAGTGTTTTAGGGTTTAGGGTAGTGTTGTAGTGTTTGCGTAGTGTAGGGTCATGCTGGGCGTAGTGTTTTAGGGTTTAGGATAGTGTTGTAGTGTTTGCGTAGTGTAGGGTCATGCTGGGGGTAGTGTTTTAGGGTTTTGGGTAGTGTTGTAGTGTTTGCGTAGTGTAGGGTCATGCTGGGGTGTAGTATTTTAGGGTTTAGGGTAGTGTTGTAGTGTTTGCGTAGTGTAGGGTCATGCTGGGGGTAGTGTTTTAGGGTTTTGGGTAGTGTTGTAGTGTTTGCGTAGTGTAGGGTCATGCTGGGGGTAGTGTTTTAGGGTTTTGGGTAGTGTTGTAGTGTTTGCGTAGTGTAGGGTCATGCTGGGGTGTAGTGTTTTAGGGTTTTGGGTAGTGTTGTAGTGTTTGCGTAGTGTAGGGTCATGCTGGGGTGTAGTGTTTTAGGGTTTTGGGTAGTGTTTGCGTAGTGTAGGGTCATGCTGGGGGTAGTGTTTTAGGGTTTTGGGTAGTGTTGTAGTGTTTGCGTAGTGTAGGGTCATGCTGGGGGTAGTGTTTTAGGGTTTTGGGTAGTGTTGTAGTGTTTGCGTAGTGTAGGGTCATGCTGGGGGGTAGTGTTTTAGGGTTTTGGGTAGTGTTGTAGTGTTTGCGTAGTGTAGGGTCATGCTGGGGGTAGTGTTTTAGGGTTTTGGGTAGTGTTGTAGTGTTTGCGTAGTGTAGGGTCATGCTGGGGGAAGTGTTTTAGGGTTTAGGGTAGTGTTGTAGTGTTTGCGTAGTGTAGGGTCATGCTGGGGGTAGTGTTTTAGGGTTTAGGGTAGTGTTGTAGTGTTTGCGTAGTGTAGGGTCATGCTGGGGGTAGTGTTTTAGGGTTTAGGGTAGTGTTGTAGTGTTTGCGTAGTGTAGGGTCATGCTGGGGGTAGTGTTTTAGGGTTTTGGGTAGTGTTGTAGTGTTTGCGTAGTGTAGGGTCATGCTGGGGTGTAGTGTTTTAGGGTTTTGGGTAGTGTTGTAGTGTTTGCGTAGTGTAGGGTCATGCTGGGGGTAGTGTTTTAGGGTTTAGGGTAGTGTTGTCGTGTTTGCGTAGTGTAGGGTCATGCTGGGGTGTAGTGTTTTAGGGTTTTGGGTAGTGTTGTAGTGTTTGCGTAGTGTAGGGTCATTCTGGGGGTAGTGTTTTAGGGTTTACGGTAGTGTTGTAGTGTTTGCGTAGTGTAGGGTCAGGCTGGGGGTAGTGTTTTAGGGTTTAGGGTTGTGTTGTAGTGTTTGCGTAGTGTAGGGTCATGCTGGGGGTAGTGTTTTAGGGTTTAGGGTTGTGTTGTAGTGTTTGTGTAGTGTAGGGTCATGCTGGGGGTAGTGTTTTAGGGTTTAGGGTAGTGTTGTAGTGTTTGCGTAGTGTAGGGTCATGCTGGGGTGTAGTGTTTTAGGGTTTTGGGTAGTGTTGTAGTGTTTGCGTAGTGTAGGGTCATGCTGGGGGTAGTGTTTTAGGGTTTAGGGTAGTGTTGTAGTGTTTGTGTAGTGTAGGGTCATGCTGGGGGTAGTGTTTTAGGGTTTAGGGTAGTGTTGTACTGTTTGTGTAGTGTAGGGTCATGCTGGGGGTAGTGTTTTAGGGTTTAGGGTAGTTTAGTTGTTTAGTGTATGCTAAACGCATATTCGTTCTAAAAGTTTTCGTTATTTTAATTTGCGGCCTAATAGTACATGCGGGATTTCGTCATATATTCGCTAATCATACTTTCTATGGCAAAATGAACCCCCTCATTTTGTTCCTTTTTAAATTAAATGTTTTAAGAGTTACCACTTTATTCCAATCAAGATGGCTTCAGGTGTGCCATACCTTTGTAATAAGTAGGACTGTTAGCACTCTAGTTGTTCTTTAGAACACTCTGGGACATTCTGTCATTGGGCTATAGTTGGGCTACATCTGGCTGATATTTGGGCTACATTTGTTTTTTTTGTCTCTGGTGGCCATCTTTGGGCTACATTGGGCTACATTGGGCTACATTGGGCTACATTGGGCTACATTTGGGCTCCAACATATATATAGCCCAATGTAGCCCAATATATATTTTTCAAAGTTAATTTTCGTAAAAACCACTGGAGCCTATATCTTGAGACATAGCAAAGGCACATCGGGCTACCAGTCCCTACAATTTTGCCAAGTTTGGTGTAAATCCATTCAGCCGTTCAGGCTAAAAGTGAGGCCAACCGCCCTATGGAAAATTGCATGGGAAAAACATGTTTTGGGACCCCCCTTTTTTCTCGGCCCCCCCCTTGACGAAACCCCCCCAAATTTTCAGGGGCTGCTCAGAAACAAAATGTTCCATTTTCCTGAATATTTCAGCCAATTCTGTCCTCAAACGCCAAAGTTATTCGACATAGAATTTCCAAAAATCCCATAGGAAAAAAATCCTAACTATATATACCTACTGGCTATCGCCAGTAGGTAATATATATATATATATATATCCAAAAGAAATCCTGAGCCGCTGAATCCCAGGCGGCACTCAAGCAGGTAACAACCTCTTCCCCAAGAAAATGCAAAATGCTCAATAACAGGCCATCCAACACCGTAGAGCGCAAGCAGTCATTGTTATTTATTCAGTGCAATTACGGGCAGCTGCCCTCCCTGACGCGTTTCGCTCTGACAAGCAGAGCTTGATCACATGACGCGCCACTGTAGGTTGTGCCTTATATGTGAAATAAAAGCCTATCAGCTTAAAAAATAGGCTGAAAGGTTAAGTTTTAAAGTGCAAATAATATATAAATAAATCACATGCAGATATCTATGCAGTTACAGAAATGACACAAAAAGCAGTAAGAGGGGTGTTGTGTACCCAAAACATATAAAAGAATACATTTTTAAGGATATTACATCAATCATATTAAAAAGAGGAAATTATGGCAAGTGCCCAAAATCCATATCTGATTAATGAGTTCCAAATAATGAATCAAAGTTTCAATGTGAATCGGTAAATCACAACAAATACAAAAGAAGACCATGATGTTCAGGTCTTACAGTGTGTCCAAAGCTCCAATTTCAGGATTTTAAGTCAGGTTTCTCCAAGTGGAAAAAAAGATAATTTTTTTCTTCATCATCCTGATTACCTCCATCATGTAATAAGAGCAATGTAAACAAACGCAATAGTTCTTAAATGATCATCTGCATATGACAACATGAAAACAAAAAATAAACCAAAAAAAAGGCTATTTTAAATGGTTATTAAAACAGGGCACTTAAACAGTTTGGCAGTGGCACTCTGTAGATAACCAAATACATAGTTCCATAGAATACACAACATTTTTATGCTGCTTAGTTCATAAACAGTACAGCAGCCGCTGATTTGTAAAAATTCTGCTCTAGAAAATACTCTTGAACTTCAGACTAAATCCAACTTATACAGTGATTATCACAGAAATTATCATCAGAAGCATCAAACATATTCAAAACAGCCTATAGGAAATTGCTGAGACCTTCATTGATGTTCAATCCATTTGGGACTCTGGTGTCTAATAGTAAAATGAATTGTGTCTCTTTCTGCCTAAGTAATTTCTCACGATCCCCACCCCTGGTAGGATTGGGGACAGAACCTAGGACTGTGTACTCAAGATCTTTCAGCTGGTTATTCTGAATTGCTCGAAAATGGCGTGCCACAGGGTAGTTATTGCCTGAATTCACAATAGCACGTATGTGCTGTAGAATAAGTTTATTGACTGGGAGTTTCGTACTCCCAATGTATTCCAAATTGTATGTGCATCTAAGTTTATAGATCACAAATTCAGAACGACAGGTTAAATACTCCCGAATTGGTATTCTCTTTTCGCTAAAGGCCGACTGATAATATGTGCCATTTTTAGCGAAAGTGCACGCCCGGCACGAAGTACATTTAAAAAAGCCCAACTTCGACAACCATGAGGTTTCAAAACATTTTCTGGCATAGATCTATCTAGTGCATCTTTCATAGATGGAGCACGCCGGAAAGTGATCTTTGGCAATTTCGGTAAAATAGGTCCTAAGATATTGCCAGTGAGAATAATCGGCCATTCAGAATAAAGGATACGTCTAATTTTTCTTTCTTGATTGCAGAAAGTAGTGATCAAACGTATGGGACCAATTGTGGTGGAGTCTATTGTGATTGGCATTTTAGGTTGTAATAGTTCTGATCTTGATTTGCCATTAACTTTAAATAAGGCCTGGTCAAGAATTTTAGAACTATAGCCCCGTGACAAGAATCTAAGGTAAGACTCATTGAAACAGGTAGCTAAAGAAGTAGCGTCACTACAGATAAGTTTGATACGGATTAATTCACCCTAGGGAATACTTTGGATTGTATGGGCAGGGTGGGAACTCCGGGCATGTAATATGGAGTTGCCGGCTGTCATTTTGCGGTGTAATCTAGTGTGGAGTTGCCCTTCCTTAATAAAAAGAGAGACATCCAAGAATTCAGCTGAGTCAGTGGTGATAGTAGCTGTAAATGTAAGATTACGATCATTTTGGTTCACATCACTGATAAAAGTTAAAGCCTGTTCCTGCGAACCACTCCAAACAATAAAGACATCGTCGATGAACCTCCAGTAATGCATCAAGTATTGAGCCCACTGCGCGTGCGTGGTTCTGAGCTCGTGCTTCTCCCACCAGCCAACATGTAAGCATGAATAGCTGGGGGAGAAGCACGAACCCATTGCCACGCCTCGCTGCTGGTGGTAGATTACATTTTGAAACTGAAAAAAGTTGTTATATAAACAAATTTCAATCATCTGGAGGAGCATACTATTGTGATCACGAAAAACAGCATCCCTTTGATCTAGAAAATATTTAGTGGCTTCCATCCCTTGTTGATGGTGTATACTGGTGTATAGTGACTCTATATCCATCACAATAAAACAATAATTAGAGCACCATTTGATTTGTTCAACCTTCAGCAAAAAGTCTGTTGTATCTTTTAAATACGTTGGCAATGTGTTCATATGGGGTTGAAGGAAAAAGTCAACATATTTAGAAATGTTCTCATTCATGCTGCCTTGAGCAGAGATGATGGGGCGACCAGGTACTGGAATAGTGCATTTGTGAATCTTCGGGAGAAGATAAAACAAGGGTGTATTAGGAAATTCCACACAGAGAAATTTTTCTTCTTCTCTAGAAATGAGCCCATTTCTTTGGCAAAGATGGATGAATTTCCTGGTCTTTTCTTCACTTTTACTCATTTCAAATTTGGTGGATTTCAAATATCATGATTGATTCAAAAGTTGTTTTTCTGCTTCTTGCACATAGGCATCTTTGGCCCACAAAACAGTGTTTCCACCCTTGTCGGAGTTTTTCACGATAAGATTAGGCTTCGATTGCAGTTTTTTGATCAATTTATGATATTGTTGATTATTGTAATCCAACTGTCTCTTACATCCCAAAGTGTCTTTGTTTAAGATCTTCAATTCCGTTATCACCCTGTCGCTAAATACATCAATGGCATCTTTTGGCATGAGTGGAAAAAACGTCGATTTTGTCCGAAAGGGAGTTGGAGTAGTTTTATCCACTGTGGTGGTTTGGCTGACAATAGGAGTGTCCTGCGAAGATTCCTCATGGGCAATATCAAGCATCGTTTGTAGTCCCCCCAAATGACGGACTTGTAATCCTGTGATAGGATTGCCTGAAACCGGCTGACTTTGTGTTGGAGCCGGAGGCATAGGATGTAGCTGAAAGTGTTCGATTAGCTTGATCTTGCGAATAAATTTGAACACATCAATGCGTGTTTGATAATAAGAGAAATTGTTCTTAGGGCAAAATGTTAAACCTAAAGACAAAAGTTGTTCTTCAGCCTTGGATAGAATTTCATCAGTTAAATTCACCACAGTGTTCTCAGTGGATGAAGTCATCGTCTCCAGTTTCTCCTTACATAGTTTTGTGTTGTACCTTTCTTTGCATTTGCGCCTCCTGGCGTGCCTTGCCCTGTTTGGACGCTGCTCGATTGTTGCTGAGGATTGCGGGGGCGCAGTAAATATCTCCGGCCCTCGTTTACAAAATTCAGTTCATCCACAACAGTAAAGTTAGTCGATTCTAGAGCATCAACAGAGTTAACAGATCTAGTGTCATCTGAAAGGCTATCGGAGGTAAGCGATATTGAGTCTGATATATATATATATATATATATATATATTAAAGCTCAATCCCTCCCGGTCCCGGGTTGGAAAATAAGGACTGCACACACGGGAATCTTAGATTTCCAACAGCAACTTTACTTGCACAGACGCGTTTCGGAAGCTGCGCTTCCTTCCTCAATGTGGTTACATCGCACCGCGCTTGTAGGCGCCATTTTATTTCCAAAACACACAGGTCAAAGTGTGGGACATAGAGAGAGGACTGACGCATGAGCGCCATACTGTTAGTACAAAAAGTCGTAAGTACTAAGTCGATGTTATATCGATTTTTACAAAATAGCAGATCTATAATAGAAACATGCATATTGAGAAAAACAATGAGAAACCTAATTCTCATATTACGCCGTGGATCGGCAAATGTCCTCTCATATTCTCATATTTGGGCAGGAAACAAAATCTTGCCGTCGATCGGCCTATGGCAACCGTTCTGGTTGCCCTTTTATTCAATTCCCAAAACCCATTACTTGATACTATCCCACTCAATGCATCCTGTGTCATTCATTGGAGTAATAAAAGTTAAAAAAAAATTTTCAATGTCACTAACAAACTCTTACAAAATCCACAAATATGCATACTCAAAGCATTATGTCCATTTCATAGAAGGAGATCATCGATTACTCTCATAAATTATACATCATCTATGGTAAAAACCCTAGAAGATAACAAAATACATGTTCATATGAGTCACAGTTACATGTTGTTTAACTACCTAAATGTACAGCTAATTCCTCCCCACAATTAAGTCCTCCAGGGGTTTTAGTCTGACAATCTATGATATGTCGAGATTCTAATCTGCGCAATTTCTGCAACTTATCTCCTCCCCTGATGTTATCAGAGATAGCGTCCAAGCAATAATATTGTAGAAGACTTCTGTCGCTATTATGTTTGATGGAGAAATGTCTTGTGACTGGGTATGAGAAGTCCCTATTTGCTATGGCCCTCATATGTTCCAGAATGCGCAACTTAACGGGATTGATAGTACTCCCTATGTACTTAAGCCCGCATGGGCATTTCAGGCAGTATACCGCAAATGGCGTGCTACATGTTAGAAACAGATTGATTTTCTTTTGTCTACACCCTATGATGTCATATGTATAAACCCTTTTACTATTGGCACAGGCCTTGCAGCGTCCACAAGGAAAAAAGCCTTTTGCATCTTTAAGCTTTCCTGTCTTAGTTGGAATTGGTGACAAATGGCTCTGTACCAAAATGTCTCTCAAAGAGCGCGCTCGTTTGAAGGTGATAAGAGGATTCTCAGGTACGTCATTCCCTATGATATTATCATTTTTCAGGATATGCCAATGCCTCTTCAGAATAATTCTGAGTTGTTGGCAGTCCTGAGAATAAGGAGTGACCATCCTGAATTTCTCTTTATCATTCATGGGTTTATGTTTTTTAGAAAACAGGGTGCTTCTCAAAGGTATCCTAACCCTATCTAGGGTGTTTTGCAACAATGTCCTGTTGTACCCCCTGACTTCAAATCTCTCAATACTCTCCTTTGCCGCCAGCTCAAAATCCTCATTAGTTGAACAGTTGCGTTTTAACCGCAAAAGCTCACCATAAGGTATTGATTTTATGAGTTTATGGGGATGATTACTAGACGCATGAAGCGTACTATTTCCCGCTGTGGGCTTTCTATACAGAGAGGTTTTGATCTTATTGTCCATCACTTCTACTTTGAGATCTAAATATACCGCAGCACTAGTGCTGACCTGGCCGGTGAAAATCAGGTTATGATTATTATCATTCAGCACTGCAATATATTGTTGAGCTGTCTCAATTGAGCCATTCCATACTATGCACAAATCGTCTATGTAACGATACCATGCGACGATATTTTGGGACCATTGTTCCTTCTCTGGTGTCCACGCCTCCTGCTCCTCCCACCAGCCCACGAATAAATTCGCGTAGCTGGGGGCGAAGCAGGAACCCATGGCCGTGCCCGAGAGCTGTCTAAATAAAGCATCCTGAAACAAAAAAATGTTGTTATGTAAACAGAATGCAATTAGCTCCATTAGCATGTTATTGTGTTGGGCATATTTCAAAGGTCTTTTTCCTAGAAAGTAATCAATCGCCCTCAGTCCTTGTGCATGCTCAATGCTCGTATAAAGACTAGTGATATCAAGTGTCAGTATACTGTAGCCTGAGTGCCAGTCAATGGATTCAATTTTCTCAATAAAGTCAGCAGTGTCACGGATGTATGATTTCAGACCCAACACCATTTCAAAAAGGAAATGATCCAAGAATTTTGAGAGATTCTCGGTAAGACTGCCCATGGATGAAATGATGGGGCGTCCCGGTGGCTTGTCCATCCTCTTATGTACTTTAGGTAAGTAATAAAAGGTGGGGGTAACTGGATGTGTTGTCTTGAGAAAAAGATATTCATCAATCTCCAGCATTTGTTTATCCCGCCATTTCTTGAGTAATTCATGTAACTCATCGATACTAGATTGGTATCGTTGTTTGGTGGTTGGTTCATAGCAGATCTTATCTTGCAATTGGCGCATGGCTTCCTGTATATATTCCTCCAGAGACAGTATTACAACATTTCCACCCTTGTCTGAGGGTTTGCAAATGATGGAAGTATCAGCAGCCAATACTTTCAATGCTGCTAGTTGTTTCTCAGTTAAGTTGCTGTCTCTCCCACGTGTTCTTGTGTTTTTCATGCGCATTTTTCTAAGATCCCTGATCACCAGTTCCGAAAAAGTATCAATCATATCAGTTTGTGTTGGTGGTACAAATTTGGATTTTGGTTTCAGACCACTGTTCGGAGCCTCTTGTTCCACATCAACTACCCTCAATCTTTGAGATAGAGTTTCCATGGGTGTTGGCATTGCCACTGCGGCACTTTCATGTCGTAGTTCCTCCAGTAGTTCCAAGGATGTTAAGTCATTGACTTTCAAGAGGTCTGTGTCTTTAAAACGTGATCAGATCAATTTTGCCTCCCCTGTGGTTGGTTTAGTTTTGAAATATTTGTGTAAACGAAGCCTTCTAATAAATTGAAACAGGTCGATTGTGGTCTGAGTATACTCAAGATTGTTATCCGGGCAGAAGGTCAATCCCAGTTTGAGTACAGATTCTTCTTCGGGTGAGAGGTTTCTTGCGGATAAATTGATGATCGTGAGGTGATCTGTATGTTCCTCAGATCTTACCATTTCGCTCCTCTTTTGCCCCTTGCCTTGCGAGCCGGGGCCTCCGCTGTTCCCGCTCTGCCCCTTCCCCTTCCTTTTCCGACCACCTCTCCTGGGTTTCCTCCGTTTTCCGGGGGTTTGTTCTTCCCCCCGCGTAACCAATTCATTCTGATTACTTGAAACTCCTGTTGAAAAGGGTTGTCACTGGTCTGTTTTGGGGTGTCTCTAGTGTCCTCATCAGATTGTTCGTTCTCTGTTACTTCAGACTCAGATGTTTCTGCCTGTACTGGTGCAGCCACCCCAGCCACCTTGTTTTTACTGATCAAATCCTTCCGTGTTTGGTCATACTTTTTCGAGAACGTGAGAACTCGCCCCATGGCATAGTCCCTTTCGTCCCTGTCAAATTTTTCTTGCTTTCTGGTACGTATTTTCACCTCATATTTCTCCAATCGTTTCTTCATTTGAGCCCTTAATTGATCCTGCTGGTCTTTATCATTGTTAGTTGCTAGTTCGGTTTCAATAATTTCTATTTCCTTGAGGACCTTGTCCCTGTCGCTCCAGGCAAATTGAACCAAAATTTCTAGCATGCCTTCACAGGATTTGGCGATATGTGCTGCCCAGGTGTCCAAGAGCAGAGGATCCGGGTTCTCATAAGCGGGGATTGTAAATATCCGCAGTCCTCTTGGTACTCTTTTGACTTCTATGTACCCTTGGAGTGATGTACCTTCCCACCATTTGCGTAGCTCACGCTCGTATAATTTCTCAAGTTTCCCATATTGCGTGGCTAATGGGCTCGAAACTACAGTTGATTTTTTAATCGCTGGAGTGGTGACGTCAGGATTCTTGTTTTTGAACATACCAGTCGCCAAATCGCGACGTTGCGAAATATTAAACATGGTTTCGTTTTGTATTTGGGTCCACCCGCTCCCGGGTTGCCCTTGCTGTTGCTGTGATAGGGAATATTTCTCGATCCCCTCGTCCAAACCAACCACCCGTGTAGGAGGGAGCCCAATTACAGGTTCAATCTGTTAAGATGCGGACAAAAAGAATGGCGGCTTACCCTGCTTCAGTCGGAGTGCGCCGTGTATTTCTTCTGTCCGAAATTCAATTACAGAAACCTCAGGTTATGCGTGTCTCCCAGAATTTCTTCACACGGGTGGCGGCGGTGCTCAGCGTCGATTCAATCTTCGCTCTCAGCCCCAAAAAATGCGTGGCACTCTTGTGGACGGGTGCGGTCCAAGCGCGTCGGAGCCTCGCGCTTTGTAAATTAAAGCTCAATCCCTCCCGGTCCCGGGTTGGAAAATAAGGACTGCACACACGGGAATCTTAGATTTCCAACAGCAACTTTACTTGCACAGACGCGTTTCGGAAGCTGCGCTTCCTTCCTCAATGTAGTTACATCCCACCGCGCTTGTAGGCGCCATTTTATTTCCAAAACACACAGGTCAAAGTGTGGGACATAGAGAGAGGACTGACGCATGAGCGCCATACTGTTAGTACAAAAAGTCGTAAGTACTAAGTCAATGTTATATCGATTTTTACAAAATAGCAGATCTATAATAGAAACATGCATATTGAGAAAAACAATGAGAAACCTAATTCTCATATTACGCCGTGGATCGGCTACGCGAATTTATTATTATTATTATTTATTATTATATGGGCTGGTGGGAGGAGCAGGAGGCGTGGACACCAGAGAAGGCACAATGGTCCCAAAATATCGTCGCATGGTATCGTTACATAGACGATTTGTGCATAGTATGGAATGGCTCAATTCAGACAGCTCAACAATATATTGCAGTGCTGAATGATAATAATCATAACCTGATTTTCACCGGCCAGGTCAGCACTAGTGCTGCGGTATATTTAGATCTCAAAGTAGAAGTGATGGACAATAAGATCAAAACCTCTCTGTATAGAAAGCCCACAGCGGGAAATAGTACGCTTCATGCGTCTAGTAATCATCCCCATAAACTCATAAAATCAATACCTTATGGTGAGCTTTTGCAGTTAAAACGCAACTGTTCAACTAATGAGGATTTTGAGCTGGCGGCAAAGGAGAGTATTGAGAGATTTGAAGTCAGGGGGTACAACAGGACATTGTTGCAAAACACCCTAGATAGGGTTAGGATACCTTTGAGAAGCACCCTGTTTTCTAAAAAACATAAACCCATGAATGATAAAGAGAAATTCAGGATGGTCACTCCTTATTCTCAGGACTGCCAACAACTCAGAAATATTCTGAAGAGGCATTGGCATATCCTGAAAAATGATAATATCATAGGGAATGACGTACCTGAGAATCCTCTTATCACCTTCAAACGAGCGAGCTCTTTGAGAGACATTTTGGTACAGAGCCATTTGTCACCAATTCCAACTAAGACAGGAAAGCTTAAAGATGCAAAAGGCTTTTTTCCTTGTGGACGCTGCAAGGCCTGTGCCAATAGTAAAAGGGTTTTTACATATGATATCATAGGGTGTAGACAAAAGAAAATCAATCTGTTTCTAACATGTAGCACGCCATTTGCGGTATACTGCCTGAAATGCCCATGCGGGCTTAAGTACATAGGGAGTACTATCAATCCCGTTAAGTTGCGCATTCTGGAACATATGAGGGCCATAGCAAATAGGGACTTCTCATACCCAGTCACAAGACATTTCTCCATCAAACATAATAGCGACAGAAGTCTTCTACAATATTATTGCTTGGACGCTATCTCTGATAACATCAGGGGAGGAGATAAGTTGCAGAAATTGCGCAGATTAGAATCTCGACATATCATAGATTGTCAGACTAAAACCCCTGGAGGACTTAATTGTGGGGAGGAATTAGCTGTACATTTAGGTAGTTAAACAACATGTAACTGTGACTCATATGAACATGTATTTTGTTATCTTCTAGGGTTTTTACCATAGATGATGTATAATTTATGAGAGTAATCGATGATCTCCTTCTATGAAATGGACATAATGCTTTGAGTATGTATATTTGTGGATTTTGTAAGAGTTTGTTAGTGACATTGAATTTTTTTTTTTAACTTTTATTACTCCAATGAATGACACAGGATGCATTGAGTGGGATAGTATCAAGTAATGGGTTTTGGGAATTGAATAAAAGGGCAACCAGAACGGTTGCCATAGGCCGATCCACGGCAAGATTTTGTTTCCTGCCCAAATATGAGAATATGAGAGGACATTTGCCGATCCACGGCGTAATATGAGAATTAGGTTTCTCATTGTTTTTCTCAATATGCATGTTTCTATTATAGATCTGCTATTTTGTAAAAATCGATATAACATCGACTTAGTACTTATGACTTTTTGTACTAACAGTATGGCGCTCATGCGTCAGTCCTCTCTCTATGTCCCACACTTTGACCTGTGTGTTTTGGAAATAAAATGGCGCCTACAAGCGCGGTGCGATGTAACTACATTGAGGAAGGAAGCGCAGCTTCCGAAACGCGTCTGTGCAAGTAAAGTTGCTGTTGGAAATCTACTATTTTTTTATGTTTATTTATTTATGTATTTTTTTTGTGCCCCGGAGCGCTCCCGGGGCGCGTACCGATGCGCTCACAGGTGAGCGCATTGTTACGGCGCGCCCCGGGGCGCGTACCGGTGAGCGTCCCGTTAGCGCTATTGCCGCAAACAAAAACAACATCGTGACGTTTCGTGTAGCCGCGTGATGCGTCTTATGACGCACGGCGCAAATGCACCTGGAAGCGCCCGGACTTATACGATTGCGCAACGTCCTGACGCGCTTACGCTACGCGCCCCCGGGCGCGCCCCGGGGCGCGTAGCGTAAGCGCGTCGGGTCATGTGACCTGAAAATAACACTTATCATTGGTTGAGATCAGTTTTGGTTTCCAAATGATGAAGGCCCGAATCATGTGACCTGAAAGTAACACTTTTCATTCGTTCAGGACAGTTTTGTTTTCCAAATGATGAAAACCCCACCTACTTTCCTCATTCTCACTTTGTACTTTGAGTGAGGAAGACCTGTTGAAAAACCTCTCTGTACCTATTTGTCTGAAAAATGGCTACAGTAGCAGCAGCTGCAGGAGCATCTGCTCCACCTCCACCACCACCACCACCACAAGGACCACCCCAACACCACAGTGGTGGAGACCAAGAAGAGGAGGACGAGGAGGAGCAAGAGGAGGGGGGGTTCCTACCAGAAGATAATACCCCATATAAGCCAAAGGAGCACTTTATCTGGCAGTTTTTTTCTATCCCAAAGGACAAGAAGAAAGTTAATGTGCCAAAGGCGACTTGTTTAATCTGTGGTTTTGAACTTTCAAGGGGGAACCCTAACAAAAAATACTCTTTTGGCAACAACACCATGATTCGGCACATGCAACGCCGGCACCCTAATAACTATGCTAGGGTAGAGGTCAGGGAGCTTGCCAGAAACCCTGCCCAATCTTCTGCCAGCACCTCCCAAAGTAATCAACCCACCCCATCGGGTCCAGAAGCGAGGGAGATGATCACAACTATTCAAACCAAGTTTGCCAATTT
The DNA here is from genome assembly GCF_964261635.1 of Lissotriton helveticus. Taxonomy (NCBI): domain Eukaryota; kingdom Metazoa; phylum Chordata; class Amphibia; order Caudata; family Salamandridae; genus Lissotriton; species Lissotriton helveticus. The sequence continues at coordinate 381,323,621 of NC_136067.1, read as the reverse complement.
TAAAATCGTTTGTATATTTTGTGGAGCGACAATATGCTATGGTGAGCAAAGCATTACACTTATCACCCGTGCTTGGGATCACCACAAGTGCCCGAAGAAACATTAATTTTTTCCTGTTTTGTTTTTTTTGCTCCTGTTGAGCCATTTACAATTCCCTGTTATTTGTTTCTCCCCATAAAAACTACAAAAAAAATATAAAACTGTTCTGAAAAGCCAAAAAAAGTTAAAAATGTTCAAAAAAACAATAAAAAAATATAAAACAACAAAAAGAATAAAAAAAACAGTTCTTTTTAGAACTACCCCCAATTTATAAAAAAATGCTACATTTTTTGGAAACTCTGTCATTCTTTTTTCTCCATAGTACGCTCCCCGGTACGCTTTTTTTTTTGCCCCGCGGGGCCCTTTTATGCCCCCCACATCAAACCTAGGGGGTCAGGGGGGTCTAACCTGCCCCCTTATGGTCATTTCCCCCTTTGTTTTTGCCACCTCTTGTGTCTCGATCCTACCGAGACACAAGATGGCGGCCGCTCCGGGCTGTTTGGAATGTTCACAGACACCCGAGAGCCAATCAGCTTTCCGCTCGCGTACTCGCGTTGCGCGCTGGTGCGCGTACCGGGGCGCGCTCATAGATATATATATTTTTTTTAACCTAAATTACTCAAAATCCTCTGGAGCACATATCTTGAGACATAGCAAAGGCACATCAGGCTACCAGTCCCTACAATTTTGCCAAGTTTCGTGGGAATCCATTCAGCCGTTCGGGCTAAAAGTGAGTCCAACCGCCCTATGGAAATTAACATGGGGAAAACACGTTTTGGGACCCCCCTTTTATCTCGGCCCCCGCTTGACGAATCCCCCCCAAACTTTCAGGGAAGGAGCAGAGCGGAGCAGGCTATCTTCTTTGAGAAATTCGCGAAGATTCGTCCACCGGCGCCAAAGTTATTCCCAATAGAATGTTGCAGATTTCCTATGGAAAACAATCCTAACTATAACTACCTACTGGCGACCGCCAGTAGGTAATATATATATATATATTACCAACCCTGGCATCCATAAGGAATAGGCACTGATTCTGTGGGAGTGTATCAACGAAAGATTTTTATTCCAGAAAGATGCCCTAGACGCGTTTCGGCAGCAGACCGCCTTGGTCACTATATATATATATATATATATATATATATATATTCACTGAAAAAACCATAGGTTATAGACCATATATAGTTAGGAATTAGCATTTAAAAAACCTTATTTTACTCACACAAAACCATTGAAATTCCATATATAGTTAGTTGCACTAACTATATATCGCGCACCCGCAATCCACTGCTGATGATGTCACATATTACATCATTCATGACATGGTCAGTGACATCACTGATGACATCACTGATGACATCTCAAATGACATCACTGATGACATCATCCAGTGACTGTGTGTTTCTGTAAAGTTTAAATATGTTTTACATATTGAAGAATGAGTAGATGTAGAAGTGTCTGGATGAAGGATTTAGTAGGTGCGTGACTGACTGTATGAGTGAGTGATTAAATGTGTCTCACTGAGTGCATGGGTTAGTGACTAAACTGTCTTAATTTGTGCATCATTATGTCTGTTGTTCTGTAAACTGCTGCATGTGTTGGTCAGTAGCTATATGAGTAACTATATGGGTTATTGATTGATTGCCCAAGTATTTGTATGGGAGACTGAGTGTGTGTGTGGCTGGCTGGGAGGTGTGTGACTCTGTGCAGATCAATGTGTACTTGTATCAATGATTGTATAAGAGAGTAAGTATGTGTTAGTATATGTTTCAAAATGTAAGGTGCTCTATGTTTAACTGTATAGATTAGAAAATGGAACTGTGATTGATTATTTACAGGACTGACTAGGTGTGTGAGTAACTCCATGGATGAGTGACAGAGTGTGAGAGTCTGTATAGGTGTATGAGTGCATATGATAGTGTTGTAAAGATGAGTGATTGTATGTATGAATGATTGTATGGGTAAATGAGTGAATGTGTGTGTAAACATAGGAATCACTGAGTGCGTATGTAGTAACTAGTATTGGTGTGTCAATGGTTTCAAAAATTATACTCTGTATTTAACACTGGGTGTAACAGAGGTTATATTAAAGTGTGAGGAGATGCATTGTATTGTCACATGAATGATATCATCAGTGATGTGGTCATTGATGTCAAATGAGATGTCATCAGTGATGTCATCAGTGATGTCATTTTAGATGTCATCAGTGATGTCATTTGAGATGTTATCAGTGATGTCATTTCAGATGTCATCAGTGATGTCATCAGTGATGTCATTTGAGATGTCATCAGTGATGTCATCAGTGATGTCACTGACCATGTCATGAATGATGTAATATGTGACATCATCAGCAGTGGATTGCGGGTGCGCGATATATAGTTAGTGCAACTAACTATATATGGAATTTCAATGGTTTTGTGTGAGTAAAATAAGGTTTTTTAAATGCTAATTCCTAACTATATATGGTCTATAACCTATGGTTTTTTCAGTGAATTTTCAAGGTTTTGTAAATGCTAATTCCTAACTATATATGATCTATAACCTATGGTTTTTTCAGTGAATTTCAATGGTTTTAATAGCAAATATCATAAGCTGTCGAATGTCAAGTACGTGGTAAGTGAAAACATTTTCGTGTTTATGCACACTGATCTGCTTTGAATGGTGCCCCCCCCCTCATTTCTATTAGGAGTACTCTCTCTTTGCACATAGTGAAGGGTAGTTAACGCAGGCCTTTGCCCCCGTTGTAATACGTCGTGCCTGCTTCTCTCTCCATTTGATTGATTGTTATCCAAGTATTTACTGTTTTAGAATTGGTTCTCTTTGGTTCATTCTCTATTTACAAACAAACACAGAGTCGCAATACTCTGTTTAGTCTTTGCAGATAACGAAAAATCGTGTAAAAAAAAAAAGAAAAGGAATCGAGCAAAATCAGTAGGCCACTAACGGGATCTCTTTTTGACCTCGCTAAAATAGAAACATTAGGAACAACCCCTCATGACAAATACAAAACTAGTGAGATGAACTGAACTCCACACAATGATGGCTGCAAAACAGCTCGGCTCCGCCACCCACCCCGCCCAAAATAACGATAAAGAGCGGCTGCCATGATTGGTTGCGGAATGGCCACGACGGAGCTACAAAATGGTACTGCTCTCATGCTAACCCCAGCTTCAGTCTGAAACATCCAGAAACACTGTAGACTACCAATTCGATCAGTTCCGGTAGCGCCCCAATGTAACCCGGTAGAGAAGAACTAGCCCTCCCCTCTTTGACTGATGGTTCTTGTTGCCTGTCCCTTCTGTTGTCATTTAACAGAACTATTTAGCCTGCTGAAAGGGGTTGTGTTCCGACCGCTGGTTGGTGGAGACATTTTGACTATATTCTGGACCTGCGTTGTCGCGTAATGCGTCATATGACGCGCCGCGTTAGCGCATCCGGAAGTCATCCGGGGCGCGCAGCGCGTAACGTAAGCATAACAAGTCATGTGACTTGTTAATAAAACTTTTCATTGGTTCATTTTACTTTTCTTATTCTAATGATGAAAGGCTTGGTCATATGACCTAAAAATTACGCTTTTTATTACTTCCGAACATTATTTTTTCTTAAATATATGTTATAATGTTCCAGGCTAATGTACTTTCCCGGAAAATTTACAACTGTCCTGCAAGTAAAATATATTCTTTTTTCGAAAAAAAGAGCGTTTCTTCGTCCCATGACGGAGCCGTTGAGCAAAAGAGGGTCGACCTGCTGTCTTAGTCGCCGATACGCCTGAATATGAGATTCTTATCGATCACTTTATGTTGCAGGAATAGAAAACACAACAGCCCTTGACCATTTATCTTTACTGCGTTCCTTCGTATTATACCTTTTACCCTTCATGTAATTGGTCTGCTTTATTTCACTTGCCTTTTAATGATTCTAAAACAGTGACTATTATTAAAAACTTTACCAATGTATATACTACTACCATGTTTTCTTTTAAAAACCTTTATTGTGAAAATTTCATTATACAAATACGAGCCTATAACCACGTGGGCCGGCCACGGAGCAAACTGTAATCGTATATGATGAGTAGACATTTACACTGTAGAGGAACGTAACGGGCGGGCCATTAGGTTGCAAGAACTAAGGTGTCTAACAGTTACGGAATCGGTGGACGTACATTTTATAATTAAAATACGACAGGGCCAGTTACAATAAAATTATCTAGATATACATTTGCGGGCAAGTACCATGGGTGACGTTAATTCGAACTTTCAATAGTACAGTAATCAATAACACATCAGAACTTAATATCAATAGGGATGTCGAAATATTCAATCAATTCTCGTCCCCACCCGCCATGTGCTTCAAAACTGCATACGTATCTCGTGATTTCAAGGTTCTGCAACCAGTACACAACAAGGAGTTACGAGTCCCATTTATTCCGGCGCCATTTTGGGCGAGGACGGGCAGGTCCAGGATATAGTCAAAATGTCTCTACCAACCATCGACTATGATGATGTTCATATGCTGTATTTATTAGAGTAACACTCATCTGTCCACATGAAATTAATTTGCCACAATCTAAACATGTCATTTTAATCTTTCCAAAGTTCTTCTAAATATTTGGGACCGTTTCCCTTGCCTCTGATGCTGTCAGTGCCACTTCTTTGATGAATGTACTAGCAGGTCAGGGGTTCTCCTCCAAATCTCTCTTTTATGCAGCACTATAATTAATTGGTGCCACCTCTCCATATGACGATGCATGGTATAGTTACCATAACTATATTTTTTTTCGGTTCCTCTGGAGAGTTCATCGTGGCAGATGAAGCGTGTAACGTACCGGGCATTTACCTTTTTTTGCATGTACAGGAAAGGAAAAAAAAATCGAGCGTCCGAGTTCTAAGGTGTCCCAGGGCCATTTTAGTGGACCAGGCCCAAATCCAAAGAACAGGCCGCCATTTTGAGAGTCCTGTTGCAGCCGCCTGTCGCTGTAGCATCAAGAGCAGCCGAAACTCAGCTGAATGGCAACTGAAACGGTAAAGGGGCGCCCCACTACAGCAGACGAGCCTCCACCTAGGAAGGCCCGTTCACGCCGCCTCCCCCCCCCCCCTTCGGGCACCCCACGCCGTTATTCGGAGCAGTATTGTAGGATGGCCACACCAGTGCGGCAACTTGCTAGACATCACCTCGGTGGTAACCGAATCTCAACGCCTTGTGGTGTCTTCTATTCAGAAAACATTGTTATGCTGCCTTCGACCTATTCGCCGCAAGTGCGCACACAACTCAACTGCATAGCTTGCTAGACACCACCTCGATGCCATCCGGATCTTGGAATCTCAGCGCCTTTTGGTGTCTTCTCTTCAGAAAATATTGTTGTGCTGCCTTTGGCCCCATTCGCACATCGGTCCGCTACTGACGCCATCTCACAGGCTAATGGGGCGCCCCACGCCGACTTTCAGCATTGTAGGATGACCACACCAGTACAGCAACTTGCTAGACATCACCTCGGTGCCATCCGGATCTCGGCGCCCCACTGCAGATGAAGTGCCTCTCAACTATGAAACCACCACGGTGACATCCGGATCTTGGCGCGTTGTGCTGCCTTCGGCCTATTCGCACATCGGTCCGCTACTGACGCCATCTCACAGGCTAATGGGGTGCCCCACGCCGAGTTTCAGCATTGTAGGATGACCACACCAGTACAGCAACTTGCTAGACATCACCTCGGTGCCATCCGGATCTCGGCGCCCCACTGCAGATGAAGTGCCTCTCAACTATGAAACCACCACGGTGACATCCGGATCTTGGCGCGTTGTGCTGCCTTCGGCCTATTCGCACATCGGTCCGCTACTGACGCCATCTCACAGACTAATGGGGCGCCCCACGCCGAGTTTCAGCATTGTAGGATGACCACACCAGTACAGCAACTTGCTAGACATCACCTCGGTGCCATCCGGATCTTGGCATCTCAACGCCTAGTGGTATCTTCCATACAGAAAATATTGTTGCGCTGCCTTTGGCCCCATTCGCACATCGGTCCGCAACTTAGACATCACCTCGGTGCCATCCGGATCTTGGCATCTCAGCGCCTTGTGGTGTCAGTCAGAAAATATTGTTGCGCTGCCTTTGGCCCCATTCGCACATCAGTCCGCTACTGACACCATCTCACAGGCCAACAGGGCGCCCCACGCCGACTTTTACCATTGTAGGATGGCCACACCAGTGCCACAACTTGCTAGACACCACCTCGGTGCCATCCGGATCTTGGCATCTCAGCGCCTTGTGGTGTCTTCTATTCCGAAAATATTGTTGCGCTGCCTTTGGCCCCATTCGCACATCGGTCCGCTACTGCCGCCATCTCACAGGCCAACGGGGCGCCCCACGCCGTCTTTCAACATTGTAGGAGGGCCACACCAGTGCGGCAACTTACTAGACACCACCTCGGTACCATCCGGATCTTGGCGCGTTGTGCTGCCTTCGGCCTATTCGCACATCGGTCCGCTACTGACGCAAACTCACAGGCCAACGGGGCGCCCCACGCCGACTTTCAGCATTGTAGGATGGCCACACCAGTGCTGCAGCTTGCTGGACACCACCTCGGTGCCATCCGGATCTTGGCGCGTTGTATTGCCTTCGGCCTATTCGCACATCGGTCCGCTACTGACGCCGCCTCACGTGCCAACGTATTTTCTCCGCATTTTATACCCTATGCCGCATAACAGGTCATGTGACTTGTTTATAAAACTTTTCATTGGTTCATTTTACTTTTGGTTTCCTAATGATGGAAGGCTTGATCATATGACCTAAAAACAACACTTTTCATTGGATGAAAACTTTTTTTTTTTCCCAAACGATGAAAGCCCCACCTTGTTTCTGGATGTTTCAGACTGAAGCTGGCGTCAGCATGAGAGCACCACCATCTCGTAGCTCCGTCGTGGTCATTCCGCGAGCAATCATGGCAACCGCTCCCCACCAGAAGCCTACAGGAGTCGGGGGCCCCCAAAACTTTTGATGAATCCTCAAGGCGGAGGGGACGCTTTCGAGAATGGGGTCCAAGACCTAGCAGACAAGCGTCCGATTTCCAAGGTGTCCCAGGGCCATTTCAGTGGACCAGGCCCAAAAAGGAAAGAGCCTGCCGCCATTTTGAGAGTCCTGTGACAGCCGCCTATCGCTGCACCGCAAGAGTGGGCGCAACTCAGCTGAATGGCGGATTTTGACACAGTGGACCAAAAACGGACGGAATGGCAACTGAAACGGTAAAGGGGCGCCCCACTACAACAGATGACACTCTACCTGGAGAGGCCCGTTCACGCCGCCTCCCCCGGGGCGCCCCACGCCGTTATTCGGAGCAGCATTGTAGGATACCAAAACCAGTGCGGCAACTTACTGGACATCACCTTGGTGCCATCGTTCTGCTGCCTTGGAACTATTCGCACAACAGTTTGCTACTGATGACCCACCCCCCGCGACGCCCCACGCCGGAAATCTGGACGTTGTGCTGCGTTGGGACTATTCGCACAGCCGACCGCTACTTCGTTGTTTTTCCCTAAAAATGTTTATATGTTATTACTATTTTTGTTTTCTTGTATATATTTATAAGTTATTAAAGTTTTATAATCTTACTACTTTGTCGGAGTGCTATATATTTTTAATGTGACACATAATTGTAAAAACTTTGATGTACAAAGAGTCATCCCTGGAATCTTCCGCTTCAGGCTCGGTCCCCTCCCCAATCACAATACAGGATGGTTTTCAGATAATAGGAACGCGTCTGCTGTGACGGATCTCATCGAGTGTGGGCCTTGATCTACTATAACTCCTTTGAAGAGGGGTGATTCTTTACAGCTGGGGCCATAAACTACATCTGCAGGGCTAGCTGATACCCTAGGACCAGCCTGGACAATCGGACACAGAGGAAAAGGAGTGTCAGAGGGTGCGGTAGTGAATAGGGCGAAAGGGAGGTGTCGGGCGGGCACAGGGTGTGATTCTCAGGGAAGAGCAGCGCAGATGGGGGGAGGTTTATTACCCATGCATAAGACAGAGAGCGGGGGTGACCACTGCCTGGGGGAGATGCTTGCGAGGGTGGGGAGCCATGCTAAGGATCGACAGCGTGCACAGAGTGGGTCTGCTCAAGGCATCTAAAATGGCTGCCGTGCACGACAAAAGTGTGGCATTTGAAAAAAGACAAGATGGCGCAGACAATGTTTTTCAACACTTCCTGATTTCCTTCGAATCGAACGTTAACAGACGTTGGGGCATATTACCAAAGTTAAGCGATATTTATCCCTAACGATGCTTAGCAACGATTTTTTTACCGCTAAGCATCGTCAGAAATTATCGCAGATAAACCTTGCTATTATCAAGGTTTATCGCAAATACGATAATAAACGACCGCAATGCATTAATATCGCTGAAAACTCAGCGATATTCATGCATTACCGAGCTAATGCTCTTAGCCATGTTATCCACCTCCCATTGGATAACATGGCTAAGAACTGCTCAGGGCAGGTGCTAGCTTTTGGAGATATTCGCGCTTATCTCGAATATTTCCAAAAGTTGATAATAGGAGATAGCGATGTTAGCGACTGTTTCCAGTCGCTAACATCTTGGCATGCCCACTTTGCATGTCATTAGTGATAAATATCACTCACATGCAAAGTGGGGCCCAAGATGGTCGCTATCTCCTACTAGCCGTCGCTAACTGGTGTTAGCAACAGCTAGGTAATACAGATATAATTTTATCTCCGCGAAGCGGAGCACTGTTACAGATATATATCTTGTTTTTGAACGTTAATTTCTCAAAATCCACTGAAGCACATATATTGAGACCTAGCAAAGGCACATCGAGCTACCAGTCCCTACAATTTTGCCAAGTTTCGTGCAAATCCATTCAGCCGTTCGATTATTATTATTATTTTTTTTTTCCCCGCGGGGCCCTTTTAAAACCTCCACATCAAACCTAAGAGGTCAAGGAGGATCTACTATGCCTCCTTATGGTCATTTGCCCCTTCGCTTTGGCCTCCTCTTGTCTCTCGATCCTACCGAGAGACAAGATGGCGGCCGCTACGGACTGTTTGCAATGTTTACAGACGCCGGAGAACCAATCAGCTTCGCAAACCTCCGTTACGCAAAGCGGAGCGCTGTTACAGATATATATCTTTTTTTGAACGTTAATTTCTCAAAATCCACTGGAGCACATATATTGAGACCTAGCAAAGGCACATCGGGCTACCAGTCCCTAATATTTTACCAAGTTTCGTGCAAATCCATTCAGCCGTTCGATTATTATTATTATTATTATTTTTTGCCCCGCGGGACCCTTTTAAAACCTCCACATCAAACCTAGGGGGTCAGCGAGGATCTACTATGCCCCCTTATGGTCATTTGCCCCTTCGCTTTGGCCTCCTCTTGTCTCTCGATCCTACCGAGAGACAAGATGGCGGCCGCTACGGACTGTTTGGAATGTTCACAGACGCCGGAGAGCCAATCAGCTTCGCAACGCGAAGTTCCGTTACGCGTAAAGTCCGCGAACCGGAGCGCTGCCCGGTCCGCTGTTACAGATATATATCTTTTTTTGAACGTTAATTTCTCAAAATCCACTGGAGCACATATATTGAGACCTAGCAAAGGCACATCGGGCTACCAGTCCCTACAATTTTGCCAAGTTTCGTGCAAATCCATTCAGCCGTTCGGGCTAAAAGTGAGGCCAACCGCTCTATGGAAAACTCAATGTTTAAAACACGTTTTGGGACCCCCCTTTTTTCTCGGCCCCCCCTTGACGAACCCCCCCCAAATTTTCAAGGGCTGCTCAGAAACAAAATGTGCCATTTTCCTGAAACTTTCAGCCAATTCCGTCCACAAACGCCAAAGTTATTAGACATAGAATTTTCAAAAATCCCATAGAGAAAAAATCCTAACTATATATACCTACTGGCGACCGCCAGTAGGTAATATATATATATATATATATATATATATATATATATATCCAACGAAATGGCTCGACTCAGTACCCATGGCGCTGCTTCTCTCGGTGCAGTATTCACGGCAGAGCCACGCCGTCATTCAATGCCTCCAAACACTCCCTCCCACGGAGAAAGTAAGGAATACCGCACTCGCTGGTCTCAAAATAGTGTCCAAAAACAATTTATTTGTATTTCTTATTTCATTTGTAAAGCAACTTCCCAGGTCTACAAAAAGAACCGACGCGTTTCGTTATCCCCTGATAACTTGCTCACGGTTACATTTTTTTCCTTTCACAAACACCCAATAAATCACCCCACATTCTGTCATGTGACATGTGATGTCATACTGATAAGGTTTATAAACAGAGGATTCTGGTATTCGTAGTCATTTTGATTATGATGGTACATATTTATCCAACACTACTCATATCTGTCATTTCTTTTAACATATTATCGTCTTTGTGCCGTTAGAATGTATACAGTTACTATCCCCTTAGAAATACATTTCATATTTAATTACTTTTAGTTGTTTATTCCTGGTAACTGTTTCAATGGGAAAGTTTTTTAGGCATTGCTGTGTCTATTTTTAAAGGCCTTTGTGTTCAACTACAGTGTAACGCAGTGAATACGTCATTATTTTACTTGTTAATTTACATCAATTTTCAAAATTGGCCAAAAAAGCCATTTTTTTTATACATATATTGTTAATTATAGTTACCCTTCAATGGGCCATTTACCCATATCCGATTTCATGCCCTCCAGTGGGCTTTAATTTATTACCAGTTTTGATCCTATTTAATTATTGGTGAGGGGGCAGTGCTTATATTTTATTGTCATCTGTTCAGGATGATATCATCCTCTAGATACGGCATATGAAGAACAGTCATATGAGTGACTAACATTAAGTACCATATTTACCAACTAAAGTTTGTGATTATATCTGACACGAACCAATTATCAACACAACTACTTCAAAAATGTTTTTTTAACATTACATCAAAGATGTACATAAAGTTCCTCACTCTGATTTAGGCCATAAGGAGTAAAAGTCCGAAAGTTAAGGATCTGTCGAGATTCTCTCTGTCTTAATTTTTTCTCTCGATCTCCACCTCTCTCATTTGTGGGGATCATTTCCAAAGCGTAAAAACGCAGTTTTTTCCAGTCCCCATCATGATTGGCTTCCATATGTTTGGCAACTGCGTTGCTCCTATCACAGTTCACAGTTGCACGTACATGTTCCAATATTAGTTTTTTCAATTCGCACTTTGTGCTTCCGATGTATTTTAACGCGCAAGGGCATTCAATTACATATTCGACGTATTGACTCTTACAAGTTATCAGTTCCTTTATATGCCAAGTATTGTTATTAGGCAAGATTACCTTTGTTGTGTTCTTGGCAATCTGGCAGACTTTAGACATTTGGCATTTGATGAAACCTTTGGTTTTCAACCAGTCTTTTCCTTTCTTCTTCCCAACTTGTTGATGATGGCTATGTATTAATTTGTCCCTTAAGTTCTGCGCACGGCGGTAGGTGACATTAGGATGGTTCCCCATAATCTTCCCTACTGTCTGGTCCAGTTGTAACAGTTTCCAACTTCTCCGTAAGATTTGCACAATCTGTTTAGATTCTCTGGTATAATCCATAATGAGTCTTACTGGGGCCCCAGTGTCGTGTTCCCTGTTCGATTTCTTTTGTTTTGGTTTTAGGATTTCCTCACGCTTTTTATCATTTGCCCTTTGCCATCCTTTCTTGATGATATTTTCCTTATAGCCGCTTTGTCCGAATCTTCTGATGGTATTCTGGCTTTTGTCCTTCCATTCTTTTTCTTCCGAGCAAATGCGCCGGACTCTTAAACATTCTCCATACGGGATGTTTTCAATTACTGTCATTTTATGAAAACTTTTAGCATTCAAGGTGGCATTCATTGACGTCTTTTTTCTGTAGAGCGTGGTCTCTAATTTGTCATTGGCAATGTAAATTTCGGTGTCCAGAAAGACAACCCGCTCCTTGCTGATGGAATAGGTGAATTTGAAATTTGCCTCTGTTGAATTTAAAATTTTGAAATACTCTTCAAATTCTTCCTCTGTTCCGTCCCACACAATTAAAAGATCGTCAATGTATCTCAACCATTTCGTAATTTTATTTACAAATCGATAGTTATTGGGGTGCCAAGCAATTTGTTGTTCCCACCACCCCATAGTGAGGCACGCATACCCCGGACTGAAGGAAAAACCCATCGCGCATCCTTTTACTTGTAGGAAGATCTCATCTCCAAAGAGGAACACATTTTGAGTTAAACACATTTCTATCATGTCCATCACCATTTGGTTATGCTGTGTAAATTTAATATCTCGTTCTTTGAGAAAGAAACTACATGCCAATAAGCCGATGTTGTGGTCAATATTAGTATACAAAGATGTTACATCCATCGTTATTAGCCGGTACGACGATTGCCATGGAAGTCCATCTAGATGTCTTAGGAGATCTGTAGTGTCTCTCAGATAGGAATTCAGATTTAATAAGAAAGGCATTAAAAAGAAATCAATATAACTCGCTATTGGCTCCATCAAAGATCCCTTCGCGGAGACGATAGGTCTTCCTGGTGGTTTGTTTGGATTTTTGTGTATTTTATGTAGGAAATACACTGTTGCTGTTACTGGATGCTCTGTGGTCAAGAATGTACTTTCATCCTTATCAATTAAATTCTCAGATTCCCATTGTTGGATTTTTGTATCCAATTTTTCTTTATACAATAAAGTTGGATTCTTATCCAATTTTCTGTAGTATTGTTTGTTTTTCAATTGGTAATGGGCTTCTGACTCATAATCTTTGGTATTCTGAATGACAACATTGCCACCTTTGTCCGCCATTTTGATTGTTATCATTTTGTCCTCCATTGGATTTTTTAAAGCTCTTCTTTCTTCCTGCTTGAGATTGTCACGATATTTTGATCCTTTGATTTTATAGATATCCTGAATTACGGTTTCTTGAAACAGATCAACTTTATTACCTGGTGGTAATTGAGGTTAAAAACGAGAGGGTGGTTTTTTCCACTCAAACCTGACCCCTTTTGGGGACATGCAGTTGATTGTGTTATCATGTTGTGGTCATCCATTGTGTCCAAGTTTACTAGTGTAAGCAGGGCAGGCATATCCCCTGTAGTCAAGGATGGTTTTCCATCCCTGATTCTTCTTTTTTCTTTTTTCTTTTTGTGAAATTGGCCATTTCCTGATTTTCTTGGAAGATTTTGGCCAATTTGATCTTTCTCACATATTTGTAAAGATCAATGCGAGTTTGTGCTACATCCATAGTTTGAGTGGGGCAAAAATTAATACCATATTTTAGGAGGGATGTCTCATCTTCCGTGATTTCTCTGGTTGACAGATTGATTATCACTAGTTCCTCTCCTTCTCCTTCAGCCATTGGGTTTATTTGGATATCTTCTGGCGCATGCTCCTTGTTTCGGTTCCAATCTCTTCGGAGCCACTTCCTCCTGTTGCCTCTTCTTGTTGTTATCTTGTGGTTTTTGTTTGACCGGTTCCTCTTGGAGCCCACTTGCGTCCTCTCCCTCTGCCTCTTGCACTTTGTGCCTGTCCTTGATTCTGTTCCCAGTGTCTTTGTTGAAAAACTATCCGCATGTCCCCTAAAAAATCCCTTTTAGGTGTAGCTCCACTTACTTCCGCCTCATTTTCACTTGGTTCCGTTGATGTCAGTGATGTAGCACTGCTTGAGCTTATCGCCATTTGTATCAGTTGGCCTAGATGTTTGAAAAAGTCAAATTTTTTAGCATAGGTGAAAATGCGTCCTTGGGCATAATCATCTTTGTCCCTCTGAAATTTGGACTGTTTTCGTGCTTTGACCACATTTTCATGTTTATCCACATATTTATCTAGGTCCTCTTTCATTTTTATTGCTTCTGGGGTCATATCTGATTCTACCAGTTATTTTTCAAGTTCCTGTAACTCTGCTTTAATTTTTAACAAGGCAATCTCAATGTGTCTTACTAAGATATTCATGAGGCCTAGGGAGGAATTTAACACATAATCCCCCCATTCTTGTAATAAATAAAAAGAAATTGTTTTTTGGACACAATTTTGAGACCAGCGAGTGCGGTATTCCTTACTTTCTCCGTGGGAGGGAGTGTTTGGAGGTATATAAAGAGGAAGAGGGAGAAGCCGCGGAAATGCGCCACAAAACAAACCAGAAGAAGCAAGCGCAAACACAGCACAAAATACTGGCGCAAACCGTGTGGGAACCATGACACGGAACATGCGGAAGAAATGGAATCATTAAATATGGATAATATCGATGAGATTCAAGAACTCCAGGTTATCAATCTATCCTCGAGAAACCTAAATGATGTGGAACTGAAATTACTAAAACGTGGTATGAACTTTTGTCCAACGAGTGGAATAAACCTAGCGGAAACACGTGTGGATTTATATAAATACATTAGGAAGATCAAGTTGGCTAAACTATTTGTGGATAAACCAGATATGGCCAATTGGAGAAGAACAATTCCACAGCCGACCATGCAAATACCACTGCAGGATGCAGAACACTTTGTTAATTTAATGGAACTAAGCCAAGATCCACAACAGAGTGGAAGAGAAGTACAAGCATATGTTGTCCAACTGGGAGCAGGCATCTCAAATATGAAACCAAAATCTAAATGTTACCCGCAACTACCTGCAGGAAACAAAATAGACTTTTTCCATGAATGTGTAGTGAAAGACCTCTACCAACTAAAAATCCCTCACAAAAAAGACAACCTTACGAGGGAGGAAAGACAAGTTCTTAACCAACTACAGAAAGATGATACTATTGAGATAAAAATAGCGGACAAGGGTGGGAATGTTATCATCCAGGATAAAGAAACATGCATGCGTGAAGCATATTCTCAACTCCGTAATAAGGAATATTATGAGAAGTTGAAAACCAATCCTTTGCTGAAGCAAAAAGAAGAACTAGACCGGAAGTTGGACAATTGGTTCAAACAAAATTTATTGGACAGTGACGAATATAAATACCTCCAAACACCCATCCCAAAATGGCAACTATATATTTCCTTCCCAAAATACATAAACACCCCACGAAACCACCAGGGAGGCCAATAATTTCGGCTAAAGGTGCATTGTTGGAACCTATTGCAAATTATTTGGACATTTTCCTATTACCCTATGTGAAGGGTTTAACATCATATGTGATAGACACGGGGATCTATTGAGAAGATTGGAAGATACCCCCTGGCAACCTTCGTACAAACTTGTAGCAATGGATGTAATATCTTTGTACTCCAATATTCGGAATGAAATTGGTCTAGAAGCTTGTAAATCCTTTCTGATGGACAGGAATATCCAATTTGCAGAGCACAATAACATGCTTCTTGAAATGATCTCGATGTGCCTGGAACAAAATGTATTTATGTTCGGAAAAGAAATGTATCGACAATCAAAAGGCACAGCAATGGGCTTTTCTTTTAGTCCATCATATGCCTGCCTAACAATGGGCCATTGGGAGAGAACGTGGGCATGGAGATGTGAAAATGATGTGGCAGTATCAAAAACTATAGCCTGGTTGAGATACATAGACGATTTGCTCTTGATTTGGGATGGAACGGAGGTGGAATTTGCAATATATTTTGAAACATTAAACAACTCCAACTTTGGCCTTCAATTTACTTATACAATAAGTGAATCAAAAGTGATTTTTTTGGATACAGAGATCTTTATTCAAAATAATACAATACAAACAACATTGCATCGCAAAAGCACTGCGACAAACGCAATATTACATGCTCAAAGTTTTCACCAATCCAATCTAATTCACAATATCCCGTACGGGGAATTTTTGAGAATTAAAAGAATATGTTCAAAAGAAGAGGATTGGACTACCAACCAAAAATTGGCTAGTAAAAGATTTGAAAACCGAAAATACCATCCAGCCATAATTCAAAATGCTTTGAAACGATCTTCCAGCATTAAAAGAACAGATTTGTTGAAAGAAAAACCCAAACCAGAAAGTGATGACCAAAAGATTCGATTCATAACAACCCATTCTACAGCAAATGAATCGATAACAAAAATCTTAAGAAAAAATTGGCATATTCTGCACATGGATCCAAAAATTGCTGAAATCGTGGGAGACCATCCTAACATAACGTATCGCAGGGCCAGGAACTTGAAGGACAAGTTGATTTCTGTCATTTTCAGGATCAGATAAAACCGAAAGTTTGGTATAAACCCAAAGGTTTCTATAAATGCTCTGGATGCAAGGTTTGTTGTATCGCCCACAATATAAAGGAACTGAACATGGCGAATAATAAAACTTGGACAATTAACCAACTAATCAACTGTAAAACACAATTTGTGATTTATGTTTTGGAGTGTCCGTGTTCGTTGAAATATATTGGCAGCACTAAAAAAGAACTAAAGGTACGAATTTTGGAACATGTACAAGCAACAATTAACAATGACAGAAGCAACGCCATGGCCAAACACATGGAGAGGGAACACAAGGGAAATTGGAAAGAACTAAAATTTTATGGAATCGAAAGTGTTGGAATAAACCAGAGAGGAGGAGATCGGGAAAAAATAATGAGACAGAAAGAATCAAAACATATAATGAGTTTTCGAACCCTCAATCCTCATCGGCATAACCTGGATGAGGAATTACATTGCCATCTCTGAACTCAAAACCAAATGAAAAGAATATGAACTATCTCTCTCAAAAACTTTTATTAAATTCTTTTTTTCACTTTATATGAACTATTTTAGGGCACAATAATGTTTTGTTTAATTTTCCTCTTATTTAGATGCACAGGATAATTGGTAGGAATGTAAAAGTTATAGGAAAATGTGATACAATAAGAACCAAAATTGTGAACAGAATACCCACCAGAGGGTGAGATTACAATGGAATTATGAATAATATTTGAGAATTCTTAATTGTAAATTGAATGCCTACTAGAGGGCTGGATGATAATGAATGTTAGGTTTAAAATTTGAATTTTGGTAATAATTTATTGTACCCACTGGAGGGCAAGAATTCACTTAATGATTCTCAGGTACTGATCAATTGTGTAATGTTGAAATCAGAAAATAACCACAATATGGGTAAAATGGTTGGTTAAAAACTACATGTCCCACAATTCCTGTGCAACTAACAGGAAGTGATGTATCAAAATGGAGGATGTTTCTTTATTTAAACTTAGCAAAAAAATGTAGTGATGGTTTCCTGTGAGCAAGGTCTCCGTAGAGACTGAAACGCGTTAAGTGTTGCTGGCTTGCTGATAATGAAAATAAATTTAAAACCGATCTACTATTTTTGGTGTATGGCTGTATTTGAAAATAATATCCGGGAGTGCATGGAGAATTAACTCCCCTTACGGGGTAACTGGAACTGATTTAATCGCGGCTTGGTTCTGCCGCGCTTCGTGTGCACCGCCACAAGAGCGCCTGGAAGCCGCTATATATTACCTACTGGCGGTCGCCAGTAGGTAGTTATAGTTAGGACCTAGTTTCCATAGGAAATCCGCAACATTCTATTGAGAATAACTTTGGCGCCGGTAGACGAATCTTTGCGAATTTCTCAAAGAAGATGGCCTGCTCCGCTCCGCTCCTTCCCTGAAAGTTTGGGGGGGATTCGTCAAGTGATAGCTGAGATAAAAGGGGGTCCCAAAACATGTTTTCCCCATGTTATTTTCCATAGGGACGTTTAGACACGGCTACAGCTCGAACGGCTGAATGGATTTATAAGAAATTTGGTAGGAAGGTAGAGTCCGGCTCGCAGATTACGCTTTTCTTTGAATGGTGTAAATCTGTTCAGTAGTTGCTGAGAAAATTAACTTTGAAAAAGATATATATTGGGCTACATTGGGCTATATATATGTTAGAGCCCAAATATAGCCCAATGTAGCCCAATGTAGCCCAATGTAGCCCAAAGATGGCCACCAGAGACAAAAAAAAACAAATGTAGCCCAAATATCAGCCAGATGTAGCCCAACTATAGCCCAATGACAGAATGTCCCAGAGTGTTCTAAAGAACAACTAGAGCGCTAACAGTCTTACTTATGACAAAAGTATGGCACACCTGAAGTCATCTTGATTGGAATAAAGTGTTAACACTTGAAACATTTAATTTGCAAAGGAACAAAATGAGGGGGTTCATTTTGACATAGAAATTATGATTAGTGCTGAAGAAAGAAAAATTAGGGCACATTTTGAGTGACTTCTCCAATCCTCTTATATTTCATAAAAAAAATTCTGATATGCAGTCTCCCAAGATGGCCACCAGAGACAAAAGAGCCCAAATGTAGCCCAAATATCAGCCAGATGTAGCCCAACTATAGCCCAATGACAGTAGTTAGGACCTAGTTTCCATAGGAAATCTGCAAAATTCTATTGAGAATAACTTTGGCGCCGGTGGACGAATCTTTGTGAATTTCTTAAAGAAGATGGCCTGCTCCGCTCCGCTCCTTCCCTGAAAGTTTGGGGGGAATTCGTCAAGTGGGGGCTGAGATAAAAGGGGGGTCCCAAAACGTGTTTTCCCCATGTTATTTTCCATAGGGACGTTTAGACACGGCTACAGCTCGAACGGCTGAATGGATTTATAAGAAATTTGGTAGGAAGGTAGAGTCCGGCTCGCAGATTACGCTTTTCTTTGAATGGTGTAAATCTGTTCAGTAGTTGCTGAGAAAATTAACTTTGAAAAAATATATATTGGGCTACATTGGGCTATATATATGTTAGAGCCCAAATATAGCCCAATGTAGCCCAATGTAGCCCAATGTAGCCCAAAGATGGCCACCAGAGACAAAAAAAACCGAATTTAGCCCAATTATCAGCCAGATGTAGCCCAACTATAGCCCAATGACAGAATGTCCCAGAGTGTTCTAAAGAACAACTAGAGCGCTAACAGCCTTACTTATGACAAAAGTATGGCACACCTGAAGTCATCTTGATTGGAATCAAGTGTTAACACTTGAAACATTTAATTTGCAAAGGAACAAAATGAGGGGGTTCATTTTGCCATAGAAATTATGATTAGTGCTGAAGAAAGAAAAATTAGGGCACATTTTGAGTGACTTCTCAAATCCTCTTATATTTCATTAAAAAAATTCTGATATGCAGTCTCCCAAGATGGCCACCAGAGACAAAAGAGCCCAAATGTAGCCCAAATATCAGCCAGATGTAGCCCAACTATAGCCCAATGACAGAATGTCCCAGAGTGTTCTAAAGAACAACTAGAACGCTAACAGTCTTACTTATGACAAAAGTATGGCACACCTGAAGTCATCTTGATTGGAATAAAGTGGTAACACTTAATACATTTAATTTGAAAAGGAACAAAATGAGGGGTTTCATTTTGCCATAGAAATTTTATATATATATATATATATATATATATTACCTACTGGCGGTCGCCAGTAGGTATATATAGTTAGGATTTTTTCTCTATGGGATTTTTGAAAATTCTATGTCTAATAACTTTGGCGTTTGTGGACGGAATTGGCTGAAATTTTCAGGAAAATGGAACATTTTGTTTCTGAGCATCCACTGAAAATTTGGGGGGGTTTGTCATGGGGGGGCTGAGAAAAAAGGGGGGTCCCAAAACGTGTTTTTCCCATGTTAATTTCCATAGGGCGGTTGGCCTCACTTTTAGCCCGAACGGCTGAATGGATTTCCACGAAACTTGGCAAAATTGTAGATATTGTTTGCCCGATGTGCCTTTGCTAGGTCTCAAGATATATGCTCCTGTGAATTTTGAGTAAATTAGGTTTAAAAAAAGATATATATCTAGAGCCGCGCCCCGGTGCGCGTACCGGGGAGCGCTCCGGGCGCGCCACGCGACTTGCGCACGGCAATCTGATTGGTTCTCGGGTGTCTGTAAACATTCGAAACAGTCTGCAGCGGCCGCCATCTTGTGTCTCGGTAGGATTGAGACACAAGAGGTGGCAAAAATCAAAGGGGGAAATGAGCAAAAGGGGGCAGGGTACACCCCCCTGACCCCCTAGTTTTGATGTGGGGGCCATAAAAGGGTCCCGCGGGTAAAAAAAAAAATGTAAAAAAAATGCGATTTTCGCGGGGGGAGCGCCAGGTACGCGCACCGGGGAGCGTACGGGGGAGCGTACCATGGAGATAAATAATGACACTTTTTAAAAAAAAAAATAGAATTTTTTTATAAATTGGAGGTAGTTCTGAAAAGAACTTTTTTTTGTTTTTGTTGCTTTATATTTTTTTAGACTTTTTAAAACGATTTTATATTTTTTTGGGATTTTTGTCAGTGGAAAAACAAAAACAGGGATTCCAAAACTGCTCAACAGGAGCAAAAAAATGTGAAAATTTAGGGACTGGCAGGGCAGCGGTGTTGCTGTTTCTTTATGGCAATGAGTTCAACACTCTGCTCCCCATAGCAGAGCAGTTCGTCACACTCCGTGCACAGAAATTTGATGCCTGCAAACACCGTCTGAATGTTGGGAACCATTCTTCCACGGGGTGGTCCCGAAGGTGTTGCTCCACCAGTGGAGGTGCTGCCGCCATCTGTGGGTAAATTCCGTGCCAGCTCTCTGACACTCTCCCTGGCAAAGTTGTTAGGGTGTCTTCTTTTCACATGCCTGATTAAATTAGCATTTCCAAAACTATATTTTTTCAGAGGATTGCCTCTGGATAAACTACTACCACAAATTTTGCAGGTTACTTTTGGAGCGTTGACTTTTTTTTGTCCTTCAGGGATGTCATAAAATTTCCAGATGAAATGGGTTTTTTTCTTCTGCTGAGGAGGGTCCTCATCTAAAAATCCGTCTGAATCACTGCTGGATGACTCTCTTGCAGCCATTGCTGTAGATCAGAAAAGTAGGAGATGAACAAAGTACACAGAACAGCTCTTGCTCTCTCCAAGTACAAAGCAATAGTGAGAGAAATGGGTGGGTTTCACACAATTTGGAAAAAAAAAAGTTCTGAACCAATGAAAAGTGTTATTTTAAAGTCACATGGTTTGACGCGCTTACGCTACGCGCCCCGGGGCGTGTTTCGTAAGCGCATCAGGGCGTTTACGTTGCGCGATCGTATGCGCTTCCGGGTGCGCTTATGCGGTGCGTCGTAAGACGCATCTCGCGGCTACGCGATACGTGTGTTATGACGCAAGGCGTGGCGGCTACGCAATACGTCACGATGTTGTTTTCGTTCGCGGCAATAGGGCTGTCGGGACGCTCATCAGTACGCGCCCCGGGGCGCGCCGCAAGATTGCGCTTACCCGTGCGTTCACCGGTCCGCGCCCCGGGAGCGCACCAAAAAGAATTAAAAAAAAAAAATGACATAATTATACAATATAAAATTCGATTTAAAATGTATTATTTTTTAAAACTATAAAGATTTGCTATTAAAAAACCTATGAAATTCACTGAAAAAACCATAGGTTATAGACCATATAAAGTTAGGAATTAGCATTTACAAAACCTTGAAAATTCACTGAAAAAACCATAGGTTATAGACCATATATAGTTAGGAATTAGCATTTACAAAACCTTATTTTACTCACACAAAACCATTGAAATTCCATATATAGTTAGTTGCACTAACTATATATCGCGCACCCGCAATCCACTGCTGATGATGTCACATATTACATCATTCATGACATGGTCAGTGACATCACTGATGACATCACTGATGACATCTCAAATGACATCACTGATGACATCACTGATGACATCTCATTTGACATTACTGATCACATCACTGATGACATCATTCATGTGATGATACGATGAACCTCTTCAGACTCTAATATAACCTTAGATACACTCAGTGTAAACAGACACTCACAGACTGTCACTCATCCATGTAGTTACTCACACACCTAGTCAGTCTTGCAAAGAATCAATCACACCTCCATTTCCTCAACTATATAGTTATACACACCTTACTTATTGGAACATGTAATAACACATATTTACTCTGTTATACAATCCCTGATACAAGTTCACAATAATCCATACAGCCACTCACACATTCACTGGCTCTTATGCACAGTTATTTATATATGTCAACTATCACATGTACTGTGTTTTACATATGTACTTACTTTGACATGTAGCACTGAGATATCCATTCACTCACCAATACACTCATGCACACAGTCAACCGCCCATACAGCTGTTTCCACATGCACTTTTGAACCCATACATCTAGTGAATCAACTGCTCACATATCTATGCACAGAGTCATACACCTCCCAGACACCCACACACACACTCAGTCTCCCATACAAATACTTGGGCAACTAATCAATAACCCATATAGTTAGTCATATAGCTAATGATCAACACATGCATCAGATTACAAAACAACAGACACAATGATGCACAATTTAAAACAGTTTAGTCACTAACCCATGCACTCAGTGAGACACATTTAATCACTCACTTATACAGTCAGTCATGCACCTACTAAATCCTTCATCCAGACACTTATACATCCACTCATTCTTCAATATGTAAGACATATTTTAACTTTACAGAAACATACAGTCACTGGATGTTGTCATCAGTGATGTCAGGATGTTGTCATCAGTGATGTCATCAGTGATGTCATTTGAGATGTCATCAGTGATGTCACTGACCATGTCATGAATGATGTAATATGTGACATCATCAGCAGTGGATTGCGGGTGCGCGATATATAGTTAGTGCAACTAACTATATATGGAATTTCAATGGTTTTGTGTGAGTAAAATAAGGTTTTGTAAATGCTAATTCCTAACTATATATGGTCTATAACCTATGTTTTTTTCAGTGAATATATATATATCTATATATATATATATATATAGTCACTGAAAAAACCATAGGTTTTAAACAGGTTATAGTTAGGAAGTAGCATTTAAAAAACCTATGAAATTCACAAAAAAACCCATAGGTTTTACACACGTTATAGTTAGGAAATAGCATTTACAAAACCTATGAAATTCACTGAAAAAACCATAGGTTTGACACCAGTTATAGTTAGCTGGAAATTTTACTCGCATAAAACCAATGAAATTCCCACGTTATAGTTAGTTGGACTCACTATAACTTGCGCGTGCAATGCACTGCTGATGACGTCACATATTACATCACTCATGACATGGTCAGTGACATCAGTCATGACATCACTGATGACACCATCCTTGTGACAGAGTGACAGACCTCTTTTCACTGTAATGTAACCCTTGAAACACATATTCAAAAATAGAAACTAAAATTTTCAAAAAAATGGAGATACCCATACCAGTTACAACAACCAATTCAATAATTCCACCATCTATATACACATCCACTCATTGATCAACAGTTCTATATAGTCACTCGTACATATACTCACTCATGATATGTAGTGATACACCTATACATTCTGTTACACACCGACATTCATCCAAAAGATACTCTCACACATATTCACACATGCAAATAAACTATTGAACATCCATTTATTTGCATATACAGCTATACACACACAACCACCTTACTTCTATGGAAACTTACACATACTTACTCTCTTAAACAATCACTTATATAAACACATACTTATCTAAACAGGAACTCTTACAATCTCTTTCTCTCACATATACTCACTTATATACATCAATATTCACATATATTAGATTAAAACATATGTAGTTACTGATAAAGACACTAGTGAGACAGTCATTCACTCACTAACACACACATATACACACTCTTCCACCCATACAGTCCTGCACATATGCTGTCTTCAAAACACATACAAAGAGAGAGTCAGTCATTCATGCATCTATGTGTTAAGTAATACCCCCACCAAACCATACAAACACTCATACTGATACTAACAAAAACATCTAATAACCCATACACATGTAGCTACTCACCAACCCATGCAACCACTTATACACAAAGTGAAACACTAATACATATATTTAAATATTTAAACATTACTCTCTAATATATGTATTCACTAAGATACACTTAATAAACCAGTTAACCAATCAATTAAAAAAAAACATCCAAGTAATCACTTATTTAAACATTTATTCTTCCATCAACTTTTACATATACATATATAACACATATTTATTTTTAAAAAAGACACACATTCACTGGATAGTGTCATCAGTGATGTCATGACTGATGTCACTGACCATGTCATGAGTGATGTAATATGTGACGTCATCAGCAGTGCATTGCACGCGCAAGTTATAGTGAGTCCAACTAACTATAATGTGGGAATTTCATTGGTTTTATGCGAGTAAAATTTCCAGCTAACTATAACTGGTGTCAAACCTATGGTTTTTTCAGTGAATATATATATATATATATATATATATATATATATATATATATATATATATATATATATATATATATATATATAATATATATATATATATGTAGAAAGGTAGGGCCGAATTCGACCAAGAACCCTTCAGTATTTGCCCGGCGTTAGCCGCCTCTCATACCATTCAATATTACCAAACAAAGAGGCAGGCGCTGGAGACAGAAGGCAGGAAACAGGAGTTTATTCCGACGGAGAGGAACACGTCAAATCAGACAACAGGGTATCTTCTCGAGGTGCTCTAACCGCATCTCTGAGGCCTGGCCTCTTATACACAAGTTTATGGCTTTATTACATTTATGACATCAGTGGTATTGCTTTGAAGTACGAAAAAGGCATCTCTGGAATCCCCGGTTCAGGCCCGTTCTCACACATATCTACAGTAGGGGTCCCCACCCAAATCTCAGCATGATGGCTATCGCGCAGCTGGACATTCCGCTGGGAACAGGAATGCGGGCGATCGGTCGGATCTAAGGGTGTGGAGGCATTGATTAATCCCCGCTCCTTTGATGTGAGGCGTGGTCTTACTGGAGGGGGCAATAAACCGTATCTGTTGGGCTAGGTGATGGCCTGGGATCAGGCCGGACAATCGGGCAGGGAGGAAGAGGTTATCAAAAGGGCCTGTTCTATGAATGAGATGAAAGAGTGAGGGGGTTCAGCACGGGATGTGGCCCGGGGACAGGGTTGCGCTGGAGGTGCGTTTATGGCCCAGGCAGGAGAGACCGGGGGCTGTCGGGGCACGAGGGGGTGCTTGCGAGGCCGGGGAGTGAGGGGAAGAGAGAGACGCGCAGGCTATTGGCAGTGGGCAGAGAGACCATGGCAATCAAAATGGCTGCTGCTTACGCGCACGTATGGATTTGAAAAGGACAAGATGGCGCCGATAATGTTTACGCCACAATCCAGATTTTAACAGCCCTCCCTTTTCAACATATCTAGCCAGCTTGTCAATTTATGTCTATCCCCATTATATTACGTATTTCGATGTCATACAAAGCTTTCATGCGTTCAGCTTCGAAGTTCGGAGTCTTAGGGCAAATACAGTTAGCAAACAGTGAGCACAGAGGTGGCAAGCATTGAATACCCAGGCAGAGTCCACATATTACGATGATTGGTATCAGTACGATCATGAACAACCTCCATCCCCAGTCTTTTACAGCACTCCAGAACCAACTCCCAAGTGACCATCCGTCTTGTTCCTGATGAACTTCCGAGGAGAGTCTGTGGAGGTGTTCAATGGCTCTGTAGACTGATGGCGAATTGTCTGGTATGTAGGTACAACAGCTGGACCCGATGATACGTCATGCTCCTCCACGGTCCGCCAGAACCACATCTAGAACAAGGCGGTTTTGAAGAGCCACCAGACGGACCGCTTGAAGCTCGGCTGTATTGTTTGTGAGGATACCAGCTGTAATGTTCATCTTTGTTTCGACTGTCTGGGACAAATGCCGAATGGCGCGACTGTTCGCCATCGGACCCCCAAGAATTGTGCTCCAGTGGAGTCGGCCTGCTCAATGTCCTTTGCTCGTTTTTGTCGGTGATGGTTTGCCGGAGCCACATAGGTCGGAGGAAGGATGAAGGCAATGTAGCAGGTACCTCCCCAGCCCTTTGGGAGCCAGGTGTAGGCTTTTGTACCGCAGACGAAGTACATGTTTGGAGAGGTGACAAAAGAGGGCGGGTCAGTTGAGTCCAAAGTTCTGGTGATGCGGCAAGAGCTGTGGCCCACCAGTTGTGTCCCATGGCCTGTGATGCATACAAGGCCCGAGACATTGACGACAGATAGGGCCACAGTCAGGGTGGCAGCCGTTCGTTTCCGGAGGTAGGAGAAGGTGGGTCTGGCTGGGTTGTTGAATACTTGCATCTCCACCCTTTCTTTGGCGGGGATGTCCATGTGAACAGAAGCATTGGAGGATAGAGGGCAGAAGGGAGCAGCAGTTCTTCCGGTTTTGTTCAGCCAGACCCCATGATAAAAGTGCGACATAGTTCTGCTGGAAGTGGCATTGTCTCTGTAGCTCTCTTGCAAGAGGATCAGCCAAGCAAGGCAGGAACCATGAACAGAGAAAGGTGAAGGGATGAAGGGGATGGAATGTCCGGTGGCATGTGGTATCAGCCCACAGATCCAGCAATTCGTGGCATTGGCAGCAAGGTTGTGTTGGTGCAGCAACTGTACGAAGGAGTTGTTCCAGAACTCCTTACGCCTTTCTTGGATTTGAGGTGAAAGAGAGACCAGGTAGTGTTCTTTCATGGTGGTAGGCTGTGCAGTCGTTAGAAATGTTTTATGAGCCGGTGCGTTCTCTTCCACGATCCAGAAGGTAGTCATGAGGAGGAGGCAAAAGAGAAGAGCGATAAAAAGAGCAATAGTCTTTGAGCTGTGCAACCTGTCAGTTTTTCGGATTTCTGTAGTGGGTCTTCGGATGTCCGGTTGCTTCCATCATCTTCGTATTGGGCGCTTCCATCATCTTCAAGGTGCTCGGTAGTGGGCAGAACCACAAACTTCGTTGGGCTTTTCTCCTGGCAGCCTTAGTAGTGTTAGGCCACCAGTCTGAGAATTGTAACTTAGTCAGTGGTCTGCTTAGCCGAAGCTCCCTTCTCTCGTCGCAGGTTATACCCTTCTCTGGATGGCACAGTGGGATCAGGGAATTCCACCAATTCGAGTGTCTCTGTCTCAGGGTAGCAGCTCAGGGATGGTTGGTCTTTGTTCAGGAGCTCTTCTTGGGTGGTCACGTCTTCGGTCGACGTCAGGGTTGGAGAGATTTTCTTGCAATGATGTGCATGCAGCCAATTTCGCTTCCCCTCACTCGAAGAGCTGTTCGGGTGGTGATCAGGACTTGCCAGGGGCCCGTCCAGCGGGGTTCCAGACTCTTCTCCCGCTGGAAGTTCCGAATCAGGACGAAATCTCCAGGCTGGATGGTATGTCCGGGGCCCCTGGAAGCGTCGGGGATGGCCTGCAGCACCTGGTGATGAATAACAGACAGTGTTTTAGTTAGGTTATACAGATAGTCAGACATTAGGACGTCCGGGACGTCGTGAATAGATGTCGGTTTGGGTGCAGACCAGATACTCATGGGTCGGCCAAAAACAACCTCGTAAGGGGTCAAGTGGTGTTTGGTGGGGGTGGAACGCATTGACAGCAATGCCAGGGGAAGAGCGTCTGGCCATTTTAGTCCTGTGGTAGCCACTATTTTTGCCAGTTTTAGTTTCAATGTGGCGTTGTGTCGCTCGACCAGTCCAGCTGATTGGGGGTGAAAAACTGCGTGGAACTTCTGTCGTACCCCCAGCCCCTTCAGGATAAGCTGGATAACCTTGGCTACGAAATGGGGGCCATTGTCACTCCATAAAATACGACAAAGGCCGTAGCGAGGGAAGAACTCCTTCAGTAGTACTTTTGCAGTGGCAATGGCAATGTTGTCACGCGTCGGGTAGGCTTCCACCCATTTGCTAAAAGCGCATACAACAACAAGTACATACTTCAGCCCTTGACATCTCTCTAACTGGATATAGTCCATCTGTAGGACTTCAAATGGATGGTTGGGGACCCCAAACCCTCCCCGGGGTACGACAGTTCCTTTCCCAGGGTTGTGTTGCAGGCAGACTAGACATTGCTGGACTAATCGTTTGGCTGAGTCTGCAATTCTATCGTTATGCCAAACTCGGGAGACAAGTTCGGTCATAGGGGCAGATCCTATGTGTGCAGGGGAATGAGCCATCGTCAGTATGGGGATCAGGTATGAGTTGGGTAGCAACCATTTGTTCGTGTCTTTTGTCCGCCAGCAGCCTTCATCGTCCTTTAATCCCACCCGTGCCCATTCAGTCAATTCTTGTGGTGAGCTGGCCATTTGGATGTCCCTAATAGTTTCCCTAGCGTCCGTCCATTTTTCTGCTTGTGACCTAGTCACGTACATGCGAGTCGTCGTCCTGTTCTCAGCTGTGGTTCGGGCAGTGATGTCGGCCAGTGCATTTCCCTGTCCAATGATGTCTGTCACCTTTTTGTGTGCTTGGCATTTGATTACGGCAAGTTGTTTGGGGAGGAGAACCGCTTCAGTCAGAGCGGAGACTAGATCTCCGTGCAGGATGGGTGTGCCATGAGATGTCAGAAATCCCCTCTCCTTCCATAAGAGCCCAAAATGATGAACCACCCCGAAGGCATACTGGCTGTCCGTGTAAATGTTTGCTGTCGTCCCCTTTGCTAGGATACATGCTCGTGTGAGGGCAATCAGTTCTGCTGCCTGGGCGGATCGTTGCGTGATGCGGGCGGTTTCAACTACAGTTCGGGCTGTGGTAACTGCATAGGCAGCTGAGGTGGTGCCGTCGGGGAGTTTAATGCAAGAGCCGTCTACCCATACCTCTCCGTCAGGGTTTGGGAAGGCAGTGTCTCGGAGGTCAACTCTACTCCTAGTCCGTGAGGGTCACACAGTCATGTATTGGGGGCACATCGGGATCGTTTTCAGGCAGAGGCAGCAAGGTGGCTGGGTTCAGTGTGGTGCATCGTTTCAACGTGATGTGAGGTGCGAGCAGTGTCAGTTCGTATCCAGTCAGTCGTGCGCTGGTCAGGTGTTGTGTCTTGGTCTGGTTCAGGAGGGTGTCAACAGCATGAGGCACTAGTACCGTGAGGGAATTCGAGAGTACGATTCCCTCACTTTGTCGGATAGAGACAGCAGCAGCGGCTACTGCTCGAAGGCAGGCAGGCAAAGCTCTTGCTACAGGGTCAAGAGTGGCAGAGAAATAGGCACATGGTCGTTGTTTGGGGCCAATGGACTGAGTCAGGACAGACAAAATGCGCATCCCTCCCTTTCGTGAGTGTAGAGAGAGAAGGGTTTTGTATAATCAGGGGTTCCTAGGACTGGTGCTGAACAAAGGGCGTCTCGTAGTTCCTTGAAGGAGGATTGGCATTCAGGGGTCCAAGGGAGCGGGAAGGGGACATCTTTAGCCAGTAGGGAAAGTAGTGGTTTCACAATGAGGCTGAAATTTGGTAACCATTGTCCACAGAAGGAGGTGAGGCCTACCAAAGAGCGGACTTGCTTCGGGGTTTTAGGGATAAGGGTCTCTAGAATAGCCTGAATTCGATCGGGTGTGAGTTTTCTCCCATCTTTGGACAAGAGGTGGCCTAGGTAAGTGACTTGAGGTTGGCAGAATTGCAACTTCTTCTTGGAGACCTTGTGGCCGTTTTCCGCGAGGAAGTGCAGGAGTTGGATGGTGGCTGTGACTGCGAGTGGAGTGGTGTCGGCCGCCAAAAGGATATCATCGATGTACTGTATCAATACCACTCCATTCGGCAACTGGACTGCATCCAGCTGTCTCTTGAGGGCCTGACTGTAGATGCTTGGACTTTCAGTGTAGCCCTGGGGTGCTCTTCAAAATCTATATGAGCAGGATTTTAAAGTGAAGCCGAAAAGGTAGCGGCTGTCTGAGTGGATGGGGATGGAGAAAAATGCGTTCTTGAGATCGATTACCGTGAAGGTGGTGGCAGTGGAAGGAATCAGAGTCAGAATGGTGGTGATGTCTGAGACTACAGGGTACTGAGGTACGACTACTTTGTTGACTTCTCGTAGGTCGATGATGAAGCGGTACGCTTTTTCATCTCCCTCACCCTGCTTCTTTACAATGGGCAGGATAGGGCTGTTGCAAACATTGCTAACTACTTCTTCTACCACTCCTGCGTCTACCAGGGACTGGATGATTTTTACCAATGCTTTCTCGCCTTCGGGCGATATCCGATACTGTGGGAGTTTTGGGAGCACTGCGTCCTGTCGAACGGTTATGTGTACAGGGTCTATCATCATGCGTCCTACGTCCGAGTCAGTCTTTGCCCATAGGTACAGAGGTAGGGTGTCGAGTAAGGACAAGTCAGCGTCAGTGATGAAAAACATGCGTTGTGTGTGACAAGATCTGAGCAGCGTTGGGTTGTCTTACAGGATGACTCGAACTCCGTCTTGTGAACACCTAATAGTAGCTCGAAAATGTTTCAACAAGTCAAGTCCCATAATAGCGTCGGGGGTGTTGGAGGAGAGCAAAAACGTCGTGTTAGTAGTGTTATTGTCCAAGTTAAAAGAGATCGGTGTGGACAAGGGATTAGTGGTGGGCGTTCCATCAAAACCTATTGATGTCACATGTGAGCCAGACAAGGGTGCCCTGGGAATCAATCGTTTAGACAACGCGCTACGTGTTGCACCAGTATCTACCAGAAATGGAGACTTCGTACCTAGGACCTTAGCGGTGACATAAGGACCTTGCTGGTCAACATAGAGCTCGACTGGATCCCTTCCTTGCCCTTGGCAGTCCTATGCAAAGTCGTGGGCATTGTCGCAGTCAGACTGTTGGCACTGATTCTGTCGGGGACGGTCAAACATGTTCGGTCTGCCAGGTCTGTCATTGTTGGTGTCGTTTGAGTGCCCTCGTCCCTGTCCTCTATTTCTCGGCCCGCCCGCTACGTCTCTCGTGGCTTTATTTCTGAGTGCTTCTTGCAGCGCTGGACATTGAGATTTCCAATGGCCAAATCCTTTGCAAAACGCACACTGGTTCTCATCGAGGTCTGTTCGTGGAGCGCCGGGTGCGGGTGTGCGGTCTCTAGGGGGTGGATTTCTAGGAGCATTCGACTGGTAGTTCCCTCTATACTGTTCCCTTCCTATAGTCACCCCTTGCAACTGAGCAATCATTACCCTCTCTTTCAAGTCCTTTTTCTTTTTCTCAGTCGCTTGATCGTTCTCGTTCTTTTGTCGCTCATAGTATTGAGCCATCTGAAGGATAGCTGCGGGCTTGGAGGCCGCCCAACTACTCTCGCTAGTCTGTAGTTTCTGCGAGACTTCTGGTGTCAGGCCTTTCACATAGTTCTGGACAAACAAGTGATGTCCGGTTGCAGTGGTCATGTCCTGGCCGCTGTAATCGGAGAACACCGTTTCAAACCGGGAGAAGTATTCTGATACGTCTTCCTGGGGTTTCTGGCGACAGGCCGTTACTACCGACCAGTCCACCTTCCTTTCTGGGACTAAGGTTTTTAATTTCTGCACGATCTTATCTGGTAGGTCTAGAATGGCTTTCATAGGTTTCTGTCCCGGCTCTCGCTGTTTGTCTACATCACCGAGTTGTATCCAGGTATGTCCGAACAGCTCAAGGTGGTCGACTTTCCGGATTTGCTTCCACACATCAGCTGGCAGACATAACCCGAAAAACAAATCGATATCCGCTAGGGTCATAATCGTTGAACCCAAAGCGGTGGCTAATTCTGTATAGAAGGCTGTGGGGTTCTTTCGCAGATCAGGCAAGGACTTTCGGAAAGTCAGGATGTCTTGCCGATCCCATGGTTGGTAAACCCAGTTGTAAACTACCCTCCCTCTCGCATCTTGGTGGTTAATATCGTTGTGTGTTCCCTGTTCTCGTGGGGGGACCCAATCGGGAGCGGCTTCCTTTATGGGCATC
Source organism: Lissotriton helveticus (assembly GCF_964261635.1). Taxonomy (NCBI): domain Eukaryota; kingdom Metazoa; phylum Chordata; class Amphibia; order Caudata; family Salamandridae; genus Lissotriton; species Lissotriton helveticus. The sequence continues at coordinate 381,291,876 of NC_136067.1, read as the reverse complement.
ATAGTGTCATTTTTTTCTACTCTGGCTTCAGTCGCTGCAGGAGTCGTGGTGTTAGTCTCTGGTTTCAGTTCCGTGAGGTGACGGAAAACATCAAGCGTACGCGTGAAGAGGTTCGCCACATCACACTCGCCTCCATCTCCGACATCAATTTTCCTATACAGAGTCGTTAGGTTTTCAGGGCCTTTTCCTTGGTATCGGTCCTCGTAGGCATTAAGGGTGTGGTAACAAAGGCGTACGACAAAGTGTCGTCTGTGGCTATTGGCATATGTATTGTACATATCCGTTATATAACCCTCACTTTCCTTTTGCACCACCAGTGTCTTTACAATCTTATCGATCCCAGCTCGTTCGTCCTTACTTAATCTATTCGATCTCGTGGGGTCTTTCCTCCCCGCTTCGGGATCACCTGAAGTTGCTGCTTGTGCTGCGCTGAGTGCAAGGGGTTCGGTCGGCGCAGAGGCCGTGAGGACCGAGGCTCCGGCACTATTCTCGCCTGCCGTTGGGGGTTGCGGGTGCTGTGCTAAGGGTTGGGAAGGGGCATATGGAGGGGGCATGTAGATGATCGGGGGACCTAGTAGTAAATCATCGTTCGTTCGCTGTTTCGAAGGTAGCTCGGGGTAGAGTGGAGAGGGTGTCCTGACGGGACACTGGCCCGATGATTCGGAATCTTGTTTTAGCTTGGTTTCCTCTCTTTCTTTTATTTCTTCCTTCAATTTGTTAGCGGCTAGGTGAGCTGCTTTGCGTAATTCCTTTTCTAACCTGACCTCATTTCTCTTTTACCGCTGTTCTGTTTCTTTGCGCCACATGCCGAAGCTATCGAGCATAGTGGGTGTTGTCTCATTGTTATAAAGGGCCGTTCCCAGTGCATTTATTTTATCGTTATCAAAGGATCCTATCAGTGGCCACTGATTTTCTCGATCCTTTCTCGTGTATTTATGCCACAGCTTCCTATAAGCCACGGCGACTAGGCCATATTTAGTAAACATGTCCTTATTAGGGGTGCCCTCCAGTGGAGCCGGATGGTTCACCTCTAATAAGCGGTCCGGGCTGAACCAACTACCAACGAACGGGGCGAAGACAGGCATGACGGGTTACAAAGGGGACAAAAGTCTGCACTACCTATCCTTCACTATCCGCAAAGACTAAACAGAGTATTGCGACCCTGTGCTTATTTGTGAATAGAGAATAACCCAAAGAGAACCAATTCCGAACGATCAATGTTCGGATAAACAATCAATCAAATGAGGGATAAAAATAGGCACGACGGATTACAATGGGGGCAAAAGCCTGCGTTACCTATCCTTCACTATCTGCAAAGACTAAACAGAGTATTGCGACTCTGTGCTTGTTTGCAAATAGAGAATGATCCAAAGAGAACCAATTCCAAAACAGTAAATGCTTGAATAACAATCAATCAAATGGAGAGGGAAGCAGGCACGACGGGTTACAATAGGGGCAAAGGCCTGCGTTACCTACCCTTCACTATCTGCAAAGAGAGAATACTCCTATTCTTCCCTGTTTGCAGACAGAGAATCTCTCAGAAACAATCAAATGAGTAATACTAGTATTTTCAAACAATCAAACAATCAATTCGCAATTCGTCGTGTTACACGACCTTACCCGGACCACATGGACGGTTTCTCGTCTTCCGCTTCCAGCGCCCGATCGTCCTCTATTCTCCGTAATTGCCGTGGCACTCCTGATGGTTCCCAGTCAGGACCGTAGATCACTCGAGAGAGGTCCGCTCAGAACCGGTGAAGTTCGGATGATCGGCTGCCAGACGAGGGTCTATCGGGCAGGAGCTCTTCCTGATCGTTGCAGCTGTTCACACTGTCGTCGGGACCTCTCCCACTGGATCCACGTGTCGCTGATGGGCCCCACGTTTGGGACGCCAATTGTAGAAAGGTAGGGCCGATTTCGACCAAGAACCCTTCAGTATTTGCCCGGCGTTAGCCGCCTCTCATACCATTCAATATTACCAAACAAAGAGGCAGGCGCTGGAGACAGAAGGCAGGAAACAGGAGTTTATTCCGACGGAGCAGAACACGTCAAATCAGACAACAGGGTATCTTCTCGAGGTGCTCTAACCGCATCTCTGAGACCTGGCCTCTTATACACAAGTTTATGGCTTTATTACATTTATGACATCAGTGGTATTGCTTTGAAGTACGAAAAAGGCATCTCTGGAATCCCCGGTTCAGGCCCGTTCTCACACATATCTACAGTAGGGGTCCCCACCCAAATCTCAGCATGATGGCTATCGCGCAGCTGGACATTCCGCTGGGAACAGGAATGCAGGCGATCGGTCGGATCTAAGGGTGTGGAGGCATTGATTAATCCCCGCTCCTTTGATGTGAGGCGAGGTCTTACTGGAGGGGGCAATAAACCGTATCTGTTGGGCTAGGTGATGGCCTGGGATCAGGCCGGACAATCGGGCAGGGAGGAAGAGGTTATCAAAAGGGCCTTTTCTATGAATGAGATGAAAGAGTGAGGGGGTTCAGCACGGGATGTGGCCCGGGGACAGGGTCGCGCTGGAGGTGCGTTTATGGCCCAGGCAGGAGAGACCGGGGGCTGTCGGGGCGCGGGGGGGGGGTGCTTGCGAGGCCGGGGAGTGAGGGGGAGAGAGAGACGCGCAGGCTATTGGCAGTGGGCAGAGAGACCATGGCAATCAAAATGGCTGCTGCTTACGCGCGCGTATGGATTTGAAAAGGACAAGATGGCGCCGATAATGTTTACGTCACAATCCAGATTTTAACATATATATATGGTAATAATATATATACATAGCACACTGCCTCGATAGACCTGCTGTAGGGGTGATAGGCCTGCCGGAAAGACACCTCGGACACGGACCTTTAGGTTGGTGCAAATTTATTTTAAATTGTTGCAGAAATATGCCGCTTGACGTTTTCGGCTTCGTGGAGCCTTGTTCACATGACAACGTAAATCTTAACAGTGCTCTTTTTAAAGTGACAGTGCATGTTTGAAATTCACCACGTCATTGCTCATTTCATAGACAAGGAAGAAAGTTTGTTAGCAACACATCACGGCTATATATCTATACAGGAGTTCACTTATTTTGCTCATTGTTAAAATAACAAAATACACAACATCTTAAATACATTTACTGATGGTGTATAGTATTTGCTATGACCATATTCCTGACATACAGATAGCCTCCAAAAATTTCATTTGGTGTGTCACATGAAGTACTGAAAAGATAATATCGGCATAAATGGCCATGCGGATTGTTCGTATAATACTGAACAAAATCCTAACGTAATTCAAGTGCATATAAGTTAGATCAAACCTGCTGGCGTAGTGTACATGAAAACAAATATCTGTTGAAATAACAAATATTTAGTGCACACTATCCATACTAGGATGACTGCCATATAAAGTGCAAATGTGCAAAATAGTGCAAATACGCAATGTAAACATGCAAGTGAAACACACTATCCGGGTGTCACACGACAACTCTATTGTCCTTTGCAGAAAAAAAAATGCATGATACAATACTCAGTTATGGCTATCATCCCAACATTTGACACATTCTATAGTGTCAGTCATAAGTAAATACTATCCTTAGTTAGATGGCTGCCATATAAAGTGCAAATATGCAAAATAGTGCAAAAAAGCAACATAAACATGTATATAAAATACACTACCTGGGTGTCATACGACTCCCCTATTTCATATAATACCAATGAGAAGATGCACTGCAGAAAACATGAAAGCATGGGACAGTACTCAAATAGCTCATATGGTCTTCATCCCAACATTTGACACAATATTTAGTGCCAATCATAGGTAAAATACCACTAGAAAATAGCAGCATGGGATAGATTCTTATGTAATGCGCTAAAGTAAAGTGCAAATGTACATGGTTGTGCAAAACTACAATGTTGGCTAATTCCAACTGATAATATGTTCCTGTAGGGCTAAAGCCTTCCTCCTGATAAAAAGTCATGTTTGAAATGCTTCAGAGTCAATAAAGGTGAAAGTGCATATATAATAATAAAAGTGTCCTACTAAGTGTAAACAAAGATAAAGTGAATAAAAGAACTGGTATGTCAAAATATTACATCCACTCATATAGCAGCAACAGTATTTCAATCCCTGTTAAAAGGAACAGTCTTAATTAATATCTATTTCAGTTAGTCAACATGTGCAAAAATTAAGGGAACCCATATTCAATATTAGTTTCGATATTATAAATGACTGGAAGATATCACGTGTAACTCATCTCAGATAATGATACCCCCAGCCGGGGATATCCAGTACTTAAGAGGGGATGGACTATGAGATGACGACTGAATTCTTCAGAATAGAATATTTAAAACCATAAATAAAGGTCACTAAGGACATGCCATCCGGCTGCCTTACTAGAATAAGAACCCAATAAGTGTCCATCAACTTGTCAGAGAGTACTATAATCTAGGGTAAACACGTATACATATCCTCAGTCACATTGAGCCCTCCCGGATGTTTCGTGTCAAGTTGTAATATATATTTGGTCTCTGATTTGCGAAGTTTGGCATCCCTGTCCCCTCCTCGTCTGCTTGCTTTGACTGCATCGATTACATAATATTTGAGGCTGCTATTATCACCCTGATGCATGTCTCAGAAGTGCCTAGCCACTGGATAAGTATTATCCTGGTTGGCTATTGCTCTCAGATTTTGAAGTATGCGTTTGTGGACAGCTAACTTAGTGCTTCCCACATACCTCAACAAACATGGGCACTGCAATACATAAATAGCATATTCCGTCTTGCAAGTTAGCACTTGGGTGATTTGGTGTTCAAAGTTGCTAAAACCATCGGTGTACATTTTTTTGTTGATCTCATGTACACACGATTTGCAGGTTTGCATCTGAAGAAGCCACTATTATTTTGCAGCCACAACGTTTTTTCAATGGTTTCTGGACAGGTATCCACCAGTCGATCTTTCAATGAGGGGGCCCTGCTAAAGGTAAGAGAGGCTCTAAAGGGTAGAGTTGAGCCAATGACAGGATCATTCAGGATAATTGGCCAATTATGATTGATGATTTTGTAAATAGCCTTGTGTTGTCTACTGTACCCGGTTATGATCCTGAAAGTACTGCTGGTGGTGCCAGTGGGTACAGGGCTAGTTGTGACAGAAATACTTTCAGATTGAGTATCTTTTCTATATCTGTCCAACAGATCTTGTCTGTTGTGCCCCATAGATTTAATGCGGGCACTTTCGATAGCATGTCCAGAGTACCCCCTCTCCAGAAACCTACACCTGCTAGCAAATTGGGCTGCTTCTAAATCTTGGGTGTCACTGCAGACCCTTCTAATGCGCAACATTTCCCCGTAGGGAATGCTGGCAATTAGATGAGCAGGGTGAGCATTTCCAGCGTGTAAAATAGTGTTTCCTGCGGTGCTCTTACGGTACAGTTTAGTTTCCAGTTTGCTGTCTTTAACATATACCTCTGTGTCTAGGAAGGTAACAGAGGATTGGGTCAAAGTTGCTGTAAAGGTTAAGTTAAGTTCATTAATGTTAATATCCCTAATGAACTCCTTGGCTTGTTGTTCACTGCCTCTCCATATCACAAATAAATTGTCTATAAAACGAAACCATGCAACTACATTATTTTCGAAGACCTCATGATGTTTGGCTTTGAGGACCAGTTCCTCCCAAGCTCCCATGTGAAGACACGCGAAGCTTGGGGAGAACCTGGCCCCCATTGATACTCCTTGTAGCTGTCGATACAAAAGGTTATTGTACACAAATACATTGTTCTTTAAGCAATATTCAAGCATCTGTAGCAACATGATGTTATGTTCACAAAAGTGATCAGATCGTTGAGAAAGATAATGTTCAACTGCCGCTAAACCATCCGTATGTACAATACTGGCGTAAAGCGCAGTGACGTTGAGTGCCATCATCCAATCACCTTCTGCCCACTCTATTTGCTATATTTTGAGCAGAAGGTCCCCTGTGTCTTGTACAAAAGAAGCAAGAGAACGAACATAGCCCTGGAGAAAGTAATCAATGTAAATGGATGTGCGTTCCAGTAGTACCCCCCTGGCTGAGATGATAGGTCTGCAAGGGGGATTTTCCAAGTTCTTATGTACTTAAGGGATGAAATATATCAGGGGTGTTACAGGATATTCCACTTTGAGGTATTTGAATTCATCCTCAGTAATCATTTTTTTTAGCTTTCCATTTCATTAACTTGTGATGGTACTCAGATTTGATAATTTTTAATGTTGCTGTGTTAATTCTTTCATAACACTGATGATCATTCAATTGGAGGTACGCCTCCTTGTAATAATTACTTCTTGTCATGAGGATGATATTACCTCCTTTGTCACTTCCACCTATGACAACATACGTGGAAGTGACAAAGTCATACGTCTTCTCGACATAGTCTTCTCTTCAGTCATACGGGAAAACAATGCTTCATACTGTTGTGTTTGTTTGTCATAGTTCCTCTTTTGTATACAGATCTTTCTCTGGAGGTCTTTAAGTTGTTTCACAGAATTCTCATGGAGAGTTTGGCTGAGACCCGATTTGCTGGTGTTTTCACTGTTCTTTCTTCACCAGATTGATACTCGCTTGGGTCATATCCTACAACCTCAGTGTCCCATAACTCCACTATCACCCCCGGAATTGGGGTTCCAGGAATATTGATAATACTTGCTGTGGTTGGTTGTTGACCAATGATATTCTTGTTGGGTCTCATAGCATAATATTTGCACAACTTTAATTTCCTTACTGCTTTATAAAGATCACATCTAGTAGCAGCATAGTTGAAATTGTACGATGGAGCAAAGGATAGGCCAAGTTTCAGGATGTTTTCTTCTTCCACTGAAAGCTGCAAAGGAGTGAGGTTGATGATAGTACGATTGGAATCATTCCTCATTGCTATTGTTTGACTAACCATTGGCCCCTGCCTCTCTTTTGTTTTTGATAATTTGTTCCTCTTCCTTGCCCTGTGCCTCTTCCGTCGCTTATAATTTGCCCATTGTCATTGAAATTTCTTTGAATTTGTGGCCGGAGCGACTGCAACCTTTCCTGGCATAAAAAACTGATCTCCTGTCCAGGTGAAGGTTTGATCTGTGAGCCCGATGCAGCATTATTGCGGAGCTCTGATTCAGACTCAGAATCAATTTCCAAACTGATCTCAGATACCGAGGAATCTGTTTGATCTTTTGTTTTTCTGTTAAATTTTGGCTTGGATGGATTTTTGGAGGTCGGGCCACGCAAAGCATCATACTTTCTTGAGAATGGAAAGATTTGACCTAACTCGTAATCATTGCAGTCACGCTGAAACTTGTAAGTTTTCCTCTCCATTATTTTTGCTTCTTCCTTTTTTAGCGTTATATTCATTTCATTCGTTAATTTGGTTTTTTCATCCTGTTCCCCCATTGACTCTGACTGCTCATAGAGTGCTGCTATTTCCATGAGCAGTACTGCTCGATCAATGTCCGCATATTTAATGAGCATGAGCACTAATCGGCGGGAAGCTTCTAAATTGCTTTCTGCCCACTCTCTCATTAAATCCGGATTGGGATTTTCATACGTAGGAGCAGTTAAAATACGTAAGCTCCAGGGGATGCGATTGACATCAATATATCTTTGAAGGGACTTGGATTCCCACCATTTTGCTTGTTCACTCTTTAACTTTTTTTCCAATGATTTGAAAATATCTTTTAGCTTACTGTTGCTGCTGCCGGCTTCAACATTCGTTCTTCACCGAATATTACTGGGAATGGGTGAGCTGTCGGAAAACATGGTTAATGCTGCTGCCTCCCGAACTTTGACGTTGTCAGCCGACATGTCTGCACTAAACAGTGTTAACAGGCGTCTAATCCTCAAATATTACGATAAACAATTAGAAGTGCGCCCTTATGCACGTAACTCTCCTGCCCAGAAACCCCTACAGCAGGCCAATCGAGTCCTAAGGCAGGGTGCTATGTCCTAAAAGTAAAAACCCAAATTGTCTTTTTTACTGTGGAAAGACTAGTAGCTTCATTGGCGAGTACAGTGTTATACTCTGAAAACTCAGATATTCTAACTCCTGAATGGGAATACTAAAGTTGATACTTCAAGGTATCAAATTAATCATCACATGAAATCCGATTTGATGCCTAAGCCACATTTAATGTAACTTTTAAGTAAAGGGAACTTTTAGAAAGTTGCCACTCTGTTTCCCAAGTTTTTCAGTGGCTAGGCATAGATTCTGGCCACCAGATAACCTTCTACACTCCTGGGGAGAAGTGTGAATGACTCCCAGGAGTAAGGAAAATTGAGGCGTGCCATTAGATAATGTGTCACCTCTACCTGGCAGGAAGCCGCACAGGGTGTATGGCCTAAAGGCAAGCTTCAAAGGGGAAGCTGCATTTGAAGGGCAAATAGTAGACACACATGAGAGGGGCTGCCCTTTTGTTGAGGTAGATGAATTGCAGTTGGAGACAGAAAGGGGGAGACAAGCTGCCAAACCAATTTTTCTGTGGGTGTGTAGCCACATCTCTGGGATGGGATACCTAGCTCCACCCACCGAGAGAGGGGTCACACCATTGTGGGAGTGGGTAGGATAGTGCTCTCTGGGATAAGTAGATACCATACCTAGCAGGAAGTCATCATCAGGTGGGAAAGTCCATACTAGCTCATTGGCTAGTGACCCCCACATCCCCACAGGGCATTCCCTGGGTATAAATATGGCATCTCGGGCACCTAGACCTCAGATCACATCTGTGCTGGAGAGGGGACAGAGGAAGGACTACCCTGCTCTTTCCTGGGCCTGAAAAGAGAGGCTGCACCAGCCACTGGACTGAACCTTCTGATTCTTGGAATAGCAAAGAGCAGACCATGCCTGTACTACCTGGCTCTGGCAAAAGTCTCCCCAGAGCCCCAAGCAGAGAAGGTGAACTCCAAGAGTAAGTTGGCTGACGTCTTGTCACAGCACCAGGGCTACAACAAAGTAGCCCATTCTGGCCAGTCAGTAGCCAAAATCACTTGACCACCACTGTTTGCTGACTTACAGCCCAGACAGCAAAGTCCAGATGCTCAAAATTTGTAACAGATTTGGCCGGAACCGGAAGAGTTGTCAAAGTCCAGTTTACTCACCCAAAATGGGCACTAGCCTTCACCGAAGGTAATCGCTGGTTTTGCTGTGACTGGAGACCAGTAGTCCAGTGGCAACTGGACTTTTGCTGGACCAAAGAGGACTTCCAGAGACATCAACCTCTGTGGCCAAAGTTGCCCCACCTGGATGAAAGCTGAGAAGTAGCCCAGGAAGACCTCCATTAACTGCAGTGCATCCTCTGTGTCTTACAGCATCTTCCTTATTCTGTATCCCTTGGACCAGGACCACTCCATTGAAGTTGATGGTAGTTTGCCCGTGGAGCCTGGAGCTGGACTTGAGACTGCTTTGGTGCCAAGGTAACTATCCTATCACTCCTCATTAGTCCCCTGACCTTCCCCCTGTTGGAGTTGATTACCGAACACGGGCCGGAGTAATCAAACACAATCCTTTAAAAGTGTGTCAAAGTTTCCGAACTTTTTGGTTTCCAATGCTTGTTTGGAACTTGGAGTAAAAAGCTTAGATTTACGTTTCACATAAAAATCTATATCTTACAAACCCTCTAGTTGATTTTGTTTGTTTTGGTGTGAAAAAATTCATAAACATATAATCTATTTTTCAATTGGTGTTGGATTTCTTTTGTGTTGTGTGACTTTCTTATACTGTTGTTTTGGTACTTCCAAATGATTTACATGTGTTCCTTTGTTTAAGTCTGACTGCTCAAAGCCACAGCAACCCAGGGTTGAGCTAAGGTTTAATAAACAAGCTTGACTGGACCCAAGTTGGGTTTGTGAGTGTAATCCACAGTGAGGTCACATAACCACACCATATAAGGCACCCCAATTCCTCACAACATACATTATGAAACTTGATCAAATTAAGAACAGGCTGTATCTGCAAAAGAAAACAATAATAAAAAAAACGCCTCTGCTCCAGTGTGGGTCTCAAAGTCTTGAGTAAAAAATAAGGGAGGGAATCAATACTTTAATTCAGACAGTAGATATATGGATAGTAAATCCGACATAGGGTGGACCAACCGGACCAAGTAAATCTACTTCACTAGGAGTTTGGGATGTTATCCCAAAATATATCACTCTTTAGACAGATATCCTATGCAGCCAAGTCTGACCTGGTCAATAAACAGGGTAATACTGGCACACCACTGGTTGATGGGAAGTGAAGGGCTCCACATTTCCTGCATAAAGTCCTTGGATATATATTCCTACACTTGTAAACAACCATGGAACACACATCACTCCTAGACTGGGAGAACATAGGAAAAATAAGCAGACACAACCACCTGTGGCATTTCTCCTTGGAGAATGATAAAATAAAAGTCTGTCCTCTCTTCAAGAAAACCAAAATATTAAGCTTCCCCCTCTACCATTCCTTTAAACATATAAAACCCATAAACGAGGCATTTAGATGTGATCGACCCAATTAGATGATATCAGACCATCATTTCATGGAGCAAGCAGTGTGAGATGCTTCTCTGGCCTCTCCATGTGCTCCCTACAATAAAGCAACAAAGAACATTGCTCACAGTACCCTTATACACTTCCTGGATTAGTAGTCTGCTAAGGTGGATAATATCCACTTTGTAGATCAATGGTGCTTTATGTGGACACCACTGGGATTTTTTTTTGCACTGATTTTGCTTTTTACCTACGATGCTCAGCATTGACAAAAAGCACTGGTAAAGTCAAAAGATCAAGGAAAGACCTATTTGCTTTGCTCATATATTTACATATATACAACCCATGTAGCAATGCTTGTTTGTGAGCTATGAATGTAAATGAACTCTATTAGCTTTAAAGTGAGGGCTGTGATAAGGCCGTTAAAGCCCCCTGTGTTCTTTTAGGCCTTGTGCCTTGATTATCACCTGGTATCTTTAATGTGGATATTTTTCGTCATCCCATTCGCCATTGATTCGAAATACTACGTCTTCCTCAGAGACATCAATTTTAATGTCAGCCTCCTCAAAAGCATGAACAAAATCAGCCTCACCCAACTAATCACCAGCTCCACACACATTGCAGGACACACACTCGACCCCGTCTTCACAGCCAGTGAAAGAGTCAAGTACAGCCATGTTACTGACCACACTATAGTCCACCGCCACCAAGCCTCCCAATACCTCACACCACAGCTGGAACACAGTATCAGAGAGTCAGTGAACCGAAGCTCTCAACACCTTCCACCCTGACACCGCAACCAACCTAGAACAATCTGTCAAGAACTTCTCCACCTGGATCACCGATAGCACCGTCAGAGTCGCCCTGTGAAGCCCACCAAACACGAGAGATCCTCCAAACAGGTCACCTGGTATACCATGGAACTGAAAACTACAAAACTCATCTTCAAGCGACTTGAAAGGAAATGGTGCACCAACAACTAGCGCACAGACCGAACCACATTCAAGACTTCCCTTAACCAATACCACCAACTCCTGAAAGAGATAAATGAGCGTCACTGCTGACCTCATTGAAACCAGTTCTAACCACAGCAATGTACTCTTCAATACGTTTTCTTTTAGTTGCACTGTAGGGAGTTAGCGCTTCTTAAGGAATGACTACCACCAGTCAGTTCAAGTGTTTTGGCCAGGTAGATGGGAGTATTGCGGGAAAGGGCCTTGTGTGTCATACAGGCTATCTTCAACTGAATCCTTGCTTCAAACTGTTTAGATGTTTTAAGTCTTGTGTAATGTGGTCGAATCTTCTGGATCCTGTGATGAGCGTAGCAGCTGAGTTCATTTATTTTAAATAATTGACCGCATTCCGATTAGTGGTTGACACTATTGACAGGGATATTGCTCAACAACAGTGTTTTATTTTGTCACATACCAGCACACAAATGTTACAGAGCTGGACCTGCAAGTAAGATTATATAGCTGTTCCCAAGGGGAGCCAAGGTTCTGCCATCTGACCCTACCATTCCTCCCGCTGATATTCTGTTCTGCATACTCTATCTCTTGGAGAGTACTCCTTCACTTTTGCAGGCCATCAATTGGCCCCTGTTAATTCACTTACATGCAAACAAATGTATCCATGCCATATTGATGGCTAGATTAGGATTTGATGAATGTGCTTAAATATATTTTTGTATTTTTTACCTTTTAGGGCCATGTAGATGATGTGGTGACCACTATTCAGCGTTTCAGATATTTGTCCCTGGTAAGGAAATCAGTAAAATTCTGTCAATGCTGTGAATCGTAGACAAAAAGCAAAATCAATGTAAAACAAAATCCTAGTGGTTTCCACATAAATCACCACTGCTCCTCTGCAAACTGGATATTATCTACTTTAGCAAACTGCTAATCCAGAAAGGGTAGCAGGGTACTGAGAGTCATGTTCTCTGTTGCTTTATTGTAGGGAGTACGTGGAGTGGCCAGAGGTGGGCAAAAAGCAAAATCAGTTCAAAAACAAAAAAAGAGTGAACAGGTGCAATGGCCCACATTATATTGGCATACGCATGTGTGATGACGTATACGGGTGCCTTTGGAATGACGTTGGCGGCATTTTCTATATTTTTTATTTACCAAACCAAGATGGTGGATGCCACTTGAATCAGTAAATAAATTGTAAACAATTATTCGCACAAACAAGCTTTTTGAAATGCAGATTGGACCAGCAGCAAATGACAGCTGCTAGGGCATTCAAACACAATGAGAAAAAAATATATATTGAAAGGACTGCAAGGGGTGAGGGAGCAATGGATAACGCATGAGGAGTGAGAAGGAGGAAGTAAGGGGGAGTGGGTATTGGGTGGTAGGCGAGGGAGCAACGAAGGCACTCCATTGTGTGAGTACTGTGGAAGCTTTCTGGAATGTGGAGCAGTCTAGGGGCAAATTGCAGCTGCCAGGCCTTCTAAAATAAGAAGTGGGGGTGTTTGGAGGGGGAGCAGCACAAGAGGAGGGCTTAAGGAAAAGGAAATAACTAGTTCCCTAAATGTGAGTGCTTGAAGGATTCAAGTTAGCCAATAAAAAGGAAGGCAAAGAGGATATGCTTGAGGGGAGGGACAAACACAAGAAGTTGAAGGTAAGCCATCAAATTAGAAGCAAGCAAAAGAAAGTGAAATAAAGCCAACCTATGCCTACAGACGGCTAAAGCTATAAGGCAGGAGAGACCTAATCACAGTTTTTAGAGACTAAACAATAGGTACCTGGTGTATTTTTAAAGAGTTGTTTGGTGTTCCTGAATTTTGTCCTATCTCTGTGTTTAACCAGCATGAAAGCACAAACGTCTCTCCTTTTCACATTGTTAAGTTTAGGAGCGAAGGTGTAAATGATGGGCAGTTACCCACTCATATCCCCCTCCTATGCCATTCTTGTCACTAAGGAGGATGTTGACCCAGGGTTAAAAACACCTGAACAGGCAAGGTGACACAATGGCCCAGATTCACAAAGGTTTAGCATTGGGTTCGCATTACTCTTGTAACTCTAACCCGACGCTGAACCTATTTGGGGGTTAACAAACCAACGTTAATTGGTATTAGTGTTGGTTTGAATGGAAAACAAACCCTGCTTTCCATTACTTTATGCCAAGGGGGCGTTACATGGTTGGTACATTGGAATTCCCATGTAACCACCCATGCTTTTTGACACTAAACCCAATCTGCTAACATTAGTAGACAGGGTTTAGCACCAAAAATTAACAATACTGTAAAGCAGGTGTTAAAAGTAGAAATGTTAATGGGCTCGGCTGTCAAAGCTATGGATAGATGGGGATATAAAATGATTGCACATACAGAGTTTTCCTCAGGTTCTAGAGGCACGGGGATACTTGTCAGAAAGAATTTCCCACTGGTGATACAACACAAGCGAGTTGACGACCAAGGCCGTTTCGCGGCACTGACATGTCAATGGGAAGGGCGATTGTTTAATTTGGTTTCTGTTTATATCCCTCCGGCCCTTCACGCACAGGCCCACTCCGCTCTCACAGCATTCCTAATGACACTGCCTGCTGTGATACTGCTCATAGGGGGCGACTTTAATGACATAATTGACGGCACAGTAGACAGATTCCCTATCAGATCAGAGGTACAGGGTGGGCGACGTCTCCTTGGTCTAGTGGACGCTCTGGGACCCACGGATAGTTGGAGATACAAACACCCTGGCGAGAAACAGTACACTTTCTACTCCAGAGTCCATAACTGTCTCACACGCATTGATTATTTTCTAATATCCGCAGATGGCTTGCAGGGAATAGAGGAAGTATCTATCCGTCCTATGGGTATATCAGATCATTCTCCACTGCTGCTAAAGTATACACATCACCAGACTCACAGAAAACGTATGTTCCCGGTTCATGCTGGTTTTTTACATGTGGCCCCCATTATGAAAAACCTCACAGTCACTACCAGACAATTTTTTCAAGAAAATGCGGGTTTGGTAGACCCCCCTAGCACGCTCTGGGAGGCCTATAAGGTAGTCCTGCGCGGGCAAGCAATAGCCTCAATTACAGGTCAAAAACGGGCGCAGCGGGCGGATTTAGATAAACTTGAAGAGGACCTAGCCAAAGCAATAACAGAACAGGCGGCATACCCGTCACTGGGAGCCGCCCGCGAGGTTCACCTTAAACAAACTGCGTATGTGGCATATCAGAGGGAGATTACGAAAGGCAAACTCCAAGTAACTAAGCATAGAATATACGAAATGGGGGATAAAGCGGGGAAGATGCTAGCCTGGCTGGATAGAAAAGAAAGAGCGAACAGGGTCATTGCACAGCTGCTGTCCCCCACAGGCTCCGTGATCTCTGATCCAAATGGTATAGTTGACATCCTGGCCGATCATTATGAAAAACGATATGCTCCCCGGGCGTCATACACTACTGAGGAGGCGTATGACTATATTAAAGATCTGTCGATCCCTCAACTTTCCCCTGAAGCGGCCCTCCTGCTAGAGGCAGACATCACCATGGAAGAGTTACAGACGGCAACCTTCTCATTTGCGTCTGGTAAGGCACTGGCGCCCAATAGACTCCCAGTAGAACTGTATAAAAGAACAGTGCAGACGGCTGCACCCTTCTTACTCAATATGTTTGCTGATAGTCTCGAGGCAGGGGAGTTACCGAGAGATCAGCTGCTTGCCACAATTGTCGCACTCCGTATGCCCGGCAGGCCGGAGACGGACTGCACTTCCTACCGCCCAATCTCCTTGATAAACACAGAACCCAAGATCCTAGCCAAACTACTGGCGTTCCGGCTGACTCCCCACCTCTCCTCCTTAGTGAATCCGGACCAGTCTGGATTCATGCCACATCGTAGCACGGCACTTAATTCGCGTCGACTTTACGCGGTCCTGGCGCGCACACCATATATCCAGGAGCCTGCAGTTATCCTTTCCCTGGACGCCACCATGGCATTCGATACAGTGGAATGACCTTACTTGTTCGCAGTGCTCCGTCACATGGGCTTCGGTCCGAAATTCTGCGCATGGATCCACCTACTTTACAATAAACCCTTGGCACACGTTGCTGCCAATGGACACATCTCACGAGACTTCCCACTTGGCCGAGGCACGAGGCAGGGATGTCCGTTGTCCCCGCTGCTTTTTGCGCTGATTTTAGAACCACTTGCGATCTGGATCAGTTGGGAACCCTCTATCAAAGGACTCTGTTGGACCGATATGTGGGAGGGCCGCATATCCCTCTATGCGGATGATATCTTGTTGTACCTCACCTCCCCCAAGAAATCCATTCTAGAATTGCTGAACGTCTGTGAGAAGTTCGGGAGAGTGTCAGGTTACATTTCTTGATTTTCAGATCTTTATTTCATGCGTGTAAATAGAACACCATACAGCCGACGCGCTTCGTCCCACGCAGGGGACTTCTTCAGGGCTTGAGTTATATATGGCGACTTCAAGTATTGGTGAATGCTGAGTAGACATCAAAGTAATGAGTATTCAAGAACTGAATTGTGACTGAACTGTTTTTTCTCTTTGGTATCTTTTTGAAGCTCAACCAATGCGTAGTTCTTTAATCTTTAAAAGATTACATGAGTATTCAAGTATTGTGTTATGGCTGAGCTGGTTTTTCTCTTTAATATCTTTTATGAGGCTCAACCAATGCGTAGTACTTCAATCTATAAAGTTTATAAGAACGATGTCTAGGGCCAACAGCAGGGTGGACTTCAATGTCTAAGAACGTCCATCCATATTTCAAGCAGCCCAGAAGCACTAGTTCTGTCCAGAATCAGGATATGTACAGATGAAGAAGCGAGTTGCAGGTCTGTCTAGATAGGACAGTCCTGTGAAGAATCATAGGGAGCCCCCAGTGCCGACCACGATGCGTCCTCTGGCAGCCCGTGTCTCTCTGCCTGGTTTTCCCATTGAACCGGATTCGTTCATTCCACTCTCCATGATCATTGAGAATCAAGAAGGGGTACACCTCATCTCTAAGCTGTACAAGGCATGTTCTGGTATTATACCAGTCGATAACGCCAAGTTTCGCAAATACTGGGAAGATGACTTAGGACGCCCCATCTTAGACGAACAGTGGGTCAAATGATGCGCAGTAACGAAAGAAGTCTCTTTAAACAATGGACACAAACTACTCCGTTTGAAATTCCTGCGTAGACTGTACATCACCCCTGCCAGGTCTCACAGGCTTGATCCGTCCAGACCTCATAATTGTTGAAAGTGTGATGCTCCACACGCTGATTTTGCCCATCTCACGTGGACTTGTTAGAAAATACAATCATACTGGGAGTCTGTGCACAAAACACTGGGAGACATGACTGAACTGACCCTCGTCCCCACACCCCAAGTAGCAATATTAGGTTATGTGGTAAACTTCCCCAAAGGAATTTGTCTCCCTTAGTTTACTGCTGGCCAAAAGGGAAAACGCTATTCATTGGGGCCACAAGAAAGTTCCCACATTACAAAGTTGGCTGAACAGTCTAGCATTCTGCAACACTAACAGTGACGTTTATTCCAGTAAGTTGCCTCGCTCCTCCTGACCCAAAGATATTTGGGGGCCATTCAAGAATTATATGGAGACTGAACACCGAGTTACTGGCTCGCAGCTCGAACAAGGTATGGGTGGGGTGGGGTGGGGTGGGGTAACCAAACGTGCAACAATTGCACGTTTACTAATGTTCCTCTGTATGTTGAAGAGGATGTTATTCTTGATTATATGTCTGTATTCAAAGCTGCTTTTTTGCGGGAGGGCTGGATGTAGGATGTTAGTCTGATGGAGGAGGTCGTTTTCATTTTTCTGAATTGGGCGGGCCACCGGGACTGTATTCACAAATTTTAATTTTTTCTCTTCTTTCCCTCTTGCTTCTTGATGTATTAGCTTCTATTTGGTCAACACTTTATTATTGTTAAATTGTTGTGACAATGACAGTGAGCACTCATGTTTGTACTGATATAATGTACTAAAATGTTAAATAAAGTTAATTTAAAAAAAGAGGAACTGACCTGAGGACTACAACCCCGATAAAGCTCTGTTACTATAGCAAGCGAACCAAGCAGGAGATAAATATTCTGCTGACAAGTTCCACTCCGTTTGGTGCCCTGTGCTTTGCCCCGCGGAGGCTGCTAAAGCGCGGCGGGGGGGTGGTGGTGGCAACACCACTGTCCCAAGCGCTATGGCGATAAGGTGGGTGCCTGGTGCACGGCAACTGAAATCAGCGCTGGTGCTATGGAGAGGGGAGGAGGGAGCCATATCTCAGTGAATATGGCACCCTCTTGTTCTCTCCTTGTCACGTTTCTTTGGGGCCTGCACTGCGTCCCAAGGACAGTTTTCAGAATCTGGGCCAATGAGTTCAAATTTCTAATAAAAGAGACACAGTTGAGCCTCTTTCTGCCCCTTCTCTAACATGAGCTGGGGGAGAGGTTCCATCCACCGTTGGCGTGTGAGCACATTAGTGAAGTTAGATCAAAAGTTGAACAGGCGTCGATTAATGATTGTTTCGAAATTATAATGAGGGCAGAGGATGAACATTCACTGTCAGATCTCAATAACAGTTAGAGAGCGAAGAAAAGATGCATGACATCTCTGAGGGAGTGCTAAACGGCGTGGGGGAGCTGACACAAAAATCCGATAATCCATTATATAACATAGATGAATGAATAATATAAGAATAAGAACTGTACTGCAAGACCCAGAGGCTCTTATTAAGCATAAATCATTTAAGAATTCAGTTAACAGCTACAACATACTTCTGAATTTGTTTTTTAATGTTTAAAGTTCATATTTTGAAGGTAAAAATATCGGCTTTTATGATTTTTCCAGTTTTTCAACATACAAAACTGTGATCAGGCCTGCAAAATACTTATATAGGCAAAACGTGATGGACGGCATTTCGGAGACTAAAGCTTGGCGTTGTTCGCCTTCAGCTGCTGTCAATGTTAAACTCCCTTTACTGTTCGTACGAAAGTGCTTGTTATAATATTACAGGTCCGTTTCCATAGTAACTAAAGCACCACGCTGCTTGTAATGCTAATAACCATTTACCACGCCCTGAACAGAAGCACATTTTCCCTTTCTTCTGACAAAGCTAAGTTCCTAACACTCAAGCGTGGGCGGCGCTCTGCTGATAGTGAAATCATCATCTTTCCGGCAGGTAGGGTGAGTCATTAAAGTTCTTCCCAAGTGAAAAACGCGTGCCTTTGAATACATTGAAAAATAGCCAGCTCTATAATCTGAGCATCTGACAGTGGGGGGAATATAGTTTTAAGTAGCACCTTCTCTTATTTTGAATAACGTGGTGCCTTAAATGGGATATTTTGATACCCAATTGCTCAAACTTCTATTTTGACCGCGGATGTAACCCGAACACAAGATTTCCCTTTACAAAAAAAAATATTTTTTAAGTATCACAGGAATTTGACTGGGAATAGAAACTAGTGCACCTGATGAGCACGTATCTAGAAGTGGCATCATTTTTTTTTAACGTTTCTGGTTACGTTAGTAGCTACCCCCGCCCTTCGTTCTCTGGTGGCCACGGGTGCCCCTGGCGGTGGCGTGCCGGAATAGCACTTTTGGAATCCTGCCGGAGCGGGTTGCTGCAGCAGGGTGTGTGCTCTTGACACGGGCTGACTCACCGGGCTGCGCCCCCAGTGTTACGCAGTCTCTTGCAGTGAAACCATCCTCCGCACACACAATTACTGATTGTTATCACCGGGATAGCTGTGCAAGTTCCCGGGAGCTGGCGTGCCTGTGTGCTTGATTGTCCAAGCATCCCTGCTACTGCATGTTTACCAACAGCTTCAATAGAGGGTCTAACACTTTCTCTTTGCTGCTTTTTGTCTCTTTTCTTTCTAGCCGTGTTTTTTTTATGAGTTCTGGCTTTCATCCAACATCCAAGAGACAGATGAGAATGCGTGCCAGGTCTCAGCTAGAAGCAGGCAGTGACTAATGGTTATTAGCCTGTGGACTGAGAACATTTCATCACACCCTGGTGCAAAGACCGACTGTTTTCTTTGAGCTAACTCTTCAATGCCAGGAATTGTATATTACCCACACACTTTGTTCCCTAGCCCTTTTCATTGGAACTGTATATTTTTCCCTCAGAAGGGACGGCACACAGTGGTGAGCAGGTGACCATGAACATTGTTTACGGGGGCTGGTGGTGGAGGAAATTGCACTATATCTGCAGACTCGAGCTGGTGCCACTTCCCTGGCACAATCCAAACATGGTAGATGTCTGGCTTGACGCCGTCCCCCTCCACCACGCCACCTATGTAATTTGTAGCTACACATAGTCAGATCCACTGGAATTATGCAGCAGGAGAGGGCCGTATTATGAGGCAGGTTTGACTAAATTATGGAGCAAAGAAAGGTAAATTACGTGATGCAGTGCAGCCCATTTTGTGATAGTATTACTTCATTAATTTGACACATTTTGCAAAGATTTTGTGCCATATTATGAAGTTGGCGGTCAGACTGCCATAGAACCACTGCTACCATCAGGGATCCGCGATCCCTGGCGGTCTTGCAGCATCTGAAGCCACAATTTTCTGGCAGTGCAGTTTCTGTACCTCCCAGTATATTATGAGTTTCATCACTGCCATTTTTAGGTCGAGCCTAGCGCAGCACGCATGCGCTGCTCTATGGGAGGCTTCTTGTAAGCACTCCCAACTTCCTAGCAACTTTTCCGTGTGGATTTGTTTACACCCACACATTTGATTGGCCATTGCGTCTGGTTTTTACAAAGGAAAGAACACAAATGGCGAAAGGCGTGGGTATGTCCCACCTTTTCTTTAAATGTTTACTCCCCTAGCCTATGTGTCTCGGGAGCGAGCAGAGTGAGCAGCGGCGCGCAGTGTACCAGCTGCATTCCAGGATCACGTTACAGTTCTTATGTTTACCCAGCGTGAGTGCTTTCACTTTCGTGGCTGCGCGTTTAAGATTTCCAACAGGCAGACAAATCTCTGGTAGCACCAGCCCTCCGTTTCAGCGATCTTCTGAGGTCTGGCCTGGGACAGCAGAGTTGTCTCCTGGGTTTAGAAGATGGTATATTGTTGTAGAGTGAAGCCATTTTTTGCTGATCACATTAAACATTCCAGTAACGTGGCTTTGTTTGCCTGCGCCTCACTAATTGACTTTACTTCCGTCTGTCCCTTAATTCCTAGACTTTGTGCGCAGCGTGGCTGCAATTTCCACAAGATTCGAACTGCGCCACAGTGACGGTTTCTGTGAGTCAATGCTCATATGTAGGGCATGAGTGCTCGCCCGCTTCAAACTTTTCATTTAATACTACTTGTGCTACTGTATCCACAGTTTCAGCTGACTTTTCTCTTTTACGCGTCATGCATATGCTGTAACTTCAATCTTCCTTTACCTTGCGCTATGCCTCCTCTGCTACGCTTGAAGCCTGGCATGGCAGTAGTTTACATACAAACTGCGCCCCTGTGACACCTGCTTTGTATCCCGCTGTTTCTCTTTTATGTTTACATATATTTTATTGGTTTCAGAGAAAAACAAATACAATACAGTGCAATAAGGAGTCTACGAAAAAATGCAAAGGACAAACCTGAATCGTTTCTTCGTATAGCGCTGCACATAACCTGCAAAGGTCTTCTGGTCCCACCAGTGTCCTCATGTTATGTCGCCATAGTAATTTGTGGCTCTAGACAAAGATCTTCCATGAAGCCAAGTTAACAATAACAAAATTAACAATCCCCCCTCCCACCCCAGGAAACCCCGCCTCCCCAACCAGTGTGCCGATGAGTGTGAAGCGGCTGTATCGTGGGTGTGGCGCGCTCACGGCGCCTCTGTCTCAGATTCAGTGGTGGCTTGATTTGCATCTGTCAGTAGGCAGGGGTATCTTGGGCACGTTATTTCGTTAAATTCCTGGGATAGAAGCGTTAGCAGTGGTTGCCAGACAGTGTGGAATGTTGCGGTGGACTGTGTGAGTGTGGCTTGGATACGTTCCATTCCAAGTGTATACCAAAGTTTATGCAACCAGCCCGTGTGAGTGGGCCGTGTGTTAGTCCCCCAAAGAGATAGGATGTGTTGGGAGGCTGCCTACAGTGCTAGACCCATTTGTCGCCCCCTAATGGACTTCAGAGGGAAAGTGAGTGTGTTCGGGGGTCCTAGATTGGTGTAAGCTGGGAACCGTGGAATTTCGGTATCAAGGGAACTGTCTATGTCGTTAAGGACAGTCATCCAATACGCTTTGACTTCTGTGCAATCCCATAGAAGGTGCGTCAGAGTGCGTAGTTCACTACAACCTCTCCAACAGGACGGGCTCTGGGATGGATTGCCTCTATGCAGCCTAGCAGGGGTGAGATACCAAATCGTGGCAATCTTCATGGCTGTCTCTCTACCCGCTGTATTCCTTTAGAATCAATAATTTTTATTGATCAGTACTACAACTCAGAACACAGCTCAGCTGCCTACATCCACTGGCTAGCAGAGCAAATTCCAGAAGCAATAGACACAGCGTTCGGGCCTGCACCCCGGAGGGCGACCCAGCGAGGGAAAATGTTGTGCCACGATAAGCAGCCCGTCCAGGTACAAAACTACAGCTTTTTGAGAACAAGAAAAAGAACAAACAAAGACAAAGGAAACCCCCTTTCCCCCACCCCCAAACCTCCCCCCCACCACCCACCTCCCACCTCCGCATCAGTCTCACCTTCCTTCTCATACTCTCTACCTCCCCTAAGCCCCCCTCAGCGCCGCTCAGCCCACCTTAGCAGGTCCCCAAGGCTCCAGAGGAATAAGTTGAAGACTCTGTAAGTACTTTGGGCATGTGACCTCTCTCAAGTCCCTAGATAGAAGATGCAGGAATGGGCCCCATAGTTCTGTGTATTCCGCCCCCTTTCCATCATACTCAGCGATAGCTGCTCCATAGCTAAACAATGCCAAATTCTTCGAATCCAGTCCCTCGGGTCAGGTGAGTCTGGGGAACCCCACTGCGCCAGAATGACTAGGTGTGCTGCCAGCAAAGCTAGGGCAATTTGTCTACCCCTCAGCGAGCGCAAAGGAAACAATTTGATAGGTGGAAGCCCTAATAGCGCACGCTCAGGTGTTCTAGGGAATGTGATCTGAAAGGCATTGTCCAAGTCATCAAGGATCACCTTCCAATACCGCTCTAGCTTCAGACAGTGCCACAGAAGGTGCGTCAAGGTGCCTGGGGAACGACACCCCCTCCAACAGAGGCCCGAGTTCGTCCCATCCCAAGCCTTGATACAAGCTGGTGTATAATACCAATAAGCAACCACCTTGTAGGCAGACTCAGTCCCTGCTACGTTGGCAGTGGTGTGGTGCGCACAATAGAAAACCTGCTCCCACTCCTTACGCGACAGCGGGCGCTCCAGCTCCGTCTCCCATCGAACCTGCGCTTTCGTACTTAGAGCTTTAGGACGCGCCATAATCATAGCATACAAGTCAGATATAAGCTTGCGATCATCATTCTTGCAGACTATCCATTTTTCAAAAGCCGTCATAGGACGGGACATAGACGCAATGTTAGGAGGCTGAGTAACCCAGTGCGCCACTTGTGAGTAAGGAAAAGCATCGGCCTCCGAGAAAGAAAAATAGTCCCGACAAAGCTGAGGAAACGGTATTAGGCCATCAAGGTAAAAGATGAAGCCCATCCTCTTACAACCCTCTTCCCTCCAGCGTTGGAAAATCGGGGATGCACAACCCGGAGGGAAATCCAGATTATCCACGATGGGTGTCATTGGGGATGGGAAAGTAGTCCAACTCCTGCGCTGTGCCAGTTGGTCCCAAGCCTTCAGCGTCGGTGACGTCACCGGGGAGGAGTTAAGACCCCAAGCTCTGTGCTTCTGGGGAACCCACTACTCGCGCCAAAAATTACACCCCGCTACCATCTGATACATGAAATTCCAATGCTTGCTGGACCAGGGCCTGTTCCACTCAAGGACAAACCGCAGGCAAGCCGCCTGAAAATGCGCCATCAGTAAGGGGAAACCCATCCCACCACTGGACTTAGGAGCCGTGACAAGTGATAAGGCAAGCCGTGGCCTTTTTTTTGGCCCAATAAAATGTATTAACGAGCCCCTCTAGCTTCTGGAAGGCACCCGGTGGAGGGCTCAATGGGAGCATTTGAAAAAGGTACAGGATACGAGGGAGCACCGTCATTTTGACTGCCACCAGCCTACCGCACCAATCCAAATTAAGACGGGACCAATCTGACAGTGATTTGGCTGCCTGGTCCACCAACAGCTTGTAATTAAGAGAAGCCGTTTTTGCTATAGACGGGGTGAGACAGATTCCCAGGTATGGAATATCGGAATGTATCCACTGATAGGCAAGGTCCTGCTTTAGATCCTGCACCTCAGCAGCAGGAATGGATACATTAAGCATCTGCGATTTGGAGAAATTAACTTTAAACCCCACCACTTTGCCAAATTCGAGAAGTTCTGCCGACAGATGCCGCAATGAAGAGTGGGGCTGCGTGAGCGAGAGGATCACATCATCAGCATATAAGCAAATTTTGTGTGTGTCTGCACCAAACCAGATCCCCGATATACCCCCATTGGACCAAACCCGCTGGGCAAAAGGCTCCATATAGAGTGCAAAAAGCAGCGGGGATAAGGGGCACCCCTGCCGCGTCCCTTTGGTGATAGGAAAGAGGGCAGATCTGCACCCATTCACCCGCACCGCCGCCTTCGGAGCTGCATACAGGCAGCCGACCCATCGCACAAAGTTATCCCCCAGACTGAAGGTCTTCAATACCGCAAACAGATATTTCCAGTCTACACAGTCGAAGGCCTTCTCTGCGTCTATGGATAAGAAAAAGGCCTGCGCGTGAGAGCGGTGAACCAGATCCGTGAGGTGCAGAAGTCTTTTAGTGTTATCCCCCCCCTGCCGCGTTGGAATAAAGCCCGCCTGGTCAGTGTCCATGATGCCGTCCATCAATGGGCTAAGTCGTGCCGCCAAGATACTGGCAAAGAGCTTGGCGTCAATGTTAAGGATCGAGATCGGGCGATACGATCCACATTCCTTAGGATCGTTCCCGGGCTTGGGAATAACTGTGATGGCCGCCTCCGACATGTAAGGGGTCACCTCCCGCACCTCCAAAAAGGAATCGAAAAGGCATGTTAAAAAGGGAGCCAGCTCCACACAATAAGTTTTATAAAAGATGGCAGAGAAGCCATCTGGCCCAGGGGACTTGGCCAGTTTCAGGCGCGCAATCGCGGATATGACCTCCTCAATACGTATCGTGGCATCCAGAGCATCCGCCGAAGCCCTAAGAAGAGGCGTAACACAGCAAGATGCCAAGTAAGCTGCCACCCGCTCGGAGTCCGATGCCTCCCCCTGATATATGTTCTGCTAGAGCTGCCGAAAGGATTCTACAATGAGGGAATCAGTGGTATGTTCCACTGCTTGAGAGTCCCTAATGGATTGAATGGCCGACTGCTGCGCTCGCACTCTCAACCTGTGCGCCAACATCCGTCCCCCCTTGTCCCCGCTAAGGTAGAATTTGTGTCGCAAGCGCAGAGGGCGTGCTCCGCTCTATCTAGGTCAAGGTGCTTTAGCATGCGTCTCTTCGTCTCCAATGCCCTCCATACGCGTGGGGCCCCTGTCCTCTTATGTATCGCTTCCAGGTCTCCCACCTCCTTCTCTAACTCCGCACGCTTCTCCCTACGCTCCCGTGCATATGTCGCAGACAGCGCAATAAACTGCCCCCGAACCACCAGGTTGAGGGCCTCCCATACCGACGCTAAGGACATGCCATCCTGATCATTGTTAGCAAAATACTTTGTGATAGTATCTCTGATTCAAGTGACTGCGGACTCTGAATGAAGGAGAGAATCTCGGAGACGCCAGCCAGACAATGGCAGCCGTTGCCCCCGACAGGACTAAAATAAGCGCATTGTCCGAGAGGGAGCGCGGGGTGATAGCTGCTGCGGGCAAATGGGGCAAAAGAGAGGACGTGGCCAAGAAATGATCTAAACACGCATACGTTTTATGGGCCGAGGAGTAATAAGTGTAATCCCGCTCAAGGGGATGTTGGGCACGCCACTCACCATGCAGCCTACCTTCTAGCAACCATTGCCTCCCCCCCTGCGACAGGGCCCCCGCCTGATGTGATCGCAACTCAGATCTATCCAGCCCCGAGTCCATTACTATATTCAGACCCCCCACACCAGCACAAACGCGTCTGGGGAAGCTAGCACCTCGGAGAGAGCCACTTTCAGGAAGGGCTTTTGGCGTTCGTTTGGCGCATACAGTGACCCCACTGTCAAGTGTGTGTCCCCCCATTGCACCCGGACAGCCACAAACTGCCCTCTGATGTCAACCACTTGGGATAGGATCTTGCAATGCACCCGCGCACTAAAGAGAATTGCTACCCCATGCTTCTTCGCTGGACCCGAGGACCATATTTGCACAGGAAACCGTCTGTCCTTCATCCTCCTAGTATCCTTAGAAAGGAGATGAGTCTCCTGCAACAGACACTCATCGCCGTCTGCATTCTCCAACAAAGAAAGGATGGCCGCGTGCTTGACAGGGTTATTTAGGCGTCTAACATTCAGGCTTACAATTTTCAGATCTCTACCCATAACCCCTAAAAGGGAGGGAAGTGCCAGCACAACATCCTAGGGCAGGAGCGCTGAAGGAAGCGCAGGAAGCGGTCAGCGGGCCCGGCCTACACCTAGCTACCCGGAGAACTGATGCGGACCCCCAAAAACAACCCCAGTCCCAAAACCAACTCCCAACACCCCCACAAAAATACTGAACCACATAAAATAAGAAAAATATCAAAAGTCTTCTGAGGTGACCAAAGTCCGTCTGAAGAATCAATCTGTAGGGAAAACATGGTTCCATCCTAGAGCCTTACCCAACCCTGATACAGGGCACCTCCACTCAATAAGGATGAAGAGAAGAGCGAAAGACACAGTCTCACCCCCCCATGTGCCGCAGAAGAACCCAACCTGTGCCAGGCAAGCAGCCCTCAAGGGACACTATCATTGTCGCAGAGAGGTCAGGCTTCACCGGTGGAGGCGATCTTCCAACTCTCTGCCATTCAGTGGAGTGTCTGCGCAACCGCGAAGGTGACCCAGCGGACTCGGCCTGGGTAGCAGACCTCTCCAATCCTAGCGCCTCGTAAGCTGCCTCCAGCGAGGGGATCTGCAAAAGTTTGCCCTTGAACTTAAAGATTATGCGAAACGGGTGCCCCCACGAGTAGGGGATGCCCTGTTCCCGCAAATAGGTTGTGATAGGCTTGAAGCTTCTGCGTTTGACAAGAGTGGAGGCCCGCCAGGTCTTGGTTGAGGTCTCACGCTCTACAAAGAATCCGTTCCTTAATCTGAAATTCATGCACACATACCAGGATGTCCAGCGGAGGAGCTTTGGCACCTCTCGGCAGGCCAACGCGGTGTACACGATCCAGCTGAATGTCCAGCTCATCCCCCTCATCAAGGATTTGTCGAAACAACGCCCCCACGTACTCCCGCAAACTGTCCCCTTCCCCTTTCCACGGGACCGCACAAATTCTGATATTGTTTCTCCGTGAGCGGTTTTCCAGGTCCTCGGTTTGTGCCTGCAGATCCAGGTTTTGTTCCGTAAGGCGGAGAATGTCCTGCTGGAGCTGGTGAACCTCATCGGCAGTGCCCAGATCATGCTCCTCCAGGGTCGCCACTCGCTCCCCAGTGGCGTCTACATATCGCCGCATCTCCTGCACGTCAGAGGAGAGTTGGGAAAGGAGTTCCAGAATGTCTTCCTTAATGGCTGCAAAGAGCTCCAGCATAAAGGCCATAGTCGCCGGCGCGTCAACATCCTCAGGCTGCGAGGACTGGGCATCTGACTGCAAGGCAGTCCAACCCGCCGCTTTCTGTAGCATGTCTTTCAGGGGTTTATCCCTCTTACCCCTGGTAGCCGACATTTTGGCACCGCAGAGGACCCAGCGGGGTGCAAACAGGCTTCAGCAACACCCACACCTCACCGGGCAGCCCAGGCCTAGGCCAGAGCTGGGAAACGCCGCCCGCCGACACACAGGCCAATGGTGCGCCCTCTTCCATCCAGCAATCTCCTCGCCTCAGCAGCGCCGCTGCAGAACCGCACCAGGACGCCACAGGACCACCAACCGTACCAGTCCACCCCGGTGCAGGGGCCAGTGCAGGCCGCCTTCTGCGCACATCTTCTCTGCCCAGGTGGCAGTGTCAACCCCATACCCAGAGCACTCACGGGCAACACCCCACAGCAGGCAGGCAAGCAGGGCGGCGGGGCTCTTCACCTAAGGTCTCTGGCCGGTCCCAGGCCCCACGTGCCCCACAGAGGTTGCAACTCAATCAGGCGGCCGCAAGGCCCCAGACCTCTCCTCCTCCCTGTCCACGGGCCTCCTCACGGGCACCTCTGGGGCCTTCTCTTCACTCTCCACTCTCCACCGTGCCCAAATCACCAGCAGTGCACCGTCGTAGACCCCAACCTCAGTGGGCTCCCAAGCTAATGGGGGAAGGCTACTGCAGAAAGCGCCGCCCGCTGATATACGGGCCGATATGCAGCCCCACACCAGCCCCGAGAGCACCGTGCCCGAAGCAGGTATCCTGAGCGCACCCCCCAGCCCCAGGGAGCACTCCAGCAAGCGGGAGAGAAGGTGCCCACTGACTTGCCGCCCGTCGATGTACATGCCTATATGAGGCGCCGCGTGACTCCCAGACCATCGGGCCCCAGCCAGCCCGCAAAGTCCACCGCAACTCAGCCCAAAGAACAGCCGGGATCGGGCCACACACGTCACCAGAGTTGGGGCCCACTGCGAACACCACCCGCGTGGGCCTCTCACCGTCCGCCGGCTCGCGGACCGAGTTCCGGGCCTCAAGGCAGCCACCCCTCTACTCCTCACCTCTCTCCGATGCCATCTGCCGGGACCAGGCAACCTCCGCCCGGGCCGCCGCGGCGCGGGAGCACACACCCGCCCAACGGGGGTCTCAACCGCTGCCGCCTCAGCGGGCGCCCGAGTAGCTCCTGAGCGCACCAGCCTCTCCTGGGCAGGCCTCAGCGCCGTACGTAGACAGGCGCCGCCCCGGGCTCAACAGCGACGGCCCATCTCCTCCGCCGCCCCAATCACGGCTCCAAGCACAGCACTAGCTCCAAGGGGGCGGCTACCCCCAGCAGCCGAGCCACCACACCGTGGTGCACAGGCCTCCGCTCTCCCTCTCACGAGGTTCGCCGGGCTTGGTAATGACAGGGCCGCACCACCCAAATCAGCGAGGCACCCCCACTCAGATCAAAAATAGGGGCACCGCTGGAATCAGGACAGCGAGAGAATGCAGGAGCACACCGCCTTCAGCATGGATGGGCACCAGGTAGGGCGATATGCAATGCTGAATGTCAGGCGGCGCCGGAGGGACAGGGAAGCACGTCCTACTCCGCCGCCATCTTGGCCACGCCCCCCTACTGACTGTATTCCTAGCAGTATGGTTGGCCCTGTTGTAAATTGACTGCCAGTCCTGTAATCCTCAACAGGCTGCAGGAATGGGCTGAAGACCATGCCATATTAAGTGATCTTCAATAAGGCTTCAGGGAACATCTTGGCACCATTGAACAGGGCCTTAACCTACATATTCTCTCAGATAAATATGCACTGGCGAGGAAAAACCGCATCTATTTAACATTTGTCGATTTAACATCGGCATTCGATTGTGTCACCCACAGTAAATTGTGGTCAATATTAGAAAAGCTGAACGTGGAAGTGAACCTAGCCCTCCCCCAGAATACTCTATTTATACGAGTAACCGCAACACCAGAGGTGGTGGCATAGCTGTAATAGTAAAATCCTGCTATCCGTGTAAATGGACTAAGTTGCTGATAGAAGGCTGTGAAAGCGCTCACTTCAGCATCTCGGTTAGCCCCCATTTTCCCTTACAGGGCTACTGATTTACAGACCCCCAGGAAATGACGTTACTTTTAGGAAAGCACTGCCAGAGGCCGTTGGCTCTCTTGCGATGGGATCGGCTAACTTTAACATCTTCGGCGACCTAAATCTTCATTTTGACCTTTCCCAAACCCCGACCATCGGTAGCTTGCTCGCCGATCTAGCGGCGTTTCAGCTTCGCCAGGTGGTCACCAGCTCTACTCATGCGGGAGGCCATATATTGGATCCCATATTCACCAACATAGCAATGGCCACTATCCCGCCGCCGATCCCGGTACGTGGTCGGATCACTTACTGGTGGAACTATCCCTCCAAGTCCCGGTCCCTTCTAATAAGAATATTGATAGAGTCGTTCTTAAACGTCCCTGGAGGAAGCTGAAGCTCGAGGACTTCCATCGACTCCTCAAAAAAAGCCCCATTGGCCCTTTCAATGATGTCAAGTCTGGCTATGACTTCTTCTGTGATTGGATCACCCGGGCACTGGACTCCCTGGTTCCTGTTACTTGGAGCAAATGCCGCACCCTCGAACCCAGTCCTTGGTATAATAACGCCTTGATGGTTTTGAAGAAATCCTGTAAAAAGGCGGAGAGAGACTGGAGAAAAAATTATGACTCAGGGAAAAAAGCACTGTACACAGCCGAGGTAAAAATATATCATAGAGCTATATGCAGGGCACGGGCTGCATATTATTCCAATGAAATCAAATGCAGTTCCAACCCGACTAAGCTGGTCTTTAAGATCCCTAAAGACCTTACTGCCAAGAGAGCCCCATTATCTGAGGTTTCCTCAAATGCGCATTGTGAGGATCTCGCTGCCTTTTTCTTGGAAAAGGTACGCGTCATCTATCGCACATTCTCATGTCTAAATCCCCCGATTGAGTCGACATTGCCATGCCCCATCACCAACATCAGCCTCATTATTCTCCCTGGGATCTCGGAGGACGAATTTAATAAACTAGGGGCCAAAGTTAAATCAGGCTCCCCCGCCGATCCGCTCAGGCCCGCACAATTCAGAGACTCTGCCTCGCTGTGCCTCCCCCCCTTGCGCCAACTTATTAATGCCTCATTCACCTCTGCCATAGTCCCCACCAAATGGAAACTAGCTATTGTAACCCCGATCCAGAAGAAGCCTTCACTGGACCCAAGTAAATCGGAGAACTACCGGCCTATCTCCCTGCTCCCCTGGGCTGCTAAGGTGGCTGAAGCTCATGTCAACAGCATACTCACTAAACATCTCTAGCCTCCCAGAATTGGTTCCGGGCAGGCCACAGTACCGAAACCGCCCCTCCTTGCCATGACAGAACATCTGCGATCCGTGCTTGACTCCGGTCAAACAGCGGCACTGGTTCTTCTTGATCTTAGTGCCGCCTTTGACACGGTTTCACACGTGGTCTTGCTTCATTGCTTGGAGGAGGCTGGGATCTCGGGTTTGGCCCTTGAATGGTTTAGATCGTTCCTGGCAGGAAGATCGTTCCGGGTAGCTACACCTCCCTTCCAGTCCCAGGACTACCCTGTTGAGCAGGGAGTGCCTCAGGGGTCGGCGCTGAGCCCCACGCTCTTCAATCTTTATGTGCAGCCGTTAGCTGCTGTCGCCAAGCAGTGGGGCCTGACTATGGTCTCATACGCTGACGACATGCAGCTGGCGGTTGCACTCTCTGGGGACACAGACCATGAGGCCTTAAGGTTCACGGATGGTTTGGCGGCTGTGGCAGGTTGGATGTCAGCTAATTATCTCCAGCTGAATGCCAACAAAATGGAGGTCATGATCGTTGGCAAGAACAGTCAACTGTGGGGAGAACAGTGGTGGCCTTCGGTGTTGAGTCTGACACCCATACCGGTGTCTGAGGTGAAAAATCTGGGAGTCTGGTTTGACCCCTCCCTCAGTTTCTCCAGCCACACTAAAAAAGTGGCAGCAACTTGTTTTGGCATTTTGCGCGGTCTTCGACCAATCTTGAAATTCTTCAATGCGTCCACTAGGCAGCTTATAATTCAGGCCACCATAATGTCCCGGCTGGACTATGCCAGCTCCCTCCTGCTGGGGGCTAAACTAGCGCAAGTCACCCGGTTGCAGCGTATACAGAATGCTCCGGCCAGGGCCTTGGTAGGCCTACCTAGGATTTGCTCTGCGAGGGAGACCATTCGGAAACTTCACTGGCTCCCAATGATCCAAAGGATTCAGTTTAAAACGCTATGCCCAGGGCCGGACTGGCTACCGGGCAATTTAGAAAGCTGCCGAGCTGCTGGCTGATTTCACTGCGGTGGGGGCTGATTTCGTTCATGGAGACCTGCGTGTGCTTCGAAATAATTAATGCAAAACGAATTTCGTTTAGCACACGCAGGTCTCCATGAACTAAATCACCCTCCAGCTCAGCAGCATTCCAAACTGCCCGGTAGCCAGTCCGGCCCTGGCTATGCCTGTCCTTTAAAATTCTTAAGCAGGGCACCCCTAAAATCCTTGAGACCCTCCTGACCCCTTATGTCCCTTCCCGCTCTTTGAGATCCAAAGGACAAGGCTTGGTAGCGGTGCCACGCTTTAAACGTTGTACAATAGGAGGGCGGTCCTTCCGCTATTTAGCGGCGAAACTCTGGAACTCACTACCCAGCCACATCCGTGCTCTGAATGACCTTATCTCTTTCAGGAGGTCGATCAAGACCTACCCTTTTCCACCCAGAATCTAGGTTCTGTCACTGCTCTGCAACTTTTTCCAGCTGCCGTCTACTCTCTCTGACAGCTGGTTCTCTGTTGATCACAGCGCCGGGACGCCCCTATGCTGGGGCAGCTGAGCGCTATAGAAGTCCGATTAACTTAACATAACATAACATAACATAATTAATTTTCTGAGAGAGTCATATAGGGAAGCCCGGGCCATAGTTAGATATGGACGGGATGGGGAATGTACGGCACCGATTAAGATTGCAAGAGGAGTACTGCAAGGATGCGTACTCGCTCCCTTCCTGTTTACTATTTATATAAACGATTTGGAAAAGGTATTATTGAGGGAGTGTAGAGACATGCCTCTTATAGGCAAAAGATCGATCCCCGCGTTATTATATGCGGATGATGCGGTGCTGATGGCCCGGACCCCGTTGGCAATACAAAAGCTGATTACGTCCTTTGCTAACTTCATGGATAACTTAGATTTAAGGGTAAATGCTTCCAAAACTTTCT
This sequence comes from Lissotriton helveticus, assembly GCF_964261635.1. NCBI lineage: Eukaryota > Metazoa > Chordata > Amphibia > Caudata > Salamandridae > Lissotriton > Lissotriton helveticus. The sequence continues at coordinate 381,259,361 of NC_136067.1, read as the reverse complement.
GTATGAATATTGGTCCAGGGGCTCAAACTAATAGGAAAACGATGTATATAAATTCTAAACCCTTAGAGTATACCCCAACATTTCCTTATTTGGGTATTCTGTTTGAACAGACTGGACAATGGAATACAACAATAAACACCCGTAAGTTGTTGTTTAGCAAATCGATAATGGCTGTCACAAACTTTGCCAAAAAAATGGGCAAAAAAAACGATTGGGGAACTTTTAACAATATACAGAGCAACAAGTGTAGCGATCGCATCATATGGCTCAGGAATATGGGGGTACGCTAATGTTAAACCTCTACAAGTAGTAGAAAATAATTTCCTGAGACATCTCTTATCAGCCCCAGTGAGCACATCCATCTATATTTGCCACCAGGAACTGGGTCAACCCTACATTGAAGATGTAATCAAAATACAACCAGTCTTACTGTGGCATAGGGTGTGGACCACGGAGGAATGTGTTTTCAACCAAGAGATATTGAGAGATGCTATGAATTAGGAAAAACTAGGAAAATAAGATGGCTGGCATATGTAAAGATGTTCCTCAAGGAGATAGGTCATTTAGACCTTTATAACGACCCTCTCCTTCTGTCTCATGTTACCAGAAAGGAATTAAAACAGTTATGTATGGTATACTTGGAGGATAAAAGATCATGCTCAGAGATGAGGAAAAGTACAGTGGTGGCACATCAACTTGTGATGATTACTAGCGATATCCAGCCATATGTTAAATTGCAGATGAAGGGCTTTGAACATTTTTTATTAATATGTTTTAGATTGAACATTTTATTCAGATTTTTTAGCTTCCCCGAAATGAATGATTGGACAAAGGAGCTTAAAAAATGTCCATGTGATGAATTGTCCAATCAATCGGACATGCATATATTGCTATTCTGCAAATTTTATGTTGCGCAAAGGAAAAGATGGATTTTGCTTTTACTAAGAGAAATGGGTTTTAATCAGTGTCGGCCTGCATTCCTGGCAATTAAGAAATTAGATAATATTTTTACTATTGCTTCAGTTTCTGCCTTTTTTAAAAATGTTTTTAAATTACGTAAATCAATTCTTGATATATTGTAATATACTGATAAAGGTAAAGGAATAATGATTATTATGTATATATTTGTGGTTTTAATGATATTCATTATATGTGGATATTATTGTGCTTTTATGGTTGTTTATGTTCAATAACCGAATAAAGTAAGAATTGATTGATTGATTGACTGCCAGTCTCGAAGCGTCAATGTTCTCCCTAACTCCCCTTCCTAGCGCCTCTGTCCAGCCGAACGATGTGTCTCAAAGGGAGGGGAGAGCATCTGATAAAGATCTGTAATCACGCCACGGTCTGAGTCTTTTCTACCTAGCCATTTCTCAAATCTCGTCATGTGGCTGCCGACTAAGGGGCTAATCTCAGGTTGTGTGAGCCAATGCCTGAGTTGAAAATATTGAAAAATCTGTGGCGATTTGACGTCGTAGGCTTGGGACACTGTGGAGAGCGGTATAAAGCCCTCTAAGTCGAAAAGATGCCCCGCCAATCTACAGCTGTAGCCTCTCCATTGAGGGAACAACCAGTCGCCAGTACCTGGGGGAAAATCAGGATTGTCCAACAAAGGAGTTAGCGGCGAAGGGAAAGACATGAGCTCCCGCTTAGTAGCCACCGAGTCCCACACTCCCAGTATGGTTCGCGTGATGGGTGACATCTGAAGGTAGCGCGGTCTGTGTGCGCGGCGAAGGAATGGTATTTTCCACAAGGAGGTTTGGGCCATAGCCCTGTCTTGGAAGAGCCACCTCTTCTCCGATTCGGGCCTGTGCCACTCCACTAGAAATCTCAGCAGCGCCGCTTGAAAGTATTGTTGTAGATTGGAAATCCGTAGACCCCCCTCATCCATCCCCGATAAGCTAGATGTTTGTTCATTCGCGGTCTCTTCCCCCCCAGATAAAGTGCTGTATTGCTGCTTGCAGTGTTTTAATAGTTCCAGCTAGAGGGAACACTGGAATTGTCTGAAAGATATATAGTATCTTGGGAGTGCCGACATTTTCACGGCCGCAATACTCCCCAGCAATGACAGTGATTGCTTCTTCCAGCGCCCCAGATCATTATGGATTTGCGATGTTACGTTGGCGTAATTCAAAGCTACCGGCTGTTCCGTCGACGGCGTGAGGGAAATGCCTAGGTAGGGGAGCTGCATCTGAGTTCGCAGTCCCCCTCCATACGCGGGTGCTGCGTGTTGTGTGTCGACGTTTTTACCCAGTGGTAATAGTAGCGATTTCCCTTTGTTTATTTTGAGGCCTGACGCCTTACAGAAGGCTTCCATTTCCTCCAGGAAGGCCGAAACCGAGCGCTCAGGACTGTCGAGTGCTGCTAAAATATCATCGGCGTACAGGCCGATTGGGTGTGGCTCCCCGCCGAAAGTAATGCCTCGGATATCAGGGTTGTCGCGCACTCACTGTGCTAGCGGCTCAACATAGAGCGCGGACAGGAGGGGCGAGAGGGGGCACCCCTGCCTAGTGCCGCGTTGGATTTAGAAGGGACTGGAGCATAATCCGTTGAGACGGATCCGCGCCTGTGGGTGATGATAGTAGCTTGCAACCCATGCTTGAAAGCGCTCCCCCATGCCGAAATGTGTCAGAACCTTCCCTAGAAAACTCCAATTGACGCGATTGAACGTGTTCTCGGTGTCAATGGCTAGGAGTACTGAGCCTGATTGTTGGAAATGGGCTTTGTCAATTAAGTGGAGGATGCGCTTGGTATTGTCACTACATTGTCTGCTGTGGATAAAGCCCGATTGGTCCGGATCTATGATCCCTGGGAGACAAGGTCCAAGCCTCGAGGTAAGCACTCCAGTAAAAAGTTTGAGGTCAAGATTAAGTAGGGAAATCGGCCGATAAGCGGAGCACTGGGTGGCGTCTTTGCCCGGCTTAGGCAGCACTATTACGTCTGAATCCAGCATATCAGGTGGGATGGAACCGGGGCCCTGGAACAAATTAAAATGTTTAGTAAGTATTGGGGCGAGTAGCGGACAGAAAGTCTTATAGAAACCAGTGGAGAAACCGTCTGGGCCTGGTGACTTTAGGGGTTTGAGGCGGGAAATAGCACTGATCACCTCCTCAATTCGGATAGGTGCATCTAGGGATCTCATGGTCGTCGCGTTCAATGCAGTAGTGGCCGCACCTCACAGATAAGCGTCGGCACTGTCTACAGATGTGGGATCTGCTTTATAGAGGGATGCATAATAGTCCCTAAATGCCCCTGCTATTTGTGCTTCATTGTGGATTTCCTCCCCTTTCGCATTGCATAAGGTTAAGATTTTTGAGCGCTGAACTTTGGCCCGCAGCGCGCTCGCTAGGAGGCGTCCCGTCCTGTTCCCTCCCACATAGTATGTGTGTCATAGTCTGAGAGCCGCATATTCGGCCCGATCTGTATCCAGGCTCGCCAAGTGAGCTCTAGCTACCTTCAATTGTTTCCATATCCTGGGGGCGCCTGTGCGACTATGTACTCGTTCCAACTCCACTACCTTGGCTGTTAGGGATTCTCGTTTGGATTTGCGATCTTTGGCTTCCGCCGCTGTTATGGCGATTAGTTTACCCCTCACTACTGCCTTCAATGCCCCACACACAGCCGTCATAGGCGTATCTGGCCCGTCATTGACCTCAATATAATCAGTAATGCTTTTACGGAGTTGCTGTACTATCTCTCTGCGCTGCAGGAGGGTTTCCCTCAACCTCCAACAACCAGGTGGTCTCTTGATGCTAGGGACTCTAAGTGTAATTTCCACGGCTTCGTGGTCAGAAATGGCTGCTGGACTGATATCTACGTCCATCACCCGGGTCTCCAACTCAGAGGAACCTATGAAGTGGTCAAATCTGGCATATGGGTGGTGCACATGGGAATAGAAAGTGTAATGTGATGTCTCAGGGTGCTTGGCTCGCCACATGTCCCGCAGCCCTCTCTGCTCCAACCATTCTTTCCCTGCTACCGAGATAGCGCCTGCGCTGCCATGGCGGTGACCTGATCTGTCTTTCTCTTTATCCATCACCAAGTTGAGGTCCCGTCCTAGGAGTAGGAAGGGATCAGGGGAGCGCAGGGCCTCGGACAAGGCATTTTTTAGAAATGGCTCCTGGCTCGTGTTGGGGGCATAGAGGGACCCCACTGTCATTGTCATGTTTCCCACTGTGATACTATGGCCCAGAAGTCTACCTTTGATCTCCCCCATTTTGACTCCAACCTGACCATGGAAGTGCCTTGCGACTAGAATCGCGACTCCCGCTTTTTTGTCAAGAGTGGAGGAGAAGAACTGTTGATGGAACGCCCGGGATCTCATCCTATGCCAATCCTTGGAAAGTAAATGTGTTTCCTGAAGTAAGCCGATCGCGGTGCCTGAGTTCTCCAGATATGACGGGACAGCTCGCCGCTTGATGGGGTTGTTGAGACCCTTTACATTCAGTGTAATGATTTTCAAAGTGGTATCAGCCATCCGGGCACAAGGGGATAATTTCTGCGCAGTTCGCCCTCTGCTTTTGCGTTGCACCTGTTTCTGCGCGGTTCACCCGCCGCTGTCTCGCTGCGCCCTGCGCGTGGGCCTTGGCCCCTATCGGCACACTGGTTCCCACCTACCCCTCCCCAGCCCTGCAACTCACCCAACCCTCCCTTCCAAACCTGACCACCTGCCCCCACACCTCCCCCTCCCCAACAACCCACCTGAAGGCCATCACTCCATCTGACAAGTGACGCCCCCTCTCCCCCACCCTAGCCCCAACACCCCAGTCCCTCACACCCCTCACCCTAACCCCAACAGAAAGACCCAAATGTAGTGTCATAGTCCCCGGCCAGTTAGCACTCGGCACAGGCCTGTGGTGAAGGAGCAAGTGGCGTTGGCGACCCGTTCGGCCCCCCCGTCCAACCCCCCGCGACCCCGCATATTCGTGATGTGAAAGAGACCCCCCTCCTAGCGAGGTCCGTCCGTTGCTGCTGTGTCCCTGGACACCTCTTGGATGGCTGAGGCCTGTTCTTGTGCCATAGTGGCAGGATCCGGTTTTAAGGGAGCCCTGGGTGAACGTCTGGGCACACCCGCTGCCACCCACTTTGCGAAGGCCGCCGGGACGAAGCTTGTTATGGTCATTGTGAGGCCTCTTGCGACAGAGGTTCGTCATTGAGCTCAATGCCCAGCAGGGCGCATGTGTCTTGCAGGGATCTAAGCTGGTGCAGGGTCCCATTCCCCTTAAAGAGCAGTCTGAAAGGATGGCCCCACGAGTAGGGGATCCTTTATCTTGCAGGAACGTTGTAGCTACTTTAAATGCTTTCCTTTTGTGTAGTGTGATAGCCGACAGGTCTTGATAAAGTGCCACCGGCTGCCCCTGATACGTGAGAGACTGTTTCTGAGGCGCCTCTCGGAGAATCCTCTCTTTTAAGGGAAAGTCGGGCAGGAAGGCCAGGATGTCTGGTGTGGGGGGCGGGTGCGCGGCACGCCAGACCGACTCTGTGCGCCCTCTCTATGCGAATATCAAAGTCTTTGACCTTCCCTAGAATCTTCAGAAACATTTCCTGGAGGAAGCTTGTAACACTTACCCCCTCTGCTTTAGATGGAACGCCTCAGACCCTAATGTTGTTCCGTCTGGACCGGTTCTCGAGGTCCTGTACGCGTGCCTGGAGATCAACCTGTTGTTCCCGGATGCAGATGAGTTCTTGCTGGAGTTGTTCCACTTCCTCACTTCTGTTTTGTTTCGCCTCTTCAACGGCCGCCACCCACTCACCCAATCCATCTACATCTCGGCGGAGCTCTTGGTGATCACCGGCCATTACCTGCCTTAGCGTTTGAAAGTCCTCGCGTAAGGAATTGAATAGAGGTTCGAGGAATGACTTGGTTATGGGTACCTCTCCTTTTTCCTGATCCATGGGTTGCTTCGCTGCTGGCGGAGAAGGGGGACCCTTGTCTCCCTTAGGGGTGCTCTTGATAAGCATGACCGTGATGGTGCGCCCGCCTCTTCGCCCAGTATTAGCCATATTCCGCCGCCAGCGCCGGCTGGGTCTGTTCCGGCTGTGTGGGAACTCAAGGACCGGCCACCACGGCCGGACAGCGTGGACAGGGGGCTTCCTTCGGAGTCGCCCCCCAGAAACAGCAATATGGATTGTCTCTTCCTTCGGAGCCTTCGCCTCCGCGGGGAAAGTGGGCATTAAGTCAGGTGGCGCGGAGCACCGATCCACCGGCGGACCACTATCCAGGAGGTCCCTTGTCTCTTCTGGCCTATGAGGGCTGACCATCGGCTCACGAGGCCCCCGCACTGCGCCCTTCTGCGTTCTCTGCTGCGGCTCTCAGCACCTCTCAGCCCTAGCGCTAGCACCCGTGTTGGGATGGGGTTCTGCGCAGCTCCCTCTCAGGCCCCCTGGGAATCTCCAGCTCAGGGCCGCCAGTCTTTTAGGGGAGGGAGGGGGCACTCGCAGCAGACATGTTGGGCCTGGTTTGGCCTGGTGATGGTCTAAGCCTAGGCCGTTCCCCGGACGGACGTCACCCCCGGCGGGCCCCTCTTAGAGTTTCTGCCTCCACTTCTCCTTACCCCCGGTCGGAGCGCTGCTGCACAGGAGCGTCGGTGGGCTACACCCTCCTCTCCTTACCTTCCCTGTAGTTGCGGGCGTTCGCCGGTCTGAGGAAGACAGCGGGCGGGCCGGCCCCCCAGGCCCTGTGGCACTGGCCCTGATTTTCGTGCCGCCCCAGCAGACTTCCCCCTCAGCGCTGGGCCTCTCATGTCCTCGTCTCCTCCGCCTCTCCAAATCCAGAGCTTTGGCTCCCCAGCGCTTCACCTCCAGTCCAGGGGGCAGTTAGGGGTGCAGGCCACGCACTCCACAGCCGGCAAGCCCGACTAGGCAGATGGCCTCGATCCGGGCAATAGGTCCAGAAGCCCGGGCCTCAAGTTTCGCGGCTCCCACAGCTGAGACTCTTCTTGGTTGCCGGTCACCCCCGCTATCAGTCACTGAGTCGCCGACTCGGTAGCAGCGCCACCTCGCTCCACCAGACCCCTGGGGTTGATTGAGGGCAGGTGTCTTCCGCTGGGCCCTTCGTGTGCTATGGATGAACTGCTCACCTTGTAGGTGCGGGCACTCACCAGTCCAAGGAGGACAGCGGGCGGGCCGACCCTCTAGGCCCTGCGACACCGGGCTCGATTTTCACACCGCCCTAGCAGGCTTCCCCCTCAGCGCTGGGCCTCTTGTTCCCTCGCCTTCTCTGCCTCTCTAGTTCCAGAGCGCAGGCTCCCCTGCACCTCACCTCCAGTCCGGGGGGCGGTTAGCGGTGCGGACTACTTGCTCCAAAGCTGGCAAGCCTGACTGGGCAGATGGCCTCGATCCGGGCGGCAGGCCCAGAAGCCCGGGCCTCGAGTTTCGCAGCTCCCACGTCCGGGACTCTTCCTGGTCGCCGGTCGCTGCCGCTGTCAGTCACTGTGTCGCCGGCTCGGCGGCAGTGCCGCCCCGATCCACCGGACCCCCGGGGTTGATTGAGGGCAGGTGTCTTCCGCTGGGCCCTTCGTGGGCTATAGAAGAGGTTTTCACTCTGCATGGCTCACTCGGCCACCATGGTGTGACGGCGCCCCTCGGGGCCCCGCGGTGTATTTCGATGGCTCCTCGTGTCTCTCGCCATCAGGCAGGCAGGCCACATGGTGCACCGAAGCTCCCAGCTCTGAACCATGCCTAAAAGGGGCTCAGGTACTGTGGAAAGGCCACGATGGGGGCCCTGGAGCGGGGAGCCTCTTGATCTTGCTGCCGCTCAGGTCGCCATCTTGGCCACACTCCCTGTTTCTCTTTTAAAGAAGGGTTAACTTTAGCTCGCCTCTACTCACGGCTCCACCTTCACTTTCTCATAATTGGTTTTATGCAGCTAAACTCGTACTCCGAAGTGCTGCCTCACTGTAACAGTCTATCTCTTTTGCTAATGCCTCATATCTAGCTTGGCTGTTGTGCTTTCATCATGCTAAACATCGTGCATTCAGGCAAACATCAATCGAAATGTAAGAAGTGGCAGAGGTGAACACCACGCTTTAACGTACAGCATGGCCACACTCCTTAATTATTTGTGATTGCGCCGCTTTCACCTTGTGCACCTTCTTTGAGAAGGGCGCTGCTTTTACAGTTAAGTGCGCCTTAATTCTTTGTGAATGGGGCTGCTTTCAATTTCTGATCAATGTCGCTTTCACTTTAGGAGCACCTTTACTTGTTATCGTGTTACCGATGTGCTACATGGCCAAATACTTACAAGGTTCCAAAGGCGAGACCTACTGGTATGCCAATGCTTGTTTTCATGGCAGTGTGCCCACCATGAAAAGGGTGGCAGTGAGGAAACTAAGGGTGCCTCGGGGCACAGGAGTGTATGCAGGGAGCACATGGTGTTCCTCCCTGTCTGTCTGCACCCTCAGTCCATGCCGTGCTGGAATGCGATGGGGCTTTCCGAAGACGATGCCTTTCTAAGGATATCCTATGAGCCTTTAAAAGGCAGAGCTGTGGGCAAGCCGCTGCAGGACCGCCCTACCAGATCACAATTTGTAATCCGGCGGGTGTTCGGCGGTGGAGTTTAGTGGTGTGCGAGCTGCGCGGTGGCGTGCCACCCCCTTCCACACTGCCAAAATCATAATCAGGCCCTTAATCTCATTAGTAGCAGTTTAACACAAAAACATAGCATTAAGCAACAGGTTGGTGACCAGTCAACTTCTGTGAAGGACCTTCTACTGGCAACACACATTGACAAGTTTTTAGTAATTTATAATCCGTTTGGGCTAGAGACAAAGGTTTCTTTTGCTAAAATCTACACATTATGCAGCAGATGTTGAATTATGTGACAAATGCCACAAATCCATAAAAATGCAGAAAACTCAGCGGCTGTATAACCACATCATTTTAGTCATGCTGCAAATAGTCAAGGACTATAGATGTGGAGTTACAAATAGCAGATCTTTACTCTACTATACGTACTTGCCTCCACGATAAAATGGTGGTAGCAGGTGTTGTGGATAAAATATTTCGGCAGGCCGATATTTAAAACTCAATACTATGGTTGAGCACCTGATACAATATTGATACCAGGACACAGCATTATTATAACAACCTCTTTCATACCAGACAAACCATAGGGCCTAGGAAATCTATAGTCCTTCATTTCTTATTCATAAACAAGTTTGGGTATAAATGCCTGCCTCATTCAAAAAAAGTTTTCATGTGACCCATGTTATCGAGCCAGCTTGAGCCCAATTCAAGAAAAAAGTAGGAAAAGTATGGCCTAAGATCTCTGTCTCTCCCTGAATGCATTTTCCCCATTTTTTCAATTCACAACATTCAGAGGAGAATGTCTGGAAGATGTGCAAGGTGCAGTTTTCCAGACCTACTCCTGGGAATGAGACGTGACTTTCCATACAGGCTCCTATTCCCTCTGTATGGAACTCCACACAGCGGAAGTTGGATCCTATGTGTAAATGCACATTTTTTCCTCCACTAGGATTTTTTGTCCCCAATGGAGAAAGCCCTTCCCCTACACCACTCACAAATCTGTGGGTGATCCCTTTCCCTTCCTATCCTAGAAGGGTAGTTACACCATCTGTGGATTAAATGTATAATCTTGTCCAGGGTGGAAAAGATATGGTGGTGGAGATCTCCATCAGATGTATGCCTGCCAGGAATCCATTTGTACATTCCTGGCAGGTGTAAAAACGGAGAATAAGCCACCACTTTTCTAACCCTGGGCCTACCTTGGACAGTGTGGATGTTTTAATTATGGGTTCCTTCCACTACAATCTTTTAACAATTGCATCACTATCTACTTGCCTGCATTGCGCTGAGCATGGTACACATTACTTCTAGTGGTAACTTAACACACATTTTTTTAAGCATATTTCTATTGACATTTTGCATACACAGTAAAATTTTGCATCATGTAGCGATTCATCAGAGCACATTTACTTGTATTGATATCATAATGCTTTCTTATTTGCGCAGTGATTAGTAGAGTTTCTTGTCACTATTGAGGTCTTTCTACGGAGAATTGCTGATTATAACTGGGGGGGAGAAAACTGGGGAGGTGTTCATGGAATTCTGGGTACAGGTGTTGGATGAGGTCTTAGGGCGGCATGTGTCTCTGTGCATGGTGGTTCCACAAGTTTCCAGGGGGGGGACCCGTGGTCGGTCTAGCTCCGGGAGTCCGGCTTACACTTAAGGCGTAGAGCCCGGCACTAATACCTAGTGGGAGATCTGGCATCCATGTTCATGGCCTGCATCTGCGACTGTGTGTCTCGTGGTGTGTGAGGGTCTCTCTCCGGGTAGTCATGGGTTAGTGAATGTTTGAATTGATTCAGTAGGATTGCCCAGTCCAGTGATATGGGGTGTTTGCGCATCCCTTTCACCTCTTCTTCTCTTAATGTTTCTTCCTCCACCATTGCCCATTTGTGTACCGCCCCCACCCATGCAGCGATCAGAGGGTCTGTGTGAGACCGTCAGTGCATGGCTATGTTCTGTTTGGATAAGAAAATGGCCAGTGAGACAAATCTGAGGGGCACTTTGTGTTGTTTCCTCTTCTGATAAATACCCAGTGCACAGGCTTCCCATGTACTCAGATATGTGAGCCGAGTGAGATCCCTGAGTGACTTATGAATCTGTTGCCAGTATGATTGTAAAGTGGGACAGCTCCAGAACATACGTTGAAAATCCGCCGCTTGCAATTGGCATCTGGGGCATAAGAACAGGGTGTCAGGGTAAAAGCGTTGGAGGCGAGCTGGTGTCAAGTACGCTCTGTGTAGGATATAGAATTGTATACTTTTGAAATGCGCGTTTCGAGACACCTTCTTAGGGTGTTCGAGAGCTCTTTCCCATTCTTTCTCGTGTAGAGAGCGGCCTAGTTTGTCTTCCCAGGTGGCCCGTAGGGTCTCTAGTGGTTTGTTCCCGAGTTCCCTGATGGCTTTATAGGGCCATGTGACCAAGTGTCGCCCCACTCCCATATGTAAAATTGTGTGTACGACCGGTGTGTAGTTGGTTCTCCTGTTGAGAGGTCATGGTATTGACGATAGTTTGCGAGGCGTTGGTGGTGGAGTAAGAACGGGCCAGCAGGGAGATCATGGTCCTCTATCAGTCGCTGGAAGGGCGTAAGCTGGCCTTCTTCAAATAGCGACTCCACCTCAGTGATGCCACAGTCTGCCCATGTACGTAGCATGTTATGTGTATAGTAGTGTTCATGTTTGGGCTATCCGACCAGCGGAAGAAGGGAGGAATATGGAGGCCTCCCTGATGACATACGGTGTATCCTTTGCATTCATTTGCGTGCCACTGTTACCTGTAGGGGATATGTACGTCTTGGTTTGGTGCCCGGTAATAGCAGTCGATGGAGTTCTGGAATGGGCACTGGACCATTCATGGTGCTTGTCTCCCCTATCTGTCTGCCTGCCGTCCAGTAGGAGAGCCACTGCACTTGTGCGGCTAGGAAATAGGATTCAAAGGATGATGCGGCTAGTCCTCCTTGTGTGGTGGGTCGTTGTAACTTTGCTAGTGCTATCCTATGTCTGCTTGTTCCCCATATCAGTGAGCCGAGGAGTGCGTCTAGGTCTCGAAAGAAGGTTCTGCACGGTATTATTGGCAAGTTCGTGAAGTAGTATAGAAGCCGCTGAACTATTATCATTTTGGCAATGGCCACCCGGCCAATCGGAGCTAACGGGAGGTTTTTCCAGAATCTTACTGAGGATCTGATGCCAGCCAGTACCCTACGGTGGTTACCTTCGTAAATGTCGGCCGAGGTGTGATAGAGATGAACGTCGAGGTATCGGGGGGCCTCTGCGCACCAAGCGATGGTCTGATCGCCTAGTCTGAAGACCCAGGGGGGGAAGATTCGGGTGCAATGGGTACACTGTAGATATCTCCCAGTTTACTCTTAACTCGGAGACTTCTGCAAATTCTGTCAGCGTGGCCCAGATGGGTGTTAACTCCTTGGTGATGTCTCAAATATATATTAGAAGGTCATCGGCATACATAGAGACACTGTGCACGGCATTTGCTATGGGGATGCCCCATTGTTCCCCCTCCTGCCGCAGCCGTATGGCCAGTGGTTCTACCGCGAGGGCGAAAAGCAGAGGCGAGAGCAGGCAGCCCTGCCTCGTGCATCGCTGCACCGCGAATTCTGGTGAGATGTAGTGTCCTATACGAACGCGCGAGATGAGTTTGATGTATAAGAGACGTGTGTACGCCAAGAGGGTAGGGCCAATTCCTATTCGTTGTAGAACCGAGAAAAGATACTGCCAAGTGAGGGTGTCAAAAGCCTTTTCGAGGTTTAGTATAAGGCAGGCTGCTCGGGGGTAAGTGTCGCCCACTTGATCTTGGACATGGAATAGTCGGCGTATATTCTGGGATGTGTTTCTGCCCGGGATTAAACCACATTGATTGGGGTATACTAGGGGCCGTATGATTTGTGCGTATCTATCCGCTAATATCTTACCTAGGATCTTGCAATCGGTGGAAAGGAGCGTGATGGGACAATAGGATGCCATCAATTGTGGGTCACGGTTGGGTTTCAGGAAGGTCATGATATCTGATTCCCAGAGGGATTTCGGCAACTCACTGCTGTGGTGTACATAGCCGTCGTTCGGGGGACCAGTAGGGGGGCGAAGGTCTTGTAGTATTCTAAGGGGAGGCCATCTGGCCCAGTGCTTTGTTACGAGCTAAGGTGTGTTGGGCATGGGTAATGTCTGCGGGTTGTATCCTCGCCTCTAATGACGTACTATCCTCTCTTGTAATCTCTGGGGTCGTTAGGGGATTGAGAAAGTGGTCTATTATGTCCTGCTCGATCGGGATTGGGTACCAGTAAACTTCCGAGTAGTGTTGATGGAAAGCTGAGAGGATCTGGTCTTGGGATCGTGCTAAGTTACCGTGGGGGGTCTGTTACCTCAGTTATGGGTTTCATGTCGCTGTCTTGTTTGGCTAACTATGCTTGCAAGGTACCCGTTTTATCACATTCCTTGTGCATTCGGGTTGCATACGACCTGAAGTTGTAGCATCGGAGGACGACGCAAGCCGTCATATATTCTGTCCTGGCCTCGGCGATCTGTGTCGCTACTTCCTACGATATGTCATCCTGTTTAGTAACGATGTTATGTTATGTTATGTTATTTATTCTTTTATATAGCGCACGGCTACTCAAAAAGAGTGTCCCGGCGCTTTTATTGGAGAAGGAAGGCTGCCACACGATAACATAACACCGATAAAAAAAAGAACAGAAATACAGAACAGGTACAAACAGGAAACCGGCTACTGAGTGAACAACCAGGTTTTCAAACCTTTTCTAAAAGCAAGGAGACTAGAAGCTCCCCGGAGGGCAAGCGGCAAAGAATTCCACAACTGTGGTGCCAGCAAACCAAAGGAGCGGCCTCCCAGGCGCGCTCTCTGCACACGCGGGACGACCGCCAAAAACAGAGATTCTGACCTCAAGGACCTAGTCGGTTGATAAAAGACCAGTCTCTTTTGAAGGTATTTAGCTCCCACCATGTGGAGAGCTTTGTAGGCCAGAGTCAAAGCCTTGAAGGCAATCCGTTTCCGGATGGGAAGCCAGTGCAGAGTTATCAACAGGCCAGATGCACTGGCCCGCCTGTTTAATCCAAAGATTGCTCTCGCGGCAGCGTTCTGCACCACTTGAAGCCGCTGCAGCAAGTACTCTGGAAGGCCCAGGTAAAGAATGTTGGAGTAATCCAACCTGGACCCAATCAGAGCCTGCACTGTCACTTTCCTGTGCTCCTCGGACAACAGGGGAAGGAACCTCCGCAGCATCCTGAGGATGCCGAAGCAAGTGCCCGCCACCCCAAGGATCTGGGATTTCAGTGTTAATCCTTTGTCCATCTTGACCCCCAGATGGTGAGGTGGTTTTCGGCTTTGGTGAGTGCTTGCTCTAGAGGTCCGTTTTACTCCCACTATTTGTTTAATACATTCTCCCCTGGCTACCACTTTGAATGTGTCCCAGTCTATCAATGTGGAGGATGCTGTCCCTATGTTTTTTGTGAAGTAGTCCTGTATACTTTGCCCCTGCTCATGTTTGAAGACTGGATCTGCTAGGCAGTCCCATGAGAGGTGCCATGTAGGGACTGGGAGGTGCGGGGGTCTCCAATTTAATTGCAGAATGTGAGCATTGTGGTCGGAAATGCCCCCCCCCCCTATGTAATCTGTGTGGCGCACTTTGGGCAGAACCGCCACAGAGCATAAGAATCTGTCTAAACGGACTCTAAGGTTATGTGGGACGGAGTGAAACGAATATAGCTTAGTCTGCGGGTGTTGCATTCTCCATACGTCAGTGAGTTCCCAGTGTGTGACCCATGCTCTGAATCGTTCTGTTTCTTTCTGGGCGGTTGAGTGTGTGGGTGGGGGGCGGGAGCAATCTAATGTGAGGTCTAGTGTGCAATTGTAGTTGCCCCCTAAAATTAATGGTATGGAGGCAAATGGGAAAAGTACCCCAGTGAGATGTTCCCAAAACTTGTCCTGTTCTACATTCGGGGCGTATATACTTCCCAGCAGTACCGAGTGGCCATCGAGGAGGCTCCCTAATAGGGCGTATCTACCTTCCTTGTCTACCACCCGTCTAAGTTCCTGAAAGGGGGTCCCTGGTCGGATCCAAATCAGCGCTCCTCGTGCGTAGGCGGAATATGATGTGGCACATATGGTACCTCGCCATTTGGACTGTAGCTTGGTGTTAGTGAGATGCGTCTCTTGTAGGAACGCGATCCGGGCATTTTGGCGCTTCCTGTATGAGTATACGGCGTATCACTTGCGTGGTGTGTGAAGACCTCGGGCGTTAAGCGTTAGAATGCTGATGTCAGCATTCTGTGTCTTCGCAGCCATGTGATGTCGTCAGTGCTTGGATGGACTGTACCTGCCAGGACCTAGCGACCAGTGACTCCCCTGTGGCGTGAGGGTCACATGCACCACCATCTGCCTCCCGTAAACATGTCCCGGGTACCCTAATATGAGTATTTCCATTAGGGGGTAGAGTGATGCTGAACAAGGGTAGGAAACTGCAAAGAACTGGGGTTCAACAAGTACAACAGAGTACAACAATAAACAATAGGGGTGGCAGTACGTGCTAGGTGAGACGTTTCGCTGATCGGGCCTTCGTAGGATCCTGGAGCGTCATCTGGAACTTGTCAAATCATGTCAATGTCACATGTGTTCAAGAAGGGAGTGTAAGTTATGTAAGTCGTTTGGAGTTGGCGGTAAGATCCGTTCATGCTGGGGAGGAGTTCATTTGTCCATCCATCATGGTATCAGCTGTCTGGGGGGTGACTATGGGAGGTGTAACTGAGTCCCCTCCGGAGGTTGTTCTGTCACTGTCGTCCTCACTTTCTGAAGAGAAGAGGTGTGGAGCTCGATCGATGTCCTCCGCCTGGGAGGAGGCCTGTAGGTCAATCACTGCTTGTAGGACCTCCCGTCTGTCTTCCATGATTTGTTCTAGGTCTGGGGAGTCTTGGGTGCCAGTCTGGGTCGTTGTCTTTGCCCCGCTATGCTGCTGCTTTGAGGTGCGTCTCCTGGTTCGTGGTGGTTTGGAGGTTGGATCTCGTGCGTAGTCTTTTCTAGATTGTTGCGTGCAGTGTTGGTCCGCCCATTCGTGTGCCTCTTCTGCACTCATGAAGAAGGTGGTCGAGCCGTTATAGAGTATTTTGAGATGGGCCGGAAAAAGGAGAAAGTACTGTATTTCGTTCTAACGCAGCCAACGTTTTACTTCCAGGAACGAAGATCATTGCTGTTGCAACGCACGTGCATAGTCTGGGAATATCATTAACTGCCTGTTTTCCACGTGTAGGGGGCCTGTTTGTCTGGCTGCTCGGAACACCGCATCCCAGTCTCGGAAATGTAAGAATTTCACCAGCATCGGTCTGAGGGGCGTTCCTGGTGGAGGCTTGCAAACTGGTACTCTGTGGGCACGTTCGATGGAGAAGAACACCGTTATATCTGCTGCGGGGGTGAATGATTTCACCCATGGTTCCATGTATCCCAACGGGTCCTTGCCTTTGATTCCCACCGGAAGGCCCAGCACGCGAATGTTGCAGCATCGCGAGGGCCCCTCAAAGTCGTCCGTACGTTCCTCAATAGTGGACAGGCGACTTAGGACATCTTGCAGTGTCGTTTGGTGTACCTTGATAGTGGGTTGCAGCTCAGCCAGTTCCTTCTCCCCCTCCTTCACTTTGTCGGCGAGTTTGTGGTGATCGTCCCCTATAAAGCTGATATCCGTTGCGAGGGTGCCCAGGCACTTCTCCATAGAGATCCTAGAGTGTTCGATGGCTGTCAGTACTTGATTCAGCTTGTCCAAGATTAATGGGTCATTCTGAGGCGCGGTGGATGTGGCCACCATCCTGGTGTTGGGCATGTTTTCGGGGGCAGTCTCGGGCACCATGGTGTGCTGGGATGCCCTTGGTTTCCCCATTGTGGCGACTATGAGGGTCTTTTCTGTCATAGATGTCGTGGAGGACAGCAGGTGCAGGCGACGTGTCGCGGTGCTGGGCCGGGGGTCCGGTGGACGGTTGGTGTCCGACTAGTAGGATACTGGATTAAAATGGGTCAGTGGATCTTCATGATGAAGGGGAGCTCCAGCTCCGGTTGTCACCGTTCCCAAATTCACCTCCCTACAGGTTTTAGGAGGTTGTGTGACACTGCGTGTGCCGGTGCCAGTGAGCAGGGTGCTGCGGGGGTCCTTGGTAGGGTGACAGTCTGTTCATATGTCGCACCCTTGCTGGGGTATGTAGGCTGAGGCGGGGAGCAATAGAGGTTATGGCACCGCCATGTCAGAGTCAGAAGGCGTCCATTTTAGGTGTGTCTGAGACGCACTACCTTGAGGAGGGGAGGGGGGGGTCGTCGTCACAGCGGTTCCGCCAGTGGCAGGGAGTCCAATGGCTCACCTTAAGTCCGCTTGTGTGGAATGACCAGTGATGCTCCCGAGTCTCGGTCTCAACAGCTCTGCTTGCTGTGGGTCCCAGGTGCCATCTTAGTTCGAGGCGGCCTCGAGGAGAGAGCAGTCCCACAAGTTGTGTGGTTAAAGCAGAAAAGAAGGTGGGGAGGGGGTTAACAACCTCCCCTCCACCCGTTGCTGGGAGTCCGGTCACTCACCGCCTACTCAGTGGAGTAGGTCATCCGTGGAGGGCCACCGGATCACGGTCTTAGTGGTGCATGTTTGTTCGGGACCCAGACGCCATCTTAGGCCCAGGCGTTGTCAAGAATGGAGGGCTCCCCTGATCGCCATCGGGTCTCCAACACCACAATTTGGAGCTCGTGCCGTGAGTCTGTGGTGAAGTGAACCGGTGATGGGAGCGGTTGTGGCGGCACGCCGAGTTCCGTTGTTTATGGTGATGTCCGCTTTGGGCTGAGCCGCTCAGAGTCTGCAGTTAGAAGCGGGCGGGCGCCATCTTGTCACCGTCAAACCGAGTCCCCTTTCTTCTATTTTTCCCCCGTAGTACCCTCTGTTGTTGGGTCTGGGGTGAACCAGCAGGTGCAACTCTCCCTCCAGTACTTGTCTGGCGTTTTGGCAGATCAGAACGGGCGATTTGCTGGCCCAATCGTGGAGCCTCAGCAGAGCACGTCTGCCCACATAGCCACGCCCCCGGTAACTTAGTACAGATAACGCAAACTGAGTATTTTACCCCTTCAAAATAATAAACATTTAATGTTCTGAGGGAAACAGGAGAGGGTCTCTGTCTCTCTTAAATTTGTGTGAGTGTAAGTGGCCTGAGTAAGTGGTACTATGACTCACACAAAATTTGAGTTTGACACATGTAATACTCCTTGTGGTTTGTTATGACTCTTTTAAGTCTCTCCTACTGACAGCTTTTAGCTGTTATTTATCAAAGATCTGGTTTGTACAATACTAATGCTTTCAGTAAGTTTTGGGTCAACGCACAGCCTCTGACTGGGTGACTTTCTTGTCATTCCCATTTGTTTCTGATTGGATGGCTTTCTTTCCCCTGTTTATGTACGCCCCTTCACTGGAGCATGGCTTCTTCACCATTTTTTGGAATGTATAATGTGTGTCTTTCACAGCACCACATTAAGTAACGTCTTTCTTTTGCTTCCAGGACTTCAAGGGAGCGCACCGTGGTCTTTTGCTTCAAGGGCTACAAACGAATGCATGCACTTTCTTGCTCTATCACGTGTGTGCTGCTTCCCTCTAATGTCACTACCCCTGCCTTCTCCATGTTGCCTGTCCACTCAAGCTTGTCTGTTACTTCTGCGCTCCACTTCATCCTTCTGAGCTTTTTTTGTTTTGTATTTTAGTTTATTATTTTAAACATTCCCCACACAGCCCATTATATGCTCCCCCTGCAACTCCAGCCACTTATCAGCATTTACTTTACTCCCAGATTCCTCCCTTGGCTGTTCGGCTATTGTGCCCACCGCTCCCCCGTCATATTTCTTAAAACGATTTTCACATTTTTGTAGGGCCCAACAGCTACATTTGCTGCTGGCCCACTCCTTTCTGCAAACAAACCAGACCCCATTACTGTTGCAACTCAACTTCCCATCACGGCTGATGAACAAACCCTGACCTTGTGGCCTGCCGGAACCACAGTTGAAATCACTGCTACCATGAAGACCATCCACTCAGGTCTCCATCTGATCGTTGCCTTCACCATGCCTTCACCAAAGGACTCTGACCAATCAGTGAAGCACGAACACCCATCTTCAATGCCTCCATTGCACAGCCACATTTCTGGACACTTGAAAACCTGCCACTTCAGGCCCCTGCTCAAGAAACCATCTGCTGACCCAGCCACATTTTCCAACTACAGTCCCATCTCCCTCCTACCATACCCGGCAAAGGTCTTAGAGAAACTAATTAACCAACACTGTACAGATGAGCTCAGCAACCACCAGCTCCTTGATGCCACACAGCCAAAATCAGGCCCAACCTCAGTACAGAAACAGCACTCATTGCCACCACAGATGATAGCCGCATGCTCCTTGCTGGAGCAGGATCGGCTGCCCTCATTCTCCTGGACCTCTCTGCAGTATTAGACACAGTCTCACACCCCATTGTCTTCAGGCCCCTGAATGAGATTGGCATCCAAGGGCCCACTCTCTGCTGGATCTGGTCCTTCTTAATGGATAAAACACAAGCTGTTAGCCGGCACATTACTCCTTGGAAACCTTTAAACTCATCTTTGGAGTCCCTAAAAGTTCATTGCTCAGCTCCACCTTCTTCAATGCAAGCATTATCCCTCTGGTCAATGTCACCCATGCACACACAACATCGACATCCTCTCCTATGTAGATGACAAGCAACTCATACTCATCCTTTCAGACAAGATCCCCAAAACTAGAAATAAGTTCACCGTCTGCATAACCAAAGTCGCTAACTGGATGAAAGCCAACTGTCTCAAGCTCAACACGGACAAGACAGAAGTAGTGATCTTCGGCAAGAACACCTCCCCATGGGACTCCAACTGGTGGCCAGCCAAACTTAGACCCACACCCACACCTCAGAATCCACACCAGGAACTTCGGAATAATCATCAATAGTAAACTGGACATGACTGCACAAGTCAACGGCATCACTGCATCACTGCATCCTGCTTCCACACCCTGAAGAGGCTAAGAAAGATCTTCAATGGTTCCCAAGCAACATAGGAAAAACTGTCACTCACTCCCTAGTCACCAGCAACTATGGGACACCCATTAAGCTGGGATCACCAAGCAACTCCCTAGAAGACTACAGACCATCCAGAACTCAGCAACCAGACTCATCCTCAACCTCCCACACAAAACTTACATTACACCACACCTCAGGAAACTACACTGACTTCCATTACACAAATGCGCTCAATTCAAACTCCTCACTCACACATTCAAGGCATTCCACAGCTCATGCTCCACCTACCTTCCAGCAACCTTTAAAAAAAAAATCTGTTTTATATAGCGCAAACTCTACCCAAAGGTATTGGAGTGCTTTACATGAGCACCAGTTACATTACACAAGGACACATTCATTTTTTGGCATGCATGGGGAAATTAAGTGATTTGCCCAGAATCACAGGATATTGAGCGGATGCCGCTTCAGGCACCTCCGCTCTGATCAGAAGGCTGAGCGTTCTCTTCCGTGTTGCTCCTACATGGTTGAACAACCTCCCACTCCACATCAGAGCCTCCTCCTCTCTTCTTGAATTCCACGAGAAGTTCTAGACCTGGCTTTTCAATTAGCCAACCTACAGTAAGTAGGGCTAGGCACATGCAGATACTCATCACCAGGATACCCTTGCTGGATCTTTACAAATTCACATAACACAACATAACACAAAAATGTGCTTTGGTGCGTTTTATATATTTTTAAATGTACTGCTCTACTATGGGTGTCTACCATTTTCGAATAGTAAATTAAATCAAAAACGAAATCGCTGCTGTGTTATTAAATATGTGCACGCATGCCTAGTGATGCATGCACATGCATACATCACTAGGTATGCTGGGTTGCCGTAGTGCATGGCGCATGTGTGCACATTCATGATGATGACGCTTATTCATCGCATTCTTTTTTCCAATGCTGTTTCGCATTGCCAAGCAACCATTTTTTCTTTTTGCCCGTGCAGAACAGTACCAGAAAGCGGGGGCAAAACCAAAAGGTAGGATAACTCCATTGAAAGGTGGGACCAATTGACTTTGTCAATGCTTGTCTCTGTGTGCCTCCATTACACATACTCAATCAATCAAACAGTATATGTAAAGCGCGTTAATCATCACAGGAGTATCTAAGAGCAGCGTGGAAGGTGAGAGCTACTCGAACATCCAGGTCTTGAGGCCCCTACTGAATTCGGCGAGTGAGGAGAAGGTTCGGAGGTGGATGGGGAGATTGTTCCAGGCTCTGGTGGCAAGGTGGGAAAAGCTGCGTCCTCTGGCTCAAGTGCACTGCATTCGGGGGGTGGTGGCAAATGCCATGGCAGCTGAACGCAGGTGTCTGGTGGGGTGGTGAAAAGTCAAGCAGTTGTTCAGGTATTGAGGTCCTGAGTTAGGGAGCGCATTGAAGGCATGCATGAACAGTTTGAAGTGGCATCTCTTCTGGATGGGGAGCCAATGCAGGGTGTGGAGGTGGGGGGTGGTGTGGGATCGTATTGGCAGACCCAGGATGCTTCCTACCACTGTGTTCTTGTTGGTTGGGAGGCGTTTGAGGAGGAGGATGGTGGTTCCTGCATAGAGGGAGTTCCCGTAGTCAAGATTACTGGTGATGAGGGCTTGTGTGATGGTTCTGCTGGTGTCTTTTGGGATCCATATGAAGATTTTGCGGAGCATTCTGAGGGTGTCTTATGGAGAGCTCGCTGTCGAGTATGATGCAGAGATTGCGGGCATGGGTGGTGGGGGTGGCTGCTGATCCTAGGGCAGAGGGCCACCAGGAATCATCCCACAGCAAGAGGGGTCTTCTAAAAAGGAGAACTTTGGTCTTATAGGTGTTCACCTTAAGGCAGTTGGTTCTCATCCAGTTGGCGAAGTTGGTCACAGTGTTCTGGAAGTTTGCTCTGGTGGTCTCTGTGGCTTTGGAGAGGAAGAGTATAAGCTGGGCGTCGTCAGCATATGAGATGATTTCGAGATTGTGACTGCGAACGATAGGTGCTTGTGGCGTCATGTAGATGTTGAACAGTGTGGGGCTCAGTGAGGAGCCTTAGGGTATGCCGCATATGTTCCTCTTGGGGATGGAGGAAGGCAGACTTTCTGGGTGTGGCAAGTGAGGAAGGAGTATAGTAGTTTGAGTGCATTGCCGCAGATGCCGATATGGTGAAGTCTTTGGATGAGGAGGTGGTGGACAACTGTGTCGAAGGCTGCTGACAAGCCAAGGAGGATCAGGGCTGCTGATTCGCCGCTGTCCATGATGGCTCCTACATCATCTGTGGCCGCTATGAAGGCAGTTTCTGTCCTGTGGTTGGAGCGGAACCCAGATTGGGAGGGGTCGAGTATGTGGTTGGATTCCAGGTAGTGTGTGAATTGGCAGTTGATGGCTTTCTCCAGCACCGCGATCGGGAAGGGCAGGAGTGAGATGGGCCGGTAGTTCTTGAGGTCGGATGGAACCGATGTGGGTTTTTTCATAAGTGGTTTAACTCTGGCGTGTTTCCATGATTCCTGGAAGGTAGCAGATCTGAGAGCTAAGTTGACGATTCTGGTGAGCAGGGGTCTGATTTCTTTGTGTTTGACGTTGAAGGCGTGGTGAGGACAGGGATTAGTCGGGGCTCTGCAATGGATTGAGGGCATGATGGACATTGTCGTTTTTGGGGTCAAGGGGGGCCTTTTAGTCTGGTGTTGGGGTGGGAGGGTGGTGGGAGGAGCTGGGAGGTCCGGTTGCGGTGGTTGGGACACAAAGTTTTTGTAGACGATAGCGATCTTGGTGTGAAAGAAGTCAGTGAAAGAGTTGCAGAGGGACTGGGAGGGCTGGATGGGGTTTTCAATGGCATCTGGCGAGGAGAATTCTCTGACGATTTAGAATAGTTCTTTGGTGCGATTTGTGGATTGGAGGCGGTTGGCTAATGCGGTTTTCTTTGCTTCTTTGATGGCATAGTAGTAGGATTTCAGGGCTGTCTTGAAGGCTGTGTGGTCGTCTGGGTCCTTGCTGGTGCACCAGCGGTTCTCTAGCGGTCTGCATTTCTGTTTTGAGGTCGGGCGGAACCAGTTGGCGTATTTGCTGGTCCTGCTGTTGCAAAGGGGTTTATTGGGTGCGATGGAGTCGACGCTGGTAGTGATCCATTCTGAGAGGTGGGCGGCAGCTTGATTGACATCGTTGGACATATAGAGTGTGGTGGTGTTGAGGGTGGTTGTCAATTGGGATTTGGTGGTGGTGTTCCAGCTGCAGCGGGAGGCAGGAGGCAAGGGGAGACCATGGACTATCAGCTGACATTGATGATGGATTGGATTATGCTGTGGTCCGTCCAGGTGAGCTCAGTTGTGTGGCTTCATTGGATTTTGTTGCTGGACGTGAAGATGGATTCGAGTGTGTGGCTGGTGGTGTGTGTGACATTGGTGATGCTCTGTTTGAGTACCAGATTGTCTATGGAGTTTAGTAGGATGGTCGAGTTGGTGTCTGAGGGGTCTTCTAGGTGCAAGTTAAGGTCACTGAGGAAGAGGTATGGTCTGGAGTCCAAGGCGAGGTTGGCGATGACTTTGGGTATGGAGTTGCAGACGGTGGGCTCGGTCCTGGTGGTCGGTAGGCGAGCGTACCTCTGATGGTTGAGTGGGTATTGGCTTGGGGTGGAAGTTGAGGAACATTTCGGGTGAGTGGGGTCGCCGGAGGTGGTGAGCCTGATGGAATCCTAGTGGATGATAGCAACTCCTCCTCTGGGTCTGGTTGGTTGGTCTCTGTGGTTCATTTTGTAGCCGGTTGGGGTGACAGTGGCTATATTGGGGGGCTGAGGAGTCCTTGAGCCAGGTAATTGTGAGGTATACTACTTCGGTGCGGGAGGCGGTGATGGTGTCCCAGAGTTCGATGGCTTGCCTGGTCAGTGAGCAGACGTTGATTAGCATGCAGTGACGCTGGTGATTGGGGCTTTTGTGGGGGGGTCATGGTTTCTTGGGGGCACAGGTGAAGCGGCAGTGGTGGCAGTCGAAAACTCCTAAATATTTCAATAGTTGGTAGGTGATTGGCAAGTCTAGGGGTTCATGGAGTAGAATTCTGTACAGGATGTCAATCACAGTGTCAGTAACAGCATATATAGATTAAAAGCTGCCTGGTGAGACCACTGTGGGGCTGAGCCTATAGAAGTCTGTCTAGCTGTTTAGTGATTGACCCTCAACTTCTGCTATACCAGTCCTCAGTGCAGCCACTGTTACAAAAATGATGAGGCTCCTCCTTCCAGTTATTTGGAACAAGCCTCGTCTTAATAACCCCAATACATGAGAGATATAAAAAAAGTACAGTAACGTAACGCCCTAAACTGGTATGACAATAATAACCAACAGAGTGGGTCAGAATAGTTTTCCGGTCACACAAAAATGTCTATAGGCACAGTCACACAGTGGTCCCACAGTGTTTGAATTATGTTCTGTATAATCAATCCAGTGAGTGACCTCCACATCAGAAGTACTACACTGCAGACTAATATGTTACAGCTCACACAAAAGGGGGATGGGACAATTTGTTTTTCAGCATGAGTTCCAGTATCAGTCGCTCCAAGAAATAGAAGAAATAATATTTACTGTAACCATACAAAGCAAGCAAACAGAGGCCTTGACAGACATGTGTATCCCAAAAGCAAGAGAAAAGCACCTGGGCCAAATATTGAGCAGCTGCTACGGTGATCTGGCGTAGCAGGCTGTGCTTCATCCAATTCTGTCTTCGAGCAGAGAATGCAATGAGTGCCATCGAGTACAGACATCCCACTCCATAGACCGTAGTGTTACAGTTGATGTGCCAAAGACACCTGGATACCCTCACGGGTGAAAGTAGCGCGCTACAAATCTACTGATTGATTGATTGAAAGGCAAGAAGACTAAAGCAGGTTTTCCACCTCCTCTCGGTAAATGCCTTCAGTGCTTACTGAACCAGTGGGCATGCTCATCTCTTCCAGAGGGAAAGAAACTCAAACACAGATTGTGTTTGAAGTAGCCCAAAACAGCTTTGAAACACAAAACTCATCATTACCACACTGGGGACGTATTATGATGGGCTTTAATAGCGCAGAGCCAAGCACCTGTTTTATGCACATGCGGGGATTAAAGTGAATGCAAGCTCCATTACAACGCATGCTATTACAACGCAAGCCTTTACAACGCATGCACCATTATAAAATAATTTACTATTCTAACACTGCCGGGTGCTTACCTCAGGGAAGGTGCTGGTCAGCGTTGTAATGACATGCGTTGTAATAGCATGCGTTGAAATGGAACAAGTGTTGTATTGGCTGCGTTGTAAAGACATTGCGTTTAATGCCTGCGTTGTAATGGATGTTTCCCATTTAACCCAATATTTCTCAGAGTTAGTCCTTTCTTTTTAGACTGCACAGCTCAGAAACGGAAAGAGGCAAACACTGCTCACAGTTTCTGAGCTGTACTATCTAAAAATAAAGCACAAATGAAATATTGGGTTAAACATTATTCACTTTAAGCCATGCATGTGCAAAAACCTGGCGTTCTGCGCCATTACAGCCCAACATAATAGCTCCAGGTGTCACAAAAGGAACAAAAAAACAGAGAAAGAAGTTACTTCCACCTGGGTGAAAGCTATACAATGGAGTGGCACATTTCTAAGGCAAGGATGTCGATAGATTTGCCCTTTGAGTCACCAAATTCACTAGTGGGTGAACATTTCACATACCCCTTCACAGTAACTTTACACATGTCAATCTATAAAGCATGAGAATAATTCTCAAAAAACAAGATTACTGACCTGCTCACACAATGTCTTTCTCAAATAAAAGCCTTCATATGACATACAAATCCCCACTGATTTAGGCAAAAGGTTCATCCTGGAAATGATAGAAAGATAAATAGTTCAAGATGTAAATAAAAAGCACTGTGAATTTTAAACACAATCCTAGCACATCTGGCTGCATCTGAGGCGAATGTTACAAACCTCAGCATACATGTTTTTTAACAAACAGTTCGGTGTTTACACATTTTTTTTTTAAGTGGAGGGTTGTAATGGAGCAAATGAACATTCTGACAAAAATTAATTTTATAAAATCTACAGATGCCCCACACATTGAAGCGAAGACAGGCTTCCTTTGTAAACCAAGGACCTGAGCCTATATATATTTTTCAGCTTTATTTTTTTATTTGTTTAATATTTTTATATAGCTCATATTACTTTCTGGATTTGTCGTACAGTGGTTCACAAAAATATGTAGGAGAAAACAATGACAAACATGTACACAATATGAAGTGGATCATATTGACAGTACTTA
This sequence comes from Lissotriton helveticus, assembly GCF_964261635.1. Classification (NCBI taxonomy): domain Eukaryota; kingdom Metazoa; phylum Chordata; class Amphibia; order Caudata; family Salamandridae; genus Lissotriton; species Lissotriton helveticus. The sequence goes on along the minus strand of NC_136067.1, from coordinate 381,233,505 downwards.
GGAAACCTTTAAACAGCGAGAGTAAAATATACATACAGTAGTACAGACAAACCCTTAAGAAGAACAATGTCAGCACAGATCACCGCAAGATTACAAGAAGAGTAATGGTAATCCGGGGGGGGGGGGGATAAAAGACTTTAGGGAATCTTTTGTTACTGCTATTCTAATGACCCTGTTATTAATAGGGTATTCATTGTCGCAATTCAATTTTGTTCATGATTGTTTTTTGCCTCATAAGTTGTAAGCTTCATTGCACCTAAACTGAACGTTTTTTCTAACTATATGCATTAGTGCTGTACATATTATCAGCCTCAGCGTGCTACTAACCACCGTCCCACCATCGTTCTTTTCTGTCTTTCACTCCCGAAAATATCAGGCTGGAACCCCATTTCTCACTACCACATATCACCACACTGCATCGCAGGCGCAGGGCCATACTGCATTTTTATACACATCATCACATCCTCAATCAACCACTAGTCATATTATCTAATCCCATAGACTGAACGCCAAACAAACCTCTGTACTCCCAATTGATACCTCTAATGAACTCTTAGTGTTATTCTGCGCATGGAATGTTCACTCATTCCGGAACAAAACTATGGAATGTGAACTCATTCTGTAGCAGCAAAACATGCTTGATCACTGACTGCTTTGGCTGTCAGGTCACATAATTACATTTTTTAATTGCTTTCACGAAGAACTAACGTGCTGCATGGATACAACCGCACTAGCTTCCCTGCACACTGACCATGCCACTTTTTCCCACATTCCCACCACATTTGTAAATAACAGGGAGGAGGTCACTTTCTTGGGAGCAAAATTGAACCCCAAAATGTAAACAACCCCGTATTTACCTCATTCTCTCACAGGCTACTGGATCAGAGCCGGTGTTAAACGTCAATTTCGTGAGCCAATGAGTCCCTACATTAAGGCACCACCCAAATCATCAAATTAGCAGAGTAAACAATTTTAAGAAAGCACTTGACCCCAGTCAATAACTGAGTTCTAGATCAATAGGAAGTTACAGGGTTTTGTTTCAAAATTCAAAATAGATGAAATAGTATAATTGCCACGAAAGCCCTCAGAAGGAAAGTTATACAGAGTATAAACAATCAGAAATGATTTTAAGTCTCAAATGAACAGCAAAACCAGAAATAAATTGGGCAGCATCCATTGTAGAATAGGAAAGTCTTCTAAATCTCTGTCTCACTCCCAAAACCAAGTGGATTTTATACACAATTCTTGCATGCAATATTAGCAATACTGTAATCACATTGTGGTGTGTGCAAAGGTACTATTTATTTAGCAAATCAGAACAAAGGAATAATACTTACCTTAACACATAAGCACCATCCCAATTCTTTAGAGATGGGAATAATTATTCGCCTTTATTCTTTATTCGGCCAATGTTGCCATACAAGTTCACATAAATACAATTGACATAAAAAAACAGTAAAAACAATAAAACCAATACAATAAAAAGGGTAAAAAGCAATCCACATTCCCGACCATCCTTTGTCCTGTTCCAAACACCCTACCATCCTCTTTTGAATAACATTTCACATCAATCAACGCTCCTTTGAAAGCAAACATATTAACATGCCTACTGCACCCAAAGTGTGATTGCTGATAACTTTGATGATATTGACACTGTTCTTAATTCAATTCCACCCACCACGCAAACTATCCTTCGTTACAATTTTAATTTGACACACAGTAATCCATTTCAGTGCACCCTCTTCTTACATCTTCTCTATGAACACTCACTATTCAGTACACACTTCACACCAACCAATTACCTACTGGGGGGCTCGATCTTATATGTGTAACCAGCATATCTCCAATTTTACCACAATAGCATACACATTCTAGTTAATATCCCCCCAGTGTTCACTTCTCATATTAACAACCCAATGGACAAGAGGAATCACTTCACAGACTCCTCCATCCGAGCATTCTTGAACCAAATACACAATGACTTCACTCAACTACAAAACAATACGATTCGATCTCATCAATAATACTCTGAAACAAACCCTTGATTCATTCTCTCCAAAATGTACCTCCTCCGCTACTAACACACATCTTCAACCCTATATATCAGCTAGAATTTGAAATCCTGTAACCACTATAAGAGCTTTTTCTACAAATCTAAGGGTTTTTCTATTTACATTTCTTCGAAGATTACTGCAATAAGAGACACTCTCTTGCACTACCCACAACCCCACATTCAAACGTTTACACCCCCTTCAACCACCCACCACATTCAGATATACTCATACTTTGACACCACATTATCACTAACCTAATTTCCCTAATGTATGTAAGCCACTAATCCATCATTTTCACCAGCTGACCCATTTGTTTGACCTCTCTGTTCAACTGTTCCTTCGCATCTGGGCAGTGTCTCAAATCACTCTTTTCTCCAAAAAATAACAATGATGAGTTATCAAATATCTCATTTAATGCCGAACCTCCAGCAACTCATGTAACCTAGGTAGTTTTCCACACCATTTTATCACACGTACTTTTACTACGCAAAATAACAATTGTAATATATTTTACCACTACCACATGAGACACATTAACGTATAATTATTTTTAATTGAGTCATCTAGAAATGTATTCTTTTACTGTCGAAAATTTGTTTTAAGCACCATTTAAGGGGACTAAACAAGACCCTTCATCGTGTAATTTTTTGATGGAACCTTTCTCCTACAAATTCAATATGGCTGCTTCCTAACATGAACATTTTATAAAACAAAACATACTATGACAACATGTATTTTAAGTATAATTCTATTTGAAAAACATGCGAGGAGTGACACTGTCATGAGAGACAGGACACTTGCACGGACTCTAATGTTAGCCAGATTGTCATTATGCACCAACTACCCTCAGGGTTTAATTTGTAAAATAATAATTAGCAGGGTCTTTCTCAGAAGGCCACTGCAGCTTGCACCACTCTTTGCTACTGCCAGCACTGCCAATGACAGTACCAACATATCTACTAACCTACAGGTGTGACAATTTAGACTATTCCAGGCCAACCAAACCTCTAAAAATGGCGTGGGTGTCAGGTATCATTCCGTTTTAATGTATATTGAATTATTAAACACTGTTGTTGTTCTCATCTCAAAATTAGATAGACAGCGCCACCATGTGGTGGACTGCCATTAGGTGCTGCTATTGAGAATTAAGTGCTGGTGCTGAACACCGGAAAACACTAGCTCAGATTAAACACAGTAAGGTAAAAATTGAAACAAAATTAACAGTGATGTGCTGATTCACAAAATCTTTTATAGAAAGCAATGAGAAAGCTACTTATGTCTGCTCTAAGAATAGAAGTAGACTTCTGTCTAACAAGGGGCACTGTAGGGAATGAAGTCCAGAACCAAGGGCTCATGGGAGATGTGCAACCTATCTTAGCTTGAAATATACAAGGAAAGCCATTATTTCAGAAGATGTGGTTTTGACAACAGCAGATCATAACAATGCTGTGAAGTAGTTGAAAAAGAAGTGAGAGAAACAATAGAAACTTGAAAGGGCAACGCGAGGGCTTCATGTCCTATCATCTATCAGCAAAGGAAATAACATCATGGCACCCTGTACTCCTCCCTCCTTCCAGGACCTACTTAATGACAGCTCCAAAACAGATGCCCAGCAGCCAATGGAAGCCCACCTGTGCCTGTCCGCATCTGGGCCACGCCCAGTGCCAAGAATCTTGGTCCAATCATTGCCCAGCGATGCTCTGCAGCACTTCTTAGGTTACTAGACCATGGAGGCCATTCCCCCAACTGCTGCCGTGCCTCTCCCAATGGTGGGATCTTTCATCTGTACCCACTGCTGGTTCTCCAGTAGCCAAATGCAAAAAACTAACAATGTCTACACTCCCACCCTACACCACAACGCCACAGCAAACCTGCACGTCAACACCCACTTGCATGCATGTTTCTCAACACACGATCACTCAGCAAACACACAACCGAAATATGGGTCCTTCTAAGCAGCTGCGCACCCAACATTCTCTTCATCACAGAGATCTGGCACAACCCCTTATTTGGCTCCCAGCATTGCTACGGCAATCCCAGAGGGCTACAAGATCGCTCGACAGGACCACCTTCACAAGCCAGAAGGATGACTCACTATCATCAACAAGGAATCCATCAAATGCACAACATCCACAGAGAATGCCACCCCATTCATGGAACACCTGTACTTCAAGCTGCAAATCTTTGAAAAATTCACCCTGAATAGAACCCTCGCCTTCCAACTATCCGGACCACGAGCCACTTTTACCAACCTCATCACTGACTTTGTCGCTTCGCTCACCATCAACTCCAGAGCATACATTCTCCTCTGTGACCTTAACTTTCACCTGGAAGTCTAAAGCCACCCTTGCTTTACAGCTCGCCTCGAAAGCTAGAGCAATTTCAGACTCACCCAGCTCGTCACAGAAACAACACACACTGTAGGACACACACTGGACACCTTTTTCACCACAAATGACAGCATCAAATACAACTCCAACACACAGCTCACATGGACCAACCACACCATCATCACTTCCAAATCAACACACCTCAAGTCAACACCCCTACCAGATTCAGCATTCCAAACCGCAGCTGTTGTAAAATCACAGAAGCAGACTGGCTCATCGCTCTCAGCACTAATCAGCCTAGCCTCACTACCAACCTCACAAGGACATCAATAACGTCAACAACTGGATCAAGAACAGCACGGATTCCCTCACACCCATCAAACCCAACAAACAGAGTAGAGAAAACAAGCAGGTCAGCTGGTACATAGAAGACCTCTGAAACACCAAATGACACTGTAAACAGCTAGAAAGGAAATGAAGAGACAGCCACCACACCACCGACAGAACCACCTACAAGGTGGCATTCAGACGCTATCAACAGCAAATTAGAGACACCAATGAAAAAGCACCAGTGAACTGCATCGAACAAAGCTCCAACAGCTGTAGGCAGATCTTCCCAATCATCCAGGATTTCGCCTCAGCCACGGTCAACATTGCTGCTGCCTCCCATCAATTCTGTGACAACTTATCCAACTTCTTCTACAGCAAAATCGCAAACATCTACAGCAACTTCGCACATCAACCCAACCACAGAGAACTCTTCGCTAACCTACCTGGCACTAACTAAGATGGCCACCTGAACGAATAGACAACTCTCACCAGAATTGGCACAGCAGCAATCAAGTAGACCATCCACTCAGGGCCCCCAATGGACCCATGCCTCCACCACATCTACAACATGGGAACATTACCAATCAGCACCACCCTGACACACATCATCAGATGTCCTCCTACTACACTCAATGTATGTATAATCTTGTTGATGTAAAGTGTTCAGATACCCTCGGGTCTTGCCAGCACTATAAAAAAACTCTTAAATAAAAAAACACCTCCATCATGCCACTACTTTCCTGAATGAATGACAACTTGTAGAAGCCAGCGCCCTCCTTAAGAAGCCCACAGCTGACCTAAATCAAGTGAACAACGTCTTACTCATCTCCCTGCTCCCCTATCCAGCCAAAGTGATAGAGAAGGCCATTAACAAGCAACTGACAACTCACCTTGAATTTCCCCATCTTCTAGACAACACACAATCAGGCTTCAGTAAAACCATAGCACCAAAACTCATTGTTGCCACCAAGGGCATTCAAAGCATCCCGGTCTGAGGAGAAACAGCGACCCTCCTCCTGCACGTCCTCTCCGCGGCCTTTAACACTGTCTCCCACAACACCCTCATCAGAAGACTCCAGGAGATTGGCATACAGGAATCCGCTCTCAAATAGATCTGTTCCTTCCTCACAGGAAGAACCGAAAGGGTCAGGATGCCATCCTTCACATCAGAGACCAAGAAACTGATATGTCGTGTCCCACATGAATCGTCCTACAACCTGACCCTTTGCAACATATACATGACACTGCTTACCAACATCATCCGATCACAAGATATCACTGCCATCTCCTACACAGATGACACCCAACTCATCCTCTCCCTGACAGATAAGACAAAAAAAACCAGAACCAACTTCACCAACTGCATGACCATGGTAGTAGACTGGATGCGAACCAACTGCCTGAAGCTCAACTCCGACAAGACGGAAGTACTGGTCTTTGGGCAACAAGACCTCCCCAGGGAAGTCCACCTGGTGGCTGTTGGAGCTAGGACCAACACCAAGACCCACAGACCACACAAGAAATCTAGGGATCATTCTAGATGACAACCTCAACATGAGGGGTCAAGTCAACGCATTGTGCAACTCCTGCTTTCACATCCTATGCACACTGCAAAAGATCTTCAAATGGTTGCCTCAGAACACCAGACGGGCCATCACACAAGCACTCATCTGCTTCAGGCTGGACTATGGCAATACTACGCCAGAATCTCCAAACAATTCCTACACAGACTCCAGGCCATCCAGAATGCCGCCACAAGACTCATACTGAACCTCCCATGTCTCTTACACATCACACCACACCTCAGGTAGCTTCACTGGCTCACCCTTCACAAGCGCAGCCAATTCAAACTTCTCACACACACATACAGAACCTTACACAACAGCCGCATACACTTTCATCAACCCACCAGACACCTATGATCTGCCTCACTCTCACTCTCTCTCTCATACACTACCCGCATCTGCAAAACCAAAAATGGAGGTCGATCATTCTCTTACATCGTACCTAAGACATAACAAGCAACCACATCCAGTGAACCCTCAGGATTCATATAATGCAAACAAAGCCTTAGCTCACCTAACCTTAGTGTGGGACAATTACCTTCCATCCTGAATTTAAAATATACCATTAACTGCAAAAGACAACAAGAAATGGAGTTCCTGCCCAACCACTAACATTAAAAGTTACCCATAATAATGAACCTTTCCTCCTTTATGCCTATGAGCATGACAAAAAAGAATATTAACCTTTACCACAACTATAAACCTATTAACACTTGAACAAAGTCAAATCTGTATAAAGGATAGTACATTTAATATCGACTTATCTTTTCCCAAATTCACACTATACACAGGAAAATAACATACCACTGATCTACAGTGTACTGTCTGATAAAAATACTCAGGCTTGGGGGAGGAGCCAAGCTCGCGTCCGAGATGGCCGCGTTTTAGCTCGGCTCCGTTCGCTTTCCTGTCTGGAACGTCTATCCTGTGTTTTATCCTGCCCCGGGAAGTATTCTTTGATAGACTATGGAACTACGACATTTCACAGGCACTTACCGTTTGATCCGTTTGTTCCTGGGTGCCGCGGATCCTGGGCTGCACCCTTGTCTGCTTCGGGGCCTCCGGAGCGAGCGGGCCTGACACTCCTTGGTGGCGCCCGGGCGGGGCGGAGCGCTGTGGCCGGCCCTTGGTGGCGGTGTGGGTTCGGTCGGAGAGGCCGATGTGCAATTAGACCGATTACGGCTATCCGGGCCTGATCCGGCGGTCCTGCGGCCTGGTGTTGGGGCGCTGCCTTCCATGGACGGAGTTGACCGTGTATGTGGCCCGTCTCCCCTTTGTTCTCCGGTCCGGCCATTTTGAGTCCCTCCGCCCGGACTCGGAGATCGGAGCCGGTAGCGTGTGGGGAGCCGGCGACCCGCCTTCTTCTGGTGGCCCCCCTTCCTGCTCTGGTGGTGCCTCTGCTGGTGGTCGGCTGTATCCTGTTTGCCCCGCTGGTGTCCGGACGGGGGTCGGAGTTTGCCGCGGCCCCGCCGGGCTTCTAAGATGGCGGCCGACCCCATGTCTCTCGGACTGGCCGAGACTGGCGACGCTGGTCCGCCGCATGGCACGTTTGCTGAATACCGTAAAGGTGAGCCTACGCTTGGCGACATCCTCGCCGCCTTGCGCTCCTGGAGTGCTCCCATGGCCGCGCCTATCATTGACCTGGAGGAGGATCATTTTGCCGGGCCTGCCGAGCTTCCCCCGGTGTGTGCGGCTTCATCTCTGTTGTGTGCTGCTGGAACTTTCCTGGAGGTCGTGGGCCCGGCGGCTGCCGTTGGTGTGGGTGTACGGATGTCCGCTGCCCTCCTTCATCCTGTGCTCCCCCCTGTACAGGGGGTCCGCCGGCCGGGTCCCGTCCGGACCGGCCTTGTTGGATCTCCCTTTCCCTTTTTGCCTCGAATGGCCGAACGAAGATCCTGTCATTGTTCCGCCGGATCGGCTTCCTTCATATTGTCGTCGGATCTGTGCCTGCATTGCCTGAGGTGGTTGCCGTCCTTTCCGGTTCATCCGGGTCGCAATCGATATGACTTGTGTGGATTGCCGATCGGACTCCCTGTTATTCACCTCCTGTTCCACATGATCTGGTTCCTTGTGCGTTGGACGACTACAGCTTGGGATAAACAAGGACAGGGTTGAGATGAACTTGCCTCGGTGGACTGTTATCTTGCGGTATGGTCGGATGATCCGTTTGTAACTGTATGACTATGTTCGATTCTCCTTCATGTTCCTGGAGCTTATCCTTGTGCTTATTATCTTCCCGTGGGTTCTGAGTATTTTCGGACGGGAGGGTGGGAGCTGATGGGGTTTTGATTATATGGCTCCTCTCCCGTTGCTACTTCCCTGTTTTCCCTTCTTTTTTTGTCTTTGTGGTTCTTGCTTACTTTTATCTCTTCTATATTTCGGGTTCTGATTAGGGCGACAGGCACGCTGCCGGGGGGTAGGCCATAGCCTTCTGCAGGGGTGCAGGGTGGGATGTGCGGGGTGGGGGGGGGTCTGTTGTATTGTGTTTTCCCCTCATTCCCCTTTTTTGGTTCTATGGCTCTTATGTATCCCCTTTTTTCGAGACGCGGTGTCGGCATGTGGCCCCCTGGGGTGTTTTTGCTAGCATGGGCCTTCTGGTATTCCTGCCGTCACGGTTTACTACGCATTCATTCCTCCTGTTACCACTGGTTCCATGTGCTGATCTATTCTTGAGTGCTTCGTTCGCCGTGGGGCGCGTGCAGTGATGCTGCGTTCTTACTTCTCCCCCCTTTTTTTCCTATGTCTTTTCCCCCCCCTTTTTTTTTTCTTTCCCCTCTCCCCCTTTTTCTTTCCTCCCCCGGGTTGTTGTGGCAGAGGGCTTTTTGTTTTGCAAGCCTATTTTTAGTTCTGTGTATTATTGTGTGTTTTCGTAGTGGTGGGAGGGCGCTGGGCAGCGGTTACAATTGCTTATTACTGTGGGACTCACGTTCTGACTTTGCCAAAATGTACCTGTTCTTTTTGAATTTTCCTGTGTTCGATACTGCTGCTTGTTCGCGCCCCCACGGCCCTCTGGACTTTACGGATTGCCCTTATTCTGAGACACCCTTTCTTCTATTATAAAATCAACCTTCTCTCATCCTGTACGTGATGGTTGCTCGGTGGCTTCTTGCCTTTGCTTCGCATATGGATTGCTGTGATGTCCTGTGGGAGCTTCTGTATTGCCTGCTATGTTTCTTTTATTGTGGTGGCCGGCCCGTTGGGTTGTAGGCCCGTATCTGTGAGCGCTTTCTGTACAATAAAGGTTTTTAAAAAAAAAATAAAAAAAAAAATACTCAGGCTTAGAATCCTTTGTGAATTGGGGTACTTCGAAAATTAGCAAAATTCAAATTACCTACTATAAACATGATAAGAAAGCTATATCCAAACACACAAATGCAAGGCAGTTTTTTTTACATTTCAAACAAGCAGTTTTGATAAAATCAAAGAAAGGCAACTTTCTAAATGCAGACATCAAACTACAGCATGAAATAAAAAAATTAACAGCATTAGCCTTTGCCCCACCCGACCAAGTAGAAGATCTTTAAAACTCCTTGTGCGGTGACTATTATGGGGAAAATGAAGAAAAATTGGGAAACTTCCTAAACTACTTTGAGGGCACATGGTTTGGTCATCTAAACAGGTCAGGTCACATAAGACCGCTATGATTCCAAATACCACAGCTTATTTAGAGAGTGAGACAAAGTCTATTAATGTCATTGTAGCATAACACCTTCAGGTCTACTGTAGAAAAATATAATCCAAAGCTGTAGCGCTGTCTGGAAATTATTAAAAAGGACCAGACTTTTCTGGCAGATGAGGCCCAAAAATTTGCACATAGTTGCAGCCCTAAATGTTCAAGAAAAGCTTGGGAAAATCAAGCACAATTACTGTCAAAATGTAAAGAATTTGGATTGAATTCCGGACTAGACTATCTAGAAGTGATTGCTTTAACGTTGCAGTGCGAACTATGAAAATGACATTAACATGCTAATATGCCCCACGAGAAGTAGCTATATCCTCCAGATTGCATTTGGTTCAATTGAAAATCCTCCATGGAATTCATATCACGGGGTCTTGTCTCGTCAGCATGGGCAGGGTGGAGGAGGGCCTGTACAGACGGCAATGTGGTCAGATAGGCACGTTTATGCATATCCTGTGGGAATGCATGTACATCCAGAGATTCTGGAAAGGGGTACACAATTGTTTTAGAGACGTCCTCGGCATTGAGATGGATATAGAGGCTAAAAGATGTTCACTGAACTTCTGGGAACCTACGGACCCAGGCAGGAAAGACCAATTGTGGGTTACATTGAGCCTGACGGTAGTCAAGAAGAACCTGGCTAGACTGTGGGGAGCGGGAACTGCACCTAAGGTGGAGGAGTGGAAAGCCGATGTGGATTGGTGCATGCTTAGGCAAAAAAACTGTCTATGTGGTGAGAGGTTGCCCCAAAAAACAGAATGATATTTGGAGCAAGTGGAATGAATACCGAGGTAATATATGTGTCCCCCAGTTGTCCTCGCTTTTGAAGTCCCCATTGTGTCATAATGATTGTCATTCCATCAGACATGCATTGTATGAGAAAACAGTGTTGTATGTGATAAGACCTGTTAACTGTGCTTCCCATCAATTGTGATTATGAATGTCGACTTTTCGTTGTTTAATAAAAAGATTTTTTTTAAAACCATGCTAATATGCTAGCAATGTTGACCTTTAAAACATGCTATTATAAAGGGACTAAAAAGCCCTAATACGCATCCCGCAAGATCGGAACACAAACTATGTCATCTTTCTCTCACTTATTCTCTATCCTTTTCCTTTACCTTTTCACCCATTCTTATTCTCTTAGCGAGACAGTGGATAGGGGGGCAACCAAGCATATATACTGTGTAACTGTACCCTTGACAAAAACAGCCATTTTGGCTGCCACCCTGTAACGACAAAGCGTTAATGTCTATATGTGTAAAATCAATAAAAACTTGTTGAAATAAAAAAAAGAACTAAGACTCATTTATTGGCCACAAACCTTGCCATTAAATAAATCGCACGGTTAGTGCGCAGTAAATGTGTTTATAAAATGTACTAAATCCATTTAATGATTTGCTAACAGGTTACTGAAATGCTAAATCGGTTTAGGAAACCATACTAAATCCGTATATGGAAGGGGCGTGTGTAGGCTGCAAAACATTAATATTTTACTGACTACTGAAAGGTAGTGGTAACCCATTGTCAGGGCTCATCAGGGGAAGTAGCGCAACGGAGATGCACGGGGCGGAACAGGCACGAGAGACTACAATCCCTGTCAAGCCGTGCTTGCGCTACCCCCGATAACACTGACGCCACCGCGCTCGCTGGCGTCTTGGTGTCAGAGCCGGATAAGTAAAGATGGAGCCCGGACGAGGATGCCGATTATTCTGACGATTTTGGCTCCTGTTTGTTTCCGGACGGTAAGGGTGCGGTTGCACCACTTAGTACTTTCTTTCGTGATGCCTCAGAATCTCGGAGTCACCCGAGATCTTTCCAGTCTTTGTCTTTCCCGTTGACGAGACGCACGGTATCAGCGTGGTCTCATGCGGGAAAGCATTCTTTCCTGTCTCCTTCCCTCGCTCCCCCCATTGGTGAGAGACATCATAGGGGACGAACCCATGTGAAGGGGAACAAAACTGTAGTCTGGTCTTTTTCCGGGGGTGACCTATTCTTAGGACACCCCCGCGCCGCACGGCCACCAGCTGTCGCGTGTGCCCCCCGCCTGCTGCTGCTCTCAGCCTCGCTGAGCCTTCCTTCCTCCTGGCCACGCCCCCCGCCATCGCTCGTTCTCCCGCATTTCTTGCTGTTCTGCTTAGAGTGTAATTGTCGCCATTTGTAGTGTAATTGTATTGTATTTTGTATTTTATTCCAATTTCTGTCCTTGCTTGTATTGTTGTACCCCCCTGTGCAGTTTCCCGTGCGCCCACCCGCCCCTCTCCCCGCTTCCCGCCGCCGGGAGTGTGGACACGCCCCCTTCCCTCTGTACCCTCCCCACTCCCGCCTCCCAGCTGCTCCTCCCTCCCTGCACTTGGCCATAAATGGCGACCGTGCGCACGCGCAGCGTTGACGCGCAGCGGGCGCGCCGATTGTGTGCCGAAGGCGTGCCAAAGGTAAGCCCGTCTGCGCCCGTCTGCGCCTGGACCGCGCCCAGTGCCAGGACCCCTGGCTCCCGCAGACACCAGCCCACCCGCCGGACCTACGACGCCACCGAACTCTACGCACTCAACGCCGGTCGAATCCCGGGCTGCTATCGAGCCACCCCGAGACGCACCCACGGACCCTTCAGCTGCCACTCCTGCAAGTTCACCTGCATCCCGACCTGCATTACACCAGCACCGACCAAGCCGAACACCAGCAGCAACCACCTCAAGTGCATCCTGCCCAACACCCGCTCCATCCACAGACACGCCGTCGAGCTCTGGAACCTGCTCGACACCACAGCCCCAGACGTCGCCTTCCTCACGGAAACCTGGATGAACGCCTCCTCAGCGCCAGACATCGCCATCGCCATCCCGGACGGCTACAAGATCATCCGAAGGGACCGCGTCAACCAGACAGGAGGAGGCATCGCCATCATCCACAGGAACACCATCCGCATCACGACCAACACCGATGATACCCTCGCACCCGCTGAACACCTGCACTTCCAGATCCACATCAACCCCAAGACCACCCTCAGAGGCACCCTCATCTACAGACCCCCGGGACCACGCACACAATTCAGCGAAGACATCGCCGACTTCATCAGCCCGCACGCCCTCCTCTCCGCTGACTACATCCTCCTCCGGGACCTCAACTTCCACCTGGAGAACAACAACGATCGCAACACCACCACCCTGCTGGACAACCTCGCCAACCTCGGTCTCAAGCAGCTGGTGACCACCCCCACCCACTACGCCGGACACACACTCGACCCCGTGTTCTCATCCAGTGAGGACATCACCTTCAGCCACGCCACCGGACACCACTGGACGGACCACAGCTGCGTCCACTTCAGCTTCAGAAGGACCACGACCCACCACCACCAGCAACAGGTTGCATGCAGAAGCTGGAACAAGATCACAGCCGACCAGCTCGCGACTTCCCTGAGCATGAACCCTCCCACCAGAGCAACGAACCCAAGCCAGGCGGCCACCAACCTCACGAAGTGGATCAGCAACTGCGCAGACGTCCTCGCCCCTCTGAAGACCCAGACTAACAGACCCGGCAGCAAGAAAGCCCCATGGTTCACCGACGAACTCAAGAGCTCCAAGAAGAACTGCAGAGCCCTCGAGAAAGCCTGGCGCAGAGACCCAACACCGAACAACATGACTGCCCTCAAGCTCGCCACCCGAAAACACCACCAACTGTGCCCAGCAGTGCCCAGCAGTAGAGGGTGTGTGTGTGACTAAGACCCCCAGCAGTGCCCATCAGTGCCCAGCATTAGAGGGTGTGTGTGGCTAAGAGCCCCAGCAGTGCCCAGCAGTGCCCAGCAGTAGAGGGTGTGTGTGACTAAGACCCCCAGCAGTGCCCAGCAGTAGAGGGGGTGTGTGACTAAGATGCCCAGCAGTGCCCAGCAGTAGAGGGTGCGTGTGACTAAGACCCCCAGCAGTGCCCATCAGTGCCCAGCATTAGAGGGTGTGTGTGGCTAAGAGCCCCAGCAGTGCCCAGAAGTGCCCAGCAGTAGAGGGTGTGTGTGACTAAGACCCCCAGCAGTGCCCAGCATTGCCCTACAGTATAGGGGTGGGTGCAGAGGACCCCCATCAGTGCCCATCAGTGCCCAGCAGTAGAGGGTGTGTGTGACTAAGACCCCCAGCAGTGCCCATCAGTGCACAGCAGTAGATGGTGTGTGTGACTAAGACCCCCAGCAGTGCCCAGCAGTGCCCAGCAGTAGAGGGTGTGTGTGACTAACCCCCCCAGCAGTGCCCTCTCACAGCCACATGCAGCCTTAAATCTGTGCACACACACAAATCTAGATAAGTATCAGAAACATTGGGATAGCACAGAAATACCATGGTCCACCTCATACCCATCAGAAAAATAGACATCTATCACAATACCAAAACATTAACATCACACAGACTTGTAGGCACACAGCACCTAAAGAAATTCCCTGAAATGCAATAGTTCAGACAGAAAAATAAAATGCTTTATTCAGCGCCAATCTGTAGAAAATAAAAATAAATTAGTCCAGGAACACTGAAGGCCAATGGCCAGTCCGAAACCAAGTCCGTTACAGTGGTGACTTTGTGGAGGCTGTCACCCTAAAACTTGCCTGCACATGTTGGACTTAGAGGTCCGTGGACCCATGGGGGGCATCATCTGAGTCTGGGTCTGGCACCGCGGGGACAGGAGAGGGAAGGGTATGTAAATGTAAATGTAGGTGTACTTATATAGCGCAAACCTGTCACCCAAAGGGCATCCTGGCGCTTGCTTAGGGAACCCGTCCTGGTATTCCCCTGTGAGAAACCCCGGCAGGGTGTCCACAAGGTGAAAGCCAGGCATCCCGCCGCGAGGGGCCGTAGTGGATGTTAAGCAAGCTATTGCCCAGAGTTGCAGAGTGTGACCCCGTGATTCGAGTAGGCACCGGAGCGAGAATTGTCGAGTCCGTGGAATTTTGAGCCCGAGACCCGCCGAGGCGGGGAATCGAACCCTGGTCCACGGTCGATCTCAGCTTCCGGGTCTGCCGCCTCTAACCACTGAGCCACGCTTCTCCATGTGTAGTGGGCGCAGGTGTGGAGGATTCCTCCACAGTGGCAGGGTCAGCGCAAAAGGTTGCAACATATTCAGCGCTGCACTCTGCTGCCAGTTCAGACAGGCTACCACCTGAACACGGGGACACAATGGGAGTGGAGGTAGAGGGCTGTGACTCAGGTGTATTGTGCCTGTGGGTGGGTGGGTGATGTGTGTCCCCTGTCCCTGTGAGTGTGCGTACATCCCCCTGAGATTGGGTGAATGGAGGTCTGCGCTTAGACTTACGTGTGGGTGTGCTGGGTGTCTCTGTTGGGGTGTGTGATCTTGTGCGTCTGGTGTGTATGGTGGACAGGGATGGGAGAGGGGGATGTGGATGAGTCAGAAGGAGTGGGGGGGATTGACGCTGCAGGATGGCAAGTGCTGCCATCAGTGTTGAGTCCACGGACGCCAAACTCCGACGTTGATCAGACATGTCAGCTGACATGCCCTTCATGAATGACAACAACTGTGTCATTATTGTTGTTTGGTTATGGAGGACAGTCAGCATTGACGCCTGACCAACTTGAATCAGCCGGAGTAGGTCAACAGACTCAGCACTGAGGGCAGCAGGGGTGACAGGGGCAGGGGCTGCGGTGCCGGGGACAAAGGATACACGGGGGGTAGAACGGACTCTAGGGCCCCTAACAACTGGGAGGGTGGAGATGGGTCTTGAGGAGGAGGGGACAGACCCTACCAACTCTCATGTGTCCCTGTTGAAGGATCTGATCTTGGCTCATTGCAAGATCTGTGATCACTAATAAGACACAGTGGCAGTGGTTACACTACACAGGTGTGAGTGGTACAGTGTAGGTGCCAAGGTAATCTGAGAATATGTAACTGAAAGTATGGAATCCTCATGCATGTTTTGCTCTTTTTCAGATCTCCGTCCCTGCAGTTCCCATCCTCACCTTCCCTCGCCTGATCGCCCTAATGTGTCTGTCATTAGTAGTCAGACCAAGGGGATATTGGGAGATGGAAACCTTCCAGCATCACACTACTTTGATGGTCACAGGTACGGACAGTCCCTGGCAGTTGTGTGGAGAGTGTATCACCAGCATTACAGGTAACATCATTGCATGAGTGTCATAAGTCGTCTGAGCAATGCCACTGGCCATGTAAATTGGTTGATGCAACATGGCCTTGCAAGTAAGTTCATACTATTGTGTAGGAACTGTGTTTCACACTGTACATTGTGCCTCATTGCTGTCACCGTCAGTATCTTTCCAGACTGCATGCATTAAATATGTCATTCTTTACAGTGATTGATCATATGTGGTTATGTGTACACTGACAACAAGCATGCTGTTCTTAATGGCTAATGGACCATATTGTGCATGATGTACATGGTTGTGTATATGTTCTGTTGCTTGATACACACAACGTGCAGGCTACTGCTGCAGACGCAGTGTGTCGTGTGCCCTGATTGGCATTATGGTGACAGGTCCTGTGGCTGTGATGTTTATTCAATGTTCACACATTTGCTGGGACTGACCCATGGGTAACCAGCCACTCCAGGCTCACATACACATGTCAATTTTAGCCTAGCAATAATCCTTGGGTAGTGTGGCAGTTTGGCATGTTCAATCACCCCTTCTGCCCTCATGTGTTCACTCTTCCCGGCTGCAGCATTCACAGCCACAACGCTGCACCGCAGGCCCCAATCAAGCCACACACACCTATGAGATACTCATCCATACATCCATCAATCCATCATTGGAGCATGCCGCATCTTGTCTGTGCCACTGTTGCACAACCGCCATGACAAAGGCCGGTCCGGCAGCACCTGCAACTAGCACACTGCTAGACACTCAACTCATTTGATGACACATGTGACCTCATCAGAAGGAAGTTGTTTAGCTAGCAAGTCCCTCCCCTTTTCAATAGTGGTGGTCGATTGTCCTTGGCTCTCCTAGGGGTACCAGGTGCACACGCACATGAATTTCACCATAATTAACATGAGGGAACATAGTGGTTGATTAATTTATCACCATATTATTATTAGTTAGTGAATCACTGTTTGTATTTACCTCTATGTTCTTTACTCAGACTAAGACAGAGTGGCCAATGATGAGAAGTGGGTAAACTTGCAATTATCTGTCAGGAACCCCCTCGGGTGTTGCTACCGTGTGACAGTCTCTCTTAGCTCTCTTCATTTTTACGGGCTCGGCGACGTCACCACTTCGTCAGAAGTGGGGAGGAGCTGCGAGCCGTATTGTAGCGGCTTTTTCGTTCATGCTGGGTAAATTTTTCTTTGCTCGTGCATTTTCAGTGCGCTTTTTTATTATCTTAATAGTGATTGGTCGTCGCGGTGCTGTTTTTTTAGTAGTCTTGATGCCATAGGGTATATGTAATGTTAGGCGGCCATTTTTGGCATATTCTGTGCGGTTACGCGCACGGCAGACCATTAATTTTAATTAGGAGCTGTCAGAGTGCCCGTGTAATGCAATCCAGATGGTCTGAGCGGTGAGCGCGTTCAATGTAAAATGACGAGAGGCGAGGCAGCAGGCGAGGCTCACAGAAGATGACTCATACGTGCTCGTCCACACTGTAGTTCTTGTGTTTTCTGAATACTCTCATTTCCAAAGGCCGGCATTTCCTTCCTTTCCTCGCAGGCTGCGCTGTACTATTTTTGTCTGTAGTTTCTGGTTCTCTGTATAAACTTGGGTTTGTGCATCAATGCAGGATTTCCGGCGCAGCACACGAAAGGCCTTTCAAAAAGGGCAGCCTTTTTCGTCTAGGGTTTCAAAGTCAAACCAGTCAGTGTGTGGATTTTCATGTCTCAGCCGCGTAATATGTTATTAATAAAAAGGAAATAAAGGAGAACGTATCTGGAATGATCCACTCATGCAACAACACGATACGAGGCCAGTCGTCTCCTCTTCTGAACCAGCTTGAAAACCTTATAGTGTCTACACCACCAGTGCTACCACCACCAGTCCTACCACCACCAGTACTACCACTACCAGTACCACCACCTCCTGTACTACCACTACTACCACTACCAGTACCACCACCACCAGTACTACCAGTACCACCACCACCAGTACTACCATTACCACCACCACCAGTACTACCACTACCAGTACCACCACCAGTACTACCAGTACTACCACCATCAGTACTACCAGTACTACCACCACCAGTACTACCACTACTACAGCTACCAGTACTACCACTACTACAGCCACCAGTACTACCACTACCACCACCACCAGTACTAGCACCACCACCAGTACTACCACTACCAGTACTACCAGTACCACAACCACCACCACTACTACCAGTACTACCACCATCAGTACTACCAGTACTACCACCACCAGTACTACCACTACTACAGCCACCAGTACTACCACTACCAGTACCACCACCACCAGTACTACCATTACCAGTACCACCACCACCACCACTACTACCAGTACTACCACCATCAGTACTACCAGTACTACCACCACCAGTACTACCACTACTACAGCCACCAGTACTACCACTATTACAGCCACCAGTACTACCACTACCACCACCACCAGTACTACCACTACCAGTACCACCACCAGTAATACCAGTACTACCACCATCAATACTACCAGTACTACCACCACCAGTACTACCACTACTACAGCCACCAGTACTACCACTACTACAGCCACCAGTACTACCACTACCACCACCACCAGTACTACCACCACCACCAGTACTACCAGTACCACCACCACCAGTACTACCACTACCAGTACTACCACTACCAGTATTAGCAGTACCACAACCACCACCACTACTACCAGTACTACCACCACCAGTACTACCACTACTACAGCCACCAGTACTACCACTACCACCACCACTACCACCACCACTAGTACTACCAGTACCACCACCACCAGTACTACCACTACCAGTACTACCAGTACCACTACCACCACCACCAGTACCACCACCACCAGTACTACCAACACCAGTACTACCAGTACCACCACCACCACCACCAGTACTACCACTACCAGTACCACCACCACCACCAGTACTACCAGTACTGTGAGTAGTGAGTAGTGAGTAGAGTAGTGAGTAGAGAAGTGAGTGCAGAGTAGTGAGTAGTGAGTAGTGAGTAGAGTAGTGAGTAGAGTAGTGAGTAGAGTAGTGAGTGCAGAGTAGTGAGTAGTGAGTAGAGTAGTGAGTGCAGAGTAGTGAGTAGTGAGTAGAGTAGTGAGTAGTGAGTAGAGTAGTGAGTAGAGTAGTGAGTAGAGTAGTGAGTAGTGAGTGCAGAGTAGTGAGTAGAGTAGTGAGTAGAGTAGTGAGTAGTGAGTGCAGAGTAGTGAGTGCAGAGTAGTGAGTGCAGAGTAGTGAGTAGTGAGTAGTGAGTAGAGTAGTGAGTAGTGAGTGTAGAGTAGTGAGTAGAGTAGTGAGTAGAGTAGTGAGTGCAGAGTAGTGAGTAGTGAGTAGAGTAGCGAGTGCAGAGTAGTGAGTAGTGAGTGGAGTAGTGAGTAGTGAGTAGAGTAGTGAGTAGAGTAGTGAGTAGAGTAGTGAGTAGAGTAGTGAGTAGTGAGTAGTGAGTGCAGAGTAGTGAGTAGTGAGTAGAGTAGTTAGTAGTGAGTAGAGTAGTGAGTAGAGTAGTGAGTAGTGAGTGCAGAGTAGTGAGTAGTGAGTAGAGTAGTGAGTAGTGAGTAGAGTAGTGAGTAGAGTAGTGAGTAGAGTAGTGAGTAGTGAGTGCAGAGTAGTGAGTAGTGAGTAGAGTAGTGAGTAGAGTAGTGAGTAGTGAGTGCAGAGTAGTGAGTAGTGAGTGCAGAGTAGTGAGTAGAGTAGTGAGTAGTGAGTAGAGTAGTGAGTAGTGAGTAGAGTAGTGAGTAGAGTAGTGAGTAGTGAGTGCAGAGTAGTGAGTAGAGTAGTGAGTAGAGTAGTGAGTAGTGAGTGCAGAGTAGTGAGTAGTGAGTGCAGAGTGAGTGTGCAGAGTAGTGAGTAGTGAGTGCAGAGTGAGTGTGCAGAGTAGTGAGTAGTGAGTGCAGAGTAGTGAGTGCAGAGTAGTGAGTAGTGAGTGCAGAGTAGTGAGTGCAGAGTAGTGAGTAGTGAGTGCAGAGTAGTGAGTGCAAAGTAGTGAGTGCAGAGATGTGAGTGCAGAGTAGTGAGTAGTGAGTAGAGTAGTGAGTGCAAAGTAGTGAGTAGTGAGTAGAGTAGTGAGTAGAGTAGTGAGTAGTGAGTAGAGTAGTGAGTAGAGTAGTGAGTAGAGTAGTGAGTAGTGAGTAGTGAGTGCAGAGTAGTGAGTAGTGAGTAGAGTAGTGAGTAGAGTAGTGAGTAGAGTAGTTAGTAGTGAGTAGAGTAGTGAGTAGAGTAGTGAGTAGTGAGTGCAGAGTAGTGAGTCGTGAGTAGAGTAGTGAGTAGAGTAGTGAGTAGTGAGTAGAGTAGTGAGTAGAGTAGTGAGTAGAGTAGTGAGTAGTGAGTAGAGTAGTGAGTAGAGTAGTGAGTAGTGAGTAGAGTAGTGAGTAGAGTAGTGAGTAGAGTAGTGAGTAGTGAGTAGAGTAGTGAGTAGAGTAGTGAGTAGTGAGTGCCGAGTAGTGAGTAGAGTAGTGAGTAGTGAGTAGTGAGTAGAGTAGTGAGTAGTGAGTAGAGTAGTGAGTAGAGTAGTGAGTAGTGAGTGTAGAGTAGTGAGTAGAGTAGTGAGTAGAGTAGTGAGTAGTGAGTAGTGAGTGCAGAGTAGTGAGTAGTGAGTAGAGTAGTGAGTAGTGAGTAGAGTAGTGAGTAGAGTAGTGAGGTGAGTAGAGTAGAGTAGTGAGTAAAGTAGTGAGTGCAGAGTAGTGAGTAGAGTAGTGAGTAGTGAGTAGTGAGTAGAGTAGTGAGTAGTGAGTAGAGTAGTGAGTAGAAAGTAGTGAGTAGAGTAGTGAGTGGAGAGTAGTGAGTAGAGTAGTGAGTAGTGAGCAGAGTAGTGAGTAGTGAGTGCAGAGTAGTGAGTAGAGTAGTGAGTAGTGAGTAGAGTAGTGAGTAGAGTAGTGAGTAGAGTAGTGAGTAGAGTAGTGAGTAGTGAGTAGAGTAGTGAGTAGAGTAGTGAGTAGTGAGTAGTGAGTGCAGAGTAGTGAGTAGTGAGTAGAGTAGTTAGTAGTGAGTAGAGTAGTGAGTAGAGTAGTGAGTAGTGAGTAGAGTAGTGAGTAGAGAAGTGAGTGCAGAGTAGTGAGTAGTGAGTAGTGAGTAGAGTAGTGAGTAGAGTAGTGAGTGCAGAGTAGTGAGTAGTGAGTAGAGTAGTGAGTGCAGAGTAGTGAGTAGTGAGTAGAGTAGTGAGTAGTGAGTAGAGTAGTGAGTAGAGTAGTGAGTAGTGAGTGCAGAGTAGTGAGTAGAGTAGTGAGTAGAGTAGTGAGTAGTGAGTGCAGAGTAGTGAGTGCAGAGTAGTGAGTGCAGAGTAGTGAGTAGTGAGTAGTGAGTAGAGTAGTGAGTAGTGAGTGTAGAGTAGTGAGTAGAGTAGTGAGTAGAGTAGTGAGTGCAGAGTAGTGAGTAGTGAGTAGAGTAGTGAGTGCAGAGTAGTGAGTAGTGAGTGGAGTAGTGAGTAGTGAGTAGAGTAGTGAGTAGAGTAGTGAGTAGAGTAGTGAGTAGAGTAGTGAGTAGTGAGTAGTGAGTGCAGAGTAGTGAGTAGTGAGTAGAGTAGTTAGTAGTGAGTAGAGTAGTGAGTAGAGTAGTGAGTAGTGAGTGCAGAGTAGTGAGTAGTGAGTAGAGTAGTGAGTAGTGAGTAGAGTAGTGAGTAGAGTAGTGAGTAGAGTAGTGAGTAGTGAGTGCAGAGTAGTGAGTAGTGAGTAGAGTAGTGAGTAGAGTAGTGAGTAGTGAGTGCAGAGTAGTGAGTAGTGAGTGCAGAGTAGTGAGTAGAGTAGTGAGTAGTGAGTAGAGTAGTGAGTAGTGAGTAGAGTAGTGAGTAGTGAGTAGAGTAGTGAGTAGAGTAGTGAGTAGAGTAGTGAGTAGTGAGTGCAGAGTAGTGAGTAGTGAGTGCAGAGTGAGTGTGCAGAGTAGTGAGTAGTGAGTGCAGAGTAGTGAGTGCAGAGTAGTGAGTAGTGAGTGCAGAGTAGTGAGTGCAGAGTAGTGAGTAGTGAGTGCAGAGTAGTGAGTGCAAAGTAGTGAGTGCAGAGATGTGAGTGCAGAGTAGTGAGTAGTGAGTAGAGTAGTGAGTGCAAAGTAGTGAGTAGTGAGTAGAGTAGTGAGTAGAGTAGTGAGTAGTGAGTAGAGTAGTGAGTAGAGTAGTGAGTAGAGTAGTGAGTAGTGAGTAGTGAGTGCAGAGTAGTGAGTAGTGAGTAGAGTAGTGAGTAGAGTAGTGAGTAGAGTAGTTAGTAGTGAGTAGAGTAGTGAGTAGAGTAGTGAGTAGTGAGTGCAGAGTAGTGAGTCGTGAGTAGAGTAGTGAGTAGAGTAGTGAGTAGTGAGTAGAGTAGTGAGTAGAGTAGTGAGTAGAGTAGTGAGTAGTGAGTAGAGTAGTGAGTAGAGTAGTGAGTAGTGAGTAGAGTAGTGAGTAGAGTAGTGAGTAGAGTAGTGAGTAGTGAGTAGAGTAGTGAGTAGAGTAGTGAGTAGTGAGTGCCGAGTAGTGAGTAGAGTAGTGAGTAGTGAGTAGTGAGTAGAGTAGTGAGTAGTGAGTAGAGTAGTGAGTAGAGTAGTGAGTAGTGAGTGTAGAGTAGTGAGTAGAGTAGTGAGTAGAGTAGTGAGTAGTGAGTAGAGTAGTGAGGTGAGTAGTGAGTAGTGAGTGCAGAGTAGTGAGTAGTGAGTAGAGTAGTGAGTAGTGAGTAGAGTAGTGAGTAGAGTAGTGAGGTGAGTAGAGTAGAGTAGTGAGTAAAGTAGTGAGTGCAGAGTAGTGAGTAGAGTAGTGAGTAGTGAGTAGTGAGTAGAGTAGTGAGTAGTGAGTAGAGTAGTGAGTAGAAAGTAGTGAGTAGAGTAGTAAGTAGTGAGTTGAGTAGTGAGTGGAGAGTAGTGAGTAGAGTAGTGAGTAGTGAGCAGAGTAGTGAGTAGTGAGTGCAGAGTAGTGAGTAGAGTAGTGAGTAGTGAGTAGAGTAGTGAGTAGAGTAGTGAGTAGAGTAGTGAGTAGAGTAGTGAGTAGTGAGTAGAGTAGTGAGTAGAGTAGTGAGTAGTGAGTAGTGAGTGCAGAGTAGTGAGTAGTGAGTAGAGTAGTTAGTAGTGAGTAGAGTAGTGAGTAGAGTAGTGAGTAGTGAGTGCAGAGTAGTGAGTAGTGAGTAGAGTAGTGAGTAGTGAGTAGAGTAGTGAGTAGTGAGTAGAGTAGTGAGTAGAGTAGTGAGTAGAGTAGTGAGTAGTGAGTGCAGAGTAGTGAGTAGTGAGTAGAGTAGTGAGTAGAGTAGTGAGTAATGAGTGCAGAGTAGTAAGTAGTGAGTAGAGTAGTGAGTAGAGTAGTGAGTAGTGAGTAGAGTAGTGAGTAGTGAGTGCAGAGTAGTGAGTAGAGTAGTGAGTAGAGTAGTGTGTAGTGAGTGCAGAGTAGTGAGTAGTGAGTGCAGCGTGAGTGTGCAGAGTAGTGAGTAGTGAGTGCAGAGTAGTGAGTAGTGAGTGCAGAGTAGTGAGTGCAGAGTAGTGAGTAGTGAGTGCAGAGTAGTGAGTGCAGAGTAGTGAGTAGTGAGTGCAGAGTAGTGAGTAGTGAGTGCAGAGTAGTGAGTGCAGAGTAGTGAGTGCAAAGTAGTGAGTGCAGAGATGTGAGTGCAGAGTAGTGAGTAGTGAGTAGAGTAGTGAGTGCAGAGTAGTGAGTAGTGAGTAGAGTAGTGAGTAGTGAGTAGAGTAGTGAGTAGAGTAGTGAGTAGTGAGTAGAGTAGTGAGTAGAGTAGTGAGTAGAGTAGTGAGTAGTGAGTGCAGAGTAGTGAGTAGTGAGTAGAGTAGTGAGTAGAGTAGTGAGTGGAGTAGTGAGTAGTGAGTGCAGAGTAGTGAGTAGAGTAGTGAGGAGAGTAGTGAGTAGAGTAGTGAGTAGAGTAGTGAGTAGTGAGTAGAGTAGTGAGTAGAGTATTGAGTAGTGAGTGCAGAGTAGTGAGTAGTGAGTAGAGTAGTGAGTAGAGTAGTGAGTAGAGTAGTGAGTAGAGTAGTGAGTAGTGAGTGCAGAGTGAGTGTGCAGAGTAGTGAGTAGTGAGTGCAGAGTAGTGAGTGCAGAGTAGTGAGTAGTGAGTGCAGAGTAGTGAGTGCAGAGTAGTGAGTAGTGAGTGCAGCGTAGTGAGTGCAAAGTAGTGAGTGCAGAGATGTGAGTGCAGAGTAGTGAGTAGTGAGTAGAGTAGTGAGTGCAAAGTAGTGAGTAGTGAGTAGAGTAGTGAGTAGTGAGTAGAGTAGTGAGTAGAGTAGTGAGTAGAGTAGTGAGTAGTGAGTAGTGAGTGCAGAGTAGTGAGTAGTGAGTAGAGTAGTGAGTAGAGTAGTGAGTAGAGTAGTTAGTAGTGAGTAGAGTAGTGAGTAGAGTAGTGAGTAGTGAGTGCAGAGTAGTGAGTCGTGAGTAGAGTAGTGAGTAGAGTAGTGAGTAGTGAGTAGAGTAGTGAGTAGAGTAGTGAGTAGAGTAGTGAGTAGTGAGTAGAGTAGTGAGTAGAGTAGTGAGTAGTGAGTAGAGTAGTGAGTAGAGTAGTGAGTAGTGAGTAGAGTAGTGAGTAGAGTAGTGAGTAGTGAGTGCCGAGTAGTGAGTAGAGTAGTGAGTAGTGAGTAGTGAGTAGAGTAGTGAGTAGTGAGTAGAGTAGTGAGTAGAGTAGTGAGTAGTCAGTGTAGAGTAGTGAGTAGAGTAGTGAGTAGAGTAGTGAGTAGTGAGTAGAGTAGTGAGGTGAGTAGTGAGTAGTGAGTGCAGAGTAGTGAGTAGTGAGTAGAGTAGTGAGTAGTGAGTAGAGTAGTGAGTAGAGTAGTGAGGTGAGTAGAGTAGAGTAGAGTAGTGAGTAAAGTAGTGAGTGCAGAGTAGTGAGTAGAGTAGTGAGTAGTGAGTAGTGAGTAGAGTAGTGAGTAGTGAGTAGAGTAGTGAGTAGAAAGTAGTGAGTAGAGTAGTAAGTAGTGAGTTGAGTAGTGAGTGGAGAGTAGTGAGTAGAGTAGTGAGTAGTGAGCAGAGTAGTGAGTAGTGAGTGCAGAATAGTGAGTAGAGTAGTGAGTAGTGAGTAGAGTAGTGAGTAGAGTAGTGAGTAGAGTAGTGAGTAGAGTAGTGAGTAGTGAGTAGAGTAGTGAGTAGAGTAGTGAGTAGTGAGTAGTGAGTGCAGAGTAGTGAGTAGTGAGTAGAGTAGTTAGTAGTGAGTAGAGTAGTGAGTAGTGAGTGCAGAGTAGTGAGTAGTGAGTAGAGTAGTGAGTAGTGAGTAGAGTAGTGAGTAGTGAGTAGAGTAGTGAGTAGAGTAGTGAGTAGAGTAGTGAGTAGTGAGTGCAGAGTAGTGAGTAGTGAGTAGAGTAGTGAGTAGAGTAGTGAGTAATGAGTGCAGAGTAGTAAGTAGTGAGTAGAGTAGTGAGTAGTGAGTAGAGTAGTGAGTAGTGAGTGCAGAGTAGTGAGTAGAGTAGTGAGTAGAGTAGTGAGTAGTGAGTGCAGAGTAGTGAGTAGTGAGTGCAGAGTGAGTGTGCAGAGTAGTGAGTAGTGAGTGCAGAGTGAGTGTGCAGAGTAGTGAGTAGTGAGTGCAGAGTAGTGAGTGCAGAGTAGTGAGTAGTGAGTGCAGAGTAGTGAGTGCAGAGTAGTGAGTAGTGAGTGCAGAGTAGTGAGTAGTGAGTGCAGAGTAGTGAGTGCAGAGTAGTGAGTGCAAAGTAGTGAGTGCAGAGATGTGAGTGCAGAGTAGTGAGTAGTGAGTAGAGTAGTGAGTGCAGAGTAGTGAGTAGTGAGTAGAGTAGTGAGTAGTGAGTAGAGTAGTGAGTAGAGTAGTGAGTAGTGAGTAGAGTAGTGAGTAGAGTAGTGAGTAGAGTAGTGAGTAGTGAGTAGTGAGTGCAGAGTAGTGAGTAGTGAAGTGAGTAGAGTAGTGAGTAGTGAGTAGAGTAGTGAGTAGAGTAGTGAGTGGAGTAGTGAGTAGTGAGTGCAGAGTAGTGAGTAGAGTAGTGAGTAGAGTAGTGAGTAGAGTAGTGAGTAGAGTAGTGAGTAGTGAGTAGAGTAGTGAGTAGAGTATTGAGTAGTGAGTGCAGAGTAGTGAGTAGTGAGTAGAGTAGTGAGTAGAGTAGTGAGTAGAGTAGTGAGTAGTGAGTGCAGAGTAGTGAGTAGAGTAGTGAGTAGTGAGTCGTGAGTAGAGTAGTGAGTAGAGTAGTGAGTAGAGTAGAGTAGTGAGTAGTGAGTGCAGAGTAGTGAGTAGTGAGTAGAGTAGTGAGAAGAGTAGTGAGTACTGAGTAGAGTAGTGAGGTGAGTAGTGAGTAGTGAGTGCAGAGTAGTGAGTAGTGAGTAGAGTAGTGAGCAGTGAGTAGAGTAGTGAGTAGAGTAGTGAGGTGAGTAGAGTAGAGTAGTGAGTAAAGTAGTGAGTGCAGAGTAGTGAGTAGAGTAGTGAGTAGTGAGTAGAGTAGTGAGTAGAGTAGTGAGGAGAAAGTAGTGAGTAGAGTAGTGAGTAGTGAGTAGAGTAGTGAGTGGAGAGTAGTGAGTAGAGTAGTGAGTAGTGAGCAGAGTAGTGAGTAATGAGTGCAGAGTAGTGAGTAGTGAGTAGAGTAGTGAGTAGAGTAGTGAGTAGTGAGTAGAGTAGTGAGTAGTGAGTAGAGTAGTGAGTAGAGTAGTGAGTAGTGAGTAGAGTAGTGAGTAGTGAGTAGAGTAGTGAGTAGAGTAGTGAGTAGTGAGTAGAGTAGTGAGTAGTGAGTGCAGAGTAGTGAGTAGTGAGTAGAGTAGTGAGTAGAGTAGTGAGTAGTGAGTGCAGAGTAGTGAGTAGTGAGTAGAGTAGTGAGTAGAATAGTGAGTAGTGAGTGCAGAGTAGTGAGTAGAGTAGTGAGTAGAGTAGAGTAGTGAGTAGGATATTACAGGCAGCAGCTGTGCAAACTTCATACACTCACAAGGAGACCATAGGCAGCTGAGGTGCACGCTTCTCCCACTCACAAGAACGACATCACAGGCAGCAGCAGTGCAAGCTTCTTACACTCACAAGGAGACCACAGGCAGCAGAGGTGCAAGCTTCTCACACTCACAAGAAGGACATCACAGGCAGTAACGGTGCAATATTCTCACACTCACAAGGAGATCACTGGCAGTACACACCACATGAACACACTCCATAACACATAGCAACAATACATTGGCATTTACAATGCCATTAGCTCCAACTCAAATAAATCCGAGCCCGATTGCATTTCTAATGCTTGTTTAATTTAGTGAGTGGGATCAGACCTTGGTGTCAATGTAATGTAAACGTAAAACACAACATGACCCAATGGATTAGTGTAAAGGTACACCACTCGGGCAGTATTTTAGATTGGCCATGTCACTCTGACATTGGTTGT
Organism: Lissotriton helveticus; assembly: GCF_964261635.1. Lineage (NCBI taxonomy): Eukaryota > Metazoa > Chordata > Amphibia > Caudata > Salamandridae > Lissotriton > Lissotriton helveticus. The sequence continues at coordinate 381,206,165 of NC_136067.1, read as the reverse complement.
AAGGAATTTGTTGAGAGTTGGGTTCGGCCTTTTTGTTGTTGAACAGTGTCTGAATGGGGTGCAGCATTTGCCAATGGTATCCACTTAGACTCCTTTGTATTTAATTACAGATGTGATACAACAGACTCATGCCCCAGACAACCTCCACACAGTGAACAGCTGGCAATCATCCACCTGGTAACACGCTACCACAAACACACACATGACAGCCTCTCAGGCTGTGTGTGCAACTCATACTGACAACTCGACGCAGACACACTTAACAGTGCGTGTACGTACAACCAGGTCATGTGCCTCGTACTACACACACACTACTTCCAGCACCACCACATTGTAGTGTATTACCTCGTTGACACAACACCACCACACATCGCCTCAAATGCTGTAACGTGGTAGTACGCAACCTGAGAACACCACTCATAAAGGGAGATCACAGATGGATTTTCCAAAACCCACAGGGATCACACACCCAATCCAGGCTTATGATTGGTCATATTTAACTACCTACACCCTCTGAGTCACATCCAACACCATGGACACACTCTGCATTGTCAAACATCTGCACAGCCTGTTTCACACCAGCATCCTGAGCAACATATTTGTAACTATCATCTAAAGCTCTCCTACACTACACACAGATTTTGCCTAAGCCATCTCCAATCAGTTTATTCGTTAGTTTGACGCACTACCTACCCGTGACAGTCTCAATGCGCTGGGGGGTGCTGGTACTGATCTAAACACACTGCCCTTGAGAATTATTGTGAAGGCCAGCAGGTCCGGGTTCTGTAGTTGACTTGTAGGGAGGGTGTACCAGGTCTTGGAGTCGAGGTAGAAGATTGATCTGTCGCTGTCCGTGTTATTCGGGATGTGAGGGACAGTGGCGAGAGCATGGTTGGTAGAGCAGAGGCTGCGGGTGGGTGTGTAGAAGGTGAGTCTGTGGTTGTGGTATGCTGGTCCTGCGTGGTGTAGAGCTTTGTGTGCGTGGATGTGGATTTAGAAGCTCATTCTGTTGTTGACAGGGAGTCAGTGCAGGTCTCTGGGGTGTTTTGTGATGTGGCCGGGTTGTGGTAAATGAGGATCAGACGTGCCGATGTGTTCCAGATGCGTTGCAGCAGGCTCAGGAGTGTGGTTGTTGTAGCTGCGTAGATGGCGTTCACTTACTCAAGTCAGCTTTTGGAGAGGTGCAGGGTGACAGTATTTTGTATATTATAGCTGATCCATTATAAGATCATGCGTCCCATTCAGAGGGTGTTGGAGCTGAAAGCAGAGATGGCGTAGTCCTGCTTGGTCATGGGGAGTGAGTAGTCCAGGATGGCCCACAGGTAGTGTGCGTGTTTGGTGGCTTATGGTGCTGTTCCTAGCGATGTTGGCCACCAGGAGTCGTCACAGGCTGACCTGGTTGGGCCGAGGATGTGTTCCTCAGATTTTTCAGGATTCTGCATCAACCTTCTGTCCTTACTCCATTTTGCTACAGCCGTGATTCTTCTGTCGAGGTAGATGTTGCCAGTGTGTGTGTCGTTGGTGAGCGATGTGATCAAATGGTTGTGATTGGCATAGTAGATGATATTGAGGCTCAGTTGTTGTGCCACATGGGTGAGTTGTGCCATGTGGATAATTAAGTTAGTTGGTCTGTGGGATGATCCCTGTGTGACGCTGTGGATGGTGTCAGTGTTATTGGAACAGTACTGTGGGAGGCAGATGCCCGAGGTTGTGCCGGTGGGAAAGGATGTGGGCCTGCCAGGGCACTCGCTTTGCTTCCTAAGTCATGGATGTGTACTGTTAGGGTGCCATGGGCGACCATGTGGAAGTCTACTGATAGGTCCTGATGGATGTGGGCGTCTGTTTCGCCTTTGTCCATGAGTATACAGATGTTGTTGGTGTTGGCTATGAAGGCGGGGTCCGTGCTCTGGTTGATGTAGGATCCCGACTGTGTTGGTTCTATGATGTTTTTGTCTTTGAGGTTGTGGGTCAGCTGTCTGTTGATTATATTCAACATGACTTGTTCTGGGAAGGGGAGCAGGGAGATGTGCAGGAATTTCGAGATGTATTTGTGGTCCACCTTAGGTTAATTCAGTAAGGCACTGAACACACCATTGTCAATACTCCCTGTGAAGGTTGTTGTCTTGAAGGAGAAGTAGGATATTTTAACGGAGAAGTGGTGAGATTGCTATTCTGGCTTGTTAGGAAAAGTGGATATGCCATGTGTCAGATGGGGATCCAGAGTGAATGTAGTCCTTGCTCATGATGGTGTCTTCAGTGCGGACGTTGTAGCAGCCAATACGGTCAATTTTGTGGGTGTTTGTCGCAGGAGGGGTGGTCTCGGTTGTGGATGTGGGGCTGGTGGAGTAGAATCTTTTGTAGATGTGGTTGATCTTACCGTGAGCAAAGTTGGGCAGTGAGTCACACAGGTCTTGTGATGGTGGAATGTTGGAGGCGCTATATTTGGCTTTAGAGAGTTGATCAGCAATGTTGATGTGCTATTTACTGGTGTGTGCGTTGGTGTCTAGCCGGTCCTTGATGGGTGTCCGGTTGTGGGTCATGAAGTGTTGGTGGTGTATGCGGGGTGCACTCAGGTGTACGTTGCAGCTGTTTGGTGATTGTTTGTAGTGCGTGCTACTCTAGAGCTTACAAGAGGTGGACTTGGAGGTCCAGGGATTTTGGTGAACCATGTGGCAATGTGGTTGTTGTGTTAGGTGGCAAAGGACTTGATTGGGATGAAGGTGTCTGCGCAGTCAGTGATCCACTGTTTGAGGAAGATGGCAGCGGTGTGGGGGTTGGTGGTGTTGGCTTGTGGGCCCAGGGTAAGGGTGGCTGTCAGTTAGTCCTTGTTGAGCTTGCACCAGCAGCTGCGTGGCATGGTCTGTGTGCAGGGGGATTGTGTTTGGTTTCCTGAAGGAGAAGTGTAGGCTTCTGTGGTCTCTCCAGTGTTGTGAGGTGTTGTTGTTGGATGAGATGTGTGGAGTTTCTGCAAAGATGGGGTCCTGTGTTTGTCTAGCTTTGTGGGTGTGGGTTGTCATTTGTTGTTGTAATCCAAGGTTGGCAAGGTTGTCCATCAGGGCGGTGGAGTTTACGTCATAGTTGTAATTACGGTGACAGTAAATTTCCCCAAGGAGGATGTAGTCCGTGTAGGCGAGGACATGCGTGCTGATGAGGTGAACGATGGAGTTGGTGAATAGTGTTGGGACTCCAGGTGGTCTGTAGATGAGTGTTCCTCAGTGAGTGTTGTTTGTGTGGATCAGTAAATGCATGTTGTAGGCGATGTGGAGGGTGTCTTTGTTGTTGGTAGTGACTCTGGGATTATTAATGTGGATGATGGGAATTCCTCCTACCACTCTGTTGGTGTGGTGTTAGCGTGATTTGTCATTTATTTCAGGTATGTCTATGGTGATGTCTGTTGGCAAGGTGGTGTTCAGCCTGGTTACCGTCCACAACACCAGCCAGCCCTACTACAGCAACTACCTCTACATAGGAACAAGAACGTGACTTACGGAGTACTTGTGGAAATGCAGGGTGCATGCACACACCTCATCCTCAACATCCCCTGCTGCTGCCACATGACCATCCGCCTGAGATACCTACAATGGTCCCACAGTCACATGCAGTTTCACCTTCATACTCAATAGCCACACTCAGTCGGCACTCCACAGACCCAGGCTAAATAAATGATATGGACGTCTAACATCTAACACCCTATTGGCACTCTCGGTCAGGCCATCAATCTTCACATCCAAAATACAACAGCATGTGGCTGCTAGTTCTCATTCCTCATTACACAGATCCTGGTGCTCCCTCTGTGGACACCTAGCATATTTGCCATGCTCTTAACACCTCACACACTCTTGTATGACTGTCTGACATTGCAGTATTTCAAGCACACCCCATCTTCTGCAGTTAGTAACCATCACGGGTGAGTATTGCTATCCATGTCTGTAATTTAGGCTATCTTGTGACCTATGTATTTCCACTGCCGAACTAAAATCCATGTGTGTAGATGGCAATAGTTTGCAGGAGACGGTGGCATTTGAAGACATTTCACCTCACAAATGTATTAGAATCTGAGTACATACAAATACATCAATGCTTTTAGTGCAAGTGAGATTTATTTTTTACTCTTGTGCGTGTAACGTGAGTATGTGCTGTACAAGAAGGGGGGAATCCAAAGTTCACAGCGGTAGATGTGATGCCTTACAGTATGAGTCAACAGAGTCCAGGCCACAGTGTTTGGCATCATTGGGCACACTGCGACCAGCAAGTCCATGTGGGAGAGTGTTAAAGTCAATAGGGTGATGCTGTTGCACACAAAGGCAAGATGCCAGACCAGGTGACCTGGGAGTTGTTCATGGCCCTATGCCTCTCAACGTCTTGACCGTGGACAACCAACCTTCCTTGGGGGACCCTCACGTGCAGGCCTTGGCGATGCATGGGAATCTCCGTCTGACAATTCCGCCTCCTCCTCCCTCCCTGTGCCTGTGGTTGGTCTTTGCCGAGATGTTTCTGGCCTTGTGACACAGGGAGGGTGCTGCATGTTGCCAGCGATCAGACGGAGCGATTGGTTAATTTCCCGATGCACCGTCACTAGCTCATCCAGTCTTGCCTCCATCCGTCCCTGGTGTCGTTCTTGACTGGCATGTAGCTGGGCCTGCTGATCTGTCATTTTGTTGAGGGCCTCCACTACCAGGCTGAACTCCCTGGTGTTCCGCTGGTATTCATCCATGATGTCTCGGAGTTCGGACATACCGGGCCCTGCAGCTGGCTGGTCAGGTTCTCGCCTCCGCCTAGTGCCACTCCCACCACCCCTGCCCACATGAGCCGGTCCGACGCTTGGGGGCACATTATGTCGACGGGATCCATGAGTGCTGGCAGTGGAGGTGTCGTCTGCCACCTCATGTGTGCCCGGCGAAAGATGTCCCTCATTGTCAGACAGGCTCTGTTGTGTATTATGGGCAGGGCTCCGAGCTGTCTGCTGGGATGTGGCGGGAATGGGTGTGGTGGTTGGCACAGATGTATCTGTTCCAGCTGCTGCAGGGGTTTGGGATCCTGAGGACCCTGGTTGGTTGGGATCATCCACAGTGTGTTGAGAGGCTTCAGTTACGGTGGGGTCACTGTCGTGCTGAGCCTGGGACTGGGATCCTTCTCCCCCCTGGTTGGGGGTAGTTTCCACACGTTCCCCTGTGGGTGTGAGAGAGAAACACTGTTAATGCACTATCATGCAACATCCAAATGTAATATACATAGTCGTTATCAATGTTCCCCCTGCTTTGTATTTTAGAAAGTGTTCACTTGTGTATGTTGTGGGCTGAGATTGACATGCCATCAGGGGTGCTTGACATGTTGGGTACTGTCTTTTGATGAATGTCACAGCCATTGCTGTGGCTTGTGTGGCCAGCACCACACAGTTCAAGATGTGCTCTGTGTGGCCCAATCTGCACAATGCAGTCTGAAGAATTATTGCTGGTGTAACAATGCACAGGGTTTTTATGTTGCATGTTTATGATGGCTAATGAGTGAAATGTAGCTGATTTCATCAAGCTACTTTAGAGAGGGTTTGCAGGGCCAAGACAGCCACCCACTGCCAACCCCCCAGGCACAGGGCTTTAGGACGTGGCACTTCTCTAAGATGCATTACCTTGTCAATACCCATGTCCATGGTGCTACTTGAGTGCATCCACAGCATCACCAAGCTGTGGCAACAGCACTGTGTGAGAGGCACAATGAACTTGTGATTCTGCACTGTGCTTTATTTGTTTGCATACGTCATCAGATCAGTATTTTTGATGTTTTGTTACATGGCGATTGTGACAATGGTGCACTCCATTGTCTTTCCCCATGGGCTCAGTTTCTGTAAGGGGTGTGTGTGACAGGCCATGGTAGTAGTTTGAGTGTGATTGGCAAGTGGGCGTCCCTCGTGGTGTGTCTGTCCCCCATGAAGCATGCTGCCATTATAGTGGTTGTGAGTTCCTGTGCAAGATATCTTCACTTTGCCTGGTGTTAGTGTTTGTACTGGTCACAGGCGGCCCATGTGCTGCCTACACCAGGGCCCAGTGTCAACTATCTTGTCAGTACTTTCACACTCCCTGTGCATTGAGCATGGTGCATGGGTGTGTATCTGGCCCATATGGGTTGAGTGCTGCCTCCTACCATACATCTTGCACCCTCTCACCCTCCTCCTTGCAGCCTTCTGCAACTCCCCTTGCACCACCCCCATACTGTTGGTCACTGCTGGGAGTAATGGCCACACCCCCCCACCAACCCCATACTGTTGGGCACTGCTGGGAGTCATGGCCACACCCCCCAACCAACCCCATAGTGTTGGTCACTGCTGGGAGTCATGGCCACACCCCCCACACCCTCCTGACCAACCCCATACTGTTGGGCACTGCAGGGAGTCATGGACACAGCCCCCCACACTCCCCCAACCAACCCCATGCTGTTGGTCACTGCTGGGAGTCATTGCCACACCCCCCCACCCCCCCAACCAACCCCATACTGTTGGGCACTGCAGGGACTCATGGACACAGCCCCCCACGACCCCCCAACCAACCCCATACTGTTGGTCACTGCTGTGAGTCATGGCCACACCCCCCCTTACTGTTGGGCACTGCAGGGTGTCATGGTTACAGCCCCCTCCCCCCACTGCTGGGAGTCCACCCATGTTCCATGAGTTGTTTGTATACTCACCAGGCTCAACGGCTCCTTCAATTACGTGAACTCCCACCGGTGGTAGCATGGCCATGACTTTCTCCTCCTAGGGCTGGTATTGTGCAGGTCTGAGGGGAGGTCCACCTCCAGTGTGATGAACGTTGGCGTAGTCCTCATCCATCTTGCGCTTAACCATCCTCCGCAGATCGTACCACCTGTTCTGGCAAACCGCCCTGGTGCGCCTGATGGGTGCAACAGCATTCACCTTCTCGACTATCCTCTCCCACAAGCGTGTCTTTTGAGCTATGCTGGTCTGTCTGACCAATGCACCAAACAGCTGTGGATAGACTCTAATGACTTCATCTGTAAGGATCTCCATCTCCGGGTTAGTGAACTTTGGACCCTTTGGTGTGGCCATGGTGTGGGGTGTATGTGATTGGGGGGGGTGATGGTGGGTATGGATGAGGGTTTGTGGGTCTGATTGTGAAGTGGTTGGTGTGTGTGAATGAGATAGGGTGTATGTGTGAAGGTGTGTGGCTGCAGTTGTTGGTGTGCTGTCTGTGTCTTAGCAAGAATAGGTATTTTGCACAGGATGATGGTTTGTATGTGTGGGCCCTTTTATTGGTCCATTTGTGGGTGTGGCTTTTTTAAAAAAAATTGTGGGTGTGTCATAAGGGGTGGTTGTGACTTGGGCCCTCTGTTTGTTTGTTTGTATGTGCCTAGGACATTGTTTTCCTATGCTGTGTAGACTGTAGCCTTGTTTATTGGGCTGTGCGCCTCGTCTTTGTTAGTGCGTCTGGCAGTTAGGCTTGTTTCTCGTGTTCGGGGGTACATGTACGCTTGATTTTGGGGTGTGCGCCTCGTATTTGTTAATGCGTCTGGCAGTTAGGCTCGTTTTTCGTGTCCGGGGGTACGTGTACGCTTGATTTTGGGGTGTGCGCCTCGTATTTGTTAATGCGTCTGGCAGTTAGGCTCGTTTTTCGTGTCCGGGGGTACGTGTACGCTTGTTTGTGGGGTGTGCGCCTCGTATTTGTTAATGCGTCTGGCAGTTAGGCTTGTTTCTCGTGTTCAGGGGTACATGTACGCTTGATTTTGGGGTGTGCGCCTCGTATTTGTCAATGCGTCTGGCAGTTAGGCTCGTTTATCATGTCCGGGGGTACATGTACGCTTGATTTTGGGGTGCGCTTCGTATTTGTTAATGCGTCTGGCAGTTAGGCTCGTTTATCGTGTCTGGGGTACGTGTACGCTTGATTGTGGGGTGTGCGCTTCGTATTTGTTAATGCGTCTGGCAGTTAGGCTCGTTTATCGTGTCCGGGGGTACGTGTACGCTTGTTTGTGGGGTGTGCGCCTCGTATTTGCTAATGCGTCTGGCAGTTAGGCTCGTTTCTCGTGTTCGGGGGTACATGTACGCTTGATTTTGGGGTGTGCGCCTCTTATTTGTTAATGCGTCTGGCAGTTAGGCTTGTTTATCGTGTCCGGGGGTACGTGTACGCTTGTTTGTGGGGTGTGCGCCTCGTATTTGTTAATGCGTCTGGCAGTTAGTCTCATTTCTTGTGTTCGGGGGTACATGTACGCTTGATTGTGGGGTGTGCGCCTTGTATTTGTTAATGCGACTGGCAGTTAGGCTCGTTTATCGTGTCCGGGGGTACGTGTACGCTTGTTTGTGGGGTGTGCGCCTCGTATTTGTTAATGCGTCTGGCAGTTAGGCTCGTTTATTGTGTCCGGGGGTACATGTACGCTTGATTTTGGGGTGTGCGCTTCGTATTTGTTAATGCGTCTGGCAGTTAGGCTCGTTTATCGTGTCCGGGGTACGTGTACGCTTGATTGTGGGGTGTGCGCCTCGTATTTGTTAATACGTCTGGCAGTTAGGCTCGTTTATCGTGTCCGGGGGTATGTGTACGCTTGTTTGTGGGGTGGGCGCCTCGTATTTGTTAATGCGTCTGACAGTTAGGCTCGTTTCTCGTGTTCAGGGGTACATGTACGCTTGATTTTGGGGTGTGCGCCTCGTATTTGTTAATGCGTCTGGCAGTTAGGCTCGTTTATCGTGTCCGGGGGTACGTGTACGCTTGTTTGTGGGGTGTGCGCCTCATATTTGTTAATGCGTCTGACAGTTAGGCTCATTTCTCGTGTTCGGGGGTACATGTACGCTTGATTGTGGTGTGTGCGCCTCGTATTTGTTAATGCGTCTGGCAGTTAGGCTCGTTTATCGTGTCCGGGGGTACGTGTACGCTTGTTTGTGGGGTGTGTGCCTCGTATTTGTTAATGCGTCTGGCAGTTAGGCTCGTTTCTCGTGTTCGGGGGTACATGTACGCTTGATTGTGGGGTGTGTGCCTCGTATTTGTTAATGCGTCTGGCAGTTAGGCTCGTTTATCGTGTCCGGGGGTACGTGTACGCTTGATTTTGGAGTGTGTGCCTCGTATTTGTTAATGCGTCTGGCAGTTAGGCTCGTTTATCGTGTCCGGGGGTACGTGTACGCTTGTTTGTGGGGTGTGCGCCTCGTATTTGTTAGTGCGGCTCGCTCATACGCGATGTTTTCCATACGAATCGTGCTTCATGCGGGACAACGTTTGCCCGTACAAATCGCGTACTTGGTCCTGGGTCAGGATCGTACTTGTTAGTTCGTACAGCATGTTTACAAATCGTACGGTTGAAGTTCCGACGACATTCCGTACGGGTTTTCGAATGTGGTTCGTATGGTTCGCTGATATTCGTACGTATTTGCGGACTTCGAATCGTACTTCGCAATTCGGACGGGTTTTTTCAATTCGTACGTAAAGGGTACGAATACAAATCGTAGCACGGATTTTAATCCCGAATCGGAATCGACCCCTTTGTGTAGATGTTTGCTAGATACACCATTGGATCGTTCAGTAAATACAAGACTGTTTCATCTTTTGTTTCTAGGGGAGATCAGTTGGGGGAATCCAGGGCTAAGCAGTTGAAGTTTAGCAAAGGACAAGCATGAGTCTCTAAAGGTATACAATAATACATGTTGGGGACAAGAAACACTGAAAGAAATGAATCATTGTCCTATTGTAGAATTATGGAAGAATTATGAAAACCTGACTTTCCATTTTCCTTGTATTAGATATGTGCTGATACCTTGTGATTACCCCTCCGGTCTCACCCTCCAGTATAGCTGTCATTATTTTATTTTACAGGTATATATACATACATATATGGAGATAGTAGTCCTAGCAATCTAGTATGATATGAAACACTAGAGGAGAGTGGATATCCCAGTAATACTGTTTTTTCTTTGTTTACTCCTAGATCTCCCTCCCTGCTGTTCCTACCCTTTCCTTCCCTCACTTAACCATCCCACTAGTCCGAGATGATTTAATCTATCCGGACTTGGGGCTGTTGAGCGGTGGACCCCATTGAGCTTCAACCTGATCCTGAGGAGAACCTGGAGCCTTGACACCCATTCACCAATGAGAAGGGGTCCCAAAAGGACGACTTCCCCCTTGTGAATGATAAAAAAAACCATTTAGGAGTACTCCTAAAAAAGTTTCAAAAATATATATTTATATTTTTTAAACACCAGACCGTTTTCCTTTAAGAAAAACAAACTACATTAAAAAATGTTTTACTTAAAAGCAATCACAGATATAGTGGTCTGTTGACCCTTATAGGCCACCACCCCTGTGATGGCAATGAATCATAGTGGGTCACTATTTGCACCCTACCTCATTCAATCAATCAATCAATCAGTATTTATATAGCGCAGCACTGTCACCGCTAGCGGTATCTGGGCGTGTCTCCATCAAAAAGCTAGGTCTTGAGTTTCTTTCTGAAGCCCACCAGGAAAGGTTCTGTTCGGAGGTGTTGGGGAAGTTCGTTGCAGGTCTTGGTGGTGATGTAGGAGAAGGAGCATCCCCCGCTATGGCTGCGATGGATGTGTGGCATGTGGCGTGTGGCGAGGGCGGAGGAGCGCAGGTTAGTGGAGGGTTGATGGAATTTTATTTGATGGTTGGACCTTGATCATGGATGGCTTTGTAGGCGTGTATGAGGATCTTGTGCTGAGATCTCTTCTGGATTGTGAGCCAGTGGAGGTTTCTGAGGTAGGGTTTCATGTGTTACCATGTGGAAAGGTCCAGCATGAGTCTGGCTGCTGTGTTCTGTATGGTCTGCAATCTTCTGAAGAGCTGGGTAGAGATGGAAGCATAGAGAACGTTGCCATAGTCGAGGGGGCTGATGACAAGAGCCTGAGTGACGTTTTTTCTGGTGTTCATAGAGCATTCATTTGAAGATTCGGCTGAGCATGTGAAGAGTGTGGAAGCAGCAGGAGGCAACTGCATTGACTCATCATCTCATGGTCAGTTGGCTGTCGAGAATGATCCCTGAGTTGCATGTATGGTATGTTGGTGTTAGTATTGGTCTGAGTTCAGCTGGCCACCAACTGTGGTCGCAGGTTGAGATGTTGTTCCCAAAGATCAGTACTTCTGTCTTGTCAGAGTTCAGTCTGAGGCAGTTGTCTCTCATACAGTTGGCTATGTTGGGTATGGCATTGGAGAATTTTATTTTGGCTCTGGTGGTATCCTGAGTGAACAAGGGGATGAGTTGGGTGTCATCTGTGTAGGAGATTATGCTGAGGCCATGGTAGGATCTGGTGACGTCTATATGGGTGGTCATGTAAGTGTTAAATAGTGTGGAGCTGAGTGATGATCCTTGGAGTACGCTGCATATGAGTTCTTGGGTGAGGAGGTGAAGGTAGGTAGCTGGATACTCTGTGTGCATCCTGTAAGGAAGGAAGCGATCCATTTAAGGGCACTTTGCAGTATTCAGATGTTGCAGAGCCTGTTGATGACAGTGTTGTGGGAGATGGTGATGAGCACCGCACAGAGGTTGAGAAGAATCAGGGCCACAGTTTCTCTGCAGTCGAGTAGAGCTCTGATGTCATCTGTGCCCACAATGAGCTCAGTCTCAGTGCTTTGGTTGGCACGGAATCCTGATTGTGAGGCATCCAGTGGGTGGGTTTGTTCCAGGAATGCAGTGAGTTGTTGGATGATGGCTTTCTCAAGTACTTTGGCCAGTGGCGTAGCAAGCACTTTGGCCGCCTGTTGCGATCCCCGTGTTTGCCGCCCTGCAGCGGTAGAATCGGAAAGTGGGGAAAGGGGGTGCTGGCGAGAATTGTTTTCTATATGCCGCATCTCGGCGGCTGATTAAAGAGCGGGAGTTTGATTGCTGCCTTGGGTGAACTGCCTCCCCCCACTCCCTCTTGCTACGCCACTGACTTTGGGTAGGTAAGGGAGCAGGGAGATGGTTGATAATTTTTTTAGATCGCTGGGGTCGGCGGAGGATTTCTTTAAGTGGGGTTTGACTTCTGCATGTTTCCCTCTGTCCAGGAAGGTTGCTGTGTTGATGGAGGTGTTGAGGATACTGGTTAGTTCCGTGCTGATTGGGTTGGTTCCAAGGTTGGAGAGGTGGTGGGGTCTGTGGGAGCACTGGAGTGTATAGAAGACATGATGGCTATGGTGGTCTGGATGGTGAGCGGATACCAGGTGGGGATCCTTTGTCTGATGTTTGCTGGTGGGTAGAGGTTGTTGAGGTTGAGGGTGGTAATGTAGATGCAGAAAACTTGCTGTGGAAGTAGCCTGAGAGGGTGTTGCAGAGTTCTTCGGAGGAGTTGACAGCGTTCTCCGTGGCTGTCGGGTTGGAGAAATCCTTGATTATTTTCTGAGTTCCTTAGTGTAGTTGGCCACTGTGTCAATCCAGGCAGAGATGGCTGCTTTCTTAGCTTCCTTGGTGGGCTGATGATAGATGCTGAGGGCTGTTTAGTGGGTGGCTCTGTCAGTGGGGCTCTTTTTGGTGCTCCATCACCTCTTCAGTTGTTAACGGTAGCATTTGGTGGTCCCGAGCTCTGGGAGGTACCAGCTGACTTGTTTAGAGTTTTTGTTGACTTTTTGATGTTTAAGAGGGGCGACTCTGTCAGCGCAGTCAGAGATTAAGGCGGAATAGTTCTGGATGGACTGGTCGAGATCTGCTGAGGCTTCAATCTGGGTGGTGGTGAGGGCTTGTGTCCATTAAGCTTCGGTGACCTTGCTTCAGCTGCAGTGTGTTGCGGTGTGATGCTTAGTGATGGTGTGATGGGCATCATAAATGGTGAAGTGAATGATGGCGTGGTCAGTCCAGGTGAGTTCTGGGGTGTGACTGAATTTGATTCTGTCCCCGGAAGTAAAAATGGGGTTGGGTGTGTGTCCGGCCTTATGCATGGTTTCGGTGACTAGTTGGGTGAGGCCAATGTTGTTCCGGTTCTCCAGGAGGGCTATGGTGTTGGCATCATTGGGGTCATCAGTGTGGAAGTTGAAGTCACCGGGTAGGAAGAAGTGGTGGGAGATGATGGCCAGGTCGGCGATGAGGTTGGAGATGGTGTCGTAGAAAGTTGATCGGGGTCCCTGGGCTCTGTAGGTGAGGGTGCCTCTTATTGTAGCTTTCGTGTCTGTCTGTAGTAGGAAGTGTTCCATGAGGGACGTGGGGTCGTCGAGGTGATAGTGCATCTGATGGTTTCCTTGAAGGGTTTTGGCAATGCCTCCCCTTTGATTGATGGTGAGGTAGGATAGAATCCAACACACTACTAATCGGAATTTTAAGAACGGACCTATTACTACATAGGTCGGTTCTTAAAAATCCTTACTGGTCTCAAAATTACTAGTCGCACATTTCTAGCAATATTTTGCAACCAGTTTTTAGTACATATGCCAATGTATCATCAAATTGCTAACCTCTTACAACTTTTTTTTTAAGTTCACTCAATTTTCATTTACGTATTGCCTTGCTTCATTCAGCTCAAGAAATCCAGTAAATATTTTCCTACAACCAGATAACTGAGCTGCACTTCAATTAAATCCAATGCATAAGCAATCAAAAAATCTGAAAACAAATTCATAATACCAAGAAACTCCCCTGAAAGCACCCCTTAAAACCTGAAAATACTGCAAAAATCCAGAAACGCCCCAGGAGACACCCTTTAAAACCTGAAATATGACGCAAAACAAAAAACAATGCCACTAGAAACAAACTTAAAAAGCAGAACAATTTTCCAAAAATAAAATGGCCCTGTTATTTCAGTGTATAATACCCTAAGTGATGGCAACTTCTACACCATAGTATTCATCTGCAAACTAAGGAAAGCATGATAGATATATTGAAATAAAAAAGACTTCACAAAATAATTTTTAAAATGTTAATAAATGTGTTAAATGGTACAAAAACACAAATTGACAAAGTTGTAATTTCAAAATCCACATTTCCATTCATATGTGCATTAGGAAATTACAACTTTTTCAATTTGCTATGTATTTATGTGTGCATATTTCTTTTTAAATTCTAACCTTCTACTATTTTTACAGAACATCTTTCAATGAAAAAGACATTTTAAAAAATATTCATTTTTTTTAAACAAATTCTCAATTTTCTTGTATAATCTTCTAATAACGAATTATGGGGGTCATTCGGATCTCGGGCGGATCGCCACGACCCGCCTGGCGGTGGCGATCCACCCGAGATCCGTCCCCGCCCGCCACACATTTCCCCCGCCATATTACTATGGCGGGGGGACCACGGCGGATGGAAAGACCGTCCGCCACTATTCCGCCCAGTCGACAAGTCGACCGGGCAGAAAAGAGTTTAATATGGTGGCGGTGTCTGCTAGACACCGCCATCCATATTATGATGGGTGCAGACCCTTGCCTTTCCGTGGCCGCGTTGCCTCCACGGAAGGGCATGCGAGAATCTCTTGCGGGGGCCCGTTGCGGGCCCCCAGGGACTATGGGGAGTGGGGGGTGCACATGGGAGGTATATATGGTACCCCCCTGCATTTCAATATACAACGTGGCAGGCACCGCACGGTGCCTGTCACGTTGTGCATTGAAATGCTTGACGTGTATTTTTAGCATTGCGGCGGCACCGCAATGTTAAATATGCGGGATGCACCCGCCACTAAGGTGGGCGCATCCTAATGGCCCCCACGGGACACCTGCCCTTATGGCGGGCGGTCCCTTTTTACGTCACGATGGCGGGCGGACAAAGTGCGCCCGCCATCCTAATGGGCCTCTTAATTTACTTTAAAATTTAGCATTCATAATTGTTATTGTCTGTTCACAGGACTCCAAGAAATATTATAACCTAATATGTCTTTCATAAAAATATTACTTATTTCAAATGTAGCATTTTTTGGAAAAAATAAATAAATTGAGTAACATCTCAAATGCTGCTAATACAATGACTTCACACTTACTAATTGCTTATTATTTTTAAATATAACTATCACATTTAAACCGGAAATTAGTCATATTATCAAATCTTTTTATTCCACTTACACTAATATCGAGTGCAAAATATCGGGATACAAAGATATCGACTGTCAGAATATCGTGGTAAAGAATATCGAGTCTAAGGTAAGCAATATCGTTTTTAACAATATCGAAGTCATTAATATTGTTAAAAAAATATTGAAGTCATTAATATAGTTTGCAAAAATATAGTTGTTAAACATATCGTTTTTTTATTTAGTGTTATGTATTTTAGTATGTATTTTAAATGTATGTGTTCTATTTTTTTTGTCTAAGTATTGCATTTGTTTTGTAATATATGTATTACATTTTTAGAAGTCATTATTTTATTTTTGGTAAATTTGGCGTTTTAGTTCCAAAGCGGGTTCTGGGTTTATAGGGGAATAGGGTGGGAAGTAATTTAATTGTAATACATGTAATCATCATTTTTAGAAGTTATTAGTATTATTTTAATACAATTTTGCGTTTTAGTTCCAAAGCAGGTTGCGGGTTTATAGGGGAATAGGGTGGGAAGTAATTTAATTATAATTAATTAATTAATATTTTTTATTAATTCATATTTATGTATTTAATATGTTATATTGTTAATTGTGCTAATTAATTTAGTATTAATTATTTATTAATTAGCTGATCATTATTATTAATTAATTGGTAATTATGTTAATTGTGTGATTTTTTTCGGAGCGCATTGTGGGTTGACAGGGGATTAGGGTGGGAAGTAATTTCATTATAATTAATTAATTAATATTTTTTATTAATTCATATTTATGTATTTATTTCAAAACTGGTTAACTGAGAACCACCTCCTGCTCAACACCTCCAAAACAGAATTTCTTCTCATCTCTCCTCCGAACCACATCCCCAAGCCAGACCTTTGGTTGAATCACCTCACTGCCGTCAACTGCTCCCCCCTCATTAGAGACTCAAGAAGTGCGAACTCTTTCCTCCTGAAACCACAAATCTATAGCAAAAGGAAAACCTGCCAACAAGCCTTCTCCGGCGCTGCCCAGAAGATCAGGAACTCTCTTCCACCGGAAGTATGCAGAATCTCCTCCACGGCTGCTTTGAAACTGGAAGCCAAAAGATTACTAATGAACAAGTTGTTACCTTAAATGGGTTATGATCATCAGCTCGAAGTCTCTGATCCTACAACTGTTAGACCTTCAACATTCATTTGATGCAACTCTTCTTTACCTCTTCGTTTGCGCCCTTCTTAGCCCGATATGTATTAGTTGTTGTATTTTTTCCTTTGACCCCTTTGTCCTGTAATTATTCATATTTATTATGCTTTTTTTATGTCAATATTGCATTTATTAACTTCCTTCCATTCTTTTGTAAAGCGTTCTGATATCCTTCGGGATCTTATTCACGCTATCTAAAACTTTATAAATAAATGTAATTTTTTGTTTTGGTAATTGTGGTAATTTATTAATAATGATTTATTAATTAGCTGTTCATTATTATTAATTAATTGGTAATTATGTTAATTGTGTAATTTTTTTAGGAGCAGGCTGTGGGTTGATAGGGGAGTAGGGTGGGAAGTAATTTAATTATATTGTTATGTTTTTAATATTTGTATTGTTAATTGTGCTAATTAATTTATCATTAATTATTTATTAATTGGTTGTTAATTACTATCAATTAATTGGTAAATATGTTAATTGTGTCATTTTGTTAGGAGTGGGTTGTGGGTTGATAGGGAAGTAATTTAATGTTAATACATTTTTTAATATTTTTAATAGAAAATGTATTTAATGTTATTTTATAGTGTCACTTGTGTGAACTAATTTATTAATTTTTTATTTTGCTTGTTAATTGTTTACAATTAACTAATTAAGTGTTTATTAATTATGTTAATTGTGTCATGTTTTACAATATTGGTGGTGTCATTTATTGGGGAATATGGTGGGAGGTAAACTATTTATAATTAATTAATTATTTGTTAAATAATGCTGATTAATTAATTAAATATTAAATATGCTAATTGTGGAATAATTTTGATGTCTGAATTGTGGGGTTTATAGTTGTAAATGTTGGGAAGAAAAATCTGTAAACTTAATTTATGATTTGTTGTTCATTGTTATTAATTTATTAATGTAAAATTAGTTATGGAAATATTTTTAGGTGTGTGTTTTGGTGTTTATTGGGGTAGAGGGTGGAAAGTAATTTAGTTTAAATAAACTAATCATTAGTTGAACATTAATATTCATTTATTAATTGATAAATATTTTTGGTAATTGTTTTGTTTTTATTTTGTTTGGGGATTCAGGTTCAATAGTTGTAATCTTTGGTTTTTACCCTCCGCTATCCAACACTTTCCCTACTGTTGCACTCATTTGAGTGGGAATAGTAATTTATTCCCCTCCGCTATCCAACACTTTCCCTACTGTTGCACTCGCTGGAGTGGGACTAGTAATTTGTATCCCTCCGCTATCCAACACTTTCCCTACTGTTGCACTTGCTGGAGTGGGATTAGTAATTTTCACTCCTCCTCTATCCAACATTTTCCCTAATGTTGCACTCCCTAGAGTGGGAATAGTAATTGTATCCCCTCCGCTATACAACACTTTCCCTACTGTTGCACTTGCTGGAGTGGGAATAGTAAATTTCTTCCCTTCGCTATCCAACACTTTCCCTACTGTTGCACTTGCTGGAGTGGGAATAGTAATTTTTACCCCAACGCTATCCAATACTTTCTCTAACGCTGTATTAGTTGGAGTGGGAATAACAATTTGTACCGCTCCGCTATCCAACATTTTCCCTACTGTTGCACTCCCTGGAGTGGGAATAGTAATTGTTATGCCTCCGCTATCCAACACTTTCTCTACTGTTGTACTTGCTGGAGTGGGAATAGTAATATTTTCTCCTTTGCTATCCAACACTTTCCCTACTGTTGCACTCATTGGAGTGGCATCAGTAAAGTATTCCCCTCCGCTATCCAACACCTTCCCTACTGTTGCATTCATTGGAGTGGGAATAGTAAGTTATTCCCCTCCTCTATCCAACATTTCCCCTTCTGTTGCACTCGCTGGAGTGGGAATAGTAATTTTTACCCCTACGCTATCCAATACTTTCCCTAATGTTGCACTGGCTGGAGTTGGAATAGTAATTTTTAACCCTACGCTATCCAACGCTTTCCCTACTGCAGCACTTGCTTGAGTGGGAATAGTAATTTTTTCCCCTTCGCTATCCAACACTTTCCCTACTGTTGCACTCATTGGAGTGGGTATAGTAAATTATTCCCCTCCGCTATCCAACACTTTTCCTACCGTTGCATTCATTGGAGTGGGAATAGTACTTTTTTACCTGCTGCTATCCAACACTTTTCCTACTGTTGCACTCGCTAGAGTGGGAATAGTAATTTTTACCCCTCCGTTACCCAACACTTTTCCTACTGTGGCACTCACTGGAGTGGGAATAGTAAATTATTATCCTCTGCTATCCAACACTTTCCCTACTGTTGCACTTGCTGGAGTGGGAATAGTAATTTATTCACCTCCGCTATCCAACACTTACCCTACTGTTGCACTTAATGTAGTGTAAAATGTAGTTTTAAAGACAAATAAATATTTTTAATAATTTAATTTATAATATATATATATTTTTTTATGTTACAGGTGTATGTATAGATATATGTCTTTGTATTTTTTATATATTTCTAACATTTTATAATTTATTAAAATAATGATTTATAAATTAAGTAAATATATATATTACATGTTATATATGTAAGTTTAATTTATTTTTACATTACATTCATTACTTATAATTGTTAAAATTTTCTATTAATTAAAAAAAAAAAAAATTATATGTATTACTTAATTTATTTGACATTATTTTATATACATTTTTACAAAACGATATTTTTAACACCGATATTTTTAACAACAATATTTTTTTCTCTCTATGTTTTAGTACTTATCATTATGAAGATAGGATGTCGATATTTTTGACATCGATATTTATGTCCCGATATTTTGGGAAAACAATATTTTGCCACTCGATATTTTGTCAGTGATCCCATTTAATCTTTTAACATTAATCATGTTTAAATGTTTATTAATTTTACAAATATTAATTGCATTTATTATGATAGATTAACATTAAAACCTTGCATTTTAGGCCTCACCTCCTAGATACATGGTAAGCTATTTGTGGCAAGACATATCGTCACCTTACAGTGAGCTTGGAGCTCACCCATTATTTACCATTATTTGGCTTTATTGTCACTCTCATTTACTCACTTCTTATTTGTTAACTTGGGTGGGCTTTACATCCTCTTTTTGTATTTGTCCCTCCCCTGGAGAGAGGACACATTACTCGTGTCCTTCCACTGCTCATTTTTCAGGTGATACTTTCTCCTTTATGTAGGAGCACACCATTAGAGTGCATGTGTTTTCCAGCTATCTCCCCTCTGTACTTCTCATCCTCCGCCGTGCTCCATGTTGCTCTTTCTCTGCCTGTATACTTCTCCCCGCCCCCAATGTGATGCGTTCACCCTCATGTGTTTCTCATCCCCATGCGTTGCTTTCTTGCATGTGTGCTTCTCTCCTAGCTCCAGGGTGCTCTCCCGTCTGTTTGCTTTTCACCTCCCCCACAATGTGCTGCTCTGTTGTCTGTTTGCTTCCACCCATTCAATATTGCTCTTTCTCCATTTGCTTCACCCACCCCATGGATTCCTCCAACCCCTGCATCCCATGTTATTGCCCTTACTCACAACTTTTTTTTTTTTTTTTGCAGAGTTTTATATAGCGCGAACTAGACCCGAACCGAATCAGGTATCAGAGCGCTTTACATAGCACCAGTTACGTTACATGAGGACATCCTCCTGCCCTCTCCCTGTGTTGCTTGACCCCTACCCACGCTAATTTTATTTCTTTTTGTTTACGGGTCCAACTCGGATTGGTATACAAAAAGAAAAAAAATGCTTGTCTCATCTTGCTTGTCATGTGTCTAACAAGATGACACAGCCGGCGACGTCATAGGCTTTTTTCTCCTTTCCTAGCCATCCTGCAGAGCCTTGAGGATACTGTCAGCATGACTTAAGCCACTGGCCCTCATGTACTTTTCTGCCTCCCCCTGTTGCTTTCTCAATCATATGCTACTTCCCCCAGCTGCACGTTGCTCTCTTGAATGTTTGCTTGCCCTCTCCAGGTTCTTCTTTTGTCTGCTAACTTTCCTCTGCTCAACCGTGCTCCTGTTTATTTACTTTCCACCACGCACACCACGTGGTTGCTTCTTCCCACTTCACCTTCTGTGTTACTTCTTCCTACTGGCGCCCTCCATTTTGCTTCCCACCATCCATGCCTCCATGCTTCCTCCCATATTTGCTGCTTCCCCCCAAATGTGCTCCTTTTTAGGTCTCGCCTGTCAATGCGCATGCGCATTGAGCTTGCGAGACTATGGGGGCTTAAACAGACTTTAACCAACTTGCAAGTCGATGGCGATTCCTTGCAGTGCCCGTGAAATTCAAGCTCAATGCGCAAGCGCATTGACATTAAAAGCGCGTGCACATGCCACCAGCCACCTGCCTTGCATTACACATCAAAGGCAGCCCAGCCTCCCTCCCGCAGCCCCTGCTGCTTCACACCCTCATCGCAGCCTGAAATCGCCGTCTGTTCCCTCAGCCGCACTCCTCCCACACCCCCGCTCCGCCCCCTCCCCTGCCTGCCGTGTCGCATTTCTCCTCCCCCCTCCCCACAGCAATGCCCTCCGTCTTGGCTCGCTAAACTACTCGCTGCCTCCTCCCGCTCTCCTTAATCCCCTCCACACCCTCATCGCAGCCTGAAATTGCCGTCTGTTCCCTCAGCCGCACTCCTCCCACACCCCCGCTCTGCCCCCTCCCCTGCCTTACGTGTCGCATTTCTCCTCCCCCCTCCCCACAGGAATGCCCTCCGTCTTGGCTCGCTAAACTACTCGCTGCCTCCTCCCGCTCTCCTTAATCCGCTCTCCCACCTCCCACACCCCCGCTCCGCCCCCTCCCCTGCCCGCCGTGTCGCATTTCTCCTCCCCCCTCCCCTTCTCTGTCTTCCCTCCGTCTTTTTACATAGTTATTCAATTATGCATCAAAGCTGATTTATACAAAAAAATAACTGAACACGCATGTGCTCTTGGAGTGTCTGTTCTCTTTCAAATCCCATCTTTTAAGTAAAATTATGCTCCCTGTGATGTTTTAATTTAATGAAGGTGAATATTTTTATGTCATTAATTTGCTGAACTCATTCAGAATTGGCGTGACCACGATGTCCTCGATCCGATACAATTACTTACGTGTCTCCTTCCATTGTGACCGGGGTGGCTCTAATAAAATCACCCGTCTGTCTGACCACAGTAACGTAACTAGATCAGTGCTGGCCTGCCTTCCCTCCGTCTTGTTTTTTTTTTTTTTACCCGCTCCGCCCCCTCCCCTGCCCTAGGTATGGAAAACCAGTGACAGTCACCCGGTCATAAGTAGGGAAGTGAGGGGCGCAGCAGGGAGAGCAGCTCGTCCATCCCTCTCGGTCTCAAGGGGTCTGTTAAAAACTTTGTAATGAGCCCTTAATGGTACGAATTTTAGCAATAATTAAAAGCTGCGGGGGGACACCAAGATTCGAGCCAGAGTCTTGCAGGTTGCACACAGACCTTAGAAGCAATGCCCATACATGAAAGCACGTATGAAGTAGCGTAAATCTAGCTGTAAAGCAAAACAACTCCCTACACAAGCTGCATCAAGTGGATCTGCAATGTCCTCAAATGTCCTGCATTAATGCCGTAATTGCTCCCATTTACAATGATATTAAAAATTCTGACCCACTCTGAAGTCGCGGTTGATCTATCCCATCTGCTTTTTATTCTCTTTAACTGATGAATATATGAAATTATTTGATATTAATTTGACTGATTATATTGTTTTACAGACCTTTTGCTCTAACATCGATGATTTGTAAGAGGAGCGCTCGCTGCTCTTATTTGTGCATGACTTGCGCGCCACGACTTTAAATCTTAACAGGACCGGCCCAGCCTCTCATCTTTCCGAGGTCTACTAATCGGTAATAAGTAACAGGTGCGATTTTCAGCTCTTGGGATCAGCAAAACTGCGGGCACCCCCCCCCACACCCCCCCTTCCACACCCCCCTCCCCCTTCCCCCCCCCCTCTCCCCTCCGCGCACACACAAGCAGACACACTCTCTCTATACACGCCCAGGCACACAACACACACAATTCCTTGCTCCTTCATTTACCTCAGCTATGTGCCTTTCTTGCACCCCACAGACCCATTCACTACTGTTTTGCATGCCTGTGTTCTATTTGGATGCAATCTAAGGCGCTTCAACTTCCCCTGAGGGAAGTAAGCGCTATACAGATGCAATTACAATCACAATAGAATCAGCAAGAACCCTTTGTCCCGCCCTCTCTACAGCCAAGGTGGCAACACAGCAAGCAGTCCAAGGGAAACTGCTTGCGTGCTCACAACAGAGGTGAATCCTTCACACGTTAATGGTGCTGTTTTACCATAAGAAAGCCAGGCCCGGGCTCATCTTACCTCTCCTAAGAGGCTTGTAAAGCAATTTAAGAGAGAGGAAATGATACAAGTACTGTTCGATCTTGAGAAAGGGGACATTCATGTTTAAGCTCGTTAGGAATTGCAGAATTGGCTGATATTCCACATTGTCACCAACATGTGGAATTATAAAGCTCATTCGGGTGTAATTTACATTCATCGTGACTGTGACTGCAATTTAGAGGGAAAAAAGCAGGGGGTTGAAACAGAATGCTCTCGTATTCCTGTATATTTTATTTAGAAGCGGTTTCATAGCAGCAAAGTGGCATCATCATATTGTCATTCTTGTCACCTTTAGACAGTTTTCGTTTTTTTAGGCCACAGAAGGCTGCACGTGTAGTAAAAACATTTTAACACTGAAAACGCCAATCTTTCAAGGAGCTGCTAACTAAAAATACAGGGACTAGTTAATGGCAGTTTTCAGTCAAAACGGATTACACGTTTTGCAGGAACACAAGAAGACATTTTCACTAGGTAAATCCTGAAAAAAATGTGTGCGTGGAAAAGCAGCCACGTATTTATGGAACACACTGTGGAAAGTTGTGTGCAGAATCACCGATTGTCGTTCATATCTCAATTGCGAACATTACAAGAAAAAGCGCCTCACCGGTAAATCTTGGCAGATCAAATCTGCCAATAATTTTCGGGTAGAAACTTCCGTTTAAATACAGGGGCATGCGGATTTTGGAGTGGTCAGTGCCAAAAGCTACATGTTATTTCCAATTTTCAGTGAAACATTTTAATTGGGTGCTATTTATTGCTCCTGATAAATTCCCACTCTGCAGTCAGATTGTGTCTGCTGCTATAAAGATCACGCCTTTGCCTCCACGTTCTTCTTCCTGGCTATAGTCCTTATTACAAAATGTTAGATTTTTACGTTGCTGCACTGTCCTGCTCTCTAGAGATGTGGCCTAACGACCAGAGCTGCCATCTAAGTCACGTAAATACAAAACATGTTGCATTCCAAATGCTATAGGTGTCACATTCACGAAAGTTATAACTATTGGCATTGTAAATGACAAAGCTATCAATTTAGCTATTTTATAAACCAGCAAATAAATAAAATATTTGTCATTTACAAGACCAATAGCTCCAACTTTTCTAATGTGAGACCTATTGCATTTCCAATGCTTGTTATGTTTAGCGACCCAAACCATGCTGAAAGGAGAGTTACTCCAGACCTTGGCTGGAGTAACTTTATGACTAATCTCAGGGTGAGAAAGGATCAGATCGGAGTTTGGAGTACCCACAAACATGCATGTTTGGGCGTTTCCAAACTTACATGGTAGACTATGGCTTGGAACAACCCACTTCTAATGTGAAAAAATGTGCAGTAGTAAATCCATTTACACCCGCCAGGAATGCTTTGGTGAAATCCTTGCAGGCATAAATGGAAGTATTTTAGGCCTTAACATACCTTTGTGGAAAGGACCCAAGTGTGGCTGTCGAGAAACACAATGTTTTGAGACTATGGATGAATATATTGCAGCCTTATGGATTGCTGAATCCTCATGTGAATTTGAGGGTCACGTAGGCCAATATCTAATGGAACAACTACTTGTGAACTGTAATTCCAAGAAAATACAGAAGAGGCAGTTTTGTTTCTAAAGTCAGTGACATATAGAATTATGGGTGTGAAGCTGTGCATAAATGAGATACTTTTTATCGAGGGGTTCTGAGTGACATCAGATAGACAACATATGCGAAGCTTGAGCTACCCATGGTGCCACTCAAAACCCCGAGCTGAAAAACATAATTTTATATTAGGTATGTCTCTTCCATTTAATCTCCCACTGCTGACATCAGCTGTGCAGGAGTAGAGGAGTCTTAAACAAGCAATATACAACATGGCCTCACCTGCACTTTTCTAAATCAGAATTTTATTAAATCTGGTGTCCTGCTACCCATCCTACCAGCCTCTTCCTTCCCTACCCTTACCACGTGAGGTTTAAAAAAGGTACACGTCAACCTGCCAGCCTCCCACACCAACTTTCGTTTTCACTCACTCTTAGAAATATTTTAAAGAAACTTCTACCTGGTAACCCACCTTCCACCTCCTCCTAACTACCTACCCTCCCGCTGGCCAAATTAATGACACCTGTCCTCCTGCCAACCATCCCTCAATCCTGCTCGTGCCAACCACCCCTGCTACCCTTTGCATTCACCCTCCTCTCCCACCCAAACTGAAAACAATTGGTGTCCCACTATCCACCTACACCATCCTCTCTTCAATAACCCCCACCGACCAAAATCTAAAAAAGATCTGACCTCTTGTCAGTTTGCATGTACACACCTGCCCCAAATGGAAAAGAGATATGGTGTCCTGCCAACCACCATCACCACCCTCTATTGAATCCTCCCCCACCCTCACAAATATAATGAAAATAATACCTGGCCTACTGCCAACCAACCCACCTCCCTCTGTGCCTTTGCTCGCCCTCTCCACTGAAGAACTCTGAGACCCTTGCTGACAGGTGAGTGTAGCAGTTAGGGCAGGGGAGGCAAGCACTTGCTCCTATGATGTCAAAGCAGCGGGAACCAACTTCCGGTTCCCACTGCTGTATTGTAGCAGAAGTGAATGATCAAACTTAGAATCTGGCATTCATACTCTGAGAGAGACATATCCAACAATGTCAAAAGGGGTGAAAGGATCAATGGTATTATCTAAGGCATTATCACATTGATGACAATTCTTCACGGGTTAATGTAGTCAATTTGAGAGACCATTAAGAGAACAAGAAACAGAATGGGCAGTGTCATAGATGTGAGTTTAGGATGCATAAGCATCACTGTAAAATATGTTTCGTAGAAGGAAAATGTGTAAAAATATTAAAAAGTAGGCCATATCTAAAGTGTGTATAGAAGAACGGAGAGTATAATGCGTGGGTGAAATTGACAAAGGCATAACTAATTGTATTAGCATTCGGCTTCGGTGGCCAAACGCACTAGGAGGGAAGAAAAGGTGTGCCTTGTAAATTTGAAATTGGCAATATTGAATTAAAAATTACTGTTCTGGTTACCTGTATGGTGGCTTAGTGGACTAGTGTGTCCACTGTAGGGGCCTGCATTCAAATCCCGGCAGGTCCACTCAGCCTTTCATCCATCTAGGGTCTATAACATGAATACCATTGAGATTGGTAACAATAAATATTGGTTATTCAGCACCTTGATATCCATGGGTGATATGTGCGCTGTACAAATACACGTTATGTTAAGGTGGTCTGGATCATCTAGTACTATTGTATCAGTAATACTATTTTGTATTTACTAGATTTCAAATTAGATGTTAGCTAAGCACTATATGTTACTTTAAAGATCATCTTGATTTCAAAAGACAAAAAATAAGTTGTAAAAAAGGGAGAGTCCGAGGAAAATAAGAGATAATGATGCACGGGTATTGTTGGTAGATTGTGGACGTTTAAAAGTTGATGATTTTTTTAATAAGTATGCAAAGGCATTTGACAATAAGATGGGATGTGTGACGATTTCAACTTAGAATTGTTATTTAAAAAGAATTGTTATTTAAAAAGAGGGCTGTACTTTCCACACATAAGATAATAGGGATACTATTACATATGTGGCATGAATTAAGAGGATTTTTGTTAAAGAAAATGTTGGTATAACATATCTGAACCAGTAAATTCCTCTGAATAGGCTTCAGAGGAAGTAATTGTAAAAATATAATATGGTGAGATTTGTTTGCACGTGGACATTGGTTATCTAAATAAAAACACTATCGCAAAGAATATCCAAGAACAGCTTGTGATGATACAGTGTGCCAAATGTTTACTACAACAGAACTGAATGCTGTATATCATTTAGTGACCTTAGCACCACAACATTTGTCACCCCTATGTGTGAATGTGTGTATCTGCAGTTACCATGTAGGTTGGCATCAGCTGTCAGTGTGTTTAAGAAGTTCATGTATTTGTAAGTTAATAGTGTGACATGGGTATACACATTTCAAAAACATATTTTGGTGTATGCCAACATTCAGGAAGAGTCTAATTATAGACTTTCTAAGCTACTGTTTCTGCTAAAGGAAATTGGTATGACAGTAAGGAAAATCAATCCTTAATTAATAGCCACATCTGTTTACTGAGTCCACTGATTATCATTGGAACGTTTAAAGGTAAACATGGATATAATCAAATTAATTGTTGAAGCTCATCCACCAGTAGATATTGAAGAAATAATTCATTTGTTAAGCAAATCTTACGCCATAATTTTTATATTGTTAAGTAATATTAAGTGAACCTCTTAAAAAACTTCTGAGCAAAAGAAGAAACTATGTTATGCTCAAAGAGGTTAATGGTTTAATTTTATATGCCCTAGCTCTAAAACAATTTCAATCTGGTATGCAATATTTAGTAACATGTACGCAAGCTCTATCAGCTTTGATGCAGGTCTTAAGTAATGGGTCAGTGGCACAGAAATTGCTGAATCAAATAGCCCAGTCGATAAAATTAGTTATCGACTGGGAAGGGGGAGAGAGGTAATTAAGGGATCATAGAATGCATCTTACCTAATATAATACTCAAAAACACAGGGTATCATACAGCCTGTAATGCCTAGAAATGGCAATTCTTTATTTTCTAGATAAGGCAAGCAAGTCTGATTATTAGAAGGAATGCTTGACCCAATGGAAACGTAAAAGGTTTTCTGTTAGACCCTCACTCACTCAATTAGTGGCATGCTTCATCACCAGGTCTCATCCTGGTCGCTCCCTAAAAACAGGCTGAGCGTAACCATGCTACAGGGAGCACTTAGGCTAATATGCTGCTGGGGCCTTCTAGGAGACAAAAAATACCTTGGAACCCTCTGGTATCCATTTAATCAGTTGGAGTTCTGAAGAAAATTACATATTTATATGTATTTGTGCCCCAAGCGCTACCCTCTCACCATCTGCCATGTTGAATAAAAACCCCTGCATTACTTCACATTCAGAGGCCTTATTTCTCTGTCACCAGGCCCCTCCATGCCAGACCCTGAAAGAGGCACACGTTACATTTCTCTGCAGCACATTAGATATTTTTTTGAGCAGTCACGGAGAATAGGCCCAGCCCGGGGTGTCTTAACAGTGTCAAACAAGGGTCGACCTGATAAAGCTGCATTCCGGCCCCGAGCAGGAGGCGAGCAGAAGCCCCTCTGCAGAGATAAGGCCCAGTTTTGCTGTCGGCTCTCAGAGATAAGTGGGGCCCATGTCAAGGGAAACCTCCAAATGTAAATGTAAATGTAGTTGAGCTTATATAGCGCACAGCTACCCGCAGTGGGTTTCCCGGCGCTTGCTTAGGGAACCCTTCCTGGTATTCCCCTGTGAGATAGCAGGGTATCCACAAGGTGAAAGTCAGGCATCCCGCCGCGAGGGGCCGTTGTGGAGATTAAGCAAGCTATTGCCCAGAGTCACAGAGTGTGAACCCGTGAGTCGAGGAGGCACCAGGGCGAGAATTATCTAGTCCGTGGAATTTTTAGCCCAAGACCCCGCCGAGGCGGGGAATCGAACCCTGGTCCAGGACCGATCTCAGCTTCCGGGTCTGCTGCCTCTAACCCCTGAGCCACACTTCTCCACAAGACAGTTACACAAGGGGTGGACAGGAAGGGCCAAACCAACTGCTAGTATGAAGCAGCAACACTTCTACAGATGTGAGCAATCTGCATGCTGCCCCGAGCTAGAGATAAGACCAGACATGCTAGTCACTCTGACACCCAGGGCCCTCCCTGGCCAACAGAAAGGAAACAGCCCTCATGGAGAAGTCTGATAAAGTTACGCAAACAGGCAGGGCGAGTTTTAGCTGACCTTGCTGCCCCCTCTATGCACCCACCCACCTATGACTCATTACAGTGAACGCCTACATGCTCATATCTTTTTCTTTCCTTCTGCTTGGAGGGCTCCTCCCTATGTATGCAAAGAATGTATAAATATTGTGATCTGTGAATAAAGCTCAGAACTCTCCTGTGCCTGCTTGGCGCTGGAGCTCTCCCTTAACTCGAGTTAATGCAATAAAGCCCATTGACTCTAATACCACGGACTCTGCTCCTCATTTATGCTTGACCCTTTTGATATTTATTTATTTATAGAAATTATGATAGTGTAAATAATTTATTTACGACATAATCTGGCGCCCGAACAGGCACGCATCCCCTTCCCCACGCGCCGGCGATGTAGGTCCGGCCCTGCCCCCTTCAACAGCCTAGACGGACTTCAAGTGTACACGCCAGCGGGACTTCCCGCCAACTCCCTCAGGCCCACGGAGGAGGCGGACTGCGACCAGACATCCACACGAGGCGGTGAGGAAGATTGCGGAGCGTCCTGACCCAGAGCCCAACACGTGAGAGAGCCGAGTCCGAGGTCTTCAGAGGTCCGCCATTCCTGCGCAAGCGTCCGATGTCCAGGTCTTCAAGTTCTGCTTCCCGGTGAGTACCACTGAGAACGCATAAAGACGGGTTCATTTAATGAACACGGTAAAGACGTGTCTCCTTCACGAGACCGGTATGGTTGTACTGTAT
Organism: Lissotriton helveticus; assembly: GCF_964261635.1. NCBI lineage: Eukaryota > Metazoa > Chordata > Amphibia > Caudata > Salamandridae > Lissotriton > Lissotriton helveticus. The sequence continues at coordinate 381,177,185 of NC_136067.1, read as the reverse complement.
TCCACTACATAAGTTTATGTTGTATATGTTTTGAGTTTTAAATTGTTTTAGTTAGGTTCCAGCATGCCGTTGTTTTCAAAACTGCGTTAAATAGGCACTAAAAAGGGAATATTAGAAGAGGCAGTTAATGTCCCGCCAAGAGATACTCCCGGCCATTTTATGTATAACAAACATGGCATCAGCGCTATTCTCTATTTAGACCTCTGGGTAGATTACACAAAGGATCTAGAGACGGTGCATAGATGGCCTGCGACCGGCACATGGGATTCAGAATGTATTATGAGGGTAGAGGAACAACTATGGAAAAGGAAGTCGAGGCCCTCGCAGAAAGAGGCCATTGAATTATGGCGCAAAGAGGCTAATAGGAGGGCCCTGAAAGAACTTAAAGCCGAGAAAAGCAGGCAAATGTGAGAACAGGCAAAAGAAAAAGAGTTACTAGAAGAGGGTGAACAGGTTCGAGTGGAACAAATGGATAGGGAAAGAAATGCTCTTGTTGCTGGTATCTACCCTGTACTCTCAGAGGAGATTGCAGAGGAAGTTCCCCAAAATGTACCCCTTAAAATTAAACGGATGGCACCAGAGGCGGTCCTTTCCGCCTACCTAGCAGAGCCACCCCCAGCCTACATAGACGCACCATTTCCCCCGCTCCCACCAGAGGCCGCGCCCCAGCCAGTCCAGGACCAACAACAGGTTTCCGGGGGTGCGGAAGGGGGGGGATAAGGAAATAAAGGATGACGTTGAACTCCCTAGATGTATATATGATTTACAGCCAGGTATTACTGGTCCAATGCGCGCCATATCAATACGAGTAAGGCAAGCCATCGCAGAGCTAGATGGACTGCCTGATATGAATACACATTTAGATGCCTTGTATGAGTGCATCAGAACAGGACGGAACCATGAATGCGTAGCTCAAGCTATGGAAAATAGAAAAGTAAAAGCTAAGAACAACATCCTCCGTTTTATTGTCAACTGTCTGATCAGGGAACGTGATGAGGGTGATGGGGACGTGGAGGTTAGATTGATAGAGTGGAGCGACAGCATCAATGACGGTAAACATGATAAGGTAGCGCAGACAGAAGCAATGACGAATAAGATTAAAAAGAAAATACTAGCAATACGTAACGCCGAGAAGGAAGGCAGGGATAGTGTGTCAGAGGAAGGAGATAATAACGAGACGCCAGACAAAATGAATTTTCTGGGCATAGGACGGCACTGTAATGGCGCCAAACACCATCGACCTCAGAAAACAAGGGTTAACAAGGAAACAAACATCTCTCCTGAGGATTTGTTCCAAACAACTGAAAAAGCCCTAGACCATTGGATGGACGACGAGCCACCCCTCACGCCACATGAGAGGGAGTTGGCTCGGTCGGCCACCCAGTGGGTGTCCCAACATCATGTATATAATCCCGACATAGTGGCCCAGATGTTCCTGAGCCTCCCACCACTCGAACAACGCCTGGCCAGCATCTATATGGTCCAACACTTGATCACGTTGTATGAGCCAATATCACCACCCTGGCAAATTATATAAAATACTGGAAAAGGTAATACTAGATAGATGGATGGAACAGGGCCCAGAACTGATTAACACCATTTTAGACTTGCGTCTCCAATATGAGCAATTCCTGTCCGCCTCAATGACACCAGACCCTCGCCCCAGAGGACAGTACCCTCTGCGAGAGGTCCACCCCATAAGAAAAATAGATGGCACTGTCCAGCGGGTATATGTCTATACCCCTCTCACCAAGCTAGAAATACTGGAAATGAAGAGGTTGTTACCTTCCCATGGTAAAGACCCGGGGGGGGTTTCACAGAGAAATAAAAGATATACTCCGCATAGGAGACTATACTTACCCTGATATCCTAAGGTTACTAAAGGTCTTGTTACCAGCAGGCATTTACGAGAAACTTAAAGAGAAAGACTGAGATGTGGGAGATAAAATGTTGAAGTGGGCAGAGTTGCAAGCTGAAGATGCAGGTAGGGCCCCGGGGGATGGCCTTGGTGAAAAAATTAAGGGGCTCCCCGAACTCCTTATACAAATTTTACCAAGACTATTGACGACTAAAAAGGAAGACTGGGATGCAATTTCAGCCTGTAAACAGAAACCAGAGGAAGACACGAGCGATTACTACACTAGGTTGGAAAAATGCTTTGCTGTCAACAGTGGTTTAAAACACAGTAGTGAGGCCTATCCCCACCTTTTTGTGACCAAACTGGTAGATAACGCCCTTCCTCAGATTAGGAATAGAGGGCAGAAGGTTGAGAGCACTTGGCAAGCAAATAGCCCCTCACAAATGTTACAGATGTTGCAATACCACCAAAATAGAATAAGGAAAGAGCAAGAACAAGAAAAGAATCGCATGAAGGATACAAAAATGAAGGTGCTAGTTGCCCAAACAGTACCTGCAAACACGAACAAGAATGGTACCGCACCCACTAAAGGGACCTGCAATTATTGTAAACAACAGGGTCACTTTGTAAGGGAATGCCCCGTCCTAAAGCACAATATAGCCACAGGTAAAACAAAGGAACGGCCCTATACACCCAGACAGTACAACACTCAACAGACACAAGTCCCCACCCCGCCGCAGGTCCAGACGCCCGCTGCCGCTGCACCTCAAATGTATCAGTACAAGCAGTCAGACTACCCAGAATACCAATCTTTTTCATGAAACAGCCTCGAGAGGGAAGATTGCTTGCCCCTTATCCCAGTTCCTGTGGACCAAGAGGGTCCTTATGTACATGCTCGTTTGCTGGGGCAAGATAGAAAGTTTGTGATTGACACAGGGGCAAGCAGGACTACCATCAGTCATGACGAGGTCCCAGGGGCACCTCTCTCGGGCTCACAGAATATATCCCTGAGATTTTCTGGAAAGCCAATTGTCAACAAAGTATCAGAACCAGTCTCTTTAGGGGTGGGTCCACTGACACGCACCACAGACCTACTACTCACTAAGACATGTCCAGAAAATTTACTAGGTATAAAGACCCTAAAAGAACTGGGAGCAGTTATCTGTTGCTCACCAGAAGGAGTAAGACTGTTTTTGCGTGATTTCAAAGGGCATTTCACGGTTAGAGATTTTGATCCCAGACTTCAGGATGTCGCACAGTATCTATGGGCACAAGGTTCGACTGACGTAGGTTACATGGATATAACACCACACAAGGTCACTCTTAAGGAAGGAGTAGTCCTACCCCGAATACGACAGTACAGGATTCCACCTGAGGCTGAAACAGCCTTATTAAAAATAATTCAAGAACTCATTGAACAGGGGGTGGTGGTGGAGACAGACTCGAATGTGTGTAACTCCCCCGTCCTCCCTGTTCTTAAACGCACAGACCCTCAAGCACCCCCAGTTTACAGACTAGTAGTTGACCTTCGAGAACTGAACAAATGTGTGGTCCCACAATACCCCGTGGTCCCAGACATTTCCTCATTATTTACTGCCATTGATTCTGAGGCAACATTTTTCACTGTCATTGACCTGAAGAATGCATTCTTCAGCATTCCAATACATCCTGACAGTCAATATCTTTTTGGATTCAGTTTAAAAGGACGCAGCTTTAAATTTACAAGAGCTCCCCAAGGCTTTACAGAAAGCCCAAGTGTTTACAGTCAGGCATTAAAGAGACAACTTGACAGTATTAGTATGCCTACTAACACAGCATTAATACAGTACGTGGATGACATTCTCATCACAGCAAGATCAGAAACTGACTGTGAAGAGGCTTCCCTCACGGTCCTTCATTTTCTGGCGGACAAGGGGCACAAGGTGCCCCCTTCGAAGTTACAGTTCTGTGAACAGCAAGTGGCTTACTTAGGGCACTTGCTGTCCAAGGAGGGTAGGCAGCTGACAAAAGAATGAATTAAATTGATTTCCAACATTTCACAACCCAAAACACAGAAAGAAGTGCGTGCATTCATTGGCCTTACTTCCTATTGCAGACAATGGATTCCCCAGTATGCCCACATAGTCAAGCCACTCATACAATTGACTACATTGGAGGCAGCCACCTCTAACGTCCTCCCTTGGACATCAGAGCACACCTTAGCATTTGAGGAACTAAAACGGGCATTATGTCAAGCGCCAGTTTTAGCCACTCCTGATTACAAGAAACACTTCACCCTGTTCGTGACAGAGCGGGATGGAACAGCACTATCTGTCCTCACACAAGACCAAGCAGGGAAACACAAGCCATGTGCTTATTTTTCTAGTACACTGGACCCTGTAGCACAGGCTCTGCCAGCATGCTTGAAATCTGTTGCGGCCACAGCTTTGGCCATAAGACAAAGTGACTCGATAGTGCTGGGACACTCCCTGACAGTACAAGTACCATACGCAGTGGAAGTTCTCCTGAATAGGACACAGACACAACACCTGACTGTAGCAAGATTGACAGGATACGAGCTGACACTATTTCAACCCCACATAGAGATTAGAAGATGTAACATACTCAACCCTGCCACTCTTTTACCCTCAAGCACAGATGACACCACACCCCATGACTGTGTGGAAGTAATAAATGTAGTGACGAAGCCAAGACAAGACTTGACAGATGTTGCACTCCCAGACCCTGAAATAACGTTTTATGTAGATGGATCATGCATGAGAACAGGGGCAGGAGAATTAGTGGCAGCATACGCCGTAACTACTGACCATGAGATCATAGAGACACAAAGAATAGATATCCTGTCAGCACAAGCAGCAGAGCTCATTGCTTTGACGCAAGCCTGTAAACTAGCAAAACAGTTAAGGGTTAACATCTACACTGATTCACAATATGCGTTTGCGGTAGTTCATGACTTTGGGGTACTATGGAGGGAGAGAGGTTTTCTGACCTCACACGGGGCCAATATACAGCATGGCCCTCTCATACAGGCCTTGTTAGAAGCAATACACCTACCTACAGCCATAGCGATCCTGAAATGCAAAGCACACACCAAGGCCACAGATGTCATTTCCCAAGGTAATGACCTGGCAGACCAAACTGCTAAACAGACAGCTCAGACTCCAATTGACATAACAAACTCACAGGTAATACCACTGACAAGGACTATGACAGTCAGGGATCCCTCCAAAGATGTACAAGATATACAGACCCATGCCACTCCAGATGAAATAAAGAAATGGATTGAACAAGGAGGGGTCCAGACTGACCAGGGTTGGATGACTAAAAACAAAAAGACATGGTTCCTCCCAGACTCTATGGTACAGGTGATAATAGAGACAGCACATAGCCCGGCACACTTGGGAGAGAAGGGAATGTTGGATGGCCTGCAGAATATCTGATTTAACAAACACTTGCGAGCGGCAGCAAAGCAGAAAGTGAAGACTTGCATGATTTGTTGCCAATTCAACCCTGGAAAAGGCATCTCGGTGGAACAGGGTGGATTTCATCCCCCTGATCACCCTTTTGAGGTTCTCCAAATGGATTATATTCAAATGGACAGATGTAGAGGTCACAAGTACGTCCTGGTAGTGGTGTGTGCCCTAACCAGATGGACAGAAGCTTACCCAGTCCCAGATTATACTGCAGTTACAACAGCCAAACAGTTAGTGAGGGAGTTCTTCCCTAGATACGGGTTGCCACGTGTCATTTACTCAGACAATGGCCAGCCCTTCTCCTCTGAGCTCATGAAACAGGTGTCCCTTCTGTTGGGATATACCTGGAAGTTCCATTGTGTAAGGCATCCCCAAGCAGCAGGTCTAGTAGAGAGACATAACCAGACCCTCAAAACAAAATTAGCTAAAGTCTGTGCAGAAAAGGGCGTGGATTGGATGGTAGCCTTACCGGTTGCCCTCTTTTACATGCGCATAGTAGCTCATTCTAGAAACGGCCTATGCCCATATGAGGTGGTCTTTGGAAGACCACCGAATATGTGGGGTACACCAATACCTAAAAGAATAACTGATGTTGACAGTACTATGCTCACAGATTACCTGGCGTCCTTGATGTCTGCACTACTCTCTTGCCGTTCGCAGGTTGCCGCTGCCTTCCCTGACAACACCCAGGTCGAGGACCATGCCATAGCCCCAGGGGACTGGGTGCTGATAAGGAATTTCGACCGGACGAGCCCTCTGGACCCCAGGTGGAAGGCACCAAAATTAGTCCTGCTGACGACGAGGACGGCCATCAAAGTCGAGGGAAGAAAGGGGTGGCTGCATGCCAGTCACTGTAAAAGATACTTTGGGACTACCGGAACATTTGCTAAAAACAAAGACAGTACAGACTTTGAGCCCCCCTTTCTGGAAAAGACTCCCCAGCAAGAGTACACTTCCAAACTGAGATCTAGAAGGTCAGTCGACGTTTGATTGTCTAAGTCCACCCGGTGGTGAAGCGGTTGAACATGATGTCTGACTTGAATAAACTAGTGAACAGTAAAGAAAAAAGGACTAATATGAGAAAGAAATACTGCAAGCTATTACACAGCAGATGTATAGTGTCTCTAATTATTGTACTTTTTATGAGCATTGTGGTAATAAGTATTGGCTGGCTCTTACATGTTCTCTATCCACCTGCTGTCTCACAGAACGCCACCATAGTACACTCACATGTTGAGCTCCCAGTACACTTAGAGAACAGAAGAAATGAATTTAAGAACAATACTTTCATCACCCTTTTACAACAGCATCAACCGGCCATAAACACATCCAACTGCTGGGTGTGCGGTCTTCTTCCCCATACAGTTGCCAAAGGCATGCCTTTCATCACTCTCCCTTTTTCTTATGAAGGCTCTTGTACCGGTTGGTGGGAAACAAACAAAGCTTCCTATATGGCCAATACGGATACAAAAGAGCAGTCTCAGCTCAGATATCACCTATACATTTTATGTTGGCGAGGTGAAAAGAACAGGGCATGTGGTACCCCACTAGAGCAGGAAGCCTATGCTGACCACGGTAACAGATCTAATAAGTTATATTATCAGTATATGGACAGGAGAAAAAGATCCGTTTCACCTGTTTTTGTGGCATCAACGAAAGCCCCTTTTTGTGTCCAAAGTAAAGGAAAGATACGTATGGGTGATAGCATCTGCAATCACACAGTAAATTTGAATGGAACAAACAATACACGGCTTATAGCCGCACAGGGCACCTACTTCATATGTGGGAATAAAGGTTATACATGGCTCCCACAGGGCTGGTCCGGCACTTATTACATTGCTTTTCTCCTTCCCCCCACCTACACTGCCCCTGCGGACTATCATGAAATTGAGCCTCTGACTGTCTATAACAGACGGCGAAGGGGGGTCATAGATACAGAAGATACAGCAGGGCAGGAGGCGGGAGACTTCTTTGCCGGAGTCATTCCGTTTTGTGGTCCAATGGTAAACAGCAGAAACATCCGCCACCTCACACGAGTGGTGCAAAACACGATAGATGCAACGGCAGGTGCCCTCTCTAATCTCACAACCGAGGTGGTCGCTGGCAGACTCATGACCCTACAAAATCGCATTGTTTTAGACATCATTCTGGCTGACCATAGTGGTGTATGCAGATTGATCTCCACGAGTTGTTGTGTGTTTATTCCAAATAACGCACCTACGGTATACCAGGCCATTGCCAAGCTACACAAGATGTCAAGTCAGCTAGACATGGATAAAGGAGAATGGTCCTTAAGCAGCTGGTTGTGGGGACTAGTATCAACATGGGGATGGAAAGTGGCTCGGTCGGCCACCCAGTGGGTGTCCCAACATCATGTATATAATCCCGACATAGTGGCCCAGATGTTCCTGAGCCTCCCACCACTCGAACAACGCCTGGCCAGCATCTATATGGTCCAACACTTGATCACGTTGTATGAGCCAATATCACCACCCTGGCAAATTATATAAAATACTGGAAAAGGTAATACTAGATAGATGGATGGAACAGGGCCCAGAACTGATTAACACCATTTTAGACTTGCGTCTCCAATATGAGCAATTCCTGTCCGCCTCAATGACACCAGACCCTCGCCCCAGAGGACAGTACCCTCTGCGAGAGGTCCACCCCATAAGAAAAATAGATGGCACTGTCCAGCGGGTATATGTCTATACCCCTCTCACCAAGCTAGAAATACTGGAAATGAAGAGGTTGTTACCTTCCCATGGTAAAGACCCGGGGGGGGTTTCACAGAGAAATAAAAGATATACTCCGCATAGGAGACTATACTTACCCTGATATCCTAAGGTTACTAAAGGTCTTGTTACCAGCAGGCATTTACGAGAAACTTAAAGAGAAAGACTGAGATGTGGGAGTTAAATGTTGAAGTGGGCAGAGTTGCAAGCTGAAGATGCAGGTAGGGCCCCGGGGGAAGGCCTTGGTGAAAAAATTAAGGGGCTCCCCGAACTCCTTATACAAATTTTACCAAGACTATTGACGACTAAAAAGGAAGACTGGGATGCAATTTCAGCCTGTAAACAGAAACCAGAGGAAGACACGAGCGATTACTACACTAGGTTGGAAAAATGCTTTGCTGTCAACAGTGGTTTAAAACACAGTAGTGAGGCCTATCCCCACCTTTTTGTGACCAAACTGGTAGATAACGCCCTTCCTCAGATTAGGAATAGAGTGCAGAAGGTTGAGAGCACTTGGCAAGCAAATAGCCCCTCACAAATGTTACAGATGTTGCAATACCACCAAAATAGAATAAGGAAAGAGCAAGAACAAGAAAAGAATCGCATGAAGGATACAAAAATGAAGGTGCTAGTTGCCCAAACAGTACCTGCAAACACGAACAAGAATGGTACCGCACCCACTAAAGGGACCTGCAATTATTGTAAACAACAGGGTCACTTTGTAAGGGAATGCCCCGTCCTAAAGCACAATATAGCCACAGGTAAAACAAAGGAACGGCCCTATACACCCAGACAGTACAACACTCAACAGACACAAGTCCCCACCCCGCCGCAGGTCCAGACGCCCGCTGCCGCTGCACCTCAAATGTATCAGTACAAGCAGTCAGACTACCCAGAATACCAATCTTTTTCATGAAACAGCCTCGAGAGGGCAGATTGCTTGCCCCTTATCCCAGTTCCTGTGGACCAAGAGGGTCCTTATGTACATGCTCGTTTGCTGGGGCAAGATAGAAAGTTTCTGATTGATACAGGGGCAAGCAGGACTACCATCAGTCATGACGAGGTCCCAAGGGCACCTCTCTCGGGCTCACAGAATATATCCCTGAGATTTTCTGGAAAGCCAATTGTCAACAAAGTATCAGAACCAGTCTCTTTAGGGGTGGGTCCACTGACACGCACCACAGACCTACTACTCACTAAGACATGTCCAGAAAATTAACTAGGTATAAAGACCCTAAAAGAACTGGGAGCAGTTATCTGTTGCTCACCAGAAGGAGTAAGACTGTTTTTGCGTGATTTCAAAGGGCATTTCACGGTTAGAGATTTTGATCCCAGACTTCAGGATGTCCCACAGTATCTATGGGCACAAGGTTCGACTGACGTAGGTTACATGGATATAACACCACACAAGGTCACTCTTAAGGAAGGAGTAGTCCTACCCCGAATACGACAGTACAGGATTCCACCTGAGGCTGAAACAGCCTTATTAAAAATAATTCAAGAACTCATTGAACAGGGGGTGGTGGTGGAGACAGACTCGAATGTGTGTAACTCCCCCGTCCTCCCTGTTCTTAAACGCACAGACCCTCAAGCACCCCCAGTTTACAGACTAGTAGTTGACCTTCGAGAACTGAACAAATGTGTGGTCCCATAATACCCCGTGGTCCCAGACATTTCCTCATTATTTACTGCCATTGATTCTGAGGCAACATTTTTCACTGTCATTGACCTGAAGAATGCATTCTTCAGCATTCCAATACATCCTGACAGTCAATATCTTTTTGGATTCAGTTTAAAAGGACGCAGCTTTAAATTTACAAGAGCTCCCCAAGGCTTTACAGAAAGCCCAAGTGTTTACAGTCAGGCATTAAAGAGACAACTTGACAGTATTAGTATGCCTACTAACACAGCATTAATACAGTACGTGGATGACATTCTCATCACAGCAAGATCAGAAACTGACTGTGAAGAGGCTTCCCTCACGGTCCTTCATTTTCTGGCGGACAAGGGGCACAAGGTGCCCCCTTCGAAGTTACAGTTCTGTGAACAGCAAGTGGCTTACTTAGGGCACTTGCTGTCCAAGGAGGGTAGGCAGCTGACAAAAGAATGAATTAAATTGATTTCCAACATTTCACAACCCAAAACACAGAAAGAAGTACGTGCATTCATTGGCCTTACTTCCTATTGCAGACAATGGATTCCCCAGTATGCCCACATAGTCAAGCCACTCATACAATTGACTACATTGGAGGCAGCCACCTCTAACGTCCTCCCTTGGACATCAGAGCACACCTTAGCATTTGAGGAACTAAAACGGGCATTATGTCAAGCGCCAGTTTTAGCCACTCCTGATTACAAGAAACACTTCACCCTGTTCGTGACAGAGCGGGATGGAACAGCACTATCTGTCCTCACACAAGACCAAGCAGGGAAACACAAGCCATGTGCTTATTTTTCTAGTACACTGGACCCTGTAGCACAGGCTCTGCCAGCATGCTTGAAATCTGTTGCGGCCACAGCTTTGGCCATAAGACAAAGTGACTCGATAGTGCTGGGACACTCCCTGACAGTACAAGTACCATACGCAGTGGAAGTTCTCCTGAATAGGACACAGACACAACACCTGACTGTAGCAAGATTGACAGGATACGAGCTGACACTATTTCAACCCCACATAGAGATTAGAAGATGTAACATACTCAACCCTGCCACTCTTTTACCCTCAAGCACAGATGACACCACACCCCATGACTGTGTGGAAGTAATAAATGTAGTGACGAAGCCAAGACAAGACTTGACAGATGTTGCACTCCCAGACCCTGACATAACGTTTTATGTAGATGGATCATGCATGAGAACAGGGGCAGGAGAATTAGTGGCAGCATACGCCGTAACTACTGACCATGAGATCATAGAGACACAAAGAATAGATATCCTGTCAGCACAAGCAGCAGAGCTCATTGCTTTGACGCAAGCCTGTAAACGAGCAAAACAGTTAAGGGTTAACATCTACACTGATTCACAATATGCGTTTGCGGTAGTTCATGACTTTGGGGTACTATGGAGGGAGAGAGGTTTTCTGACCTCACACGGGGCCAAGATACAGCATGGCCCTCTCATACAGGCCTTGTTAGAAGCAATACACCTACCTACAGCCATAGCGATCCTGAAATGCAAAGCACACACAAAGGCCACAGATGTCAGTTCCCAAGGTAATGACCTGGCAGGCCAAACTGCTAAACAGACAGCTCAGACTCCAATTGACATAACAAACTCACAGGTAATACCACTGACAAGGACTATGGCAGTCAGGGATCCCTCCAAAGATGTACACGATATACAGACCCATGCCACTCCAGATGAAATAAAGAAATGGATTGAACAAGGAGGGGTCCAGAGTGACCAGGGTTGGATGACTAAAAACAAAAAGACATGGTTCCTCCCAGACTCTATGGTACAGGTGATAATAGAGACAGCACATAGCCCGGCACACTTGGGAGAGAAGGGAATGTTGGATGGCCTGCAAAATATCTGATTTAACAAACACTTGCGAGCGGCAGCAAAGCAGAAAGTGAAGACTTGCATGATTTGTTGCCAATTCAACCCTGGAAAAGGCATCTCAGTGGAACAGGGTGGATTTCATCCCCCTGATCACCCTTTTGAGGTTCTCGAAATGGATTATATTCAAATGGACAGATGTAGAGGTCACAAGTACGTCCTGGTAGTGGTGTGTGCCCTAACCAGATGGACAGAAGCTTACCCAGTCCCAGATTATACTGCAGTTACAACAGCCAAACAGTTAGTGAGGGAGTTCTTCCCTAGATACGGGTTGCCACGTGTCATTTACTCAGACAATGGCCAGCCCTTCTCCTCTGAGCTCATGAAACAGGTGTCCCTTCTGTTGGGATATACCTGGAAGTTCCATTGTGTAAGGCATCCCCAAGCAGCAGGTCTAGTAGAGAGACATAACCAGACCCTCAAAACAAAATTAGCTAAAGTCTGTGCAGAAAAGGGCGTGGATTGGATGGTAGCCTTACCGGTTGCCCTCTTTTACATGCGCATGGTAGCTCATTCTAGAAACGGCCTATGCCCATAGAGGTGGTCTTTGGAAGACCACCGAATATGTGGGGTACACCAATACCTAAAAGAATAACTGATGTTGACAGTACTATGCTCACAGATTACCTGGCGTCCTTGATGTCTGCACTACTCTCTTGCCGTTCGCAGGTTGCCGCTGCCTTCCCTGACAACACCCAGGTCGAGGACCATGCAATAGCCCCAGGGGACTGGGTGCTGATAAGGAATTTCGACCGGACGAGCCCTCTGGACCCCAGGTGGAAGGCACCAAAATTAGTCCTGCTGACGACGAGGACGGCCATCAAAGTCGAGGGAAGAAAGGGGTGGCTGCATGCCAGTCACTGTAAAAGATACTTTGGGACTACCGGAACATTTGCTAAAAACAAAGACAGTACAGACTTTGAGCCCCCCTTTCTGGAAAAGACTCCCCAGCAAGAGTACACTTCCAAACTGAGATCTAGAAGGTCAGTCGACGTTTGATTGTCTAAGTCCACCCGGTGGTGAAGCGGTTGAACATGATGTCTGACTTGAATAAACTAGTGAACAGTAAAGAAAAAAGGACTAATATGAGAAAGAAATACTGCAAGCTATTACACAGCAGATGTATAGTGTCTCTAATTATTGTACTTTTTATGAGCATTGTGGTAATAAGTATTGGCTGGCTCTTACATGTTCTCTATCCACCTGCTGTCTCACAGAACGCCACCATAGTACACTCACATGTTGAGCTCCCAGTACACTTAGAGAACAGAAGAAATGAATTTAAGAACAATACTTTCATCACCCTTTTACAACAGCATCAACCGGCCATAAACACATCCAACTGCTGGGTGTGCGGTCTTCTTCCCCATACAGTTGCCAAAGGCATGCCTTTCATCACTCTCCCTTTTTCTTATGAAGGCTCTTGTACCGGTTGGTGGGAAACAAACAAAGCTTCCTATATGGCCAATACGGATACAAAAGAGCAGTCTCAGCTCAGATATCACCTATACATTTTATGTTGGCGAGGTGAAAAGAACAGGGCATGTGGTACCCCACTAGAGCAGGAAGCCTATGCTGACCACGGTAACAGATCTAATAAGTTATATTATCAGTATATGGACAGGAGAAAAAGATCCGTTTCACCTGTTTTTGTGGCATCAACGAAAGCCCCTTTTTGTGTCCAAAGTAAAGGAAAGATACGTATGGGTGATAGCATCTGCAATCACACAGTAAATTTGAATGGAACAAACAATACACGGCTTATAGCCGCACAGGGCACCTACTTCATATGTGGGAATAAAGGTTATACATGGCTCCCACAGGGCTGGTCCGGCACTTGTTACATTGCTTTTCTCCTTCCCCCCACCTACACTGCCCCTGCGGACTATCATGAAATTGAGCCTCTGACTGTATATAACAGAGGGCGAAGGGGGGTCATAGATACAGAAGATACAGCAGGGCAGGAGGCGGGAGACTTCTTTGCCGGAGTCATTCCATTTTGTGGTCCAATGGTAAACAGCAGGAACATCCGCCACCTCACACGAGTGGTGCAAAACACGATAGATGCAACGGCAGGTGCCCTCTCTAATCTCACAGCCGAGGTGGTCGCTGGCAGACTCATGACCCTACAAAATCGCATTGTTTTAGACATCATTCTGGCTGACCGTGGTGGTGTATGCAGATTGATCTCCACGAGTTGTTGTGTGTTTATTCTAAATAACGCACCTACGGTATACCAGGCCATTGCCAAGCTACACAAGATGTCAAGTCAGCTAGACATGGATAAAGGAGAATGGTCCTTAAGCAGCTGGTTGTGGGGACTAGTATCAACATGGGGATGGAAAGTGTTGACTGTAGTAGGATCAATACTGTTTATAATCTTCAGTTGTTGCCTCTGCATCCAATGCGGCCCGGCCATCTGCGGTCTGTGCGCCACTGCCTGCATTCCCCGTCCACATGTGCAGAGCAGAAAAAATGAAAAGATCATGTTGCAAGAACACATTAACGGCCTGATGAAAATAGAGGGGTATTAGAGGGGTGCGCTTCGGGACAAGGAGGGAATGAAGAAAATTACATATTTATATGTATTTGTGCCCCAAGCGCTACCCTCTCACCATCTGCCATGTTGAATAAAAACCCCTGCATTACTTCACATTCAGAGGCCTTATTTCTCTGTCACCAGGCCCCTCCATGCCAGACCCTGAAAGAGGCACACGTTACATTTCTCTGCAGCACATTAGATATTTTTTTGAGCAGTCACGGAGAATAGGCCAAGCCCGGGGTGTCTTAACAGTGTCAAACAAGGGTCGACCTGATAAAGCTGCATTCCGGCCCCGAGCAGGAGGCGAGCAGAAGCCCCTCTGCAGAGATAAGGCCCAGTTTTGCTGTCGGCTCTCAGAGATAAGTGGGGCCCATGTCAAGGGAAACCTCCAAGACAGTTACACAAGGGGTGGACAGGAAGGGCCAAACCAACTGCTACAGATGAGAGCAATCTGCATGCTGCCCCGAGCTAGAGATAAGACCAGACATGCTAGTCACTCTGACACCCAGGGCCCTCCCTGGCCAACAGAAAGGAAACAGCCCTCATGGAGAAGTCTGATAAAGTTACGCAAACAGGCAGGGCGAGTTTTAGCTGACCTTGCTGCCCCCTCTATGCACCCACCCACCTATGACTCATTACAGTGAACGCCTACATGCTCATATCTTTTTCTTTCCTTCTGCTTGGAGGGCTCCTCCCTATGTATGCAAAGAATGTATAAATATTGTGATCTGTGAATAAAGCTCAGAACTCTCCTGTGCCCGCTTGGCGCTGGAGCTCTCCCTTAACTCGAGTTAATGCAATAAAGCCCATTGACTCTAATACCACGGACTCTGCTCCTCATTTATGCTTGACCCTTTTGATATTTACTTATTTATAGAAATTATGATAGTGTAAATAATTTATTTACGACAGTTCCTGGTGTGATTCAAAAATATATAATTGTTTGGGGTGTGATTGGGAGATGATTATCTTAAACTCTCTTCATCGCCTACATGTTTCAGCACCATTTCACAGACTCAACAGGTCCTGGGCTTTCATCAAGATTAAGCTACGGTGCCTTGGAATCTGTATTTTAGAGTCAGTCTGCCCACCTAACCACCATGGCCGGTTTATAAAACAAAATGTAGTATAATATAGCATGCAAGCCAAGGGACTACTCGCCAAGTACCTGCGACTATTTGTCTGGATTCCTAAAATGAAAAATGTATAAAAAACAGTATTGGTATCACACAGTTCCATGTTTCAGCACCAGAAACACATCACCGACCATATGACCACATACCCACATACAAAATGGTTTGCCATTATAAGTAGAACAGCGCTGTATGCAACATATAACACTATGTATGTGGTACACTGCAAGTAGCACTGCAAATGAGGACAAGAAAAATTCTCATGCTCCTTATCTACGTTTGGGAACACTCAGTGCCACATATAGGGTGGGGTAGGGAAGGAACATGCACCTATAGTCTCTGTTGAGCCGAGAACCAACAACAAAAATCATTGGATATTGTCCAAAAAGGTAATCAGACAGGTCCAACGGGTCCAAGGATTGATGGTAGCGGAGAAGAGAAAATATCAGGAGGTTGTCTTTAGGAACCTTTGCTAGGTCAAAAGTATTCATAGCTTATGTAGTTTGTATGCATACTCACTTCTTCAAGAGCTCCTTATGGGAAAAGTAGTTCCCATGGCATGAAAACAGCAAGAGGGGTGCTGATGCACACCTCACCAGCACAGGTCATGCTAGCTGGGAATCGAATTTTCCCTGGCATGCACCCATAGACAACTATATACAATCAGAATAGAACTTTGATATTTGTCTAATATATAAAGAAAAAAAAGTCCATGTCAAAGGTCAATTAAACCAAAAGGGTAGATGAACGAGCATTGGTGTATGATTACTTTAAAAACAAGTCAGGAGACAAAAGAATCTCTTGCACAATTTTTATACCAAACATTGCTCATGTTCAAGAAGGATCTTGGTCATGTCTGTGCTGGTGGTAATTATTTTAATGATTGTCCACTGTAAATCATTCTCAGAGTGAGTGTGCTCCAGATAGTGTGCTATCAATCTTGTTGTGTTTCATAGACAACAGATGTTACTCCCATGTTCACTAATTCTAATTTTGACTTTTCTACATATTTTTATCTCCTAGAAGACCCCCGCAGGATATTATCCAAAGTGTACCCTTGAACAAGGTTGAGCCGTTCCTGGCAGGGCCGGACTGGCTACCGGGCAGTTTGGAATGCTGCTGAGCTGGGGGCTGATTTCGTTGATGGGGACCTGCGTGTATTAAACGAAATTTGTTTTGTTTTAATTATTTCGAAGTACACGGTGGTCTCCATAAACGAAATCAGCCCCCACCACAGTGAAATCAGTCCCCATCTCGGCAGCATTCCAAACTGCCCGTTAGTCAGTCTGGCCCTGGTTCCTGGTTTCAAGGGACCAGGGTGAGCCCCGATAATGAGGTTAACACTATTAGAGTGGGTGAGGGTCTAACAGAAAAAACCTTATAAGTTTCAGTTGGGTCAAGCATTCCTTGTATTAATCAGACTGGATTGTCTTATCAAGGCAATAACATTTGCCATTTCTAAGCACTACAGGCTGTAGGATACCCTGTGTGTTTTGCATGAACAGAAAATACTGCAACATTTATTTTTCATGTCCTAGAAGAAGTTGAGAAATATTACTGTACCATAGAAATAGAAATCTTGGCTTGTACTTAGGTGATGGATACGTTGTAAATCTATATGCATGGTATGTCCTTTATCCTGTGTACAAACTGTGAACCATCACTGTATATAATAGTTGAGAATGGAGTGGAGAAAGCTACATCTAAATATGTAAGGTAACGAGGATTAGGGTAACCATTTCGCTCCAGTGTTGTTTTTTTGTGTATGGCAACCTAATGGATTCTGATGATTGTAGTCTTGCTTTGCTTCCATTAAAGTAATTAGAATAACACACTTGATAACAATAATTTACAAGTGAAAAGTCCAGGGATGAAAATTGTGTCCTTAATGACATGGGATAAGGGGGCCAGCCTACCAAAGACAATTCTGAGACTGACTGTGTGATAGTTTGTCTTAGACAGCTGGGTTGAGACCAAGCAAAGGCCTCCAGTGCTCGTTTGAGTGCTGAGAGACCCTGCTCCATCCAATCCCGGTGCTGCTCTCATGCTGCATGAGAGTAGCTCCAGGATTGATTAGAGGAGTTGCCTGGGGCCTGCACTGGAGGAGTGAAGGACACCAGGTGAGAGCGTGGACATGCCTCAAAATTAAGTTTTCTTTTCTTAATGTTTTGATGCTAATATTTTGAATCTATTTAATTGCCGAAATGCATTACAGTACCATTATAAAGTTACCATAATTTAATGCATATCGGCAATTTTATTGATTTAATTTGCCTGCATGCACTGGCACCCACCTCCCATTTGCCAGCCCTTCCACTCCCCTTAGGTGGCAGCCGCCACTGAATACAATAATCTTTGTAAAAAAATATAATCAAACATTCTGTATAGAAACATTTAAAGTATATATATATTTTTATTTCACAGAACATTAGGTATTTTAAGATTTTTCAAACAACTGATTCCTCTATGAGCATAGTAATGTCGAACGATTACTTACTAACCGAGCCAGAGAGAACACACAATACAGTCATGGGTTCACTAGACATACAAATAAACTGAATCAAGATGTGGCTTCAAACAAATAAAAGAGCTGTGCAAAAGAAACAGAAGGTTGTCTACATCAAAATCTGAAAATCAGCTTAGTCCAGTTTGTAATAATCCATTCTGTTCACATGCGTTTCTGCATCAAACACTGCTGATGGCATGTCGGCAAGCCCGGCACTTTTGGCATGCTTCTTCAGGGAGTATGATGGTTTGAACTAATTACCTAGAAAAGAAATCATCAACAGCCCATTGGTAATTTGTTAGGCAATGATCAACTAAAGAAGCATAAAATACGAATCACTAGACAAATTAAACATAATACATATCAATAACAGTAACAAGTCTTAAAAGCAAACATGGAATTCTTATGATCATGTAAATTTCTCATTTCCACTAACGTAGCAGCTAAATGCAGAAATATGATACAAATTACATTGGTGCACAGTGGTTTGGTAAACAGTGAGACTCCATTATTCCAAGTGAGGTGTTGTGAATCCCAAGGCAAATTAATGTGTCCACCTGTTTATGTATGTATATGTTAGAGTGTATAGTAATGAATGTCTGTGTGTGGAGAGTGTTTAAGGCATACCTGTCATTAACACTTAATCTACATTTTGCGATCAAGGTTTTCTTATTTCCTCGAGGGTTGCTACCCATCATGTTCTCATACTGATGGTATCTTAAGAACCCAATTGTTGTGGAAGCATCGACCTATAAAAGCAATTCGGCACACAACTAAAACAATTACGGCCACATGCATCAATGTTCCTGTTTGCGAATTCTTAATTGCAAAAATTAAGGAATCGCAATTAAGAATTCGCAAACGGCTATGCATTAAGAATTCGCAATTTTATTTTCGATTTCTAAATTTTCCTTAAATTGCGATTCACAATTTGCGAATCGCAATTAAGGAATCCCTTTCCATTGATTCCTATGGGCCTAGAGGCCCATAGGAATGAATGTGAAGGCATTCTCATTTTGCGATTCGCAATTAAGGAATCGCAAAATGAGAATGCAATTTCAAGGGGACAGGGGGGTCCAAAAGACCCCTGAAATGTACCTTTAAGTACTTTTTAAGTACTTTTTTTAAGTACTTTTTAAGTACTTTTTAAGTACTTTTTTCACACACACATGCCCCAAGGGCATGTGTGTATGTAAAATGACACTTTCAAAAATGCACTTTTGTACATTTTTGAAAGTTTTCGCAAATTACCATGAAGGTTAACTTCATGGTAATTTACCACTTCCTATTTGCGATTTCGCAATTTAAAAGAAATCACGCATTGCATTTAATAAATTGCAAAATTGTGATTTCTTAAATGCAATCGCAATTTAAGAAATCGCAAATTATTTGCGATTTCTTAAATTGCGAAAAAAGCAAAAACCTTAATGCATCCCAAAAAAGGGATTTGCATTCGCAAACGGCCGAATTTTGCGATTCGCACCGTTTGCGAATGCAAAAACCCTTGATGCATGTGCCCCTTAGTCACTCGATAGTAGAACTAGTTCCTATTTATGAATGTTGCATGGAAATGCAGCAGCCATTGGATTGTTTGTTTTAATCGTGCTTGTGACCAGGGGACATCGGATGACTGCAGCTGTCAAAATATACACACTGGCACATGTTATGACATGATTCAAAAATATGTTGTGGCCGAATGTGCCCATCGATGTCAGGCCTTCCAACTTTCCAATGGTCTGTTCCTGCTGACTGATGCTGATAGCTCTGATGACAGTAGACTATCCTGGTAGTTGAACTCCATACACCATGACAACTCAGGCAATGACAGGCTATCAGTTATGTACGGCCTGTGCAATATTTGGATGTGAAGTTTTGATACACTGTAGTTCTGTGTGTTCAGTGGACATTGTTGCAAAGCACAACTATGATTTATTTACACATTGTGGAGATGACTGGAAACATTATTGTACATAAGTAACATTATGGTGTACAGGTAGGTCACAGTGTACATACATAGACATGCAGTGACACTAACTTGTTTAAGTGTAAGTAGACTTAAGAGGCTTTATCACCCCTCAGATGTGAATGCCCAGTTTGCATGGCACCATGGGCACAGCACGAGCAGTGGCGGATGCCATAGACGCACTGGACTAGTAACATGACGCAATGGATACATAGGTCGATATGTTCATATCTTAACTTTTTGTTGATATCTGTTCCCAAGGTGAAGAGAATATATCTGGAACAGATAGGCCATGCAGCTGGGGTTAATGCATGGTGGTGAGAATACACTAGTCTCGGGGTACGGGGGCAGACGGAGACATGATTCATATCTACCACAAAGGAGCACAGTTGCCCCCTGTACCTTTTCAAACATCCTCTCTTTTTGCTATTTCCTCTTGATGTTCCCCAAAGAACATACATTACCTCTGATCTTCCCCAAAGAACACACATCCACCCCAATGCATTTGTCTTGTCAATAGGGCAGGAGGAGTTGTGCAATTAGCACTGACTGCATTGCTATTTAACTAAGGCCATGTGAGTATGATGTCCTTACATATAATGGAGTTTCTTCTCTGTCCATTCCCTTGTGCTCATACCGAAAAGGTGTTTAAAGACAAAACGAAGATGGCGCTGAATCACTTGTAATCTGAATTCCTCTCGTGCCCCCTGCTTTGGAGGGGTTAAGCTTGCAAGGTGCCTCTCTTGAGTACCATGTTTTCTCTGCAAGCAGGCGGTGTATCATGTGTTGGAATCTCTTGGTCATTGTGTCTGCTAAACTTACAGAAAGCTGCCCCTGCTGGTTTGTCCGCATTCACGGTGTGTGTGACTCAGCTGCATTCCAGCAGGCATGCACCAAGCTGTGATCCAGGGAAGGACTGTCGCAGGCTGTGACGCACTTTTTGCGAGCACACACCGCCTGTACTTTGAGACTGGCCTCGCCTTTGTAAATATTATTCTAATCACTTTCCTCTTTGCAGTGCGTGTAGAAATGTAAATCCCTCTGAGGCCTCCTAGAAGCCTTTATTCGCTTTGCTTAATTTCCAGGGTTTGTCGGAATGCACAGCTTGCTTCACAACGCTTTTCAGTGTCTCCAACCTAACGAATGCTTTCCAGGCAGCTTGTTGAAGGGTTGCAAAGGGTGTAGGTTATATACTGGAGCCCTTAGTAAGTGTCTGTTTATTTATTGCCGTTCTAAAATTCTGCTGCAGCTGAAAGGGGAAACGGCCATTAATTACAACGAAGCCGTTTCCACGAAATCGTTAACCACGCATGCAGTACAACGCATGCGTGGTTACCACGAAAGCCTTTACCACGCATACCTTTACTACGAGGTTTGTAGTAAAGGTATATGTGGTAAAGGTAAAAAGTAAAAAAAGGGGGGTTTGGGGGGGTCTCCCCCAAATAAAAAACTCACCTGAAGTCACGTCGGGTTATTTATTTAATCAGCGTCATTTAAGAGAAATCGGAAAATAAACTTCCGCTTTCTCTTAACGACGTATGACGTCACCACGCAAACAATCGAGGTAAATGTTATGCGTGGAAAACGAATTCCGTTGTAACACATGCGTGGTAAAGGCATGCGTTGCAACGGAATTCGTTGTAACGTCATATATTCAGCTGAAAGCCGCCTCAGAGCAGGGTTTGGGCGGGCTCTCAGTCTACAGTTAGTGCAGACAGAGCAACAGTCGCCAAGTTTATTTAGCTCACCTGTAAACCGTGATGGGTGTGCTTCCACTACATTGCTTGAACTGCCATTCTTCACACAATCGGTGAACCGAGAAAAGGTCACTGCCATTTACTCCCTTCTAGGTTGCTATCAAAGTGGCTGAGTATCTATCTACAGGTAGCATGTAGTATTTCCACAGCACTTTGTAAATCACAAAAAATATGTTACGTGCAAACTTACTTGAGTTCAACCTGAAAAAGAGCAAATAGGCAGGTATTATTTAAGCCACATTCATTTAGACAAAAATATCGGAAGCAGAAATATCGTGAACCAAAATATTGTGTTAAGAATAACGAAGACACAAATATTGGGATGGTAAGTTTCTATAGGTAAGCAACGTTTTACTATATGTAACTCCACAACTATGTACCATGACGATATATAGAGCTTCAAGGTACGTAGTTGTGAAGTTAAGAATGGCAAATCTATACTTACTTATTCACACTTACCTTCTCAATAGTTTGGTTCTCGATATCTTTTACAAAATATTATGTCCACACAATATTTATGTTTCTCATATTCTGTTAGTGATCCAAAAATATGATACCTGAGTACGCTTGCCTGATTATGTGGTACTCAGACATAATATCGAACTTTTAATATCGAAGTGACATAATATCGAAGTTTAAATATCGATGATGAAAAATATCGGAATCACAAATATCGATGTCAAAAATATCGTAATAAGTATGTGTGCTGAAATATTGATAACAAAAATATCTAAGTAAAAATATCGTTGTAAAGAAATATCGATAAATAGTAAAAATATCGAAATAAAATATATAGTAATAATTATGTAGTAATATGTGTTATTGTTGTGTAATAATTAATAATATTTACAATTTTTTAATAGTAATGTGTACCTATAAAATATAATAAATAAAAAAAAATAAAACATATATAAATTTAGGAGCGGGATGTTGGGTTAATAGGGGATAAGGGTGGGGAGTGTATTAAAAATGTATATATTATAAATATTAAATTGCAGATATTTTATTTTAATTAGAAAATATATAAATAAAAATAAATTAAATATAAATTTTATATAAAAATTAATTAATTGATATATAAATTTAGGAGCGGGATGTTGGGTTTATAGGGGATAAGGGTGGGGAGTGTTTTAAAAAAATATATAATTCTTTTTTTATTTAATTGAAAAAATATATTAAATTAAAAAAAAATTAAAAATTAAAAAATTAATATTTTTTAAAATAATTCTAAATTTTAAAAATATGTTTTCAAATATATTTTTTTTGAAATTTGATATTTGAAATAGATGTTATTTTATAATAATTATTTTAAAATAATATAATATAAAAAATGTTTTTAAATAAATATATTTAAATAAGAGAAAAATATTAAAATGGTTCAATAATTCTACATAAAAAAAGTGTTTTACATTTTAAATTTATTGGGAAAATTTTAAAATAAAAATAAAAATTATTTTATAATTTAAAAATATATATTTAAAAAATTTTTTTTTAAATATG
The DNA here is from genome assembly GCF_964261635.1 of Lissotriton helveticus. Classification (NCBI taxonomy): domain Eukaryota; kingdom Metazoa; phylum Chordata; class Amphibia; order Caudata; family Salamandridae; genus Lissotriton; species Lissotriton helveticus. The sequence goes on along the minus strand of NC_136067.1, from coordinate 381,154,160 downwards.
TCAAAACATTTATAAAACCAATATGTACATTAAATCTAAATTTAAAATTTCGAATTTCGCTAAAATTTTAAAATAAAGTGCGAAATTATTTCCATAACATTTTACAATATTGTTCTATTTTTAAATATGTTTAACACATTTTTTTATATAAATAATCGGAATATTTTTTTACAGTTTTTTTGATATTTACACATTCGGAATAAGTATATTTGTTTGTTGAGTGTATGGAGTGAGTAAAATTGTTAACAATCTATATTGCTGTACAGTTTTGTATATTATACTACATTTGAATAGTGAAAATAAAAATTATTATTTAGAAAAGATTATTTTTTAAACATTATTATTGTATATAGTGTTTAAGGTATGTATTTTTATTTAAATAAACATATATATACATGCATTTTATGTACCTTGGAGTGGGAATTTAAAAGTATATGTAAATAGTGTGCTAAAGTATTCCTAATTAATGTAGAATGGAGTAGGAATAGTAAATTATATATAATTAGTGTCCACCATCTATCTCTAATTAATGTAGACTGGAGTGAGAAAATTAAATTATATTTAATTCGTGTCCAGCACCTACCCCAAATTAATGGTGACTGGAGTGGGAATAGTAAATTATATTTAATTAGTGTCCAGCACCTACACCAAATTAATGTAGACTGGAGTGGGAATAGTAAAGTTATGTAGATTGAAATGTCATTAAATAAATATTTTAGTGAAGTAAAATATAAAATACTGTAGTGTTTTTTGGAACAAATTAAATTTTTTATTAACATGAGAAAGAACAACAATAAACATTAGTATAACATCTATTTTTTACATTTATATTTATTAATATATTTGTGGAATTTGTGTACATTTTATTAAACATTTCAAACAATATTGGTAATATTACTTAATTCAAAGAGTACATATTTAATAAACATAAGTATTGTTATAAGTAAATAAAATGGGAAACAACCATTACAACGCAACTTTTACAACGCACTACCATTACAAAGAAATTTTTACAACGTTAAAACTATTACAACGCATGTATTTACAACGCATTTTTTTTCAACGCAGGTACCTTTACAACGCATACCATTACAATGTAAGTATTGGTAAGTATATAATTATATTTTAGATTTTATATGTTTGGTTTGTTTTTAAGGGATATTTTTAAGGGTCCAGGGTCAGTTTTCAGTTTTGGGGTAAAGGGGTATTTTTAGGGTTCAGGGTCAGTTTTCAGTTTTTGGGTAAAGGGGTATTTTTAGGAATCACGGTCAGTTTTCAGTTTTTGGGTAAAAGGGTATTTTTAGTGTTCAGGGTTACTTTTGGGTTTTTGGGTAAAGGGGTATTTTTAGGGTTCAGGGTCAGTTTTCAGTTTTTGGGTAAAGGGGTATTTTTAGGGTTCAGGGTCAGTTTTCAGTATTTGGCTAAAGGGGTATATTTAGGGTTCAGGGTCTGTTTTCAGTTTTTGGGTAAAGGGGTATATTTAGGGTTCAGGGTCAGTTTTCAGTTTTTGGGTAAAAGGGTATATTTAGGGTTCAGTGTCAGTTTTCAGTTTTTGGGTAAAGGGGTATTTTTAGGGTTCAGGGTCAGTTTTCAGTTTTTGGGTAAAGGGGTATTTTTAGGGTTCAGGGTCAGTTTTCAGTTTATTAACATATTTTTGGAAGCAGGTATGTTTGCTGTTTTAATGTTAAAGCTTAAATTAATTAATGTTGTTCGAGAAAAAAAAAAAAATGATTACTTTGTTAGTAGTTTCGTAGTTTTCTTCTTAGTTTTTTCTGTTCTTTAGTAGTGAAGTTTTCTGTAGTAGTAGGAGATAATATACAATACATATGTATGAGTAATTTGTCCTTTTTACTACATGTGTAATTTTAGCAGTTCCTTTAATTAAGTTACATTTTGTTACTTACTTTCAATCCTCTTAATGGTAGGTTGAATCTTAGTTTTCTCGTAGGCGTCGTCAAATGTATCCACAGTATTCTTTCCTGTCTTCTACTTTTCTCAGGTAATTTTTTTGTTGGATGTAATTGTTTATATAGTGTTTTGGAGTTAGTAATTAGTTAGCTATTGGTGAGTTTATGTTTGTACTGTTTTGATTCGTTGGTTTGTATTTTTGAAAAACTGTTGGTGTAATTAATTACCATATATGGTAAACGCTAATTAATGTTGAGCATACATACCTTTATATAATATGTTAAAGAAATAATTTATACATGTGTAAATCATTTATTTTTAAATGTGAAAATGTATGTATTTATAAATTGTTGTAAAATGTGAATTGTAGTGCTAATAGTATTTTTTTAATGTTTACAAGTGTTATAGAATAATAATACATTTTTTCGATATTGCTTAAATAACGATATTATTGTAGTCGATATTTTTACTCTCGATATTTTTAACGTACTGTTTATAAATTTTAATTATCGATATTTAAATATTGCGATATATATGGGGTCGATATTTTTGATATCGATGTTTATGTATTGCGATATTTTAATTTCGATATTTGTGTATGTGATTAAATAAGTATAGGATGACGATATATTTGATGTCGATATTTTTGTGTCGATAATTTTGTACTACGATAATGTGTGTTTCGATATTATGTCATAGATTCGATTATGTGATGCGGTACAAAAGGGGGGTGGTGATGGACGGAGCATCTGAACCAATCAAACACTCACACCCAGTCAAAAGATCTGGGTTTGATCCTTCACCGTTCTTTAGCCCACTCTGCCACCCCAGTTCAGACATGGCTATATGCAAATCAGTCTGACCCTGTGCCTCATGGGAACAGTCCAGCCCGAACTGCCAAGCCATGCCTTCCCTGGACCGGAAACAAGCTTCCGAGGACCGGTTTCTGGCATTCCAGCCGTCTTCAGCCCGGCTTGCTTGAACCCAGTGGCAAAGTGAGCAAGGGACTCACGTCTGAGCATACCCTGCCACACTTATGGTGGCCAAAGCGGTACAAAAGGGGGTGGTGATGGACGGAGCATCTGAACCAATCAAACACTCACACCCAGTCAAAAGATAAGTGTGGCAGGATGGACAAAAGTTTTCCCGGAGTTTCAATTCGGCTTCCAGCCTGGGGTTGGCATCATCAAACAATCTTTTAACCTCCTCAGGATCACTAGCAAATAAGTTCAGGCAAAGGATGGGGAAATCCACATGGCCTTTATGGACTTGTCCAGCGCTTTCGACCGGGTTGACAGGGAGAAGCTCTGGACAATGATGGGTAAAGCTGGCGTAAACCCAGCTTCATTTGATCTTTTGGGCAGATTACATGAGGGAACAAAAACACAAGTCCGTTTTGACGGCAACTGTGATTGTAAACCCTTACCCCCTTCCAATAAAGGCATCAGACAGGGCTGTATTCTGGATCCTTTTCTTTTTTACATCAATGCCCTAGAGAAAACATTAATTGTAAAAGGTAAAGATCTCCCATGGGTCGGGAACTGTGTCATTCCAGTGCTTCTTTATGCCGACGACAGAGTCCTCATAGCTCGTACTGCGAGCAAGCTACAGCTTTTATTGGATATTTTTAACGATTTTATGAAGGACTAACATTTGAAAATCAATCATACCAAATCTCACACCATGATTTGTGGGCCCAAAAAGACGTCTTCTCGTCTACATACTGTTGCTGGGACTCCCATCACCAGAGTGCAAAATGTTTAATTTTCTTGGTATCCAGGGGCATCTTAAGGATTTTGGGGGCACTGGGCCAAACGTATTTTGGGGGCCCCTGTTCGGATAAGCTTTGAATATGTGATCCAGCTTCAGCCCTTTCATGCCCTCTTTGGCAATGTCACTGACAGTGCAAAGACATGCGTTTCCAAATGTGTTTACATCTAAAAATCAGGGCTAGTGGTGCGTGTTTTCAATATTGTAACACAGCTGCAGCTCATTAATGTTACTGCAAATAATCTTTGTTACCCTCCCGTTTTCTCATGTGTAAAATCCTGTATTGATCTAAAAGGAACCTTTTTTTAATGGATGTTGCATGAAACATAAAAATACATTTGTCTGCAAAATCTCTGTAATAGACTCATACATCACCCACATTGAAAATAAATTAAAGGAAACTGCATTTAATCCCTTTAAGAATTGTTCAAGATCATAAGGGCAAGACTGCAGAACAGAGCTGGCTCTATCAGGGGGCCTCCTTGAAAGACTGGGGCCCTGGGCCAGAGCCTACATTGCCCTTGCCTTAAACCTTCTCCGTTGGTATCTTGTTTTCCTCTGATTTAAAATGGGAGAAACTACTAACAGTAAGAGAAGGTAAGATGGAGGGGGCAATTGAGGGTCTATTCCATTTTTCAAAGAAATTATGTCATAAACTGACCCAGGAGCTGATTGCCTTGTACAAGGCAATCAGCCAACAACTACCAACAACCAGACACCTTTGTATTGGCTGCCATCTAGCATTCAGCTTCAATTTTACACCACTCCCCACTTTTCAGTTATCCTCTGCAACTTGCTTAGCGCCATGATGCTCCCTTGGGAGCGAACGCTTGCGCTTTATAAATACACATAAATATAAAATATCAAATACAAGGCGCAGTGCATCCCACTGGGAACCTATGGGGCAGGAGTCCGGGGATACATTCTTCCAGGTCCCCTACAAGCCATTGAGAATACGTTTCTTTGTAGGTTGTAAGCCACTCCCAGGTATAATAACCCATCTGTGCCTCTCCTTTCTTGAAGATGTATTCCTAGGTGCCCCCATGCTCTTGTGGATTAAAGTTTGGAATTCCCTTTTTGTTCCTTCACCAAAGTGATTTTGAAGGACTGCCTAAAATTAGAACAAGTTATAGCAATTCCTTGGTTGTCATATGTAAGGAAAACCTTTTTGGAACTATATCTTCCCCGTTTCTTTCTCTCTCCAAATGAACTTCCTGGAAGCGACACTAAAACATTTCTATTCAGCATAGGTCCCAGTTGAGATTTTGCAACCAACACTCTTCAGCTTCACTTTTGCTCTATTTTGGTTTCAAACAAGAGGTGGGGGTCGACTGCTATCTCCTTTGGGTCACTATCATAGAGCACAGGTTTTACCTCACCCGTTTCAGATTAGGCATGGTCCACTTTTTGGTAGGCTGAACAGGGTTCATGGTTTCATAGCTTACCCCTTTGTCCTTGTGATGGCATCTCAAAACAATCTTTTGTTCCTTTTATGTTTTTCTGCAGGTTTTATTTTCAACCTATTAGGTCTTTTCTACGACTTATCCTGCTGTCATTCAGGATGAGAAGTCATAACTCAAGTTTTCAAACTTTTGTTTTTTTGCTATTACCAGCTTAATCTGCGGGGCTTTGAAAATTAGAAACTCATTAGCTCAATACAACTGCACCTTTCTTAACATTAGGTATCCTTGCACTGCTTTTTAATTATTGATCCTTTTAAATTTCATTATATATTTTTAAAACTAATTCAATTGATAGGTTTTATTTGTGCAGCCTATTATATAATACGTCTTGCTCAAGTGGCATGCTTTTCGCCATTTCGGTTTTACAAAGCCCCAAGTAAAACCGATTAATAACTTCGCCTGACTCTTTCTCGGACTGACATCCCGAGTGACTTGGCGGACCCTTTATGTGACCTTTCATGGACTATTTAGAGGTTTTAGTTTTCTCAGGTTTGTCTTAATCAAATGGTATTTTATTGCAATGAAATGCTGTAAAACGTATTTAATTTTGTCTTATGCCTTTGCACTGTGACCTTTATTTTATGGTGCGTTTATTATTTTTCTTCCTCACTTTTATGGTTTGACTAACTGAGTGACTAACTGAGTGTAATGAGTTTCTATTAATATATATTATCAGAAAGTCTAAAATCAGTCACATCGACCAATGATGGGTGTTTTAAAGGCTCATCACATTTTAACTGGATTCTAGCTGTTGTGATTTACGTTGCCATATTTAGTCCCTAATTGATTCTCCTGCACATTTACATCCAGAAGTAACATGGCAAAAATCTAACCACAATCCTTTGTAACATCTGTATCCCATTTCTCCCCAAAAGCCCTAAGACCCCATTGTAGTGCCCAACAAAACGTCTTGAGTAAACAGGCCGGTATTAATATCTGATGCACAAAGAACAAATTAAAAAAACATCCTGGAGGCTACCTGTGTTGCCATACCGTCAAAAGCAACAATTAATAAGTCATGATGTAGCTGAAATCACATTTTGTTGTAGGGGTTCAGTATAATTACACGTGTGGAGCACACCCCCATATGATCCTTTGTTGTATTAACATGAAGTGTTAGAATTTTGAAATGTATTAATGTGAAACGTGATGTGCTTAGACCAATGAAAAGTAACATGGAGAAGTAACGTAGAAAGTGAATGTAACTAGCAGAAAACAATAACATGAGGACTGACCTCGACTCTACGCCCGATATATTGGCAGCCTTTCCCCAACATTATTATATTCTACATGTCAATCGGCCAGTAGGGAAGGTGGGTGGTGGAGTAGCGGCTTTTATCCACAAGGACCACACATTTACCTCCATGTCATCTCTAAATCTTCCTGCAGCAGACAACATGATTGTCAAATTTGATTCTTGCGCAGAGCCACTGATTTGTGTCCTGATATATAGACCCCCACAACACAAGCCATCATTCCCTCTCTCATTGAGCAAGCAGTTGGCCACGCTAGCCACAGATTATGCAAAAATATTACTAATAGGCGATCTTAACTACTGGCATAATGATGCACTCGGTGGACCTCAGTCCACTGAGATGACGGAATTGCTCTCAAATATTAATTTCACCCAACATATCTCTTTGGCTACACATATCAAAGGTCATATCTTGGACCAGGTATGGACAGATAATCTTGAGGTCTCCACGCCCATAATACTACCATGTATCTGGTCTGACCACCATTTAATACAATTTGTAGTCTCGCTTCCCATCAGCACTAAGACCTCAGCTACCAAGGGCGGTTTGATCAGGAAATGGAGCACCATTAATAAACAGGATTTCCTGGACAGCCTTATGAGATCTGTCCCCGCATCCAACCCTGATGTGGACCTTGCTGAAACTAACATCTCAGACTGGCTGTTAGCAGCCAGCGACAAACATGCTCCCCTCAAACAACTTAAACTCGCTCGCCGCTCCGAAGCCCAGAAATGGTTCTTCCCCGACCTTAGAGCTCAAAACCTAGATCTACGTCAAAAGGAGAGGAAATGGAGACTCACATATTCTGAGGAAGGGAAAATCACCTACCTAGCTGCTCGTAAAGACTACAAAAAAGCCATTATTTCAGCTAAATCCTCTTATTTCTCTGCCCGTATCACTAACTCTAATAATAAATCAAACGATATCTTCACAATAGTGAATGAGTTATCCAATGCAGAAAGAATTCTACCTAAGCCCGTTGCAACTCAAGACCTATGTAACTCCCTTAATAACTTTTTCCTGGATAAAATTGCCAGTATCAAGGCCAGTATTCCCAGCTCCTGTCCCAAGGAGGATTCCCTGGCCTTGACACCTAACCCGCACACCCTCTATCACTTTCCAATTATAGATGTTCAGTCTTTACAGGCTCTTCTAGCTAGGGTAAAACCTGGCTTGCCCAGGGATTGTTGCCCCCCGTATATTCTAAAGGACGTCTTTTCGGTCTTTCCTGCTCCCATCCTGACCTTTCTGAATGAGTCCTTGTCCCAGGTTAGGGTCACTAATGCCTTTAAGGATGCAGTTGTGGTCCCCCTCCTAAAAAAACCTGGAGCGGACCCCCAGAATCTTACCAACTATAGGCCCATTTCTCTGCTTCCGTATTTGGCTAAGGTCCTTGATGCTCATGTAGCCACTTGTCTGTCTAATTTTATTGAGCAAACAGATTACCTGGACCCTCATCAAGCAGGGTTCCGCCCCGCCCATTCCACTGAGACTGTAATCCTAGCTGTACTGGACACCATGCGAGGCAATGCCGATCGGGGTATCCCCCAGGCCCTGGTCCTTTTGGACCTCTCTGCCACGTTCAACACTGTCGATCATGACATCTTAATGGACCGTGTCGAACAGGCTGGCATCTGTGGCCCAGCCGTAGCCGGATTGCGTCATTCCTCAGCTGCCGCACTCAAGCGGTACGCCTGGCCCCCTTCACCGCCTCTAAATTATTTATGTCCTGTGAGGTCCCTCAGGGATCCTCACTTTCCCCTTTGCTATTTAATTTGTATCTGCTACCTCTGATTAAGTCTCTGAAGGCCAACAAAACTGTCACTTTCAACTATGCTGATGACCTTCAGCTGATCTTTACGATCGATAATTCCCCTGAGTCTATCCAGCAATTCCAGGGCACCATGCTCCACATCCTCCAGTGAATGGATTTAAACCACCTGAAGCTGAACCCTGACAAGACTGAGATTATCCTGAATGGGAGCAGCCAAACCTCCTGGGGCCCTCACTATTGGCCCACAGAACTCAGTTCCCCCCTATTCCTTCTCCTTCAGTAAAAAGCCTAGGGGTGACTATTAACAATGATCTATCCCTGAAAACCCATATAGGCACAGTGGTATCCATCTGCTTTTTTCAGCTGCGCAGGATTAGGAAGATCAGTCGCATGCTCACTCATTCGGCGTTGATTCAGGTGGTGATAGCTTTGGTACTATCTCACCTGGACTACGCCAATTCTATCTACCTGGGCTTACCGTTCTATCTCAGCAAGCGCCCCCCAGCTAGTCCAGAACCAGGCGGCTAGATTAATCCATCAGCACCAAGATGGCAATCCGCCAGACCCCTGCTGAGAAAACTTCATTGGCTTTCTATCTCCCAACGTACTGCATTTAAGACGGCCTGCATCATTTTTAAGTCCCTTCACGATCACCGCCCCAAATTCATTAAATGTCTCTTACCTAAGTACACCCCCTCCCGCACCCTTCGCTCCACTAGTCTTCAACTTCTGGTCACCCCTTCATTTAAACTACGACGGCAGGCTATAGCTAGCGCCAAGAAACAATTCGGTGAACGTGCGCTATATAAGAAATTATCAACTTAATATAACATAACGTAACATTCATGTACTAAATGTGTTTCTTAATCGTGTTATTTATATGTAGATAAATGCATTAATCGAAGTTGGCTAATTTTTCTATGCAATTTCGTAAAGTTTCTATGATGATTTCTTATGTTAGCTGAGTCTTGTTGGCCTGAAATGCAGTTCCCTGGAAACTCTTGCGATAGAATTAACAAGTCGAATTTCATGTGTGCTGTGGAATTTGTTCTTTTTCACGTTTTGTGTTGCAGGTTTAAGGAGCGTTCTCGTTAGCTAGAATAATGTCTTTGTTTTACTAATCAGGTAAGAAGAGAAGAAGTTACAATCTTGTTGCTTGAGTCGATAAAGGATGGTCGTTGTGATTTGCACAGGAGAAGGCCTGGGAACCAAGGTCAAATTGATGCAATGGAAGAACACTGCTGTCTCATGGTAAAGTACCTATTGGATTGTACCCAGAGCAGATGGCATGAATTACAATGAATTTTGGGAAAGTTACCTGCATAATGTGACGATGGAATTAGGGCGAGAGCCCTCTTCTTCTTCTGCCTTTGGAGAGAGAGCATCTTAGAGCAAGCTCTTCTAGGTAGCTTCATGCTACATGACCCATTGATGATGGAGAGACTACTTAGGAAGACTCCACATGCTGACACCTTTTTATCCTTCTTCTTGAGGATGCTTAAATCAAGGTTGTCACTTTAGTGTTAGTGTAGTGATAGATTAATGCTTTTCATTCATCAGCTTTCAATGCAGAGTAACTTGGAATCATGCTTTTGATCCTCTGAATTCTGTTTCTTTAATTAATTGTTTTGTTTATGCTACATCGTCTCAATTGGATACATAGATTTGGCTTTATGCTGATTCCGATGTATTTCTACATTCTCACATTGAGGTGTCTCTATGTCCAATTATTTTTGGCTTTGTAATAAATCAAACTAACCTTACGAAGTTGTTTGTGGTTACTATGTGTCCACTGGGAAAATTGTTAATTGATTTGCTTCTTTTTTAAAATTTGTTTATTGAATAGCTTACAAGTACAATACACAAGCCCCACAGGGGAGCCAACAGCATCAACATCGCATGGATCAATACAAGCCTTTTTAGGTCCGAAAATGGCATCAGTAATAGGTAATATGAAACACAGAACAACAAACTCTGAAGAGCAAGCGAACCCCCCCACCATCCCCCTGGCACTTTAAGAGATGTGACACCGTACAGTTGTGGGATCCTGAACACTTATAGACACACATGTGAGATAGCTCGAATATGTAGTTCCAATTGCATTATTTCCTAATAAGGCACAAAAAAGAATGCATAACCCATCACAAATCGGGATGACTCAATAGATACATTGTCAGTGGGGCCCAGAAGCCTTTGGGCCATGATGTCTCAGGCAGATCCTCCACATAGGCCTCCAACTGTTCCCTACAATAAGTTAAGTCTCGGATCCATTTCCGGACCGTGAGTGAACCCTTTGCGCCCCAACATTGTGCTACAGCTCGCATGGCCAACAGTGTCGAAACAGCAACCAATCGCTGATTACAAGGGTTCAAGGATTTCACGTTACCCGGCAGGCATACCTCTGGTACACATCGCATGCGATCCAACAGAACATCCGCCAGCACGCTCGCAACCCTGGCCCAAAAGCAGATATCCCTGCGCACGGCCACGATAGGTGTAAAAAATCGGCATCATCCTGTCCACACCGCACACAATAAGCTGTGTCACGCAGTCCGAATCTCCACAATTGCATTGGAGTATAGTATAACTGGTGTAAAAATGTAAAATAAATTATACGGAGATTACAGTTTGCCGTGAGGCGCCCAGTAAGTGTACAGCAAAATTTCCAATTTTCAGGTGACAATGTGTATCCTATTGCTGCATTCCATTTAAGATATGAAGGGTTTTCCTCCGGCTCCCACTCACGTAGAGACGCAGCATATAGTTTAGTAATCAGACCCTTACACTCCTCTCCAGCCAGCACCGCCTGCAGTGCTCACAATGTCTGTGGCTCAGCCGGATAATTGGGGTAAATAGCTCTGACCGCTTGTCTCACCCTCACATGTGTAACTAATTGAGTTGCTTTAATAACATATTTCCTCCCCTCTACGCCTTCATGCTGCAAAAAAGAACCAGCAGGTTGTGAATCTAGAATAGGTCAAGAAATATGGGCCCGGCCCTTTCACTTGGTAGCAGTGTAGGATGGTTCGCACTTGAGTGGAAAATCCAGAATTAGTCTAGAAAAGATGAAACCTAGAACTCCAAAGCCTCGAACTAGAGCCCAAAGACCGAGAATAGAAGGCGACTGAATCTGGAGGTGACTGATGGAGTTTGATGGTGCGGCGACATCAGCGGCGAGCGGAGGAGTGAGTATTAATAGGGTGTGTGTTAGATTGTGGGAATTGTTGATTGTGTGATGTCTCGCAGAGTTAGTGTGAGAGTCGAGTGAATGTGGTTTTGGGTCAGACATGGTCTAAGGATTGAGATTTGAGTTTCAGGTCCCAAAGTGGCCTAAGATCCTGGGACATATATATAAAGGTGTAGAAGACATTGGGATTGTGATTTTTGACCAAAGAACTGAGGAGTTGTCGTGAGACGTCATCGGCAGTTCCACCTAAGACAGGGAACTTTGTGTGAATGGGACGCATGGCAATCGTTTAGTGGACAGATTTTAGGACTATTGTGTGAGTGAATGCGTACAGAGAAATTGGAAAGGAGGGTGAGCCGATGTGAGCAGTGAAGTTGACGTCAGAGAGTGTCGCGCTGCGATAGGTCGGTTGGTGTAATGCCAGGCTGGGATTGGTTGGTAGTCATTGGAAAGTTGTGGTTTGAATTGTTCTGTCGTAAAATTTTGAACAGCAAATTGCAATTGAAATCATGCGATGTTTTAGGGTGCTGCGAGATTTGTGAAGGGATTGTTAGTCGAGTGGGAAAAGAGGCTCCACCCGAGGATACTCTAGCACATTATATGGTGACAAAAGTTGGGCTCCATACTATAATATGGCTTTAAAAGTGGCATAAGATCACTGAGAAGGAGGGTGATTTGTCATTTCCATGCTTTGGTTCTTTTCGGCATACATTTATATGTATTGCATCAGCTATGAGGAGCAATGTTTGCGCTGTGACCTTTGCCTAGACCAACAGATTAGATGCCTGGATGCATGGAGGAAGACTGTACACTTGGCGCATTCTTAGAGGTAGGCCAGAGTGGACCATACGGGCAAGCAGACGTAGATGGTCATCCCCTTATATTCTTGATTGATACTTGTCCTACCCATTCTACTGTGCGATCTGCAGTAGTCCCAGACCTGCCCCTCTCTGGACAATTCATCCAAGTGGTAGGAGTCTCTAACAAAAGAATGACAAACAGAAGATGTGCCTGTGAATATCTGTACTTTTCAGCATCACTATCAGTTTGTAGTGTGGGATTCGAGTCCAGTCTGTTTGCTAGGGCGTGACCTGTTGTGCAAATTTAATTGTGCCATTAATTGTACACCAAAGGGAATCGAATTGCAGACTAATGACAAGGACATTACTTTCAAGTTGGTAAATCAGAACCATTATATAGCCATGTTGCCTTTGCTCACAATAGAAGAGATGCCGCTGGATTTGAGAGACACAGTCTCTCCAGTGGTATGAGACTTCTCAGGAAAGGAGATTGGACTGATTCAAGGAGTTGAGCCAATCCGCATACAGGTCGAGCCTATTACGGAATTCCCAAGACCACCTCAGTACACTCTGACCCCAGAAACGGTGGCAGGATCACACCTGTATTTGAGTCCATGATTGCGCAGTGTATTCTAAAAGAGATCTTGGGGAGCCTGTGCAATTCGTCCATCTTGGGATTGCAGAAACCGAGCAGAAAATATTGCATTGTTTAGGACTTTAGAAAGGTCAATAACAAAGTGATTCCATGATACTGTATCTATCGGTGATCCTGTTTCTGATTACATGCAAGGCTGAGTGGTTCTCATTATTCTGTCATGAGCGAGAAGATTGCGCTCTTTCTGTACTCACCCAGACACATGGAGGTGCCCATAGACCAGTGGCTTATTTCTCAGCTACATTAGATCCTGTAGCATCAGCGTTGCCAGGATGTCTCAAATCCATTGCTGCAACAGGAGACAGTATTGAATAATGTGAGAACATCGTGATGGGTCATCCACTTACTGTATATATACCACATTCAGTTGAGCTCCTGATGACGAGAACCAAAACGCAGCATTTGACAAACAACAGGTTGACAAGATATGAGCAAGTTTTGCTCGCTGCTGAGAATGTGACCCTGAAGCGCTGTTAAGTTCTGCTACCTTGTTACCTGTTCTCAATGCTGATGGGGAAGATTGTGAAGACCATGACTGTATAGTATAGAACCAGAACTCTCAGTCGTTAACTATGCACCTGCTAAACCCCACCTGGAATGCTAATCTTGTGCGTACGGACCCAACTCAGGGTCCAAAAACTACCCAGAAAATCTGACCAGTAATGTTAAAAAGAACTTCAAGCACAGAACTTTAAAAAGCACCTGGAAACACTTATAGTAGACAACTACCACATGGCGACTGACAGCAAGACGAAAACTAACTTAATCTTTTACACAAATTGCCCGATAAAGTGGAGAAGCACCTTCCTTCTTCACTTTCAAGTCACCAAGTCAGTAAATATTCCCTATGGTGAAAAAAATCTCCACAACCGTCTCCCCTACCTTTAAAAGGGAGCTCACAATTTCCATCTTCAGAACAGGAAACATTCTCATACACGCCACTGACCCACACCTCACCACTTTTGATCGCCACTTCTCAACATTACTCTCCTCATTAACTCAACAGAACCAGCAAACCCAAACTCCCCTATCCCCCTCCACCCTGACAATAAACCCTGAACCGATTCAGTATGCCTCCCTTGACGACCCACTCTACAACTCATGGACATCCACCATCACTCATTACAATCTCACTGCCCCCATCATCACACTCCGCCGCCAAACACCCACTACAATGGCATCAACTGATCCATTCAGGGCCAGCAAATTCGCAGTTAATAAACACTGCAAGGCTGATCTCGAGCAAAGCAGATTGGTCTCAAACTACAGTCTTTCCGCTATTGAACTCACTACAGGCAAAGCACTCCCCCCATGACTTCAGGAGACCCGACTCTACCCTCACAAACTATCCCCAACTCCACTACTGACCCCAGTCTACCTGCCCAAACAATCACCATGTCCAATGTCACTGATAATCCCTTGGACACTGACCTTCCTCAATCCACTGCACATTCTCCTTCCTCGGACCCACAACCACACGCCCAAACCATCTCCACTTCTAATCCCACTACCAATCCCCTGGACACTGACTTCATCCTAACCATGGCTCACTCTCCTCCCTTGGTCTTAAGACCCACAACACCTCCTCCTAACCTCATGATGAGAAGCGTCAATGACCCGACTCCTCACGTCCAATCTATCCCCACTCCTAATCCCAATGATACCATTCAATCCCATAACCCAGCACTCTCTCCTTCCCCAGACCTTAGTCATACACTGCTCCTGGTTCCATTTTAGCTCACTTACCCAGCAACTGACTCATATGGAGCAGAATATAGACTCCCTAGCTGCCCATATCCTACACGTACAACAAGACCTCCCCAACCGGATTAAGCCACCTTGCTCACACACTCCAGGTAGCTACGCACCTTCCCCCACACAGCCTCTTCCATGGCCCCACTTGGTACCCCATGGCCCGCCATTCCTATGAGAAGTCAGGCACATCGACCTAGACGAGCTCTCCGCCCCTTTTCAGTATGAGAAGCAGATGAGATCAACGACTCATACCTCGCATTAATCCAGAACACGGCTCCTATCTCCATCCCAGTTATAGTGGGCACATATAGAATCCCTAGACCTGTCCTCTCGCCCAAACCGTCTGCTCAATACACTTCTATACATATAGCACACACCACCATTGAGGCTCCCCGGCCTCTATCTTAAATGCTCCTCAACTGTAGATTAGCAGTGCAACACGCCACAGACATTGCTGAAGTTATACTCGCTGAAGAAATAGACATCGCAATCCTCACGGAATCCTGGCTCACTGACCATTCTACCACGATTCTAGACCTTCTCACCCCTCCAGGCTATAACATCATCAGATATGACAGTCCGATCAAAACAGGTAGCGGTCTAGCTATCATTCACAAAGAAGGAATACAGCTTACCACATTAAAAGCTACAGAATACCTGACTCGTGAGTACCTAGGTGTTGAACTTACAGTCAATGGCACCACGCCCATCAAATTTCACACCATCTACCATCCTCCGGGTGAGCGTGCCCCTTTCGTCGAAGCACTAACCGACCTAATAACACGTTGCTCCCCAGCAGACACGGAAGACGTGTTCTTAGGTGACTTCAATATCCACTGGAACAACCCAGAAGACACCACAGCTCAGAACCTCTCTAACTTGCTTGAAATTACCAGCCTCAAACAACTCTGCAATGAACCAGCACACATCAAAGGAACAACTCTGGATGCGATCATCACCAAAAATGAGCTGGTCTCTCTGAGATCGATTTCTCCCATTGACTGGTCTGATCACCACCTCATACTGTTTAATATTGACTCACATGTCAGATACCGACCAATACGATCCGACAAACCTAAGCACTGGACGAGGAACATCAAAGAAGTCCCTATAACCAAAATTGAATCCAGGATTCATGCTCATCTACATTTCCAGCCTTCCACTATGACGGCTGATGACCTCACAGCCCACTTCAATTCAACAATGACGGAGGTGTTAGATCAAGTAGCACCACTCAAACTCAAACATGTGAGATCTATCAAATCTAAATCTTGGTTCAACGTGGATATTAATAACGAGAGACGGCAACTCAGACATTCGGAAAGGACATGTAGACTAAAGCCTTTGACTCTACACCTAGCGCAGCTTAGATCGGCCCGGATGGCATATAAAAAACACATTTTTAGAGAAAAGGCCACTTTCTTCCGAGGCCAACAAGACCAGGCGAAGAATCGACCTAGAGAACTCTTCAACATTGTTAAAAGTCAAACAAACGGCACATCCCCACACAAAATAAAAGCCACCAAGGATCCATGTGAAGAAATCGCCAGCTTCTTCACAGATAAAGTCACAAAAATTGAGCAATCCTTCATCCAAACCTCAAATCCTCCCTCCCTCACAACCTGCCCCCCTTTAATCCCCGTTGCCCAAACAGAACAAAAGCATACCATGGATAACCAGGTCAGCTTCCAACTGAAAAATTATGCTAATTGGTCGAAATTCGAACTCATGCCAGTAAACAAAGTCTTCAATATAACTGTAAGATTAAAGTCTACTTCCCACACTATGGACCCCCTCCCATCCACAATAGTAAAAAACTCAAACACATCATTGCCCCTTTCTGGACAAAATCCATCAACTCCTCTCTCACATCAGGCTGTGTCCCAGACTCCCTTGAACTAGGACAAATCACACCAATACTCAAGAAACCAGGGGACGACCCTAACAAACTCAACAATTTCAGACCTATCTCCAACCTCCCGTTCCTAACTAAAACATTGAAGAAGTGCATTCTCCAACAACTTAACAAACATATTGATGACTTCAACCTCCTTGACACCTTTCAATCTGGATTCAGGAAAGGTTGTAGCACCGAAACAGCGATGCTCAATATTTCAGACAATATCCACAGAGCCTCAGACGAAGGTGAAGCCTGTCCCCTCATCCTTATTGACTTATCAGCGGCGTTCGACACAATAAATCATCCAGCTTTACTTGAGACTTTGAAGAGGCGCTCTGGCATTAATGGCATAGTACTAAAATGGTTCACTTTCTTCCTTCCTTCAGAACTGTTCGCAACAAATTAAAATCAACTCCTGTCTCTCTATGCCAATACGAGTCACACTTGGGGTCCCACAAGGCTTGATCCTCCCACCATCCCTCTTCTATCCCTTCATGGAACCCCTTACAATTATTCTGAAACAATCAGGAGTTAAATACCACCTATATGTAGATGTCACACAAATCTACTACAAAATCTAATCGCCCAGTAACATCCAGCACCTCAATGTCACACTAACCAAGATCCAAACTTGGTTTAACCAAACCACTTAAGGCTGTACCCGGACAAAACGGAATTAATACCATTCGCTCCGAAAAATAACCACAGACCAATCCAAGACTGGCTCAAGAATCTTGATGCCCCAAACTGCTCCTTCGTCCTATCCGACTCGGTAAAGTCACCAGACTTAACCCTAGATAAGAACTTATCAATGAAGGACCACATCAAAAACTCTCCAAAAGGTGCGCTTTACTCACTAAAACACCTCAAGAAAATTAAACTTTTCACTCCCCAGGATGATCTCAAGACAATAGTACAATCCCTAGTCCTTTCTAAACTTGACTATGGGAACGCCATCTTAAAGGGGACACCAAAAGCTCACCTATCCCCACCAAGGTCAGTCCTTAACATGGCAGCTCGACTCATAACTGGTGTAGAAAGATTTGAACACATCACACCAACCCTCAATGCTCACAACAGGCTTCTCATGGAAGGTAGATGTATTTACAAATTGGCCTACATCACACACAAGGCCCTTCACGCACATTCCCCCAACTACCTAAGCAAACTGGTAAAAGCAGGAAAATCCAGAACTCTTAGAAGCACCAACTCACTTCTTCTCATCCCTCCGAAATTGAAAAGGAAAACAACTCAATGCCGATCCTTTTCTGGTAACGTACCCAGGATATGTAACACACTCCCTATAGACCTCAAATGCAACCCCTCCTTCTCCTGCTTCAAAAGGGACCTGAAACTGCTTCTCCTCAACAAATACTTTACCAACCAAGTCAATTAACCTAGACTTCAATAACCTAGTGAACTCCCCCCTCACCTGACCATCACGGATGGGTGGTTATCTGACTGTTTTCACCACATGCGTTTTCTCCCCCTCACTGTATGCCTAAGTATTATTTTTTGCTTATTTCTTTATGCATCCTTTTGTCCTGCAATGTAATGCAATTTTTCTTTTCTTTGTGTATGTAAAGCACTCTGATACCCATGGGTCAAGCTATCGCTATATAAACATTATAAATAAATAATAATAATACTGTCTGGATGTTCCTGAACTTTGCACCAAGCCGAGAACTGATATTGTCGATGAACCATTGTCTGATCCCAATCAAGTCCTCTTTGTTGATAGTTCATGTCTATGTGAGAATGAAGCTAATTTGAGAGCAGCGTTTGCTACCTGTACCATCTTTGGAGTGGTGAAAGCCGCTTGTTTACAGGGAGTACACTGTGCACAAGTGTCCAAAATCATTGCTTTGACCCGTGCATGTCTTGTCTCTGAAAAGATACAAGTCACCATCTACACCGATAGCCAGTACAGTTTGGGTGTGGTTCATGACTTTGGTCAGCTACGGTTGCAGAGAGGATTCCTAACGTCATCAGGCTCTCCCATTAGAAATAGAGAATATGTGAGACAACTGCTGGACACCTTGCAATTACCAAGGGAGGTGACTGTCATCAAGTGCGCAGCCCATGGAAGAGGAGACGACCTTGTTACAACAGGGAACCAATATCCGGATGAAGTTGCTCGCTTGGCGAGAGTACAGAGAAGACCGAACTCAACATGATGCCAGCTGTTGCAGAGACATGGGATGAAGTCAGACATTTGCAAATGGAAACCACAGACCAAGAACAAGGGGGTTGGATCAGAGCAGGTTGTGACAAAGGGAAAGAAGACCTATGGGTCTCAGCTGATGGCAGGGCATTGTTGCCTGATTGTTTGTTAAACCCAATGGCAAGACAAATTCATGGAGCAGCTCATATAGGGAGGGATGCAATGGTGAGATTGTTCAGGCAGACTTGGTTCAATACGACGTTTCGTGTGATTGCAGAAGCAGTGTTTCATCGGTGTGTCACGAGCCAACAGGTGAATGCTAGGAAAAAGATTGTTGTTGCATTGAACCACATTGGTAGATCAAGGGGTCCCTTCAATCGGATCCAAATGAACTTTTTTTTTAATAAATCATTTTATTGAACATTGTGCACCAATATCGCGCTTTACAATCAAGAGGAGGTTGTACAATGACCTGACCTCTGGTCACTCCCCACGGCTCCCCCTGGTTGCCTGTGACTGCCCGTGTCTGCCCCTGCTGCTGCTGCCAAGGGTTCGCAGCTGGTGTGCCCCGGTACCTGTCTCTGCTGTTTGTTCTTTTATTTTATTGCTGATTGTGGCTTTGTTTAACTGTTGGGTGGCCCTCTGTTTGCCGCCCGTTCTGTGCCCTTGCCCTCTGTGCCCCCCACCCCCGCTCCCCACTTCCCGCCGCTGCTCCCCGGCAGCCCCGCCCCCTTTTGCCTTCTGTGCCCCGTGCCAGTCGCCCATTGGCCACCCCGCTCTCGCCTCCCAGCTGCTCCTCCCTCCCACTTCGCCTCTTATGGAGGGCGCCGTGCTGAAGCGCAGCAGACACGCGCAGCGGGCGCGCCAAAGGCAAGCCCGTCTGCGCCCGTCCACGCCTGGAACGCGCCCAGAGCCAGAACCCCTGGCCCTAGCCGTTGCCAGGGCACCCGACTGAGGTACGACACTGCCACCCTCACCGCACTCAACACAGGACGACCTGCCGCCTGCCACCAAGCCACCCCGAAACGCACCCACGGACCCTTCACCTGCCAAGCATGCAAATTCTCCTGCCTCCGAACCTGCACCCCGCCCACCGAACACAGCAACGACAACAACAACCACCTCAAGTGCATCCTGCTCAACACCGCTCGGTCTACAAACACGCCGTCGAACTCTGGGAACTCCTTGATACAACAGCACCAGACGTCGCCTTCCTCACAGAAACCTGGATGAACGCCTCCTCAGCCCCCGACATCGCCATAGCCATCCCGGACGGCTACAAAATCACCCGGAAGGACCACGTCAACAAAACTGGAGGAGGAATCGCCATCATCTACAGGAATACCATCAGCATCACGACCAATGCCGAAGACACACTCACCGCCGCCGAACGCCTACACTTCCAAATCCACACCGACCCCCAGACCACCCTCAGAGGAATGCTCATCTACAGACCCCCGGGCCCACAGACACAATTCAGCGAAACCATCGCCGACTTCATCAGCCCGCACGCCCTAGCCTCACCAGAGTACATCCTCCTAGGGGACCTGAACTTCCACCTGGAGAAAAACAACAACAACTCCTCCACCACCCTGCTCGACAACCTCGCCAACCTCGGACTCAAGCAACTGGTGAACACCCCCACCCACTACGCCGGCCACTCGCTCAACTCCATCTTCTATGCCAGCAGCCACGTTGCCTTCAGCCACTCCACCGGACTACACTGGACCGACCACAGCTGCATCCATTTCACCTTCAAGAAGACCACATTCTACCACCATACGCTACAGATCCCCCGCAGATGCTGGAGCAATGTCACAACAGACCAGCTGACCACATCGCTGAGCCAGAACCCACCTGCCGACACCCCTGACACCAACGACGCAGCAGACAATCTCGCACAGTGGATCACCAACTGCGCTGACGACCTCGCTCCACTGAAGAAACCCCCAGGCAAGACTAGCAACAGAAAAACCTCATGGTTTACAGACCCCCTCAAAATCGCTAAGAAAGCTTGCCGAACCCTCGAAAAAGCTTGGCGCCACGAACGGACTTCAGAAAACATGACAGCCCTCAAGAGCACCACCCGCGAATACCACCAGATGATCCGCACCACCAAAAGGACATCGTTCAAAGAGCGGCTTGACAACAACTCCCACAACAGCAAGGAACTCTGCAGCATCGTCAAAGAGCTCTCCAACCCAAGCAACAATGACATCACACCCTCGCAAGACCTCTGTGATTCCCTCGCTGCATTCTTCCACCGCAAGATCGCAGATATACACGAAAGCTTCGGACCCCAGACTCTGCCTCCAGCCACTAAACCAACGACCCCCACCACCAGCCTCAGCGCTTGGACGCCCATCCGCACTGGAGACACCACCCGCATCATGAACACCATCCACTCCGGCTACCCCTCTGACCCATGCCCTCATCATATCTTCAACAAAGGTGACACCATCATCGCACCCCACCTCCGGAACATCATTAGTAGCTTCTTCACGTCAGCCACCTTCCCTGGAAGCTGGAAACACGCAGAAATCAACGCCCTCCTGAAGAAACCAACAGCGGACCCCAAAGACCTCAAGAACTTTCGCCCCATCTCTCTTCTTCCTTTCCCGGCAAAAGTCATCGAGAAGACCGTCAATAAACAGCTGACTACATTCCTCGAAGCTAACAACTCGCTCGAGTTCCGAGCCAACCACAGCACCGAGACCGCCCTCATCGCAGCCACCGATGACATCAGGACCTTGATGGACAACGGAGAGACAGCCGCCTTCATCCTCCTGGACCTCTCGGCAGCCTTTGATACCGTCTGCCACCGCACCCTAATAACCCGCCTCTACAACTCTGGGATCCAAGGAAAGGCCCTGGACTGGATCACATCGTTCCTCTCCGACAGAACACAGAGAGTCCGCCTCCCTCCCTTCCGCTCCGAGGCCACCAAGATCATCTGCGGCGTACCCCAGGGCTCCTCACTCAGCCCGACCCTCTTCAATATCTACATGAGCCCCCTTGCCACCATCGCACGCAAACACAACATCAACATCATCTCCTACGCCAACGACACCCAACTGATACTCTCCCTCACCAAAGACCCTCTCACCGCCAAAGCCAACTTCCAGGACGGAATGAAAGATGTCGCAGAATGGATGAAGCACAGCCGTCTGAAGCTCAACTCGGACAAGACGGAGGTCCTCATCCTCGAACAATCCCCATCCGCCTGGGACGACTCCTGGTGGCCCACGACGCTGGGCACCGCACCGACACCCACGGACCACGCTCGCAACCTGGGATTCATCCTGGACTCCTCCCTCACGATGACCAAGCAAGTCAACGCAGTCTCGTCCTCATGCTTCAACACCTTGCGCATGCTCCGTAAGATCTTTCGATGGATCCCCACCGAAACCAGAAAGACGGTCACCCAGGCCCTCGTCACAAGCCGACTGGACTTCTGGAACGCCCTCTACGCAGGAACCACAGCCAAACTTCAGAAACGGCTTCAGAGCATACAGAATGCCTCCGCACGACTCATCCTCGACATCCCTCGCCGCAACCACATATCCGCCCACCTGAGAAACCTGCACTGGCTCCCCGTCAGCAAGAGGATCACGTTCAGGCTGCTCACCCACGCACACAAAGCACTCCACAACAAGGGCCCGAATACCTCAACAACCACCTCTCGTTCCACACCCCCACCCGCCAGCTCCACTCCAACAGACTCGCACTCGCCACCGTCCCACGGATTTGCAGAGCCACCACCGGAGGAAGATCGTTCTCCTACCTGGCAGCCAAGACATGGAACTCCCTCCCCACACACCTACGACTGACCCAGGACCATCTCACCTTCAGGAGACATCTCAAGACCTGGCTATTCGAGCAGTAGCGCCCCCCCCTTCCGCGCCTTGATACCCTCATGGGTGAGTAGCGCACTCTACAAATGTAGAGATTGATTGATTGATTGACAATGTGGCATAGACAATTGCTTTGCAAAATTAACACCATACAGTAGTTAATTACATGTTACAGCTTTATGGGGAGGGAGGATCGTCAGCGGTGTCACAACTCGGAGGAGTACAAATATTCCCTCTATAGTCATTCCATGCATTCCAGATTTGGGACCATTTTTTGGGGCAGCCCGATCCACATAGACCGTCTTCTCCTTAAACATACACCAATCCAGGTCTGTCTTCCCTGCTCCCACCCTAGGTGGCTGTGCAGCTCCCCACAATTATGAGATGTTTCTCTTTGCTAACATCAACCCCAGTGTGACCCATAGTTTGCTCCTAGTATTCAGATCTGTGGGTTCCCATATATTCAAAAGATACCCCTTTGCTTCGGGGTGGATTTGTTTAGCTAAGACTTTGCTCATAATGCCATGTAGTTTTTGCGCCAGTACGGTTGAATAAGTTTGCATTCCCATAATATGTGCATAAAAGTGCCTATTCCGCCACAGTGTCTTCTGCAATCTCCTGCATCGATTTTCCCCATACGGACCAGATATATACACGATGTAAGATTTTTAGTTGGACAAGACTCAATCGGGCGGAGATTGCTACTTCCCTGGGCGAGGCAACTGCTGTCTGCCACTCCTCGTCATCTATTTCAGGCCATCTCCTTCCCATTTTCCCCTTGTGCGTTGAAGTGGGTCAGACCCGTTGTTCACCAATTTCTTATATGTCAGTGACATAGCCCTTTCTGGTAAATAGCCATCTAGCAACCTATCTTCGGGTGGCATGTATTCTGGGGGAGTGGACACTTTTGGCAGGTGTGTCTGTAGTGCTTGTCGAACCTGCAAATATCTAAAATATTTTGAATTAGCTAGGTCGTGGTCCTGTTGCAGGGAGGCAAACGTTTTAACTTCACCTTTCACCCACATGTCTCCTATCTTGAAGATCCTGATTAGATCCCATTTGTCGAACCCTCTTGAAGTACACAGGTTCCCTAGCTTTCCGGAGTCCCAGATAGGGGTGAGTGATTGTTCCCACCCCATGCTTCTACGTGCAGCGTGCCAGACCTGGACTGAGTGTCTTGTCTGGCCTGTTAGGCGGTGTCTACGGGACTTAGAGTACTGTGCTCCAAATGAACTTTGTTAAGATGCCTGTGTGCAATGGATTGAGATACATCTTGGTTGTTGTGTGCATCTTTTCTCAATGGGTAGAAGCTTATCCAACTAGAAGGTGTGATAGTCTCACAGTAGCAAAGTTATTGCTTAGGGAGCTCATTCCTAGATTCGGATTTCCAAATATATTGAAGTTGGATAAGGAACGTACTTCCACAAAAAAAGTTATGAAATTGTTATGAGTGTAGATCAAAGACTGCATTGTAGTTACAGGCCGGAGGCATCTGGTCTAGAGGAGCAGATCAACGGGACCTTAAAAGTGAGACTGTCTAAAGCGTGTGCTTCTTCATCTTTGAAATGGCCGGATGCGCTGCCTTTGGTTTCAATTAGTTTGCACAGCATTCCTGATAGGAGAACTGGGTTATCGCCACATTAAATCTTGATGGGAAGAGCGATGTGCTTGCCTGCAGTGCCCGCCAATACATTAATTACTATCATAGATGACTTGATCCTTGACTACTGTAAAGGATTGGCTGATGTGGTTCATTCTGTGTCTCATCAGGTTGAAGCAGCAACTGCACATACTTCGAAAGACCTCTGCCATGATCTGAACCGAGATGATAGGGTGCTTTTCCAAAAGCACGTAAGAAAAACTGTCTTGATTGGCGTGGACCATATCAAGTGATACTGGTGAAGAGCACTGCTGTTAAGTGTGGTGGAGTGCCGAACTGGGTCCACGCTTCCCATACCCGACGAGTCACTTGTGCCTCCAATGAAACAGTTCCTCTCCCAGAAGTATTTCCATCCGTTACTGAGGGGTCACCGGAGAAGGCAAGTCAAGCTATGGAGGTTCCTGAAAGAGCAGGATACCCACCAGATCAGGCTGAGGAGGGTCAAGCTACACAAGACCTTGGAATTGACTCTGAGGGAGACGATAACATTGCGGGTGGTATGACTCAGCAGAAGAGTGGTGAGGAAATTGGTCATGTGCTGTCAAGGAAGTAAGGTGCCACAATGAAACGTGGTCTGTGAGACAAAAAATAAGGAACCTTGCATCTGAAAGAGAACTTGCACCAAGAAGTGAACTTCAGAGTGTGATCTGAGTGAGTCATAATAAGCACATTGATTTTACCTGGTATGTATTCTACATGGAAACTATGCACTTGGGAGTTCTATGTGAACGTAGCACTATGTGCCGTGGAATTCCACCACCTCCTGAGGACAATATCGCTACCAGAGATATTTGACCATTGCAAAGTACAAAATTACTAACTATGACATAATTTCTGAAATGTTCTATGGCCGGACCACAAGGATTTTCAATAACAGCATACCTCCTCTCTGTGGCATTCAAAGTTCTCAAAGCATAGGGCACATTACCTATTTTCTTCTGCTCTTTGTGGCAGTGCTCCACTTATTCCATACATACTGGCATTCACTGTTGCCACACAACCTCCCACATCCTTGTTGCCATATTTAATGATGACAAGGGCATGTATAAGGAATTAACCAAGCAATCGAGCCCAGTGCCAAGCCTCCGAAAAACAGACACCTTGAAATACAAACAAAAAGGAGGGGATCCATGTGGTATAATTGTCATATGGGGTGTGAGAGGCTGGCTCAGTATGTGATGTACACTTATGTAAGTGGACACCGTGCACTGATCCAGACAACTCTTATGGTGGTTTTAGTAGTCTTAGACGACCTTAGAAAGCTCTCTAAGTGGTAGCCGTGGAAAGCAGACTTCAGGCTTAGTCCAGAAGGAATATAAAGCAGCCTATTTTACCAGAAAATAATCTTATAGGTATAGATTAAGTGACAAAGAACCACACAATGTATTTATAAAAATATGTATTTATTATAAGACATTCACTAACACATACAGATATCTCCTAGCCGGAGATATACACCATGCACACAATACTTTGCAATAGAATAGAAACAGGTAAGTAGCACAGAATACACAGTGGTCCCCAGGGGGAGACCAAACCATATACTAAAATAGGTATGCGAACCACGATTTGAGTCAAGACAATACTCAGAGTGCGTAGATGTTCCGGGGACCCAAGGAACCACCTAAGGTGAGTATCTACGAGCCCCACTGAGGTTGTGTACAAAATAAGAACTCAACCGTGTTCTCCTTACAAAGCAACGTGTAAGTCGCGGATGCAATTTTAAAAAAAGAGGACCCTTCACAGTGGACCCTGAGGAAACCCTGTGGAAGACAAGAGGTTGGAGAGCCACCCCACCCGTAGATACCGTTGGAACCAAGTTACCTGCACCAGGGAATCCGGGTGCATAGGTGTGAAGTGGCGTCGGAAACAGTAATTAAACTCAATGGGAGACTTCAGGAAGATGCAGCTGCTGGAGAAGGTGAAAGTGTCAGATGGAACCCAAAGGTGGATTCAAGGTGAAGAGTACCTGCAAGCAGAGGGGACAGAGTCTAGGTCACTCAGGAGTGACCAGGGGGCACGGAAGATGAGTGCCCACCAATGTCGGATGTTGCAGGAAAGATGACTGTGCCCTTGGAGCTGCAGCTGTGAGGAATAGGCAACTCTGTGGAAGACCAGGAGCCGTTCATGAGCTGTCCCACATCAGATGTCGAGAGTTGAGGGGTTAATTTCTATCGGGAGCATCAGCAAGTCTTGGCAACCGCAAACAATGTAGGAAGCAAAGAAGGTGCAGTGTTGGGACGAGCAAGGTCCTGGGGACTCACCGCAAGTAGGGGAGTCAGGGCAGGCCCGAGCAATCAGTGAAGCCCAAAAGAATTCAAAGGTGACCATCAACAAGACCCAGAGGCCGGAGACACTGGAGTCGCAAGAGGACCTTGAGCAGTTCACCAAAGAAGCAGGCCCACGTTGCAAGCGATTCGGTGTGGTCGAAGATTCTGGTCACTGGAGATGCTTGAGGTTGGGGCTACTTTGAGCCCGAAGATCTTGATGGAAGAAAGCTTTGCAACGGCAAGTCGACACAGTGCACAGGGATTCGGTTCCTGCGGCTCCGACGAGGGATACTGGCTTCAAACATGTGAGAGGACAGGGCAGCCCTCGAGGGATGTGAAGAATCACCACCTGTGTTGCTAAGCCTTTCAGAGTCCGTGGGAGCCCAGGATCAGCAGACCGGTCAGCTTAGTTGCAGTGCCTGCAGATGCAGGGAAGAGACTCCTTCACTTCAAGGGAGATTCCTTCAGATGTCCTGTATGGACCACAGGCATGAGCGTTGCAGCAGACGAGCAGGACGAAGAGATCAGGGGCAGCAGGAGTCTTCCCGGTTGCAGCCTTGATGTCCAGTGAAGTCCAGATTGCCCAGACGGTCGAAGTTAAAGTGGTGTCTGAATTGAATCGCTTCCCATGACGCATCTAAGGAACCACCCTCAGGTAAGCCCTTAAGTACCCTAAGGAAAGGGTTGGGACAATTCAGGGTTCCCTCCATGGGGAAGGGTTGGGCAGTGGGGAGAATACTCCCATGTCCTTTGTCCAGTTTCGAGCCAGAGCGGGAGTCAATGCTCCCTGAGCTGGTTTGAACTCGACTATGCAAGGAGGGCACCAAATGTGCCCTTCAAGCAGACTGAGTGGCACTGACAAGCGCTCCCACCCGTCCCAATACACTAAACCCTAACTGGGAAGTTGTTACACCTCCCTGTGACGGGATACCTATTGTTCTGCCTTCCCCTGCTCGAGCTTGGCTCAGCAGCATGAGGGCAGATTCGTGTCTCTGGTCGGCAACAGCCATAATGTGCTGGCTGGGTCTAGAAGACTGGTACCTGGAGCACTGAGTGCCTAACGGAGGGCCTTTACAGTGCTTGGAATCATACCCCCACACTGTTTACAGTACCTGTGCCCTGGGTACCTTAGTACCATATACTAGGGACTTATAAGAATTCCCCAGTATCCAATCTGGGATGTACCTAAGTACTTACCATAACAATTTGGGGGAGAATGTGTTGTTTTCTACCATAGTGACTTCTAGAAACTGTTTTGCATTAATCCCTTTCATGTGTATACTACTGTTCAGGTTTCTCGTTAAATCTTCAGGAGACTACATTTACAAGTTTAGTAGTTGGTGGGGGGGGGGGGTTGATTCAGGAGGGAATCCAGTGTAACCATGTGAGAGAATTCCAGCAGAAAATGCTCGTACTTTTTCCCAAGATGTTAACAAGCATTGGGTCATCAACTGTGTCAAATGCAGGAGAGATCTCGCTCAGAATCATTTCTCAAGCTTCTCTGTTGTTCATCCATCATCTTTAGGGTCTCGTTAAAAATGGAATTTATTAACACTCATTTCTAGACACTACAGTTAATGAGAAGGCAGGGTATCATTAAGTTAGCATATATCGGAAAATCTTTTTTTAAATTCTTTACAAATACAGGTCACAAATATTTTGACTACAATGCAATTCCACTCTTCTGTATGCTGTCATAATTGTGTTGTATACACAGTAAAACGTGTAGACATATTGCCTACCTCTAACTGGAATATCATAGCATTATACCCAGCTGCCAAACGTTATAATGGTTGTGAAAACTTCAAGCCGAGTTATAGGCCCGAAGCGTGGGCCTGTAACAAGGGGACGGCCTTTAACAACCAGTTTAGCACCAGGCAGAAGCGGTATTGCGGTTAGATCATCCCACTCACTACAGTCTAAAATAAACAGGAAGAAACACAAAACAAGCATTGAAATGTTGGCCTGAGACAATCGATTGTCTTCAATGGCGCTCCCAACATTCCGACGTTTTAATAAGACTTATGTAAAAATCTCAAACAAACATTTTTGGGTTATATTTGGCATGGCTTTGCCCATAGACAGATCAACAGATTTGTAAATACATCTCTGTTTTGAATAGACAGTTCTTTTAATCTGATAATCACGATTCTGCTAAATCTATTCTTTTAGGGAGTATTGTAAGGCCAAAATACTCTACTTAGAAAGATTATAGTGAAATGGAAGGCAATAATTAACGTGCAAACATGACATGCAGGAACATAGAAAGTAATTGATCCAAGTCCGATCTCACGCTGTTCTCCTAAATGTTAATGGGGAGATTTCTTTTTTAGCTCTGTGACCCTAATTGCCATAAGTAGACTTGAGCTCAAATTGGATCAAGTTATTAAAAGAAATGATTTTTCCTTTGTCTACAACACGGTAGAGGCTTTCAACCACTCATTAAGCTGTGGGATTTCACCCGTGTAACTGTGCATATCTTTCCAACAATCAGCTCAGAAGAGTAGAAATGTATTTTCTGTTCTTTTTGAGATCCCAAGACATCTAGCATACAGGCATCTCAGAAGTCTTCGACATGCTGATCACTTTGACATGTTTTGAAAAAGAGACACCATGGCAATATAGGTTTGCTTGAAACCCCAGAAATGTCTGGGCGGCCATGATTCAGGGCAGCTCGGCTCCCATGATCATGTTCTGCTAGTGTTAGTGACCTGGGGTGTTGCCTCCAGGAGCTGTAGGGATCCTCTAAGTTACAAGTGGTTCTATGAAATGTGCTGTAGCCCACTAAACTAACTTAGCAGTTTGTGTGATTAGACTTGTAAAGCACACACTACCCAGAAGGTCTCTCTTGGTGCCGGTCATGGTGCCATCTAGAAGAGGTGTCTCATTAGAGCTTTATGCAATCAAGGGTATCTGGTAGCCAGTCTTATGGACATATCAGCAAGGGCCGGAGTTAAAATATCGCCGCTTTAGCGTCCGTTTTTGGACTAAAAGTAGCGATAATATTAACTCCCTATTAGCAAGGACACGCTAACTGGTGAATCCATGCTTCTTCGCCATTTCCCTTAATGCCAAGCTTTGCATCTCTAATGAGATGCAAAGTGGGCATTCCTCCCCAGGATAACAGAAGAAATGTAGCTAAGCCTCACGCAAAGAAGCATAGCGACAAGAAAAGTAGCGATAACCTCTGTTATCGCTATTTTTCTTACACCTGCTTTGAAACTGACTTAGCCATGATATCCTATGGAAGGTGGATATCATGGCTAAGTATGTGTAGCCCTATCAGCAAGCTATTGCCAAAAGTTGTGCGATTATCGCTGGATTCAAAGCGATAATCGCACTGTTGGCAGATTGCGCTCTGAATTTTATCGCTTTGGTTGCTGATAGGACGCTATCTCCCCGATAAAATTCAGCGTTGGCCGGCGATAATTATCCTAGCTCTAAGTGAGCTTAGCGATAATTATCGCCGGCCCTTGCTGATATGCCCCTTAGTAGTTCTGGGGAATTCCAGAGCACAGAGCCTTAGAGGAAAAGGCTCAACCTATTTTGGATTTGACTGGACCAGAGAATGTAAAGGGTTTCTGTGCCTTACTGCTTTAAGGAGCATTCAGGGACATGCAGGTGAAGGGGTGAGGTGTGCCTTCATTTAAGAGGCTAGTCTGAAGTAATTTATTTCTCAATCTGACAGCCAGTGCAGGGAGTGCAGAAAGTGTGTAACATGCTCTTTCGCCTTCTTATTGTTTACTAAGCACATATACACCGAAGCGTCTTGGCGGTAGGAATTCAAGACTAATATATAAAGCGTTAACTGCACAAATGAAATTTGAGTGCACATTTGAAATTATTGAAATTAGCAATGTTCAGGATGCTTAATGGAAGTAGTCGTCAAAAATTGTAGCTAAGCACTGGAAATGCTCTTTCATTACTCTGACGCTGGCATTTTGGGCACTTTGAAGTCGACCAATCTGAGTTTCTGAAAAAACGACATAGTGGCAGTCACATTAGTCCAATCTGGTGTTAACAACGGAGTCCCACGCGTGTTGAGAGCCTGGAATAGTAGGGTCAAGATTAATGTATGTTTGTTACATTAGTGGAAACAGCCACTAACCACATTGCAAATGTGGGTGTTGTGTCATCCCTGCATCAAAGATAATCCACGGGTTTTTAATCTTTGGGGCGGAAGTAAGAGACTGACCCAAGACGGTTGAAATAGGAGGAGATGTTAACTGGCTTTTTCATGCCCCCCCCCAAATATAAGATCAGTTTGCCATTGTTAATTTGGAGTAATTTTCACACATCCATTTTTCTACGCTTGAAGTATATTCTGTAGGTCAGCCACATGGATAGTCTTAATAAAGTACGTAATCTATACTTGAGTGTCTCCTGAGTATGATTGGACCCCCACTTGAGTTACTGAATATTGAGAACAGAGGAGCACTGTATATATTGAAAATGATTTTTGAGGGAGATCAACGCCGGACACCAAATAAGAGTACAGCATGTTATGAGAGGAAATGGCCCTCAGGAACCTTTTGTGATTGGTTGGAATTGGAAAAGTAGAACCAGATGAGTGTGGGGTTACCAGCCTGCGAAACCATTGCGAGTCTGTTTAGGAGGATGGCAGATCAACGCTATCAAAGGCCACTGAGAGGTCTAACAGCACCTTCATATGCAAAACACTGAGGGCATCATCCCAGAACCCAATCAGTGCACTTTTGGTGTCAGTCCAGGTCACCAGCCAAGCTGTAAAGTGGACAGACTGTATGTTAATGTCCAAAAAGGATTGTAATTGCTTGGCAACCAGTTTTTCCAAGGACTTTTGCTGAGAATGGTTAAGTTGAAAATAGGCAGAAAGTTGGCTGGGACAGCCCTTTTTGGGTTTTTTTTGTTATCAGAGGTGAGTTACTTCATTTTTTCCAGTCATAGGGTACTAGCCCTTGTAGGACTGAAAGATTGCTCATATAGTAGACCAGTAGTACACGCAGTACAGGCACAGCATGGTCTTTGAGTAATCAAGCCGGGTCTGGGTGGGGTGAAAGGCAGCAAAGGAAGAGGGAGGAGGTGTGGCACTTATTGCCAGCCGCTGCCAGGTGGTGTTAATATTACTAAGGAAGAAAAAAGGTACTTATTCTCAAAGTTGGAAAGAGAGATTAACACTTGGGAACCACTGTCCAGGATTCATCTTTTGAACGTTTAAGGAATTCCCTATGTTGTCAATGCTTTGGTGATTGTTTCGGCCCACTAGCATTGGATTGCATATTTAATAGCATTTTATACTCTTTAATCATGCTCACCTGAGTTGCTATGTCTACAGGGCGCCATTGTTTGTGCTATTGACTTTCGATATATCTATTTGCTTAATCCATCTCTTTGAGAGCATTAGAAACAAGGAGCGTGGTTGGATGCTGCCTATGTTTTAATGGTTTAGGTCTGTGTGGAAAAAAGTGCTTTGTGAGAGATGGAAAAAACTCATGGGGCAAGCTGAAGGAAGAGATCAGAGTTCTGGCGAAGTTGAAAGAGAAAAGGTTTGGGGGTGATCAAACAAATAATGAAATAATGAAACTCCCCAGAACTGTAAATGAGGAAAACCTGACTGAAAGACCGACTGTGTTAGTCAATTCGTTTAGGGATGTCATGTTGAGACCCAGAGACCCAGAGTCTGTTAACAAGCATGAAAGACTGGAGCAATGGGGAGGCAATGTGAGTGTGAGAGGCAGCCACAACATGTTAACTGGTCAGGTGTATGGGTGTTGTTCATAGAGCTTTTAAACAGAACTGTGAACCCCCCATGTCCACCTTCCTATCTCTCTTGATGCATCAGGTAACCTGCTGCTGATACGTTGGAAATAACGAACCAAGTGGCATATTATCAAGACGGGTGATTAAATTAACGCCGCTTTAGCTGCAGAAAACTGCCGCTAAAGCGGCAATAATGGGCTTCATAATATGCTCTCTGGAATTCCAATTGAAGCCCAGGTTAGATGTAAAGGACATCTAACCTGAGCTTCAATTGGAATTCCATTGGGCATATTATCAAGCCCATTATAGTCGCTCTAGCGGCAGCTTTCTGCCGCTAAAGTGGCTATAATTTTATCACAGGCTTGATAATATGTCCCCAAATGTCCATGGTTAGCCAATATTCAACCAGGTAACAAATGTCTAATTGTAGATCTAGAATTCTGGCATGAAGTTTGCGTTAGTTTTGACAATGGACCGACAGTTTAGTAACAGGTACAAATGGTTGCGAGGATCAAGAGAAACAGTGTAGGTGTGATACAGAGCAGGTCGAATTTTTGTGGCAGTGTAGGGGGCATATATTTCAGCTGCCTTAAGAGTTTGGATGGTTGCATCTGATAGTGTACTCTCTCGGTTGAGGAAGGGATGTACCCAGTTCATGTTCCTTCGCGGGAAGAAGGAAGGAACAGACATTCCCAACAACGTCAGAAGCAAATGGCATCTGTTAGTGAGTCACTTTAGCTGCCGTCCTTTGCTACATAGCAGATACTGCATGCCTAGGGGAAGAAAAAAAAACACAGTTTTTTGGGAATGCATGCCTGGATCCAGAAAGCAAAGCAGAGAGAAGTAGTCCGAGAAGGCCTGATCCTGTGGTGGTGTCAGAATGGATCCCACAAGTGCAGGTAGCAGGTTTCTTGGCTGACAGGGAATGCCGGCTTCCTTTATTTAAAAAATGTTCTTCTCATGATATTTTCTTCATTCAAAGAACAATATTAGTTCCTCACAGTTTATGACTCGTCTGGTCACCTTTTACAATAGGAATATTTGGTGACTTTGTCAAGTAAGACATATTTATAAATAACAACATTGATAAGTAACCGCTGGTGAATACAAACCAGTAAAAAGTTATTTTGGTTGTAGATATGTGATACAAAATAGATTCAAATTACACCATGGTATTGAGCAACACTGTGGAAAAGAGGTCAAACTACAAAAACATGATCATTCTTACAACTGCAAATCATCACTTTGATGACAAAGGTAACCATTAGCAAGTTATATGTCATCTGCATTTTGATGAAATGTGTGTTTCATATCTTGATGATGCCAATGATTTCATCAATACCTGTACTTCGCCAGTACATAACAGATTCGTCTATGTATATAAGTTGAAGGAAATGTTGGAGAAGAAGCAGTAAGCAGGGTCAGTCAACATTCCATAATGCAGCCTAAGCCCCTAAAATAAAATGTCTTAATCAAACTCTTCATTCCATCAGGAATCTTCATATTCTCCCTTATGAAGACCCATACCTGTGAAGTCTGCATAAATTTGTTTTGTCAGCAGTCCCATCCCTCAACCCAGATAAAGTTGTCTGCCATTCGTCTCAGTTTGGACCACAACCTCTTGCAATACATCAGGTAGAGCCCTCTTGGTAAAATAACACTCCAACAAATTAATACATTCAGGGCCAGATGTAGGTAATTTCCATTTACCGATTCACAAATACCGACTCATACCGAATCGGTATTCCTGAATCGGTAAATGGTATGTAGGAAACAAATCGGTAAAAGTTACCGAATCGTTATGACTCGGTAACCAAAATCGGTAATTACCGAATCGGAATAATCCGAATCGGATTTTTCCGAATCGGTGAAACCCAAGCATCCCTATGGGCCACATGGCCCATAGGAATGAATGGGATTCACCGAATCGGAAAAAGCCGAATCGGAATTTACCGATTGGGAATTCACCGATTCGGTAATTACCGAATAGGGAGTTTGAAACACGCCATGTGAGCCTGCCAACCAATCAGGGACAGCCTACACACCCCACAACCAAGGCCCTGTGAATACAACCAATGAGAGTGAAGCACCCCACCCCAGTACCTGGGAGTGGCCACACCCATGCAGGTGGAAACCAACAGAACAAACAATTCTTCAGAGGAGAGAGGAGCAGAGCATCCACAGGCAAGCAGAGTGAAAGAATGGAGGCACAGCAAGGCCAAAAGGATGGTGGTGAGAGGAAAAGGAAGATGAAGTTCAGCCCAGAGGAACTACATGTGACTATGGATGAAATAGTGAGCAACTACAGCTAAATATTTGGGAGACAGTCTCTGCATGTTGCAGAGACTGTGAAGAGGAACATTTGGATAGCCATTCAGGCCAAAGTCAATGCCATTGGTGTCACCCACCGGGAGATTGAGGACATCCGAAAGAGGTGGTATGACCTGCGCATCGTGAGGAAGAAAAAAATAGCTGCACAGAAAAAGGATGCGGGTTTGACTGGAGGTGGCAGGAGCAAAGCACCAAAACTGAAACCACCATGGAGGCAGAATGCATCCATGGGATAGGAGACCTGGATAGCACAGCGAAAGCAGCCAAGAAACAAGGTAAGAGGCATGTTCCCACATCCACCCCCAACAACTCAACCCTGTACCCCACTGTGTACACACATCACACTGCAGAAGAGCTCAGATTTTGTGGCAGCAATGCATCATGGTAGACGTAGTCATGTATTCATAGATGCTAAGTACACCACACATGACTCAGCAAGGCATGCCACACACATCACCAAACAAGCAATGTGGACTGTGCAAAGGTGTGCAGACTATTTAATTAAGAACCACACACAGACAAACAACAATATTGACCCTATGTCAATTTGAATCCACAGGAGAGTCGTCACGCAGTTCAGCACCGCCGAGGGAGGAGAGGGCAGCACCAACTAAAAGAGGGGAGAAAGAAAAGAAGAAAAGTTGTCACAGCGCAGGAGAAGGAGGGAACGATCCCACCCATGAGCCATCATCTCCAAACCCACCCACTACACCTGTCCCAATGTCCCCTCTGTTGTTTGGACCTCCTGATCTCACAGACACAACCAGTGCAATGTCCAGAGGGTCCATGCCGGGAGGGGAAAGTAGCCATGCGGAGCCCCCACAGAGGATCCTGCAGACCTCTGAATCAGAGGATGAGGAAGATGTCCCCCAAAAGAGTGCACCAGTGGCTGACAGGCCAAGACCAACTATTGCAGCAGGCGCAGCGCGCACCAGTGTCCTTGGCAGGAGGGCACGTGAGGGTGGGGAGGGCCAGGAAGGGGAGAGCGTCTTCTGTGGCCTGGAGGGCACGATGGTGAAAGTACAACGCCAGCAGGCCAATTCACTGCAAGCCATGCATAGGCAGGTTCGCTGTATAAACACCAAAATGTCCAACATGGACAAGGGCATAAGCCAAATGGCATCTAGCCTGGAGGTGATTGCACAAGGAATCACAGACATCTCAACATACATGGGAGTTCTCTCCGACAAGTTGGACAGGGATCATCTCCAGCGTGCCAGGGAACGACATGACATGCGCCAACAGACAAAGGCCGTGAATAGGTTCGCAACCAATACAGCACTCCTCTGCAGACGCTCCATTTCAATGCAGGAAGCAATAGAGCACTGCTGCACAGACTTAACACGGGGCATGGGTAGAGTGACCTCTGCGATGGAGCAGATGTTGAACTCCAACACAGGCAATGCTGGTGACACGGGTGTGGAGGAGACTGAGGGGTCAACCAGCAGGAGTGGCTCCAGTACACCTGTACCGGAGGTGCGCCGGAGCGGCAGGCACAGCCATGCGGAGTCAGGCACCAGCAGGGTAACTGAAGAACAGGCACCAAAATCCCGAAATGTAGTGCGAGGACGCAAGCACTGACCTATGCGGGAGACAGAGTCAACTGCACACAGTGACTGAAACTGAGAATGTGCAGCCAGTGACATTGAAGTACATTTATGGATCCACTTCAGATGTGACTATGGTGAGGTAGTGCTGATTAAACTACTCATGTCATGAAGTATACCTGTGTATGTGTCATACTTTACCTACAAATATCGTCGTGTTATTTCTGTCCATCTCAATCTACCATCTAGTGCGGCAGGTCCTGTTGCCTGGGGCCCTGCATGTTCTTGGTAGTCATCTATGTTCTCATGATGTGTCAACTCCACCTCTGTGCCTTTCTTGGTAGCAAGATTGTGCAAAATGGCACAGGTGACTATTATTTTGCAACACAGGATGGGGGTGTACTGTCGCGCACCTCCACTTTTGTGGAGGCAACGGAACCTGCTCTTCAGGAGTCCAAAGGTTCTCTCCACTACGTTGCGGGTAGACCTGTGTGCCACATTGTATCGCCTTTCTGCTCTGTTGGTTGGGTTGAGGTACGGTGTCAGCACAAAGGAACGCAGGGCATATGCACTGTCACCTGGGAGAGAAGGAGAGGTACATGAGTTACATTCACATTTCACATTTAGATGAGATCCATTTCAGGGTGTGTACAACATTTTTACCTAGCAGATATCCATCTCCAAAATCTCCATTCAGTAGCCGGGTGTATATTCCGCTGTTCTGGAATATGTAGGAGTCGTGTATGCTGCCAGGGAATTTGGCAACTATGTCGGTGATGATGTTCCCTGCATTGCATATCACCTGTACGTTAATGGAGTGCGTCGACTTACGGTTTCTGTATATGTGTTCGGTGGCTGCAGGTGGGCATAGGGGAATGTGGGTGCCATCAACGCAGCCTATCACATGCGGGAAGTGTGCCAATCCATAGAAGTCTGTTTTAGTTTTGGCAAGTTCCGCAGGTGTGTCAGGGAACTGTATGTAATGTCCCATTCTCTGAGTCATGACATCCAGGAATTTCCTGAAAAAACGGGACAGACAGCTCTGGGATACACCTCCTACTGCAGCTATCACACTCTGGTAGCTCCCAGAGGCAAGCAGGTGTATGCTACACAGCACCTGGATATGGGGAGGGATGGCGTGGGCCCTGGGTGTTGGATGATCCAGGTATGGGTGGAGGTCCCTTATTAGGTCCATGATGGTAGTGAGGTGCAGCCTGTACCTCTGGAGTATCTCAGGCTCAGTCAATTGGAACAGAGTGATCCTCGGCCTGTACAACTGCTCCTCCCTTTGCCATACCCTCAGACCTGCAGCCTGTATCCTTCGCCTCCTCGCAATCACATAGAGTGCCGCCATTTTGCCAACACTGTTGCATTTTGGGCCCTTTTTTATAGCATGCACATGGTTACCACCTGCTTTCAGTCCATGGTAAATACCGACTCTTAAATACCGAATTTCTATGAATTCGGTATTTTTGGCCTTTCCTACATCTCGATGGCCATGTTTTCCGATTTCTTATTTACCGAATCGGTGAATAAGGACTCGGTAATTATCGTATCGGTAAATTACGATTCGGTAATTATGTACTCGGTAAATACCGAGTCGGTATTTTTCCGATTCATATTTACCGAATCGGTCTTTTTTTGTCACCTACATCTCGTTCTCGCTATACCGGTCGGTAACGGCCAATTTTACCGATTTCAGGCCGTTACCGACCGGTATTTGGCCCTCAGTGTCTGTGGGAACCAAAATGTCTACAGGAATTGTACCTCACCAAGTTCATGATTGGCACCATCCCATTCCATCCATCACACATTCACCGCCACACTGGCGGCACAGATGTAGCTATAAGATTGCATGTCATGACTGGGGCCCTTTGGAATACCACACAAGACAGCCATTTCTTCTCACTACTTCGAGGCTGCAAATCCACACTCTACCATCCGAACACCTTCAGAGACCTACCTGTCGTCTAACCGAAAGATGGTAAGTATTTTCAAAACTCAATCTAGTTGTTTTACATTTATGCGTCACTCAATGCATAACCACTGGCTCCTAACAACACATTTGGAGTACTCCTCCAGACCCCCAGCATGACACCGATACTCTTTCCACGTAGGCCAAATTAAAAACAGACACTCTTCTAGCCAGGCACAATGAGCGAATGGCCTCATTTTCATGAATTGTAAGTATACTCAAAATACAACTGTATGGTAAACAACCTTTACAACGCAACTTTTACATCGCAGAGCCTTTACAATGCAACCATTACAACGCAAACTATTGCAACGCATTGCTCTGGGGGGCGCTCTAGGATAGGGAATAGGTTAATTTACTATCCAATAACCTTCCCTAGTGTCCACGGGGACTGGAGTTGGAATAGTAAATTAAACTATTCACTATCCAGCACCCCAAAGCACTATGCGTTGTAATGGACTGCGTTGTAATACTTGCGTTGTAAAGGCATGCGATGTAAAAGCGTGCGTTGTAATGTCATACATCCCAACTGTATCCTATCACACGTCAACACTTCACTCCATTCTTAAGCACAGGTATTAGTTCTCCACAACTCATTTGGGGTACTCCTATGAACCTCAAGCACAACACAAAAACTCTTCCCATATAGGTCACTCTATAAACACACAGGCTACGAACAATAAACTTACTTGTCCACCTTGCAGCACTTTAGGGCCTCATATGGGTATAAGGGACTGGACTATACAAATGCTACAGTACAATTTGATGCTCATCTACAGAGGATCAAGGGTTGACGACACATTAAAATGTCAAACTTCATGTTGTTACTTTATTGAATCATCTTAAGTGGCATTGTTCCTTGATAAAACGTCCTAGTTCATGGACTTTCCTATGACTTCTTTTTTTCTCAGACCCTAGCTTTGTTCATTTGTGCTCTGTAAACATTCATACACAAATAAGTAGTTGCTCCCAAAGGAATCTGCACAACTAATTATGGCAAACATTTGAGTAAATCTACAAGAAGAGGGTGGAGTTACACCTCATAAATTGTAATGAATGTAGAACGAGTTCATAATCATATATATACATAGATTGTGGCATACATAGAAGATTTAATTTATTTGCAATCATGTTATTTTAATACTATAAACGTGGAACATACGCGGAAACCGTAGAAGATTCTGCGGGATTCCAGGAATCTGGGTTCCGCAGTAGCTGCTACAATTTCCGCTTGCTATTGATTTAATCAGCTACTTAGACGCTTTTGAATACTGATATTTTGCTTTTTGTGTGGATGGAATATTTTGGACTATCGTTTTCTTTATTTTCTTTATTCTGGTGTTGGCCATTTTCTTTAAACATATAGTCTTGAGAATGCTCTCACTTGTTTATTAGTATGTAGGCTGAAAAGGCAACACTACCCCTGCATCTTGCTTTGCACATACTTACAAGCCAACTTTCCTACAACTCAAGTAAACTCATGGACCCTTTATGAACGCTATAACATACACAAGTGGATCACCACATACATGCACTTAAAAAATTGTACAGTGAAGTATATTGTATTGCTGTACAGATATGTGCATATGCTTTAATTGAACTCCTCCTTATGTTTCATGTTTTAAGCATTGAAATAACATGAGTGAAAATAATGTACATTTTCTTATATGTATGCCACAATCTATTTATTTATATATGATGTTGGATTCATTCTACATTCATTGCAGTGTATGAGGTGTTACTCCGCATTCCTTTTGTAGAAGCAGCCTAATACTTGCCATAATTAGCTGTACAAATAATTCCTTTGGGAGCAACTGCTTATTTGTGTATGTATACACCCCAGCTCTCAAGGGTTACTGATTTGCCCATTGTATACTCACCCAAACCATTAATGGCATCCATTAACTAAACCAAGGTTCCAAGTTAGCCTATGTGTTTATTCAGCTCTCCTTTATGGCTCCACAACACAAATCACACCCACAGTACATGTACGGACTAATTCATGGTGATACTTTATATCACATCCAATATGAAAATGCCCCAGAGAGTTTCAGAGAATCTCTGGAGACATTTCTTATTTCACAAGCCTTTAGGTGTACGTAGTGTAGCAAGTCACCAACAAACGCA
This sequence comes from Lissotriton helveticus, assembly GCF_964261635.1. NCBI lineage: Eukaryota > Metazoa > Chordata > Amphibia > Caudata > Salamandridae > Lissotriton > Lissotriton helveticus. The sequence continues at coordinate 381,114,025 of NC_136067.1, read as the reverse complement.
ACCTTCATTGTTAGAAACTACATCACCCTTCCTTTCAGAACACAGCAAGGGAGCTCATACTAGCCCAGAGAGACGTCCATGACTTATGTTTCTTCCACTCTCCTTGTAGATTATTCACTGAGCACACCTTGCCACAAAAACACCTCGGAGATGCTCCTTTGTATACTTCAAATGTAAGAGGCCCACTAGCAGCAGTATCCATTTGGCATGTTGATGGGACAATCTACAATTTAGGACATACTCTAAAATAATTTTCTTTGTGGTGTCATGGTAAGCCCATCTTTAATGGCAGATATTTCTACAGATGGATGCAAAGGGAAAGACAGAGGACATCTTGCATACTCACAACACAACCACCCATCTCTCTCAACTTGTACGCTTGAGAGTGGCTGCATCTCAAACAAGAATGATCATGAACAACCATGTACACTCCTACAGGGATCAGAGTAGCTACAACCATGCACTCATACCGACAGGATGCTTGATTGAAAAAGCCATTAGGATATTAAACAACACATTGTGTACCTTCATCGAGGCATCTATAAGCACTTACGTTTTTACTAACCTAACAACTTCTTTAAAGTCTCCTAGAGACCTTTTTAATATTATCAATTCTCTTTTGGCACCTAGATCGGCCGACTCAACCATTGAAACTCAGGAACTCTGCAATAATCTAGCGAGTTTCTTTCATGATAAGATTGCTGACATTTACAGTGCGCTTGAAATTAGAAATCAAGAACTAAATGCTAAGCCAGTAAGCTTTTCTTCTTCTACCACTGTTATAAATGATAAGATTGATGCTTTGTTTAAACCGTCGTATACATGTTTTCCCCCGATGTCTCTGGAAGATCTTAATCTTCTACTTGATTCTACTAAATCCTGCTCGCCTCTTGACCCTTGTCCACTAAAGACTTTGAAAATTTGCAGAAGGTCTGTACTTCCCCCTCTACTGGAAGTTATGAACCTAGCGATCCAAGAGGGTATCTTCCCATCTCTTTGGAAGACTGCCATTGTCAGGCCTCTGCTTAAAAAACCCTCCCTAGACCCAGTAATCCTGAAGAACTATCGCCCCATCTCCTTGCTCCCGGCCCCAGCCAAGATCTTGGAATCTTATATAAACCAAAATCTGTCTGCTTTCATCGAAAACTCCAACATTCTTGATAGCTCCCAACATGGCTTTCGATCAGCCCACAGCACTGAGTCTGCTCTCACTGTTGTGACAAATAAAATTCGATCTGAGGTTGACAAGGGACACCCCTCGCTGCTTGTGTTATTAGATCTCACAGCAGCTTCTGACACCTTGTCCCCGTCAATACTGATCTCCAGGCTCAAGGACATCGGATTAGGAGGCTCTGCCCTTAGTTTACTCTCCTCCTTTCTCCATCATAGGGAGCAGAGAGTGAAAATGGGCAACTTCCTTTCCGACCCTCAAAAGGTGCAATGGGCTTCTCGTTGAGCCCTGTACTATTTAACATCTATGTTACCCCACTTGCAAAAGTGGTTAGATCCTTTGGCCTGGATGTACTATCGTATGCCGATGACACACAGATCTTGGTATCCATCACCGAGCCAGACGGCGAGATTGCATCCAAGTTTAGAGCTTGCATGGAGGCAGTCTCGCAGTGGATGGCGCGTAATTTTCTAAAACTCAACGGTGAAAAAACCGAGGTCATGGTTTTCGGAGGGAGCCAAGATCTCTGGTCTAAGGACTGGTGGCCCTCGTCCTTGGGAGACTGTCCCACCCCTACCGCTATCGCCAAAAACCTTGGCGTTCAAATTGATCTGGCCCTCTCTTTTGATCGTCAGGTAAATAGGACAGTGTCAACTTGCTGTAGCATTATCAGAATTTTAAAGAAAATTGCCCCCTACCTGTCCCTGGCAGCTCGGAAACAAGTAACAGCTGGTTTAGTACTATCGAGGCTGGATTATTGTAATGCCTTTTATGGTGGCATCAATAAAGGGTCTATCCACCGCCTCCAAATGGTGCAAAACGCGGCTGCCAGGTTGGTTTTAAGCCTTCCTAGGAGAGCGTCTGCAACAATGGCCAGAAGAGATCTTCACTGGTTGCCGATTCCATCTAGGATCTCTTTTAAAATTCTTTGTCTGGCCCATGGTGCCATCCATGGCTCAGGATCTGAAGGTATTAGATCGCTTCTGTGCGCCTACATTCCCACCAGAACTCTTCGTTCATCTTCGAAGAATAGGCTCGTGGCCCCTAGGTTTGCAAAAGTAAGATGGGGAGGTAGAGCCTTTTCCGCTCTGGCTCCAAAACTGTGGAACTCCCTCCCCCTCGAACTCACCAGTCAGTCTTCCTTGGTAATATTTAAAAAACTTTTGAAGACCTGGTTTTTCTCTCAAGAATATTAGACTATGCCTTTCCAGTGGCGTTTTAATTCTAGTTACCTGGTAGTCTGGACTTTATGTTTGTCTGTATTGCGCCTTGATGCTCCTTCGGGGCTAAGTTTTGCGCGGTATAAAAATGCCTTTCATTCATTCATTCATTCACTGTGTGCAAGTCATATACTGAAGTCATAGTACCTGCTGCATGTAGTTGTTCTTGATCATAACACGGTTAGCAAGAGATGACTCGCAATTCTGGATGACCATGAATAACAGCTGTCAGGGATTATTCATGGTCATCCACGAATAGTAATCATTTGTTCAGGAAAGAGGTAGTCCACCACAAACACATACATCCATAAAGTGTCAGCAACTTGAGAGAGCCACTAGTTAGAAAGGGGATGCATCACTGACACACAGGCAAGTGTGGACTGCACATGTACCTGTGATATAGGGCAGTGCAGGGACCAATGGAACTTATCTGAAGTATCCTGGTTACGAATATATGATGTTACAATGCATGCGTTTACAACGCATGCCTATACAACACGGTCAGTACAACGACTGTGTTGTTACCACGCCTACCATTACAATGCAAGTCATTACAACGACTTGCTGTAGGGGGGATGCTAGAGTTTGGAATAGTATAATTTACTATTCCAACTCCAGTATGTGCAACAGTGGGGAAGGTGTTGGATTGAAAATCCAACACCTAAAGCCCCCTACAGCAAGTCATTGTAATGACTTGCGTTGTAATGGTATGCGTGGTCGTTGTACTGACCGCGTTGTAATGGCACTACGTTGTACCAACAGTGTTGTAAATGCTGTTTCCCCCTGGGGACTGTCCCTAGTTTTATTAACAGGCCCATGCACTCTATCATGACCCCTTGTCATCAGAGCACTTGACTAGGAATCTATGACATAATATCGACAGACAGAATATAGACATACAAAAATAGCGACACAAAAATATCGAAATAAAAAATATCGGAGTTCTATCTACATAATGGTAAGTACAAAAATATCTTTAAAAAAATATAGTAGTACAAAAATATCGCAGTTAAAAATATCGTTTTTTTTAAATGTAGTAATAATAATGTAAAAATAATTTAAAAATACATATAATTTAGCAAATTAAAAATATAAACATTAAAACATATTAAAAAATTAATAACTAATACATACACATTTAAAATAAATTAAAAACGACATATAAATTAATATATATACTTACTCTACATATTGCAAGAGTAGGAAAAGCGTTGGATAGCGTAGGGTTAAAAATTACTATTCCCACTCCAGAGAGTGCAACAGTAGGGAAAGCGTTGGATAGCGTAGGGGTAAAAATTACTATTCCCACTCCAGAGGGTGCAACAGTAGGGAAAGCGTTGGATAGCCTAGGGGTAGAAATTACTATTCCCACTCCAGAGCGTGCAACAGTAGGGAAAGCGTTGGATAGCGTAGGGGTAAAAATTACTATTCCCACTCCAGAGGTCGCAACAGTAGGGAAAGCGTTGGATAGCGAAGGGGTACAAATTACTATTCCCACTTCAGAGAGTGCAACAGTAGGGAAAGCGTTGGATAGCGTAGGGGTAAAAATTACTATTCCCACTCCAGAGAGTGCAACAGTAGGGAAAGCGTTGGATAGCGTAGGGGTAAAAATTACTATTCCCACTCCAAAGGGTGCAACAGTAGGGAAAGCGTTGGATAGCGTAGGGGTAAAAATTACTATTCCCACTCCAAAGGGTGCAACAGTAGGGAAAGCGTTGGATAGCGTAGGGGTAAAAATTACTATTCCCACTCCAGAGGGTGCAACAGTAGGGAAAGCGTTGGATAGCGTAGGGGTAAAAATTACTATTCCCACTCCAGAGAGTGCAACAGTAGGGAAAGCGTTGGATAGCGTAGGGGTAAAAATTACTATTCCCACTCCAGAGAGTGCAACAGTAGGGAAAGCGTTGGATAGCGTAGAGGTAAAAATTACTATTCCCACTCCAGAGGGTGCAACAGTAGGGAAAGCGTTGGATAGCGTAGGGGTAAAAATTACTATTCTCACTCCAGAGAGTGCAACAGTAGGGAAAGCGTTGGATAGCTTAGGGGTAAAAATTACTATTCCCACTCCAGAGAGTGCAACAGTAGGGAAAGCGTTGGATAGCGTAGGGGCAAAAATTACTATTCCCACTTCAGATGGTGCAAAAGTAGGGAAAGCGTTGGATAGCGTAGGGGTAAAAATTACTATTCCCACTCCAGAGGGTGCAACAGTAGGGAAAGCGTTGGATAGCATGGGGGTGAAAATTACTTCCCACACTACTCCCCCTTTAACACACAACACACTACACATACAAAAAACCTCAATTAATATAAATATCAATTAATAAATTAATAACAATTAATATTAAATTGATGTAATTATAAATTAGCTAATTAACACATATTAATTACCAATTAATAATTAATTACCAATTAATTAACAAGATATTTACAAGAATAAACAATATTTATTAATACATTATTTATAATTAATATTATGAAATAATTAAAAAAAAACTAATAACCAATTAATTAATTAACAATAAATACCAATAAATAAATACCATCTCTTTAATAAATTTAATTTAATTATGTCACACCCTATTCCCCTATAAACACACAACCCACTACACATAAAGAAATCACATAAAAATGTAATTGTCATTTAATCACTTAATAATAATTAATTACCAATTAATTATTAATTATCAATAACAAAAAATTAAAAATATTAGTACATTAACTCTAATTAATTTAATTAACTAATTAATAATAATTAATTACCAATTAATTATTAATTAACAATAAAAAAAAATAATAAACATTACTACATTAACTCTAATTCATTTAATTAACTAATTAATAATAATTAATTACCAATTAATTATTAATTAACAATAACAAAAAATAATAAATACTACTACATTAACTCTAATTCATTTAATTAACTAATTAATAATAATTAATTACCAATTAATTATTAATTAATAATTATTTATTAATCAAAAATATTTTTAAAACATATTAATCAATTAATTATAATTAAATTACTTCCCACCCTATTCCCTTATAAACCCACAACCCGCTCTGATACTAAAACGCAAAATGTAAACAAAATTACTAATTCTAAACATACATTAAAAAACATGTTTAACAAACATATAAACAACATAATAAAATACATAACACTAAACAAAATTTCGATATTACTAACATACATACCTTAATATCGATATTCTGTCTATCAATATTATTGCACATCGATATTCTATACCATCGAAATTAAAACATCGATATTATTGTATATCGATATTTTAATTTCGATATTTTGTCTCTCTACCCTTGACTAGATCAGTCCCACAGACTGAATCCGGCATAGAGAGCAAAGGGAATCCAAAAACCTGACATCCCTGGCTTTTTGTTTTGCAGTTCCTACACCTGCACCCATCTCACATCTATGACCTTGAAATGCTTTTCACATCTGTCTGACTTCCTTCTCAATGGTGCAATGAGACCATTGCTTGGTCATGTTTTATAAAATCTACAGACTTCATTGATGTGTTTTAATTAATTAAATCAATGAGGAGTCATTTATGGTAGGCACTGATGTGAAAAAATGCAAAAGATTGATGGAGAAAATGGGAACAGTACTAGTGAAAGAATCAGAGGCAGACAATGTGGAGTTGAGAGGGAATATGGGATAGCACTACAAAAATGAGAGGAAGAGGTGATGGGAAACAGAAACTAAAATCAATCGTAAGTGGCTACAGGTGAAAGTGTGATGGGAAAAAGGCAAGCAATACAATACAAAAATATCAATGCAGCTATGCATTCAATATAGCTCATTATGGTAGTTGTTGTGCAAACAATCTCACAGTGTTTGGACAACATATTGAGTCCAAAATATCGTGTGGATAAAATATTGTGTCAAGAATATCGAGGACAAGAATATTGTGAGGGTAAGTTTTGACCTTCAATGTTTTTGACCTGATATTCTGTTCACAAGATATTTGCATATGGCCATGTCTGAACTGGGGTGGTGTGGTGAGCAAAATAACAATGGGTTAAACCCAGATCTGTGACTGGGGGTGAATGTTTTGCCATTGTGCAACATTCCGTCCATCAATTACTGTTTTTGCATTTGTCACCCCGAGTGGGACGGGTATGCTCAGACGTGAGTCCTGTGCTCTCCATGCCACTGGAATCTAGCTATCCTGGCTGATGACGGCTGATAGCCAGAAACCGGTCCTAGGATGCTTCATTCCGGTCCAGGGAAGACATGGCTTGGCAGTTCGGGCTGGACTGTTCCCATGAGGCACAGGGTCAAGACTGACTTGCATATGGCCATGTCTGAACTAGGGTGGTGTGGTGAGCAAAATAACAATGGATTAAACCCAGATCTGATGACTAATCTGATTCTACCGGATCAAGCAGGTTTCATACCTTCGAGAGCCACATCTCACAACACCAGAACACTTTTTGCCCTTTCCCACTATTTAGAGCCAAAAACGAAAGCCCCGGCGGTCATGCTGGATGCCGCCAAAGCTTTTGATTCGATAGAGTGGCCTTATCTAATCACGATTCTGCAACGAATGGGATTTCCCCCGATGTTCATACACGGGGTGACACTATTATACATGAATCCAGTAGCCAGGGTACGTGTGAATGGGTATACTTAGGGTTCCTTCCCTATTGCGCGGGGTACAAGGCAGGGGTGCCCCCTAACTCCCCTGCTCTTCGCACTAGCCTTGGAACCGCTGGCCTGCATTATTAGGCAAACACAAAATCACTCCGCCTTGCACTTCCGGGGACGCCCGTTACATATATCATTATACGCGGACGACATGCTTTTATACGTCCGTGACCCAGAACAGAACCTAGACCCATCATTGAGGGAATACATAAAGTTCGGACGGCACTCAGGTCTGCAGATGAATTGGAATAAATCCTCAATTATCCCGCTAACTGACACCACTACACCACATATCACGGAATTCCCTTTAGATTGGCAAACTGACTCGATTAGATATTTAGGGGTGTGGTATAGTAGGAATCCTGAAGAGGTAATACGTACCAACTATGGAAGAGTGATTGCCAAATTAGAGGAGAAGATTAATAGATGGATACAACTACCGCTATCTCTGGCAGACCGCATTGCCTTTGTTAAAATGAACATCCTTCCTAAGTTCCTTTACTTGTTTAACAACATCCCCATACCACCTCCGAGAGCAGTTTTTAAAAATATCACTTCTTTGGTCCTGAAATTAATTTGGGCGGGTAAACAAGCATGTATAGAACTCAGAACACTGACATTACCCTACGAAAAGGGGGGATTCTGTGTCCCGGACTTCTTCTTGTATTACCTGTGTGCACAGGAACAATATGCTGCATACTGGTATCACACAATACCTTACTTAACACACACTGCGGTGGAAGAGGGTGATGCATCGCCGATACCATTAACGGCCGTGCTCACACACAAAAGACCAGCCTTACACTCTGCAGACATAAACACAATTGACACCACGGCACATGCATGGAGAAAACTGGGTCAGCTAGCTCAAAAGTTGCCGCTTTATGCCCCGGCAATGCCCTTGCACCACCACCCCGAGCTATCAGTAACTAAGGAGAAGGTAGGCATGGATCTCCTGAAACAGGTTTGAATTGACACATTTGGAGATCTATATCACGATGGGAGGTTTTGCCAACTAGAAGAACTGTCATATATAAGGAATCAGACCATGTTATTTCGATTCACATATTATAGACTACAAAGGGCTATCCAAGACTTATACCCAGACTACCCGGCGGAGCCTGCAAGCTTAGACACATTGCAACTCATACTGACATCCTCGAATACCTCACACTTAGTATCGCGACTATATGCAGCTGCCCAAAACAAAATTCCGTACACAACTGCTAAAGCGATGACGAGATGGAACGAGGTACTCATGAACCCGTTAACCGAGAAAGAGTGGTATAACACTTGCACGTTAATTAGACTACTCACACCAAATGGAAACTTGCGTATACTGCACTTCAAATATATCCATCAAACATATCACACCCCAGCGAGACTACATAAGTATGGGCTACGGGAAGACACAAACTGCAGAAGATGTGGGATGCAGGAGGCTGACTTTATCCATCTAGCTTGGAAATGTGTGAAAATAAGCGCTTACTGGGAGAAAATAACTGCCATGATTAAAGATATGATAGAGGAAGAGATTGAGTGTTCTATAAAAGTATGTCTGGTAGGACTCCTATCGACAGTGAAGGCTGAGAAACGTAAATTTTGTGCAATAGCGCTCCTACTAGCAAAGCGGCAAATATCTCAATGCTGGGGGGGAACGAAGATACCTAGTAGTACACAATGGCTGCAGGACATGACCCTCTGTAGGGATAGATTATTAACATATGAGGAGGAACTACCGGCCAGATTTCGACCAAAAGATTTTTGGAAGTACCTTTCCGTTTATCTGCAGAACAATGACATGAATGCAATGTTATAAGTAAGGATGTCATTCTCCCCTACTCCTAAAAGTTCGAAATTGTTGTAATTGTTTATGCCTTGATTGACTCTCCTATATCTTATGTCTTACATATGTGAAGAACACAGCTGGATGATGAATGCAGAAATGTACTGGCCTTTGTTTCATTGATTGCTTATACTATGTTTATTTTGTTGAAAATCAATAAAAAGATAAAAAAAAAAAAAAAAACAGATCTGTGACTTGGGGTGAATGTTTTGCCATTGTGCAACATTCCGTCCATCAATTGTTGTTTTTGCAAGGAGAAAAATTAAACACTTGCACTCCGATGGAGGGCTCCATACATAATAAAAAAGTCCACTCATGTATGCAGTGGAAGGGTATATCTCATCCAATCAGACCAAAGCAAGACCAAATTGCACCAGGGCAGGACAACTACAAGATTAGGGAGTAAAACTTTAGAACCAGAAGCAGGGAATTGTGCTAGAAAAGAAAGCCATCAGTCATGAGCAAGGGGCTGGCTCAAAGCCTACTGGTCATAAGACAGAAGCTGTCTGTGGCAGAGACTTACAATTGACCTGTTTGCTATTTAAGAAGGAAAACATATTAAATGTAAATTTATACTCATTTCATATTTTTAAATTTGAACGTCACATAAATATTTTTGCAGCTTTCAAATACAAAAGGATGAAACAAGATGGACGCCAAGTAAGGAGCTCCGGTCGGGAGCTCATTGGCCAAGGATTTCCTTTTTGGACCTGGTCCCCTGGAATCTACCCCCCTCGGACCTTTTTTTGCTCACCTGAGGTTCTTTTGGACTGCGGCTTTTCGCTTCTCCAGTTCCCACAACCCAGTTCAGGATCTTCCGATAAACCTTGAGTAGTGTGCTGACCACAGAGCCTCAATCAATATGGCCGATGCCCGGTGGAGCTGTTTAGGCAACCATAGAGGAGATTGGCTCTGGCTCTCTCCCTCAGCCGTCACCTACCCAGCCGTACATTGGACATGGTTTGTCCTTGTCTCTCCGCTGTATTTTCCTCTCCTCCCCCACCTTCCGACGAGTTGCTGAGGGTCTGCTGGCGGCAGAGCCATTTTCATCGGCCGATGACTGGTGGGGTGTGCCTGGGGAGGGGATGGGCTGGGGATCCCCCTTCCTGGCCGTCTCCTGCCCTCTAGGTTTTGCTGCAGTTGCCTGTTCTCTTGCACAGCCTCCCTAGCAACGACGGAGATGCATGAGTTTTGCTTCTCCCGGTCGGTGTTCAGCGGCGGTGAGTACTGCCGCGCTGCTGACCAGTGCTCCGAGCTTGTTTTGCTTCTTGAGTTTTGGGGAGGCATGCCCTCCTGTCCCCGGCTGCTGCCTCCACCTCTCCGGGGCTGTTGCCTAGCGCTCAAATCGGACTTTCCCCTGTCTTTGCGGCATTCTGAATGGAGGTGCTGCTGCCTCTGGAGCCCCGGGTGTGTGTACGTCGACAATCCGCTTTGTGATCGGCGGTGTCCTGCCCTCCTTCCTCCATGGTCATGTGCTGCCTCCCCCACCCGACCCTACATGAAGCCTTCGAGTCTGATGCCTTGTGGTTTTCAAGTTGAATTTTGGGTCGATGCTGTCAGTTGCCATGGCCTGGGTTCTCCATCTTGGCGGTTTCGACCGATCCTCATTGTTGCTGGACTGCTCCTTGTCCGCCTGTCTGTTCTTTTCCTCAAGACGCCCCCCCCCCACTTTGGTCTCCTACTCACCTCCCATCTTATACTATTACCGTATGATTGTTGGTCCCCAGCCGGTTTGTATGTCTTTTACTGTGACTGTTTTGTATGTACTTTCCCTCTTGCTGGTCTGCCTGACCCGATTATGCATTCCTTACCCCTTTTTACCATCCCCCCTACCTTCCATGCCCCATTTGACGTGTGTTTAGGCTATGCTATGCGCTAATAACCCATGTTATTGTGTATTCACTGTTTTTCTCCTATGTTATACTTGGCTCCTGTAACTGATGTCATTTTGTAACTTGTAACTCGCTGATCCTCATGTAAAGTGCTCTGATACCTCCAGGTCTAGCCAGCGCTATATAAAACTCTGCAAATAAATAAAAGGCAAAATCATTGCTGAAATTTCAAAATTGCCACTTTCTCACATAAACCCAAGAAAATAATAAAGGTCAATTTTAGCCATGAAATCTCTCTTCAGGTCTAGATAATTACCCGCAATCCGTCCGATGTACAGGTGACTGTTTCTGGAAGCCATGATGTTACCACACACTGTAACATGTGGTAGGCAAGTGCGCTGGAGAAGCTACAACCTTATCAGGATGAAAAAGCCAAAGGCATAAAGAAACACCTTGCTTAACAAGGACTTCAAAGGATTGAAGAAAACCAGGTATCTGGAATCTGATAGTGAAATTCTTTAGGCGCGAGGATTCAAGATCAGCAAGTGCAGGGAGTGAGGAAACAAGTGATGGAGGCTTTATTACGACACATCCTCCAACCGGACTGAGGCAATTAGATACAAAAAAATCAGGAAAAGGAAATTACATCAAACACCACATGTCTGTAAGCATAATGGATCATGAAAATCAGAAAGAAACCAAGGGTGGACTAGCCATGATGGAAAGGGAGTAGAAAGAGTACGAAAACCTGAAGTGGACAAATTGCAGAGCAATCATAAAAGGCAGCTGTAAACCCCTAGGCTCGAGATTGCTATTTTGTAGTTGAAAAGAGAAGAAGCAGCAGCCAGGAGTCCAGGAGCATAAGAGTAAAAAGGCGCAGGTAGGAGAGTCTCCCAGCCCGCAGGTGCAGGCTTTATATGGTGTCTTCCGAGACGCGGGAACAGGGGGACCCTGCAAAGTACCACAGAACCAGGCAGCCAAGCCATGAACCAGAGAAGCCGTGGACACAACAATTTCTCTGTTTTAGATTTTCTTTTAATGAATGTGTATCATTTCCATTAAAGGGCTACTGAAATTAATTATCTCATTAATGAACCTAATTAAAATTACTTTAAAACAATTTTTTAATATATTTTATGCTAGGAAGTCAATAACTCACACAAGGGAAGATAATGATGTCGGCTTAAAGCTGAAGATCAGTATTTGAGACATATGTTAGCAAACCCAAAGTATGTTGTCATCGCTTTTTGTTCATCAGCTAGATTGTTATGGGCATGAGCTACAAACTGGGTTTGAATACAATGGAACAGGGATTACATTTACTTTAAACCTTGCATTAATGTTGTGAGGCATAAGCCAAATGTACAGTTGCATTGGCTCTAAAGTATTTCAACTGGCATATGTCGTGGTAGCATCAGAGGCTGTCAGTGAGTCTGTGTGCCAATGCCAAGTAGGTCTCCATTGGTTCCAGCAAACACTGAGGGGCCTATTTACGAAGTTGTCACGCAGTGCAATGCAGAAGGTCACAATGCTGTGCTGTATGATGGGGAAACGGCAGGAATGCATTGTATTTAAGGCAATACAGCGCATCCCTGTCTTTTCCTCTGCACTTTATTTGTATACAAACAGCAGGCGGTGTACCTTCCTCCTTACCGGTCAGAACAGATCAACATCACTCATGGGGTACCTCAGGGCTCGGCTAACAGCTCTATACTCTTCAATATTTATATGAAACCTTTGATTGCGTTTATTAAAGAGCATAGGATCAACATCACGAACTATGCCGACGACACGCAGCTCATCCTCTCATTGGAGGGTGAGCAATCTACTTCTATTGAAGAGTTTCATTGCTGTTTGCGTATCACGGCCCAGTGGCTGAAAGTCAACTCATTACAATTCAATGCCGGTAAGACGGAGATTCTTTTCTGCCCTCTTGATAGAATTCCCTCAGTGCTGCCTAGTAACTTCTGGCCTAGTGAAATGTCAACCGCAGTGAGACCAGTGGAGAAGGTTTGCAACTTGGGCATTATGTTCAACAGCAAGTTGACCATGGAAGCCCAAGTCACTAGAATGGTAGGAAGCTGCTTGGCAATCATTAGATCGCTACGCAAAATTTTTCCTTTACTACCACCTCAAGTGCGGGCACTTATTGTACAGAGTACAGTCTTGAGCAGACTGGACTACTGTAACGCCCTTTTGCTTGAATCTCCTAAGTCCCTGTTGGACAGACTGTTGAGAATCCAGTCCACTGCAGCTAAACTTGCTCTGGGCTGGCCGAGGCGGTCCTCGTCCTCCAGGGCCCTTGCAGAACTCCACTGGCTGCCGGTGGGACAGAGAATGAAGTTTAAGTCTCTCTGTCTCGTGTTCAAAGCTCTGCACGGGATGGGCCCGGTTGCGCTACAGAGGAAATTTAAGTGGTATGTCCCAGCCAGAAATCTTCGCTCTGCCTCAGCTAGGTTGGCTAAGGTAGCTAGGTTTAGGAAAGCCAGAACCGGTGGCAGAACTTTCACGGTCGCTGCGGCTAGACTGTGGAATGGACTGCCTCTGGAAGTAAGACACATTAGTGATCTTTTGCCTTTTAGAAAAAGGTTAAAAACTATGTTATTCCCCAAAGTTTAGCTGTTACACTGCCCTTTACTAGTTGCCTGTTGTCTGTTTCTGCCGTGCACTTTGAGTTTCTAAGCGCCAGGATGCCGTCAGGTGATAGAGCGCTTTACAAATGAAATAAATAAATAAAATAAATCCACCGTGGGACTCTTTTCCAAATAATGAGAAACCCTCTGCCCTCCATTTGGGGAAGCTCTTATTCAATGCATTTACTCATAAATTCCAAGAGGTACCTACACATGTTGGTTCTTTTTAAATCCAAAATCAGGTGAATCAAATTGGTCAAGGAAATGCTGACAAAGGTTTTTGTGGTTATTTTTCTGTATTATTTAGCAAAACAAATGTCTTTTCATATGCAGTAATATAATATAGTTGTTGAGGGGCAAACAAAGGAAGAGCCAGATAAGTGGTTCCAAACGCTTTTACTGCCATTTGTATTGCAAAGGCACTTATATTGTACAGCCACAGTCACAGGATAACAAAACCAATCCGCTCTGGGTCTATAGGGGAATTAGCTGTCTTCTTTAGGGTTCAGTATGCTCCACCACTGATCAGTCCGGGTAGACTCCACAGGGAAATAATTAAAAAAAACAAAAAGAAAAGAAAAAAACAAAAACAGGCATCAGCCATCTGGTCGCCTTATTTAGCAATCAATTGTAGGAAAGGGAGTGAGGGGGAGACATGCACCCGTCATGCGGTGTGGTGTAAAAGGAACCCATCACCAGGGAAGAGACCTAGGTTGGTTCCGTCGGGTTGTATTTTACTACCTCCCCATCTAGGAAGGACCGTGTTCTCTCCCCTACCCACCGCCCTCGCCCTGAAGCAGAGCACGCACCTGGGTAAGCCACGCTCCTCCAGGAACGCGGATGGGTGGCTCGTGGGGTCGGCCTCCAGGCACTTTCGTCGAGCCCTCTGGGTGAGTCTTCTCCTTCTGGATCAAGTCTCGGTCGTCGTTTTGAGGTAGGGAATTCTCTGCGGCTTCTCTGGTCATCTGACCACCTTGTTCGCTCCAACATAAAGCCGATGTTGTCTCTGATTCTTTCGGGTCAATTTCACTTCCTGGTCCTGTCGACTCTTCCCACCAGGGGGTGGGTCTTTCTTTCCCGGACTCGCTTGACCGCCAACTCTTAAAGTGTTACAGCAAACAAATGATGGACGGAATGCTGACAATGCAAGTATTCTCCCCCAGTCAAAAGATCTTGGTTATATCCATCATTCTTTTGCCCACTACGCCACCCCAGTTTGGACCCAGTCATATGCAAATCAGTCTTGACCCTCATGGGAACAGTCCAGACCGAACTGCCAGGCCAGGTCCTCCCTGGACCTGAAACAAGCATCCTGGGACCGGTTTTAGGGTATGTCACCCTTCTTCAGCCAGGTTAGCTTGAATCCAGTGGCAAAGTGAGGAAGGAACCCACGTCTGGGCATACCCATCCTACTTAGGGCGAAAAGTGTTACAGCAAACATATGATGGACGGAATGCTGACAATGCAAACATTCTCCCCCAGTCAAAATGTCTGGGTTAAATCCATCGTTCTTTGCCCACTACGCCACCCCACTTTGGACCCAGCCATATGCAAATCAGTCTTGACCCTGAGCCTCATGGGAACAGTCCAGCCCGAACTGCCGGGCCAGGTCCTCCCTGGACTGGAAACAAGCATCCTGGGACCGGTTTCAAGGTATGTCACCCTTCTTCAGCCAGGCTAGCTTGAATCCAGTGGCAAAGTGAGCAAGGGACCCACGTCTGGGCATACCCATCCCACTTATGGTGAAAAGTGTCATAGCAAACAAATGATCAACGGAATGCTGACAATGCAAATATTCTCCCCCAGTCAAAAGATCTGGGTTAAATCCATCGTTCATTTGCCCACTATGCCACCCCACTTTGGACCCAGCCATACGCAAATCAGTCTTGACCCTGTGCCTCATGGGAACAGTCCAGACCGAACTGCCGGGTCAGGTCCTCCCTGGACTGGAAACAAGCATCCTGGGACTGGTTTCAGGGTATATCACCCTTCTTCAACCAGGCTAACTTGAATCCAGTGGCAAAGTGAGCAAGGGAACCACGTCTGGGCATACCCATCCCACTTAGGGTGAAAAGTGTTACAGCAAACAAATGTCCATAAACTGTTATTTTTGCATGTGCCAACTCTTAAAGGGCTTGCAGGGATTTTCCTGTGGGTCTTCCACTGCACAAGGCGGTGCAGAAGGTGTCGGGGCTGTAAGACAAACAAAGGCAATGGCAAATAAGGCATCCCAGCTTCGTCCTCATGGTCGTCAGGGTTAACGGACTTCGTAACCTGACAGACCCCACCCCTAGAGTCTTCCCGCTCAGGGAGGTAGGGAACCCGGGACAGGAAGTCTGAACTGGCATTCAGGGTGCCCTTCCTATGTCTTACTTCAAAAGAAAAGTGTTGGAGAGACAGAAACCACCGTAACACCCTGTGGTTGTTGCCCTTGTTGCGGCTCATCCATGTAAGAGGGGAATGGTCGGTATAAAGGACGAAGGGTTTTCCCTCTAGATAGTAACATAGTTTCTCTCCCGCCCACTTGATCGCCAAGCACTCTTTTTCTATCACAGGATATCGGATTTCCCTGGGAAAAAGCTTTTGGCTGATGAACAAGACTGGGCGCTCTAGGCCGTCCAGGGTTTCTTGTGATAGGACTGCACCAATGCCGACGTCTGAGGCGTCGGTCTGTACCAGAAAGGGCTTACTGAAGTCAGGAGACATCAGAACAGGGCTATTGGTGATGGCCTGAATGAGGAGTAGGAAAGCCTTTTGTACTTTGTCGGAAGGGTGTTGGAGTTGGTCTTGGAAGCATCATTATTCATCAGGTCAGTTAGGGGAGCGGCTATCTCTGAATATCGGGAGATGAACTTCGGATAATATCCCAAGAGACCTAAGAAGGCCCTCACCTCTTTTTTTGTTTGGGGGTAAAGGGGTATTCATGATCGCTTTAATCTTCTGCTTTTGGGGCTCGATAGCCCCGTTACCAAAGGGTGGGCGGAAAATTCTGTTCCGCTGGCCCTTTAGGCAGATGTCATGTAGGAAAAGCGCTATACAGTCATTTACCCAATGATGTAGCACTTACTGATTAGCCAGTTGAAAGTACTCCAGTAGAAAGTACTCCAGCTGAGAAGAGGAATTGCACAAAACCGTGGCATCTTCTTGGATAAATAAGCAGGGCCAGATTCATTCTGGCATGATGCTCGTCTGTCCCTGAAACCCTGTATAGATTACAACAGGCGCAACAAGAAATCTCCGTGAGCAGGCGAAATTCCGCGTGATCGCAGAGATTTCTTGCCATTTCGTGGAATTTTGCATAGGGCAACTAGGCAAATTCCGCCCACCCCTGGTCTTGAGGTCGGGGATGCTCCGCGACTTCTCTGGTCATCTGACTGCCTTCTCCGGTTTTCCACGATAACGCCGATGCCGTCTTTGATTGTTCCGGGTCAATTTCACTTTCTGGTTCCATCGCCTTCTCCCATCAGGGGGTGGGTCTTTCTCTCCCGGACTCGCTTGACCGGCAACTCTTAAAGGGCTCGCAGGGATTTTCCTGCGGGTTTTCCACTGTATAAAAGGCGGTGGCAGAAGGTGTCGGGGGCTGTAAGATAAGCAAAGGCAAGGGCAAATAAGGCATTCCGGCATCGTCCTCATGGTCGTCAGGGTTAACGTACTCCGTAACCTGACAATAGTTAATAACATAAGTGCAGGCAACGTAAAATCACGACATAAAAAAGGTGTTTAACTCGGGTGAGTTTTAACCACATACATTGGACTGTGGATGGGTGGCCACTCAATGTTGATAATAAGTCAGGCGATTATTGTCCTGAGGAGACTCCGAGACTCAACAGGGGTCGAAACGTCTACATTTGTTTCACTTGGTTGCTTTTATTATTAATTAGGTCACATGCTGTGATGGGATACACACATGTGCTGTGTCTACTATACATAGAGCCAGTGAACTTTTTGTTTGTTTGTGTCTTATGTGTATATATTGTATATGTTCCTCACACTAGAGCACTGTGTCGCCTGCACTTATGGTATTAACTATTTTATTACCTGCATATAAAAAGAAATGTATTTTGCTAAATAATTCAGAAACCTTTGTCAGCATTTCCTTGACCAATTTGATTCACCTGCTTTTGGATTTAAAAAAAACAAAGTGTGTAGGTACCATTTGGAATTTATGAGTAACTGCTTTGAATGAGAGCTTCCCCAAATAGAGGGTAGAGGATTGCTCGTTATTTGGAAAAGAGTCCCACAATGGATGCTGTTTGTATACAAATATTAGTACCTCTGGTCCAGGTGGGGTGAGAAGGGGTTGCCCTTGTGAGAATTTTCCTCTGCACTAGTACCCTTTTGGCAGCCTAGCACCAACACATGCACCATTGCACCATGGTGCAAGGATGCCTGCGGTGCATGAAGGATTGTTTTGTGCAGGAAGGGATAACTTCCTGCACAAAAAGAATCCTGAAAGGAATATTCCTGTATCTATGTGTGCTGTGTAGAGTCACTCTGGGCCACACAAAGTGGCCTTGCGTAGCTTCATAAATCTAACTTACGGTTTGAGTCGCTCATGTACCATGTTGCATGGTACAAATGCTGCAAAAACTGCTTGTAAATAGGCCCCTATGTGCGTGTCAGATCTGCTGCAACACTCTACAGAAAGGGCAGTAAGTTGGACCGGTGAGGGACCAGTCCGGAAGCTATGTGTTCAGCTTGAACATCCAGAGTGAACCTGAATGGAGAAGAAGCAGTGGGATGACAATTGCAAAGTGGGAACCCCTGCAAATGAGGACTGCTCCATCGCAGGCCACAAGAATAAAGGAGCAATTTAAGAGGTCTGCATGGTGAGAGCCAAGTTTAGTCTACTCAGTAGTAAGGTGGCACAAACTCAAGCATTTGAAAGCCAGTTGTCTGACTGAATATCATGTACAGCAAAACAGTTTAAATGAATATCACTCCACAGATATTGTTTACAAAAATATCATGTTTATATACTTAAAGTGTAAAGTACCAAAATATTGACTAGAATACTGCCAAAAATGTAAGAATAATGTCTTATAATCAATACTTATTTATAATCAATTAATGTAACACATTACATTAGTAAAAAATAATATAATTTAAAATAAAGAGTTTTAATAATTTATATTAAAAATATATATATATGTGTCTGTTTGTGTCTATGTATATATATATATATAGTTTTTCAAACACATTATATATATATATATATATATATATATATATATATATCTATATATATATATATATATATATATATATAGATATATATATATATATATATATATATATATATATATATAGATATATATATATATATATATATATATATATATAACAAGTTTCACCACATCTTGTGTGTTTTGCTGTTCACCCTATGTGGGAAGGGTATGCCCAGACGTGGGTCCCGTGCTCACTACGCCACTGGAGTCAAGCTATCCTGGCTGAAGACGGTTGATAGCCAGAAACCGGTCCTAGGATGCTTGATTCCGGTTCAGGAAAGACATGGCTTGGCAGTTCGGTCTGGACTGTTCCCATGATGCACAGGGTCAAGACTGATTTGCATAAGGTCATGTCTGAACTGGGGTGGCTTGGTGAGCAAAATAACGATGGATTAAACCCAGATCTGTGACTGGGGGTGAATGTTTTGCCATTGTGCAACATTCCGTCCACCATCTGGTGTGTTTTGCTGTTCACCCTATGTGGGAAGAGTATGCCCAGACGTGGTTCCCGTGCTCACTACGCCACTGGAGTCAAGCTATCCTGGCTGAAGACGGCTGATAGAAAGAAACCGATCCTAGGATGCTTGATTCCGGTCCAGGGAAGACGTGGCTTGGCAGTTCGGTCGCGACTGTTCCCATAAAGCACAGGGTCAAGACTGATTTGCATAAGGTCATGTCTCAACTGGGGTGGCTTGGGGAGCAAAATAACGATGGATTAAACCCAGATCTGTGACTGGGGTGAATGTTTTGACATTGTGCAACATTCCGTCCACCATCTTGTGTGTTTTGCTATTCACCCTATGTGGGAAGGGTATGCCGAGACGTGGGTCCTGTGCTCACTACGCCACTGGAGTCAAGCTATCTTGGCTGAAGACGGCTGATAGCCAGAAACCGGTCCTAGGATGCTTGATTCAGGTCCAGGGAAGACATGGCTTGGCAGTTCGGTCTGGACTGTTCCCATGAGGCACAGGGTCAAGACTGATTTGCATATGACCGTGTCTGAACTGGGGTGGCTTGGTGAGCAAAATAACGATGGATTAAACACAGATCTGTGACTGGGGGTGAATGTTTTGCCATTGTGCAACATTCCGTCCATCATCTTGTGTGTTTTGCTGTTCATCCTATGTGGGAAGGGTATACCCAGACGTGGGTCCCGTGCTCACTACGCCACTGGAGTCAATCTATACTGGCTAAAGACGGCTGATAGCGGAAACCGGTCCTAGGATGTTTGATTCCGGTCCAGGGAAGACATGGCTTGGCAGTTCGGTCTGGACTATTCCCATGAGGCACAGGGTCAAGACTGATTTGCATATGGCCATGTCTGAACTGGGGTGGCTTGGTGAGCAAAATAATGATGGATTAAACCCAGGATCTGTGACTGGGGGTGAATATTTTGCCATTGTGCAACATTCCGTCCATTATCTTGTGTGTTTTGCTGTTCACCCTATGTGGGAAGGGTATGCCCAGACGTGGGTCCCGTGCTCACTACGCCACTGGAGTCAAGCTATCCTGGCTGAAGACAGCTGATAGCCAGAAACCGGTCCTAGAATGCTTGATTCCGGTCCAGGGAAGACATGGCTTGACAGTTCGGTCTGTACTGTTCCCAAGAGGCACAGGGTCAAGACTGATTTGCATATGACCATGTCTGAACTGGGGTGGCTTGGTGAGCAAAATAACAAAGGATTAAACACAGATCTGTGACTGGGGGTGAATGTTTTGCCATTGTGCAACATTCCGTCCATCATCTTGTGTGTTTTGCTGTTCACCCTATGTGGGAAGGGTATGCCCAGACGTGGGTCCCGTGCTCACTAAGCCACTGGAGTCAAGCTATCCTGGCTGAAGACGGCTGATAGCCAGAAACCGGTCCTAGGATGCTTGATTGAGGTCCAGGGAAGACATGGCTTGGCAGTTCGGTCTGGACTGTTCCCATGAGGCACAGGGTCAAGACTGATTTGCATATGACCATGTCTGAACTGGGGTGGCTTGGTGAGCAAAATAACAAAGGATTAAACACAGATCTGTGACTGGGGGTGAATGTTTTGCCATTGTGCAACATTCCGTCCATCATCTTGTGTGTTTTACTGTTCACCCTATGTGGGAAGGGTATACCCAGACGTGGGTCCCGTGCTCACTACGCCACTGGAGTCAATCTATCCTGGCTAAAGACGGCTGATAGCGGAAACCGGTCCTAGGATGCTTGATTCCGGTCCAGGGAAGACATGGCTTGGCAGTTCGGTCTGGACTATTCCCATGAGGCACAGGGTCAAGACTGATTTGCATATGGCCATGTCTGAACTGGGGTGGCTTGGTGAGCAAAATAATGATGGATTAAACCCAGATCTGTGACTGGGGGTGAATGTTTTGCCATTGTGCAACATTCCGTCCATCATCTTGTGTGTTTTGCTGTTCACCCTATGTGGGAAGAGTATGCCCAGACGAGGGTCCCATGCTCACTACGCCACTGGAGTCAAGCTATCCTGGCTGAAGACGGCTAAAAGAAAGAAACCGATCCCAGGATGCTTGAATCCGGGCCAGGGAAAACATGGCTTGGCAGTTCGGTCTGGACTGTTCCCATGAAGCACAGGGTCAAGACTGATTTGCATATGACCATGTCTGAACTGGGGTGGCTTGGTGAGCAAAATAATGATGGATTAAACCCAGATCTGTGACTGGGGGTGAATGTTTTGCCATTGTGCAACATTCCGTCCATCATCTTGTGTGTTTTGCTGTTCACCCTATGTGGGAAGGGTATACCCAGACATGGGTCCCGTGCTCACTATGCCACTGGAGTCAATCTATCCTGGCTAAAGACGGCTGAAAGTGCAAACCGGTCCTAGGATGTTTGATTCCGGTCCAGAGAAGACATGGCTTGGCAGTTCGGTCTGGACTATTCCCATGAGGCACAGGGTCAAGACTGATTTGCATATGGCCATGTCTGAACTGGGGTGGCTTGGTGAGCAAAATAATGATGGATTAATCCCAGATCTGTGACTGGGGGTGAATGTTTTGCCATTGTGCAACATTCCGTCCATCATTTTGTGTGTTTTGCTGTTCACCCTATGTGGGAAGGGTATGCCCAGACGTGGGTCCCGTGCTCACTACGCCACTGGAGTCAAGCTATCCTGGCTGAAGACGGCTGATACCCAGAAACCGGTCCTAGGATGCTTGATTCCGGTCCAGGAAGACATGGCTTGACAGTTCGGTCTGGACTGTTCCCAAGAGGCACAGGGTCAAGACTTATTTGCATATGACCATGTCTGAACTGGGGTGGCTTGGTGAGCAAAATAACAATGGATTATTAAACCCAGATCTGTGACTGGGGGTGAATGTTTTGCCATTGTGCAACATTCCGTCCATCATTTTGTGTGTTTTGCTGTTCACCCTATGTGGGAAGGGTATACCCAGACGTGGGTCCCGTGCTCACTACGCCACTGGAGTCAATCTATCCTGGCTAAAGACGGCTGATAGCGGAAACCGGTCCTAGGATGCTTGATTCCGGTCCAGGGAAGACATGGCTTGGTAGTTCGGTCTGGACTATTCCCATGAGGCACAGGGTCAAGACTGATTTGCATATGGCCATGTCTGAACTGGGGTGTCTTGGTGAGCAAAATAATGATGGATTAAAGCCAGATCTGTGACTGGGGGTGAATGTTTTGCCATTGTGCAACATTCCGTCCATCATCTTGTGTGTTTTGCTGTTCACCCTATGTGGGAAGAGTATGCCCAGACGAGGGTCCCATGTCCACTACGCCACTGGAGTCAAGCTATCCTGGCTGAAGACGGCTGATAGAAAGAAACCGATCCTAGGATGCTTGAATCCGGTCCAGGGAAGACATGGCTTGGCAGTTCGGTCTGGACTATTCCCATGAGGCACAGGGTCAAGACTGATTTGCATATGGCCATGTCTGAACTGGGGTTGTTTGGTTAGCAAAATAATGATGGATTAAACACAGATCTGTGACAGGGGGTGAATGTTTTGCCATTGTGCAACATTCCGTCTGTCATCTTGTGTGTTTTGCTGTTCACCCTATGTGGGAAGGGTATACCCAGACGTGGGTCCCGTGCTCACTACGCCACTGGAGTCAATCTATCCTGGCTAAAGACGGCTGATAGCGGAAACCGGTCTTAGGATGCTTGATTCTGGTCCAGGGAAGAAATGGCTTGGCAGTTCGGTCTGGACTATTCCCATGAGGCACAGGGTCAAGACTGATTTGCATATGGCCATGTCTGAACTGGGGTGGCTTGGTGAGCAAAATAATGACGGATTAAACCCAGATCTGTGACTGGGGGTGAATGTTTTGCCATTATGCAGCATTCCGTCCATCATCTTGTGTGTTTTATTGTGGATTTCAGCAACATGTGCTTCGACCGAGTTTCCCCGGTCTTGATCACATGACATGTCAGGACCCAATAACATCCATATATAGTAACACCATAAGAGCAGTCCCTCCCACTCTCTTCATGAAGCTAAACAACAGACTACTGCTTTGTCATAACAATGTGACTTTTGTAGCATGGCAATATAGTATCAATTCATATATAAATATATATAATTAATTATGCACATTATTCACAGCAAGTTGATACAAATATATACACACATATGTATACTCCCGAAAAAAGCATACAAAATTATTGCATATTTGAAGTACAGGGCAAGTGCCCAATAATATTGTAGTATCAATTGCCAACAAATCGTCATGACACTCTTTGCATATAGATCTGATGATCGACTAAAGTGCATAGTGCAAACGTTTGTGCAAAGAAAAGTGCAATGTGCTTACAAAGGTGCTTGTGATAAACATAAATCCGGGCCAACTATTTGATCATAGTTGATCCCCTTGCAAACTAAATTATAAGATGCCTATGGGTGGCTGGGCAGATGTTCAAAACCCTAATTTCATGTATGTAAAGTGCAACAATGCAGAATGCAGTACATATTCTTAATGTAGCCAGCCAAATCTCAGAGACCATAGATCAGTACATTTTCTGTAAATTTCATCAATTTAAAAAACAGTTGTGACTAACAATCAATGTGCAAAATCAGCAGTCAAATCAGCATATTCCAGGCGGATCAATTAGAGACATCATAATAATACTCATTTCTACAACTCCATAGACTCAATTAAAAAATGGGCAAACTTAAAAACCTCACAGACACCGAGTATAACCAGTAAAACAGGTAAAACATAGTAAAAATAAGGCTAAAAATCCGACCAAAAATCAATGAAGCTAAAAAGATGTAAAATATGTAAAACCACCTTTCCTGTAAATAGCAGCAATAGAATATAAGTGCAACATTTTAACGAGGGGATCTAAATATAACTTATGCATACATAATAAAAAACTGCTAATAAATAGCAATGTTAAAATTAATGTTATAAAAAATTGTGAAGGTCCTTTCCAGTATTTAGGCCATTTGGCATCTTAGTGTCAAGCTGTAAAATGTATTGACTCTCCAGCTGCCGCAACTTCCTTTCTCGGTTGCCCCCCTGTTAATGACCTGGGTACTGCATCTATCACAAAATAACATTGATCTTTTACGTGTTTTTGATGTACTAGCTTAAAATGCTGTGCAACCGGATAGCTGGGGCCTGAATTTACAATCGCATGCAGATGTTGTAAAATGTGATTAAAAACTTGAAGTTTGATAGCCTCGGCACTGTGCTGTTGAAGAAAAGCTTGCAGGACTGCAGGATCATCATAAGTGGTAGTTTTGTCCTTGTAGGTCACCTTGAAGAGGCACGGATGAAGGAGGCCATATTTAGCATTGAGGGCCCTCAGTTGAGGGCGCAAGTCCAGAAATTTCTTCTGTCGATCTGCTGTGACTTTGGAGACATCCTGCAATAGATAGAGGCGATGACCTTCCCACATAATTTGTTTCTTAAGT
Source organism: Lissotriton helveticus (assembly GCF_964261635.1). NCBI lineage: Eukaryota > Metazoa > Chordata > Amphibia > Caudata > Salamandridae > Lissotriton > Lissotriton helveticus. The sequence goes on along the minus strand of NC_136067.1, from coordinate 381,089,536 downwards.
TTGGCTGCTGAAAGAATCTGCAAAAGATCAGTGTATTGAAGAAACAACATGATGATCCCTCTAGGTTTAGTGGAGGTCCTTGGACCGAGGCGATGAGCTCTCTGGATGTTGACAGAAGCTAAGGCAGGAGTGTCTAGAATCTTTGGTAGGAAAGACTGGAAGAAAGTGTTGGGGTTAGACCCTTCTGCAAGTTCAGGAAGACCGTATAAGCGGAGGTTGTTCCTACAATTTCGATTTTCTAAATCCTCCGTCTGTTTCTTGAGTAGGAGTATCTCCGCCTCCATGGAAGGTATGCGAGAGCAAGAAGACTGAAGAGAGTCAGTAGATTGTTCCAGAGTGAGAATCCTCGAATCCAAAGAGGACCATTTTTCTTGCATAGACTGTAAAGTTTTGGTGGTTACTTCCATAAAAGGCTTAAGAGCGCGCAACTCCTCCAGAATAAGATCCATGGAAGAAGCAGAGGAAGAGCTCCCAGGGGACGGAGGGTCCTTTTTCAGATGTTTAGAGGAAGCCAAGGATGATACGGCCTTGCCACCACCATTAGATTTAGGAATAGCACCATGCACTGTAGTGGACTTAGAAATTGCGCTGTCCTCCATATCTTGAATGGGTGTGTCCGAATCCGAACAAGCGGAGATCTTTGAGACTGTAGATAATTTTAAATTGCGCAGTGAAAGAATTCAGTCAAGAAATGATGAAAATAGAGAGTCAGATCAGCGCCAGTCAACAGTACAGCCACAGTGTAAATTAACTCGAAGAAAAATGTTGTAATCGCAAAGGGCAAACAGCAGCACTAAATTGACAACCAGTCAATGAGGCATTCAAATATAACTTCCGAAAAGATCCCAGAAGAAGTGCACGTTAAAAGACATTGTAAAACCATGTGTAGCATGAGAAAGTCTCTGAAGAATCCAAAATGTGAAAGGGAAAACAAGCGCTGGCGTCATTGAACATTGAGAATAAACAAAAAACATCAGCACATCCAATGGAGACAGCAACATATGAAGGCAGTGGAGTAAGGCAAAGAGTAAGTCATTGAAGAAGGGATGCGCTGATGAGAGAAAATGGCGGCCGTGGCCAACAATTGAAATTTATCGAAAAAATAGGCATGGAGTGCTGAAGAATGAGGGATGAGGAGAGCGCTGGGATCAATTGGTAGAAGAAAACATTCCTGGGAGACCAGTACGAGATCCACAAGCAAGCGGGCAGTCAGAAGCAGAAGTCATAATCGAGTAGCATCTAAAATGGCAGCTTGAGTGACTAGCTTCAGCGTGTAGCAAGAATGGGCAAGAAAAAACTTCATCGAGGAAGCCCCTGGCATGAAGGACTCACCGCTTGTTGAAATAAGGGAGTCCGTATGCTCAGGAAGCTCTCCAGTAGACGAGTGAGGATCGGGCGTTTCGCATCACAAATTGCGCAGCTCTCACAAAATGGCGGCCGGGACCCAGCGCCCGGACCGCGACGAGCAAGTTCTTCCTGGATGATTAAAACGAGAAGGAAATGTGGGCACTAGGCTCACCTCATGTTCCCATCACTGGTTATATGTGTAGATATGCAGAGCCTTCCCGGAAACCGTCAAAAATTGAAATTCAGCGGAGGCCGGTGTCGGAGCTCCGGAACTACGCCGCCATTCCCAATGACGCGTGAGCCACGCCCCCCTTCTCGGGAAAACTTGGCATTCTCGTGGACTGTGTTGGATTTCCCAACTTCTTTCTTGGGACTCTCCCATCTCTTTTTCAGATCTTCAATCTCAATTCTCTTTACCCTCTAGCGCTCGGTCGCAATACAATTCATTGTATCCTGCTCTCACTCTTTACCTCCAGTCATTACCTCTCTCTACTGAAATCCCTGCCGCCCTTAGATCTACTTCCACAATACTAAACTCTTCTCCCTCTGCATCTTCTCTTTATGATTCTCTCTGTGTTAACACTGATAGATCTAAAACTAAAATTGAACTTGCCTGGGAATCTGACTTGTCTCAGGTTTGGCCTATTCCTCTCTGGGATAGAATTTGGACTAAACTTCATAAGATCTCTAGAGCTGCTAATACCACCCAAACTCTTTATTTTATATATATATAATAGGGTTTTATTTACTCCGCTTATTTTGTCATTCTTTTCACCCGATGTCTCCCCTACTTGCTGGTCCTGCCCTTGCACCTCTGCTGATTTAAAACACATGTTATTTGAATGCCCCCCTATTTCCTAGTGTTGGACCTCAGTTTGGACTCAAATCCAACGTATTCTCCATTTCCAAACACCCTTTTCTCCTTCATGCATCTTTCTGGGTTCCCTCTCCCCTGATCTTCCCCTTCCTTCCCATCATTATCTCCTCATGGATCTCCTGATAGCTGTTGCTTTCCATAATATTACTTCCAATTGGAAACAAGCTGCCAATGTCTCATACTGCTCCTGGTGGAACGCAGTCTGTTTTCACCATCGCCTGTACACTAATTACGTTTCCCCCATCTCCCCAGTGATATTTCTTCATTGTACACTCTCCCCTTGCAATTGCAATTGCTCTCCCTGTATGATGTATACTGTTTTTTTATACCCCATTTCCTGTTTCGTCACCCCCCTCCCTCTCCCTTCTGATTTTCCTCTTTTTCTCTAATAAAATCAAACTTAAAAAAAACTTGAAGTTTGGTGCTGTCTACGTACTGGAGGTGGCATGAACATTCCAGTATGTAAACAGCATGGTCAGTTTTACAGGTAAACACCCTCTTCATTTTGCACGGGGTGTGTGCAAATGCATCCATATATTCCTGTTTATTTACCCCAAACTTGCAAGCCCTGCAAGAGCTACATTTGTGGAACCCTGTCCTGTTAGAAAGCCAATTTCCCGTAGTGCATACTGCCGGACTAGTTTTGACAAGTGCATCCCTCATGGAGGGTGCCCTTCTAAAAGTAACAGATGGTGTTCATTCAGTAAAGGGGCAAGAGTAATGTCAGTTTTCAATATAGACCAATTTTTGTTAACGATATTTCTGACTTGTTTTTCGTGGCGGCTTTATGTAGTTATTAGTTGAACCGCACTATCCTCTTTATGTGGATTTCTCTCTCTATTCCTGAGTTGCTGGTGATGCTAGGCAGGACAATTTCATAACCGATGTTATGTACTTTAGTTAAAGCTATTTGCAGGTCCTTTGGTTTGTATCCCCGGGCCTGAAACCTTTGTACTGAATCCGCTAGGCATTGTGTAAGATGAGTATTGTTGCTGCATATTCTTTTAATTCTTAAAAACTCCCCAAATGGAATGCTTTTAATCAGGTGTCTGGGGTGGGAGCTGCTAGCATGTAGCGTTGAGTTCCCTGCTGTGCCTTTCTATACAATTTAGTCTGGATGATATTAGCATCAATATAGACCTCAACATCTAGGAACTCTACCCTCTCATTGCTTATAGTGGCAGTAAATTCAAGATTCAAGTCATTGACATTAATAGCATCAACAACATTTTGTGCTGATTCTTTCGATCCACGCCAAATTATGCAAACATCATCTATGAATCACCACCATTTAATAACATGGGTGGCAAACAGCTCCCCGTGAGTGTGTCCAAGGACATATTCCTCCCACCAGCTGTAACGTGGTGTTTACCCCCAAGGACGACGCTGCAGCCACTGTAAGATTAACCGACTATTTTATTGATTACTTTCCCTAAAGAGCGCCGAGCCGCTAATGTACTCGGCTCTTCGCGCCACTGTAAGCGCGATGCGCGCGCAGCCCCAAACATGGCCGGTGGCACGTCACGTCAGCGCGTGACGTGCAACCACTAGACCGCGCCACTACATATCTCCCCTTTTTCCAACATAGAAATGTTATTACTCACAGTCCACCGTTCATGTCAAAGTCTCGGAACCTTGCTGGTTTGACCACCACTCTACCCCTCCGGGTCAGTCTCACCGGGGTAGTCGGGGCCACCCCTTCCGGGGTCCGTTCGTTTCTTCCTCCGCTTCCTAGCGCAGCCTCGTTTCCATCTCCTCTGCTCAGGTCCTCTCCGACAGCAGTTTCCTGGTCGCCGTTGCCAGTCCTTGTCCCTTGCTGCTCTCCTCCTCTCACACTCGGTTCCACTTCCAGGTGTTCCTGCTCGACAGTTCCTTTCTCCTCTTCTCCCAAGTCTGCTCCGCCTTGGTCCCATCGTAGAATTTTGTTGCATCTTACCATGCGGTCCTGTGACCATACATTTCCATCGCTCAGCAGTGCCGCTCTGCCCAGTACTTCCTTAACCTGCATGGGCTTGCTGTATTTACTCTCTCCTTTCCTTTGTAGCGTGGCCAACTTTACTCGCACCCATTCCCCTTTTTCCAATTCAGTGTCTTTTACGTTTCTCCGGTTGTCGTAGTGTTTCGTGTAAACGGCTTGTGCCTTCTCCAAGTTGGCTCGCACCACTGATGGGGACCACTCTCTCGTTATTGTTTTCTCCTTCCACACTCGATTGTCCCGGGTAAATGGTTCGCGGCCCCTCAATATCTGGAAGGGGCTGTAACCGGTCCCTGTGGGGGTGATCCTGTACGCCCACACCATGTGCCATATCTCCCTTTCCCAGTCCTTGTTGTTGGAGATAGCAGCTTGAACCGACCCCATCACCACTCTGTTAAATCGCTCTACTAGACCGTTTCCAGCAGGGTGGTATATGGACGTATGCTTGGCTAGGATGCCATTCCTCTGCATAAAATTGCTCCATTTCTCTGATCTGAATTGGGGGCCATTGTCGCTTAGGATGGACTTTGGGATACCTTCCCTCACAAAAGTGTCGGCCAGGAATTTTATGATGGTCTCTGTATCCATCGCCTCGTCTACTTTCAATTCAGGCCACTTCGAGTACCTGTCCACGAGAACACATACGTACTTTAGGACACCAGGTACATCTAAGATCGGGCCCAGGATATCCACCGACAACTCCTCCAACCGATTTCTCGGGGGATCAAATTTGCCAAGAGCTGGACGCAGTGGTTTGAGAGTCTTATCTGCGCCTTGGCACTGTGAGCAGTCCCTGACGTGCCTCTCGGCCCTTATATCCATTCCAGGCCACCAGTAGTTTTGCTTGGCCCTCAGTTTCAGTTTACCAATTCCCAGGTGTCCTTCGTGGAGCATGTCTAATAGTTTGGGGATGATGCCTGTTGGGGGAATGACCTTCTCTCCCCTATACACAAACACTCCCTGGCAGTCCATCGACAACTCTTCCCTTACTTCAAAAAATGGGTTGAGATCTCCTCTGGTCTGTCTTTTGCCTGGCCATCCCTTGGTGATATATGATTTCACTTCTTCTAGGGTCTGGTTTTCCTCGTACGCCTTTTTCCATTCTTGATTGCTTATGAAGTTTTCCAGGTCTTCCGTGAGTGCTACCCATTCTCCTGCTCCCACTTTGTCTTCCCCGCTCGGCTCCATGGCTGCTGCTCTGCTCAGATAGTCCGCCACTCTGTTCTTGCTGCCTGGGATATGCTCCACGTCATATCTGAATTCGAGCAATTTCAGAGACATTTTGGAGATCCTGGGCGTAGTGTCGGCATGTCCACTGGATGTTAGCACCTTCAGTAGGGGCTTATGATCCGTCCTCAATTGGAAACGTGTGCCCCAGAGGAACTGCCTGAATCTGGTCATAGCCCACACCACTGCCAGCATTTCCTTTTCTATTACGCTGTACTTCTTTTCCATCTCACTCAGCGTGCGGGATGCGAAGCTGAGCGTCTCCATCCTTCCTTGCCCTCGGTCTTGCATCAGGACAGCACCCAGCCCCTTATCGCTGGCATCAGTGGTCAGTACTGTTTTCCCTTGGGGGTCATACCCATGGAGTGGTATTGCTCCTGCTACTTCTTTCTTGATGATCTCAAATTCACCTTGTGCTTCCTCTGACCAGCGAAATTCCGTACTGTCTCTCGTCAGCAGCCTCATGTGATGGGTCTTGGAGGCGAAGTGCTGCACAAACTTGCTATAATACTCCGCCATTCCTATAAATGATCTGACTTCTTCTTTGTTGGTGGGCGGAGGCGCCTCACAGATCGCTTTCACGTTCTCTGCTTTCGGAGTCACTCCTCGCACCCCTATTTCGTGTCCTAAGTAGGTCACCGACTCCATTCCAATCCGGCACTTGGTCCATTCCGCCGTGAGGCCCTTTCCCTCTAGGATCCTCAGTACTTTGCTGAGTTTCTCATCATGGTCAGGTCTGTCTCGCCCCATCACCAGGATGTCGTCCTGGAAGTATTGGACGCCAGTCGTGTCTTTGAACAGTTGGTGCATCAGCTTCTGGAATACAGCTGCTGCCGAGGCCAGCCCGAACGGCATGCGGCGGAACTGATAACACCCGAATGGAGTGATGAACGAAGTGAGTTTGCGGCTCTCCGGGTGTAGTGCAATCTGGTGGTAGGCTGAGGTCAAGTCTATAGTGGAGTACCACTTGATTCCCCTGGTGCTGGCCAGCATCTCCTCTATTCTCTGCAAGGGGAACTTCTCCACCACAATGTTCTTGTTCAGTTCGCGCAGGTCGACACACAGCCTGATCTTCCCGCTGGGTTTCTTAACTACCACCAGGGGCGCCAGCCACTCCGCACACGTGATGGGCTCAATGATCCCTTTCCCCTCTAAGTCCTGAAGTTCCTCCCGCACTGCTTCTCTCACTGCCAAAGGTACATTTCTCGCTTTGTGGGCTACTGGTATGGCATCTTCTTTCAGTATGATTTTATGTGAAAATTTCTCCAATCTTCCTACCGTGCCTCCAAATACTTTGGGGTATTCGCTCCTCCATCCATCGAGGTCTGGCCAGGCCTCCGGCTCCGTTAGTAGTATTTGTTCTTTGCCTCCCAGATCCAACTTAATGCCCAGGTCGCCTTGATCTAGCCATCCTAGGACCGAAGGACCCTTCTCTGATACATAGAGTTTGCAGTAAGCGGACCGGCCTCTAAATTCGAAATTTAATGGTCTGAATCCTGCCATTGGTATGCGGTCTCCATTGTACGTGACTGGGCGGATGTCCAGCTTCTCCAGTTCTGGGCCTAGATGCGGTGCAAAGCTCTCCTCCCACACTGCTCTCTGGACGATGGTGTAGGGCGAGCCCGTGTCGGCCACCACGCTTATCGGAACTCCTCCTATCGACATTTCCAGGACCGGTTTCATTGTCCTTCTGCCGTCTACGGCCAGAACTTGGCCATCCACACTCAACACCTGATCATAGATGCAGAGTACCGTGACGACGTCCTCCTCAGTCCCATCTTCTTGTTCATCGCTACCTTGACCGACGTATCTCACCGTGCCTTTGGAGGCCTTCTTCCGACATACCTTCTCATAGTGGCCCACTATGCCGCAGTACATGCATTTGGCGCGGAATGCAGGGCACTTCCTGTCGTGCGCCTTGTGTGACCAGCTCCCACACCTGTAGCATGGCTTCCTGTTGTTTCCCGCCTGTTTGCCTGGGGGGCCTGGGTTGCCTTGCCATTTGCTGGGTCCCTTCTCCGACGACCTCTTGTACTGATAGTCCCTGCGGGGCTCCTCATCGCCCACTCTGTTTACCATGGCGCTAGGTGCTGTTTCCTTCTTCGTTGCATCCGCGCACCTGCGTGCCAATTCCGCTCTTTTGACAATGACCATCACCTCCTTTAGTGTGGTGTCCCCGTAGGCCCATAGTTTGTCCTGCACTGCTGTGCACGTGGTGTGCATCACCACCTGATCCTTAATGAACTCCTCTTCCCAATTGTCGTATCTGCACGTGGACGCCAGCCTCTTCAGTGCCGCCACATATTCTTCCACCGTCTCTCCTGGGCGTTGCTTTCTCTGCTGGAAATTGAATCTGTCCACCGATACACACACCGCCGGTCTGAAGTGTTCATTCAGGTCGTCAATTGCGTGGGCATACACATCATCGTCCGTGCTCGCTCTCTGTTTTGGCACCAGGCTCTTGTAGATTCTCAGACCTTCCGGCCCCAGGTTTAGCAACAAGATGCGTTTTTTTCTCGTGGGTTTGAACTGCTCCTCTTTTTCATCTTCCAGTCCTCCCACTTCATGAGCGGTTCTCCGGGTCTGGGCAGAAATTGCACTGGCGCCATTGCATATCCAGCTTGCGCACTCATCCTCTCGCTCTTGACCGTGGGTTGTACACTCCCTTGGCTTCTGGGACTCCCCGGCGTGTTATCTTGCTCTTCCTTGCTTGCGTGGGCCTGGGGACTACCTGCGTCAGCCCCCTCGCTCTTTTGTGAGGTATCCAGCGCGGTTCTCCCTTTCTTGTGGGTCGTTGCGTGATCTGGCGCGCTTTGCGCTGCGCATCTGGGGTCTGTCCACCCCTTTCAGCTTAGTTGTCCCCCTTCTGGGCGCTCGTGGGCTCTGCCACGCTCTTTAGGGTATGGTACCTGTGTGGTAGCAGTTGGTCACTTCTTGACCTCTCGTTCCTCTGGCCCCTGGCTCCGTTGTCCTGCTTGTTGCTGGTGGTTTCTGCCCGCCGGTATTGTTGATGTTTCCCTCGGTGCCTCCTTGCTGTGGGGGGTCGACTATCCCATCCTCGTCGCCATTGTAACGTGGTGTTTACCCCCAAGGACGACGCTGCAGCCACTGTAAGATTAACCGACTATTTTATTGATTACTTTCCCTAAAGAGCGCCGAGCCGCTAATGCCCTGTACTCGGCTCTTCGCGCCACTGTAAGCGCGATGCGCGCGCAGCCCCAAACATGGCCGCTGGCACGTCACGTCAGCGCGTGACGTGCAACCAGAAGACCGCGCCACTACATATCTCCCCTTTTTCCAACACAGAAATGTTATTACTCACAGTCCACCGTTCATGTCAAAGTCTCTGAACCTTGCTGGTTTGACCACCACTCTACCCCTCCGGGTCAGTCTCACCGGGGTAGTCGGGGCCACCCCTTCCGGGGTCCCTTCGTTTCTTCCTCCGCTTCCTAGCGCAGCCGCGTTTCCATCTCCTCTGCTCAGGTCCTCTCCGGTAGTTCGGACTGGACTGTTCCCATGAGGCACAGGGTCAGAGCTGATTTGCATATAGCCAGTGTCTAACCCAGGGTGGTGTGGAGTGCAAAAAAACGATGGATTTAGGCCCAGATCCTTGTACTGGGGTGAATGTATGACATTGTTCTACATTCTGTCCATCAACTGTGTTTTTTGGAATTTTCACCCCGAGTGGGCTGGGTATGCTCAGACGTGAGTCCCAGGCTCTCCACACCACTGGAGTCAAGCTATCCAGGCTGATGAAGGCTGATAGCCAGAAACCGGTCCTTGGATGCTTAATTCCGGTCTGGGAAAGACATGGCTTGGTAGTTCGGACTGGACTGTTCCCATGAGGCACAGGGTCAGAGCTGATTTGGATATAGCCAGTGTCTAACCCAGGGTGGTGTGGAGTGCAAAAAAACGATGGATTTAGGCCCAGATCCTTGTACTGGGGTGAATGTATGACATTGTTCTACATTCTGTCCATCAACTGTGTTTTTTGGTGTTTTTCAGGTCCTCTCCGACAGCAGGCTCTTGGTCGCCGTTGCCAGTCCTTGTCCCTTGCTGCTCTCCTCCTCTCACACTCGGTTCCACTTCCAGGTGTTCCTGCTCGACAGTTCCTTTCTCCTCTTCTCCCACGTGCAACCACTAGACCGCGCCACTACACCAGCCAACATGCAAACACGCATAGCTGGGGGAGAAACATGCCCCCTTGGCCACTCCACGTAGTTGCTGATGCACCTCCCTGTTAAATAAGAAACAGTTTTTCTGTAAACACAATTCAATCATTCTCAAAAGCATTTTGTTGTGTTGGTTAAACTGCACGCTCCTCTTAGATAAAAATTGTTCTACTGCATGCAAACCATCGCGGTGATTGATGCTGGTATATAGGGAGCATATATCCATGACTATAAAATGGTAACTTTCATTCCAGGTAACTTCTTTGAGTTTGGTAAGGAAGTGGCCTGTGTCCTTAATATATGATGGAAGATTTTCCACATACTCATGTAAATAAAAATCCACATATTTAGACATAGCTTCAAAAAGGCTTTTTTGTGCCAAAATAATCGGTCGTCCAGGCACAGGAGATAATTGTTTATGTACGTTAGGAATAAAATATAAAGTTGGAGTGATTGGATAATCATTCCTAAGAAAATGATGTTCCTGTTTATTAATCAGTCCTTCTCTCTTCCACTGGGCCAATTCTTTAAAAACTTGATCCTTTACTGATTTGAGTTCCTGAAATGAAGCTTTTTTATAGCACAAAGGATCATTCAGATGTCGTTCCGCTTCCTTTATATATGCATCTCGAGGCCACTTGTCTGCTTTGTTGACAATTACAATACCATTTTCATTAAATTTCCGCATGATTTTGGAGTATTGTATCTCAGAATAACTACTTTGAATATGTTTCTGTACAACAGTGTGATTAAGCTTCTTCAAATCCTCAATTACACAATCGCCGAAGATGTCTATTGCGTCCTTGGACGTAAGAGGTATGAAGACTGATGGTGGGGGAAATGGACTCACTTCTGCACAACCGCTATCAATGCCCATTTGTTGGAGCACTTCCTGTGTCCCTATATATTCAGCCAGGATCCCTAAAAAGACCATGACGGGTAAAACACGGGCAGAGACTCCAGAATGGGTGAAAAAAGTTCATTTATTGCATATCCACGTCAAGATGACGTGTTTTGAACGCAAGCCTGCGGTCTTGATCACATAACGATTATTAACAAATGTGCATGTAAAAATAGTTTCATTAATACCTTAAACTAAATATACAAATATATGCATAAACATATTTTTTAAATAAATATTTAAAAAAGTACAAGAAACTTAAAAATGATAACAGTAACATAAATTACATGTGCACATAATAATAAAATTAACAATAAAATAATAAAATAAAACAATTTAGTTAAAAATTCATTTACAAATAATATCAATATTACAAAATATTGAAAAAATATAAACTATTAAAATTAAACAATAGGAAAAATAATAAACTACCTACAATTAAAAAGAATTAGGGAAATTGTTATACCTTGCACATCCTACGTTTACTATTATCAATCCAACGTACACAAAAACAGGGAAAGTCATGGATTCGGGGGTTAGATTTACTAAGCAACAGGAAGGAAAGTGTTGCACTGCAGAGATGTTGCATATGCCATGGCAACTCAATCATATTTTTGGGAAACATCTAACCTACAATAGCTAAAACAAATTACAAAATAGCAAATTCACACTATATACATTTAGGGTAAATGTAAATTAGAGAAAAGTCACTACTCTCCCTACTAACCCAAAAAACCACAAACACAAATAAAACAGATATACAATTAAAATAGTATTTAAATAAGCAAACATATCAGCAATAATAAATAGAAAATGCATTATAAAAATATTATTAGGTACACCTATCAAAGCATTAGAATATATTTCTTATCACACACAAAAATTACAGGAATAATGATTTAAAATGTACATAATTAATTATCAATAAATTAGTTAAATAATATAAAAAGCTTATAAAATGAGAAATTCCCATCCTAATCCACTACAGCCCTAACAAACCACCGCTAATATATAAATTACTTATTGAATTATAAAATAAAAACATTTACTTTAACCGCATCGCTGCGGCGGCTATTCCGCCACATCGCTAAGGGGGCGGGCGGCAGCCGCATGCTGGTGACGGAACCGCTCCGTCATCAGCCGCGGATGGGCTGTGCTCATGACGGAGCGGTTCCGTCATGGCCCCGCCCGCTCAATAGAACGCCCAGCGCAGGCGCGGAAACCGCGCCGCGCAGGCCCGGCGGCCGGGCCATGACGGAACCGCTCCGTCATCAGCACAGTGCCACCGCAGCTGATGACGGAGCGGTTCCGTCATCAGCATCGAAAGGGCTAATAAAATACCAAACAAAACAATTAAACAATGTACATAATTAATACCCAATGAAGTATTTAAATCACAATTAAACAGTAATTCACATTAGAAATCAATTCATTTTAATATAGATAGCTTCCCACCAAATTCTCCTGCAAACCCAACACATTGATACTAAAATATAAATTGCTAATCTATATATATAAAAACGAATATATGTCTGTCTGTCTGTTTGTCCTTTATGCATTACTACACCATTCATCCGATCGTCATGAAACTTTGGGAAGTTGTTGAGTACACTCCCGCAAAGGTTTCTGGCATAAATTATTTTTAAATATCGGCCCCCCAGGGCCCTCATAATCTTTCGAATACTGAAATTGTCAGCGAAATTGCGAGCATCGTCGACAGTTATGCCCCCCAAACAGAAATCGATTGGTCGATCTACATCTGAAGTACGAAAGAAAAAGGCATTACAAGCTTCAGAAACAGACGAGCAACGGGAAGCAAGATTAGAAGCTGTACGAATACAAACTGCTCAAGCCCGTTCTTCTCAAACGAACGAGCAACGACAATCAAGATTGGAAGCCGATCAAGTACGCACTGCTCAACCCCTTTCTTCTCAAACGAACGAACAACGAGAATCAAGATTGGAAACAGATCGATTACGCACTGCTCAAGCCCGCTCGAATGAAACAGGAGAGCAACGAGAATCAAGATTGGAAACCGATCAATTACGCACTGCTCAAGCCCGCTCGAATGAAACAGGAGAGCAACGAGAATCAAGATTGGAAGCCGGTCGAGTACGCACTGCTCAAGCCACACTTTGAAATGTTTTCAAGCTTAAAATGAATAAGTTTCAATAAAAATGACACAATGTAAATTGAATGTTATCATAACGAGTTTCCTTGAATTTCCTTTCTTCTGAGATCGCAGCAACGCGTGACGGGTAAGCTAGTTACATTAAAAAACATTTTTTTTTACTTAAATACATAAAATGCCAATCAAACTATTAAACAATTTACAGAGTTGGTAACCAATTTCATATTTAATTAAAAATGAACTAACATTAAAAAGAAACCAATTATATGGGGAGTGGCGATCAGCCAACCAAGATGGCCGTAGCCTGACGGAGCTCCAAGGTTAGGAACCTCTCCCCACTAATCCGTGTTATGATCCGACTGTAATATTGTGCCTAGAGCCTGTGCATAAGTGGAAGAGCGAAAGCGCTGCACGGACGTCCAGTGCTGGCTAAAATCGAAAGACCCTGAGCGGAGTTACGACGGAGCAAAAATTGCGGCCTACCTGACTCCCAGAAGCCGGGGACTAAATTTTGGTGTCTTCCCCTGGCAGCTGCAGCGTGCCAACAGCAAGTGACGGCATCCACCAACGGAGGCCTGCGGCGACGATGCCACGTTGCAATCTGGGTGGCAGTTCTCTTTTCCCCCCCACCCCCGTGGTGGTATTGCCGGATGGAGTGACACGGAGGTACCAGACTGTGGCAGTAGGCGGAGGGCTGGTCGAAAGAATCATGCCGGTACAGGCTGCCTCGCGCCAGCAGTGAGAGGAGAAAGCGTCTGCATGAGGGGTGAATTGATTGCTGCCAGGGGTTGAGGACGTGCTGAGAGGGCAGTGATCGGGCCGTGTTTTCACCCCCCCTTATTCTGAAACACAGGGGCGACCGGAGGCAGAGGGGAACCAACGTCTGCTGGTGAGAGATAAGGGCCCACAGGGGATCATAACAGAGCGTGGGGCCATAACATAAGTCGTACAGAGGACCATTCAGGCTTCCTGGTCGTGCCCCTGGTGGGTCTCTTGGCTGTAATGACTCCTACTCTGGGAGAAGAGTGAGGGACTGTGTTTGACCTTATTGCCAGCAAATATATAACGCAGCGGCGCTAGCCCCCATGGACTATTAAGTTTATCTTGACGCCCAGGCTCACTGCTCAGAGACTGTGGGATGGAGGGACGATAATCACCAGCAGCCTGGTCAGAACTACAGTGCCGCAGCAGCACACGCAAGAGGAGGAGCACGGTGTGAACGGTTGGTGCGCTGGACAGCGGTTGGCGCACTGACCTGCGTGGAATTTTTCCCGAGAGCGACAGACTAGCGCCCCGTGGACCGCTCAGTGACTTTCCGTTTGCACGTGGTGGGGAGGCTCATACAAACACACCATGAGCGGCAGAGGGACACGTGCAACCCAGCAGGGTAAACTGGATAAATTTGCTTATACTAAAGACTTCCCCCCATTGCTGGAATGCAGAGACCAGACGGCCGGACCCAAAGACGACGAGGGTACTCCCAAAGTAACGCTAGAAGATATTATGGAAGCGCTGCATAACGTACAAACGATGGTGGGTACCATTTCCAAGGATGTTACATTCCTGAGAGCAGATTTCCCAAAAATGTCGGCCAGAGTAAAGGAGGTGGAACACGTGACTGCTAACCTCTCCAAAGACTGCCATCCTGAATAAAAAGGTGTCACAGCTGGAGGCCGAAAACAGGCATATGTCGGAAAAGCTGGACGAGCAAGAAGGGCGCTCATGGCGTAACAATGTTCGAATCACAGGAATTCCAGAATCGGAAGGCGGCCCCGCCATGGACCTTTACGTAGAAGAGCTCATAAAAACTCGCCTACAGCCAAAGGGACTTTCCACCTTCTTTTCGGTGGAACGAGCTCATAGAGTCCCAGGAGGTAAGCCAAGACCCGGGGCCCCGCCACGTCCAGTGTTGGCCCAAATCTTTAACTTTCGAGATCGAGACGCCATCTTACAAACGGCCAGAGTGGCACCGTCCGTCCGCATACAGAACTCCACAGTTTCCTTTTTCCTTGACTATACAGCAGCAGTCTCAGCACGACGCAGAACCTTCCTGGAGGTCAAAAAGATGCTAAGAGCCTGAGAATTGCCGTACTCCATGCTCTTCCCGGCACAGCTTCGGGTCGTCGCGGAAGGAAAACCTGTTTTTTTGACACACCTGAGGAAGCTACAGACTGGCTGGAAGGATGGCGAACGGGAGAGCACCAAGAGACAGAAGACGTCAGCTGTGCACCGAAGAGCCGGAAAGTGAACTACGGTAGGGGGCAGAGGACAAACATCACCAGGGAGAGGCTGGGGAGTGAGTGCCGAAGCAGCGCTGCAAGACTGTCCGTTGTTGCAATAGAACGCGGCCGCCGTTGAAGCTCCTGACAATGAGACCACCTTGACTTTCTGGTGGTTAAAGCCTCACTGTGCACTCAGGACTCTGGGACTTGGGGATTTAAAGGTCTTCCTCTGACCTCCCACCCCGGTACACGCAAGTACTGTTATATTTTTGGCGTCTTAAGCACTCTGCTCAGTTGGGGAGGTGGGTATTTTGGGGCCCGCAATTGAGGGAGGCAGGGAGGGGAGTGGGAGGGGGGCAGGGACTAAGGGGGGGACGTTGACACTTGGTCTCGGTTGGTTCTAGTTTACAAAGGCATTGACAGTAAGGCAGAGGATCGAAAGGTGAGAAAAAGCTTGAATGTATTGAGTAAGCGTCAATTCCAGACATATACAAGTCGCACCCATGGCAGGGGGTTCACAACCTAACGGAGCCCACACTACAGCCCAAGTAACCCAGGTAACATCTTTGAAGCTAGTCACGTGGAACGTCCGCGGACTGGGTGATAAGATAAAGAGGGGGCTAGTATTGCAAGCACTGAAGCGCCAAGGCCCCACACTAGCGTTACTGCAGGAGACACACCTCATAGGGACGACATGCAAAGCACTAGATAGATGGGGATATAAGATGGCGGTACACTCCGAGTTCTCTTCGGGATCCAGGGGGACGGGAATCCTAGTGAAGAAAAACTCTCCCTTCATAGTGCTCCGTACTAAGATAGATGAACAGGGGCGGTTTGCAGCACTGCAGGGACAATGGGAGGGCAGACTCCTTAATGTGGTATCAGTATACATCCCCCCGGCACTACACGAAGTGGCACTCCCGGCTCTAAGCGAATTCCTCCTTGCCCTGCCGCAGGGCGACCTTATCATTGGAGGGGACGTTAATACCTCAATGGACGTCTCCAGGGACAGATACCCGCCCAGACCCCCACTGCTTGGCGCCTCTCGCCTCCAGGGTTTCTCAGAGGCACTGGGCCTGATAGATGTTTGGAGACACGCACACCCCACGGCATACCAATACACGTATCACTCAGCGGCGCATAGTAGTCTGTCCAGGATAGACTATTTTATGATGTTAAATGCAAACTTACAAAACGTTGCAGAGGTAGATATCAAACCCAGGGGCATCTCTGATCACTCTCTGGTAGTACTGTCTTTCTCCTACCAACAGAAATCTCGCCGGAGACTATACCCTATCTATCCCGGGTACCTCCAGGTTCCCCAAATAAAAAAGGACTTACGTACGGCCACAAAGCATTATTTTGCAGAAAATACGGCATTGGTTACTTCGCCCTCAATAGTATGGGAAGCATACAAGACCGTCTTGAGAGGACTAGCAATAGCTTCTATTGCAGGACATAGGCGGGAGAAGGAGAAGGAACTCTTAGAGTTAGAGAGAGCACTACCGGCAGCTGACACAGAACACTCTGCAAATCCCACACCAGAAACGGCACATACCTTGCACCTCAGACAGCAACAACGCAGGGCGCACCTACAGGGCAAGACGGAAGCTAACATAGCAGCGATTAGGCATAAAATATATGACGTAGGAGACAAAGCGGGTAAGCTGTTGGCGTGGCTAGATAAGCGGGAGAATGGCAGTAGGGGGATACGAGAGATAAAGACAACGGGGGGACATCTCTCGACTGACCCGGAGGACATAGTAAGCACACTGGCACACCACTTCCGAGAAGTATACACACCGACATCAAGGATAACAGAGGAAGAAGTAATGGAGTTTGTAGGGAATATAGAGATGCCAACACTGACACAGGAGGCTTCCCAGGAATTGGAAGCAAAATTTACGATCGAGGAATTACAATTAGCGATCAGATCGATACAGTCTGGCAAAGCATTGGGACCCAATGGGATCCCGATTGAATGGTACAAACGAATAGCAGAAACCGTGAGCCCGCCTCTCATGGTAATGTATAACGAAAGCCTGGAGAAGGGCGAACTGCCACTAGACCAGCGGCTAGCAACAATAGTGGCGATCCCTAAACCTGGTAGGCCCCCATCTGAATATACCTCCTACCGCCCCATATCCCTGCTCAATGCAGGGGCAAAGATTTTAGCGAAACTATTGGCCAACAGATTGATAACTCATTTACCTCACTTAATACACCCAGACCAATCGGGCTTCATGCCTAATAGGAACACAGCACTCAACCTCCGGAGTTTGCACGGAGCGCTGGCGAAGTCGCCATCGCTGTCGGAGCCGGCAGTGATACTATCGTTGGATGCGAAGATGGCCTTCGATATGGTAGATTGGAAATATCTCTTTGTGGTCCTTCCACATCTGGGGTTTGGGCCTATCTGCTGTGCGTGGATAAGGCTCCTATACACGAAATCATTGGCTTGTGTAATAGCTAACGGACACACATCAGACGAGATACCATTGGCGAGGGGACGCGTCAGGGTTGCCCCATGTCTCCGCTCCTGTTCGCGCTGGTCCTAGAGCCCCTAGCAACACTGATTAGAGGGACCCCATTGCTGAAAGGAATACAGTGGAGGGATGGTTGGGAGGAGTGTCTTTCACTATATGCGGACGACATATTAGTGTATCTAACAGACCCGGAACGCTCGATACCAGAGCTGCTTAACATATGCGATAACTTCGGGAAAAATGTCAGGGTACCTGATAAACTGGTCTAAGTAGGTCCTATATGTGTTGCAGGGACCTGCACTGCACCTCCATCCCGACTGTCAGCTTGTAGTAACAAGTGACTCCTTTAAATACCTGGGTATACACATCACAAAAGACCCAGCAGACTTTTTCTCGAAAAACCTGGCACCCCGTCTGGAACGATTGAGAAGGGACGTGACTCATTGGGCATCCCTACCCCTCACGCTCCTGGGTAAAGCGGCATTATACAAGATGATGGCCCTGCCACGGTTTCTTTATGCCCTTGATAATATGCCATTCCCTGTCCCACCCCGTTATTTTAAGCAAGTGAATGCACAAGTGTCCGTACTACTCTGGGGTCACCGCCCTGCACGTATAGCACAAGTAAAACTGCATAAGAGTTGGTACGTAGGCGGGATAGCACTCCCAGACCTACAGCTGTATTATTGGGTGGCACACCTTAAGTTCATTAACCAGTGGATCCACGCACCTCAGGATGATCCGGCATATAGGGCAGATAGAAACCAACTGGGCACGAATAATATGATTGCAGTCTTATACAACAAAGGACTGGCACGGAAACTGGAGGACCCTACGAAACACACGGTCACAATATGGCATGCAGCACAGACTAGGTTAGGATGGAGAGGGGTTATCACCAAACTTACTCCACTCTAGGATACTAAAAAACTGGGACAATTGAGAAATAGCAAGGGATTTGACCAGTGGGACAACATAGGCATCTCCACGGTAGGCGACCTATAGGACGGGGGACGGTGATACCGTTTACCCAACTTCAGCGACAATATGACTTGGGCCCGACCGAGACTTATAGGTACACCCAAATAAGGCATGCACTGCTAGCGGTGATATTGCAAGATACAGAGGTCCCAGACTCAGCCCCGTTAGAAGACAGACTGCTCACTGACCACATGCAAAAACGACCCACGTCCTTCACATACAGAAAACTAATCAACAACCTGCCAGACCCGACGGTAGCACTGCGGGACAAATGGGTGATGGAGGTGGGCGATATAGATGACTCAGAGTGGCAGGAGGCCCTGGCATCACCTAAGGAAGTGGGAATCTCTGCAAGGCTTCGGTTAGTACAACTTAAGATCTTACACCGAGTGTATTACACTAGGACCATGTTACATAAAATGCAAAGGGGGCAACATCCATACTGCCTTAGAGGGTGTGGAGAGGAGGGGTCGTTCATACACACAATGTGGGAGTGTGCAGCAATAATGGACTACTGGAGAAAGGTGTTACGTACAATATCGCAAGCGATGGGGGTGTCACTTCTCCCTAACCCGCGTAGATGCCTGCTCAACATATGGGAGCCCAACGACCTTACCCGCCATGGACAAACCTGGGTCACATTGGGACTTATGGTAGCGAGACGAAATATTGCGCAGAAATGGGGGGCAGTGGAAACACCGTTATTAGCGACTTGGTCCAGAGACATGGATCTGACTATGGTCACGGAACGGACAGTGTATGCTAATCGAAAGAGCCCCCGAAAATGGACTAAAATATGGCCAGCCTGGAATACCTACAGAGGGGACATCTGTGACCCATTGCCAGACTCTGAGGACGATAGCACAGATGGAGAATGAGGGTGGGAGGGTGGTATTGGTGGGACCTGTACCAACGAGGGAGACACTGCAGAAAAGTTAGTTTGATATTGAATCCATAACTGGAAAGTATTCGTATGTATATCACCTACTTACATTATGTGCTTCTCTGTATACTGTCATTATAGCCTATATGTTGAATGAAAACAATAAAAACAGTTTAAAAAAATCAATTATAATTTAATCAACTTCCCACACTATTCCCATAGAAACATAACAACCCACTACTACATTTTAAATTACTAATTAAATATAACAAAATGTAAATAACACAAGAAACTATGTTTAAAATGTTAAAATAATTCTACCATTAAAACTAACACTCAAAATGAATATACTAATATATATTACATTAATTAAAAAAATATTTATTACAACTTTATTTAAGAAAACTATATTAAATACAATCGGCCTCATTTATTAAAAATGACGCATCGCTACGAGAAAACACAGATGCATCACTTTTCATTGAGCCCTCCTTGCGACACCAATGATGCATCATATTTACAGTATGATGCATCATGTCGCAAGGAGTTACAGATATGTCAGTGTTTCTGACGTATCTGTAGGCGCAAAAATGACGCATTGCTGGGATGTGTCACAAAAGTGACGCAACTCTAGCAATGGGTCATTACACATGGGCAAGTCCCATGTGAAATGTGTCTGCGTCAATCTTACGCCTGCCAATAGGCAGGCGTAAGATATTGGCGCATTTACGTCCTAGAAGTGGTGCAGTGAAATCTTATAGATTTCACTGCATCACTTCTATGACCCTTACTTGCGTCGGAACGCCGCCCCGCATACATTATACCTGGCGCAGGTATAATGTGGCGCAGGGGTTTACAAAGTAACGCATCTGCCTAGATGCATCACTTTGTAAATATGGTGCAACAAGGCACATTATTTACGCCGCTGGTGTGTCACTAAAAGTGACGCACCGGCGGTGCAAAAGTGACGCAAGGGCTCATTCATTCATTCATTCCTAAAAATGACAACACATACAACACAAAGAGATATTTTTACCTTCGATATTCTGTCCTACAACATTTTTGCAAAGAAGATATTTTTGATACAATATTCAGGAATCAACATTTGTGTTGATCACCCAGGTGAGACTGGAGCACAGCTCATTGCTCTCCTGTAAACCAGGACCCAGCGGCTTTTCCCACTGAGGTACTGAGGCACCGGCAGGCTGTTACAAGCTTCTCTTTCTGGAATGGCAGACTGCACTTGGGATTAACCGCTTACACTGCTGTAGGCCATTTGGGGTCAGGTGTCATGCAGCTGTGAGTTGGATGAAATTGAGAGCTTGCTTGATTGAACACACCACTGTTTGGACTCTGGCCATGCATATCTTTCGGTGCTATGCAGCACACTGTGGTTATGGCCAGACTGTTTACGAACAGTGGCAGTGGGAGCTCTAAGCTGTCTGCAGATAATGGCAGAAGTCTCTCTGAGCTATTGACTGCTGTCTGCTGTAGAGATACATGATGGGCTGAAAGGCGTTGCACAGCCCACGCACAGACAGTGAGAAAGTGGAATCAAAGGCATATGAGCTCTCCTTTGATCGCAGGAAATCGTTGCATTCACTGGGGATGGCAATTTTCTCAGGACACCTTGGGGCTTCTGCTCGCTGGTATATATGAGGTAGACATTGAGAAGCATGTATGGAATGATAGATGCCCTGACAATGTGCTTGAATCATCTAATCCTTTTATATAGTACAGGGGATACCCAAAGGAGCAATAGGCAAGGGACCTTGGGTGCAAGTATTACTTCAAAGAACAGTGGTCCCTGCCACTCAAAGAATACTGAAAGAAATTCATATAGACCAAAATTGGAATCTATAGCGTCTGTCCAGCCGGACAGGATTTAATTACACATTTTATATAGATAATTAGTATTTACAGTAAAATATCAAAGTGGAACACAGCCGTGTCCTACTACTGTACAACAACATACATGGACAAGTGATGCAAGAGTTGGCTGCCTGCATCTATTCGGAATGTAGCAGACAATATTTACAAGAAGTACACTGTTGTGATTTAGTAAATAAAAAATCAAATCATCCAGTGTAAAGTGTCGACGGCGTTTCGATCCATTTAAGATAATAGGATCATCATCAGGACATTTAATTATTCATGCCTTTAAACACTATGAACCATAATCCAGCCACAGAATTGTCCAAACAAGCACCGGCTTCTTGGCAAGTGGAAACCCATCGCGGCGACTTCCACAGGGCTATGATTGGAATCCCCACTTCTAAGTTACCGTCTATTCCTGGTCCAATATCAAGTAGACCTCGACTTTAACTAGAACCACGCAATTCTGTGGCTGGATTATGGTTCATAGTGTTTAAAGGCATGAATAATTAAATGTCCTGATGATGATCCTATTATCTTAAATGGATCGAAACGCCGTCGACACTTTACACTGGATGATTTTATTTTTTATTTACTAAATCACAACAGTGTACTTCTTGTAAATATTGTCTGCTACATTCCGAATAGATGCAGGCAACCAACTCTTGCCTCACTTGTCCATGTATGTTGTTGTACAGTAGTAGGACACGGCTGTGTTCCACTTTGATATTTTACTGTAAATACTGATTATCTATATAAAATGTGTAATTAAATCCTGTCCGGCTGGACAGACGCTATAGATTCCAATTTTGGTCTATATGAATTTCTTTCAGTATTCTTTGAGTGGCAGGGACCACTGAATCATCTAATCCAGCTTCTGGATAAACCAGCCTCTAGACTAGACATGACGAAATGCTAAATTTTGGAATGAAAGATGTCTTAAAATGGGACACAAATACCAGAGGTGATAAGACAAAACAAGAAGACCTTCAACCAGGCCCAAGAAGAAGAGCATGTCTTATTAGGTTCCCGGAGTCACACAATATGGGTAAAATGGAGTCCTTTATCGAGTCCCTCCTTCCTGAGCTGTTTGACAGGAACAATTTTTCACTGATGTTCATTGTGTGACACACTTATAATACACTTGTGCCCATGCCAGTGCGGGGGGCCCCCACAACTGATAATCCCCCATTTGCTGAACTTTAGAGACCACAGTGTGATGCTACTGATGGCAAATGAGAAATGTGACGTGAGCTACTCTGGATCCTCTGGATCCTTTTCTCCATACATCACACTTAGGGCCTAATTACGACCTTGGGCGTGCGGCGCTGGGTCCGCTCCGCCGCCACTCCGTCAAAGCCAGATTACAAGTCTAAATCGTGTCTGGCTGGCTTTTGCTATGATGTTCCCACGGTGATGCTATGAAAATAGGCACAGCAATGGGAACTCCAAAAACAGTTCCTGGACGGCCAGACTCGTAATCATGCCCGGAGTGTCCAGGAGGCAGATAGGGTTTTGCTTTGGAGCGAAATAGAAACCCCAGAAAATACAAATTCCCTATGCCACGCAGTATACTGCACAACTGAAAGTGACACAAGAACAACAAGCACTGGCGTTGCCAGTAGGTCTCGTAGAATGCAGTGCATCCTTCTTGCTGTAGTAGGGCGATTGGGTGGCTGTTGGTAATTAGAGAGTGACCGGAGGGAAGCCGGATGGGGGCAGGAGAGCTGAGATAGCGTGTTAGGGGAGGAGAAGCCGCAGAGCGCACGCTGGGCGAAGCCCTTTGATGTGCTGTGCGGCCGTGAATGCCAGCGTGTTAGGGGAGGAGAAGCCGCAGAGCGCACGCTGGGCGAAGCCCTTTGATGTGCTGTGCGGCCGTGAATGCGCGTGCTTGTTTGCTCACGTGATTCACGTGAACTTAAAGAAAACCGCACGAACGAAACCTTTGGTTTCACGATTGTTTTCAGCACTTGAATTCTCGCTCCCTCAATGCGCTTGCGCGCATTTGATAGGTCACGAGACCTAAATATCAAGCATATTTAATGATGCCCAGACAGCTCTGGCAATGCTCAAGAAAAAGGTTGTGAAGTTCAACTGGGAACATGGAAACTGGGCACATGAGCGACAAAGATTGAAATTATAAAGTGGACTGCAATGGCACTTATTACATAACTGCAGATCTGCATTATCCCTATGAGATTGGCACTTGGCTCTGTAACACTCAGATTAATGCACTTATTGCATGCTGCGATGCATACAGATGTGACAGCTTTCCAATTGCCCTATTGCGGACACATGGTGTTCTTTCAAATCATTGCTATTTCAAAGTTTTATCACTGGGTGCCGCCCTGCAAAACAAGACTGTCACAAATTTCACACTGGATATATTCCCTTAACTCCTGAGGTTTTTCCACCCCAGTCCTGAGCTCTTTTTTGGCTATTTGAGGAACTTTTGCACTTAGTCCTCCATAACTTTTTTTCCCACATAAAGTATCCGTGCCAAATATGTATCCTTTTTTCACACCATCATGGGAATTCTAAAGGTGACCAGGGTTTGTGGATTCCCTCATGGACGTTGATTCATCAAAATGCCTGGGGTAGCGGAAGCGACAACACATGCCATGCCTTGACTTGGTGACATCACAGGAAGTAACATCACCTGTTCTTTGACCCACCCCGAAGATGTCACAGGGAGTGACAGTATGTGGCCATTAGACCCCATAAAATCCAAGGAAGTGACATTGCATGATCTTTGCCTTGCAGTGATAAGGAAGTGATGCATCTAACTTTTAGGGCCCGATGTAGGTAAAAGTCATTTACCGATTTTAAAATACCGATTTTTACCGAATCGGTATTCTGAAATCGGAAAATGAGATGTAGAGAAAAAAATCGGTAAAATACCGATTCGGTAACATTCGGTATCGTGTTTCGACACTTACCGAATCGGTATTGACCGAATCGGTAGATACCGATTCGGTAATGGCAATACAACCGTATGGCCCAAAAGGCCCATAGGAATGCATTGGCAAAACCAAATCGGTATTTACCGAATCGGTATTTCCCGATTCGGTATAAATACCGATTCGGTAAATACCGATTCGGTAAACACGGGATCGGCAAGCAAGTAAAAGTGAAACTAATGAAAGCAGCCAATGAGGTGGAAGCACCCTCCCCCACCCTAGCAGGGAGTGGCAACCCAGGCAGGTGCAACTCATTAGAACATTCTGGAGAGGCAGCCAGAGCTGAGCAGTGAGAGTGAGCAGCAGAGAGAGTGTTTGGAGATCTGTGAACACAGTGGAAAGCAAGCAGCTCTGAGAGCCAGAAGGCTGAGAGAAAGCGCAAGGTGAAGTTCAGCAGCATGGAGTTGCAAGTATTGGTGGAGGAGGTGGTGAGGGTCTACAGGCAGCTGTATGGGAGGCTGTCCCTCACAGTCCCTGAGTCTACAAAGAGGAAACTGTGGAGTGCCATCAGTGAGAGGGTCAATGCTGTTGGTGTGACCCCCAGGAGCATGGATGACCTCAAGAAGAGGTTTTATGATATCCGGAGCCTCACCAAGAGGAAATTGGCGGAGCTCCACAAGCAGGCAGGACTGACCGGTGGAGGCAGGAACCCCGCGCCCCCCCTCACTGAACTGGAGGAACTGGTGTCCACAACGATTGAGACGGAGAGTGTGGTTGGAGTTGGGGACATGGACAGCTCAGCCAGAGCTAAAGCAAAAGGTAAGAAGCATGCACAGCATGACACACCCTACCAGACACCTCCCCATTGGCCCCAATGTACAGCCAAACCCCAGTCCAGTACTGCTAGCAAAATACATGAGCAATGCATGATGGGAAATGTAGACAGCTAATGTAGGAACAATTTACAGTGCACATTAAACTGCAATGCACTTTAAGAAAGAATCAGAGTAATGAAAATGACATGTGCAATGCATTTATTGTAGTGACAGTAAGAAATTTCCGCTCAGTTGACAAATGCTACTTTATTCCTAGGGGCGCCATCAGGTAGTGGAGCAGCAGCTGCACAAGTGTCAGCTCCAGCAACAGCGGACAGTGCGGTGGCAGGGCCAAGCAGCATGGATGCCTCGCAGGAGGTGGAGGACAGCAGTGCCATGGCCAATGAGGATGACTCAGGACATGCCCTCTTAATTTCCCACTCCCCCCAATTGTCACAATCACCACCATTGCAGTTCTCACCAGAGAACTCACCCACACGGTCCCAGCCAGCACCTGCCACAGCTCCAGCCAGGAGGAGTATTGTGGCCCCATTGACCATCATGGAGGGAGCTGCGGGTCAGGCACCAGCACCCACACCTGTGACACCTGTGGCACAGCAGGCCACCCAGCAGACCAGCACCAATCGCCGCCGCCCATGCACTTCCAGCAGTGCAATTCCATCACGGGAGGGCACCGTCTTCCAAGGGCTTGAGGGGAGCATGGTGCGAATCCAGCGGATGCAGGCCAAGTCCATCCTCGCTTGCCACCAGCAATTGCGTGAACATAACCTGCAGATGGTGGAAATGACAAAGGGATTTGCTGAGTTTGTGGCAAGTAACCGGGAAATTGCAACAACAGGAATGGGTCGCATTACAACTGCCATAACACAGCTGTGTGCCAAGATGGAACAGAATGAGCACACAAGGCGCAGGGATGCCCGTGTACAAAACCGGGCAATTAACCGGCTTGCCGCAGCAACAGCCCTGCTATGCAGCCGAGGGGCAAATATGGAACAGTGCCTCACTCAAAACACTGCGGAGGTGACCAGGGGCATGGCCTGCATCACCAGTGCCATGGAGACACTCATTATATCCAACGCAGTGGTGAATCCTGCCCTGGACGTGGCCAAGGCTGGGGACAGCAGCAGCCGCAGCAGTCCAGCCAGCGCAGTGTCCGAGCCGCGCCGGAGCTCCAGGCGCTCCGCAGAGGCAGCCGGACATGCAGAAGGGGGGGAGCCGCATCCCAGTGGGTCTGCAAAGCGCAGCAGGAAATGACACTGCCAGTGTGGGTGAGGCAACCCGGCCCATTTCCTGTCCCCACATTGTAGTTAATCATTTCATTTGTTGCACATCAGTGCTGTAACGTTGTACCAACATTTTAAAAGTTTCATTTCTTCACATCCATTACGTGTCTGTGCATCTGTACTCACGCAGAAATAGTTGTCTGTTATCTCCTCACGTCTCAACCTGCCATCACTTGGTGTAGACACTCCAGCAGGTTGTGTTTGTGGCACAGCAATGTCATCGTCAGGGTCCTCGTAGTCAGACAACTCTACCTCTGTGCCCTTCTTGACCGCAAGGTTGTGCAACATTGCACACACAGCAATCATCTTGCAGCAGGTGATGGGGGTATATTGCCTTGCACCTCCGCTCTTGTGCAAGCATCTGAACCTGCTTTTCCAGATGCCGAAGGTCCGTTCTACTATATTCCTTGTGCCTATGTGCGCACGGTTATACCTCCTTTGGCTGGGTGTTGAGGGTTTGAGGTAGGGGGTGAGAATGAATGAGCGGAGGGCATATGCACTGTCGCCTAGAAGGAAAAGGGGTAACATTACTCACATGCATACATGTACTTCACACTGCTATTTTTGTTATGGTGGTCTGTCAATGTGTCTCACCTAGGAGGTATCCTTCACCAAATTCCCCTGCCGTCAGCCGTGCATGGATGCCGCTGCTTTGGAAGACGTAGGAGTCGTGGGTACTCCCTGGGAATTTTGCAACCAGGTCTGTGATGACGCACTTAGCATTACAAATCACCTGCACATTTATGGTGTGCCGTGACATCCGATTGCGGTATACGTATTCCGTGTCAGCAGGGGGGCAAATCGGAATGTGTGTGCCATCTATGCAGCCAATGATGTGGGGGAATCTTGCCATCTGGTAGAAGTCTGCTTTTGTCTGTACCAGTTCTGCATGGGTTGCAGGGAAGGAAATGTATTGGTCCATCCTTTGTATCATGGCGTCAAGGAACTTGTGGAAGAACCTTGACAGGCAGCTCTGGGTCACCCCTCCTGCCACAGCAACTACACTTTGATAGCTGCCAGACGCAAGCAGGTGTAGGCTGCATAGCACCTGCACGTGCACTGGGATTGCGTGTGCCCTTGGGGTGGTGTGCTGCAACAGGGGTTTGAGGTCCCTAATGAGCTCTAAGATGGTCTCTGGGTCCAGCTGTACCTCTGTAGGATCTCTGCATCTGTCAGCATGAACAGGGTGATCCGCTGTCTATACACCTGCTCCTGTCTCAGCCATTCCCTCTCTCCTTCCTGCTGTAGCCGTAGCCGTCTTGCAATGACATAAAATGCCGCCATGGTGCAAGAAGAATTGCATTGTGGGTCCATTTTTATAGGTTGCACCTGGTTACCACCTGATTCCAATCTATGGTAACTACAGACTCTTAAATACCGAATTTGAAGCTAATTCGGTATTTCAGAGCTTTCCTACATCTCAATCTTCAGTTTTTCACACAGAATCGGATATACACCGAATCGGTAATTTTACCGAATCGCTGACTTTACCGATTCGGTATTTTTAACGAATCGGTTTGTTGACGAATCGGTATTTTTTTCCGAATCTGTGTTTTTTTGATTCGGTATTCTACCGAATCGGTGATTTTTCCGAATCCCTATTTTTACCGATTCGGTTTGTTAACGAATCGGTATATTTACCGATTCTGTGTATTTTCCGAATCGGTATTCTAACGATTCGATAACTTTTCCGATTCGGTATTATCACCGATTTGGGCGGTTTTCGGACTGCTACATCCCGATGGCTCGATACCGATCGGTAACAGCCGAAAATACCGATTTTCGGCCGTTACCGACCGACCTACATCGGGCCCTTAGTTACTTACATCACACACAGAGGCTGGGAAATCTCTACAGATATAAAAGTACCATTTAAACAGACAAACTTCAAATCCTATTGAGAATGCAGCTACAAGCATTGTTTAGTTAGTATCTTCAGATATACAGTTAAGATAATGTAGCAATTATTAAGAAACTATCAAATAGTGTACAACAATAGAGAATACACCAGTCAAGTTGAAATCAGCCATTATCAATATCAAATAACGTATAAAATGGGAAAGTTGATGGGCCCATGATGTTCAAAACAAGTTCACTTTATCATTTGTTTTAGAAAATCAAAGTACCATGTCATTAAATCTCAGTCTTGGATCACAGATAAGAGTGCTATTTTTTTTTTTGATAATCAATTTTATTGACATTTTTTGGAACAAGCAAATTCATTGGTAGAAAATCAGACATCACAGTTAAAACACATATCCTCATTGACATCAACAAAGGCAAAGGAACCCCCCCCCCAGAGTGGGTATGGTAGTCCCCAGACAATGCAATTGCATAATTAGACTTGGACCTTCACAGTGGTATTAAACAGAACCATTTGCCCCACACTTTACCGAATAGCTCCGGACAACCCCGGGCCTCAAAGAGAGACTCCTCCTGTACCCCACACCAATCCACCCCCCTCCTCCATTTCCACACCGTTGGTGCCACCGCCTGGGACCAGTGCGTTGCAATGTCTATTTTCGCCACAGCTGTCCCCAGGAAACGCTTGTCAGCCCTGGAGCCATCCAAGCCATAGAACACCCCCAATAGCAAGCGCCTCGGGTCATGGGGGACCTCCCACCCCAGGGCCTGCGTGAGCTCAAGCCCCACCCCCTTCCAGAATGGCGCCAGGGCCGGGCAATGCCACACCATGTGGTAGAAATCTGCCGAAGTAGAAGCACAGCGCGCACACCCCGGGGAGGCTCTCATGCCGGCTCGGAAGAGACGTGCCAGAGTGAGGTACGCTGCGTGAAGGTAATAAAGCTGGACAAGGCGTAACTTAGAGGATGTAGTCAGGGTTTTAAGTGCCATAAGGGCGTCCCGCCAGTCCGCCTCTTCTAGAGGACCCACACACCCTTCCCCACCCTTCCCATCGCTCCCGAAGCCGGTCGAGAGATGTATGGCCATTGTTCACCAGAGCCCGGTATATGCGGGACACCCCCCCTGCCCCAGGTTCCACATCATCACCAGGGGGCTGAATTCCGGGAGAGAGGTGGGTGTTGGGATGTGTGTGTGGAGAGCATGTCGGAGTTGTAGGTATTTATAGAATTGGGAATGAAGAAGGGCGTGCCGGTGTTGCAGGTCAGCAAAGGATCGAATGTGATCTCCTAACCACACATCCCCGAGCAGCGAGACCCCCACAAGGTCCCAGCGGCAGAACCCCCCCAAGGACGAGACCTCCCTCAGCCAGGCACCATTCCATAACGGCGTCTGTCTAGTAAACCTCCGGTCCCATTGCGCATGATGGAGGGCTGTATGCCAGGCCATGAGCCCCGTCCTAGTGACTGGGGGCAAGGCCTGCGGCACTGGGCAGCCGTATAGGAACCTCTGGATCTGTGCAAAGTCCATGGTACTGAGCTCCACCCGGTAAGCTGGATCGGACCAGCCGCCCGCAAACCAGTCGTGGATCACGATGAGTCTTGTGGCCAGGTAGTAGAGGTGGAGTAACTCCCATACCTCCGTCAAAGGGGGGAATATGATAGTGTGCCAGGGACATTCGTGACCGCCCGCCTCCCCACAGAAACCGGGTGAGGGTGCCATCTAGTTCCCGGAACCAGCTACCTGGGAGGTGGTATTCTGCAAAATGTAAAGAAAGTGGGGAAGAATCATCATTTTAAAAAGAGTGCTCCTGCCCAGTGGTTTAAGGGGGAGGGGCTGTCAGTTCTTGAGGTCTGCCTTCATCCGAGCGACCAGGGGAGCAACGTTTAGGGCCCATTCAAGCTCGGGCAGGAGAGTGACCCGCACGCCCAGGTATTTGAATGATTGCCTCTGGAGGGGAATCATCTCCTGCCAATCAAAACACACCCGAGAGGGGTGTAGGGGGACCAAGGTTGATTTCGCCGGGTTAAGTCGGAGCCCCGAGACCCGCTCAAACGCCGAGAGGGCCTCCAGGCATCTAGGGGCCGGAGTGGTCCGGGTCCGCGAGGTAGAGCAGAACGTCGTCTGCATAGAGAGCAATCTTATCGACCGGGCTCAGATCCCAGGCCCAACCCCAGATGAGAGGGTCCTGACGGATCAATGCCGCCAGGGGCTCCATCACCAGCGCAAATAAAAGCGGTGAGAGCGGGCAACCCTGACAAGTGCCTCTCTGGATCGAAAATGGTTCGGAGAGCTCACCATTAATGAGGACACGGGCACTAGGGTTACTATAAAGAAGGGAAGACCAAAGCCCATCCTTTCCATTACATCTTCCAGGTACCTCCAGTCCACCGTGTCAAAAGCTTTCTCAAAGTCGACGAGAAGCAATGCCAGACACGGGGACAGCCGATGACGGTGGGCCATTGCCAGGTGGAAGCGGCGAATACAGTGACGGTGCCCCTGGCGGGCATAAACCCACATTGATCAGGATGGACCAAGTCCTGCAGGAGGAGCCGGAGTCGCTGAGCTAACTCAGTAGCGAATATCTTGATCTCCGTGTTGATCAGTGAGATTGGGTGGTAGTCCGAGCAGTCCAGGGAGGGCGGCTGCGTCTTCAGAATGACTACAATGGTAGCTACATCTGATTCAGATGGGAAGGACCCCTCATCAGCCACGTGGTGGAAGAGCTCCACCAAGTGGGGGACCAGGTCGTCTCGGAAGGCGGTGTAGTACTCCTGGGGAAACCCGTCAGGTCCAGGCGTCCTGCCTGGGTTCAACAGGGAGATTGCCCCGTGAATTTCTTCCGGGGTGAAAGGGCCATCCAGGGTATCAGCGGTTTCCCGGGGGAGACACGGCAGCTGGGTATCGGTCTCCTCCAACAGTCCAGCCAGGGAGGCGCCGGGAGGGCGAGCGGCATATAAGGCTGCATAGTGGTTCCCAAAAGTTTGCGCAATGTCCGACGACGTCACCTGACGGGACCCTGTGGCCGTCCGGATCTCCGGGATGATACAATTAGCTCTGGGTTAGGACACTATGTTGTGAAGAAGTTTACCATTTTTGTCCCCCCATCCATAAATACGTGCCACCGAGGAGCGCCAAAGCATTTTGGCGGACTCCAGGGAGATCCACCGAATCTCCTCATGGACCAATGCCAGTTGTCTAGAGGAGTCATCACTACCATTGGTCAGCTGGACACGTTCCAGCTGTACAGCCCGGGACTCCAATTGCACCAACTGGGAGGCCTGTTCCACGCGTTTCGCGTGGGCCAGCCCTCTGGCAACACCCCGAACAGCCGCCTTACCGGCCTCCCATAACGTCCCCTGTGAAGGGACCGAGGCCGTATTAATGGAGAAGTAGTGACGTAGTTCCTGGCCGAGGGACTCCACCAGTGCAGAGTCCTGCAGGAACCAGATGTTCAGTCACCAGGCCGCCCTTGGGCCCGCAACAGAGGACCCAATACGGAGAGAGATAGGGGAGTGGTCTGAGATCCCTCTGGGCAATATATCCGCCCTGGACACCAGTTGGCAGTCCATGGCAGGCATTAGGACAAGGTCTATACGGGAGTGGGTATGGTGAGCGACCGATGTGTGGGTACATTGCTCCCTATGGGGGTTCCACACCCTCCAAACGTCGCAGAGCCCCACATCCGAAGACCAGCTGGAAAGGCTCTTCGCAGAGGCCAACCGATGTGCCGACGGGGCGCCCGTCGCATCTCGAGAGGACTGCAAGACGACGTTAAAGTCATCCCCGACTACAGTGAGACCTTGAGGAAAGGAGGAAATCACCTGTGTGAGGCGCCGAAGGGTGGATGCCAGGAGCACCGGGGGAACGTAGGTGCACAGGAGGTTCATGGGGTATCCCTCAATCATCCCGACAGAGCCACGTATGTCCCCTGTGCATCAGAGTCAGCGTTAGCCAAGGTAAAGGGGAGCCCCCTTCTGAGTAAAATGGCCACCCCCCGGGAACCTCGGGCAAAACCGGAGTGCCAGACCCGGTCAAACCCGTATCGGGCTAGGAAGTTGCATTGTGAGCCCAGAAGGTGCGTTTCCTGGAGAAGAAAAACGCCAGGCATGTGGCGGTGGGCGGCACGAAGTACAGCTGTGCGCTTAATTCGGTCGATAAGAGCATTTACATTCCAGGAGAGGATGTTGAGGGGTCTGTTAAAAGTGTAGGACATGTAGAGAGGTGAGACGTGAGTGGTACGGATGCGTGCGGGAGACCGTGTTCGGTCTAAGTGGAGTCCCCACCCAGATCCGGGGCCTAAAGACAAAGTTATAGGAAATAACGATGTGTATGTCGATTGTGGAAGCATGAAAAAACACACAGCTACCAATGAGAATGAAACGCAGCGGCCAGTTGGCGGCTAAAAATAACAAACTGTTGGGAGACAACGGTCTCCCCCCCCCCTCTCTTGCCCCCCAACTCCCCCCACCCTACACTTCGAATAGGGAAGCATCTGTCGCCCTAAATAATGCCAAACCACCAGCACCCCACAAGGAGGCAAACAGCTAAACTAAAACGGTTAGCAACAACAAGTGCAGGACATGGCTGAGTCAGACCCCCCTCCTTGTATTCGGATGAAATGCTAACAGCAAAAAGCAAGGAATAACAGTCATGTGACAAATAGAATGCTTCAACCCAGAACTGCACTAAAGGTCAGTACCCCACCAGACAAGACATTAGAGCCCGGTAGAAGCATGTTCGTGGGGTCAGGAGCAGTCACAACGATAGAGTGCCCGGAGGTGGAACCTCGAGCGTTGCAAGTGGTGTCGATCATGTCCCACTCTCCACACCAGATCCACTGATCACAGGGCTCCCTGACAGGTCGGACTCTGACATGGCTCGTCACAGAGTTTCCCTGGGCCCGGGGACGCTGCCCAGATCGATCAAGGAGGAAGCCAGGTGGGGGGAGGTGGATCACCGCCTCTGGGGGGAGTCAAAGAAGAATGTCTTACCCTGGAAGATCACTTTGAGCTGGGCCAGGAAGAGGAGCCTGTAGCGGAGGCCCATCGCCCTGAGTTTTTGTTTGACTTCATCGTAGGATCGACGTTGTGTTTGCACCTCCCTGGAGTAATCCGGAAAGACCATCATTTTGGAGTTCTGGAAGTGCAGCGGCCCCAGCTCCATGGCCACCCCCAGTATAGCGTCCCTGTCCTGGAAGTTGAAGATTCTAAGGATGATGGGGCAAGTAGGGGCACCAGGCGGAGGTTTAGGAGCAAGAGAGCGATGGGCACGCTCCACCGCGAACCAGGGGGAAAGTTTCTCTTTGGGCATCCAGGAGCAGATCTAGGTCTCTATAAAGGTGGCAGCGCGGTCCTTCTCCACTCCCTCCGGAAAGCCCAGGAGGCGCAGGTTGTTTCGGCATGCCCTATTTTCAGCATCTTCGGCCCTACGGTGCAACTCCGAGGTCTGCGTCAGAAGACGGGCCACCTGGAACTTGAGGATGCCCACGTCGTCCTCCAACGTGGAGATACGGGACTCCGCCTCAGTGATGCGTGCCGTGGTCTTGCGGAGGTCTTGGCGAATTAAGGTCACGTCCACCCACACCTCACCTATCTTACTTTCTATGGAGGCCTGTGATGTGCTGATCGCCTGGAGGATGGTCGAGAGATCACCCCCGTGAGGCCAGAGCCGGCCGATGGTCCGCCACTTGGGCCCTGGTCCGACGTCGTGATCTGCACCATTGTAGTTTGGGTTGTGGGTGCGGGGGCTTGAGTGGCGCGAGACCTACCCATAGTCTCCAGGCAGGCCGACAAGCGTGATCAAAAAAGGAAGGGGGAGGGGAAAGGGGGGTCCCCAGCCGGTGACCCCGCTACCCAATATGGTGGCCGAACCCTCTTCCCACACACCCGACCCGTCAGCACCACAGACACTCCAATCGGCAACTCCAGGACCCCGGGGGGAATGCAAGGGGGGTGGAAGAGAAGGGGAGGCGCCACCCGATGAGATGGCCGACTTACCCCCGCACCGGAAGAAGACGGTGGTTCGCCCGGGCCGTCCACCAGACTCTCAGGTCCCAGGGGAAGGGCACACCGCGATCCAGGTGGCCGGGCCAAGTTCCTCTGCACCCTGCCCCGGCCTCAGGGGTCACAAGACAACCGGAGTCCATGCCAGACACCCCTCCTGGGATCCGCCGGTCCGCACACTCCTGCTCCGCACTTCCAAGATGGCGGGGGGGACGGCAGCCTCCACAGTCAAAGAGAGAAAAAAGTCCTCGGGTGCTGCATCCCTTAGACCCTCGCAGGCCCACTGATGACCTGCCGCCACCCGCACGATGCCCCCCCAGAGGGCGGCTCACTCACCAGGGCAACACTGATTCCGAAGGGCTGGAAGGCCCCCCCCTGTGGGGGCACACATGCACGACCCAGGCAGCCCAGAGAAGTCCCGGGGCAAACGGCCCAGCGCGGGCCCCCAGCCGCTACCCACCCCGCTGGGGGCCCCACACTGCAGACTCACTGCAACCAGGCGGGTCCACTCCTCTAGTCGGCGTCCATCACTCCCGTGCCCAATCAGCCTAGCTCCAGCAACACATGCTCTATGCTGCTCCCCGCAGTGCCTTCAGCGGGTCTCCCACAGCGCCGGGCCGGCCGCAGGTCAGGTCGGCCCAGCCGCCACCGTCAACTGCACAGGCTGCCGCTGCACCGCCGGGGGCATGTCCGCACCACCCCCAGCCCCGGGACCGGCCCGACAGCCTCCCACGGCCACCCCGGGGCCGGTGCGCCACTCAGTAACTCCAGGCACCGCCGCATCTCACAGGGACCGCTCCCTTAGGTCCCCGGCTCCGCCAGCTCAATCCGCACACCCCCGCGGCCCCGGCTCCAAGGTGGGAAGGGCAATCATCAGGATGTTTCACCCCCGCCCGCCGGACTCACAGGCCGTGGGAAGGAGAGCACCGGACCTCCAGGGCGTGTTTCTCAGGGCCCGGGGCAGAGCATCGTGGGGGCCGCCATTTTGAGAGGCCCAGGCCGCAGACAGTAAGGGACTCCACGGAGGCAACAGAGACCCAGAGCGGCTCCCCCAAGACACCGGGGGACAGCAGGCAGCACGGCGAGCTCCGGAAGATAGGTGGGGGAGTTAGATGCAGGCTGGCAGCGGCGGATGCGAGGCGGATGACGGAGGGGGTCCGGAGCACTCTCAGAGTGCGACCACCATCTTGACGCCTCAAGCCACGCCTCCAAGAGTGCTATTTAATGCAGATCAAGTTCTCCCAGCAACCTTCCTATCCATGACATGGTATAGATACTCCTAAACCTGTGGAGCCATTGAACCTTTCCAGGTTTACTATCATTAATGTAGTCCACAGAAAACATGCACATCACTGGTACAGTATCTATGTTGATCAAATATGCGTGTTCTGCATTAGCATACCTTACAAGCAACAAACATCTTATCTAATAGTCAGAATGCCCAAAGGCATGAATTGTTGCCATACAATGCAGATGCTACAGTCTGCATTTAAAAATGCCTTCATTAACCCCTGTTCATGAGCAAAATACAAATACACACATATACAGAGACAATGAATCATACATCTGTAAATCAATGTATAGAAAATGTTTTATAAAGCAAAGGAGACTACTAGGTGTAGGACTCACCAGTCATCCATACTTGTAGGCACCTTTTCAGACTGCTTGGGCTGGAGAAGCACAAAATCAGGATTCAGAACATAACACACTGGTTACGGTTGGCTTTAATAATAAGACTTTATTTCTACACAAACAAACTTTTCTTAGCAACATCATTATAGAAAGACTGGGAAAAAACATAACTTTCTAACCTTTACCATGCAACTTGTAAGCAGCTCTTAGATGGCAGTTCATAGCTCAGTGTGCTAGATTACAAATGCAACTTATGATCTGCTTAGTAACAACAGACTCTGTGACAAAAGCAGCAACCCACTGAGCTATCCACAAAAAATATTGTTCTTTGATTTTCATGGTGCATGTTCTTTACAGCATGATTCAGAAAAGGGGGTGGTGATGAACAGAGTGTCTGAATTAAGCAGACCACTCTTACCCAGTCCAAAGATCAGGGCTTGATCCATCACCGTTATTTAGCTCACTGCCCCATCCCAGCTCAGAACCTGGCTAT
The DNA here is from genome assembly GCF_964261635.1 of Lissotriton helveticus. Classification (NCBI taxonomy): domain Eukaryota; kingdom Metazoa; phylum Chordata; class Amphibia; order Caudata; family Salamandridae; genus Lissotriton; species Lissotriton helveticus. Next base: position 381,053,450 of record NC_136067.1, on the reverse strand, counting down.
ATGCAAATTAGTCTGTCCCTGGCCCAGTGCATCATGGGAACAGGGCAGACCAAACTACCAAGCCAATTCTTCACCAGAAAGGAGACAAGCTTCCGGGGACCGGTTTCTGCCATTTCAGGCGTCGTTGGCCCGGCTTGCTTGAATCCTGATGGAGCAGTGAGCAAGGGACTCATGTCTGAGTATACCCTTCCACGCTTATGGTGGACAAAATGATTCAGAAAAGGGGTTGGTGATGAACAGAGTGTCTGAATTAAGCAGACCACTCTTACCCAGTCCAAAGATCAGGGCTTGATCCATCACCGTTATTTAGCTCACTGCCCCATCCCAGCTCAGAACCTGGCTATATGCAAATTAGTCTGTCCCTGGCCCAGTGCATCATGGGAACAGGGAAGACCAAACTACCAAGCCAATTCTTCACCAGAAAGGAGACAAGCTTCCGGGGACCGGTTTCTGCCATTTCAGGCGTCGTCGGCCCGGCTTGCTTGAATCCTGATGGAGCAGTGAGCAAGGGACTCATATCTGAGTATACCCTTCCACGCTTATGGTGGACAAAATGATTCAGAAAAGGGGGTGGTGATGAACAGAGTGTCTGAATTAAGCAGACCACTCTTACCCAGTCCAAAGATCAGGGCTTGATCCATCACCGTTATTTAGCTCACTGCCCCATCCCAGCTCAGAACCTGGCTATATGCAAATTAGTCTGTCCCTGGCCCAGTGCATCATGGGAACAGGGCAGACCAAACTACCAAGCCAATTCTTCACCAGAAAGGAGACAAGCTTCCGGGGACCGGTTTCTGCCATTTCAGGCGTCGTCGGCCCGGTTTGCTTGAATCCTGATGGAGCAGTGAGCAAGGGACTCATGTCTGAGTATAGCCTTCCACGCTTATGGTGGACAAAATGATTCAGAAAAGGGGGTGGTGATGAACAGAGTGTCTGAATTAAGCAGACCACTCTTACCCAGTCCAAAGATCAGGGCTTGATCCATCACCGTTATTTAGCTCACTGCCCCATCCCAGCTCAGAACCTGGCTATATGCAAATTAGTCTGTCCCTGGCCCAGTGCATCATGGGAACAGGGCAGACCAAACTACCAAGCCAATTCTTCACCAGAAAGGAGACAAGCTTCCGGGGACCGGTTTCTGCCATTTCAGGCGTCGTCGGCCCGGCTTGCTTGAATCCTGATGGAGCAGTGAGCAAGGGACTCATGTCTGAGTATACCCTCCCACGCTTATGGTGGACAAAAGGATTCAGAAAAGGGGGTGGTGATGAACAGAGTGTCTGAATTAAGCAGACCACTCTTACCCAGTCCAAAGATCAGGGCTTGATCCATCACCGTTATTTATCTCACTGCCCCATCCCAGCTCAGAACCTGGCTATATGCAAATTAGTCTGTCCCTGGCCCAGTGCATCATGGGAACAGGGCAGACCAAACTACCGAGCCAATTCTTCACCAGAAAGGAGACAAGCTTCCGGGGACCGGTTTCTGCCATTTCAGGCGTCGTCGGCACGGCTTGCTTGAATCCTGATGGAGCAGTGAGCAAGGGAATCATGTCTGAGTATACCCGTCCACGCTTATGGTGGACAAAATGATTCAGAAAAGGGGGTGGTGATGAACAGAGTGTCTGAATTAAGCAGACCACTCTTACCCAGTCCAAAAATCAGGGCTTGATCCATCACCGTTATTTAGCTCACTGCACCATCCCAGCTCAGAACCTGGCTATATGCAAATTAGTCTGTCCCTGGCCCAGTGCATCATGGGAACAGGGCAGACCAAACTACCAAGCCAATTCTTCACCAGAAAGGAGACAAGCTTCCGGGGACCGGTTTCTGCCATTTCAGGCGTCGTCAGCCCGGCTTGCTTGAATCCTGATGGAGCAGTGAGCAAGGGACTCATGTCTGAGTATACCCTTCCACGCTTATGGTGGACAAAATGATCTTTGGACTGGGTAAGAGTGGTCTGCTTAATTCAGGCACTCTGTTCATCACCACCCCCTTTTCTGAATCATTTTGTCCACCATAAGCGTGGAAGGGTATACTCAGATGTGAGTCCCTTGCTCATTGCACCATCAGGATTCAAGCAAGCAGGGCCGACGACGCCTGAAATGGCAGAAACCGGTCCCCGGAAGCTTGTTTCCTTCCCAGTACAAGAATTGGCTTGGTAGTTTGGTTTGCCCTGTTCCCATCATGCACTGGGACAGGAACAGACTAATTTGCATATAGCCAAGTTCTGAGCTGGGATGGTGCAGTGAGCTAAAAAACGGTGATGGATCAAGCCCTGATCTTTGGACTGGGTAAGAGTGGTCTGCTTAATTCAGGCACTCTGTTCATCACCACCCCCTTTTCTGAATCATTTTGTCCACCATAAGCGTGGAAGGGTATACTCAGATGTGAGTCCCTTGCTCATTGCACCATCAGGATTCAAGCAAGCCGGGCCGACGACGCCTGAAATGGCAGAAACCGGTCCCCGGAAGCTTGTTTCCTTCCCAGTACAAGAATTGGCTTGGTAGTTTGGTTTGCCCTGTTCCCATCATGCACTGGGACAGGAACAGACTAATTTGCATATAGCCAAGTTCTGAGCTGGGATGGTGCAGTGAGCTAAAAAACGGTGATGGATCAAGCCCTGATCTTTGGACTGGGTAAGAGTGGTCTGCTTAATTCAGGCACTCTGTTCATCACCACCCCCTTTTCTGAATCATTTTGTCCACCATAAGCGTGGAAGGGTATACTCAGATGTGAGTCCCTTGCTCATTGCACCATCAGGATTCAAGCAAGCCGGGCCGACGACGCCTGAAATGGCAGAAACCGGTCCCCGGAAGCTTGTTTCCTTCCCAGTACAAGAATTGGCTTGGTAGTTTGGTTTGCCCTGTTCCCATCATGCACTGGGACAGGAACAGACTAATTTGCATATAGCCAAGTTCTGAGCTGGGATGGTGCAGTGAGCTAAAAAACGGTGATGGATCAAGCCCTGATCTTTGGACTGGGTAAGAGTGGTCTGCTTAATTCAGGCACTCTGTTCATCACCACCCCCTTTTCTGAATCATTTTGTCCACCATAAGCGTGGAAGGGTATACTCAGATGTGAGTCCCTTGCTCATTGCACCATCAGGATTCAAGCAAGCCGGGCCGACGACGCCTGAAATGGCAGAAACCGGTCCCCGGAAGCTTGTTTCCTACCCAGTACAAGAATTGGCTTGGTAGTTTGGTTTGCCCTGTTCCCATCATGCACTGGGACAGGAACAGACTAATTTGCATATAGCCAAGTTCTGAGCTGGGATGGTGCAGTGAGCTAAAAAACGGTGATGGATCAAGCCCTGATCTTTGGACTGGGTAAGAGTGGTCTGCTTAATTCAGGCACTCTGTTCATCACCACCCCCTTTTCTGAATCATTTTGTCCACCATAAGCGTGGAAGGGTATACTCAGATGTGAGTCCCTTGCTCATTGCACCATCAGGATTCAAGCAAGCCGGGCCGACAACGCCTGAAATGGCAGAAACCGGTCCCCGGAAGCTTGTTTCCTTCCCAGTACAAGAATTGGCTTGGTAGTTTGGTTTGCCCTGTCATATCATGCACTGGGACAGGAACAGACTAATTTGCATATAGCCAAGTTCTGAGCTGGGATGGTGCAGTGAGCTAAAAAACGGTGATGGATCAAGCCCTGATCTTTGGACTGGGTAAGAGTGGTCTGCTTAATTCAGGCACTCTGTTCATCACCACCCCCTTTTCTGAATCATTTTGTCCACCATAAGCGTGGAAGGGTATACTCAGATGTGAGTCCCTTGCTCATTGCACCATCAGGATTCAAGCAAGCCGGGCCGACGACGCCTGAAATGGCAGAAACCGGTCCCCGGAAGCTTGTTTCCTTCCCAGTACAAGAATTGGCTTGGTAGTTTGGTTTGCCCTGTTCCCATCATGCACTGGGACAGGAACAGACTAATTTGCATATAGCCAAGTTCTGAGCTGGGATGGTGCAGTGAGCTAAAAAACGGTGATGGATCAAGCCCTGATCTTTGGACTGGGTAAGAGTGGTCTGCTTAATTCAGGCACTCTGTTCATCACCACCCCCTTTTCTGAATCATTTTGTCCACCATAAGCGTGGAAGGGTATACTCAGATGTGAGTCCCTTGCTCATTGCACCATCAGGATTCAAGCAAGCCGGGCCGACGACGCCTGAAATGGCAGAAACCGGTCCCCGGAAGCTTGTTTCCTTCCCAGTACAAGAATTGGCTTGGTAGTTTGGTTTGCCCTGTTCCCATCATGCACTGGGACAGGAACAGACTAATTTGCATATAGCCACATTCTGAGCTGGGATGGTGCAGTGAGCTAAAAAACGGTGATGGATCAAGCCCTGATCTTTGGACTGGGTAAGAGTGGTCTGCTTAATTCAGGCACTCTGTTCATCACCACCCCCTTTTCTGAATCATTTTGTCCACCATAAGCGTGGAAGGGTATACTCAGATGTGAGTCCCTTGCTCATTGCACCATCAGGATTCAAGCAAGCCGGGCCGACGACGCCTGAAATGGCAGAAACCGGTCCCCGGAAGCTTGTTTCCTTCCCAGTACAAGAATTGGCTTGGTAGTTTGGTTTGCCCTGTTCCCATCATGCACTGGGACAGGAACAGACTAATTTGCATATAGCCAAGTTCTGAGCTGGGATGGTGCAGTGAGCTAAAAAACGGTGATGGATCAAGCCCTGATCTTTGGACTGGGTAAGAGTGGTCTGCTTAATTCAGGCACTCTGTTCATCACCACCCCCTTTTCTGAATCATTTTGTCCACCATAAGCGTGGAAGGGTATACTCAGATGTGAGTCCCTTGCTCATTGCACCATCAGGATTCAAGCAAGCCGGGCCGACGACGCCTGAAATGGCAGAAACCGGTCCCCGGAAGCTTGTTTCCTTCCCAGTACAAGAATTGGCTTGGTAGTTTGGTTTGCCCTGTTCCCATCATGCACTGGGACAGGAACAGACTAATTTGCATATAGCCAAGTTCTGAGCTGGGATGGTGCAGTGAGCTAAAAAACGGTGATGGATCAAGCCCTGATCTTTGGACTGGGTAAGAGTGGTCTGCTTAATTCAGGCACTCTGTTCATCACCACCCCCTTTTCTGAATCATTTTGTCCACCATAAGCGTGGAAGGGTATACTCAGATGTGAGTCCCTTGCTCATTGCACCATCAGGATTCAAGCAAGCCGGGCCGACGACGCCTGAAATGGCAGAAACCGGTCCCCGGAAGCTTGTTTCCTACCCAGTACAAGAATTGGCTTGGTAGTTTGGTTTGCCCTGTTCCCATCATGCACTGGGACAGGAACAGACTAATTTGCATATAGCCAAGTTCTGAGCTGGGATGGTGCAGTGAGCTAAAAAACGGTGATGGATCAAGCCCTGATCTTTGGACTGGGTAAGAGTGGTCTGCTTAATTCAGGCACTCTGTTCATCACCACCCCCTTTTCTGAATCATTTTGTCCACCATAAGCGTGGAAGGGTATACTCAGATGTGAGTCCCTTGCTCATTGCACCATCAGGATTCAAGCAAGCCGGGCCGACAACGCCTGAAATGGCAGAAACCGGTCCCCGGAAGCTTGTTTCCTTCCCAGTACAAGAATTGGCTTGGTAGTTTGGTTTGCCCTGTCATATCATGCACTGGGACAGGAACAGACTAATTTGCATATAGCCAAGTTCTGAGCTGGGATGGTGCAGTGAGCTAAAAAACGGTGATGGATCAAGCCCTGATCTTTGGACTGGGTAAGAGTGGTCTGCTTAATTCAGGCACTCTGTTCATCACCACCCCCTTTTCTGAATCATTTTGTCCACCATAAGCGTGGAAGGGTATACTCAGATGTGAGTCCCTTGCTCATTGCACCATCAGGATTCAAGCAAGCCGGGCCGACGACGCCTGAAATGGCAGAAACCGGTCCCCGGAAGCTTGTTTCCTTCCCAGTACAAGAATTGGCTTGGTAGTTTGGTTTGCCCTGTTCCCATCATGCACTGGGACAGGAACAGACTAATTTGCATATAGCCAAGTTCTGAGCTGGGATGGTGCAGTGAGCTAAAAAACGGTGATGGATCAAGCCCTGATCTTTGGACTGGGTAAGAGTGGTCTGCTTAATTCAGGCACTCTGTTCATCACCACCCCCTTTTCTGAATCATTTTGTCCACCATAAGCGTGGAAGGGTATACTCAGATGTGAGTCCCTTGCTCATTGCACCATCAGGATTCAAGCAAGCCGGGCCGACGACGCCTGAAATGGCAGAAACCGGTCCCCGGAAGCTTGTTTCCTTCCCAGTACAAGAATTGGCTTGGTAGTTTGGTTTGCCCTGTTCCCATCATGCACTGGGACAGGAACAGACTAATTTGCATATAGCCACATTCTGAGCTGGGATGGTGCAGTGAGCTAAAAAACGGTGATGGATCAAGCCCTGATCTTTGGACTGGGTAAGAGTGGTCTGCTTAATTCAGGCACTCTGTTCATCACCACCCCCTTTTCTGAATCATTTTGTCCACCATAAGCGTGGAAGGGTATACTCAGATGTGAGTCCCTTGCTCATTGCACCATCAGGATTCAAGCAAGCCGGGCCGACGACGCCTGAAATGGCAGAAACCGGTCCCCGGAAGCTTGCTTCCTTCCCAGTACAAGAATTGGCTTGGTAGTTTGGTTTGCCCTGTTCCCATCATGCACTGGGACAGGAACAGACTAATTTGCATATAGCCAAGTTCTGAGCTGGGATGGTGCAGTGAGCTAAAAAACGGTGATGGATCAAGCCCTGATCTTTGGACTGGGTAAGAGTGGTCTGCTTAATTCAGGCACTCTGTTCATCACCACCCCCTTTTCTGAATCATTTTGTCCACCATAAGCGTGGAAGGGTATACTCAGATGTGAGTCCCTTGCTCATTGCACCATCAGGATTCAAGCAAGCCGGGCCGACGACGCCTGAAATGGCAGAAACCGGTCCCCGGAAGCTTGTTTCCTTCCCAGTACAAGAATTGGCTTGGTAGTTTGGTTTGCCCTGTTCCCATCATGCACTGGGACAGGAACAGACTAATTTGCATATAGCCAAGTTCTGAGCTGGGATGGTGCAGTGAGCTAAAAAACGGTGATGGATCAAGCCCTGATCTTTGGACTGGGTAAGAGTGGTCTGCTTAATTCAGGCACTCTGTTCATCACCACCCCCTTTTCTGAATCATTTTGTCCACCATAAGCGTGGAAGGGTATACTCAGATGTGAGTCCCTTGCTCATTGCACCATCAGGATTCAAGCAAGCCGGGCCGACGATGCCTGAAATGGCAGAAACCGGTCCCCGGAAGCTTGTTTCCTTCCCAGTACAAGAATTGGCTTGGTAGTTTGGTTTGCCCTGTTCCCATCATGCACTGGGACAGGAACAGACTAATTTGCATATAGCCAAGTTCTGAGCTGGGATGGTGCAGTGAGCTAAAAAACGGTGATGGATCAAGCCCTGATCTTTGGACTGGGTAAGAGTGGTCTGCTTAATTCAGGCACTCTGTTCATCAACACCCCCTTTTCTGAATCATTTTGTCCACCATAAGCGTGGAAGGGTATACTCAGATGTGAGTCCCTTGCTCATTGCACCATCAGGATTCAAGCAAGCCGGGCCGACGACGCCTGAAATGGCAGAAACCGGTCCCCGGAAGCTTGTTTCCTTCCCAGTACAAGAATTGGCTTGGTAGTTTGGTTTGCCCTGTTCCCATCATGCACTGGGACAGGAACAGACTAATTTGCATATAGCCAAGTTCTGAGCTGGGATGGTGCAGTGAGCTAAAAAACGGTGATGGATCAAGCCCTGATCTTTGGACTGGATAAGAGTGGTCTGCTTAATTCAGGCACTCTGTTCATCACCACCCCCCTTTTCTGAATCATTTTGTCCACCATAAGCGTGGAAGGGTATACTCAGATGTGAGTCCCTTGCTCATTGCACCATCAGGATTCAAGCAAGCCGGGCCGACGACGCCTGAAATGGCAGAAACCGGTCCCCGGAAGCTTGTTTCCTTCCCAGTACAAGAATTGGCTTGGTAGTTTGGTTTGCCCTGTTCCCATCATGCACTGGGACAGGAACAGACTAATTTGCATATAGCCAAGTTCTGAGCTGGGATGGTGCAGTGAGCTAAAAAACGGTGATGGATCAAGCCCTGATCTTTGGACTGGGTAAGAGTGGTCTGCTTAATTCAGGCACTCTGTTCATCACCGCCCCCTTTTCTGAATCATTTTGTCCACCATAAGCGTGGAAGGGTATACTCAGATGTGAGTCCCTTGCTCATTGCACCATCAGGATTCAAGCAAGCCGGGCCGACGACGCCTGAAATGGCAGAAACCGGTCCCCGGAAGCTTGTTTCCTTCCCAGTACAAGAATTGGCTTGGTAGTTTGGTTTGCCCTGTTCCCATCATGCACTGGGACAGGAACAGACTAATTTGCATATAGCCAAGTTCTGAGCTGGGATGGTGCAGTGAGCTAAAAAACGGTGATGGATCAAGCCCTGATCTTTGGACTGGGTAAGAGTGGTCTGCTTAATTCAGGCACTCTGTTCATCACCACCCCCTTTTCTGAATCATTTTGTCCACCATAAGCGTGGAAGGGTATACTCAGATGTGAGTCCCTTGCTCATTGCACCATCAGGATTCAAGCAAGCCGGGCCGACGACGCCTGAAATGGCAGAAACCGGTCCCCGGAAGCTTGCTTCCTTCCCAGTACAAGAATTGGCTTGGTAGTTTGGTTTGCCCTGTTCCCATCATGCACTGGGACAGGAACAGACTAATTTGCATATAGCCAAGTTCTGAGCTGGGATGGTGCAGTGAGCTAAAAAACGGTGATGGATCAAGCCCTGATCTTTGGACTGGGTAAGAGTGGTCTGCTTAATTCAGGCACTCTGTTCATCACCACCCCCTTTTCTGAATCATTTTGTCCACCATAAGCGTGGAAGGGTATACTCAGATGTGAGTCCCTTGCTCATTGCACCATCAGGATTCAAGCAAGCCGGGCCGACGACGCCTGAAATGGCAGAAACCGGTCCCCGGAAGCTTGTTTCCTTCCCAGTACAAGAATTGGCTTGGTAGTTTGGTTTGCCCTGTTCCCATCATGCACTGGGACAGGAACAGACTAATTTGCATATAGCCAAGTTCTGAGCTGGGATGGTGCAGTGAGCTAAAAAACGGTGATGGATCAAGCCCTGATCTTTGGACTGGGTAAGAGTGGTCTGCTTAATTCAGGCACTCTGTTCATCACCACCCCCTTTTCTGAATCATTTTGTCCACCATAAGCGTGGAAGGGTATACTCAGATGTGAGTCCCTTGCTCATTGCACCATCAGGATTCAAGCAAGCCGGGCCGACGATGCCTGAAATGGCAGAAACCGGTCCCCGGAAGCTTGTTTCCTTCCCAGTACAAGAATTGGCTTGGTAGTTTGGTTTGCCCTGTTCCCATCATGCACTGGGACAGGAACAGACTAATTTGCATATAGCCAAGTTCTGAGCTGGGATGGTGCAGTGAGCTAAAAAACGGTGATGGATCAAGCCCTGATCTTTGGACTGGGTAAGAGTGGTCTGCTTAATTCAGGCACTCTGTTCATCAACACCCCCTTTTCTGAATCATTTTGTCCACCATAAGCGTGGAAGGGTATACTCAGATGTGAGTCCCTTGCTCATTGCACCATCAGGATTCAAGCAAGCCGGGCCGACGACGCCTGAAATGGCAGAAACCGGTCCCCGGAAGCTTGTTTCCTTCCCAGTACAAGAATTGGCTTGGTAGTTTGGTTTGCCCTGTTCCCATCATGCACTGGGACAGGAACAGACTAATTTGCATATAGCCAAGTTCTGAGCTGGGATGGTGCAGTGAGCTAAAAAACGGTGATGGATCAAGCCCTGATCTTTGGACTGGATAAGAGTGGTCTGCTTAATTCAGGCACTCTGTTCATCACCACCCCCCTTTTCTGAATCATTTTGTCCACCATAAGCGTGGAAGGGTATACTCAGATGTGAGTCCCTTGCTCATTGCACCATCAGGATTCAAGCAAGCCGGGCCGACGACGCCTGAAATGGCAGAAACCGGTCCCCGGAAGCTTGTTTCCTTCCCAGTACAAGAATTGGCTTGGTAGTTTGGTTTGCCCTGTTCCCATCATGCACTGGGACAGGAACAGACTAATTTGCATATAGCCAAGTTCTGAGCTGGGATGGTGCAGTGAGCTAAAAAACGGTGATGGATCAAGCCCTGATCTTTGGACTGGGTAAGAGTGGTCTGCTTAATTCAGGCACTCTGTTCATCACCGCCCCCTTTTCTGAATCATTTTGTCCACCATAAGCGTGGAAGGGTATACTCAGATGTGAGTCCCTTGCTCATTGCACCATCAGGATTCAAGCAAGCCGGGCCGACGACGCCTGAAATGGCAGAAACCGGTCCCCGGAAGCTTGTTTCCTTCCCAGTACAAGAATTGGCTTGGTAGTTTGGTTTGCCCTGTTCCCATCATGCACTGGGACAGGAACAGACTAATTTGCATATAGCCAAGTTCTGAGCTGGGATGGTGCAGTGAGCTAAAAAACGGTGATGGATCAAGCCCTGATCTTTGGACTGGGTAAGAGTGGTCTGCTTAATTCAGGCACTCTGTTCATCACCACCCCCTTTTCTGAATCATTTTGTCCACCATAAGCGTGGAAGGGTATACTCAGATGTGAGTCCCTTGCTCATTGCACCATCAGGATTCAAGCAAGCCGGGCCGACGACGCCTGAAATGGCAGAAACCGGTCCCCGGAAGCTTGTTTCCTTCCCAGTACCAGAATTGGCTTGGTAGTTTGGTTTGCCCTGTTCCCATCATGCACTGGGACAGGAACAGACTAATTTGCATATAGCCAAGTTCTGAGCTGGGATGGTGCAGTGAGCTAAAAAACGGTGATGGATCAAGCCCTGATCTTTGGACTGGGTAAGAGTGGTCTGCTTAATTCAGGCACTCTGTTCATCACCACCCCCTTTTCTGAATCATTTTGTCCACCATAAGCTTGGAAGGGTATACTCAGATGTGAGTCCCTTGCTCATTGCACCATCAGGATTCAAGCAAGCCGGGCCGACGACGCCTGAAATGGCAGAAACCGGTCCCCGGAAGCTTGTTTCCTTCCCAGTACAAGAATTGGCTTGGTAGTTTGGTTTGCCCTGTTCCCATCATGCACTGGGACAGGAACAGACTAATTTGCATATAGCCAAGTTCTGAGCTGGGATGGTGCAGTGAGCTAAAAAACGGTGATGGATCAAGCCCTGATCTTTGGACTGGGTAAGAGTGGTCTGCTTAATTCAGGCACTCTGTTCATCACCACCCCCTTTTCTGAATCATTTTGTCCACCATAAGCGTGGAAGGGTATACTCAGATGTGAGTCCCTTGCTCATTGCACCATCAGGATTCAAGCAAGCCGGGCCGACGACGCCTGAAATGGCAGAAACCGGTCCCCGGAAGCTTGTTTCCTTCCCAGTACAAGAATTGGCTTGGTAGTTTGGTTTGCCCTGTTCCCATCATGCACTGGGACAGGAACAGACTAATTTGCATATAGCCAAGTTCTGAGCTGGGATGGTGCAGTGAGCTAAAAAACGGTGATGGATCAAGCCCTGATCTTTGGACTGGGTAAGAGTGGTCTGCTTAATTCAGGCACTCTGTTCATCACCACCCCTTTTTCTGAATCATTTTGTCCACCATAAGCTTGGAAGGGTATACTCAGATGTGAGTCCCTTGCTCATTGCACCATCAGGATTCAAGCAAGCCGGGCCGACGACGCCTGAAATGGCAGAAACCGGTCCCCGGAAGCTTGTTTCCTTCCCAGTACAAGAATTGGCTTGGTAGTTTGGTTTGCCCTGTTCCCATCATGCACTGGGACAGGAACAGACTAATTTGCATATAGCCAAGTTCTGAGCTGGGATGGTGCAGTGAGCTAAAAAACAGTGATGGATCAAGCCCTGATCTTTGGATTGGGTAAGAGTGGTCTGCTTAATTCAGGCACTCTGTTCATCACCACCCCCTTTTCTGAATCATTTTGTCCACCATAAGCGTGGAAGGGTATACTCAGATGTGAGTCCCTTGCTCATTGCACCATCAGGATTCAAGCAAGCCGGGCCGACAACGCCTGAAATGGCAGAAACCGGTCCCCGGAAGCTTGTTTCCTTCCCAGTACAAGAATTGGCTTGGTAGTTTGGTTTGCCCTGTTCCCATCATGCACTGGGACAGGAACAGACTAATTTGCATATAGCCAAGTTCTGAGCTGGGATGGTGCAGTGAGCTAAAAAACGGTGATGGATCAAGCCCTGATCTTTGGACTGGGTAAGAGTGGTCTGCTTAATTCAGGCACTCTGTTCATCACCACCCCCTTTTCTGAATCATTTTGTCCACCATAAGCGTGGAAGGGTATACTCAGATGTGAGTCCCTTGCTCATTGCACCATCAGGATTCAAGCAAGCCGGGCCGACGATGCCTGAAATGGCAGAAACCGGTCCCCGGAAGCTTGTTTCCTTCCCAGTACAAGAATTGGCTTGGTAGTTTGGTTTGCCCTGTTCCCATCATGCACTGGGACAGGAACAGACTAATTTGCATATAGCCAAGTTCTGAGCTGGGATGGTGCAGTGAGCTCAAAAACGGTGATGGATCAAGCCCTGATCTTTGGACTGGGTAAGAGTGGTCTGCTTAATTCAGGCACTCTGTTCATCACCACCCCCTTTTCTGTTCTTTACAGCAAGCATATTAAACACTGTGCTACCTTAGATAAGTGAAAACTGCCACTAGACAAAACCCCCATCTCTCTGCAGCAGGTACATCAATAAATCACCAGAGTTAACTGGACACTTTTATTGTTGTCCAAAAACTGCTGTATATATATATGGAACTTTGCAGTGCTTTTCAAACTGCTGCACTGCTACAAAACCGACCCACACTAATAAACCTGCCCCCCACCCTTCCAGCCTCCCAGGAAAATGCCCGGAAGTCACCAGATGCCTGGTACCGCCCTTCCAGCCTTGGTGGTGTTCAAAACAGACAATGTCTTGTTGGCCAGTCCGCCAGCACTCACTGACATGCGTCTGCATGCTGTGGCTACACGGATGCAGTGTCAAGATAAAAGAATGGCAATTAATATGTTATACACATTACCTAAACAATGACTAGACCAATAGAAGGGTGGTAGTTATTCACTGTCCTATCATGCCCAGCCACGCTGAGCGTGCTTCGTGCTCATTCGCTCAGCTTCCTGGCCCAGATCCGCAGAAGATACAAAGAATGTATCAAATTTAGATTTTTCACAGCCTGCTGGGCAGAAAATCTGGATTTTATTAAGGACACGGAGGCCAAGATTATGCAATCTCCTTTATTGCTTAGCTCACAGCAGCAACAATGAAAGGTTCTAGAACAATAATAAACATTCCAGGTAGGTATATAGTCCATGCGCACGCAGTGGTCTTCCTTCTTTGTGCAGCGAACAAGATAACTTTTCCAAATAACTTTAAAAAACATTGAGTGAATAATAACAATTTAGAACTTGAAGCCATAGAATTTGAAGCCATTAGAGAACTTGAAGCCACAGAATTTGAAGCCAACGCAGCCAGCTTCTGGAGAAATTAATCTGCAAAATAGAAACAACAAAAGGATAAGAAAAAACACATCCCAGGGTGGGAGTAAAGAGGTGGGATAATCTTAGCCTCCGTGTCCATAATAAAATCCAGATTTTCTGCCCAGCAGGCTGTGAAAAATCTAAATTTTATGGCATGACACGGAGGCCAATATTATGCAAGTTCAAAGTGTGTTCAAAACATTATCAATGACATTTGAAACAGGCTTAAAGTAACATCTTTTGAAGATACATTCATTTGACCAATCTGCAGCCCTAAGAATATCTTGGAGGCCACCACCCAAAATAAAAGCTTTTGAAGCTGAAGCTCCTCTAAGAGAGTGAGCGCCAAAGATAGAAACGTTAATTCCGGCTTCTTTCATGACGTCTTTAACCCATCTAGCCAAAGTGGGAGAAGAAACCGCCTTATGAGGGTACCTGTGGGAAATGATTAATTGATCTACAGAACCCCTCAGCCCTAAAGTTCTTTTCTCATATTCCAACAGGCACTTCACCACACACAAGATCTCATTCTGAGGGAAAAAGGGATAGAAAACAGAGGTTGACATAGTTTTAGTTCGTCTTTTAATGAAAAAGCAAACTCCTTCTGGTTGAAAAGCCCTACTAGAGACATCCAGGGCCTTAACATCTGAAGTACGTCTGAAGGAGATAAGACATAGTAAAACAGTTAATTTATAAGATAATTTCTTTAAAGAGAGAGAAGAGTTTTCGCCCCAAGAAGTAATTAATCTGAGGATATCTCTCACGTCCCATAGAGCGGAGTATTTTGGTAGAGGAGGATTTAAAATGCGCATACTCCTCATAAGTTTTTTGGTCAGAAGATTCTGGCCCACCGAGGAACCATCTATTAAACAGTGACCTGCAGCAATTGCTGATCTATATACATTGACTGTCCGATAAGCCAGTCCTGAGGCGAAGATTTCTGTCAGAAAGTTAAGAACTTGAACTATATCAGCTGAAGCGGGATCGTAACCCCGTCGAAGGCACCAGCAAACCCATTTACGCCAAGCCAATCTATAGGCTTTTTTGGTACCAGGGGCCAATGATTCTGACATGAGCTTGAAAGCGCCTTCCGAAAGTCCTGGGATCTGCCACTGTCTCCTGAAATCTTCCAGGCCATCAGACACAGGATGCCCTGAAGAACAAGAGGGTGGAATTCTCCGTGAGGTCCTGTCAGAACTTCTTCGAAAGTGGGAATGAGGATTGGAAAATCCACACTCATTTCCAGCAGAATGGGGAACCACGCTTGAGATCTCCAAAGGGGAGTTATTACCACAAGAGAATCTGTATTCCTCCGGACTTGAACGAGAAGGCGAGGAAGCATGGCAAAAGGTGGGAATGCATAGGGTCTCAGACCAAGCCAGTTCTGAAAAGAGGCGTCTGGCGTCTGGCCTCCAGCTGAAAAATTTGGGTAGTTGAGTATTGAGACGTTCCGCAAAAAGGTCTATCCCGAAGGGACCCCACCGAGTTTGGATTGCAAGAAAAATGTTCCTGTCTAGTCTCCAGTTGCTCGAATCTACATAGTTCCTGGAGAACCAGTCTGCTACCCCATTGTTCAACCCCGGAATATGTTCGTCAATGACCGAAATGCCCTTGCCGAGGCAATAGGCCCAAAAGTTCTTGGCTAGGTCCGAGAGGCCCTTGGAATGAGGGCCGCCCATTTTGTTCACGTATCTCACAGCGGATACGTTGTCCATGCGAAGCATGACCGAGCATCTCATCAGATCTTTGGTAAAGCTCTGGATAGCAAAGGATCCTGCCAGAAGTTCCAGGCAGTTGATATGCAGATCCTTCTCCTGTGGGGTCCAAAGTCCCCCGGTAGATGTTTTGCCGCTTGTCGCGCCCCAACCCTCCAGGCTCGCATCCGAGTGTATGACTAGGTCCGGTTCTTCTCCGAAGATCGCTCTGCCGTTCCAGGCTTCTGCATTCTTCAACCACCATATTATCTCCTTCCTGGAGTCTGTGTCCAGGCAAACCATTTGAGAATAAGATGGATTTATTCTGAGGGCTTTGGCCTTGAGCCTCTGAAGCGCCCGGTAGTGTAGGGGACCCGGGTAAATCGCTTGGATAGTTGAGGATAGTAGACCTAGTATCCTTGCCAGGGTTCTTAGAGGAAAGGAGCGAATCTTTAGCGCTTTCCTTAAATCTTTTCTGAGTTTCCTGACTTTGTCTCCTGGAAGTTTTAATTCTGCTTGGAGAGTATCTACTGAAAAGCCCAAGAATTGAGTGACTTGGGTTGGAGATGTAGAGGATTTCTTTGTGTTTATCACAAAGCCTAGGTGTTGGAGAAGATTTATTGCGAGGGTAGTGTGTTGAGAAGCGACCTCTTTGGATTCGGCCATTATCAAGATTTCGTCGAGATAAAGATTCAGTCTGACCCCTTTGTTCCTTAGCCATCCTGCTATCGGACGAAGAACCTTGGTGAAACACCAAGGGGCCGATGAAAGGCCGAAGGGAAGGCTGAAAAACTGCCAAAGTTTGCCCTCCCAGGAGAATTGGAGGAATTTCTGGTGAGGGGGCCAGATCGGGATTGTCAGATACGCGTCTTTGAGATCCAGGCGAGTAAGCCAGTCGCCCTTTCTCAACAGATCTCTGAGGAGGTGAATTCCCTCCATTTTGAAATGGCGGTAGATCACCCACTGGTTTAGGTCTTTGAGATTTATGACGGGTCTCATTTTTTTGTCTTTCTTCTCTACCAGAAAGACATTGCTGATGAAGCCAATCTCTTCTCCTTCCCAGATTGCACCCTTTAAAAAAAGGTCTTTGACTTCTTGGGATACTAAAGGGGAGTCTTTCTGTGAGAAATGTATTTCTTGAGGAAGTCTTTTTTGGACAGGAAAGTCGACAAACTCTATTTTGTATCCCTTCGCGGTGTCTAGCACCCAAGGGTCCTGAGTCACCATAGTCCAGTTCCCAGAGAAAAGGGCTAGTCTCCCGCCCACCTTTATAGGGGTATCTGAAAGGTCTTTGGTTCTTACCGGTAGAGAAACTTCTTGTTCTCCTTTCGCCTCTGAAGCCTCTTCCTCTGAACCTCTGTCTCTGGGGAAAGAAGGATGACTGATATCCATAGCTGGACTGAAAGGGTCTTCCTCCACGTCCTCCAAAGGGTCTTGATGAAGAATTTCCACGGCCGGGGAATCGACCCCGCATCCTCCCGGCCCGTGAAAAAACTCTGTTGTTGAAAACCCTCTTGATGTCTTTTTGGGACTTTTGGATGGAGTTAAAAGCCCCCACGTACTTTGCCATTTCCTAGATAAACTCTTCTCCGAAGAGAAGGCCTTGAGATGAAGCACCCCCTTCTTTTGTGGCAAGTTCGCTTAATTTTGGGTCGATCTTCAAGAGTACGCTCTTGCGTCTTTCATTAGAAAGTGCGGTATTTGCGTTGCCTAGGAGGCAGATCACCCTTTGTGCCCATTGGCATAGTTCTTTTGGGTCAATGGGAGTGTCAGATACATACGCCCCTTCCGCCAGTTCGAACATTTTAGTGAGTGGACCCGTGATGTCTAGCAGCCTATCTTGGCAGGATTTCAGGCCCCTATCTAGTCCCCTCCTGGGATCCTTCCCCGTCTTGGCAATGAAAGCCACCACCTTACTGTCTAGTTCAGGGGTCAAAGCTATTTTGTCGGGAAGGGAGGGTCGGGGACATTCGGACCTTAAGCGAGCCCTGACCTCTTTGGGCATTTCCTTACGGAGCCAAAAGGAGAGATATTCACCGATATGTTGTGACGGGGTCCATTCTCGCGAGAGGGGGTGTTTAATAAGTAGGGGTCAAACATGTGCTCCCTCTTCATCAGAGTTTGAGGAACAAGAGAGATCTATCTCGTCCTCACTATCGAAGGGAATTGGAAGGTTTGGGCCTGTTGACTGCCCATCTAGTGTGCCCGAGGCATCATTATTGTCATCGCCAGAGCGTGAGTTCAAGCAACCAGAGTTGGAGGTCTTAGATTTTTTGGCACCATTTGGGGGATTAAACGTAATTTGTCTTTTTCTCTGGTTAGAGTCTCCTTGAGCTCTTGTTTGTTGTTCCCCTGTTTTAGTAAAACATTCTAATTTCTTGTTAATGGTCTCGTCCAAAGACCCCATCACTTTCTCCAGGGCTTTACTAATAAGTCCTTCCAATTTGTCTTCCATAGAGGAGGTGGAAGCTTCAGAACTCATAGTGAAAGGGAGGATCTGCAATTTGTGTACTAGGTAAAGGCTAACTGTCAGAAACAGGAATGTTGGTGACAAAATGGAGGTAAGTAGTCATGGAAACCAAATCGGGTGCCAAGGAGCTTTCCTTTAATGTAGGGTAGTCCCTTTTCTCTTATCAGAGTGGATAAGTGTGTTCTTATACTCTAGCATAGTGTACTTTCCTCTAAAGCGAATGTAGTCCTATGTTTATTTCTGTTTTATCCAGTGATTACCCCTTCAGTAATCGGTAGAATCGGCTTTGGCTCCAGTACATTCCTTGAAGCCTAGTATTCGCTTATGTGTTAAAGTCCACTTTTTTCTTTTTTTTTTTGTATTTGAGATCTGCAGGATCCCTTAGGCGGTGAGGACGGAGAAAAAGGTAAGCGCGTGTCTTAAACGCCGCTTCAAGTACGATGCGTCTCCATGGCAACCCTGCGCGGCCCTGTTATGCATGAAAAGGGCCGCGCTGCCATGGAGACGCGTGCGGCGATGTCTGAAGGACGGGGCCGGCGTTCAAAAGACGCCGGTCCCGACTGACTCGCTCTTTTGGGCTGAAATGTCCAAGGGAGCTAGGGAGAAGAAGGGTATGAATACGAGGGTGCGGGTGGTAGAGGGACTCCGCCGCCGCACCGGGTAGAGCGAGGAGCGGAAAGAAAAGTTCACGAGCCCCCACTTGAGAGAAAGGCGGGGCACACCCGGTCCGCAGAGACAGGCGGAAGCACAGTGGAAATAGGATCGTGAGCTCAGTGGATGCGCGGTAAAAGCGAGGGGATAGAGAAAATAAATATAAAAAGTACAAAGTAAAAAATCCAAAATAGGAACTAGCAGTGCTGTTAAAGTAAAGGGAGGGGGAGGTGGGACACACACTCCACAAATAACCTCCCACAGTCCATAAACAAGGCAGTCACACACACAACACAGAAAAGCACAATGCAGACAGTCAGATCAGGGTACTTATCTTGTGAGCAGCAGCAACAAAGAAGGAAGACCACTGCGTGCACATGGACTATATACCTACCTGGAATGTTTATTATTGTTCTAGAACCTTTCATTGTTGCTGCTGTGAGCTAAGCAATAAAGGAGATTGCATAATATTGACCTCCGTGTCATGCCATAAAATCAAGGACTGCGCCAGTCTCCTTGGCCCAAGGTCACCAGAGCAACAAGTAAGAGGAGTTATTTCCCCCAACCAGGCCCAGCATGATGTCTCTTCATCACTATGGCTGATTTTATGCAACCAGAGCCCTTGCCAAGGCTGACAAACAGCCAGGGGTCACAAGCAAGGTGGCAGGGGTTGCAACATATGGCTTCGGGGGTTGTAGTTGCGACCTCTGGAGATCCCTAATTGATGTCCATGGATTCCCTGCTAGGGGATTAAGAAAATAGCCAAAATATAGCTACGTTTGGGGTCCCCAAAAAGTGTTTTTTTAACCTAAATATGGCATCAACGAAAAGTTTGCTATGCTAAAATTTACATCAACCAAGCTTTCAAGAACATGCAGAGCTGTATCGAAAAACTATGTTTTTTACCACAGTTTTGGCATATTTCTAAGGGGGAGCTCATTTTTCAGAATTTTTGTACTTGCAATCTATTTCCAGTTTTTGGTGGTCACAGGTCTGAAACCCGTGAGTGATGCCAAAAAGCTATACATTTCTTAAATAGTAGATACAATTCTAAATTAAATTTAAAAAATAGGTAAAATAGGTAGGCAAAATAGCCGTTTGTGATACTGTTTTCATCTGTCATTTCTTGTTATGATGGCCAATTTACAAAAGTAATACACGTCCGCTAGATTCTTCTGGTCGCAGGATATATAGGGTGTGTATGTTCCCAAGGAACCCGAGGTACACAGAGCCAACAACTAAGCCACGCCTTACAATGGTGTTTCATTGTGTACCGAGTAGAGAACAAGTCATCTATACTACTATAATAAAGGAAGAACTTTCAGCCTTTGAGGCGGGTAAACTCGGGAACCACAGCGCCAATCCACACACCCGATACACCGTTGGAATCGTCATGGTGTGTAGATGGTTATGGGCTATATAAATAAAATGAAAAACGTGATTTAAAAAATGTACAGTAAAAAAAAAAGTAGTCCCTCTGAAGTAGCGCTGGCCGCGACGTGCGTGCTCACGTCAGGAGCGCGGGGAGGAGCGGCGTCCAGGAGTGCGACGAGGAGCGGCAGACATGGCGCGGGGGAGGAGCGGTGACTTGAGGAGCAGCGGACAGGCCAGCGGCGGTGCGAGCAGCGGACAGGCGGGAGGAGCGGCGGCTCAGGTAAGGGGACCCATGTCGGGGCAGACGGGGATCGGGGCAGGCGGGGGTCGGGGCAGGCGGGGGACGGGCCGGGCGGGGGCCCGGGCTGCTGCACAATGTCGGGGAAGCCTGTTGCACCCGGACAAGGTCGGGACGGGCTGCTAGTATAGTAATAAAGTGTAAAATGGGTAGGAAGGAATCCTGTTTATCTCTGAAATGTTCACCAGATACTGAGTTTCGGAGCAGTGGTTTTTTGTACATCTCTGAATTTGTGGGTACCCATTATAATATGTAATTTAGAGGGCATCTTACAAAATATTTTCTTGCTTCTACACTCACATTTGGATGGTTCCTTCACACACAAAGGGTTAAAGGGGAGTGTTTAAAGACCTAATGTGCATTTCTCCATAAAATAACTAAGTCCAGACAAAACAACGCTGGCTCATGAACCAATCATATTGGAGGGTTACTGAAGTGTCTCCAATTAAAAAGAATTAGGACAGAAATTCGTACCCACCCTTAATGTTCCGGTTTATTGTGCAGACAAGCTCACCATTTCTGTTGGATCTCGGCACACCCACAGTCAAGACACCATCAGATTTCAGACAAAGAAGTATTGGGGAGAGGATGTAGCCTTGCGGTTAGTGCTGTCGAACTCGAAGCTGGGGAACTGGGTTCGAGTCTCGGCAGTTACGCTCAACATCATGTGATTCTGGGCAAATCACTTAACCTCTTCAGCGCGGCGCAAATTCTCGCACTGTGCTGAAGGTTCTATTGGGCCTATGGACTCATGACGGAACGGTTCCGTCATGAGCACAGGCCAACCGACGCTCATGACGGAACCATTCCGTCATGAGCATCGAAGGGGTTAATGGTCTTGTGCCTAACGAAAATGAATATGTCCGTCTGTAACGAAACTGGTGCTTATGTAAAGAGCTCTGATAACCGAGGTCTCGGGTCTAGTTTGAGCTATATAAAACTCTTTAAACAAACAAACAAGTGTAAAAAGCATAAGACAAGAAAGCAGGCCTTTCCCATCTATACAGCCAGGATCTTTAGCAACATCTCTGTATCCATCAGGACCACACCAACTCTGCTCCAGTTTAGGGAAGAGTTAAAGACTCACCTCTTCAAAGAACACTACATCACAATGCATTAACAATCCATAACCCAACTTCCTCTCTTCATACTCGTTAACTTTATGCTTGTCTTTGATCGTGTACAGCACGCTCATACCTTTGGCTAGGTTTCCACTATAAAAATACCACATACATACATACATTTTTCCCAGGACATTCTTCCTGTGAACTTTCTTATATCTGCTTTTGCAAGTTAAGGATGAAAGGTATGGGGGCGTGGCCAAGCAGCATGGCCGACAGGACATGAGCTCCACCAGCTCCCGGCCTTTGGACCCATAAATCCTGTTTAAACATCCTGTCCGGGCTCCTAGGGTATGGATTTTGGGGTCGCCCGCTCCCCTTGTACCTGGGGTTCACTGTCTGAGTGGAGAGAAGGCGAGCCCCCGCGAGTGCGGCCGAGTAAGGTGCCCGGACTCTGATGCCCCGGTCCTCTGTCTGCGTGAGGCCGGGGTCTGCGGCCTGTGCTGGAGGGGTGACGGAACAGCAGAGCTGGGAGCCGGGGACTGCCCTGGGGAACCCTGGGAATCTGCGCCCACGGTGCTGCTCACTGGACGACGGAGCCCGCTGCCAACTGGGGCTCTGTGCTGAGGAGAATTAAGAGATACCTGCCGGGGCCGACGGAGGCCTGTGCTGCTGCGGGCGGTCCGGTGGCTGGTGTGGCGGGCGCAGCGGCTGATCCTGCCTCCCTGAGCCTCCCCGGTGTGGGGGACTTTGTCGCTCCAGGAGTCGCTGCCCAGTGAGAAGAGCGCGGCTCGACTGCGGGGTCCCGGCGAAGCGGCAGGACGGTTGGAGGCGGCCCGCAGCTGGGAAAGGCACCGGTATGAGGCCTACATGAACTTGGAGGCGGCGCCTCAAATCCAGGTGGGTGGGGCCCTCGGGACCAGCGGAGTGCCTCAGCTGGCTCCTTCCGAGGCCTGCTGTCCCCAGATAGCCGGACGCGGCTCGGCCTCCCTGCCCGTTGCCCCACCAGCTGCAGTGGGGGCTGGAAACACCGGGAAACCACGAGCGCAAGCCGGCGCAAATGGGAGGAGGCGGCCCGGGTTCCCCTATCGAATAAACAGGCCCAGGAATTAGGAACACCGGGAGCCAGTCTCCTGAAGGGACTCTGACACTACACTCTGTGGAACATGTCCCTCGTGGGTGTGCCTTCGGCCAGGCTCGGCCTGGTTTCCGCTCCCTAGCGGAGAGACTCACTGGGGGGTCCCTGGGAGCCACCGAATGCAAGGTACCCCCTTAAAGGCACGGGCGGCATTGCTGGACCGGAATCTGCGCCTAGTATCTCCCTGCAGCCCCAGCCCCGAATACTGGTCATCGGGGGCCGGATCCGCCCCGACCATTGGGTGGCCCTGCTGCGTCCCTGCACCGCTTATTTTCCCCGCATTCAGAAGTGTTCGAAGCTTGCTGCGGTACGGATAGAGGGTCTTGATCCCCTGCTGGGGTCACATGAGCCGGGGAGGGTCGCTCCGTTGATACTGGCGCCCTCTTACTGGCGGAGAAGTGGAGCTGGGTTACCGCTTGGAGTACCGTCTGTCGCTGGAGCCTGAAGGGGAGATTTGTACCACAGGAGAGCGGGCGTTGAGGGACGCAGCCCTTGTTGCCTGGTCGAGACACTTGGGGCACTGGCAATGCTCAAGGACCGGATGTCTCGCTCTACGCAGCCCAACACGATAACACAGTACACCACCCAGCGGCTACCATCTCAGCGATTACGTGGCAGTCGGGACAAGATGAGGGGGCGGAGGCCCCCGGCGAGCCCTCCCGGGCGGAATTGCTGAAAGCGATCCAGGGATCCCACACTGCACTGGAGCACCAAATAGAAATGGTGTCCATCGACGTCAACCTGTTGAGGACGGACCTCCGAAAGGTGGCGGATAAGGTCTCTGATGCTGAGGGCAATATAGAACAGTTGCAAGGTGAGGTGGCCTCCCTCAGGAAGACGGTCTCACAGCTAACAGCCACGATGGGAGCCTGTTAGAAAGGCGAACCCGGGGGAGGCAGAAGGAGGCTGACTGACCACCCCTAGGTCTACCCCTCCTTCAGAGAAGGGACCGAGCGATGTCGGGAGGCCTCCGACGGGAGGGCCCTCTCCTAGAATCGTACAGCAGAGTAACCACACCCCTACAAATATACACCACACGTAGATAGAGTTTTCAATCTTTATCTGGCAAGAAGTATCGTTTCAATATATATACAGCAGATCCCGAGATCTGGAGAGTCTCGTGACAAAGGGGCAAGGTAGCGGGACAGTCTTATAGATGGTCGGTTGCAAGGAGACTCTACGCACAGCTCTCAATCCTCGAGCTGGGGAGTTCCGGGAGGTTGGGCCGCGGCAGCGCCAGCAGGCTCCAAGATGGTTCAGTGAGTGTCGACCGCGGCAGCGCCTGCAGGTTCCAAGATGGTTCAGCGAGTGGGGACCGCGGCAGCGCCAGCAGGTTCCAAGATGGTTCAGCGAGGGTGGACCGCGATAGCGCCAGCAGGTTCCAAGAGGGTTCAGCGAGTGTGGACCGCGGCAGCGCCAGCAGGCTCCAAGGTGGTTACAGCGAAGATGGACCGCGGCAGCGCCAGCAGGTTCCAAGATGGTTCAGCGAGTGTGGACCGCGGCAGCGCCAGCAGGCTCCAAGATAGTTACAGCAAAGATGGACCGCGGCAGCGCCAGCAGGTCCCAAAGAGGTTACAGCGAAGATGGACCGCGGCAGCGCCAGCAGGTTCCAGGTAGAACAGCAAGGGGAGTTCGTCTCAGGGTCAGCCGCGACAGCGTCAGCAGGGCTTCTCGACTCCGGGATACAACTGCCGTCCTACTCCGGGGCTGGCCCAGATATAGGTCTGGAGTCCTTTGATGTCCGGGCCCTCTCGCCTGGGGGTCAGAGGGGCCGGGATGATGGTGTCCAGACACCCAGCAGGGTGGTGGAGCCAGAGCCCAGGGAGGCCGGAGGGTGATCGAAACCAGGCATCCGGGGATGGTTGGAGGGCCATCGAAACTCCCCTCGCCTTGTCTCTGGTGGAGTGGCCACTCTACCACCCGGAGGGTTCTTGGTGCCTCGATGGCGGGCTCGCTGGGGCCGTGGCCGCGGCTGGTCCGGGACCACGTGTCTGTGACGTGCTGGGCCCAAGATGGCGTCGGGCCTGGAATGAGGGTCCGGGGTGGGCACCGGACCGGTAATGCTGGGGCGGCCCGAGGGGGCCGTGTCAGTGGTTGTGGGCCGCCGGGTGGCGGATCTGGTGGTTTGGCGGGCGTGCAGAGGTGTGCCCGAGGCCGACCCGGGCTGGATGAAGGGCCGATGTCTTCTGGGGCCCGCCATGCGGGAGGGGTAGGACCACGCCACGAGGCCGGGTCCAACAGAGCCCTGGAGAGGAGAAAGGAGGACGCGGAAGGGAGGGCACGTCGCAGCAACATCAGGGTTCTTGGAGTGCTGGAACGGGCAGAAGCAGGCAATGCGGAGCGTTTCCTTGAGAACTGGATTCGTACTAAGCTGTGCCCAGGGGGACTGTCGGAGGTCTTTGTGATTGAGAGAGCACACCGGGTTCTGGTCCCCCCGCCGCGGCCGGGTGACCCTGGCTGGATGGAGGGCCGATGTCGTCCGGGGCCCGCCCTGCGGGAGGGGTAGGACCACGCCATGAGGCCGGGTCCAACACGCGTCCCCCCCAGCTGAAGGCAGGGGAGAGTCACCCATCTTCTTGAGGATTCTCCTCGCCAAGGCGGAAGAATCTGGAGAGGCCGTCAGCGTTGGCGTGGTCGTTGCCAGGGCGATGCTCCACGGTGAAGTTCATCCCTTGGAGGGAGATGGACCAACGTAGCAACTTCGGGTTCTCGCCCCGCATCTGCATCAACCACCGCAGGGGCTGGTGGTCGGTCTGTACTCGGAAGTGGGTGCCGAAGAGGTAGGGCCGGAGCTTCTTTAGGGCCCATACGACGGCGAATGCTTCCCTCTCGATGGTGCTCCATCGTTGTTCTCGGGCCAGCAGGCGCCGGCTGATGAAGGCCACAGGAAGGTCAACTCCGTCAGAGTTCATTTGGGACAGTACGGCCCCAATGCCGTGTTCCGAGGCGTCAGTTTGGACGATGAACTCTCGGCTGTAGTCGGGGGCCTGGAGCACCGGGGCGGTGCACATGGCTGTCTTTAGTGTCTCAAAGGCTACTTGGCACTCGGGGGTCCAGTGCACCTTCGGGGGTAGTCTCTTGGAGGTTAGTTCTGTGAGGGGCCCCACAATGCTCCCATAGTCCTTGATGAACCGCAGATAGTATCCAGTGAGCCCCAGGAAGGCTCGGACGGCGGTCTGGGTGACGGGGGGCTCCCAGGCCTGGATGGCGTCGATCTTGGGTTGAAGGGGAGCCACTTGGCCGCTCCCCACTTGGTGTCCCAGATAGGTCACGGACCCTTGACCGATCTGGCACTTGCTGGCTTTTATGGTTAGTCCGGCCCGTTGGAGGGCCGACAGGACCTTCCAGAGGTGGGTCAGGTGCTCGTCCCAACAGAGGCTGTACACCGCAATATTGTCCAGATAGGCGGCGCTGAACTCTTCTAGTCCTGCCAGCACCCGATTCACTAGTCTCTGGAAGGTGGCCGGAGCATTCTTCATGCCGAAGGGAATCACTATGAAGTTGAAGTGGCCATCGGGGGTCGAGAAAGCGGATCGTTCTTGGGCCCCTGGCGTGAGGCCGATTTGCCAGTATCCGGCCGTAAGGTCGAAGGTGCTGAGGTACCTGGCGGCCCCCAGGCGATCGATCAGTTCATCTGCTCGGGGAATGGGATGGGCGTCGGTCCTGGTGACGGCATTCAGTCCCCGGTAGTCGACACAGAATCGCAGCTCCGGGGGCACCCCGGGGGCGGCGGCCTTAGGGACCAGGACGACGGGACTGGCCCATGGACTGTCTGAGGGCTCGACTACCCCTAGGGCTAGCATCTTGGAAACTTCGGCTTGGATGCAGGCCCGGACTCGGTCGGGGACTCGGTAGGCTCGGTGCCGCACGGGCGGACTGTCCCCGGTGTCGACGTCGTGAACACACCACTGGGTGACTCCGGGGGTGAGGGAAAATAAGTTCGCAAATTGACCCAGCAGTTTCTGGCAGTCCTGGCGCTGTTTGGGTGTCAGCGCGGGAGAGAGGGAGACTCCCTCGACGGAGCCATCTTTCTCGGAGGTGCCCAGGAGGTCTGGTAGAGGCTCGGAGTCGTCCTCTGCTCCGTCATCGGTAGCCAACAACAGGCTCAGTTCGGTGCGGACAAAGTGGGGCTTGAGCCGGTTGGCGTGCAGGACCCTGAGGGGGTTCCGGGGGGACTCCATGTCTACTAGGTAGGTGACGGGGCTCTTGCGCTCCACCACTTTGAAGGGCCCCGTCCATTTGTCCTGGAGGGCGCCGGGGTCGACCGGGGACATGACCCAGACCTGCTGGCCTGGCTCGAATTCAATGGACGAGGCATTTTCATCATACACGCGCTTCATCTCCTCTTGACTGGCCTTTAGGTTGGTTTCGGCCAGTTCCCGGAACTTCCGAGTCTGGTTGCGGAGAGTCAACAGGTATCGGAAGACATCGGGCGGAGTATCGGAGGCGGCCAGCTCCCAGCCTTCCTTGACCAGGCTGAGGGGGCCTCGCACCGGGTGTCCATATAATAGTTCAAAGGGGCTGAACCCCAGGGACTTCTGGGGTACCTCCCGGTAGGCCTACAGGAGGCATGGCAGCAGAACGTCCCATTTGCGCCGGAGGGGCTCTTCCAGGCCCTTGATCATTCCTTTCAGGGTCCTATTAAATCGCTCCACTAGTCCATTTCCTTGAGGGTGATACGGGGTGGTGAACTTATACGCGACCCCGCACTGTTGCCACAGGGACCACATATATTTCGATATAAAGTTTGTGCCCCGATCACTGACGACCTCTCGGGGGAAGCCGACTCTGGAGAAGATCCCCATTAGCGCCCGGCCCACTACGGGGGCTGTGATAGTCCGGAGGGGGATAGCTTCTGGGTAGCGGGTGGCATGGTCCACCAGGACGAGGATGAAGCGGTGCCCCTGAGAGGTGGGAGGATCCAGGGGCCCCACGATGTCGATCCCTACTCGCTCGAAGGGAGTGGTCACCACGGGAAACGGTTGGAGTGGGGCCTTGATTTTCCCCCCACTCTTTCCGCTGGCTTGGCAGGTCGGACAGGTTCGGCAGTGGTTGTACACATCGCGGCGCATCTTCGGCCAATAAAAGTGGGTCACCAGGCGGCTGTAGGTTTTGTCCTGCCCCAGGTGCCCGGCGAGGGGCACGTCATGTGCCAGGTTTAAGAGAAAGTCTCTGAAGTGGAGGGGGACGACTAGCACTCGGCCGGCCCCCAGCTCGGCGATCTTTTGTTCACTGTACAGGAGGTCCTGGTCCCAATAGATCCAGTGGGACCCCGAGGAGTCTCCTGTGGCTTGCGTGGCGGCTTGTTGTCGGAGTCCCTCAAGGGAAGGACATGTCTTTTGTTCCCGACGGAACTGCTCGCGGGTGGGGCCCCCTTCTTGGCGCCACTGGGCTAGTTCGGGAAGGGGCCCGAGCTCGGGAGGTTCTTCATGGCGGGGGCCCTGCGACCCCAGTTCGGGTTCGGCCGTGGCAGTGGCGGGTGGCGGCGGTGCCGGCCATTCAGGTTCTTCGGGCAGATTGTCTTCGGTTGGGACGGCGTCCCGGGTGGACATGGATCGGGTCGTTACGCAAACCCATTCAGGAAGGCCTAGCATCCCCAGATGTTCTCTTCGCTCGATCGGTGCCCAGGGGGAACTTTCCAGGTCGTTCCCTAGGAGGCAGTCCACCGGGGCATCGTCTCGGACGGTGACCTTCAGCATGCCGGACACTCCTCCCCACTCGAAGGGGATGCGGGCCATCTGGCACAGGCTCTCGGTATTGTCCGCTGACCGGACAGGGCACAGAACGTGGGGCAAGATTTGTTCTGGGGTCACCAGATGGCAGCGGACGGCGGTTATGCTGGCCCCTGTGTCACGGAGAACCTCGGCCCGGCGTCCGTTGATGGTGACCCACTGGTGGTACTTCTGGGTGTTGATCGGAATGTGGTCTCGGGGGATCAGGTCTTTGTCGCCCAGGGAGGCGAGGCACATGGCCGCGGACTCCCATTCTTCTGGTTCCATAGGGACCTCTTCTTCTTCGTCCCTTTCTTCGCTCAGAGCAGCTGCAGTGATTTGTCGACCGGGGGGCCCGGTGGTGCCGGGCCGCTGGTTCATGGGGCAGAGAGGATCATTGGCATAGTGACCCAGCCGCTGGCATCTGTGGCACGTAATGTTGGGGCATGGCCCCGGTCGGGCTGGATGGGCCCCCCTCGGGCTGGAGGCTGGTGTAGAGGAGGCGGGCGAAGACCCCGGCGGGAGGTCTCGGCCTCGGCTGATGCCAGACCCGCCGCCTCGCAGCCGGTGGTTCCCCGGGGACCCTCGTCCATATTCTCCTGTGGTGTTCCGGTGGACGCGGTTGCTCTCCCACCGATCTGCTTTGACCGCTAGTTTTCGCGGCTCGGTCAACTTGCTGTCGAGGAGGTGCTGTCGTAGTTCAATGAAGCAGTTGTTGGAGAGGTGCTCCCATAACATAAGGTCGACCAACTGCTGGTAGGTAGTGACCTGACTGCCTTTGACCCACCCCTCGAAGGCTCTGCTAAAAAAGTTCACATATTCCACCCAAGTGGTACCGGGGATTTTTTTACAGTCTCGGAACCTCTGCCGGTACATTTCGGGGGTGAGTCCGTAGCGCGTGAGTAGGGCCGTTTTCATGTGTTCATAGGAGGTCATTTCGGTGTCAGGGAGTTCCAGCAGGGCGTCCCTCCCTTCGTTGATGAACTTTCCCCACAGGCCGGCGCCCCAATCCTTCAGGGGCACCCGATGGGCGGCCATGGCCACCTGGTAGGCTTTGAACCATTGTTGGATATCATCGTTCTTGTAGTATTCTTTGACTACATCTTTCGGTAGGTGAACCTTGGTGTCCACGGGAGGGGCCGAGGTCTTGGCCCCGGCCGCGCTATCTTCGTTGCTCTTGGCCTTAATTTCGAGTTCTCTCAGGCCTCGTTCGTGTTCATATGCTAGTCGTTTTTCTTCGAGGTCACGTTGTCTCCGTTTCTCTTCTAGATCCCCCTCCAGCCGTAGTTGCTCGAGGGCTATGTTTCTCTCCGCTAGCTGGAGTTCTCGGTCTAGCCGGAGTCGTGCAAGCTCCAATTCGTGTAGCCGGTTGCGCTCTCGTTCTCGAGTGTCTTCATGGATGAGGTCCGCGTTTAGTGTTGCGGTTCTTTCCCCCGTCGGGGGTGCGCTGGTTTCCTGTTGCCCGTTCGGGCTATTCTCCTCTTGGGGTGATCTGTCTCGGGTTTCCACCCATGCTTGTAGGGCCGATTTGAAGTCCTCTTTTGTGCTCAGGCCAGTGGTAGCGATACCCATGTCTTTACAGAATTGTTTTAGTTCTTTGTGGCTGTATTCTTCTATCTTCTCTTTCTGGAATTCGGCAGGTAGGTTGGTTCCTTGGGTCGTCATGGTCTCTGTGTGTTTTTCCGTCGTAGCGGGTAGATCACTCTCTGTACGATTTTGCGTTGGCTCGGATCCCAGCGCCTGCCACCAATGTTAGAAAGGCGAACCCGGGGGAGGCAGAAGGAGGCTGACTGACCACCCCTAGGTCTACCCCTCCTTCAGAGAAGGGACCGAGCGACGTCGGGACACCTCCGACGGGAGGGCCCTCTCCTAGAATCGTACAGCAGAGTAACCACACCCCTACAAATATACACCACACGTAGATAGAGTTTTCAATCTTTATCTGGCAAGAAGTATCGTTTCAATATATATACAGCAGATCCCGAGATCTGGAGAGTCTCGTGACAAAGGGGCAAGGTAGCGGGACAGTCTTATAGATGGTCGGTTGCAAGGAGACTCTACGCACAGCTCTCAATCCTCAAGCTGGGGAGTTCCGGGAGGTTGGGCCGCGGCAGCGCCAGCAGGCTCCAAGATGGTTCAGCGAGTGTGGACCGCGGCAGCGCCAGCAGGTTCCAAGATGGTTCAGCGAGTGGGGACCGCGGCAGCGCCAGCAGGTTCCAAGATGGTTCAGCGAGGGTGGACCGCGGCAGCGCCAGCAGGTTCCAAGAGGGTTCAGCGAGTGTGGACCGCGGCAGCGCCAGCAGGCTCCAAGGTGGTTACAGCGAAGATGGACCGCGGCAGCGCCAGCAGGTTCCAAGATGGTTCAGCGAGTGTGGACCGCGGCAGCGCCAGCAGGCTCCAAGATAGTTACAGCAAAGATGGACCGCGGCAGCGCCAGCAGGTCCCAAAGAGGTTACAGCGAAGATGGACCGCGGCAGCGCCAGCAGGTTCCAGGTAGAACAGCAAGGGGAGTTCGTCTCAGGGTCAGCTGCGACAGCGTCAGCAGGGATTCTCGACTCCGGGATACAACTGCCGTCCTACTCCGGGGCTGGCCCAGATATAGGTCTGGAGTCCTTTGATGTCCGGGCCCTCTCGCCTGGGGGTCAGAGGGGCCGGGATGATGGTGTCCAGACACCCAGCAGGGGGTTGGAGCCAGAGCCCAGGGAGGCCGGAGGGTGATCGAAACCAGGCATCCAGGGATGGTTGGAGGGCCATCAAAACTCCCCTCGCCTTGTCTCTGGTGGAGTGGCCACTCTACCACCCGGAGGGTTCTTGGTGCCTCGATGGCGGGCTCGCTGGGGCCGTGGCCGCGGCTGGTCCGGGACCACGTGTCTGTGACGTGCTGGGCCCAAGATGGCGTCGGGCCTGGAATGAGGGTCCGGGGTGGGCACCGGACCGGTAATGCTGGGGCGGCCCGAGGGGGCCGTGTCAGTGGTTGTGGGCCGCCGGGTGGCGGATCTGGTGGTTTGGCGGGCGTGCAGAGGTGTGCCCGAGGCCGACCCGGGCTGGATGAAGGGCCGATGTCTTCTGGGGCCCGCCATGCGGGAGGGGTAGGACCACGCCACGAGGCCGGGTCCAACAGAGCCCTGGTGAGGAGAAAGGAGGACGCGGAAGGGAGGGCACGTCGCAGCAACATCAGGGTTCTTGGAGTGCTGGAACGGGCAGAAGCAGGCAATGCGGAGCGTTTCCTTGAGAACTGGATTCGTACTAAGCTGTGCCCAGGGGGACTGTCGGAGGTCTTTGTGATTGAGAGAGCACACCGGGTTCTGGTCCCCCCGCCGCGGCCGGGTGCCCCTGCGCGGGCACTTATAGCCAAAATTCTAAATTATCGGGACAGAGACTGTATTCTTCGTGCGGCTAGGGAGACAGCGAATCTTACTTTTGAAAACAGCAGGATCTCCATCTACCCGGATTACACCCAACAAGTCCAAGAGCAGCGAAAGTCCTTTTTGGGAGTCAAGCAAAAGCTCCGAGAGATGCATCTGCAGTACATGCTGCTATACCCGGCCAAACTCAAGGTGCTGTTCCAGGGAAAGGCGCACTTTTTGGATTCCCCGGAGAAGGTCTGCGAATGGCTGGAGATCAGGGGCGACGACCTTCCGCCGGACGAACGCGGGGGACCCCGTGAGAACTGGGGAACTCGACCACCACGGAAACGCCCCTACAGGCGTAGACGCCACTCCGGGGCCGCTGACAGTAAGGAGAGCCACAGAGTCACAGTGGGGGAGGATGGGGCTTTACATCTGGCCCAGTCGGATGCCGAGGACGGGACGCGGGCACTGAAGCCTCATGAGCCCGAAGACATACTGGTCCCGGAAACTCTGCAGGTCACGGCAGAGAGCACGTCGCTCACCGCACCGGTGGTCCCAGAGACTGGGGGGACCGGGACTCCCGAGGCGGCGGATCCTTCCTGAAGGGAACTATGGACTGAGTGAAATACATGTTCGGCCTAAGCCAGGTCTTGGGTCTGTGTTGAGCCCACCTTAGAGGGTGTTACCCATGCCATGTATCCTTTCCAGGAGGCTCTCCCCTCTATATGTAATGTACGAATGTAGGGGGGGTGAGTGTGGATAAGTGAGATGAGTGAGATTGGAATTGGGCAGCCTAGTAGAGCCCGGTATATGGTCTTCTATTGACATATTGGCGTATATGGTTGTTGCTGATATCTTGCTCGTGGGAGGGGGGGGTTTGTTTGACGGGGAAGTTGAGGGGAAATGTTTTAGGCATTATTTGTTTTGCAGGTCGGGCACTGGGGGGACAAACTCTGGGAACAGCTGGATGCGGCAGGGTAAATTCTACTGGAAATCATGGGGTATAAATTTATGAGCTGGAACGTAAGGGGGATAAGCACATGCACTAAGCGTTACAGAGTCCTCTCCTTCCTTCGAAGACACAAAATATCCATTGCTTGCTTGCAGGAGACCCACCTTGGGGAGGACGGGGCACAGAAATTGGGGAAAAAATGGCGGGGTTAGCTGTTTCACGCGTCCTTCTCTACATATGCTAGGGGGGTTCTGGTTTGGGTGGTGCCTGGGGTGCCGTACGCGATCCAGTATATGGAGGCGGACATCCAGGGTCGGTACCTGTTCCTTAGGGCCAAGCTTGATGGCAGGGATCTAGCAATCTTAAACTCTTACGCATTCAATATCGATGACCCATCATTCTACGGGACATTGCAAAACGCCCTGATTCACGACCTGTGTACCCCGTTGCTTTGGTTTGGAGACTTTAACTGTGTACTTGACCCCGTGTTGGATAGATTCCCACCCCGGGCCGGTACAAAGCCCCGTATGACTGCACAGCTCAAAGAGGTCATGGAAAACGTGGGCGCAGTGGACGTCTGGCGCCTCCGACACCCGGCACAGAAGGTGTACACATGCTTCTCCCTCACACATGGTACATACAGTCGCCTAGATAGAGTCTTAGTAGCAAATGCCGAGCCCACCATGACAGTGGATATAACGCATCAAGCCTGTTTCCTGTCAGACCACTCCCCAGTGGCTTGCATGGTTCAATGGGAGACTCGGGTTGTCCGCCCCCGGACTTGGAGGCTCCCAGTGAATATCCTACGGGACCAGGTGGGAAAGGACCACGTGGGCAAAGCCATCGAGGACTATGTAGACATTATTTGGGGGGAGGTCAGCGTGTCCTTGGCTACCAGGTGGGAGGCCCTGAAGGCGGTGGTGAGAGGCGCTTGCATGGGACTCACTTATGGTGTCCGGAAACAGCTCCTCCAGGATCTCCAAAAGGCGGAAGATGCCCTCCTGACCGCCCAACAAGGGGTGGACCCTAACGAACTCCAGAGACTGGAGGAACAGCATGCCAGGATGCAGCTACATGATACCCTAGATAGGCTCGACAAATACACCCTGGGCCAATAACGGCAACGGCTCCATAGGGAGAGAGATAAGTCTGGGAGGCTACTGGCCTGGATTCTGAGGCGGGAGCGGACACCTGAGCGCATTGTTGCCCTTCGGGACCGTGACGGTGAGTTGGTCTATTCTGAGCAGGCCCTCCTAAGCGTTCTACACTCCCATTTACGGCAGGTATACTCCGCGGACTACGATATTTCTGAGGCTTCTTATCTCCCCTATTTACAGGGGTTGCCTGTGTCGACCCTTTCGGATTCGGATCGGGAGGAGCTGGACGCAGGCCTGACATTACCTGAGGTCCATGGGGCGCTGGCCCACTTGCCGTGTGCCAAATCGTCGGGAAGCAACAGGTTTCCCCCGGAATTCTATTACGAATTTCGGGATAATTTAGCTCCACTCCTTCTGCAGGTCTACCTGGAGGCGTTCGAAAAAGGAGACCTCCCACAGAGCATGAACCAAGGGGAAATCTGTATGATCCATAAACCTGGGGGGGACAAGCACGACCCTATCCTCCTATCGGCCGATCACCATGATAAACACCGATATCAAAATTCTCACAAAACTATTGGCCATTCGGCTGGCACCACACATGGAGCACTTAGTACACCAAGACTAATGCGGATTTATCCCCGGGCGAAACAAGGCCATAAACCTGAGACGGTTGGTCTTGGTCTCCATAGATCTCGCCAAGGCCTTCAATACCGTCGACTGGGGCTACCTGCAGGAGGTCCTCCGGAAATTGGGTGTTGGGCCCAACTTCGCCCGCTGGATTAGGATCCTCTATAGCTCCCCTAGGGCCCGGGTGCGTCTGAGTGATGCGAGGTCGGAGGAGTGGTGGCTGGGTCGGGGCACGAGACAGGGGTGCCCCCTCTCGCCGTTACTCTTCGCTCTGGCTATAGAGCCGTTGGCCGTCAGGATCCGCACTGAATTGCGGCAATGGGGTATTCAGGTGGGGGACACCTGCAATGTCCTCTCGTTATACGCAGATTACGCGTTGTGTTATTTAACAACCCCCAGGGAGGCGCTCCCGAGGTTGCTCCACCTCCTAGACAGTTTCGGTGAGGTGTCGGGTTTGCGCCTAAATCGCAACAAGTCCTTAATTTTTCCGTTATCTGGCTTTGACATGGTGCCTCAGGAGGATTTGCCGAAGCTGGGACTACGGTGGGAGCAGACCAGTTTCCGTTACCTGGGAATACATGTGGCCTCGACGGAGGAACAGTCCCTTGCCCGTAACGCGGATAGGGTGCTCACGTCCCTCCGGCAATCCATACTCTTTTGGAATACCTTACCACTATCCCTAATGGGGCGGCTGGCAATCGCTAAAATGGTGATGCTGCCAAGGATACTGTACGTCCTTCAGAACTCCTTGTGTCCTCTTCCCCCTAGGGTTTTCCGGACCCTCAACACGTTGCTCACATCCCTGCTTTGGGCGGGGCGACGTAGCAGAGTGGCCCTAAGCACCGTCGTGCTCTCCTTTGAGGAGGGAGGGTTGGAAGCCCAGCGCTTCGATTTATACTATTACGCAGCGCAGCTCCTTCCGGCGGCCAGGTGGTTTGCAGACACGGATGTGTGGGAGACACGATTGTTAGCGGGAAGGGCCACGGTGCAGGAGCTTCGTGTAGCCTTCATGCGTGGATCCAGGGCTGACGCTGACCTCCCTTATGTGATGCGGCATATGGCTGCAATATGGCAACGCTTTATTGAAAGGATCCTTCGCTCTGCACAATTTCACAGGGAACTGCCGATTTGGATATTGGCACCCATGGTGGAGATAGAGCGGTATATGTAATTTCGCGAATGGCGGGAGGGAGGGTGTGAGGTCCTCGCTGATCTATACCCCTCGGAGAGTTTCTTGTCATACGAACAGGCGGAGGAGTCATTCGGCCTTGGCGGCGGTCAATATCTGCACTACCAAGGATTGCGCTCAATACTGCGCTCGGGTTGGCCGCGGTGCCCGGAGATACCCCCGATGACCCATACTTTACATATCTTGTTGTCATGTGGCAGGGGGTGGAGATTGATAGCCTTACTCTATGCGGCCATGAAACGCAATTCTGCCCCACCGGTGCCACCAGCGTGGGCGGCCTGGGAGACGGACTTAGATGCACCCCTAGATCAAGGGCAACGCAAGCGCATAGGGATCTTGACACGGCGGGTGTCCTGTAATGCCCGATTTAAGCTTATCCACTTTAATTTTATGCACCGCACCTACCTCACCCCGAAATCGGTGAGTCGCTATTCAGAAGAAAGGAGGGACAATTGCCCCAGATGTGGAGTGGGAAGTGCAGGGTTTCTACATCCTGGCCTGGGAATGTCCGTTAGTGGGGAGTTTCTGGACAGGGGTAGTCGGTCGTATAACGGCTACTACGGGCCTCCGAATTGACCTATCCCCCTTGCACTGCCTGTTGGGATTAGTACCCAAACCTAGAAAAAGGAAACCTCCATTTAAACTGTTGCAACTTATGTTGGTGCTGGCTAGGCGCAGGGTGGCCATTACTTGGATGGGACAGAGGGCCCCTGAGGTGGACATTTGGCTTAAAGACGTGAGGGAATGGACCCTTGCAGAGGAAACACACATGCAAGCTACTAGAAAGGATGACAAATTACAGGATGATTTCTTAACATGGCGCACCATGTGTATAGCGGGTCTCACTACAGACAGACAGTCTTCACATAGTGACTCAGAGGGGACCAGCGGCGAACTATTTTCAACTCACGGATCAGAATCTGAGGGGGAGAGGGGCGAGAATCATTGAGGAGTTAATTACAAGGTGTGCGGTGTGGGGCCTGGCCGATCTTCCTTCACGCTGTCCATAATATACTGTCTTATGATATAGTACCACATGAACTTACGTAATTGTCTAGATGTTGTCCTAACCTGCGATGTGCCATAATGAGGTTGTCGATCTGCAACTAAATGTTTTTTAATGATGCCTAGGTGGAGGGGGGGGGTTCACTGTTTGTAATTGCAAAATTGAAAAATAAAGTTAAAAAAAAAAAAGGATGAAACGTATGGGAAAGTGATGGTGTTGTTAGACGTCGAATAAGCACTTGACTGTGTTGAATGGGGTTATTTATTCTACATAATGCACAGGCTAGGCTTGGGATATGGTTTCATTGACAAGGTTAGGCAGTTGTACAACAGCTCAAAGGATGTGGTGAATTGCAGTGGGTTTATATCAATGTATTTTCAAGATCTGAGTTGCACTAGGCAAGCCTTCTCGCCTCTACTTTTTGTGGTGGCCCAGAAACATATGCCCAGCCCTTTTTCAGAACCATGCTAGCAATATATATTAATAACATTGTCAGAGCCTTAGGGTATAGAGAACATGGTACACAACCATATATAGCTCCTATTGGCTAGTATTTCACGTAGTCCAAGTTACAACTGTTCATGTGGGTGGAGGAGGGGGGCATATCTATGTCATTAAAATTAAAATACCCAATAGATTTAACTATGTCTTCAAGATGCTTCACTTGAAACGTCTCTCTGACTTACTACAGTCAATAGAGAATGGAATCAAAACATGTATCTAGAGAGGAGTTTAGCCTAGATTAATATCTATGGCACAACACACAGCTACCTATACTGGGGCCCTTCACCTTAGGCACATGGAATTTTACTGGATAGTGCAAGCTGTAATCCTCAATACATATGTGAACGCTTATGACAAAATGTTGGCCTGGGTCTATATATAGAGAGGCGTCTACACCTGGTAGGGATCCTGGACCTATTTTTTACTGGAGGTTCGACTGTACAGGCAGAGGGCAACCAAATATTGCACTCTATTTAATTGTTTGTTGCATCCACTGCCCCAGTTGAACTCTAACGATCATCCATTCTCCACTACATACAAACACGGAAGGCATTCCAGCCACAGTATTTGGTGTTTATTCAACTCTGATTCATAACCTTTTCTCCCACTCAAATGCTGTTGCTCTTCGACACTGGTGGGAACTCAGTCTGTCAACTCAGTTCCTGGAGGAAGGAACACTGAGTCACTCTCCATGGAATTAATGATTGAGGCCTAAGGGATGTTTGCCTGATATTTCGCTATTTCAATGGAAAGAGTCAATACTTCACCCACGACAGCTAATATTTACTACTTCACAACAACTAAGCACAGCAGCGGCTCCTCCGCTGTGGCTGAGGAGCGACCCCCCCTTCCAGCAGCGAAAAATAAAGGAAAAATAAAATGATAATAAACCATGGTTTATTACCACTTTATTTTGTGACCCGGGGTCTTGGGGACAGGGCCAAGGGGATAACAGGAACCTACGGGGAGTGGTATGCACTGTTGTTATCAGCGTGCATGACTGGCCGGTCATCATGGGCCGGCCAAACAGACATGCGCATTTGGCATGTTTTCCACCCAGTCTGCATTACAGCCTGGCTGGAGAACATGCCCAGTCCCCCAGCCCCCGAACCACGGCACTCAGACCAATCACAATGCTGCACTGCAGTGTTGTGATTGACTATGGGGAGTCTGGGTGCTTCCTGCTTCCTGACGGAGCAGAGGGACAGCGAGAGTTTTTATCTTTTTTGTTTTACTACCCCCCCTGTGCCCCTGCCCCCAACCCCCGATCCGTGCCAGATGCTACTGCCTAAGCACTCACAACCCTATAATTTCTTGTTCCGGGATGGCTTTACACTGCACTTGCTGTAGCTGTCTAGGTGTCCTGCATCACTATGGGCTTCAAAGCTGCTAGACGAGCCTTGGATGGGTGACATGTTTAATATGGCCTTTTAAGAAAATGCCTAGAAACGTAATGACCGTATAACAGAATTAAAGAATGCTGAAAAAAAATTCTGAGAAATCAGTGGCATATTATCAAGGGCCTTATCGGCGCTTTAGCGGGACTTTTTCCTGCTAAAGAGGCGATAATTTTATCGCCCTATTAGCAAGCTGTCGCTAACAGCAGTTAGCGACAGTTTGTAGGCGATAGCGAGCGGTTTGGGGCCCGCTTTGCATGTCAGCGATATTTATCACTAATGACAAGCAGTCGCTAACATCGCTATCGCCTATTATCAACGCAGGCGTAGCGATAAAAATTGTTGCGCTATGCGCGAATATCGCTGACAACTAACGCCTGCTCAGACCACTTCTTAACCTGTATATCCAATGGAAGTTGGATATTCAGGTTAAGACCCTATTGACGTTAATGCCTGAATATCGCTGGATTTCCAGCGATATTTACGCATTAAGCCGCTATCGCCGGATATTTTATCGCATTTGAGATAAACGTTGCTGATAGCACGTTATCTCTGCAAGAAAATCCAGCGATGCACGGCGATAGAAAAAATGTCACTAAGCTTATTTAGCGATAAATATCACTATTTGTTGATAATATGCCCCTCAGTTTCAAGGGATAAATATGAGTCTCTTATTCATCTTTTTTTTGTTCCTTTCATTAGACAGGTTGCTATTGCTTCATGCTAAGCAGTATAGATGGCCTGCTGACAATTACTGTGGAAGGTATATTGTGCTTTCCCTATAAAAACGTTATTAAATTAAGAAATCAACACTCAGTAATCATCATATGGATATAGCAGTCCCTAAATGTGTGTGTTAGTGGAAAATACTTAGTCAAGGTTTCTAGCACTACAGTCTAGGAAGAATACATTAGGAAACATATTTAATTTATTTCTAGAACTGTAATATCATATTCCTCTGAACAGCTGTAGCTGTTGGTACCGCCCACTTCCGAAAAACCTCTTTCTCTATGAATTTCCTCACTGCCAAGCATCTATCTGTGCCCCTCATCTCTCCATGGCCTCTCTCTCCCGTGCATTTCACTTATTTTATAGCACTACTCATACCAGTGTAGGGTGTCAGGGCACTATAAATCACACACACATATAACAGAGACAATGAGTCCTAAGTGTCTAAATCAGTCTATAGGAAATGTTACATAAAACTATTAGGATTACAAGGTCAAGTATTCAAGTCATCCACACTGGTAGGCAGTATATTTTAGGGGTGTTCTGTAGGAGAAGCATACGTATTTCTACTCAAATTAACACCTTTTTTGTCAACATTAGGATAATGAAGACTGGGGAAAAAACATTTTTTTAACCTAAACGATGCAGTTTGCAAGCAGCTCTTCGATTACAGATCATTGCTCACTTTGCTATGTTAGGGTTGTAATTTATAAACTGCAAGTAACAAAAAGATCTCCAAGGCAAAAGCAGTAACCCTACTTTATCACGAGTGGAAACTGCCATCAGACAAAAGATCTCTCTACAGCAGGAATATTAATCAAAGTTATCTTGTCATTTTTATTGGTGCCTGAAACCTGCTGGACACACAAGAAACTCTGAAGCAGGTGCTTTTTAAACTCGCTTTGGGGTCGATTCCGATCCGGTAAAATTCCCGTCCGTACGATTCACATCCGGAGCCGTTTCCGTACGACTCGTACACACACGGTACGACTCGCCGAGTACGATCCGGACCGGGGTATCAGGACGCGATTCGTACGGTCCACATCAGGTAAGGGCGATTCGTACGGAAAAGCACACATTCACATACACACCGAACGGTGCGTACCCCTCCATGATCGCAGGGGTATGCACAGTACCCCTGCGATCATGGGGGGTATGCTCCGTAGACCCGGCGGACATGGGGTACGCACCGCACACCCAGCGTACATGGGGTACGGTGCGTACACCCCATGATCGCGGGGTACGGGGCGTACACCCAGTGATCGCAGGGGTACGCACGTACCCCTGCGATCATGGGGGGTACGCACCATACCAGGGAGGAGCCGTTCTGTACCTGTTTGTGCGAACTCTGCTTTTACGGCTGTTTTCAGCTCCCGTAGAAAAAGGGTCGTACGGTGCGTACCCAACACGAATCGTACTTGCCGGTTCGGAAAAAGCAGCCGCGAACCGTACAGATGTCGCGTACTGCGGGTTCCGAGGGAGATTCGTACGGGGATTTCATTTGTACGGTCCTTGTACGATTCGTACGGAGTACAGCTCCCGGTACGGATCATACTTCGTCGTACGTACGGAGGACGTTGCAGGGTACGATTCGTACAGGAAAAACGCTCCGAACTGGAATTCGGAGCGCTTTTTACCGGATCGGAATCGACCCCATTATGTCTGAAAACGCCGCCCCTCCCCCTGAAGTCAGGCTAGGTGCGGCTGCACCGGTCGCACCGCCTGTGAGTCAGGCCAACCTGTGAGCTAGGCACCTTAAAAACATTTTACCAAAAAAGTTTTATATGCGTTGGAAATATACACTCTAACTAGAGCTCCGAAGTAACTGAAATGTGATCGTAATTGCTTTTAAAACGATTTCGGATAATTAAAATTTTGAATGATTATTTGAATTTTAAGAAAGGAGTTAGCTGTCTAATCTCCTATAGGAAAATACATCTACGATACGCTACTTATTTTGAGATTATAAATGTCCAATTTCAGATGCTACCTACTGAAAAGAGCTATGAGTCGTGGATGTATGCATACTTTCAAAGCACGTGTTGTACCATCATACATCCTCAAAAGGGAAACATCCTTTACGATGAAACTTTTACAACGCGGTACAATTACCACGCAGGTTTTACAACGCAAGTCGTTACAACGACTTGCGCTGGAGGGCGCTGTAGGATAGGGAATAGTTTAATTTAATATCCAACACCTTCCCTACTATCCACGGGGACTGGAGTTGGAATAGTAAATTAAACTATTCCACTATCCAGCGCCCCCCAACGCAAGTCGTTGTAACAACTTGCGTTGTAAAACCTGCGTGGTAACGGTACGCGTTGTAAAAGCATGCGTTGTACCGTCATACATCCCTTTCAAAAATATGCCCATATCATGAAAGTACATACAAACATGAAGGTACATACAATGGAAATAATTGACATAGTCAGTTCTTTCCTAAACATCACGGCCTTAAGGGCCAGATCCTTGGACACCTTCAACAGCGCAGATCTACGGTAACTTGAGCTGTTTGTTACACAAAAGGTTGATAGGTCTTCCGCAGAATTGTGATTTTACATTCAATTTTCTTCCGCATGGAAAAGGAGCAGTGTGCTTTTAAGTAGCTGATGGGGTGGGATCCCGTGCTAAATATACATACTAAATGCCAGGACTTACTTTTGACCCAGGAGCCCAAATCCAACGCTCACAGACAAAAGTAGCAATAGTTACAGACTCGTCCTTCTCATGTTTCTCGAGTTACATTTCTAGCCTGCTGTCTGGTCGTGTGCAGAGTCCCCACAGGGTTGTCTCTATTATCCTTATCCTTTATCTCTGCTCCTAAAGACTCCATAACTTCTGTCTCATCACTAAAAAGTAAAACCAGTACTAGGCTATGCACTAGGAACATGTCAGTCCACATTTAAACCAAAGAAAGCCACAAAGTTTA
This sequence comes from Lissotriton helveticus, assembly GCF_964261635.1. Classification (NCBI taxonomy): domain Eukaryota; kingdom Metazoa; phylum Chordata; class Amphibia; order Caudata; family Salamandridae; genus Lissotriton; species Lissotriton helveticus. The sequence continues at coordinate 381,011,693 of NC_136067.1, read as the reverse complement.
AATCACGATTGCAAAAATATACTTATTTTTCTCAAAGCCAAGCACATTATTCATTGCTGAAACTCACTCACCCATCTTAGAAGAGTCAATGTGAATGATCGTTGCTTCTCAGATATTCAAAGTAGGTTCACCCGTAATTAAATAGTGTGATGCTCACTCTGCACAGATTTTGCCCTTGAGAAACTGTGGTATTGAATTATATGGACAGGGTTCACCACAAAAACAGTAATATAAACTAACATATGATTTGTCAACATCGATCTCTACAATACATCATCCACCCTTCACAACTTCACCCCAAAACTCAGCTCATCACAGGACATCTCACATCACACCTCACTGGCACAATTCTGTCTCTCGTCACCACTATCAGAGGGCATGCTGGGTGGACTTCTCCAATGATCATCTAAGCTCTCTGAACATGTGCTATTTTTGTATACTCACTGCAATCCTCTGAACAACATTCCCAACTTCTTTTAGATTTTGGATCCATGTCCGACTTTCTTGATAGCCAGAATGCTATTCTTCCAAAGACTGCATTGTCTGGAAGTGTTGACCTTTTGGCATGTCCTAAAACTGATGTCCAGCTTGTGGAAAACGTTCTGGGATTGATTCACATTCCAGAAACATGCACGGTTTTGACCAGCCTGTGAAAGCCTCCAGATCCTAGAATTCCCTGTTCACTGTTTCAGCTCAAACATTACAGGCCGGTGCTGTGTGGACAAATCAGCACACATGGTAGACAGGTGTTGACTTGATCATATCTGAAGCCAGGAGCAGCTTGTGACCTTTCAAAGTGGTGAAGCTAGCGAAGTGCCCCACCACCTCCAAAAAACACAAAAACATATTTGCCCTCCCTACAAAAGCCCTTAGTAAAATAAAACTCCTTCAAAAGTCCAAATCAAAACAACCCCTCCGTCCAAAATAAAGCAAACAGCAAAGCAATACACATTATATTAATTACATAAAAATAAATAGCCCTTACCGCCGGCTCTGTGTCCTCCTCGCTGTCCTTATGAAGCCCGTGGAATGAAGAACCCCCCCTAACCAATCCAGACGCTGCTTTCATGCTGCAAGCACCAGGATTGGATGGAGCGGGTTGGCCTAACGCTCCTTCAGGCCCTAGAGGCCTGTGCTTGGTCTCCACACGACAGCTGGGTGGAGGGCTTCACAGTGCACATGTCACTTTGGCTGGCGCACTTTGAAGTGCATGGCCACCACTACTCCAGTAGCCACCAATCAGCTGCAAAGGACAGTCAGGACACGTCCTCTTGACTCGGAGGCAGGCTAGTGGCTGCTGCGCGTTTTGGTTAAAATTAAAATGGCAATGAAATCATTTCATTCCCATTTTATTTTTAACACTGCGCCGCTCACAGCGGTCAGGGGCTGACGCTCCCCTGCCATCATAAAGAAACCCCCACTGCATGAGCCATGTGATAATTAGTGAACTCTTTTAAGCCTCAAAGGGCCATATGTATCAAGCCGTTTGTGAATCGCAAACGGGCTTTTTGCATGTTTTGCTATGTATGTAACATTCGCAAAATAAGGAATAGCAAAGATTTGCGATTCCTTATTTTGCCATAGCATTTAAGGAATCGTAATTTTGCGATTCCTTAATTGCTATGTATGTACCATTTTTGGGTTGCGAATTTTGATTAAGAATTCGCAAATTACCACCAACTTGTAGTTGATGGTAACTTGCGAATTCTTACAAAAATGCACAATTTGGCATTTTTGAAAGTGGCATGTGATGCACACACATGCCCATATGTACATGTATGTGCGCCATATGCACACACATGTACATTTCAGGGGTGCAGCAGGGTGTCTTTGAGACACCCCTGCACCCATGCAATAATTCTCAAATTACGATTAGCAAATTGCGAATTCGCAATTTGAGAATTATTTCGCAATCATTCCTATGGGCCTCCTGGCCCATAGGAATGCATTGGAAATTATTCCTTAATTGCGATTTCGCAAAATGCGAATTCACAATTAAGGAAGATTAAGGAATCGCTACAAAAAAACGATTTTCATCATACATACCATTTTGCAATTCCTAAATAGCGATTCCTTAAAAATCGCTATTTTGGAATCGCAAATTAGTTTGTTGATACATATGGCCCTCATTTCTTCAGGTCAGGGTTGGTCATTGTAGCAGAGTTCATGTTTGGCTGACCCTCTTTTCACAAATTCCTGTTTCTTGAGCTATTGCTAAGCCTTGTTCCCTGAACCTGCACTATTTTGTACAGAATCCCAGTTTCCAGAGCTAGCATTGTTAGGCAGTTTCCCTGATACTTGAGCTAACGCTATTCAGTGCTTATTGCTTCCTTGAATTTCACTTCTGTAACCTCTCTTTTTTTAATTTCTTCCCTTCCTATCACCTTTTCCTTAGTTCCAAATTCCCAGTGTGAGAGTTTTTCTTTCTCAACTTCCTTAGTTTCCAGTATTACTTCCTATCACAGCTGCTTTAGTCTCATATTTCTAGTGTGATATGTTTGCTTATTTTCTGCTAAGTATTCTTTTTCCTTCTTTCCTGCTAAGCACTACTCCTCTCTAGCTCCTGTGTGTTTAGTTATCCACCCTTGCTGTTGCAGTCTCACGTGCACCTAGGTAATCGCCAGAATTTGCAGGCTCAGCGACAACCTGGGTGGAGTTTTCTTACCCACTACGAGCCTTGTCTATGTGATACTTTTCATAACATCACCAAAGTATCAACTGCACAGGCTCTGCATTTGTATGTATATTAAATATGTGCATATTTTGCAGTCTGTCTGTATAACAGCAATTGTAGGAGAGGAGCTTAATGAGCATCAGTCTTACCAGATGGAGCTCCAGAGTGCACATACCTTTTTTTACCACAAATGTTGTTATGTGTATGTCTTCCACGCCCTGAGTGTTAATTATTCCTCATGCTGAACTGACTCTTGAGTGCATGTGCTTTCTCAGCTTAGACCTTCGTTACCTTTTGCATTGGATTATTTTTCTGCTCTGAATCAGTGTGTGATCTTGGGATGTTCTGTTCCCACTATTCTCTTCACATAGTCTACCCTGTCACCAGTCTCTGCCAGACTTTGACATCCATCCCATAATGCCTACTTGAGCTCACAACAATACTGTACACAATCTACAACATATAACGCCAATCCATATATTACCAAAACGTTTCACTCACCTAGCATATAGCACTCCATGTGGTGCTACACCCTATATTACCTGACCATGCCACAGTACACATTAACATACTACACCATACCACACTTTGTTAGGCCATACTTCATTATACCACATCCCAGCATGTCCACTCTATACAGCGTATTCCATGTCCAATCACATCCCATGATATGACGCGGTCAATGCTGGCCGCGTCATATTGTTTTTTATTGTTTTTTTCTTTCAACCCTGCTGCACAACAGCCGCACTCCTGTACAACATGGCTAAAAACATTGACAAAGCCAATAGATCTCGCATAGGTGTAACATATTGGCTTTCTTGTTTTTTCTGGCAGATGGGGCCAGGAAGAACGTGGGAGGGGGATGAGGTGAGGGCAGTCAGGAATGCTAGGCACTTTGCAGCAACGTGGGAGGAGGACAGGCTAAGGTATAATCAACAATGCAGAAGAACGAGAGATGAGGCAAAAATTAGACGAGGCAAGAACTGGGCAAGTAGTGGAAGGACACCGGGTGCGAAAAGGAAGCAATACTTGGGCATGCTCCAGGAGAGGGTCAAACACATAATGAGGAAAGAAGCCGACATGCATTGACCAAAGAGAAGCAAGGAAATGAGAGTAACAGGAAAGCCAATCAAATGGTAAGCAGTAGGCGGTCTCTAAGCTCCCTGTAAGCCAACAACATCTCCCACAAGCAACAGTACATGCACTGTCTAAGATGAGTCCTGAAAACTGAAACCAGGCAGCCATTCCAATAGAGGCCTAGCTCCTCCCTTTGAAACGTATTGTCATTGTTGTGAGGAGGTTTATAAATAAGTACTATTAGAGCAGCAATATTGAGTAGGAAGAAATGAGTGAATTGGCAAATGAGAATCGATACATGGTCTGGATATTCAGGGATAATGTACACCTTTGAAAGGAGTACTGCACAAGTCACAGAACCAGCTTTGTAAAAAGAGCATCTATTTGCTATAGTGTGGCCAACAGAGGAGACAGTAATCAGTAGACCAAAGAAACATTGATGGAGCAAGAACTAGAAATAAAATTGCTGTTGCTTGTTTGTAAGTTAATCGTTCTATTGCAAAGGTCGGAGGAATTCATTAAGGTTAGAAACAGAACAATTGAACATTAGGTTTGGTCAGCTCATCGGTTGAGGTATTGGTGACCATAAATAGCTGGTAATGCTCTGAAAAGCAGATTATGCTTTAAACAGTTGTGCGGTAAACGATTGGGGAATATTTACAAGGGTATACCGCCAACGGAGTTTAGCTTTTTTCGATGCTCCAGTGGTGCTGTGCCTGTCTCTCATATTTACACTTTGCGTGACGTAACACCGCCTTGTAAATATGGCCCTCCTGATGCAGTTTTCTGAGGCAAAACGGGTTGCTAAGGGTATTGCTGTGGGCGTTCCCACGCAACACCCATTGATTTTTGACACTGCCCAGATTTACGAGGAGGCGTTAATGTGGTGCAACATGGAGAACATTTTTTTTTCTCCTCGGTTTTTGATCAGCAGGCACACATAGAAGGAGCAAAATACAATTAATGATTATTTATGTGCAGGAAGGTGTTCCTTCCTGCGCAAACACAACCATCCCGGCAAGATAGGCACCCTTGCACCACCTTGCAAGGGTGCATTCCCTCATCCTAGGCAGCTTTCTTAGCGTGGGGGAGAGCACAGGGATGCGTTGTATTCTTGTTAATAATTTGTGAAATTACGCAGCTTGGTGCATCTAAATTGCTTGCAGCGCCGTGCTGCACCATTTCATTGTAAATATGTCCCTTTGTTCGTTTAACAATAGTGAACTTCAGGGTTAGACACCCTCTTGAGATAATATCCCTTCGCCTCCTTAACAAATAGTACTTAAGTGGCAGGCTTCGGTCTGTGGTTGAGATAATTGTCTGGGGAAGAGCTGTGCTTAGTAAACACACGTCTCTTTCTACTGCTGTATTGTTCTACATCTAGAGTACAAGACGAGAGAGGGACGAGGATTATACCATAATTAAAAAAGGCAGAGATCAGTGTTTTTGTGGAAGAATGCTGACATAGATGTAAAGTGCTCTTGAGGTGAGTTGTGTAACCTACAATTTGAGTGTTAGTGTGCGTCTTCAAAACTACATTCTGGGTCAGATGTCAACAATTTTGGAGCGAATTCGATGGGAATTAACTATTGCTTACACATTTAAGTGCTGTGTACATCATACCAATACAATTCTGTGAGCACCCAACCGTAATACGTTTTGAGAGGCCTTCTTTGGTTTTACAGTAAATTGAGTCTGTAACTCATTCTAAAACCATTGTGGTATCGAGCAAATGGTGCATTATGACCTTTTTACGCATCTACATTTTGAGCTCAGTCAACACCACATTTAAGACACATCTATCTCTTAAGAATCTGTGGCAAGAAAAAGTTGCTAAGATTAGAATATGTGCCGCTTGGCCTTAGTGTGCGATAAAAACGGGGTATAACTAGCTCAACAACAGATTTGTAAAGTTTTGCTGGGCACCGACAATGACAGCCACAGCACTGAGCATTGCCCAACAGTTACGGTCCAGTGGCATAAATACCCACTACAATATTCACCAGGCAAGTGAGGGTGTGTCTGGAAAAGCAGTGCCATATAGTGCATTTTACTACACAATTTCAAACAAACCTCTGCTAAAACTCCATAGTTTCTGAAGAGGCGCTGATTAAATATTCTAGAACTTTCATGACGTGTCAAGGAAGTCTGACTCTCTTCAGGGGTGCTTGTTGTTCCCCACCCCAAGAGAATTTATAAAAACATTTGGTCCTCTGATGAATGTATGACGTTACAATGCTTGCTTTTAAAACGAGGTCTTTACATCGCAACTACCATTCCAACGCATGATTTTACAACGCATTTTTTAAAACTACCATTACAACGCATTCCATTATAACGCATACCGTTACAATGCATAATACTTTTAGGGCAAAGAGTAGGGTATGTATTTGATAGTGAAGGGGTAACAATTATAATTCCAACTCCAGTGAGTGCAACAATAGGGTAAGTGTTGGATAGTGTAGGGGTAAAATTACTAAGTGTTGGTTAGTGTAGGGGTAAAAATGACTATTCCTACTCCAGTGAGTGCAACAGTAGGAAAAGTGTTGGATAGCGTAGGGGTAAAATTACTATTCCTACTCCAGTGAGTGCAACAGTAGGGTTAAGTGCTGGATAGTGTAGGGGTAAAAATTACTATTCCCATGTACCCCAAAACCCATCCGCACCCTAATACAAAAAAATCTCCATTATGTACCTTATAATGCGTTTTAATGGCGTGCGCTGTAATGGCATGCATTGTAATGGCATGCGATGTAAAGGCAGATGCATTGTAACAGTTGCGTTGTAAAGGTAGGTTGTTATAATGACTGCGTTGTAATGAATGTTTCCCCCTCTGATAGTTGTCGGGTGGCACTTGCTAAGTTACAGCGTCTTTGACCCTACCAGCACACTCACTTTCCCCTGCCCCCACCGCTCTTCGATAACAGTTCTCACTTTCACTTCAAGGGCTCCGGAGTAAATGAAAACAGCCTGCAAATGCAGCAAATAAACCTCGCCGCACTTCCAGGCCGTCATTTACATGTACTTGCAGAGGCATTTGCGCCCCCCTGGTAACCCATCCACGCCCCCCGGGGGTCACGCCACACAGTTTGAAAACATCTGGGTTAGGGTTAGGTTTATGACATGTTCCAATCCGCATTTGCTCTCATGTATAGTGTCTGTAAATCATTTGCCATCTCCTGAAGTCTGATATATGATTACTATGGAAAATTAAGTATTTTCTGATCCATGAGAAGTCATTGGTATTGGTTACTTTTATATAGAACTGGTGTTGCAGCACCTAAAGTACCTCTGAATTCTAATTGGACAACCAAGTAAACTCCTTTTTAAGCTTTGCTTTACTCTGCAGTGGTAGTCAATTAAGCCGTAAGGGCTTACCACAAGACATGGTAGAGGAATTGGATCTCCAATACTGTATGAATTAAGTAATCACACTCATCATACAGTCTCGTTTCTATTTGAACAGGAATCTGTCCCGTGTTCAGAGGACTGTTAAATCAAAAGGGCAAGGCTTTTGGCAGAGCAGAAGCCCAGTCATAAACCGCCTCATTGACAAGTAGAATAACTGCTAGGTTTCTGACTGAAGATTCTCAGTTAAGTCTGCCACCATAAGCTATATCCTGGTGGCCCATCCACCAAATGACCAGCAGGTCAGCGCATTTCAAGGCCTGCCCTGTTTACATAACATGACACTGCAGCTGGCTGACATTTTAGTTTTGGTGACAATTACCGGCAGAATCACTTTTCCCAAAATCATCCCTGCCAAGGAGACTGGGATGTCTAGCTTGAGCTGCAACAAAGGGCTTATCCCCAACCCGCCAATTCTTAATACCCCTTTTTATTGAATTCTATTTTCTATCTATAACGGCCCTGTATCCTTTCTTTGTGTGTGTGTGTGTGTGTGTGTGTGTTTGTGTTTTGCATGATAAAGGTAACCCCCATTAGTTTGATGGGAATGCATGTTGAGTATACTCTTTCAAGCGTTGTAAAGTCATACATGGATGTGAACTTTATTAAATAAAAATACTCCCAACCACTAGTGTCCAAGTAGTCCAGTTTGAGGAGGCATCAATGTTCTTCAGCTACGGATGGTGTACACTTCAGGATTCATCCGTAGTCCGTAAAGTCTTGAGGTCTGATGTCACATGTCAGCTAAACGAATAGATTTCCTCTCAGTGACTCACAGATCGTCATATCCACTGACTGCTGGGAAACACTAACACTACACAGACTAAACAAAGGAAAACAGTGACAGAGCTGCTGAGTGACTTATGTTACTACTCTGTATATCTTGTAGCAATGCATTCATATGTTTGAAATGGGGTAGTGTGAATCTCGGTGTATCATAACTACTCAAATGAGCATTGGCACCACTCGAAAAGATCAAGAGGTTACAATCCCCAAGTTACATGTGAAATGCAGCATAGACCAATGTCATTTCTAGGCTTAATTTAAGTAATGTCAAACAGTCTACACTCACTGAACGTTAATCAGTTATTCATTTCACCACCAGTCTTTGACACTCTACAGAAATATGATCACAACTCACCCATGCTAGATGACCTATACTGAATATGCATAGAAGCCAGAATTAAATTCAACACTGGCTGCCTGGCATACAAAACCATTCATCTGAAAAACCCACCATGCCTAACAGAGGGGATGATCGTATCTCCAGCCAAAAAAAGGCTCTTGAATAAGCACTCACTTCTGCTACAGGTCCCAAAATTATGCACCACATTTAATTTGTCTGTTGCTTTCAGTCACTAATTCATATTGTTCTCTTGGTTGAAAAAGGACTGGCTGACTCCCTCGCTCTCTGTGTGTATCATCTTTAGTTAACATGTACCACTTGCTGTGATCCTCACTGCATGCATGCTCTGCAATGTGAATGTCATTTCCAAGTGGAGACTGACTGCTCTTTTGCCACTATCAATATCTAGTTATGGGGACATTGAGTTATGTCCAAGAGTGAACTCTCGTTTTGCCTACAGCCTGCACCACACTGACATTTTGCCATAATATCAGGCTTATGGACTGCTGTGGGGAGGCAATCCTCTGAGATCTGATGTTGACCTGCCTCTAGTTTCTGGTGGAAACCCCATATTTTGCATGTAAAACACACAATCCCCAAATTCATCCACTTTCATGCATGAATTGAAGCATATCTGCTGTCTTCTATTCCTATTGTCATGTACTTATCTTCCTACATGTCCTTGCTCTGTAGCACAGACCATGTTATAGTCTCAAGTGAATACAAAGGTCTGGTATTGGTGTTAACAGCTAGTGCCCCCTGCCCGCAGTTCCTTATGTTTATTTAGATAACACTTCAGAGGGACACATGGTGTCTTCCTCTGCTTGTCAAGATATGTTATCATCACTCCCACAGTTTTAAGAGATCTACATATCAATGATAATATGGCACCACCCACACCCAGCCAAAAAGACCAGTGATTACAAAGATTTTGGTATGGTATATAACATGACATCCATTGTCCATTGTTGTGCTTTCACCCCACGTCCTGCACATTCTTTATTCACCCCAATGAATGAACCAAGGAGAAGAATAGTTAGGTGGATTTGTTCCTTTGAAACTCGATATATAAGACACTCTGGGGCATGAATACAAGGACTTAATGCCACCAGAATGTCACTTTTTAAGACGTTCAGGTGGTGTTAAGTCCATCACCTTATTTACAAGGCAGCATTAAGCCACTTAAAGAGGCTTAATGCTGCCTTCTAAATAAGGACTCTTTCACGCCACACTTAGTGTGAAAGGGCCGGGCAATGGGTGTTGCAGTGGGCCTTCTGCCGCAACACCAATTGATTTTGATGCTGCCTCCTATTTACAAGGGTGGTGAAAATGTGGGGCTGTGCCAAAATTAGGACAAAAAAACACTGGTCTTAACATGGTGAAACAAGGAGAAATGTCTAATTTCTCCTTGTTTTTGCTGTTTCTATGTGTGCTGCATTGTGCCGCACACAAAAAACAACAAATCGCCATGAATGATTGTTTATGTGCAGGAAGATTTGCCTTCCAGAACATGAACAATCTTTGAAAATAATTAAGATTTGCAACTTTTATGTGTACTGCACAATGCAGCACACATAGGAGTTACAAATCGCCATTCTGGATTGTTTATTTGCAGGAAGGGACATCTTCCTGTACATAAACAATCACTTCCCCCAATGCAGGCACCCTTGCACTACAGTGCAAGGGTGCCTGCGTTGGCACTAGTCAGCTTAATTTAGCGCCAGCGTTAGGGGAAATGCAGGGGTGCGTCGTATCATTGTAAATACAGCGCATTCTTGCAGTTTTGAACTGATGGAGCTTGGCATTAACAACTTTGGAGCTAACCCTCGCTTCGCCAGTTCGTTGCACATATGCCCCTCTGTCTAACTGTGACTTTCTGCAGTGTAAGTTTATTGCACAGAGCAGAATGGTTTTGTGCATCTGGACAACCCCTTCTTTTGTGATCCACTACATTGACACCACACCATTATAGGACCACCTCACAGAGCGGACTCTCGCCTCAGAATCTCCAGCAGCATGTTTTCCTACTCACCTCCTGTGGCATTCTCCTTGTCTCTGAACCAGAGCAAATGAGGCTTTCCGCACTGGTCCAGGGTATTGGAGACGCTCAGGACCAAAGTTCTGTAAAGAGGTTCTGAAGAGGCAACAGTTTATCGGTGGTGTGGCGAGTGGTCGACTTAACTTCAAAAGAAGACAGGAAGGTGGGCAGGAGAAATGAGTAATAAGCTCTAATCTGTCAAGTAGGGACAGTGTTTAGGTCAAGCCTGGGCAGCACATGTGCTGCTCTGAGAGGCATGCTGTATTCAAGTTTGGACTTGAAGCTCCACCCATATTTTTCATTGGCTTGTGTCATTGTCCTTTGTAAATGCTGGCTTCTGATTCATTAATAGGCTTGTTTGTCCCTCCTTAGTACCGTCTTGTCTTCATTTGTAACCACACATGAGGACTGGCCCTTTTACTTCTGTTGTTACACGGTATGTCTTATTTAGTCTGTAAGCACTATTTTCTTTAATGAGTTTCTCCTCCTGTAGGCACAACATGCTTTCCTGCAACATTCAGCGTGCCAAGTTCGCTTTCACTTACCAAGCAGCCCAGGACAATGGCGGCCACTTCTTTAAAACAAGCATTTGCAATGCAATAGGTCTCGCATTTGCGAGAGTTCAAGCTATTGGCATTGTAAATGACAATGCCTTTTATTTATCTTTTTTGTAAAACAACTTATAAATAAAAGCTATTGTCATTTACAATGCCAATAGCTCAATCTTTTGCAAATGCGAGACCCAAATATACAACCATTTTAAACCATGAAGAAAATAAAGGGGCAACAACGGTATTTTGTGCAAAATGTTAAAGTTTGTTTAACAACAGTGTCGCCACGGAAATAGATTCAGGTCATATCAAGTAAAAAAGATCTAAATAAGCCAGTGTTCCGCCTCATTGTTATATTTGTTCAAGACATAATCAAGCTAGTCGAACAAATATTTGTAATACGTTGAACAAAAACTAGAGCAGGAACAGTGAACAAGTCAAAGCGAATCTTCCCCATAAGCAATGAGCGAATAGCAACATGGACAATAGGCTGTTTTTTTACGTAACCAGACAGAGTTAAATCGACAACTTACAGACAGCGATGTATTGGCCTTTAGGACAATCTGGCAGTGTCTTAAGGGGTGGTCAGCGTAGAGTCTGTTTTTTAAGTTCGTATTTTTGGGCTGTTTGTGGCCCTGTTATAATCGGGCGGTTTTTCCAGTTGATCAATCTGAAACTGCAACAAAAATTGCCTGCAGCAAGCACAAATGCATGTAGTCTCTCGTCCATTACAACATGTAGTGGGTCTTTATGATTTTAGAACTGCCCTGATTTACAAATGTGTAATGCTTTTTTTAGCTAACTGAATTGCTAATGAGGGACACTTAATTGGGACCCGGGCGTACACTCTGGTCCTGCTGACAGTCTCATATTCATTCACGTAGGAATCCATGACAGGTTATTTTCCCACTGCATGTCACAAATCAATTACTGCTCTAAAACACACACCACTGATCAAACTATTAATTTGATGCCTCTGCATTTTTCACATTTGTGCTCAACGTCATGTTGCTTCACTCTACAGCAAAGACTGATCAAAGAATATAAATGTGTTAGAAAGACGGCATGACAGGAAGACAAAACGAATACTAAGGCTAGTTAGTGCAGTGCAGGTGGTGAAGAAGAGGAGTGACGACCTGAAGAAAAACAGCCAATGAGTGGATGCGAATAAAAGTTAGAACCGGAGTAATAGTAAAATAGCATAATAAATCGAGAACGCATATGGTTATTTTCATTCTCTCTGGAATGGACCATTATTTTAAATAAGCATGTGACGAAGTGCTTGCTGGGAAGTTAATTGGAAGTACAATACCTCATAGGTTAAAAGAAATAAAAAATTTAATGAAAAGCAGCGAGCGGGACATGTAAATTAAACTGCACCCGGCTAAATGATAAACTGTCACAGGCGGAAGGTGAAAGCAGCATGGGCATTACTAAATGCACTCACCCAATGTGGAAAAACTAGGAGCACATCAGCACCGGTGCCAGGCTGTTTTTGCCGTCAGTAGTATGCAGTCACTTATTGAGAGAAGGAGGAAGCCCCGTGACTGAAGCAGCTGGTTTGTGCAATGAAGGGCGGCAGTAATGTGGTGGACCCTTACGTGACGACAGAGTTGCAGACTGCAGAAGAGGAGCGGCAGTGTCTCAGGCATAGCTCTGCTTTCGAGAAGCGAGCACGAGCACCATTACTGCAGTTCCAGAATAGTTAGAGAAGGCGGCGCAATCAAAACAAACGGCGACGAGTGGAAGGGTGAAAATTATACCTGTACTAATGAGAAAAAATGCTTGTTTTATTTTGCATACACATGCCACATGGTGGAAAAACAATTGTGGGAGAGCTGTTAAAAGAATACGCTGTCCTTTGAACCACTCTTCCTGCAATAAAAAAAAAAAGCGCGCTTGCGCCACAGCGAGACATCTGGTTTCAATTATCTCACCCGTGTCTGGGCACGATAATTGAAACCACATGGCAGCCGTGCGAGTAACTGCAACTGATAGGCCATTAGTGGAGCAATGCGCCCGCCTTTGGCCAATTGCGTGCTGTCTTTGATAAAAAGATGCATGCAAAGGCCAATAGCGTGGGCCAAAACAAAAAGCACACGCACGAGCATGTGCGATTCTTAGGTTAATTTTCGAAAGCCCTTAAATGAAGTCTTCGCCAGAACATCGCGCTGTTACAGGCTCGACCTAATGAAATAGGTCTCGCATTTACAAGAGTTTGAGCTATTGCATTGTAAATGAGAATGCCTTTTATTTGTGTGTTAATTATCAAAACAGATAAATAAAAGGCATTGTCATTTACAAATTCTTGTTTTCCACGTCACTAAGGATGTCTTTACAGAATTCACAACTCTGCCCTCGTTTTATAGAGTTACGACTGTATCGAAGTAAGAAAACTAAATATATTAGGGGAAGCAAATAACTCGTGTGGTTAAAATCGTGCCCTGTATACAACGACCAACCAGGGAGGTGAGGAGCTTCCTGCTACCAGTACGAAGTACATCAGTAATAACTAGCAGGGTTGGGAATGTATCGATCACCATTAAGGTCGTGTCAATGCGTGTTTATGGCATTAGAAGCATGACAGTAGATATAAAATGTAAAAAGTTAAAAATGAAGTAAATGGAAGGCACATCTCTCGATCAGCTCACGTTTCTTACATAATGCCAGTGTGGGAATTACAGGAAAAAGAAAAGCATCTTCTGTTAATGTTGTCTTTTCACATCTGCGCAGATCCCTTTTTGGAAATTAGCTCAAGGTTGCCATGACTCCGTTGCCTTTTTTCGGCTGCTCCGTTGTGCCAGGTTTGATGGATGTAAAACTCAGCCTGAAACCTAAAAAAAGAAACGAAGACACCGAAAGGCACTTTCTTGTATTGATCTAGCTCATAATTAAAAGAAGAGCATATTCCTCCACGGCGAAGGCTCCCCTGCTTGTATCTTTCTCAAACACCAGCCCCACCGTGACATTCTCACAACACAGCAAGCACGCCATCCATTATCGCATTTTTTCTCCTGATAATCAGCGGAGTATCACCACCTGAAGCGCTGTGATGTGCTTTGTCCTACTTATTTATGCGCGGCATCATTCGGTGTTGCTCACAGAGACTGACCCCATTGCAGAAATGTGTTTCATATTGCCCCCACCCGAAGGATATAGAAGGAGCAAGGAAGTGAGTCCCACTCAATCAATATGCGTCTGAGTCATACATTGGGGAACAGACTCACTCTTGGCAGTTCTTAATTTGAGCCGGTGGTTTCCGGTGCTCTGTACTGACACTTAATCGTCAGCACCAGGGCTTAAAGCACAAACTCAATGCAAAGGTATTGGAGCACTTTTCATGAGCACCAGTTATGGGCACATTCATTTTTGGAGGCAGGGGGAGGTTAAGTGATTTGCCCAGAATCGCAGGATGTTGAGCCTACGCTGAGATTCGCTACAAAGTCAGCAGCTCTTGCCCTTATGCCACATCCTCTTTCCACTTGTAGGGTTTCATAGTTAGTAGTTAGTTCTTTTATAAGCGGCGCTAATAGAAGCAATGGGCTGGTGCACGGTACCTACTGACGACAGCCCCAGCACTTATTGTTTCACAAATTAACCTCTGCTCTTGGGCCGTCTCCAAGCCATAATGCAGACTCATACATGAGAATCAAGATTATTCTGTGGAGATATTCATCTTTGAAAGAAAAGCCTACACTATTTTTCCTGTTGAATCATAAAAAAGTGAGATTTATTCTACTATCGCCTTAGAGAACAAACTCCATCATGGAAATGACAGTAAGCAAACACTGGCAAAGCCAATAGGTTTGATTTTAGCTGCCAGCCTTTTGGTATAACTTTTTTTGTCATGGTTTATTGTTTGGAAAGCTGCTAGGCCCTCATTAAATCTAAAAAAGCGCGGGGGTCCCTCAGCACAGTACCCTGGCCTGAGAGCTCCTGACTGATTTGTAGGGGGGGGCAGCTTTTACCATCGTACACCTAGCACTGAAGGGAGCTACCTCGCATGTGGGTTTGCTCCTTGCTGAAGTGGGCTAACATTGCCCCTTCATGCATGTTGGAGTGGGTGTAAGAAAAATGTGAATGACACAATCACAGACTAATGGATGAAGTCCGGGCTGAAAACATCTGTAAGTGACTATGTCATACATACTTTTAGTAAAATTAGAAAGTCTTGGCCAACACAGACATACAACATTAAAGTCTGGCATTGGCTGTTAGCCTTGCCTTTTAGAATAAAGGCAAGAAAAAGGGGAAGAAAGTAGGAAAAGAAGGAAGAAAACTGAAGAAAGGAAAGAAGGCACACATGGAAGGATTAAGGCAAAAAGAAAGAAGGAAGGAAGGAAGAATAAAAGAAGTCAAAAAAGAAAGAAGCACAAAATAAACAAGGCAAGAAAGAAAGAACAAAGGGAAAAAAAGAAAAGGAGAGGAATAAAAGCAAAAAAATGAGAAAGAAGGAAGGAAGGAAAAAGGAAAGTAAGCAAAAAAAGATTAATATGAAAGAAATAATGAAAGTAGGCAAAAGAGAAAGAAGGAATAGAAAAAGAAAGAAGAAATGAAGAAAAGGAATGAAGAAAAGAATAAAGGACTGGATGAAAGAAAAAGGAACAAAATCTGGGGTAAAAGAGAGAAAATGAAAGAGACAGTAGGAAAGAAGGAAAGAAGGCAACAAGGAAAGGAAGGAAGGAAGGAAGGAGAGAAAGAAGAAAAAGGAAGAAGGAAAAAAGGAAAGAAGGAAAGATAAAGAAAAAGGCAAAAAGAAGGAAAGCTGGGGCAAAAGAAGAAAAGAAAGAAGGAAAAGTGGGAAAAAGAAGGCAAAATGAAATAAAGGAAATAAGGAAAGAAAGTAAGAAAGAAAAAAGAAAAGAAAGAAAGAAAAAAGGAAGGAAAGAGTGTTCACAGTATAAAATATTGGATACTAAAACGCAAATTACACTCCAGCTATGTTTAAATACAACTGTTACAAGTGTGACGCAAATTAAACATGATGAAACTTGTTTTTCTTCTTGGGCAAAGTTTATTAAAGAACCATTGAAGAAACAGAGTCCAGGAACACAATATAGTATGCTGTGAAATAGAAGCATTTTACTTCAAAAGAAATTTCTAACCGCATTGGATGTAGACAGGAACTGATAAAGCTGGAATGGGCCCTGTGTTCACTACAAATGCGTCCTACTATTACATCAGAAAACACAGGCACTAAAGGGAACTAAACTTCCTTGTTTACAGATATGCTTATTGTGAAATAACAAAATGCAATCACTCAAAGTCATGTTAAACAGAGGCTTAAGTAGGCTGACCCATTGTATCATACTGAATGCTGTATTGGGTGGATGCAAAATGGGAATGACACAACAGGCCAATAAATGAAGAGCGGTGGCCCCTTTAAGTAAGTATATTATGTATATTATTTTAGTAATATCAAAAGGTCTTGGCTAACGCCAGACCTACCGTATTTTCCGGCGTATAAGACGACTTTTGAACCCCTGAAAATGTTTTGGAAAGTCGGGGGTCGTCTTATACGCCGGATGCCAAATTAGACCGTTTGTTTTCATGGGTTTTTCAGTAGCGCGGACTACTCCTGAAGGTGTCAGACTGCTCAGAAGACGAGTTTTTTTTTCCATTCCACGAGGCATTGTTTGGCGAGGGGCTGATCGGTAGTGATCACATTCAGAGAGACTTGCAGCAACTGTGCATCTAAAAACTACGTATGCCACGGCCCCAACAAAATCAGCGAGGGGCTGATCTTGCAGGCGAGTTCGAGCTGCACCATTTCCCGCCCACGCTCTCTAATCCGCCGTCCGTGCCCAGGGCCCAGTGCCAGAGCTCCCCCTCCCCTCGCACCGAGAAGCTTCCACAGGCTTCCACAGGCGTTTCTGTAGGCACAACTACCGTATTACGGTAACATTTCACAGTGGAGCGGAACCGTTTATTTCAAACGTTAAGTTACATGGATCAAAAGTGACAATAGCGAGCAACCAAAATACATGAGGTAGCAATCGGTACATTACAAGAGAAAAAAGTGATAAGTGTGCAGGTTATAAAAGCGTAAAAGGTACGAGTAGAGGTATAATACTGCAATAAATGGCAGACACTGCACGATTGCTCTAAAGACAGGGCACTCAAACACTCCTGCCTAGACTGACCTGCACAGGCGCCTCCAACAACTTGCACATCCCCAGGCAGATGAGGCAGCAGGATGAGGCAGCAGGAGGTCCTGAAATATAACAGGCAGCTCTGAAGATGGCGGCCCCCACTGTGTTCCACATGTGCTGATCTCTCTCTCCTTCTCATGCTCATCAGAAGGAGGGGAGTGTCAGTACCACATGATCTCCTCAGTCCATGGAGATAGAAAGGGGACAAAACACACTACCCTTCTTTTTAAGGTTTTAATATGACTGATAGTTATATATGGTAATCTTTATTATTATGTTGAAATCTAACATAAGGTAGGTACCTTCTTTTGATACACACCTCAACTGCACTGTACAGTTTAATAAAGAAAGGAGATGCTTGGAGAGGGCCTGTAGTGTGAGCACAGAGTTTGTATGCAGTGCACAGGAAGTACCGGTACCAGTACCAGTAGAGCACTTGCCGTGATTGGCTTGTTGTTGCAAACAGGAAAGGCAGTCTGGTGAGCAGATATTTACATGTGGTGGTGAAGACAGTACAGTACCAGTCCCTGTACCTGTTCATACAGTATAGCAGCAGTACATACAGTATGCAAATGGCTGACAGTCAAGAACCCATCATGGCTCCAGCAGCAGCAAGAAGAAAGAAATATGAAGCCAGTTACAAACTTAAAGTTGTAAATTTTGCCATGGAACATAATAACTGTGCTGCTGCAAGACAATATGGAGTAACTGAAAAGATGGTTCGGGCCTGGAAAGCAAATGAAAAAGCATTAAGGAGTATGCCAAGGGGTAAGTGTGCATTAAGAAGAGGCATCCCACATTGGCCAGAACTCGAAAAACATGTAGCAGGCATGGTGAATGAGCACCGCCAAAGCGGTTATGTAGTGACACAAAATAAAATACGTTTGTTTGCACTTCAGTGGGCCAAATCTAACCCAGATCTCAGCAACAGATTTAAGGCCACTGTATCCTGGTGTACTAGATTCTTGGAAAGGCATAATCTGGTATTGAGGCAAAAGACGAAAATTGCACAAAAATTACCTGCAGATCTTGATGCCAAAATGCAAAGTTTCCATCGCTACGTTATTAAGCTGCGCAATGAACATGGCTATGCGCTAAGTAGTATCGGAAATATGGATGAAACTCCAATGAATTTTGATATGGTTGCAAACAAAACTGTCCATCCAAAAGGTGAAAAAACTATTTTAATAAAAACAACAGGACATGAGAAGTCCAGTTTTACAGTGGTACTAGCATGCACAGCTCATGGCGCCAAACTGAGACCAATGGTTATTTTTAAAAGAAAAACAATGCCGAAACTCAAGTTTCCTGTTGGTTGTTTTGTACATGTGAATGAAAAAGGCTGGATGAATGAAGAAGGGGTAAAGCTATGGCTTGATAATGTATGGAGCAGGCGACCAGGTGGACTTCTTCAAAAACGTAGTCTACTGGTGTGGGATATGTTCAGGGCTCATTTAACTCCCAGCACCAAGCAAAGGCTGGCAAGAATAAAAACAGATGCTGCAGTTATTCCTGGAGGATTGACATCGTTGGTACAGCCACTGGATGTGTGCCTAAACAAGCCATTTAAAGATCGCATTAGAGAACAGTGGAATGAGTGGATGGTTAGCGGTGAAAAAACATTCACAAAAGGAGGAAACATGCGTGCTCCACAGTTGGATGTTTTCCGCAAGTTTGTCATAAAAGCCTGGAATGATATTGATGCAGAAACAGTCATAAAGTCTTTCAAGAAGTGTGGCATATCAAATTCATTAGATGGTATGGAGGACGACTACTTGTGGCAAGATGAAGAGGAAGCCGAAGCCGAGACCACACCATCTGATACGGAATTACCAGATCCATACGATGACTGCTTTACAGATGTACCACAAGATCTCATTGACTTACTTATGATATCAGATGACGAAGAGGAGGATTTTGAAGGCTTTTAAAGGGAACGTCAGCAAATCCTGTAAAAATCGCTTGGAGTTATGAAAAGTTTAATCCACTTGCACTGTTTTATGTTTACCGTACATGTTTGATGACAAACAGCCTTATGTTTTACAAGTAACTGTTTTTCATATGGTTCTAAATAAAAATATTGTGACTAAAGCAATATGTTTTATACAACCAATTTGTTTGAGTTCAGTCTTTGAGTGTGACTACGGTAATAAACGCTTAACACTGTCCTCTGATAAAGCCTTACTGCTCACCCACACGGAGGAGGACTAGAATCACTAGTAAGCCCAAAATAAATTCTCAAAATGGCTATGCAGGACTGCGTTGGACTACGCTGGAAGTGGGGGTAGTCTTATACGGCGAGTATAGCACAAAACCTAAATTTTATCAAGCAAAGTAGGGGTTCGTCTTATACGCCGGGTCGTCTTATACGCCGGAAAATACGGTAAAAAGGAACCACTGGTGGCAGTTACCAAGTCTGAAAAATCCTTCACCAACTAGAAATAGGAGCTGCTTCTACAAGGAAGATATAATTCCCATCAGAACATGCTAAGCGGGCGACCTAGCAAGGAAAGCAGATTTGCCACATTAAAGTAATGATCAACTAGAAGCCATGGGGAGGCAGAAAGAGAGATGTCAAATGAATCTGATGACCATCTGCAGGATTGACATAAACAGCATTCTTGCTATCTCCCTGCACCAACACAAGAAACCAGTTTAAAGGTACTGGCAGTGGCGGCTGGTGACATTTTAAAGTGGGGGGCGTAAAAATTACTGATGAGGGCCCACTGGCAAGTGAGCATAGCGTTGTGGGCGGAAACACTCGACAGTAAATGGCACCCTTGCCAGACTTGCAGTGCTTCTTCGTACAGCAAAAGTGCAAATGATGCTTTGTGATTTTTAAAATATAATATTGTTAGGGGAAATAAGCTGCCATGCCCATCTACTCCATTTCACAATCACCTCCTCCGTGTACTTGCAGCGCACAAATATTTCTATCTGGTGGTGGGCGCTTTATATAAGTGGAAGCAGACAATTATAGTGCTTTGAATGTGGCAGGAGGCAGCACTTCACTTTGCAGCGAAAAGCTAGTTTTAAAACCACTCTTGGGGATTAAGGCAGCCTGTTACCCCCGACCATGCTACTGTAGGCCCTAGTCCACGAATTGCAGCCTTGAACGCTTGTGAAGTGCGAGGGGGCAGTGCAGCTGTTTAAATTCCGGGCCACTGTCTCGCAGTGACGTGGTAAGATCTGCGTTTCTTCTCAGTAATTCAAACTTAACTTACCTTAGGCTCGGCTTCCCGCCTTCAAGTCCCGACTCCCGTGGCACTGTCCTGTTTGAATTTCCCATGGTGCTCGAATCGTCGTCACGCAGCAGGAAGGCTGCAGGCAGCCTCCCTCCCCTCCCCTCCACCACAGCACAGCGCTGTGATTGGTTCGGCCGGCTGCCCTACCTACGTCATTTCTCTCTGTATGCTGCAGCATACAGAGAGCAGGGAGAGTGGGAGGGGTTACTCGAGGGCAGGGGGGAGCGGCTTGCCCACTGTTCTTAATACAGTTAATACTGTCTGTTTGGACAGCCTCTTAGGCTGCCCAAACAGACAGTATTAACAACAGTGGGAAAGCCACTCCCCCTGCCCTCGAGTAACCCCCTCCCACTCTCCCAAACAGGAACTTCTGCTTTCTCGCCGTGCGAGAAGGCAGAAACAAATGGTAGTTCTCTACTATTTGTTTCTGCCTTCTCGCACAGCGAGAAAGCAGTGGGGCGGTGCCCAAATGCCCCCATGGAGGATCCGCCACTGGGTACTGGTCCTGGAATGTTTCCTAGTAGCCCCACATTGTCTCTCTTAGTCCAGTTAGGGGTCCTAGCTCTTTTATTGGAGGAGGGAGGGGTGGTGGGAGGCAATCCTTTATGAGAGGATACTTAAACTGTTGTTACCGTAGTGATTAATCTTAGGTATGTATATTTGTTATTAAGTTGGTGTGAATCTTTGGGCTTCTTTTTTGGGAATACCAGCGTAAATCTAAGAATTCCCTTTTGGGGAACTTGCCTTATCCTCTTTATTTCCTTTAATGTACACATTTTCATTTTTCTTTATTAACCTTAATATTGACTGATACACTTCCCATGTTTTATGTTTCTCCTTCGTGGGAGGGGGAGAAGGGTGGGAATGAAAATACTGTGCCACCCACCTTATTTCATTAACCTATCCCATTATGTTATTTTTTTTTTCATTAGCATTTAAATCAACATACGTCGGATATACCAGCTCATACCATTACATGAGGTACAGCTTGTCTTCGCAGTATCCAGGTGTGACTAAGCAGCCATTCCCGACGTTGATCATATCACTACCCTTAACAACCAGGGGGCATATTCTCAAGGAGCTATCACCGAGTTAACGGCACATCATCGCAGCCAATGTAACGATAAATTTCTGACCCCATTCACAAGCTGCAACTAGCAGCCCATAGGACCAGTTAACCTACGATAGCAGCCGTAAAAAACATCGCCACCGATGACCCGCGCAACTATAGCTAATGAGATGCAGAGTAGGAGTTCCCGAGCAAAAAGCCAAAACACCACCACTCCGTAACATTCTCAACGACCAGCCAGATTTGTGATAACATCCCAAAACAGGCGATAAAGCACGTTAGCAGCAGGAAACTAACACCTGCTCTGACCTGGAGTAAAGTCGGACCACAGCCTGCACCACAAAAGGGAGGCCAGCCCAGAGCCACACCTGAAGAAGAAACGATGCCATGGAGCCACTGAACATGTGGCCCGGACACCCAGGAGGGCTGCAACACCCACCGCCACCACCCCCAGGACCACCCCACACCCCGCGGACTCCAACCCCCGACCAATACAGAGGCAGCGCAGACAAAGTCAGCAATCCTCCACAAATGCGCTAACCTCGCAGACCCAACACCAGAGAATGTCATAGCCCACCACAGGCACAAAAGATCAACCATCCTCCGCATCCTGACCACCATCGCACACAGGCTGACAGTACCAACACAGCGGACAACCAACATCCCACCTCAGACAAAGATGCTGCTGTGATGCACCTGTTGGCCACTGGTACCCTCCAACCAACATCCGCACAAATTGGAGGAGTCACAAAGCCAGCCCAATCCAAGACCCTCACAACAGTCATGGGTGACACCATGAACTTGGTACCCCACTATCTATACTTCCCACACACTGCGCAGGAACAGCTGGAGACCAAGCAAGGCATCTACGCCACAGCTGTCTTCCCGCACGTGTCAGGGGGCAATTGACTGCACACATGTCCTACTTGTGCCCCCTGGCAACACTGCACACAATGAGCGCTACAGAAAGTGCACATATTCCACCAATGTGCAGGCACTGGTGGACCACCTGGGAATCCCACCAATGTCGCCGCCAACCCCCCAGACAGTGTGCATGATTCCTACACCTTCCGACAGTCCATCCTCAACCTGCGCTACCAGGATGGCACCAAAGAAAATGCACAACCTGTTGGCCAATACCAAATGAACACACCACACACCTCAACTCCACATTCATGCAACTCGCAACACAGGAAATGGACATGTCACAAGCTCACATACAACATGCACACCCACCAGACACACCAGCACAACTTACTGTGGGAACCTGGGCCAGCCATGTACATTAGCCATCAACGGCATGGCACCTCAGCCACACAATAGCAGGATGTGGGAAGGGGTGGGACCCAGGCATGTGCGAAGGAGGCGAGTGACCCAGGAATGAGAATGTACACAATGCCAAGTGTGGCGTGGATGTGATGACCACACTGCAGTATGCAAACCACATACCTATCCATGTCGACACATACCGCTGGTCCATGAAGTGTAGTGGACAGTGGACGCAACCATGTCACCCCAGCCAGTGGGGAGGAACACGGAAATGTAGCTTGTTACGTCCCTCCCCGTAAGCATGAGCGAAGAGGGCTGGCTGCCAGGCTAGCGTAGGGGTGTGAATGAAAGGCACGTAGCTCTGGACGTGGTTCTCTTCCGGAATGCCCAACGTCCCTGCCAGGGTGGCACCTCTCACCCCGCCACAAGACCGTCGCCGTGAGCAGAGTTGCCTGCGATCCTGTGCGCCTGCTGCACCCCAGGACACTGGTCCCCGAACCAGCCGTACCCGCACCTGCACACCCATGCCTCAATGCCCACCTGCCGACCCCGGTGGGTGTCAAAGAGGGCCCACCACATGCCGGTGCAAGCTCCAGGCCTGAGGCCCGCCTGGCAACCTGCTATGACCATCACGTCCTCCGCGAGCAAGGCCAACAGTACTCTTTCTCGTTGACGTACCCTATCAGCATACACAGCGTACTAGTAGGTCACACATTTGGAACTGAGTCTTGATTACACTATGGTTGAGGACGATGTGTATGGCTGAGCTAAAGTCACTATACTCCCTTTTATGTGGTGCCACCAAGTCTGTGCATAGCATCACAACCACACATGTCTGTGGGCCCACGCAGGCTACTGCTCCAGGGCCACACTAAGCTCGAGTAGGTCACATATTTGAAACTGAGTCTTGATCTTGCAGTGGCCGGGTACACATGGCAATGCAGACTTTACATCACTGTGCTCCCTTTGATGTGGTGAAACCAAGTCTATGTATAGCATCACATCCACACGTTTCTGTGGCCCCTTGTTGGAAACGTCTACCGCCTACACTGCGATCGAGTTGGTTGCACAATTGGAACTGAGCATCGATTTTTCAATGGCAGAGTACATATTGCACACAAGGAGTGGTGTAAGAGGATGACATGTTGCAGTCAGGAGCATAAAAGGATTATCGTTACTGAGGTGATCAAACACTACCGACAACTGCCCTGGTGTCACTAACTCTGTGCATCAGGAGCCAATGACACATGGCTGTGGGCCAATGCTGACCACTGCCCCTGGCCTACACTGCGGTCCAGTAGGTCACATAGTCTTGATTTAGCAATGGCGGAGTTCATATCAGTGTACCGGCATCATGGCAGATTGCATCCCCTCTCAGCCCCGGTGCCACTAAGTCTGTTCCCCGACATTTATGGACACTCACTGGTCGTACATTGGTGGCATCTGAGGCTATGGACTAGGGTGTAGTTTCATCCTCATGTAGCTGATACCGAATTGGTTCTGGCAATGAGGCTGTCGCTTGCCACCCTACCATTTGCTGCTTCTAGATAAAATCCTTCCACTGTCCCACGCAACCCTCCACCACATTCACCTTTGACATCGATGAGGACCCGCCCAGTCCGCATGGCCCTACCTCAGTTGACCGCAAGAACCGTCCCATGGCAGATTGCCTGTGCCTGGCCGCTGTGCATCTGAGGCCACTAACTCTGTGCTGGTCAGGTCCGGGACCCCTTCTTCTGAGATGTTGGATGGCCTCTGAGGTGATGGCCCTGGGGTCATCAACGCCATGTGTCTTTGGCCCTGCCCTGTCACCTGCCTCCGGCCTCAACTGCGGCCCACCAGGGTTCACACATCACATCGAGTCCTGACCGACCCGGACGTCGCATCACCTCAGGAGGCACACGCCACCATCGCCAGGACCACCTCCAACCGTCATCTGCCAGAGTCAAAACAGTGGTACTGGCAGACTGACGGAGTTGCTCGCACCTATTGTGGATGCCATCTTCTGCCTGATCCCTTGCTCAGCACTCCAGGTGCCACTTACTTAGAGCGCCGCAACCCATGGACCTTTACTGATTGAGTTTTGTGCTGTGGAGAGTTTGCAAAGCAATGTCACCTCAAGCAGTGTGGGAGACATGGGACGTTGATGAGGAAGATGATACAGGTCTCACACAGTCCACTGCACCTGCATCAGGAATATCTTGAAGGGACACAATCCGAGACTTTTTCTTCACATGAGCACGCTCAGCCCTAGTGGCCCAACCTCAGTGCACTGCAACTCACGGACATTTCTGTTTGCATGTTGGGTGACCTCTGTACTTGCTCCATCTCCGTCCATGTTGCTCAGCAGTTGACTCTGTTATGCAGGTGTTTTCTGTTTCCATTGCACTGGTGTCCACTGTTCAAGTTGTTGCCAGCACCAGGCAATCTGTGTGGGCTGGCTTACACTCACCCCACACACATCCAGCACAGGCATCACTGTACATGTGGCCCTGACAATAAAGGGGCCGAACGCATGTGCCCGCGGCCAGTTCAACATAATATCTGCGTGTGTCCCGGTGGTCTTGATGTATGCATGAGGGCCCTGGGTACAACATTACATTGTGCTGTGTACAGCAGGCGCAGAAATGTCACCACAGGCAGCGGGTTGGAGCTTGGACATGTAGCTTTGTTGTCACCCACTCAATTTGTAAGGGGAGTGGCCTGGGCCATCGTACGCTGAGCCAATGTGGGTGTGTGACTGCTATTTGTGTGCCCCTGGGCGTGGTTCTGTACTGTGAATGTACATCTGCATGTGTCTCTATGGCAGTGTGAGTCTCGTTTGTGGGGTGTAGATGGTCCCTGAAGGATAATAGACACCAACGTATGTGATCAAGTTTTCCTTCCATGGGTTCGGACCCCACCCACACCTGTTCGGCCACCTCCTTTTGGCGTGCTGACACCTGGCATTGGGGTGCCATGTGTGGGTGGGTGAAGTGTTGCGCGCCAGCTGTGTTTTCGGGTGCTTCCTGCTGTGTGGTCTGTTGCACGGTCTGTGTTCTCCTCTAAGTCGCTTGGCTGCCCAGGTTCTGGTGGTGAGTTGCGTGGGATGTCCATGGGCTGTAATAGGGCATCGATGTCGTAGGTGTGGTGGTCCTCTCCAGCATCACAGATGTGTTGTCTTCTGTGCTCTGCTGGAGGTGTTGTGTGTCCCTCTGCAATGTGAAGGGGAGATGCATGTTGACATTGTGTTGACATGTATGTTGGCACATTGTTCTTGTTTACATACAGACTGTATGACAATGTACATTGTGACTGTTTGGTAGGTGCAGGATTTGGATGCAGGACCATGTACATTTGGACAACATGACGGTTGTGAGGTTGTACGCGTACATTTCTATTTCACAGTTTCCAGCTCTGTCAGATGTAGTAGGCCTTTTTCTATGCGTGTGCGGACCCAATTGTGTCCTCTGTTATGCAGTCGTGTTTGCACATTGTACCAAATTGTCATCCATGTGGGTGTGCTGTTCTTGCTATGTGTGTGAGCTGGAGGGTGCTACGGGGAACATGGACATGATCCTGGCTCATTGTGGGTGTGCAGTGTGCTAGACCTCGTTGTGCATGTGTGCCATTGTGCCCATCTCACCCAGTCCTCCAGTCCCTGGTCGTTACTCACCCTGTTGATGTTGTGTCAGGTCCTATTGAGTTGTGTCTGTACTCCAGACTCCTTGCACCGTCTCCACACTGATGACTGTAGCCTCCGTTTCTTCCAGCTCCTCCTGTGGCGCAGGACTCCCACCTCCTGTGACCGTTTCTGCCTTCCTGTTGGCAGCGGCTTTGTGCCTGGTTTAGATTTTCACATCATGCCAGCGCCTCTTGGCCTCCTCGATTGGCCTCCTCAACACTCTGACTGTATTCTCTGTAGTCTAATTGTGGGCCAGTTGATGGTAGTGTTCTGTCACCTCCGAGACGCTGATCAGGTTTTCCTGCGGACTGCACCCCGTCTTCCTCTCCCTCTTCTCCCTGTCCTTCCCCAACCCCGTTGTTTCTTGCTGGTGGTCTGTGGGGGTTGTGGGGTTTGCGACGGACTCTGCGCTCAGTCAGGGTGCATTTGCGTTGCTGCGCACTTTGGATTGTTTCTTATGTATGTTGTATTTGTAGCTTTTATAGTGTATTTTCCCACCAGACGCATGGGATTGGCAGGCCTATCGCAGGGTTTTGCTACTTTTTGTACCGCGATTGGCCTCATCGCAGGATCTTTTGCATTCACATTTTTGTGGTGTGGCACTGATTTTGACGCAGACATTTGATGCGTTATCTGGATGCTATCGCATTGTGCCTCCATTTTGAGAATGCTTGGTGAACACAGCTTAATTTTCCCGCGATAGACTGCGATTTTTTGCAGAGTTTTATATAGCACGAACTAGACCCGAACCGAATCGGGTATCAGAGCGCTTTACATAGCACCAGTTACGTTACATGAGGACAAACATTAATTTTAGGCCCTGGGAGATTAAGTGATTTGCCCAGAATCACAGGAGGTTTTGGCGTCGTTACCGAGACTCGAACCCAGATCCCCAGGTAACTTTTGCAATGGTTATCACACGTTCTTGAGAATATGCCCCCTGGTGTGTAATATAACCTCAGGAGCCAGAGACTGTGGCAATTCCTGAATAACTGTGGCTGCTTAGCGCATTTGCCTAATAATTATGACATTTGCTAATTTTCAATTGTATGCGACCCGATATGGGAAAGGGGCTTCTAAGGAAAGTGAACTAGATTATATAAATCTGAGAAAATTATCTATTAACTCAATTTCTATGCAAGGGGGAATAGTAGTAGTACAGAAGCCCATCGGGGAAAAAGAAGAAGGCTTGGGGGACGCAGCGGGTAGGGAGGACAGCCAGCTAACTCTAATGCATGTCAGCCTGCCAACCAGATGTTGGGTCAGTCTCCCTAAGTCACAGACAAGTCAGGGGGGTGATTCAACAGGGAGGCAGCCCACATTCTATTCGTAGGTGCCCATGAGCCTCGGAGTTCCTCACCAGTAACACTTTTACTTCCCACGTTCGTCGTTACTCCTATTAATGTCTCAGATTATGTTCTCCATATGAGTGAGAACTGTCTCCACTATCCTCCAGTGCACTATGGTACCTCTCAGGGTGTTCCCAATTCTCAAGAACCTCTCTCCAGGGTTCTGCCATAGGACGGTGTCTCAGTTCCTGTGCATCTGTAGTGTAGTTCCTATATTCCCAATAGGCTCTGCGCATTGGAATAATATATTCAGCAGTTTAGACGTAGGACTGAAGTCGACTAGGTCTCTACTGACTGTATTAGACTTATGTTTTGCCAGCTAGCTCAGAGGTCACTAGAAACTTTCTCGAATAAACAAGGAGGAGTTTAACTTCCCTGGATAGACAAGAAGGGGTTAGCTTCTGACAACCATATAACATGACAACTTTGCTCCCTCAGAATACGAGTGTATCTCTAGAGTCGTGTGAAAACAATAGACAGCTATTTCACTCAGTCAAGTGTGCATACTTAGTTTCACCAGAGTGCAGAGAAAAGAGAGACAGGCGTTTTCAATAAAAGATGTTATTTATTGAGCAGTCTTCTTTCTCATACAAGAGAAATGAATTGCCACAATTGCAATACTCATAGTAAAGTAAAGTGCGTACAGTAAAAGGAGGATTATAAAATAGTACTTTAAAAGCATTGATATGGTTTCTTAGCCATATGATACTTTAAAATAGATAAAATATATACATACAAATATACATTGACTAACGTACTCAACTGGTGCTTCTAAATACGCCTACCCCGGTGTACCTGACCTAAGCCTAATACGTGGGAAGGAGTAAGTAAGTAGCAGCTTAAGTTAAGTTGGTTTTTGCCAAGGAATCTGAATCAAGAATTCTCTTTAAGGGTTTAGTCAGCTCCGTACCTGGGTATTAGAAAGCAGGAGGTCTGGTATCTCTCTTTCAGGACTCGATATCCCAGTAACCCGCGAGGGTATCTGGAAACACCGGAGCTGGATTTCTCAGCAGGAGAAAAGACAGCATCTCTCTCAGTGCGTCAACGAGGAGGGGCGGCGTCCGTGGGCTCTCGCATCAGCTGGGCTCTCGGGCAAGTAGATAGCCGCGCTGCTCCAAAACCACCACCGTGTGTTTGCTTAAGGCAACGTTGGTATATTTATACCTGAAAGGTGCCAGGTTTTGACGTAAGGTTGGACATAAGACGTCAATAAAGATGTCACTAAGAACTGGCCGTTCTTAGAGTGCTCACAGGAGTTCTAGGACGAAATCAAAACAGAAGCAATGGGGAATTCCCAGGTTGCTGGAGGTTTGGTTTGTTTACAGAACTCGTTGTACTTTCTAGGAGCCTGGGGAAGTAGCCTTGCTTAATTTGGACAGCATGGGCTATGACTAAATATGGATATGATTCTTATTCCTTTATAGGGATATTATTTATTATAACCACACAAGGGCATAAATCAGGACTATCGAATTTAGGGTCCTAGATAGAACTACAACACCCACTCCACGATCTAATGTCCCTCATTACTTAAAACTAAGCAATAGTAAACATATAAACATATAATGATGCATGTGTTTTCCAACCCACCCCAAAATACATAAATTTGCATATTGAAATGGTATATGGTAATACACGAAAGTGAGTATTGGTACTGTATGCTTTTCAAGTAGTGTTATCATTCAGAAAAAAGGATTGCATATAATTATCAGCTGAATGATTTGCGAAAATTACACATGAAATGGCTCTTAATACAGAAGAGAAGGTCGAGACCATTCCATCACATATTAATACAAAACGCTGTACATGTGCTAGAGGTTGAGGTAATATATTGTCTCTAGAGTTCCTAAAATAGAAGCTCTGTTCTCTAAGAATAGTTCTACTTTAAGCAGAGTACATGTGCCTGAAAAAGGTAAATATTTTGGAAGTAGAAAAAAAATAATTTCGTTTTCAAGGGAAAAATAGTTCCAAATGTTTTCAGTAGCTTTTGTTTATCAAAGCTGAAGGCCGAATTCAGAGTTCAGGGAACGCTGTGTGCTCGTTGCTTGAAAAAGTTATTCTTTCTGTTCAGGGGAGAACATCATTTCAGACAGACTCTCAAAAAAAACGGTCTACGGCTTCAGGTGAAAGTTCAACCAAGTTTGTAAATGCCGCAACAGTACAGTCGTGAGAATGATTGCTATCATCGATGTCAGGATCAGCAATGCTCACAGAAGGTCGTCCCTGGGTGATGCTGCTTTCACCTCGTACTTCACTACCCCCTAATCGTAGTGGTGAAGTGTCAACGAATGCCGTCATCAGAATGGGTAGACGCTGGGGACAACACGATGCATCAACCAATCAATCAATCAAAGCATTTATATAGCGCACTACTCACCCGGAGGGTCTCAAGGCGCTGGGGGAGGGGGTCCGCTACTGCTCGAATAGCCAGGTCTTGAGTTGCTTCCTGAAGGCGAGGTGGTCTTGGGTCAGGCGGAGGTGGGTCGGAAGGGAGTTCCAAGTCTTGGCGGCCAGGTAGGAGAAGGACCTTCCTCCTGTGGTGGCTCTTTGGATGCGGGGGACGGCGGCGAGGGCGTGGCTGGTCGATCGAAGCTGGCGTTTGGGAGCGTAGAAGTTGAGGCGGCTGTTGAGGTATCCTGGGCCTTGGTTGTGTAGGGCTTTGTGTGCGTGGGTGAGGAGCCGGAAGGTGATTCTCTTGTTGACTGGGAGCCAGTGCAGGTCTCTCAGGTGTCCGGAGATGTGGCTGCGGCGGGGGATGTCCAGGATGAGTCGTGCTGAGGTGTTCTGGATCCGCTGGAGTCTCTTCTGGAGTTTGGCGGTGGTTCCGGCGTAGAGGGAGTTGCCGTAGTCCAGACGGCTAGTGACGAGGGCCTGGGTGACCGTCTTCCTGGTCTCGGTGGGGATCCATCGGAAGATCTTACGTAGCATGCGCAGGACGTTGAAGCACGACGAGGAGACGGCGTTGACTTGTCTGGTCATGGAGAGGGAGGAGTCCAGGATGAAGCCCAGGTTGCGAGCATGGTCTGTTGGTTTGGGTGCGCTGCCCAGGGCGGGGGGCCACCAGGAGTCATCCCAGGCGGAGGGTGAGGATCCCAGGATGAGGACTTCCGTCTTGTCCGAGTTCAGTTTCAGGCGGCTGTTCGACATCCACTTGGCTACGTCTGTCATCCCTTCGTGCAGGTTGGCTCTGGCGGTGGCGGGGTCGTTGGTGAGGGAGAGGATCAGCTGGGTGTCGTCGGTGTAGGAGATGATGTTGAGGTTGTGCTGGCATGCGATGGCTGCGAGGGGGCTCATGTAGACGTTGAAGAGTGTTGGGCTGAGCGAGGAGCCTTGAGGAACGCCGCAGATTACTTCGGTGGCCTCCGATCTGAACGGGGGGAGGCGGACTCTCTGTGTCCTTCCGGCGAGGAAGGAGATGATCCACTCCAGTGCCTTCTCCTGGATTCCGATGTTGCTGAGGCGCTGCACGAGGGTGCGGTGGCAGACGGTGTCGAATGCCGCGGAGAGGTCCAGGAGGATGAGGGCCGCTGTTTCTCTGTTGTCGAGCAGGGCTTGGATGTCATCGGTAGCTGCGATCAGGGCGGTCTCGGTGCTGTGGTTGACCGGAAGCCAGACTGCGAGAGGTCGAGGGAACCGTTCGTCTCGAGGAAGGCGGCCAGTTGCTTGTTGATGGTCTTCTCGATGACTTTTGCCGGAAACGGGAGCAGCGAGATGGGGCAGTAGTTCTTGAGGTCGGTGGGGTCGGCTGATGGTTTCTTAAGCAGAGCGCTGAGTTCGGCGTGCTTCCAGCTCTCCGGGAAGGTGGCGGTGTCGAAGGAGGTGTTGATGATGTCCCGCAGGTGGGGTGCGATGACAGTGTCGGCCTTGTTGAAGACGTGGTGAGGGCAGGGGTCTGTCGGAGATCCGGAGTGGATGGAGTTCATCGTGCGGATGGTGTCTTCGGTGCTGATCGGGGTCCAGGCGCGGAGGGTGGTGGTGGGGGGCGGAGGTTCGGTCGTGGCGTGCGTCGGTTGAGTGCTGAAGCTGTTGTGTATGTCCGCGATCTTGTTGTGGAAGTAGGAGGCGAGGGAGTTGCAGAGGTCTTGCGAAGGGGTGATGTCGTTGTTTCCGGCGTTGGGGTTGGAGAGCTCTTTCACGATGTTGAAGAGTTCCTTGCTGTTGTGTGCGTTGTTGTCCAGTCGTTCCTTGAATGCGGTTTTCTTGGTGGCGTGGATCAGTTGGTGGTGTTTTCGGGTGGCGAGCTTGAGGGCAGTCATGTTGTCCGGTGTTGGGTCTCTGCGCCAGGTTTTCTCGAGTGCTCTGCAGTTCTTTTTGGAGCTCTTGAGTTCGTCGTTAAACCATGGGGCTTTCTTGCTGCCGGGTCTGCTCGGCGGGGTCTTCAGAGGGGCGAGGTCGTCTGCGCAGTCGCTGATCCATTTCATGAGGTTGGTGGCCGCTTGGCTGGGGTTCGTTGTGCTGGTGGGAGGGTTCTTGCTCAGAGAAGTAGCGAGCTGGTCGGCAGTGATCTTGTTCCAGCTTCTGCGTGCAGCCTGTTGCTGGTGATGGTGGATCGTGGTCCTTCTGAAGCTGAAGTGGATGCAGCTGTGGTCCGTCCAGTGGAGTCCCGTGGCGTGGCTGAAGGCGATGTCCTTGCTGGACGAGAAGACCGGGTCGAGTGTGTGTCCGGCGTAGTGGGTGGGGGTGGTCACCAGTTGCTTGAGTCCGAGGTTGGCGAGGTTGTCCAGCAGGGTGGTGGTGTTGTGGTCGTTGTTGTTCTCCAGGTGGAAGTTGAGGTCCCCGAGGAGGATGTAGTCAGCGGAGGAGAGGGCGTGCGGGCTGACGAAGTCGGCGATGTCCTCGCTGAATTGTGTGCGTGGTCCTGGGGGTCTGTAGATGAGGGTGCCTCTGAGGGTGGTCTTGGGGTTGGTGTGGATCTGGAAGTGCAGGTGCTCGGCGGGTGTGAGGGTGTCGTCGGTGTTGGTCGTGATGCGGATGGTGTTCCTGTGGATGATGGCGATGCCTCCTCCAGTCTGGTTGATGCGGTCCCTCCGGATGATCTTGTAGCCGTCCGGGATGGCGATGGCGATGTCGGGCGCTGAGGAGGCGTTCATCCAGGTTTCCGTGAGGAAGGCGACGTCTGGTGAGGTTGTGTCGAGCAGGTTCCAGAGCTCAACGGCGTGTCTGTGGACAGAGCGGGTGTTGAGCAGAGTGCACTTCAGGTGGGCGCTGCTGGAGTTCGGCTTGGTGGGTGCTGGTGTGTTGTGGGTCCGGTTGCAGGTGAACTTGCTGGAGTGGCAGCTGAAGGGTCCGTGGGTGCGTCTCGGTGTGGCTCGGTAGCATCCCAGGGTTCGGCCGGTGTTGAGAGCGATGAGGTCGGTGGCGTCGTAGGTCCGTCGGGTCGGCTTTCGTCGGTGGGGGCCCTGGTGCTGGACGCGGGCCAGGCGCGGACGGGCGCAGACGGGCTTACCTTTGGCGCACCTTCGGCGCTCATTCGGTGCTCCCGCTGCGCGCGTCCGCTGCGCGGTCGCTCTGGGGGCGTCATACATCAGGAGCCGGGAGGGCGGGTCAGCTGGGTGGCGGGAGCGGGGCGGCCAATGGGTTGAAGGTGGGCGGGGCCGCAGGGGGCAGCGGTGGGAAAACGGCACAGGCGGGCGGCTCAGCGGCGGCTGGGTCGCTCGGAGCAGCGGCAGAAGGAGGCGTCGGGAGCAGGAGGGGTGACCCGGCCTAGTTAAAGGCACAGTGGTCACTGTGCATGAGCCGTTATCGGACTTAGCAAAGTATCTGTATCCAATGGTACTGCTGATGGTAGTGTAAGACAGACGTCCAACACGCATTCTTCTCCGCATAGCATACATCGAAGCACAGGTAAGATGCAATTCTGCCAGAAGGGTCTGAATGAAAGAAACCAGGTCATATTCAGATCTCTTAGCCGGGCTAATCTAATGACTTTAGTTATGCGGTCCCGATAGCGTATAGCTAGGATCGTTTCTTCCATCGTTGCTGGAGTCTTGTCTGCGAAGTATCAAAAATAAAATTCCTGCTACGAGTCCCAAAAGGAGTGGTAGGCCGCCAAAGACAGAATGGACAAAATTAGGAAAAATGCCCAGAACTGTTTCGAAGGGTGTTAACAGTCCCGAAAAAATTGTCTTAAATACATGTGGGATGCCACTGGTATCTGACATATTTAGGATTTGGCTTAGCATTTCTGCGAAATGCACAGGGCAATTTGTTGATAAAAGGGTATGTATCTCTGCCGTTGTCCTTGCGACTTGCAGATCATACGTTTCTTTTGATGACGTTAAGGGCACAGTTGTCTGTAAAAGAACAGACTTTATTCTGCTTAAAGTATCAATTCGAATAGAAGAGATATTCAAAGAAGGCCAAATTGTTGCCTCCGTATCTGGAGAGCTGTTTGGATACAATACTTGCATACAGCAAGTGACCATGGAACTCACGCTGACGAGATAGGCTTTTCCTGGCACCATGCCACAACAGCTGTGGTCCACTATTAGAATATAGCTCCCGTTAGAAATCCGTCTAAAGAATGGCTCTATTTGTGTTGCAGGTGTGCCGTGCTGGTGACATGAAAGGTTATTTGAAGTCCCCTCACAGGCCCCATGCAGGTTAATACCTTGACACAGAAGTATACCGCTCAGTGATCGTTTACAATTTTTACCACTAAGAAATACATTCTGTTTCTTTTCACTGTAACATGTGTGTGTGTAAGGTAATTTCCATGATGACTTGATGTACCCTTTACCCAACCTTTCATACTGGCCCGCTGGTATATACTCTTGGCAGTATTTAAATTGGAAAGTTGTTATCGGAATTGTGATTATTCCATGTATTATCCATTCAATGACAGGTCTTTCTGACATTGTCAATGGTAATCTCTCAAGTTTTTCAATGCTCAGAATCGTATAGTCTGCTCCTTTTTGTGCCAAACTGATTTGTGTATCAGTAAGGTTAAAGATAGAGAATAATGACGTTGTGTTGATTAAACGCCAGGGCACGTAGCCTGAACGCAGATTTTGCAACGTCCAGCCAAGCTGTACAATAGAACGTAATTGGGACTGACTGTGTTGTAACATTAGTAAGTCCTGCTCTATTATATCAATAGCAGATCATACAATACTGTCCAGTGAATATATTCTGGAGGACAGAGTCATTAACCCATTGTCCACAACAGAAAGTGATTTTTCCAAATTAATACGATCAATTTCTCGTATTTTTTCTGCTGTTTCAATTTGCATTACTTTCCAAGCTTCGTTGTACGCAGCGTATATATACCGGCCGCTATGAAACGTTTTTGACGCTGTTTGCGTGGTCCCATTATGAAATCACGCAAGTCAGCACCGTCTTTAAGTAAAGTCAAGTGTTGCTTAATTTCAGCCAGTGTGGATTTCTGTAGCCACTCAAGGCATAGTTTGCCTACACTGTATGTTGTAACTATCCCTGGATGTTGTCTCTGGGAGTATCTTGGGTCTGGCCTGGTCATTTTTAACCCCTGTATTTTGTTCAGGAATCTATCTTGACAGTTATTTGTGTCTGTGGGCCAGATCAACCATTTTTTCCAATCAGAATGTGTTCTGTTTTGGTTAAAAATATGGGATACGTCTATCTCAACATCTGTAGTGCTATTACTGTCAGGTGTTGGCTTTGGAATAGACGGTTTGTTTAAATTTTTAATTTTGGCTAGGCCAAGACAGGTTGTCTGTTGAATTGTATCATTCAAGAATATTATTTGTTCTGGGATCATGTAGGCTCTAAATAATGCTTCTAGGCCTTGGACCTGCCATTCTTTTGTACCCCAGATGGTTTTTGTTTCAATGTTATTTTTCCAGAAATCAAAACCAAATGTAATCATTTTTTAATAAAATGTTTCTGAATAAATCAATTTAGTATTTGTCAGCATCGTTTTCATTCCTGTCTTATTTAACATTTTGAAATAAAACGTTTCTGCATCACTTGTGTTAAACCCTGAGAAGTATGGGAATTTCTCGTAAAATGTTTTCGAACTGCTTTTAGGTGGAGTTGCACAATGTTCCCATTGATTATAATTAAAAATATTTCTAGGTTGAGCAGATTTATGCAAATAGTGATGTGCAAAGTGATTATAACAATAAATTTCTTCATAATTCGATGAACCCTGTAAGTAATCATGTTCTGTAAATTTTGCTGACATTACTAAATCTGACATCATATCATTAATACTTTCAAAGTCCCAATCATCAGAGAATGTACTAGGTTTTACAAAGTCACTTAATGAAATCTTTAACTGATGTGGATATTTCAAGAGCTCAACCGGGCCATAGATTTCGTAATCCGTTTTGTCCCATGCTACCCCACCGGGTATTGGATTGCCTGTGACATTCACTGATGATAGTTCTCTTTTCTCGATGTGAGATGACTTGTGAGGCTCTAGGACCAAGTTGATGTTCTGACTTGCTGTGTCCATTGTACTGTATTTTCCTTCAATGAATTTTCCTAAACAAAGAACCATGATGAGCCAAAGCAGGAGGAAAAGTACACCTAACACAATCCAAAATTCAATCCATGAACAAATCAGATAGGTTTCTTTGAGTTGATGTCGAAGTTCAGTTACTTTGTCTTTAAAAGTTATTGTTGCTGGCGTTTCACTAGCATAGTCTGAGGCTACATCGTTGTAGACTGGTGTTTCTTGACGAACTGTTGCAATGTGGGTTTCAAGAGGCACAAGTTCCATGGCATTGTTGCATAGTCCGTTTTTATTCACTGCAGGTTTATCGAATGTGATTAGTCTCTCAGTTTGAACCTCTTGTATTGTAGCAAATTTTGGTACTCTGCTATTTCTTGGGAGTCCACTGGGCCTACTACTTATTATTGGCCACATGATTGTGGTTTTACCAGGTCGATGGATACAACTCGGTTCTCCTTTTTACCAGCAAGGGGCGGTAGTACAACTGATCTCGTTCTGCTGATAGCTAAGACAGGTACTGCTTTTCTGTAAGAAGGCCCAAATTCCTTCTTCACCGCGATCTTCTCTCTGACCAGATCCCCAATCTTTGGAATCCAGACAGGCCTTGCTGGGACAGGTGGTTTTTCTTCAGTGGCTGTTGGCTGTTGTTTTAACTTTATGTTGCTCAGGTCTTTTCTTGTTTCATTTAAGTCCTGTAAAATAGCCAAACGATCTTTGATATCAAAGCTTTTTTCTTCTACCACTGAAGTCTGACTATCTAAGTCCTGAATATGCATTCTAGTCCCGAACAATAGTTCGTACGGACTGAAACCTTTTAGAGAATTTCTTGGCAGATTATTAAGACTACGTTGGACACTTGTTAAATGTTGGACCCACCCATCACCCGAACCTAATACCCTCGCCGTTATAGATTGCTTGATGTCCCGGTTTTTTCTTTCCACAATCCCATTTCCCTCAGGATGGAAGGGACAAGAGTACCGCAATGCAATGCCCATGCTGGTCATGGCCTCCTTATAAGCTCGAGAGCTAAAAGCAGGACCCTGGTCAGAATGTAGCATGCCAATTGCGTATGTGCCAATATGGACTCGCAAATCTTTTATAACAGTTCTGGCATCAGCCGAGCGCTGGTGTCTACATTTTAAGTGAATCTAGTCTTAAACATAAATGGGACCCATTTCTCCTATTGGATTTCTGCGTATAGATAGCCTTATGCTTTCTAAAAGAAGGGTCCTGGCAATACTCCGGCCGGTTCGCCACTGCGATCTCTGTTGCAGTTTTGACAGCCCATTGCAAATTTGTAGTTGTGCAGGCTCATCCCTGGCCACCAGTATACTGATTGTAATTCTTTCAGAGATGTCAAGATCTCTCGGTGCCCTAGACCTTCACCCATGTGTGCGTCTGCTATTAATAAGACTCTCCTGTTCGTGTTTGGAATCACTCTATCCCCCACTCAAGGGATTCGAGCAAAAGAAACGGAGTTTGCATCTATTACGTATGTATAATTGAGTGGATAGTTCAGAGGTAATGCTGCACAGTTGCCTTGTAAAGACGTTTTTACCGGCAGCATGGTTTCTCCGTCTATGTATTTTTCTGAACGCTTTTTTGTGGCTACGGAAGCCGGATTAGTTGCTTCCGCTGTGGCTGTGTTAGCCAATGAATTCCCTGCAGCGTGAATGCCATCACGCTGATGACTCAGTGTATGGATCACGTGAGTCTTTTGTAGTTCCTTCTGAAAAAGAACTACCTGTTCCCAAAGCTTTTTATGCTTTATTGTGGCACCTGTGTCATCTTTGAAACCGTTTTGAACCCAGTTCTGCAAGTCATTATTGTAAGATTTGATGCAGTAATGCGGATCGCACACTATTAGTGTGGGGGAATTCGCGATCCGCATTTTCGAGCGCCATTTTTAAAGATCTTATTTCAGCTCGCTGAGTTGAACAGTTTCTGAGTGATTCAGTTTTGGTAATTAACGGTTTGAATTTACCCAAGCGCCAGCGACCTTTAACAATCGCGCACGCTGCGTTGTAGGATTTTTTCTCTACATCGTAGGGTTGTGCAAATCTGTCCATGTAGATTACACATTTGTATTTTTCGAGAGGCAGAATGTCGATTGGCAGAGGATATTCTTCTTGATATTCTAGATTTTCTAGTTTTTTCATGTTCGGGTCAAAGTAGTATTTCAGGTCTTCTGCAGCGAGAGAATTTTCCCATTCGATCCATTTTGGATCTAATGCCACGTTAGTCAAATTGCGTGGGCTTGTTAATGCCTCAAAGGCTGATTCTGCTGTTAAAACAGTTATTCTTTTGCCTTGTGCTTGGGCTCTTTCTTTTGCTACAGCAGTTTGAACCGCATTTACAATGTTTTCTGTAATACTGAATGTTTTTTCAGCTTGTGTGTACAAGTGTGATTTGTAAGCTATTGGTACCTTTTCTCCCTCATTAGAGGTCAGGTACGTGAATCCGCATCTTCCTGGGATGACTCGGATTACAAGGTTGCGTATGTTTTCGCGTGTTTGTAATTTTGTTTTAGCTAACATGTCTGCTTGCAATGATCTTAAAATTTCTGTGTGTTTTTGAGTCCAATTGATTGGTTTGAAATCAGGTTTTATTAAGTCATAGAGAGGTTTAACCCTCTCTGCATAATTTAGAATGTATGTTCGTCCGAAATTCAGGAAATCTAGTATTGATTGTAAGTTCTTCAGCGTTTTTGGTGCTTGGAGTACAGCGCACTTCCCTAAGAAATTGTCCGCTAGGCTTTTGCCTTCACTTGATAATTCATATCCTAAAAACAGGACTGTTAGATGGGCAATTCGTGACTTTTTAAAGTTGAATTTGTAACCCTCAGCTGCAAACCCAAGTATTATGGTATTTACTCTTTTCAAGCGAGTATCCAAGTCATCATCTGTTAGATAGATGTCATCGACATAAGATAATGCCTCATCATCATATATTTGTAGTAACTCTGTTACCCTTGCTGAGAATAATCCTGGGCTATTCTTGAATCCCTGTGGGAGTCAACAGAAATTTTCTGTGACCCCATTATTGAGAAAGCGGTCAAATACCTGCTTTCAGGTGCAATGTTTTGACAAAAGAATCCATTAGAGATGTCTAATGTCGTTTTGTATTTTTTGCGCACGATGTTATTCATTAGTGCTGCACTGTGTGAGTTTTGTACTGCAAATGTTTTACAACATGAGTTAAGGTGTCTGTAGTCCAAAACTAGACGATATGAATCGTCTGGCTTGGAGACAGGAAACAAAGGATTGTTTATTTGAGAGGTGCATGTTTCAATCACCACTTAGTATTCAAGTTGATCTAAGATCTCCCTGACTTGCTTTTTAGCTACTTGTTTGATTGGGTACTGCCTATGTGCAGTGGGTTGACATTTTAACTGGATTTTATGAGGAGGAGAGTCCTCATCCCATCCTACATGATTTTTGTATAATGCAGGAGCTTGGGCTACTGCCCATTTTCTTGCATATGTATATTTTCTATGAATCGGAATATGATTTGAGAAGGCAGGCATAATCATTTCTTCGCCATGATGGCACTCCCTGACAAACTCTGGTGGCCAGTCTTTCTCAGCTAAAAGGATTTCATAGCCTTTTGAAAGATTATCCCAAAAGAGACCCCTTACTTTCCTAGTCTTATCTCCCTCTATACGCAGTGTTATTTCGTATAATTTATGAGGTTTGCTAACTCTGGTATCTGCAGTTTCCACCTGAATGTATTCATTCGTGTCCACTGTCTCCAGAAGATTCATTAGGATCTTGCGAGCTATGGTCACTTCTGCTGCGCTGTCTAGCATTGTCTGGGGCCACTCTCCGTTTTTCAGTTGTGTCCTCAGTATCCTCGGCATGTTTAATTATTTTAATACTGGCTACCTTCTTTCTTGGAAATTTTAATTTTTTACTTTGATGAGCAGGTTCCTTGTCTTTGGACTTGACGTGCTCTTCCCTGTGTTCTGACCGTCCTCTTCTTTCCGATTTCTGTGAGGAAGTCTGAAAAGATCGACAGGGACGTGTATCAATATCTTGATATCTATCAGGTTTTTTCAAATTATCCCTATTTCTAAGGTTGTATCTTTTCTCAGAGGGCTCCCTCTGGGGAGACTTGTGCCCTTGGTCCGGAGATCTTTCTCTCCGCCGAGGAGACCTTCCTCTGGACTGGAATCTTTTTTCTTTGGGAGGGGATTGTTTGTTTCCATCCCAGCTCTTTTTTGGAGTGTTTAGATTATTTTTAATAAATATTTTTTCAGGATTTTCCGTTAGTTGGGGTTTTACTGGTTTCCCACCCAAACTATCTCTACCTAGTTCTTCATAGGATTTTTCTATGATTCTGGCAAGTTCAAATGGCTGTTCTGCTATATCTGTTTCTTTCAATTTCTGGCGGATCGCCACAGATGCTACTTCTCCTTTTATATTGGCTAATAATATAGCCGAGACCTGCTTGAAGTCTTTCAGTAATTTCATACCCAGAGTTAAAGCAGGTTCTGGACCGTATTCATTTTGAATCTGTCTTAGTACATCTGGTATTACCACCATGGACGGAACACCATGTGTTTTTGTGTAAATGGAAGCAAAGACTGTGCCCCAAGTGTCATAGTCCTCCACATGTGGTGCGATCCCCATTGGAAGACAGATAGTCAGAATTCTGTGTTTCTCAGTAGGTGTAGTATCAGGAAATACTGCCTCTATTTGAGTGATTTTTTATGCTAACCAGAATGGAATTTGTTCCCGTTTTGCGGGTGTTTTACCAAGACAGGATTGTATGTTCTGTGGTGTAATTTTGTTTGTGTTCCCCTGATAAGGGGTCAGCTGTGGAATGTTAATAGCTGGTTGGACTGTTGTGGTCAGCATTACATATTGGACTAATTGTCTATGTATTTTAATCAGTTGTTTTAGCTGTGCTAAAAGTTCTGGTACTGACATTTTTTCGATGTCTGGATGTGGTGTGTAGCTGGCTAGAACCGGCCACGTTGCTCCTGGTCTACCTAGTGGACCGAGCTTGGTGATGTGATTGTTATGTTTTAGGGCGCCTTTAAACCAGAGCAGGTGCTCTTGGTAATTTAATGGGATTTCAATCTCCTCGAAAGGAGTGTATTCATCCGGAGGTTCCTCTATTTTGTAATAGTGGAAGTCGTGTGTGACAGCGTTTGCTGCTGGAAAGTTTATCCATGAATAGAATACCTCTGTCTGCCGATATTCATGGGCCTCTATCACGAATATGACTATACCACCTTGTGATGTCAGTCCGTTTTCTATAAGAATAATAGTTATAGTTCTTCTGATGTTGACCGAAATGAGTATAGCATTCGGGTCATTCTGTTGGAGAGTTGTGTCTTCCAACAACAGTTGAGACGCTGTAGCATCTCTTTCTTCGTCTCCGTCAGGCATTTTACTGACAGAATGTTTTTTGGTTGCAGATCAGGTTTCAAGGAAACAAAGATTAGGTGCACAATATTTTGGAACACTGTATCCTTCAACGTTGACTAAACCAAAAACTTTACATAGGAATCTCTTCCTACTAAGTTCCGACGGATTTAACCTTTTACCCACTCCAGACGTCTTTTGGAGTATTTACGGGAAAAAGGTTCTGTGTGAAAAAGCACGACTGAGTTACTCTAACGTCTTGCGTTAGATTTATCGCCTTACCAAACGTTGGGCGCCATGTAGTGTAGTTCCTATATTCCCAATAGGCTCTGCACATTGGAATAATATATTCAGCAGGGTAGACGTAGGACTGAAGTCGACTAGGTCTCTACTGACTATATTAGACTTAAGTTTTGCCAGCTAGCTCAGAGGTCACTAGAAACTTTCTCGAATAAAGAAGGAGGAGTTTAACTTCCCTGGAAAGACAAGAAGGGATTAGCTTCTGACAACCATATAACATGACAACTTTGCTCCCTCAGAATAAGAGTGTATCTCTAGAGTCGTGTGAAAACAATAGACAGCTATTTCACTCAGTCAAGTGTGCATACTTAGTTTCACCAGAGGGCAGAGAAAAAAGAGACGGGCGTTTTTAATAAAAGATGTTATTTATTGAGCAGTCTTCTTTCTCATACAAGAGAAATGAATTGCCACAATTGCAATACTCATAGTAAAGTAAAGTGCGTACAGTAAAAGGAGGATTATAAAACAGTACTGTAAAAGCATTGATATGGTTTCTTAGCCATATGATACTTTAAAAT
Organism: Lissotriton helveticus; assembly: GCF_964261635.1. Lineage (NCBI taxonomy): Eukaryota > Metazoa > Chordata > Amphibia > Caudata > Salamandridae > Lissotriton > Lissotriton helveticus. Next base: position 380,969,444 of record NC_136067.1, on the reverse strand, counting down.
AGATCAAATATATACATACAAATATACATTGACTAACGTACTCAACTGGTGCTTCTAAATACGCCTACCCCGGTGTACCTGACCTAAGCCTAATACGTGGGAAGGAGTAAGTAAGTAGCAGCTTAAGTTAAGTTGGTTTTTGCCAAGGAATCTGAATCAAGAATTCTCTTTAAGGGTTTAGTCAGCTCCGTACCTGGGTATTAGAAAGCAGGAGGTTTGGTATCTCTCTTTCAGGACTCGATATCCCAGTAAACCGCGAGGGTATCTGGAAACACCGGAGCTGGATTTCTCAGCAGGAGAAAAGACAGCGTCTCTCTCAGTGCGTCAACGATGAGGGGCGGCGTCCGTGGGCTCTCGCATCAGCTGGGCTCTCCGGCAAGTAGATAGCCGCTCTGCTCCAAAACCACCACTGTGTGTTTGCTTAAGGCAACGTTGGTATATTTATACCTGAAAGGTGCCGGGTTTTGACGTAAGGTTGGACATAAGACGTTAATAAAGATGTCACTAAGAACTGGCCGTTCTTAGAGTGCTCGCAGGAGTTCTAGGACGAAATCAAAACAGAAGCAATGGGGAATACCCAGGTTGCTGGAGGTTTGGTTTGTTTACAGAACTCGTTGTACTTTCTAGGAACCTGGGGAAGTAGCCTTGCTTAATTTGGAAAGCATGGGCTATGACTAAATATGGATATGATTCTTATGCCTTTATAGGGATATTATTTATTATAACCACACAAGGGCATAAATCAGGACTATCGAATTTAGGGTCCTAGATAGAACTACAACACATCTTCCCTAGCCAAGGTCCTTCCCTCTGCCCCTGTCCAGTGGGTCACGTCCCGCTTCCAGTCTCCAATTGTGGGGCCACTAGCAGATTTCCAGGTTAATGCTATCCTCCTCCCAGCCAGAACCAAAGCTAGATCCAGAAACCTTGTTTCCACTTTCCATTTGGGCGGTTGGGGGAAATGTCCCAACAGGCAAATTCCAATTGTGGGTTTGAGTATACGTCCCACCGCCGCACTTGCAATCCTCGTAACTTCCTCCCAAAACCTACTTACTATAATACAGTACCAAGCCATGTGCATGAAGTCAACGTCGCAATAATTACACCTCTGGTAATTATGTATTTCACCACTGTAGGCGAAACGGAGCCTATGGGGAGTCATGTATGTCATATGGGTATAGTTGAACTGTGTGTATTTTATCCTTGTGTTTGCGGGAAACCTTTTTGGGGTATGCTGATATTCTGCCCCAATCGGGGTCTGAAAGTTCCCTTTCTAGCGCTGTCTCCTATTTGCCACGCAATTTTTGTGTTGGGGCTTAGGACATTTCCGACAATAAAGAGTAACACCATTTCACCTGGTGTCTTGACCCGCCCAAAGTAAGCATAGAGTGCAACACCAGATGTGTCATGAGGTCCTTTACTCCACAACACCCTGAAAGTCCATGCCAGGGCCTCGTACTGCAAGAAGATCACCACCGCTGGGTCAAGCATTCTGGCTAGGAATAGTGTTGTGCGGTCCCCAGAGTCAGTCAAATCTGTCCCTTCAGGGCCTAAGCCTTCAAACCATTGTGCTAGCCACTCCCAGACCACCCTCTGTGATTGGGCACTGCAGAGTTGCTAAGGACATCCTGTGACGCCCCATCTTCCATATAAGATCTCGCAACAGGGCGTATATCTGCCAGAGCCACCCTGCAGGCACCACAGTTGGAAGATTAACAAAGAAATATAGTAGACGTGGCAACATGACCATCTTTGATAGAGAAACTCGGGCCATAATCAGGAGACACAAAGAGCACCAGAATGGGACACATGATCTAAGAGACCTAAGTGCTCTCCCAAGATTCCTCTCCCTCAGATCCTCTTAAAAATGGAAGATGTGTATTCCTAGATAGCTAAAGGTGGAGGGAGCCCAATTAAGATCTAGTGGAAGGTCTATGGAGAGAGGGAGAGTCGCAGCCATGGGAAACAGGTAAGTCTTGTTTTTGTTAACCCGTAAGCCAGACATACGTTCAAATCTTCCCAGGCGGTCTTGTGCCACTGCAGCAGAGCCTTTCACAGCTTCACTAAGATATATCAGGAGATCGTCTGCATAAAGAGAAATGATATGAACACATCCCCCAACAGTCATACCCACTTCCTCGCCTCCCTGATGAAAAAGCGCTGGCCAGAGTTTGATCTCCAAGGCAAAAAAGCGGGGTAATAGTGGGCATCCTTGTCGGGTGCGACGAAAAGCTCGATATTGTGTGGAGACTATTTTGCCTGTCTTAAGTTTGTAAAGTACCTTCACCCATTTCACCCAGTCATCTCCCAGACTCATGTGCCTCATGGTCTCGAACAGGAAATCCCACCTGAGGGAAAAGCCTCACTCCAGGGTGATACAGCACTGAATAAAGTCTGCGTAGGTTAAATGAGGTATTCCGGGCTTGGATAAAGCCATTCTGGTCGGTATGAATTAATGTAGACATGTGCGGGAGTAAACAAAGTGCCAGTATCTTGCTAAGGATTTTAAAATCCATGTTGAGCATGGAGAGTGGTCTGAAATCCATAAAGCGTGGACCCTCTGGAGTCTTCTTAGGAAGCGGAATCACCAACATTCCCTTGCGGATTCAGGGAGCCGCCTGAGCCACAAATGTTCTGCATATAGGGTCTCCAGACGGGAAACCAGTTTTGATACGTACACAGAGTAAAATTCTGCATTAAGACCACCTTGGCTCGGGGTCTTACCTGTGGCCATACTCTTAATAGCCAACCGGATCTCCTGAACTGTCACTGGGCCCCCTAATGTTGCCTTCGCTTGTTAGACTAGTGATTTAAGAGGTAACAGGTACAGAAAAGCTATCTGCTCTTCTTGGGGAACATGGAGTGGTGCGCTAAACAGGGAATTATAAAAGCCACGGAATAGAGCATTAATAGGCACTGGGTCATGGACAAATTCATTTGTTCCTGTTCAAACATGGGTAATCGGGGAACCTTGTGTTTCGGTCTAATCAGCCCTGCCAGTAAATGCCTAGGTCTTCCTTCTTCCCCCTACACGTTGGTAAGGTACCCCCTGTAATCATAACACCTCAGCCTTTCAACTGGCTTGATGGTACAGTGCTCGTGCTACCTGCAGTGGTCCCTGGTTTGCAATTTCTGTGCCCTGTGCATTGTACAACTAGTGTAGTCTGTCCTCCAGGTCTCTCAGTTCCTGGTGCAATGCTCGCTGTTCCCCAATCGACTGTCCCAGGTCGAACCCCCTTGTCACAACCTTAAATGCCTCCCATTCCACCAGTACTGTGGATACCGTATGTGTATTGGTAGTAAAGTAGATTCACAAAAGGGGGTGGTGATGGACAGAGCATCTGAATTAAACAGAACACTCATACCCAGTCAAAAGATCAGAGCTAGATCCATCACCGTTTTTTAGCTCACTGCACCATCCCAGTTCAGAACCTGGCTACATGCAAATTAGTCTGTCCCTGGCCCAGTGCATCATGGGAACAGGGCAAACCAAACTACCAAGCCAATTCTTTACTGGAAAGGAAACAAGCTTCCGGGGACCGGTTTCTGGCATTGCAGCCGTCTTCGGCCCGGCTTGCTTGAATCCTAATGGTGCAGTGAGCAAGGGACTTACATCTGAGCATACCCTGCCACTCCTATAGTGGCCAAAACGATTCACAAAAGGGGGTGGTGATGGACAGAGCATCTGAATTAAACAGAACACTCATACCCAGTCAAAAGATCAGGGCTAGATCCATCACCATTTTTTAGCTCACTGCACCATCCCAGTTCAGAACCTGGCTACATGCAAATTAGTCTGTCCTCTGAACTGGGATGGTGCAGTGAGCTAAAAAACGGTGATGGATCAAGTCCTGATCTGTTGACTGGGTAGGAGTGTTCTGATTAACTCAGATACTCTGTCCATCACCACCCCCTTTTTGAAAATATTTTGGCCACCATGAGTGTGGAAGGGTATGCTCAGACATGAGTCCCTTGCTCACTGCCCCATCAGGATTCAAGCAAGCCGGGCCGAAGACGGCTGTAATGCCAGAAACCGGTCCCCGGAAGCTTGTTTCCTTTCCAGTGAAGAATTGGCTTGGTAGTTTGGTCTGTCCTGTTCCCATGATGCACTGGGCCAGGGACAGACTAATTTGCATATAGCCAGGTTCTGAACTGGGATGGTGCAGTGAGCTAAAAAACGGTGATGGATCAAGCCCTGATCTGTTGACTGGGTAGGAGTGTTCTGATTAACTCAGATACTCTGTCCATCACCACCCCCTTTTTGAAAATATTTTGGCCACCATGAGTGTGGAAGGGTATGCTCAGACATGAGTCCCTTGCTCACTGCACCATCAGGATTCAAGCAAGCCGGGCCGAAGACGGCTGTAATGCCAGAAACCGGTCCCCGGAAGCTTGTTTCCTTTCCAGTGAAGAATTGGCTTGATAGTTTGGTCTGCCCTGTTCCCATGATGCACTGGGCCAGGGACAGACTAATTTGCATATAGCCAGGTTCTGAACTGGGATGGTGCAGTGAGCTAAAAAACGGTGATGGATCAAGCCCTGATCTGTTGACTGGGTAGGAGTGTTCTGATTAACTCAGATACTCTGTCCATCACCACCCCCTTTTTGAAAATATTGGTAGTAAAGTAAGCATCAATGGTGGAACCCAGATATTCCTTAAAACAAGGATCTTCTAACATCAGTTGGTCAAGTTGCCACAATAGGACAATTGGGCGCCTCCCTGAAGGCTGAAAGGACAACATTAGGAGACCTTGATAAAAAAAAGTGCGCCCAAGTTATGTGTAATGAAATGTCCTAGGCCGGGGGAGCATAAAATAACATCTATCCTGGTGTGCAACTGATGTATGGAGGAGTAATACGAGTAGTCTCTATTGTCCAAGTGTTGCATTCTCCAGATGTCCTCCGACGCCCACTCATCCTCTCAGCTCCCCTGGAGCACCTCAGCAAGCCGGTTTGTGAACGTTAACCGGCCATCGGGTTGGCTCGATACGTGCCCGCCCCTCCTCCTTACTCCTTATCCGGAGCACATGACCTAGGAATTATCACCGTCTATATGACCATCATCCCAACCACGCCATTTTTAGCCCTGAAGAAGTCACAGGATCACTCCCACATGTGACGAAACACGTGTCGGCTGGTTTCTCGTGCATTTCTGATTGAAACTACTCATCTGGTGTGGCTCTAACACCCTGTTTGGTTCATTGTATCGTACGGAACCAATTCTGAAAAAAAATATAGGTTTATTTAAATGCAATCACAGACCTGATAGTCTGCTGATCACAGCAGTCCACCATTCCAGTGATTGTGACCAATCATAGTGGGTTGCAATTTTCGACCTACTTCCTGCATATTAATGAGGTAAGGTGAAGTGTGACCCACTATGATTTGGTAATTTTTAGAACTGACCTATTAGTACATAGGTGGAGGTCACATAATACCAATGCATTCAATAGAAGTCAGCGGTGAGCAGATTGCCACCATATTTGCCAATATCCTGTCGAGTTCTTCACCTAATTCCTTTTCCAGGTATCTAGTGTCGATTTTCTCTACAGTAAAGCAAGCCTTCCTTTTGTCAGAAACAAGCTGAGTCTTTTAAATCAGGCAAAGTAAGAGAAGGCAGGAAATGATTCAACTGTTAGTCACTGCTTTGCAGCTATCAGTCTCTTGTCAGCGTGCTGTATGAGGCCTTTGTTTGCGACGCCTCTGACAAAACACAAATTCATGCAGATCGGTGGTGCAGGTTTTAACAAGCCATATGACACATTCTGCCAGACAATAACTCATGCTTAGCTTAACAAAGGAATCTCGATAAAACCGAATGTAGTTTATGGAGCGTTTGTCATTTTTCTGCCGCACCACAAACCAGTCCCCACAAATACATTTTTTGACGTGGCTGAAGCAGAATTTTGGGTACATTTTATAACAAGCATTGGCAATGCTGGCTTTTACCGAATGCTGTATGGCAATGTAAAGAATTACAAGTAAATAGCATGGGACAAAATATGTATTTGCAAGGGAGTAGCTAAAAAATTAAAATCCCCTCACTTTGAACCAAACCCCTAAGTCATGTGAACTAAGTAAGCCCGGCCCTTCCAAGAATAGTTCCCGTCATCCTTACATCAACTCATCTATCCTGCTACGCTTCCACCCATCTATCATCCTTTTATCTTTCCATCTTTTATCCCTCCTTCCATTATTCTAACTATACATTGAGATTCCACGTCCCATCTGTTCACAACAATCCATCTTTTCACCTTTCCAGGTTTCCATTTATCCATTGGTCCATCCATCCAATAACCATTTTCGTCACACATGTATGCGTACTTTCACTCTGCTGTTCATTCATTCTTTCACTCTTCATCCTTTCAATCATCAGTCCGTGCATTCCTCCTTCCTTTTTAGGTCTCGCCTGTCGATGCGCATGCGCATCGAGCAAGCGAGACTATAGGGGCTCATCCACACTTTATCTAACTTGCAAGGAATCGTGGCGATTCCTTGCAGTGCCCGTGACTTTTAAGCTCAATGCGCATGTGCATTGAGCTTAAAAGCGCGTGCACAGCCGCCCGCATTCCTCCGACACCTTTGAAGTGAAGCTTAGCTTCACTTCAAAGGCCTGGCTTGTTCACACCCACATGCCGCTCTGCCCTGCTCCGCCCCCTCCCCTGAGTCATCCTGCCTGCCCTCGACGTTCCCCCCGCCCCCTCCCGCCACGCAATGCCGAGAGCTTGTCGTACTTGGAAACGCGTGCATGTACTACTGTTTGCAAGGAGTTCTTCAGCATGTGCGGCGTTTACCATCGCTCCCGCAAGGTAAACGCTGTGCAAATCTCACCCCGTCTAAAATTTGCAGTCTCCTGCCTACCTCCTTCCATCTCTCAAGTTAGCCTCCCATAGTCCCGTTTCCATCCTAGTTTTCCCTCGGGCCCATACCTGCCTTCTGCCCAGTTTCACCTCCCGCCTCAGTTCCTGCTAGGACCAGTGCAGTCGGTGGGGGCATCCCCCTCCCCCTGTTCCCTCCTCTGCAGCACACACAGCTCTGCCTAGCTGCAGTCAGCGCTGACTGCTGTAGAGATCAGCCTGCTCCGCTGTTAGGCTTGCAGGTCCGCCATGGAAGGAGGGGGGGGGCGGGGCGGCTAATGAGTAAGAAGGATCCGTAAGCTCTCCCAGGGCTTGGGTAGGTAACAGCTCTGTGCACCAATCGCCTGGGCCCCCTTTCTGTACCCAGCTTACTGCTCATTTCATCTGAGAGCTTGTCGTACTTGGAAACGCGTGCATGTACTACTGTTTGCAAGGAGTTCTTCAGCATGTGCGGCGTTTACCATCGCTCCCGCAAGGTAAACGCTGTGCAAATCTCACCCCGTCTAAAATTTGCAGTCTCCTGCCTACCTCCTTCCATCTCTCAAGTTAGCCTCCCATAGTCCCGTTTCCATCCTAGTTTTCCCTCGGGCCCATACCTGCCTTCTGCCCAGTTTCACCTCCCGCCTCAGTTCCTGCTAGGACCAGTGCAGTCGGTGGGGGCACCCCCTCCCCCTGTTCCCTCCTCTGCAGCACACACAGCTCTGCCTAGCTGCAGTCAGCGCTGACTGCTGTAGAGATCAGCCTGCTCCGCTGTTAGGCTTGCAGGTCCGCCATGGAAGGAGGGGGGGGGCGGGGCGGCTAATGAGTAAGAAGGATCCGTAAGCTCTCCCAGGGCTTGGGTAGGTAACAGCTCTGTGCACCAATCGCCTGGGCCCCCTTTCTGTACCCAGCTTACTGCTCATTTCATCTAACGTTTCTTTCCCCTCCACTCATACAAAGGCATCAAGGCCTGTGTCTTCGTCGTAAAAATAGCACTTCGTGTTTGTGTTTAACCGATAGCCGAAGAGTGGCGTATTTCCCGTCATTTGTCAGCTATTGAGGTCATCCCATCTGTGGCGACCTGACTTTCTACTTTTAAATGATTCACAGTTGTAACTGGTCGACTGGACTGTGTACCAGGTAGGAATTTTGAAATGTCCCCCCCCCCCCGCCCCCGCCCCCTCTATTTGGATAGCTGCAAGAGCGGACACAACTGTTTCTGCGCCCCACCCGCCCCCTCCCTGCACCGCCATTTTCTGTCCTCCCCCCTGCCCAGGTCCTCACAGTGGTTCAAATGGTGGGGTCAGGCCGTGGGGGGGTTCTGTGGTCTCAGGGGAGTGTTTGTCAGACTCGTCATTGATTTCTGGTCCCTCAGCCCCTTCGTTTTACGACTCTGCAGCTGTACATTAAAAAAAAAATTTAAATCAAAAGCTCCGGTGACACTTCAGGAAATATAAATGTCTGAGCATGCTTTTCAGAGTCTGCGACTTAAATCACGGCCCGGTCCTGACGTGCACTTCCGTGGAACCCGCCATGTTGTGGCCACCTTTTGTTTGAGGGCGCTCGTAAATTTAAATAACAAACTCTCTCTTCGCATTCTGTGGCAGTCGGTGCCAGACAGCCTTAATCCTCGGAGGGGCGTTATGCTGTCCGTCTGAGGCAGTTTACAGAGGCCTCGCGAGGTGTGGACTCTCTCTCTTTCTCATCCTCTTCTTGTGGCCCGTGTTTCTCCCCCTCTCACTCTCGCCCCAACCTTCTCTATGTCCCCCCTCCTTCTTTGCCGTTCCCTCTCTCTTTCCTCCAACCATATCCCTTCACTTTTTCTCAAAATCTTCCTCTTTTAACCCTAGCTCTCACTCTCTTTGTATTTCCCTGTCTCACGCTCCCTCATTCTCCAGTCTCGTGCTGTCTCTCTCCTCGCCTTTGCCCACTCTTTCCTCCTCGCCCAATTTGCTCGCAGGCTCTCGTTTTCTTCCTTCCTCTTTCCTCTCGATTTCACTGCCACTCTGTCATCCCAATTCCTTTTTTTTCTATTTCACTAACTCCTTCCGCCTTCCCCTCTCTTATACTCCATATTTCTCTCTGAGACAGGCAAGGTCTCCTTTCCCCTTCTTTTACCCATTTCTTCACCTTTCACTTGCATCTTTCTTTCCCTCCTTCCACCTTTTGCGCTTTATCTCCTATTCACCACGTTCTGCATATTTTTAATGCGCCCACCTCTTTTTAATCTTTCTTTCTTCTTTAGTTTTTTCTATCTTTTCTCTACTCTCTTCTTTTTCCATGTCTTTCTCGAATATTCTCTTTTTTTCTGGCTCCTGCTGCACCATATTGTTTGTTCTTTCATTTGCCACACCTACTTTGTGCTTCCTTTCCCTTACTTCTTATAATTTCCTCATATGCTTGAATTGAAGTGAGTGCAATTTAGCGAAACAAACGTAAAGTACAACCTTTTTTTTTCGCTATAAAATTTGGACACTCATTTTAATTAGGTGAGTTGACATGCCCCATGCCCTGCTGAGAAATTAAACTACTACGTATGACAGAAATCCCACATTAGAGGATCATCCATGTACTACATTCAAAGATCATCCATAAATTCAGTTCAGTGTCCCTCTTCAAACATCCAACATGGATCGAGAGATACGGAGCCCTGCTGCAGCCTATTAACAAACTCAGTAACTGTGGAAGCAACCAACAACTGGGGAGGAGTTGCATGGCGCTGTGCAGAAATAAAGTCGCGTGTTGAAGCGTATTGCTCACCTCTGCTCCTTAAATTTAAAGTGAAAGCAGCACCGTTTATAATTAAATAAAACAGCATCAGACATGCTGCTTGAGCCATGAAAAAACACCTGTGACTAACAACACGAGTGGTCACCATATTTAATAATAAAGCTGAAGCCTAGTGCCGAGCTAATGAAGAGATAAAGTGCGATTTGCCTCTGAAAATATTAAATGCCGTCCAAAACATGAACCGTGGTTTCACTCGCTGATGCACACAGCAACTCCGCGGCGCTGACGCGCACAGTTGGATTTTAAATTGCGTGCCTACTTTACAGTTTACTCACTGACGCGCACAGCAGCTCCATGCTTTCTTGCAGACTCGCACAGCAGCGCTGATACGCACATCTTGATTTTAAAACTGCGTGTCTAGTTTACAGTTCACTCGCTGATGCGCACAGCAACTCTGAGTGCAGTCTCTTTCAATCGCTGACACACACAGCACGTTCCCATCTAATTGTGTGTATACAGTACAACATATTATATCCTATGTCTTCATTAACAATATAGTGTATCTGTACTGAATATATATCCAGCATTTCAGACTGCATTTCAGAGCTTTTAGAAATGTTTATGGCTTTTTTTTTTTGAAATTCTTTAGCATTGGCTACAGGAAACAAAAATGCTAAAGATTTACAAAAAAAACCCATAAACAATTCTAAAAGCACTAACTCTAATGCTGCGAGACCTATTGCATTTTCAATGCTTGTTTCACCTACTCTTCCTTCCATGTCACCTTTCACCCTTCCTTCCTCCTTTTCATATTGGCTTCCTTCCATCTTTCCTTACTTTACCCCTTCTTTCCTACTCTTTCCCCTTTATAGAATATAAATTCTTTCTTTTCTGGCATTATTTTTTCATGTTTGCTTTTTTCTCTTCCACTATTTCCTGCTCTTTCTGTCTGTTTTCCCCTCGATTGCATCACTTCTTTCTGCATTACTGAACTTAGCTTAGATAATACTTGACCCCGGCCTCTCTGTTATACCCTGTTATTCCCTAAAATACGTTTTGTTTGCAGGCATGAAAACTGAAGAGGCAAATGTATAATTAACCAACTTTTAGGTGGATTTTAAGTGATTACCCCCCACACTTAAACTGCTAAAACCACTGTGTATTAGTGTAGAAGTCAACAACTGTAAAATAATATTGGTGTAGGTTAAAAGGTTGGGTGAAGCAAGCAAGACATAAAAATCCATGTAAGTTAATAACTACACTCATCCCATCTGTGCTGCTGCCAGTGAAAAACAACATAAATTGTTTAGTTATCTAAGATAATTTAATAGCATGACAATGTCATGTGCGTGCCCCTGATTTCCAACTCGGGCAGCTGGATAAATAAACAAAATGATCACAACCGTGTGGAGGGCAAGCACTTTATTTGTGGAAGCCCACAACTTCTGCCCAACTAAAACTTGTACTCCTGTATCCCAACATGTGTGGGGGGGGGCAAATCCCCTCTTCTGTAATGTTCACATAATTGTCTGGCAACAGCTGTACTATCTATCTAGCCAGACCATAACGACAGAACCAGATTCAGAGTTTGGCAACACTCCTGCGGATTTATAAATGTATGGAATAATATACACTAGTAATGCATACGCTATACATAGGCGTATGTATTGTTTAGACTAAATCAATACTTTTATGTAAAGTAAGCTTGTTTTTAATCTACGTAAAGATATATCCTATATTCAGATACAGGCCCTAAAATTCAACATGGACATGTCAACATTTTCCACGCAAAACAAAATGTTTTTGCCAGTGTGGTTAGTTGTGCATTTTTAGCCTGAGCTCAGCCACCAACCAGGGAAACCAACCAAACACGGACCTTTCTTAAATCTAGGTGAGTATATATATATATATATATATATATATATATATATATATATATATATATATATATATATATATATATATATATATATTACCTACTGGCGGTCGCCAGTAGGTATATATAGTTAGGATTTTTTCTCTATGGGATTTTTGAAAATTCTATGTCTAATAACTTTGGCGTTTGTGGACGGAATTGGCTGAAATTTTCAGGAAAATGGAACATTTTGTTTCTGAGCAGCCACTGAAAATTTGGGGGGGTTTCGTTAAGGGGGGGCCGAGAAAAAAGGGGGGTCCCAAAACGCGTTTTTCCCATGTTAATTTCCATAGGGCGGTTGGCCTCACTTTTAGCCCGAACGGCTGAATGGATTTGCACGAAACTTGGCAAAATTGTAGGGACTGTTAGCCCGATGTGCCTTTGCTAGGTCTCAATATATGTGCTCCAGTGGATTTTGAGAAATTAACGTTAAAAAAAGATATATATCTGTAAGCGCGCTCCGGGTAGCGCTCCGGTTCGCGTACTTGACGCGTAACGGAACTTCGCGAAGCGAAGCTGATTGGCTCTCCGGTGTCTGTCAACATTCTAAACAGTCCGGAGCGGCCGCCATCTTGTCTCTCGGTAGGATCGAGAGACAAGAGGAGGCCAAAACAAAGGGGGAAATGACCATAAGGGGGCATAGTAGATCCTCCCTGACCCCCTAGGTTTGATGTGGAGGCTTTAAAAGGGCCCCACGGGGCAAAAAAAAAATATTTTTTTTCTTTGTTTTTGCGTGGGGAGCGCCCGGTACGCGCACCGGGAAGCGGTCCGAGGAGCGTACTATGAGGAAAAAAGAAAGACAGGGTATAAAAATGTGGGCAATTTTGTTATAAATGGAAGGTAGTTCTGAAAAGAACTGTTTTTTTATTCTTTTTATTTTTTTATTTTTTTTATTAATTTTCTGAACAATTTTTTGATTTTTTTTGATTTTTGAAAACTATTTTGTGTTTTTTTAGTGTTTTTTTAGAGGAAATAACAAAAAAGCAGGGTTTGAACATGTCTCAACAGGAGCAAAAAAAAATAAAAAGGATTCATTGTTTTCTCATCTTGTTGCATTTATGATTTTCTCCTGCTCGGTTAATCAAAGTAATACTCTTCTCTCCATAACAAATAGTTCCTCCACAATATATACAAACTATTTTGTAGTGTTCAAAAGGAGCTTGAATATTGTCTGGTCCGGCGAATGAGCTTTGTCCACTGGAGGTGCTGGGGATGACATTTGGGGTATTGGCAGCAAGATCCCTTACTTGTGCTTGGGAAAGATTATTAGGGTGCCATTGCTCCATGTGGCGAATCATTGTATGATTGCCAAAGCTGTATTTCTTGTTGGGGTTGCCACGAGAAAGTATATTTTTACATATCAAACAAGACACCTGGGGTGCATTGACCTTATTTTGTCCAGGTGGAATTTTAAAAAATTGCCATATGTAGTGCTCTTTAATATGGCTCTGCCTTGGTGTTTCTGGCAGGAACTGCCTTACTTGCTCTTCCTCCTCCTCCTCCTCTTCGTCCTCATTATCTTCCTCTCTGCCAAAGTCCAGTGTTGGAGGTGGTCCTTTTGGTGGTGGTGGTGGTGGTTGCTGAGAAGCACCAGCTGCAGCTATTACAGAAGCCATTGTGAAAAATAGGTCTTGCTCTCTGGAAGTAGAAAGTAAGAATGAGGTAAAAACAAGGAGGGGTTTTCATCATTTGGGAAAAAAAAATAGTTCTAAACCAATGAAAAGTGTTATTTTTAGGTCACATGACCTAGCCTAACAACATTAGGAAACCAAAAGTGAAATGAACCAATGAAAAGTGTTATTAACAAGTCACATGACAAATCACATGACCTGTTATGCTTACGTTACGCGCTCCGCGCCGCGCCCCGGATCGCTTCCGGGAAGCTGCGCTTCGCGCTTCGCTTCGCGGACCGGAGCGCTTGCGGGTGCGCTGACGCGGCGCGTCATATGACGCATTACGCGACAACGCGATACTTCACGATTACGCGATGCGTCACGATGTTGTTTTCTAACGTGGCAGTTGCGCAAACGGAACGTTTACCGGTTCGCGGACCAGGTCGCGGCAAGAAATTGAGCTAACGGGAAGCTACCCGGTTCGCGGACCGGAAGCGAAACAAAAAAATATATTAAAAAAAATGCATTAAAAAATTGTATTAAAAACATATAAATTATATTTTTCGATTTAAAGAAGAATACATTTTAAAGCTTTTGATATTTGCTATTAAAAAACCATTGAAATTCACTGAAAAAACCATAGGTTATACACCATATATAGTTAGGAATTAGCATTTACAAAACCTTGAAAATTCACTGAAAAAACCATAGGTTATAGACCATATATAGTTAGGAATTAGCATTTACAAAATCTTATTTTACTCACACAAAACCATTGAAATTCCATATATAGTTAGTTGCACTAACTATATATCGCGCACCCGCAATCCACTGCTGATGATGTCACATATTACATCATTCATGACATGGTCAGTGACATCACTGATGACATCACTGATGACATCTCAAATGACATCACTGATGACATCACTGATGACATCTCAAATGACATCACTGATGACATCACTGGTTTGACATTACTGATCACATCACTGATGACATAATTCATGTGATAATACGATGAACTTCTTCAGACTCTAATATAACCTTAGATACACTCAGTGTAAACAGACACTCACAGACTGTCACTCATCCATGAAGTTACACACACACCTAGTCAGTCATGCAAAGAATCAATCACACCTCCATTTTCTCAACTATACAGTTATACACACCTTACTTATTCAAACACATACTAACACATATTTACTCTCTTATACAATCCCGGATACAAGTTCACAATGATCCATACAGCCACTCACACATTCACTGGCTGTTATGCACAGTTATTTATATATGTCAACTCTCACATGTACTGTGTTTTACATATGTACTTACTTTGACATGTAGCACTGAGATATCCATTCACTCACCAATACACTCATGCACACAGTCAACCCCCCATACAGCTGTTTCCACATGCACTTTTGAACCCATACATCTAGTGAATCAACTGCTCACACATCTATGCACAGAGTCATACACCTACCAGACACCCACACACACACTCAGTCTCCCATACAAATACATGGGCAACCAATCAATAACCCATATAGTTACTCATATAGCTACTGATCAACACATGCATCAGTTTACAGAACAAAAGATATAATGATGCAGAAATTAAGACAGTTTAGTCACTAACCCATGCACTCAGTGAGACACATTTAATCACTCACTCATACAGTCAGTCATGCACCTACTAAATCCTTCATCCAGACACTTATAAATCCACTCATTCTTCAATATGTAAGACATATTTTAACTTTACAGAAACATACAGTCATTGGATGTTGTCATCAGTGATGTCATCTGTGATGTCATTTGAGATGTCATCAGTGATGTCATCAGTGATGTCATTTGAGATGTCATCAGTGATGTCATCAGTGATGTCACTGACCATGTCATGAATGGTGTAATATGTGACATCATCAGCAGTGGATTGCGGGTGCGCGATATATAGTTAGTGCAACTAACTATATATGGAATTTCAATGGTTTTGTGTGAGTAAAATAAGGTTTTGTAAATGCTAATTCCTAACTATATATGGTCTATAACCTATGGTTTTTTCAGTGAATTTTCAAGGTTTTGTAAATGCTAATTCCTAACTATATATGGTGTATAACCTATGGTTTTTTCAGTGAATATATATATATATATATATTACCTACTGGGGGTCGCCAGTATGTAGTTATAGTTACAACCTAGTTTCCATAGAAAAAGCATTTTTTGATTTGCTAATAACTTTGGCGTCGTTTGACGAATGTTTGTGAAATTCTCCCCCCAAAATATCTATCCAGGTCAGCTTCTATCCTAAAAGTTTGGGGGTGATTTGTCAAGTGGGGGATGAGAAAAAAGGGGGTCTCAAAACACGTTTTCCCATGTTAATTTCCATAGGAAATTTTGCGAAGAACTACAGCCCGAACTGCTGAATGGAAATTACCCCAAATTTGGAAGAAAGGTACAGCTTTGTTAAGAAAGCGACCTTTTTTTAAATGGTGTAAATCCGTTCAGTAGTTTTTGAGAAATTAAAAAAATAAGAGTGAACAAATCAATTTCCCATAGGAAACTTTGTGCAAGGCTACAGCCGAAACTACTGAATGGAATTACCCCAAATTTGGCACAAAGGTAGTGCTTGGGTCAGAAAGCGACCATTTTTTAAAATCGTATAAATCCGTTAAGTAATTGCTGTAAAATTAGAAAAATGTAAGTTTCAATATCTGGGCGGAGCCTTGGTTCCGTGCACAAGCTTCACTGTGATTGGCTGCCAACACTCCAAACCAGGAAGTCTTGGCAGCCATCTTGTGGCTCGGTAGAAGCAAGTCACCAGAAAACAGAGAAACAAAGGTAGAAAACAAGAGAAGGGGGGAGGGTAGAAACATCTTGACCCCATAGGCATGCTTAGGGGGTCTCAGAAGGACCCCCATGGCCAAGAAAAGTATTTTTATATAAAAAAAATTATCGGAGCAATTCTTCCCGGGGTCGCGGGTTTCTGCGTTTTATTTTAATGAGACCCCGGGGTGGGCTAGGTCTCGGGGGAATAAAAATAAATAAATAGTAGGGCTCGCTGGGGTCCCCGCAGTCCCAAGGCTCGCTGGGGTCCCCGCAGTCCTGGGACTTTACTCATGTTGGGAGGGGTTATCCATGGCCCCTCTCCTGGAGCCCTTCATGTGCTTATAACTTTTTGCGGGTTCCTGCGTTTTATTTTAATGAGACCCCAGGGTGGGCTAGGTCTCAAGGGATTATTTTTTTTTTTAAATAGCTGGGGCTGCGGGGGCCAGCTGGGGTCCCCGGGGCTTCACTTATGTGCGGAGGGGTGTTGCGCGGCCCTCTCCTGGAGCCCTTCATGTGCTTATAACTTTTCGCGGGTTCCTGCATTTTATTTTAATGAGACCCCAGGGTGGGCTAGGTCTCGAGGGATTATTATTATTTTTTTAAATAGCGGGGGCTCGCTGGGGCTGCGGGGTCCAGCTGGGGTCCCCGCAGACCCTGGGCTTAACTTATGTTGGGAGGGGTGTTGCGCGGCCCCTCTCTTGGAGCCCTCCATGTGCTTATAACTTTGGCGTCATTTAACGAATATTTACGAAATTTTCCAAAAAGTTTCTCTTTTTTGATCAGCTAATATCTTGAAAGTTTAGGGGTGATTGGTCAAGGGGGTTGAGAGAAAAGAGGGGTCCCAAAACGTGTTTTCTCAATGCATTTTCCATACGTGAAAGGGAGACAGAGAAAGAAATAGGCGGCTAGATTGAAGATGTGTGGTGAAGGAAGGAGACAGACATCAGAGAAAGAGTACAGTGAAAAAGAGAGGGCGAGTGTGCTAGAGAGATGTGCGACAACCGGCAACAATCACGCGGCACATCCGCCAAAAAAAAGCGTGCCTTGGGGCGTGGCCAATGGGCGCTGCAATTTCCGGGGCTTAGGCGGGGGCAGACGCGACTGATCATGCCTGCGGGGACAATAACTGCACAGTATCCTGCGCGCTGTCAGCCAGTCAACTCTCTGCATAAAGGACCGTGCCTGCGGGGACACTAACTGCAGCGTCTCCTGCGTGCTGTCACACATTCAACTCTCTGCATAAACGAATTGACACCAGGCGCACAACATCAACCAGGGCTGGAGCCGGGCTCAGGCGGCAGATGACGCGACTAAGCGCGCCTGCTGGGACACTAACCTTTGAACTGACTGCACTTTCCCACAAGCGCAGCATCTCCAGCGCGCGCTGTCACTCACTCAACTCTCTGCATCAACGACTTTACACCACAAGCACAACTTCAAACAAAACTGGAGCCGGGCCTCAAGCGGGGGATGACGCGATTCAGCATGCCTGCGGGGACACGAAATTTACAACTGAATGCACTTTCACACGCGCTTACCTACGGAAGTGGAGTACATACACACTAGAGACATCTACTAATACTTCTTACTCCGAGGTACACACAGTATCTGCACACACATGCCTAACTATTGTGACACTTCCTGCTAAAAATGTTCTCTACCGTGAGATTTTAAAATAAATTTCCCTTGCCTATTACACACATTGCACACATTCTGTTTCATACCCGGACAACGTCAGGACGGGCTGCTAGTTAACAATAAAGGCGAAACAGGTGAGCGCCAGGAAGCACAACTTCTACTCCAGGACACCAGTAGGAACATAACCCTTTCACGCTCCTTGTGCCCAATGAAATAAATATATTACACCCAACATCACCACTTCGCAGCTATGCCGTTAGAAGCCAGTCCGTTGGTAAGCAGCTCTCTACCTTTGCGAGCTAGTACGCTGCTGTGCCTCTACCTCTGCTAGCTACTACACTGCTATTCCTTTGGGAGCGGATGCGTCTGTGAGTTGAGCGGACGGGCCGCAGTTGTCCCTCAGCGAGCCTGGGTCAGAACTTATATGAGCATTGAAAAGCCATTTTGTGATTCAGTCTGTCAGCTGGCATCTGTCCAAGGCATTTCTGAAAACATACCGGAGCTCTTTCTGTGAGAGATACCCCTTTCACGCTGCGTCTCACCACATTAGCAGGTAACGCACCCTCTTCCTACATCACCAGCATACCCCCAACAACCTTCTTGGGCCCGGAAGTGTCTCTCTGCGAACCATTAATAAAAAAGATGCTTGTGAGGTTGGACAAATAAGAATCGTAGTCATGTATAGATTTATATATAAAACATTTTATTAAATTAAAACAACAGCAAATAAAACTATGTACAGCCGTGGCGTGTCATCACTGGTCCATTTGTGATTCACAGCCTGCAAGACAAAAAGAAAGATAAGATGGTGCGTCAGGCGTCCAGGAAAGGAGATAGAGACAGAAAGAGTGAGAGGGAGGAAGAGAGAAAGAGTGAGAGAGAGGAAGACAGAGAAAGAGTGAGAGAGAGAGGAAGTCAGAGAAAGAGATAAAGAGTAAGATACAAGGGAGAAAGAGAGAGAAACAGTGTGAGAGAGAGGAAGACAAAGAGAGAAAGAGTGAGAGAGAGGAAGAGACAGAGAGGGAGAAAATAAGAGAGAGGAAGAGAGAAAGAGCGTGCTACAAGGAAGAGAGAAACAGTGTGAGAGAGAGGAAGACAGAGAAAGACAGAGAAAGAGAGAAAGAGTGAGATACGAGGAAGAGAGAAAAAGAGAATCAATGTGAGAGAGAGGAAGAGAAAAAGAGTGAGAGAGAGGAAGAGAGAGAAAGAGTGAGAGAGGAAAATCGAAAGAGTGAGAGAGAGGAAGACAGACAAAGAGAGAAAGAGTGAGACAGAGAGGAAGACAAGAGAAACTGTGTGAGAGAGAGAAAGAGAGAGATAAAGAGAGAAACAATGTGAAATAGAGGAAGAAAGAGAGAGATAAAGAGTGAGAGAAAGGAAGAAAGAGAGAGAAAGTGAAAGAGGGATAGAGAGAAAGAGTGAGAGAGAGGAAGAGGAAGAGAGAAAGAAAGAATGAGAGAGAGGAAGAGAAAGAGAAAAAGTGTGAGAGAGAGAAAGGAAGAGATGGAGAGGAAGTGTTGACACTGGAGAAAATGTTCACAGCTCACATTTGTGCCACCGGTGTGTCTCCAACCACGTGCTGGGATATAGTGCACCGTCAAGTTTAGTGAACTGAAAGACAGTATAGATTTAGTTATTGCAGAGTACATACAACTGCACAAGCGTAATTCTCTGTTTCAAGGAAGAGAGAAACAGTGTGAGAGAGAAAGAGTAAGAGTTTTGGAGGAGGAGAGAGAGAAAGAGTGAGATAGGAAGAGAGAAAGAGAGAGGAAGACAGACAAAGAGAGAAAGAGTGAGAGAGAGAGAGGAGGAAAAAGAGTGAGAGAAAAAGAGTTAAAGAGTAAGATACAAGAAATATAGAAAGAGAGAAACAGTGTGAGAGAGAGGAAGAGAGAGAGATAAAGAGTAAGAGAGAGGACAAGAGAGAGATAGAGTGAGAGAGAGGAAGAGAGAAAGAAAGAATGAGAGAGAGAGTAAGAGACAGAGAAAGAGAGAAAGTGTGAGAGAGAGAAAGGAAGACATGGAGAGGGAGTGTTGATACTGGAGAAAATCTTCGCAGCTCACCTTTGTGCCACCGGTGTGTCTCCAACCACGTGCCGGGAGATAGTGCAGCCCTTAAGTTTAGTGATCTGAAAGATAGTATAGACTTAGTAATTGCAGAGTACATACAAACTGCACACGCGTAATTTTCTGCTTCGCCAATGCGTAATGAGGCTGGTGTACCCCATCCACTCCCACTGCTCGGAGGTGTCTGTGCGCCCAGACTAATGCACACTATCCACCCCCACTGCCCAGAGGTGACTGCCCGCTGCTGCGGTAAGAAGTCTCTCGGCTCACCTTCCGCCACTGGCATGTGTGTAAGAAGGTCCACCAAGTGCCGAAGCAACTTTCTCATGTGTTGAGCATGGCCAAACATCATCGCAGAATTTTCGCGCGTTCAGCTCTGGTGGTGTTTGGGGGGGGTGAATGTCGATTCGTGATTCACAGCCTGTTAGATAAAAAGCAAGATAAGATTGTGTGTCATGCGTCCCTCAAAGGAGAGAGGAAGAGTGAGCAGAAGACAGAGATAAAGAGAGAAATAGTGAGAGGAGAGAGAGAGAAAAAGAAAGAAAGTGAGAAGATGACAGAGAAAGAGTGAGAAAGACAGAGAGAGAGAGAAACAGTGAGAGAGAGGAAGAGAGAAAGAGGGAAATAGTGTGAGAAATAGGAACAGAAAAACAGAGGGAGAGTGAGAGAGAGAAACAGAGAGAGAGGAATAGAGAGCGAGAGAAAGAGACAAACAGTGTAAGAGGAAGAGGAAGATAGAACGAGTGTGAGGGAGAGAAATGAAGAGATGAGGAGGGACATTGAGTGCCCACACTGTGTACAAAACTGTCACAGTTTACCTTTACGCCACTGCTCTGTCTCCAACCACGTGCCACGACCTAGTGGAACTCTTAAGCTCCCTCATCTGAAAAGATAGTACAGAATTAGTAATGGCAGAGCAGGGTTGGATTAGGATTCAAAATCGTCCCGGGAACGCTAAAAGAAAGTGGCCCACATTTGCACATTGCCTTTCTTCAAAACACTGCTTCGGCAAAATTTTATTTAAAAAAGGGGGGGTGGGGGAGATACAAAACAAATGCACAGATTCGTTTACATTGGTGACTTAAAAACCAGTAAGGCCACTTCTGCTCAGGCCCCCTGCCCTGCTTGGTATGCATACATTAATGGTCCGGCCCTGCGAGAGAAAGTGACACCTCTGCCTGTTGCTAAACGTGAGGTAATGACGCCCATATGCCTCCAGAAAGGCCATGCAGACACCCAGTGGGCCGCTGGCTGTATCCGAACAACAGCAACACCGCCGAAATCAGCCCCCCAGACTGCTCCAAAAAGCAGCCCCCTCGGGCATTGCACCAGTGTGCGCGTTACCAATCCGACGCTGTGGCAGAGTATATATGAATGCGTACGCCTAAATTGCTCTGCCGTCTTACTGCGTTCAGGCTGCTGTACCCCATCCACTCCGCCGCCCAGAGGTATCTGCCAGACGCTGGGCACCAAAGGGCACATGCATCATTGGTTTTTGCATTCGCAAACGGTGCGAATCGCAAATTTCGTCCGTTTGCGAATGCAAAAACCATTTTTGGGATGCATCATTTTATTTTCATTTTTCGCAATTTAAGAAATCGCACATTTTTGCGATTTCTTAAATTGCTATAGCATTTAAAAAATCGCAACTTTTGCGATTTCTTAAATGCTATGCATGATTTTTTTTAAATTGCGAATTCGCAATTAGGAAGGGGAAAATTACCATGAAGTAAACCTTCATGGTAATTTGCGAAATGTTTTAAAAATGCACAAAAGTGCATTTTTGAAACTTATATTTTACACACACACATGCCCTTGGGACATGTGTGTGAGTAAAATGTACTTACGTGACATTTCAGGGGTGCAGGGGGGGGTCCTTTGGACCCCCCTGCACCCTTGAAATTGCATTCTCATTTTGTGATTCCTTAATTGCGAATTCGCAAAATGAGAATGCCTTCCCATTGATTCCTATGGGCCTTTAGCCTCATGGGCCTTTAGGCCCATAGGAATCAATGTAATGCGATTCCTTAATTGCGATTCGCAATTAAGGAATCGCAAATAAAGAAAATTAAGTAATCGCAAAAACTTTTGAAATTTCTTGTTGCATAGGATTTTGCAATTCCTAAATTGCGATTCCTTAATTTTTGCAATTTAGGAATCGCAAATTCCTACAATGATCCATGTGGCCCCTAGTCCTCACTGCTCACCTTTTCGTGGTCAGGTCATCCTCCACATCATGCAGCTCCGTTCTGCAAGCTGACAGGTCTCACAATTCGCAATTAGGAAGGGGAAAATTACCATGAAGTAAACCTTCATGGTAATTTGCGAAATGTTTTAAAAATGCACAAAAGTGCATTTTTGAAACTCATATTTTACACACACACATGCCTTGGGACATGTGTGTGAGTAAAATGTACTTACGTGACATTTCAGGGGTGCAGGGGGGGGTCCTTTGGACCCCCCTGCACCCTTGAAATTGCATTCTCATTTTGCGATTCCTTAATTGCGAATTCGCAAAATGAGAATGCCTTCCCATTGATTCCTATGGGCCTTTAGCCTTATGGGCCTTTAGGCCCATAGGAATCAATGTAATGTGATTCCTTAATTGCGATTCGCAATTAAGGAATCGCAAATAAAGAAAATTAAGGAATCGCAAAGACTTTTGAAATTTCTTGATGCATAGGAATTTGCAATTCCTAAATTGCGATTCCTTAATTTTTGCAATTTAGGAATCGCAAATTCCTACAATGATCCATGTGGCCCCTAGTCCTCACTGCTCACCTTTTCGTGGTCAGGTCATCCTCCACATCATGCAGCTCCGTTCTGCAAGCTGACAGGTCTCACATTTGGTACTGAGTCTTGATATTGCCATGGCAGAGGGCATACTAGTGCACCTATCATCATCGCAGGTTGTACACCCGCTCAGTGCTTGCGGTGCTTCTAACTTAGTGAGAAGTGAGGCTATGCACGTGGTGGTAGGCCCTCGATCCTGGGCTCAGGCCTACACTGCGGTGCAGCAGAGCACACAAAATATCAACTGTCCGGACCACCGGGATGGGCCATCACCGTGGCGATGTGACTGTGCCGGCCGCAGTGGATGCATTGCGAGCAACTCTAAAATGGCGTAGAGCACGTGCGTCTGGTCTTTTTTATTAGTAGGGTCACGTGTCCTGTGAAGCCTGTGCCTGATTGGCACATGGAGGGCAGCGAATTAGAGACAAGCTTGTTGTCGGAGTTAGGCTGCGACAACATATGTACTTATACAATAACTGCGATGATCCTCACGCTCTTATAAATTCACTCTACATTCTGCTTGAAGTACTCTAATGATCCAGTCTCTACGTACGTACTTGTACAATGACCATGACAAAGTTACATAACGAAATTTTCCCCCACTGTCAAAGGTAAGATGGTTGCATACGCTGTCCAGAGCACTTTGTAAGGTGGTAGGGCCCAAGGGCAGCATGTTGCACACATAATGAACACACGGAAACAGATAGATAGTAGAACTGGGTACGGACACGTGCGCTCGACTCCTTTTTATTAACAGGGTCACATGTCTAGTGACGTCTATGGTGGATGCATGTGGGGTGATTGTAAGCAAACCCTCCAGGAATGGTTGGTGCTGGCAACAAGTACAACAATAATCATTGGATGAGACACAGAGATTTAATCATAAAGGGTCAATGATTTGTGCTGCACTAAGGTACGGGTACCAGATATGAAATCATACAGAAAAGATTCTATTGTAAAAGGTTCATGACGTGATACACTGAGGTAGGACAGCAGATGTGAAATTATACACAAAATATTGTATCAGAAAGGGTGCATGAGTTGTGCTGCGCTGAGATAGGGGTATCAGAAGCATTTAGCGTCTGCGCAGCCAGCGATGATGAGTGGTGCGGGCCAGCCACACAATCGCAACTCAATGTGAATTGTGAGCGGTAGTGTACATCGAAGGCAGCCATCGGCACAGACATCGAGGAATGTTTTTAGTCACTTCCTTTTGACAAAGTTCGAGGATATAGAGTACAATTCCTGTTTGAATTTAAATTGTGAGCTCTGTTGACCGCAGTGTAGCTGTATGGAACAAAAGATGAAACATTTATGGAACACACTGAGGAAATCTTGGTTGTTCTGAGTACAGTTGTCAAGTACGGTATTCTTAAGCTAGAATCTGAATTGGTCGTTCATCATATTGTCTACCTTTTCCAGTAGGGAACAGATGTGGAAAACAACGAGCTTCCAAATTTGTTTCCCACACACTCATGGGAGTTCGTTTTGCTTTTTTCATCTGGAAAAATTCAGTAGTATCTTCTATCAGTTTTTTGAATGCAGAGGAAGTATAGTATAATGTTCATACATTTCTTATTTTCTTGAATTGTCCACTTGAAATATGTGTTTCATCTTCTAAAGTAATTTCTTCTTCTTCTACATTTACAATTTAATAGTAAATATTGTTATGCACCAGATATGATGTAGCCTTTTGGACTTTCGTGACATGAAGTAACTCTTGCCATATTTTCCGACTCTTTGTGGGTACACCATTAACAAGAATGACTACAGGTTCAGTATCGTCTCTTTCTACACTAACAGTTTCAACATTTTTCTTAAAATCTAAAGGTAACTATACAACTCTTCCTTTTAAACCTCTTTATAGATCTGTTGAAGGCAGCTCACCTGTTTTAGGCTGCATATGAATTATAGCCTGAAAAGGGTGCACAGATTGTATAAGGACGGCCTTATAAGTATTTAAATCTGTAAGTTTAGGAGGTATAACTTTCATTTTCACCTTTTAAAAACACATCTACATTCCTAGTTTGAATTTTATGATGAGTGCGTCGAGAAAAAATGCAAACATAGTTGGGATTTTCACCAGAAACTACTTTAAACTTTGTTATTTCTTTTTCAAACTTCACATCAGTATTATCTTCCATCTCTTCTTCAACACGTACACTGTTATTTTCTGTACACTTCTCTTGAGTAGGAAAGAAATGTAATTCTATATCATCACAAATTTGTTTTACATCCAATACTGAACCATGTAAAAGAGTGGTACTAATTTAATTTAGACATAATGCAGGAGTTTTTACGTAGTATAATCTTCTAACTAATGTTCGCATTTCGGAATGATGTACTGCTAACATTGTTAAAGGATGAAAACGACTTTGACACACTTTCCTAAAAAGACAAGCCAGAGAATGACCTTGCAACCCAGTATTTTTCTCACTTTGGAAGTATCTAGTTCTTGTAATACCTCAATATTCTGTTTCACTGTTCTTTTTCTATATTGTCTTAAGGAAATTTAGTAAAATATCAATAGATTGTTGACGTATTCTACAAATACTACTACAATCCCATGTAAACACTGGAGCCTGGGTACGTCTCACTTGGATTTCTTCAGCTATTACTTGTTCAACAATTCTAGGAACTATCTTTTCTTTTTCAATTGGAGAGACATTTTTCACTTAATTAGAACGACCAGAGGTATCAACTGCATCCAGTAATCTATTTTGTTGAAAATAACAAAATATTGTCTCATAAAGGGTCCATGAGGTGTGCTGTACTGAGTTAGTGGTCCTGAAGCACTCAGTGTGTATGCAGCCTTAGGTGATGCTATAATTGAAATAAAAAAAGTTCTTGAAGCAAGGATACTAAAAGGATATTGTGTAGGTTTGAGGGACGTTATAGTTAGTTGCCTACTCCACTCTGTAATTACTGACTGAAAATGTAATTTTATTTGTGAGCCCTGATGACCGTAATGTAGACAGGAGGCAGCGGTGAGCAAGGGCGCACAGCCACTTGGCGTTGAATAGAGCTGCAGAGTATTGGCAATTCAGCATGCATGCAACCAGCGACGATAAGTGGCGCACTTAGTTAGTGGCATCTGAAGCAACCAGCGTATGGGCACCCTGCGATGATGCGCAGTCCGGGCGCACTGCACTGGGAGCAATGTCTTTTGTCTATTGAATTCTGCCTTAATAAGCTAACATGGCGATGACTTATGGTGCACTGAGTTAGTAGTACCTTTGGCGCTCCGCGTGTACATACCCTGCGACGATGCGTGGTCCGGGGGGGCAGCACTCGGAGCAATGTCTTTTGTCTATTGAACTCTGCCTTAATAAGGTCACGTGGTGATAACTTATGGTGTACTGAGTTAGTAGTACCTTTGGCACTGAGCGTGTACGTACCCTGCGACGATGCGTGGTCCGGGGGAGCCGTACTAGGACCAATGTCTTTTGTCTATTGAATTCTGCCTTAATAAGGCCACATGGCGATGACTTATGGTGCACTGAATAGTAGTATCTTTGGCACTCAGCCTGTATGTACCCTGCGATGATGCGTGGTCCGGGGGACCGCACTCAGAGCAATGTTTTGTGTCTATTGAATTCTGCCTTAATAAGGCCCTGTGGCGATGACTTATGGTGCACTGAGTTAGTAGTACATTTGGCGCTCAACTTGTTCGTACCCTGCGATGATGCATGGTCCAGGGGGCCACACTCGGAGCAATGTCTTTTGTATATTGAATTCTGCGTCAATAAGGCCACGTGGCGATGACTTATGATGCACTGAGTTAGTAGTACCTTCGGCGTTCAACGTGTACGTACCCTGCAATGATGCGTGGTCAGGGGGGCCACACTCTTAGCAATGTCTTTTGTCTATTGAATTCTGAGTCAATAAGACCACGTGGCGATGACTTATGGTGCACTGAGTCAGTAGTACTTTTGGCACTCAGCGTGTACATACCCTGCGTTGATGCATGATCCGGAGGGGCCGCATTCGGAGCAATGTCTTTTGTCTATTGAATTCTGCGTCAAAAGGGCCACATGGCGATGACTTATGGTGAACTGAGTTAGTAGTACCTTTGGTGCTCAGCGGGTACGTACCCTGTGATGATGCGTGGTCCGGGGGTGCCACACTCGGAGCAATGCCTTGAGCCTAATAAATTCTGCTTTAATAAGGCCACATGGTGATGACTTGTGGTGCACTGAGTTAGTGGCACCTAAAGCACTCAGTGTGTGCGCAGCCTGCGATGATGCGTGGTCTGGGGGCCGCACTCGGAGCAATGTTTTTTGTCTATTGAATTCTGCCTTAATAAGGCCATGTGGCGATGACTTATGGTGCATTGAGTTAGTAGTACCTTTGGCGCTCAGCGTGTAGGTACCCTGCAATGATGTGTGGTCCTGAGGGGCCGCACTCGGAGCAATGTCTTTTGTCTATCCAATTCTGCCTTAATAAGGCCACGTGGCGATGACTTATGGTGCACTGAGTTAGTAGTACCTTTGGCGCTCAGCTTGTACGTACCCTGCGATGATGCATGGTCCTGGGGGCTGTACTCGGACCAATGTCTTTTGTCTATTGAATTCTGCCTTAATAAGGCCACATGGCGATAACTTATGGTGCACTGAGTTAGTAGTATCTTTGGCGCTCAGCGTGTACGTACCCTGCAATGATGCGTGGTCTGGGGGGGCCGCACTCGGAGCAATGTCTTTTGTATATTGAATTCTGCGTCAATAAGGCCACGTGGCGATGACTTATGGTGCACTGAGTCAGTTGTACTTTTGGCGCTCAGCGTGTACATACCCTGTGATGATGCATGGTCCGGAGGGGCCGCACTCGGAGCAATGTCTTTTGTCTATTGAATTCTGCGTCAAAAGGGCCACATGGCGATGACTTATGGTGGACTGAGTTAGTAGTACCTTTGGTGCTCAGCGGGTATGTACCCTGTGATGATGCGTGGTCCGGGGGTGCCACACTCGGAGCAATGTCTTGAGCCTAATAAATTCTGCTTTAATAAGGCCACGTGGCGATGACTTGTGGTGCACTGAGTTAGTGGCACCAAAAGCACTCAGTGTGTGCGCAGCCTGCGATGATGCGTGGTCTGGGGGCCGCACTCGGAGCAATGTTTTTTGTCTATTGAATTCTGCCTTAATAAGGCCACATGGCGATGACTTATGGTGCACTGAGTTAGTAGTACCTTTGGCGCTCAGCGTGTATGTACCCTGCAATGATGCGTGGTCCTGGGGGGCCGCACTCGGAGCAATGTCTTTTGTCTATTGAACTCTGCCTTAATAAGGCCATGTGGCGATGACTTATGGTGCACTGAGTTAGTAGTACCTTTGGCGCTCATCGTGTATGTACCCTGCGATGATGCGGGGTCCTGGGGGGCCGCACTCGGAGCAAAGTCTTTTGTCTATTGAATTCTGCCTTAATAAGGCCAAGTGGCGTTGACTTGTGCTGCACTGAGTTAGTGGTACCTTTGTTGCTCAGCGTGTGCGCACCCTGTGATGATGCGTGGTCCAGGGGGCCGCACTGGGAGCAATGTGTCTTGCGTACTGGACTGCGTCATCTGCAATCGTGACTCGATCTGAATTGTGAGCCCTGCTGTCCACAGTATAGATCGAAGGCAGTAGTCTGTACACAAGTCTGCTGTGCTGTGCCGCTGGGTTCGCAGGGGGCCTGTGTCGAGGAGGCCCGCGGTAATGGCAGCAGCCAGATGGCAGGATGAGGCCCACCACTCTGGCAGACACGTTGGCCTTCACAGTGCACAAGTGAACCATGCCCAGAGCCCTGGCTTTTTTGTTCATACTCCTACGCTGGAGTGGCGTACATTGAACCAGCGTACTGCGCATCCGCTTACAGAGGAGGACAACACAGCTACATGTTCGAGATCTTCCCCACTGCCTGAGGTAACATGGTTACGTCTATATTGCACAACACTACAAGCACCAGCAGTATATGTACAAATGGAGAGGTTTGTGATCTTCATAGTGGGGTCTATCCAGCACATCACTGCTACGCTTGGTACTGTTTGCATTATTATTATTGATGGATTTGTTGCATCCTTCACACAAACTTGATTGCCACATCTGCCAACATTCAAGTATTGTGCAGCTGAGGGACCATACCGTTTTTGGAAGGTCCGCTGTCCTGTTCTCCGCTGCCTCTGTAGTAGTAGGGAGGAGGGTGGTTCGGGGGGGACATGCTGAGGCTGGTGGCAGTGAGTGTTGTGGCCTTCATGGGTGTTTGAGCTGCGTAATCAGTAACTCTATGACATATGTTGCGCTTCAGATGTGATTCTGGGCTGCGATCCCTTTCACATTGTAGATAGTCATCCTGGTTACACGAGTAAAATGCAGATGTTAGATTCCTACTGCAAATGTGGCTTATTCATTGTTTTTGGATCGCACCCCAGATTTGGCTGCACGTTGAAAATATCGGGAACTGGTGCTTTTGTGTTATTTTTACTTTGTATATTATTACCATTACTTGTTGTTCTCATATGTGACAATTTTTTTTTTGTGGAAGCTATTGCTGGAAAACTGGGGTATCGGCTGTTTTCACTAGGTTGACAATGAAGTGATAATTTAAAATCCCTGAAAAAACCATAGCTTAAAGAAGAAAATAATTAGAAATTAGCATTTAAAAAATCTTTGAAATTTACTGAAAAAAACATAGGTTTGAGGAACGTTATAGTTAGTTGGACATTTCACTCATACAAAACCATAGAAATTCCGTCATTATAGTTAGTTGACCTAACTATAACTCGCGCCCCTGCAATGCACTGCTGATGACATCACATATTACATTATCTGATGCACCTCCTCACACCCTAATATAACGTATGATACACCCCATGTAAAATACAGACTACCATTTTCAAAACCATCGAGACACCAATACCAGTTACTACAAACGCACTCACTAATTCCTAGGTCTACAGACACATGCACTCATTCACTCATACAACCATTCCTACATGTAGTCACTGATTAATACAACACTGTCATATGCACTCATACACCTATGTAGACACTCACATACCACCACTTATCCTAGTCAGTCATGCACTCATCCTAGTCAGTCATGCACTCTAGTCAGTCATGCACTCATCGTAGTCAGTCATGCAAAGAATCAATCATAGTTCCATTTACTCACCCACACAGTTATACACATACCACCTAATTTATTCATACAGATACTAACACATACTTACTCTCTTATATAATCACTAATACAAGTATACACTCATCCATACAATCACTCCCACAATCACAGACTCTCACATATAGTCATTTATATAGTCCAACTCTCACATACACTGCCTTTTACTTTTGTGCTTACTTGGACATCTACCACTGAGAGATCTATTCACTCACCAACACATCCATACACACACTCACTCACCCATACAACTGTTTCCACATGCACTCTTAAAGTCATACACCCAGTCAATCAACCACTCACACATCTATGCACAGAGTCAAACCCCCCCACCCAACCACACACACATTCAGTCCCCCATACAATTACTCAGGCAACTAATCAATAACCCATATAGACATCAGTGGAGCTACTGACCAACTGATGCAGCAGGTTATACAACAACAGACAGACTGATACAGACATTCACACAGTTTAGTCACTAACCCATGTATTCAGTAAGGCACATTTAACAGTGAGTCACACATCTACTAAATCCTGCATCCAGACACTTATACATCCACTCATTCTTCAATACAGCTTGGTGTGTGTGTGTGTATATATATATATATATATATATATATATATATATATATATATATATATATATATATATATATATATATTCCTTGTACTCGTCCCACTGCAACGGAATTTCCTTCCAAAGAGACGAAGCGAACCCAACTTAGTGCTGAATATTCATTTATTTTTCGCCCAGCACCGCAGCGATGCCGCGTTTCGGTCCTCCCTGGACCTTGATCACATGACACGGTACATGGGGCAGGCCAACCATTTAAAGTGACAGTGCAACTCCACAAAGTATAACCATGGACAAAAGACTACCTTTTATGCCATACTCTGTTTTCTCTTATAGATGTAAAATACATATTGTCATTGTGCAAAATAACGCAGGCAATTCCATACAATTATACAGTTTATCAATAAATATTGTTAATAAATATCCTCTGTAGTGTAGTTCCTATTATCCCAATAGGCTCTGCGCTTTGGAATAATACCTTCAATAGTATAGACCTAGGACGGAGGTTAACTAGGTCTTCTACTGACGATATTAGACTTAAAGTTTTTGGTTTTGCCAGCTAGCTCAGAGTTCACTAGAAACTTTCTCGAATAGGCAAGGAGGAGTTTAACCTCCCTGGATAGACAAGAAGGGATTTAGTTTCTGACAACCATAGAACATGACAACTTTGCTCTCCCCTAATCAAGAGTGTATCTCTAGAGTCGTGTGAAAACAAAAGACAACTTATTTTACTCAGTCAGTTCAGTGCATTCTTAGTTTCACCAGATTGTAGAGAAAAGGAAGAGACGGGCGTGTTCAATAAAAGATGTTATTTATTGATCAGTCTCTTTTCTCGTACAAGAGAAATGAATCGATATTATTGCGATACTTATGGTTAAGTAACGTGCATACAATAAAAGCAGGAGTATAAAATAATACTGCAGAAGCATTGATATGGTTTCTAAGCCATATGATATTTAAAACTGATAAAATAGATACATACATATATACATTTGACTAATCGTACTCAACTGGTGCTTCTAACCACGCCTACCCCAGTGTACCTGACCTAAGCCTAATACGTGGGCGGGAGTAGATAAGTAGCAGTTTAAGTTAAGTTTGTTTTGCCAAGTGACTGACTCAAGAATTCTCTGCAAGGGGTTATTCAGTTCTGTACCTGGGATCTAGAATGGTTGAGGGCTGGTATCTCTCGTCTCTGGTCTTGATATTCCAGCTGCCTGCGAGGGCCGCTTGGAAGTGCCGGAGCTGGATTTCTCGGCAGGAGAAAAGCAGCGTCTCGTTCTCAGCGCGTCAGGAAGGCGGGGCAGCGCCAGCGGGGTCCGCTCTGTGCTGGCCTCTTCGGCAAGTCTCGCTGCTCCGATCTCGTCACCACCGCGTGTGTTTGCTTAAGGCAATGTCGGTAATATTTATACCTGTAAGGTGCCGAGATTGACGTAAGGATGGACATAGATACGTCAATAAGGATGTCATACGGACTGGTCGTTAGCACATTCTTTACTGAAGTTCTCGGTGAAATCAAAACAATGGCCGCAGGGATTTTCCCAGGTTGTCATAGGTTTCATTTGTTTTGAGAACTCCGTATGCCTTATCAGGGGCTGGAGGAATAGTGCTTGCCTAATTAGATGGCAAGCGTTATGACCTAATCAGATAACGCGTTCCTGTGCCGTGGGATGGCTTAATCAGATAACGGTTTTTTGTACCGTGGGATGGCTGCTAGTTAATTATTAACCAGAACAGGGTCAGGAATAGGGGGATCGATACAGAACCTATAGGAATACATCACACCCACTCCACGGAGACTATGTCCATATTTACAAATCTAGGCATAGTAAATATACTAGTAGAGCACGTGTATACCGTACCACCCCAAAATACATCCATAGCATTTTGAAACCATGAAATATACGAAAACATAAATATATGCATTATATGCACTCAAGCAGTATAATAATGCTAAATCAATTACGCATATTCATACATCATTATTAATAAAATATGAAAATAACACATGAAATGGCTCTTAAGACAGAAGAAAAAAAATGCGAGACCATTTCATCACAAAATAAAATATATATGAACATGCCAGAGGGCAGCTAATGTCTCTAAAGTTCCTAAAATAGAAATTTAGTTCTCTAAGAATAGTTTCTACTTTAAGCAGAAGATAAGTGTCCCGAAAAATTGCAACATATTTTGGGGCTGCTGAAAAAAAAAATTATGTTCCGCTGTCCGTAAACTGGAGAAAAACTGTTCATAATACTTTATTATCAAAGTTGAAGGCCAAATTCAGGGTGTTGGGAACGCCGTGTGCTAGCTTGCTCAAAAGCCATTATTTCTGCTCTGGTGAGAACATCATATCATTTAGACTCTCGAAAAAGCTGTCAACAGCTTCCTGTGAAAGTTCCATTAACTCGGAAAAAGATGTTACCATGCATTCATGAGCATGATTGCCTTCATTGATGTTTCGATCAGCATAGCTGACAGAAGGTCGTACCTGATCGATGCTGCTTTCATCTTGAACCTCACTACCCCTCAATCGTAGTGGTGAAGTCTCCACGAATGCCGTCATCAGGATTGGTAGCCGCTGGGGACAGCACAATGCATGAGCCGTGACCGGACCCAACAAAGTTTCTGCATCCATTGGCGCATCCGATTGTAGCGTCAGACAGGTGTCCAACACGCATTCTTCTCCGCATAGCAAGTACCTTAATACAGGTAAAACACAGCTTTGCCACATTGGTCTAAATGAAAGAAACCAAGTCATGTTCAGGTCTCTAAGCCGGGACAGTCCAAGGATTTTAGTTATCCGGTCCCGGTATCCAATGGCTAGGATTGTTTCTTCCCTTGTCGCAGGTGTTTTGTCTGTGACACGGTTTGCCATAGCGAAATAACAGAATCAAAAATAGGATTCCTGCCACTAGTCCCAAAAGGAGAGGAAGTCCACCAAAGATGGAATGGACAAAGTCCGGAAAAATACCCAGAATGGTTTTAAATGGTGTTAAAGCCCCCGAGAACACTGTCTTAAATACATTTGAGACTCAACTGGTATCAGAAATATTTAAGATTTCGTTCAGGATTTCTGCGAAATGTATGGGGGAATTAGTTGATAACAATGAATGAATCTCTGCCGTTGTCCTTGCAACTTGGAGATCATACGTTTCTTTTGATGACGTGAGCCTGGTCGGCGTCTGAAGGAGCACTGTTTTCATTCTGCTTAAAGTATCAACTCGAATGGAAGCAATTTTCAAATTCGGCCATAACCTTGCCTCCCTGTCTGGCATTGCGCTGGGGAACAATACTCGTTCACAGCACATGACCTTCGCAGTCGTACTTATGAGATAAGGTATTCCGGGCACCAAGCTACAACATCTGCGGTCTACAATTATAATGTAACTCCCGTTCAATAGTCTCCTAAAGAATGGTTCTATTTGTGTCGCAGGTGTGCCTAGCTGGTGACATGAAAGGTTATTTGAGGACCCTTCACAGGCTCCGTGTAAACTAATACCATTACACAGAAGTGTACCGCTTAGTGACATCGCACAATTATTGTCACTAAGAAACACTTTCCGGCCTTTATTACTGACACAAGCATGTGAATAGGGCAAGTTCCATGTTGACTTAATGTACCCTTTACCCAATTTTTCGTACATGCCAGCCTGTATATATTTTTGGCAGTATTGAAAACTGAAAGTAGATATTGGAATATTAATTATTCCATGTATTATCCATTCACTGACAGGTCGTTCTGACATTGTCAATGGTAATCTCTCGAGTTTCTCAATGCTCAGGATTGTATTATTAGCACCCTTCTGTGCCATACTGATTTGTTTATCAGTAAGGTTAAAGATATTGAATAGTGACGTTGTGTTGATTAAACGCCAAGGCACATAGCCTGAACGCAGATTTTGTAACGTCCAGCCAAGTTGTACAATAGAACCCAATTGGGACTGACCGTGTTGTAACAACAGTAAGTCTTGTGATATTATGTCGATTGCTGAAGACACAATGCTGTCCAAAGAGTATATTCTGGAGGACAGAGTCATTAACCCATTGTCCACTACAGAAAGTGATTTTTCCAAATTAATACGGTCAATTTCCCGTATTCTCTCTGACGTTTCAATTTGAGTTATTTTCCAGGCTTCGTTATAAGCTGCATATACAGAGGCTGCTATGAAGCGTTTTTGACGCTGTTTGCGCGGTCCCATAATGAAATCACGCAAGTCAGCACCATCAGTAAGTAAAGTTAGGTGTTGCTTAATTTCTGCCAGTGTGGATGTTTGTAGCCATTGAAGGCAGAGCTTGCCCACACTGTACGTGGTAATTATCCCTGGGTGTTGTCTTTGGGAATATCTAGGGTCTGGCCTGGTCAATGTGAACCCCTGGATTTTGTTCAGGAATCTGTCTTGACAGTTATTAGTATCTGTGGGCCAGATCAACCACTGTTTCCAATCAGGATGTGTTCTGTTTTGGCTTAATATATGGTTTACGTCTATCTCCTCATCTAAAGATATATTACCGTTCATTGATGGCTTTGGAATAGACAGTTTGTTTAAGTCTTTGATTTTGGCTAGGCCAAGACAGGTAGTTTGTTGAACAGTGTCATTCAAAAATATAATTTGTTCTGGGATCATGCAGGCTCTAAAGAATGATTCTATACCTTGTACTTGCCATTCCTTTGTACCCCAAACACTTTTTACTTCAACATTTTTGTCCCAGTAATCAAAACCAAATGTACTCATTTGCTCAAAAAACGAGTCTGAATATATCAATTTAGTGTTTGTAAGCATGGTCTTTGTACCTGTCTTATTTGATAATTTGAAATAAAATGTTTCTGCATTGCTTGTGTTGAACCCTGAAAAATATGAATATTTGTCATAAAAAGTTCTTGAGCTACCTTTTGGAGGGGTTGCACAGTGTTCCCATTGATTATAATTCAAAACATTTCTAGGTTGTGCAGATTTATGCAGATAATGATTACTATAGTGATTATAGCAGAACATTTTATCATAATTAGACGAACCCTGCAAATAATCATGTTTTGTAAATTTAGCAGACATCACTAGGTCAGACATCATATTATTAATGCTTTCAACGTCCCAATCATCAGCAACTGAGCTTGGTTTTACAAAGTCACTCAATGAGATCTTGATTTGATGTAGATACTTCAGGATTTCAACCGGACCATAGATTTCATAATCAGTATTGTCCCATGCTACCCCACCGGGTATAGGATTGGCTGTGAAGTTGACTGAAGAAAGTTCTCTTTTTTCGACGTGTGAAGACGTGTGTGGTTTGAGGACCAAGTTGATTTTCTGGCTTGCTGTGTCCATTTTAGCATATTTTCCCTCAATGAAGTGTCCCAAACATAGTACCATGATGAGCCAAAGTATGAGGATAAGTGCACCTAAGGCCACCCAGAATTCAATCCATGGAGAAATCAGATAGGTTTCTTTCAGATGTTGAAAAAGTTCCTTAGCTTTATCTTTAAAGGTTTTTGTTGATGTTTGTTCCTTTGATTCACTCAGGTTTTCAGATGAATCATTGAAGTTGATGAAGTAACCGGATGCCGTTCTGTCTATTGTTCCTATTGTTTCAGGATTGCTGTTTGCTTTATTATTGTGTTTTGTTGCAGCAGCATAGTCATTTGTTACTTCATTGTAGATTGGTGTGTCTCTGCTAAATGTTTTTATTTGGGTTTTTAGAGGTTTAAGTTCCATAGCATTGTTGCATAGTCCTTGTTGTTGTTCTGTTGGCATTTCAAATGTGAGTAGCCTCTTAGATTGAACCTCTGTGTTTGTAGCAAACCTTGGTGTTCTACTACTTATCGGGAGTCCACTTGGCCTACTGTTCGTTATCGGCCACATGATTGTGGTTTTATCAGGTCGATTGATACAACTCTGTTCTCCTTTTTACCAGCAAGGGGCGGTAGTACTACTGATCTTGTCCCGTTGATAGACAAGACAGGAACTGCTTTTCTGTAAGAAGGCCCAAATTCCTTCTTTACCGCGATCTTTTCTCTGACTAGATCCCCGACTTTTGGAATCCAGACAGGTCTTGCTGGGACAGGTGGTTTTTCTTCAGTGGTCGTTGGCTGTTGTTTCAACTTTATGTTGCTCAGGTCTTTCCTTGTTTCGTTTAAGTCCTGCAAAATAGCCAAACGATCTTTGATATCAAAGCTTTTTTCTTTAACCACTGAAGTCTGACTGTCAAGATCTAAGACCATCATTCTAGTTCCAAACAATAATTCGTACGGACTGAATCCCCTCAGAGAATTTCTTGGCAGGTTATTTAGACTACGTTGGACACTTATTAGATGTTTGACCCACCCAGCTCCCGAACCTAATACCTTCGCTGTTATAGATTGCTTTATGCCTTTGGTTTTTTCTTTACACCATCCCATTCCCTCAGGTAGGAAGTGAGAAGAGTCCCGCTATGCTATGCTCATTTGGCCATGTTTTTTCATACGCTTTAGGGCAAGAAGAAAAAACATTCAGCCAAACGTAGCATGCTTCTAGCGTATATGCCATTATAGACTCGCAAGTCCAGACGTCAGCCGAGTGCTGGGGTCTACATCACAAGTGGAAACTAGTCTTTATATGTTAATTGGACGCTTTTATTTTTATTGTTGATCAATTCTGGAGGGAAACGGCATGGTAATATACCGTTTCTCTCGCCACTGCGATCTCTATTGCAGTCTGGGCAGTTCTTTACAAAGATGTGATGATGCAGGCTCATACCTGGCCACCAGTACACTGATTGTAATTCTTCCAGGGAATCTTTTAGTTTGAGGTGTCTGAGACCCTCACCCATATGTGCGTCTGCTATTAACAAACCTCTCCTGTCCATGTTTGGAATCACTCTGTCCCCCACTCCAGGGATTCGAGCAAAAGGAACGGAGTTTGCATCGATTATGTATGTATAATTGAGTGGATAGTTGATCGGTAGTGCTGAGCAGTCGCCTTTTGATGACGTTTTCACCGCCAGCACTGTTTCACCGTCAATGTATTTTACTGCACGCTTTTTCTTGACTACGGAAGCCGATTCAGTTGCTGCCGTTGTGGCTTTCTCAGCCAATGAATTCCCTGCAACGTGAACGCCATCACGCTGATGACTCAGTGAGTGTATCACGTGAGTTTTTGGTAGTTCTTTCTGTAAAAGAACTACTTGTTCCCAAAGCACTTTTTGCTTTATTGTTGCACCTGTGTCATCTTTGTAACCGTTTTGAATCCATTTCTGTAAATCGTTATTGTATGATTTGATGCAGTAATACGAATCGCACACAATAAGTGTCGGGAATTCACGATCGGCATTATCTAGCGCCATTTTTAACGCTATTATTTCAGTTTGTCGTTCTGAATTATTTTCCACTGAGTGTGTTTTTGTAAGTAGAGGTCTTAATTTACCTCCGCGCCACACTTCTTTTACAATTTCGCATGTGGCCTTGTAAGCCAACTCTCCCCAAACTGAGGGTTGAGCATGCCCGTCTGTATGTATTACACAGGCGTACTGTCGTACAGGCAGAATGTCGATTGGCAGAGGGTATGTCATTTCATATTCTAGAAATTTTAATTCCTTTAATTCTGGATCAAAGTAGTATTTTACTCTGTCCGTTGTAATTGAATTCACCCATTGTATCCATTCTGGATTCAACGCTGTTGTTGGTAAATTACATGGGGTTGTTAATGCCTCAAAGGCTGACTCCGCTGTTCTGACTGTGATACGTCTTCCGTCAGCGTTGTCTTTTTCTCTTGCTATAGCCGTTTGAACTGCATGAACAATGTTTTTTAATACTAAACTTCTTTTCAGCTTCTGTGTACAAGTGTGATTTGTATGCAATTGGTACCTTTTCTCCCTCATTAGAGGTCAGGTATGTGAATCCGCATCTTCCTGGGATGACTCGAATCACAAGATTGCGTGTGTTGTCACATGTTTCTAATTTTGTTTTAATTAACATGTCTGTTTGTAAAGATCTCAAAATTTCTGTGTGTTTTTGAGTCCAATTGATTCTTTTAAAATCTGGTTTTATTAGATCATAAAGGGGTTTGACCCTTTCTGCGTAATTTGCAATGTATGTTCTTCCGAAATTTAGGAAGCCTAGAATTGATTGTAAGTTTTTTAGTGTTCTAGGAGCTTGGAGTACAGCACATTTCTCAAGGAAATTGTCAGCCAGGCTTTTGCCTTCACTTGATAATTCATATCCTAAAAACAGGACTGTTAGATGGGCAATTCTTGATTTTTTAAAGTTGAATTTGTAACCCTCTGCTGCGAACCCAAGTATTATGGTGTTCACTCTCTTCAAGTGAGTATCCAAGTCATCATCTGTTAGGTAAATGTCGTCGACATATGATAATGCCTCGTCATCGTATGTTTGTAGTAATTCTGTTACTCTCTTTGAGAATAATCCTGGGCTGTTCTTGTGCCCCTGGGGTAAACGGCAGAAACTTTTTTGCGAGCCATTTACCGAGAACGCAGTCAAATATCTGCTCTCTGCTGCTATATTTTGACAAAAGAATCCATTAGAGATGTCTAATGTTGTTTTGTATTTTTTGCGCACTATGTTATTCATTAGTGCAGTACTATGCGAGTTTTGCACTGCAAAGGTTTTGCAACATGAGTTAAGGTGTCTGTAATCCAAAACTAGACGATATGAGTTGTCTGGTTTGGAGACAGGAAACAAAGGATTGTTCATTTGTGAGGTGCAAGTTTCAATCACCCCCTGGTATTCAAGTTGATCTAGGATCTCTTTTACCTGTTTTTTAGCTTCTTGCTTAATTGGGTACTGCCTCTGTGCAGTAGGTTGTGATTTTAACTGGATTTTGTGAGGAGGAGAGTCCTCATCCCATCCTACATGATTTTTATATAAAGCAGGAGCTTGAGCTACTGCCCACTTTCTAGCAAGTGTATATTTTTTATGAATTGGAATATGATTTGAGAAGGCAGGCATAATTATTTCTTCGCCATGAGGGCACTCCCTGACAAACTCGGGTGGCCAGTCTTTCTCAGCTAGAAGGATGTCATAGCCCTTGGAGAGATTATCCCAAAATAAACCCCTTATTTTTCTAGTCTTATCCCCCTCTATACGTAATGTTATTTCATATATTTTGTGAGGTTTGCTAACTCTGGTGTCTGCAGTTTCCACTTGAATATATTCATTCGTGTCCACTGTCTCCAGATGATTCATAAGGACTTTGCGAGCTATGCTCACTTCTGCTGCGCTGTCTAGCATTGTCTGAGCCCATTCTCCGTTTTTCAGCTGTGTCCTCAGTATTCTCGGCATCTTTGACTACTTTAATACTGGCTACCTTCTTTTTTGGACATTGTAACTTTTTATTTGGATGAGCAGGTTCCTTGTCTTTGGACTTGGCGTGCTCTTCCCTGTGTTCTGATCGTCCTCTTCTTTCCGATTTCTGCGAGGAAGTCTGAAAAGATTGAGAGGGACGTGTATCATTATCTTGATATCTATCAGGTTTCTTTATATTATCCCTATTTCTAAGGTTGTATTTTTTTCCCAGAGGGCTCACTTTGGGGAGACCTGCGTCCTTGGTTCGGAGATCTTTCTCTCCGCCGAGGAGACCTTCCTCTGGACTGGAATCTTTTTTCTTTAGGATTGGATTGTTTGTTTCCATCCCAGCTCTTTTTTTGAGTGTTTAAATTATTTTTAATAAATACCTTTTCAGGACTTTCAATCAGTTGAGGTTTTACCGGTATTCCACCCAGACTATCTCTTCCTAGTTCTTCATAGGATTTCTCTATGATTCTGGCAATTTCAGTTGGTTGGTCTGCTATATCTGTCTCTTTTAACCTTTGGCAGATCGCCACGTTTGCTGCTTCTCCCTTTATGTTGGCTAATAATATAGCCGAGACCTGCTTGAAGTCTTTCAGAAATTTCATACCGAGAGTTAAAGCGGGTTCTGGAGCGTATTCATCTTGAATCTGTTTTAGCACATCTGGTATTACTGACATGGATGGTACACCATGTGTTTTTGTGTAAATGGAAGCAAAGATTGTTCCCCAAGTGTCACAGTCCTCCACATGTGGTGCGATTCCCATTGGAAGACAGATGGTCAGAATCCTGTGTTTTTCTACCGGGGTGGTGTCTGGAAACACCGCCTCTATTTGAGTGATTTTTTGTGCTAGCCAGAAAGGTATTTGTTCCCGTTTTGCGGGTACTTTACCCAGACAGGACTGTATGTTCTGTGGTGTAATTTTATTTGTGTTACCCTGATGAGGGGTCAGCTGTGGAATTTTACTTGCTGGTTGGACTGTTGAAGTCCGCATTACATACTGGACTAATTGTCTATGTATTTTGATTAGTTGTTTTAGCTGTATTAAAAGCTCTGTTGCAGGCATTTCTTCAATGTCTGGATGTGGTGTGTATCCGGCTAGGACCGGCCACGTTGCTCCTGGTCTACCTAGTGGACCGAGCCTGGTGATGTGATTATTATGTTCTAGGGCGCCTTTAAACAAGAGCAGGTGCTCTTGGAATTTGAGTGGTACTTCCACCTCCTCGAAAGGAGTGTAGGTATCCGGTGGTTCCTCTATTTTATAATAGTGGAACACTTTTGTTACAGCGTTTGCTGCTGGAAAGTTTATCCATGAATAGAATACCTCTGTCTGCCGATATTCGTGTGCCTCAATTACGAATATGACTGTACCACCTCTCGATGTCAGTCCATTTTCTATAAGTTTTAAAGTTATAGATTTTCTTATGTTGACCGGGATGAGTATTATATCCGGGTCATTTTGTAGCAGAGTATTATCAGCTGCTATAGTTCAGCTGCTAGTCTAGCTGTCTCCCTTTCTTCATCACTGTCTGTCATTTTACCGACAGGAAGGTTATTCTGTTTGTTTGCAGATCAGGCCTCTTATGGAAACAAAGATTAGATGCACAATATTTTGGAACAGTGTATCCTTCAACGTTTACTAAACCAAGAACCATACATAGGAGTCTCCTCCTGCGAGGTTTGGCGGATATGACCTTTCACCCACTCCAGACGTCTTTGGAGTATTATGGGAAAAAAGGGGTTCTGTGTGAAAAAGCACGACTGAGTTACTCTAATGTCTTGCATTAGTTTTATCGCCTATCCAAACGTTTGGGCGCCATGTAGTGTAGTTCCTATTATCCCAATAGGCTCTGCGCATTGGAATAATACCTTCAATAGTATAGACCTAGGACGGAGGTTAACTAGGTCTTCTACTGACGATATTAGACTTAAAGTTTTTGGTTTTGCCAGCTAGCTCAGAGTTCACTAGAAACTTTCTCGAATAGGCAAGGAGGAGTTTAACCTCCCTGGATAGACAAGAAGGGATTTAGTTTCTGACAACCATAGAACATGACAACTTTGCTCTCCCCTAATCAAGAGTGTATCTCTAGAGTCGTGTGAAAACAAAAGACAACTTATTTTACTCAGTCAGTTCAGTGCATTCTTAGTTTCACCAGATTGTAGAGAAAAGGAAGAGACGGGCGTGTTCAATAAAAGATGTTATTTATTGATCAGTCTCTTTTCTCGTACAAGAGAAATGAATCGATATTATTGCGATACTTATGGTTAAGTAACGTGCATACAATAAAAGCAGGAGTATAAAATAATACTGCAGAAGCATTGATATGGTTTCTAAGCCATATGATATTTAAAACTGATAAAATAGATACATACATATATACATTTGACTAATCGTACTCAACTGGTGCTTCTAACCACGCCTACCCCAGTGTACCTGACCTAAGCCTAATACGTGGGCGGGAGTAGATAAGTAGCAGTTTAAGTTAAGTTTGTTTTGCCAAGTGACTGACTCAAGAATTCTCTGCAAGGGGTTATTCAGTTCTGTACCTGGGATCTAGAATGGTTGAGGGCTGGTATCTCTCGTCTCTGGTCTTGATATTCCAGCTGCCTGCGAGGGCCGCTTGGAAGCGCCGGAGCTGGATTTCTCGGCAGGAGAAAAGCAGCGTCTCGTTCTCAGCGCGTCAGGAAGGCGGGGCAGCGCCAGCGGGGTCCGCTCTGTGCTGGCCTCTTCGGCAAGTCTCGCTGCTCCGATCTCGTCACCACCGCGTGTGT
The DNA here is from genome assembly GCF_964261635.1 of Lissotriton helveticus. Classification (NCBI taxonomy): domain Eukaryota; kingdom Metazoa; phylum Chordata; class Amphibia; order Caudata; family Salamandridae; genus Lissotriton; species Lissotriton helveticus. Next base: position 380,927,235 of record NC_136067.1, on the reverse strand, counting down.
TTGCTTAAGGCAATGTCGGTAATATTTATACCTGTAAGGTGCCGAGATTGACGTAAGGATGGACATAGATACGTCAATAAGGATGTCATACGGACTGGTCGTTAGCACATTCTTTACTGAAGTTCTCGGTGAAATCAAAACAATGGCCGCAGGGATTTTCCCAGGTTGTCATAGGTTTGATTTGTTTTGAGAACTCCGTATGCCTTATCAGGGGCTGGAGGAATAGTGCTTGCCTAATTAGATGGCAAGCGTTATGACCTAATCAGATAACGCGTTCCTGTGCCGTGGGATGGCTTAATCCAGATAACGGTTTTTTGTACCGTGGGATGGCTGCTAGTTAATTATTAACCAGAACAGGGTCAGGAATAGGGGGATCGATACAGAACCTATAGGAATACATCACACCTCCATTAAAAAAAAACAATAATTTTCAGTAAATTTCAAAAGAAATATTTTAAACACGACTCAGTAAAATCTGTGCTATATATAATACCATTTTAAATTTTAAAGAAAAATACATTCACTGGATGATGTAATCAGTGATGTCATCAGTGTTGTCATTTGAGATGTCATCAGTGATGTCACTGACCATGTCCTGATTGATGTAATATGTGACGTCATCAGCAGTGCATTGCGGGGGCACAAGTTATAGTTAGCTCAACTAACTATAACAGCAGAATTTCTATTGTTTTGTATCAGTGAAATGTCCAACTAACTATAACGTCCCTGAAACCTATGGCTTTTTCATTGAACTTCAAAGGTTTTTTAAATGCTAATTTGTAACTATAACATTCCTGAAACCTATGTTTTTTTCAGTGAATATATATATATATATATATATATATATATATATATATATATATATATATATATATATATATATATATATATATATATATATATATATATATATATATATATTACCTACTGGCGGTCGCCAGTAGGTAGTTATAGTTAGGATTGATTTACATAGGAAATCCGCAACATTCTATTGGGAATAACTTTGGCGCCGGTGGACGAATCTTCGCAAATTTCTCAAATTCTGCTCCTTCCCTGAAAGTATGGGGGGGATTCGTCAAGCGGGTGCCGAGATAAAAGGGGGTACCAAAAAGTGTTTTCCCCATGTTAATTTCCATAGGGCGGTTGGACTCACTTTTAGCCTGAACGGCTGAATGGATTTCCACAAAACTTGGCAAAATTGTAGGGACTGGTAGCCCGATGTGCCTTTGCTATGTCTCAAGATATGTGCTCCAGTGGATTTTGAGTAATTTAGGTTCAAAAAAATATATATATCTGGGCGGAGCCTAACCACACATCTGATCTGATTGGCTGTCAGCACTTCATCCAAGAAGTGTTGGCAGCCATCTTGGGACCAATATACATGAAAGCACCTCATTAAAAAGCATTGTAGTTAATAGAGGGTTTTAGGACTTTAGTTACATTATAAATCATTTGTTGATGGTACCATACTCATTTTAGGAACTGTGGTGTGTTCTAAGGTGATTTTACCATGTGAAAAAGCCTTCTGCTGTGATATCATGAATCATATTTGAAAGAAAACTAATATCTCCTGATTTTCCCACAGTGGTTTGGAAGGGGATCTATAAGCTAAACTGAAAGCATATTTTCTGTAAATTCACATTATCTTTCTCAGTCATGTGAGAATGAAGTCTGACATTCTCAGGAAAACATGTACATCCAACAAGGACAGAGACTGTCAGTTGATTCCTTTGTGTTCTACTGCAGCCTCCTAGAGTGTTCTAAAGAACAACTAGAGCGCTAACAGTCCTACTTATTACAAAGGTATAGCACATCTGAAGCCATCGTGATGGGAATAAAGTGGTAACTCTTAAAACATTTAATTTTAAAAAGGAACAAAATGAGGGGGTATATTATGCCATAGAAAGTATTATTAGTGCTGCAAAAAGAAAAATTAGGGCACATTTTGAGTGACTTCTCAAATCCTCTTCAATTTCATTAAAGAAATTCTGACATGCAGACTGAAACATGCACTTTGAATACCAGCAGCAGACTTCCCTGGTGAGCAGTAGCTTTACTACAGTGATCTAATGAGCAACTAGAGTGCTAACATTCAGAATTTATGGCAAATGTGTGACACATCTGAATGCCTTCTTGATGGAACCAAAGTAAACAAGCATTGAAAATGCAATAGATCTCGCCCTCGTTTAAGTTAAAGCCATTCTGTTTGTAATGAGGTGGCTTTTTAGCTTTGCTTTTATTAGTGTTTTTTAAACTTTCATGTAAATAACATGCATCTGTATGCATATATGTATATGTATGCATGCATTTATATTTGTATTTATATAGATATACAGATTATAATTGTTTATATATGTATGTATATACATACACATACATATATATAAATGCATATGCATATATATGCATATATATATGTGTATATGTGTGCGTGTAGAGAGAGGTAGAGAGGTAGAGGTGTAGAGGTAGAGAGGTAGAGGTAGAGAGGTAGCGGTAGAGAGGTAGAGACTAGTAGAGAGAGAAGTAGAGAGAGGTAGAGAGGTAGAGAGTAGAGAGTGAGTAATAGAGAGTAGAGAGTGAGTAGTAGAGAGTAGTAGAGAGCAGTAGAGAGAGTAGCAGAGAGTGAGTAGTAGAGAGTAGTAGAGTGAAGAGTAGAGTGAGAAGTAGAGAGTAGTAGAGAGTGAGTAGTAGAGAGTGAGTAGTAGAGAGTAGTAGAGAGTAAGTAGTAGAGTGAGTAGTAGAGAGCAGTAGAGAGTGAGTAGTAGAAAGTAGTAAAGAGTGAGTAGTAGAGAGTAGTAGAGAGTGAGTAGTAGAGACTGAGTAGTAGAGAGTAGTAGAGAGTGAGAGAGAGAATAGTAGAGAGTAGTATAGAGTGAGTAGTAGAGTGAGTAGTAGAGACTAGTAGAGAGAGAGAGTAGTAGAGAGTGAGTAGTAGAGAGTAGTAGAGAGTGAGTAGTAGAGTGAGTAGTAGAGAGTGAGTAGTAGAGAGAGAGTAGTAGAGAGTGAGTAGTAGATAGTAGAGAGTGAGAAGTAGAGAGTGAGTAGTAGAGAGTAGTAGAGAGTGAGTAGTAAAGAGTGAGTAGTAGAGAGAGAGTAGTAGAGAGTGAGTAGTAGAGAGTAGTAGATAGTGAGTAGTAGGGAGTGAGTAGTAGAGAGAGAGTAGTAGAGAGTAGTAGAGTAGTAGAGAATGAGTAGTAGAGAGTGAGTATTTGAGAGTAGTGGAGTAGGAGAGAGTAAGTAGTAGAGAGTAGTGGAGAATATTCCAAAGTTTGGCACAGCACCACTTGCACAATAAGTCCAATCAAATCATATCACTTAGAGTCCTTATTGAAGCGCTGAATCTTGGTGTATATTCAAATGCTTTTATTTTCCTTAAGTTTATGTACCACAGCCAGCCGAAACGTTTCGTTCTGTACAACAGAACTTCTTCAGGGCGTTCTTATTTCCTTCAAGTTATGTCGGTATCCTGTTGTCATATAACTAGATATTTCTTCCAAATGTTAGACAAGACGTAAGTACATTCTTATTCAAAGTGACTAGGTATCAATTTTACCCACACAATTCTGGCAGACTTGAGTAATTTATAGCATCCTCAAAGTCAGTCTTTCAAAAATTCCAAAGTATAGGACATGATAATCCAAATCCAAATGTTTCTCAAGAAAAGTAATTTTCAATCGTACGGAATATCGGTGTTTGGCAAGATATGACCCAGGGACCCCCAGTATGCAAGGGGAATTAGTCCCCCCTCTGCAAACGTGCCAGTGGCCTGCGTTGCAGAGAGATGTAAAAAGGGGCATAGCCTCATTACACCTCTGTGCAATGCAGCCCCCTGGCGCATACTGGAGGTTCCAGGTGGGCTAGTTGGCCTCCAGGGACCCCTAGTATGCAAGGGGAATTAGTTCCCCCTCTGCAAACGCGGCAGGGGGCTGCGTTGCAGAGAGGTGTAACAAGGGGCATAGCCTCATTACACCTCTGCAATGCAGCCCCCTGGCGCATACTGGAGGTTCCAGGTGGGCTAGTTGGCCTCCAGGGGCCCCCAGTATGCAAGGGGAATTAGTTCCCCCTCTTCAAACATGCACGGGGCTGCGTTGCAGAGAGGTGTAAAAAGGGCCGTGGCTTCATTACACCTCTCTGCAATGCAGTCCCCTGGCGCATACTGGAGATTCCTGGTGGGCTTTCAGGTCTTATATAGTTAGGAATTAGCATTAAAAAAAACCTTTGAAATTCACTGAAAAAAACATAGGTTTCAGGCCTTATATAGTTAGGAATTAGCATTTAAAAAACCTATGAAATTCACTGAAAAAACCATAGGTTTCACACCAGTTATAGTTAGGAATTAGCATTTAAAAAACCTATTAAATTCACTGAAAAACCCATAGGTTTGACACCAGTTATAGTTAGCTGGAAATGTTACTGACATAAAACCATTGAAATTCCCACGTTATAGTTAGTTGGACTCACTATAACTTGCGCGCCTGCAATGCACCGCTGATGACGTCACATATTACATCACTCATGACATGGTCAGTGACATACCAATTGTCGTCAAATTGGTTGATGCATTTTTCAAATGTATATATATCATTGAGCACATTCCTATATTTGAATTAGGATTACAAATATTGATTTGATATTCATAGTGTGCTTCTTCAAATGTATTATTAACAAAGATTGGTACAATATGATGTAATATTGTAGTATAGACTATTGGAAGTCACCACTGCAAGATGGCCGACACAAAACAAGTCCTTCTTTAATTTTCATGAATTATACTGACTCTTTCTTGGTCTATGAAATGAAAACCTCTTTTTTCTTTTCTTTATTTAAACACTTTCAATCTAAGTGCACATTGACACTGACGAAGGCGGCAACGCTGAAACGCGTCTGTCAATTTACGCTGTACAATGGCTGAATAAATTTTGCTTTTTCGCGTCGAAAAATCATATATGGCTCAAGAGTGCTCTCTTTTCAAGAACGTTTCCTGGGGATTCAGAGACGTGAGTTGTGCTATATATATATATATATATATATATATATATATATATATATATATATATATATATATATATATATATATATATATATATTAAAAATTAAAAAAGCGCCCGCCGGCTGAAACATAAATAATGGAAAAGGCTGAGTGGAGTGGCCCCATTGAGAGGCCCGCCTCATCATGGAAATAATTTCTGCGACAGCTAGAGTTTGCTGAAAGGATTTCCTTAAGCACAGCATGCACGGGCAATTTTCTCCACGAAGGCAAACAAGTTAAACTGGAATGACGGAGTGGTAGTAATCTATTCCAGTGTTGCTCCGGCCATCGGGGAAAAGGATGAAAAACCGATCAAAGCGTTTTAGCAATTGGCTGTGAGTACACTGTGGATTGTTTACCCAAATCGACACTGAAGAAATGATTAACACTGCGTATGCGGAAAGAGGCATTGTGGACCAGGTAGTCTGAATGAAGGAGTACATTGGGAGTTAAAAGAATCAAGGTAAACCAAATAACATTTTGAGTGAATGTTCGCATTAAAGCACTACAAAAGAATGAAAATGGTACTTTTACCTTGAATTCGACCAACACTTGAAAATAACATTTAAAAAGACTGCCTCTTTAAATTAATGGACTGTTGTCCCTCTTCAGTGTCCCAGCCACGTTTGAAAAGACTAACGAACCCACCCCAGAAACCATTGCATATGATTAAGAGGTAACTGACCTCGAAACGCGTTATGCTATTCTGCTTGTAATCAATCTCTTGCCTGGAAATAAAGAACCTGGAACATGCTGGTGTGGCCGGTTATTGCGCTGCTGACGGCGGTGCGTAATTCCTGTTGAATTTTCTGGGCTGTCTGACACATCCCGAAACCGACCCCGACTCGCAAGGTTGTGGCGCTTTTCTTGTCAGATTCTTGGTCTTGTGTGAAACAAATTAAAAAAGCGCCCGCCGGCTGAAACATAAATAATGGAAAAGGCTGAGTGGAGTGGCCACATTGAGAGGCCCGCCTCATCATGGAAATAATTTCTGCGACAGCTAGAGTTTGCTGAAAGGATTTCCTTAAGCACAGCATGCACGGGCAATTTTCTCCACGAAGGCAAACAAGTTAAACTGGAATGACGGAGTGGTAGTAATCTATTCCAGTGTTGCTCCGGCCATCGGGGAAAAGGATGAAAAACCGATCAAAGCGTTTTAGCAATTGGCTGTGAGTACACTGTGGATTGTTTACCCAAATCGACACTGAAGAAATGATTAACACTGCGTATGCGGAAAGAGGCATTGTGGACCAGGTAGTCTGAATGAAGGAGTACATTGGGAGTTAAAAGAATCAAGGTAAACCAAATAACATTTTGAGTGACTGTTCGCATTAAAGCACTACAAAAGAATGAAAATGGTACTTTTACCTTGAATTCGACCAACACTTGAAAATAACATTTAAAAAGACTGCCTCTTTAAATTAATGGACTGTTGTCCCTCTTCAGTGTCCCAGCCACGTTTGAAAAGACTAACGAACCCACCCCAGAAACCATTGCATATGATTAAGAGGTAACTGAACTCGAAACACGTTATGCTATTCTGCTTGTAATCAATCTCTTGCCTGGAAATAAAGAACCTGGAACATGCTGGTGTGGCCGGTTATTGCGCTGCTGACGGCGGTGCGTAATTCCTGTTGAATTTTCTGGGCTGTCTGACACATCCCGAAACCGACCCCGACTCGCAAGGTTGTGGCGTTTTTCTTGTCAGATTCTTGGTCTTGTGTGAAACAAATTAAAAAAGCGCCCGCCGGCTGAAACATAAATAATGGAAAAGGCTGAGTGGAGTGGCCACATTGAGAGGCCCGCCTCATCATGGAAATAATTTCTGCGACAGCTAGAGTTTGCTGAAAGGATTTCCTTAAGCACAGCATGCACGGGCAATTTTCTCCACGAAGGCAAACAAGTTAAACTGGAATGACGGAGTGGTAGTAATCTATTCCAGTGTTGCTCCGGCCATCGGGGAAAAGGATGAAAAACCGATCAAAGCGTTTTAGCAATTGGCTGTGAGTACACTGTGGATTGTTTACCCAAATCGACACTGAAGAAATGATTAACACTGCGTATGCGGAAAGAGGCATTGTGGACCAGGTAGTCTGAATGAAGGAGTACATTGGGAGTTAAAAGAATCAAGGTAAACCAAATAACATTTTGAGTGACTGTTCGCATTAAAGCACTACAAAAGAATGAAAATGGTACTTTTACCTTGAATTCGACCAACACTTGAAAATAACATTTAAAAAGACTGCCTCTTTAAATTAATGGACTGTTGTCCCTCTTCAGTGTCCCAGCCACGTTTGAAAAGACTAACGAACCCCCCCCAGAAACCATTGCATATGATTAAGAGGTAACTGACCTCGAAACGCGTTATGCTATTCTGCTTGTAATCAATCTCTTGCCTGGAAATAAAGAACCTGGAACATGCTGGTGTGGCCGGTTATTGCGCTGCTGACGGCGGTGAGTAATTCCTGTTGAATATATATATATATATATATATATATAAAATTTCTATGGCAAAATGAAACCCCTCATTGTGTTCCTTTTCAAATTAAATGTATTAAGTGTTACCACTTTATTCCAATCAAGATGACTTCAGATGTGCCATACTTTTGTCATAAGTAAGACTGTTAGCGTTCTAGTTGTTCTTTAGAAAACTCTGGGACATTCTGTCATTGGGCTATAGTTGGGCTACATCTGGCTGATATTTGGGCTACATTTGGGCTCTTTTGTCTCTGGTGGCCATCTTGGGAGACTGCATATCAGAATTTTTTTAATGAAATATAAGAGGATTTGAGAAGTCACTCAAAATGTGCCCTAATTTTTCTTTCTTCAGCACTAATCATAATTTCTATGGCAAAATGAACCCCCTTATTTTGTTCCTTTGCAAATTAAATGTTTTAAGTGTTAACACTTTATTCCAATCAAGATGACTTCAGGTGTGCCATACTTTTGTCATAAGTAAGACTGTTAGCGCTCTAGTTGTTCTTTAGAACACTCTGGGACATTCTGACATTGGGCTATAGTTGGGCTACATCTGGCTGATATTTGGGCTACATTTGTTTTTTTTGTCTCTGGTGGCCATCTTTGGGCTACATTGGGCTACATTGGGCTACATTGGGCTACATTTGGGCTCTAACATATATATAGCCCAATGTAGCCCAATATATATTTTTTCAAAGTTAATTTTCGTAAAAACCACTGGAGCATATATCTTGAGACATAGCAAAGGCACATCGGGGTACCAGTCCCTACAATTTTGCCAAGTTTGGTGCAAATCCATTCAGCCGTTCGGGCTAAAAGTGAGTCCAACCGCCCTATGGAAATTAACATGGGGAAAACATGTTTTGGGACCCCCTTTTATCTCGGCCCCCGCTTGACAGATCCCCCCGAAACTTTCAGGGAAGGAGCGGAGCGCAGCGAGGCAAAGTTAAGGAAAATTACAGGCAGATCCCTCATTCGGCGCCAAAGTTATTCCCAATAAAATGTTGCGGATTTCCTATGGAAAACGATCCTAACTATAAATACCTATATATATATATATATATATATATATCAAAACACAAAGAACTGCCCATTTGAGGAGCCTCGGAAGAAGGTTGAATGTCTTTTAATGCAGGGTGTAACAGCGCAGTGCAACAAACAGAGTCTCTCTTCAAATAACACCCAACGCGTTTCGAACTGAAAAGTTCTTGCTCACGGGCTCAGGCAGTGAAAATGGCAAAGTTTGAGTAGGAACGCCCTGATAAGTTCACTAGGCTCCGCCTCCTTGATGAGTTGCATCCTGGGGCCAGTAGTTCCGCTCCGTCAAACCCCAGTGGGTATTGCCATAGACACTGTAGTAATCCAATAAAACCTTCGTAGGTAGAGATGATTTCGCATGTCACTGTGCTGTAAATAATTCAGACTGCAACGCATTCCGCCTTCCCACAGCGCTCGGAACTTCAAAGCGCTGAATCTGCTCTGGGTTAGCAGCGGGCTCCTCGCGACCGGACGCGGCCGCTTTTACATCAAAACACAAAGAACTGCCCATTTGAGGAGCCTCGGAAGAAGGTTGAATGTCTTTTAATGCAGGGTGTAACAGCGCAGTGCAACAAACAGAGTCTCTCTTCAAATAACACCCAACGCGTTTCGAACTGAAAAGTTCTTGCTCACGGGCTCAGGCAGTGAAAATGGCAAAGTTTGAGTAGGAACGCCCTGATAAGTTCACTAGGCTCCGCCTCCTTGATGAGTTGCATCCTGGGGCCAGTAGTTCCGCTCCGTCAAACCCCAGTGGGTATTGCCATAGACACTGTAGTAATCCAATAAAACCTTCGTAGGTAGAGATGATTTCGCATGTCACTGTGCTGTAAATAATTCAGACTGCAACGCATTCCGCCTTCCCACAGCGCTCGGAACTTCAAAGCGCTGAATCTGCTCTGGGTTATGCCAAGGTGTATTGAAGAATGAGTGGGTGTATGAGTGTGTGTATGGATGATGCGTGACTGACTGTATCAGTGAGTGATTAAACATGTCTTACTGAATGCATGGGTTAGTGACTAAACTGTGTGAATGTCTGTATCAGTCTGTCAGTTGGTGTGTAAGCGGCTACATGGGTTGGTGAGTAGTTACATGACTGTCTATATGGGTTATTAATTGGTTGTCTGAGTATCTGTATGTGTGCCTGAGTGTCTGTGTCGGTGGGTGGGGGTGACTCTGTGTATAGATGTGTGAGTGGGTGATTCACTGGGTGTATGGGTTCAAGAGTACATCTGGGAAGGGCTGTATGGGTGTGTTGGTGAGTGAATGGATGTCTCAGTGGAACATGTGTGAGTAACTACATATGTGAAAGGCAGTATATGTGAGTGTTGGAGTATATAAATGATTATATGTGAGAGTGAGTGATTGTGAGGGTGGCTGTATGGATGAGTATGTGCTTGTATCAGTGATTGTATAAGAGAGTAAGTATGAGTGTCAGGTCTCACCTATTTTTTCCGCAGGAACGTCATTGAAATGAAGAAAGGTCCACTACTTTGCCAAATCACCTAGTGCACCCAACAAGGTCAAAGTGACAATGGTACCCAGGGGAAGAAGGGAAACAAAACAAGGAGGGATAAGGATCACACGTCGAACCCCAGGCTGCGAAAGGGACCAGGCAAGGGCAAGGCACAACATCTGCAGATAAGAGAGAAGAACAAAGAACTGGTAAGTATGTAGTAGGGTATTTCTATCTCTAAATCTCTCTCATGGGTTGTTTGATACTGTTAGGGCATCGAAAGAAATCACAGCGCCGCCGGACAGGAGAAGGAACTACAAACCCCAGAGCGCATAGCTCGAGAACTACGGGACCCAGAATGCCGAGCTGTTGACCGGCGCTTTTCAAACGAAGAGCATAAAGCCCACAACGTACGCAGAGGAAGGCGTCGGATATTGCAGTTCGTAGACGGAGTTATCGGCTACAGCAAGGTGAGACCTTGAATCCTTTACCGTGCCACAGCATTGTTCTCACGCGTAGCGTGCTCCGTAGACTTTGATGAGAATCGTTGTTCTCAGGATCCGTCCCCACCGTAGGGTTACCTTTCGTTCAGAGACAGCTGCGGGAAGGTTCGCCCGTGAGGTAACAGGCGAACAAACAAAGCTGTACAACTGCAGTCCCCGCTCGAGGGTATTTCGAGCCTTGAGACTCGCGCTTAAGGCGCTATTTACTGCAGTCCCCGCTCGATGGTATTTCGAGCATTGAGACTCGCGCTTAAGGCGCTATTGACTGCAGTCCCCGCTCGAGGGTACTTCGAGCCTTGAGACTCGCGCTTGAAGCGCTATTCATCGCAGTCCCCGCTCGAGGGTATTTCGAGCATTGAGACTCGCGCTTAAGGCGCTATTTACTGCAGTCCCCGCTCGAGGGTACTTCGAGCCTTGAGACTCGCGCTTGAAGCGCTATTCATCGCAGTCCCCGCTCGAGGGTAATTCGAGCCTTGAGACTCGCGCTTGAAGCGCTATTACAATAGTCCCCGCTCGAGGGTGTTTCGAGCTTGGAAACAAGCGCTAGGAAGCGCTCTACACAGCAGTCCCCGCTCGAGGGTTTATCGAGCGTTGAGACTCACGCTGCTATATTTGTTTGCTTCGCTGTAAGACTAACCGATTGGAGAAACCGGGCTGGAGAACAGCTTGCGTGGGAACGCCCTCCGTTGGCTGGTGTTAGGAGTAACATCAATGCGGAGGACGAAACAGGAAACCACCTTATTCCCCCATAACAGTCGAGTGGCATTGTCGGCCACTGCTTAGCACGGTGTCCTCTGTTGGAGAGTGTCGGGACCGACATTCGTGCAGAGGACGGTTGGAAGGAAAAGGCATAAGTCCCTAAGCTTCTCCAGAGTTGTTAGTCTGAACTTGCGTTATAAGCTGTGATTAAAAACCTCGGTTAACAGCGTACCTGATTCTGTGGTGTCATTGCAGGGTACGGAAGTGGGTGGTAGTGTTCTATACTCAATCCCGAGGACGCAAGGATTACAGATACCTTAAGGTTTCCCTTCTTCGTAGTATTTCAAACAACTAGGGTTGTCAAGCAAGTGTCTGGTTCTGGTAGGAGAAAATAGGGAACTATTAGTTGGAGGGAAAATTAACATAAGGGAATGAATGAACGAAAAAGCCCTAGGCCAGAACCCACCTTATTCACCAGACTCCTGTATGTAAATATTCTTCAGAAACATAAAGAGTTTAATTGCAAAACTAAAAATAGCCTTAATCTTCAGGTGATTGTCTAATGTATTTTTCTTTCTTAATACATAGGTTACTAAATCCCAAAGAGAGAGAGAAGGAACGGATGCCCACGTCATCAGGAACGCCAGATCAGATGCAGAGGCAAAATTAATAAGTATAAAATGACAGCGCCAAGCGCTGTTACCGGTTTTTGGCAGTAATGTAGCTTTGTTTTTTCTTTTCTTATCTTTTCAGGTCAGCACATATCCAAAGAGGACAGAAATCCATAGGCGGAGGCAGCGCGCCGTATGCAGGAACACCGGGAGAGAGATCCACGATGCAGAACAACACCACATGGAGACAGAACTCGGAGAAAACTCCAGACGCTCTGGAAGTGACGAAAAGACTCGGAAGGTAAGGCCCAACACCCAAGACTGGAACGTGAAGCGTTGCCGCTAGGGGATGACTGCGCTTTGACCTGTCTGGTCTGTTGCTGCGCATGCGCGTCCCCATGTGGCGGCCATCTTAGTAGTTCCCGCACCTCCCGGTCGTCCGGCAACCGTGACATGAGTAAGTATATGTATGAATAAGTGAGGTGGCGTGTGTATAACTGTATAGGTAAGTACATGGGAAGGTGATTTATTCTTTGCATGACTGACTAGGTGTATGAGTAACTCTATGGATGAGTGGCGGTGTGCGAGTGTGTGTATAGGTGTATGAGTGCATGTGATAGTGCTGTATTGATGAGTGACTGAATGTATGAGTGACTGTATGGGTGAATGAGTGGATGTGTGGGGGGGATTTCAATGCTAAGCTCCCAATAGACACTCGTAATATAGGCACACGACAGGTAGATCCAGCCGTGCAGAGGGGATTAGAATTGAGATCCTTTCTCAGCGAACATATTCTTAGTAATATAATGGATTCAGGCCCACACCCCACAACTCAGTTGGTGCCAACATATAGAGGTAGGGATAGCGTTTCAATTATTGATTTTATTTTTGTCTCTCCCTGCCTGGCGGACCGTATATTGGCCACAGAGGTTGTTGCTAGTACAAGAACAGAAACCTCTCACTGCAATCTAATTAAACTTAGGTAATATATCCTGCATCAATTCCAATAATGCCATTGTCCCACACACAGAAATTCTAGAAAAAACGTTGTCTTTTTTTATTTACATACTTTTCTGATAAGTTAGAACATTGTAACACAATCACATGACCTTGAAACTCATTTTTTAATAAATGTTCTATATACACATATTTATACTATATACATTAAAAAAAAACAGAACAATAACACATAGCAATCCAGTCAACCCACTCATACACCTCATACGATCCGACAGTCTCACTAAACTTGTGTAACTTATCAGAAAAGTATGTAAATAAAAAAAGATAACTTTTTTTCTAGAATTTCTGTATGTGGGATAATGGCATTATTCGAATTGATGTAGGATATATTACCTAAGTTTAATTAGATTGCAGTGAGAGGTTTCTGTTCTTGTACTTGCATTTCCCTGCCCGCCTCTCATAGTATTTGTTTTCAGGGACCTCTGTTGTTCTTTTGCACAGAGGTTGTAGCAACATACTTTGAAGGCCACAACCCCATGACAGTGGCCTTAAGACTAGCTCCACGGCCAGTGTATGCTACCACACAAGGGGCGAGGGACATAATCCCCTCAACAGACAAACTAAGATTAAAGTGGAAAGGGAGAGATAGTGGGGAAATAACTGAGTCCCTATTAACAGGGTATCAGACATTAATTAATGCATGTCTATTGATAACAGCTCCAGGCCCCAATATAATTCAAGATTTTACCGAAATATGCACGGTGATTAGAATTAGATCCCTTTTATCAGTGCCATTACCCCAGGGCCCAAAAGACCCAAGATGGTTTAACCATAACTGCTCTGAAGCAAATAGGAAATTACGCAAGGCCCTAACAGCTATACCCAGAAGTAGGGCAAATGTTAGTGCAGCCAGGAAAGCTTATAAAATAACAATAAATGAGTGGAAGGGCATCCTTCTGGGAGAACGATGGGAAGCCCTCGCAGAAATAGCAGCGGGGAAAACAGGTAATCTATTCTGGCCCGCTGTAAGAGATTTGCGTAATATGGGCCAACAGTTAACACCTGTCAGTTGCACTATTACTAGTAGTTCCTGGGAAAATCACTTTTCTAAAATGTATGCCTCGCCACCACATAGTTTGAATCACTATGTGCAGGGACAGATTGGTAGCCTACAGATAACTTTGGTGGAGGTAGAAGAGGCGATTACACAGAGCCTTGGCAACAAGGCCCCAGGACCAGATGGGTTACCCATAGACATTATAAAATGGAAACCTGAATTATGGGCCCCAATCCTTGTGAATGTTTTTAATAGTATACCCCAAGCATCTATGCCTGAAACATGGGGAACTAGCGTAATCGTCCCAATATATAAAAAGGGAGACAGATCGAATCCTGTTAATTACAGACCGATCTCCTTACTTGATAACACCCTAAAGATTTTGGGCCGTGTCATCTATAACAGGATTTTAGATTGGACAGAGGAGAGCAGCATTTTATCCCTGTGTCAACTGGGTTTTAGAAGCAGGGTCGGCACAGTCGAACAATGCTTAAATCTTAAATTGGTTATTGATAAATATAACATTGCCCGTTCTGCCCCCATTTATTTAGCGTTCATGGACCTGTCATCCGCTTTTGATTTAGTTAACAGGTCCAAACTTTGGTCTATTTTACTGAGTTATGGCCTGGACCAACTATTGGTCCATTTTTAGCATTTATACATACTGACCTCAAGGCATGAGTGAGGATAGGAATGGGTGGGTATCTATCAGGACCAATCAAGATAGGAAGGGGAGTAAGACAGGGGTGCGCTTTAGCACCCCTGCTTTTTATTATTTATATTAACGGTCTGAGCAACCACCTGGAAAAATCTACCCCAGACGTTCCCATAATAAATGGCAAATCGTTGCCCGTACTTCTCTACGCAGACGACGCGGTCCTAATGGGCCGCACCCCAAATTCTCTGCGTATTCTTGTAAAAAGTTTTACAGAATACATGGACGGATTGGATTTACTGGTGAATTTCAATAAGTCTTTTATTATGTCATGTGGCCGAGGGAAACGTCAGCTCAACTCCATATTGGTAGGGGATAACAGACTCGCCTCTACCGAAAATTTCCCATACTTGGGGATGGTGTTTGCTGCGAATGGCTCGTGGACTGGGCATTTGGCCCAGTCCACGAGCAAATTCTCAAAGGCCATCAACTCGATTTTAAGTATTCCCCGACCTGAGAAAACAGGTGCTATTGAAGCAATTGTAAGGATCTTCAAATTACAATGCATCCCCGTAGCCACCTATGGGGCTGAAGTATGGGGTGCGGCAAAGATTCATTCTATACAGCAGGAAGAAAACCGGTTCTGCAGAAAGCTGTTGGGAGTACCGATCTCCACTTCCAAATATATCTCCCATAAGGAACTAAATTTGCACTTTATATCTGATTTTATTAGTGCCCGACCTGCGCTGTTTTGCATTCAGTTTGGAGGAATAAACTAGCTACCCTGACCCAGGAAATTATAACGGATTGTCTAAAATGTGAAAGGGGAATGGAGATCCCCTGGCTATCGGGGGTCTATAAAAGTTTGTGTAGCATTGAAAAAGGTAGCATCTTCACTGACCCAAGTAAAGTTAACTTGGTACATAAGGACGATTTGAAGAAAGCACTCTACGCACTTTATCCCCTTCCATGCTCATGACGAGCTCAGCTCGTCATGCAGTACCCTGCTCGTGTGCTCATGATGAGCTGAGCTCGTCATGACCACACCCGTTTTTATTGCTGTCCAGCACAGCAGGGGAAACTCTCAAGCAGCGATGAGGTTAAAACACGGACAGAATTAGGAAAGAATCGGAGAAATCCACAGTCGTCACTTACATGGGCAGGGAACTATACAGATACCCTTTGTTATTATATTTAACCTTGCCCATGACAAGTTGGGAAAGAAGTCTCCTGTTTCGACTGAGGGCCGGAACTGTAAGATTCTTGCTAAATTTTCCTCTGGGCTACCATCCAATCGCAGATAACATGAGTTGTCCTTGTGACGGGGTTAGCAAACAAACTGATTTGCACTTTTTCTTCGTTTGCAAGTTTTATTTGAAATATGTAAAATGGCTTTTAATTCCCCTTTTTAAAAAATATAGACCAATTACTTTGGAGGAATCACATCAATTGCTGCTTTCCTTGGACAATGAGGAAATAATCTGTCGCACCAGCGCTTTCTTGAGAATCGCTGTCCGAGCACGTAAAATGATGGACAATGCCTGAGTCTTCTCTCTGTATATTAATCTGTATAACTATGCCCTTATGATCTAATTGATGGACAATACCTGAGTCTTCTATCTGTATATTAATTTGTATAATTATGCCCTTATGATCTAATTAATTTTATATGGATTTTATGATATTTGTGCTAACTGTGCATGTGCTTTTATGAATTCTTGGATATTCGAATAAAGATTACGAAACGAACGAAACAAGTGGATATGTGTGTAGACCTAAGAATCAGTGAGTGGGTATGTAGTAACTGGTATTAGTGTGTCTATGGTTTCGAAAATGGTAGTCTGTATTTTAGGGTGGGTGTATCAAAGGTTATATTAGGGTATGAGTAGGTGAATCAGATTATCATGTGGATTATGTCCTTTGAGATGCAATCAGTGATGTCATCAGTGATGTCACTGACCATGTCATGATTGATGTAATATGTGATGTCATCAGCAGTGCATTGCGGGGGTGAGAGTTATAGTTACCTCAACTAACTATAACAGCCAAATTTCTCTGGTTTTGTACGACTGAAATGCCCAACTAACTATAACGTCCCTGAAACCTGTGTTTTTTTTCTGTGAATTTCTAAGGTTTTTTAAATGCTAATTTTGAACTACAATGTCCCTGAAACCTATGTTTTTTACAGTGAATTTCAAAGGATTTTTAAATGCTAATTTCTAACTATAACGTCCCTGAAACCTATTTTTTTTCAGTGAATTTCAAAGGTTTTTTAAATGCTAATTTTTAACTATGCCTACAGAGGTAGGACATGTGCAGAAAGAGGAAGAAAAGCACAGAAAGAAGCAAAATAAATGCAGACAGAGGCAACAGAAGTCCAGAAAGACAAAGAAAGGTGCAGAAAGAAGCACGAGATATGCAGAAAGAACCAACAGAGGTGCAGAAAGAGACCTTGTTGCAAAGTCATCCTGTGCCCCAAATATTCACTAACTGGTACTGGTGGTAACTAACTCTGACTAACCAGGCCCGGAGCTAGTGCTATGCTGAAAGACACTTAGAATACAGTGAAAACACCTACATACATTAGGGTACACTATGGGTTGGGTACCCCTGTGATTGGAATGACCTCTCCTGTAAGGCCCTAGCACATAAAGGGCAAGGGGATTAAAACTACCTCGAAGTCCGTAGCATATAATAGGGCGTGCAGTTTAGAGGCCAGCAGGGCTTTTCTGCACTTACATGTGTGCACTGCTGAGCCTGAGGTCAGCTTAAAAGTAGCCCTGTGTGTGCAGAAAGAGGCAGGAGAAATACAGAAAGAAGCAACAGAGGTGCTGAAAGAGGCAGGAGTGGTGCAGAAAGAAGCAAGTAAAGTGCAGAAAGAGGCAACAGAGGTGCAGAAAGACGCAACAGAGGTGTAGAAACAAGCAAGAGAATTGCAGAAAGAGGCAAGAGAATTGCTGAAAGAAGCAACAGAGGTGTAGAAAAAGCAAGAGAAGTGCAAAAAGAGGCAAGTGAGGTGCAGAAAGAAGCAAGAGCAGTGCGGAAAGAACCAACAGAGGTGCAAAACGAAGCAAGAGAGGTGCACAATGAGGTAGGAGAGGTGCACAAAGAGGCAAGAGAGGTACACAAAGAGGCAGGAGGGGTGCAGAAACAAGCCAGAAAAGCGCAGTAAGAGGCAAAAGAATTGCTGAAAGAAGCAACAGATGTGTAGAGAGAAGCACGAGAAGTGCAGTAAGTGGCAAGTGAGGTGCATAAAGAAGCAAGAGCAGTGCAGGAAGAACCAACAGAGGTGCAAAAAGAGGCAAGAGGGGTACAGAAAGAGGTAGGAGAGGTGCACAAAGAGGCAAGAGAGGTACAGAAAGAGGCAGGAGGGGTGCAGAAAGAAGGAAGGAAAGTGCAGAAATAGGCAAGAGAATTGCTGAAAGAAGCAACAGAGGTGTAGAAAGAAGCAAGAAAAATGCAGAAAGAGGCAAGTGAGGTGCAGAAAGAAGCAAAAGCAGTACAGAAAGAACCAACAGAGGTGCAAAAAGAGGTATGAGGGGTGCAAAAAAAGGTAGGAGGGTGCACAAAGATGCAAGAGAGATACAGAAAGAGGCAGGAGGGGTGCAAAAAGAAGGAAGGAAAGTGCATAAAGAGGCAAGAGAATTGCTGAAGAAGCAACAGAGGTATAGAAAGAAGCAAGATAAATGCAGAAAGAGGCAAGTGGGGTACAGAATGAAGCAAGAGCAGTGCAGAAAGAACCAACAGAGGTGCAAAAAGAGGTATGAGGGGTGCAGAGAAAGGTAGAGGGATGCACAAAGATGCAAGAGAGATACAGAAAGTGGCAGGAGGGGTGCAGAAAGAAGGAAGAGTGGTGCAGAAGGAGGCAATAGAAGTGCAGAAAGAAGTAACAGAGGTGCATAAAGAGGCAAGAGTGGTGTAGAAAGAGGGAAGAGAGGTGCTGAAAGAGGGAAGAGCGGTGTAGAAAGAGGCAAGAGAGTTGTACAAGGAGGGAAGAGGGGTTCAGAAAGAGGCAGGAGGGGTGCAGAAAAAAGCAACAGTGGTGCCAAAAGAGGCAAGGGAGATACAGAAAGAAGCAACAGAGGTACAGAAAGAGGCAATAGAAGGGCAGAAAGAAGCAACAGCGGTGCAGAAAGAGCCTAGAGGGGTGCAGAAAGAGGAGAGAGAAGTGCAGAAAGATACAAAAGAGGTGCTCAAAGAGGCAAGAGGGGTGCAGAAAGAGGCAAGAGCAGTGCAGAAATAACCAAGAGAATTGCAGAAAGAAGCAACAGACGTGCAGAAGGAGGCACGAGGGGTGCAGAAATAAGGAAGAGAAGTGCAGAAATAACCAACAAAGGTGCTGAAAGAGGCACGAAGGGTGCAGAAAGAGGCAAGAGAAATGCAGAAAGAAGCAACAGAGGCAAGAGGCAGAAAGAGGCAAGAGTGCTGCATAAAAAGGGAAGAGAGGTGCAGAAAGAGGCAAAGGGGATGCAGAAGAAGCAACAGAGGTGCCAAAAGAAGCAAGAGAGGTGCAGAAAGAAGCAAGTGAAGTGCATAAAGAGGCAACACAGGTGCAGAAAGATGCAAGAGAGGTGCAGAAACAAGCAAGAGAAGTGCAGCAAGAGGCAAGAAAATTGCTGAAAGAAGCAACAGAGGTTTAGAAAGAAGCAAGAAAAGTGCAGAAAGTGAAGTGCAAAGAGAGGCAAGAGGGGTGCAGAAAGAGGTAGGAGAGGTGCACAAAGAGGCAAGAGAGGTACAGAAAGAGACAGGAGGGGTGCAAAAAGAAGGAAGAGAAGTGCAGAAAGAGGCAAGAGACTTGCTGAAAGAAGCAACCGAAGTGTAGAAAGAAGTGAGAGAAGCGCAGAAAGAGGCAAGCAAGGCACAGAAAGCAAGAGCAGGGCAGAAAGAACCAACAGAGGTGCAAAAAGAAGCATGAGGGGTGCAGAAGAAGGTAGGAGAGGTGCACAAAGAGGCAACAGAGGTACAGAAAGAGCCAGGAGTGGTGTAGAAAGAAGGAAGAGAAGTGCAGAGAAAGGCAAGAGAATTGCTGAAAGAATCAACAGAGGTATAGAAAGAAGCAAAAGAAGCCAGAGAAGTGTAGAAAGTGGCAAGTTAGGTGCAGCAAAAAGCAAGAGCAGTGCAGAAAGAACCAACAGAGGTGCAAAAAGAGGCAAGTGGGGTCAAAAACGAGATAGGAGAGGTACACAAAGAGGCAAGAGAGGTACAGAAAGAGGCAGGAGGGGTGCAGCACGAAGGAAGAGAATGGCAAAAAGAAGTAACAGAGGTGCTGCAAGAGTCGCGAAAGGTGCAGAAAGAACAAGAGAAGTGCAGAAAAATGTGAAAGGGGTACAGAAACTAGCAGGGAAAATGCAGAAATACATACCAGGGGTGCAGAAAGAGGCAAGAGAGGTACATAAAGAGAAAAGAGGGGTGCAGAAAGCAGCAAGAGAATTGCTGAAAAAACCAACAGAGGTGTAGAAAGAAGCAAGAAAGGTGCAGAAAGAGGCAATTGAGATACAGAAACAGGTAATAAAGGTACAGAAAGAGAGAAGAGGAGTGCCTAAAGAGATAATAGAGGTGCAGAAAGAAGCCAGGCAGGTGCAGAAATAAGCATGGAAAGTGCAAAATGAAGCAACAGAGGTGCAGAAGGAGGTAAGAGAACTGCAGAAAGAGGCAAGAGAGGTGCAGAAAAAGGCAATAGAGGTATAGCAAGATACAACAAGGGTGCAGAAATAAACAAGACAGGTGCAGGAAGAAGCATGGAAAGTGCAGAATGAAGCAATAGGGGTACAGAAAGAGGCAAGAGAAGTGCAGAAAGAAGCAAGTGAGGACATAAAGAGGCAAGAGAGGTGCAGAAAGAGGCAAGAGAAGTGCAGAAAGAGGCAAGAGATTTGCTGAAAGAAGCAACAGAGGTGTAGAAAGGTACATAAAGAGGCAAGTGAGATGCAGAAACAGGCAAGAAAGGTACAGAAAGAGGGAACAGAGGTGCAGGCATAGGCAAGAGAGGTACAGAAACAGGTGAAGGTACAGAAAGAGCCAAGAGGGATGCAGAAATTTGCAAGAGAGGTGCAGAGAGACCCATGGGCAGTGCAAAAGAACCAACAGAAGTGCAAAAAGAGGCAAGTGAGGTACAAAAGGATACAAGAGAACTGCAGGATACAGAAATGTGGAGCAGAGGTGCAGGAAAAAGCCAGAGCAGTGTAGAAAAAACCAACAGAGGTACAGAAAGAGGCAAGAGGGGTACGGAAAGAGGCAAGAGGGATACAGAAAGAGGCACGTGAAGTGCAGAACAAAGCAAAAGAGGTGCAGAAACATGCAACAGATGTGGGAAAAAAGGCAAGAGGGGTGCAGAAATGAGTAGGAGATGTGCAGAAAGAAGCAAGAGGGGTACAGAAAGAGGCAGGAGGGGTGCAGAAAGAGGAAGAGGAAGAGAACTGCAGAAAGAAGCAACATAGGTGCCGAAAGAGGCACAAAGGGTGCAGAAAGTGACAAGACAGGTGAAGAAAGAAGGAACAGTGGTGCAGAAAGAGGCAAGAGTGGTGTAGTAAGAGGGAAGAGAGGTGTAGAAAGAGGCAAGTGTAGTGCAGAAGGAGGCAAGATAACTGCAGAAAGAGGCAAAGGAAGTGCAGAAAGAGGCAAGTAAGGTGCAGAAAGAAGCAAGATAAGTGTTGAAAGAAGCAACAGAAGTGCAGAAAGAGGGAAGAGGGGTGATGAGAGAGGCAAGAGGGGTACAGAAAGAAGCAAGACAGGTACAGAAAGAAACAAAAGAAGTGCAGAAAGAAGGAACAGAGGTGCAGAAAGAGGCAAAAAGGGTGCAGAAAGACATAAGAGGGGTACAGAAAAAGGCAAGAAAGGTGAAGAAAGGTGCAGAAAGAGGAAAGACGGGTACAGAAAGAAGCAAATGAGGTGCAGAAAGAGGCAACAGAGGTGCAGAAAGAGGCAAGAGAGGTACAGAAAGTAGAAAAGATTTGCAGAAAGAGGCAAGAGAAGTGCAATAAAGAAATGTAGGTAGTTATAGTTAGGACCTCGTTACCATAGGAAAATGGCAACATTCTTTTCCCAATAACTTTGGCGATGATTGACGAATCTTCTCGAAATTTTCAAAACTAATTATTTGTTAAGATCAGCTCCTATGTTGAAAGTTTGGGGGTGATCAAGGGTATGACCGAGAAAAAATATGTTTTCTCCATGTTAATTTCCATAGGAAACTTTAGACAAGCGGTCTTACCGGTGAACAGAATTACCTCAAATTTGGCAGGGAGAAGGGTCCTGGTCTAGAAGACATGCTTTTGTTTATTTGGTGTAAATTCGTTCAGTAATTTTTTAGAAATATCAAAATTTACAGATATTGATATTTGGGAATTCTGCCATCTGATTGGCTGAGGCGTTACGAGCACGAGCTTGTTGCTGATTGGCTGCATGCGGTGCGAGCGGTTGCAACTAGGAAGTGTTTGCCGCCATTTTGTGATTCCGTTGAAGCGAGTAAGGTGAAAAAAGGAGGGAAAAAGAGGGAAATAGGAGGGTAGGAGCACTGTAACCTATGTGGGGTGTTTAGGGTGTGCTATAGAGGGAGTGCAAAGCAAAGTATTTACCCCTACCAGTTTGTAAGTGGTGGGCTACAGAAATCAAATGAGGTTCTGATGTGAACCTGGGCTTCTATGGGAATTCACAAGGGCATATTATCAACCCCTTTTCGTCGCTTTAGCGGCAGTTTCCTGTCGCTAAAGTAGTGATAATGTTCTCGCCGTTCTTTGATAATACAGTCCTACATTATTAGCTATGGGAAAATCGCAACCAGGATGCTACATCCCCACCCCTTTCCTTGCACTGTGCTCAATTGTAGGTCTTGCACACCGAGGCTTCACTGTTCAAATGCCACCACTGGTGTGTCCCACGACATGTTGGTGGAAGCTCCTAATCCGGGGTACGTTTGTACGGTAGACCAGGTCTCCGGTCGGGGACGGTGTCTTGATACCACGATGGAAGGTGTCACAATGCCAGGGCATCTTTGCGTGGTCAGCTCCCGCTCCACCCTTCTTGTGGCAATCAATGGAATGTCTGAAAAGGGAGAAATAATTTAATGGTGGAAACGTCTAGAGGTAAATAAAGGTTTATTTCAAGCTTTATAGAAAATAGGAGTTGAATGCATCCTTCGTTTTTGAAGTACAATCTACCAACTGTTAGTGGTAATCATGGTTCAAAGAGAAGTTGGAGTGAAGGAGAATACACAAGGTTAAATAATAATATGTTATGCCAATGTTCACATAGAAAGGAAGAGAGCGCATGTTCGAAGCATAATGTGCGCGTGTAATGCAGTGGCGGGAGCCTGTGTGCATGTACACTTAGTAATGAGCTCAATAAACTGTCCTAAAATCCAACGCCACGTGTCTGTAGGGCAGTGCTGCCCCCTGGCTCAGGCCTACAGTACGGTGCAGCAGGTCCTTAAAATTAGACCAATGTGACTGAATGAGGTCAGAGATCACATAATTACGCACTGCAACATCGCTTTTTGGCACATGCGCACTCAGGGTGATGCACCCCACGCCTCCCGAGAACCACCCTCAACAGGTGTCTGTAGGGCAGTGCTGCCCGTAGGCTCAGGCCAACCTTATGGTACAGCAGACAGAGATGTGACTGAATGAGGTCAAAGATCACATCATAACATATGGCAATAACGCTCATTCGCATGTGTGCAGTCTGGCTGATGCATCTCACCCCTCCCGCAGCCCCACGCTCAAGAGGTATCTGTAGGGCAGCGCTGGCTCAGGCCTACATTAGGGTCAAGCAGGTCTTTAAAATGAGACAGAGATGAGACTGAATGAGGTCAGAGATCACATCATTACGCACAGCAACATCATTTGTTCGCACGTGCGCACCCAGGGTGATGCACCCCACCCCACCCGGAGCCCCATGCTGAAGAGGCGTCTGTAGGGCAGCGCTGCCTGCTGGCTCAGGCCTACAGTACGGTCCAGCAGGTCTTTAAAATGAGACAGAGATGAGACTGAATGAGGTCAGAGATCACATCATTACGCACGGCAATATCGTTTGTTCGCACCTGCGCAGCCAGGCTGAAGCACTCCATCCCTCTTGCTGTACTGCGCTCAATTGGAGGCCCTGTGCACCCAGGTCGCTCTGCTTACCTGCTGTCATTGCTGTGTGAGCAAACATTACGGACGGCAGTGCTCACAATTCAGATGGAGTGTTGATTGAAAGAGAGTATACACCTCATGGATCCCTTTCGTAGATGACGGGCAGTAGGGCTCACAATTTAAAGCCTGTTTTGATTGCCAGGATGGTGTACACCTCATGGGTCCATTTCTTTTTTTTTTATTGCGCATTGTGATATGCGAGGTGGATGCGGCATATCATTTAAGGTATTGTGGAAGAAGAGGGATTTGTGGCGTCTTGGTTATCCTATTTATACGTAAGCAAAGTGGACTGGGCTTGCGTACGCCAGGGCAGCGTAGGGGTGTGAATAATTATTCCGGGGACTTGGGCGTTGTTCTGTTCCTGCCTGGCCAGGAGGTGTGCTTATGTCTTTTTCTTTTGTAGTTTTGACCTATCAGAGTGTGCAATTTAAATTAGTGTAGCATGTGTCGGGAGGGCGGAAACTATTGTTAATGAGATGGCATGTGATCTAGGATGTGCAGTCTGCCCGATGATACTCCTTAGAGACACCAATACCCAGGCCGAATGGCAGCACATAAATGTGCACACAGACACACCAGGGGCATTGTGTAACACATACTCATCAATAAAGAACTATAATATGCACTCATACATCTATACATGTCATCAGTGATGTCATTTGAGACGTCATCAGTGATGTCATCAGTGATGTCACTGACCATGTCATGAGTGATGTAATATGTGACATCATCAGCAGTGCACTGCGGGCGTGTGAGTTATAGTTAGCTCAACTAACTATAACAGGCCAATTTCTCTGGTTTTATATGAGTCAAATGTTCAATTAACTATAACGCCCCTGAAATCTACGGTTCTTTTAGTGAATATATATATTCACTGAAAAAACCATAGGTTTCACATCAGTTATAGTTAGCTGGAAATTTTACTCGCATAAAACCATTGAAATTCCCACGTTATAGTTAGTT
Source organism: Lissotriton helveticus (assembly GCF_964261635.1). Classification (NCBI taxonomy): domain Eukaryota; kingdom Metazoa; phylum Chordata; class Amphibia; order Caudata; family Salamandridae; genus Lissotriton; species Lissotriton helveticus. Next base: position 380,902,661 of record NC_136067.1, on the reverse strand, counting down.
GGACTCACTATAACTTGCGCGTGCAATGCACTGCTGATGACGTCACATATTACATCACTCATGACATGGTCAGTGACATCCCTCATGACATCACTGATGACACCATCCAGTGAATGTGTCTATTTTTAAAAAATAATTATGTATTATATATGTATATGTAAAAGTTGATGAAAGAATGTTTAAATAAGTGTTTACATGGATGTTTTTTTTAAATACATATATTAGAGAGTAATGTTTAAATATTTAAATATATGTATTAGTGTTTCACTTTGTGTATAAGTGGCTGCATGGGTTGCTGAGTAGCTACATGTGTATGTATATGGGTTATTAGATGTTTTTCTTAGTATCAGTATGAGTGTTTGTATGGTTTGGTGGGGGTATTACTTAGCACATAGATGCATGAATGACGGACTCTCTCTTTGTATGTGTTTTGAAGACAGTATATGTGCAGGACTGTATGGGTGGATGAGTGTGTATATGTGTGTGTTAGTGAGTGAATGACTGTCTCACTAGTGTCTTTATCAGTAACTACATATGCTTTAATCTAGTATATGTGAATATTGATGTATATAAGTGAGTATATGTGAGGGTGAGGGATTGTAAGAGTTCCTGTTTAAATTAGTATGTGTTTCTATAAGTGATTGTTTAAGAGAGTAAGAATGCGTAAGTTTCCTTAGAAGTAAAGTGGTAGTGTGTGTATATCTGTATATGCAAATAAATGGATGTTCAATAGTTTTTTTGCATGTGTGAGTATGTGTGAGAGTATCTTTTGGATGACTGTCGGTGTGTAACAGGATGTATATGTGTATCACTACATATGATGAGTGAGTATATGTATGAGTGACTATATAGAACTGTTGGTGAATGAGTGGATGTGTATATAGATGGTGGAATTATTGAATTGGTTGTTGTAACTGGTATGGGTATCTCCATTTTTTGGAAAATGTTAGTTTCTATTTTTGAATATGTGTTTCAAGGGTTACATTACACTGAAAGGAGGTCTGTCACTCTGTCACAAGGATGGTGTCATCAGTGATGTCATGAGTGATGTCACTGACCATGTCATGAGTGATGTAATATGTGATGTCATCAGCAGTGCATTGCACGCGCAAGTTATAGTGAGTCCAACTAACTATAACGTGGGAATTTCAATGGTTTTATGCGAGTAAAATTTCCAGCTAACTATAACTGGTGTGAAACCTATGGTTTTTTCAGTGAATTTAATAGGTTTTTTAATGTTAATTCCTAACTATAACTGATGTGAAACCTATGGTTTTTTCAGTGAATTTCAATGGTTTTGTAATAGCAAATCTCTATAGCTATGAAAAGTAATATTTTTTATAACGAATTTTATATTGTATAAATATGTAATAAAAAAAAAAAAGAATAATATTTTTTGCCCGGAGCGCTCCCGGGGCGCGTACCGGTGAACGCACGGGTAAGCGCAATGTTACGGCGCGCCCCGGGGCGCGTACCGGGGAGCGTCCTGGTAGCGCTATTCCCGTGAACGAAAACAACATCGTGACGTTTCGCGTAGTCGCGTGATGCGTCATATGACGCACTGCGTAAGCGCAGCCGGAAGCACGCGATCGCATACGATCGCGGAACATCTCGACGCGCTTACGCGACGCGCCCCAGGGCACGTAGCGTAAGCGCGTCGGGTCATGTGATCTGAAAATAACACTTTTCATTGGTGCAAATCAGTTTTGGTTTCCAAATGATTAAAGCCTGGATCATGTGACTTGAAAATAACACTTTTCATTGGTTCAGAACAGTTTTGTTTTCCAAATAATGAAAGCCCCACCTTTTTTCTTTATTCTGACTTTGTCTTTTGACTGAGGAAGACCTGTTTGGAGTTCTATCTGTACTCTTTACTTGAATAACATGGCTACAGTAGCAGCAACAGCTGGAGCATCTGCCCCACCACCACCACCACCACCACCATCTAAAAGACCACGAGAAGATTACCTTGGTGGTCAAGAGGAAGAGGAGGCGGATGATGAAGAGGAGGCACAAAGAAGGCAGTACTTGCCTGAAGATAAACAGCCCTATAAACCGAAAGAACACTTTGTATGGTAGTTCTATAAAATCCCAAGGGGTTTTAAGAAAGTCAACGCGGTAAAGGTAACTTGCTTGATTTGTGGTGCTGAATTGTCTAGGGGGAACCCTAACAAAAAGTATTCCTTCGGGAATCACACCATGATTCGCCACATGATGCGTTGGCATCCAAATAATTATGCTAATGCAGAGTTAAGGGACCTCTGCAGTAAACTACCCCCATCATCGTCTAGACCCTCAACATCAAAACAACCCACTCCATCGGGTTCGGGGTCAAGAGACACATTGGATACTATCCAACCTAAGTTTGGCAATTACAAAATTTTATGCAAATTTTGTAACAAGACACTTTGCTACGGTGAGCAAAGCATCGAACTTATTATTTGTTGCTTGTGATAACCACAAGTGTACAAAAAAAAACTAATTTTTCCTGTTTTTTTTTATGCTCCAGTTGAGCTATTTACAATTCCCTGTTTTTTGTTTCTCCCCATAAAAAATACAAAAAAAATATAAAAGTGTTCAGAAAAGCCAAAAAAAGTAACAAATGTTCAAAAAAACATAAAAAAAATATAAAACAACAAAAAGAAGAAAAAAAACAGTTATTTTTAGAACTACCTTTACTTTATAAAAATAAACCTATATTTTTAAAGAATCTGTCAATTTTTTTTCCTCAGGGTACCCGCACCGGGGCGCGTACCCAAAAAAAAAGAAAAACAAATGTTATGAAGGAGTTGGCATGAGGGAAGAACACAAAGAGAGTAATGTTAAGAGAAAGAGAGCTAGAAGGAGAAACACAGAGGGATTGTTTATCACATAGTAAAAAACTGAAAAGGTGTGATAGGGTGAAAGTGAGAAAAGGAAAATGAATAAGGAAGCGAAAGAAGGGAAGAGAGAGGAAGAAGACTAAAGTAGACATAGTGAGAGAATGTGAATGGGTGTTGAAAGACAAATAAAGAACAGTAAAAAATGGGGAATGAAGAGTAGTGACGTATCCAGGATAAATGAACAACGGTGAGAGAGGGTAAGGAAAGAGCAGTGAGTATAAGTAAAGAGGGGTGAAAGAGGGTGAAAAATTGAATTAGGATAACACATGGGGAGTGATAAAAAGAAAGGACAGAGACAGTAAAGGAAAGACTGTCAGAATGGGTCTGAGTGACACAGCAAAGAAAGGTAAGTAATGCAGTATGTGTGACTTATAGGGAGTCAGTGGGTGTAGGTCGGGGTCTGGGTGTGTAAGGTGTGTCTATGGGTGTGGGTGTGTGGGGTATTTCAGTGTGAGTGGAGGTGAGGGTGTGTGAGATATGTGTGAGAGGTGTATGGGTGTAGGGGGTATGTGTGTGGGATGTATGTGTGTGTATGGAATGTGTGTGTGTGTGAGAGTAGTGTATGTGGGGGAGGTGTGTGTATGTATGAGGTGTGTCTGGGGTGTGTATGTGGGGTGTATGTCAAAGGTGAGTGTATGTGTTGGGAGGGGGATGAGGTGTGTATGTAGGAGTGAAGTAAATAATTAAGAAAAACAGAATGAGTGAAGAAACAAAGGAAGGGAACAGAGGGTAAGTGAAATAAAGAATAGGGACTGAAAGAAGTTGAATATGAGAGGGGAAATAGGGAAAGGGGAGTAAACAAGGAGAATAAGAATAAGTGAGGGAAGCAGAGTAAAGAAACAGGAGTGAGGTTGGTTGAGAAAATATTAGTGAGCTTAAAGCAAAGGGTGATGACAAACTAAATTTTTGTAGTGACACTTACCATATAATAAATGTAACTGTAATTAAATTTTTTTGCTGCACTTTGTATCTGTGAAAGAGAGAAGAAAAAATAAGTTATATTTAGTAAAATATGTATTTTAAATTAAATGATTATTTTACACTATTATTTTCACTATTTTTCCCCATGGTACGCTCCCCGGTACGCTCCCCGGTGCGCGTACCGGGCGCTCCCCCCGCGAAAATCGAAAAAAAATTAATTTTTTTTTCACCCGCGGGACCCTTTTATGGCCCCCACATAAAACCTAGGGGGTCAGGGGGGGTCTACCCTGCCCCCTTTTGGTTATTTCCCCCTTTATTTTTACCACCTCTTGTGTCTCGATCCTACCGAGACACAAGATGGCGGCCGCTCAGGACTGTTTCGAATGTTTACAGACACCCGAGAGCCAATCAGCTTTCCGTGCGCAAGTCGCGTAGCGCGCCCGGTGCGCTCCCCGGTGCGCGTACCGGGGCGCGCCCATAGATATATATATTTTTTTGAACCTAAATTACTCAAAATCCACTGGAGCACATATCTTGAGACATAGCAAAGGCACATCGGGCTACCAGTCCCTACAATTTTGCCAAGTTTGGTGAAAATCCATTCAGCCCTTCGAGCTAAAAGTGCGACCGACCGTCCTATGGAAATTAACATGGGGAAAACACGTTTTGGGACCCCCCTTTCATCTCGGCCCCCGCTTGACGAATCCCCCCCAAACTTTCAGGAAAGGAGCAGAGCACCGCGAGGCAAAGTTGCTGAAAAATTCAGGCAGATTTCTCAACCGGCGCCAAAGTTATTCCCAATAGAATGTTGCGATATCCCTATGGAAATCAATCCTAACTATAACTACCTACTGGCGACCGCCAGTAGGTAATATATATATATATATATATATATATATTGTAGGCATGTGCTGAGGTTTGAAGGGGTTGCCACCCGTCTGGGCCGCCTTCATGAAAGGCGAGGGAACCGGGATTCGGGAGGGAAAGTGAAATAGTTTCTTTTCGCCCACCATTGCACTTAAAATCTGGATTGTAGAATTCTCTACAGGAAACAAACTGCACTCACGGGGTTACATCAAAGTTGTTTTATTGAAGCGAGGATGCGTTTCGGCGCTTGCCTTTCTCAGCTCGCGGAGAAATAAACAGCGGCACGCATATTGACAATGTCTTTTAAAATGGGAGATGAATTCTCATTGGCCGTAGTTCATGAAAGGAGGAAGGGGATTGGTTGCTCATATCCCAATAGCATTACCCTCTGTTAATGTCAGGAGCTTTGCTTTATGAGCTACGGGAGTTTGTTTAAAACAATAACAGTCATGATGACAATTGAATGTTTCCAGATTGTGCCACCAAATGGGCACCCCCGCAGTTCACACTGTTCGTAAGAGTCCTCCATTGGTATTTTAATGAGTGGCAGCAGGCAATGGAGGACTCTTACGAATAGTGTGAACTGCGGGGGTTACCATTTGGCGCGTCAGGACGTTTTTCTTGGTGTTGCCTTGAATTAAATTCAGCTGAATGAAATTGAGCCCTGATTGTCTTGTATTATTTTGAAGAAGATGTGTGCTGAGGTTTGAAGGGGTTGCCACCCCATCAGGGCCGCCTTCATGAGAGGCGAGGGAATCGGCATTCGGGAGGGAAAGTGAAATAGTTTCTCTTCGCCCACCATTGCACTTACGGTAAAATCTGGATTGTAGAATTTGGAAGGAAGACGTGTTCGTCTTCGTACAGGATGGAAATATGAACCTCATGAAGAAACCTGTAATTGAAATTAAGAAGGGGGCCCGGCACTGCAGAGTAACATTAAGGTATGTGCGCATTGTCTTGCGGCAGGGCAAATGTTACAGCAACCCCCGCATGGCCCAGAGAACAAGTGAGGACTGGGTAAGCAAGTAAAGAGTGTAACATTTGTATATGGCTCATGCAGTTTTACACCAGAGAAATGGCAGAGCACTCTGTCTCTCATTAACGGCTTTGTGATGAACAATAATACACCAGCGTAACGGATGAGCACTTAGTCACGTACTAAATATAGTTGGTGATAAAAAAGTATATACACAAGAGCCACAGAAGGCAGGGTTGGATTGGTATTAAAAATCGGCCCAGGCACGCTAAAAAAAAAAGTGGCCCACATTTGTATATTGCCTTGCAAAACTCTGCTTCAGCTAAATTTTATTTTAAAAAAGGGGGGGAGAGGGGGGGGGGGTTTAAAAAAAATGCACGGATTGGGTTACAGTGGTGAAACACCTGAAAACAAGTGAGGTCACTTTAGCTTAGGCCCCCTGCCCCACTCAATATGCACACATTATTTGGCCGGCCCAGCAAGAGAAAGGGAGTCACACCTCTGCCGTTGATAAGGGAGGTAATGGACGTCCATTTACCTCCAGAAAGGTCACTCAGGCACCCACTGGACCGCTGGTGGCATTGAACAATACAGAAACAGCACAAGTCAACCCCCCAGGCTGCTCAAAAAAGCAGCCCACAGCTGGAACTGGACACCGGCCCTTCGGGCATTGCCCGAGTGCCCTCGTTCCCAATCCGACGCTGACGGAAGGGAAGGAGGGGGCTTGGCACTACAGAGCAATATCAAGATACGCGCACAGTGTCTCACTGCAGCGCGGATATTATAGCTACCCCTGTAAGGCCCTGAGAACAAGTGAGGAGTGAGCAAGTGAGTAAAGATTGGGACACTAACACATCAGCTCAAGTAATTTCACACCAACGAAACATCAGAGCATCCGGATGCTTACTAAAGGTAGTCTGTGACAAATAATAACATGGACTGAGAGAAGAAGTATATACAGAAATAACAGCGTTATTACCAGAGTCCTTCCACAGTTATTTTAGGTGCAAAAGGCTGACGGAACCAATGTGGGCTATGGGTAGCTACAGTTGGGAAGAAGCAAATAAGCACTGATATTAATTGCAGTAAATAAGAGACAGCAACAATGGCAACAAGTTGAGACTCAAGTCCAAAAGAAGCAGCAGATACGCTGTTCACTAATCTCCATGAACATAAGAGAAACACAAAATGGAAATCCGATGGCAGAAAATGATTTCCAAACAAAGAAACAACTATGGGACAAATTGTGGCAAGCCCTCAAGCAAGAACAACTTAAGTGGTGGGAAACCACAACACTACAGAAATATGTGGACAGTGAGCGAGTACCTCGGGGGCTAAGAATCTTCATTATGCCAACATTTAATAACCCAGACCCCGATCTTATAGTGGAGTGGGCAACTAACTCAATCAAAATTGTTCAACGGTCATGCCACAACTACTAATAAGTATGCTAAGAAAGATATTGTATGCCTAACAGGAAAAAGCGATAAGTTAATAGATTTATTAAAAACGAAATATACTGAGATAAAGTTTAAAAATTGAAATGAAGAAATTAAATACCAGATTTGAAAAAGTGGAGAAAGAAATAAAAGCCAATAAACAACAAAAATGTTACAGAGATAAGATTGACTATGAGATGGGTCAAATACTTATATTTGGTCGGAAATTTGACCAATTAAGGGAGATAAATAAAACTGCGACGGTATCTGTACCAACTACAATTACTAAGAACAGAGAAGAAAATCAAGTAGTGACTGGGGCAACAGGAGGTACACTGGACCCTAACGAAAGTGATGCCAGTGAAAGCGACGCATCAATTCAATCTGAAATTCAAGAAGTAAAATCCAACATTTTAAAAGAGTTTGACCTTTTGTCAAAGGAAGACAAGCAAACAAGGGAAACCAGATACTACAGGGAAATGCAGGTCGAGGACGCAGAGGGAGAGGAGGCGCCAAAAGAGGCGCAAAAAAATAAGGAAACTTGGACAGCATCATCGGAATGAATACAAGAGGCAAAACAGCATCAAAATGACTGACAAATTAACTAAATCTCTCTGACTATATTTTATCTGAGGCAGAAAGTGATGTTCTATCTCTAGGCCTTTCATTTTGTCCTACAGCACCTTTTAATTACACGAACAGCAGAATTGATTTGTTTCATTTTACCAGAAAATGTAAACTTAAAAAATGGTATGAAACTAAGACACAGAAAAAGCAAATCATAAAGGACAAGCCTTTGATCCTTGCTATAGAAGATATTGACATGTTACACACTATGGGAGACCTTGAGGGGTTAGATAGACAATCCTATTTTAAATTTGTTAAATGATGATGTGAAAATCGATCTGGCAAGTGAAAGCGGATTTAAACCGTAATCCATTTTTTTACCCAAGATTACCAATGATGCAATTGAGGTATTTGAAAAGGGTATGATACACACATTGAAAAAAATGGTTAGAAAAGGTACATTTACACAAGGGAATTTAAATGTGAAACAAAGAAAAGCGTTGAACAAATTAAAGAACAACAGATCAGTGGTGATCAAAAAAACGGATAAAGGTGGGAATGTAGTAGTCTGGCCAATTGAGATGTATCGTGCAGAAGGTAAAAGGCAGTTGAATGAGGAAACCAGTTATGACATTTTTACTAGGGTTAAATACAACCAAAGTATTGAGATATACAGAAATCCGTTAAGAGAATGGAAAGAGGGATTTTTGATTAAGATAATGAATATGCATATCTAAACTGTACTTTTCCAAAATCACCGGCATTCTTTATGTTTCCCAAGTTGTATAAAAACAGCACTAACCCCCCAGGTAGACCGATAGTGTCCTCGAGAGAAAGCATGTATGAAAACACATCTAAGTATATAGATAATTTCTTAAGAACATATGTATTAGCACTTCCTTCATACATACAAGACACTGGTGATTTTTTGCATCAAGTAAATGGTATTATATGGGAAAAGAACTTCATGCTCATGACATTAGACGTTAATAGCCTTTACACATGTATACTACATGAACTAGGAATTAACGCCTGTAGACACTTTCTAAGATCTCGTTCATTATCGTATCTGTTACATACAGAGATGATTCTGAGGGTTATCTACATATGCTTAACAAACAACTTCTTCACCTTTGACGGAGCCATCTATAGGCAGACCCAGGGGACTGCCATGGGTACCTATTTTGCTCCCAGTTTCACAGAGTTATACCTGGGATTCTGGGAGAAGCAAATAGTATGCAACATCAGACTGTTTCAGGACCGTGCGGTTCTCTGGGTGAGGTATATTGATGACATATTCTGCATTTGGATTGGGACAAAAGAGGAGGCAGATGATCTGATTAATTTACTTCACAGTAATGTACTCAATTCACAGTTTACAAGTCACATAAGTCCCACAGAGATTGAATTTCTTGACATCAAGATAAGAGTATGCAATGATAAATTAGAGAGCAAACTTTTCCGCAAAAAGCGGCAGGTAATTGCATACTTTATGCAGCGAGTTGCCTTCCTAAGACCCTCATTGAGGGTATACCTTATGGGGAAGTACTTCGAGCCAGAAGAAACTGTAGTTCAGAGGACAGTTTCAGCAAAGAAATGTCGGAAATGAGAGAAAGGTTAATTGAAAGGGGATATTCCAGAAAGGTTATCGATCAGGCGTGCAATGGGGTTAAAAATGTCAAAAGAGGGAGACCTGTTGGTACAAAAATATAAAACCGAAGAAGAGCAACCAGTTAGATTTATAACTGAGTTCAGTACCCAAGCATGGGACCTGATAAAGAGTCTGAATACATTTTGGAATATCCTTCAAACTGACAAAACCTTAGCAAAATCAGTGGGTGACCATGCACAAGTTACCTTTAAAAGTGTGGATTATTGAAGGATGTATTGTTTTGTAGTACTGTATACGAAAGTCACAGCAAAAGCAGTGCACAAGGGTTTAATACCTGCGGTGCATGCAAAGCCTGTAGGAATTATACCAACCGTAAGGAAGTAAAACTTTCCCAGAGGAAACGAGCTTACATAATTAGCAAACATTTAACATGTAATTCTAATTCTTACTACTGTGTATATTGTTTAGAATGCCCATGTTCACTGTACTATATTGGCAGTCAGAGGCGCAACTAGAGCCACACTGCGGGGGTGCTACTAAAAGTTTTGAGGGGGGCTAATTCTTCCAGCAATAGGCAGAGTGGAGATGAAGGGGTGAAAAAACAACAAAGCTGTCCAACAGCGGAGCTATCTAGTGCCCGCTTTAAGAAGGTGATGGTTATGTATACTGTTAGTACTGTTGTTTAGCCCAGTTTGGCAGAATAGAACCCTAACATAGATTGCAGAAGTGTATATATGCCCACTTGTAAGAATTGTAAGAAATATCTCTGTGACGAAAAATATTTCTGGAAGAATTTTTTGATAATAGTACAAGACTGTTTAGTCAGTATAGTATCCACAGGGGTGGAAATGCAAAAGGTGTTAGAAACGTGAAACATCAACAGTGCAATGTATCCCCTGAATAAGAACTAAGGGCCAGATGTATCAAGTGTTTTCCCGTTTGCAAACAGGCTGATTTGCAGAATTGACCCATTTGTGAACGGGAAAAAGCCTTTTGGGATGTATCATCCCAAGAGGCAAATGCAAAATAGGCAATCTTTGTGATTATCTATTTTGCAAATGCATTTAGAGAATCACAATTTGCGATTCTCTGAATGCAATGCCGGAAGCGCTTTTTAGATTACGAACCTGCTTTAAGGAATCGCAATTTAACACTTAGTTCAAGTTGGTGGTAACTTGCAAATCCTTAAAAAAAATGCACAATATTGCATTTTTCTAAGTGCCATGTGGTGCACATACATGCCCTGTTGCGTATTTCAGGGGTGGAACAGGGAGTCCTGGCACCCTTGCACCCTTGAAATTGCATGCCCAATTTGCGAGTACCTATTGGGTACTCGCAAATTGCGCATGCAATTTCCATTCATTTCTATGGGCCTCTAGACCCATAGGAATGAATGTGAAGGCATTTCTTAATAGCAAATCGCAATTTGCGATTCGCTATCAAGGTATATGTAGGAATCGCAAAATATTTGCAGAAACATACATCCATTGCATTTTGCGAGTCTATATTAGAGATTCGGTAAATTTCGCTATTATAGACTCGCAAAATGTAATCTTGATACATATGGTCCTTTGACTGTTAACTGGTTGATTGCCAATGGTATAGAGGTATTGGGTAGATATAAGTAACTTTCCCACCTTTCAAGATGGCCACTAAAGTGAACAAAGAAGTGCCCTGTAAAATCCTACCTTTATGGTGATGGTTGATCACACGCATTTATGATTGGGAAATGGTGGATGTAAACTGACCCATGAACAAGAAGCATTTGCTTCGAAATGTGTTGGGCCGTTTTTCTTGGTGTTGCCTTGAATTAAATTCACGCTAAATGAAATTGAGCCCTGACCGTCTTGTATTATTATGTGCTGAGGATTGAAGGGGTTGCCACCCCGTCAGGGTCACCGTCATGAGAGTCCTCTTTTTTGCCTAGTTTCTTCATTAAAAGTCTTAGGGTGATCCATCAAGCAAGGGCAGAGAAAAGGGGAGGGTTCTAAAACATAAAATCCCCATGCATTTTCCATAGAATTTCTTCAGAATGGAAATTGAAAGACCAGCTGAATGAATTACACCAAATTAGGCAAGGATACCCTGCCCACGAGGCCCTTTCGGGGGCTCTAGGACCTCACCTGGGGCCAAAAATATATATGTTAAAAAACGTTTACTGCAAATTTATGGTGGATCTGAATAACTGCTGTAAAATGTAAATAAAAAAGCTGGGGCTCCAGGGTTTGAAAATATATCCCATCCCAGGGTGGTCCATGGCTGGGGAGTGCCGCAATAATTTTTATAGGGAAGAGGGCATGCAGTACCACTCCCCGAGCCTGCCCTAGGACCTGGGGACTGCATAATTCATCTAAAGGGGGGCTGCACGGCCACCCTCCCTAAGCCTGCTCGAAGCATACAGGACCCCATTTCCAGCATGATAAGTAACTATAGGTGAGGGGGTGCATGGCCCCCCTCCTTGAGCTATTGTTTGGGCCTGGTACCCCATCCCCTGTGGCTGGCTCTGTTGCGATGTACTGGGGAGCCCGCAACTTAACAAATTCTGAGTGGGTACGAGGGGCACCCAATATATATAGAATTTTAAAAAACATTGTTGCTGGCTCCTTCTCTAGCATGGAGCTGGTGGGGATGTGGGGCACTGGGGTTCCCTCCCCACAGCCCCGTAACATCAAAAAAGGTGTGAGGTGCCCCAGATGAGCACCGGGGTACCTACATTGTTTAAAAGAATAAGTGTTGGATAGCTCCTGCATGGGCACCAGGCCACCCAAAATATATTTGAAATATATTAAATGTAAATACATGCATAATGTGTAGCTGAAGCTGCTCATTTATTAATCACGGCTTCTTGCAAAGGCCCTTTAACCTTTTTTTGTGGAGCTTTTCTGCTGTTGTCGATAGATGGGACAGGGGCACCACCAACCATTTTTGTTTGGTTGTGGGGGGCTGCAGGGTGTGTAGCAGCCCCCAGAATCATTAGGAAAAAATGGTAGGCCTCCTGGGTCATTACATCCATGATCCCAGGCGAGCTTATCATATTATTTAAGTACTCCTGGCTAGAGCTCTACCCTCTTCAGCTAGAGCGCAGAGCCCCCTTGTGGTGGAATCTATGGCTGCAGTTTGAAAAATACATGTTGGTGCATTTTTTTCAATTACAATTTATTGCATTTTTTTCACTTTTCACTTTTATTGAAAATGGCACTGTGTGAATTATTAAAACATTAGTTTCACTGTAATTATTGGTTATTGTTTAACAAAGATAATACATGTGCTTAATAAATGTTAATATGTCCTAAATATCGTTAACAAAAATATAATGCACTGGAGTTCATAATTTAAATGTAAGTGTGGTGCTAAAGGATATGTTTTCCAATTATTGTTGACATAGGACATTTTGCTTACCTCTACACCAAAAAAATGAATTTATGCCAAACTTTACATGGAAAGTGTATTTGGGGCACATCCACTCATCAGTTTTTTGAGAAATGAAAGTTTTAAAAAGGTGTTGGGTGCCCTCGAAAGGGGACACATGTCAAAGAAAATATGTACACACGCTAATCACTAAGCATAGTCTGAAAGTGTTTGTCAACAAACAATCTATAGCCTGTGTATCAAAGGTCCAGCCAGCCATGGTTTTCCCTAGAAAGCTGTGACGGAGAATGCTAATTGGATAAGACAATCATTTATAGCATTTTATAAGTAGTTCTGGTAGAGTTAAGCAGAAGGAGCATATACATTTCCTGAGATTGAGATCAGGAGAAAGGTGTTTACAGCAAGAACTTAAATATTTATGACTGAGAAAGCTAATCAACACTTTCTCATTTGGGGAGCCAAGATGTGTAAGAAAAGCTCAAAATGTCAGAAATGGGTCTGGCTGAAGCAAGTTGCAGTTATGCTAATAAAAATTATTTCACAGCCTCTCTCTCCTGTCAATTATTACCACAATTCTTAATGTAGTTCAAGTGACATTAAACAATTAAATTTCAGTTCCATGTTTGCTTATATGACTTCCCAAGCACATACTCATCTTTCCTATCCACTGTTGTCTAGGGGTAAGATGGGGACGTCCCCTTGTCCCTGCTAAGGCTTGAGATGTAGGTAATATAGACTCGGACAAGAATATAAATCAGTAGAAGCAGCCAAGATGATCACCTGAACAGACGCTTCTCTATGTCACTCCGGCAGTTAGCTCACCACAGATTTACCCTCTCGCCGATAAATCATTGTTTGTGTTGCCTGTGATCGGGAGGCACTGAGGGGTACGCTGAGGTGCCCCCACCCCAAAGATGAAAGGAGAGGCCGCCGCTAATTGGGGGATCGCAGTGGGCTCAGGGCCGATATGAGATCTTCTGGGAGTGGTCAGCTGCCCTAAAGCATTGTGGTTTGCTCTGGATCAGGCCTTGTCTCCCCCGGTCAGACTGAAGAAAAGTGGTGTCGATTGACACACATGGGGTCGGCTGAAGGGCGCCTGCCTTGGATAGGCACAGGTGTTGGAGTTGAGGCCCCGGGGAGGACTGTTAAGGGAGATGCACTGGCCCTGGCTGCACCCAGAGAAGGCACTAGAGACTGCTGAGGCTAGTTGAGAGCTGGGAGGCAGCTGGAGGAGTGAGGGGGATGCCCCAGGGTGTGGCACATGAGGGGACCTTCACTGAAATCTCTAGATATAGGCAGCCAGGCGGGGAGCGGGTTGCATACCCTGTGATTGACGGCTCATACCGGAGCTCTCTTGGACTTGTCTCCCCAGGAGGAGGCATGACACTGTGCCACACTATACGGTACTAAGAGCCAGGCACACAGAGGGCTTTGGTGCCTGGGATATTCTGGAGGAGTATGGGAAGCCGGCATAATGCTGTGAGGGGGACCTTTTTGCAGTGGCCACGATATACTCGAACTAGGACCTTTGTTAGTGACAAGGGCCTTACACATTGCAGAGAAGTGGACAATTGGAGGGTGCCCTACTGGGGGCTGTGGAGCACATATGCTGCAGTGCAGTAAGAGCGCTGCTCTAATGCCGAAACCGCCACGCACCAAAAGCCCATTGAAGACAGACTTGAAAAAATTGTCCAAAACAAAAACTCCCTGGAGCCAGTGGGGTGAACTGGGGGACTCCGCCATCCACAACAAACTTGAAACATTGGATCCTCGACGGAAATAGGGCCATAACAAAAATAATTGATGGGATGGAAATATCAGTGGCGCTCCTGAGATGGGATGTAAACAAACTGTGGGAGCAGACGACTGCTGTTGAAAGTACCGTAAACACAATAGAGACAGTAGTGGATGGCCACTCAGAGCATCTGCGAGAGATGGAACTGCAACTTAAATCGCAGGAGCACAAACTCACCTCAGAGATATGGAAGACAATCGTGTAGGGATAACATCCTTATCTTGGGCGTTCTGGAGGAGACGGAGTCGCAGTCTCTGGAAGCATATCTAGAATCGTGCTACCACAGCTCCTACCGAAGTTGAAGGACCAGACAGTGATCGAGGTAGACCCTGAGCAGTGGACCCCATGCAAGAAGCACCCCCCCTGTAGTGCCACCCAGGATGATCATGGGAAGAATACAATGATACTTTGACAAGGTTTCCATCCTCATGGAGGCACAGAAACAGGAAACAGTTGAATACAATGGAAACCGGATCTCTTTTTACCCTGATTATGCACTGGTGATGCAGAAGAAGTGGTGCATGTTCAAGGAGGTGAAACATAAACTCAGTGACATGAACTTGTCATAGGCCTTACTAACACCTGCTACACTATGTATTGATGTATAGGGCATTTTTTTTTAAAGACCAGAGGAAGGAATGCATTTTATCTAACAAATGAATCTATCCAAGTAATGTATGCATGCCTGGGGGTGGGACGACGGGAGAGGTTGGCAGCTGAGATTTGATTTGTAGACTGGCACGGGCCTAACCACAGGGGACACACACATATATCTGACCATAATACGGAGGGAACGAGATAGATATGATACCTTATATTAGAGAGACATCAGAGGGATAGATCAATTGACCAGGGACAAATGGTAGGACTGAGCCCACAGAGGACCGGGGCAAATAACCCAAATGTGGGGAACACACAGTTGACAGGGGTTGTTTGAGGGAGGGTAGGTACAGAGTGTTTAGGCCGAGTTGGGAAGAGCTACACGTGTGAGGGGTCACACTGGAAGCAGAAAGGACTGTCCACTCATTACCAAACAACAGAGAAGGTAACACACAACGCATCACCAGGCGCATGAACATAACATGGTATAAACCAGGATAGTGTTAAAGGCACTATCATGAAAGGTGAAAGGCATTAATAATCCCATAAAAAGAAAAATAATTTGGTCCTATTTGAAGCGCCAACAAACACAAATAATCATGCTACAGTAAACCCATATGAATCAATCAATCAATCAGGGTTGTTGAAGTGCAACTACTCAACCGTGAGGGTCTCAGGGCGCTGGGGGGGTGGCTCTGTTCAATGTAGGGGCCATCCGTAGAGCCAGGTCGTGCTGTCCTTAGTGGACTGGGGGGCCAGCCAAAGAGCCAGGTCTTGAGGTACTTCCTGAACTGGGACAGTGTGGGTGCTTATCGGAGGTGGAGAGGGAGGTCATTCCAGGCCTTGGCTGTGAGGTAGAAGGACTTTCCTCCTGTTCTGCTCCTGTGGAGGCGAGGGACGGTTGGCAGCGAGAGGTCGGCTGATCGGAGGTGTCTTTTGGGTGTGTGGAAGGAGAGGCGGCTGTTCAGGTATGTTGGTCTGGTGTTGTGCAGGGACTTGTATGCGTGGGTGAGGATTTTAAAGGATAGTCTTCTTTTGACTGGGAGCCAGTGGAGATCGCGGAGGTGTTGGGTGATGTGGCTGCAGCAGGGGATGTTGTTGATCAGTCTGGCTGCGGCGTTCTGGACAGTCTGGAGTTTGCGAAGGAGATTCCAATTGATTCCGGCGTAGAACGCGTTGCCATAATCTAGTCTGCTACCGATGAGCATGTGCGTAATGTTTTCTATGGATTCTGGTGGGATCCATCTAAAAGTCTTTCGAAACATGCGGGGGTGTTGAAGCAGGTCAAAGCTACGGCAATGATCTGGCTGTTCATTGTGAGCGATGAGTCCAGTATTATGCCGAAATTTTGTGCGTGGTCCGTCGGGTGCGGGGATTTCCTAAGGCAGGGGGGGGCACCAAGAGTTGTCCCATTCAGAGGGGGTGGAGCCTAGGATGAGGACATCTGTTTTCTCAAAGCTGATAGCTGGTAGCTGTTCTTCATCCAGGTGGCGATGGCTTTCATCCCTTCTTGAAAGTTGTGTTTGGTGATATTGGGTTAGTTGATGAGAGAGGATGACCTGGGTGTCATCGGCGTGAGTGACGATGTTGAGCCTGTTGTTTCTGACAACGGCTGAGAGGGGTGCCATGTTAATGTTAAAGAGGGTGGGGCTGAGGGAGGGGTCCTGGGGCACTCCACAGTTGGTCTCTGATGGTTCCGAGTATGGCTTTGGCTGCGAAGGGAAGCAGAGAGATGGGCCTGAGGTTTTTGAGGTCCGTCGAGTCGGCGGAGCATTTCTTCAGAAGGGGGTTGATCTCAGCTTGTTTCCAGTCACCAGGGAAGGTGGCAGTCTCGAGGGAGCAGTTGATCATTTGGCGAGGTTCGGGTGCGATGGCAGAGGCGGCTCTGTGAAAGATGCCGGGTGGGCAGGGGTCTGAGGTGCCCCAAAGTGGATGCTTCTCATGGGCTTCAGGGTGTCTTCTGTCTTGAGCGGGGTCCAGTTGATCAGGGTTCATCGGATGGCATCACTAGGATGGGGAGCAGGAGTGCTGTGGAGGTCATGGTTTTTGAGGTGTCATAGATCATCTTGATCTTGAGGTGGCAGAAGGAGCTAAGACTGATGCAGAGGTCTTCGGAGGGTGGAACGTCTGTTGTTTCGCTGCAGGGTTTGGCGAATTCCTTGATGATGGAGAAGAGTTCTTTGGAATTGTGAGCATTGGTGAGGATTCTGTCTTGGATGGATGTCTTCCTTGTGGATTTGAGGAACTGGTGGTGTGCGGTGATGGCTGCTCTGTAGGCGGCACAGGATTCGGGGGTTTTGATGTTTCTCCATGTCTTTTCGAGTCGCCAGCAGGAGCATTTGGATTCTTGGAGCACAGGGGGTACCAACTTACTTTCTTGCTGTGTCTTCCTGTAGCTTTCTTGAGGGGGCGAGTGTGTCGGCGCAGTTCATGATACAACGGTGGAGGTTGCGTGTTGCATTGTTAGCATCTGGCACAGTCAGAGGTGGGGTGCTGATGAGGGCGGAGGTGAGCTGGTCTTCGGTGAGTTTGTTCCAGCATCTAAGGGGGAGGCGGTGGGCGTGCTTGTGTATGGTGGGTTTGTTGAAGGCAAAGTGGATGCAGTGGTGATATGCCCAGAGGAGTTCCGTGGTGTGGCTGTAGGAAACGCTGTTTCCTTCGGCGAAGACAGGGTCCAGTGTGTGTCCCGCTGGGTGCATGGGGGTAGTGATTAGTAGTTTGAGTCCTATGTTGGCGAGGTTCTCTAGGAGGGAGGTGGTGTTTGGGTCCTTGTGGTTTTCCAGGTGGAAGTTTAGGTCTCTGAGTAGGAAGTAATCTATGGAGGCAAGGGCGTGGGGATTGATGATGTTGGTGATGGCGTTGTCGAAAAGAATGAGCGGTCTGGGTGGCCTGTAGATGATGGTTCCACGGAGAGGTGTTTGAGGGTTGGTCTGGATCTGGAAGTAGAGGGGCTCCATGAGGTTCTTTGTGTCGTCCGTAGTGGTGGTCGTCATGCGGGAGGTGTTTTGTGGAAGATAGTGATACCTCCTCCTGGGCGATTGGGGCGGTCCTTGCATAGGATCTTGCACCAGGTGAGGGGAACCACATGGTTTGGTAGCTTCTCAACATCGGCGCTGGGTGTGCTGATGTGGATGTAGGCCTCCATCCCATTTAGAACAATGACAACCCTCATAGATCCTAAAGAGAGATATATGGGTGTGGTGGGGGATTTAAACAGAGAACGTCTGTTGCTTTTAAACACATACACTCCCAACATAGATTACCCAAACGTTTAAAAAGAAATCCCTACTTTAATGACCCCTTTTGCTGAGTGCAGAATGTTAGGGATGGGGGCTTCAACTGTAAACTGGACATTTAGATACATCATGAATATCCTGAAGACCTCTAGGCAGATCATTCTTAGCCTTACAAGAAGCCATGCTGATGCTTGACATGACTGAGGTATGGTGCTCTAAACACAGAAATAGGAGGGGGTACTCATTCCACTCCCTGCCACACAACACATTCTCTCGTATCGATTTTGTACTGGTGCACTGGGACCATGTGAAAGACATAAGTTGTCCGTAGTATGTGAATCGCATCAAAACATATCACACACCACTTCTGATAGAATTTAGGGTGAAATGTTCACCAACCCCAGAACTCATTGGCGATTCCCGGTGGTGGCACTGCAGGATACCCCATAAAGGGATGAAGTCAGGACTGCGATATGTGAATATTTTCAAATCAATAAAGGCTCTGTAGTATCAGCAAGAATGTTGTGGAAAGTGTTTAAAGCCACTATAGGGAGGTGTGCATAGGTTTAAGATATGGAGTCAAAATCACTAATTGGGCACAATAGAAAGAGGAACCCATATGTTCGCTGGATCAACAGATTGCGAACAGGAATATAGATTGGGGTGAACACAATGAGCTACTGCAACACCTTGAGGAAACTAGGGAAAGCCTGAGTAAACATGACAATAAAATGTATTGTGACTTGCGGCATGAACAGGGGGACAAGCCCAAAGACTAATAGCATTGCTGGTTAACCGAAAGAAAGGAAAAATGGGAACAGTCCAGCCCGAACTGCCAAGCCACGCCTTCCCTGGACCGGAAACAAGCTTCCTAGGCCCGGTTTCTGGCATTTCAGCCGTCTTCAGCCAGGCTTGCTTGAATCCAGTGGCAAAGTGAGCAAGGGACTCACGTCTGAGCATACCCTGCCAACTTATGGTGAACAAAGCGGTACAAAAGGGGGTGGTGATGGACGAAGCATCTGAACCAATCAAACACTCACACCCAGTCAACAGATCTAGGTTTAATCCATCACCGTTCTTTGTACCTCTTTGCTCGCCATAAGTTGGCTGGGTATGCTCAGACGTTAAGTCCCTTGCTCACTTTGCCACTAGATTCAAGCAAGCCTGGCTGAAGTCGGCTGATATGCCAGAAACCGGTCCTAGGAAGCTTGATTCCGGTCCAGGGAAGGCATGGCTTGGCAGTTCGGGCTGGACTGTTCCTATGAGGCACAGGGTCAGACTGATTTGCATAAGGCCATGTCTGAACTGGGGTGGCAGAGTGGGCTAAAGAATGGTGATGGATTAAACCCAGTTCTGTTGACTGGGTGTGAGTGTTTGATTGGTTCAGATGCTCCGTCCATCACCACCCCCTTTTGTTCCTCTTTGTTCGCCATAAGTTGGCAGGGTATGTTCAGACGTTGAGTCCCTTGCTCACTTTGCCACTGGATTCAAGCAAGCCTGACTGAAGACGGCTGGAATGCCAGAAACCGGTCCTAGGAAGCTTGATTCCGGTCCAATGAAGGCATGGTTTGGCAGTTCGGGCTGGACTGTTCCCATGAGGCACAGGGTCAGACTGATTTGCATATGGCCATGTCTGAACTGGGGTGGCAGAGTGGGCTAAAGAATGGTGATGGATTAAACCCAGATCTGTTGACTGGGTGTGAGTGTTTGATTGGTTCAGATGCTCCGTCCATCACCACCCCCTTTTGTACCTATATGGAAAAAAATGGCTCGATTTTCTACGGGAACCTGAAATGCTTGGGGTAAATGCGATGTTGACAGCCTTGGAGGAGGGAGGGAGAATTGTCTTCACCCTTTACAAGGCATTAATCCCACAGGAAGATAAATGCATGGAACTCCTAGAAGCCCTGTGGCCCGGGGGGGGGACTTACAAGACACACAGTGGGGCACATTTATTGACAACTGTAAATCAGTCACATGAAATGTGTGTTTGAAGCTCATACATTATAAGCACATACATAAAACATATGTTACTCCAGTACTGCTGCACGGAATAACCCAGACAACACAGACACATGCCCCAGATGCAGAATGATAACAGGCACGTAGATACACATATAGTGGGAATGTGCCATATTACAACAGTACCGGTGAGACGTAACTACAAAATTGGGGGGGGGGCTGAAAACATGTGGGCACAATGTGATACGCGAACGAGTTTGATAGGTTTGCATACCAAAACTAAAAAAATAAACAATACGTTAAAATAATAACACTGGGGCTAATTGTTGCAAAAAAGTGTATTGTGTTCAGGTGGAAGTGAGAAGCGCGCCCGACGATGAAACAGTGAGAGAAAGAGATGCGCCAAAAAAGAACTGGCTAAGTTCTTTCAACCTAGGTAGTTATAGCTTCCAATTGACACTAATGAGTCACATAAGTCAAAAAATACATTTCCATTTTGCCAAAAATCACACAAGGATTCCTCAGAACTATACTTCAAATATGGACATTCAATCATCTTTTTAAATGCTAATAGAAAAATCTCCAGACAAGCATCTGAATTCATTAATAAAGGAGGCGCCCATGCAAATTCAGATCTAGTAAGGCAATTAATCAAGTACTCCACTTTTGTTCAATGTTAACTATACTTGGCAGTACAAACAGGTTAATGCACCATAAGAGAATCTAAAAATACTCTTAACATCTCCGGATATTCAGAAAATCACATGGGACTTGAACTGACTACTATGAAATACAAAGACCGCGATAGTAATTCCTGCTTTAAAGCTGAAGTCTCCAGGCATAATTGTTGTAACTCTTGAATTAGGTCCTGGGTAGAATCCATGGTATAGGCACACCTAACTGTCATGGGTGTCTCAATCTGTGAAGGACTGAATGCTGTGAAGGCCTGTTAAATCGCTTTCTTGATTGACTGAGGGAAGAGCATCTCCTCCCAGTAGTCATGATGCCACCCTACACTTAACAGTAGATGTGAACGGTGTTAAGTGTTTCCTTAACAGGATCTCAAATAGGAGGAAAGAACAACAAATGGCAAAAGGTCCTCTTTGCAGTGTTGTAGTCCTTGAGTGTATATGAAAATTAATGTAGAGGTGAATATCAAGGCACCAAGCTCCCCCTGACTTCAGGAAGGAGGAAGAGGCAAGCAAGAAGAATCCCAAATAAATCCAGCAGACTCTCCAGCTACATCGGCCCAAAAATCAGGGAAACAAAAAGAATTATGGGGGAAATAACAATATATCCATCACTTGTAGATGCCTCCTTGTATATGAGTTAAACAGGATTTGATACTAACATTACAAGAAAAACCCTTCTTCCATCCTGGATTTGAAATCTTGGATAGATTTCCCAGGATACAACACCTTATTGAACAAATTATGAGGCTTGTCCATACCTCCTTCCCGAAACTCATGGCTTAGAGTAGACATATGAAGAAGAAGCCTAAGTTTAACATCCTTCGTTCTGCATTGAACTATACTGCTGGCCTTCCTGTCTGGTATTCCATGTGACTTGCAGAACATCTCTCAAGGTAGAGTGCAGATACACCAGTGCGGTCTATGTGGCGGGAGCGCCCAAGTATGCCTATAGTTTGGTGTTGATACCCACATCACCTGGCCATGCAAGGAATGCTCAGCCTGGATGTATGTAATTCCTAGTAAGTTCTGGTACCAGTCTCAGTATACTTGGTACTGATGTAACACCTCTACATATTTAAATACATTAAAGCAGTATGGTACTTAAAATGTAGAATTTATGAGGTAATTAGATTCAAGTTTTACAAAGAAATACATTTAAGTTCATGGGATCTTTTTTTTTCATAACACATTTGATTAATTTTTAAGGGTACAAGATGGGCGGCGCCCCAAAAATATAATACAAATAATGAACGATATAGAATGCACCATATTTTAGAAAACAATATCAATTTAGGCTGTTGAACATCAGGTCTAACAACTGATGGGTAGCACAGAATCTCACTGAATGCTCGCAACCACATAGACATAGATGTGTGTGTATCAGCATTCAGAGTTACCTGTTCGTGACGTTCTGATGAGACATATCCATAACCCAGGGCGTTATAACGGATCAGGGAGTGGCAGAGGGAGTCGGTCGATGCCTCGATATGTCGCCCAGCCAGACCAAATCTTCCTATGCTTTTGTGGGCAGCCCTGTGCCTGAAAAACTGCAATCTCGGCGCCCATGAATCTGTCCATTGCTTTTTTACAACCCCCCAATGCTTGGTGGGTAGGCCGTCTTCCACAGTTGGGCTATATCCGTTTTGTCCAGAGCCAGTCCCAGGAACAGCAGGTGTTGTTTATAGCGGTTTCCACCTATCTATTCTGTGCTATGGAGTAACAGCAGTCTGGGATCACACGTAATGGTCCAGGACAGGACCTGGCTCAGGCAGAAGGTGATTTTCAGCCAAAATGGCTGCAGCACCTACAGCCCCAGACCGTATGTAGGAATGTGCCTTCGGCATCTCTACAGAGAAGACATTGGGCAGGAATGGATTGTGATGATGTACACGTTCTAGTAGTTGGGATGGGAGGAGTCCTGGGGTTGGGGGAAGAGGAGGAGCAGTGACAGGAAGGGGCAGTTAGAGTAGGAACAGGGTCAGAGTAAGATGTGAGAAATAAAGCTCCTATAAACCTGAAGATTGTCAGTCGTTATTGCTGCTACGACATGACAACTGGCGACGAGGATGGGATATAAGTGACCTGCTAGTCCTGCTGGAGAGCGAGAGGAAGAACTGACCTGTCCCGGACACCAGCCAGACGCGATCGCCGTTTGCGACGTCTGCGCCCTGAGGTCGCCGCCGCCTACAGCCTGAGGCCAGCGGTGGAGGAGCTGTCCCACGACCAGGAGATCGTGTGAGGTCACCCCCGAGCAGTGAGAAGTGAAGCACTGACCCCCTGGTGTCCGGCATGATTTTCGCGCCAAAATCGGGAGTGTGTCCTGAAGACTGAATCGAGAAGGAAGGGACTGGGAGCCCACCCCAGCCTTCCTGAGGCGTCCTGCTCAAGTGAGGAGCGCAGTGAGAAGCAAGTGAAGCCTGCGGAGGCGCCAGAACGAAAGCGCCGATCTCGCTGACATCGGGTCTCACCCCCGATCGGGAGAAACGGCACGCGGTGAGCGAAAGACGCTAGAGCCTGCCCCGGCCTACATGAATGGTGGAAAGTGGCCCAGAAGTGGATGTGGAGCTGCCAAATCCCTGCTGCTGGAAGAAGGGACCCCCGGTGAGTGCAGAAAGAGCCCGAGTGTGACTGAGGCTGAAGAGGAGCTCAAACCTCGTGGATGACTGGTGGCGGCCATTTTGAAGTCAGGCAGCATTGGAAACTGCAAAACAAGCACTGACAATTGTAAATACAAGCATTGGTACATGCAAGATTGAAGTAGTGACAATAGCCAAACAAACACGAGTGAAGGCAGAAAGGATACGAGAGAAAGAGCCCAAACAAATGCAAGAGGCGCAATATGGGAACGAGCATTGGTAAATGCAAGTGAGTGGAAGGGACAAGTGGTGACATATGTAAAGGAACAATCAATGACAAGCGTAAAGGCGCAACCACTGTCAAATGTAAACGAACAAACCGTGGCAAACGTGACCGAACAAGGAGTGGCATTGGTGAAAACAATGAAACAAGCACAAGCAAAGGCAAGTGGGGTAAGAAAACAAGCACTGGCAAGTGCAAGAGGTACAAGAGACTATGCGAAAGTAAATGCAAGCGACAAGGAAAGACAACATTGGGCACAAACTGAAGAGGGCAGTCCTGCAGAAGACCCCGGAGAGGGCAGTCCTGTAGGAGACCCCAAAAGAGGGCGGAATTATGGAAGGCCCAGACAAGAATATCATTCAGCACTACATGAAGACAGACAAGTAAAGGTAACAGAAGCGAAGAAAACAAACAATCCAGAAGTAGGAGTAAGCGAACATCAAAGAAGCCTTCCCTCATTGACCAAGTGGCTGGGCAACCTGCACTAGTCTGGAACAAACCGCAAGAATAGGATGTCAACGGTGCCACACATCGTTGCGACAGTCCCACCGACAACCTGCCGTTAGCACGCAACACCAAAGAAAGCGGGAATTCGCAGAGAAACGAGTCGCGCAGGGTGCAGCTGAATGGTGGCCATTTGACCTCAGGAGATCCAAGCTTAATTCACGGAAGCATACCGAGACAATCGTGCCAGGGGCGGACGACATACAATAGTCACCCGGGAGCGGCGAATCTTATCAAATCAAAGGAAACGACCAAACAAAGACTATGGGCCGAGGAGGGTCGGCAGAAAAAGACAGGAAGCAAAGGGAACAGTCCTGTGACATTGTCATGCCACCACATTCCACCATCCTGGTGGGGAGAGAAGAAACACATACATCTAACCCCTGCATTGGAGTGCCACCCCCAGTGACACGGACCGACAACCAAAGTTTGGGTCCCAAATGGAACCGGTGGTTAGAATCACTGGATGCATTTCTCGATGTAACCGGCGAGCGAAGAGATAGCAAACGTCTACTATTACTGCTTCAACTGGTGGGTCACGAAGGCCGACGCCTAATCAGAACCTTTCCAGCAAAGGACACAGGGACATATAGAAAACTCAAAAGAACGATACGTGCTCATTTCACCACAAAGGAAGATGTCGATCATGAACGCATCGTTTTCAATGCAGCACGGCGGGAACCAAGGGAATCACTATCAAACTTCATAACGAGGTTACAAAAGTTAGTACGATACTGTCAATTCAATGCATTCACAAATGAGGAAGCGGTCCGTCTCCGGGCGATTGAGAGCTGTTTAGAACCAGACGCACAGCGCAAGATACTTTGAAGGCAATTCTCATTAAAGGAAATAATTAGGAGGGCTAAAGCTGGAGAGCGAGCCGAAACAAGAGAGCTGTCAAGAGAATTGCATGTCAATGCAAGAAAGGAAGATAAGCGAAAGGAGACATCCCTCGTGTCAGAGCATCAAATCCAAGAGGCCATCGAAACCAGAAAGAGGGAGGACGAAGGTAGACCAGCGACAAGACAGCGGGAAAGACAAAGTGACATGAAATACTCTGAGTCAACAACGCGAAGACAAAAGACTGAGATGATCCAGGATTATGACAGCCCCACCGACATAACCTCAGGGAGTTATTCACCTTCAAGGAGTCACTCAACAAATGGTACAAAAGATTCTGAAGAAGAGTCAAGTGAGATGGATCACATGGACAGAACCGATGTCAGCCTGCTCAACAAGTATGAAGGAAAGACAAGCCACCGAACACCGGACCAGTCATGTCAACTCTGGGAGCCGCTACACAAGCATGCCCGAGCAACTTGTGGGTCACCAACCTTCACAGACCAGTCAGAAGAACCATGTAGCCGAAGAAAACACCACTCCCAGGGCACAAACACCAGGGCCCCCAACAAGCCAGAAGAAGAAAGAGACCTCACAAAACTGGGTGATTCACTCCGACACCAGAAAGTGATAGGCAAGCACACTCATGATACCCGCGAAAATGAGGAAACTGAGGAGAGACAAATAACATCATATGAGAGGGGCAGCGACAAACGGCCTTGGGATCGAACAAAAGAAATAAACGCTTGGTTGTCAGACAATCTCTCCACGGAAACAGCGTGGAAGACATGTCGAGAGACATACCCCAAGAAATGTCCTAAAGACAGTTCTGACTCTAAAAGCTGTTTGTCACAGTCTACCGGTTCAAGAAGTGTATCAGTCAAAACACACTTGAAAGAAGGGTCCCGAAGGAAATCAGCAAGAGACTCCCCTGAGTCGAAAGACTTGTCAATACGATCACTCAGATCAACGGGATCAAGCTCACGACAAACCCCATGGCATCGATCACCTGAGCGGACATTGGACTCAGAGACTGTTCCACCCATCGCGCAGCGGTGAAGCGCTGCGGGGACGCCGGACTGACGCCGGAGTTATGCCAGAGTTCAGCCCGTCTGCACCCGTCCGCGCTGAGGACGGGCTGCAGGTCGGGCTGGATTCGGCTCCTACTCCTTCACTACTCTTTGAGGTAAATAGGTGTTATTCCATGTCTGAAATCCTCTCTTTTAAACCAAATTTTCAACCTTGTTCACATCGTCTCTCGCCTGAAGGGATACTGCACTCCCATCGCTGTAGGACATGTCTAGTTTCTTTTCAATTCTCATCCACTGACTCTATCAAAGCCCTTCCTCCACAAAAGCAGTATACTACTTCCCTGAGATCTGGCTTCCTTATCAACGCGCGTTCACTCATTAAACATAATGTGGCCTTTCATGATTTTGTGGATGAGCGACAGCCGGACTGGGTGTTTATTACGGAGACTTGGGCCTCTGACACCTCCGGTCATGATTTACTTATGGCCATCCCTGATGGCTACTCTCTGCATAGGCAGGATAGACTGTTGCGCAGAGGAGGAGGAATCGCTATTCTTTCAAAATCCTCTCTTCCCTGCACGATTAAATCACTATCCATGCCTCAAGATCTGTTTGAAGGTCTTTATTTTTGTATCACGTGTGCCCCATCGGCCTCTTTCACAGGGATATAGATCTATAGGCCGCCGGGTCCTAGGTCTGGCTTCTCTTCGGACTTATTAAGAATTCTCGAACCCTACTTTGGTAAGCCCTGCTTCACCATTTTAGGTGATCTTAACTTCCATCTTGATGAGGCCAACTCAAAAGACACTTTATCATTGGTTGAGTCTCTTGGAGCCTGTGACTTTCTTCAACTTGTGAGTAGCCCCACTCATAAGGCTGGTCATATACTTGACGGGGTGTTTTCTAATGACCTGAGACTTTCTACTGGCCCCCCTTTTCCACTGGTCTGGACAGACCACTTTGCAGTACCGTTGGAATTTGCTCTTCCTGCCTCTTGTTCCGGCATCCAGGCTACCTCTTCACTTACTCTTAGGAGAAATCTTAGGAACATCACGGATGAGGCCCTTGCCTCTCTGGTCTCCTCCACTGAATCTCTTTCTCGGGGAGACGCCGCTGAGGTAGCTCAAGTTCTGATGGATTCCATTTCCAATGCAGTGGAAAAGCTTGCCCCTGCATCACTGCGTTATGTAGCTCGGCGGAAGCCAACGGCACCTTGGTTCTCTGACCAGTTGAGACTTTTGAGGCAGGGATGCAGGAGCAGTGAGAGAAGTTGGAGAAAATCTTGGGACCCTAAGGATCGAGAGGCTCACAAGGCTGCTCTGCGGGAGTATAAACAGAGAGTAGTGATGGAGAAGCAGGAGTACTTCTCCAATCTTACCAGCTCTCTCACATCTTCTAGGGAGCTCTTTAAAATCGCTGATTCTTTATGCTCCCTCCAACTCCCGGATCCTGTAGTTAGTTCGCAGGAACTATGCAATAATATCTCAGACTTTTTTCATAAAAAGATCCTGGATATTCATGTCTCTTTGGAAGCCCATTGCCACTCTTTGGATCAGAACATCTCTCCTGTCATATCAAATTTTGAGTCTCTAGGCAAAGCCCCTCCTAAATCATTTATGGAGTTTCCTCCCTTGTCTCTGGAGGGACTGAACCTTCTACTTGACAGGATTAAATCTGCTTCCCCCATGGATCCTCTACCTCTTAAAAAACTTAAAGAGTGTAGAAGCAGTATTCTTCCTCCCATGCTCGTGGCTATGAATAAAGCTATTGTCCAGGGCTCTTTTCCATCTGTGTGGAAGAAGGCTATTGTGAAGCCTCTCCTCAAAAAACCGTCCCTTGATCCCGGCCTTCTGAAACACTTCAGGCCTATCTCCCTTCTCCCTGCTCCAGCAAAAATACTGGAGGCTCATCTTAACCTCCACCTATCCTCCTTTCTCAAAGAGTCAGAATATTTAGACAATACACAACACGGATTCCGAAAACACCACAGCACAGAGTCCGCTCTTACCCTTGTGGTCGACAATATCCGGCGCAAAGTGGACTCTGGCCATACTACTGTTCTGGTCCTGCTTGATCTCACGGCCGCGTTTGATACCCTGTCTCCCTCCATCTTAACATCTCGGCTTAGGGAGGCAGGGGTTACTGGACCGGCCCTGAGACTTTTGAACTCCTTTCTTCTTGAAAGGGAGCAGAGAGTGATGCTTGGGAACTACCTCTCCCCTGCCAAGTCTTTGCAATGTGGGGTGCCACAGGGGTCGGCATTGAGCCCGACCCTGTTTAACATCTATGTGGCCCCCCTTGCTAGACTAGTAAGATCGCAGGGGATGGAGGTGGTGTCCTACGCCGATGACACCCAGATCATGGTGTCTCTGGCTCACTCCTCTGTCATGACATCCGCCTCTAGCTTTAGGGTATGCATGCAGTATGTGGCAGACTGGATGACTATCAATTCCCTGAAGCTTAACGGCGAAAAGACAGAGGTATTGGTCTTTGGGAAGGACCAGGATGTTTGGTCGAGTGAGTGGTGGCCATCTTCTCTTGGCACCTGCCCCACTCCATCCCAATCAGCCAGAAATCTTGGTGTGATATTCGACACCTCACTCTCTCTGTCCTTACAAGTTAACAGGACCGTGGCCACGTGCTGGGGCGTGATTAGGATACTTAATAGATTCCGTGGTTATCTTTCCCCCCAGGCGCGCAAACAGGTTGCAGTCGCTCTTGTTGGCTCCAGGTTGGACTATTGTAACTCCTTGTATATGGAGTCTAACAAGAGCCTCATCCATCGGCTGCAAATTGTGCAGAATGCTGCTGCACGCTTTGTTTTGGCTCTTCCTAAGACATCATCTGCCACTAAGGCCAGGAAAGACCTTCATTGGCTTCCTGTGCAGCACAGAATTTCTTTTAAAATTCTCTGCTTGGCGTATAGAGCACTGGCAGAGGGATCAAAGAATGCGATTAGTTCCTTACTCACTCGCTACATCCCAATAAGAGGTCTTCGATCTGCTGGACTTTTCCAACTGGTCGTGCCCCGCTTTAGGCTGACTAGATGGGGAGCCAGGGCTTTTTCAGTTGTTGCCCCGCAGCTTTGGAATTCCATCCCAATTGAGATAAAAACGCTACCCTCAATTGACTTGTTTAAAAAGGAGCTTAAGACTTTGTTCTTTAGGAGGGCCTACCTATGATAGAATGCTCTTGTAGTGATGTGCTGTTATTTTGATATAGGCGCCTTGACGCCCATTGGGCAAAGTTGCGCACAATAAGAATCTTTTCATTCATTCATTCATTCATCCAAAGCAACACCGCTCACGCCGATGGCTCGGAACAATCGAGCACCTCGTCAAGCAACTTGTCCTGTCCATTACAGTCTTATCTGGACCTGAGGAAGGTACCGTCACCCCTGACGGGGTTTGCGAGGTTAACTCCAAGGGTTTTCAGAGGAAAGACAATCATATGGGACACTATACCCTGGCGTGGGAAAAGACCGTCTCCTCACTCCGTCAAAAAGACAAGGTATGTTGGCAAAGATAAATCCGCATCACGAAGACAAGAGGGGACGCGAACGGTACTTGCCCATGCCCCCATACTCACAGAATTTAACATTCACAAACACGAGTGGGAGCAGATAGGACAAATAGAGCCCGCAAACGAGTCTCAAAGCCGAACCAGGACACTCAGTTCAGACAAAGTCTTATCAGGCAATGCCCTATCGTCCAAAACGCAGGGCCGGGAACACGAGAGCATTGATGCCCCTGACCGAATGGGTAAAAGAAGTGAAACCACCAGCGGATGCCTAGAAAAACAAGCGTCACGATGGAGAACAGATTGCCACTACTGCGCTGAGATATCAGTAGTCCCACAGCAAAGAGAAACCATTACAACTGTGGAATCTGAGGACAAGCAGTTCATGCACGATGTGTCACATTTTCAAGAATGCGCTCCTGTGGTCAAAGATGTTTGTGTTGAGACCACAGAAAGATCGACCAAAGACAGGTCCATCACTGGTTCGACATTACTGATGCTTGAAAACCGGATTAAATCTGAGCTCAGGCATGGAGACACATTCCTGTGGCCCATACAGGCTGTCTGCCGACTCATGGGGCTGAATGGAAAATTACGAACTTTGTAGAAGTCAATTTACCCGGAAAATGAAAAGAGACGCTTGATAGAGAGACAGCCCAACGGGATGTTGACGGACTGAGTCAACCGAATCCAACCCGAGACTTGACAGGCCGAAGGAAGATGCGCCTGCGAATCCTAGAACGCGTCTCCGATCACCAAGAGAATGATTGAAGAGATGGATTAGGAATGGTTAAAGTTCTTTTGTTAACAAAGGGGGAGATGTGATGGTGTACACGTTCTAGTAGTTGGGATGGGAGGAGTCCTGGGGTTGGGGGACGAGGAGGAGCAGTGACAGGAAGGGGCAGTTAGAGTAGGGACAGGGTGAGAGTAAGATGTGAGAAATAAAGCTCCTATAAACCTGAAGATTTGTCAGTCGTTATTGCTGCTACGACATGACATGGATGACACCCATTTTCCACAGACGGGATCGAGTATAGTATGCACGGTGAAGATATTTAAACTGAATAAGGCAGTATCGTGAAGAAACTGCCAAGTTCCGGGGCCTAGCCAGGGCCTCCGTCCAATCGTCATTGGTCATGGTTGGTAGATCAGTCTACCAGGCAGCCTTGGTCTTATGTAGTGTATTTCGTATGTGGAGGGTTAGGGTATGATAGATTTGTCTGATCTTGTGCGCCCTTAGGTCCCCCATTAGTAGACGCCCTTTAGGGGATGGAACACAGGTAGTGTCTCTAGTTGACGAATTTAGGGGGTTAGGGCATGTCACAATATTAAATATCCATAGAACCGTGATTTATGTAATTGGAACTCTATTTGCAGTTGTTGAAAGGATTTAAGGGTGCAACCTTGTATAATGTCCCCCAATGTGGCGATTCCTAGCAGGTCTCACTGATGAAAGCCCGCAAGTGTGAAAACCAGGCGCATGTATTTGCCCTGCCAGAGGGGGGTCGCTTGAGTCAAGCGTCCCACCCAGCCATGTTTTTCACCATATATTGCCATAATTGTCTAGCTGTCTTGTTGATTGGGTGAAGGATATCTAAACGTATCTGACTATATAGGAATTTCTGAATAGGGGTGCCCTCCATTGCCAGCCGCTCTACTGCATTGGCCGGGTCCGACTGTGAGCCGCACCACCATTCATTGATGACTAGGAGATGGGACGTGGCGTAATATGCATATATATCTGCCGGTGCAATGCCTCCATAGTAGGCCGATTGTGTGCTGGTATTCAATGCCACTCGAATCGCACCTCCCTGCCATAGGAACTTATTAAGGATTGTGTTCAGCTGGGTGAACCATGAACGGGAGATGGCGTAGAGGAAGTTCTGAAGCCGATATAATATACAGGGAAGAGAAACCATTTCAAAGATGGCTGACCGACCATACAGTGATAATGGTAGCTGTGACCATATTGTGGTTGCCTTGCGGACAGCTGAGAGAAGTAGGGAAAAATTGTCTGTCCACAAGATCATGGGGCATGACGATATATAAATACCCCCATGTTTTTAAATCCCTCTGTGGCATGGGATAGCTGTGCTGCCCAGGGGCCACCTCTCTGGTCTCCGCATGAAGGATTGTTAGATCTGGTTGGCATAGGTAGGTACCTGTGACAAATAGGGACCCTTGCATCTAGTAAGGGTAAGGGGGTACACTCCTAAAATAACCCCTGCTCACCTCCTTGGTATCTTAGCACGAGCAGACAGGCTTATCTCAGAGGCAGTGTGTAAAGCATTTGTGAACCCATACAGTAACCAAGTGACAACATCACAGATGGACACCACACAAGTTGTATATTAAAAATAATTATCTTTTATATAGATTTAACACAAGACCACAAACAACAAAAATCCACAATACTGTAATTAAAATGGTAGGATTAGCTTAGTTCTCTTTAGATCTTAAAATGCCACACTTTGAGTCAATGTACCTTAAGTTGAGTAACGCAATACAACAAAAGTGTTGCAGGGAAGGTGATGCGTCGGTTCCTTACACGCAAGAACGGTGATGCGTCGGTTCTCTACTGCTGCGAAGGGGGCGTGATGCATCAGTTCTTCTTTGCGAGGGGAGGTGATGCGTCGGTTTCCTACTGCGCTTCCGAGGCGATGCGGTTAGCAATACCGTGATGCGATTACGTTTTAGTGCAAAGAAATAAAGATGTTGTCTTCTTCTTGGTGCGATACTTTGCGTACCGCGACAGGCCCTGTGACACACTTCCTGGTGATGCGGCGGTGTCTGCTGCGACATCGATCCTCTTCGCCGGCGTTGCGCAGTACTACAACAACGAAGCGAGCCGTGACTGGCCCTGCGACACACTTCCCGGTGATGCGGTGGCATCTGCTGTTCTGTCAATCCTCTTCTCCAGAGATGCGAGGCGCTTCGGGGGCCCTGCGATGACTCAGCATTTCTTGGGGGCCGCGACAGGCCCTGCGACACGCTTCCCGGTGATGCAGCGGTGTCTGCTTCGACATCGATCCTCTTCTCCGGCGATGCGAGGTGCTCTCATGTTGTGATGCGGCAGTGGCAGTTCGGCGTCACGCTTGTTGCTCGTGAGTCGCGCTTCCAGCTCCTTGAGATGCGCAGTTCCTCAAAAAGTCCCACACAACTGTAGGCACTTCCAAAGAACTCTTGGGGAGCTGGTGGGTGAAGTCTGTTGTCCCTGAGACTTCAGCAGGAGGCAAGCTCTTTTCTCAAGCCCTTGGAGATCCTTACAAGTTGATGAAAGTACACAAAGTTCCTCTCTCCTTTCTTTGGCAGTTAGGCAACCACTGCAGGCCAATCCCCCAAGCAGCACTTCAGCTTAGGGATAGTCTCTCCTCAGTGTCTCTGGATCCACTCCTCAGCAAAGGTTTCTTCTTGTTGTCCCAAAGTGATCTAAAGTTCTGGGGTTTGGGTCCCCTCTTTTATACACAGTTTATCTTTGTTCTCTGAAGGCTGAGAGACCTTTGCCTAGTCCAAACCAGTTCTGGTCAGTCCTGGAGCACTCTGTTCACATGACTTCTTCTTTCCTTTCACAGTGCAGGGCAGAGACATCAGACGCACAACAGGAGGTGGAGCCAGCATTGTGGAGTGAAGGCACAGCCCTATTCAGGTCCCAGGTGCAACTCCTCTCTCCCACCTAGATGCAGATGGATAGTTAGACAAGAACATACCTACTTTCTAAAAGTGGTACTTTCAAACACAGATTGTTAAAACCAACTTCACTAAAATATGCATTTTATCATTCTGAGTTCAGGCATACTAAACTCGAATTTCTACCTAGTTCCCTGAGTCAGTTAGGAATATAAGATGTAATAATCTAACTGCCCATTCGGGCCTATGGGGAATAGGTAGCCTTGCAATAGTAAAAAACGAAAATGGCTGTAATTCACTATTAGGACATGCCACCACACCAGGGCTTGTCCTACCTTATACTTACAATGCATCCTGCCCTTTGGCCTACCATAGGGGTGTCTGATATGAAGAAAAGGGAAGGTTTAGGAACTGGCAAGTGGGTGCACTTGCTCAGTCAGCATGGCAGTACCATACTGCACGCAGGCTCTGCAATGACAGACCTGAGACACACGTTTACAGGCTGCTTCTGTGGATGGCACAACCAGTGCTGCAAGCCCACTAGCAGCATTTGATTTACAAGCCCTGGACACACTCAGTGCACAGTACTAGGGTTTGACAAGTACACCAAATCAATCAATCATGGAATCGCTAATCCATACATCAATTTACAATAGGGAGCACTTGCACTGTGGCACTGGACAGCAGTGGCACAGTGCCCAAAGCATCTAACACCAACAAAAACACATGAAGCAACAGCAAAAAATGGAAGGGAGACCCACGCCAAGGTGCCAGGTCTAACAAGGATATATTACTGATTTGGAGGGGTTGGTGCCTAAGCCAGAGGTTTCCCCAAATACATGGAGGATCTGAAGAATACCAGGTCTGAAGGACCAAGGGTCTGTTGTCATGAAGAAGAGCACATCATCGGCATATAATGCAATTCTGTCCGAGTAGTTGCATGACCACTCAAACCCACAAATCAGCGGGACTTGTCTCACCCAGACCGCAAGTGGTTCTATGGCTAAGGCAAAGTGAAGTGAGGATAGGGGACAGCCTTGCCATGTGCCCTGATGAATGATAAAGGGAGCCGACCGATGTCCCGCTACCCGCACAGAGGCTGAGTGCTCCGTGTATAGCAGTTGGACATATGCTAAAAAGCGAGGTCTGAAATTAATGGCACGAAGGAGTTTAAAAAGGTATGTCCAACTCAAGGAATCAAACTCCTTATCAATGTCAGCCAACAGTACGGCCGCCAGTCTGACCAGTTCTTGGGCTCTTGCAAGGGCATTATAGACTCGTCTGGTGTTATGCCTGGTGGATCACTGTGGCATGAAGCCAGATTGATCTGGGTGAATGAGATCCTGAATACATGAGCGGAGGCGGTCAGCAAGATTTTTACCTAGGAGCTTTGCCTCAAAATAAAGCAGGAAAATAGGGCGATATGAAGCGGGTCTTTAGGAGGGCAACTGTGCTGTAAAAATGTCACAATTTCGGCGTGACACTAGGCTGTGGGTAGAATATGTTGCTCAAGTGCCTCATGAAGTGACGCTAGTACAGGGGAGCCTAGTGTTGTCATGTGTGGCCGCAGGAAGTCACGGGAGAATCTGTTAGGGCCTGGTGTTTTGCTGGGTATTGGTCAGTGCCACTCTAAGCTCGTTCAATGTCATATGGGCATCTAGTTGGTCTCGTACATGGTCATAGTTTTTGATTGAGGGGTACGTCTGATAGGAATTCATCAATAAGGGCACCAGAAATGTGTTCCTTCTTTTGATATAAGGAAGCGTAGTATGTAGTGAATACCTGGGCAACCGTCTCTAGGGAAGTGTACAGCACACCGTCAATGTCGTGTAGTGCCGGCACAGGGATGGAGGTCGCCTTGGCTTGGCAGAGCCAGTGGAGCATTTTACTAGACTTGTCACCCCATTGATAATTCCTGTGCTGCGTTGCCAACCAAATCTCCTGTGCCTTGTTAGTAAGGACTGGGCCGGACCCTGTAGTCACTTGTATCTCAAGGGACCGTTCACGGTCTTCTAATTCCAAAATGTTGGGCTAGGCACCTACGTTTTTCGCATGTCCCGAATCTTATGTCTACCCCTCAGATTGTGGGCTTCGGAGCCTCCCATAAGATCGTTTTAGATGGGGCCGTGTCGGTGTTAATCGAGATATCGTCGGTGATGGCCTGTCTTATGGCTTCCTAATAAGTGGGATCCTTGAGATGCCAGGGTGACATGCGCCATCGTTATGGTGGCCGCTGAGACTTTAGACGGAACTTGAGTTGAACCAGCGAGTGGTCAGACAGCCCCCTTGGCAGGATGGAAACGTGGGATAGCC
The DNA here is from genome assembly GCF_964261635.1 of Lissotriton helveticus. Classification (NCBI taxonomy): domain Eukaryota; kingdom Metazoa; phylum Chordata; class Amphibia; order Caudata; family Salamandridae; genus Lissotriton; species Lissotriton helveticus. Next base: position 380,867,050 of record NC_136067.1, on the reverse strand, counting down.
TGTGTATGTAACATGGTATCTTTTGATTAACTTCTAATTTGAAGTTTTTCTTTTTCCCAAATATGACCATATCATCACACCCACATAAGAACATGATGTATTATATTGACCTCCAAGATATGAGGACAAAGGATGTATAAAAAATATCCTAATATCTTAATTTTGATCTTTGAAAAATGTATCCTTATATTAATAATGTGTTCTTTTGTTGAACAGAAATAAAAATTACCATACAAATGGTAAGTAACAGTTTTAAGATATGACCCTTAATAAAAATTCTCAACATATACATAGAATGTATTTTAAATTAAGAAATCAAAAAAGCTAAATAACTTCCCTAACCAACTTAAGATTGGGTTAAGGTGACCAATATGTTTATACTGGCATCACTTTAAAATATATTACAAAATTCCTGAGTTAAAGTGCTATCTTCACCATCACCTTGGGTCTCAATTTCCTCACAATAAGCCAACCATAACTCCCACTGCCAGCACACAGTATTCAGTACAACACACCTATTGAAAAAAAGAACATACTTCACAATATAATACATTAATGAGCCTGCTTTAGATCTCTGCGGATGGGTTACTCCATCACAATGGTGACGAATATCTTGTCCGCTGAAATATAAATCCCATTGTATCCAATAGGATTTATGTTTCGGCGGACTGGATATCTGTCACCATTGTAATGAAGAAACCCGTCCGCCGAGCCCTAAATCAGACCCTTAGTCTGACACAACAAGAAAAATATAGAAGTTGTAGCAAAAGTATCAAAAGGGAGTATGAAAAGTGAGATGGATAATTAGAAGGGTATATAAATCCAATAAAATATGTTCACACTGCTGCAACCTCATCACGGAACCTAAGGAGTTCCATAGTGTCTAGTTTTACGAGTGGACAGTATGTTCATATAAATGGACAAATAGTGGACGTAAAGGTGATGAAAGTTATTCTGATTGTGGAAAGATTTCTTGTATACTGTGAAAGGAGCAGACAGAAGAGTTAAGAACTTAAATAGGCTTCATAAATGTGGAAGTGTTTAGGAAAGACAGGAGGAGGAATCATCCAATGTGTGTTTGGATATGAGAAAGTATGGTGATCTTCAGTGATCAACAGATTGGTTCAGAGGATGAGCTAGATTCCATAGGGGAGATAACACACGGTGCTGAAGGTTATAATGTGGTTCTGGAACAAGTAGATGAAAGAAAGTTAAGGTTGGAGATAAGAATCAGTGGTGAATGCTTTGGACTGGTATGTGGTTCCTGAACAGGCAGAGGCAAGAAGGGCAAGACTGGTTGTTGTAATCTAGAGCAAGATGATATGCAGGTAAGTATTTAAAGTATTTATTCAAGTACTAAGTTGCATCTTATCCACACCAAACCAACACCATGAAAACGGTAAAGAGGCGGAAAAGCTGTGATGGAATTTCAAGAATCTCAAGGTTACAAGGACAGAATTACATAGGAGAGAGGAAAGGGGTGGAGAAAACAATGGGAACAACATAGCAATGCTTCAGATATAACACTGGAGGAGACAAGAAGAAGCCAAAGATTGAGGAAGTTACTCACTAAGGGGCCGATTATGATGGCGGACAGACCTGAGTCCGTCCGCCACCATAGAGTAGGAGGGACCGTCCGCAGGGGCTGCGGCGGTCCCTCCGTGCAGATTAGGATGTGACCGCCAGGGTGGCGGTCACATCCTCAATCTTTAACATTGACATTGCGGCGGGTGCAGCTTCAAGCTGCACCCGCCGCAAGGTTAAAAATGCATGCATGGCATTTGCATACACAAAGCAGCAGGCACCGCGCGGTGCCTGCCGCTTTGTCCACGCATATGCAGGGAGGTATCATAGGTACCCCTCATGTGCACCCCCCAGCCCCCTTCACCCAGGGGGCCCGCAACGGGCCGCCAAAGTGAAGCTCCGTATGCTTTTCCACGGCGGAAAAGCCGCCGTGGAAAAGCATACTTTGTACTCCATCCTAATATGGATGGCGGTGTCTGATAGACACCGCCAGCCATGTTAATGCTTTTCTGCCGCGGTCGGAAGGAGACCGCGGCGGAAAAGCGGAGGACAGATTGTAAGACCCACCAGCCATCCTAATTTGGCGGTGGGTCTTTCAAGCTTCCGTGGCGGATTTCCCGCATCCTCCGGGCCGGCGGTGGCTTCGGCCGGCCCGGTGGATGCGGAAAATCCGCCATCGTAATAGGCCCCCTAGTTTGGAGATTTTGTTATAGTTTTTTTTATGTTTTAAGAATATTCCTTTTATGCATGTAGGGTTGTGTAGTGAGGGGTATTTTGTTTAAGGGAGAGATGCATGGAGTGAGTTCTTCTGCATAAGGACAGAGAGGCTTCTTGGTGAGACATATATGGTATACTGGAATTTGAAGTGGGAGAAGATAGATATGGCTGGTGGTGATTCACTTCTTTCTGTCAATTTGTGTTTATCTATGGAATAAATAATGTCAGGCCCTACCAGTGGTACATGCATTTTTACTGCAACAATGTATGCTTTTGGTCATCAGTTACAGCGTTAATGAATGCTTATATTGCTGAAAGTGGATGCCACTTTCTCTTGGTTTTAACTATGCTTATCGTTCAACTCCTGTTTAATAGAGGATTGCTTGTTCCAATCATAATGTCCTTCATTGGTTAGATTGTTCCCCTTTATTATTTATATGATGACTTCTTCATGGGAAGATATCTTTCTGCATCCTCTAGTAATGATGTTGTAGTAAGGTATCTAGCTTGTAGGTCACCAGGGTGTCTCATCGGTTATGCACTATGTAGATTTATTTTTAGGTAATACAATACAAAACTCTTCTACACCCCATCCTCCTCTGCTTTAGCAAATGATCAATACAATTTTTAAGCACCCCTGTTTCATTAACTAGCTCTGAATAAGCATTTTAAAGCAATTGCCTATTTGGGAAGAGGCTTTGTGTCAGGGCTTTGCCATGTTCTGAGTCATTATCATCCCATTGTATCCATAAGGATATCCTTGCCAGAGTTTGAAACAGAGCAAAACAAAGATATGACTTGTGTTACAGTCATTGCTGACTCATTGCAAGGTAAAACCTAGTTCCAGCTCAACTAAATATACCTACAGGCATGTTTCCTTGAACACGATGAAATCATTGCAGAAATATATATCCACATTAGTTCATTGTATGTTGATACATGCCAACTTTATGTTTAGCAACACAGAAATATCTTTCTTTCTTATGAACCAATGGCCTAGTCTAACATGAAAAAAAAGAATGCTTTGCTGCCTAGCGCCAACACAGGCACCCTTGCGCCATAGTGCAGGGGATCCGGCGATGCAGGCAGGATTGTTTGTGTGCAGGAAGGGACAGCTTCCTGCAAAAAAAAAACAATCCTCTGAGACCTTTTCCTATTTCTAAGTGTTTTGCAGAATGCAAGACACTTAGAAAGAGGAAACAACAATGAGAAATAAAGATCTCTCCTCGTTGCCCCTCCCCTGGTGAAGCATAGCATTTTGACGCATTCCCACTCATGGTAAATTTGTGAATATTCGCAAAAACCCATGGGTGGATATGGGGAAACACCCACACTCCACCCATGTAACACTTCCATGGCTCAGAGTAACACAAAGCAGCAGCATGTGCTGCCTTGCGTTGCTCCAGAGTTACCAAGCACCACAGGTCCACGCAAGGTGGCTTTGCATTGTTTGGTAAATCTAACTTTAGTGTTGCATTGCCCTTGCGTTACCTTGCGTGACGCAAGTGCAATGCAACACTATGATAAATCTGTCCCTAAATGAGCCATAAGGGCCTCAATTAGGCCCATATTTAAGAAGTATTTGTGTTGTCCTTGGGTCAAGCAATACAATGCAAGGACAATGCAAATGCTTCAGTATTATTTACAGAGCCATGCTTGGCCCTATTTGCATTGCCTTGTGTGGCTTTGCAAAGAAATGTAACACGAAGCAGCTACTTGAGCTGCGTTATGTTACATTTCATCTTGGAAAGGCATTCCATGGGTGGATCATGGACGTTCTTGTGAATCCACCCATGGATTTTGGCACGCTCCCAGATTTTCAAAGACTTGTAGACCGGGGAATATGTCAATATGCTTCATCTTACCAACTGACAAGGAGAAATATTTGTATTTTGCCTTGTTAATTCCTCTGTCCACATGAGCTGCATAGTAAGAGGAAAATTCCTCCAAGGATTGTTTTTGTGCAAGAAGGAAGGTGTACCTGCACAAAACAATCCTACCTGTGAGGCAGGCACCCTTGCACTATACTGCACAGATGCCTGCTTTGGCTACACACTGTTCTCCAGAACAAGGAGAGAACAGAAATGCTCCATATCTTTGTAAATATGGAGCATTTCTGCTCTCTACCTTTCACTCAAAGCAATAATTTTTTTAATGGGGGATTCAGATATTTTATAATTAAATAATAAATACGTACTATTTTTATATACATATATCAAAATATTTCATTTTATTTATTGAAATGTTTTACTAATTTAAGTAAAATAATTAAATTCAAGATTATATCCTATTTGGTTCTATTTTAATTCCCTACCTCCATCATTTTCTTGGGGTGGATGTTGCTGTACCAGCGGTTGGCCATATGCAGTGCTGGACTTACTGCTTTTTTAGTAGTAATTTAGACTTATTTTGTGAATAAGCAAAAAGTAGTAAACTTACTCAAAAGCATTAATGACTCAAAAGCATAAGTTACCTTAATGAAAAAGGGCTTTATGAATAGTCAAAGAAGTAAAGTTACTCAAAAGTGTAAACTACCTTTTTGAATCAGGCCCACAGTCTTTCTCCAACTAAGAAACTTCTTGAGCATCAGGAAAATATAGCAACTCCCATTCCTGTAAGTTTCCCAACCAGAACAGATTGAGGGGATTTTGTGTACAAAAACTCTGAAACTGCCTCAGCAAAAGACGTGGCTCAGAGGCAATGGGCACGCTGATCATTCTTCAGAAATCTGTTTGAAATGGAAACTTCACATTTTTTCAACCGGTTTCATCTGAACAGGTAACACAATCCATAAAACAAGGAGAACATGCAAAATGCAACAATTACCATCACAAAGCTCAAGACCAACACATATCATGCAGGGTAACAGGGCCCGTATTAGTGATTTGGTACACTGTACTTGTTTGAGCCACGGTGCACTTTTAAACAGGTGCTGCGGGCGCAAGCTGGGACAGTATGCCCTAGTGCAATGAATGCACTGACCCCAGAGCAGCCACTAACTAGCACTGCCGTAGGAGCAGTGCATTCAGTGAAATACAGAGCGGCTGCTTCAATGCCGCTCCATGTTTCACAGTGCAGGTAGCAACCCACCTGCACTTTGAAGATGGGAGAGAGATCCCCTTGCAGGCAGGTGCAGAAAGTGACTGCACCCACCTAAGAAATGATATCCGGGGATCCATGGGACCCCCTTTTACCTCACAGATGGCTGACCTCAGGGGACACACTGACAGTGCGGAACCTTTTTGTGATGATCAATGCTCCTCATAAGGGCATGTTTGCATCCGTGCTCGCATCCATTATATGGCGCGGGTGCAGAGTCAAAATGATTCTCTCCTTTGCATGGGGCCACACCTGATGCAAATAAAGGAACGCCCTCCAAAGGTAGCCATGGCGCTTCTTGTGTGCCAGCGCTATCATTATTACAGAAGGGGCCGAACAAAGGTCTGCAGCCCTTCCATAATACCATTCCTGGGGGTCCAAAAAGCAGGCCTGTTGCACCACCGGGGCACCATCCGTTATATGGCCCCAGGTGTTCCATTGGCATACAAGATAAAAAGAATAGGGTCTCTTCACAAAGATACATCTACACGTGTAGATGTACAACAAGTACATTGGCTCTTACACTTTTTCAGTATTCACCATTTACAATATAAACAAATTATAATTTTAATAAATACATTTTAAATGTTAATTATTTTAATATGTTACATTAAAATAAATGCCTTTTTCTGAAGTTGTCATTAAAAAATTCCACCTCCAGTAAAGAAAACAATGTTTTGGTAATATATTAACTAGTGTTAAAAGTGATGTATGAAATTCATAAAAATTAATATTACATTAGGTTTTACATTCAAAAAAGGTTATTAAAATATGTTCACTTAAAATAAGAAAAGTTTTATTTTTAGATAATTAAAAAAAAAAATTAAATGTTTTATATTTTTAGCTATATTGAAAAATGTTATTTACTTGAGCATTATTTCCTATAGGGTGTTCTTTTAAGTCCCCACCTCCATTATTCTCTATGGAAGGGTATTATAGTACTAGTGGTTGGACATGTTTGGTGCTGGACTTTCTTCAGCTCTGAGTTGGAGCACATATAGGCTTGTTTTGGGTCCTTTTTGGAAGTAGTAACTGTAGATGGGCAGCTGATGAATACCAATGGGTGAGTGCATGTCTTTACCTAAAACATGTAATCAGTCCTTAATTCTCATTTAACACCTTCCCTTTAGTAGCAAGTATTTGCCATTTTCCAGCCACTTTCCCCTACTTCTCAAAATGCTGATGTATGCGTGTGGCGATCTGGAGAGTTGGGCAGAGATCTCTGCACAGAAACAACAGGCGAGGTGGAGGTGAAGACCTCCTCACATAGATTTGTGGTTGGGATTTTTGTAGTATGTTAGAAGTACAAATTGCAGTTTGTATGTATGCCCCAAGGTAAAACTGTTTTGAAAGCCTCCTCTCCTACTTCCATCAAAACACTGATGATAACAAGAAATGCAAAATAAGAAGTTAGAGGTCTTTATTGTGTCTCATATACAGATGAAACACTCAGCTTAAACAAATATGACAGCCAATAAATAAATGAAGAGACCTTAGAGAAATCAAACTCACAGGATGATCTATAAATAGGCCTCTCACGTGAGGAATGGAGTTCAGCTGAAAAGTCTTTTTCTAATATCTTCCTAGCTGGCCTACCTTGGGATGCAGTAAACACCACTTGTCTTACTAAAGCCTTTGGATTTACTGCCAGAAAACAAAAAGTATGGCCCAGTACATCACAATTGAGTAATAACTCCTAATTCAAAATGGGGCCCAAATTTCTTTTTTGGGCTTAGTGAACTAGGTGTGCAAGACTTGGATGCTAAATGTTGAAGATATCATAAAGCAATATCTTGAACTACCATACTGAACTGTGATCTAACAATAGAATATGAATTAATTGTGAGCTACATAACCAGAAATATACCAAAAGTAAGATGGGGCATTGTATTAGATGATTTGCAAAATTTAATGAAAAGGAAGCAGTATGTCTCTTCTCAATGGGTGGAGCAGAAAAGGTAATTCTGCATACGTTTCTCTTCTCCATCCACTCTCAACCAGCTGCTGACTAATAAACATCACAAACAACATTTTCCATAAACAGGACGTGTGCATCTAGGTCTTTCATGCATATGAGAAAAACAACATAAAAGGTTATCAATGAGGCTCATGAATCACTTCATATTCACAGGGAGAGAGAGGAGTGAACATTTCAGGACCTTACAATTCGGGGCTGAGATGAATTTCCCTATCTCCACTATATGCTCTCATTCAGATAAAAGACCTGAACCAGTCAATCACCACCCCGGACATCACTAGTGAGTGCGGTCTATGGCTCTATAGATGAATTGAACAGAATTTGCAGAGATAGTGTCACCCAAATGTCATTCAGCAGTGCCTCCAGAACCTTCTCAATGCAGGGTCTGGAGTAGAACCGTGAATGGCAGCATTTAAGGACCGAAAAAGGGTAACCACCTCCCTTAGATTTGAAATAATATAGATGTTTCCAAAAATACCAGGACCTATTATAAGTTTCTTAAGCAGTGTGGTCAGTGCAGTATCCTTGCATGTTTTGGGCATCACCCCAGGGGATTGTGAAAGATTAATTGTCTCAATAACAGGCTCAGAGTGGAGCTTCCTAAGGTTTTTAGCCAGAATTGATGGAATTAGATGCCCAGAAGGTGGTGCTGCATGGCTGCCATGAGTGACATTTGTTTTCACCCACGTTATGAACAATCTTATAAGAAGCTGTGCCAACTGGGTGCAGCACTATAAAGGGTATGATGATGGGTGTTGGTTTCTAAAGCATTACAGGCTTAAACACAGAAAGTAACAGGTTGATTTGCTGACTAAATGTATATTATGCACAATGAATCACACAAAATTAATTTGTACCCCTGTAGCTCATGTACAAAAAAAGTTCTAAATATCCCAAAAATTCAGAACTTTTGGGACTGATTCACAAAGGCAAACGTACACTTTCATGTAAGTTTACGATTGTTTTCTATTCACAAAGGGATATATGAGTAATATTTTTCCAAGTGTGACGTCTCAGCACATAAAAAGACCTATCTTTTTTTTTATGTGCTGAGTCTCCACACATAAAAGACCTATCTTTTCATGTGTGGAAACTCCACACTCGTAAGGATACTACTAGTAAATTCCTTTGTGAATAGCAAACATTTGTAAACGTACACAAAAGTCAGATGGACTGCCAAACCCACGGAGGCCGCACCGGTACTCCGACCGCCCTAATACAAGTTAGGCGGTCGGACCACCATGGGACCGCTGCTGCTGCCAGGGATCCATGATCCCTTGCAGTAGTCTGAAACCTCTAATATGCTTGCAGAGTTTCCTCACCGCCACAGTTTTTATGGTGGTGAGCCCCCCATGAAAAGTGTGGTGGTGAGGTGTGGTGCCCTGCAGGAACATCCAATGGCGTTCCCATTGCAGTCCCTTGCTAAGGCTCACCTATGAGCCGTAGCACTGCACTGCCATGGGCCAGCCACTGCAGGATCACCCGACCTGGATTCCAGTCAGAATCCGGCAGGCAGTCTCATTATGGCTTTGGTGGTGTGGCAGCGGGGCGGAGGCATGACGGCCCGCTGCCACACTGCCAAAGTCATAATAAGGCCCTAAGTGTTCAGGCAAATAAAAAGATTTCAGCACTGAATTATATGAAGATTCTAAGGCCTCCTTTTCTTGCTTTACCTCAAGTAAAAGACGCTTATGAGTCACAGATCACACGGAGAAGAACAAAGGGATGTGGCTGGAGATGATGTGGCATTGCAGCCAGAGCTGCTGACTTTGTAACTGAGGCACCAGATTTGGGGCATATTAACAACAGCTTTTCACCACTAGAACGTCGTGTTTTGTGATATTCTGGTTGTGCTATGCCCTTTGTCTTATTTAAAAGGCAGCGTTAAGCCACTTTTTTTTAAACATACTTTTATTAAGTTTTTACATCGAAATTATACATGATTCAATGTATAAATCAACAGTGAAACATAAAGGAACAAAGTAATAGTCCTGTCAAAGTAACATCTCAACCAATATCGGAGTACAGATATCTGTACATATATATAAATTGCATAAAATATCTTGCCTGTAAAATCAGCCTAAAGTGATAGCAAAAAGAGTAATGATAAAATTGTGACATAGGCGTACAGTTGTGGAGTGCATAAAATAGCAAAAATTCTTGATTATTTATTTTACTTGTAATTACTATTTTATAACTAAACTAAAATCTCCCTCCCACCCCCCCTGGTCGTTGGTCCATTGTGTACACAATATCTTATTAAGAGGATGTAGTCCCATAAACAACATTAAATAGTATCAAGCATATGCATCCATATATACATTTATCCTGGTACATATGTATAGTTATGTCTCCCTTTGACAATAATCGGTTTTATCCACACTATGTGTGGGAGGGTATACTCAGACGTGAGTCCCTTGCTCATTGCACCATCAGGATTCAAGCAAGCCGGGCCGAAGAAGGCTGTGATGCCAGAAACCGGTCCCCGGAAGCTTGTTTCCTTCCCAGTATAAGAATTGGCTTGGTAGTTTGGTTTGCCCTGTTCCCATCATGCACTGGGACAGGAACAGACTAATTTGCATATAGCCAGGTTCTGAGCTGGGATGGTGCAGTGAGCTAAAAAACGGTGATGGATTAAAACCATGATCTATTGACTTGGTAAGAGTATTCTGCATCATTCAGAAACTCTGTCCATCACCACCCCCCTTTTCCAAAATCGGTTTTATCCACACTATGTGTGGGAGGGTATACTCAGACGTGAGTCCCTTGCTCATTGCACCATCAGGATTCAAGCAAGCCGGGCCGAAGAAGGCTGTGATGCCAGAAACCGGTCCCCGGAAGCTTGTTTCCTTCCCAGTATAAGAATTGGCTTGGTAGTTTGGTTTGCCCTGTTCCCATCATGCACTGGGACAGGAACAGACTAATTTGCATATAGCCAGGTTCTGAGCTGGGATGGTGCAGTGAGCTAAAAAACGGTGATGGATTAAAACCATGATCTATTGACTTGGTAAGAGTATTCTGCATCATTCAGAAACTCTGTCCATCACCACCCCCATTTTCCAAAATCGGTTTTATCCACACTATGTGTGGGAGGGTATACTCAGACGTGAGTCCCTTGCTCATTGCACCATCAGGATTCAAGCAAGCCGGGCCGAAGAAGGCTGTGATGCCAGAAACCGGTCCCCGGAAGCTTGTTTCCTTCCCAGTATAAGAATTGGCTTGGTAGTTTGGTTTGCCCTGTTCCCATCATGCACTGGGACAGGAACAGACTAATTTGCATATAGCCAGGTTCTGAGCTGGGATGGTGCAGTGAGCTAAAAAACGGTGATGGATTAAAACCATGATCTATTGACTTGGTAAGAGTATTCTGCATCATTCAGAAACTCTGTCCATCACCACCCCCCTTTTCCAAAATCGGTTTTATCCACACTATGTGTGGGAGGGTATACTCAGACGTGAGTCCCTTGCTCATTGCACCGTCAGGATTCAAGCAAGCCGGGCCGAAGAAGGCTGTGATGCCAGAAACCGGTCCCCGGAAGCTTGTTTCCTTCCCAGTATAAGAATTGGCTTGGTAGTTTGGTTTGCCCTGTTCCCATCATGCACTGGGACAGGAACAGACTAATTTGCATATAGCCAGGTTCTGAGCTGGGATGGTGCAGTGAGCTAAAAAACGGTGATGGATTAAAACCATGATCTATTGACTTGGTAAGAGTATTCTGCATCATTCAGAAACTCTGTCCATCACCACCCCCCTTTTCCAAAATCGGTTTTATCCACACTATGTGTGGGAGGGTATACTCAGACGTGAGTCCCTTGCTCATTGCACCATCAGGATTCAAGCAAGCCGGGCCGAAGAAGGCTGTGATGCCAGAAACCGGTCCCCGGAAGCTTGTTTCCTTCCCAGTATAAGAATTGGCTTGGTAGTTTGGTTTGCCCTGTTCCCATCATGCACTGGGACAGGAACAGACTAATTTGCATATAGCCAGGTTCTGAGCTGGGATGGTGCAGTGAGCTAAAAAACGGTGATGGATTAAAACCATGATCTATTGACTTGGTAAGAGTATTCTGCATCATTCAGAAACTCTGTCCATCACCACCCCCCTTTTCCAAAATCGGTTTTATCCACACTTAGGGGCCGATTAGGATGGCGGACGGACTTGCGTCCGTCCGCCACCCCTGAGTAGGAGGGACCGTCCGCATGGGCAGCGGCGGTCCCTCCATGGCAATTAGGATGTGACCGCCAGGGTGGCGGTCACATCCTCTATTTTTAACATTGCGGCGGGTGCAGCTTCAAGCTGCACCCGCCGCAATGTTAAAAATGCATGTGTTGCATTTACATGCACAAAGCGGCAGGCACCGCACGGTGCCTGCTGCTTTGTGTACGCAAATGCAGGGGGGTACCATAGGTACCCCCCATGTGCACCCCCCACCCCCCATTCACCCAGGGGGCCCGCAACGGGCCCCCAAAGTGAATGTCCGTATGCTTTTCCATGGCGGAAAAGCCGCCGTGGAAAAGCATACTTACACCAACATCATAATATGGCGGACGGTGTCTCATAGACACCGCCTGCCATGTTATAGCTTTTCCGCCGCGGTCGGAAGCCGACCGCGGCGGAAAAGCGGCGGACGGAATTCCAGACCCACCAGCCATCCTAATTTGGCGGTGGGTCTTTGGAGTCTCCGCCGCGGTTTTTCCGCATCCTCCAGGCCGGCGGACACTTCCGCCGGCCCGGAGGATGCGGAAAAACCGCCATCCTAATCGGCCCCTATGTGTGGGAGGGTATACTCAGACGTGAGTCCCTTGCTCATTGCACCATCAGGATTCAAGCAAGCCGGGCCGAAGAAGGCTGTGATGCCAGAAACCGGTCCCCGGAAGCTTGTTTCCTTCCCAGTATAAGAATTGGCTTGGTAGTTTGGTTTGCCCTGTTCCCATCATGCACTGGGACAGGAACAGACTAATTTGCATATAGCCAGGTTCTGAGCTGGGATGGTGCAGTGAGCTAAAAAACGGTGATGGATTAAAACCATGATCTATTGACTTGGTAAGAGTATTCTGCATCATTCAGAAACTCTGTCCATCACCACCCCCCTTTTCCAAAATCGGTTTTATCCACACTATGTGTGGGAGGGTATACTCAGACGTGAGTCCCTTGCTCATTGCACCATCAGGATTCAAGCAAGCCGGGCCGAAGAAGGCTGTGATGCCAGAAACCGGTCCCCAGAAGCTTGTTTCCTTCCCAGTATAAGAATTGGCTTGGTAGTTTGGTTTGCCCTGTTCCCATCATGCACTGGGACAGGAACAGACTAATTTGCATATAGCCAGGTTCTGAGCTGGGATGGTGCAGTGAGCTAAAAAACGGTGATGGATTAAAACCATGATCTATTGACTTGGTAAGAGTATTCTGCATCATTCAGAAACTCTGTCCATCACCACCCCCCTTTTCCAAAATCGGTTTTATCCACACTATGTGTGGGAGGGTATACTCAGACGTGAGTCCCTTGCTCATTGCACCATCAGGATTCAAGCAAGCCGGGCCGAAGAAGGCTGTGATGCCAGAAACCGGTCCCCGGAAGCTTGTTTCCTTCCCAGTATAAGAATTGGCTTGGTAGTTTGGTTTGCCCTGTTCCCATCATGCACTGGGACAGGAACAGACTAATTTGCATATAGCCAGGTTCTGAGCTGGGATGGTGCAGTGAGCTAAAAAACGGTGATGGATTAAAACCATGATCTATTGACTTGGTAAGAGTATTCTGCATCATTCAGAAACTCTGTCCATCACCACCCCCCTTTTCCAAAATCGGTTTTATCCACACTATGTGTGGGAGGGTATACTCAGACGTGAGTCCCTTGCTCATTGCACCATCAGGATTCAAGCAAGCCGGGCCGAAGAAGGCTTTGATGCCAGAAACCGGTCCCCGGAAGCTTGTTTCCTTCCCAGTATAAGAATTGACTTGGTAGTTTGGTTTGCCCTGTTCCCATCATGCACTGGGACAGGAACAGACTAATTTGCATATAGCCAGGTTCTGAGCTGGGATGGTGCAGTGAGCTAAAAAACGGTGATGGATTAAAACCATGATCTATTGACTTGGTAAGAGTATTCTGCATCATTCAGAAACTCTGTCCATCACCACCCCCCTTTTCCAAAATCGGTTTTATCCACACTATGTGTGGGAGGGTATACTCAGACGTGAGTCCCTTGCTCATTGCACCATCAGGATTCAAGCAAGCCGGGCCGAAGAAGGCTGTGATGCCAGAAACCGGTCCCCGGAAGCTTGTTTCCTTCCCAGTATAAGAATTGGCTTGGTAGTTTGGTTTGCCCTGTTCCCATCATGCACTGGGACAGGAACAGACTAATTTGCATATAGCCAGGTTCTGAGCTGGGATGGTGCAGTGAGCTAAAAAACGGTGATGGATTAAAACCATGATCTATTGACTTGGTAAGAGTATTCTGCATCATTCAGAAACTCTGTCCATCACCACCCCCTTTTTCCAAAATCCCTTTGACAATCAAACAGGTGTAGCAATATAATGTTATACAGTTACGGTTGGGTGGATCAGCGAAGGTATAGGAGAAATGGGTAGCTCAGGCCCAGCTTGAGATGTCGGGGGAGTCAAGGACTCCATTGCTTTAAAGGCCTCTAACATGTGATCCCATTCCATTGAAATAGGGATTCTGCGCAGACCACGGAGTTCTTCTTGTCTAATTATTACACTCTCTGCAGTGCCCCATCTGATCATCTCTGTTTGCCATGTAAGTGGTGTAGGGGGGAAGTGGATTTCCACCTCATTGTAATTGCACGTTTAGCTATGAGCCTAGCTAGGTCCCAGCGGTAAGCCACTGAACGTGGCTTAACACTGCCTTGTGATTAAGGCCCCCTTTCACACAGCAATTAGCGTGAAATGGGCGGGCAATGGGTGTTGTGGTGGGCATTCTACCGTAAGATACATCGCTTTGTGACGCTGCACCCTATTTACAAGGGTGGCGTAAATAGGAGGCAGTGCCAAAAAGAAAACCTGGTTTTAACCCGGCGCAACGAGCAGAAATGATTAATTTCTCCTTCCTTTTGTTGTTTTCTATGTGTGCTGCATTCTCTTGCAAATATGCCCCCAGATTCGAGTCTCAGCGTCGGCTCAACAGCCTGTGATTCTGGACAAATCACTCTATCTCCTGTGCCTGAAAATACAAACATGACCTTGTGTAATGTAGCTGGTGCTCATGTAAAGAGCACCAATGCCTTTTGGCCGAGTTCATGCTATATAAAACTGAAAAAAAAGGGGGGAAAGTAACTGGAGAAAAGACAAAAAAATAGAGGAAATAAAGGCTTCATGATTTGAAATACTGTCCCTATTTATTTCTTTTCCTCAGCATATACTTTATCATTAATTTAGATAAGATTAAAAAAAATATTGTTCTGCCTTAATATTGGAATAAGAACCAGAAGTGGGTTCACTTTGTTGATTGAAGCAGCACGTGTAATGAAGAGATCAGCCTGTAGTACTCTTGTATCTTGAAGAGGTTTATTGAGTAAAAAGGTACAAATTAAGTTCAGGAGATGTGAGGGCTAAGGATGGCTGCAGCAACTGACACAGCAGTGTTCCAGACCATGGCGAAGCCTTCTAAAGAAATAATACATAGAATACATGCACAAGTGAAACTGAGGATTCTTCAAATAACATATAAAACAGGGGCACAAGCAAAAGATGACTAAGAAGAATGAAATCCCAATCACCACACATCTCCCCCTTTAACGAGAATAAAGTAAAGAAACAGATTGGCATGCTAAAAAAAATCGTTGTCTAATCAATGAGTCTACTGGGAATCCTCTTGATCCTTGAACTCTTTCTAACAGATGAATAATTAGAAACATTGGGTTGAGCATCCAGACAAAAATCATTTGTTTTGGTTTTAGTCAAGTGACCAACATTCCACCATTGACCATTGTCAAGCTGGACAGCATGACCTCTAATATTGACAATGCGTGCAGCGTCTCTGAACTTCGACTTCCCTTTTTGTAATAATAAGGGGTCTTTAACACACACCCAATCACCAATGTTAAATTTGATTTCTTTTTTACAAGTGTGAAATTGTGTTTTTTTCACATCTGAGACGACTAGCTTTGTCACTTAAAAATGTAGCTTTAACAGACTCATTTATAACATTGTAATCGCTGCCCAAAACTTCCATTTTCCAAAATTGGTTGAGAGTGGAAACAACCGTTCTTCCTCTCATTAATTCAAAGGGAACAGACCCAGACACCGAATGAGGAGTAGTCCTATACGCCCATACAACGTCTCTAATGGCAGTTTCACAATCTACTCCTGCTTTTATCGCACTTTGAATACATTGAACTAAGACTCTATTGAATCTTTCAACCTTGCCATTAGCTTGGGGAAAATAGAGTGGGGTACGAAGATGTTTAACACCCGTCCTTGTTAGAAATTCTTGCATACATAGAGAAGTAAACTGAACCCCATTGTCAGTTAGTAATTCTTCGGGAATACCCTCTCTGCTGAAAACATCTCGGAGAAAGCGGATAACAAATTTGGTATTGGGTTCGGAAATGCCCCTAACTTCCACCCACCTGGATAAATGATCAACTAAGACAATTGGGGAGCACATGAAATGGTCCTAAAAATCCACAGCAACTCTCTGCCATACCTTGCTGGGTGACATGGGGGGTTTCGGAGAGGGAGAAGAAGTAGACAAAGGTTTATCACTGTACACACATTGAGTGCATTCATTCACTAGAATTTCAACCTCACGATCAATTGAAGGCCACCCAATATCGTTACGGATTCTTCTTTTGGTGGCAGTCATACCTAGATGACCTGAGTGTGCAGTCTCCAGAATTCTTTTTCTGAAGCAAGAAGGAGGAATTCATTTCCTTCTCTCACTAATAGTTTGCTTTCAATGGTTAATTCGTTAGCAACTTTACAAAAAGGCTGTAACACAAGATCAATGGATTTTTCTTTGGGCCATCCTTTCACAACAAAACTCATAACCTGTTTTAATACAGAGTCATTTTCTAATGCTCTACACCAATCCTCCATATTTGCATATATTACAGTGTCATCAACAGAAGCAATAATGCATTCTTCAATGTCCTCTTCCACACTTTAATTAAGTTTGTCATCCTGGACAGGAAGTATTAACAAGAAATCAGCTTTGATATCCTTGCCACCAGCTATATGCTGTCCAGTAAAGTTGAATTCTAATAACTTGATAGAAAGTCTGGCCAACCTAGCAGTAGCTTTCTTGATATTATTACCAGAAAGAATATCTACATACGGTTTGTGATCCGTTCTAAGCCAAAATGTTCTCCCCCACAAATAAGGCTTGAAGTTCTCGACTCCCCAGACACATGCAAGCATTTCTTTTTCGATAACCGAATACCTTAGTTCCACATCTTTCATCCTCTTTGAGGCAAATCCAGTGGTAACTTCATTGTTGCATATCAACTGTGACAACACAGCACCCATACCATATGAGCTGGAGTCAACTGTAATGTATGTGTCACGACCCTCCACATAAGCCTGAAGAGCAGGCATGGAAATTATGCTCTCTTTGATGAGTTTGAAATGGTCTTGGCAAGTGGCTGTCCAGATAAATCCAGAATCTTTTTTTAATAAACATCTAAAACGTTCTGTAAGACTTGCAAAATTCTTAATAAACTTGTAATAAAATTCACATAGCCCAATGAAAGAACGAAGTTGCTTCTTATCAGTGGGATGTGGTGCGCTGATGATGCCATCGACAATGCTTGGCTTGGGTTTAACACCATCTTTGGAGAGAAAATGCCCCAAATATTCGATTTCATTAACTGCAAAGATGCACTTGTCCTCCCTGACAGTGACATGATTATATAGTAAAATAGTAAGAACTTGTTCAACAACAACATTAGGTATATCTCTAAACATGTTGCTCATAACTTTCTGAAACACGGACGCAGCAGACGCCAGTCCAAATGGCATCCTGCGAAACTGGAATGTACCATCAGGTGTAACAAACGCTGTTAGATGTCTGGATGTTTCATCCAGTTCCACATGATGGTAAGCTGCCCTTAGATCCAATTTGGAAAACCATTTGGACTGGCCTACCGTTGTGATCAGGTCCTCAAGACGAGGAAGGGGAAAGTTTTCCACCCAGATTGCGTTGTTAATTGAGCGTAAGTCCACACATAAATGTAACTCGCCATTCTTCTTCTTGACAAGAACAATGGGAGAAAGCCAAAGGGTGGCATCCACTTTCTCTATAATTCCATCTTCTTGCATGTTTTTTTACATTTGTGTTAATTCACTCCTTACACTGTGGGGAACATTGCGCAATGTATGCTTTACTGGAAAAGCACCTTCCTTAACTTTGATGGTGTGAGTAAAAAATGTTATTAAGCCAATTCTATTACAAAATACATCTTTACATTTTTCTTTCCATGAAGGATGATCAGAGACAGAACTCGTAAGGGAAACAGGATGTTTGTGGGCGGGTTTGATGATCATGAAGAATTCTGCTTGATGCTACCAACCTAGTACATTAATACCTTTGTAGGCTACATAAATTTTTCCATGAATGGTTTTTGTTTCGAAAGTAATGTTACCACAGAAATACCCTGCTAAATCAATGTTGCTACCTTCAAACGCTGTGGTAATAACGTCAGGAGGTAATAAAACTTTGTGTGCCCAGTCTGCTTGTATTTATTGATGGAAATAATGGTGATCCTTGCACCTGAATCAATGAGAAAAAAAATGTCAACATTATCAATTGTTATCGGGGCAGAAGGGTCAGTGATAGTCTTGTCCGAAAGGATATTGTTAATGTCTACACAATCAACAGCTAACATTAACTCCTCAAGTTTCTTTTCTACTAATGCATGGTCACTATCAATAACATTGTCTTGAATAAATCAAACGGAAGTGCGTCTGCCTCCTCTACAAACATTGCCAAAGTGGTCAAACTTTTTGCATTTCCAGCATTCTTGTGCTGCAGCTGGACAATTTTTAAAATTAGATACATTAGAGTTCGAACCACATCTAAAACATTGTATTTTACCACGAACAGATGACTTCTGATGCTGGGAAAAGTGTAACCTCTAGACTTGTTCGAAGAAGGATCGGGAATGTGTGAGGTTTTAGAATAAGAATTTACAACACTAGTAGTAGGAGACGGTTGAATTTCCAATTGTTTTTCATCAATCTCAGAGTTTTCGATGCTTTTAGCTATATCAATGGCTTCATCCAAAGAAGGATTTTTGCAAGACAGCAGTCTTTGTTGAATCTTTTTTGAGTAGCATCTGGATACCAATTGGTCCCTAATTAGTTGTGAAGTGAAGTGTTCAAAATCACAATAGCCGGCAAGAACTTTCAGAGCAGTTATACAATAGATTCATTGGGACCGTGAATTCAAGGGAAAAATTTGTGTTGGTGAACTACAAGGTTAACCTTCCCTTCAAAATAAATGGATCATTTCTTTACAGCTAACTGATATTCGTCAAGATCACCCGAGTCTTGAACTAAGTAAACAGGTAAGTGATCGAAGACATTCTGCCCCTCCACACCTAAATAATAATGCAACAAACTGCGTTTCCTTTCTGGTTTGAATTTTAGACCGTCAATGGCACCTAGGTACGCTTCAAAAGATCTGTACCAAAGGCGCCATTTAAGAGGAGGTTCTCCGGGTTCTTCTAAAAAGTGTGTAGGAGGAGTAACAGATTGCATAATGCTAGTAATAAAAAGATAAAAAGTGGAACAAGAAGAAATAGAGTACAGAGAAAGAAATGAAAGATTTAAAAACATATATATAGAGACAAAGTGAGACACTGCAAGATGTTGATCACAAATATGTGTACCAAGGAAACCAATAATGAGGATTGAAGTTCAACACAAACAAGAATTATAGCGTGTAGATCGCTGACGATTTGCATGCAGTACCATAGTATGCCTGAGGAGGCACTGTGGTAAAGCAGGAAGTAGTCCTTGGTCTCTATGGTAGAGAGTAGTGAATATCGACACAGCACAGAGGAGCTTAAAACAAAGTTGCAGTCACAGAGAAAACCAACTGGTGGCAACAACTGAAGAAAGGCAGGATATACTGTGTGGTTTGACGTGCGTCGAGGTACGCACCAATAGTCAAACAGTAGAGCTGAAATCAAGTATCCAGTAGAATAGTTGGCAAATGGTACACGGACACGAATGTCAGAGCACGTGCTTGTAGACACCAGAGAAAGTCAACCACTCTCTGGGAAGCGGCCTGCTCGAGCGTAGTGTTGGTTGCTGAGGAAACGCTAGACACACACGAGCGGAAGATAAGCAAGCAGCATTCATGTGCGTAGCATTGGTTGCCTAGACAACGCTAAACACGCTCAAGCGGAGAGCAATCTGTTGGTGCCAAAATGTAGATAATTATTAAAAATACACACGCGCACATAGTGTAATGTCAGAAATCGCAGTGAGAACGTAGAAGCACTCCGGTAACACAGGCAAATGTGACGTTGGGGCGCCCAAAGCAAAGAAAGTTGTGTTGTTTCTCCAAATGACTCATAAATATATATATATAGTCATAAACAGTGTATAGAAAGAAAAAAAAATCCTTTAGCCCTCAGTGAAGCGCAAGCGCACAGTACCTTAAATAACAGCAATGCTTTGGCAGTAAAACGCTGAAGAGTAGAAGAGAGAAAAAAAATCATCCCAAGCTTGTCGCCAATTTTGAAGTGGGTTCACTTTGTTGATTGAAGCAGCACGTGCAATGAAGAGACCAGCCTGTAGTACTTGTGTATCTTGAAGAGGTTTATTGAGTAAAAAGGTACAAATTAAGTGCAGCAGATGTGAGGGCTAAGGATGGCTGCAGCAACTGACACAGCAGTGTTCCAGGCCATCACCCAAGCATTCTAAAGAAATCATACAAATAATACATGCACAAGTGAAACTGAGGATTCTACAAATAACATATAAAACAGGGGTACAAGCAAAAGATGACTAAGAAGAATGAAATCCCAATCACCACAGAACCTGATGCACAGGAGTCAAATTCCAAAGAACTTTTAGAAGTCAAAGAATGTGTGCAAACAGACTCAAATTTTCCAACATTTGATAGACCAGTTCTTCTTTGTTGAATTATTTCAACCTAGGATAGCACTTATAGTCTTTCCTTTTACCAACATTTTCCATGTTCATGAATAGCTTGAATCATTGCACAAGGGGAACACCCACTGGTGTTGGTGTGTGCACTGATTAGCGACGATCTAGAGGACAGAATATCGAAAATAACATATCGCTAGGAAAGTCCGGATACATGCTCTTACTCAGTACAGATATCATCAAGATACGCAGAAGTGGAGTTAGGAATAGTGAATTTGTGTATCCCTATATGCACTTTCCTTTTGAAATTTTGTTCCTGGACTACACAATATTAATAACTTGTTACAATAAAGCACTAATGGTTCGATTTTATCATTAATGCAACTGATTAGAAAGACAAGCTCAAAGCCACCACAGAGTTAATTAAATGTCATCAGAGCACCTATAGTACTGGACGCTTTTGACGTTATTCTGTCCCAGTGAAGGTCCCATTTTAAAGATCTTGAAAAGGTCAGTTCCAAATATTGGTAATGATCCACAATCTCCACTTTATTTTTCTTCAGCCACCAGTTTGGGTGTTCCTTCTCTTGGCAAATGCAACAAGTTCTATACAAATGTTTATTTTTCCCACAATATTCTTCCAAAAAAGAAATCTTATACTGCAAACCCTATGGACTAATGCCCAGTAGGAGAAAACATTGGTAAACAGGAGGCTACCTTGATTGTAATGACCTATTATTGGTAAAAAATAATTGGAGGTGGAATTGGCGAATTGCAAATTGCAAATTGCAAATCTGTCCAAAAAGACAAAATTGAAATGGTGCGAATAGACAATCCACTTGAGTCAATTCCTCTGTGGTATTTTCGATGTCAACCTACAGTTCAAAGATACTTTAACCTGAACCCAGTTATCAGAAAGTAGGAGTCAGATAATGCTAAAAAAAATACCTGAAGGGATATTCTACATATTTAGTTGATCCTACTATAAAGATCTAGCGACTGTATGGAAGATCACCCTGAAATTAAAAATATGATAATATAAAGCACCGATTCATTGTACATATGTTCAGACGATCTGTCTTAAACTGTGATCAATAGTGGAACAACACAACTGAAATCCCGTATTAAATCTGGATAATACTAAATGAACCTGCAGTATAATTCAGGTGGATTAAATTCATTTTCGCAAACACTTTTGCAATTGAGGTGATATCAACCTCCAAGAAGCAGGAACTGATTTAGAAACCGTTTGAACAACAGTTTCACTGTAGCTCCCAACCATGATTCCAGGAAGCCCACTGTTCTGCATTGCGTCTAAGAATATACCCCGGAATATTATCTGGCACCCAGCCCTGGCAAAAACTTTACTGTTTATGTTGCTTTAAGTATGATTTTCTGTTTGTCTATTGTAAAAAAACAAAATTTAACAGCAATATTTGCATTAGCAATTGTAGTACCACCATACTATACTTAGATTATGGTTCTTATACAGCTAATCCCAAATCAACCTAGTTGTGATCTAATTCTGTAAATATTCAGTTAGCGGTTTCTAACAAAACAGTGAAAAGTCAATAAACTAACAACATGTAATTACATTTAGTATATATTTATTTTTCTTATGTTGATTATTATTTTAAGTTTATAATAACCAAAAACAGCCTAAAGATAGAACTAAAATGTAATGTATACATTCCTTTGTAAAAAGATAAATTGATGGCATGTGAATATTAAATGTTATCCTCCTCAGTGTTGGGAGAGGGGAGTGTCAAGGCAGATAGAATTTTATTTCACTTCCCTGTTTGGATTTTAATGCTTTCTTGTGCAATTCATGACATACATTTATCGCGTAATGGGATAAAAATGGATAAGTAAGAAAATACCGGAATTAAAAGGACAGCTTATGGGGACTACACTTGTTTTTAATAAATAACACAGCATGACATCCTCCTAAAAATCATAAAGCTGTCCACTATGATAAGTGCGAACAGAACATCCTGTGAGCTAAAATGTGGTTTGGCCTAATGATACCCAATACAAAATATGTAAACCCGTGGGGCAATACCGCTATTAGTATACAGGACTTATCTGTTTGGGACTGAGCAACATAAACATTGCCTCATTCTTTAAGTGTTTGAATAGACCTGGGGAGCCCCTCAATCAAGTCTCCACTGTGTTATTCCAAGAAGCTCTCTTTCATGGGACACACTAAGACGTTCTGTGCGGAAGCAAAGGGGCACAGATGCTTATAATGGTAATATTTGATGAGTTATTAGAATACCAGAAATGTTCTTAGCACTCAGAAAGTCAATCATTAATGTTGAGGTGTATAAAGTTCAGTTACTCTTTATTCCTTTGTTCAACTCGTGGTCTTCAGTTATAAACACCAGGTATATGTAGTCATGAACAGAACCAGGGCCACGCCATTGCTGTTTGTTTGGAGTACTCTCCTCCAAGCTTTTTGCTTAAATTGAGACACTACTCAAGAATTAGAACTGGCACACACCACTGTATCCTGAGGAAGTCTATGGTGAATATGCCGTAAGACGAAACACGTGTTGGCAGTCCTGTTCATGACTACAAGTACCTTGTGTTAATAACTGAAGACCACGAGTTATACAAAGGAATAAAGAGAAACTGACTTTATACACTTAGAAATTGATGATTGATGACTTTCTGAGTGCTCAGGACATTTCTGTTGTTGACTACTGGTTGAGCGCTGTCTATTAGCTTGGCTACCTTCCTCTGCTTCTGGAGTTATTCGAATATGCATTGCAAATTGTATAAGACTTTCAAATGCAAAAGGGAAGTGAGTGAACATTTTCATTATTAGCAACATATGAAACAAATGAAGTACAAGTGAATGTGACTGCACTGCAATTCATTGTTATTTATGAAGAAATGTTTAATGTTGAAAAGAAAGAAATACATAAACCTTTGGAGTTTGCATCGGAAATGAACTTGTATTGTTCATGTAATAATTTAAGATGTGGTAATAAATTACTCAAAAGTTCCCAATGTGCACAGTACCACATTGAAGGGAAAATAATTTACTAAGCACTCTCTTCCTTAGAAGTTTCTGAAACCCTGATGAGACCGACAGTGCAGAGGAATTAATCCAGCCCCATGCTAACTTCAAATGAGCTAAAACAAAAAAAAGCATCGTATTTCAATTGAGGCTATTTTACCGCCCATGTGGGATTAGGCTAAAATTGTGGTAATTCTCCTCAAAATTTGCACCACTGAGCTGACCTGAGCTGAGCAAAGACACCACTGCAAAAATAGCACTGAGATGGATAATTCCCAAACATTTGCACAATATTCACTTTTGCTTGTAAACAATCAGCACACTAGGTGTAATTTTTCAGGTCGCTTTCAAGGCATTTTGTTTACTAAAACGGGCTTAGAGCCCACCCATTGCTTACAATTGTATTTCACCATTGTCACTCTTATTTGCTGGATACTGACTGGTCAGTGCATGTCAGTTTTGTTTGTTTCTCTTTTTCGAGCCGCATGAGCTAAGTACTGATTGGTTATTTTTTATTAGTGTCCTTCCGTTTCTTGAACTGGGATTGAGGTACTATTTTTTCTTTCCTCTTACCCATGCTACTTATTGTTGCTTGTTCTTCCACTTCCTGTGTATTAGTATATGTACCACCTTACCCACTGCCCTACCACCATCATCCTACCGACACCATCCTATCAGCACCACATACCACTGTACCACCACCCTAACCACCACTGCTACCATACCACCACCACCTACCCCCACCACCTTAACCACCACCACCCTAACGATTATCATCATTTTACCTTAACTACCACCACCCTACTGTAACCACCACCCTACCATAACTACCACCACCCTAACCACCATCACCCTAACAACCGCCACGCTGCCCTAACCACCACCATGACCGCTGTACCCTAACCATCACCAAATCCCTAACCACAACCAACACATCACCATCCTAACCACCACTCTAAGCATCACCCTAACCACCACCACCACCCTAAACAAAACTACCCGAAGCACCACAACCCTAACCACCATCACACAGCTGTAAACATCACCACCACCCTCACCCTAACCAACACCATCCTAATCACCACCACAACCTCTACCCTAACCACCACCGCTTTCACCACCACCCAACCACCACCCTAACCACCACTACCACACTCACCACCCTACCACGGTACCACCTTACTACTACCCTAACCACCACCCTCACCCTAACCCTCACTTACCCTTACTAGCCTACTACCATTTTACCACCATCACCCTACCACTACCACCCTACCACCACCCTAACTCTAACATCAGCAGCCCTGCCACCACCCTAATAACAACAATCCTGTGAGAAGTTGCCCTGGTATATGATGTTCACTATTCTAGTGAGCACCTTGCACCAGTCCAAACAACCCTTATGGTGATGGTTGTAAAGTCAACCTTATAGACCAGCTAAACTAGTGGTAGCATGGACAAAAGCAGTCTTAGGCTAAACTCAAGAGGGCATGTGAAGCCAGCTGTTTTACCATATGCAATCAATCAATCAATCAATCAAATCATTTGTATAGCGCACTACTCACCCGGGGGGTCTCAAGGCGCTGGGGGGGGGGTCCGCTACTGCTCGAACAGCCATGTCTTGAGCTGCTTCCTGAAGGCCAGGTGGTCTTGGGTCAGGCGGAGGTGGGTCGGAAGGGAGTTCCAAGTCTTGGCGGCCAGGTAGGAGAAGGACCTTCCTCCCGTGGTGGCTCTTCGGATGCGGGGGACGGCGGCGAGGGCGTGGCTGGTCGATCGAAGCTGGCGTTTGGGAGCGTAGAAGTTGAGGCGACTGTTGAGGTATCCTGGGCCTTGGTTGTGTAGGGCTTTGTGTGCGTGGGTGAGGAGCCGGAAGGTGATTCTCTTGTTGACCGGGAGCCAGTGCAGGTCTCTCAGGTGTCCGGAGATGTGGCTGCGGCAGGGGATGTCCAGGATGAGTCGTGCTGAGGTGTTCTGGATCCGCTGGAGTCTCTTCTGGAGTTTGGCGGTGGTTCCGGCGTAGAGGGAGTTGCCGTAGTCCAGACGGCTGGTGACGAGGGCTTGGGTGACCGTCTTCCTGGTCTCGGTGGGGATCCATCGGAAGATCTTACGTAGCATGCGAAGGATGTTGAAGCACGACGAGGAGACGGCGTTGACTTGTCTGGTAATGGAGAGGGAGGAGTCCAGGATGAAGCCCAGGTTGCGTGCGTGGTCTGTGGGTTTGGGTGCGCTGCCCAGGGCGGGGAGCCACCAGGAGTCGTCCCAGGCGGAGGGTGATGATCCCAGGATGAGACTTCCGTCTTGTCCGAGTTCAGTTTCAGGCGGCTGCTCGACATCCATTTGGCTACGTCTGTCATCCCTTCGTGCAGGTTGGCTCTGGCGGTGGCGGGGTCGTTGGTGAGGGAGAGGATCAGCTGGGTGTCGTCGGCGTAGGAGATGATGTTGAGGTTGTGCTGGCGTGCGATGGCTGCGAGGGGGCTCATGTAGACGTTGAAGAGTGTTGGGCTGAGCGAGGAGCCTTGAGGAACGCCGCAGATGACTTCGGTGGCCTCCGAGCCGAACGGGGGGAGGCGGACTCTCTGTGTCCTTCCGGCGAGGAAGGAGATGATCCACTCCAGAGCCTTCTCCTGGATTCCGACGTTGCTGAGGCGCTGTACTAGGGTACGGTGGCAGTGGGTGTCGAAGGCCGCGGAGAGGTCCAGGAGGATGAGGGCCGCTGTTTCTCCGTTGTCGAGCAGGGCTCGGATGTCATCGGTAGCTGCGATCAGGGCGGTCTCGGTGCTGTGGTTGGCCCGGAAGCCAGACTGCGAGATGTCGAGGGAGCCGTTCGTCTCGAGGAAGGTGGCCAGTTGCTTGTTGACGGTCTTCTCGATGACTTTTGCCGGAAACGGGAGCAGCGAGATGGGGCGGTAGTTCTTGAGGTCGGTGGGGTCGGCTGATGGTTTCTTAAGTAGAGCGCTGAGTTCGGCGTGCTTCCAGCTCTCCGGGAAAGTGGCGGTGTCGAAGGAGGTGTTGATGAAGTCCCGCAGGTGGGGTGTGATGACAGCGTCGGCCTTGTTGAAGACGTGGTGAGGGCAGGGGTCGGTCGGAGATCCGGAGTGGATGGAGTTCATCGTGCGGATGGTGTCTTCGGTGCTGATCTGGGTCCAGGCGCGGAGGGTGGTGGTGGGGGGCGCTGGTTCGGTCGTGGCGTGCGTCGGTTGGGTGCTGAAGCTGTTGTGTATGTCCGCGATCTTGTTGTGGAAGTAGGAGGCGAGGGAGTTGCAGAGGTCTTGCGAAGGGGTGATGTCGTTGTTTCCGGCGTTGGTGTTGGAGAGCTCTTTCACGATGTTGAAGAGTTCCTTGCTGTTGTGTGCGTTGTTGTCCAGTCTTTCCTTGAATGCTGTTTTCTTGGTGGCGCGAATCAGTTGGTGGTGTTTTCGGGTGGCGAGCTTGAGGGCAGTCATGTTGTCCGGTGTTGGGTCTCTGCGCCAGGTTTTCTCGAGTGCTCTGCAGTTCTTCTTGGAGCTCTTGAGTTCGTCGTTAAACCATGGGGCTTTCTTGCTGCCGGGTCTGCTCGGCGGGGTCTTCAGAGGGGCGAGGTCGTCTGCGCAGACGCTGATCCATTTCGTGAGGTTGGTGGCCGCTTGGCTAGGGTTCGTTGTGCTGGTGGGAGGGTTCTTGCTCAGGGAAGCGGCGAGCTGGTCTGTAGTGATCTTGTTCCAGCTTCTGCGGGGAACCTGTTGCTGGTGATGGTGGAGCGTGGTCCTTCTGAAGCTGAAGTGGACGCAGCTGTGGTCCGTCCAGTGGAGTCCGGTGGCGTGGCTGAAGGCGATGTCCTTGCTGGAAGAGAAGACCGGGTCGAGTGTGTGTCCGGCGTAGTGGGTGGGGGTGGTCACCAGTTGCTTGAGTCCGAGGTTGGAGAGGTTGTCCAGCAGGGTGGTGGTGTTGCGGTCGTTGTTGTTCTCCAGGTGGAAGTTGAGGTCCCCGAGGAGGATGTAGTCGGCGGAGGGGAGGGCGTGTGGGCTGATGAAGTCAGCGATGTCTTCGCTGAATTGTGTGCGTGGTCCCGGGGGTCTGTAGATGAGGGTGCCTCTAAGGGTGGACTTGGGGTTGACGTGGATCTGGAAGTGCAGGTGTTCGGCGGGTGCGAGGGTATCGTCGGTGTCGGTCGTAATGCGGATGGTGTTCCTGTGGATGATGGCGATGCCTCCTCCTGTCTGGTTGATGCAGTCCCTCTGGATGATCTTGTAGCCGTCCGGGATGGCGATGGCGATGTCGGGCGCTGAGGAGGCGTTCATCCAGGTTTCCGTGAGGAAGGCGACGTCTGGGGCTGTGGTGTCGAGCAAGTTCCAGAGCTCGACGGCGTGTCTGTGGATGGAGCGGGTGTTGAGCAGGATGCACTTCAGGTGGGTGCTGCTGGAGTTCGGCTTGGTGGGTGCTGGTGTGGCGTGGGTCCGGTTGCAGGTGAACTTGCAGGAGTGGCAGCTGAAGGGTCCGTGGGTGCGTCTCGGTAGCAGCCCGGGGTTCGGCCGGTGTTGAGTGCGTTGAGTTCGGCGGCGTCGTAGGTCCGTCGGGTCGGCTTCCGTCGGTGGGGGCCAGGGGTCCTGGCTCTGGGCGCGGTCCAGGCGCGGACGGGCACAGACGGGCTTACCTTTGGCGCGCCTTTGGCGCACATTCGGCGCGCCCGCTGCGCGTCAACGCTGCGCGTTCGCACGGTCGCCATATATGGCGAAGTGCGAGGGAGGGCGGAGCAGCTGGGAGGCGGGAGCAGGGAGGGCACAGAAAGAAAGGGGGTGTGGTTTACAACGGAGGCGGGAAGTGGGGAGCGGGGCGGGAGTAAGCCGGGGGAGCGAGAACAGGGGGATAGGCGGTAAAAAATACAACAAAACAAAAGACAATCTCAGAACAGCAAGGGGCACACAGCAAGGAAAACGGGGCACAGGAGACTACAATAACAGCGAACACAGCACTAGACCGCAGGAGACCACGCCGCTCGGTGGCAGGGGGCGTGGTCAGACGGCTGCGGCCGGGTCAGCGAGGCAGGCGGGTGGCGGGAGGCACACGCAGCAGCTGGTGGCCGTGCGGCGCGGGGGTGTCCTAAGCTAGGTCACACTCACCTGCGTCGCACGGTCGCCATATATGGCCAAGTGCGAGGGAGGGCGGAGCAGCTGGGAGGCGGGAGCGGGGAGGGCACAGAAAGAAAGGGGGCGTGGTTTACAACGGAGGCGGGAAGCGGGGAGCGGGGCAGGAGTAAGCCGGGGGAGCGAGAACAGGGGGACAGGCGGTAAAAAATACAACAAAACAAAAGACAATCTCAGAACAGCAAGGGGCACACAGCAAGGAAAACGGGGCACAGGAGACTACAATAACAGCGAACACAGCACTAGACCGCAGGAGACCACGCCGCTCGGTGGCAGGGGGCGTGGTCAGACGGCGGCGGCCAGGTCAGCGAGGCAGGCGGGTGGCGGGAGGCACATGCAGCAGCTGGTGGCCGTGCGGCGCGGGGGTGTCCTAAGCTAACCCTTTAATACCAAATGAAAGGACACCACATAGGTTATATATTCAAAATATATATGTATATATTTCTAAACAACCCCCTGTACTCTTTATTAGCACAGAAGCACAAGCGTATAACAAGGAACTTAATATAACATACAATAAGTTGCACAATATGGATAGGCCCTGGTGGCCCGTTAAACCATATACTAAAATAGTTGTATAAGTACCACGTCACGAACAATGGTAAGGCCTAGGGCCTTGAGAATCGCTGGGGCTACACTGGACTAACAGTAGTTAGGGAGCAGGAGGCCCACAGGATGCGGGTGCAGTGTCTAAATGCACATGCGTGCACCTATAGAAGTCAATGGGTGCGTAAAATTAGAAAGTTAAAGAGTTAGGAGTCTTCCGACTGGACTAGAACTAAACCACTTGAAACTAGGACACTAGGAGTGTAAATCTCTACAGGAGCACCGCAGTACTCGCGTTACCTCACCCACAGGAGGCGGGTGCATAGGTGTCAAAGTGTGTCGGGTTTCGTCGTGGAGTTCTATGGAGCCTTGGGGAAAAGATGCTGCAGGCGACCAGGAGAGAAGAGTCCGGTTGGATCCAAGGGTGGATCGAAGATGAAGAGTACCTGAAAGCAGAGGGGACAGAGTCTGGGTATCTAGCCAGTGACCAGGAAGGAAACAGGAGGGAACCAGGCGATGTCGGGAAGCAATCAGGTGATGTCGTGAAGCTTGTCTCTGCAGCCACGTGGACCAGGAGGTGTCGATGACGACCAGGAGCTGGATATGGACTGTCGGTGTCGGATCTCGATTCGGAGTCAACAGGCCTTGGCAAATGCAACCCACACAGGAATCAAAGATGGCTTCTTACTCAGGCCAGCAAGGACTGAGGGGCTTCTCCTTCGCAGGGAAGCAAGGGCCAGTCTAGAGCAACCAGACCAGTGGTGTAGATTGTAGATTTCGTCGTCACAGAGGCCACTAGCCAACGGGCAAGTGACCTGACAGACGCATCGAGCAGGAAAATGCAAAAGGGCCATACGCAGCACTCGGTGAGTGTGGAGAGGTGATCTTCGGTGCACTTGGTGCTCGGGGCTGGGGCTTCTCAATCCCCAATGCACAACTTCGAGGGTGCCTCAGGTGTTGCACGGAAAGCAATTCGCTGGCTTTCCAAGATGGCCAGTCCCACGTCTAGCGTCGCTTCTACGGATCTCAGCTTAGCTGTGACTGTGGATCGGGTTGAAGGAAGTCTGAAAGTCTGGGTCTTGTCAGGCTCTGTGTTCAAGCTCAGCGGGAGCAACGACAAAGCAAACCATTGAGCGCTTGATGGTGCCTGCTTGCACAGGGTGGTCACTCCTTGACCACAAGGGAGAATCTTCAGTCTTCTACATCAAGTAGGATGTCGAAGGGTCCAGAGTTTTGTATCAAAGTTTCAGTCAGGATGATCTAAAGTCTAAGGACACAGCTCCTACCTTTATTCCAAATCAAGGGGCTGGATTACCTGCTAGGTCCCTCCTATGGGTGGGACCCAGGATGGGGGTGGTTACACCCCTTTCCCTTTGTCCAGTTTCGCGCCAGAGCTGGGGCTGAAGTGCCCCAGCACTGGCTTGAACTGGACTATACATGGGACACCTTGTGTGCCCCAGGCAGTGTCTCATTTCATTCAGCCCTCCCTGCCCCAATCCACTATCTCCTGTCTGGGGTGGGGCTAGCACCTCCCTGTGACAGGAAACCTATTGTCCAAGCCTCCCTCGCTGGAAGGGCTCCCACCAGCAGGAGGTCAGACTTGTGTCTGTGGCAGCAGCATCCATTTTGTGATGCTGAGGCTCTGGTTAACTTTAACCGGGATTAATGGAAGTAACATGTCTTCTCCCTCTAGAAGGGTGGAATGCTACCCCCGTCACCAGAACTGGCGAGGGGGTAGTATTCCAAAGCGTATGACACCTTACATGACATGTTTTGATAAAGCCAAACCAAAGTTAGCAATAACCGCGAGGATCATAATGCACTTAAAGGTATATGGTATGGCAATATCCTGGAACAGCTATAAGGACATGGTTCCAAAAGCTGCAGACAGGCTCAGCTCATGCTAGAGCACCATCTCACATAAAACCAAGCACTCTGCCTTCAGGATTGTTAAGGCATGCCATAGGAGTGACTTATAGGTGCATATGTGTCCAGATATAAGGTTAGACATAGGAATACTATATCTAAGCAAGGGGTGATTACACAACCTTGCCCCAGCTGAGTGATCAGCCAGTTGTGTCAGTTTGGATGGCCAGCCAGGGGTGGCAAAAGATATGCTGCTTCCCCTGGTAGGCCTTGGGTGCACCTATGCCCTGGGTACCTATAGTACACTGTACAGGGACTCATAAGAGTGACCCAAATCCCAATTGGTGATGTACCTAAAGTACATGATGTGAATTTAGAGAGAGAACAGCAGGGCTGTGGTCCTGATTAGCAGGCCCACAGCCACATTAAGTCGACAACCAGTGAAGCAAAAAGCAAAATAAATGGGGTGACTATAGGATAGCAGACCCTACTCTCCTACAAATCCTATAACCACTCTACCCACCAGCCTAGCTACCACCCTAACCACAACCACCACCATCGTAACTACAACAATCCTACCCTAACCACCAAACAATCCACCCCATAACCTAACCACCACCACCTAAACAACTACCACCATCCATGCCACTACTGTGCCATAACCACCACCATCCTCACCATGACCCTACCGTAACCACCACCATCCTACCCTAACCACAACCACCAACCCCCTCACTGCCCTCACAACTACCACCCACACTATCACCCCTTCAGCCACCCCCAACCAGCCTTACCACAACAACCTGATCAACCACATTTTCACAATCCTCACCACCACCCTAACTTCCCTACCCTAACCACTACCACTTTTCACTAAATATGACTCATTACTTGATGTATTGTATTGCAGCATTCAAATAGTGCTTACTACCAGTATGTGAGGCACTGAAGCGCTTGCCTACATGAGTAGCATGCTACACCAGATATGGTGTGTGGATGGAAGGATCTTGTTTTTGTTATGATCTAATGGAAGAAGGGTTTCCATGTTGTGTGTGATGACCACCAACATGCGGTTATCGTGTTATGGGACGCAGCACATAGCAGTATGTTGGATGATGGTCTGTAAGAGACAGACGTGCTGTTTTATGTTTTTCAGTATGCTTTGAAAGCTCTGCAGGTCCTTTATAGCATCTCATGAGATTTAGTCTGGTTGGTTGGTTACTGCACCAAGTTGTCCAATCTGAGGTATTGTGTATAGTTGTTGTCCTGAGCTGCAATGGTTGGAGGGAGAGAGAAGTGTAGAGATCTGTTGAGATGGGCATTTTTATTATCATCCCATAACTGAGTGTCTAAGTAAGATGAAAAGAAGTGGATTCATTGTTTAGATATTTGGGACTTGCAGTGAATGGACTATATTAAAGTCCTCCAAAACTGTCAAGTATTATGTAACAGATCTCTTCAGTTATTCCATGCCTGTTTATTTATTTTTGGGCTGAATAGTGCTGATAATGGGCAACTATCATAGTAGATATGCAATATGTGAATTTAATAGGTATACATTACAATTTATTGCTGACATCTGTGTATTATGGTGTTAGTATTATTGTGGCCCATAACTTTTATTTATGGAAGTACATAACTATAAAAGTCCACGGCAAACCATAGGTCAGCCTTTTTGCTTACCTATTTCTGTAATTAACAGATTGACTTTTGTTTTTGCTAATACATTCAAACTTTGTGTAGGCATGTGCGCAAATTTCTATGACAGTTTGTAGGTTTGCCCTTGATCACTTATGCTGGGCTGAAGTCGGGGACTTGGGCTGGACTGGACTCCACAAGATGAAAACTCCAGGCAGCGAAGGTGAGGAGAGATTCTCCAGGAGGACTGCGTGGAGATCAGCTCAGCGATTGACCCACTGATCAAGTCAGACTAGGTTAGTGCATTAAAGCTCAAAGGGATGTGAATTCTGATCATTTATATTAATTGTAAATATTTTAAAAGTTCAGAGATTGTCGTATGGGTAGGTGACAACAGGTGTTTTACACACAGAGAGAAAGGGAACAGTTTTAAACAAACTTCGCACACTCTCCCAATCACACTCAAGTTGTATCACAAAATGTGTGAAAGCCTGAAAGTCAGTCAGTCCTCTATTTAAGACTTACTATCATGTCCTATGGGGCATCTTTAAAAATGTACAAGAAGGCACCTCACCCTTCAGATGGTGGCATGCTTCATCATTGGTGCCTCCTTTTGTCCAGGTAGATGATAAATGCTCATACTTTGGGATCAACTGAGTAACAACACCAGACTAATAGTTTTAAGGCATGAGCACAAAATTAATAAATATGCAAGAATGTATACCAGACATCTTAGAATCTTTAAAGAGTGTGACTACAGGAAAATGTCTTTTCCCTCTGAACATATGTGATTGGATTAGGAATCTAATAGGGTAGTGAGGGAACTATGTAATGAGGATTTGCACTATCCTTCTATGCCATACGGATGTATGACGTTACAACGCATACTTTTACCACGCATACCTTTACAACGCGGTTTTTACCACGCATACCATTACAACGCATAGCGCTTAGAGGTGCTGGATAGTGGTGAGTATAATTTTCTATTCCAACTCCAGTCCCCGTGGACACTAGGGAAGGTGTTGGATAGAAAATTAAACGTATTACCTATCCTAGAGCGCCCCCCAGCGCAATGCGTTGTAATGGTATGCGTGGTAATGCCTGCGTTGTAATGGTAGTGCGTTGTAAAAATTCCGTTGTAAACGTTACATACCATGCCATACATACTGGCCAGTTTTTGTTTGTATGTATGTGCCGAGTGCACTCAATGGATAAGAGTTAAGGGATACAAGAAGGGTGTCACTTTAGCATTAGAGATTGCCTTATTGCAGTGAACATGGAGAGGGGTGAATTACTGGACTTTAGTTCCTTTTAATATAGGAACAAAAAAGTATTAATATCTTATTACAAGTTTTTTCAGGTTCTAACTAAATCATGTAGAACAGGTAGGAGACACTCATGCCTCCTTATTCCTTAGACTCTTTTAGGGTGGGCGTTAATAGGCAAGGAGTTCACAGCCCTGAAGAAAGCCGAGTGACCCATATGCGCAGTATGACTTCGGCTGAAACATGTAGGCAACATTAACTGTGGATGTAGAAACCATTATGTTTCTTAAAACATTCAGTAGCTTTTAACAATGACATGGATAGCCATTAAATAAAGAGATATCTTGGGTTTATCCATAGTTATTTTTTAACTGGGACCATGCACTAATTTCCAGAGAAATTCTTTATTATGGTGTGCCCAATATTTTACATTTGGTTGAGACCATTTGGGTGATATGCACCTACCCGAATGAGAGGAGGCACCCTTGATGAAGCATGCTGCCATCTGACAGGTGAGGTGTCTCATCTAGTATCGTAAAGATACCCCTGTAGGACATCATAGTAAGCCTTAAAGAGAGGAAGGAGAGCAAGGAGGAGGACTTGCTAAATGTCTTTAGCTTCCCCATTCCCGCAGTAGAAACCAGAGGTGTGCCAGTGGCAGTGGCAGGAATGTAACAACGTTAGCAGACCAGCTGGTGCCCGAGTACCAGCAACTAATATGCATGCGAGTGCAGCAAATGCAGCAAGGGCAGCGGAGCGATCAACGGTGAAGAACTAGAAAATGGCACAGCACCCTCAAGATGAGAGGTAGATTTCATGACACCACACACTTCCTCTGGGGATCATTTTCGATCAGCAACTTTCTGTACGGATGCTAGAAATCCGCTTGGTAGGGTGCTCAGCCCAGCTATAACCCAGGATAGGTTGAGGCACACTCCTGGGAAGAAAGAGAGGAGAACTTGACAGAAATCCATGGAATGGTCAACACATTTCTTCATCCAGGGACAAAGATAGTGATAATCTCAAAAACAGCAAGTTTGAACTAAAGAATACCCAGAACCAGAATAAGGAATCTGAGTTACCATTTATGACACTGAGGTCCTCCACAGATCTAGGCCACATTAAGAAATAGTTTCCCAACACTCCCAATGAGAAACCCATGAAATTCAGAGAAGAGCTTCAGGTTGGTTTTATGTGCTTTAAACCTAATTGGGAAGACGTGAATCAACTGGTCATGTCACACAAACAAGGCAATGAATCAATTTGTTTGAAAGAGTAATTGGCCTCAACAGGACCCTTGTGGCTCTTCTTACAGTGGCAAAGACAAAACTGTTAAATGTTAATAAACGGTTCAACTAAAGAGGGTTTTGTCCCATAATCAGTAAGGCTTAGCATATATTATAAGCACATAACAACACATACGCTAATACTGATGTCGGTTATTCATCACTTCACATGATCACACTTGACGCTTGATGTGACTGTAAATCATACTTTTTTTTATTTTCCAATTCAATTTGAGAATTATTCTTTTAGAAAATACCCATCGATTTTTTCAAAGCAACATGCAAAAGAATTTTTCAAAAGACCAAAAAAATTGGTTTAACACAAAACACAGCATACTCAACACCACAAACTATATTGTTGGACATAACATAGACATGAAAAAGACAGCAAATTCATCTTTACACCATAAAGTGAGCTCGAGTTCTGTGATTCAAAAACTAAAAAAATAGAAAGAGAATAACAGTACAGTGAAGTGATGAATAACTGACATCAGTATTGGCATGGGCTGTAAATGATAATAAACAGCATAATGAAGGCATGTCTGGTTAAGACTAAATGGACTAAAATATCTAAGTGTAAACAAAATAAAGGTAAATCTCTTGCTAATTTCCTAAATCATATAAAGTATGTCTGCAAAAGATATTGTGGTATTGCTCCCCTTTTGAAAATGCTCAGGAAGCTGTGGGTGCTGCTTTTGTTTAAGGCTTATTGCCCAAGGTCAAGGAACAGCTCTGGACCATCTGTACTGGATGACAAACCAAGAGGATAATTGAGTTGGTGTCAGTTGTGAGTGCATTATAGGTGCCATATTTCAATACACCATAAAAAAAGGGACGGGCAGGATAGGTATCGGAAGTGCGGATAAAAGGGGCAGGCAAGGGGAAGGGAGAGTAGGATGAAACCCAAGCTGAAGCCGCGGAGATTCAGGCCCTCAGGAGGTTCCTTTTGTCTTAGTTGTGGGAAGTTGATTCACTGGAAGTTGGTTTGTCCCAATCTAACCTCTAATTCAAAGCTCATTTCGAGCATGTGTTCTTACTAAAACAAGTGAAGAAAACAAAACACAAACTGGAGTCCAACCTCCCCTGATTCAGATGCCAAGCTTCCTTGACTGTGAAATAATTCAAAATTAAAAGGTGAGAAAATATGAATTCATAAACCCTATAAAAATTGCCACAGTATGTGAAGTTTAATTATATCAGGAGAGCAGCAGTAATTGCCCTGGATTAGGAGCCAGGCATCTCCCAACATACAAGGAAATAAAAGAGTAGCCTCAAGAAATCAGTTTCTGAAATCAGGTGAAAGCTAAAAACGACCCCGTCCTCCCAGGATACCAGCAAAGAGACTCAAGTGCATCAAAGAAATAGCCTGCCATGATTGAGATGGGAGAAGATAAGAATTAAAGATCAGGATGCTATATCACTCACTTTGAGTATATCTTTTAGCTAACATGAGTGGAGAGAGCAATATAAAAACTGGAGCCCAGCCGCTTTTATCTCAGATGGCAATCTCCCTTGACTCTGAGTCTAACTGGGAAATAATTCAAAATCACAATAAAGGTGAGAAAATATGAAGTCATAAATCCTATAAAAATTGGTCACGGTATATTTAATTCAATTATGTCAGAATGGCAGCAGTAATGGGGAGAGTGTATGCACCAGGTCCCTCTTAACATACAAGGAAGAGTAGTGCCAGGAAATCAACTACCAAAATCAGGTGAAAGCTAAAAAGAAGCAGGCTCTCCTGTTCGGTATTCACATATCCAGGGTTTACCAAGTTGGTAATGCCAAGTTTATCTGTCGTACTTAATCTTGCAACCATATTTTCTTTTATTTCAGTCACTGCCAAATGGTTCACTGTTGTAGGCATTTGCTCATATTTTTCTCTATTCCCATACAACAGGATAGCAAATATCTCTCTCTGTTCTCATTTTCTGGTGGCCAATGAACATGGTGTCAATTCCACAAGAATTTACTGTATCACCATCTTCCTTCTCACAAGCCTTTAAGTTGGCACTGGAACCGACATATTCCCACAAGAATCTACTCTGGTTGGATATGTTCATTTAAAACTTCATCCCGACAAGACTGAGCTAGTGTTGATCGGAGGTTCCTCCAACCCATGGAACTCCAATTTCTGCCCCCCGCCCCCGTCTAGGCACTTCTCCCTGCCCCGCCGAGTCGGCGAAAAGCCTAGGGGTCATCATCTGCAAAGATCTATCCATGAAGCCCCAGATCAGTGCAGTGGTATCATCCTGTTTCTTCCACCTACACAGAATCCGAAAAATCTCCAAGTTCCTGACCACGGAAGCCTTACCTGGCTCTCCTGGCCTTAGTCATTTCGCGCATCGACTACGCCAACTCACTTTACGTTGGCATCCCTGCCTACCAGCTCCACCATTTGCAGCTGGTACAGAACCAGGCGGCCAGACTCATCTCTCACCTTCCCTGGCACCACCACATCCGCCCTCTGCTTAAAAGCCTCCATTGGCTCCCGGTAGCCAAGCGCTGTGGCTTCAAACTTGGCTGCATCATCTTCAAAGCTCTGGCCGGTCTCGGTCCAGCCTTTATTTCCTCTTTGCTTCACCGCTATCTTCCCTCTCGCAACCTCCCCTCCTCCCACCTGGCCCTCCTTACCACCCCCACTTTTTCCCGTAAGAAGCACGGTGGTCTCAGATTCTCTTTTCTTGCCCCCTCCTTTTGGAATTCTCTCCCTTTGGAACTTAGATCAACCACGTCCTACCCTTACTTCAGATCCCGCTTGAAAACCCTTTTGTTCAGCCAGGCTTTTGAGTAACTTTCCGCTTCCCTTCACTTTCACTGCTGGCTCTGCTACCTCCCGTTCACAGCGCCAATGAAACCGTTTGGTGTAAGTGCGCTTTATAAGTAATTTAACATAACATATGTATATGATTTATAAATTGCTTCTGATTGCTAGACCAGTGTGTTTCTCTGTATCTCCATACTGAACAAACAAAAAAGGAAATAAGGATTCAAATGAGAATTTACAATTCTGTCTTCCCTATATTTGCTATTGATGTCATGACATCTTTAGAAGAGAGAGACACCCTTGCACAGGCCACATTGAATCTGTTTGTAGTTTACCAAGTTCAACGCTCTTCAGACACATATTTTATTGGGGATGTGGGCTATTGCAGAAAATCGATAGTGTGACTTTCCTCTACTGTTAAACCTCTTCAAGACTATGAAAGGAAGGACTCCCCAGAACCATTGCATTGGACTAAGGAAGCTTAACAACACTTTGTGTATTTAAAGCAGGCTTTTTTGGGCCCATGCATGGGGGCTCTCAGACTCACCAAGCTGCTCCTTTTGTACTGTTATCAAAAAGAGGGTTTTGCATCTTGGGTATTGGTGCAGGATCAAGGAGAAGCTTGCCAACTGCTATTCATCTATTTTCCATCTGCGCTCAAAGCATTCATGGTAGAGGTTCCGTCTTGCTTGCGAGCTCTACCTGCAACCGCCAATCCTATTGTCATTTGTTCTACCTTCTAGTGGCCGTGCCCTGTGCTATCGCTGCCATTATGCTTACTAATAAAACGAAACATTTGTCCATGCCAATCATAATCACCCATTTCACTAAGCCTAACATTGATCCCACTGATGAATCAATAACTAATTGCAACCTTGAGTCCTATGTTAATAAATCTTGTCTCAGAAATTACTATTGTTTTTTGGTGGCTCGATATGCCATACATACACTGTTGTCGAAAGCTGATATTTGCCCCAAGTACATTCCTCTCAAGTTGACAAATTGTTCACACTCGTGCTTGTAGTCTTGCAACCCAAAAAACTGATCATACTCACTGACTCTAAGTACACATTCAGAGCAGCCTGCAACTTTGGGCTCTTCTAGAAAAAAGAGGTTTCCTCATTTAACGGTAACCTCCCTATCAAAACTGATGCAGATGTCAAAGGTTTACTTGATATACACATGTTGCGTCATAAACCGGCAATTGTTAAATGTGCTGCCCATCTATCTTCTCAGGTTGAAGTCTATAGGGGGACACCTCTGCCGATCAA
Organism: Lissotriton helveticus; assembly: GCF_964261635.1. NCBI lineage: Eukaryota > Metazoa > Chordata > Amphibia > Caudata > Salamandridae > Lissotriton > Lissotriton helveticus. The sequence continues at coordinate 380,827,876 of NC_136067.1, read as the reverse complement.
AATGCTAAGAAAGCGACTTTGGCCTCTAAATCTGAAACTACTTTGTATGTTTTCTCAAACCACCGAACCCCTTGCACCAACAGTGAAAAATTGCAAGATTTGGCACTTTAGGCTGAGAAACAAGCATGGATGAAACAGAATTGTGAAAGAGACCTCAGATGGAGGGTGGAATCACAGGAGAGTGGGTGCCCTGAAGTTTTTCCTCCCCAACCTCACCTAATAGTACCCACATCACCAGAGATAGTATGATTCATGCCATAAGTACCTACTCGTTTTTCTCCTTCATCATGCTGCCATTCCTGTACCACTTGCAAAGCTCACAACATTTTGAATGGGATCAAAACCACTTCCACTGTCCACCCGCCTACAATTAGCCCTTTTTTTCTTTAATTAATAAACATATATATATATATATACGCACCTACTAAATCCTTCATCCAGACACTTCTACATCTACTCATTCTTCAATATGTAAAACATATTTAAACTTTACAGAAACACACAGTCACTGGATGATGTCATCAGTGATGTCCTCAGTGATGTCATTTGAGATGTCATCAGTGATGTCATCAGTGATGTCATTTGAGATGTCATCAGTGATGTCATCAGTGATGTCACTGACCATGTCATGAATGATGTAATATGTGACATCATCAGCAGTGGATTGCGGGTGCGCGATATATAGTTAGTGCAACTAACTATATATGGAATTTCAATGGTTTTGTGTGAGTAAAATAAGGTTTTGTAAATGCTAATTCCTAACTATATATGGTCTATAACCCATGGTTTTTTCAGTGAATTTTCAAGGTTTTGTAAATGCTAATTCCTAACTATATATGGTCTATAACCTATGGTTTTTTCAGTGAATTTCAATGGTTTTTTATTAGCAAATATCAAAAGCTTTAAAATGTCAAGTACGTGGTAGGTAAAAAAAAATTCGTGTTTATGCACGCTGATGTGCTTTGAACGCTGCCCCCCCCTCTTTTCTTTTAGGAGTATTCTCTCTTTGCAGATAGTGAAGGGTAGGTAACGCAGGCCTTTGCCCCCGTTGTAATCCGTCGTGCCTGCTTCCCTCTCCATTTGATTGATTGTTATCCAAGCATTTACTGTTTTGGAATTGCTTCTCTTTGGTTCATTCTCTATTTACAAACAAGCACAGAGTCGCAATACTCTGTTTAGTGTTTGCAGATAGTGAAAAATCGTTAGAAAAAACAAAAGGAATCAAGCAAAATCAGTAGGCCACTAATGGGATCTCTTTTTGACCTCGCTAAAATAGAAACATTAGGAACAACCCCTCATGAGAAATATGAAACTAGTGAGAGGAAACGAGCTCGACGCCATGATGGCTGCAAGACAGCTCGGCTCCGCCGCCCACCCCGCCCAAAATAACGACAAACCCTATGCAAATATTATTAATATATACAACACACCAGCAAAGTAACAGGGTAAAACGTTTTATTAAATAACTATTTACATGGCAGCCTGCTGCAACATCGATCCAAATACATGCCGCCGTTCCCGGGATTTCTCCCCGACTACTCTGCGGCCTACGAGATGGAGAGGCCGGGGCGTTGACTAGGCAGGGCCTCCGGCCGCAACCACAGCGCCAACGATCGCTGCTGACGGAGGGGAGCCTTGCCGGTGAGACCACTGATCTGAAGAACCGCTGCCTGCGGTGCCTCCCTGAGCCGCTTGATGGAGGCCCCCGAGGGGCGGTGTGGTGGCGCGGACTCGGAGGGGGCGCTTGGCTCCTGCCCCCTCCCCAAGTCTTGTTGCCCTGGTGTGGCTTGAGATCGCCCCCGACATAGGCGGCCGGCTCCCGGGGTCCGGCGGAACTTTTTGCCTTTTGGTGACTCTTCCATTCTGGACCTTGTCCCACAATCCGTTTGACCTGAAGACACGTCCTGCGGTGCCCTGGTCCGACCATCACATATACCTGCGCCAGGAGACGGCGTGGGGTGCACTGGAAGGGAGAGGCGGCGCGAACGAGCCTCCCCCACCTCCCCAGGTGGAGGTTTCACAGCTGCACCCCAGCGCTTCACTCGACGTAGGCGGCCGGCTCCCGGGGTCCGGCGGAACTTTTAGCCTTTTGGTGACTCTTCCATTCTGGACCTTGTCCCACAATCCGTTTGACCTGAAGACACGTCCTGCGGTGCCCTGGTCCGACCATCACATATACCTGCACCAGGAGACGGCGTGGGGTGCACTGGAAGGGAGAGGCGGCGCGAACGAGCCTCCCCCACCTCCCCAGGTGGAGGTTTCTCAGCTGCACCCCAGCGCTTCACTCGGCAGCTGAGTTACGCCCACTCTTGCGGCACAGTGCCTCTCTCGGCCAGCTGAGTTGCGCCTGCTCTTGCTATTACAGCGTCTCACCCGCCATCCGGCTGAATTGCACCCACTCTTGCGGTACAGCGACAGGCGGCTGCCACGGAGCTCACGAAATGGCGGTCGGCTCCACAGACTTGAGCCTGGCCTGCAAGGATGGCTCTGGGCAACCCTGGAACTCGGACGCTTGACTGCTAGGGCATGGGCCCCATTCCCAAAAGCGTCCCCTCAGCCTTGAAGATTCTACAAGAGTCACCGGGGCCCCCGACTCCCGCAGACTTCCGGTGGGGAGCGACTGCCATGATTGCTCGCGGAACGGTCACGACGTAGCCACGGGGTGCTCTCATGCTGACGCCAGCTTCAGTCTGAAACATCCAGAAACACTGTAGTATCGCGTTGTCGCGTAATGCGTCATATGACGCGCCGCGTTAGCGCACCCGATGCGCGAAGCGAGGCGCGAAGCGAGGCGCGAAGAGCAGCTTCCCGGAAGCGATCCGGGGCGCGGCGCGGCGCGGCGCGGAGCGCGTAACGTAAGCATAACAGGTCATGTGACTTGTTAATAAAAATTTTCATTGGTTCATTTCACTTTTGGTTTCCTAATGATGTAAGGCTAGGTCATGTGACCTAAAAATGATACTTTTCATTGATTTAGAACTATTTTTTTGTCCCAAATGATGAAAACCCCTCCTTGTTTCCTCACTCTGACTTTCATCTTTGTGAGAGGAAGACCTACAGTGCCTCGCTCGGCCACCTGAGTTACGCCCGCTCTTGCGGCACAGTGCCTCGCTCGGCCAGCTGAGTTCCGCCCACTCTTGCGGCACAGTGCCTCGCTCGGCCAGCTGAGTTCCGCCCGCTCTTGCGGCACAGTGCCTCACTCGGCCAGCTGAGTTCCGCCCACTCTTGCGGCACAGTGCCTCGCTCGGCCAGCTGAGTTCCGCCCGCTCTTGCGGCACAGTGCCTCACTCGGCCGGTTGAGTTTCACCTACTCTTGCGGCTACAGCGTCTCACCCGCCATCCAGCTGAGTTGCGCCCACTCTTGCGGCCTACGACATGGAGAGGCCGGGGCGTTGACTAGGCGGGGCCTCCGGCCGCAACCACAGCGCCAACGATCGCTGCTGACGGAGGGGAGCCTTGCCGGTGAGAGCCACTGATCTGAAGAACCGCTTCTGCGGTGCCTCCCTGAACCGCTTGACGGAGGCCCCCGAGGGGCGGTGTGGTGGCGCGGACTGGGAGGGGGCGCTTGGCTCCTGCCCCCTCCCCAAGTCTTGTTGCCCTGGTGTGGCCTGAGATCGCCCCCGACATAGGCGGCCGGCTCCCGGGGTCCGGCGGAACTTTTTGCCTTTTGGTGACTCTTCATTCTGGACCTTGTCCCACAATCCGTTTGACCTGAAGACACGTCTTGCGGTGCCCTCGCAATGCGGCCTGGTCCCTGAATGTGTGCAGGTGGACAGTATTGATTGGATCAAGATGGCGGCTTCACACAAAGCTGACTCAAGTGTTGCTGCTAATGCTATGCAGACAAAAACTGGTTTTCAGTTTGTACATTCTTCAGGATTTTTCCATCCAAGGCTGGTTGAGAGTTTGTAGAACGATGGCTTCAGATTTTCAACATACTACTCTTCAACATTCTTCATAAATGTAACAATGTGAGACTCACTAGGAGAACAGCCGTTTATCTTTCCTTTCAAAATGCTGCCAACAATATTTTCTGAATGGAAGACACCATCTTGTAGCATAAAGGGCTGCGTCAAGGGTGGTATTGCCCAGAATGTCTTGTTTTCTAGTGCTCGTAATGACGAAGCCAGAACTGCCGAAAGGGATTCTGGTCCTGCCGCTACTTATTGGAGACATTGAACTATACTCTGGACCTGCCTGGCCTCGACCAAAATGGCGCCAGTATGGGAGCGACTTGCAACTCCTTATGACGTTCTAGTTACTTAGCCTTGACGTTATGGGGGATGTATGCGGTCTTTGTGCACATGGCGGGCGGGGAAGGGTACTGACTGGGAATACGGACAACCCTATTGATGTCGATTTTTCATTATTGATTATTGTATTAATAAAGCTTCGAAGTAATGTTACCCATGATACTCGCCCATGGTGTGCGTATGGACGATTTTATTGTAACTGATCCTGTTATACTTTCAATTAAAAAATCAACCTTCACTGATTCTGCAACCGTTTGTCATGTTTAGTTTTTTCAATTAAATGGCTTGCTTGTTACATACTCCTATACCCCTGGCTTTTGAAAGACACCATCTTGTAGAATAAAGGGCTGCGTCAAGGGTGGTATTGCCCAGAATGTCTTGTTTTCTAGTGCTCGTAATGACGAAGCCAGAACTGCCGAAAGGGATTCTGCTCCTGCCGCTACTTATTGGAGACATTGAACTATACTCTGGACCTGCCTGGCCTCGACCAAAATGGCGCCAGTATGGGAGCGACTTGCAACTCCTTATGACGTTCTAGTTACTTAGCCTTGACGTTATGGGGGATGTATGCGGTCTTTGTGCACATGGCGGGCGGGGAAGGGTACTGACTGGGAATATGGACAACCCTATTGATGTCGATTTTTCATTATTGATTATTGTATTAATAAAGCTTCGAAGTAATGTTACCCATGATACTCGCCCATGGTGTGCGTATGGACGATTTTATTGTAACTGATCCTGTTATACTTTCAATTAAAAAATCAACCTTCACTGATTCTGCAACCGTTTGTCACGTTTAGTTTTTTCAATTAAATGGCTTGATTGTTACATACTCCTATACCCCTGGCTTTTGAAAGACACCATCTTGTAGAATAAAGGGCTGCGTCAAGGGTGGTATTGCCCAGAATGTCTTGTTTTCTAGTGCTCGTAATGACGAAGCCAGAACTGCCGAAAGGGATTCTGCTCCTGCCGCTACTTATTGGAGACATTGAACTATACTCTGGACCTGCCTGGCCTCGACCAAAATGGCGCCAGTATGGGAGCGACTTGCAACTCCTTATGACGTTCTAGTTACTTAGCCTTGACGTTATGGGGGATGTATGCGGTCTTTGTGCACATGGCGGGCGGGGAAGGGTACTGACTGGGAATATGGACAACCCTATTGATGTCGATTTTTCATTATTGATTATTGTATTAATAAAGCTTCGAAGTAATGTTACCCATGATACTCGCCCATGGTGTGCGTATGGACGATTTTATTGTAACTGATCCTGTTATACTTTCAATTAAAAAATCAACCTTCACTGATTCTGCAACCGTTTGTCACGTTTAGTTTTTTCAATTAAATGGCTCGCTTGTTACATACTCCTATACCCCTGGCTTTTGAAAGACACCATCTTGTAGAATAAAGGGCTGCGTCAAGGGTGGTAATGCCCAGAATGTCTTGTTTTCTAGTGCTCGTAATGACGAAGCCAGAACTGCCGAAAGGGATTCTGGTCCTGCCGCTACTTATTGGAGACATTGAACTATACTCTGGACCTGCCTGGCCTCGACCAAAATGGCGCCAGTATGGGAGCGACTTGCAACTCCTTATGACGTTCTAGTTACTTAGCCTTGACGTTATGGGGGATGTATGCGGTCTTTGTGCACATGGCGGGCGGGGAAGGGTACTGACTAGGAATACGGACAACCCTATTGATGTCGATTTTTCATTATTGATTATTGTATTAATAAAGCTTCGAAATAATGTTACCCATGATACTCGCCCATGGTGTGCGTATGAACGATTTTATTGTAACTGATCCTGTTATACTTTCAATTATAAAATCAACCTTCACTGATCCTGCAACCGTTTGTCACGTTTAGTTTTTTCAATTAAATGGACCGCTTGTTACATACTCCCATACCCCTGGCTTTTCAAAGACACCATCTTGTAGAATAAAGGGCTGCGTCAAGGGTGGTATTGCCCAGAATGTCTTGTTTTCTAGTGCTCGTAATGACGAAGCCAGAACTGCCGAAAGGGATTCTGGTCCTGCCGCTACTTATTGGAGACATTGAACTATACTCTGGACCTGCCTGGCCTCGACCAAAATGGCGCCAGTATGGGAGCGACTTGCAACTCCTTATGACGTTCTAGTTACTTAGCCTTGACGTTATGGGGGATGTATGCGGTCTTTGTGCACATGGCGGGCGGGGAAGGGTACTGACTGGGAATACGGACAACCCTATTGATGTCGATTTTTCATTATTGATTATTGTATTAATAAAGCTAGAGATAAGTCAAGTACGTGGTAGATAAAAACATTTTCGTGTTTATGCACGCTGATGTGCTTTAAACGCTGCCCCCCCCCCCCTCATCATTTAGATTACCACCGCCCATTGCACAAAAGCGTACCGGGCGCTCCCCACGCAAAAAAACAGTTTTTTTTTTTTTTTTTTGCCCCGCGGGGCCCTTTTAAGGCCTCCACATCAAACCTAGAGGGTGAGGGAGGATCTACTATGCCCCCTTATGGTCATTTCCCCCTTTGTTTTGGCCTCCTCTTGTCTCTCGATCCTACCGAGAGACAAGATGGCGGCCGCTCCGGACTGTTTAGAATGTTGACAGACACCGGAGAGCCAATCAGCTTCGCTTCGCGAAGTTCCGTTACGCGTCAAGTACGCGAACCGGAGCGCTACCCGGAGCGCTGTTACAGATATATATATTTTTTTGAACGTCAATTTATCAAGATCCACTGGAGCACATATATTGAGACCTAGCAAAGGCACATCGGGCTAACAGTCCCTACAATTTTGCCAAGTTTCATGCAAATCCATTCAGCCGTTCGGGCTAAAAGTGAGGCCAACCGCCCTATGGAAATTAACATGGGAAAAACGCGTTTTGGGACCCTCCTTTTTTCTCGGCCCCCCCTTTACGAACCCCCCCCCAAATTTTCAGGGGCTGCTCAGAAACAAAATGTTCAATTTTCCTGAAAATTTCAGCCAATTCCGTCCACAAACGCCAAAGTTATTAGACATAGAATTTTCAAAAATCCCATAGAGAAAAAATCCTAACTATATATACCTACTGGCGACCGCCAGTAGGTAATATACACACACACACACACATATATATATATCTACAATTAAAAGGCTCGATGGAGGCGGATGGGCAATGGAAGTGGTTTTGATCTCTTTCAAAATGATGACTTAAAGTCCTAAGGAAACTCCTTGACCTTTTACCCATCACTGCGAGGAAGACAATTGTACATGTCTTGGTCACCTTCCAGATGGACAATGGTAATATCCTCTATCTGGGAGCATCTAAGAAAGGACTGACCAAGCTCCAGTCGATCCAAAATGCGGCAGCACATCTAGTGCTGAACCTACCAAAAAGAGCAGCAGCAATGAGGGCCCTGGCAACCCTGCATTGGTTTCCTGTGGAGAAGAGGATTACGTTCCAGGCCATGTGTTACTGCCACAGAATTCTGTGGAAAAAAGGACCACGATATCTCTAGTCTATGATAGCTGCTTACACACCGGCACATTATCTAAGATCTAAAGGCAGTGCACTGGTCACTGTGCCTAGAATACAGAAAGCTAGTATGAGAGCTCACTCCTTTGGATATCTTGCAGCTAAGATCTGGAATAGTCTGCCAGGGGGACTAAGAACTGAATTTTGAGAATTTTTTTTTTACAAGAGATTAAAGACATGGCTATTTCCACCTTCAAACTAGTATCGTGATCTTCGACTGCCGCCTAGGTTTCTGGACACTCTTCTTAAGTAGTTTTCCTGCCAACTTTACTGAGAACTTCCGTTAACGCAGGGGCACACCCGTGATGTAACCATGCACTTTATAACCTGATAAAATATAAATATATAAAAAAATATATTTATATATATTCAAAAACGTCTGTCACTAAGACAACCGAACAGCACTCCACATAATGCTTGATGATAGGTTTATTCAGCACTGCAGATCACTATATCAGCTTTCGCATCCTTGTGCACGATGCCTGCGCTCAATCTGTGCTTCCTTTTCACATTACAGTACAAACACTGAAAATGGACTGAACGCTCTTACTATACATGGCCGCCATGTTGGAATTGCTAAAAATCCTAGTACATTCAATGTAAAGTAATTGTAGACCAATATTATCGATCTCAGCACTATACATGATAATTTGACAAACATAATTAGATTTCTTTTCCATGCTCCATTGGGCATAAGCACTTAAAAATTAATATTACAAATAATTCATTTCAAATGTGATATACCAAAATAAAGTACAATTCAAGGCAGCATAGGAAGCACATTTCCTTCTATTAGGTCCAATTAATTTTATCAGTACACATAATGCCTCATTGGGCAGGGTTAGCCCTAATTTTTACGACAAAACAAAGTGCAAAAAATTCTATCCACAATATCTACAAACTTGATCTTTCCCCATTGGGCCTAGTGCAATCCAGTTCATATGGGCACTTAAAAAAATATGTCTAAAGAAAGTGTTGGAAAAATTCATAGGAAAAGAATAGTCCCCATTTATATCAGAGCACTCCTCTGCGTGCATTCCTGCGAATAAACAAAAGGATTTTACAATCAGTGTAAGTTTCAACTGAAAGAAAGCTCATATTCCGTGCAGTATTAAAAAACTAATTCTAAAAAGGTATGACGGCATTAAGGCAGAGACTGTACATGTTCTTAATTATTCATAAATATGTGTACATTTCTTCATCAGTATTCAATCCTACAGACTCTTTTGGCCCTATTCTTAGGATATATTTTCATTCAAGTTGCTTATATTCTTTCTTTGTCTCCTCCTCGTGGGGATTACTATAAATGGAAGAATAAACAGTAAAGTCTAAAGGTTTGAATCAATTCTATGAAATTCCCTGAATGCAAAATTGGTCTCAGAATGAACAATGTATCATACGTAACTCTGATAAAGGGGGAAATGTGGTTTTGTGGCCCAAAGGGATGTATTTGAAAGAAGCTTACACACAATTGAATGATGAAGCATGTTATTGCAAAATTTTGAGAAACAAATATGAGAGTTTAAAAGATAATTTTTATGCAAATTTGAAAGGGTGGCAGGATGCCGATCTGCTTAGTGCAGAAGAATACAATGTTTGGAAAGTTTCACCTCTTAAATTACTTATATTGTATTTGTTACCTAAAATACATAAAAATAAACAATGTAGAGGTTAATTTACTATTTTTACTGCAATCTAAACAAGAGTGGAGAAAGTACTTCACCTCTAACACATTACATATATAAGTAACACCATAAACTGTAAAAAATATTAAACTCTTAATATAAAAATGACTGATTAACATAAATATATGTGTGTATATATGTATATATATGTATCTGTGATAAAAATAGACATTAATCACTTTACATGATTACTATTCATTAAAATAATTAATTATCAATTATTAAATAATGTATAGTCAATTATTAATTAATTAACTTCCCACCCGATACCCCAACACACCTAGCTGCCCACACCAAAAAAAAACTTAAAAAAAGGTATTCTGTAATTTACATATTTAAAATTAATTGAATAATTAATTATCAATTAATAATTAATTGTTAATTATTTATTACTTAAATACAATAATTGCATATTCCATAATTGAAATATTTAAAATTCAATTAAATATTTAATTTACAAATAATAATTAATAGTGTTATTTATTGACTAAATAACCTCCCACCCTATACCTCTCCAAACCTAGCATCCTGCATCAAAAATAATAATTAATAATGAACTATTAATGTGTTACTTAATTTACTTCGTGAACAAAAAGGGGTGCTGAACCGTTCCTGGTAAAGAGAAAGCTGTGTATCAGGCGTGACCATGGGTGTGGATGTGGCACCCTTGGGCATCCATTATGTTGGAATTATTTGCCTCACACACCCGGATGAGTGTCATGCTTCATCATCGGCGTTGCTCCTCGTCGGGGAGGCGGTGCAATCCCCGACGGGCTCACCTCAAAGAGGGGCTCTTTCACGGAGATCTTTTCTTCCAACAGCCTTATGGTGAAGTGCGGGTATGTGGGCAATGGAATAAGGAAAGTAGAAGGTGATTAAAAAGTAGTAGGGAGTACCAAAAAGTACTACTTTATTCTGGGGGTCTCCCTCTACGGTTAAAAACGTGAGAACAACTAACTAAGTCCCACTGAGTAAAGTATGGTGGGACTTGGTGTTGTAGATTATTTACATGGTCAACATGTTTCTCGCACCAGAAATTTTCCGCGATTCTTCAGGACCTATAAAAATGTGTACTATGCAGTCTTACAACAACATGCAGGTGTCATGTGTATAAATGCAAGCACTATCAGTGTAATTTACCTCGGCGGTCACGGGTAGGTGAAGGAACAGGAGCACGGGCTGATAGAGCTACACCTAATGGCTCTCCCCTGATGTTCAATTACCGCCGAAGACTCATGTGGTGTTTTACCCCAGACCATTAGGCAGAGGATATTACCACAGAGGTAAATTACACTGATAGTGCTTGCATTTATACACATGACACCTGCATGTTGTTGTAAGACTGCATAGTACACATTTTTATAGGTCCTGAAGAATCGCGGAAAATTTCTGGTGCGAGAAACATGTTGACCATGTAAATAATCTACAACACCAAGTCCCACCATACTTTACTCAGTGGGACTTAGTTAGTTGTTCTCACGTTTTTAACCGTAGAGGGAGACCCCCAGAATAAAGTAGTACTTTTTGGTACTCCCTACTACTTTTTAATCACCTTCTACTTTCCTTATTCCATTGCCCACATACCCGCACTTCACCATAAGGCTGTTGGAAGAAAAGATCTCCGTGAAAGAGCCCCTCTTTGAGGTGAGCCCGTCGGGGATTGCACCGCCTCCCCGACGAGGAGCAACGCCGATGATGAAGCATGACACTCATCCGGGTGTGTGAGGCAAATAATTCCAACATAATGGATGCCCAAGGGTGCCACATCCACACCCATGGTCACGCCTGATACACAGCTTTCTCTTTACCAGGAACGGTTCAGCACCCCTTTTTGTTCACATTGACTTGGTGGGGGCACAGGCTGATACTGGACCTTCCACTTGTTTGAGTGGTAATGAGTGCCCTGCGGATCTACTGATCACTCTCTCCCCTTTTTTGACAACTACTTAATTTACTTCCCCTTCTACACCCCTACAAACCTAACAGCCCACAAATAACATATAACAAAAATAAATCATTATTACATCATTTACATAATAAATATCCATCATATAAATAAATAAAAGTTATTAAATAATTCCTAACTATTATTAACTAAATAACTTCCCACCCTAACCCCTAATAAACTCAACAACCCGCTACAACACAAAAAATTACTATAAAAACATTAAATGAGAAATTCGAAATCACTTAAAATGATAAGCTATATTAAAAAAAAGTTATATAAACAATACTAACACATAAAATTAATATGTCAACTAAAACACATTCAAATAAATAAAAAACTATTTTTTACCACTTTATTATTGAAAACAATATAAAAAAACGCGAAATTATAAAAAAGCGATATTTCTCACCTAAAATTGTTTTATTATTGTTTATATTTGTGCATCACGATAATCGTGCATCATGACATCTATTTTCCAATATTTCTGGCTCCCGATATTTATATAATCCGATATTTTGTCCAAACACCAGGAAACAGTGTTTGTAATTAGAGTAGTTTGAAGATATAAACTGAAATTATGACTAGGCCCACTGCAGAAAATCATAGTAAAAGCATTACCATGCAGGCCTTTCCAATAAAAGGCCTGCATAGGATTGCTTTTCTAACTTCTCATTCCATTAGAGCATTATTATTTTTTTATGGAGGCTCAAAGGGGACAAAGGTAAAGTTGCATTCTATGAATAGAGCAGCTCAGAAACATCAACACAGTGCAATCACTGCATTTCATAAGCCACTGCTGGGTTTCTTTTCTCACAAATTGTATATTATTTAGCAGGGGCTTCTAGCCATGGTCTGAATTCACAGAGCACTTAAGCGCTATTAAGGTATTATGGTTTGTATCTAACTAGTCATTTATGGTGTGAACATCCCTGCCATCTTAGTACATGAGAGAAAAACACACGTTTTCTATTTGATTATGGGCATTTTCGCTTCACATGCAGACTGCCTCAGGACTCCATGCTGACAAAGTACTAAAAATAGAGCAGAGAAACATCAACATGCTAGTTTTCCACACTGAAATACTTACATATTTTTACAACAAAGCAGTAGTTCAATTCGCTCTCCTACGAAGTGAACTTCTCATATCTCATAAACAGCAGATATGTATATCAATTATCCAAGAAGGGTCTCATTATGAGTTGCATGATAAGCCCTCCAATAACTCTGACTTCTGTACTCTAGGTACCACTAACTCCAGAGGATGGGCTTAAGCAGTGGCATTGCTGGGGAGAGGGGAGGAGGACTGTCCGCACCCAGGTGGCACTTTTTGGGGGGATGAGGTGAGCAATTTCGGAGAGACCAAGGTAGGTGGGTTGTTTCTTCTTTTTTTCACTTTATCTTCCCTCGTCGTCGTCTTTTGACTCCCCTGCACTCTTACCTGTACTTGGCGTAAACTCTAGCTACGCCAATGAGTTTAGGACATAGTTACAGAGGGATTGCAAGGAAAATTATGGGTCCCCTTAGAAAGGAGGAAGTAGCAATAGAAATGATTTTCCTGGTTGACCCTGTATGCCTTGCTTTCCCCAAGAATTTCACTCAGAGACTGTGGCTAAGCATTCAAAGTCTCTGGGCGAAAGTTGCAGGGTCTGTAGATTTACTCTGGTTCTTGTAATTCCAAATGGAACAGTAATTGGAGTTACCACCCATATGAATGAAAGGCAAGCATAGAATGGCGCTTCCACTTTTGCAAAATAAAAATCAGGATCCATAGAACCAACACTCATCTTTCAGTTTCTGCATAGTTCACACCAATTCATTCATCAGAGTTGATGTTTTCCAAACAGAAGCTTTCTTTGAACATAGACACAATGAAGTAATGATGTTGATGGGCCTGATGTAGAGTTGAGTGGTGATGAAAATTCCCCTGATTTCTGGGAGGATGTACTACATTTCGGGGGATTCCGCCAGTTCAATTACCTCTCTACAGTAGTCCTCTGGTGGAGGAAATATTACTGTTGCATTCTACCAAATACAAAGTGCCAGATCTGGAGTACAACTCACCAGTGGAATTGACTCCACCAGAAAGGGGCCCTATGCTCCAGGGTCATATATTTAATGTGAAGGGGATATATTCCATATGTATGTATGTTACTTACCACTTAACAGTACAGCAGACTGTAAACTTGGTTGGCAGGTGCAGGGAGGTGCCAGAGCTGACTTGCTTGAGGACAATGCAAAATGTGTTGAATTGGATGCAGGCTGACAGTGGGACCCAGTACAGTTCTGAGTACTGAAGTGATCCTGTCATACTTACAAAGTCTTTGATGGGGGCTGCTGCTGCTTGGAGGACTTTCGTCACTGGAGTTGGCTAGGTCTACGGGATGCTCACTATCAAAGCTTTGCCACTGTTGACACAGAAAAGAACTAGAACTTGGGTAGCTGTTCTGAAATCTGCTTCTTGTAGGAAGGGCTTCATTCTGTATGAACTGTGAGGCTTGGAGTTGTTTCTCTGCCACAGTAGAAGCTAATATCATGCACTACTTGCCCTGCAGGCACTGATTGAGGAACCCGTTCATTTGAAATGTTATGCTGAGCTAAATAAGTGGTTGAGCAATGGACACCTACATTGTGAGTCTTTGCAGGGAAGTTCCCATTTCTAGTTACTCACAACCCTGGACTCCTCTCCCCTATAACTGAAGTAACCGAATACAGCAAGCATATCTACTCTGTAAGATACACAAACATGCAAAGGGACCTGAGGAAATGGGTTTGTGTGTCCAGATAGCTTGGAACCAGGCTCCTGAGAAATGTGTTTGGGGCAGGGAGAGGGGCAACAAAGAATGTGTAGACCTTCACATTATGATTTGTAAAGTATACCTGAAGAGAGACGTACACGAATGGAACAGAGATCAAACATTTTTCAATTAGCTTAATTTCCAAACATCCAAGAATGTTGATGTGCGTTTTTCATTATTTATGAAATTGGTATAAGACATATTAATATGATTCCTGCTGATCTAACCTCTATTTTCTGCAGAAATGCTAAAATATTTCTGCGGGTTTTCAAATATTTTCCTGCAGATTTGAACTCACTCATGGCATGGCTATCTTGACAAAATGATCCTTAATCTGCCTTCCCCACTAGAGGAGTTTATTCATACTCCATGAGGTAAACAAAATCAGTTCACAGCTACTCTTTCACATATGTTGTGAGAACCTATTCTGGCTTTTGTCCACTAGAGAAAGATGGCATTTTATCTACAACATTCCTTATAGAAGACTCAACCTTTTGACCATTAACAATATTAATCAGCCTTTAATTGTAGATAGCTTCTCTCCATTTTGGTCGTCCAGTTCACTGCAAATGAGAAGCAGAGTAAATGTTTGAGGTCCACTTAAGCACCTATCTCATGTGTTTTTAAACGGATGCATTTTTCCACTTATAGTGCATGGAATAGCATATGTCATCACCTCTTTGCTGCAACCAGATGTAGCCCTTTGATCAATGGTGAAAACATGTCTATTACTGATTAAGTCGGCGCCCTGTTCCTACTGCATCTCTTAGATGCCTTAACCACTGCTGACAAACCCATTTTTCTGGACTAGTAGGGACGAATATAAGTCTATATCCCAACACTTGTTGGATGAAGGCAGTACTGTGCCTCATTACTGCTCATCTTTCTCACAGATCAAGGGTAGTGACTTGTAGGGCACAAAACCCTCACCTCTTTTTCACCATCCATCTATGCTATGCTCAAACTTACTTCTATGGTGTTTGTTCCTGTACCTAGACGTATATTTATATATACAGTGCAATTATCTCTAACGAGAGTTCCTGATCGGGTGCTGTATTGAATGCCCCGACAGGTTAATTGAGAGGAATTTTGCTGCCTCGCTGTTCTGAATTGTATTTTAGCCCTGTTTTAAGCTAGTCATTTAAAATGTTACAAGGAAGAGAATTGAATGAATTTTAACTGATTTGCACTGCACCTTTTGTAATCGCCGTCTTTCTGCTGCTAATTACCGCTTCTTGCACAGTTCCTATTGAAGACATAAACGCGACCGCCATCTTGCAGGTCAGCGCTCTAGCCTTCTTAGCCCCATAGCTATAAATCCACATGCTAACGCGACCGCGCCGAAGGCACCCCAAAGGCAAGCCCGTCTGTGCCCATCCATGCCCTGGAGTCTCCCAGAGCCAGGAACCCTGCATCTTCCTCGCTGGACATAAGTAAGGCCATGAGGAAGCTCTACTCAATGAATGAGCTACTAAGTTTAAACATGCCCCCGTTTAGTACCCATGTTACTAATGGTTGGCCATGGTACGAGGGTAGGTTCTCCTGTCTGAAATGTAAGTTTCAAGTTCCAACAGATGAGAATTGTATATACAACGATAAAACTATACGGACTTCTACAATTACCCAAGCCCCATGTTCTAGTGCCTTCAAGGTATGGAAGAGTCTGCTATGTAATGTTAGATCTCTTCCCAAGCACTGTGTAGAAATTTGGGACTTGTTATTTTCAGTACAACCCGATTTCGGGTTTTTTAGCGAAACATAGCTGAAAACTCACACCGTTCCTGCCATCACCCTAGCCCTGCCTGAAGGCTATAAAATAGTCCATCAGGAAAGAGTGAATAAAGGGGGGGGGGGGGGGGATTGCCATAATTTATAAAGAAAAAAATCCAGTATACATTTTGGACCAGTCTAGCGATTCTACAATGTAAATAATGATTTTCCGGATGAATATTGCTTCTCAGGAGAGCTGGAGAGGGGCTTTGGTATATCGCCCCCCGGGTCCTTTCAACAACTTCCCCCTCAAATTGATGGAATTGATTGCTCCCCACGTTGTTGCAAGCAAGAATTTTCTGTTATTAGGAGACTTCAACATTCATAGTGAATGTGAAATGAATAAAGACACAGAGTGGCTTATAGAAGAATTATCAACTCTTGGATTAACAAAGTTAAAGGAAGGCCCCACCCATTTAGCAGGGCATACTCTAGACATCATTTTTTCAAACTCCCCCACCCTTCAGTGCAAGGCCCCTGAAACCCTATCATGGACTGATCACAGTCTTATTGAATTCAGTATTCAAACAGCTCAGTAAAGTCCTGTAGCCAGTACCAATAAAGAGGGTTGGACTAGATGCTGGAACAAGATCAACCCAGATAATTTTAGCACTACTTTTATTGAACCATGTTTCTCAGAATCAGATCACATGGAAACTGCATTGAACAAGTATAACACTGCTATTTTAGAGGCGGTAAACTCCATAGCCCCTTTAAAACGCACCCCTGTGTTACGTATAGCCAGGCACAAAGCTTGGTATACTAGTTCACTTCGTAAGCAGAAAGTAGCCTGAAGAAAGTATGAGAAACAATGGCGCTCCACCCGCAAGGAAGGAGATAAAAGCTGATTTCTGATTACCTTAACAAACTACCATCGCAATTTGAGAACTGCTCGTAAGGAACACTTAGCCCTCCAATTGGCTAATGCAAACAACGATCCGAAGGTTCTTTATCGGATATTGGAATCATTCGCTAATCCCAAGGCATGCGAAAATCCGGTGGTTCCCACTCAGGATCTGTGCAATGATATTAGCATTTTTTGTGCGGAAAATTGACATTATCTATGCCAAAATTACTGACCCCGGTTCTCAGCAGTCAGATACTGAACCTTCTGGAGACAGAGGGCCAAGGGACTCCATGACTCTGAACTCCTTTTCTCCAATAACACAAGCACAAGTTGAACTGTTGATGAAAGAAGTGAAGTCAGGTTCTCCGGCAGACATTATGCCCGCAAGAATAACAACTCTTCTAACAAAACAGCTTTCCCCAGTGATCACTAAGCTTCTCAATCTATCTCTGCAGAAGGGTGTGGTACCCAGAGAATGGAAAACTGGTCAGGTCATGCCCATTCGCAAAAATAATGGACTCCCACTTTCGGAGTTCTCCAATCTTTGCCCTATTTCTCTACTCCCTTTTATGGGCAAGCTCCTGGAAAAACACGTAAATAAGCAACTATCCAATTTTATTGAAAGCGCCGACAGGTTGGATCCATCACAATCGGGATTCCGGCCCAAACACAGCACTGATTCTGCCCTTCTAGAAGTCACTGACAATATCAAAGGACTCTAGATAAAGGGAACTCAATGATCTTAGTGCTGCTTGACCTGTCGGCAGCTTTCGACACTATCTCGTATAAAATCATGAGACAGCAACTGGAAACAGTAGGACTCACAGATCAAGCCTTGGAATGGCTAGTTAGCTTCCGAGACGCTCGGACCCAGGTAGTAAACCTCGGGAATTTTAGTTCATCTTCGGTAACTCTGTCCAAAGAAGTCCCCCAGGGCTCATGTTTGAGCCCAACTCTTTTTAATATCTATGTGGCTCCCTTGGCAGAACTATTAAGAAGCAGCGGATTCATCCCCGTTTCATACGTGGATGATACCCAACTGCTGTTTCCATTTGAAAAATTCACGTCGGAGGTGAAAAGGGCATTCTCCATTGGGATGGGAAAAATTTCCAAGTGGATGAAGAATAATTATCTTCAGTGTAACGTAGGAAAGACCGAGATCATGCTGTTTGTAGAGGCCAAGTTATCGTGGTCGCCGGATTGGTGGCCATCGGATATGGGTATATCGCCTGCTCCTAAAACAGACATTAAAAACCTAGCGGTTCGCTTGGAACAGACTCTGACAATGAAAGCCCATGCTGCCCAAATTGCTGGAGCCTGTTTCCATATATTGAGGATGCTACGTCGAATTATGTCCTTATTACAGGACTCTGCACGCAAGACGATAACCCAGGCACTTGTATTGAGTCGACTGGATTACTGCAATGGTTTATTACTAGCAGCTAATGAATCAGCCTTAGACAGACTTCAGGTTGTGCAGAACACAGCGGCCAGACTGATTCTGAATGCCCCGGTAAGATCAGCCTCCAAGCCTTTGCTCCAGCAATTACATTGGCTGCCCATTCGGAAACGGGTGCAGTTTAAAATCCATTGCATCATTCACAAGGCATTGTTGAACCAAGGCCTAAAATATATGAAAGATACATTTCATATATATGTCCCCACACGGTCTTTGCGTTCGGTAGCCAAATACTTGCTCAATGTACTAAGAATAAAACGGACCAGACAGGGTGGTAAAGCCCTTTCTGTGCTTGGCCCCAGTAATTGGAATAAGCTACCTGCTCAGCTCCGCTTAAGTGCGGAGCATTCTGCCTTTAGGAAACAATTAAAAACTTTTCTTTTCAGCGCCTGAGCGATAATTTCCTCTGATAATACATTTCCCAGCGCGGAGATAATCCTCCGGGAGTCGAGTCAGGCGCTTTATAAGTAAATAAATAAATAAAATAAATAAATAAAAGGGACTAACCTTAACCCTAAGCCAAGTCCTACATTTTATCCTTAAATTATCTTTAAATGTGCCAATAAAACTAAACCTAGCCCTTATTCTAAAATACAATAACCCTAGTACTAAAAAGAAACCTGATTCTAATGTTTACTCAAAAACACTCCATTCATCTAAACATAAGGCTAAAGCTACACCAACCTCCTCCTCATCCTAACCCTGACTCTGGCCCTGACACAAACTGTACCATAACCTTACTCAACCCTTAACTTCACTGCAGCCCTACCTATGGCCCTAAACATTTCCCTACCCGTAACATTACCACTAAGCCTAACCCTAATCCTAAGGTTATATCGACCCCTACTCAAAATCTACCACTAACCATCACCATAAAACATCCCCTACCCATAACTCAAGACCTGTAATTTGCACACAATATGTAGCTTTGTGCTTCCCTTATTTGATTTTGATTTTGCTATTCTTCAGTAGCCGTAGTTCCAGCTTCGTGGTCTGCAAGTGTAAGTTTATGTAGAAAATTTCTAGCAGTGGGGCTAGTCCATAAGGACAGCACCAAAATATTTGTTTAACCTTCATTTAGACTGACCAGGTTGAGAAGAAAACTGTTGTATTGTCATAAATAACTACATTGCATTGAACAAGCTGAAGATAAATATATATATATATATATATATATATATATATATATATATATATATATATATATATATATATATATATATATATATAACAATGTTCCTGTTTCACCAATCCGTGGTGAAAAGAAGATCAGGTAAGGACCTCTTTACGTGATTTTTCCGTAATCAAAACAGTTGAAAAGAAGCAGCAACGATATTACCCAGTGAAGTATAAATATTTATTCCACAAGGATGAAATAAACTATAGTGTTGTCCATGACGCGTTTCACTCCTAAAAGGAGCTTGTTCATATATATATATGAATGTGAATGCATCCTCTGGCATATATTGACATGCATCTCAAATTGAAAATGTAACGAAAACATTTTCAAGTATGTGAGGGGTTCCGGTTCTCTTCCTTTGATATTGGATCTCCCTTGATGCATTTCAGAGAGAGATTATCACTTTAAAGTCTACTGTCCATTGTAATCCCCCTGAAAATGTATTTTAAGCACATCCTCTGGAGTGCTGAGCCATTTCACGCTTCTAGGTAGCTTGGATTCGTGTTTGCTAGTCCATGGTTTCTTTTTATCAGCAGCTTTCAGGTACACTTAATGCTGTGAGTGCCCCTTGAGGATTTCTTTCATTTCCTTAGTCAATTCCATATTGTTCAGCAGATGCATTAACTCTCTTGCTTTAGTTCTCTTCATTATATCTTGAGTATTCTTATGGTTCTCTCATTTGTCTATTTTTGCCATTGTTATGAGTGTGGAGCTTCAAGCTCTAGAGAAGTCATGGTGACCTTGGATTGCCTTGTTTGGTCCTCAACTCCTTTATGTCACCTCTTTATTTTTTTTTTGTAAAACAATTTTTATTTGAATTTCGCATTTATTACTCACATCCCCCTCCCCTTCCCTTCCCTCCCCTCCCCTGGAAAACAGGTACACATAATTTTTATTACAGAAAGCCCATGTTAGATGTCTTCACATCTAACATGGGCTTCGATTGGAATTCATAGAGCATATTATCAAGCCCATTATCGCCGCTTTATCGGCAGTTTCCTGCTGATAAAAGCGTCGATAATGTAACGCCCTTACTTGATAATATGCCCCACAGTGTCTATATTTTTAAAAACTAGTGGGGAAAATTCTAGACATATTGAGCGGAAAAAATATAAAAACTTAGGAAAAAATAGCATTTTTACAACATTAGTTCTACCCCCAATAGTCAGATGTAAGTTATGTAGCCGAAGCAGTTCCTTCTTGGTATGGTGTATGAGGGGCTCAATATTATCATCAACGATATTTTCAATTTTAGCGCTAATACTAACCCCTAAATATGTCGCCTTATCCGTTACCCTTGGATCCCTCATCGTGATTTTATTGTTGAGCACTATCTGAGTTTTGCTAGAGTTCAGTTTATATCCTGAGACTCTACCAAAATCATGGGCTTCTTTTTCTATTCATTTTATGGCGTTGTTAGGGTCTCCTGTAATAATGGCTATATCATCCGCATATGCCAAGCATTTTGTTTCTAAATCTCGTACTTGGATTGGGAGGATTAAGGCATTATTTCCAAGTCTATGTATAAATGTGTCAATATAAATTGCAAACAAGAGGGGTGAGCAGGGACACCCCTGTCTTGTACCCCTATTGATGGCAAAGCTTTCAGAGAGGACCCCATTAATCAAAACACAGGCACTAGGTTTTACATAAAGCTGTTTGATTGCTGTTATATATTTCTCTCCGATCCCACAGTTTGACATACCTGCCCACAGGAATTTCCAGGAGACCCTATCGAACGCCTTCTCCGAGTCTAGCAGTATGAGCGCCATAGGGTCTCCTGTCACTCCCGTGTAATCAAAAAGAGAAATAACTCTTTGTATGTGATCGATTGTTGATCGTCCGGGAACGAACCCGTGTTGTCGTTCCGAAATTATTTTATGTATAATGGGTGCCAGCCGTGCTGCCAGTAGTTTTGAATACATTTTCAAGTCCCCATTGATCAAGGTAATGGGACGATAAAAGCCCATTTCCTTGACATCCTTGTTCTTTTTAGGAAAAACAATTATTTTAGCCAGTGACCAGGACCTTGGTGGGTCCCCCCCTGAAAAATATACTGAAACAATGCTGTCATAATGGTTCTAAGTTGTGGTACGAATTTAGTATAGAATTCGGTGGGAATCCCATCCATACCCGCCGCTTTCCTGTTAGCCAGGGACTTTATTGCTAGTAATATTTCCTCCCAGGAGATTGGATCATCTAAAAGCTCTTGATCTTCTGTTCCCAGGTGATCGGGAGTGAGTGGATCCAGATATATTTGGGGGTCGCCACATTCTGTAGCTTCTTCGTGACATAGTTTTCTATAAAACCCTTGGAAGGCCGTTCTTATTTCTGCGGGTTCAACTCTTAAGCCCAAATCTGGATCTCTGATTTCTTTTATTAGTGCAAATGAGATCTCTTCTCGAGTTCTAATGGCTAATTGATGTCCCACTTTTTCACTTAACTCATATGTTTTTCCCCTATGGATGCTGGCTCTAGCGATTGCTCTTCCAACCAATACTTCTGAAATGCAGTTTTTAGCGATTGCCACCCTGCGCACCTCGCTATCTGTCGGCCTTCCTTCCTGTACCGCTTTAATCAACTCCTCCTCTGCTCTTCTTAGATCTTGTTCTAGTAGTGCCATTTTTTGTTTTTCTGCTTAGTTATATTTAAAGGAAAATTTCATAGTTTCACCTCTAACACAGGCCTTCAGTGCGTCCCACACCATGTCGATCGAGGTAGATCCCACGTTATCCTCTAAGAAAACCGAGATCCAGGTTCTCATATGTTGACAATATGCATCATTGTTCAATAATGCCCTTTCAAATGTCCATGTGTTTATGTTGGGTCTCTCAGAGACAACCATAAGACTAAGCTCCAGCGGGTTATGGTCTGATAAAATTCTAGGTAGTCTGTCGATTTGACATGTTGTTCTCAAGGAATTATACATAAGCATATAATCTAATCTTACATGCCTTGAGTGTGGGTGTGAATAATAGGTGTAACCCGGATCCCCTAGATGATCCATTGACCAACCGTCAATGGATAAACCATGTAACATACACATATCTTTTAAAGCTTGGAAGACTTTTCGCTTCCTTCCCTGAAATGTAAACCCTGGATCTATGGACCATTCGCTAGGCAAATGTATATTTAAGTCTCCACATAAAATCAAGGGAAGAGGCCAATGTGTTAATTCATTAGAGACATTATTCAAAACGTCCGGGTCATCACTAACATTACCATATATAGTGCTTATTGTTAACTTGCCTTCCCCATTGTTATAGTGGCATTCTGCTATTGCAAATCGTCCTAATGTATCCGCCATAGCCCTTGGAAATTGTAGCCCCCCCACCCTTTGTTAGGATAGCAACTCTCCTGGTACGTGTCCCTTGCATTGTAGCTGCTATGAGTCGATATCCTAGTGTTTAAAGTAGGTATTGCTGAGACCCCTCAATGTGTGTCTCCTGAAGACAAACAATGTTTGCTCCAGATGCCTTAAGTCCCTACGCAACTTTCTGTCTCTTTTTTAAATCGTTAAGGCCACAAATATTCATTGACAGTATGCTGATCTTAGCCATCAAGATTTCTCGTATCCTCTAGCTGTGTTATACTCCATCTCCAAAAGCAACCTGTTATTCTAGGTTTTTCTTTCTTGCTACTCTCTGTAAAATTCATGTGTCTCTTGTAGAAATAATGAGTCCTGTTCCCACCCTGCAACCCTCCTCACCCCCTCCCTCCCCCCCATTACCACCCATTGAGGCGTCCTGGGTCTGATGAGATCCAGGTGTGGGCGTCCGCCTGATTAGTGCCCCTCAGTACACCCCCCCCCTCCCCGTCCCTGCGTGAGTATTGGAGCTGAGTAGGGAGAAGGTCTATGAAAACAAGTGTTTTTCTGCAGTTATACAGATTATCATATATTACATCATATGTGATAGATAATTGGTAATATTTTCCCATCTTTAACCTTTTTCATAGTGTTTTTTCTTTTTTTTCCTTATTCTATTGCCCCATAACGTTCTTTAAATTGTACTTATAGTCCGATCCCCATCGTGGTAAAAGTTTTATCTGCATCTACTTGATCATTCACAGGTATTTCTTTTTACAGTCCCTGTGATTTCTTTCAGATAGTTTTCAGCCTGAATTTCACTTGTGAAGCTGCGGGTGTTTCCCCTAAAAATTATTTTCAATCGAGCAGGGTTTTGTAAAAATACTTTTGCGCCGATTTGTTCAAAGGGAGTAAATAACTGCCACATTATCCACCTCCTTTCTATGGTCGTATGGGCAAAGTCTGGTCTAACGAAAAATATGGAGCCATTATATTCTCTCTTGCTTGTAGGTCGGGCAAGGTCGTAGATATTTTCCCGCAGTAGAAAGTTCCCAAAATACACTAGCATTGCCCTAGGATATTTAGGTTGATTCTGTGTTCGTTCAGGTTGTGTTAGGGGAAAGCGGTGGGCTCGCTGAACTTCTCTATCTAGTTCCCATGATTGCAATTCGGGAAGGGCTGACTTAAGGAGTTTAGTCACGTATCCCCTTGGGTCATTGCCCTCAGCGCCTTCCGGGAGCCCCAGGAAGCGCAGGTTGTTCCTCCTCGCTCTGTTCTCCTGGTCCTTGACCTTTATCAGTAGATCCTTTATAATTCCTTCTTGAATTTATTCTTGGTTTTGTAGACATGTGACATCCTTCTCTAGATGGTCATTTTGCGTTTCTACTGACCCCATCCTTTCTGATATCTCTAGACAAGTGCTGCCCACTTTATTAATCGCACCTTGTAGTTTTTGTATGGCGATGTGATTCTTGTGGCTATCCATTTTAACATCTTTATGGAATTGACTTATGGAGCTTAGTATATCCTTCAGAGATGGCTCGGCTGCTTTCCCTGTTCCTTCTTGTTGGGAGCCGTTCCCCTTTGACTCCTCCCCACTTTCCCCACTTTCCTGGTCAGGTTCTGTTGCCTTAGTTTTTTTAGGTGGTGAGTTTTTTCGTGTGCTGATTTCTTCTGAATTACTCCCTTGATCGGTGGTTTCTTCGAATGCTAATTTGTTTAGCCTTTTATTCCTTATCCTTCTTTTTTCGAGTCTTTTCTTTGGGGTGATTCCTTGTCCGGGGTCGCTCGTCTTCCTTACATCTGAAGGGTCTGACATTTCCGGGGCGGATGCAACTTGGTCTTGGCTTTTGCTAGCATTGCTTGCTTCACTAGAAGTTGAGATGCCAGTTTCGTATATGTCCGCATCCGATTCCTCTGAGCGTGAATCACTTTCCAACTGTAGTGTTTTTTCCCGGGGGGGATTTTGAATTATAGAAGCGCTGGTTTCAGGACCACTTATTCCTTTGTCAGCCTCACTCTGTGTATGTGTCATTAGGTCCTGTACAGCCCCCGACTGTTTATATCTTTATGCACCTCTTCTTTGGGTAGTGGGCTAAAAATATTACAAATACTAGGCTGCGATGTAGATATCGGACCTGTTGATTTCGCATTTGCTTTCAAGTTTTGATGGTTTGTAACCGTCTTGCTTTTTTTACCATTAATTCCATCTCTTCGATGTCTTCAAAATCCTTCTCCTTCTCCTTGCCTTTTTCCTTCCTTTTCTCTTGTTCCATACCTTTAGCTTTAGCTGTATTTTTATCTTTGTGCGGATCCTTCTTGATTTTTTCATAGTCTTCCTTTTTGTCACCATTACTCAAGTTTTTATCTTTATCTTTATTTTTACCTTTATTTTTTTCTTTTTCTGGACCCCTTTTGTTACTTTTCTCCTTCTCATTCTCCTTTACCTTGTCTTTCTCTCTATCTTTTTCTCTATCTTGCTCTTGCACTTTGCCTTTTACTTCCTTAGCTTTGGCTCCTCTAGTCTCTGGTTTCCACTGCATTGGTTTTACTCTCTGTGCATTGTACACTGCTTGTACGTCTTGTGCACTCTCATTAAGTTCGGTTTCTTGGATACTTTTGGCATTCAGGGTATTCAGGGTGTCCATGGTGTCTGGCTGGGAGAATAGTAGGGCATGTGCCAAACTTTGCTGAATTAACTCCTTCTGATCATTCTGATCAAACTGTCCCCTCCATGTACCCATGTCATCCATTTTCTGTTTCTCCTCTCGCCGTTTATTCTGTTCATTCTGCTCTGCTAATATCGTCTGCGTTGGTAGTAGCGTTGGTGGTAGCGTGGCTGCTTTGTTCCCTAGATGAGCCACTTTTATTATATTCCGCGCAGTATGTTGGTCATGTACTTGTACATATATTTTAGGATTATATAGGCTACGTGGGTTGAGTTTGATACCTTCAGAAGCTCCTTTTGTCGCCGTCTCCTCTTCCCATGTAATTGAATCAAGCAGCCAAGTAGCAGAGTAGCCGAGCAGCCGAAGTAGCCTGGAAAAGTCTTAAGTCTCCTCTGTGATCCAAGATCAAGTGATTGATGACAGAGTGAC
Source organism: Lissotriton helveticus (assembly GCF_964261635.1). Classification (NCBI taxonomy): domain Eukaryota; kingdom Metazoa; phylum Chordata; class Amphibia; order Caudata; family Salamandridae; genus Lissotriton; species Lissotriton helveticus. Next base: position 380,802,023 of record NC_136067.1, on the reverse strand, counting down.
AATGGGATCAAGACCTTTCTAGCAGACCCGGCACGAAAATTAGAGCATTGAAGGAGCAAAGAGAGAGCAGTTTGTTCATGATGCGGATCGCCGCTCGTAAGTAAAAAAGATATCTCAGGGCTTTTGTTAGTTTGTTAGCTTGTTCACAGTTCACAGTTCAGAGCAGTGCAGCGTAAATACAGAGATACAGAGACAAAGACACAGGGATAAATGAAAGCGGTACACTTCTCGTTCTCAGGTTTCTCTTCCACACGTTTACGTTTATGTGTGCCTCGAGGCTACAGGCTGGAAAGATGAAAGGCTGTGTAATCTATATGAAGCGCCGCACCGCTCCTCCTCCCTAACTTCAGTGTCAGTGGCTCCGATGTTCGATGAGCCGATGGTTTGACAGTTTAATGTTTTCTCTGAAGAGTGTAAGGATTTGCCGGTGAGGGCAGCAGGGTAGCAGGGTAGAAGAGAATTGCTGGATGAAGTGCAAAAAAGAACGGGAGAAGATAAACACTTCTCAGAGCCTTTTCAAGTCTTTTCAATCGCTGTGTTCGCAGTGTTAACCATGCGCCTCCCTCTCTCCCCCCCTCACCTCACCTCGCTTTTCTTCCAAGTCACAGTTGATCGCAGTTGAATGCTGGATGTTAGATTGTTTGCAGTGGCAGTGGCAGAGAAAGAGAAAGAGAGTAGACGGCAGCCTGTCATGGGTCTCTGGGTCACTGTGAGTATGTTGAATTCTCGATTTTCGAACTAGGATTTTAAGCAAAAAACTCCCCTCCTCCAGCACCAAGCACCAAGTACCTCGTATCGGGCCCGGAGACTGGTTTTGGGGTTTGGAATTCCAACTCGACCCCCCAAGGGTCCTTCCAGTCAGCAAATTGATTTTTCGCTTCACATTGCCATCAATGGTTCAGTTGTTCCGTTGCTCGTCAGACCAGTCGAGCTAGACAGGGCTAGGATGGGCAGGCCTGGTTCTCATCACGCAGGGCATCAGGGTACAGGGAGCGCTCTGGTAGCGACCGCTCAAGCCGACGCCATCTTGTCATTATACATTGAGTACTCTTATGGTTCTCTCATTTGTCTATTTTTGCCATTGTTATGAGTGTGGAGCTTCAAGCTCTAGAGAAGTCATGGTGACCTTGGATTGCCTTGTTTGGTCCTCAACTCCTTTATGTCACCTCTTTAGTTGAAACACATGTAAAATGTATCTTTGTTGAGTCACTACAGTATTGATTCATACTTGAAGGGGTTTTCATTGTGGCTGCACAGTGGCCCATTACTTGTTCTGGTCGTTACTCGGTGTGTAGGTCCCTGCCAGTTAAATGTCAAGTGTGAAATTGGCTCTAATGCGAAGCAAGGAAAATGCCCCCTCAGCCTAGCTTGAATATGAAAAATCTGCTTTAACTGAGGTGCAGTGGGACCCTCACACCTCTGTGCCCCGATGTTACTGCACCTGCAGCTCCATTGAAATGCTCCTGAGTCCCTTAGTTTTATCTGGAGAGTGCTATTTTTCCATTGGGAATAAAACTAAATAATATGTTGCACAAAGGGGCCGATTATGATCGCAGTTTTTCCGCATCCTCCGGGCCGGCGGAAGCCACCGCCGGCCTGGAGGATGCGGAAAAACCGCTGCGGAGCCTCAAAAGACCCACTGCCATATTAGGATGGCGGTGCGTCTGGGATTCCGTCTGCAGCTTTTCCGCCGCGGTCGCCTTCCGACCACGGCGCAAAAGCTCTAACATGGCTGGCGGTGTCTATCAGACACCGCCAGCCATATTAGGATGGTGGGAATGTCATGCTTTTCCGCGGCGGCTTTTCCACCGTGGAAAAGCATACGGAGTTTCACTTCGGGGGCCCGTTGCGGGCCCCCTGGGTGAAGGCGGTGTGGGGGGTGCACATGAGGGGTACCTATGGTACCCCCCTGCATTTGCGTGCACAAAGCAGCAGGCACCGCGCGGTGCCTGCCGCTTTGTGCATGCAAATGCCGTGCATGCATTTTTAACATTGCGGCGGGTGCAGCTTGAAGCTACACCCGCCGCAATGTTAAAGATAGAGGATGTGACACCACCCTGGTGGTCACATCCTAATCTGCTCGGAGGGAACACCGCAGCCCATGCGGACGTTCCCTCCTCCTCAGGGGTCGCGGACGGACTCAAGTCCGTCCGCGATCCTAATCGACCCCTAAGTTAGAAGCTCATTCCACTATCTTTGTCTGTCGTCACTTGAATCAGCCAGTGGTTTTGTGCAAGGTATCCATTAACTACTGTTGGGTGTCCCGGCCAAGCCCCCTGCCAGTAGGCTTCTGGGTCCCCGAGATATTATGGTCTGGAATCTGAACATTAGATCTCTTCCGAAGCATTATGCAGAACTTAATGATCTTATTAGCGAAGAACTGCCAGATGTATTTTTTATGACGGAAACATGGCTTCAAGATGCTGATGTGGCTGCTATCAATCTTGCACTCCCCTCTGATTATTCTATTTTTACTCATAATCGGCTATCTCAGGGTGGTGGCATTGCTGTAGTACTAAAATCTTGTTATCCATGTGAATGGAGGGTAGTGGACCTAGTGGGGTGTGAATGTGCTTTTTTTAGGATTTCTATTAGCCATCAGTTCACTCTGTCCGGTCTCCTCATCTATCGCCCTCCTGGATGTGATGCTGCTTTTGGAAAGGCTCTCCCTGACTGTGTCAGTTCTCTGGCATTGGGATGTGCCAACTTCTGCATTCTTGGAGACCTTAATCTTCATTTTGACTGCACCCATATGCCTACTGTCAGCAGTATCCTGGCTGATTTGGAGGCCCTTCAGCTTAGTCAACTGGTCACCTCCCCCACTCATCTGGGGGGCCATATTCTTGATCCTTTTTTTACTAACTTAACCGGGGTCAAGGTAACTAGACCCAGTATCGTAGCCTGGACTGACCACTTTTTGGTGAAAACCTCTTTTGTGATTAACGAGTATCCGTTTAAGCCCCAAGATCGAGTAGTGATGAAACGTCACTGGAAGAAACTCAAGCTGGAGGATTTCCATCATCTTCTGGAGGTCAACCCATTAGGCTCTCACCTTAGTGTTGAAGCTGGGTATGACGCCTTCTGTGATTGGGTTTCCGGTGCTTTAGATGCTCTGATCCCTGCTGCCTGGACTAAATGCCGTTCTAGAGCACCCAGCCCATGGTATGATAGTTCCCTGGCTCTGTTAAAAAAAACCTGTAAACAGGCAGAAAGGGAATGGCGAAAATCTTATGAGGCTGGGAAAAAAACTGCCTATCTCGCTAAAATTAAACTGTATCATAGAGCGGTATGCAGAGCTTGTGCGGCTTATTATGGCCAGGAAATCAGAAATAGCTCTAATCCGTCTAAATTAGTTTTTAAAGTCCTTAAGGACCTGATGGCCAAAAGAGCCACAGAAGCAGAAGTCTGCTCTGTGGACCATTGTGAAAATCTGGCTGCTTTTTTCAGGGAAAAGGTTTTGGCTATTTATCGTGCCTTTCCTATTATTAATCAGGGAGACGAGCCCTTTAGTCCTGTATTCACTATTGGTGAGGTCTTATCCTCACTACCTAGTTTGCCGATGGAGGTATTCTATAAATTGGCCTCTAAAATAAAATCAGGCTCACCTGAGGACCCTTTGAAGCCTGTCCAGTTTAGAGAATTTGCTGCTGTTTGCCTCCCTCCAGTATGCCGTCTCATTAATCTCTCTCTCACTTCGGGCATTGTCCCGCTAAAATGGAAACAGGCTGTTGTGACACCCATTCTCAAGAAGGCTACCCTAGACCCCCTTAAACCTGAGAGCTATCGCCCTATTTCCCTCCTTCCATGGGCCGCTAAAATTGCGGAAGCCCATGTGAACGAGGTGTTAACTGAACATCTTGCGAGGGAGTGTATTCTGGATTCGGTTCCGTGCGGGCCACAGCACGGAAACCGCCCTACTCTCTATGACGGAACATCTTCGTTCTGTGCTCGATTCCGGTCAGACTGCGGCACTGATACTTCTTGATCTCAGTGCCGCGTTTGACACGGTTTCGCACAGAATCCTAGTTCAACGTCTACAAGAGGCAGGTGTGCAGGGCACTGCACTCGATTGGTTCAGCTCCTTCCTATCTGATCGGACCTTCAAGGTTGCCACTCCTCCGTTTGAGTCCAAACTCCATCCCCTTGATCTGGGTGTGCCTCAGGGTTCGTCATTGAGCCCCACATTATTCAATCTTTATGTGAGGCCGCTGGCTGCTGTCGTCAAACATTGGGGTCTGACTATGGCCTCCTACGCTGACGACACGCAGCTGGCGGTCACCCTGAGTGGGGACTCAGACCGTGATGCCCCCAGATTTCGGGAAGGACTCCTGGCAGTGGCCAGCTGGATGAATACCAACTGTCTCCAGCTCAATGCCAAAAAAACGGAGGTCTTGATAGTGGGTAAGCGAGCGGATCTTTGGGGTGACAAGTGGTGGCCCCCTGAGTTGGGTGTAACTCCTATTCCAGTGACAGAGGCGAAGAACCTAGGGGTTTGGCTTGACCCTGCCCTCAGCTTCCGTGGCCATACGAAGAAAGTAGCGGCCACTTGTTTTGGTATTCTTTGGGGGTTGAGACCTATCTTGAGGTTCTTTGATGCCTCAACCAGGCAGCTGGTTATTCAAGCATCTATATTATCACGGCTTGATTATGCCAGCTCATTACTCTTGGGGGCCAACCAGGCTGAAATCACGCGGATGCAACGTATTCAGAATGCAGCAGCCAGAGCCCTCATGGAGCTTCCGAGGTTCTGTTCTGCTGAGAGCACCATCCGCTCGCTACATTGGCTACCAGTGACACAGAGGATCTATTTTAAGACCCTGTGTCTGTCATTCAAGATCCTCAGGATGGCCTCCCCTCCGATTCTTGACAATCTTCTGAAGCTTTATGTTCCTTCGCGCCCCTTGAGATCCTTGGGCCAAAATCTGGCTGTGGTCCCACGATTCAGACTGAGTAGAGCGGGAGGACGTTCCTTTCGAGTCCTGGCTGCAAAGTTGTGGAATTCTCTACCTTCCCACATTCGAGAAATTGATGAGCTGTTGAAATTTAGGAGAGCCATCAAAACGCATGTGTTCCCTCATCCCTCTTAGGATCTTTATCTGCGTGCCTCCTCCATTGTTTTGCTGTGTTGTGTTTGAGTATCCTACCAGAAGCGCCGGGACGCCCCTTGGCTTGGGCATCTGTGCGCTATAAAAATGTTATTAACATAACATAACATAACAGCCACAAAGGTTGTATCAGCCACTGACAGGGCGAGGCCTCTTAGGTAGTTATTGCAAACCCCCTATCTTGTCATATGGCGGCTGAGGGCTCATGCCTTTCGGGAGATGCATTTGCTGTGCATTGATCAATGTATCCCCCACCCAGGATCATGTGGGTGACCTAGTGATGAGTTCAATGCTGTTCTATAGGTCAATCCTCCTTATATTCATGGCTGCCCACTTAGGCCCAGATTTTCGAGAAATCATGCAATGCTGCAATGCTTCATGAAAAAGTTGTTCTCTTTTGCGCAACTCTTTTGCCTCATGGATGCACCATATTTGCAATCTAGTGCACTATGATGCAATCACAACACAAACACAACTGAAAGTCAGTATCAAAGTTCAACATGCCAAAACATAACTTGTCATAGTTTGAAGCAAAACAGACTTGCAAGGCAGTGTTGAGTCACATAAGAGGCATGTGCAATACTTGCCCATAAAAAAGCAAAGCTAATCTCACGCAGCGTTTTCCCACTTTCCAAATGGGAAGGCGGGTTGATGTTACCATCCAGGAGGGTATTTGTCCAAAACAAGGGGCTGTCCTAGAAGGCGGCAGAAAGAGGAAGATCAAATTCATTTCAGAGGTGACAAATCTAGAGAAGAATCTCTTTGTCACCTCCAAATTACAATCGTCTAAGAAGGAGGTTTCAAAGAAAGAAACAGTTGACAAAATCAATGCAGTAGCATCAAGACAAAGGACTATGGTAGAATGCAGGAAAAAGTAGCATGATTACAAGCACAACCTTACATTTCAATGTGAAAGGAAAGCGTTGAATTTTCTTTTTCATATTTAGCAATATACAGTTACTTGTAGGTATTGACTGTCAGCATAATGAAGATTGTTTGGAAAAAACATTTTCTCAAGTTGTAAAAATTTTCATTTTGGGTAATTTTTGCCGTTAGTTATCTATATACTACATTAGATTGTCATTAAAATCACAAACATATTGTTGTCTGTGAAATTCAAATTATTGAAAAGCTATGTTTTACAATGAATTATGTCTGACCACAAAAGGTATGTTTGGATACTGACAAAGTAGGTCAGATTTATCTACATTTTAATCAAGTTCAAATAGTAATAATATGGGTATAATGCTTCTATAAATATCCATTGACTCTCTCCATCACTGTTGTTCGTGTTTTGTTAGTTTATAGAATGTTTCTCTCATATGTTTGCGATCTGTTCATTGGGGGCAGTGTGCCCATCTGGAAGGCTACCTGCTTTAAAATGTGTTGGCTTTGAGCTGTACATTTCTTATTAAAAGTATTGTTGAGGCCACAGACTGCAAAAAGTCTACAAAGAATCCATACGTTGGTATTGCAGACTGAATACTAACTTTATTCAGATTTTTTGCTGCTTTGCCATGTGGTCATAATAAAATGCAGTTTGTTAAATATGATTTCCAATACGATTATATACATCGCCGGTCACACTCTTGATGCCATCTTCTCCTCAAGCCCCCACGTCACCTTCAGCCACGCCTCTGAACTCACCTGGACTGACCACCACTGCATCCACTTCTCCTTCCGAAAACCCCACACACCACCGCACCCTACACATCCCCCGCCGCCGCTGGGGCAGAGTCACTGAGGAACAACTACAGACAAGCCTCGCACTCAACCCTCCGACCAATCCCACCAACCCCGATGATGGTGCACTCACCCTCGAACGCTGGATGAACGACTGCACCAACACCGTAGCCCCGCTGAAAAAACCCACCAACAGAGACACCAGCAAAAGAGCCAGCTGGTTCACCCCGGAACTCCTTGCCTCAAAGCGCACCTGCCGGAAATTGGAGAATAGATGGCATAGCAACAAGATGCCGGACAGCCTCGCTACCCACAAACATGCCAGCCGCAACCACCACCACCTCATCAGGACCACTAAAATGATCTCCTTCACAGACCGCCTTGACAACAACGCACACAACAGCAAGGAGCTCTTCAACATTGTGAAGGAACTCTCTAACCCCAGCTCCAGCGCCAACGATTTCCGGCCATCGCAAGCCCTGTGCGACTCCCTCGCCACCTTCTTTCACCGAAAAATCACCAACATCCATGAGAGTTTCAAACCCGGACAACCCCTATGGGCCACGCTGCACCAGACCCACTGCACCCCACCGTCCAAGACTCCCTGAAAAACTGGGCCAACATGAGCACCGAGAACACGATCAAGATCATGGGCACAATACACTCCGAATACCCATCCGACCCTCTCCCACACCACATCTTCAACAAAGCCAGCAACTCCATCGCACCCCACCTGCGCAACATCATCAACCTCTCCTTCGAGACCGCTACCTTCCCTGAGAACTGGAAGCATGCAGAGATCAACGCCCTACTGAAGAAACCCAAGGCAGACCCGAGCGACCTCAAGAACTTCCGGCCCATCTCCCTGCTTCCGTTCCCAGCAAAGGTCATCGAGAAGATAGCTAACACGTCACCTCGAAGACAACATCATCCTGGACCCCTCTCAATCAGGATTCCTCAGCAACGACAGCACCGACAGCACCGAAACCGCCCTCATCGCCGCCACAGACAACATCAGGATCCTTCTAGACAACGGCGAGACGGCGGCCCTCATCCTCCTAGATCTCTCCGCCGCCTTCGACACCGTCTGCCACCACACACTACGTACGCACCTTCAAGACGCAGGGATCCGGGAGAAGGCCTTGGACTAGACCATCGCCTTCCTCTCCGGCAGAACTCAGAGAGTCCGCCTCCCCCTGTTTCGGTCCGAGGCCTCCGAGATCATCTGCGCCATCCCACAGGGATCCTCCCTCAGCCCCATTCTGTTCAACGTTTACATGGCACCACTAGCACGGATCGCCCGACAGCACAACCTCAACATATCTCCTACGCCAACGACACGCAGCTGATCCCCTCCCTCACCAAGGACCCTCTTACCGCCAAATCCCACCTCCACCAGGGAATGAAGGCCGTCGCCGACTGGATGAAGGAAAGCGGACTTAAGCTGAACTCAGACAAGATGGAGATCCTCATCCTCTGGCCCAACCCCTCAGCATGGGACAACTCATGGTGGCCAGCATCACTGGGGACCCCCTCGGCCCCTACCGACCACGCACGCAACCTTCGAGTCATCCTCAACTCGAAACTCATCATGATCAAACAAGTCAACTCAGTCTCCTCCACCTGCTTCAACACCCTCCGCATACTCCGTAAGATCTACAGATGGAGCCCGACAAACACGAGGAAAACAGTCACCCAGGCCCTAGTCAGTAGCAGACTCGACTACGGAAACGCCCTCTACGTCGGAGCCTCGTCCAAGCTCATCAACAAACTACAAAGAATCCAGAACGCCTCTGCATGCCTGATCCTCGACGTCCCGCGTCGCGACCACATCCCCTCCCACCTGAGGAACCTACACTGGCTCCACGTGGACAGAAGGATCTCCTTCAAACTCCTGATCCACGCACACAAGGCACTCCACAAAACCGGTCCAGCCTACCTCAACAGCCGACTCTCCTTCTACGTACCCAACAGGATATTCCGCTCCGCTGACCACACCCTGGCAACGGTCCCGCGCATCCATAGAATCAACTCCGGAGGCAGATCCATCTCCCACCGCGCCGCCAAGACATGGAACACCCTCCCCCTCTACCTACGACAAACCGAAGACCTACTGACCTTAAGGAGACAACTCAAGACCTGGCTTTTCGATCAGTAGCAGCAGCATCACCGCCCCCCCACCCCCCAGCGCCTTGAACCCCTTGCAGGTAAGTAGCGCGCTTTACAAATTAACTGATTGATTGATTGATAGAGGTCATTTGAGGTACTACATTGTGTAATATTCTTACCAGGTTTTTACATGATATCCATAACCTTGTACTTACTTCAAGAAGCCTCCCATGGCAGACCAATTATATTGAAAATGGATCATGTACATATCATGTCATGTCAGGCAAGGTTGAATCTTTTGTTAATCCATGTACAACATAATTTATAACAATAATTAATAAATTGTTTTATCACCTGCACCCTTTTTAATTGTAACAACTGACTTTCCAATGCAGTTATTTACAATCTTTTAAGCTCCCGTGACATTGCGACTAAGCTATGTGGAAGTAATTTTAAACGTGTCCGTTATGATGCATTCGACTACCATCTCGTAATTTGGTACACTTTACCATTGACTGACCAATACAAACACCATCATAGTCAAAGCTTACATACAGAGCTGTGTCTGTACTATTTCTTCATAGCACAAAAATGCCATGTGTGTATAGATCTATATCATTAATATAGTTGCAATTTAGGTAAATGTTTTGTAAATGTTAGTATTAATGCAATTTTTCACATACAGATAATATTTCTATAATGAGTAATATATTTTTATTTTTACATTTTTAATCGAATTCTAACAGTACTATTTTCCCATTATTATGTTTAAGAGGTGGAAAAGGAGGAAAGGTCTACTAATGGCATGTTTTCTACCTTCGACCCCACCATGCCTTCTTATATGACAAACCCTTTGCAGACCTCATAGATGTTTTGGATAATTCTTCTCCCATCTTGGCATGGGATGACAATGTGGCAGTGTGTCCTACAGAAGCTCAAAAGACTTTTTCTCAAACAATATCTACGTGCTCCTGTGGATGCTGATGATCCTTAAGCCACCTTTAAAAGGAAGTCCACAGGACACAGCTACATCTGATAAAAGAAATTAAGAAAGGGATAGAGACAATGTTGGACACTCGAGCAGGAGCCCAAAGGTCCCTGAGCCATACAAGAACTTGGCTTAGGCTGTGAAAGACACATATTCTTGGCTCTAGGAAATTGAGGATTCTCTAGATGACTTAGCAGAAGTAATGAAGGAGTAGAGTGAATCCCACCAGCCTTCTCACAGTGGAGAATAGTGATGCAAGTGGTCCCAGTTAAGAAAGTGTACCTGTGAAAAGAACAGGAATGAAAATAAAATACCATCTTACTTTGAGGTATTTCGGTGTAAAGGAATAGGAAGCATGTAGTTGTGAAACAACGTATTCACGTGAATAAATAAGAAATTGCTAATATTTCAGTGCTGTGGTCATATATATTTATTAATGGACCTGCAGTGTTACAGAGATGCTGTAGGCAATACCTTATTCCTGGCAGATGAAGATTCAGAGACGCCGCACCCAGGAACTAGACCCACCCCACAATTCATGCACGGCAGCTAAGAAGGGAGAAGCTGCACGACCATGAATGCCAGAAAGCGTGCGGTGAGGGCGCGGGAATGAAGTCAGGTAAGTGAATCTTACACTCTAATCTGTCTCATATTTGGACTTCCAGGCTTACTAGAGAATTTCTTAAAGACATAATTCACATGGTGACGAGCATGAACAGACAGGTTCCCAGGATGATCACAAGGACTGTATCCTTTCCAATGGACAAGATTTTGCAATTTCCCCCCTAATAATCCTGGCTGTCACAAATTTCCCAGACCTCAGACTCTGCTTTACCATCAATCACAACAGGTGGTGGTTTGCTGAAATTATTGTTTCCTAGCCTTCTTTTAAAAGGTCTTAATAGGAGACATGAAAGATGGATGTATTCTAAAGGAAGGTGGACGTTTCAGCCTTACAGTGACTAGATTGATGATCCTAGTGATACTAAATGGACCATAACATTTTGCACTAAGTTTGGATCCATGGATCAAGACGGAAGATTGACAGAGGGCAGATAAACCTTGCCACCAGTTTTATAGTTTGACTCTGGTCATCTATGTTGATTGGCCTGAACATTCCGGTTTAACCTGGCCTTCTTTAAAGTTTGAAGAAGGGCTTTTCTGATACAATCAACATTTTGTAAGATATCTTGAATGGTAGGAACAGAATTTTGAACATCTGAAACCTCAGAAAAACTTTTGATGGAATACAGTGAGAGCTAAAAGGAAGGGGGTACTTGGATGATGAGTGTACTGAATTATTGTAAACAAACTCAGCAGCAGGAAGCAAGGAATTCGATCATTTTGAGAAGTGGTCACATAACATCTTTTTTTAACTATCTTTATTGACAATGTTGCACATAAAGTTCACAGTAATGTTACATCCCTTCTTTTGTCAGACATCTCAGCTCTGAGCTATCCATATATGGACACAATTTTCATTTGTGTAGCATACAAATTTTCCTCATTACTCTCACTTAGATGCTCTGAGAGTTATGACAACATTCGGGAATCTAATACACAGTAACAACATTGTGATTTTGTATATAAATGAGGAAAAGAGAAATATGAGAACAATAACGGAAAAATGGGGAGCAGGCGACAGCGACTGGTTTAGTACCATCTTATGCGCATTATAAAGTATTCTATCTGGACCTCATCAGATAACATCTTAAGAATTATTCTAGAGTTCTGTTCAGCCTTTATTTATTTATTTATTTATTTATTTGTATAGTGCCAGAATCGACTCCAAAGGGGTATCTCTGCACTTCAGGCAAGTAGCACAGCAAGAATACAACTACAGTCTGAATCAGCATGAGAAAAAGAATGGTCTTGAGCAGCTTTCTAAACTGTAGATGGTTAGAGCATTGACGTATATGAAGGGGGAGCTTATTCCAATAGCGCCGACCAATGTAAGAAAGGGCTTTTCCTCCTAGTCTTGCCCTCTTAATACGTGGAACCTCTAACAAATGTTTAGAACACGAGCGAGAGAGACCTAGAAGGACAATAGCGCCGACATTTCTCCGCCAGGTAGGAGGGTCTAAGGTTGTAAAGAGCCTTGTGAATAGTACAGCAGATTTTAAATTTTACCCTCTGGCGTATCGGTAGCCAGTGGAGCTGTGCAAAAAAAGGGCGGGAAGCAGTCCTATGGGGCACATTAAGGACGAGCCGTGCTGCCGTGTTTTGGACCACCTGCAGTCTGCTGATCGAGGTCTCATTGGCAGAGATCAGCAGACCATTACAGTAGTCCAACCGGCTTAATATGAGTGCCTGAATCAGTGTCTTTCTGGTGGAATCCGTAAGAAGAGGAAATACTTGCAGAAGAAGTCCCAGAGTGTGGAAGCAGACACCAGCTGTCTGAGTAATAAGCTCTGTCAGGGTAAGGGCTTGATCTAGGTGAATGCCTAGATTCTTAAAGATGGATTTAGGATCAGGAGGGGTGCCAAAATCAGGCGGCCACCACGCGGGAGACCACAAAAAAGGGGCCTCCCCAAAGAGCAAAATCTCTGTTTTTCCTACATTACTATGGAGAAAATTACTATTCATCCAGTGTGAAATAGCTCTCATTCCGGAAGAGAAGGCCACCTGTACCGCTGATATAAATTTGTCAAAAGGGGAAAGCAGCTGGGTATGATAGGCATATGATATTGAAATAAACCCATGGGTCCTCAGGAGGTTTGCCAAGGGAGCAACACAGATATTAAAAAGAGTGGGGCTCAGACATGAGCCCTGAGGCACTCCCTTGGACAATTCCATAGATGCCGAGCAATATGGGCCAAGATTGACAGTCTGAGAGCGATCGGATAGGAATCTCGAAATCCATTGGAAGGCCGAGCCTCTTAAACCAATCTTCTGCAGTCTTCTGAGCAATATTTGGTGAGAGACCGTGTCGAACGCGGCAGATAGGTCCAATAGCACCAAAATCATCGAGTGGCCCTTGTCTAAGGTCATCCTGATGTTATCGGTGACTGCTAGCAGGGCTGATTCGGTGCTGTACTTGGGCCTAAAGCCAGACTGGGAGGGATCGAGACAACCAGTACGCTCGACATGGCTTGAGAGATGAGTGTTAATATGTCTCTCCAAAAGTTTACTCAAAAAGGGAAGCAGAGAAATAGGCCGGAGATCGGACAGATCTGTCAACGAGGCCTTGGTGTTTTTCCGAATGGGCATGACCTGCGCTGCTTTCCATTCTGACGGGACATGACCGTTTCTAAGTGAAAGGTTGAGGAGGTGTTCGATTAAGGGGGAAAGCTGAGTGGCCAGAGAAGTGACGACTTTGGCTGGAATGTGTCATGAGGAGACCCGGATTTAATTTTGTGGATCAGAGTGGTAACCTCTACCGAGGTTAACGGGGGAAAACTTTCCAGCATCTGAGGGGTAGCCGGTACAAGTAGATCCACGGCTGGGAGGGGCAGGTCCTGGCAATCTGACAAAACGATTTTTTCATAAATTCATTCAATCTTCAGTGAGAAATATTGCGCAATATTATTGCACAGCATTTGTGTAGGAACCTAAAGGTTTTCACAAGCCTTGGTGTTACATCCTGCATTACATTCCTTACCTTGATTTTCCTTCCCCTTTAATGGCATGAGACCTAGTTCATTGTGTTCTAGTTCTCAGAACTTTCCTGGTGATGCATTCTGCATCTTTGAGTCAGTTGTACCTGGACTCTGAAGCTGATTACATGATGCTGTGCTATTGAATAAAGCTTTTGGATTTTAACCTGTTTCCTGGATCTCTACAAAAATTGGCGACGAGGACTCCAGCCATCTATAGCACAGGAGCGGAGTGAACCCTATTTTATTTCAATTGAACCATTTTTCTGGCTTTCCTGGATGTTTCGCCTTTTGGTCCTCTAAAAAAAAAATTTAAATTCTTATTTGTGGCTTTTTGGATATATCCCCTTGCCTCTCTTACTATTTGGAAGATTTGCGGCTTCATTTTGTGGAAATTTCAAAATATTTGGACCTGTGCATCTTTCAATTTTTCACAACGCACGGTTGCTGAAGATTCCAACTCCCTGCTGAGCGGACACCGAGCTGTAGAACTCGCTATTGGAAGCGAAGATTCCAGCCTCCTGCCTGCATTCCTGAACGCGGTGCGAAGAAGCGAAGATTCCAGCCTCCTGCCTGCATTCCTGAACGCGGTGCGAGGAATGGAGCATTCAACGCTTCTTGTGTCCTTTGGTGTCGCTTAGCAACGTCGGCTCATATCGTGACCATCGTCATCCTACACGCAGCGCATGTTACGTCCCATTGACGCTGCGTGCAACGTGCAACGTGCCACCATTTTGTTTGGTTTTATAAACTTTCAGTCACCTAGCAACGCACTATTTACACGGAGACACCGTGTTATTGCCGCTAACTTCACAGCGCCGTGTCATTGCTTCCAACGTGACAGCGCTTTCTTCTGACGCTTGAATTCCAGCGTTTTCATTTCTTATGAAACTAATTACATCATTTCTACTTCGTTTTGAACTGTGTGTCACCTTAATTCACGAAGGTATTCACATGGAGGAACTTCCTTTTCTACTAATACAGTGACTCTTTTATTCTATCTTACATAACATATTACAATGTGTGTGCCATTAGATGTATAGTGTGTTTTCCATATAGTTTCATTCAAAAACATTCATTATAGAGTACTTTTCAAGAAGATTCATTTTATATATATCAATATTACTGCCATTAGTATCATTTAAAATGCAATTTGATCCTCCTGCAAAATTTCTACAGGTTAAGGGTGATCCTCCCTTGCCTTGGGCAAGATGGAAGGAAGAATTTTTCAATTATATGAAGGCTATTGATGGAGAGCGAATGGGAGCAGAGAGAAAAAAAAGTATTTTATTACATTGTTTAGGCTCAGAAGGGCAAGACATTTTTAGAACCTTGCCTCTGATTGTGCTACCTCCTGGAAGTGGTAATAATCTTAATGTTTACTCTGAAGCACTTGCGAGACTCGAGAAAAGGTTTAAACCTACTGCTAATATTGCCCTTAATCGTTTCAAATTTTATACCAGGGCACAGAAACAGGATGAATCATTTGATGATTTTCTTACTTCTTCGAGAGCGCTAACTTTACGCTGTAATTTTGGTATAATAGCTGATGAGATGATACGTGACCAAATTATTGTGCATGTTAAGAATAAGAAGGTCCAAGATAAATTATGGTGCTTAGGTGATCCCAGCTTGGAAGAAAGTATTGCTATTGCTAAGTCGACAGAGATGTCTGAAAAGTGGATGGATATTGTAGATAAACAAAGTGCCAATAGCAACAAAACTAATGTTGAGGAAGAAGTGTGCTTAGTTAAGCCCAGGAATGAAGGAAATAATGTTACTGCCACATATACTGGTACTAGAAATTGGTCAACTAATAATTACAAGAAACCCGATATTAACAGCAGTTCATTTTCCTGTTTTAGATGTGGCAATAGGTCACATATCGCTTCTTTTCCAGGATGTCCTGCCATTAATAGAACTTGCAGTATATGTGGCAAAATGGGACACTTTGGTAATGTCTGCAGAGAAAAACGTTTTAATACAAAGGGACGAACAGTACAATCACGTTCTGTTTCTAATTATCCCACTCCTGTCAAAGTGTCTTCAGTTAACAATTCTGATACCACATCACAAGAAGTTACAAAAGGTTATGTTGTGTCCATCTTACAAAGTGGTACTATTGTTTTGACTAGTAAGAAGTCACCTAAATGCATCTTTAACATTTTGGGAATTGATGTTGAATTGATGGTAGACTCTGGGTCCCCATGGACCATTATCACCAAACAATACTTCGATGAGAAGTTACATGAGGTGTGCGATTTTTCTAAATTACAACCATCTGATATTTTAGCTGAGAGTTTTAATGGAGGCAATATTTCTATTGAAGGATTTTTAAATGTGCCTTTAACTTTCAGAGGTAGATTTGCCTATATCAAATTGTACATAGCTTTCAAGGGAGTAAATGTTCTTGGATGGCAAGATCAATGGGAACTCGGTATCAAATTGAATCCACGAGCTAAGGATCCCATTGAGCTTTGTAGTGATCAGGAGATGGTTAATAGTATTAGTGAAGGAGTAGAGGATGTTACCTCTTTTTGGAAAGAAAAATTTAACAAAGTTTTTTGCGATCAACTAGGAAAATTGAAAGGCTTTGCACACAAAATTGTTTTAAAGGAGGGTGCCATTCCGGTGAAGCAGAAATTGAGAGGTGTACCTCTCAATGTTAGATCTGAACTAAAAGATATGCTAGATGATCTGTTGAAAGATAATATCATTGAACCAATAGAGTCATCTGAATGGGTTTTACCCATAGTTCTCGTACGAAAACCTGATCAAAAGTTGAGAGTCTGTATTGATTTGAGGGCTCTCAATTCAAACATTATTATAGATTGTCATCCACTTCCCAATATAAATGAATTGGTTTCACTTTTTGATGGTGCGCAGATTTTTTCCACCCTGGACCTTAGGTCAGCGTACCATCAAATAGAGTTGACAGAAGAATCTAAAAAATGTACTGCCTTTATTACACCCATGGGTCTCTTCCAGTACAGAAGAATGCCATTTGGGTTGGCTTCTGCCGCTTCTGTCTTCCAGCGTGTGATGTTTCAAATTTTTAGAGACCTTGATTCGTATGTTAAGTGCTTTCAGGATGATATTCTGATTTTTTCTAAAAATAGTGCTGAACATTCTGTCCATCTTAATGAAGTGTGTTCCAGATTGCAAAACTATGGTCTCACTCTTAAGGCACATAAATGCAAATTGTTTAGAAAGTCAGTGGAGTATTTGGGGCATACTCTTTCAGGGGAAGGTTTGATTCCAAAGAAATCGAATGTGGAAGCTATTCTTAATGCCCCAGCTCCTAGTACTAAAGAACAGCTCCTGTCCTTTTCGGGCATGTGTGAGTACTACAGCAAATTTGTTGCTAATTTTGCTACTAAAATGGAGCCTTTGAGGAAACTTTTGAGACAAAAGAATGAATTTGTTTGGGACACAGAACAAGAAAAGGCTTTTTGTGAAATCAAGAAGGACATGGTCAATTCTCCTACTTTAAGACCCTTCAAGATGGGAAAAAAATGTATAATTACCACGGATGCAAGTTTGTACGGTTTGGGATGTGTGCTTTCCCAAACAGATGGTGTGTCAGAGTGGAATGTGGCTTTCTCATCCAGAACGCTGAGTGAGACAGAGCGCAGGTATGCGGTTATTGAGCGAGAGTTACTGTCATGCGTGTGGGCTATAGAACATTATAGAATCTACATTTGGGGTAGTAAATTCATTTTGAGAACGGATCATAAGCCCCTTGTTCATATTCTATCAGTGGGAGGAGGATGGAATTCTACAGCGAGGATTGCACGTTTGACATCTAAGTTGCAGGAATATAGCTTTACGGTAGAATATATACCTGGAAAGAAAAATGTTACGGCTGATTGCCTATCACGTCTTCCTTGTCTTAGTTTGGTTGACAGTGTAAGTGGGTGTAAAGATGTAGACTTTGTGTCTAGTTTGCAAGATTTTGTGGATACTCAGTATCAAGAGATTACTGAACAGTTTTGGTTCAAATGTCAGGAAGAAGATGATAAGTTAATCACATTGAGCAAATATTTGTTGGAAGGTTGGCCCAACAAAGCGAATATCAGAGAAGATATTGTGCCGTTTTTTAATGTTGCTGATGAGTTGTTCTGCGAAGGTAATTTGGTTTTTAAAGGTGACAAGTGTGTTCCACCGGTTGGTGTTCAGGAATTAATACTCAAGTTGGCGCACAAAACCCATCCTGGGATTTCTGCCATGAAGCGTCTTATTAGGTTGAATTTTTGGTGGCCTGGTTTGGACAGATTTGTAGATCGTGTGGTTAGAGAATGCAGTGAGTGTTGTGACAAAGATAAGATGTTAAAAGTTGTTGTTCCACCCCTTAAGTCAGTAGTGTGGCCTGAAGTTCCGTGGAACAAAATTGCTTTCGATATTTCTGGTCCATTTAGTATTTTACCTGAGTCTTCTTGTTTTGCTCTTGTAATTATTGATTACCATTCGAAATGGCCAGAAGTAAAATTTGTGTCAAAGATCACTTCTGAGGTAATAATTTTGTTCTTTCAGGAAGTATTTTCTAGAGAAGGTTGTCCTTCTGTGTTGGTGTCAGACAATGGAGTACAATTAGTCTCATCAGAAATGCAGTCATTTTTACAGTCTTGTAACATTAAACATGTTAGGACTTCTCTTTACGAACGCATGAGAATGGTCAAGTCGAGCGGTTCAACCGTGTGTTAAAGAACTTTATTATGGATGCCATTAAGGAAAAGGGAAATTGGTTGAATATCCTCAGAGAGAAACTTTGGCATTACCGCATAACTCCACACACAACCACAGAGGTTAGTCCATTCAAGTTGCTTAAGGGAAGAGATCCAGCTTCTGTTATTTGTCCGTGGTGGTTCAAGGAGAAGTGTAAAGCTTTTTGTGAGGATGTTGTGGATGTCAAGCTTATTGCAGACAGAGTTGCTTCTAAACAGAATAAATCTGCTGTGTGGTATAATAAGAGGTGGAATGCAAGAGAGCATGGTTTGGCTGTGGGAGATTGGGTCAAGATTCTGAAACCTTCTTTTGTTAGCAAGGGTGTGAGCAAATATGGTAGACCTGTTCAGGTTAAGAATGTTTTCAAAAACTCTGTTATCACGCAAGATGGAAAGGTTTGGAATGTAAGCAAGGTTGCAAAGTGTCCTATCCAATTTGGTGTGAATACTCATTCTTTTCCTCAAAATTGTTTCAATTCTGTACCAGATCAGTGTCCTAGGCCTTTTCCTGATACTATTGCCTCTAGAATCAAGGAAGATTCTCGAATTCGTAAGAAACCCATGTCTTTACGGGACTATGTATAATTTGTATATAATATGTTGATTTTCTTGTTACCAGGATTTTGTACATATGTTAATTTCTTTGTTTTCCATTTTATGGGGGAGATGTGTTACATCCTGCATTACATTCCTTACCTTGATTTTCCTTCCCCTTTAATGGCATGAGACCTAGTTCATTGTGTTCTAGTTCTCAGAACTTTCCTGGTGATGCATTCTGCATCTTTGAGTCAGTTGTACCTGGACTCTGAAGCTGATTACATGATGCTGTGCTATTGAATAAAGCTTTTGGATTTTAACCTGTTTCCTGGATCTCTACACTTGGGATTAATAAAAAACTGTAGGATGCGATGTAGGGTTTTAGGGGCATTGCCAGCCATGTCCAGTTGGGAGGCAATGAAGGTTCTGCGCGCTTCTTTTATGTTATTGTGATATCTTGACAAAGTGGTCAAAAACTGAGTCTTATTGTTCTCATCATAGGTTGTGGGCCAGCGCCTCTTGTATTTCCTACATAATTGCTTTTGTGTAAGCAGCTGAGGAGAGAACCAAGTAGCCAGCGGCCGCTTGGAATGGTTAGGAAGACGTTTCAGTGGTGCAAGATAGTCAATCGTCTTAGAGAGTGTATAGTTGTATTCTGCCAAGGCTTCTACAAAGTTATCAGATGCTGTAATCTGTGGTCTTGAAAAGGAGGCTTGAAAGCTCTCTGGAGTAACTTTCTGCCATTGTCTACGGCTATGGTGGGTTGCCAGAATTGGTCCCTTCAGCTTTTTTTGTCCCTGAATAGAGACTTCAATTAGCGCATGATCGGACCAGGTGATTTGGGAGGGGGGCTCATAATGAACCTTGGGAGAATTGGAAAAAATAATGTCGAAGGTGTGGCCCGCTATGTGAGTAGGGCCCTCATTGAGCTTAGATAGGCCTAAGGATGTTAAGTCAGTCATAAGAGTCTGTGAATCAGTGTTGGAAGTGCATTCGCTGTGAATATTAAAATCACCTAGTAGCAAAAAATTGCTACTCACGATTACATGAGTGGCTATTAAATCCATAAGTAGTGACGGGAAATCAGCCAAGGGTCCTACGGGACGATACACTAAAGCTCCCTTCCAACTAATTTGGGAGTAGAAGTCTATCCAAAAGACAAGCACTTCCATTTGGGCATTACAGCACTCATCCAGAGGCGTGACGTTGATACTACTTCTTTGTGCACAATAGCAAGTCTTCACCCTACTTTAGATAGTCTCACCCAAATTACCCTGAAACTAGCAGACTCTGCAGAAAAAAGGGCCTTCCAATAGAGGCCAAGGCTCCGTCCTGCAGGAGAATACAGGCTGAATCCTCAGGTCTAACAGCTCTTGTCTATTATAAAACCCGAGGGGGGCTAAGCCCTTTTTAGAGGTGAATTGGCCAGGGTTCCTGGCTCCTGGCGATGCCCAGGCATGGATGGTCGCAGACGGGCTTTTTATTTTTGGTGTGCCTTCGGTGCACCCGCTGCGCGTTGCCTGAAACATCCGGTTGTGTAGGTGGGGCTGGAGCACTGGGGCGCCAACCTCCCTCGAACTGGAAGAGGAGAAATGAGCAAAGCCTACCTCCACAACAATCAAGCAATGCTCGTGGTGGACCGGGGAGAGGAAAGGAAAGAGGTAGAAAGGTGAGTGTCAAAGAACAAATGGTAAAAAACCATAAAATCTTTAAAATTTCAGTTTAGGAGCAATGTGCAAAATGCGCTACCTAAATCAGGAGCAGCTTCTCTCTGTGCATAGCGCGCATCCCTTTCACGTTGGCCATTTGCTTGTGGATAATATACAGATGTTAAGGCTCTTTGAATAACTAAACTTTTGTTGAGTGACATTCAAAAAATTGGAAATATATTCAGATCTACGATCAGAAATAACATTAAGAGGAAGGTTGCAAAGCCTAAAGTCACCTGAGTAAAATATCTTTGCCATTTCAGATGCAGTTGGGATTTTAGGTAAGACAGAAAAATGCACAATTTTAATAAATGAGTTGACTGTTACCATTTTGGCACAACAGCCTTCAGAGATTGGCAGATCAACTATAAAGTTGTATACATTTTATAAAATATTATTTCCTGAGCTCTTGCAGGCAACTGGGAAGGTGTACAGCTTTTCTTTGTATCTCAGTTTACTTTAAGCAGAATCTTCACAGGAGTGTACATACAACTTCCTCTTCAGTAACTCTTCAGTGTTTAATTCTTCCGTATGACCTGGGACTAAGGAGCCACGACATAAGTGAAGCACTAGTTCCTGAAGAGAACAATTGTTTTTTTGCAGAAGATTAACTTGTACGTACTGCTTATGAAAGGACAATACTGGTAAAAGTGATACTGGTCAATGTTCTTAGTTTTTTGACGGATATGCCCTAAGTAGTTAAAATGACTGTCACAAATACAATAGGAGGAAGAATCTTTTCTCTGATTTCAAATTCCTTTCTTTCGGTGTATTATTTGGATAGACTGTAGGTAACTGTGGTTTGTGTTCAAGGTATATAAGTGATAGAAAAGTCATAATGCTGAAAAAAGGACAGCTGTTCCTGCAAGCTGCCTGTTACCTGAACTTATTATCACAAGATGAGGTATCTCCATTCAACAAGAGCCTCTTTTATTACCAGTAGCTTCTTTTCCAATACAGTTAGGGTATACTCAGCAGGAGTAAACCTATGGGAAAAAAGGCGTCACTTTTTGATCATGCATTTCAAGACTAACAGCTGAAATTACATACCCAAGATATTCCACAGTTTAAACATTGAAAGCGCATTTCTCCAGTTTGCCCAGTAGGTTATTTTCCTTCAAGGAGTTCAGAATCTGTCTAACACATTCAACATGGTCTTTAGGGCTTTTTGAAGAAAAATAGGAAGTTGTCAAGGTAAACTCTTCTTGAGCGTAGGATCAAAACAGAAAAAGATTAAATTCATGAACCCTTGGAACACTGCTGGTGTATTACAGTGTCCAAAGGGTATTAGGAGATATTCGTAATGCCCAAATGGGATTTTAGAGGCAGTCTTCCACTCATCTCCTGCCTTTAACTATTGAGATGGTACGCCCCTCGAAGGTCAATCTTAGTAATGATCTTTGCACCGTACACTGCCTTCAAAATGTTGGAAATCATTATCAAGGGAAGAAGATAATGATATTTTGTGACTTGGTTTAATCCTTTGTAGTCTATACAGGGCGCACTCTTTCAATTTTTTTGTTAAGGGACAAAGAAGAAGTGCACTCCTGCAGGAGACCTAGATGGTACAATCAACTGATTCTTTTGATTTTCTTTCTTTTCTATTTAGAGGTTTATATAGCGCAAACATGTGCACCAGTTTCGTTACACACAGACACATTATTTTTTGTTAGGCACAGGGAGATTAAGGGATTTGCCAAGAGCCATAGGATGTTGAGCGTTGTTGCTGAGACTCGAACCTGGTGCTCCAGATTTGAAGACAACTACCTTAGCTGTTAGGCTACATCCTTTCATTCTTCAAGATATTCTTTAAGAGTGGTTCTCTCAAAGGAGGATAATGAAACCATTCTGCCAAAGGGTCCAGTAGCATTGGGTATCTGATCAACTGAACAATTGAAGTTTCGATGGGGTGGTTCTTATGTGGTCTTGAATTCAGAAAAAATGGCAATGTACATTTGGTAGGTTTCAGGAATGGACAAAAGTTGGGCCACATATTGAACATGCTGATCAACTTTAGAAGACCACACTGCCATAGAATGGTGAATTCTGAATTGTCCACATCAAATGTTGACCCCAGAGAAAGTGTTCTGGCTAACCAATTGATGTTGGGGTTATGTGTGATCAGCCAACTAATTCCTATGATTAGTGAATGGTATAGTGTAGAAATCTGGTTCAAACTGAGAATTTCTTGATGTTCCTCCAGAGAACTCTTTAAAATTGTAAAGGAACTTTCCCAGCCAGGAGTCTATCGCAAGTCATTACCCCTTCAGTCCCACACAGCAAAGCAATAGTCAAATACTACACAGACAAAATAGACAAAATATATTCTACCTTTGATGCTCAACCTTCTCAATATGAGTTTCCATGGGCTAAGGCTCTACCTCTCTTTGAAGCAAGACCCCACTTAAGCAGTCTCGCTAATGTATCTAGGGAACAGGTCGAGAAAATAATGCTAGAAGTTAAGTCAGGCTCTCCACTTGACCTCTGCCCATATTTCATTTTTTCTCAACTAACATCCATCTTGAGTGACCATTTAATGCAAATGTTTGACTTTTTACTGACAAATGTTTGGTACCCGGGACTCTTTGAAGCAAGCATGAATCTTCTTGTTGGCCAAAAAAGCAGGCATAGACGTATCAATTCTATCTAGCTATCATCCTATTTCCTTGCTTCCATACTTGTACAAAGTCCTTGAAAGACTTGTCAACAACCAACTGACAGTTTTCCTGGAGAACAACAATCTATAAGATCCTTCCCAGATGGAATTCAGAGCCATAAACAGCACGGAATGCACTCTCCTTGCTGTTCTGGATAAAATTAGATTAGAAGTAAATCAGGGCAAGGCAGTTGCCCTGATTCTACTAGATCTCTCTGTGATGCTCGACACCATCTCACACAGCCAAATTATTTAAAAAACTCCATGAGATAGGGCTTCATTCTTCCGCCCTTCAATGGTTTGGATCTTTTCAGTGCAAAATGACTCAGTCCATTCAGTTGAACACTGTCAGATTGTCTCTTCACAGCTCTAAATGAGGCATACTACAAGGCTCTTTGCTGAGACCCACATTTTTTAACAAGTACGTTGCATCTCTTGCCACGTTGGTGAAAAAGTGGGGCATCAACAAAAGCCTGTGCGCAGATGATACCCAACTGGTCATCTTGATAGGAGAGAAGCATGAAGACACTAGAAAAAACCTTGCAGGCTGTCTCTCCGAAGTTGCCAGTTGGATGATGGCCCACTGCTTAAAACTAAACACCAATGCGGTGAAGCCGACCATATTTGGGATGCATCTTCATGACCTGCAACCCTGGGGAGCGTGCCTAAACCCTTAAAAGCAACAAAAAAAATGTAGGCGTCCTCATTGAGCTGTCATTATCCATGCAGGATCAAGTCAATGACAAGTGTGGCAAATTTTTGGGCCCACCTAAACTTATCTGGAAACATTTCCTTTGGATTCCAATTGACTGGCATAGAATCATGATCCAAGTGTTAATTGCCAGAAGATTGGATTTCGTAAATGCCCTATATATGGGGATGGATGACTATCTGTTCATCCGTCTGCAGGTGATACAAAAGGCGGCCCGAAACTCATCTGCAACAAAGACAGTTACAGCTCTGCCTCTGCCTGCCTGAAAACCCTGGATATCAGCCTTACTGATGATTGAATTAGATTCGGGAAAAACATTTAACCATGGCTTTTCCTAGAGTAATGGAAATCTATTCACAAATCTGTTCTTTCCTGAGTTTTATGGCTGCTTAAATGTATGAATACAAAAGAGGGGTACTGTTCCCATGAGGGGAAGGGGGAGTACACAAGGGTAGAACAGGGGAACTGAACAGAAGGACCTGTATAGGGAATCCCAATGATCAGATCTGAATGCCCTCACACACCCAGGAGGGTATCATGTTTCATAATAGGGAACTCCTCGTCGAGCCAGCATTGCAGGTAGCCAATCCAAAACAGTTCACTTGCATCCGCTGAGGTGCAGGAAGGAGGATCCAAACTGTGAAGAAGGAGAGATTGTGAAAAACCATCAGAAACATGCCATAAGTGGCAAACTCTGAAAAACAATAAAAAGCACTGGTGCAGTGAGTGCTCAAAGCAGCTAATTATGACAGTGTACAGTGTAATAAAGTTTTACACACCCATCCATGTAGAACATATATCTATAATACATGACACACGTGAACCAATGATTAAAAACATAGAGTTGGCAATAATGTGCTGAGAGCATGCCAATAATGAAATGTATGAGCATGCCCTGTATAATAGCATATTTATAGAAACACGGTAATGTCAAGGTAAAGAAAGAGTAAAAAAAACTCACCCTTCAGTAGAGATAGAAATAGCCCCTTGGGAAGGCAGAGGGCCACACCTTGCTGCGGGAAACCAACTAATGTAAAATAATATAAATAGTAAACTCATTACCTCTGAACTTTTGGTAATAAAAAGGGAGCTTAGCCAGAAATAGGTTACTCACATGGGCCAAGCGGACTATTTACCGGGACCCAGGGCTTTAAGTGGGCCGGGTCTCACCGGGTCTGAGCACCAGTAGTTTTTTAAATGTGGCCTCGAAATAGGTCTCTATCGGGCTCTGTTTTGTGCCTTAGAACAGGCGGTCCATCTTTTTCGAGTGTTATAGGGGAAAGGAAATCCTTTAAAGAGAGTCATTTTCTCTCTGGATTTCCCTTCTCTTTTTGAAACTCAGGAGCAGCAACTTTGTCGTGGTGTCACCAGGGCTTTAAGTGGAAGCTTTTTCAATATTATATACAAGCCATAGTTGCTGCTTATTTATCTTATGCAACAAACAACCATTGAGAAAGCCAATAGACCTGACTTGTTGTAGATATGAGGTTACTTGTTGTATCATATATCTAAAAGAAGATCTCTGCCCCGTGGTTCGACCGAGAGCTCAAAAATAAACAGGGGGAGCTACGAAGAGCAGAACGCAGCTGGCGAAAAAACTATTGCAGCACAGAGCGCGGCAAATACAAAAAGATAAAGAGTGCCTATCATGCGCAAATTAAACAGGCAAAAAAGATGTTTTTTAGATCAGCAATAGAAACTGCTAATAATAAACACAAAGCGATTTTTAAAATTGTGAATGACTTCAATAAACCCAAATGTTTAGTGAGGGATGCTCTGTGATTCTATCACAGACTTCTTTGAAGAAAAGGTACAGGGTCTGACGAAGGACTTCGAGGTCCCAATACCAGAGTCAAAGAAAGAGAGTGATAAAATAGGGCAGGAGGAAACTCAGCTAGCAGCCTTCCGACCAATCAGTCTGGAGGAGACCAAGCGAGCAATTTTGGCAACAAAATCAGGATCACCATTCGATCCGTGCCCCATTGGACTCCAGCACCTTATTGTAGAAATTGCCAATCCAGTAATAAATGACATTGTCAACACCTCACTGACCATGGCCAACGTCCCCCCTGAGTGGAAACTGGCAGCAGTGAAACCACTGCAAAAAAAACAACTTCCCGACCCCACCACACTATCAAATCTACGACTCATCTCATTACTTCCGGCACTGTGTAAAATCACAGAGTCAATGGTAAATAAACAGCTTACACGTTTTCTGGAAGACAGTGAAGCATGGCATCCTAATCAAGCCGGCTTCAGGACTCAACACTCCACGGAATCGGCTCTCCTGTTCACTACTGAGACTATCCGCTCAGCTTTGGACCAAGGTAAGAAGGCCGTCCTGATCTTATTAGATCTGTCAGGGGCCTTCGACACGGTCTCACATGTCATCTTAATAGACCGGCTAGCAACATCTGGCATCACAGGCACAGTCCTGGAGTGGATAAAGAACTTTTTGAAGGACAGGAGGCAAGTGGTGACCCTGGGGGAATTCTGTTCCAGTGAGAAACCACTGTCGACGGGAGTACCTTAGAGTTCCAGCCTGAGCCCGACATTGTTTAATGTCTACACCGCACCCCTGATAAAGCTGATATCGTCATTTGGCATGGATGCAATTGCATACGCCGACGACACGCAACTGATCCTGGTAATGGATAAAGAAAACCAGGTATGGGAGGAAAAGCTCAAATGTTGCCTAACGGCCACATTTGACTGGATGCGGAGAAACCATCTGAAATGCAACACAGGCAAAACTGAGATCATGCCAATAGGCCCCAAAAACGAGTTTATTCCCGGATTATGGTGGCCAGAGAAGGCAGAAATACCGCCTCACACTACCATCTCGGCCCGTAACCTTGGGGTAAACTTCGACGCTGACCTGTCCTTTAGACAACAGGCGTCTAAAGTGGCAGGCACATGTTTTGGGGTGATAAAGGGGCTGAGGAAGTTCTTTGACTTGTTGCCTATTGAGGCAAGGAAAACGGTCATGGTTGCACTGGTGACATCACTAATCGACTATTGTAACATCCTATATGCTGGCACCAATAAAGTGGTCACCCATAAACTCCAGATGGTGCAACATGCAGCAGCAAGGCTGGTTCTAAACTGGCCGAGAAGATCATCAGCAACCAAGGCCCTTAACACACTACACTGGCTACCTATAACAAAAAGGGTTTTGTTCAAAGTGTTGATAATTACTTTTCGAGCTGTCCACGACTTAGGCCCACTATACCTAAGGAAAAAATTTGTGAGATACTGTCCAACACGAGCCCTACGATCCTCAAATGCAAATTTACTGACCGTTCCAGGGTTTAGACTCAAAACCCGAGGGGGCAAGTCCCTGGCGGTACTAGGTGCAAAAGCGTTGAATACTCTCCCCGCACATTTGAGAGCATTGGACAGTGAAACAGAGTTCCGTAAACAACTAAAAACCTGGCTTTTCAAACTCCAAGACACAATTGCCAGAGACCTAGTGTGATTCCTGATCTGGTCAAGTCAAGCAGCAAGGCAACATTATATCGGTTGGCCATACTTGGGCGCCTAGATGCTCCTTGGAGCGATTGTTGCGCGATATAAATGGGCAATTACATTACATTACATTACATTACAACATGTGTATTTGTAAAGCGCACGTTCACCCAGAGGTCTCTTGGCACTGAATAACAGATGTTCATAGTTACCCAGCTCAATGGTACTCATTTTATCGACCTCAGATGGATGAAAGGCTGAGTCGACCTGCCAGGATTTGAACCTGTGACCATGAGGTCAAACACAGGCCCCTGCAATGGACGCATTAGTCCACTGAGCCACCAGACCCGGGCCCCATGCACCATCGGGTAGGGTCCAGAGCGGTACCTCTTGTCTGGAGGTTGCCATACTATGCATCCATGCTGTACGGGATGCTATTTGGGATCCCTGTATTGTGCAATCATACTGTAGTTGTTGCTTAGGGGGTTCCTATGCTGTGTGTTCATGCTTGAGTAATTGTCTCTGGGGAGGAGAGATGTCCAACCACTACCAAGTGAGGACGGTGATTTTTATAGATGCCCAGAAACCCTGAGGATACTGGGAGGTGGTCAGACCTCGCCGCAGGTTAAGACCGAGGTCAAAGGTCAGAAGGTGGAATGTATATATTTCACTAATACTGACACTAATTCAATTCATTCCATGGTTTGTCGTCGTTCAGTCCTCTGTCGTTTGTAGAGAGGCAATAGATTCAGGCTACCTGAAGATGTGCCCCCAGTTAGCCGGTCAAATCATTGCCTAATCACCATTAAATTAATCAGGCCCAACTGAAAAGATATGTCAAAAACTGCTAGGAACAGGACACAGGGAAAAGCCTGGGCAAAACTAAAAAATCCTATTAGGAAGAAAAATACTCAATACTTCACACTGTTTTCAAGAAGAAGAGACTGTAGACATAAACTATGCCCTCTTACAGGGTGCAATCACAGAGACTTTAGATGAACTCATTCCAATTAAAATGATGGCAACAAAGCAAAAGCCTTCAGCTCCATGGTTCACAGAAACAATGAAGGAACGAAAAATGTAATGTAGAAAGCTAAAAAAAACAATGGCCTAGAGCATTTACCGATGTGAATGAAATCTACTATGTAAACACTATCACCAACTCAGTCAATAAAGCAAATAAAGTGTTTGCTACAGTAAAAGAGTTAGCACACCTGTAATGTACAAAACATACATTAGTGCCCTCGCTGAAATTATGCAATCATTTGTCTGATTTCTTTCAAATAAAAAAGATCTAATTATAAAAAACATAAGTAGAGAGAATATGAAGGAGCAAACAACTTAAAACAAAGGCTATACACATGAGCCTCGCCTACCGCCCTAAAGCAGACTTGCAGCAGGAAGAGATTTGATTTGATTTAATTTTTATAAAGTGCTATCAAGTGCCCAGAGTCATCTTGGCGCTACCCATCACAGAAAGAACCCAAAAGCCAGAACATCAACTTTCCTAGAAATGAAAATCACTCAAAGATCCCAGGAGAACAGCCAGGTCTTTAGGTCCTTCCTGAACCTAAGCAATTAAGATTCAGATGTAAAGCCCTTAACCGCATCAATGCGGTGCAGATATCCGCGGTGCGCTGAAGATTTCAAAAACCCACGGTTCATGACGAGCTCAGCTCGTCATGAGCGTACGAGACGTCTACCTCATGACGAGCTCAGCTCGTCATGAGCGTCGAAGGGGTTAAAGGCAACTGATTGCGTACGGCCCGTCAGAAATGACTTCAGCAGCTCTAATGCTGCACCTTGAATCCCTAAGTGTTCCAGGTGATTGATCAGGATTTTATGGTTAACTGTATCAAAGGCTGCAGAGAGATCCAAAAGGATAAGGCGAGCATTACCTCCCTTATCCACTGCAGCTCTTCCGTCGCTACCACAAGGGCGGTTTCCGTACTGAGTGTCATCCAGCATGTTGTTTCCTAGTACCTTTTACACAGTGGGGTTTACAGGTGGGGAGTGGGGGTGGGGGGTAATTCCCAGATCACTGGTTTGTGATCTGATCATAAGAGAGGCAGTTTCCTGGGACAGGAGAAAAAAGCATTATTCGTAATATTCCATCAAGAGTGTGGCCTACTATGTGTGTGGAATCCTCTGCTAACTGAGCAAGAGCGCAGCAAGCTAGGGTTTCTTTAAGCAATTCGGTGTCAGGTCAGCATGCTTCTCTAAGTGAAAATTAAAATCACCCAATATAGTGAAATCAGATTTGAGATCGCTAATTCTAAAAATGGTTCCTAAAACTGAAAACAAGGGACTCTTGGCCCTGGCAGATGATCAATCCATTAAAGGATTTGGTTTTTGTGAGTTCAAAACTGAATGAAAGGGTTCATGAACATCAAGAGAGGCAGGAGTGCATGCAGCCCTAAAGGAATCGGATGCGTGGAACACTGGCGAAACTAGAATTGTTAGATGAGGAAGAATTTAGTACGTTAGCCATGTCATTTTCTTCAGGCTCATTATTAGATCCACTACCTCATTAGATCTGGAAAGAAAGAGCGAAATAACTATATCCAGACCTACGAAAAATCTGTAACCAATCACTATCTATGGAAATAGTGCCATCAATGTGGATGAAAGCATTGACCACACCTTTACTGAAAAAACTGCAAGCTGATGCCCAAGACCTTAATAGACCTTAATAATTACCTCCCAATCGCTCAGCTCCCATACCCAGTTAAGATTGTGGAGAAACATTAGTTAACCTTCTAGATTCCTACAACCTAACCAGAACAGATGGGAGTTAGATCAGCACAATAGCCTTAATCATAGCAGCAAATTAGTTGAGGATGAGGGTGACAGTGATGGTGGACAGGCTGCAGTTCTTATGTTGTTATCTGCAGCTTTAGACACTGTCAACCACCAGGTCCTGGTCAACAGACTAAAAGAGAGAGGAATGGAAGACACTTTTTCAAAGTGGATTCCATCCTACTTATCGGGAAGATATCAAAAAATCTCTCTTACCCCTGTTGAGGTCAGAATTTATAGAAATTAGGCATGGGGTGCCACAGGGATCAGCATTAATGGGGAACTTAAATGGGGGGAAAAACGGAGAGGATGCTTTTGGGTAACATCTCCCGAAAGATGGCAAATTATTTTGGCCAAGCTGCCTAGGCCCAATTGCCCCCCCCTCCCCAAAGGATCAGATTAAAAGCCTTGGGGTATGGCTGGACCATCATTTAACCTTTAAGGAACAGGCCCGCAGAGTGGCAGGTACTTGCAGGTACTTGTTACGGGATCCTGAAGATGATCAGAATAATTCTTCATTTACTGCCTTTTATGGCAAGGAGACTGTTGATACAAGCCTTAATCCTCTCCAGACTGGATTATGCTAATATGCTTTATCTGGGTTCTCCTTGTTCAACTATTAAAATCCTTCAAACTGTACAAAACTGTGCAGCTCGTCTTGTTATGCAGGTCCCAAGTAGGGTATCTGCAAAAACACACATTGCCTCTCTGCACTGGCTGCCAGTAGCGGAAAGAATTAAATTCAAAGCACTGTGCATCGCCCATGAAACTCTTTCCACCAAGGGTCCTCCGATCCATTGTTCTATTTTATCCCCCTATCACCCCAATAGATCTCTTCGCTCTGGAAGGAAACATTTAGTAGTGGTTCCCAGGATCCATAGAGCGTGGAGTGGCGGGCCTATGTTTGCTTACGCCGCAGCAAAGTGCTGGAACCAACTTCCTGCCCATATCTACCTGAAAAAAACGATTTGGTCTTTCGTAAACTGTTGAAAACTCTTTTATTTCCATGAATTCAGACTGTAGCACGATGATGTTCTCTTCCTCCAGCGCTGGGAAGCCTTTTGGTAGCCATGCGCTATAGAAATGTCTTATTCATTCATTATTCATTCATTGAGCCCTATTCTTTTCAACATATACTTACGCCCACTGCAGACCCTGACCACATCATTTGGGTCGTCCTTCAGAAACTATGCAGATGACACTAAATTAATAATATCCTTAGATAACAAGGATCCGGCGTAGTTAGACAGACTTCATGTCTGTCTAACAGAAATGGCAAAACGGCTCAGTAATAATACACTGAAATTAAACGGATGTAAAACAGAATTTTTGTGCTGTTTCCCTAGCAATAAACAAAAACAAGTGCCAGTACTGAACACTGTTTGCCTCTTACTAGATTACTGGTACCAATGCAAAGCTGTCACAGGTTCCATGCAACATCAATTTCACCCAAACATTTTATTTTAAATTCTTTTGCTTATTTTACAATAAATATTTACACATACAAATGGAAAATCCATGAAACAAATACGACAAATACAAAAAACCATTACTTCACAGTTGCGCTACTACTCAAAAGACACCACAGCCACTCAATTTGCTCTTTCACCCATTCAACATTCATTCCTGACACATAACCCACTACACAGACTTATCAACTTCACCAGAGGGTTAAGCCTAATTCATTTACAATTTTTTAGAAAAGCAAAACCCAAAGGGGAACACTGCGCATGTAGCCAACCAACAAGGCACTTTACTGCCAGATTGAGTAAAGAGATGCACCGACAAGATCCACAAAGTTACCAAAGAATAAAGTGCAGTTTAATTTGAGATTTGTTTGTTTAACTAAACAATGCGCTAGGTCGACACGTTTCGAACCTTTTGGAATGACAGGGTTCTCCTCAGGACCATCACAAATCTAAAAAGTAAGAAAAAGAAACACATGCTCGTACTACTCTGATAAAAAATATACACCAAAGGCAGCGCACCCAGACGGTGCAGTGGTTGCTTACCTTATTCAAAAGTGAAAGACAGCTCAATTTGTAGATCAATCCTAAGTGTGTGGGGCGTGGCTACGCAGGCGAACGAAATGGCCGCCTGACTGTAGAGCTCCGCCGGGCGAGAGAGGAACGGGGCCGTTCGCAAGAGATCCGGCGCTGCGCTGGGGTCGTAATATGCCTGCAACTGACCCCTAACGCCACCTGATGCAGCCTGCCTAGTCTGGAGGACGGGGGACAGCGAGAACGGGCGGAACAGCTGAGGGGTGCTGAGGCCGGCTGTGCCTCGCGGGCCGTTACTTTGCAGCGCCGGAGCGCCTGGTGAGTCCGCTTGTTTGCCTCCTCGTTGACCCCTTCGGCCTTGGGGTCGCTATTGTGCCCTCCCGGGTCCGCTGCTCGGCCCCGGTGGTGCCCGTTGGTAGGGGTGCGGCCCCTCGGTGCGCGACCGGCACTTGCGGCCTGGTCCGGCCTTGGGAGCCGGGGCCTCGATTTTCGGGGGCTGCCTGGGAAGTGCGGCGGCGAGCGGAGGGTGCGACGGCGGGCTCCGGGGTTGGGGGGGATTGGCGGGGGGTGTGTCCGGCGGGCTCCTAGGTGCTCTATGGACGGCAACACATCGCTGCATCCGGTGGGGGCCTGTCTCCTTTGCCCCCACCGTTAACGTGCACCCCAGACCCGCGTCTGTCCCCCTGCAGACCCAGGACTACATTCTCCTGATCTCCTGCTGCTGCGATTGGCCAGACATATCGGACGCCTGTGCACTTTACAATGCTGGCGCTGGCTGCATGACCTGCGAGCCTCTGCCCATCTGTGCTGCTGATACCTCGAGGCCCTGACTACCTGGTCCCCACACTGCGCCACCATTTGCTGCCTGCCTCGGCGAGGCCCTGGACCTGTCAGCTGCTGCTGTGTGATCGCCGCGTCCATTTGCTGACCCTACGTATTGCGCAGGGCCTCTGACGTTTGGCTCCAGCCAGTTTGATATCCCGATGACCTGTGTGCTTCTACCTTGGCGACTCTGAGGCTCCTGCGGTTCGTCTCAGCCCTGGTGCGGGGCAACATCGAGTACCCCTGATCCTCTGGTCCCGACCTGACCGCCTTGCTGTCGGGGTGCCCTGTCGCTGTGCTCGACTCTTTGGCTATCGCAGTTGTCGTGGGGTCCTGTGACACTGGTGATTTGCCCGCCATTACTTCCACCATGGTGAAAAAGGATGTTTCCCAGAAGAGACTTACCTTCAGCTCGGCGCCCCTCCGTACGTCTGCGGGTTCGCCAGCAGCTGAGGCGGACACCGGGGGCCAGGCGGCGGCGAAAGACACCGCTGGTATGGTCGCTGAAATGATGGGTGAGATGCGGGCTGGATTCAAGGCCCTGGACTCCCGCTTTGATACCCTCGAAAAGAAAATGGCGGACATGGGCGCGACGATTCAGCTGCACGATAGGCGTCTGGACCTGGCGGAATCCAGAGTTTCCGACATCGAGGATGGAGCTGCGTCGACGTTGAAAAGGTTGGAACGTGTGGAGAAGATCCTTAAAGACGTCGCAATCAAGAACGAGGATTTAGAAGCGCGCAGTAGGCGCAATAATATCCGAATAATTGGTGTGGCGGAGACGACAGCTACCGGACGCTTTGACACTTTTGTGGAACACCTCCTAATCGAACTTTTTGGCCGAGACACGTTTACATCTGGCTTCGTGGTGGAACGCGCGCACAGATCACTGGGGCCCCGGCCTAACCCGGGCCTGCCGCCCCGACCCATTATAGCCAGGCTCATGAACTTCAGGGACAGAGACGCGGCACTGAAAGCTGCCAGGGAGGCGGGTGAAGTTCGGTGGCAGGGGGACGTGCTCTCTTTCTACCCAGACTTCACAGTCATGGTCCAAGATGCGCGCCGTAAGTACACTGGTGTCAAGGCTGCTTTGCGTAAACTGGGGCTCCGCTATGGGATGCTGTATCCTGCCAGGCTCCGAGTGGACGTGGATGGCCGGTTTCGCATTTTTGATTCCCCTGCGGAGGCACAGGAATTTTGTCGATCCTACAAAAACAGAGGGTCGCCTCGTGCATCGGATGATGCACGACGGTCTCCGCCACACACTGACTCGCAGGCTAGTGCTGACCTGTTTACTGAAACCGGACAGGGTTGACTTATCTCCACCCCATCTTTTTCATTGCAGGCTATTTACCTCAGTATTCTGCATCTGTCAATGCTGTTACCTCTTTTTTGCAGTGCTTTCCATAATTGCTGAGAATTGAACGTTGCCCCGATTGTGGTTCTCGCATGGCGGAGCGTTGCCTACCCCCATGGCGCGAGCCGTACTGTACTTTTCTCTAACGTTGTCTTTATTTTACAGGTACATTGTTGGACAACTGTTATTGTATGTTGCTCTAGGTTATCTCCGTAAGGGTGGGAGAAGCCTCCTGGGACTTGAGGAGTGGCTGGGTGGTGGGTGGTTGGGATGGGTTGGTTTATGCTTTGGTTCTGTTGTTTGTGCACACGCACTGTTTTGCTATTTTGATGATGCCTGTTTTGCGGGAGAGTGGCGGCGGCTCTGCACGCACATGTTTTATTGTGATTACATCGAGTCTGAATGGCTAAGATAGGTCAGCAGTCTGGTCCTTCCAGACTTACCTTCATGTCTTGGAATGTCCGGGGTTTGAACGACACGAGGAAAAGACGGCAAGTTCTAAACTACGCAGCGCGACACGGGGTGGATGTATTGTTTCTGCAGGAGACGCACCTGGTGGGAGCTGAATCGTCCTCCTTTGCAAAAGGCTGGGGCACACACAGATTTTTTTCTAGCTATAGCAGATATGCGAGGGGGGTGGCGATCTTGATACACAGACGCGTCCCATTTGTGCTCTCAGATACTGTATTTGATGTAGATGGCAGGTATGTTGTGGTTATAGGGGTACTTCTGGGCTTCAAGGTCACCTTTGTTGGACTATATGGCCCCAATTCTGACTCCCCTACCTTCTTCCAGGGTCTCCAGGATGTTCTGCTGCGATTAGACACTGATATGATGATAATGGGGGGGGACTTTAACCTGCTGATGTGCCCTGCCAGGGATAGCACCTCCTCTTCCCCAGATTGTAAGCCCCGTTCACGCGCTGTGCTGGCGGATATGTGCGCGCACTACCCACTGATTGACATTGAGGCCCGTTTGCACTCCAACACACCCACCTACACCCACCACTCGGGATATCACAACACTAGTACCCGAATAGACTATTGGCTCCTTTCCCCAGGGGTGGCCGGTTGGGTGAGAGACCATTCGACACTCCCACGCACGCTGTCTGATCACTCTCCCATAGTGCTGACCCTACTGATCCCCAGGTTGGGAGGGTATGAGAGGCAATGGCGCTTTCCTGGCAAGGCGTTATCTGATCCGGTTTTCAAGGAGGACGTTCGTACTGCCATAGAGGAATATTTTGAGTTAAACGAGGGCTCGGTGGACACTTGGGCTACATTGTGGGAGGGGTTCAAGGCCACTATTAGAGGGGTTTGCATCAACAAACATGTAGGGGCTTTGCGCGAGATCCGTGCTTCCCTGACCCGTATTGAGACGGACATTGCCGCACTGGACATGGACACGCTCACTGACACAGACGGTAGAGTGGAGGCGAAGAGGCTCGAACTGCTGCAAGAGTTCAGGGACACTGCAGACAGGGAACTAACATATCTCTGCACTCAACACTCAGCTAGGCAATATGGCGAAGGTGACAGGCCTGGCAAGCTCCTGGCCCACTTGCTCCGTCCCCCCCGCCAGGCTTCATACATCTCTGACCTGGTAGATGATTTAGGTGTTCGTCATCAGACCACCCCTGACATTGGCGATGCCTTCCTATCCTACTACAAGGAATTGTACACCTCAGGCCTGACGGCTGACTGTCGCGACCCGGGCCCCTATATTAACGAAATCTCTATGGTGTTCCTAGAGAAACATATGCAGGAATTTTTGGCGATGCCTATCGAGCCGGACTGCGTTGTGGAAGCCATTGATGCATTAAAGGGCTCCTCGGCGCCGGGTCTGGATGGCTTTTCGGCCGACTTTTATAAGGCATACAAGGAGGAACTGGTTCCTCGCCTCATCGAGGTGTATGCGGAGGCGCTCGAGACGGGGATTCTGCCGCCCACGCTGCGGGAGGCAGTTATCATCTTACTTCCTAAACCGGGTCGGGACCCCACTAGGTGTGGATCCTACAGGCCCCTTTCCCTACTTAATCTTGACTATAAGATTTTGGCGAAAGTCCTAGCCACTCGACTGTCTTTACTTATGGAATCTATCATTTCACCAGCCCAGTCTGGATTCGTCCCTCATAGATCCACCTCCTTCAATCTGCGGACACTGTTCTCTATACTTCACAGGATTGAGCCAGATACTCCGGCGGCTGCGGTGTTTTTGGACGCCGAGAAGGCATTTGACTCCTTAGAATGGTCGTTTTTTCTGTCCGTCATGCACCGAATGGGCATGCCGTCCCTGTTTGTCTCCACGGTCGAGCTGCTTTATACTGCCCCCAGAGCACGGCTACGCCTTAACGGCACGCTCTCTGATAGCTTCCCTCTTTCCCGGGGAACCCGACAGGGATGCCCCCTGTCCCCACTATTGTATATTCTGGCCATGGACCCCTTGGTACGACACTTTCAGGAGCGCCACTTGCATCGCGGGCTCCAGTTCCGGACGGGTCCGTTACTTATCTCCCTCTACGCAGATGACACCATCCTGTATGTCAGGTCTCCGGAGACCAACCTGTCGCCCTTGCTGCTTGAGGTGGAGCGCTTTGGGAAATATTCTGGCCTTCGCATTAATTGGCACAAGTCTGACATCTTCCCGCTCACCCCCTCCACTGCTCGCTGGGACTGCCCGTTCCCGCTTGAGTGGAATACTGATTCGGTGAAATATCTGGGTATCCACATTCATCTAGACACGGTATCCATGATACGTCTCAATTACGGACAGGCGTTGGACTTTCTGGAGGATAATATTACGCGATGGATTCGCCTCCCTCTCTCGATGGCCGGCCGTATCGCCATAATCAAAATGATTATACTTCCCCGTTTTTTGTATTTATTTAATAACATACCGATCCCGCTCACTCAAATCTTTTTCGCCCAACTACGCTCTCTGTTGTTGCGATTAGTGTGGGGGGATAAGAACCCTCGAGTTTCTTGGCGCATTCTCACGCTGCCTTATGAACGGGGTGGCTTTGGAGTGCCAGACTTTTATATTTATTACCTAGTCGCGCAGTGCGCCTATGCGCATCCTTGGTTCCATCCGGACGCTCGGATCCCATATTTGAGACCTGAAGCGGACTTGGTCCTACCACTTACCCTTAACTCGATATTGCCCAAAGGCTTGCCCCGGGACCCACTTGACATACAAACTGTGTCCACTACATCGTGGGCCTGGATGCAGTTGCGTAGGCTGCTTCGGTTGGACGTGCTGTACTCCCCGGCTCTTCCATTGCCTAACCCGCACTGGCTCCCCATCACCGCGGAAGCGGTGGTCCGCAGAACGTTGTCCAAATACCAACTCGCCACGATAGGGGATCTGTTCCCGGACGGTCATGTTTTTTCGGTGTCCGAGGATCCGCGATTTACGGACCGGACGTTTATGGATTCCTTTGTCCTGACTAGGGTGAGGTCCATGCTTAGAGCGCAGTTTCCCTCGTTCCCACTGCCGCCGGACGACATGGCAGCATTGACTTTCCTACTACAGTCACAAACAGGAGCCCACATGGTCTCCAGGTTGTATGGAATCTGTGTGGCGGCCCTTCCTGCTTCGGATGCGAAAGTTCGTGCGGCGTGGGAACTTGATCTGGGCGGCCCTATCACGGACGCCCAATGGGATGCCTGTTGCCGCTCCACTAAAGAAGTGTCTGTCAACAGTAGACATAAGCTAATACATTTTAAATTTTTGAGGCGCCTATACTTCACCCCGGCGCTGGCCCACAAAATCGACCCGGCCAGGCCTCATCACTGCCCTAAATGCAAGGCTCCACATGCCGATTTTGCACATCTCACATGGACCTGTCCAAAACTGCACACCTACTGGCTGCGGGTACACCACATCCTGGGCGACATTTTAGAATGCGAATTGCAACACAGGCCGGAAATTGCACTGCTTGGCTATGTCGCTGAGTTCCCCCGGACCACGCGCAGGCTTGCTGCAATCGGTTTCTTGCTGGCGAAAAGGGAAATTGCTTTACTTTGGGGGTCCAGGCGAATCCCTGATTCTAAGACTTGGATGCGCAGCCTTGCCCAATGCAACACCAATAGTGTGGAATATTCCACGTAGATCCCGACAGCTTCACGCCCGATCGACATCTGGGGCCCATATCGGCAGTATATTGGCAAGATTACATGGGCTACACACTCCCAAGCTGCTAGCTCTATTGTCCCAGAAGGGGTGGGTTAGGTGGTCTTGGTCAAACTGGCATGCGCTGCCTTTTGCGTTCTACAAGGCTTAGCATATACACACTATTGGGATGGGGTGTGCGTGTGCTGCTGATTTTAGATAGTGTGCTGGTTGGGACCGAGTAGTTTCCCTCATCCGTTTCCTTGCACACTTTGCCTCGGCTGGAGTGGTTGCCTCACCCTGGTCTTTTCGTTTGTCGTTTTACCTGGCCTTGTCTGCCTAAGCCAATGCTACTGCCGTCATGCTTGTAAATGGATGTGTTGCTTGCCGCTCTCTCTATCACGCAGGCTCATTCGTTTTCGTTCTGTTTGAAAATGATTATATCTCTTTGTGTCATCTTTCCACGTGTGCAATATTCCTTTAGAATTGGAAAAGTGAAAATAAGACTCTAGAATGTGTTCCAATGCTTGTAATGTCATTGGTCTAGTCCTCCATTTACTTCCTTTGTATAATGACCATTACTGTTTTCTTTGTACACAGTTTAATGTGTAATTGTATGCTTGCACGGACCAATCTGATGCTAATAAAGAGATTAAAAAAAAAAAAAAAAAAAATCCTAAGTGTGTCTGAAAGTCAAAAATCAAAAGGAACTCATAAGACAAATGAATAAGCCTACAACCTCTCAGTCCTACGTCAAAGAATGCAGTCCAAGAGATGGATAAAGGGAACGCTTACATTGTGGTGTAGTTCATTATCCTTGCGGCTTCGGCTTCAATCATGAAATAAAGATTCCAATGAGATCAATCAATCTATGGGGCAAGCAGGTAGAATCTTATATACCCAAACCGTTTTGAATCCTCCATGTCATGACAGCTGAAATTTTTAATAGCACTAGACCTACCAGTACGATCTCACAATGTGGCATCCGGTTGTTTTGAGGGCGTCTTAACAAATTCCTCAATTAATGCCATAAATCTGAAACAGTGAAAAAGGCTGCGGTTAGAGGAATGCCCACTGTCAACTCCTCTCATGTATTTAGCATGATAGATCTGCCAACTTAAAAACCTGATTGTGTGATTACTCAGGGCCGCTTGCCTACGCCTACATAAAAGCGTCATAATAGCTACTGCCCAGAACTAATAGCCAGTGGAACTCAGTTAATCACCAGCTTGTGGACTCGACAACTGGCAGGCACAATAAATACAATTGGGAACACCCGTCTAGATACCAGGTTGGTTCCAAATTTTTTATACCAAGCCCGGTGTTCACTCTTATACACCTCCGTCAGCCGATTACATAAATTACACCACTACCCCCAACAGTGAAAACGCCTAAGACGGACTTAACCACCACTAACCTCGTATAAGTGATGGAGTCCACATCACAATTCATCGTTCGGTATAGAAAATCACTATCCGAATTCTTCCGCACTGCCACGTCCCGCAAAGATTTGTGGGTAACTTAGCATCATGGGATAGGCAGTTTTTTATCCCCTCACCATTTGGTATTGGAAATCAATATCCAAACTCTTCCGCACTGCCACCTCCTGCTAAGGATTATGGGAAACTTTGCATTATAGGAAATGCACTTTTTATCCCCTCACTCAATTCTGTTTTGAACTACCTTACATGTTGTATGTTAAAAATACACAAGCCTGTAAACCACGGCCTTGCCATACTCAGGACTGTGTGTTGAAAGCACAAATATTCTACAGCGACGAAACTTGAAACAAAGGCAGGAATCTGCAACAAATAAGGATTTTTTAAGGATTTCGTACAACAGGCGTTCATCATCCACCGCGGTGTGGTGTACCACAGGGGGTTGTAGGACTAGTAGGCATCCAATTTCTCATTCGGCGTATATCTCAACATCGCGCATTTCAATAGACCGCAGGCAATCACAACTGTTACAAGTAGCGTTACCGTTGTTAATGCCTCATGCTCAGCTCCATGATTGTTCGCATCATATGTAATAGTTCGACACAGGCAATAGAAATGGCTAACTACAGGGAATCCATCCCCATGGGCCACACTAATATTTGCAAAAGAGCGAAACCCTTTAAAGACCGGAACCACATACCAGTTAACCCGTTGAGTGCTCATGACGAGCTCAGCTCGTCATGAGGCACGGTTGAGCTGCACTCATGACGAGCTGAGCTCGTCACAGCCTTTGGAACGTTCGCACGCGGGGATAATTACCCCGCTGTGCTGAACGTTCCAAAATGGGTGTGGCTGTGACGAGCTCAGCTCGTCATGAGTGCAGCTCCACTGTGCCTCATGACGAGCTCAGCTCGTCACAAGCACAGCGGCACCGCACGTGGCCCCCCTCCCCCCGCACAGCGGGGGAAAACACCCCGCAGTGAAGGTGTTAAATGGCACAATGCCCCTCAAAGTGGTGTAGGCAGCACTCCAATTGGGGAAACTGGTATAGTGCGTGATTTCAAC
This sequence comes from Lissotriton helveticus, assembly GCF_964261635.1. NCBI lineage: Eukaryota > Metazoa > Chordata > Amphibia > Caudata > Salamandridae > Lissotriton > Lissotriton helveticus. The sequence goes on along the minus strand of NC_136067.1, from coordinate 380,761,144 downwards.
AGCAGTGGAAATGCAGTTGGAGCAAAAACTGGTGCCAAAAAAGGATTGAAGATGACCCTGCTAACACCCGGGCCTGGTTCCCACTAGGCCCCTACAAGTTTAAAGTTTGAATATTTCAGAAATCTCATTTAGTGCATTTACTGCTGTATTGAATTTCAAAATAAGCATCTCCTCACGTTGAGACACACGTAAATCACTGTCACCTCCCCGTGGATCAGCTTCAATCTTAGATATCATAGTGCATCTCAGGTAACCTACTACATGTTCCTTGGCCTTCCAGTGGTTGACTAGTGGGGCGTTTTCAAAAATTTTCCTAATCCTCTATTTATGCTGTGTCACTCTCTGGTGGATTTCCTGGCTTGTTTTGCCCACATACAACTTGGGGCATGGGCAAAGGATTCCATATACCACACTTTTGGATTTACAATTGGTAAATGCTTCATGTTTCCTATGGATACCCTCATGGGAGAACACTGATCCTTCCAACGTTTGATCACAACAGGTACAAGACCCGCATTTATGATGGCCAATGACTGGTGCCAGTCCAAGAAAACCTCTCACTGTGGACTTAGGTGGTTTAGGTAAATCCGCCCGAACAATGTGATTCGCGATGCTTTTCTCCTTTTTAAACACGAGAAGCAGCGCCTGTGCCAACGCTTTATCAAGGTCTTTGAGTAAATGCCAACTTTGATGAATAATTTTTTTCAATTGATTGGAATTCGGGCAAAACGTGGACACACACACGAGTCTGTCCATCTGTGGTTTAGCTCTTTTTTCAAGGAGTGCCTCGCGTGGTGTCCACCATGCACGTTTCATGGCATTTTTCAGCAGTTTTTTAGGATAACCTCTTTCCATTAGACAATTCATTAGCCTGTTGGCATGTAGCCAATACTCGTCCTTGAATGAACAATTGCGTCGGATTCTTAGAAATTGCCCGAAGGGCAGATTTTGTTTTAGGCTCCGTGGGTGGTTGCTGTTAAAGTGCAAGGCCTTGTTTCTATCTGTAGGCTTTCAAAATAAAGTAGTAGCCAGTTTCCCTTCAGAGTGGTATATTTCCACATCCAGAAAAGTAATTCGGTTCCGGGAGGAATTGAGGCTGAATTTGATATCCTCTGTCCTGGTGTTCAGCCATTCATGAAAGTCATTTAGCTGCTCTTCAGTTCCTGACCATACTAGAAAAACATCATCTATATAGTGCATCCAATTGGAGATGCACTCGTGGAATGGATTATTATTGTAGATGAATTTTTCTTCATAGAGCCCCATATACAATAGTTTTAGTCCTGGCGCAAATGGACAGCCCATGGCCACTCCATTTGTTTGAAAGAAATAGTCACTGCCAAAGCTGAAATAGTTCAGTTGCAAAGCAAATTTAACCAATTGAATGATAAAACTCGTTGGGACCCTGGTTGGATTGGGTCTTGTTTCCCAAAAATTTGTCTGCACCTCTATTGCCTCATCCTGAGGGATCTGAGTGTACAAAGACACTACATCGAGGGTGACCAAAATATCACGGGATTCATCAAACTCAACTGCTGAAATCCGATTGATAAAAACTGTGGTATCTTGCAGATGAGCCGGGACATTGTTAACAAAAGGATTCAAGAAATGATCTATATATTTTGAGATCGGCTCAATAAGAGAATCGCAACCTGAGATTATTGGTCTCCCTGGTGGACTTGTCTTGTTTTTATGGACTTTAGGGAGAATGTAAAACACAGGCACCCATGGACATTTATTTTGAAGAAACGCATATTCCTTTGGTCCCAGAAAACCTTGTTCGAAGCCATTTTTTTAAGATCTCAAACAGTTGCCCCTGAAGTTCACAAGTTGGATTCTTAGCCATTTTTTTATAGCAATTTACAACATCCAATTGCCTCAAGACTTCGGCCGTATATTCTGCAGTACCCCAGGGAAATACTGAACCACCTTTATCCGCTTGTTTGATAACTACCGAAGTATCATTTTTCAAACAAGAGATTGCTTCCTTCTGTGCCTTTGAGATGTTATATTTAACATATTGCCTACGTTTTTCCATCTCAGTAATAGCTGACAAAACCATCCTTTCAAAGGTTAGAACCTATTTCGGAATTTTGTTAGATGTAGGGCAGAACACTGATTTTTTTAAGAAACCCTGTAACTTCAAGGTTATTCGAGGGTAATTCATCAGTGAAGAATGTTTTAAGGCGAATTTTGAGACAGAACTCCAGAGTCTCTAATTTCATTTTTACGAAGTCCGTTGGTCTCGAGGGGACAAAAGAGAGGCCCTTTTCAAGTACAGATTTTTCCACCTCGGTCAACACACGGTCAGACAAGTTGAAAATAGGAGACAGTCTTAGTTCTTGTAGTACTGTCTCCTGGTGGTCACTTCCCATGGTTGGTTGTTGTACCAATTACGGCCCCTTTGTCTTTGTTGGCCTCTTCCTAAAAAAGGAGGGGGATTTTGCTGCTGATGTTTGTTGCCTCTCCTATTTGCATTACCACGTTGTTCACTCATGTCTGTTTCACCCTCAGATGACGAAGAGGTGTCAGAGAATGTGAGGATCTTATTTCTTGACCTACCCTGGAATTCCGTGAGGAACCTTCGGGAGTCAGTCGCTATACCAGTTTCCCCACTTAGAGTGCTGCCTACACCGCTTTGAGGGGCATTGTTCCATTTAACTGGTATGTGGTTCCGGTCTTTAAGGCGTTTTGCTTTTTTGCAAATATTAGTGTGGCTTATAGGAATGGATTCCCCATAGTTAGCCTTTCTATTGTCTGTGTCGAACTAATACATATGATGCGAACAATCATGGAGCTGAGCATGAGGCATTAACAACGGTAACACTACTTGTAACAGTTGTAATTGCCTGCGCTCTATTGAAATGCGTGATGTTGAGATATACGCCGAATGAGAAATTGGACGCCTACTAGTCCTACAACCCCCTGGGGTACACCACACCGCGGTGGATGATGAACACCTGTTGTACGTAATCCTTAAAAAATCCTTATATGTTGCAGATTCCAGCCTTCGTTTCAAGCTTTGACGCTGTAGAATATTTGTGCTTTCAACACACAGTCCTGAGTTTGGCAAGACTGTGGTTTACAGGCTTGTGTATTTTTTTTTTAAACCATTTTTATTATTTTCCAATGTAACAAACATACACATTGACATTCAATACGACAGTAGCACTATATATAAATGTGGATAGCCAGTCATGAACACCCGATGTTTCACATTACAGTATCATTCGCGATATATCATTATTCATGTTTCTGAGGTCTGGAGCCTCCTTTACTTGTCTTAGTCCCCGCCCTCTTCTTCATCGGAGCTGGTAACATCATCCTCCGGTAGTGGGTCACATATGTCCCCCCTATATGCATTCCAAGAAGTCCACACCTTGTTCCATTTACGAGGGCTAGCCCTAGTCACATACACTGCACGCTCTGTAATCATAAGCATGTCCATGTGCCTGCACCATAGCGTTGAGGTGGGCAGTTCCGACGTGCCCCATTTTTGTGCTATATCTCTCTTTGCCACCATGATGCCCAATGTGCACCATGGTTGACCCTATCTGGATAAGTCATTCGTTTCCCAAATGTTCAAAATACATTTAAGTGGCTCAGGTATTAGAGAGACCGCAAGTGTTTGTGAAATAGTGCGCATCACCTGTCTACAGTATTCGGCTAGTAACGGGCATTCCCAGAGGGTGTGGATTAGTGTCCCTTCCTCTCCGCACCCACGAAGACAATAGGGATGTGGTGTCCTTTGCAGCTTGTGTAGTGTGGTTCTAGTGTAATATATCCTATGTAGGATTTTGAGTTGTACCAATCTGAACTTGGCCGAAATTCCCACCTCTCTTGGGGACGCCAGTGCCTCATTCCATTCTGTGTCATCCATGTCGCCCACCTCTACCACCCACCTCTCTCGCAATTGCAGTGTAGGGTCCGGTAGGTTGTTAGTCAGCTTTCGGTAGGTAAGTGAAGTAGCACCCTGCTGCATGTAATCAGTGAGTAACCTATCCTCTAGGGGACGTCGGTGTCTGTCGGTATGGCCTGTAGCAGTGCGTGCCTAATCTGCATGTATCTGTAAGTTTCGTTCGGTCCTAAGTTATATTGTTGCTGGAGCAGGGCAAATGGTATTACTGTACCCTTGTCCCATAAGTCTCCCACTGTGGATATTCCGATGCTGTCCCATTGTGCAAACCCCTTACTACGTCTCAGTTGTCCCAGCGCCTTGGTATTCCAGAGTGGGGTGAGCTTAGTAATCGTACCCTTCCAACCCAATTTCGCCTGTGCTTCATGCCATATTATGGCTGTGTGCTTCGTGGGCCCTATCAATTTTGCTGCCTGGCCTCTGTTATAGAGTACTGATAGCATGCTGTCCGTCCCCAATTGCGCCCTGTCAGCCCTATAGGCCGGATCTTCCTGAGGCGCATGTAGTGTAGCCACTGGTTAATTGTTTTAAGCTGTGTTGCCCAATAGTACATTCGCAGGTTTGGCAGTGCAATCCCTCCCTCGTACCAACTTCTGTTCAGTTTGACGTGTGCAATGCGTGCCGGGTGGTTGCTCCATAATAGATTGGATACCAATGCCGTTACCTGTCTAAAGTACCGTGGTGCGACCGGGTACGGAGTGTTCTCTAGTGCGTAAAGAAATCTCGGGAGAGCCATCATCTTGTAGAGTGCCGCTCTTCCAAGGAGCGTTAGGGGCAATGACACCCAATGCTTCACGTCGCTACGCAGACGTTCCAGGGGTGGTTTCAGGTTTTTGTCAAAGAAGTCCGTCGGACTGTCGTGATATATATGCCTAGGTATTTAAAGGAGCCCGTGGCGCTTACTAGCGGGCAGTCTGCCGCAAGGGAGGGTTCTGGCCCCTTCAGGATGTAGAGTACCGATTTCGACCAATTCAAAGTGTAGCCCGACGTTCTTCCGTGGGCATCACAGAGTGCGAGGAGTGCCGGTATGCCCCTGTCCGGATCCGTCAAATATACCAACATATCGTCGGCGTAGAGCGATACACGATCCTCCCATCCCTCTTTCCAGGCAATCCCTTTCAGCAGTGGAGTTGACCTAATTAGCGTCGCCAGTGGTTCAAGGACCAGAGCAAACAGCAAGGGCGATAGGGGACAGCCTTGACGGGTTCCTCTCGCTAGCTGGATTGTGTGTGAGGTGTGGCCGTTAGCAGTGATCTGAGCCACCGGATTGGCATACCGGAGGCGTATCCAAGCTATGTACTTAGGGCCGCCAAAGCCCATATGTGACAAGACTGCGAAGAGGTGTCCCCACTCTACCATGTCGAACGCCATCCTAGCATCCAGTGAAAGGATCACTGCTGGTTCCAATAGTAATGGAGCCCAAGCCAGGATTTCATGTACACGCCTGAGATTGAGGGCGGTGTTCCTATGGGGCATGAAGCCCGATTGGTCCGGGTGTATCAGCAGCGGGAGATGGGTTATTAACCTATTAGCTAGAAGTTTCACGGGGATTTTTGCTTCCGCAGAGAAATCGGGCGGTACGATGAGCAATCCATCGGTGGTTTACCGGGTTTCGGGATTGCTACTATCGTTGCGGTTCTTTGGTCCATCGGAAGTTCTGCGTTCGATAGGCTCTCCGTGTACATTTCCAGCAGCGGAGAGATAAGCGTGTCAGATATGAGCTTATACCATTCTATGGGAATTCCATTTGGGCCTAGGGCTTTACCCGATTGTATCGCATGTATAGCTAACTGTATTTCCTCGACCGTGAGGTCGGTGTCTAGGTCTTGTACTGCGTCTGGTGGAAGTGTCCGGGTCACGATGTGACTGAGGGCGTCTAATGCTGCACTTTCCGTGACTTCTCTGTCTGGGGTGTAAACTGCTTCGAAGTGTTCCGCCAAAGTGCGTACAATCTCTTCGGGGTGTGTTTGAAGTGTGTCCTCCCTTGTGCGTAATTGTTATATGCCTCTAGTGCTTCCCCCTTTTTTGTCCACGCCAGCATTTTCCCGGCCTCATCCCCCACATCATAGACTCTATGTGCTGTGGCCGAGAGATTGCCGACCACCTGCAGTCTAAGATGTTACCGATATTGCTGCTGGCGCAGTTGCAGGGTATGTGCCGAGCTTGCCATGGGATCTGCCATATGATCCACGTTCGCTGCGTGCAGTGATAATTCTAATTCAGAGAGTTCCTGCTGTTGTGACTTTTTGTACCCAGCAATGGATGCTATTGCTTGGCCTCGAAGGACCATCTTGTAGGCTTCCCAAAGGATTGAGGGAGAGGCTACCGATGTTTCGTTTTCGGCAAAGTAATATTTATTCGTTTTTTTTAGGTCCTTTTTAATTTTGGGTATTTTCAGATAATTAGGGTAGATGGGGTATATTCTTTTACGAGTTTTCTCTCTGCTGGAGAGAGTCAATACTATCGGAGAGTGGTCAGATATTCCCCTGGGAAGTATATCTATGGAATCTACGTTTTGCATTCCGTCGCCGAGCATCAAGAAATAGTCAATTCGGGACAAACTATTGTGGACTGTCGAATGATAGGTGTATTGTTTCGTGGTGGGGTGCTTGTGTCTCCATATATCTGCCAGTCCCATCGCTCCCAAGAAACCCTGGAAACCGGAAGGACCGGATGCGTGGGCCAACATCGGAAATTTATCTAGTACTGAGTCTACTACTGAGTTAAAGTCACCCCCAATGATAGTGTCTCCCGCTGGAAGATTCAACAGGAATTCTCCCAGTGCTGGCAGGGCGACTGTGTGGAGTGCTGGAGGTATATAAACTGACACAATGTTTAGGAGTCGGCACTCCCATTGTCCATGGATCGCTGCGAAGCGTCCCTGGTCATCCACCCTGGTTTGCAAAAGGATAAACGGGAAGGACTTCTTCACCAGGATACCTGTCCCCCTTGAGCCGGAGGTAAATTCTGAGTGGGCTGTCATTCGGTAGCCCCGTCTATCTAGTGCCTTGCATGCCCGTCCAGTGAGATGCGTCTCTTGTAACAAGACCAGTGTTGGGCCTTGTCGCTTGATAGCCTGCAATACTAGCCCACGTTTGATTTGTCTCCCAGCCCTCTTACGTTCCAAGTTAGTATTCGTAGCTGTGGACCGTGGTCTGCTGTGTTGTACCACTATGCGTGGAGGATTGTGAGTGGTGTGCCATAGTGAGGTATTTTGAGTGTGTCTTGCCATTCCTGCCTTGTCAGTACGATATATCCATTTCTCTGTGGAGTGGTGCGTGTGTCTGCACTGTCGTAGCTTGTCTTAACGTGTGAAACTCGAACAATAACAACTGAATTCCCCTCTCCTTCCCCCCTCCCTGCCTCCCTGCTCCACAGACATAGAACCGCCCTCCTCCCCAACTGAGCAGAGTGCTCACCCCTGTCCCAAACCATGTACTTGCTGGCTGGGGTAGGAGTCCCATTGAGGCAGCGGCCCCTCCTGCTCTCTTTAGCTTCTCCCAGTCCAGTACTCAAGGGCAGTACGCTTGTCTTATCAAAGGAAAACTGTTATTGTTGCGGGAACCGGGCGCTCAGGAGTCTGATCGCTGTTCGCCGTCCACCGATCCCGCCTCCGATGGGTTTTCCAGATTGTTCCTCCCCGACGTCTGTGTTCCTGCGAGGTCCTCACCCCGTTGGTTCCGTTGAATCCTGTTGATGCGGCGCAGTGCTCCTACCTGTCGCCACCCCTCCAGCCAATCTTGTGCTGCTTCAGGTCTGTCAAAAAACCATGTCTTGGGGCGTGGCTTCGCGGGCGACGATGGCGGTTGCAGCTTGCTAGAGCTCCCGCCGGCCCGATATTAATCCTGCCGATTATCCTGGTCCCCGAACCCAAACTACAAACCACTTGTGGGGCAAGTGTTGCTGAAGGTATCGGGAGTCCTCCGGTATGAACAGCATGGCTCCTGGACTATTTGATGCGGCTGGGTCGCCGGGAGAGACGTGAGGCCTAGAGCGGGGCGGCGAAGCCGGGGCCTCGATTTTGGCGCCTCCCGGCCGGAGGGCTTCTAAGAGGGCCGGCCGACCCGCCGATCTCCCTGGTCCTAAATTATCCTGGAGGCTGAGGGGTGATAGGCGTTCCCCCCGTTGCCTCACCGGTGGGGGCAGAGGTGCTGGAGCAGAGAACGTGCGCAGAAAGAAGCAGCGGCCTAAGGGATCCAGTGCAGCCGGGGCCTCGAGTTTCGTGGTCCCCGCCCATCGAGATCGACGTCGGCTCTTGACCCCAGTCGGCATACGGCAGAGCCTGGAAGGCTGAGACCCCTGGGGTGCGGCCCGGACCGGGAGACTGGGCTCCCACTGCTGGACTCCTACAGGCGACGGACCGGAGTGTGGCCGGGCTGACCCGTTACCGACGCTGCCCTGCGGCGGACAACGAACTGTGAGTGACCCCCCCCCCTGGGACCTAGACGGTGGAATTATTGGTGGCGGGTTCTGGGGGTCGGGCTGCTGAAGCAACTAGGGCCCGCGGCACCCAGCGACGAGGGACAGATCGGTCAGAAGCGGGTGGTCCGCGCGGCTGCGGGACCGCGGGGCCGTCGGTGACAGGGGTGAACATCCTGGGGCCTGATCTGGCAGCCACAAGTCCACGGCCTCGCCGGGGATCTACGCCAGTACTGGTGTGAGGGCGACTTTACCCCGTGGTGGAAGGAACGCTGGGTTAGGCTTCTATTGGACATTACAGACGAAGTAACGAGCCTGCGTTGGTACCACTATCCTACACGGCCCATCTGTGGTCTGCAGCCATGACCAGAGGAGGCGGGGGTCCCTCCAAGCAGGGGACCATCGATAAATTTACAGGGCCCAGTGGGGGTCCCGGGCCCTCGGGAGGAGGACATGGCATGGGGCCGGATAATGCGGCGCTCATGGCAGCGATCACCCAGTCCAGGGACATGCTCGATGCTAAAATTGGTGCGGTGGGTGCAGATGTCACTTTGTTGCGTCAAGATTTACGGAACGCAGTGGCACGAATTACAGAGGCGGAATCTAGAATTTCGGTGGTGGAGGACGATGTCGGTTCCCTGAAAAAGAAAATGGCGGCAATGGAAAATATTCAGAGGGGCCTGGCACTCCGCGTGGAAGATGCAGAAGGGCGCGCACGCAGAAATAACCTCCGCTTTATTGGCTTTCCGGAGAGATGTGAGAAGGGGAATATGGAACAGTTTCTCTCACAGTGGCTGGAGAGCTGGCTGCCCCCGGGGGTTCTCTCTAACTGTTTTGTCATTGAGCGTGCCCATCGAGCCCTAACACAGAGGCCACCGGAGGGTTAGCGGCCCAGGGCAGTGATAGCTAGACTTTTGAATTATCATGATCGGGACGCCATTTTGAAAGAAGCGAGGACCAGGGATTCCATTTTGTTTGAAAATCAAAAGATCATGATTTTTCCAGATTATACTAGGCTTGTGCAGCAACAGCGCCATTCCTTCATAGCCGCCAAGGCAAAGCTGCGAGGCTTGAAAATCCAGTATTCCCTGCTGTATCCGGCCCGCCTGCGGGTGGTTTTTCAATCGCGAACTCTCTTCTTTGACACCCCGGAGGATGTGTTTAAATGGACGGACGAAACTGTGAGACTCAGGCCGAATGCCCAACCGGGACTCAACTCCGGCTCTTCCAGAGGTTCATCGCAGGAACGTGGTGACCAGACAGCCAGGAGCAGAAGGAACCGGAGGTCCAGATCACGGAAGCGATCTGCTTCTGTCAATGGGACACAAGAAAGTAGGACAGTGGACTCGGATCAATCTGGAAAGGATCATTGAAGGCCTTGGGAGTACTCTGCTTCTCAGTTGCCGATACAAGCTCCTCCTAATGGGAGCTGCATGACCGGGTTCTTTAGTTTGGATGCATGACCAAGGCCTCTGTTGTTGATGGAGAATGACTTATTGTACATGTGTGGGATTGTGGGGGGGGGTTCGGGTGGCCGCTTATTAGGGGCTGCCATTCTCCTACTAGTGTGGGAGTTGTCTTGGGGGGGGATGTTTCTACTGTTTTCCGGGGAGTTGGGATCCATTGGCATGGTTGGTCTTGGGTCCTCTGTTTTGGGCCCGAGGCTGCCCATGCCGCGACAGGTACTTCAGAGTTCTATGAGGTATAGGGGAGGGGGGCGTGGGGTGAAGATGGAGAAGGAAGGGGGGGTAGAGTTGGGGTTGGGTGGGGTCAAAGTGGGTGGGGGGTCTGTGGCTGTCGGGGGGACGTGGGGTAGGTGGGGGGGACAACACGTGAGTCTTTCTGATATGTTGATGTCGTTGCTAGGTGTGTGGGTGTGGCGTAAAGGGCCTGATTGGGTGGTACCCCTTGATTATGGCTGAAGCGTCCTCAAGGCTCCCTAGTGAGTCCATGCGCGTAGTTACTTGGAATGTCAGGGGGATGCTCGATAAGATCAAACGTGGAGCGATTTTGCGATGGGGGAAGAGGGAAGCTGTGGATGTGCTATTATTGCAAGAAACGCACATGATGGGGACGAAAGTGCTCAGTTTACAGCGGTTTGGCTACCAACAAGTGTATCATGCCGGATTTGCCAGGGGGTCTAGGGGGGTAGCCGTCTTGGTGCACCGCAGGTTGGCCTATGTCCACGAGAAACAATGGGCGGATCCACAGGGTCGTTACATCTTTATCAAAGGTGTGGTGGGTACCGAACCGGTGGTCTTTGGCAGTGTATACACCCCCCCTATGCAGTGGTCCTTGTCTGAGCGGCTGTTTACTGTGTGGGACGATATTCCAGAGTCCATGGCAGTGGTGGGAGGTGATTGGAACGAGGTGATGGATGTAAGCATGGATCGCCTGCGACTGCGGGAGACGATAGTGACTGCCCCCCCTTCCCGATTGAATGCGATGGTGGATGGGATGGGCTGGGTGGATGTGTGGCGCCATATGCATCCTAAGGTGCGAGAATACACGTATGTTTCCGCGGTACATGGCTCCTTCTCGAGGCTGGATTATGTGTTTGTGCCCGGTGTGTACAGAACAGAGTGCGGGAGGCCGAAATTTTGCCGAGAGGGCTATCTGACCACTCCCCAGTGGGGGTCAGAGTTGATATGCTTAAAAAACGACAGCCTTTCAGGTGGAGGATGTCCTCGTGGCACCTCCAGCAGCAGGACTACGTCCAGCATCTACGTGGTGCGATTGCCCACTATTGGGAAGAAAACCTAGTGAATGACATAGACGCGGTGGTGGTTTGGGAGGCAATGAAGCCCACCATACGGGGCATTGACATTGCGTGGTGTGCGGCAGCCCGCAGACGACACTGAGAAACCATTGCTGAGGCGGCCGCGCTTGTGGAGTCCTTGGAACAGCGGTGCCAGAGAGGGGGCGATGAAATAGCGGTGAGATTGCTCCTGCAGGCACAACAGACTTATGCGTCGGTGCTGTTGGACGAGGCTCGACAGGCATGGCTGGCCACGCGGAGTAGAGTATATCAATGGGGAGATAAGTCCTGCACGATGCTTCATAGGCTGTGTCAGCGTACCTTCCAGCCACTTACACTGCCGGGCCTCACTGCTGAAGACGGGACAGCGATTACTGACCCGGGTGAGCTGGCGGCGAGCTTTGTCCACTATTTCGAGGTGCAATATACACCGCAGGATAGTCTGACTGTGGAGGAGGTCGCCAAATTCATCAATGACTTACCGCCGAGGGCGGTCTCGGATGAGACCAAGGTAGCACTGGATCTTCCCCTTACGGCGGAGGAGCTGGGCGTCGCGCTGGGGCAGCTCAACACTGGGAAGGCACCTGGGCCAAGTGGCTTCCTGAGAGAATTTTATAAGAAATTCCACCTCCAACTAGGGTCCCATTTCCGAAATGCGTTGGAAGCGGCGCGCACACGAGGTAGGCTGCCCCCTGACTGGCGTCATGCAGAAGTGGTGGTTTTTCAGAAACCAGGCAGACCTCCGGACAGTCACGACTCCTATCGTCCGATCTCATTGCTCAACATAGAGGCCAAAATACTTGCCAAGGCGTTGGCGAACCGCCTGCTCCCGTATGTGACGGATCTGGTGCACCCCGACCAGGCCGGCTTCATGCCACATAGGGCGACGCGGCATAATATCAGACGGACGCAGGCGGCGGTTGATGCTATGGGTGCCACGGGTGACCGGTCAGCGTTGCTGCTGGCGGACATTGACAGAGCGTTCGACTCAGTTAGCTGGGCGTATCTATTTGCACTTCTGCCCTGTCTCAATCTGGGCCCGGTGTTTGTTTCCTACGTCAAATTACTATATACAGATATCACTGCTTCGGTGCGGGTCTCCGGGGCGGTCTCAAAAGAATTTCCAATTGGCCAGGGGACCCGACAAGGGTGTCCACTCTCCCCATACCTCTTTGTTCTAGCTATGGAGCCTCTGGCCTCTTGGGAGCGCATTGGCGCCCAGATGCGGGGCTTTGAGTGGGGTGGGAACCTTACTGATAGAATCGCGCTATACGCAGACGACGTCCTATTCTTTCTTACGGATCTCCCTAGGTCGGGACCCCGAGTCTTGGACATCATGCGTATTTTTGGGGAGGTATCGGGCCTTCATTTGAACCCACGCAAGTCTACTCTGTGGGTGTTGGGTGGTGGTGCTGCAGCAGGTCCCTGGGCTTCGGCCTTGCAGGTGGCGGCCGGGGGGTTAAAATACCTAGGAGTGTTCCTCTCTGAATCAGTGGATATTGCATGGGAACGGAACATAGTGCCAGTATGGGAAAAGGTCCAGACGGATGTGAAAACATGGTCGTGGATGCCCCTAACCATTTTCGGTAGGTCGGCGATATTCAAGAGGGTTGCGCTTCCGCGCCTCCTCTATCAGCTGCAAAGCTACCCACATCCAATTAACCCCCGGTGGTTTCGACAGGTCAACTCAGTTCTGGGCCGCTTCCTCTGGGCTGGAGGGGCGGCCAGGGTAGCGCTGCGAACATGCTTCCTGTCTACGTACTGTGGTGGTTTAGCCACGTCAGACCTCTTATCCTACTATCAGGCCTCCCAGCTGCTGGTACTTAATGACTGGTGGTATGGAGACAGGGGAGACCCGGCGTATGCCCTGGAGCGTTTGCTAATGGGGAATAACACCCTCCATACGATCTTATACTCGGCTAGGCTAAGGCGGGCATTGCCGTGTGCTACGCGAGTTGTCTTTGAGGTGTGGCGACAGGCACTGCGTCGTATGGGCTGGTGGAGTCGATTAACGGCGGAGACTCCGTTATGGCACAATGGGCGACTGCCCGCACTGGCTACATTGACGGGCTTTGATGGCTGGGATGCAATCGGGATCTCGTCGTTGGGCCATGTCATGACAGGGGTTACCCTCAAGTCGTTCCAGGAGCTCAGTGAAGAGTTCCACATGCCCAAGACCCAATTCTTCCGATACCTTCAATTTCGCCATGCGCTGACGCCTAGCCTTACGAACCTGGAGTCACTCCCGGAATTCAGCCCACTCAAAGCGAAGGTATTCATGGGAGACCTTGGAGATAAGAAAGTGTCCAGAATTTATCAAACACTGGTTACTCACTGCTCAACCAACCTACTCTCACTCAAGGAGGCCTGGGAGGAAGATGTTGGTCTCCTAGATGACGATGATTGGAGGGAGGCCCTGGAGTCCCCGCGTGGGGCCGCCATCGCCATACGGCTTCGGCTCATTCAGTTCAAGTACTTACACAGGGCGTACTACACTCGAGAGAGGCTGTGGAAGGCGGGATTGATTGGGTCACCAGAGTGTCTGCGCTGCGGAGCTGAGAAAGGTACGCTATTGCATACAGTATGGTCGTGTGCTGGATTGGTCAGGTTCTGGAGGGGCGTTTGGAGTTGCCTGTCAGAGGTATTAGGATGGGATCTTCCCCGCACTCCTAGATTAGGGCTGCTCCATGTATTGGAGGGAGTCGGTGGAAATATATATAAACGCCATTTATTGTTGTTGGGGCTTGTGGTTGCCAAAAGGGACCTAGCGCGAGCGTGGAAGGGAGAGCGAGCCCCCCCCCCCTGTGTGCGTGGAAGGCTGGATTAGATTACTTCATGGGACTGGAACGCCCGGTGTTTGAGGCGAGAGGGTGCCCCCGGAAGCACTTTAAGATCTGGAAGCGATGGGCGGAGTATAGGGGATTGCTACTGGATCCCCCAAGGGAACAAGAGGCCGAAATACAGGTAGAGGATGCAGTACGGGCCTAGGCGGTGCGTCATGCCTATCACAAGGCGACCGAATACAGATTGTCTGGTATACTCACGTGTTAGGGGTTAGGGAGGGATAAGGGGTGGGTAGTAGGGGGGTTGGGTGGTTGGGGTTTGTGGGTGGAGGAGGGGGAGGGGGGTGTTATGTTATTCGGCTTTTCTTGCGTGAAATATGCATTACAGATAAAAATGTGTCATGATGCTTGGTGGTGATCTCCAGACTGTGGGGAGCCACGTATTTCTTTTTTACCTACCGGCTCAATAAATTTTGTTGTGAAAAAAAAAAAACATGTCTTATTATCGGCCACTACCCTCAGCCGTGCCGGGAATATAACATCGAGTAGAGCGTGGCGTCCGGCAAGGGTGTTCGATGGCGCCCACACTTTTTACACTATATATCAATGGGGTTGTTGCTCGTATGTTGTCTTCGAATGTGGATGCTCCCTCATTAGCTGGCACAAAAATTCCTATTTTAATGTTTGCAGACGACACGTTGATTTTATCTAAGACGCCGAGTGGACTACAGCGTGCTCTGTCTATTTTTGACCAATCCTGTGGGGAGCATGGCCTAGAAGTTAATGTGGCCAAAACAAAACTCATGATTTTTAACCCCCACCGTAGTTTTAAATCTAAGTTAACTATGAATGGTCGTTCTTTAGAGGTAGTGGATGCCTTTACATATCTGGGAATTCATGTATCTAACGAACTCAGATGGTCCCAGCATATAGATATTGCTACATTAAGGCATAGGCAATTGGCTGGCGCTCTTGGTTTAGAACACAGAAATTCTTTTACTAAACCAATAAAGCCAGCATTGCAGGTATATTAAGCAAAGGCTCTCGGCTCTGCACTTTATGGTGCTGAGCTGTGGGGATTCGAGAAGGTAGCAGCACTCCAAACCTCGGAAAACAAGTTCTTCCGGGCCATCACTGGTGTCCCCAAGAGTACCCCACTGGTGCCTCTCAGGTACGATCTGGGCAGAATAGCGGTTGCCCATTTGGTTAGGCTTCGTCCGATCTTGTATTGGCGAAGGCTCTGGACTACGCCTGAGCTTTCTCACTATGCTGAGGGGTTCCTAGATATCATCAAATGGGATGTGTTCCACAAAATCGGATGGCTTAAAATTCTTAGTCTAACCCTGAGTGAACTTGGTCTCCAGGCACTTTGGGAAGATCCAGCGGGAACCCCCTTTCCAACAAAAAGAATCATAAAAGAAATCTATTGGGAGAAGGTAGCCGCTCGGACCTGGAGTAGTTCTAGTGCAGCGTCTATGGCTGGAGGATTCCTAGAAGCCAAGCTATAAACTTGCCTCGAACCGTACTGGGACGCTATAACTAGACCAGGTGACAGAAAGCTCCTCTTGCAACTAAGAGCAGGTGCACTCCCACTTAGATCACTGACAGGAAGGTGGGGAGGCGGATTACATGATAGCTGCCCTGCTTGTGGTGCCACTAAAGAAACAGTTGGACATTTTCTATTCTCCTGTACAGCCTACTCTGACCCAAGACGTATTTGGCTAACACCAATGTGTAAAAATCTGGGTACCACCAGTAGTACTGTAGCTTTACATATAATATGCACAAGCACTTTAATGCCTTTAGCGGTAGCTACAGCTAAGTATCTTGAATGGGCGTGGTCTATTAGGCAGAGTCTGTTAGCCACTTGATTGTTTTTCTTTTTGTTAGGCGGTCTGCATTTTATACTGTCATTTTTATCTAAAACGTTTTATTCCAAAAACTTTTTATCCTGTATCTTTACAAAATTTTATGCATAGAATTTTACTCTGTAATTGTATTCAAATTTTAATTTACTATCAAGTCTTAATTTTAACTGAAAGTCTTATTGTTTAACAGTAATGATTGTTAATCTGATTTTTTATATTGTTCTATGTACTTGCTTTAATGAGTGAACCTCGAATAAAGCATTATTAGACTTGACTTGATAACATCGAGTAAGGCAGGTCCTTCCCTCTCAATGCTTTTTTTACTTCTATGAAGGTTTTCCGGCGACGGGACACTTCCGCCGTGTAGTCTGGAACGAAGGCAATTGTTGAGTTTTGTATCTTAATTGGCGGTGAGATCCTTGCTGCTTGAAAGATGGCATCCCTGTCTCTGAAATTAAACAGTCTGGCTAGCACCGGTCTCGGTGCCGCTCCCAGCTTTGGTGCGCCGCCTGGTACTCTGTGCGCTCTTTCCACTGAGAAAAAATGCGACAATCCTTTGGACTGCAGCCTGGTCTTGACCAGGTATTCGACATACAGATCCATCGCTCGCTTGCCCTCCGACTCCGGCACCCCAAGGATTCGCACGTTATTCCGTCTCGAGCGCCCCTCCTGATCATCCAGTTTCTCTTTAAGATGTTTATTCACGGCTTCCATGCGCTCCATTGCCAGTTGCAGCTCCAAGATGTCTTCCACCAGGGGCTTCGTGACCAACTCGACTTGTTTTACTCTTTCTATCATTTTGTGAAAGTCAGCACGTAGTAGGGTAACATCTGTGAAAATTGAGCCCACCGTCATTTGTACGTTGGACAGGGTTTTCATTATGTCCTCCAGTGTTACTTTTTTGGCCCCTTCACTTTCTGGGCTTTTTCCTGTGGAGGAGCGATTTTCCGTCTGCGTCGGAGTATGTTTATCATAGGCGTACTTGTCCAATTTCACTTGTGCCGTGATATTCCTCGGCCCTCTGCCCGCCATGGCACTCGTCTTTCCGGATACATAGGAGGCAGTCGACACCCCACTGGCACAGGTATTGTTCTTGGTGTTTTTATTCGTGCCGCTGTGAGTGTCCCAGCTTGAGGGCGTCCTTCAATTAGGTGCTGCTTTGGCTTTTTACCGCGCACCGCTACTGCAACCCGGGCATCCAATGCAGCTATACTCTCGCCGTCTTCAGGGGTGGCTGTTATGGGCCCATGATAGGGGTTTACTTCCCTCTGAATGTCTCCTCCCTTGCCAGCATTATGTCACTCGTTTCTGTTTCTGTAGACAGGCCACGTTGCAGATAGGGCCCCAGCCTGCGGGTCACGTTTTTCTCCTTTAGATGCCCAGATCACCACTGCTGTCCAGGAGCCCCCCTGTTATTTCCTTTCGGTCGTATCACCAACTCGCCTCCTTACCGGGTGTCTTGTACTCTTCCTGTGGCTTGATTGCGGGGTGTGGGCACGTGCCGGTCGGTGCTGCTGGTTGGGTACGTCCTCCCCCACTCTCCGATGTCTATGCACCCTATGACGCACTGGTGCTCTCTCCGGTACCGGCGGTGTGTTTTCTATGCGCCGGTGACTTCCGATGGATGGGGGGGACTCATGCGCATGTCGGCAGATCTACAGGAAGGGATCTATTGCCGCCTAGTTTCCCCGCAGCTAAGTTTGTCCGCCCAGGTCACAACGGCGGCACGCAATCTGTGTCCTCTTCGCCCACAAAGGCCCCAGCTCTGTGCTTGTGTCTTGTTCTCCTCCCGCTGGGTCCGTGCCGATATCGTGCCCCGGCTGCCACTGTTGTTCAGTTCGCGCCTCACCGAAGAACTTTCTTGCCTCAGACGCCAGGGCCGGCTTCCGGCCGATGCTCCCGTCTTACCCTCACTTCCGGTCGGGCATACGGGTACCTCAGATCGGTGCTGTCATGCTTCGTGTAGGCCGCTGTCGGAGGCGTCTCGTTTCTCCCGGTTCCCGGCTTTGAAGTTTGTCCGGATTTGCACCAGACGGTGCCGCTTGGTCCCTGACCTCGGGATCCGTCTTCAGATGTGAAATTATATCGGATTACTATGCGGTTTATGGGACGGGCCGCTTTTCTCACAGAGCTCCTTCGCTACACGGCCACCATGCTTGGCTGCTAGCCACGCCCCCCCAGGCTTGTGTATTTTTAACATACATGTAAGGTAGTTCAATAAAGATTTGAGTGAGGGGATAAAAACGGTATTTCCCATAATCGTTAGCAGGAGGTTGCAGTGCGGAAGAGTTTGGATAGTGATTTCTGATACCGAACGGTGAGGGGATAAATAACTGCCTTTCCCATGATGCTAAGTTACCCACAATTCTTTGCGGGACGTGACAGTGCGGAAGAGTTCGGATAGTGATTTCCTATACCGAACGGTGACTTGTGATGTGGACTCCCTCAGTTATACGAGGTTAGTTGCGGATAAGTCCGTCTTAGGCGTTTTCACTGTTAAGGGTAGTGGAGTAATTTATGTAATCGGCTGACGGAGGTATACAAGAGTGGCCACCGGGCTTGTTATAGAAAATTTGGAACCAACCTGGTATCTAGACGGGTGGCCTGTTTGTAGTTATTGTGCGTGCCAGTTGTCGAGTCCACAAGCTGGTGATTAACTGAGTTCCACTGGCTATTCATTCTGGGCAGTAGCTATTATGATCTTTTATGTAGACGTAGGCAAGCGGCCCTGAGTAATCACGCAATCGGGTATTTAAGTGGGTAGATTTATCATGCTAAATACATGAGAGGAGCTGACGGTGGCCATTCCTCTAACCGCAGCCTTCTTCACTGTTTCAGATTTATGGCATTAATTGGGGAATTTGTTAAGATGCCCTCCAAACAACCGGATGCCACATCGTGAGATCGTACTGGTAGGTGTAGTGCTATTAAAAATTTCAGCTGTCATAACATGGAGGATTCAAAACGGTTTGGGTATATAAGAATCTACCTGCTTGCCCCTTAGATTGATGGATCTCATTGGAATCTTTATTTCATGATTGAAGTCGAAGCCGCAAGGCTAATGACCTACACCACAATGTAAGCGTTCCCTTTATCCATTTCTTGGACTGCATTCTTTGACGTAGGACTGACGGGTTGTAGGCTTATTCATTTGCCTTATGAGTTCCTTTTGATTTTGATTGATCTACAAATTGAGCAGTCTTTCACTTTTGAATAAGGTAAGCAACTACTTCACCGGCTGGGTGCGCGCATGCTGCCGTCGGTGTATATTTTTGATCAGAGTAGTAAGAGCATGTGTTTCTTTTTCTTCCTGTTTAGATTTTTGATGGTCCTGAGGAGAACCATGTCATTCAAAAGGGTTCGAAACTCGTCGACCTAGTGCATTGTTTAGTCAAACAAACAAATCTCAAATTAAGTTGTTATGCACTTTATTCTTTGGTAACTTTGTGGATCTTGTCGGTGCATCTCTTTTCTCAATCTGGTAGTAAAGTGCTTTGTCAGTTGGCTACGTGCGCAGTGTTCCCCATTGGGTTTTGCCTTTCTAAAAATTGTAAATGAATGAGGCTTAACCCTCTGGTGAGTTTGATAAGTCTGTGAAGTGGGTTATGTGTCAGGAATGAATGTTGAATGAATGAAAGAGAAAATTGAGTGGGTGTGGTGTCTTTTGAGTAGTAGCGCAACTGTGAAGTAATAGTTTTTTGTATTTGTCGTATTTATTTAATGGATTTTCCATTTGTATGTGTAAATATTTATTGTAAAATAAGCTAAAGAATTTAAAAGAAAAAAGTTTTTGTGAAATTGATGTTGCATGGAACCTGTGACAGACTGGCATTGAAACCAGTTATCTAGTAAGAGGCAAACAGTGTTCAGTACTGGCACTTGTTTTTGTTTATTCTATATTAACTCAGCCTTACTGAGTAGACTCAAGGCCCTTAGTTGTTCTGTTTCCCTAGCAAGGCACAGGAGAACTTCCCAAAGATTTCTGACCATGGACTGACACAGGCGAAACTACAGCCCAATCAGTGCGAAATTTAGGAGTTCAGATCGATGAAAACCTCTCCATTGAAGCTCATGTTATTAAAACAGTAGCCACTTGCCACGGACTGAAGAAAATTTTTCCGCTACTTCCTCAGCCTGCAAGGAAATTGGTAATACAGAGTACAATATTAAACAAAATCAACTACTGTAATGCCCTCCTGTTGGGAATTCCAGACTTTCTGCTGAAAAAGCTGCACAGGATACAAGTGATGGATGCCATACTAGCACTTAGCAAATCAAGGTTTTATTCTGTATCAGATACTTTAACCCGTTGACCGCAGCCGGAATTCCGCCGCGGTGCAGGTGATTTATGACTGGGCGTGGTCAGGACGGCCCCCGGCCGTCCTCCGCACACGCCCACCGTGACGTCGGATGGCCGGACGCCGTCCGACGCACCGAAAGGGTTAAAAGAACTCCACTGGCTGCCAACGAAAGAGAGAGGTATTTTCAAAGCCATGTGCGGAGTCCGTAAAGCCTTAAATAGCATAGTACAGAGACTAATACAGAATAAATTTACCAACTACAAGCCTGTGAGGAGACTGAGGTCGTCATCAGCAAGTCTGGTCTGTGTACCCAGGTTTAAGAAAACAAGGGTAGGAGGGAGAGTCTTTCAAGCTATGGTAGCGCAATTGTGGAACAACCTACCTATCTCCCTTGAAACAAATGGAAACCTATTTAGTTTTAGGACAAACATAAAAACGTGGCTTTTTCTAAATAAGACAGTTCAGAGTCCTCCTCTCTCTAAAAGAGTATTAATGGTTTTCCCTGAATCGACTGATAATTACTGATAGCGTCAAGATGCCTGTTAGGTGAATACTGTATTTTATAAATGAATAATAATAATAATATAACCTGTTCCTAAATAAATGCCTTTGCTTTTCCTGACATCTAGACATGAAACATTTTGACCTTCTGAGCTGTCTCAGTACATTATTACAACAGGTAGCCCCACTGTTTTTATTGTGCCATGGGAACCACCAGAATAAATCCTTCCTTGGTCCTCCTTAGACTCTTTTAATTCACTTGAGCACCACCCTACAACCATACCCTCTCACTTGTATTCAACATACAGTTAGATCAAAAGATCTCCACTAAAGAGTGACAATTTAGTGGCCCATCAAACATTGCAGCGCCGGCTCAACGTGGAGTACCATACTATGAAGAATTACACTCTCCTGGGTGTGTGAGGGCATTCAGATCTGATCAATTGGGCCCGGGACCTTCTATTTAGTTCCCTGGATCCACCCTTGTGTGCTTACCCTACCCTACCCCTCCCCTCCATGGGAACAGCACCTCTCTTTTGTGTTTCAGATATTTCTTCTTTCCTCTGAAACAGCTTCATGTCCTTCTCTTGATTACTACCTGAGTAAATTTATAGCAGTATTAGGGATGTGATATCCCTCTGGGGATGAGTGCTTGTGCTCTCTAAATAGGGCAAATAAATAAATAAACTAGGATCTGTAAGATCAGAGGTTCATTGTTTTGTTACAACATCAGAAGCAAACAATGTTCCGCCCACAGCTTCCACAATTATTGGAACTTCCTTTGACCTAAGGGGAATGGAGTGTTCACCAACCCAACAGATGTACATATAGTTATTTGAGCCACCACAATTAATTAGTTCAGGGATCATATTCCAGACAGATGAGATGAATGTATTTCCTTGTACTAAAATAAATCCTGGGCTGCTACTTGAGGCAAGATAACATCTTTAGAACTTTCCCCTAACCCTTGCTGAAGAGGCAAGTGTTTTTGTTTTCAGATGGCTTGGAAGACCGAGTTGGCCAAGTTGGGTAATCACTGATCAAATTCTCCTTTAATCCACAATATAGGCTGAGTCCCAGTTTCTTCCTCTATGTCTTTTCATCCTTAGTTAAAGTACTCCGGGTATAAGCTACCTGCATAGGTTTGTCTTCGGATTCTTGAGCCTTAACCGCTGGCTTAAACCGAAGATTATACATTGGTCTATTTCCTAGTTGTTTCTTGTGCTCAAGGCATCTCTTCTGAATTTGGTGATCAATTTAAATTGTCGATTGGATCAGATCAGGCAATTTTGCAGATCTATTAACACAAGCCAACTCTTCTTTTACCTTCTCTTTTACTCCCTTATGACAAAGGGTAAACAAGCCTGAATTGGGTCAATCCACTTGTCTAGCAAGTGAATTTAGAAATATGAGTTTGGAAGTCGAGATTTCCTTGACTAACCTCAAAACTTCTCTCTTGAGCCGACTGATTTAGATCGCGACAATAAAAAATATGTTTAAACTCAATACAGATGCCAGACAAATTGAGAAGAGGGCTTGCTCGAGAGACTAAGGCCATTACCCAAGCTAGGGCGTTTCCGATAGTAATGCTAACAATAAATCCCACTTTTGATCATTTACACACATTTAATATGTGGCTTAAAATTATGTGGCTTAAAATTGAAATGTATCTGACAAGTGTAAAAAAACTCTTTCAGCTTGTGAGTGTTCTAATTAAAAAGAAATTCCATCAAACCTGCTAAGGGTGGATCCAAAGTGCTTTGTTGTAAGATTGCCAAGGTCTGATGGAAGGATGCATTTTCAGTAGTTAGAGTCATGAACCTGGTTAAATTTCACAGACTTTTGGCATTGCAACCTGTAAAGAGCAGCTCTTCTGCGGGATGGTGTCCGTCTCTCCTTGGAACATAGAAAAAGCCAACCACTACCCAAGGCAACCTCAGACTCCGGATTGCAACAGAAAGTCAAGAGGTATGACTAGGAGTGGGAACGAGAAGGAAGGAAAGAAAAATACTGGAGACAGCAAATAAAACCCTTCCACCAAGCCATGACAACAAAATGACGAGCATGACACACAATCAAAGGAAATAAGGTGAGACGAAGGAAACCAACAGGTCCAACGAGCGAGCAAAAGGCACGGCACAATTGTGACACAAGTTTGAACAAGTCAGAATACCTTAAATAGTCTCAGTTCTTCCTTTGGGGTATTTCAGTAGAAAGGAATATAAATATGACATTGCTAAAAAACTTCCTAGCATAGATTACTAAGAAATTCCAAGTATTTCAGTACTGTGGCCTTATATAATTAATAATGAATCTTCAGTGTTACAGAGACGCTGCAGGCAATGCATTATTCCTGGTAGATGGCATTTCAGTAATTCCACCTCCAGCAAATAGGCTTTCCTCACCATGCATTGCCCAGGTCCGTGCAGCAGCTGATATGGAAAAAGCTGCGCAGCTGAGAATGACCAAAATAATCTGGTGTAAATGTCGATTGAAGTCAGGTTACACTTGTTGTGCCCCTGTAGCTTGAAGAGGAGGTCATCTTTAGGAACCTTGTAGTCACTTTGTCCTGGGTACAAAATAAAGCAGGAAGAGTCCTTCAGAGCTCGTCTCAGATCACAGACAGCGGGTACTGTGTTTTCCATGTATTCCTGAGGTCCCACAAGAGTTCTGAGGGGGATATTTTGGAAACAACATTAATACATGTCACCAGGCTGTGGTTGGTGTTGAGTCCTGGCCCCTCGATAAACAATACTGTAAAAGTGGCAAAGGATAACTATGTCAGTTTTAGCTGTAGTCCCTGTGTTCCCTAGTGCAGAAAATATCACAGTCAACACTCAGGATAAATGAAAAAAACTGTGAAAATCTTCTGGCCTTGTGCCAAGGCTGTGTGCCCACCACAGATGTGTCCTTGAAAATGAATACGCCATTCTCTGTTTTAAGTCCAAATCGGTTCTGGGTGCCGTTCCACTATAACTGGGATTGTTGCCTGACTAACTGGGGAAACAAAGAGGGGCTTTGACCAGATGTCAGCTTAGATTTGCCTGTGAGGACAGTCTAGGCCTCTTTGAAAATAATGCAGTTTCAATGCCCAGCCCACAGTTCATCCTGACAAGTGAAGAACAACACCTCTTCCCATCCAAGGCCTTTTTGTGTGCTCTAGGTGCAATTTTAACAGCTCATCATGGATTGAGATTTCAAAGATCTGAAGCTGGTGCAACATGCAAATTATCCTACTGAGACTTTAGGAAAAGATAATGTAACTTTGTATCCGTTATTTTTCCTTAATAATTATAGGGATTGTCTTAGGGGCGTGGCTAACCAGCCATCATGGCAGATGTGAGTTCTTAGTGCTCCAGCCGATATCCCCTGTAATCCGGCACAATTATCCTTTCAGTGCGCCATCCACGCCTGTAGCGTGTGGACAGCAGAAGTGCAGCGGAAGCCAGGAGACTCTTTATTGAGTTGCTTCCACAGCCGAGGACGCGGTTACAGACACAAAGGCGCGGCGGAGACCCATGCTGGGTGGCAGCCGCTTGTGCTGAGAAGGTGATCGACGCTGAAAACATAGTGCTGGCAACAAGGAGGTTGCGGCAGGCTCCCTGTGGTCCCTGCCCCGCTCTGTGGAGTGGACATGCCTGCCACGCTGCCGCAGGAGGTGTAGCACCGGTGGAGTCGCCCGCGGATCAGGAGTGCGGAGATTTGCGGCCTACGGATCGCTGACAACCTGAGGAGCTGAGGCCTGGAGCGATTCACTCGGTGAGGAGAGTGGGCGGCCTCCGAGAAGAGAGCGGTTGTACCTCTAGTAAGGATCCAAGCGGAAGCGGGGTGGCGACACTATAGGGGGCCGCGTGACCCCCGCAAGTTCCGCCCTGTCCCAGAAGGGCCCCCGGGGAACGTGGTGCCGAGGCAACGGCGGTAGCAGAGAGTAGAGGAGCAGCAGCCCACGGCAGGGCAGAGTCCAGCGTACCGGGGAGACTCTAATATGCAGACCCCCCAGCGGCTCTCCATCAGGCGCCGCGACTGAAGATGGCCCATACCTGTGTGCGCCGCCATTAAACGAGCTGGCGAGTGCGCATACCCGTAGTCACACCAAGGGCCCCCTCGGCAGCTGCACCGGCCAAGCGGACGCATCGTGCTGAGGTGGCGGTGCTTGGGGAGGCCCGCTTCAACAGGCCACGTGAACGGAGTTGAATGGAGGTACACAGAGGTGCGATCTGAGGCCTATGCGCTCTTTGGTGCGCTTTGAGGACTATGGGCTTTCAGGCCTATGCAACAATAAAAGGTGAGGCCTTGACAGCGTTGATTGCGCGTGAGGGCCACACCCCTCATGCTGAGAGCTGCAAAAGGAAGCGAGGGTGACACCAAGATGAGGTAGAGGTCAACGGGACCCCCCCCCCAGTAAACCCGAACTCTGCACAGAGTGAAGAGCACCCAACGGCTTAAGAAAGGGAGGTTCAGGATAAGCGCACTAATTTCCCGCCTACTCAAATGCGCTGTAAAGCTCCAATCGCTATCTGTGTTCGGGAGGCCCCTGCCAGCTGCCGCTAACCCAATGGCAGCAAACACCTGCGATGAGGCCCGCCTTTGGGACCACAAAGTCTTACCCAGTGAAATGCTACTCTTAGGGTGAGGCTTACGGCGCACACACCGACCCTAGGGCTGTGACTACACGGACAAAGTGTAGGCTAGCACTTGCCGTCCTTCTACCTACCGAGCCCCGCCCAGTCCATAACGGATGCAGGACTCCAATAGCAGAGTGACGGGTCTATCCAGTATCTCGGGGGCAAGAGAAACGGCTGGCATTCTGGCAATGACCACAACCGCAAGCAGCCAACAGTCCCTTATTGCACAACAAGCTGACTGGGAGCAATAGACACGTCTTTGGAGTAGCCCTCACTGGCCCAAGTTACCACTGAGACAGTGTACAGTCCACAATTAACACGCCCTTTGGCGGACTGCCACACACAGGGATCTGGTGCGGGGAGAGGATACCGGCTGTCATTAGTCGGACGAGCAGATTACACAGCGACCGCGGGACGGGTAACATAGGGAACCTGCTGGCTGAGGCTGTGATTGGTACCGTCATCGGACCACATAGTTCAAACACCGCACGCCAATGTGACAGTCAATCCCTAAATGGAACTCCTAACGTGGTTGAATTGTTTGCGTGTGGACCTTGCCAGGCACTGGCTGTGAATGCGCACGGCACAACAACTCGTGATGGGCCGTATGCGAGCCAAGATGCAAGAAGGTCATCTACTTGCTGGCAACCTGGATTCCTCACATCTGAGAGACGAGATCGAAATGGGGCCGACGTCCACAGCACTGGTGGCCAAAATGGACTCTGTCCTTGCAGCAGTGGAGAAAATAGGAGCTGCACTAGATCATACCAGGGCATCCTTGGAATCTCAGATTGATAAGGTTACCTCTGACTTCACGCTTCTACATGCGAACCACCACAAGCTAACTGACAAGGTTAACGCCCAAGGTCAAGTGCTCGCAGATCTCCAACCGGTCACTCACAGTCATGCAGCTGCGCTACAAGATATGATGGGGCGAATACATGCCCATGAGGACAGATCGGAGGACGCTGAAGGGTTTTTAAAATGACACATTTTGGGGGATTTTGAGAGATGTCAAACAATTTTAAATAAAGATAAACATCATGTATTAGAAATACTGTTAATAACAATCATGCAATTTAGCTTATTTTTAAATGGCATAGACATTTTAGAATATTTTAACTTACTACATATTTCTCCAATTTTAATAAAAAGCCCGCATTTTAGGATACACCTAAATGCTGCTTCTCCCGTTCTAGTCCCTAATTACCCAACTTTACATTGTTGTCCCTCTTTATTTTCAGCTTTCTAATTTCTGCGAATTTGCAGCTGGGTGCCTCACTATTAGGAGTGCTATTGAGTTCATATCACTGTTACAGACTTCTTAATTTTTTTCTTGTCAAATCTGTTTTATTAGCATTTTATATTTTTTTCAAAATACAGTGCAAGATTCAGGTAGCAGAACATGACAATCCAGTCGTATCAGTTCAATGTTAATATATCACATGTAGCCATGCTGACATTAACACATACGGGCAGTGCATGCTCTTTGGCCTAGTATATACACGCAGTGGAGAAGTGTGGCTCAGGGGTTAGAGGCAGCAGACCCGGAAGCTGAGATCGGTCCTGGACCAGGGTTCAATTCCCCGCCTCAGCGGGGTCTTGGGCTAAAAATTCCACGGACTCAATAATTCTCGCCCCGGTGCCTCCTCGAGTCACGGGTTCACACTCTGTGACTCTGGGCAATAGCTTGCTTAATCTCCACAACGGCCCCTCGCGGCGGGATGCCTGACTTTCACCTTGTGGATACCCTGCTATCTCACAGGGGAATACCAGGAAGGGTTCCCTAAGAAAGTGCCGGGAAACCCACTGCGGGTAGCTGTGCGCTATATAAGCTCAACTACAGGGGCGAGTCCCGGTGTCCTTTGACGTGTTATATGACTGCCTGTCAGTCCAATCATGCACGAAAACATATTCACAGGGTGAATCCCACTACTGCGCACTTACGCTCAGAGATGTCATTAATCCAACAGTTAATACAAACATTTAAACTATTGCGGCAAAACACATACATTAGCACATGGCATTCCCGTCCCCACAGTCCCCCCCCCGGTGCCCCACCCCACGGATATCATTATGCGCGAGCCTGTATGCATTGCAGCCCTGCACAGCCAAATGCGGATGTACCTAACGTGGCAACACGCCCTTACAGTAAAGTAGCCCGTGGCATGCACGGCCGCCCGGGGCAGCTGTTTAGGCCGTTCTAGCATCTTGTGTGTCTATCTCCTCCGGCAGGCGTAAGGCGCTAAGCATGCACTCCCACCGCTCCCCCATGGGTTCCTTCCGGAGTCCGGTCGTCTCCTCCCTCCAGATAGTTATCCATTTCGCCCGTGCCCACGCCGTAAGAGAGGATACCCACGCTTGCGGAGCAGGTGGCTCGCGCGCCTTCCACCTCCTCGTTAGCAGTCGCTTAGCCACCACCAAACCCAGATCTAGAAAACGGGACGATGCCTTATCTTTGGGTCTCCTCTTGAATTGGTGCAGGAGGTATTCAGGCCAGTTGAAGGGAATGACACGGCCTGTGCATGCCCCAAGTGCTCCGCATACCACATGCCAATAAGTGCCCAGCCCGGGGCAGCTCCATAGGAGGTGAACCAGCCCTGCATCTAACTCATCGCACCTAGGGCAAGACGCGTCAGAGCGGTGGAAGTATCTATTAATTAGCTCAGGCGTAAGTCTAGGCTCTATGGACAATGAAGAGCTGTATCTGGCAAAGGCGCATATTTCGGGGGATACGTACCGGGCTCCTAAGGAGCCTCTCCCA
The DNA here is from genome assembly GCF_964261635.1 of Lissotriton helveticus. Taxonomy (NCBI): domain Eukaryota; kingdom Metazoa; phylum Chordata; class Amphibia; order Caudata; family Salamandridae; genus Lissotriton; species Lissotriton helveticus. The sequence goes on along the minus strand of NC_136067.1, from coordinate 380,733,209 downwards.
CTCCTTATCAGTAAGCGCCCTGTCCATGTCTCCCTCCCACTTGCCTCTGAGCGGGGCCAGGCTGATCTCCGTGTGTGCCCGCAGGGACGCGGTGAACCAACAGGCTAAGTGCCTACCTCTCCCCATAACGTGCAGGTACTGCATTGTGAGATGCTGTGCAGGCTCCGTCGCCATGTCGCCCCAGCGAGCCGCCATCTTTGCCATGAGGGAGCGGTGCATCAGAAACCCCCCAGGAGGTAGTCCATCTTCAGCTATCAACGTGTCGTAAGCCACCAGTTCTCCATCCCTGTACAAGTCTCCCAACGTCTGGATATCAGCCTCTCCCCACTGCTCCAGCAAAGGGTGCGTGTTCGCCCCCCCCCGCTCCCAGGTGAGCCCTCTAGTGGTATAGCAGGTGCATATGGGAGCACCTTGCGGGTAAGAAATAGGGCTCTACGAAAGCATTTGTATGCTACCGCCAGCAGCGGCGGAGTGGGCTTCTCAGGCGACGCCAGTGGATGGAAGAGAGCGACGACGCGGCCTAAAGAGTACGGTGGTTCGGTCGTGGCAGTGTCTTCCCTGCCCCTGTCGGCCAACCAGCGGGCAATCCATTGCAGCTGCGCGGCTAGGTAGTAATGCTCAAAGCAAGGGGCAGCCAACCCTCCCTTGTCCGTTGGTAGGAACAGCTTCGGCAGCCCTAACCTATGCCTGGACGTGCCCCAGATGAAATCATGCAGGACCACGTTAAGTTTAGAAAAGAAGGAGGCCGGGACAAACAGAGGCAAGTTAACAAAATAGTATAGGAGTCTGGGAAGCATAATCATTTTGGTCAGCGCCACTCTGCCCGTAATCGTCAGCGCAAGCGTGGACCAAAAGCTTATCAGGGACTTGAACGCTGTCACCGCCTGCCCCAGGTTCCCATCAAACAGGTCAGCTGGTTGGTGGTAGATCTGAAATCCCAAGGTATTTAAAGGTATCTGCCCTCCATTGGGCTCTCGTGTCCCCCAGGCAGAACTCTGGGTCTTCCACCTCGCTGTTGAATGCATATAAACAGGACTTAGTTACATTTACCCGAAGGCCCGAGATTTCAGCAAACTTGTTCAGTAGCTGGGCCATCTGCTCCGGTATACCATGAACGTCTCTAACGAACACCAGCAGGTCATCAGCATATAGCGAGACCTGGTGCATGGCATCTCCTAGGGGAATACCCGTGCCGAGGGTCTGCTGCATTGCCGCCGCCAGGGGCTCTATCGCCAGCGCGAACAGTAGGGGTGACAAGGGACAACCCTGTCTGGTGCCCCTGCCCACCACCACTTCCTCCGAGATGTATGGGCCCAACCTCACTCGCACTACAGGCCGTTTATAGAGGAGGTCAACCATGTGCAGGAAGTCCGCATCAAACCCGAAGCGCACCAGCACCTCAGCCAAATACCCCCACTCCAGGCTATCAAAGGCCTTTTCCAGGTCAATCATTAGGCAACCCGCCCGAGGCCACCTCCCCGCCGCCTCAGCCGCCACTCTGAAGAACCTCCTGAGGTTCAGGGACGTGGACCGCGCCGGCACAAACCCATTTTGGTCAGCGTGCACGAGATGTGGGACCACTGGCGCTAGTCGTTCGGCTAGTAGCTTTGCTAGGATCTTGTAATCAACATTAAGCATTGCCAGCAGCCTGTATGACCCCAGATTTGCCGGATCCCTATCAGGTTTGGGCAAAGAGACCAGGAACACCTCTCGCATGGATGTAGGGAGCGAGCCCTCATCTATCACCGCGGTATATGTGCGTAGGAGTAAGGGGGCCAGGGTGTCTCTATAGGCTTTATAATATTCAGCCGGCAGGCCATCCGGCCCCGGTGTCTTCCCAGTTGCCAAGGACTGTATCGCATCTCCCACCTCCTCTAGTGTGAGGGGTGCATTGAGGGCGCCCTGATGGTCCTCAGGAACCAACGGCAAGGTGACCAAGTCTAGAAAGTCACCTAGTGCACACCCAGGACCCGTGCCCCGAGCCCGGTACAACTGCGCTAGTGCCCAACCAGGGCGCGGTGTATCTCACACTGCGTGTATACCATCCGCCCCTCCGGTGCACGTAAAGCTCCGATTGGAGTTCCCCGGCTCTCCTTGTGGATCAACCAGGGTAGCAGTCGTCCGGCTCTGTCCGCCTTGGCGTGCGTTCTAGCTGTGTGTGCCGCATAGTTGTGGCACCTCAATTGTTCCATGAGGGTTGCATGTGAAGCTCTCATGTCGCTCAGTGTTCGTGCGTGTGGCCCGCTCCCCTCGCCCTCCCTCTCGTATCGCAGCAGCTCATTCTCCAAGCGCGTGAGGAAAGTGGACAGTGCCCCCGTATGACTGATATGTGTGCATCCCATTCCACCGCCGCACTGCTAGCAGTCCCCTCATTAGTATCAAAGTAATCCAAAACTGCTGTGCCCAATGAGGAGCGAAACTCAGGATCCTCTAGCGCAGCCGGTTGGAGTCTCCATGTAGGCACAGGTGGGTGGTCCGCCTCCCAGGCAAGCTTAAACCGAAGGGGGTTGTGGTCTGAATGTGTCCTCTCCAAGTACTCCGACTCAGTAATCAAGGGGAGCAGTGACTGGGTGCCGATTATCCGGTCCAGCCGGACATGCAATCCATGCACAGGGGAGTAGTATGAGTACACTTTGTCTTCAGGATGCTGTACCCGCCAATGCGTAAGCCAGTCTCTGAACGCCTGTGCGGTGGACGCCGCCGTCGTAGCGCGAAGTGGGGGGAAAGAGCGGTCTAGCCCGACATCCAACACCATGTTGAAATCCCCACCTATCAACCATGGGAGGCTAGCATACGGATGCAGGACCTGGTTTAGGGACTCTAGGAAAGAGGACTGGTTCGTATTGGGGGCGTAAAGGGAACCTAGCAAGAGTTCCTGACCATTTAACCGTCCCCGCACCAGGCAATATCTACCCTCTGGGTCTATGTGCACGTCCTTGCAATTGAATGGGACACCTGCTCTAACCCATATAACTGTGCCCCGCGCATGGGCCGAGAAAGTGGTGCCATGTATTTGCCCCCGCCAGCGCCTGCGCAGCTTGCCAGGCTCAACCTGCGTCATGTGTGTCTCCTGAAGGAGGGCGATCCCCACCCCTTGGCGTTGCAGGTAGGAAAATACTGAGTAGCGCCGCGCCGGTGTGTGCATACCGCGGATGTTCCACGTCAGTATATTAGTGTGTGCCATGTAGCTTTGTGTGTCTTGTCCGCACCTCGCCATGGGGAGGCCCCCGGGGGAGCAGTGGACAGCATCTAGGGGGAAGTCAATGTGCCGCATACTAAACAAACAATGAAAAAAGACCTTGTAACTAAAAGGGCGCATCCCCGGGGGGGCATACGTCCAAACTTCAACGGGATCCACCCTCAGTAGAGGTGGGAGGTCAGCTTAGTGGCTGCCCAGGTGAGTGTGTCGCCAAGGACCCGAAAGGTATGAACATTGATTACTCCCAGATATCCCCCTATCCAGGACCCTTAGAGTATCTGAAATGTGTTCATTACAATTGGCAAACTGCAATGTGATTGGCAATTCCGCCCCCTGATACCACTCTGCGCAGCAGGCACCCAACCCCCCCCCCCCTCAGCCGGCGCGCCTCAACATAGCTATGCTGCCCCACCAGTTCTACGGTCTAGACTTGCACAAGCCATCAAGGTCGGGAACCAGCCCCAGTAACATGTCCCAGCTAACATGTAAAGGATATAGCAGACAGCCTGGGAAACATAGACATAGTAGTAGTACATCGCAGGTCTGGTATCAGTCATGCAACATAATCAGACGTCTGTGGGGTCACTGCAGGCAGGATAGTGTCCTCCGATATCACAGTGGACGGCGAGGACGATCCGCTCGCAATTGACTCAGCCTGCTGCCTGTAGTCCATGTCGTCGCTAGCATCCGCCACTCCCAGCGTTGCCACCGCCTCGAGCGCCTCCCGTCTCTCCTGTCTCATCTTCTCTGGGCTGGGCGCTGCCAGCCCCGGGCCCGCCCTCCGCCGGGCTTCTCTCTTCCTCCTCCGTCTCCTGGAGCGCTGCTCCTGCCATCCGCCCCCTTCCAGGCCCGCCGGTCTCGTCCCTGACCATTGTCCCGTCTCCTCTAGCCAGTCCCATACATCAGATGGAGCATCAAAGAAGCGCGTGCCCTCCTTGGTGACCACCCGCAGACGTGAGGGGAACAACAAGGAGTAGGGTAGTTCCAGCTCCCGGAGCTGTTTCTTCACTGGCAGATAGGAGCCTCGTCGCTTCTGCACTGTCGCGGTGTAGTCCGGAAAAAACATCACGCGGCTACTGCCCACTCTGAGGTCACTCATTTTCCTGGTCTCACGAAGCACCGTGTCCCGGTCGCGGTAGTTGAGCAGTTTGAAGAGAAATGGGCGAGGCCGGACTCCCGGTTTCTGGGCCTGTGCCGGCACCCGGTGTGCCCTCTCCACCACGAAGTGCGGGGACAGCGCTCCCTCAGGCATGAGCGACCACAGCCAGTCCTCAGTGTATCTCTCGGGGTCCTTCCCTTCTTCACCTTCCGGCAGGCCTACCACCCGGACGTTATTGCGCCGAGAGTGCCCTTCTGCATCGTCCGCGTGGTCCTCTAGCGCATGCACTCTGTCGACCAGGTCCTGCAGAGCCGAGGCATGGCTGCGCACCACTGGCTGCAATTCTTGAACTGCTTGACGCTGCGCTGTAACAGAGTCCGACAGCTTGCGATGATCTGCATGAAGCAGCGTGAAGTCGGATGTGACCTTGTCCAAACGTGCTTTCAGAGAGGTCTTGGTTTGTACCAGTGTGGTGCCAATGCGTTCCACTGCCGCCAGGACATTGTCCATTTTGGCCGCCAAGTCGGCCACAGGCTCTGCGGCAGTCCGCTTCGGTTCATGCATGGGAGCTGCGTCACTCACTTCCTGCTGTTTCGCTGTTGTCTTGTCTCGTAGCCTGCCCATTACTAACTGCTGAGCTGTAGGCATCAACACACCTGCGTCTTGAGAGGAATCCTGCCTGGCTCAATCAGGTATTGCCGTGCGCCAACTGAATGGGAGGAAAAAGGAAAATGGCGACTTCGTCCACCCCTCACCGCCAGATGCCACGCCTGGAGTGACTGGAGCCCAGTCGCCTCACAGCCTAGCGTCGACAGCTCGTGTTCGCCCCCTCTCAATGAGGCAGATGGGTCCACTCTCCAGGGCACCCCCACTCCAGCTACACAGAGGGCCCCCCCCCTGGTCCAGTACCCGCTTTTGACTCAGCCCCGGCGTCTGATCGCAGCAGGGCGTGGAGAACGGCGAACGTGTGTTAGGGGCAGGGGTCTCACACCGCAGCGCTGATCGAAATGGCGCCCGGGGCAAACTGGTTCCTGAGCCTTCGTGACTTGCAGACTGTCACCACGCCTCCGCCTCACAGCCCTTGCCCTCCTGGCCCCCAGTCAAATGTCCGTTGCCCCCACAGCCAGTAGCGTTCCCAGTCACTGCAGCTTACACTACCATGGCAATTGTGGCAGCCTCGCCTCGCAGGAATGCCAGCGCCATGCAGTTGGCGCCCGCCAGGACAGGTCTCCTTGCTGTAGTCCACCGCTAGTCCGCGGGCGGCGCTGCATGTCAAGCAGGTAGGGAGGGAGCCGACGCACCAGTCCCCTGCCGTCAGATGTCGCAAATGGGGCAGCTAGAGCTCAGTGGTCACTCCGTCCAGAGTCTTGCCAGATAGTGCAGGCAGCCGCAGGGTGCAGTCCTCTCTCAGGCGTGCTCTCTTCGCGGCCACCCAGAGGGGAGACTCAGGATGGCGTCCGCGACAAGATGGCTCCACGGCTGGTAAGGCAATCGGCCAGGCACCTCGACCCTGTCTCACAGCGCCTGTCCTCCGCCTTCATAAATGGACTCCTCAGGCTGTGCACGGCGGTTGGCAGCGTCCCCCCGGGTCTGCAGTGCACTGCGTCGGAGGAAGCAGCGTCCGACACAACCCTCAGAGAATGCCAGCGCCAGGCAGCACCCGGGCAAGACTCGGTTCTTACTCAGTTCTCAGGCTTACCGCCTTCACTCGTGTCCTCCCAGGGTATATGCATGGCAGGGGGGAGCTCTCCGCAGCCTGCCCCAGGTCTCCTCAATCCTCCACAGCGCCGCCCACCCTGTTTCCCACACCTCCGACACTGCCCGGCGTCTGTTGATGCCGCTCCCGGCTCGCAGCCCTGCACGGCCACTCCAGGCGTCTTCAGCTCTCCCCCAGGGTCACTCGTGTCTGTCGCCGCACCGCACAGGCATTCACGGCACTTGGCAAGCTCAGCCCCGCGCGGCTCCACCAATTCCTCGCCAGCCGCCGACTGCAGCAGTTGGGTCTCGGGCGCGTTTTCGCACCTTGTCAGCTCTGACACACCGCCGCCTCACCAAGTCCTCTCCTCCTCCACTGCCAGCGACTCGATTTTCCACGCAAATCTCGTTCGAGACTCCTCAGGTGGTTCCGCGGCCCCGCCCCTCGATACCCAGTGGTAGAGTCGTAAAGTTAGGATTTTGTCTCAAATACTTTTGTGAATCGGGCCCCAGGTCCTTAAGCTGATGCAGGTGTTCGTAATGGGTTGTTTGAGTCATGATGTTTTGTTCAAGGCTAGACACGTGCCAGAGGTGGACAATGAAATTGCGGATTCTCCATCTCAGTCACAGTGGGAGAGTTTCCATGGACTGGCCATGGAGGCAGACAAGGTCAAGACACCCATGCTGACGGAAATGTGGACCATAGGCGAAAAAGGATGCTCCAGTTAGTGGAAGGGTTAGTGGTAGGGTCATTGGCAAAGCCCCCCAGGAGGACTTATGTGTAGGTGTGGGAAGAATTTATAAAAAGTGATTCTCAGAGGAGGTCTGAGGTTTGGAGTACGTAAGAAGACATAGGTCAGTTCATATTAACAATGATCAACAAAGGTCTATCTAGAGTCACGATAACAGTGAGGTGGGGATTGCGTTTATGGGCATGTTCCTTTTGGGGTACGTGCCATTAGATGCTGGAAAGATGGGCAAGGGAAAGGGGTTCTAGACCCAGAGAGAGGAAGCCCTTGACAAAACACCTCTGTGGCAGGGTATTGGGAGGCACTGCCCAAACTCTGCCATTGGATTAGAAGACGCTTCTGTTCTCACGTTTAAGGTTTTGGATGTTTTTCGGGGTTTTCCAGGTGTTGCAATTACTGGGGATAAAAGTGGTTAGCGTGTTGGACTGGGGGACGTGGAGAATATCGATGGTAAGATACAGCTGCCACTGTACCAATCCAAGACAGAACAAAGGGCAAAGCAGAGGGAGGAGGTTCTCCACCAATGATAAGGCCTGGCGTAAAATGAATAGGGACATCCAGGTTTTTTGCAGGAACAAAGGTTTTAGTAGGGTGGATCACACTGATTTGAAATGTGATTTGCCTGAATTTTGTAGAGGGGATGGGGTGCACTTGTCTCGCTTTGGGATAGAGTTATACTTGCTGCATTTGAAGGAGCTTGTGGCTAGAACACTGAACGTTCACAGGTTAGACCAGAGGTCTTCAAACTTTTTTAGGTTGAGCCCCCCCAGCTGAAGTTTTTTGGATGTCGGGCCCCCCACCACCTGACAGAAATTTCTGGAATCTGGTACACTACGTAATCGACTGCCATCCGCATATCCCAGGCCATATCAGGCAAATAATGTTAAACATAGCAAGAGTGTTTAGTAAAATGCAGGTTTGTGAGTGGGGGTGGTTAAATGACAGAGGCTTATTAACCAGTCCAAATAAAAAAATTCCAAGATAAATTGTGCGCAAATTACTTTTAAGAGGGTTTTACGTATGCAGTTGAGTCATAATGGGACAGTGCTATCTGGAGCAGCCCTTTCACCTCTGAAGTAATTACCGTCAAGTCAGGTAAATACCTTTCCTTCCATAGCAAGCAAGGAAGGAAAGGCTGGCACATTTATTTTAAAAGAAGGATCTCACAGGGTGCTGACATCCCTTCCTGTGATGTCCTGTGACACCAATGTGCATTGCTTATGCAAATTAGTCCCCCCACTTGTTTTTTTAAGACTTATGCCCTGAGTCGGGGTTTAGGACATGTCAGGCTTATGTTTTAAAAAAAGAACTAATACAAACTGAATGATGTTGCCTATTTTACTTCAGAGCAATGTTGTCTGACAGACTTTGTGGTGATCAAATGAATCTTGGTCCAGACGCACAGTGAACTGGAAGCAGCTGCGACTGATGTGTGTGTCTACAGGGAGTGGGTCTAAGCAGAAAGTAGAAAAGACTGTTATAGGCTGAAAGGGTTTCTGGTTGATGCCCAAAGGCATTGCTTAATTAGTAATAATAATAAAAGTACAGGTGCCAAAGCTTTTATCACGTCACTTCTGCCAGCACTGGCTCATGCCAGGGCGGCTGTATACCAGGACTGCCAAGCCAAGTCTTAAACGAACCAACACACGCCTCCTTCTTCCTCCACCCTCTTATTTCTGCCTCTGTCTCATTCTTGCAGGTTGTTTTTTTATCTCTGCTTTATTCCTTTGTCTCTGTTTTCACAGCTTTCTTGCCCATTTTCTTTCACCCTATTCTGCTTTGCTCTCTCTTGCTCAAAGTTGGATGCTGAAAAATAATTATTGGGTCCTAAAAATGAGTACCGGGGGCCACCACCTGCCACCTCCGATATAAAGGGCGCGCTGCCCACATTGGAGTCAGGTCAGGAATGGACTAGTTGGAAGCAGTGTTTGTAAGATCGCCCTTTGTCATAGAACCACCCTTGACCCAGTCGCCTATGCGCTGCAACGTTAATCATGTTGTCATTTGTGTTCATTGCCTTTATGCTTATGAGTGTATTACTATATAATTGTATGCTGCATAGAGTGCAGACATTATTCAGTCAAGCAACAAGTGGTGCTTTACAGAGGTGATAGAGTAAGAAATAAATATAAAGCGTGAGTTGCGCACATTGCTAGAAATCCTTCCATCCGACACAGTTATAGAAAGGCTGCTGAAATTTCCCATCATCAAACTCTCTTTTCTGCCTTGCCACAAGACTGGAGAAACCCTACTTTTAAAGCACGTTGTTTGTGTGAAAAAACAAAGATCCCGGCACAGTTAATACCCGGAGCTGAAATGTTGTGCTTTTTGTTTCACAGCACAGGAGACGCCCTGCCTCCCACAGCAGCTGAAGCATTTCAGATATTGGAATTAGCTTTCTTTTAACATTACAAATGTATGGGCATGTCTGCCCCATCGATTAGGAAACAGTGAAAGATTAGATATTACAGTGGAGTTCGCCCCCCCGAGAGGCTGTGGCGCCCCGTGGGGGGGGGGCGCGCCACACAGATTGAAGAACTCTGGGTTAGACAATGGGTCCTGAGAGGGTCAGAAAAGTCAAGGGTTGCCTTTCCTGAGTTGGCAGTTAAGTTGGCAGTATCTCTCTCATACTGTCTATATAAATAGCCTCTACCAGGGATCATCTTTAACAACTGTGAAAGAGCAGATTCAGAATTCTGCTGTCAAACTACTCCTACCTGTAAAGCCACCAGCCCACATCTCCCCTGCCTTGAAGGCCCTACATTGGTTACCTGTTGCCAGAGGATCCCAATTCAAGCTGCTTCGTATCACCCACAAAGCAATAAGTGGAACAGGGCCTCTCTTCATCAGGAATAGAATCACCAAGTAGATTCAGCAAAGGAACCTCTGCTCTAGATTGGCACTACGCCTCAAAATCCCATTATACAAGAAAAAACCCATAGATGGCACATCCTTATCTGTTCAAGCAGCCAAACTATGGAATTCTTTATCCCCAAACATAAGATCGACGGATAACTATCTTATCTCCAGAAGATTACTCGAGAGTTGGCTCTTTCCCACATAACCACTGTACTCAAAAATAAATGTACAGCAAATACCTGTGTATATAAGCATTTATTTGGATTATATGTATAGATCTAGATCTGTCTATTTCTTTGCATAAGTGTGTATAATAATTATGTTTATAAATGTATAGATATTCATTGGGTCTGCTTAACAAAAGTACATAATACTTATTGTTATATTACTTAACATGCATGTAGGTCACTGCTTAAATAAGTAAATTTTCATCATAACTATTTATCTACAATTGCTTCACTATTGAATTATTGAAAGGAGAAAATGGAAATAAAACAATGTTTAAAAAGAATACATTAGCTTAAAGTACAACAACACTTGAAAGTCTGAGTTTATTCAATACAACTTACATCTAGATATAGTACCCTCCTTATACATATATGCCTTCTATGTACTTATGTATCTTAATATGTATTAGTTTACTTTGAATTCAGCATCTCCAATGAACTACACTATATCTCACCCTATACCTCTCTCAATATATCCTCTACTTCCACTCTCTGGCTCATCCCAAACCTTATTCCACTACTCTCTCCGATGCACTATCCTATTTCACACCCTATAGCTCTCTCAATATATCCTCTATCCCCACTCTCTGACTCATCCAAAATACCATTCTACTACTATAATCTCCAGAATAATCCGTTCTAGTCTCTTCCCTCCTCTGCCCCTCCTTGCATCATCTCAAACCTCTTTTACTACTCAGATCTACCAAACAAGCATTTCTAAACCCTTCCCCAAGTATCCCTCCTTGACTTATCCGATACCTCATCTCTCTCCCTAATACACTTCTAGAGACTCCTCTCTCCTCCATCTTTCCTTAACTCATCCCAAACCTCCTCCTACTGTTATGATATCCAAATAAACACTTTCCAAACCCTTCCCTCTTCTATCTCTCCACTATCCCTTTCAATCCAACTAACAGACTAGCATGTCTTCCGCTCAAATTAATTTCATATTCCCCTATACTAATTCACCACTAATACTTTTTGGGATTCGGAGTAGGGTGCTCCTCGTCAAAAAGTGCTTCGATGCCTCGCCAGGGTTAGTAAGCACTATATAAATACCATTACAATGACAATGCTTATTGATTAAGATTATTGTTGTGGACATAGGCGACTCAAGAAAATAGGGATGTCAATAAAGTTACACATTGATGTAGCAAGAAATAAAAAGATAAGATTCAGGCTATTTAGGAGGGGTGTGACCAACCGCCCAGGAAGCTGATCGCTTGCTGAAGCGGCTCCTGTAGCCAGCCACACTAATCCCCTAACATCCGTGCCAAAATCCGTCTGATGATGATACAGGACTGCCTCATGGTGTCCTGCATCCTGCAAGAAACTTGCTGCTGTGTTTTGGGACCCGACATGTTGTGAAGGAGAGATATGAGATGCGGTCTAAACATTGGCCTGAGGCGGTGCCCTGGAGTGGAGAGAGATGGTGGAGGTTGTGCATGCATAGCAGAGCGCAGAATGGGCCGTGGCTATTTTGAGTCAGAAGCCAGAGCTGCCGATACTGAATGCCTGGTAGAAGGCTGTGCCCCAGAGACTGATGCTGTGAGGAGGAGCAGATCCCAGGTGAGGGGCCCTGGTCAGGGCGTGGAGGGACGCGTCCGCCAGCCGACAAACCTGGAGTGGGACCCGGGAGTGCAGTGATGTTGCCGCCCCCATCCTGTATTGCACCTGCGAGTCCGAGCTGATCTGCCCCATGTCTGCTGAGATGCACCACCATGGACTAAAGCGGTGGTCCCCGTCCCCTTTGAGACCTAATTTACATACACAGCGCAGTGGCCGTGAGACGAGACTTTGTTGTGCCGAGTTGCAGACAGTTGGTGTGGCCCCAGGGAATGCATTATTTTTACATGCTCAAGAAGTAATAAGGGAATTATCCTTCTTCGTGATAGCCCACATCTAAACAGCAAGACACAGACAGCCGTCACCGGCCCATATATAGCGCTGCCAGTATCATCGCCTTGTGGGACATACCTCTCTGAACTGTAGAAGGAGCCGCTAAAGGGAGGTTATTTCACAGTGGTGTACTCTATTTGACCCCAAAAACGTGTGATTGCTTGTTCTGAACAGTTGGGAGAGACACTGTTAGTACCCATATACCTTTGTTTGCTAAGGAACCGGTGTGGAGGCCCTGTGGAGCAAGGGAGGCCTCTGTGGGCACTGGAGGAGTAAGAGCCCTATCTCACTGCTCACTATCACTAAGAGAGTGAACATCTTGAGAGGCACAAAAACTACTGCTCCAGCCTCCAGGGAATGTGGGGGTTGGGAAGGAAATCCGACAGGCCGCTTGGGAATCATTTGTCATCCCTTGGCAGGCTGGGGTGAGTACCTCCTTGTAACCCCCGCCCATCCCTCTTCCAGCACATAGAGGGGGCTGCCAAAGGGGTTGACGGAGGTATTCTCTCCAATAATGACAGGCGATAAAGGACCACGGGTTATACATAAAGCAAAGTTCGAAAAATTTACCTTGACCAAAGAGATCCCCTCTGGAGGACCAGCAATCATCCATGAAGCAAACTGCAGAGGCTGAGGAGACCCCCACTCTAATGGACATTATGAAGGCGATACAAGGCATTTGCACCACCCTCAAAGGAAAACGGATGGTGTGTTATCAGATGCCGCCCTGATAAGAGCCGATCTCTGACATATGTGGACATGAGGCAAAGAAACTGAGAACTACGTTGTTGCCCTACAGGCAGAGACAAAGACGCTGAAAACCTGAGTGATGGAATTGACTGCAAATATGGGTACATTAGAGAACTATGAAGGCCGCTCCAGAGGAAACAATGTCTGAATAATAGGGGTTACGGAACGCACAAAATGGCCAGCATTCGAACTTTCTGAGGAACTCATACTCAAACAACTTCAGTCCGTGGCCTCTCAAACTATTTCTCTGTTGAGCAGGCCCACAGAGCCCCTGGTGCTCTGCCAAAACTGGGACCACCCCGCACCTGATCATAGCGCACATTTTTAACTACTGGGACAGAGATCTCATCTTGCAGACTGCTCGTAGTGCTCCACCAGTCACGTGTGACAACCACACCATCATCTTCTTAACACATTTCACTCTGAAAAGTACAATGACAGTGTTGTTCCTTTCTGTAGGTCAGGAGCACTGAGAGAGAGGGAAATGAAGTACTCCATGATGTTCCCGGCAAAAGTGCGGGTGGTGGCAGAGGGAAAGACATTCTACTTTGTGACACTAGAGGAGAGCCAGGGGTTCAGGAACCTGAGGGCGAAGGGGAAGGTGGTGGTCCAAAGCTGCCTCACCACACCAGACACAAGATCCGCCGGGCTAACAGCATGGGTCATTCTAATAGCCCTCTGTGTTTACTTTTGAGGTTGAAAGGGCACTGGTCCTCCATGTCTTCTTGAAGGGTCTGCTGAACACTGCAACTGAGGCACTTCATCACAAATCTTGTCAGTGGTAACCTTACTATATGGGTTTACTCGGGGAGTGACTGTGCTAGGGCACTGTGGGAATCAAAGTCCCCCTAAGTTTGGTAAATGTTTTGGGGCGACAGGAGCTCTGCACAGTTGGGGGGAGGGGGCGGTTTTATGTCCATCATGCAGGAAGGCAGAAAGGGGAGATTATGCTGGGGCTTTACTTACAACGTATACTTTTGTTCTGTTGTTTCATCTTCACTTTCGTAGCGTCCTTTCTTTTCAGCAGCAGCAAACTAGACATGAATGCTTTCTTATTTGTGACACTGTTGCTTTCTGTAGTGACCTCAGTCAGATTCATCCAGGGCATGGACTTCTCCCAGGGAACTGGGATGGACTCTTTGGTTTTTCTTATTCGAGAAGAGCTCTTCAGTACGATGGAAGGGAGTTTGACTTCTGGTGCCATTGATGCCATTTAAGTACTCAAGTCGTATGGCCAAGACACTGATGTCCCCTGCCTTTAAGATCCTTTCCTGGAATGTAAATGGCCTGGAGGACACAATTAAACACCTGCCACACACTAGACAGAGGGGGTTACAAGGTAGTCGCTCATGCGGGTTACACAAGGGGGTAGAGCGGTGTTGGCATTCTCATGGGTAAAACCCTCCCGCTTACCATACAGAAAACATGGCCTGATCCCCATGGGAAGTTTATAGCAGTGACAGGACAATGGGAGGACACCATTACATTAACATTGCTTCCCTTTACATTCCCTGACTACATGCTGTTGCCTTCACGGAAATCAGTGTGGTTTTGCACACACTCACTGAGGGCGGGTTTCTCTTGGGAGGAGATTTTAATACTGTTCACAATAAGGAGGAAGAACGCTAGCCCTCTTTCCAGTCAACATCACAAATTAGGCCTTTAGTGGACTTTGTGGGGGCATATGAGCTCATTGATATGTGGCTAGCCTTTAACTCCACAGCACGACAATACAAATTCCACTTGAGGGCCCATGGGAGTCTTTTGTGCATTGACTACATATTAACCATGGCCCGTCCCATGTTTTAAAGATATCTCACACCTGGCCAGGGGTATGTCTGATCACTCCCCAATCTGTGCAACTTATGTACTGATGGACCTCGGCGGTAGTCACCAGGTGGTGTTAAATCCATAGTACCTTAAAGTTCCTCATAACTGGGAACTGCTTTGTGAAACTTCGGAGACTTACATTTAGAAAAATAAGGGCTTAGATGCTGTGGGACACTTACAAAATGGTAAGAAGAGGTCAGGGCATACCCTTTATTGCGAGTTAAAAGAAGGAGAAGAGAGCAAGTCTAGGGAGAATCGAGAGTAAGATCACATCGCTGGAGTCCCAGCTTGTCGCGGGGGATGAAGGAGACCTTAATCACAACCTGGCCTTGAAATAGAGGAAATATTAATGTTATAATAAGTGGGTGATTGTGCCAGGACAGTCCTCGTTTGGTTGGACAGGATGGAGGCGAGATACCGCTGGGTTCTGGAAATCATAAATGATACCGGTGAGCACGTGCGAGACAGACGGGGTGACCCTGGCATCTGCGGACTTCTATACCCGCATCTGTGCCTTGGCTTATACAGCCATTCTTGAGGAATCCCGAGAGCTACCTAGAGGATATCCAAATGCCAAGCCTGTCACAATCAGATAGGGAAACGATGGGCAGAGATCTGATGGAGGAGGAGGTGGTGGATGCAACTGCCGCTTTTAAATTGTAGCTACTAAAGTGGTGATCCACAAGGACGGCAAACCGCCTGAAAATGTGCCTCTTACAGGTCCATTTCGTTACTGAACGCGGAAGTTAAAATACTTGCCAAACCTTTGGCCACTTGTTTGATTCAAGTGATTAGTTCACTGGTCCATCTAGATCAGTCCGACTTTATGCCGGTTAGGAGCACAGCGCTTAGCCTGTGTCTTTTGCATGGTGTCTTGGTCCGAGCTGAATGGATCTGGGAGGACACATTTATACTGTCAATGAATGATGAATGTCTGTATGGCTTTCAATATGGTAGAGTGGCCCTTTATTTACGCAATGTTGGAGAAGCTCGGATTCGGCCCATGTTTCCTGTCCTGGATTCAGCTCTTGTATTCTGATCCAGTGGCCCAGGTGTCAGTGAATGGGAGTATGTCTGTGTTTGCTGCGATGGGGCAGGAGGCAGGGTTGTCCTTTTTCCCATTTCATCTTTGCCTTGGTGCTGGAGCCATTGGTGGCATGGTGAGAACCAACACTATGATTAGAGGACTTCGGTAGAACGCTTAGTGGTAAGATGGAATCTCCTTCTACGTGGATGATATTCTGTTGTATGTTGCTGACCCCATCGACTCCCTTGAAAGAATTCCACACTGACTTCCTTGAAGTGTTATTCACCATATACCAGTGGTATTCAGGCTATACTTTCAATTGGCACAATTCCCCAATATATGTACTCAGGGCTGAGATCCCAGTGTTGCGGAATGATTGTGAAGCCCAAGTGGTGACTACATTTTTGGGGCTTTTTATCACAGGTGATCTTGGGTTTTTCTACACCTGTAACCTGCAGCCACACTTATGAAGGCTGAGAGAGGATGTACGACACTGGAGAACCTTGCTTTTGTCCCTTCTGGGGAAGGCGGCACTCTTCAAGATGATGGCCCTGCCCGTATTCTTGTATGCACTCCATAACACGCCATATCCAGTCCCGGCAACCTATTTCCAGAACATTGTTAGCCAGGTACACAGTTTTCTCTGGGATGGGGCCCCCATGTATTGCCCTGCATAAACATAAACTGACTCAGAGTTGGTTTGAAGGCAGTATAGCCCTTCCTAACATAAAAAAGTACTATTAGGCGGCACAGTTGACCGTTGTAAACCACTGAGTCCATCTCCCAGAGGGTAAACGGCATATAGGATGGACAAGGAAAACATGGGGCCGAGTGGTAAGCTTAGAGGCCTTTATGGGGGACCTACCCACAGCCCTACTGCTCACACAGTGACTCCTTGGCACACCGCACTTCGCAGCATGGGTGGGGAGACAAAATTACACAGCCACCCCCTTGTGGGATACGATGAAGTTAGGCACCCTGGCTACACACATAGGGTTCGATCAATGAGATTTGATAGGTCTGTCAAAGGCTGGCGATTTGTGGAAGCAAGTAGACATGATTTCACTCCCCAAGCTGCAGGGGAGTACCAGTTGGCCCCAGCTGAGAACTTCCAATATCTACAGGTCAGGAATGCCCTTCATAAGGCAATCCCCAGGGGTACGGACCTCCAAGAGTCCTCTCCACTTGAGGATTGGTTGTTTGATAATGCATGTCGAGGCACGCCATCTCACTCACCTACCGCAAATAAGTTAATAACTCTTCTGACCAGGCTGAAGACGAGTTGGGAGCGAGATCTGGGGGATCTGGAGGAGGAGTGGGCTGTAGCCCAGGCCTCCCAAACAAACGTGGTCATATGCTCCAGATTTCGACTGGAGCTGCTAAAAATACTCCCTCACAGCTATTATGTAGGGACTACCCTGGTTAAAATGGGCAAATCGGATCATGCTGGGTGCCCTGGGGGTGCGAGGAGTGTGAGGAGTGTGAGGAGTTGTCCCGTGCTTTAACATTTTGGGAACCTGCCTCAAAGAAGTGGGGGGAAGTGCTTAAACACTATCTGCCAAATGATGCCTTCTCAAAGTGTGGGCTGAAACAGACCTCGGTCATATGGACCATTTCTGGGTCACCTTGGGATTGATAGTGGCCAAGCAGAATATAGCTTGTATATGGAGATCTGAATTGAGCCCGAGTTTGGGGGACTGGAAGAACAACATGGATTGGTGCATGTTGACAGAGGGTGTTATATGTGGAAAAGGGGTGCCTAGAAAAATCAAATAAAATATGGGGTAAGTGGAAAGAGTATAGGGGAGGCCTCTGTGAACCCCTGGATGGTACTTATGATGATGTCTAGTAGTGAAGATGTTGTGGCTTTTACCAGCGACATGGGTAACACTGCTGTAATGATCTAATGTAGCAATGTGACTGTCCTCAATGGTCTTTATTGATGACTGCTGCTGCGTTTCTTTAATGAGCTATAATGTCTAATGTCACTACATTTTGTTTTGTTTAACTGCTCAATGAAAAGAATTAAAAAATGTTGGCTAATCAGATAGACGTTAATAGATGTAGGTTAAGTGATAGGGGACTTAAAGGTCACAATGTCAATACCAGGGTTGTGTATTGTATTGTAATTGCATTTATATAGCGCTTACTACCCCTGAGGAGGCGTTGAAGCGCTTTTTTCGGCGAGTAGCACGCTACTCCGGGACCCATAAAGGATTTGTGTTGAATTAGTATAGTGAAACATGCAAGTACATTTTAAGTGGTGGATAAGTTAGTCAGTTATATGGATTTGGAATGATAGCAGAAGGATAGAGGAGGACAAGGGTTTGTGTTTATATAGCACTTGTTGACGCACGCTATTCAGGAAGCCTATAAAGGATTAGTGGTGAATTAATATGGTGAAATATGAAGTAATTTCAGTGGTGGATATTAGTCAGTTATTTGGAGTGAGAAGGACAGCGGAGGGATAGAAGGGGGAGAAAGGTTTGCATTCATATAGCACTTGTTAACCCTGATGGGTGTTGAAGCGCTTTTCTGGCGAGTAGCACGCCACTCCGGAACCCATAAAGGATTAGTGTTGAAAATTAGTATAGTATAAATATGAAGTAATTTGAGTAGTGGATATGTTATTCAGTTATTGGGGTAGTATATTAGTATAGTTGAATATGGAATTTGAGAAGTGAACATGTTAGTCTGTTAATTTTGATTGAAAAGGATAGTAGGCCTGGAAGGTGGGATGGTCGCTGGGAGGCTGTGGGTGAGCACAGGACGGAGGTGGGAGGGGAAACAGTGGGAATTGAGATGGCAAAATAAACTCAAAAGCAAATTTCACTAATCGAGCTCACTATATGCAAGCCAAAATCAAAAACAACAGGGAACAAATCAAGGCCAGGCAAGGCAATGGAGGTAGCAAGGGGAGCAAGACACGCTCAATGGAGCCACGCTGCGACCTCCATTAAGTAGGCAATGAAAGGTAGTGGGCGGGTCTGGCGGGAGGCAGGAGGGGAAAAACGACAGGAATCAAGCTGGCAAAATAAACACAAAAACAAAATCTAGCTAATCGAGCCCACTATGGGCAAGATAAAAACCCAAAACATTGGGGAACAAATTAAGGCAGTAAAAGGCAATGTTGGCAGCAAGGGAAACAAGACATGGGAACCTGCAGTCCAAGTTTGATATTTAATCAATACATAGGTTCAAACTTGGTCCACCCTTCAAAACCCTTAAAAACGTTCAAGTCTTGTCAGGATAGGGTAGAACTCGGAAACCAGAAGCTCTCTCATTAAAAACAGGAAGTTCAGGCTAAAGAAGAAGCTGCATCCGGATCAGAGATGGAAAGACCTTTATTAAGGAGTGTGGTGACTTGACCACCATCCCAGGGCACTAGGACCCTGTGGGCAACGGGGCAGCGTCCAGGTCACTGGACATGACTTCCTGTGGGCAGGCAGGAAGCGGACACTCACCATCAGGACGAGGAAGAGGACGGACGCAAGAGGCGCCCAGAGCACATGTAGAAATAAAGATATGTGAACCGGTACCTGGCTCCTGCGTATTCATTGCCGCGCTGAGGCACCACTATACGACAACTGGCGACGAGGCGGTTTGGAAATCCACGCGTGTGCGTCCCTCGCAACAAAAGACAACAGGAATACAGGAGGCCACCCTGCATCGCTGTCTGGGGAAGAGGAGCTCATCACTGAAGCGGGAGCCCACCCCGACTGAAAAGGACTGCGGGAAAGACTGCCAGCTGGGACCCCGTCTGATCGGGTAAGCGCTGCTGAAAAGAGCGCGAAGCAAAGAAAATAGGCGCGAGCTCTCGCGAGAGTCTCGGCGGCCATCTTGGGGTCAGGCGGCCAGGGCCAATAGAAACGCTGCACGGCGGAGCGGCCATTTTGAAGCCAGGCAACGTTGCAGCAGGCGAGAAAGATCGCGAGACTTGGCGGCCATCTTGAAATCAGGCGCCCGGGCCAATGGGAAGGCTAGAATAACGGGCGGCCATTTTAGAAACAGGCAAAACGCCGAAAACAGAGGAAAAGGAGTAGAAAAGCTCCAAATTGAGTGGCAAAGCAGTCACAGAAGATAGGAAAAGAGGCAGAAGGACTACTGTTTAGGAAAAGAAATTACAACACAATAGAAAAGGAGCAATTACAAGAGGAAGCCAAAGAGGTGAAAGGGAAAAGAGAAAAAGGAAAATATATAATAAAGGCGTAACAGTACAAAGGCAACAGAAGGGCCAAAGAAAGAGAAAATGCCAGAAACAAAGCACAGTGCGCAGTATCGCACACCACTACCATTCAGTGTGTCAGAACCACAAGTGGGAATTCGATGGGAGAAGTGGATTGTGAAGTTTGAGCGCTATGTGGAGGCGACTGATGTGGTAGACGGAAAGAAACTAGGGCTATTCCTGAACCTTGCGGGGGATGAAGTGGAGGACCTCCTCATCACTCTGCCCCCGAGCGAAATAAAAACATATGACAAGCTGATCAAATGCTTGACGACAAAGTTTGATCCCCAAAGGAATGTCGATTTTGAAAGGTACAATTTCAACATGGCGTTTCAACAGCAGGACGAGTCAATGGATGATTTCGCAACAAGGCTGAGAAAACTGGTGGCTCATTGCGAATTTGAGAACTTTGACAATGAACAGGCCCTTCGCCTAAGATTGATAGAAGGCTGTCGCGACACAGAATTTCGCACAAGGCTACTTAAAGAACCGACGAGTGTAGAAAAGATTCTAGATTTGGCAAGAGCGGAGGCCAGGGCAATGGTGCAAGCCAGGCAGATGGACCGAAAGGGAGAACATCTACACCGGATGACAGACACCCGCAAGACGGGCAACTGGAAGAAAGGATCAAAGGAACAAGGAGCAAGAAAGGAGGGCTCGAAAGAAGGCTCTCAATGCTACAGGTGCGGTTTGGACTTCCCACACCGAGGAGCATGCCCGGCCTTTGGTCAGACATGCAGAAAATGCAACAAACCCGGCCATTTTGCCACCATGTGTCAAGGGGCACATTTCAGAAATGAAAGAGGAAAACAAAGAGTGACAACAACCAAACATGTACGGCACATGGAAGCGACCGAAAGGAGCTCGTCGGCGGGGTCGGAAGACGAAGATGAGGAACAAAGACCGGCAGGAAAGGTAGAACGCCTTTACCTCATGTCCACAGAGGAAGGGCAGGAGGAGGAGCACATCCGGTTAGTGGACAGGAAGTCTATAAAAAAGACGGATTGGGTGACCATCGACGTAGGGCCCCATCAAACAGAATTTGTGCTAGATAGCGGGGCCACATGTAACATCATGTGTGCCACAGAATATGATAAGATGAAAAAAAAGCCTCCACTTAGACCGTCAAATGTCAAAGTATTCACATGGGGTGCACAGAATCCAGTAACAAACATGGGAAAATTCACGGAAACCATGACGCACAAGGGCAAGACCGTCACGGAAGACATACACGTGCTACGAGGAGACATTCCTGCACCATGCCTACTGAGCAATGTAACGGCCAAGATAATGGGCCTACTAAAAATGATGTACCACATGTCAGACAGAGAAAACATCCTACAAGAGTACCCGTCACTAACGAAAGGTCTTGGAAAATTAAAGGGAAGACAAATAACTTTACACATAAATGAATCAGTCAGGCCTATGGCCCAGCATCATAGAAGGGTGCCCATTCATCTACAACCTCAGGTAGAGGAAGAAATAAAGGCGCTACTGGAACAAGACATCATCGAGCCAGCAGAGGGGCCAACGCCATGGGTATCACCAATAGTGGCGGTGCCTAAAAAGGATGCTGCGCAGATAAGAATATGTGTGGACATGAGAATACCCAACACAGCCATAGAACGAGAACGACACCCAGGGCCGCACCTAGATGACATGATAAGTCGGCTGACCGGAATGAGGAAATTCTCCAAGCTCGACCTATGCAAGGGGTACCACCAGCTGGAGTTGGACCAACAGTCCAGATACATCACAACCTTCTCCACGCACCTCGGATTGTTTCGCTACAAGAGGCTAAGTTTCGGAATATCGTCAGCAGCAGAGATCTTCCAGGAAACAATAAGGCAAATAATAAGACCAATCAAAAACAGTCTGAACTATAGTGATGATATCCTGGTGTTTGGCAGATGTGATGACGAACATGATAAGGCGTTGAGAGAGGTGTGCTCACAGCTAGTAGAGGTGGGCCTGACCGTAAACGAAAAAAAATGCGAGCTAGGCAGGGAAGAACTGGTATTCTTCGGACACGTCTTCTCAAAGAGAGGAATGAGACCGGATCGGGGCAAGATAGACACCCTTGAAAAGGCAAAAGAACCAAAGGATGTCGCTGACGTGCGCTCATTCCTCGGTCTCGCCAGCTATTGCGCGAGATACATAAAAGACTTTGCGACAGTGAGCACGAGACTTTGCACCGAACTGACAGTGGATGCCAGCCCGGTAGGCCTTGGTGCGATATTAGCACAACACAAGCCAGGAAAAGACTCGCCGCGACAGATAGTGGCGTATGGAAGCAAGAGCTTGTCAGACATAGAAAGGGCATACTCTCAACCAGAAAAGGAGAGCTTGGCGGTTGTGTGGGCATGTGAGCACTATCACATGTTCATATACGGAAAACCGTTCACGATTGTAACAGATCATCAAGCGCTAGTGACAATCTATGGAAATCCAAAGGCAAAGATACCACCAAGAATTGAACGATGGGGAATAAGGTTGATGGACTACAACTTCACGATTGTCCACAAACCAGGGAAGGATCAAAATCCAGCAGACTACATGTCACGGCATCCGCTTCCCTATCAAAAAGGGGGCGCCACGATGGCAGAGGAATATCTGAACTTCATCGTGAGACAGAGCACTCCGGTATCGATAACAAATGAAGAACTAGAACGAGAAACAAAAGGAGACCAGACATTGCAAGCCGTTGGAGTGGTGGTACGGCAGCAGAGGTGGAGACACATCAACAGCAACACCAGCACGGCGGAAGGAGTCAATAAAGAGGAAATGCTGGCGTTCAAAAAGATAAGCGAAGAACTGTCGGAAACAGAGAAAGGAATATTAATGAGGGGCTCCAGAATTGTAATACCACGTCGGCTCAGAAAGAGAACAGTTGAACTAGCACATGAGTCGCATCGAGGCATTGTGGCGACAAAGAAGATGCTGAGAGAAAAAGTCTGGTTCCCGGGTCTGGACAACATGGTAGAGGAAGAGATAGCACACTGCCACACCTGTCAAGTAACAGGACCTCCCGCCAAACAGACACCACTAAAGATGTCGGAACTGCCACCGGCAGTATGGACAGAGCTGGCAACAGACTTCTATGGGCCGCTAGAGAATGGAAAATACCTACTAGTGGTCATTGACGAATTCTCGAGGTTTCCAATAGTAAGAGAAGTATCGTCGACGTCGGCAAGTGCTACGCTACCAGTGCTAGATGACATATTTGCCGCGTGGGGCTCCCCACAAACACTGAAAACGGACAACGGTCCTCCATTCTCGGGAGAGGAATTCCGCAGATTCCTGGACTACCTGGGGATAAAACATCGGAAGATAACTCCCCTGTGGCCACAGGCCAATGGAATGGCAGAACGATTCATGGGGACAATAAAGAAAGCCATCATGAGGGCGAAGTTGACGCAAATATCTATTGGACAAGCGCTATGTCAAGTACTCAGAGACTACAGGAACACTCCTCATAGCTCCACCGGCAAATGCCCGGCAGAGCTGGTGCTGGGGAGATCGAGCAGAACACGGTTACCTCAGATAGAGGCAACGGGAAACACGACCAGAAGTGACATTGCGGCCAGAGATCACAAAGCAAAACAAAAAATGAAAGAATATGCCGACAAAAGGAGAAATGCGACAGAACACCAGCTGGCTGTAGGGGATCTGGTGGTAGTGCGACAGAAACAACAAAGGAAGTCGGACAGTCCATTCTCAAGAGACCCGCTGGTTGTGACTGATGTGAAGGGGTCAATGGTGACTGCAGCTTCAGACAACAAGGAAATAACAAGGAACAGCTCCCACTTCAAGGAATTGAAAGTGGAGGAAGAAGAACGTGCAACAACAACTGAAAACAGTGAACAAGAACAAAGACCAAAAAGGGAGACGGCACTAGCAAAAGAGGAAAACGAAGGACCAGAACAGAGCAGAGGACAAAGACCAAAAAGGGAGTGCAAGAAGACGAGAAGGCTACTGGAAGAAATGTAGAGACTTCTCTCTCTCTCTCTCTCTCTCTCTCTCTCTCTCTCTCTCTCTCTCTCTCTCTCTCTCTCTCTCTCTCTCTCTCTCTCTCTCTCTCTCTCTCTCTCTCTCTCTCTCTCTCTCTCTTCCCCGAGGCCAAGGATTTGCACATGGGACAAAGACATTCCGTTTGCAACAAAGGGGGAGATGTGGTGACTTGACCACCATCCCAGGGCACTAGGACCCTGTGGGCAACGGGGCAGCGTCCAGGTCACTGGACATGACTTCCTGTGGGCAGGCAGGAAGCGGACACTCACCATCAGGACGAGGAAGAGGACGGACGCAAGAGGCGCCCAGAGCACATGTAGAAATAAAGATATGTGAACCGGTACCTGGCTCCTGCGTATTCATTGCCGCGCTGAGGCACCACTATACGACAAGGAGATCTGACCCTAACCCTAAACCAAGTGAGAGAAATAGAAACTGCGTCTCCATCTTAAAAACAAGCTCTGCCAAATTTTCCCAGGTGTAACGTAACAAGTTCATCTGCACTCGACTGATTATTTCTGCATGAAAGTACATTGAGCTCCTATTGTCCTGTGGCTAGTCTGCAACATTTAGACTATCTAGGATTTTTAGCTTAGATCACTCTCCATTCAGGTCCTTGACAGGCTGTGTTTTTAATGGCAAATGAGAAACGACAGGTACTAAAATGTAAGGTGATATTACCTGAACAGGTCTCCTAACGATGAGCATATTCACAGGCCCGATTGGAGGGGCTTCCAACCAACTTAGCACATTACCTTCTAGCCACACAAAACAGGTTAGCCGACAGTTAAACTGGGTAACATCTTAACAGTCCATGCATCTGACAGGCAATTTTGTGTGGATCACCATGTCACGCCTCAGATCACCAGATGTCTTCACTGCCTCAACCCTCCCCACTGACCAATAAGACGCGGCATAGGCCCTAATGCAAGCAAGTACCAAAGTCGCGACACATACCTAAACACAGCCTGTTGCACATATCGGTGCACATGGCGATCTCCACCTCGACTGCACCACACTCCGTCCGGCATGGCAGGCACCTCCGGTGTCCAGCCTCAATCTCCAAGTAGTAGCCCTTGGCACAGCGGCACACAGTGTCTTCAAAGCGGGTACAGGGTATCAGCACCTCCATGTGGGCGGGGCATTTGGAGCAGGGTGTGCACTGCTCGGTGGCACTGCTCTTCGAGGAGAACCCCAGGAAGGCAGGAACCTTAGGGGTGGAGGGTAAGTGACCTTAGGTGACGTGTTGTCTAGTGAGGTTTAGTATTTTAAGACAAAGGCCAAATGTTGTTATTGTGATGTACACCTGTTTTAAAAAAGCGGCCCTTGTCACACAATAAAGCGAGTATGTGGTCTGTGCTGCTTCCCTTTTACCCAATAGATCTATAATCGCAAAACACAACATCTTTCATGAATGAGAATCTAAACTTCTGTGTGCTTCTGTTCATTCTTTCAGCTTTTGGAAACCAAGGAACACCACATACACCCACTTGGAGATCTTTGGAAGTTGCTGTTGTACAAAAAGAAATTGTGCATTTTGGTACGCTTAAAAATTAAGAAAAAGTTCTCTCTTTCTAAATGCTGCTTCGTCATGTCACAGTCCTCACATGTCACAGTCTGAGAAGTGAGGACATGCCCAAAGGAAAACAGGCATGCCCTACAACGGTAGAGCCACTTTCTAAACTACTCATGGCTGACAGTAGCTCACTCTCATAGAAGGAACGAGACAGCAGCCAATACAGAACTAACTGAAGGAAGGAAAGGGGGTATGTTTGCAGCTATCTCCTTAACGCTAACAGCAGTGAAAGAAACCCGAGCTGAAGTACAGCATGTGTGTATAGCACAGGTCTCCAACCTTTTCTGTGAAAGACCTACTTCTGGTCAATAAAAACGCCCCCTAACTATTATTAGTGTTGAAATAGGTGACATTAGTGGCCAACCTATGCAAGATTACCATCAGTGTTCACCTCAGAGCATCAGGCTAAGTTGCTAAAGAGATGTTAAAAAGGCTTTGTCAGTTTGGAATATCTATACATAGGTAATAACTGACAGCCAAATCTGCAATGCTTGTAGCATCAAGGTAATAAAATTAGAAATATGTCTCTCCAATATTGTGGAACTTCAACCTTTTTCCCCAAGACATCATCTTATGAGCTCTAATAAATACACACGCTCTTCTGGGGGCGGGGCCAAGATAGAGGTGGAGTAGGACGCTCCTTGCGCTCCTCTGTGGTCCAGGTCGACTTAAGTGACTAGTAAACGTGGCACGTCTGTTCATTCTTTAAAGGAAACGCACAATCTGACCATCGGGGGTACTTGGCTGTCCAAATGACAGGCAGTGGTCTGAAACTCGCCCCAGATGAACCCACAGTCAGCCGGAGATCTGAGCGCTGTAGCTTGTAAAATGAGCCGCCTCAATGCGACTGTTTCGATCACTGGCAGGGTTTGGTGGAGCCGAGCGGCTCAGCCGCTGAACTATGGAGACCACAATGCTGCTTCCGGTTGTTGGCCTGAGTGCAGCCTCATAGCAGCCATGTAGCTCCAACAGATCTCCTGGATGCAGGTAGGCTGCCTCTCTCTTCTCTGACTTTGGGGCGGAAACTGCGGGCTTCGCTCTGAGGCTCCGGGCTCTTGGCTGCTATGGCATCCTTTGGGGTTGACATCGGGGCCTGCACAGCCCAATGCTGCACCGGATCAACCCTGTGCACCCATAGCTGCCAGTGAGCTCATTTTGTAATTTCCGGGGACTCCAGCACAGAGTGTGGCCCCTCCACCGACTTCACTTTTGGTACCTGGGCCCCCCACAATGGAGCCAGTTGGCTCTGGGCTGGGCCCCTTCCTTGCTGCCCTCCCCATCGCATCATCAAACAGCTCACTGGGAGGCTGCACAGTGCTGGGACACCGGGACTGCTCACCATAAGCCTCGTTTGGGCCCGGTCCCTACCCAACTTGGTACTTCTAGTACGCGGACTGAGACCCCGCTGCCTTCTTTAAGGCTTCTGGAGACTATGCAGAGACTTCGGCCTCCTTTGGCCTTGGCCGATAACCTGGACCCATGAGCGCTGCCTAGGACTTCAGAACCACCATGCAGGGTATGCATTGGACCATGTGATATAGGCGCAATCGTCACCTGGGTGCCCTGGGGCTGAAGCCTGGTACATTGTTTGGCCTCTCCCTACATCAACTACCGGTAGGCTTGGTGCCTCTGGAGTCTGCACTCTCAGCCTACCGGTCCATTTACCATCTGCAAGTGCGGATCACCTGCGTCTTGGAATTCCCGGCCTCTCCTGCTACATTGATGTTCCTGCAGTGCACCATGGTGCCCCTACGTGTTGGGCTTGGACGTCCCGAGTGGGGTCACATCTACCTACCTGGGATTTTGAGCTGAAGGGGGCTTTGGGGAGTTCACCTTGGTGGATCTCGGTAATGCCCAGGACCTTGTTGTGCGAAGGACCCGCAATTATGACTAGCTCCAAGAGTAAACATGACCAGTCAGTCCAAGAAATATTCACTCACAGAACCCCAGCTCCGCCAGAGGAATCCACCTCCAATTTGCAACCTCTACCACAGACTGATACCGATGGATCATCTGAATCTAACTATACCCCAGTGATGCAGGCCTTCCCGGCCCCCTCTTTGGTTACTCGAAGTCAGACATCCAAGACCTAAAGAGAGACCTCACAAAGGTCTTGAAGGAACTGCAACATGATCTAACCTTGGTGGAAGACTGGTGGACTTCCTATAAGAGAATGAAATGGCACAGGGAGAGTAGACAGAGCTCTTGTGCCAACAGATCCTCTGCCTCCTCGAGCAACACGACAACCTCTGGGCCAAAGATGAAGACCTTGAAAATCAGTCTCGCCGCAAAAACATTTCACTATGCAGGTCCCCACTGGGTCGGAGGGCTCTGAAATCCGTAAATACACTCAGGCACTGTTCCGACATGTCTTGGACTGAGAACCTGATAAGGACCTTCGATTGGATAGAGGACATAGAGTCTGTCGCCCTGGTGGGCCCTACACCAGGTCTGCTGACATTCTCGCTAGTGTACAAGATTTTCATACTAAAGAGGGTATTCTTCGTAATGCAGGATCCAAGCAGGCTATCCAGTTCCATGGCCACATCATCAGTTTCTTTCAGGATGCCTCCCTCCTCACCCTCAAAAGTCACGGGGACTTCAAACCCATCAGTGATTACTTACGTTCCAAGGAGGTATCATACAGTTGGGACCATCCCTTCAGACTTCCGGTGAGAGGATCAACTGCATTACCCCAAATTGCTCAGGGATGCCCACCACATACTAGGCTTACCAGAAGACCCATTTCTCCGCTCCACACAGAGCTCCCCCAAGAGTTCTCCACCCCATGCACATCATGGACAGAGTGAGCAGGCGCAGGAAACACCCCCATCCTGGGCACAAGGAGCATGCTCAGGAGCGACAGGCAGTAATGGCATGCTTGGCCTCGGGCACCAGGGGTGCCACTTCTTGAGGCGCTTCCTGCCAGTGGTAAGTGCATGGTTGTTTCCTATTGTTCTGGGCGCCCTCATATCTCATGGCCTGTGGTGGTGTGGAACCACTTGTGAACATTTTGCTTGACCTCCTGCTCTAACAACATCGGTCAACGCTCTATATTCTACTTATCTCGAACATTGGACTCTTGCAGTTAATTGTTATGTTTTTCTTGGTTATTAAAGTGAGTTTGTGTTGGATTCTACTCCATCTCCTTTTATGGTCTATTACTGGCACTCTGAGATGCACCACAATAGTTAGTACACTATTTCCATTATCCATTATTTCATGCCCCTTCACCTGGGTCTGTGGGGCGCCCCTAAGCTCTGATCTACCACCCTCCTCCCATTGAACTTAAAGTAACCAGCCTCAATGTTCGAGGCATAAACAACCCCGTTAAGAGGGCAGCTGTCCTCTCACTTCTGGAGCAATCCAGCAGCGACATCTGCCTTTTGGAGGAGAATCACTTACTCTCCCAAGATGTGCCCAGAAAGCAATCTCAGAGGTTCCTGCTCCAGTTATGGTCCTCGGGTCCCCCCCAAAAGTGGTGTGGGGGTGGCAATTCAATTCTCCCCTAGATTCAAAGAGGAAATTCTATCCAAAATGTATGAAGTTAAGAGACAGCTCTTAGCCTGTAGGCTGTGAATAGGTACCTTCCACTTCACCCATGTCAACATTTACGCATCCAATGAACGTAGATCCCTTCAGTACTTACTCCCTGGCATCTGTTCTCTGCTCCCCAAATGCTGTAATACTGATTGGTGGTGATATGAACTTGGTTATGGATACTGATTTGGACCAATCGGCCCAAAGATCCGATCAAACAGGGACCTTTGCACCTACAGGCTTGTGCTGGTTGTCTGGCTGTGGGTTGCAGGATGTACGGAGGGGATTCCACCCTACTTCCAGTGACTACACATTTTATTCTTCAGCGCACAAAACATGCACTCATATAGACCATTTCCTTGCAACCCCAGTAATGCACAAGTTAATATCTGATGCATTCATCACACCCTGTTCTCCCTCTGACCATGCTCCCCTATCCCTAGTGATGTGCCTGGACATTAGACAGCCTAGGTGCTCATGCTGGTGCTTCAGGGACTTCCTGCTCCTATCTCAGTCAACGGGGGACTCTCTCCATAAGGTGATCGCTGATTACCTTCTCAACAATGATACAGGGAAAACGTCTCTTGTCTCTCTGGGATGCCTTGAAACTTGTTGTTCGGAGGAAACTGATAACAATTGCTGCAGAGGATGACCAGCGCAGAAAAGAAAAGAGGCAGCGCCTAGAGAGAAAAGTCTCAGAACTCAAGAATATACACAAACAGACGCTCCTCAAACGCTTATACCTCGATAGAGCAGAGTATGCAATAATAAGTTTAAAACATAAATTCTACTTGGGGAGTAGTCGTTGTGGGCGTATGTTGGCGCATTGCCTCCGGGCTCAGGTCCATGCCAGCTGGATTAAA
Organism: Lissotriton helveticus; assembly: GCF_964261635.1. NCBI lineage: Eukaryota > Metazoa > Chordata > Amphibia > Caudata > Salamandridae > Lissotriton > Lissotriton helveticus. Next base: position 380,703,660 of record NC_136067.1, on the reverse strand, counting down.
ATGATCGGCAACTGCTCATCAACAGTAGCGCGCTTCAATTCCCAAATAGCTTCTGCATTCCAGACTTTCTATGAATTCTTATACGCCGCCTCTGATCATGGTCCTAAAGTAGATTCTTCAAGCTATTGCCACAATATCAAACACTCCACTCTCCCAGATCGGGAGGCCAAAGGGCTTGATCAACCTATTTGCATAGAAGAGGTGATCTCAGCTATCGCCTGCTTAAAATCAATGAAATTCCCTGGGCTCAATGGCTTTTCCTCACAATTTTTAAAACCTTTTGCCAGGATCTTGCTCCCTTGCATACACACCTCTACAATTGTTTCACCAACTCAACATTTCTTACTGACTCTATGCTCGAGGTGGTAATCTCCGTAATCCCAAAACCTGGCAAAGACCCAGAGTTAGTAGAGGAAGAATCTTTTCCCTTTGAGGACTAAAGTTTTCACACACAATCATTCACCATTCATCACAGCGTTGCATTCCACTACACTATATACTCAATAAGCAAATATAAAAAAGACATGTGAAGGTATTTACAAGAGTGAGTGGCACTTGCTAATGAGGATGAAAAGTATTTTCCTAAGCATGGTATCTTTCACATAGTAACACTTGCAAACTTGCAGAAGAAACATAAGGTCCCGAAAAGTAAAATAGTGGCTGAGCAATTGCCTCCCTTTCTACAATCCTACAATGGCATGAGGAGGCACACAAGCGTAAGCATGATCCCAAGTCCATGGTAAGGGAAAAACACAGGAGAAACTAGAATACTAAATGAATCCAGTCCTAAGCATCCCACTTTGGCTGCTCATCCAGAGAGCTTATCTCTCTTGAGGCATCTGTAGCTTTGGATTTGTTTTTACTCATTGCTGTGGTAGGGTTTACAGAGGACTATCAGGCTCTTCATTTCTAAAGCATGGATGTTGTTGATCTATGGATCGCCAATACTGTCTGCCTGCTTAATACCAGAGAAGAGCCAAACCTGGTGGCAGGCATCTTGTTATCTTGAATGTGGTGGGCTAGAGTCTTTTCCTTTTGTGCGGGCGTCTCACATCACTTGCACCCATGTATCTCAGGCATATTTATTCTAGACTCTTCTTGTACTCTGGTGGCCACTCAACTCGGAGGTGTTATAAAACCAAACATCAGTTTTATTTCCTGCATTACATCGCCTCTTGTTTGGACGTTATCACTAACAGTCCCTGCCCCATTCATGGTAATATGTGCTACACAAACAAATGATGGACGGAATGCTGAATGAATCATACATTCACCCCAAGTCAAGAGATCTGGGTTAAATCCATCCTTCTTTTGCTCACCATGCCACCCCAGTTTAGACCCAGCCATATGCAAATCAGTCTTGACCCTGTGCCTCAAGGGAACAGTCCAGACCAAACTGCCAAGCCATGTCTTCACTGGACCGGAAACAAGCATCCTGGGACCGGTTTCAGGGCATCACCTTCCTCAGCCAGGCTAGCTTGAATCCAGTGGCACAGTGAGCAGGGGACCCATGTCTGGGCATACCCATCCCACTTAGGGTAAAAGTGCTACGCAAACAAATGATGGGTGAATGTATGGCATTGTTCTGCATTCTGTCCATCAATTGTTCTTTTTGCACCAATCATGGTACCAAGCTCACACACCATACTCAGATTTAGTAAAACCTACTTTTCTGAGATTGGGGACTTAATATAGCTCACAAATCGTACAAGGGCAGCCTGCAGAGCATACATTGTTTCCTACAACAATATCCCCTAAAGGTACCTCAGCAAGTTGATAATCTGTGAGTTACCTTAATGCCACTGACATGCATCACAGGAGTGTCTCCTCAAACAGTAATCCTTCCGAAGTCAATCGAGTGAGCGCCATTGAGTTGAATATTACTAATCAGCTTGAACAATTCAGTTTGTGGTGTTTCTCAGGCAGATAATCAGATAACATTAGCACTACACCCAATGAAACATATCGAGTGGTTCTTCATTTCCGAAATCAAACCCTACTAAACCCATTATAGGGCCAATAAAGGGGGCAGTGTTCACAAACCCTACTAAACCCATTATAGGGCCAATAAAGGAGGCAGTGTGCACAAACCCTGCTAAAGCCATTATAGGGCCAATAAAGGGGGGCAGCGGGCACAAACTCTGATAAACCCATTATAGGGCCAATAAAGGGGGCATTGTGCACAAAGCCTGCTAAACCCATTATAGGGCCAACAACGAGGGCTGCGAACACAAACCCTACTAAAGCCATTATAGGGCAAATACAGTGAAGGTCATTTGCGTGACCAACTAAATCGCCACAGTGGGGCCTGTATATCAGTGGCTGTGGCCCCTGGAATGATTGCAGCTTCAGCAAGGTTGAACTTGGTTCAGTCCATCAGAATGCTGACACTGCTCTAGGTTGACTGCATTCTAAACTCACGTCATGTTAATTAATGGCAATTAACACCCTCTACAGAGGTCGTTATCCATTGTTTAACAGCTGGAGCAAATGTCAGTAATAGTATTATCATTTGTAAAGTGAAAAGCAAACTGCAAGTATTATAATACAAAGAACAAGGCCAAGGCAGGAATAGAAACTTGCGCATGAGCGAAACATATGGCCGAGAGAGTCATTTTAGTCAACTTTACGTTGCACGCTGGCACTTTAAAGCCTACACATATTTGTATTCTGGGACTTGAAGTTTCATGTATCCCATTAGTAGTGTTGCCTAAAAAGCTCCTTGTAGCAGTATATATCACACATGATAAAATGGTAGCTTTTATGTAGATATCTAGCAAATGTAGAGCCGTTTTCCGATTTGGGTTCAATCACATACATATTCTTGTTTATGACTGATACAGATATCAAATTGTGTCGCTTTCCAACTCAGGTTTTTATATTCAAATACTTCGCCGATTCTGCATTATCAGGGACCTAGTAACGAGTAGCACAATGTTATTTTCACTATACATTATTGTAAGAAATCGGGTTCCTCATTGAGGAGAATGAAACCCTACACAAACAGCAGCCACAATCCTTATTAGGGTGAAGTTACAAGCAAACCTCAAATTAACCTGTGCTTAACCCTCTGGTAGCTTGGCACAAAAGCAGTCAGGCTTAACTTAGAGGCAATGTGTAAAGTATTTATGCAGCATGTTAAAAAGTAATAAAGTGAAACACAACACAAGAAAAAAATCCCAAATTTAATAAATAATTTAAGACCTAAAAATCCAATCAGTAAAATCAGAGATATGCAATTTTGAAGTTTTAAGTGAAAATTTCGCCAAAAAGCACAAAGTGTCAACTGTGGTTATCTGGTCGCGCCACACCAGGACAAAGTCACAAGTTCAGGCTCATCACGATGGAGCACGAGCCAGCTATAGGGAGCAAATCCAGAAAAGTGTGGAATTTAGACGCCGGCTTTGTGCAGTCATTGAATAAGGATGGGGTGGGAGATGGTGTAGAAGGCTGCAGATACTTCCAGTAGAATTAGGGCCATGGTGGCACATCTGTCCATAATCATCAATATGATGCCTGTGGTGACAATGAGGGCAGTTTGTGTACCGTGATTGGGCTTGAATCTGGATTGAGTGGTGTTGAGGAGATAGTTGTCGGTGAGGTGGGCGGTTAGGTGTTTGTTTGTCATCTTTTCCATGACATTTGCCATGTTAGGTAGCAGGAAGTCATGTCTAGCATCTTTGGATTTGTTAAGGGTTTCTCAAAGAGGGGGAGTACTGTCCCATGTATTCATGTGTCCAGGTAGGTGGCCGTGATAGTTGATCGGGTTGAGACCTGGGCTGATGGGGTCCAGTCCTTTGATGGAAATGTGGTCTTGTCAGAGGTCCAATGGTGTTATGGAGTGTATGGACTGCATGGTTATTGTGGTTTCTAGAGTGATGATGGTGGGTCAGGTGGTCAGGGTGGTCCACTGGGTGTTGGTAGAGATGGGCAGGAGGACTGCAAGGGTGGAAGGGTCTGGTTGGGGCTTGACTTTTTGTAGATGCTGGTGATCTTGTTGCTGAAGATTGGGGACAGCAGGGTGCAGAGGTCCTGAGAGGTGGTTACGCTGGTAAGGGGTGCTGCCAAGAAGGTGAAATCCTTGCACTGTTGGTGCTTCTTTTGATGCGGTCAATGAGGGTGGATTTGGTGGCTCTAATTTTCTGATGGCAGTGTCTGAGAGTGGATTTATTGGTGCTCTTGTTGGTCTCATCTTGACTTTGTCTCCATCTGCATTCAAATTGCTTGCGGTGGTGTTTGGTGAGCCTCAGCTCTTCCATGTACCAGCTTGCTTGGAGTCTAGTTCTCGTGGCTTTGTTGGCTGAGAGAGGAGCTAGGGTAGGGGCGTGGCTTGGCAGCCGATGGAGGTAGACGCGTGAGCACTGAGCTCCGCCGTGGCCTCCTCCATTAATCCTGGCGCTGGTGATCTTGATGGCCTTGGTGCCCTAGGTTTGCCCGCGTCTCCTCCTGTGTGTCCTGGGGCCTGACCGGAGGCGGCGGGGACGGATCCCTGACCGCGCAGCACCCGCGCCGCGGCCGGTGATCAGTGGGCGGCACCGGCCATCTTGCGGCCTTGGCGCTCGGCCGCATCCCCGGCCTCGAGTGCTCCGGGGGCCGGCCCGCGGCGGTACCTAGCCGGCCGCCGGCCACCACGAGACCCGGACCCCAGGATCTTTGGGCCCGCCGCGGCGGCGGACCTCAGACTACATCGCCGCGGAGCATCAGCGGGAGCACGGCGGGGCCACCTACAGGTGAGCGGCCCTGATACCGCCCCGGCCTGGGGTGGGCCTGCTGCTGGCCGGACAGGGAGCGTGTGGCTGGGCTTGGACTTGGGCCTCTCTCCGCGCGGCCTACCGGGGTCGCAGCTGCCCGGCGCTGGCCTTGCCGGCCTGACTCTGGGGGTTTCCATTGAGCGCCAACTGTGAGACGCGGGCTCGGGGTGCAGACCAGCCCTGCGCGACCCGAGATTGAGCTGGGTCCGGACCCTGTGCAGCCGACCTGAGTGGAGGTGGTCCCGCGCTGCTCCCTGGCCGTCTACTGTCGAGGGACTCTGCCGCCGCCGGGGAGCCTAGTGGCCTGGCTCTGTGGGCCCCCCGGGGGAGCCGCTTCTTGGCGCCCGGGCGCGCCTTTTCCTGCCCCTGCCTCATTGGCGTCCTGGAGAGCCGCCCCTGTCGCCAATCTGGGCTGGTGGCCTTGTACTCTGCTTGTGGACTTTGGGGAACAGTGCACTCAGAGGTGCTCCGTGTGCTAAGTGGACCGCGAGGCGGCGAGTGGGGCCCGGGCGCCGCAGGAGAGCCGCTGGTTTCGGGGGCCGGCGGACCCTGGGGACACGCCGTGCGGCGGACGACCCCGAGGATTGCGGCCTGGCGTGTTGGACGCAGGTGACGGCGCCGACCCTGTTGCTGCGAGGGCGAGACGTGACCACCCCCATGGGGAAGCGCCCCCTGAAGCCCCCGCCGGAAGCTGCTGGGGGGCCGGTGGATGATCGGGGCCCCAATCTGGACGCCATCCCGGCGGCGGGCCTACCGCAAAGCCAACTGGAGCAGATCCTGAAGGCCATCGCTGACACCAGGGAGGCCCTACATCATGACATCGGGCAGGTGTCCACGAGCCTGGGCCTCTTGCGTGCAGACCACGGCAAGTTGGCGGATCGGGTCAAGGAGACCGAGACCCGGATCGCCGTGCTGGAACCTTCGTCGAAGGCGGCGGACGCCCTGCTGGGGGAGCTGCAGCAGAGGGTGCACATACTGGAACAGCGAGCGGAGGATGCGGAGGGGCGCAACCGCCGCAATAACGTTCGCGTGGTGGGCCTGCCGGAGAAAATTGAGGGAACCGACATGTTGGGCTATTTGGAGGCCTGGCTGCGAGATGTGGTTGTTCCGGAAGGGCTCTCGCCGTTTTACACCTTGGAGCGTGCTCACCGCGTGCCGGCTCGTCCCCCAGCTGAAGGCCGGCCTCCCCGCCCGGTGGTGGCGCGGTTGCTGTATTACAGGGACCGGGACCTCATTCTGCAGAGGGCGCGAGCTCTGGGACCCTATCGAGTGGACAATGCCCAGGTATCCATATACCCTGATTATTCCTTGGAAGTCCAGAGGCAGCGGTCGACTTTTTTGGCGGTCAAGAGGGCGCTTCGGGAGGAGGGCATCCGCTACTCTCTCCTGTTCCCAGCCCGCCTACGGATCATGCTAGATGGCAAATCTTCCTTCTACGACACTCCCGACGACGTTTGGAACTGGCTGGAGCTTTACAAGACCGGCGCGGATGCTCCTCATGCGGCCGGGGAGCGGCGGCGGGCGCCACCTCGGCCCAGGCGGGGTAGGAGGCGCAAGAAACGACCGCCAAAAGTTCGGACACCCACGGTCTCACAGACTGAGCTGGAGCGTAGGGATGCCCTCCGGGCGGTCTCTGACATCTCCCAGACATTGGACTCCGCAACGGCTATGGAGTCGGGGTCTCGTGGTGGCACCGATGGGGGGTCCTCGGAAGAGTCGGTGACTGGAGACCCCGCGCCGCCCCATGTCACGCCTGGAACTGCAGATGGTCTACTGGACGAATGAGGCTACTGTTCCCCTGCTGTGGTATCGTATAACCTGTTGAGCTCCTGACTGGGGCTTGGGGCTGTGATGGCGTTGACCTGTTGGGCCTGGAACTGATGTTGGGCGGCCAACCTCTGTGGTGATGGTCGCCTTCCTTATGGAGGGGATGCGGGACACTTGGGGCACGAGGGGGAGGCCTAACTGGCTTGAAAGAGTGAGCTGTTTGCGGTCTGCTGAGGAAGGCGACGGGCCACCCCCTCTTCTCCCACACCTACTGTGGGACTCTGGTAGTTGCCAGAGACTGTTACTGTTGGGACTTGCTCATTTGGATGGGTTTCTGCTGTTGGGGACCTATTCTGGGGAGGGGTGGGACGTGGGGTTGTTGGGGATTGTCGGGGTTTGTTTCTTGGGGAGTAGCCAGTGCGCGTGCGAATGTTGCTTTCTTTGGGGTTGTGTTTGTCGTAAGGAATGGGGACCCTCCTTGAACTGAAGTGTGTGACCTGGAATGTGAGGGGCCTGCATTCCATGCTGAAACGCCACAGGGTTCATGCCCATCTTGTCCGCAGGGGGGTTCAGGTTGCCTTCCTGCAGGAAACCCACATTGATCTAACTGAGGGGCGGGCTCTGCAGCGCAGATGGCGGGGGCATATGTTTTACACCACCTACTCGGCCTTTGCACGGGGGGCTTTGATATGGGTCCGGGCGGGGGTTCCTTTCCAGCCTCTGGTAACGATGGTTGATCCCGAGGGGAGGTTTGTCGCTGTGCAGGGCCGCCTAGATGGGAGGGACGTGACGCTCTGCAGCGTATACGCCCCTAACGTAGACCAGCCTGCCTTCTTTGCGCGACTGTCTGGGAAGCTGGCGACTGTCCTGGCTGGTACGGTCCTGCTTGGGGGGGATTTTAACTCAGTGTTGGACGTGGAACTGGATCGCTCTCACCCGCCCCTAGCGCAGGCAGCGGCTCACAAGTTGGCGCAGAGTAGGAGAGCATGGCAGAGTAGCTGGGGCCTAGTCGATGCATGGAGGACCCACCACCCAACGGAAAGGGATTTCTCCTTTTACTCCCCCCCGCACGATCTGCATGTTCGTTTAGACAGCATTCTGTGTTCACTGGACGTCCAGAGCCTGGTCCGCCACAGTGAGTACTTGACCAGGACGGTGTCTGACCACAACCCTTGCCTGGTTACGATACAGTGGATGAGGCGACGCCAGGCTATCCCGACGTGGCGGTTGAATCCGCTGGCGCTGGAGGACCCGGCGTTTAAAGCCAGTGTGCGTGGCGGGGTGGAGGGATACTTTGACACTAATGTGGGCACGGCCTCCAGCCGGGCACTGGAATGGGACGCCTTTAAGGCGGTAGTTCGGGGCGTCTGTATTTCGGCTACTGCGGGTGTCCGTAGAACCCTACTGCAGGATGTAGAGCGCGGTGAGGACCGTTTGCGCGCCGAGGAGAGGCGCAGCCACGCGGATCCTGAGGCTCATGGAGCGGTCTCCGAGGCTCGAGAGGCAGTGGCGGCAGTGCTGGAAAAACTGCGCTGCTTTGATTATAAGGAGTTCCTGGTCCGGGCTCACGCCGAACGCGACAAAGTGGGTTCGCTACTGGCATGGTTGGCCAGTCCTGGAACCCGGGGCTCCCCTATAGTGGCGCTCGCCACTCCGGAGGGGCGCATGGTCTACACGCAATTGGACATTAACGACCAATTCCATCGGTATTACGAACATCTTTATAGGAGTAGGATGCCGGACCCCCCAGCGGAGTTGGAGGAGTTCCTGGTGGCGGCGCAGCTGCCCAGGCTCGATCCGGAGCACGCGAAACAGCTAGGCGGCGATATCTCCGTGGGAGAAATCAGGGTGGCCATCAAACATATGGCCCGCCGCAAGACTCCGGGTACGGATGGGCTCCCGATCGAATTTTATGTGGCCTACGCAGATGTGCTGGTTCCGCGACTGCAGGAGGTCTATCAAGAGGCCTGGAACTCGGGGTGTTTGCCGGCGTCTACACGCGAAGCCTTAGTGATACCCCTCCTAAAGCGAGACGGTGATGCGAGCTGCCGTTCAGCATACCGCCCGCTCTCCATGCTCACCACGGATTACAAGATCCTGAGCCGGATCCTCGCGACGCGGCTCCTCACCCACATGCGCTCCTTGGTGCATAGCGACCAGGCGGGCTTTATTCCTCAACGCACCACCGCCACTTGTGTGCGCCGGTTGCTCCGGATCATGGGAGGGGAGGCCGCTGACTTTCCGAGTGCCGCGGTCCTCTCGATTGACATCGAGAAAGCATTCGATAGCGTCGAGTGGTCGTACCTGCTCCGTGTCCTGGAGGCCTTTGGACTGGGCGAACGCTTTGCGAGATGGACTGCCTTGCTCTATGCCGCGGCCACGGCCCGGGTCAAGACGGGGTCCACCATCTCAGCCTCTTACACGGTGGATAGGGGGACCCGACAGGGGTGCTCTCTATCCCCCTTGTTATTTGCACTGGCCATAGAGCCATTGGCTGCGCACGCCCGGCTGGGCCGAGCGTATGCAGGGCTCCCGCTGAGAGCCGACACCCACTACATCTCTCTCTATGCGGACGACTGTCTGTTGTTTCTGGCAGACACGGGCGACTCCCTGCGCGGGGCCGAACGGCTCCTGGCGGTTTTTGGTCATCTTTCAGGGCTAAGGGTCAACTGGGGGAAGTCTTGCCTCTTCCCGCTGACTCCGGGGGCCGGTGACGCCCAACCGGAGGGTGCCCTGCGATGGGAACACCATTGCCTCCCCTATCTGGGCACTTTCATCTACCACTCACCTGCGGTCCTCCTGGACGGTAACGTCAACAGGGCAATTCGGAATCTACAGGGTTGCATGGGTTTCTGGCGGACGCTGCCGCTCTCAGTCGCGGGTCGAGTCGCGTTGCTGAAGATGGTGGCACTTCCCCGACTGTTGTACCTGTTTCACACCCTGCCGGTCTGGATCCCCGCGTCAGTTTTCACCAGACTTCGCTCCCTGACGACGGGGTTCATCTGGGGTTCGGGTAGAAGACGGGTTGCGCTGACCACCTTGATGCGCCCCAGGGCGGACGGGGGCCTTGCTGCCCCGGATTTTGAGTGGTACTACCTGGCGGCTCAACTGCAGTGGCTCACCCGGGCGGTGGCTTTGGAGTTCCGCGGCCCGGACGATACGCCGGGCAAATTGTTCCCGAGACACTTCCTCTCCTTTATAGTCTTGGGCCAGAAACTGGACTTGACTCAGCTCACTATGGAGGAACGGACGATCCGCAGCTGTTGGCTTCGGGCCCACAAGCGCTCCGGTGCCGTTCGACCTTATGCCCCGGAAATTCCGCTCGGGATGTGCACAGCCTTCCCGCATGGCGGGGACTGGTCGACACTGGCGATTTGGGAGGAGCTTGGCCTGTTGATGGTCGGCGATCTCTACAAGGATGGCTCGCTGATTCCGTTTCAGGAGCTGCGAGACTCTTATGATCTACCGAGGGGTGGGTATTTGCTACACGCTGCATTAGTGGCTGGTATTCGCCGCTACTGGAAATGTGGGCTCATTGAACCGCAGACATCGGAGTGCTGCCAATATGTAGTGACGGCCGCTGGCACCTACAAGGCTGTCACGTGCCTTTATCGACGGCTGTCGACTACTGCCCTGCGGCCCCTAGATGGGCTGCGAGCCAAGTGGGAGGGGGACATTGGGCGGTCTATTCCTGACACGGCGTGGACGCAGCTACTGCGCAGGGCATGGAAGGGCACGAGGAACGCCAGGTTCCAATTGGTCCAGTTTTTTACCCTGCACCGGGCGTACCTGACGCCGACGAAAATCTCGCAATACTTTGAGGGTGCCTCTTCGCTTTGTCCCCGATGTGGAACCGCGGATGCGGACTTCGCCCATATGTTTTGGACTTGCATCAAGCTGGCGGGTTACTGGGAGGCGGTAATGTCCTGCCTGAATGCTGTCACGGACCGGCAGATCGCTCCTGACATGGGTACATGCCTTTTACTGTGGTTCCCGCATACCCCTCGCACGCGAGTTACCAGCAAATTCTGCGACCTGGGTTTGATACTGGCTAAACGTGAAATCTCCATGCACTGGAAATCTACTCAAGGCCCCAGCTACACGCGTTGGAAGACCACTCTAGAGCGCTGGGCAAAGGCGGAGAGTACGTTGCGGCTGCGACAGGCTAGGAACCTAGATAATGACAAGGCGCTGGAGGTGGCCAGGGCGTGGGAGGCCTTAGTGGTAGCGCTCCAACAGCCGGATGGAGACCAGAGTGAGGATGAGGGAGGGACTCCTGGGTGAGGGCGCTGGGACCGGGATTTCTCGCACACACCTAGGCGCACGCACTACTTACTATTACTGATAACAGCCTTGGGGGTCTTGACACTCCGTTGACTGACACCATTTACCCTTCACTGTGGCCCCTGTCCGGGACGGGCGGGGATAACATGTTAATGACTGGAAAGGGAGAAAGCGGCACACTGGCTACGGGGGGGGGAATGCGGGGTGGGGTGGGCACGTTGGGGACGGTTCTATAAAAAAGGTGTCTTGCTTGAGCTGAGTTGATTTGCCGCATCGTTCACTGATGCCTGAGATGCTCTTATACTGTATTGTCTCCTCAGCACTTGATCACCAATAAAAAATGTTTTTGCAAAAAAAGAGAGAGGAGCTAGGGTATCTGCAAAGGCAGTGATCCAGGCGTTGAAGTTGGAGATGGATACTGGGAGGTTGTTGTTGGGTTGAGGCTGGCGGTAGGTGTTTGGAAGACCAGGATGATTCTATTCCAGTCATGGTGTGAGATTTGGTGAGGTGTTTGCTGAAGTTGATGAGGGTGTAGTCAGACCAGGTGATCGTGAGGTCTTATATACTGTGATGTTGCTGAAACTGGTGGAGATTGGGTACAGTTGTTGTCAGGCAGTGTGTGTGGTACCTTCCACTCACTGGGTTGGTCTGAGGTTGGGCAAGTCCTCAAGGACGTTGGTTGTGATAGAATCAGTGAAGTTCTCCAGCTGGTATGTCCAACCACAATACTCGCTATTATTAGAATGACACCTACACTTTAGAGGTGCGGTGATACAATATGTGTGTCTCTCTCCTATCGAGCTACAAAGTTGCTATATTGTAGAGCAATTTACCAGCAGTCCTGCGTTATATTCCTTTGTCACTCAATTTTTCTAAAATTACTCAAAGGTTCATAGTTTCATCATTGATTGTCTATTTTATTTGTAGTTGGGCGTATTACTTTTGTCTCCCCATGCTAAATATTACAAAATTAATGACAGTTGCATTCCGTTATAATCATGCGTGTTTTACTATTTGGCACTAAACATGGGTTTAAATATCTGTAATATGTCTTTCAACTCCTTTCATTATGTCTTTACATGTAAATATTCAAATCTTGTGTGTATATTCTTCCTCCCTATCTCATTTGATATTATGGCACACACATTGTAATTCCGGGTCAGATAAGATGTGGCCTTACAATATTTATTTGATTTCACAGACTTGTTGTACTCATTGAACTATACTAACCTGGCTCTCCAGTATGCCAGCATATAGTAAGGAACTGGTGAATCTCATGTACAAATCAAAGGTACACTGAGTACACAAATGTTGTGTTATTAGAAGTAGAGGAGAAATAGTTTTATTACAAATGCTACAATTGCTATAATATTGTCAGTTCATAATAATCATAAATCTCTTAAATGGTTGCCCTACAAAGCACAAATTCAGTTAAAGATTGCCGTTATGGCGCACAAAGCCCTTCACTTCAATACTCCCAGGAACCTTGTGCAAAAACTTGGGCTATCTTGTGGTGCAAGAGCCTGAAGAAGCGCCAATACTTTCCTCTTGAAACCACTCATCCTTAGCAAAAAGAGAACTTGTCACAGAGTCTTCTCCGGCGCTGCCCCAAAGATATTGAACTCTCTTCCACCAGAAGTACGCAGAATCTCCTCAACGACGGCGTTCAAATTGGAAGCCAAAAGATTCCTTATGAATAAATTCCTACCCTAGTTGGGCTAGGCTCATCTGTTCGACGACACTGTTTCCTATGTCCATTGTGCCATCATTTGTTACAGCTCCTCTTTACCGCAGACTGTGACCCCCTTTATTTCCTGCCTATACCTGTTTTATTTTATTACCCTCCATGGTGCAATTGTCCTTGACTCTGTGATTAATCCTGTTTTTTTGTGTCTTTTTTACTCCTACTTGATGACAATTTTGTATTCATGTCCCTCCTTCCGTCCTATTGTAAAGCACTCTGATATCCCTCGGGATCTTGTTCGCGCTATGTAAAACTTTATAAATAAATAAATAAAAGGACAAGATCTTTATTAAGCATGAACTTAATCTAATCCTGTTAACAATGCATTGGATGAAGAATTGCTGAATTAGCTTAATGTAAAAGTTGTGTAGAAATTATGTTGGTATGTACAAGAATACCACTGGATCATTATTAACTATATGCACTTTAATCGATATGTGTAAGTGAAGGATGTGGGATTAACTGGAGTTTTGCTCCAATATTGCAACTTTCCATCGATTTTAAATATTTTTGATTTGTTTTGTCTGTCTGTACACATTGTAAAAATTAGTTTATGTGTTGTTTTTGTGGCCCTGGAGGAGTCCTACGTGGACTAAATGAATCAACTACTGGATGTATCTTTTCACACATTGATCTATCTTATATAAGAAGAAAACCAATAAAGAACAACTGAAGAAAGAAAATACCAACATATATATTGATTGTTTTACAGCTTGCCAATGCATTTTGAATGGTAAACAGTCAAAATATCGACTAAAAAATATCGAATGGACATAATATCGAGTTTTAAATATAGATTGGACAAAATATCGACTGGACAGAATATAGACAGCAAAAATATCGTTTTTAAGGTAAGTAATGTAATATCGAATGTTAAAAATATAGACAGTCAAAATATCGAAGTATATAATATAGGTTATTAAAATTATAGAATTTTTAATATTATCAAATTTTTTTATAGTGTTTTTTATGTTATTATATGTGTGAAAAGTGTGTATTTATGTTATAATTAATTTTAATTAATGAAATCTGTTTTTTTAATTTTTGCGTAATTTCATTCTGTAGCGGGTTGTGGGTTTATAGGGGAATAGGGTGGGAAGTAATTTAATTATAATTAATTAAATATGTAAATTTATTTATTGGTATTCATTTTTAATTAATAGTTAATTAATTTATATTTGGTAATTAATTAAATTCTAATTGGCAATTAATTATAATTAATTGATTAATTGTTAATTATGTTAATTTTACTAATATATTTTCTGTAGCGGGTTGTGGGTGTATAGGGGAATAGGGTGGGAAGTAATTTAATTATAATTAATTAAATATGTAAATTTATTTATTGGTATTTATTTTAATTATTTGTTAATTAATTTATATTTGGTAATTAATTTAATTTTAATTGGCAATTAATTTTAATTAATTGATTAATTGCTAATAATGTTAATTTTACTAATTTATTTTCTGTAGCGGGTTGTGGGTTTATAGGGGAATAGGGTGGGAAGTTATTTATTTATAATTAATTAAATAAATCAATTTATTTAATTGTATTTAATTTGAATTCATTGTTAATTAATTTTAAATGTTAAATTATTAATTGTTAATTTGTAATTAATTTGTATTAATAGGTAAATAATTGTAATAATTATTTTTAATTTGTAATTTTAATTGATTAATTATTATATTATATTAAATTGGTAATTACTTTTAATTATTTTTTTATAGATATTAATTTATATTTATTGAAATAATATATGAAGTATTTAATTTCCCTACTATTGCACTCTCTGGAGTGGGAATAGTAATTTTTACCACTATGCTATCCAACGCTTTCCCTACTGTTGCACTCATTGGAGTGGGAATAGTAATTTTTACCCCTATGCTATCCAACGCTTTCCCTACTGTTGCACTCACTGGAGTGGGAATAGTAATTTTAACCCCTACGCTATCCAACGCTTTCCCTACTGTTGCACTCTTTGGAGTTTGAATAGTAATTTTTACCCCTACGCTATCCAACGCTTTCCCTACTGTTGCACCCACTGGAGTGGGAATAGTAATTTTTACCCCTACGCTATCCAACGCTTTCACTACTGTTGCACTCACTGGAGTGGGAATAGTAATTTTAACCTCTGCGCTATCCAACGCTTTCCCTACTGTTGCACTCTTCGGAGTTGGAATAGTAATTTTTACCCCTACGCTATCCAACGCTTTCCCTACTGTTGCACCCACTGGAGTGGGAATAGTAATTTGTACCCCTACGCTATCCAACGCTTTCCCTACTGTTGCACTCTTTGGAGTTGGAATAGTAATTTTTACCCCTACGCTATCCAACGCTTTCCCTACTGTTGCACCCACTGGAGTGGGAATAGTAAATTTTACCCCTACGCTATCCAACACTTTCCCTACTGTTGCACCCACTGGAGTGGGAATAGTAATTTTTACCCCTACGCTATCCAACGCTTTCTCTACTGTTGCACCCACTGGAGTGGGAATAGTAATTTTTACCCTTACGCTATCCAACGCTTTCCCTACTGTTGCAACCACTGGAGTGGGAACAGTAATTTAAACCCTACGCTATCCAATGCTTTCCCTAATGTTGCACTCACTGGAGTGGGAATAGTAATTTTAACCCCTACGCTATCCAACGCTTTCCCTACTGTTGCACTCTTTGGAGTTTGAATAGTAATTTTTACCCCTACGCTATCCAACGCTTTCCCTACTGTTGCACCCACTGGAGTGGGAATAGTAATTTGTACCCCTACGCTATCCAACGCTTTCCCTACTGTTGCACTCACTGGAGTGGGAATAGTAATTTTAACCTCTGCGCTATCCAACGCTTTCCCTACTGTTGCACTCTTTGGAGTTGGAATAGTAATTTTTACCCCTACACTATCCAACGCTTTCCCTACTGTTGCACCCACTGGAGTGGGAATAGTAATTTTTACCCCTACGCTATCCAACGCTTTCCCTACTGTTGCACTCTCTGGAGTTGGAATAGTAATTTTTACCCCTACGCTATCCAACGCTTTCCCTACTGTTGCACTCACTGGAGTGGGAATAGTAATTTTTACCCCTACGCTATCCAACGCTTTCCCTACTGTTGCACCCACTGGAGTGGGAATAGTAATTTTTACCCCTACGCTATCCAACGCTTTCCCTACTGTTGCAACCACTGGAGTGGGAACAGTAATTTAAACCCCACGCTATCCAATGCTTTCCCTAATGTTGCACCCACTGGGGTGGGAATAGTAATTTTAACCCCTACGCTATCCAACGCTTTCCCTACTGTTGCACCCACTGGAGTGGGAATAGTAATTTTTACCCCTACGCTATCCAACGCTTTCCCTACTGTTGCACTCACTGGAGTGGGAATAGTAATTTTTACCCCTACGCTATCCAACGCTTTCCCCACTGTTGCACCAACTGGAGTGGGAATAGTAATTTTAACCCCTACGCTGTCCAACGCTTTCCCTACTGTTGCACTATTTGGAGTGGAAATAGTAATTTTTACCCCTACGCTATCCAACGCTTTCTCCACTGTTGCACCCACTGGAGTGGGAGTAGTAATTTTTACCTCTACGCTATCCAACGTTTTCCCTACTGTTGCACTCACTGGAGTGGGAATAGTTATTTTTAACCCTACGCTATCCAACGCTTTCCCTACTGCTGTACTCTCTGGAGTGGGAATAGTATTTTTTACACTTCTGCTATTGTACGGTAATAATATTGGATATTATTTCATTATATTATGTTACTATATATATATTTTTTGAAAAATGATTGTACATTTTTTTATACCTTTCATTAATTATTTAATTATTATAAGTTAATTTAAGTATTTTTAAGTATATTTTAGTAATTAATTTTAACTATTAATTTAATTTAACACTGTTTTTAATAAAGTCGATATTTTAATAAACTATATTTTTGTAAACGATATTTTGGACTCGATATTTTTGTACTTACCTGTTTGTAGATACAAACTCGATATTCTGTCTGTCGATATTTTGGCATCTATATTTTTGCTAGTCGATATTCTGTCCGTCGATATTATGTCAGTGATCCATTTTGAATATTGCAATTACGAATGAGATACAAAAGACTTATGTTGACCTGATATATATTTTACTCTATTTACTTATTTTGAGTGCGGAAGCACCATCTGCTAATTTACTACTATTACAGGACTGATTAAACATAAACCCGATTTACAGTGTGAGTTGCACAGTTTTACACGAAGTATCAGCATGGAGCTGGCACTTGGAGTCCTGCCCCAATCTTGCTTATCCATTCTCTATCTTTCGTTTCCTGCAGGGATTCTGATCTGGCTGACTCAATATGGAGAGTCACTTTGGACACAACCTAGTAAGTATTCCACCTGATCCTCACAGGATACTTGTTTGAAATGGAAATTACCATCAGGATACAGTTGGTGGTAATTGTCAATGTGAGTTCCGATGCAAGCATGCTTTTTACTTAGCTGCGAAAGGACATAAATGCTAAATCTGAAGCAAATTGCATTTGTGCTCAATTCTACTACTTGCTTATTACAGTAAGATCACAATTTGACGCTTATAAATTCATTTGGAATGGGAAATAACATGCTGAAATCTGTGTTTCCACATCTATTTCTGTGAATAAACTTGTAATTGCAATCTTTTTTACCAACAACAAAGAAGTTCTCTAGGTATGACAAATGAAACAGCAAAAAGGAGGTGGTTGGGTATTCGATGCACTGAGTTGTTGGTGGTAAAGTTCACGATATCAAGATGCTCATCGGGATATAGGTAATGTCCATCCAACCATCACCAAACATGTAGGCAGGGTCCACACAATTAAAGGCAAAATTGTTGTATCCCGAGCAATAAAAGTCCAGAGTATTAGGTATAATTCAAAATAAATGTGTCCACAAGTGTCCGAACATTTGTGGACACATTTATTTGGAACTATCCCTAATATTTTGGACTTTTATTGCTCGGGATACAACAATTTTGTCTTCCCTAGGTATGACTTGGAGGAGATGACACTGAAAAGATGCCAGTAACAATAAACCACTTTTCTTCGACCAAAACAGTATTACCAGACTAGTTACTTTCTCTCTCACATTCATGGGTGACAACTGCGGTGGGGCACTGGGGCTCTAGACCAAGCAATTTTCAGAAGAGTTCTTCTTAGGAGAGCATTGTTAAGCCTGGATTCTTCATGACCAGCTGGACGAATGCCCTCAGCACCTGCAACCCTGGTACTGTCACCAACCTCGAACAGGGAGTGGAAAACTTTGATGCCTGGATCACCAATCACGCAGATAGCAACATCCACATCAAGAGCAACATCCAGAGAAAATCCTCCAAAAAGGTCAGCTGGTATACTCAAGTATCAGAACAGTGAAACGAGACAGCAAACAGTTGGAAAGGAGATGGCACACCAGCAAGGACACCTTTGACAGGGCAGCCTTCAAGACCTCCCTCAACCTCTACCACCACCTGATGTGGGCAGCAAAGAAAACAGCCCTTGCTGCACGCATTGAAACCAGCGCCAACAACACCAAGGAACTTTTCAATATTGTTAAGGAATTCTCCAACCTGGCTGCCAGCAAAAACAACATCACAACATCACAGGAGCTGTGAGACAACCTCACCCACTTCTTCCATGACAAGATCGCAACCATAAACAGAAACTTTGAACTCCAACCCACACCTACGGACTTCCTCGACAGATACACCGTCACCATAACTGACACTAACTACACACTGACCACCTGGAACATCCTCTCCACCCAGGACACCACCTTCATCACGAAATCCATCCACTCAGTAACTCCCACAGACCCATGCCTACACCACATTTTCAAACTCAGAAACCAAAAGATCGGCCAGGAGCTCACCACCCTACTGAACACCTTTATCACCACTACAACATTTCGTAATGCCTGGAAACATGCTGAAGTTCCACCACTACTCAAAAAACCCTCCGCTGACCTCAGTGGACTCAAAAACTACTGGCCAATCTCCCTGCTCCCATTCCCAATGAAGGTAATGGGAAAGATCATCAAAAATCAACTCATGACACACCTGGAGCAGAACCAGCTACTCAACGCCTCCCAATCTGGCTTCTTTAGCAATCACAGCACCAGCACCATTCTGATCGCAGTCACCGACGACATCTAAACCCTCCTCGACCGAGAAGAAACAGCAGTTTTGATCCTCCTTAACCTCTCAGCAGCCTTCGACACCGTATCCTACCACACACTGATCGAAAGATTCCCCACATTGGCATCCAATGGGACACACTCAGATGGATCACCTCCTTCCTCATCGGAAGAACCCAGAGGATCTACCTCTCACCTTTCACCTCTGGACCCAAGGAGATCACCTGCAGTGTCCCCCAGGGCTCATCCCTCAGCCCCACGCTCTGCACCGCTTATATGACCCTGCTGGCCAACATCGTCAGATCCCACAAACTCAACATAATTTCCTACGAAGACGACACCCAACTCATCCTCTCACTCACCGACAATCCCTTCACTACCAGAAGAAAACTTCCACAGATGCATGACATACGTTGCCGACTGAATGAAGAACAACTGTCTGCAGCTGAACACAGACAAGACTGAAGTACTGATCTTTGGCAACAGCAGCAACACATGCAAGGACTCCTGGTGGCCATCAGACCTAGGACCGCAACCACTCCCTCCAACCATACCATAAAACTCGGAATCATCACTGACAACAAGCTCACCATTAAATCACTGATCAATGCCATTTCCTCCACCTGCTTCCTCACTCTGCGCTTGCTACGTAAGATCTTCAAGTGGCTACCCCTACACACAAGATGCACCATGGCACAAGCCCTCATCACAAGCCAACTGGACTACGGCAATGCCCTCTACGTAGGAATTGCCACACACCTCCTACAGAGACTTCAGACCATAAAGAGCGCTGCAGCCAGACTCATCCTTGGGCCTCCCTGACGAATCCACAGCACACCCCACCCAAGGAACCTCTACTGGCTCCCCGTACATAAGAGACGTCACTTCAAGCTGCTGACCCACGCACACAAGGCTCTACATAACCAAGGACAAGCCTAGATTCACCACCCCCTGAAATTCCACCAATTGTCGAGAAGACAACGCTCCGCCTTCCTTTCACTTGCCCATACTCCCCGCATCTACTGAAGCAGAAGTGGAGGATGCTCCTTCTCCCAAATCGCAGCAAAGACCTGGAACAGCCTCCCAACACACATCCGGACAATCACCTCACTTCCGGAAATCCAAACAGCCCTCAAGACCTGGCTGTTTGAATAAGCCTTCGAGGCCTACAAGTGCCTGGATATCCTATCGGTTGATTAGCCACACTTTATAAATCCTGATTGATTAATGGGAACAGATGCACTAGCAGTGAGGCTACCTTTTCATTTTTCAATTTAGAGACGTTCAGTTGCTGCTGACAGACAGCATGACTTCAAGAGGGATGGAGGTTGCAGGAGTTGTTATAACAAGGGCCCACACCCCAAATATGCTCTCATTGTAATATGCAGAAAGGTTTTTAGTACAGTACATTGTTTTAGAGGAGTGTGAATGTGTGCCAATTATCACTGGAATTACATAATCTGCATATGAAATGTAATCTCTACCTTTTCACTATTTCACTGAATTTCCTTTGATTCCTTCTGCACATGAAAACAGAAAATCACACACTAAAACGTATTATTATTTTTTCTTTTTACATAGTTGCCAAGCGTCCATGGTCTTGTGCGACACCTTTAGATAGTCCTGATTTTTCAGGCATTCCTATGCTACATTCTGGGACTTTTCCTTTTTTTGTAAAAACGGGCTAAAACTCGAAACATTTACAGTGTTTCTGGTTAAAAGACCAAGACTGTCAAAAGGAGTAACACATGCCAGAAGGTCAACTGGACATTATGGGCTCAATTTACAAAGGTACATTTGCACATCTAGATCTAGGTGGAAATCTAACCTTTTATGCTGTTCACTATTTCCGAGTGTAGATTTACAGACAAGTGTACACTAACATGTCTCCATCCTCTGGAATTTGTGGTGATATATACCACTGTGGTGGAGATCTATCTATGGGAACGTATAAGGGAAAGTTTGACAGTTTACTATTCTTTCAAACATAAAGTAACAATATTTTAATATAAAAATCTAAATGTAAAAATATAAAAGATATATTAACATAGAACTCATACAATAAAATGTTACAGCACTTTAACGCATGGAATTAAATTTGAAACAAATTTGAAAAATGATAAATAATATTTTTTAAACAATAATTTTGAAAATGTACCCAAAGTAGCATTTTTGATTATATTTAGTATGTATTCACTTTTCTTAAAAGTTATATGCTCAAATAATGTAGTTATTTTACATTTAACAGGCAGAATTAATGTTATTTATTTAACATTATTTTGTATATTGTGTTATTTTAAGTTCCTGCCTCCATTATTTTCTTCGGGAGTGTGTTGAAGTACCTGTGAGTGGTCCCGTATGGTGCTTGACTTATTCCAAGGCAGGGCAGTTGTAATTTTACAGCTGTTTTATCACTTTTAGGGCTGCAGTTGCTTAAGAAACGTAGTTTGTGAAGAGCAATGTGCTTACACGTTTGTTGGTGTGTGTGTGTGTGTAGTACTGTGTTTGTAGTAGCCTGTGTCTCCCTAAACACCTTCTTTTTCTTAAAGCCCTCCCTTTTTTTTGCAGTAGAGGATTCACATCTTTCCACCACTCCCCCGGTCACTCCCACATGTCTCAGTAAGTAGTAAATTACATGTGTGGACATCTTCACAAAGGAAAATTAGGAGAGGTGGAGATTGCCACACATAGGTTTGTGAATTGCTTTGTGTAGTAAGTAGGGAATGCTGCTGTATTACTAATTTACATATTACAAAATTTAGTTAGTGAATGGGGCCCGATGTTTCAAATTTTACAAGATGATCTAGATCATTTCCAATATTGTTACTTCTTGATCTTTAAGTAAAACCAAATATAAACCCTGTTTTCCTATTTTATGCAAGTGCACTATTTCATTTACATCACGCATGAAAACAACATTTGAAAATGCCATTTATTTTTGTATTTCTGAATAGTGTTTAGACAACACGGTTTTACCAGGCTTCACTAACAGGTATGACCGATACAGTGGGGGCAGGAAAAGTTCAAGCTTTTCTAGCATAGCACCACCAGATTGGAAAAACAGGCGCCGTTTTATGGTAGATGCGCATTTTCATTGTTTGCGCCGGGCGCACCTTTAAAAAGGTGCGCAGGGCTCAAATGATGAATAGGCGCCCTATTACCTTGAATGCGCTGCCCCCAAGGCAGCCGCAAACTCATGCTACCCTGGGGTCAGCTCACTCCTGTGAAAAAAGAAGCAGCTGCTTTACAGCTGCTCTGTGTTTTCAAAGTGCAGGCGACAACCAGCCTGCACTTTTGAAGGGGATTAGAGATCCCCTTGCAGGGGCGCACTGACAGTGCGCCAGCTTTTAGATGGCGCACTCTCAGTGCGCCTCCTGAGGGCTTGTATGCCTCTGCAGGGGCGGATTGACACTGCGGGCACTCGGGCATGGGCCGAAGGGCCGATGTCCCAGTGCCCTCTGTGGGCCGTTTTTTTTCCTCCCCTTTCCCAGCTCTCTGTGAACAGGGAAAGGGGAAGAAAAAAACGGGCCACAGAGGGCACCGAGACAACAGAAAGTAAAAGCAGCTTCGCTGGTCGCGATTATCAGTTGTGGCCTCCTTCACCCCCTGCCCTGCACAGCAATCGCAGAGGGTGGGCTGGGGAGGGGTGCTTGTCTGCCAGAATCGGCCTCCCTGGGGGCCAGGTGTTGCTCAGGCATTTGAGCCATTTTCATATCAGCTCCCTGGGGCCCACTCAGCCCAGAAACAGTGTTTGTTTTAACACCTCGCCCACAGCCCTTCACATGCAGGGCATAGTGGGTGAGGAAGAGACGAAGAATGGGTCTCGTTGTGGGGGCCAGGTGATGTTTGGAACGAGCACATCTTCACCTCAGTCTCCCCCTGGCTACCATGGATGACCCTGAACCTTCTTTGTGCTTCCCTGCCAGGACATTGCCCTGAGGCAGTGGAGGGCTAGGGAAGACCGAGTATGTTAGCAATAGCAGGGTCCTAGCTGCTTTTCAGGTGCCCCTGCGCTGGAGGGCTAGAATAATTTTGCAACAGAAAGGGGCCTTGCTGTTTTATTAGTTGCTCAGCTTTTAGGCCATTGTCACCTTGGCCCTGTGTCCTTTGCAAGAACAGTATCCTCCCACTTACATTCCTTGTGTGTGCATAGGCATATATGGCCTGATGCCAGAGTTGCAGAGATGGGGAATCATGTTTGAGTCCCAGCGTCTGCTCAACACCCTGTGATTCTGGGCAGATCACTTCATCACCCAGGCCCTTAAATAAAAAAATCGGATCTTGAGTACTGTAATTGGTGCTCATGAATAAAACTCAGGTCTGGTTTTCTTATGTTGTGGATTTCTGATTTATGTGATGATTAGAGTCTAGGACATAGCTGGTTGGGAAAGAGTATCTAACGACATTGTGCAGGGTGTTATGACAGCAAGTAAGTATTCGGTTTTCAGAACTGCAGTGCTCCTAGTCTTTATCAATGTTACTGTCTCTGTAAGCTTTAAGATGCTTAATTTACTAAATATTTCTCTACAAATTAGACCTCAAAGAGTAACCAAATGGTATTTCATGAAAGGGCACACCACTTGAATGTAGGGCACGCCCCTTGAATGTGGGCCACGCCCCTTGAATGTGGGACACGCCCCTTGAATGTGGGCCACACCCCTTGAATGTGGGCCACGCCCCTTGAATGTGGGTCACGCCCCGCAAATGTGGGCCACTTTTTTCGTCACTGCCATGGCCAAATTGTGATCCCAATCCGACCCTGTGCCTCTGCGCCCATGTCTGTAAAAGGCCCAGGCGCAGAGGGAAAGGGATTCCCTCATTTGCATGGGTCATGCCCAATGCAAATGAGGGAATGCTCCCTGAAGATAGCGCTGGCACTTTATGTGAGTCAGTGCCATCGGTATTACAGGAGGGGCCGCACAAGCGTCTGTTGCCCCTTTTAGCAATACCAAAGTGCCCCGGGCACGCAAAGTGCGAGCAAACGTCTGTTGCGCCCCAGGGCACTTTATGTAATGTAATACGGTCGAAGGTGTGTAAGCACTAGAGTGTGTGAGTGGGACAGTGTGTTTGTGTGTGAGCGCAACTGTGTAGTACACAAGGCTGTGTGTGAGTTATGCTTGTGCATGTTCTGTTGACCCAACCATACTGGAGGCAATTCTTCATTCATGAGGGAGTGCATCCATGCGATACAGGTGGAGGTGCTATCATGGCACAATTCAGACCCTGGAAATCTGGCATATGAGGACAACAATGGCAAAACACTGATGCTAACATATTAAAAGTAATTCTTAGCAAAAGACAGGGCACCCATGGCAGAATGCTGGCCTTTGGATTCCGGAGGCAATTTTTGTCACACCCATTGACTATGGGGGCATCCACTGTAACATTCTGGCACTAGCATACTAGATATCATTTTTGCCATATGAAGGACACCCATGGCAATTATCTAGTCCTAACATACTGGAAGTAATTCCTGACCTGGGGTGAAACCATGGCAACGTTTTAAAAAATATCCTGGGAAGCGCCCAGCTTCCTTGGCATCCATAAAAGTACTGGAATGAGAGCCTATGGCTTGTTAGCAAATTTAAATCTGATCACATTTTATAAAAATAAGTTTTTGGGGTACATGCCCCACCCCGTAGCCCTCCCTCAAGGTTAACTCCCTCCCTTCAGTTGTTCACTGGAATTTTGGGAACATATACACCGCACAATTTGTAAAGATCACCAGTCACTATTGGTGAAAAGAAGTGTCGAAGAGCAGATGAGGTAGTGTGTGATAGGAGGAGACAGGGGGGCAGATTTACAAGCCCCCTGCGCCACCAGTACGTTTTTGTGACGTACTGGTGACGTATTTCACTGCTCCATATTTACAAGGACAGGAAAAGCCACCCGGCATGGCTTTTCCTGTCCTTGTAAATATGGCCCCTTCACACGCAGCACTTTGGATGAAAGGGGCGTTCCATGAGTGTAGCTGTGAGTGTTCCCACACAACTCCCATGGACCCAGACACATTTCCAGATTGATGAGGAATCGTAAATCTGGAAATGCGTCAGTATGCTACGCCACCCTAGGGGTGGCTTAGCGAGGCACAATGAGGAGAATTTTTTTCATTTCTCCTCAGTTTTTCCTCTTTCAATGCATGCTGCATTCTACAGCACCCATTAAAAGAGAAAAATGCCTGTAGTGATTGTTTTCCTGCAGGAAGGTGCCCCTTCCTTCCCGAAAACAATCTCCCCGTGACGCAGGTATCCTTGCACCATGGTAGCTGTTTGTGCGCCAGCGCTGGGGAGAGCACAGGAATACGACATATCATTGTAAATATGTTGCATTCCTGTGCTCTGAAAGTGACTCAGTGCGGCGCAGCCAAATGGCTTGCGTAATGCACTGAGTCACTTTCTCGTAAATCTACCCCAGTGTTTATAAGGAAGGATTATGAGCAGAGATTTGGCATTGAAATGATCACTGCGGGCGTTGCCACAGGAGCAATGGTGTGAGACGTGCCTCTGGTGTGCTCTGTCTCCCCAGGGCCTACTTTACGGCAATTAAAGCCCTCCGGAGCGGCGGTGGGGACCTGCGGCACCTGTCCCGGCCCCTGGATCCCGCGGGGGCTCACTGATCCACCAATGGTGCCCCGGGAGGCCAGCTCCCCGGCTGGGACAGCGACGAGCGGAGGCGGTGACTGACGGCTGCCATTTTAATGTCGCAGCCCAAGGCCCGCAGAGGAGATCGGAGGAGCGCTGACTGCCCTTGGCGCCCTCCGGGCTATCAGGATTTTGCCGTATCTCCTTGGATCGCTGCTAGCCTCCACGCCAGAGCTGAACGACACCATCCGGCGCTTCCAGATTGAGAGGAGCTGTAAAGGAGAACGGGGGCCACCATCTTGGTCAGGTACTCGCGGCGCACCCGATCCATCCATCATTGCATTGCGGCAGCACTTGCCTGGTGTCCCCGGTCTCGGGCCGAGCCCTTCCCTCCGGGGGAAACCACTGGGCGTTGGCTCCTGCGGACTGTGGTGGCAGGCCTGACCATTGCTTGCGCCTCGTGCTGGCATTACATTGGCTATCATCGGGGTGCCCCACTGCCAAAATCAATGACTTTGAAACTTGCCGCAGCATACTTGGGGGCTGCACAGGCCTACACATCGGAACTGCGGGGGTCGGCAGCCGTCATCTACACCTAGGCAGCCGCGGCAAGCCCACCCCTTCCCTTATTTCAGGAGCGCAGTGGATGGCTCGGTTGATGCGCCGGGGCTGAGTTTGTACTCACTCTTCTGGGGCCCCCGAACCGGCTTAGACAGCTGCAAGGACTATAGGGGTGGAACTGCATGGAGGCCGTGTGAGTGGGCCCGGATTGGGCCTGGGGACTCCCGTTGATGCCAAGGCCTGGCTGACATCGCTCCTCAATGCCACACGAGATCCTGAGTCGTGACAGCGGGTGACCCCACGCATCTTCAATTGGGCTTCCCTTAATCTAAGCCAGAGAGTGCCCCCCCTCGCCCTTGATACACCAGGGACGCCAAGACGGGGGATCTGGACAGAGGTCTTGCCCTCCCCTAGCAGCTGGGGTGGAGACTGAAGGCCATGTGCCGGGGGAAAGAGTTCACTACTACAGCGCGCACTGGGTGTACAACAGACTCTAGCGCACCAGAGACTAGAGGCAGCCTAACAGCAAGCGAGCCGGCCCAGGGGAACACTCTGAAGATCAGCGCGGACCACCCTGGACATCGCTGGGAATGCGGTAGATGCACGAGTCACACTGAGACCTGACGCTGTGGGCAGTGTAGAATAACCCCACACTTGGGAACCCCCTTGTGACGCCCCTAGATGGATCGAGGCATACAGACATGCAGCATAGTGAGAGTTGCTCTCACAACCTCCTGGCGGCACGTTGAGTGGGCGAACTCCACCGAAGTGACGATCTTCTATGTGAGACTCCCTAACTGGACGCCTCTGGACCTCTGCCATGCCAGCGCTCTCAGGCATGTAAAGAAAATCAGGTGACATCTTTGTGGAGCAAGGTCCCCCCACCAGAAGGGGCAATGGAGTCTTCAGCATCAACGCCGGTCCCGATGGGAGGGGAACCCTCGGTGCCAGTCACCCAAGGATACGTACTGATATCTCTACCCTCAAAGAGGAATTTAAGTCGGGTCTCTGTGATATCCGAAGAGAAGTAACTGAGGTGGGGGACCAGATTGATGACCTGGAGCGGACTGTGGATGCTCGGTCAGAGGACCACGAGATGCTACTGCGATGCATTAGAAGATCAACACATTGAGCTTCAGACCAAGCAGGAGGATCTTGAAAACAGGAGCCGCCGCAACAATATTTGCATACAGGGGCTCCCGACTGGCGCTGAAGGCACAGACATAGTGGCATTCACTGCTGAGCTCCAGCAGACAGTACGAGGAGATGAGGATCCTTCCCAGCCCACCCTTGGTCGGGTCCACAGAGTCGTCGAGGGAGCGGCTCGCAAGGACAGTGGACCGGATATCCTCACCAGGGTACACTTTTTTACGGAAAAGGAAGCAATCATGCAGGCGGCCCGCAATAGGACAGAGATCAAACTTTAAGCCTGTTACTGATAAGCTACAAGCACAGGGCATCCGCTATCAGTGGGGCCACCCCTTCACTCTCTTCTTTAAGTGTGAGGGCAAGCGCCGCTCATTGCACTTACTGACAGAGGCCAGGGCCTTGCTGGGCCTACCTGATCAACGCCCGGCAGACAAAAGCTCTTCCTCCCTGGGCACCTCGGGCCCCAATCTTAAGCCTGAATGGGCCGCAGGTCCCCCGCAACGCTCACATAAGCAGCATGCAGGTCTGTCCCAGGGTGAAAGAAAAGATGTTATTTATCACCTGCACAGCTTCAGGGGGGGGGCCTCACCTGCCCACTTGACTACTGGCTCTATACGAGGATGGGACACTATGGAAGTGGCTGCTTGCAACATACCCAGAGACTGCTGTGGTTGATCGGAGAATCCGTATGTGGGTAGCAACGACCATGGGCCCCCATCCTGGGAACTGTGACTATGCTTGGTGCTCGGGGGCACTCGGGGCTTGTCCTGATGGTGATCTGACATTCTGGCTATGCCCCTGATGGCCCGTTCCTCCAGATCTTCTCTCCGAGAGGGTGGCTCCTCAGCGGGATTAAAGCGCCCCGTGCCGACCTCCGATAATTGAGAAGACTTTGTTGGACCCTGTTGGCCCACTGTTGCTCTTTGTATTTCCTCGGTTTCTTGCACAGGTCACAAATGATGTTCACAGCAGGAATACTGGTGGGGCGCTGGGGTTCACTTGAGATTGTTGTGGGTAGGGGGATGCCGCAGATTACGATCATGGGAAATCTGGCTTGCAACACGCCACATACTAGAATTCTGGAGCAGGTTTTTCCACGCCTCTCGAAGAAGCCTCACCTGTCCTCGCCTTCACTATGAGAGACATCAAACTGCTTTCACTAAATGTCTGGGGCCTCAACTCTCCGAACAAATGGAAATAAACATGGCGTTACATTCTCCACAACAACCCAGATGTTATAATGCTACAGTAGACCCAACTAATGAGGGCAGGCTTGCACCATATGTCCCACTCGAAATACCCTCATCGGCACTGGGCTTATACAACCTCTAAAACTTCGGGGTGGAGGGTGCTATGTAAGGTGAACTTCTACACCTCTGTCACTCAGAAGACCTGGGATGGGTGGGCGATACGTCTACAGCTGTTACAAGGGAAACGCCAGCTGACACTGCTTAATTTTTATGCCCCTAACACTGCGCAGGACGCATAAATCAGACGTGTTCTGCGCAAGCTGCTCACCAGAGTGGAGGGGGACATCGTAGTATGTGGTGACTTTAACTTAGTCTGGACCCTTCCCTTGACCGAACCGTCGTGATATTCCACAGTACCGGGGTCACGTCGGCACACCTTATGCAAGACATTGAGGACTGGGGCTTAGTAGATGCATGGCTATATAAACACCATGGTGTTAGAGACTACTCCCACGTGCACACCTCCTATGCGCGTACTGATGATACCCTTTCACCCGCTCCCTTCTTAAATGCCTTCGCACAGCGGATCTCTCAGATATATCCACCTCCGACCTTGCCCATCTTGAGCTCCTATGGGAAGAACTGGCCACTTGCCCAGCCAGCGCCCCCCCAATTGCACATGCCCTTACACCTACTGCATGACCCATTAGATGTAGAGGAGATTTAGATGGGGATTACCGAATATTTCCAGCTCAATGCCCCCCTGACATCTCCCTACACACACTGTGGGATGGATTTAAGGCCATGATACGGGGCACGATAACATCTATCGCCATTGCCAGGGGGAGGGAGGCGAAACTGGTGGAATCTAAACTCACGACCGAGATTAAGCAGCTCGAGCGGGTGGACAAAGATGCCTCAACTCGGTGAACCAAAAAGCAGTTAGCTATCCTGCATGGTTAGTTACGGGCACACCACGTGGGTAAGGCGGAGCGTGCTCTTCTGTCTCTACAGCAGAGGTATTATGATGGCAGGAACAAAGTGGGCAGGTTGTTCCCTCGAAGACTGCAAAGGCCACGGCCAAGGCGCATATCGCTAAGATGCTGACGGGTACTGATAAGTGGGTAACTGCGGAACAGGATAAGTTTTAGGCCTTCCACGATTACTACCAACGTCTATACTCTCAGGAAGATCCTTCTCCCACGAGGCTTTACTCCTACCTTGCCGATTGTGAATGGGAACCCCTGCCCAAACATCATGCAACTCTTTTAGGTGGTCCCGTTACCCTGGAGGAATTGCATGCAGCTACCCAAAGTCTTCCCCCTAGGTAAAACACCCGGCCCAGATGGTCTTCCTGTGCTTTTTTACAGCTTCTTCCTCCCTCAGTTCAAGTCAAAGTAACTTTATTTCGATTGAATTTACAATCATAAAAAGTGCATTTAAAACCAAATAATTACAACAATTAATAGAAGTTTTGCATTTAAACATATTCAGCTAAAGAATACTTAACGCTAAGAATCGATGCATTTGTATATTGTTAAAAAGTCGTCTATACAGTGTCGCTTAAGTTGCAGTAACCAATAGTTGGGAATGGATTTTCAAACATGCTTTAAGGAAGCAAGCTACAGATTTTGCGGCAGACGGGGTATCTAGGTGCTGAAGTGCCAAAAGAGCAGGTCTGCATCTTCTCAGACCCAATTGACGGAGAAGAGGGACCAAACAGCGTTTGCGCGGAGTCTCATAGAAGCTGCAAAAAAAGGTTACATGAAGAGTAGACTGGCGGGTACAACCATCACAAGGACAGCTAACTAATTCACGTGACCAATCAGAGGGCTCAGGAAGTGAAACAAGACGATAAAATAGATCAAATCTGAACCTGGTTAATACATATCTATCATAATTTGACAGGTAGAATGACAGATAAGGTTGGATGCCATAGGAGGATTGTATCGTCATTAAGTGAACATTTGATTGTTTACCAATTTCGGAACACATGCGTAGGTCTCTTAAATGGGCAACACACATATTCTTCAAAGTTTTTCTTGATACAGCCATTAGTGAGACGGGGTCAGTGAAAAATGTTAAACAATTCAGATCACTCAGGAATTTAAAAACATATAATAGCCAGGGAATCTTTTTCCAATAGGTCAACGTAAGGCAGTCAGTTATTAGTGACCTAGTAAGGTGACATTGCTCCTGAGTCCATATACGATGCCAAAGGAGAATCGGTTGGTATCTAACGATGTCAGTAAGATACTCCCAACCAAGCTCCATATGGGTACCGTAAGTAGAAGCACTTCGAGGAAGGGCAAGTATATATTTCAAAAAATCGTTTTCGATTATTTGAAGCTCGTTGACGGACGTGTAGCCCCATACCCCCGCTCCATAAGTGGCCACACTCATACATTTTGCTTGAAAATTTTTTAAAATTACGGGAGGGGCAGGCTTGCCCAACTTCCTCGAAAACGAAATCAAAGCCGATGTTGTGCGCTGGAACTGCAGTTTCTTACTGGAAGTGGCAGGTTTCCAGGACAGATGGTTATCAATAAGAATCCCTAGATATGGATATGTTTTAGCAGTTTCTAGCCTAATCTTATCTATAAAAAAAGGTTTGCATTGCTGGGCTTTCTTGCCAATATGCATGACAAAAGTCTTGGACTTATTTACTTTAAGTCCAAGAGAAAGCATGTATTGGCAGTACCTGTCCAGTTGAATCTGGAGCTGATTCGGTGTCCTTGCCAGAATAACAGAATCATCTGCATATAATAATGCAGGGATCGGCCGGGTATTTATGCAGGGGAGGTCTTTGTTGTCTACCAGCATCGCTTGCTCCAACCCGTTTGTATAGATGTTAAATAAGAATGGAGCAAGGACGCACCCCTGTCTAACGCCTTTTGCAATGTCAAATGACTCCGAAAGCTCTCCATTGATGCCGTATCTCACGCATGCTTTTGCATCCGTGTATAGCTCTCGGAGAAATTTCAGAACCGCAGGATCTGCGCCCAGGTTGCTCAAAATCTCCCACAACTTGGAATGAATAACGCAGTCGAATGCGGAACTCAAGTCCACATAGACCAGATAGAGATTACCGCCTTTAGCCCAGGCATATTTGCCCATGAGCAGAGTCAAATTTAGGGCCTGTTCGACAGTACCCAATCCCTCCTGGAAACCGAACTGAAGATCGGTTATGATCTTATTCTCTGTGGCCCAGTCCCGGAGACGTTCCAAAATTAGTCTACCGGCGACCTTGCCCAGAGAATCCAGGAGGGAAATGGGTCTGTAACAGGCTGGGTTATCACGATCTCCCTTTTTGAATATGGGTAGAAGCACAGAAGTGGACCAAGAATCAATAAGGCCGATCTGAGAGACTGCAGACATAACCTGCGTAACAATTGGGGACCATAGGTCCAAGTTACTCACAAAGATGTCAAGTGGCACACCGTCAGGACCGGGGGCTTTGCCAGTCTTTGAGGAAGTCAACGCAGCGGTCACCTCCTCAAGATCGAAGTGGAGATCAATGGGGTATATAATATTATCACTTATAGAGGCTGCCTCCCCAGAACCGGAGGTCTCAGTTGTTACAGTAGGGTCCCCAAAGATCTGTGAGTAGTGTGCTACCCATTTTTCGGCAGGTACTGCCACATCTAGATGGCGAGTGGCGGTCACATCAGCCAGAAAAGGGGCCTTAACTGTTCGCCAAAACATGGTGGTATCCTTGTTTAATGTACTCAGGTGCAATTGGGCCCAGAGGTTGTTTTTTATTTCCCGCTTGCGGGTTTTTTGAGCCAACTTATAGTTTCTTCTTAGAGAGGCTATTAGGGGCAGGTCCCTGACTTGATTATGTAGAGCACTTTTTAGTGCACAGAGGGCTTTTCGGCAATGGGAATCAAACCACCCCTTGGAGTCCTTATCGTGGTTCTTATGTTGGCGTGTAAGCTCTTGTCGTATAGTTTCTAAAATCTTAGCAAAGCTAGAGAGGATCAACTGGGGAGTTGATGTCGTCTCCAGGCAGTGGTAGATTAAAGGAAGAGTTTTTTGAATAATCTCGCTTGTGACCTCTGAGGGGTTAATCTTCGACCATTTTACGGTGTAGCCATTGATTTTACTCATCTCCAGGGAATGCTGTGTTAAAAGACTTGTTTATGGACAAACTGGGGAGGGTAAGTTTAATACTATAGTAATACTATTGGAGTAGTGGTCGCTGGAGGGATCGGTGCCAGTTATAAAAAATTTTAAACAGTTATTTAAAGATTGAGAACACAAAATATAATCAATAATAGTAGAAGAACCTCTACCATGAAAGGTCGGCTTAAACTCAATAGGAGGTCTCACTAGTTCATTCGCAAATTCAAGTTCAAGAGTAAAAAGACAGTTATTTAGAGCAGCCCCGGTAGTACAATGAGCGAAGTGGACCAGGGGAACATCATGCTCATCTAGAAGCCCACAGATACCTTTTTTGTAGTTGTTACACAGATATACATTAAAATCCCCGCCCCATACGACGTGGCATTGTAACTGCTGGTTCTTAGTTTTTTGGTCATGCAGATATAATAAAATTTCTGACAGAGATTTTACACACTCAGCAGGTGAGGAATTGTTATACATGTTGATGAAATAGTAACAAGAACTTTTGTCAGTGACTAATTTAAAGATTTGGAAAATTGAAGATATTAGCGGGACTTCCATAGTCGTAAATGGAATTTGGTTGGAAATGTAGTTAAAGGAACACCTTTTGGGCTTGTTTAACTCCTTCTCTGTGATGTGGGTCTTACACCCACCATGGCAATGGCCGAGATCTCACTCATCCCCAAGGCTGGCAAAGACCCAGCACAATGCTGCCTACCATCCCATAGCATTGCTTAACACCTATGCTAAGGAGTTTAACAAAATATTAGACACCGACTTGACCCCTACCTGCCTGTCCTTATTGATCCGGACCAGGTAGGGTTTATCCACCACAGACAGGGGGCAAATAATGTTTGTCGTATTGCCCACCTGGTCGAGAAGGCGCAATGTCTGAATATACCCACCTGCCTTCTCTCGCTTGACACAGAGAAGGCATTTGATAGGGTGGACTGTTCTTACCTCCACGCCGTCCTGGATAAAGTAGGCCTCGGACAGGAGTTTATCTCAAAGACCATGGTGTCGTACATGGTCCCATCGGCCTGCAACAGGGTGAATGGGCGGACCATGAGGCCGATATCGCTTCATTGTGGCATGTGACAGGGGTATCCTCTTTCGCCCCTGCTTTTAGCATTAGCAGTAGAACCTCTGGCCATACGGTGAGGAAACTGGAAGGGATAAGGGGCCTGTTGTCTAGCGGTCAGACCCACAAAATTAACTTGTTTGCGGACGACCTTCTCCTCACTCTGACCCAGCCTGAACACTCACTCCCCTGTGTAGTCGAAAGCTTACGGGCCTTTGAAGCTGTCTCTGGCTTCAAGATTAATCGTTCTAAGTCTTCCATCCTCAACATTAACATCTTGGCCGCAGAAGCTGAAGTACTACAGGGGATGACCCCTTTCCGCTAGACCTCGACTCTATTAAGGATTTAGGGCTGCATAGCAACCCCTCGCTTACCTCCTGGTTTAGTGTTAACTGGGCCTCTCTTCACCGCTCCGTGCTGGACGACCTCCAGAGATGGAGGCCTATGGATATCTCCTAGCTGGGTAGCATTAATGTTATTAAAATGAACATCTTACCGCAGGTCTTATACCTCTTTCTGGCATTGCTGATGCCGATCCCGCAGGTGGACATTCAGCGCCTCCAGGGGGACCTGCATGCCTTTGAGGGTAATGGGAAACAACCTCGGATAGTACACTCACTACTGATGTGCCCGCGGTATAGAGGAGGTCGAGCTTGCCCTAATTTGCTAGAATACTACTGGGCGGCCCACCTAAGGTATATCTCTGAATGGGTGGTGCGCAAAAGCGAAAAGCATTGGTTCCACATGGAAATGCGGTGGCATGCCGGCCATTGTGGGACCTTGCTTGGCTACCTAAACATGCTCACCCCTGAAGTGCATATGTTGCGACTTTCACCAAAATAGTACTGGACATCTGGGATAGAAAAGCGGTACAAAAGGGCTTAATTACATTCCGGTACCCAAATACCCCTACCGGGCGTAACCTGGAGTTCCGGACAGGCTTACCGATTCTAGCATTTTGTAAATGGAGTGACGGGGATTGTCAGATGCTCCGCGACTTACTAGTGGTAGAGGATCTGAAGACGATTGAGGCCTGCAGGGCTGAATTCACACTTCCCACCACTGCGAGGTTTAAATACAGACAGCAACAACACTGGGTGTCCACCCCGGGGATCCACGAGGCAGGGGCGTGCCCTTTCACACTAGTTGAGAAACTAGGGTGGGCCTTTGCAGGCACTAGGGGACTGATCTCTAAAACCTACTAGGTGATACAGCACTCGACCCCGATTTGAACGGACAAATACCAGACTGCATGGCAACAAGCAACCCTGGAGGGCATCTCCCCCAAGCAATGGGACACACTATGACATCCCCAAGACCTATCTCAACCTTGCCTCCCGTGAAACCGCATACAAATTAATGCTCCAATGGTACTATACACCCTCCCGTCTGGGGGCTATATACTGCACGATCCCCAGCTCCTGTTGGCCCTGTGGAAAGTGTGAAGGGACACTCCAACACATCTGGTCATCATGCCAGGTAATAGCCACCTTTTGGAAGGAAGTTTTGGGACACATCAAGGGCATTGTGGGATACCCGCTTCCACACTTACAACATGTGACTATCCTCTGCATACGCCCCCCAAACGTTAAGGCAATGACTGGGGTGGACTGGGCCCTCATCAGCCATTTGCTCCTAGCAGCACGACAACATATAACATGCACATGGAAGAGCACCTCTCCTCCTTCTGTGGCCCAATGGTTTGCAGAGTCTGACATATTCTGGCAATGGAACGACTCTCTCACAGCCTGGCGAACACTGAAAAGAAAGTTCAGCACCTATGGCAGCCTTTAATATCCTACCTAATGCGCATTGAGTTCACATGCTTCAGTCCTCCAAAACTGAGAGCTCTCTAACATTTCCCAAGCGACTGAATAATGTGCGTGCCCACCTTGCACGACACGCCCTGATTACTGATTGAGCGGGACCACCTCTATTACACACCCATCTATGATATATGCTAAAGGACCTACACCAGGTATTACCCCGCGACCTGTTTAGTTGTTTTGTATAAGTTGACAAGTTGGGGGTTTTCATTGGCCCTTTTCTTGGAGCCACCCTGGCCTTCGGAACTAGCACATGCTCACCTGAGTGTTGCTCTTGACATTGCATCTTAGCACGCATGGTGGGGGATACCTGGGAGCAGACGCCTCATCAGGGACGCAGTGGGGACTCAGGATGACATGCACCCTGACAATGCTAACATGGGGGCATGCGTACATCACATTTACTGCTGCAGATCATGGCTCAGGCCCTCCTGCTTCACATGGTTTGATATCCCTCCCCCAGGCCCCTTTACTTTGTGAGCAATGTTACTATTTATGCGGCCGGCCCAAAGTGGTTGTAGGCGACTTGCTGTGCATCTCCCGGCTTACTGGCTAGGTGTCCTTCTCAGTGTTTACGCTGCTGGCCAGGCCAGGTTTGTAGGCACAACACTGTGTTCACTGCTCTTTGTTTTTAATAAAAGTTTTTAAAACAAAAAAAAAGACAAAAAATGATCACTGCTCCCCAGCTTATAAATATATAATGTTGCGTACATTTCAGAAGTAGAAAAGCTTTCCCCCACTCAGCTTCTATACTTGCAATTTTTTTCAATATTAGGTCATGTTTTCCTCTTGTGCACTTTTAACTACCTCATGTATTTTTGGTTGCTCACAATTTTTACTACCTCAAGTATTTTGTTTGCTCACAATTGTCACTATTACCTTTACTACCTCATGTATTTTTGGTTGCTCACAATTTTTACTACCTCATGTATTTTGTTTGCTCACAATTGTCACTATTACCTTATGTAAGTAACGTATGTTTTTGCAATCTGTTCTTTTGTAATGTTTCTCATTATGTTTCATTTCTGTTCCTAATGTGAAGCGCTCTGACGCCTTCGGGTAAAGTCCGCGCTATATAAAAATGCATAAATAAATGTTACTTGGTCCCACCACTAATCTTGTGAAATTGGCTCCTATGCTCAAGTTCTCAGTAATCCCAACAACTCTAAAGGGTGGGTTTCGCTGCAATCAGAAACTGCCCAAGGGCACCTTAGAATTGCCTTCACTGGCTGTGAGAGTCGAGTGTCCGAGACTTACAGCCTGATTCATGAAGCTAAATTGCACTCGCAAAGGGCAAGATTCTCAGAATCTTGCCTTTTGCGAGTGCAATTTCGGCATTTGGGATTCACAATCCCAAATGCAAAAATCGCTAATGAAGAATTAGCTAATATGCGAGAATTAGCATTTAAGGAATCTCTATTAGAGATTCCTTAAATGCTATTCATGACATTTACAAAAATTGCGATTTTGCAAATTTGGGCCGCTATTTACCGAGAGGTCAGACCTCTCGGTAAATAGCAAAAACTTAGAAAAATGCTTTTAAAAGCATTTTTCTAAGTTGCATGTTGCACACACACATGTCCTTTGGACATGTGTGTGCGCAACACCTGTTGAAATGTGCATTTTAGGGGTGCTACAGGGTGTCCTTTGGACACCCCTGGCACCCTTAAAATCGCTATCTTATTTGCGAGTAGTAAATTGCTACTCGCAAATAAGGGATACTCCCCATTCATTCCTATGGGCCTTTTGGCCCATAGGAATGAATGGGGAGTTATTCCTTTTTTTGCGAGTATCAATTTTCTACTCGCAAATAGAGAACATGTAGGAATCGCTATTTATTTAGCAATTCCTACATGAATACCGTTTTGCGTGTCCTCAATAGCGAGTCGCTATGATTCGCTATTAGGGCCACGCAAAACGGCCCGTACATGAATCAGGCTGCTAATCACAAATCTCCCTGTGGACTCCGCAGGACTGGTCAAAACCACTCGAATTTCATCATTGATTTAACAGGTCCCATAAAACCGTAGAATTGATTCTGCCCGGCCTAGCGCCTGTCGCTACTTGCTCACAGCATTTTAGTTTGCATTTTAGTCTGCCGCGCAGAAGTTCGTCGGTGCTGACTGCGGGGCGGGCAAACTCAGCTACCCGGAAATGTGTTTTCTCGGAAAGATGACTAGCGATCAATTCTTTTTCCCCGGATACAGTAACCCTCTAACTCCTTCCCCTGTTGGCTCAAAAGACTTTCGCCGTCGGCAGTTTAGTGTCTTTACCTGGGAAACATCATTAACAACGAAGGCAGTACTACGCGTAACGTTTACAACGAGGCACTTACCACGTAAACGTCTTTCCAACGCGTATGCCTTCAACGATCGTATTTACCACGAAAAAAAAAACCGTAGGATTAAAGAGGGGGGTTGGGGGGGGTCTCCCCCCCCATAAAAAAACGATCCCGCCGTGCCGAAAAAAACAGTGTCATAAGAGAGGAAGCGGATTAAACTTCCGCTTCCTTTTTATGACGTAAGAACAACGTGGCAAAGAAGATGAGGGGAAAACGAATTCCGTGGTAACGCATGCGTGGAAAAGGCATGCGTTGCAACGGAATTCGTGGTAACAACATATAACCTCTTTACCTCTGCTGCCACCCGAAGGTTTTATACTGTAAACGTGTTAGGAGCGAACGGCTGTGCATTTCTTTGTTGTAATTCAGCGATGGCGCAACGAGCTTGCACAAAATGTTTAACTGATTTTCAGATTTGGGGTTGGGGATATACTCCTGCAGGAGAGTTCCTCCCCACTCCCCCACTACACGTGTAGATGAAGGGACGAGGACATACTATAATTCTTCCACAGCAAAGAGCTGCGTCATACATTATTTTACAGTTTGCTTTTTTGCTTTCCCTGTATGGACCCAGAGTAAACATTTGCCTTTGCTATAGGGAGTGAGGTTTCCTGATTGTGTCACCACCGCCTTAAACCTTAAAATAGTATGTATACTTTTAAAACTGATAAAGGGCATTACACTATCTTTTAGGTAACCACCCTTATTTCGCCTCTCAATTATAAAATAAACGAGAAGATTATGTACTTTTGAGAGACTTGACTTGTTCCTCAGGAATATTTTTTCTCACAATCACCACACACAACTCTAACTCTAAACACCACGTATTTTTTGAGTATTTTTCGACAATCGAATGTTACAATCCTAAGTGTGTCTTTTTTTCCAAAAGTAAAGGCAGTCTGTTAATGTATCCAGTCTATAATCGTATTGGCAAAGTCAATAGGTTTTTGCCTATGCCAGATCTATTGGCTTTGTCAATGTTTTTTAAGACATGCTGCTTAGAAGCGCGGGATGCCGTGCCACATGGCTTAAAGTAAAGGAAAAAAGTACTATGATGCAACCAGTTTTGACCGCATTATAGAACAACTTTTTAGGTCAAGCTTGGGAAGTGCATGCGCTGCTCTGCGAGGCATGCTGTATTGCAGTATGGACTTGAAGCCCCGCCCATTCTCCGCCCATATTTGTCATTGACTTGTGTCATTGTCCTCTGTAAATGCTAGCTTCTGATTCGTTAATAGGCTTGTTAGTCCCTCCTCAGTACTGCCTTGTCTTCATTTGTAACCTCCCATGAGGACTGGCCCTTTTACTTCGGTTGTTACTCTGTATTTCTTATTTAGTCTGTAAGTACTATTTTCTTTAATGAGTTTCTCCTACTGCATAAATGACATGCTTTCCTGCTACATTCAGTGCGCCATGCGCGCTTTCACTTTCCAAGCAGCCCGGGACTATGGCGGCCACTTCTTTGAAATGCAATAGGTCTTGCCTCTACAAGAGTTAGAGATATTGGCATTGTAAACGACACTGCTTTTTATTTATGTGTTATCAAAACAGATAAATAAAAGGCATTGTCATTTACAATGCCATTAGCTTAAACTCTCGCAAATGCGAGACCTTTTGCATTGCAAATACTTGTTTCTTTAGGCCATGTTTCACACCTGTCCACTCTGCTATGCAATATGTCTGAAAAGCATGTAAGACAAGTAACATGAGAAAGGTGCGGGGGAGGAGGGGGACATCAATACGGACAGCGGGAGGAGGTTGGACGTGAGGGAGTTGCAGTGAAGGAGGGAGGGAGCAGCAACAATGGACTGAGGGCTAGATGTAGGTGGCTAAAAACCGGTTGGTAAAGCCGAAATTCTGTAAAATTCGGCTTTACCGACCGGTATTTAGCCCTGTGCGATGTATGTATTACCGAATGCCATCGGTAATAACGTATCGGTAAATCCAAGGGAAACAGTTACCGATTCCTTATTTACCGATCGGTGAACACCGAAACAAAAAATACCAAATCAGTAAATAAGGAATCGGTAAAAAATCAGAATTGTGATGTAGCAAAATTCGGTAATACCGAATTTGTCCAAAATCGGTATTAACGAACCGTTAGTTACCACTGATCCAGAGCAGGTGGTAATCAGGTGCAGTGCATAAAAACAGCCCCAAATTCAACAGTGTGAACACAATGGCGGCCCTCTTCGTCATAGCAAGGCGGCTACGTTTGAGAGCAGCAGGAGTGAGGTTTTGGAGACGGGAAGAGCGTGTGTACAGACTGCGTGTCACACTGTTCCAATTGACCGAGCCAGAAATCCATGACAGGTACAGGCTACACCCACACACCATCCTTGACCGGATACGGGACCTGGAACCATATCTTGGGCATCAGACACCAAGAGCGCACGCAATACACACCCATGTACAGGGGCTCTGTTGCCTGCACCACCTGGCATCAGGAAGTTACCAGGGTGTGATAGCTGCAGCAGGTGGTGTGTCACAGAGCTGCCTATCCCATTTTTTCAACACCTTCCTGGACGCCATGATGGACAGAATGCATCATTACATAAGCTTCCCCAGCACACAGGCGGGGCTGCAGAATACCAAGCTGGATTTCTACCAAAAGCCACAGTTCCCACACGTAATAGGCTGCATCGATGGGACCCACATACCAATCTGCCCACCAGCAGCTACTGAATACATTTACCGCAACCGCAAATCCACTCACTCCATCAACGTGCAGGTGATATGTGATGCAAACTTCATCATCACTGACATTGTTGCTAAATTCCCAGGGAGTACCCACGACTCCTACATATTCAG
Source organism: Lissotriton helveticus (assembly GCF_964261635.1). NCBI lineage: Eukaryota > Metazoa > Chordata > Amphibia > Caudata > Salamandridae > Lissotriton > Lissotriton helveticus. The sequence goes on along the minus strand of NC_136067.1, from coordinate 380,663,301 downwards.
AAACAGTGGGATTTATACACGTCTGGCTGCTGGTGAATTCGGAGAAGGATACCTACTAGGTAAATCAATCTCGCACCCTGATGTATACCTTAGATTCACCTATTGGTGACACAAAATAATGGCACTTTCTTTTACATTTAGGTGACAGCGCATATGCCCTCCGGTCTTTCCTACTAACCCATATCTCAACCCATGCACTCCAAGGGAGAGGAGATACAATGTGGCACATAAGAGCACACGCAACGTTGTAGAGCGCACCATTGGACTGCTAAAAAGCAGGTTCCGTTGCCTCCACAAAAGTGGAGGTGCACGTCAGTACCGCCCCATCATCTGCTGCAAAATAATAGCAACATGTGCAATGCTACATAACCTTGCCACAAAGAAAGGAACAGCAGTGGAACTAACTGACTCTGAGGACGAGGGCGAGGACAATCCACAGCCAGAGCCCAGCGCAGCTGGTGTGGCAGTAGCACCTGATGGGAGACACAGACGGGCTGAGATAACTCGAAACTATTTCTGAGTGAGTAAGGAGACATAGCCAGTTACTGTATTTGTGTGATGGTGTTTAATAAGCACACCATCAAGATCAAAACCAGTGTCCATACAGACATGGGTTAAATCACCCATCACATGAGTCCCAAATCCTAGTTGGCTCTATTTCCTGCGCCCACTCGCTGCACTGCCACCTTTCTTGGCCCCACTGTCTGAACTGCCAGTATGTCCCTGGGCATTGCTGTGGCGTTTGCTGCGCCTCCTGTTCTCGGTGGGAGAGGGCGTAATGCTAGTACGCTAGTAGCCTTCTCACTGTTCCCCCCACCCCCCGCCGTAGTGGCCACCTTCTCGGTCTGCAGCAGTTCCAGTGCTGAGGTCATTGTCACTACCCCCTAGCCACATCCCTACTACAATGTGCCATCTCCTCCTGCATGGCTATTGACCGTCTGCACATGAGGGACTTAGCAGTGGACAGCCGGTTCACCGCCTTAGTATATGCATCAAGTCTCTGCCTCTCCCTGTGCCTAGAAAGGCGGTCCTCCTCCAACTTGCTGCAGAGCTGCCTCACAGCCGACACCACGTCACTCATGCCCTCAGACATGGTGTTGTTCATTGCACTGATTCCCTTTTCTATTCCGTGCATGTGCGCGTTCATGTGTGACATCTCCCTATGCATTGACCGCATCGCTCTCCATTGCAGGCGCTGGACCTTCAGCTTGTTGCCGTCCAGCCCAGCAAACATACTGTCACCTTGCTCCGAGATTTGAGAACTGGCTGGCCTTGCCCTGCGGCGTCGGAAGGATGTGTGGGCACGCTCTGATGGTGTCTCAGACCTTTCCATGTTGACGCCCTCAGCCACTGGTGACTGTTGGCCCCCTGTGCTCTCCTCCTCCGATATCTCCATCTGCTGGAGGGTGGCCACGGCATGCCTTCTGCCTGACGGTGGTGGTGTTGATTGTGGCAGTGGGGATGGAGTTGGTGGTGATGGCGGCGTTGTCTGGAGCTGTGGTGGTGGTGGGGATGGGGAAGTTGTTGGTGGTTGTGTGCCCTGCAGGCGACTGCTCCTCCTCCTGTTGTCTCCCCTCTGGGCTGGGTGCCTTCCCTCTGCTCCCCTCTGCTGCACTGCGAGATGTCTCTCCTGTAATGACAGAATGTAGATATACTCACTTATCTGGCAGCATTTGCATTGCATTAAACATTATGCCTGCCAATCACACTGACTGTCCTCTGCTTGCTAATTGCTGTCACATGCTTTTAGGTTTGATAGACTGACTGTTCTGAACATGTGTTTCCTAAGACTACATCTCCCACGATGCATTGCAGGTTATGTGTAAAACATGGACGACTGGAGTGGGAGTCCCTATGCCTCTCTGGGGATTGGGGTTGGGGAGGGGGAAGCAAAGTATGTTGGGCATGCATCTTACCTTGTTTTCTGGCAGCTCTGCAGAGCTGTCTGCATCTCCTACGCCACTCACACTCTCCGGCTGGAGGGTGGACTCTACCATGAGTTCCAATGCTTTTGGTGCAGGTGCTCTGCTCCTCCCTCCACCAGTTTTGCTGGCCTGCCTCTCCGCCATTCTTGCCTTCGCCGTCTTCCTTAGGTCATACCACCTTTTCTTAATGTCCTCAATGGAACGCTGGGTGACCCCAATGGCATTTATTTTGCTCTGGATCCCAAGCCAGATCTGTCTCGTCTGAGACTCTGGCACATGGAGGGACTGCTTGCCAAAAAGCTTTTCATGGTCCTTGATGATGTCTTCGATGAGGACCTCCAGCTCCTTTTCACTAAACTTCATCTTCCTTTTTCTTTCTGCTCCCTCCTTCTCTCTCTCCCGGTTTGCCATTTTCCAAGGTTTGTTGTTTTTTTGGGTGAAAATGAGAGGCTGTGTTGCTCCTGTCTCCTCTGCTCAGCTACCTGCCTCACAGTCAGCTCCAGGTTCTGTGCAGCTGCCTGGGTGTGGCCACTTCCTGTTTGGGAGGTAATTGGGATGCACAGGATTGGCCGATTCATCAAATCCGAATTTTTAAATTACCGATTTGGTATTGGATTTGGTATTTACTACTCCGTATTGGGGTTTTGGAGTTCTTTTTTTTTTTACCCGATACCTTCCGATTCGGTATATTTTACCGATTATTACTGATTCGGTAATTTTTACCGAATCTTTACGTACATCGGAGATACCGAGTCCTTAATACCTAATTGGTAAAATTCAGTACTAAGGAATCAGTATTTCACGTTTACCTACATCTGGCCCAGAGTGAGGAGGGCGGGGGAAGGAAAAAGTAGCATGAAGGAGGGGTTGGGGAGGAAGAAGGACTGTAGAGTGCCATGCACTCTCATATAGTGCATTGCAAAAAGTATTTAAAAAAAAAGTAACTTTAGTAGCACGCGTCCAGTAGAAGGACACTCACCGAAAACAGTTAGCTGTATGAGGGCCATGCTCATGCTGAAACCCCGGGTGGAAGCAAAGGGTGTTGATCAATAAGAAGATAGGAAACAAGAGTGACGTGAAGGCCAACCAATGGTTAGTAATGGATGGGCTGTAAGCCTGTTTTAAGATTTTTATTTGTTAACAAAAGATCTCGCTGAGAGTGCATGTGCTGTCTCAGGCGAAACCTAAAAAGAAATCTCAAAGACACTACCCAAAACTCTTAAAAATGTACTCTCAAGAAACATTTGCAATCATGGGCTAGTATTCAAAATAGTAACATTATGTTTTTCATGTAGCTCTTAAGACCACAGCTAAGCAGTATAAAGAACAGGTGTTAATATAACCCTCTTAATTGGTATTCAAGTTATCGTCCTTGAATGGATTGGATAAAAAGTTGAGTAGGACCTTCTAGGATTTGAACTAGTGACTTACATGTCATAAAGTGATGTACTTTGATGGGTAACTGAAGACCAAGGATACAAATCTGACCATTAAACCTATACCATGGTTTTCTTAGACTATGATTGGAACCTGAGGAGATAAGTGCTATTGTATTGTCAAACAAACCCAAACTCAACCCAACCTCTTCCAGATGTCTGAGACGTCTCAGGTGTTTGCTTCTGCTTGTACTGAGGCAACTAAGTACAATGGTGGATAATTTATGATTCAGCTTCTATGCTCATTTATATACATTCTGACTTTCTGTGAAGTCATGCCAGTGTACCTGAGCTTGCAGGAGCACTGGACAACATAAATTACATTTGGCTGTGTTGCAATTTGTGTGCTTTTTTTAAAGCCCATAAGCCTTTAGTCCTAGATCCTTTCTGTTGAGGGGACAGGTATTGTATTTCCCACTGGGGAAATGGCCTTGTACTGGGTGTAGGTTCCGTAGTGGTCTTTCGATACAGTCTACCTTTGCTGGTTTTGGGTTCTGTGAATAAGGCTATCCTGTAAGTTACCCCCATTTTGAAAGAAATCAGTGGTTTCTGGAAAGTGATTAAGGGTCTACTATAATCATTCCGACTCTCTGCCGCATGTTGTGTCATATATAAACTACAATGGTAACAACCAAAGATGGTGTCAGATTAGATGGGCAAAACCTATGCGGAGCAAAATGTGCAGGATCTCTAACCCATATTGGAGCCCCCATGCTTTAGACATATAGCAACAATATATTAATGCCTTAAATGCATAGATGACACATTGAAGGAAACAGAAGTACTGGTGAGGAAGGACAATCAGAGATCCATGTCATCCATGAACCAACAAACAGGCACCAGGAATGAAGCTCTAGCTGACTTGGTCCAAACAATCCTTCTCAGGAGCTGCAGTTATTTTTATGAATATATAGTTTTGTTAAAGAAAACCTGAAATCCTTCTCAGCAGGACTTTACCTTTAACAGTGGATTTCATTGTGACTGATAACAATCTATGTAGCGATTCAGCCTACCTAGGATAGACTTATTATCATGAGAACTAAACTCTTCTGCTGAGGTTTTGTGATACAAGTCTTTATCAGTTAACCAGCAAGCAATTGTTCAGTTATTTCTGTTGTATCCCTGGACTCAAATTCCTCTGATCACAACCTCTTCATGACTCACACCAGGAATAAGCAACAGTTATTCTAGTGGTGCCAGGCTGACACCCTAGTCCCTAACTCTTCCTAGTACCTAACTCGACAATGAGATAGCAGCTGTTCTGTCACCCTCATTTCTTCAGCTTATACTGGTAAACCGGTGTCTATTGATTTGGGAACTGAATAACTAGTCCTGCAGCAAGTGTGATGTTCCAAGGAATTAATGTTGGATAGTCAGGAGACATGATATCTGATTCTCACAACTGTCTAGTGTGTGCACTGGACACCATGCTCCTCAATTTGTTCTTCTAGAGGTATGTATGTCAATTTCTGCGATTTCCTTATGTTATCAAAGTTTTCGACAGATATCCTCCTATTGGGTCTCTTTCTATATTGTCTTCCTTCAAGCTCAGCTGGTTGCAATCCAATCTTTCAGAGAGGGTTGGCACGGTATCACAAACAGTGACACTTTGGCGCCATGGTTATTACAGAGGTTTTCTTTGTGTTGCCAGGTCAAATGCCCACTGGTACACTGGTAAGATCTGCCTTATTCTCCATACCCCGTAGGGCACTCGATTTAAAACTCATATGAGCCAATGTGGTGGTCTAATGTGTAATTTGATTTTTCTGCTTATGTCCCCCCAGTGCATTTTAAATATTCATATAGTTGAGTGCACATTTGTATTTAGAAATGTGTGCTTCTTTTAATTAATTGCGCATATTGTGGTAACACTCCTGAGGCGGAAAGCCGGGAGATAGTCTGTTTTAAAAATTGTTGTGATTCTGTGTTTTTAACTGGTCACTTACCCCCTGACGCCTGTGGTAAGCGGAAAAGCGCTGCTGTCACCTGGCGCTGAAAGCTTCACTCGCGCCTCGCTCTGCTCGCAGGCCATGCCCCCTTCGCAGGCCATGCCCCCTTCGGAGGCCACGCCCCCCGCCCTCACTACATAGGGACGCTGAACTACGAGCGCCGCCATTTGTGGTAACACTCCTAAGGCGGAAAGCCGGGAGATAGTCTGTTTTAAAAATTGTTGTGATTCTGTGTTTTTAACTGGTCACTTACCCCCTGACGCCTGTGGTAAGCGGAAAAGCGCTGCTGTCACCTGGCGCTGAAAGCTTCACTGGTGCCTCGCTCTGCTCGCAGGCCACGCCTCCTTCGGAGGCCTTGCCCTTCCGCTTCATTCCCATAAATCATGTGCTTCCCTCGGAAGCGCAGCGGGCGCGCCGATTGCGCGCCGATGGCCGCCTAAAGAAAGCCCGTCTGCGCCCGTCCGCGACCGACCAGGACTAGGGACACCTCATAATACCCAACCTATCCATTACTCTAGGGCCGATCTTATGGAGTGTAATACAAACAATGACCTCCTACTTCTACCAAAGGATACACTCCATCAGCTTTGTAAGCACGGTATCCTGAGCCAAGGCTGTCACCTTTCCACTCGTGCAGCATGTCTGGCCTCGCCCATTCTACCCTCCGATGAGCTCGCTATCTTGTATCTTAACACTCGCTCCCTTGTTAAGCACCAGATGGACATCTTTCTTTTACTAGACACGGAGAAGCCAGACATCCTCCTTCTGGCAGAAACTTGGCTAACCCCTACTTCAGCACCCGATATTATAGCAGCACTGCCATCTGACTACTACATTATTCAGGCAGACCGCGATACCGGGAAAGGAGGAGGTGGAGTCGCGGCGATTATCCACTCTAGTTTGAATGTTACCGCTCTTACCTGTATGACCCTAGTCAACACAGATAACCTGGTATTAAAAATCGCTGCTCCCCACATGACTATAGCATGTGTTCTCTTGTACAGACCACCCACTTCAATGCCACTGTTTCCTATGGCTTTTAGTGAGCAAGTTGCTAACCTGGCTTTGGATCACACCAGGGTCATGTTAGTAGGTGATTTTAATTATTGGTATAAAGACCCAGCAGAGGGCTCTCAATCGGCGGAATTGACTGACCTCCTGTCTAACCTCAACTTCAAGCAATTGGTGCTTTCCCCTACCCACGACAAAGGACACATACTAGACCAAGTGTGGTCTAACACTACCTGTGTGTCCTCCCCGCTAACCTTGCCTTGCCTATGGTCAGATCATCTCATTCTTAGATTTAAGATCTGTGTTAAGCATATCAGAACCACTGTGCCAACCGCTGGCAAATTAGCCAGAAACTTTAACGCAATGGATAAGGCCGCTTTTTTACAGTCACTAGCCAATGATGCCCCTTCCTTGGATAATGACATAAACCTGTCTGTTTCCACTATAACCGACTGGTTACAAGCGGCAAGCAATCTTCATGCCCCTTACAAAAGAATTAGACTAGCACGGCGCACAGACGCCAACAGATGGTTCTCAGCTGACTTGAAAAGCAGGAAACTGGCCCTCCGGCATCTTGAACGTCTGTGGCGCCGCGATTATGATACTGAGGGAAAAATCAAATATACCAGGGCGAGGAAGGAATACATGAATGCCATCTCTGCAGCGAAGACTGAGTATTTCTCTTCTCGTATCCTAGATTCAACAAACAAATCTAAGGATATTTTTTCTGTCTTTAACGAATTGACCAACTTGGAGAATGTCCATCCTAAAGTAATCCCTACTCAGTGTATGTGTGACTCACTTAACACTTACTTTAGTGACAAAATTACAGATATAAAGTCCAGCATTGCCCAATCAAAGACCCCAATCACGACTGGCATGGCAATCAAGTCCGGTTCTGCCACTCTTACCAACTTTCAACCTATAACTCAGGGCCAGCTGTCGGAACTATTGATGAGAGTTAAATCCGGCTCCCCACTGGATGTTTGCCCCCCGCATCCTGAAAGAATGCTTCTCCACCTACCCTACCCCTGTACTCGCTCTCCTTAATGACTCCCTCTCGACGGGCATAGTCCCGTCTGCTTTCAAAGAAGCCACGGTCATACCTTTATTAAAAAAAAACGGGGCCGACCATGTATGTAAGGCAAATTACAGGCCCATCTCCTTGTTGCCTTACCTGGCAAAAATTCTAGAGGCACACGTGGCGAAAATCCTCTCTAACTTTTTGGAGGAGTCTTCCTGCTTTGACCCCCAATCAGGCTGGATTTCGGCCTGCACACTCAACGGAGGCAGTGGTCACCGCGGTGTTGGACACACTCCGAGACTGTGCAGACAGGCGCTCTCCCCAGGCCCTGGTGCTCCTGGATCTGTCGGCCGCGTTCGACACGGTCGACCACAACATCTTGGTCGACCGTGTCAAGCAGGTCGGCATTCAGGGCACGGCGGCCTGCTGGTTGAGGTCCTTCTTGGAGGACCGCTCCCAGGCAGTGCGCCTGGGGGACCTAACCGGTGTTAAACAGCCTATCCCATGCGGAGTGCCACAGGGTTCTTCCTTGTCACCTCATCTTTTTAATATATACATACTCCACCTGATACAAACCTTGAGGGACAAACAGGTGAGAGTGTTTAATTATGCAGATGATCTGCAGTTACTCTTCACCGTTGACAACTCTGAAAAATCCGTCAGTCACTTCCAGTCAACCATGAGGTTCATTAAATCCTGGATGGATCAAAATCAACTGAAATTAAATCCGGGTAAAACCGAACTGGTACTGACTGGGGATAGTGCTAAGTACTGGGGTCCTCACTATTGGCCCTCAGATCTGGGTCAAGCTCCGCAACCATCACCATCAGCTAAAGCGCTTGGAGTCATTGTGGACAGTGACCTCTCACTAAAGGCACAAGTGGGCCAGGTGATCTCCAAATGTTTTTACCAGCTGAAAAAAATAAGGAAGGTCCGGCGACTACTAACGCTTGAAGCTATTACCCAGGTTGTGATCGCCACTGTTCTGTCCCATCTGGACTATGGGAATGCCATCTACTTGGGTCTCCCAAGCTATCTACTCAAGCGTCTCCAGATGGTTCAGAACTATGCTGCTAGGATAATCTTGAAGCAACCAAGGTGGCAGGCAGCGACCCCCCTTCTCATTAAATTGCACTGGCTCCCGATCATACAACGCTGTACCTTCAAAGCAGGTTGTATGATTTTTAAATCACTGCATGGCAGAAGCCCTAAATTCATCAATCAATTGATCACCAGATATGTTCCCTCCCGCAACCTTCGTTCACTCCACCTAGGCCTTCTTCAGACCCCCCCTTTCAAACTTAAACGCTCTGGCGGACGTAGGTTTGCAACACTTGCCCCCTGCTTATGGAACACCTTTCCACTGGAAATCCGGCTCTGCCAAGATCTTCTACCTTTTCGGAAAGCACTGAAGACCTGGCTTTTCAGACAGGCGTTTTAATCTTCTTCTCTCACCTTCGTTGTGTTACTGTCAAACTTAGCGCCAAGAAACTAATCAGTGTTAGTGCGCTCAATAAATGACTTAATAACATAACATAACATAACATATATGTTATGTAATTATGTTTCCCTTGATATCTAGATTGATAGTGCATCCATTGCTCATATATCTCTGTGTGTGTGTGTGTGTGTGTGCGTGTGTGCGTGTGTGTGTGTGTGTGAGTGCGTGTGTGTGTGTGAGTGCATGCGTGTGTGTGTGTGTGTGTGTGTGTTAACGTGATTTATGATTTGTAGCCAGCATTAGTGAATGTGCAACAGAATTTGGATAATAATGCTTACATTTTTGCATCATTCATCAGAATGTCTAGCCTTTTCATAATAATCAAAAAAGGTTATTTGAATTTAGTACAGACACATATTTGGGGAGAGAGCTTAATTAGAACCGCGTACTGCAGCATCTCTAGTGAAGGCCATGGGCTCATAGAGGTAGGCCATACCTGCTTATTTCTCAGCTCAGAACGCGATAATATGTAGAAAACTATCTTCTCAAAGCTCACTAGCTGATTGGAAACACTTCTGTTATTTAGCAAAGATATCAGTGTTAGAGGTCTCTTTAGAAAATCTGATTGGCACTTTGGTGCTAAGAAGATTTAGCTAGGAGCTAGAAAGGTAGGATCAGTTACCAAAGATTGATTTAATCATTTAATGCTTTGATTGAATGAACATCATCGCTAATGTAGCAATTCTTTTAATATTTTGTTTAATAACCCATTTGATTTCCACAATTCTGTATATTTTCATAGTTATTTCTATTCATGTAATCCACACTAGATTAGGGCATTCGTTTTCAATAAAGCCTTTTAAATATATAGTGTGCATATCATATGTGTGTTGAATCATGGGAAAAGAAGTTTTGGAGACGCATCCTGTAATCTTACAGGACTGGTTGTTGCCCTATACTCACCATCCTCAAGTAATGCATGGGCTGCTTATGGGTTATAGTCCACCAGATTCTCCGGCTCAGGCAGTAAATTCATTAAGCCTGCACTTTGAAAGTGGCTTAATGGGTCTAAAACTAGGCAGTATTTGCTTCCGAGGCTGCACCAGCATGTCAGTTCCTGGGTAGGGTGACATCAGCAAGATTCAAGAGTGTATTGGTCTCAATCTTGGAGTACACGCCATATTTATAGGTGTTAACCAGACAAGGCGAATCTTTGTAAACACAAATCTTCATCAAGGACCAAATTGCTGTCAGATTTACTTGCAATCCTTCCATCCATGTTCTTTTCTTCGTCACAATCTCTCTTGGTGATACAGTTTACAACTGCCTTTTCATAACATTTGATTGAAGCCGGGAAGGGCCATAAATATTGATTGATAAAACTAGTCATTACCTCTGTATATGGATCAGGAGTTCTCATTCTGGAGGACATTCAGGCCAGATCATTTCAGACTATGACATCCTCCTGAGTGGAGATTAAAGGACAGTCATTGCCATCTCAAAGGCTGCATCAGGGTTTCCCCCACATAACCTTATCCAGCACAAGATACTGAGGCTTTGTATAGCTATTTCCTGTGCACATGACTCTTGGGAGCTACAGTTTTCCATCACTGATTAATCTCTGGTACCTCAGAATAATTTGACTGAAGAAGCAGCCTCGTTAATCAGTTGACTTTTGTACTTATGTTTTGTGCTGTAATTCTGTAAACTTGGTAATGCCTCGTTAGCGAAATAGGAAATCGGATAGAAGTTAGATAAGTAGTCATAGAGATTCACTTAACCTCAGGGAGATTTGAACTGTCTTCAAAATTGGCGTCAGCATAGATATTTTATATGGTAGAGAAGTAACATCAAGGTGCTTTGTCTTTTAGAGGGATATGAGTGTAAGTTGTACAGAAGTGGTACTAAATTCTACAAGCAAGGAATACAAAGAAATACTTTAATATTAGAAGAATATCCTAAAAGAGTTTCCCATGTGGATGCAAGAGTTACATTTCTCCTAACAGACTGAATGGGACTGTTTTTTTATTCATAAGACATTAGCAGCATTAGTTATGTGAGAAAGATGCAATATCATATTCTCAATTGAATATACATGGATGTGAGGGTGTGTCATATACATATATTTATTGAACAATCATTTGCCATGTTCCAACATTTCTGCACTTAAAAATCAACGCACAGGTGTGTTTGCCAACTCCATTTATCAAAGGCAGCGTTCATACAAGTGTTTGAGGTTGCAATATATTACAACCCATGAATACCCTGGTAAATCCTTCATGTGCTTTATTTGTCTCAGTCAAAATCATGCATACGCAGCAGGCGCCATTTTCTCACAAAAAAGAACACCCCACCTTTTAAATCTCAATACAATTAGTAGCGAGGAGGCAGCCCTAGCGTACAAACTCATATAATACTTAGCCTTAAATTATGGAACATGAACAGAGACAAAATTGCAGAGGAGCTTTTTGAGAGTTTGGCCAAAGGCAACACGGTAGACACATCTACACTTAGTGGAAATCCCTCACGCAAAGAGGGTCTTAGAGACAAATTCGCCAGACTAGAGAAACTAAAGAAAAGTGAAAATGCCAAATGGTGGGATGGGGTAATGCTAAAACAGTGCCTCAGACTCAATAGGATACCGAGAGGCCTAGGGGCCCAAATATTCCCAACATATGAAGACCTAGACGTGTGGTTCTGAAAAATATGGATCCGTAATAGTACCGGACTCGAGAATAAAAACTTCGTCGAAATAGGACGAAATTGGTATCAAAAGACCGAGAATGACGAGTACATCAAGTACATGTATTTTCGGCATATTCGAGTGACGATTTCACCTCGAAATCGCCATTTGCCCTCTAAACCCTTAGCTGCATGTTGCCCTCTACATAGGCCTTAATCCAGTCGAATTTGATTCCACAAGGACACATACTCCTTAATCGACTTCTTCCTGACCCCAGTACAAGTTAGAACCATTGCCCCAGGCCGAGCTGGTTAGGTCAGTTCCCTCCCAGTGGCCGAGCAAGATAGTATCTAGGCCCAACCGGCCATAAAGCCATTTCAGCACACACACCTGCCATATCTCGCTCACATCTTTCTCCACTCCTTTTCCTCACTTATTTTATGGTGGGGAGGTGACCATTTTTATTAGGGGTCCATCGATATCTGATGAAATGTTGGGCCTTGCCGGATGATTTGTTATGGGCAGCACGACGTGAAATATGTACATGTCATCATGACTCTGCTTTCTTTGGTAATCAGTAACCATAAATGAAATACCACGAACCCAAGGAATGTTTTGCCCAAGGGTGAATATTGTGTATAAGAAGAGAAGCCTAACTTTGTGAAAGTGTGCAGTCTCCTGAATATACTGGTATTGTACTTCTAGGACCCTGTCACCTTGGTTGCAGCCAATAAACGAATCTTTGACTTCACCTGGAAGACTCTGAAGTTTCTGTAGGTCTGACTCAGGAGAACCCGAGGTCTCTGGTGTGTTGATCCCCTGGCACCACTGGGTTACCGGTTCGGTACCGGTTCTTAAAAACCCAGTACCTCATTTGGCGCCCAGCGTTGGAGCGATTCCAGTGGTACCAATCAGCCTGAAGATCGTGAGGAGCTTCGTGTGAAAATTCCGGAGGAGGGCCCACCACCTCATCGACCCCTGCATGTCGACGTGGTCCGAAGGTCTTTACTACGAGGTTCCCCGCTTCTCGACGGCTACAAGGACTGCTGCCCTGGCTATCGCCCTGATGTTGGACCCTTGAAATTTTCGGGAGAGCGAAACGCTGAGACGAGTCTTCTGGTGAAGCCATCGATATTTTTCAGTTAAGTATAAGTGGAGCGTCTCCCAGTCCTTAGTTGGACTTACTTTGTGGTATCTTAGAGATACATAAAGGTTTTTATTGGTTCTTGCAAGCACCATAACCGAAGGACTCGTGTATTCACGAGCAATATCGTAAATCGATAACTCCTTTGAAGTTTTGGAACAAGACTAGAGAGAAAGGATGCCTAGTCTTAGACTCGGGAATCTGTTTTGTCTTGGTAGTAATAATAAGGACTCCCGATTGGAGGACTCATGTCCGGTTCCTCCAGTTGGAACTCCGACTTACGAGCTGTACGTTAAACATGGGGTAGGCCCCATCGTTTACAACGAGGTATGGATTAAATACACTAGGAAAGATGGTGTTTTAAAATGGCCCCAATATGGTAGCTTTGATTCTGAAATTTTAGACAACCTTGAAGTTAAGCTCTTCAAAAAGAAAGCCCGGCCGGCGATGTTTGACTCTTTCCGCATATGGCGCAAAGAAGCCAAACAAAAAGAAATTAAATTAGCTAAGAAAAATAAGAGAGAAGGGGGACTTTCAGTAATGCAAGCTGCCGTGCAGTTTAAAGATAATGAGGAAGAGCAGATAAATGAACAATTGCACAGGCAACGTAAAATGGCAATAGATAAGTGCTATCCAGTTTTGCCGTCTCTTCAGCAAGGGACAGCAAAAGAGCGTGAAAAAGACCAATTAATGTCGCAATTGTTAACTTCGCCACCGCCCTATGCGCAGAATGCTACAGCACCCCCGCAACCTTTTGTTGCACAAGCTGCGCCTCTGGCTCTTCCACAGCACCCACCAGCTGTTCTTCAGCTGGCTCCTACTTCTTCGGTGCAGCCTCCTCCAGGCCCACCGACCACTTCTGCTTCATCTATGTCTTCTACGATTTTGCCTACTGTACTTTCTACAACTCCTAATGCCCCTTCTATGATTTTGCCTAGTACCACATCTATTATTCCTCATACCTCTTCTGCCATCTCTGCACCCGCCTCATCTCACCCCGTTCTTTCATCTGTTTGTTCTTCCGTTTCACCTTCCCTTCGGCAGAAAATGGCCAGCACTGTTACTAATCTTCTTTTACCGCTTTTCGGGTCGCCTGCTACGACCCCTAACATAGGAAGAAGACAGTTGCGAAGTCAACTGCCCGATTATCAAGAGAGAGATTCCCTGAATAGTTTAGCTCGGAAATGGGTCATGGACACTGCAAAATATGATTTACAGTCTGTCATGGAAGTTTTTCCTCAATGGGAAACAGCGACACAGAGATATGTGTTCGAACAGATGTGTGTTTTTCTTTGCGAGGATTTAGAAGACAATGATCAGGATTGCCTCCCACAAGAGATGTGTCGTATAAGGTTTAAGTTTAGTCTGAGTATGATTGTAGGTCCCGATGTGGAAGAAGCAGTTGAAATGCTATTATCATATCGAAGTAAGGGAAGTAGTTCTGGGTCACCATCGGAATCCAGTGCATCTAGTAGGAAAAAGGCACGACAATACCCTATGAGAGAAGTCCCCCCCCAATGGAGAGAGGGTGACGCGACAGCTGTCCCACCTGTCCTGCCCCACTTTCACCGCGTATGGGTACATGTTCCATGGAAGCGAGCTGAAGTTTTAGCACTCAAACAAACACTACCAGATCCGCGTAAAAATCCTGCAGGGTACTATAAAGAATTGTCGCAAACTGCTGGATCATGTATAATGAATTTGGCCGATATCGATATGTTATTCGGGAACGTTGTTCCACAGCCTTTATGGGGAAAAATTCGTCATGTAGATCATGACCAGGAGTTAGGTGACACGTGGGCTAATATTACTGCTGCAGATGCACGACAAGTTGGTGGTGCCAAGCCTGAGCCTCTGATAGCGGAACTACCTGGTAGAATAGTAGATTACATGAAAACGATAATGCCTGCAATACGCGTAAATTGGGATATGTTATCTGCATGCAAGCAAAAGAAAGAAGAAACTGTTTCAGATTTCTTCACCAGATTTGAAGAAACATTCATTGACCACAGCGGTCAAGATATGACCACAGAAGGTGGCCAGAGATTGTTTGTCGATAAATTTGTGCACAATCTACTTCCAGACTTGTGTAGGAAATTAAAAGATTCAGAAAGTTCTTGGGCAGTCTCATCTTCAGCCCAGATATTAGCTACCGCACAGTACTATGAGAATAGAGACAAGGATGAGAAAGATAAAGTAGAGAAGAAAACTAGAGAACTGAAAACGAAGGTTTTGCTACAGCAAGCCTATCCTCCACGTGGTGGTGGTAATAGAAATAATAATGGTCAGAATCACTACCGGAACACTTTTCAGCAGCCTCAGAGAAACTTGCAGAGATTCGATTACAATCAAAACCGCGTAGGTCCCAACCAGTGTTTATACTGCAAACAAGAGGGTCATTACAAATATGACTGTCCTGCTCTGCCGCAACGTACAAATGAATTTTCTGGCGTAAGACGTCGTGGTAGTCAGCAAGCGCCTAGAGGTAGAGGGCGTGGAAACACCCCTCAGGACGCACGTCCCCTTCCACCACAAAACTCTATGAACAGGTTTGACCAGCAAAATAACGTATCTGACAGGACAGCTCAATACTACGTCGATGAGTATTACACAGAAAATGAGCAGTGGGAGAATAATGATTGCTAGGACAGCCTTAGACAAGGAGAGGGAGTTGTTTCAGTTCCAGTAGATCAGAGTGGACCTTACGTTGAGGTGATTACATCGGGTGTGTCAGAACCTTTTCTGTTGGATACTGGTGCTACAAAGAGTTCTATTATGCACTTCAAACTCCCTGGCGCACCTTTGTCTGGCGAAATGAACGTTTCCGTAGGTTTTTCTGGCGCCCCGGTTAGAAATCCGATTTCTGACCCTTTATCTCTTTCTGTTGGTCCTTGTGAATTCGAAGCACCCCTTATTTTGACAACAGGTTGTGGTGAAAATTTGCTAGGATTAGATTTGCTAAAAAGATTGTATGCGACTTTGTACTGTTCTCCCTCAGGAGTACAACTGACTTTAGGCAAGAAAGTGGTTTCTCCCATGTATTTGTCGAGAAATACGCTTCCAGCAGAATTGGCACTCCTTCCGGATATTCTTTGGGCAACTGGTCCGAATGATGTAGGTCTTTTAGAAATTCCACCATATGTTGTAACATTGAAGTCGAATGTCAAAATGCCACGAGTTCCCCAATACAGAATATCCAATGAGGGCGAAAAAGCTTTGCTAGCGATTGTTTACGAGTTAATTGAGAAAGACGTAATTGAAGAAACACGAGGCAATGTTTGCAATAGTCCTGTTCTGCCTGTTTTAAAACGAACTGACCCTTCCCAGCCACCTGTGTATAGATTCGTGATTGATCTTAGGGAAGTAAATAAGATAGTGGTGCCACAATTCCCAGTTGTCCCCGACATTACAACATTATTGACTATGATTCCAGCCTCTGCATCCTGGTTTTCGGTGATTGACCTGAAGAATGCTTTCTTCAGTATCCCGATTGCTGAGGAAAGCAGGGATATTTTTTCCTTTAGCTTAGGTGGTCGCAGTTTCCGCTTTAAACGCGCTCCTCAAGGCTACTGTGAAAGCCCCTCAATATACAGTCAAGCTCTGAAAAGTCAGCTCGACGCAATGGTTTTGCCCAAAGGTTCCACTCTCGTACAGTACGTGGACGATTTGCTCATAGCCGCGGATACTGAGAAAATATGTAAAATGGCCACGTTGACATTACTGCGTCATCTATGTGATCTGCATCACAAGGTGTCACTTTCCAAGCTCCAATATTGCCGACAAGAAGTGACCTACTTAGGTCATCTCTTATCGAAGGAGGGAAGGAAACTGACCCCAGAAAGAATTCAGGCAATAGCGAAATTGAATGTGCCAAGAACGCAGAGAGAAGTACGCGCTTTCTTGGGCATTACATCGTACTGTAGACAGTGGATTCCAAATTTTTCGTTATTAGCCAAACCCATATTGGCACTAACGTGTACAAATACACCCAATCCCATTCCTTGGTCTGATGAGTGTCAGAAAAGTTTTCTCGAATTACGCACAGCATTATGTTCGGCCCCTGTGTTAGGTAACCCCAACTACAGTAAACCTTTCACATTATACGTCCACGAGAAGGAGGGCTGTGCATTGTCTGTGCTGACTCAGTTATACGGAGATAGACAACGGCTATGCGCCTATTTTTCGTCAACTTTGGATCCGGTAGCACGAGCATTGCCAAGTTGTCTAAGGGCCACAGCAGCAGCAGCTGTTTCTATTCGACAGTCTGCAGGTCTAGTAATGAATAATACACTAATCGTGATGGTCCCGCATGCAGTAGACACATTGTTAAATAGGACCAAGACACAGCACTTAACTAGCGCTCGACTGTCCAGTTATGAATTGACGCTACTAGCAAGCCATGTGCACATCAAAAGGTGCAGTACCCTGAACATAGCCACCTTGTTACCAATTGCTGAGGAATCGGATGCTTCAGAACAGCACGATTGTTTCCTCAGAACGGAGGAAGAGACGAAAGGGAGAGTTGACCTATTCGATACTCCTCTCGCCGAATGTGATGGTACATTATGGGTGGATGGTTCATGCTTTAAGCTCCCAAATGGTAACGTGACTACAGCATATGCTGTCACAACTTTGCACACAATCGTTGAAACTGCGCGAATACCACACGGTTCAGCTCAAGCCGCTGAACTCGTGGCGTTAACGAGAGCATGTGTGTTATCGAAAAGAATGAAAGTGACTGTCTATACCGACAGTCAGTATGCTTTTGGAGTGGCTCACAGTTTTGGACGATTGTGGAGAGAACGTGGGTTCCTGACTTCGCATGGAGCTAAGATTCAGCATGGTCAGTTGGTGAATGAGCTTCTTGAATCACTGACGTTGCCCCTGAAAGTAGCGATCGTAAAATGTAGTGCACACAAGAAAGTGATTGATGATGTTGGTCGTGGAAATGCATTTGCTGATGAAACTGCTAAGGATACGGCGAAGAATATGATGAGCCGAATGTATGTTGCGAGCCCAGAAAGATGGACTGGTGATGTTGGAATATGTGAAGACACGATAGAAAGTGTGAAGTCCATCCAAGCTGAGGCCACGGAGAAAGAGTTAAGCATGTGGAGAGAAAGTACCGGGAGAATGGATGCAAATGGTTGTTGGATTGAATCGACAGAGCAACAGAGATGGTTGTTACCCGATGCATATGTGCCTGCAGTGGTTACAATGGCTCATGGGATGGCCCATATCAGCGCGAAAGGGATTTGCGACTTGTTGGCCCCAGTGTGGAAGAATTCAGGGATTCCCAAGTGTGCAGAGAACGTGGTCAAGAATTGCATGGTATGTCTGAAGCACAATCCTGGTAGGGGAACCCCAACTCCA
This sequence comes from Lissotriton helveticus, assembly GCF_964261635.1. Classification (NCBI taxonomy): domain Eukaryota; kingdom Metazoa; phylum Chordata; class Amphibia; order Caudata; family Salamandridae; genus Lissotriton; species Lissotriton helveticus. The sequence goes on along the minus strand of NC_136067.1, from coordinate 380,645,315 downwards.
GCTGGTCATTTTGCACCTCCTACGTATCCGTTCGAGGTTTTGCAGCTAGATTTCATACACATGGAGAGGTGCAACAACTTAAAATATGTGCTCGTGGTTGTTTGCGCCTTCTCAAGGTGGGTAGAAGCCTATCCCCTAAGGGACAATACTGCCTTGTCCACAGCGAAAGCCCTTGTGAAAGAGTTCTTCCCCAGATTCGGAATGCCTAGAATGGTCTGGTCGGACAACGGAAGTGAATTTGTGGGTTGTGTGATGAAACGAGTGTGTGAAGGGCTAGGCATTAGTCAGAAGTTCCACGCTGCAAATCACCCCCAATCAGCTGGATTAGTGGAATGTTACAATGGCACGCTTAAACTTAAATTGGCCAAAATCCAAGCGAGCACAGGTCTTAAATGGCCTGACGCTCTACCCTTAGCACTCCTATCCACCAGAATGACTGTGCATTCGCGAATGAAACTCAGCCCCTATGAAATAATCTTTGGTCGGCCAGCCAACATATGGGGAGTGCCTAGGCCCACGAAGTTTAGCGAGCTGCAACACCCCATGTTGCTCGACTATCTGTATGAATTGACGGCTAAATTGCGTGTTTTATATCAACAGGTCCACAACACCTTGCCTCCGATCTCTGAGACACCAGGTCACTCCATTGACCCTAGCTCCTGGGTGTTGGTCAAGAATTTCCAGAGGACAAGAAACGACCAGCCCAGATGGACCGGACCTCACCTCGTCCTCCTGTCTACAAGGTCGACCGTTAAAGTGGAGGGGAAGGCCAATTGGGTCCACGGGATCCATTGTAAGAAGATACCCTTCCCTCTGCCACATGACCAATGGGTCCGGACAGGAGGCACTGACTCAGAGCGCACAACTAATGAACGTGTAAAGGAAGCTAAACGTGATTGTAACAGTGAGAACATTTTTCAAGAAACTACGCCGCCATCAGAACAATTGAACTCTGAGGAACCTGAGCTACTATTTCCGGACCAGACAATAACCGGGAAAAGACGCTATAATTTGCGACCAAGAAAAACAGACTAAAAGTAAAAGTGATTTATTTTATGATCCGAGAGAAAAACCTGTGGACTAATAAAAAATAAGTTTTTTTCCCAAAATGCTATTTTTGAAAGTACAGATTCTCCCATCTAGGTAACTTGCTTGTTTTTGTTTTTTCGAACCGCCATCCGGGTTCCGCTGCTAGGGTCGCGGTTGATTAAAGACTTTTGGGTGCAGCTGACAACAATAGGTTGCTGGTTCCAGTTGGTCGAAGGGAGCCACCCTAGACTGACGGAAGCATCCTTTAGCAGAAACAACCTACCGCCGCGGGCAGCACCTTAGAGAGGATGGAGTTTCCTGATGTGGAGAGAACTGCCAAACAAATTAACTTTAAGCAGAGACTTTTGAAAGCAATGAGAAAGAAAATTTTTATAATAATGTGTCTTTTTATGCTATTTAGCGTAATGGTGTTTTTAATAAGCTATGTTCTATTCTCTTTTCATGTGACATTCACGCCTACTACATCACCCATACCTCCCCCTACTGTTTCCTCTCATTCTTTCCACCCGTTGCCTAACCACGAATCTAATAGGAGATTAGAGTTCATTAATAACTCCTTCGTTCAGCTATTACACCAACACCAACTTGTAATGAACACAACCAACTGTTGGGTGTGTGGTCTCATGCCCCACACCACGGATAGAGGTATCCCCTATTTGGTCCTGCCATTTAGTCGCAATGGGTCAGTATGGGCATATAGGACAATGTTCATATATGCACGAGAAATCCAACCCCTACGTTCTGTAAAAGACAACCTCAAAACTAGCGCCCTAGTCAAGGGTATAGTTGACATGATCAAGGTAGTAACTTCTTACGAAGATACCCCGGATGATGAGATACTTGCATATGTAGGCTGGAATGTGACCGGATATGGCACTACATTAAGTGAGAAACAGCAAGCCAAGAGATCGTCCCCTATCTGGATCGTACCCCATCAAGGTCACCTGTGTCTGCAAGGTATTGGTAGGAATCCCAGAGCTCAGCTAGGGAAGAGTGTCTGTACAGAAACGTACGTTTTTGGATCTCAGACTTCCCCTGCCTTTTTAGCCGCAAAGGGTACTTATTTCAACTGCCACGATAGAGCCTATACATGGTTGCCCCCTGACTTCTCGGGCTCATGTTTTGTTTCATTCCTGTTACCTCCCACCTACACAGCAGCGGCGGATTACCATCGGACAAGGATAGTTAGAGGTGTTTTGAGTAAAGAAGACACTGCGGGTCAAGAATTTGGTGACTTTGCAATGGGTGTTCTGCCGTTCTGGGGAGCCATGGTTAACAGCAGAAACATAAGGCAATTGACAAGGGTAGTTGAATCCACCGTGATTGAAACTGCTGGTGCCCTTAGTAACCTGACTGCTGAGCTCCAGTCGGATCGACTGATGACCCTTCAGAACCGGGTCGCTTTGGATGTAATACTTGCGGACCGGGGTGGGGTATGCAAATTGATCCAGTCCAGTTGTTGCATTTTCATTCCAGATAATGCTCCAACAGTGTACGGGGCCATCTCCAGACTACATAAGATTTCCGAATCTATTCATGTGGATAAAGGAGATTGGTCATTAATGGGATGGTTCTGGGGACTGATATCTGCCTGGGGATGGAAGATTCTGATGGTCATTGGGATGGTCTTAGCCATTCTTTTCCTGTTCTGTCTATGTATACAGTGTGCTCCTGCAATATGTGGCCTCTGTGCTACATCATGTGTAAGGAAGCCTGTGTCAAGACGTGAACTCAGTACTAGAATGATGTTGCAGCAACATCTCAATGACTTTAGGAATATAGATCTGGACTCAGATTAACATGAGGATAGATTAATTGCCTATGTAAGGGCAAAAGGAGGGTCTGTGGTTCTGAAAAATATGGATCCGTAATAGTACCGGACTCGAGAATAAAAACTTCGTCGAAATAGTACGAATTTGGTATCAAAAGACCGAGAATGACGAGTACATCAAGTACATGTATTTTCGGCATATTCGAGTGACGATTTCACCTCGAAATCGCCATTTGCCCTCTAAACCCTTAGCTGCATGTTGCCCTCTACATAGGCCTTAATCCAGTCGAATTTGATTCCACAAGGACACATACTCCTTAATCGACTTCTTCCTGACCCCAGTACAAGTTAGAACCATTGCCCCAGGCCGAGCTGGTTAGGTCAGTTCCCTCCCAGTGGCCGAGCAAGATAGTATCTAGGCCCAACCGGCCATAAAGCCATTTCAGCACACACACCTGCCATATCTCGCTCACATCTTTCTCCACTCCTTTTCCTCACTTATTTTATGGTGGGGAGGTGACCATTTTTATTAGGGGTCCATCGATATCTGATGAAATGTTGGGCCTTGCCGGATGATTTGTTATGGGCAGCACGACGTGAAATATGTACATGTCATCATGACTCTGCTTTCTTTGGTAATCAGTAACCATAAATGAAATACCACGAACCCAAGGAATGTTTTGCCCAAGGGTGAATATTGTGTATAAGAAGAGAAGCCTAACTTTGTGAAAGTGTGCAGTCTCCTGAATATACTGGTATTGTACTTCTAGGACCCTGTCACCTTGGTTGCAGCCAATAAACGAATCTTTGACTTCACCTGGAAGACTCTGAAGTTTCTGTAGGTCTGACTCAGGAGAACCCGAGGTCTCTGGTGTGTTGATCCCCTGGCACCGCTGGGTTACCGGTTCGGTACCGGTTCTTAAAAACCCAGTACCTCAGACGAGGACCACCTCAAACAGAATGAATCTAAGATCAGGGGACAAGAGGAACTAACAGAATCACAGGACAGTGGGGTAGAGGTAATAAATTTGTCATCCAAAGTACTGACCCCAGAAATTGTCTCTCTTTTGAAAAAAGGACTTAGCTTTAGCCCAGCGGACGATGGGGATTTATGCAAATTGAAGATTGATTTGTTTAAATATGTGAGAGGTTTAAAACTGAAAAAGTTCTTCATGAATAATCCAATAGTGAATAAAAGCAGTAAAAACATCCCCATGTGTTTGGTATCGGATGTGCTTAGTATACAAGATGTTTACGACATACAACTGTTGTTATCAATCACGGATCTCGAAGATTCACCCACTAATATGGACAGACTTTTAAGGGATCTAGATGTAAACATTACAGCATAGTCAGTGGACTAAGAACGAAATCCAAATAGACCCCGGTTTTACCAGGTGGAAACACTATAGATACATTCTACAAACTAGTATCAGACGACTTGGACAAAATACACCAGAGAGGGCAAAGGAAAAAAAACAGAAGCACCTAGACAATCTGAGTAGAGGGGAACTTAAAGCTATGGAACTACTCAACACAGATAATCAGATTATAATCAGAGAGGCGTACAAAGGGGCAATGTTGTTGTCATAAATAGGAAGGATTATAATCAGGAGATAATCACACAACTGAAGGACCACACATGCTATGAAAGACTGGATATGAACCACATAGGTCCACTTGTACTCAAGATCAGGCAACACTTGAGAGACTGGTACTCTGAAGGACTATTAGATGAAGACGAACATCTATATCTCAAAGTATTCAGACCCACTTACCCTTGCCGATACACCTTACCCAAGGTGCACAAGGATCTTCCTTTTCCCCCATGTAGACCGATAGTATCCAGCATAGGGGTCCCCACAAACAGGTTATCTAAATACGGAGACTCATTCCTCCAACCCATGGTACGAAACCTCCCATCTTACATCAGGGATACTAAACACATTTTGAGCATCTTGTTGGATTCAACATGGGAAGAGGACGCGATTTTAGTCACGGTGAATGTGGTGGTGCTTTATACCAGTATTAAGCCAGATCTGGGCCGGAAAGCAATCGAACATCAATTACATAAGAGACTAGCCACAAAGAGAAAGCATACTGAAATGTTGTTAACAATGATATAACTTTCTTCTCTTCAATGGCCTATGGTACAGAAAAAAACAGGGGGTTCCAATGTGTTCAAAATTCTCCCCATCCTTTGCCAACCTCTTTATGGGGAATGTGGAAGATATATGGACTAGGGGCCAAAGAGGGAGCCCTTGGAATGAGCACATCATATATTGGGGACGATACATCGATGACTGCCTATTACTGTGGCCGGGTACTGAAGAAAAACTGATAGACTTTTGTCAATAAACAAAAAGAATCCACAAGAGTGTGATTGGTATGGTCCCTACAATGGTGGGGAGCACACTGTGTTCTTTAAATACCTCTCACACACCAAAAGGGCCCTTGGTGTCATGCTTCATCATAGGGGTCTTCGCACCCCTCTACGGAACGCGGCGTGCTACTAACCAACGACTACGCGGGAGCACTGATATAATCACTATGTGCAGTGCGTGAGGGAATGCAGGAAAGTTAAAAAATACCTGGCATGTGAGGTCTTAAAAAGATTTTTAATGAGACTCCATGCTGGTATTGCTAAAAGGGGTGTGGTGGAGGTATTTTGTATTTAATGTACAGTACCTCTCATGTGCGTCAACATGTTTCGAAGCGAAAGCTTCTTCTTCAGGACGGGGTGCACAGATCCCCACCTTACTCACATCAAGGATGTGTCTTGGCGTTACATTACCAACACTGTATGTCTAATGAATACAAGAGATAGACTAAATGTGCCTATTTATTTGATGCCTGCAATGAGGACCTCGAATAAAAAAGAGAACACAGGGAAGAAAAAATATACATGTGGTATTTTAGTTGTAATATCGAGCATGATGGGCTAGTGACCTACAAAGGTGAAAAAAAGCACTCTCTAGACATATTATGTCATCCTAATCCAGTGCAGTGCCCTCCCCTGCGGGGCCCCATTCCAACAATGGACACCAGAGTATGACTGCATTTTTTATGAACCACCGCCTTTTTTTAGGGTCACGCCCAGGACCCCGACGGGGCAGGAACAGGAGGGGGAACAATGTGACCTAGCAGGCAGGAGACCAGGAAGATCTACGAGTAGCGACGAGGAGCATGACGGGCATTCTCCAGAATCAAGCCTCCACCAGCAAGAGGGTGACCTAGTGGTGAATATAACCCCTTTTGATCTAACACGCAGAAATGCAGGAATTTGTACGGAAATTGAAGCTTCAAGCTTTCTTCAAGAACAAAGAGGAGGCTTCCTCCACACCCACTGATACTGGTCTGAAACTGAAATTTCATGAACGTTGAACGTTCATACCGCCGGATGCCAACTTACCAGTGGAGCTACTTTCTTTTGAAAAAGCAGTAATGACAGATCTAGGCCAACTAACTACAGACAACAGTGGCGTGTTTCACAACACCAGCAAGTTGGAACAGGAAGCTATCCGCTAACTTTCTGGAAACAAGGAAATCATTATCAAACCTGCCGACAAAGGGGGGGGGGGGGCGATTGTTATTCAAATGTCATTAGCATGTGACCAAGAGTGCCGCAGACTCTTCTCAGACAGAAGGAACTACACCATATTACATGAGGACCCAACAGAATCATTACGTATTAGAATCATGGGAAAGGTGGAAGAAGCCCTTGCACACGACTGGCTGTCCAAAAAGGAGGCAGAGTTTCTGGTCCAAAAATCACTTAGAACTCCGTATTTCTTCACCATTCCGAAGGTACACAAGGACCTGGAATACCCGCCAGGTAGACCGACAGTCTCGGGCATTGGTTCCATTCTGGAACCATTGTCCAGATTTGCGGACGCTTTTCTACGCCCCCCGGTCCAGGCTACAGATACCTATCTAAAAGACACAAAAGCAATACTTCAGCTACTGAGCTTGGATGTAGAAAGTCTTTACACCAGCCTGCCCCATGACGAAACACTCAACATCATTGAAGATATCCTGTTCTCTACACCATGGGAATACCAGACTCCCAGGAACCTTGTGATGGAATGTATCACCTTGGCCCTCACAAAGAATTTCTTCCAGTACGAAACAACTGTGTACATACAGAGCCATGGGACCAGCATGGGGAGCACTTTTGCTCCCACCTTGGCTGGTCTCTATGTCCACCATTTGGAGGATCACAAAATTTTCCACCAAAGTAATCCCTACAAGCAGAACATTAAGACCTGGAGTCGCTACATAGACGATGTGCTGGTAATCTGGGAAGGTGATAATCAATCCATTGAACAATTCATGGTATGGCTCAACGCACATAACACTTTTCTAAAATTCACCAGCACTGCATCACGTGACTAGATGGTTTTTCTAGATCTTAACATCTACCCAGAAAAGGGGCAATTAAAAACGACCACTCACTTCAAGACTACATCAAAAAACTGCCTGCTGAGGTACGATAGTTCCACCCACGTCACCTAAGTGATAATCTTCCTTACAGCCAGTTCCTCCGCCTGAGACAGAACTGTTCCAACTTGAGTGATTACAAGGCACAAGCAGTGGACCTTAAATGTAAGCTAAAAAAACAGAAATAGCCAGCACCAGGCATAGATAGAGCTATGAAAAGGGCACTCAATAATAACAGGGATGCACTTTTGGAGGACAAGGTTAAAAAAGATCCTAACAGAAGACCTATCTGTGTTACCACCTATAACACCCTCTCCAACGAGATTTCTAAAATCATGAACAAACACTGGAGGACACTTGTGTGTGGCGACCTTGACCTTGAAAAACCACTGTTCGCTCACAAGAGGGGCAGGAACCTGAAAGATATCCTGGTCCATACTCTGCCAAGTACAAATCAACCTGAGCAAGCCACTGTCCAATGGGTCCAGGGGCATCATCCCTGAGCAACTGTAGCAGTTGCCACCTAACCAAAAAAAGTAGACGACTAAAATTCCGCAATGGAAGCGAATGGGAACAAAAGAAATTTACCAACTGCAATAGCCGGAATGTCGTCTACATGATCACATGCCCATGTGACCTTGAATACATTGGCATGACGTCAAGACCAGCCAAGATCAGAATTGGAGAACACAAAAGTAATGTCAGATGTAAGAAGAGCACAACTAAAATGGCGTCCCATTACTTATCTGAAACACATACAGTGAATGATCTGAACTGGACAATAATAGAACAGCTACCATCAGAGAATGGCCTCTTTGAGAAGGAGCAACGCTGGGTTTGTCGCCTAGGAACCAATATCAATGGTCTGAATGATGATGTCCCGTCGAATCAATTCAGTTAGCTATTCTTTTGGCCAATAATTATCAACTCCAATATCACTCCCCTTTGGCCACCCAGACTAGTGTTGAGCAGGTGTACCCGCATCCTCAATCATCTTTGCTCTTCACGTTACGCCTACTGGCATTGGGTAACCGTTTATGAACAGTTTTTGACATGTCCACTTGTATAATGCAACTCCTTTAAAATACCCTTTACATCGGGGGACTTGTTTTATTATATTATATATATTTTTACAGCGTGGTTACTGTCACTCCACATAAGCGCTATATTAAACGACTGTTCCATGTCCCAATGAAAAACTGGCATAGTCTTAAAATAGGTCTGAGTGCCTTGTTTTCCCAGTTTTTCCACCTTCACGGGGTGTATATACGAATTAAATAGACAGGAGCCTTCCTTTCAGGACTGCGCTATTTACTTATCACGATACGTAGACTGTCTCACCAAGACAGTGACTACGCGCATGCCCTTCAATTTAAAAGGATCCTGAGCTTAATCGCGCATGTGCGAGGAAGCCCTGTTTACTAAGACAGTTACTCCGCGCATGCTCCTCAGTGTATAGGGACTCTGACCTAACGCGCATGTGCAAGAAATCACTGTCCCACACACAGAATAGGCGCAAGAGGATCTGTGGCTCATAACTACGCCCGGAAGTACCATACATGGTACGGAGCGTCTCCTGGCCGGTCCCAATGATTTTACCAATTATCCAATTAAGAAGGGTATTTAAGCTGGTCCCGCCGCGCTCCACATTGAACCACGGAGCCGCGGACGGGACAGTCTTGGCAGGGAGCACCTCCTGATTCGTAAGTACGGCATAGCCGAGGAGATAACCACAAGACTTCCAACGCATCTAAATAAGTGAGTACTATTCTGCGTGCCAAACAAAGACTGTATGTTTTTGCCTCATTTAGTCTGCAGATTGCTAGTAAGCACGTGATCCCTCCGATTTTCAGGCTCATGATGCCATTCAACTAATGGTAGCAAGTATGCACTTTTTTTACAATTGCGTTTTTTTATCTCAACAATGAGCCATTCTGAATCACAGACCACCAATACAACCAGTGGACCTATGATAGAGTGTGTGTTTTATGTTATTTGTTCGTCTGTCTTGTACTTGTTAATTTTTTACAGGGCACTGCACTGGATTAGGATGACATAATATGTCTAGAGAGTGCTTTACTTCACCTTTGTAGGTCAATAGCCCATCATGCTGGATATTACAACTAAAATACCACATGTATATTTTTTTTTCCCTGTGTTCTCTTTTTTATTCCAGGTCCTCATTGCAGTTACTTATAAGTAGGCATCAAATAAATAGGCACATTTAGTCTATCTCTTGTATTCATTAGACTTACAGTGTTGGTAATCTAACGCCAATACACATCCTTGACGTGAGTAAGGTGGGGATCTGTGCACCCCATCCTGAAAAAGAAGCTTTCGCTTCAAAACATGTCGGCGCACATGAGAGGTACTGTACATTAAATACAAAATACCTCCACCACACCCCTTTTAGCAATACCAGCACGGAGGCTCATTAAAAATCTTTTTTAGACCTCACATGCCAGGTATTTTTTAACTTTCACGCATTAATTCACTTCTGACCTCACCACTCCCTTACCACCCGATACCCTCACGCACCACACATAGTGATTACATCAGTGCTCCTGCGTAGTCGTTGGTTAGTAGCACGCCGCGTTCTATAGAGGGATACTAAGACCCCTATGATGAAGCATGACACCAAGGGCCCTTTTGGTGTGTGAGGGGTATTTAAAGAACACAGTGTGCTCCCCACCATTTTAGGGACCATACCAATCACACTCTTGTGGATTCTTTTTGTTTATTAAAATTGTAGCCAGGGCGACCGAATCCACTATTCTCTCCACTCCCCTTTTGTTCTAGTTATTAGACTTTTGTCAATACCTGAACTCCAACACCATGGACATTAGATTCACCTCTCAACACAGCAGGACACACATTAACTTTCCAGACATAGAATTGTATGTAAGGGATAACCAACTCCAGAGTAAGTTACATAAAAAAACCACATCCTGCAACTCAGTTTTACACGCTAGCAGTGCACATCCACACCACCAGATCCAAGCAATACCATACGGAGAACTCACTAGGGCTAGGAGGAATTGTAGCGAAGACAAAGAGTTCCATTCATGCCTGGGAGAGATGAAGACTAGATTTAAAGCAAGCCGTTGAGATCAACAGATAATCTCAAAGGCAGAACAGAGAACAATGAATACACCTAGAAGAGAGACACTTATGGACAGAGGGAGAGACATGGACACGAAACAGCCGATCAGACTTATTACTAATTTCAATGGCCTTACAAGCTCACTAGTGAGAAGCATGAACAAACAGTGGGGTATTCTGAAAGCTGACAAATCACTGGAAGAATTTACTATGAATAGACCCCAGATCACGTACAGGAATGGTAGGACTCTGAGAACTATTCGAAGCTCCAGTGTCCCACAGGAAAGGAGCAATTTGAACTGGCTCACCGCTTGCTCCTTGGGTTTTCACAAGTGTGGCTCCTGTGGGTTATGTAGATGGGCATCGTACTATAGAAAGGGTTTCACAGGACACGATGGACAAGATTACATGATAAGACACAACATTATTAGTTGCTCAAAATTTGTGGTTTACATCATTGAGTGCAGATACAACAAAATGTATGCAGGGAGCATGATCAGGACATTGAAAGAAAGAATCAGTGAGCATGCAAGAGCACTGAAACAAGGTGACAAAAGATACTCCATGACCATTTATGCCATGACCTGCATGTCACAGGGACCCTATAAACAGTTCTCTTTCTACAGAATTGACATTATTGCACAGAACCATAGGGGAGGCACCAGGGAACTGAGAGTGAGACGCACTGAATCGACTTGGATTATGCGCCTCAAAATGGTTGAGAGTGGCATGAATACTGACCACGATATGCAATATTTTCTAGGAGACTGAATAACCACCATAACAGCACCCACAGCCGCCAAGCACAGACAGTGGGACACCGACGTATGCATATTCTAGGGGACACACTGCTGACTGCCGCCAAGACAGGAGGACAGCAGCATGATGTCAATGCAGCAGGACACACGGTATAGGCAGGACTAGTTTACCTTTTGGGGTGGTCCACTAACACTAAATGGAGATTGGATGACTCACTGATTAACAAGCACGTGTTAAATAGACCAACTAGCCAGGGCACCACATCAGAAAGGAGGGAGCCCCCCTACACAATGCCAATAATGTTATTAGGTGGTTGGAATGTTCCTGTTATCAAGCATGTAAAGCATATTAAACACCTATGAATCTGTTGAAACCTGCACTGATGCTAATGTCGTAATGTAATACGTGACTAAATGATCGAGCACCTATGTAGTATTGAAAGTATCATCTGCAATTTTTACATATTGTACATTTCCTTGGCCTGTACTCGCCCACCAAATTCATAGTGGATTGTTTTAATATCTTTTGGACTCCAAACTTTCAGCTGGAGAGCATCATGTTTATTGGTACTCACACAAGCACACATAACGTGTCCTGTAATGACACAGCCGTAGGTATAGAACTCGTATAATTCAGTTCGCTGGAGCACGACATTGCCTGATCACCTAGCCTCACCACTGGATTAGTGATTAACCCCTAGAAAGTTGAGGGGGCACGATAAATAAAGTTTACTGCTTACATAGCGGCATACAGGATCCGCTTCCGGTTTCATTGACCCCACAGGTACCCGTAAAAGGGTGCGAACTGGGGATATTGGTCACAATTGAAATTTATACCGAGGATCTGAAGAGGGATTGACGGAATCCTCTGAGCATTGTAATAACAAGGTGAGGATGGGCATACTTAAGAGCTGGATATTAGTTGAGCTTGATGTCTCCTCCACACTGCATATTGCGTGATTTGGGTCACTCAGTCAATCATACTCTACCCTCACAGATTGTACCATATATATTGAACACAAAGAACTACGATCAGCGGTGAAGACTACTAATATGGCCAGCTGGGATGGAATTAGAACCGGTCGAGATGGTAGAGGCCCATACTCACCTGTTCACGGGCTTACAATATTATCACAGTTGAACTACCCACAAGAGCACTTTATTTACATGGAGGTCTCTTCTACTCCTTTTCTAGAATGCTAACACTGAATCTATTAGCCGGATAGGTAGGATACCCTTTCTCCTCCTTTGTCAGGTAGTTTTGAGCATGAATCACACACGGTGAAGGTAAACATGATGGTTCACTCGCATTACTAAATTTGAGGTCTTGGATATAATTTGTATGAGCCCCTTATCTTCTCCCCCCACTTTACAGCCGGGCTATCATTGATTCTCAGCAATATCAATTTTAATCTATTCATTGCTTACAGGCTACTAATCTGTATTTCCGGTTTTCTCGTATTATTGGTTGCCGCACGCTGTGCATTTAATAGTAAAGTCACCTTGCATTCAATACTGTCACCTGATGTATTTCATGCGGAATTGGACAGTTGTAACTTATTTTGAACCCACCGTAACGGGGTAGCATGTATATAATTTGTTTTTCAACTCGCCCACCACGAGGGTTACAAGTGCAATAAATGTCATTTGCAGTTTTAAGGCGTTACAGGGTTTCCACTACATGGTGAATATGGTGTTCATCATTTTGTGTTATATCCAATACGTTTGGATCACATGATCCATGACACTTGATTATGTTTTTTAGCCCTGAAGAAGTCGAAGGGTACTTCCCTGTGACAAAACATGTGTTGGCTGGGCAATGTTCTGAATAAAAGAACAAGAGAACATCAAACAACTGGGATTATGTTAAATAATTTTGTGTACTCTGTCTTGTGAATCTGTTTTGCATTTACTGTATACTTATTGAAAGTAGAAATAGGAGCAGCATGTGCATAGGCTTGTATACACATGGATCTTGGAACCAAGGGTCTCTTTTGAGGGCTCAGGGAGTTTTCCCTCACCTCTTGCACCGCTTTATTTGTCTCAGTCACAATCACGCATACTCAGCAGGCGCCATTTCCTCACACAAAAGAACACCCTACCTTTTGAATCTCAATGTGCTGTGGCTGTTTCTGAGTAGGTTTCACCTTCCTATTGGACATAGGGCCACAGGTACATAAGGTTTCAACAGTCGCAAATGGAGAATCGGGCCGTTTGCGACCACTAAATAGGATTTTGACATGTACTAACCCCATTTTGCGGATCGGTAACCTATTACCGACAATCAAAATAGGGTTTGAGAGTCGGTATTAGGAAGGGGCATGTCAAGGGTGTGCCTTCCTAATAGAGAGTCGCAGGAGGATGTATGAATAGTTTGCAACCCGAATGAGGTTGCAAAACATTCACAGTTTACCATCTGCTTCAAGTAGGTGGTAACCCAGTCGCATGTGAATGATTGTGAAAACATTTTTAGAGCTGGCAGTGGTCCCACGGACCACTGCCTAATCTTAAAAATTAAACTCAAACATTTTCATTTGGAACGCATCCCATTTTTCTTCAAGAAAAAACTGACTAAATTTTTTAAAAACATTGCTTTATTTGAAAGCAAACACAGAAAGTGGTGGTCTGCTGTTCATAGCAGGCCACCATCACTGTGTTTTTAGCAATTCTCAATGGGTCGCAAATTATTACCTACCTCATGAATATTAATAAAAAAATGAGACCCCATTAGGAATCGCAAAATGTGTCTGAGACACATTAGTACTTCGCATTTTGCAACTTTCTAATTGCATGTCGCAAAAAGTCGCAATTAGGAACTTGCAAAATGAAGTGGTCATACATGTGGCCCCTAGTCAATTAGGGCACCCAGGTGTTAATAATCTTTTTATTAAAGTGCTTTGTATAAAGCCTGCTTGCCTTACAGCTACTTCATTAGTGAGTCCCCTAGACACTGTCCTTGTCCACATCGTGATAAATGTCCATCTTTTCTGTACCCTCTATGATCTTGCATGCTTGGGACACACTAAAATGGTTCAAAAAGGGGGGTGGTGATGGACAGAGTATCTGAATTAAGCAGAACACTCCCACCCAGTCAAAAGATCAGGGCTTGATCCATCACCGTTTTTTAGCTCACTGCACCATCCCAGTTCAGAACCTGGCTACATGCAAATTAGTCTGTCCCTGGCCCAGTGCATCATGGGAACAGGGCAGACCAAACTACCAAGCCAATTCTTTACTGGAAAGGAAACAAGCTTCCGGGGACCGGTTTCTGGCATTACAGCCGTCTTCGGCCCGGCTTGCTTGAATCCTGATGGTGCAGTGAGCAAGGGACTCACATCTGAGCATACCCTTCCACACTTGTGGTGGCCAAAATTGTTCAAAAAGGGTGGTGGTGATGGACAGAGTATCTGAATTAAGCAGAACACTCCTACCCAGTCAAAAGATCAGGGCTTGATCCATCACCGTTTTTTAGCTCACTGCACCATCCCAGTTCAGAACCTGGCTAATTAGCCAGGTTCTGAACTGGGATGGTGCAGTGAGCTAAAAAACGGTGATGGATCAAGCCCTGATCTTTTGACTGGGTATGAGTGTTCTGTTTAACTCAGATGCTCTGTCCATCACCACCCCCTTTTCTGAATCGTTTTGGCCACTATAGGAGTGGCAGGGTATGCTCAGACATGAGTCCCTTGCTCACTGCACCATCAGGATTCAAGCAAGCCGGGCCAAAGATGGCTGCAATGCCAGAAACCGGTCCCCGGAAGCTTGTTTCCTTTCCAGTAAAGAATTGGCTTGGTAGTTTGGTCTGCCCTGTTCCCATGATGCACTGGGCCAGGGACAGACTAATTTGCATGTAGCCAGGTTCTGAACTGGGATGGTGCAGTGAGCTAAAAAACGGTGATGGATCAAGCCCATATCTTTTGCCTAAGTTGCATGACAATTGGTTATGTGACACTGACAGTACCAAGGTCATACGCTTGTCTCTGATTCAGGACACATTTGCTAGAGAAAAAGAGAGCCAGCATAAGACAGGCTACTGGGGATATCTGATCTGAATGTGCTCTCTGTTCAAACATATTGTGGATATGAGTTTCATATAAGCATGGTACAAAGAGGAACTATTAAAGTGAAGATAGTGGAGATCTCTGATTAGTTGGTGTGCATAAATGAGACCGGTGATTTTAAAGTTTCCAGAAGAATTCGGAGGCCCCGGTGCTGAGTACTGTTTTTGTGCAATCAACACTTCACCAGTGTACCTTGCAAATACAGCAGAGATGAATAAGAAATAAGACCAGCATTACAAATGTATTATTGGATGTTGTGGAGACGACGATTCCACAGCGGTAGCTTTTCCTCTAATCAATGATGAATTTTACTCCCATTGCAGAAGATCATTTCTGGTGTAAAACTTTGGGGCATATTAGCAAGGATTGCGATATTTATCGCAAAACGCGCTTATCGTATTTTTTTTTATCGCTGGATATGTTAGCTGAGAAAACATGCTATTAGCAACGTTTTTCTCCATTGTGCTAAAATATCCAGCGATAGCGGCAAAATGCTTGAATATCGCTGGAAATCCAGTGATATTCACGCATTAACGCCAATGGGGGCTTAACCTGACAATCCACCTCCCATTGAATACACAGGTAAGTCATCCTATTAGCAGGCGTTAGATTCTAGCGATAATCGCGCTTAGCGCAAATGTTTTTATCGCTAAGCCTGCGTTGCTAATAGGCGATAGCTGTGTTAGCGACTGCTTTCAGTCGCTAACAGTTTGGGTACACCCACTTTGCATGTCATTCGCGATAGATATCGCTGACATGCAAAGCGGGCCCCAAACTGGTCGCTTTCGCCTAAAAGCTGTTGCTAACTGCTGTTAGCGACATCTTGCTGATAGGGCGATAAAAATATTGCAGCTATAGCGGGAAAAAGTCCCGCTAAAGCGGCAATATTGCTCTTGCTAATATGCCACTTTCTCTGCAGAAAAGGGACGATATACCTTGCTACTGCGGTTTGGAATGGTAGGGTTTGCTGGGTTGTTCTTGGGCAGTATGCATCAGTAAGGAGCACATAACATAAAGTGAACAGGAGGCATTTAAAAGATGTGTGTCCAGGTGGAAGAACGTTCACAACACGAACATTCTTCAGGTTGGTCCTCAAAACATTGTCTTGGGAATCACACTAAAATGATCCCTCCAAAAATATAAGCTAGAGACGTATCCTTCCCTATTACCGTAAGTAAACTTTGGAGTGCATAGCCAATTGAGCTGAGGGAGTCTGACTAGTTTGTAAATTTCAAGAAAGTCCTGAAGCCATGCATTTCTTATCTCTATCACCAGCACTTAGGTGCCCTTATGTGTTTTTGCCACTTTATAAATAATAGGATGTTGTAGACAGTAATTAGCTGCTGAATAAAATATTGATAATTCTCTCTAGATTTGTGTGTTTGTGCAGTAGACCTTCAAATAGCTTGAACTGATTGTCATGGTTAAGTTAATATGATATTAAAAGAAGGGATCCCTTGTTGGATGAAAGCACTAGTATCCTCCGGCCTCTTTTAAGTGCTACCTAAGAGGCAGAAGTCAGCACTGCTACTGGGATCAGATTCAATTTTTGAGTACAATCCACACGGGCAGCAGCATAGGGAAGGCGTAGTGATGTGTGGGGTCTTCCTGGACGTTGTGGAAGTCTGCAGAGTGTTAGACTCTGGGATAGGAAGGTGTTCGACACTGAAGGGATCAGATTTACTATTACAACTTCAATCTAAACCACTTTGGGAAATGTGTTGGACACCAAAGCTGTCAAAATTATCATTACCTCATGTCCCTCCCTCGCCTTCCTACTTAATTAATGAAGCTCCCTTGCCTCCAATTGACCCTTCCCTCTTAGAATAAAAATGCCCCACCCCTTCCTCGTCCTGTTCAATGTAAGTTTCCAAGGAGACTTACATTCCAGAATTTTCCCTTCATGGTAGATCCTGGGGAGCTTCAGTGGCTGGACCCCTGGGATAAGCGGTGCTCTTCTTCAGACATTATTCGCTCTTCTGCCATGGCTACAGGGGCTTTGGTTGTGGGCAGGAGATCTCTGTGGCTGAGGTAGTGGAAGGCAGATCCTGGGGAGAAGGTCACCTTGATGAAGATTCCATTTGAGGTTCAGTGTCTCTTTGGGGAAAAGTTACCTTCTATGATCTTTAAGGCGTTTAAGGAAAGAAAGCATGCCTTGTATTATAAGGGTGGCTCTTCAACTGGGAAGGGGTAGAAAAAATCCCACAAGCCATCCCTGAAACATGAGGCCCGTCACTCTTCCTTCAGGAGGAGAAGGTTCCTGCCTTGCTTTTCTCGTAGGCATAATGTCCTGGCTCAGAAAGGGGCTTCAAAGATGAGCTCCTGGCAATCACAGCCATCAGGGGTTTCAGCCAGTGGGAGGCAGGATCCAGCATTTTCTTTCAGTATGGGGGCAGGATGAATCAGATAAATGAGTCCTAGACGTTACGGCCAATAACTACGCAATCGAATTTGAGCACATTCCCCCAGATACTGGCGTCCTTCTGACTCTGATTTCCGCAGCTGAAGAAGAAAGGCGTTCTCTTCTAGGTGGAATCAGATGTTTAATGTCAAAAGGGGCCATATGCAGAGTGCCTGTGGTACAACAAGGCAAGGGACCCTATGTCATCTTGTTTGAGTTCTGAAGGCCTCTGGGGCACTTTGGTCGGTCCTGGATCTGAAGTGGGTCTATTCATAGATAAGATCGATTAATATTCGGATGGTGACAATTCATACGATTACTCCTCTGATAGGTCCAGGAGATTTTTTGGCACCATTGGGTCTCCAGGATACCCATCTACACTCCCCTGTCACAGGTCCCTCTCAACTGTTCCTCCGGCTTACAATAGGGGACGATCATTTCCAATTTTGTGTTCTTCCCTTTGGGCTCAAGTCGTCGCCCAGAGTATTTCACAAAGGTTCTGGCTCCTCTGATGGCTATTCTCACGCAGAGAGGCTGTTCAGTCATTGCTAGATAGATGATTCATTGGTGCAGTCCCCAAAAGAGTCCCATGTGGTAGTTTATGTGAAAAGGGTGTTCTGGGTCCTGCAGGGGACAGTTTTCTTTGGTAAATTGGGAGAAGTCGTCTTTGGTTCTGGTACTGGACATGGTGTTCATCAGAGCACGATTTCAGACTTGCAAGGGTCTAGTGACTCTTTCAGAAAGGAGGTTGGTCATCTTGCACGATCAGGTGCAGGCTTTAGTGTTTCAGGAAGCACCTCAGGCCGTAGAGTGGTTGCAGGTGCAGGGCCACATAACATCAACTGTATTTCTGATTCCTTGGGCCAGGTTTCACCTGCACAAACTGGTCAATTGGATTCTCTCAATTTGGTTGCATGGGGTTTACGATCTTCAGGTCTGTATCCAGATGGCTGCACAGGTCCGTGAGGATCTGTTGTGTTGGCTGGAATGGGATCATCTCAAGGAAGGGGTTTTCCTTTCTCCTCCATCTCCAGTGGTGGTAATGATGGACACCCGCCTCTCCAGGTGGGGGGATTGTCTGGAGTCAGAGAATGTCCAGGGGTTATGGTCTCTTGAGGACTCTTGGAGGTCTTCGAACTGGAGGGAGTTAAAGACTGATCTGGTCATTTTCATGTGATCCTGAAGGGGAAGATGGTGCTGGTTCAGACAATCTGGTGGGGAAGTCTTACGTCAACAGGCAGGGTGGTACCACGTCCAAGTCCCTGAACTTAATTGCACAGTACATCTTTGCCTGGGTCCAGGAGTATGTTCTGTCTCTGTGTGCACTGTACATTTGGGAGTGGAGAATGTATGGATGGATCTTTCAAGCAGGGAAATTCTGTCCCCCAAGGATTTCTCCCTGCACCCATGCCTGTTCAATATAATTATTTTGAGGTGGGGTCTTCCCGTGTTAGACCCGTTTGCTTCTCCAGAGAATGCCAATGTGCAGAAGTTTTGTTCAATGGGAAGGTGTCCTCAGGCTTGGGCAATGGACGGGTTGACTTGTTGTCAGCTTCGGGGTCTCATGTATGTTTTTCCACCACTTCAGTTGATCAGGCCATTTCTGGTACAGGTCAGGAAAGAGAAGGCTCAAGTGATTTTGATTGCTCCACAGTGGCCCTGAGTGTATTGGATCCCTATTCGGGAGCTGTTGAAGTGCAGTCAAGAATGAACTCTTCCAGTTGTCCTGTCTCCTCTATTCTTTCTGGCTCTTCCCCTGGGATCATTGAGGAAGTTGCAGTTGACTGCATGAAGGTTGAACTGAGAGATTTAGCTGGTCTAGGAGTTCCTGAGAAGTTGGAAATGGCTTTACAGGCTTCTAGGCGGTGATCTACTCTGCATTCTTATACAAGCCGTTGAGAAGGCCTTTTCTGTCTGGTGTTTGGGGAAGCAGGTGGATGTTACTTTAGCCAGTCTTTTTCTGATTAGGCAGTTTTTGCAGGATGGAGCTAACATGGATCTGTCAGTCGCTAGTTTGAGGGTGCAGTGGATTCCGACTCAGGTATTTCGTGGCTCTTGGTGAAATCTGAAAGATGAGGAAGGGTTGATGCCTTGGATTTCCCAAGGGCTTTTGAACTTCTTTTTAAGAGTGGTGCTTTCTTTCCCTAGTTCGAATTTCAGGTGCTGTTAGAGGCCTTGACTGGTCCTCCATTTGAGCCCCTTGAGTAGGTTGATTTGAAACTCTTGACATTTAAAACTTGTTTTCTGGTGGCCATCACTTTTGCTAGGTGCTTGGGTGAGTTGGGGGCTTTATCTTGTAAATGGCCAATTTTTGTAGGTGTTTTAGGATAGGATTGTTCTGGTTCTGGTCCCATCATTTGTGCCTATGGTCAATTCTGCCTTTCATGTCAGTCAGTAGGTGGTTTTGCCAGAATTTTGTGCAGTCTTCTTCAGATGAGGAGTGCAAATTGCATTGTTTGGACGTAAGACAGTCTTTACTGTGGTATTTGGATGTGGTCATTCCGGAAAGGGAATGCATTATTTGTGAATTTTGGTTTTGCAAAGAAAGGGGAGAAGCCATCTACAGCCACTTTCAGGAGATGGATACATTCTCTGGTCATGCTGGCGTATGAGGTGAAGGCTGTGGTTCCTCCCCTAGGGGTTCAGGGGCATTCTACATGTAATATGGCGCCAACAGTGGCTGATTTGCCGGGGACCTCATGGGGGAGATTTGTAGGGTTGCGACTTGGGCTATCCCATCCACTTTTGTTGATCACTATAGGATTGATCAGTTGAAAAGACTTGATAATGAGTTGGATAATGTGTCCATTACTTACTGATAATGGTATTACTCATAGTCCTACTCCCTCACCTTTCTTCAAGTTCCCTCCCACCCTCCTAGTACGGAGCAAGTGAGTGTCTGATTTGGCTTGTTTACGTACAGGATGAGGAGGGGGTAGGGGTGTTTTTATTCTAAGAGGGGACTATTGGAGAGAAGGGAGCCTCGTTTGTTAAGAAGGAAGGTGAGGGAGTAGGACTAGGAGTAATCCCATTATCAGTAAGTAAAGGACGCATTCCCACTCCAATCTACACCATTTTGGGGAAGGTGTTAGACACTAACTGGGAATGATTCACTATTACCACTCCAATCTAAAACACATTTAGGAACATGTTGGACACTAAGGGGGGTCAAAATGACTATTCCAATGTATTTATATAGCTATAAAAAACAAAGTCAAAATTGTTTTCTTTGTTTAATATATAACATATTTAAAATATGCAATTAATAACCAACATCAAATTATTTTCATACATAATAAAATTATTTTTATAAATATTCAATTAAAAATGAAAAAATATATCAATATAATATATATAGATATAAAATATAACACCCAAATGCAATACAAAATATATACACAAAGTTACATTCTGAAATATCCTCTAAATAAGTTAATAATCAAGCTAAAAATAGTTTAAAACGAATGATAAATAATAATTAATATTAAAAAATATTGTCGAAAAATTAAACTTAGATATTATATATATATATATATTACATGATTTATCATATATATTTTAAAATGTCCCCACACTTTTAAACATTACAAAATCATCAAAAAATATGCCATTACTTACAATGATATTTTTAATAACGAAATTTTTAACAATATTAAAAATTATATTCTTACCTGCGATATTCTTGTCAATAATATTTTACACATCACAATATTCTTGCAAGGCTGTTCTGGTATCACTATATTAAAAGCTCAATATTTTGTCCAAACACTGGTCAATGACTGCAAGCCTTTGCAGGGCAAGTTGAACAGGGACAGCATGAAAGCCAAGAGACACAATGGCCTGGCATTTTTATGTGTTGGTAGGCACCTTGCGCTTTCACCAAGCCTTTCTCTGAAGTACATGTGTTACTTTATTGCACACTACTTGGAATAAAGTTTCCTGAACTCTTGAAATTATTGCACCATCTGTTGTTCTAGTCTTCATTTGCTCATCTTTCCAGCTACCGCCACTTGGAATCTAGTTGGGTATTCAGCCTATTATGATTGCGCATCCTTAACGTCTAGGTGGGAGTGATTGCACAAAGGAGTGCTGGGGATCCAGAAGTCCTTATTTTACTTAAGTCTGACCCTCCGCACTTTGTTATTAAGCATTCTAGAAAGTTTGCCAGATCATTATGGATCCCACGTGCAATTATTTAGCTTCCCTGATGCAAGGCATTGAAGAATTGCAGAAAGGTAGGAAACCTACCTAAGGAGAGAGACCCATAGTGCTCAACCCTCTTAATAATTCACTTAGTCGAATCATTCAGTTGCCTTTCATAACTTCCAGTAATCCTTTTGGTCCAGTTCCTGCTACTGTGTTACAGGATGAAAGGGCGATGTTTTTGCATTATTGGGAGTAGCGGGAAGATTTATGACCACTCCCAAGAAATCCACTGGACACCTCAAATATTTCTCTACTTCTCTGACCCAGTGTCAAATGCACTTTACGATTCATTGATGTAGCCAATGTGTCCTTTAATGTTTCTTTCCTGATAAATTTGGGCAACAGCGACGGAATCTGCTAAGTAGGAAAAGGAGGCAGCAGTCTAAACTTTGCTTCTTGTAAGATAGATACAGCACAGCAGTAGCAAAGCAAACTTCCCCCTCTCACAGAGGGCAGCACCAGCTTCCCTTCCATTTATTTTATTTTATTTTTTATTTTAATTTCTTATATCGCGCTGGAATCAATCCCGTAAGGGTATCTCCGCGCCTTGCCAGCCATAGAATCATCAGGTTATGTGAGACAAGATATTAAAGGGACCGAAAGGCTTCTTGGAAAAGAAGGGTTTTTAGTGCCTTTCTAAAAGACAGGTGGTTGGTAGTCATTCTGACATCAGTAGGGAGTTTATTCCATAAGGCAGGACCAACCGAGGAGAATGCGCGGTCTCCTTGTCTGGATTTTTTTGTTACAGGTGGTTTTAAGAGGGCTTGGTTACTTGAACGGAGTGACCGGCCAGGTTGGTACAACTCAAGAGATTGTGATAGGTATTTAGGGCCAACCCCATACAAGCACTTGTGGACCATACAGCATATCTTAAAATTGATACGCTGCCGCATCGGGAGCCAGTGCAGCTCTTCCAACAAGGGCTTAGAGGGAGTCCTGGCCGGTACACTCATGACCAGTCTCGCCGCTGTGTTCTGGACTACCTGCAAACGACCCACTGCATCTGCATTCGCTAGAGTCAGCAGGCCGTTGCAGTAGTCCAGGCGGCTAGTAACCAGGGCCTGTACAAGTGTCTTCCTATAGGTGGCAGGAAGATACGGGAAGACACGTCTGAGAAGGCCGATGGTGTGGAAACACAGCCCTGCGATGTAGTTGGTGTGCTCCTTTAAGGTCAGTTTTTGGTCCAGCTTCACTCCTAGATTTTTAACATGAGGTTTTGAGGAGGGTACTGGGCCCAGATCTAATGGCCACCAATCTGGGGACCAGAGAAGACTCGCCTTGCCAAAGAGCATAACCTCTGTTTTTCCCACATTACATTGGAGGCAATTTACAGCCATCCAATGTGACACTGCCCTCATACCATCAGCAAAATTCTCCTTGACTTTAGGGCCAAGGGAGCTGAAAGGGTAGAGGAGCTGGGTGTCATCAGCATAGGAAACTGGAGTGAACCCATACTTCCGCACAATCTCAGCAAGGGGGGCCACATATACATTAAACAATGTAGGGCTGAGGCATGAGCCTTGTGGCACCCCCTTCGTGAGCGCCCTCGAGGTGGAACAATAGGGGCCCAAGCTGATAGATTGTGACCTCCCGGAGAGAAAGCTCTCCAACCATGATAGTGCTAAGCCTCTAATTCCTACTCCCTGCAAACGGCTGAGAAGGATGTTATGAGACACGGTATCAAAGGCCGCGGACAGGTCCAACAGCACTAGAATCATGGAACCTCCTCTATCCTGTGACATTTTGATCTTATCGGTCACAGAGAGAAGGGCCGATTCAGTGCTGTGGTTGGGCCTGAACCCAGATTGAGATTGGTCCAGGCCCCCTGTCGCCTCGATAAAGCTGGAAATGATGGTATTAACATGTTTCTCTGCCAGTTTGCTAATGAAAGGGAGGAGAGAGATAGGGCGAAGGTTGGAGAGCTCTGACCAGGGCAAGGTGGAGTTTTTGCGTATAGGGTTCACTACCGCTTCTTTCCAGGATTGTGGGAGTTGTCCCTCGGCAAAGGAGAGGTTCAACAGTTTTTGAATTGAAGGGCCTAATATCTCATTCAAGGGGGAAAGCAATTTAGCGGGAATCAAATCAGTAGGGGAGCCGGTCTTCATTTTGTTGATAAGTGCAGTCAGATCTTTGATAGTTATTTCAGGGATTACATGAAGGGTTTTCCCAGGAGTCACCATAGGGGAGATTTCAAAGACATCAACATCCAAGGGACCTGAGACTGAGATGATTTTCTTATATATCCCTTCTATTTTGTCCTCGAAAAACTGAGATATATCGTTACAGAGATCTTGAGTGAAAATATCTGGACTCTCACATATCACAGGGTTGGTGAAGGCCTGTATGATTTTAAATAGCTCTCTAGTAGAATTGGCCGCCTCTGCAATTTGAGAGGTAAGGCCAATTTTCCTCGCTTTTTTTATGTTTTTATAATAGGCGGTCATAGCCACCAGATATCGGTCTTTATCTTCCCCATTGCGTGTCCGTCTCCAGAGTTTCTCCAGCTTCCTACACCCCTGCTTTTCTGCTTTGAGGGCCTCAGTGTACCATGTTTCCCTTTTGGCTATGGTAGGTTTTTTGACAATTTTCTGAGGAGCCAGAGTGTCAATGGCTGTCAACAGTGTGGAGTTAAACTTGGAGAGAGCAGTGTTGATGTTATCTGAGTTTAACAGTACTGGCTCTTTCCAGATTTGTGTAAACCTGGCAGGAGTGACTTTATGCCATGGTCTACGCCTAATGGACTGCGTAGCAGAGTGGTTTGTTGGTTTGGGTAGGTGAAGCAGGGAAAAATCTAGCATTTTATGATCGGACCAATAAATGTGTTTAGGGGGATGACAGTAAACATTAGGAAGGGTAGTGAAAATCAAATCCAGGGTGTGACCACCTGAATGAGTAGGTCCACCATTTCGAAGATGTAGGCCCAATAGAGCAAGATCTGTCAAAAATGCTTTCGTATCGGGATGATCAGCAGTATCAATGTGAAAATTAAAATCTCCAAGTAAGATAAAATTTTCATTTGCTTTCATGTAGGGGGCCAAAAGTTCGGTTAGAGCGAGGGAAAACCCAGCATTGGGTCCAGGCGGGCGATAGACTAATGCCCCTTTCCAGTGTACCTTAGGGCTGATTTTTAAATGAAAGATCACTACTTCCATGGTGGGTAGCATTACTTGTTCTAAGACCCTAATATTCAGGGTATCTTTATATATTATGGCGATCCCGCCTCCTACTTTCTCAGGGCGGTCTTGACGAAGGATTTTATACCCCATAGGTATCCCTAAGATGATAGTGGGGATAGTATGGGGTTTAAGCCAGGTTTCAGTTAAGAAACAGATCTCAGGCTGAATGCTATGTATAGAGTCCCAAAGTTGCATATAATGCTTTGGGAGGGATCTTACATTTAACAGAAAACTTTTCCAGCCTCCCTGGGTATCTATATTGTCACTAAGGTATCCAGCAATGATGTTGGAATGAGTGGCTTGAAATCCGCATATGATGCAGGAGAAGGGGCCATCAGGACATATTGGCGTTCTATTAGTGCATCTATATTTGCCCTGGGGTTGTAGGGCAAGAAGGGTATGAGGTAAATACCTGATGCTAGGAACAGTCATGAGCCCGTCCATGATGCGTGGGGGCAGAGTGGCTGGCCCCTGGCCACGTCCTGTCGTGGACGGGCGCAGACGGGCCACTCTTTGGCTAGTCTTCGGCGTTGTCTTCGGCTCTCCTGCGCGCGATCGCTGCGCGCTCAGGAGGGGGCGAGGGCTAAATAGCCCCGTCAGCCCTGGCCGCTAGAGCACTAACCGCTCAGCGAAACCGGAAGTGGTGTCCTCCCTCCCCGTAGCTCAATCACGGGGAAGCGAGCGCTTAGAAAGCTAATGCCACAGGTGATATCGGCGTGTATGTGCGAGTGTGTGCACGTTTAAATTTCTAATGTCACAGATGTCACATTTAAAAACACTTTCCACAATTTCCTATATTTAAAAATCGCTTTTGTCGCAACACGCACAAGGCTGATTATGCAGGCTGATAATCCCAGGCGAGCCAGCGGGTCCGGGAAACACTGCCACTGTCCCCCTACCGCAGCGCGGAAAAGACATGCTCAGCCTAAATAGCCCCGTCAGCCCTGGCCGCTAGAGCGCTAACCGCTCAGCGAAACCGTAAGTGGTGTCCTCCCTCCCCGTAGCTCAATCACGGGGAAGCGAGCGCTTAGAAAGCTAATGCCACAGGTGATATCGGCGTGTATGTGCGAGTGTGTGCACGTTTAAATTTCTAATGTCACATTTAAAAACACTTTCCACAATTTCCTATATTTAAAAATCGCTTTTGTCGCAACACGCACAAGGCTGATTATGCAGGCTGATAATCCCAGGCGAGCCAGCGGGTCCGGGAAACACTGCCACTGTCCCCCTACCGAAGCGCGGAAAAGAAATGCTCAGCCTAAATAGCCCCGTCAGCCCTGGCCGCTAGAGCGCTAACCGCTCAGCGAAACCGGAAGTGGTGTCCTCCCTCCCCGTAGCTCAATCACGGGGAAGCGAGCGCTTAGAAAGCTAATGCCACAGGTGATATCGGCGTGTATGTGCGAGTGTGTGCACGTTTAAATTTCTAATGTCACAGATGTCACATTTAAAAACACTTTCCACAATTTCCTATATTTAAAAATCGCTTTTGTCGCAACACGCACAAGGCTGATTATGCAGGCTGATAATCCCAGGCGAGCCAGCGGGTACGGGAAACACTGCCACTGTCCCCCTACCTTCCATGCAGAAAAAAGATACAGTGCCACAGCATTGAAACTTCCTCTCTAACACATCAAGGGTAGTTATGGCTTTACTAGCATATAGACTGCTTACAGACCTTGGGAGCAGGTGTTCAATCCACTGAGATGAGTGTATAGGTGGATGAGTTCCTGAATATGCTTATAATGCCCATGATGGAGCAAGGTGGAGAAACAAAATGTTGTATACCCCTTGTGAAGTCACACTTCGATAACATGTAATCTGAACTAATAGAGTGGTGCATGAGAATAACCAACCTAGAATAAAAACTTGGACATATACACACGTGGGAAACTAATCTCTGCTTATGTTGCAATTATAATTAACTAACTATGTAATTTTGTCGTGTCCTGTACTAATATGCTGCATTGATATAATGGAATGAAGCATAAATATGCTTTTGTTTAAGTATTTGTGGCCAGAACCGGGACCTAAAGTGAGTATATCACGCATAAGTGTCGCTTATCTGCTAGGTAACTACTAATAGGGAAAACCTTAGTAAGGGGGGAGGTAAACAGAAAGGCTATTTTTCAAAATGTAACGTTTATTTGTGTTTGTTTCTATGATAGTTTCCATTCTGACTCCAGAGGCCTGTGACAAAATGGAGTCACCAGTTTACTGTGACAGCCAAAGGCAGAATGCATGCGCAGCCGAAGAGATGAGAATGAATGCGAGCTGCTTGGGCCTGTGTGGAAGGCAGTTCAAGGCCGCTGTGGCCTGGAAGTCTAGATGTTATGTTATGTTATAAGGTTTATAAAGCGCACAGCTGCCCCAGCGAAGAGGCATCCCGGCGCTAATCCCAAGTGAAAAACAGAACTGAGGGCAGAAAAGACCGATGATGAGAGCAATGGTTCTGAACGTGAGAATTTTACTTGAAGTTGCAAGTTAAGGAAACTCGACTAGGCCAGACTTGGAGAGAAAATGGGGGCATTAAAAAAACCCTGACAGGAAGAAATTGTATAATGTGGAGATGAGGTTATGCTCATCCACCCCGGAACTGACCGATGAGGACTCGACTTTTCTTTAAAAGTTACTCTTTTAGATAGATAGAGCTAGGAAAAAGGTATAGAAAGTGCTGATTTTACCGAGTAAAAAACGTCTTCTTAATTTCCTCCAGAGATGCTGTCGGATTACGGATTTTCCTGTGATGTTAGACCCTTTTTCTCGACTTATGATTTTCTTGGCAGGAATGGTACTTCAGTGAGGGATTTTAGTTAGGGAGTTAGGAGAATGGACTTTGGGAACTTTCGGTCTTTTGCTAATACTTGTGTTCTGAACCTAAAATGTTAACGTTATTTCTGAAATTTTGAAAATTAAATGAAATTAACTGTTTTTTAACTAAAACTTTCGTTTAAATGCGATTAAAAGATTAAATGAATAAATAAAGAAAATAAACTTTTAGACATGTTAAATTGCTCTAATAAAATTAGATAAATGGGAAATTAAAGCTGGTCTCGAGTTTTCC
Source organism: Lissotriton helveticus (assembly GCF_964261635.1). Taxonomy (NCBI): domain Eukaryota; kingdom Metazoa; phylum Chordata; class Amphibia; order Caudata; family Salamandridae; genus Lissotriton; species Lissotriton helveticus. The sequence goes on along the minus strand of NC_136067.1, from coordinate 380,617,289 downwards.
TACGCCTAATTTTCTTACTAGCAGACTCATCGACCCTTAAGACGATATGTCTAAATGTATATTTTCAGATGATAAAACCATGGTAAACTTTTAAAACTGTAGGTGTACATATAATATAAACGTTTAGTTAATTTAGACATTTCGCTATGTTACAGCAGCTCTCCATTGAGATTCACTGATCCCAAGTGTGAGATAGAAATTGTGAGAACGGAACTCACAGTGATATGGGCCCCACTGGTGAGTGAATGTATGTTCTGGTGTTTCAGGGATAAGTGATATGGTTTCAGAAATTATTTTTGGAGTAGCGCTGCATCACCCACACCTTCATTTGCCATTCCTTGCCAGCATGCATGAAGTTACTATCGTTCACGCATCCATTCATTCCCAAAGCTGTCCGTGATGGATGCATATCTTGAAAACTCTGGCTGCAGTCAATTTGAGCCCTGCTGTCGCAACTGTTATTTACAAATTTTGCAGTCTTGCTGTCATTTTGTTGCAGGACATACTGCTAACATCCTCTGACATGAGCGTGGCAGCAGTGCATGCTGCAGGCCAGAATACTTGGGCATAAGTCTCTGAATGTCATAATTGATGGTGGAAGTGAACAAGGAGGGACACTGGAATTGCTTTGTGAATATCTCAAAGTGGCACGTTCCAAGGTGCAGATAAGTATAGAGATATATAGTGCATACAGAGAGCCCTCTTAATGTCTCAGTAAAGGCATGTCTGTGCACATCAGAAGAGAAGTACATTAAATATGGTATGCATCTGGTCTGGGGTTAGAGCACTGAGTTGCCCAAACAGAATTGTCAATGTTCCTCAAACCTGATGTACAATGACTGCCATTATGTTCTGCCACTCCAGTGCCCATGTTAGTATTAATATATATTAATAAATTAACATTCTACCTCTCTATCGATTCTCCTCCCATTATATGGATATTTTCCCTTGCTCTCTTTTCTCCATCCATTCTCTCCATCTCCCTTTTTTCTCTTTTGCTTCCTTATTGGCTTCAGTTGACCTCCTGAGTTTTCATTTCCCCTATCCATCTCTTCACATCTTTCTCTTGTTTTACCTTCATTCCTCTTTACACCCTCTTCTTACCATCCCACTCACGCTCTTTTTACACTTATGTATCTCTTTTACACCTACGCTCTGTAACACTTTTCTCCTTTTCCCGCTCCCATACTCCATTTTTCACCTAACTTACAGTGGTGTGAACAATACTCTGTTTCACGATTATGCAAATATCAATTTAAAAGCACTCCTGGTGATATCTAAAGAAAAGTACTATGCAGGATAGTAGACTTCAACCAACGCAGTGATAATTTCAAGATGAAACATGGACATTTAGGGGCCCATTACGATGTCGGGCGGATTGCCTCCGCCAGGCTGGCGGTAGCCACCGCCGGCCTGGTGGGCTACCGCCAGCCTGGCGAAGGCAATCCGCCCAACACCGTTTCCCGAATTCCCCCCACCATATTAGTATGGCGGGGGAGACTGCGGCGGACGGAGACCGTCCCCCGCTTTTCCATCCCGGTCGCCTTGCGGCCGGGGCGGAAAAGGAATAATATGGTGGCGGTGTCTAACAGACACCGCCAGCCATATTACGATGGAGGGAAACAGATGCCTTTCCGTGGCGGCATCGGGCCCCCAAACTAAAATTGTAAATTGATACTTGTATAGCGCACTACTCACCTGCAAGGGTCTCAAGGCGCTTGTACGAATACCGCTGTGGAACCCATCCTGGCTTTCCCTGTGAGGTGTCCACTCCTGGGCACCCCCAAGGTGGAGGCCAGGCATCCTTAGCATTGTGCGGGCCGTTGTGGAGATTAAGCAAGCTATTGCCCAGAGTTGCAGAGTGGGACTCCATGATTGGAATAGGCACGAGGCGAGAATTATCAGGTCCGTGGAATTTTTGAACCCAAGACCCGCAGAGGCGGGGAATTGAACCCTGGTCCCAGGCTAGACCTCTGCATCAGGGTCTGCCGCTCTAACCATTGAGCCACACTTCTCCACTGAAGGAGGGGTGGGGGTGCACAGGGGGGGTACCTGTGGTACCCCCCGCATTTGCATATGCAATGCGGTAGGCACCACGCGGTGCCTGCCGCATTGCGTATGCAAATGCATGCAAGCATTCATAGCATTGTGGCGGGCGGTGCAGAGTGCACTGCCCGCCACAATGTTATGAATGCAGGATGCGGCCGCCACTGTGGCGGCTGCATCCTAATGCCACCCACGGGACCCCCGTCCTAATGGCGGGCGGTCCCAATCCACGCTAGGATGACGGGCGGACAAAGTCCGCCCGTCATCCTAATGGACCCCTTAGTTTTGAGAAAGAAGTAAAACAAAGGTTTGGCACTTTTTCCAAACTACCCGAATTAGTGCTTCATTTCCCTTGCATATGTCAGGAGTAGGTGTGCCATCTGGCTAGTATTTAAATGACCCGAATTGTATGCGTATGTCCAGTCAAAAAATGTTAGAAGCTGTGTAATCCATATTTATTTACCTTTTGAAATATAAACCTAAAATTGAAAAAAATGAAGCGATCAGTAAAAGAATTCCATAGCTGCCTGAATTATTAAGCAAAGAGACATATAAATTACATGTCACAAAATAATTTTAAACATTTTCCACACACTGTTTTTCACTGATCAGCTTTTGGCCTTTCCAGAATATCAAAAAGTTAACAAATGACAGGTATTTTTAATGAGGAAAGTGGCAATCCAACATTGTAAATATTACATAAAGCAGACCAGTCACTCCTTGATTAATTACGCTCAAGAGAGGCACACCTATGCCAGGTTCTTGAAACAAGCATTGGTAGTGCCAATAGGCTTGGCTTTAAAGAAATGTTGAGGAGCGGCAAGCCATATTTTCCGGTATGCAAGCCAAGAAAATGATTTGGGGTTAACTTCCTTATGTAAGCTTCTCTTAAAAGGGAAGGCGGGAAGAAGACAATCAGCACAGAGATAGAAGGCATGTGGTTAAACCAAGCTTGCAGGCGGACAAAGCGTTCCATGAAGAGGGACCTACTGAACAGTTTAAACAAACCCCCTAAAGAATCACGATGTGTCCTAATCAAAGCACATACCCAGCACTGAGGAACGAAGACCTTCGTACAACCAGAAGGACCCTTGTGAAGGTCGAAACGCGTCTGCCTATTATAAGTGGTCTGGAGAAACACATCATCATTCAAAGATTAAATCATATATGTAAAAATAAATTAAAAATCTAATCTAGAAACACGATAGGGAACACACTTGTCTTCCCCACCATTTCTTTGTCCCTGGTCCCATTGGGCCGCTAGATACCGCCACGATCAATTGTCTGAGGGAGTGTAACACACTATTTATTGTGTGTAAATTCACGTTTGTTTTAGCATTATATATGTATAATACTCGATATATGTAAGTGATGTTTTGGAAGATTTGAAGGTCTACATTTATATGTGTTAGTACTGTTATAACTTCAGACAAGTATATGTTTTTCTGTAATGAAAATGTACACATGTAATAACTGGATAAAAAGAATCAATGAAATTAAATAATGGCCTCATTTGTCATAGTATATTCACTGCCAGTTAGAGCACAAATGTTCATTGTTATTATTTTTGGGACTAAGGGAGAGACAGAGAGATGTCAGTAAAAGACTAGTATCACAAGACAGAGAGAGAGAGAGATAGAGAGAAGAAAGGCAAAAGTGTGTGGAACGGGAGAGAGCACACCATGACACAAATTAGAGGCCTTAGTTGCCCTATGGTTCATGTAAGGTCTACACGATGACCGAATTAAAACATCAGTCTATGGTGGATGGGGTACAATATATGCATATTAGTGTTGTTGGAGTAGAGTGGAGTAGGGGGAGCAGAGTGGAGTAGAGGTCAGTGGTTCAGTGGTGGACAGAGTCATAGAGTACAGTGGCATAGAGTGGGGTGGCATGGAGTGGGGTGTAGCAGGGTGTAATACGGTGGAGAGGGTTAGATTAGTTTGAGGTAGAGTCAGTGGATTGGAATGGGGTGGAGAGGGATGAAATGGAGGGAATTAGGGTTAATTGAGGGGAGGGGAGTTATTTGAAGGGGAATGGGGTTCATTGGAGTAGAGTGGGGTGGATTGGAGGGGTTTGGAGTGGGGCAGATTTCATTGGACTGGGTGGATTGGAGTGGGGTGGATTGAATTAGGGTGGGGTGGAGTAGATTGGAGTGAGATAGATTGAAGTGGGGTGGATTGGGAAAAGGGTGGATTCGATTTAGGTGGGTAGATACGGGTGTGATGGATTGAATTGGATTGAAGTGGATTGGATTGGAGGGAATTGGATTGGAGTTGGGTGGGGTGGAGTTGAGGTGGGTGGGGTGGGGTGGGTTGGATTGACGTGGTGTGAATTGGATTGGGGTGGATTGGACTAGAGTGGTGTGGGTGTATTTGGAGGAGTGAATTGGATTGGAGTAGGGTGGGTTGGAGTAGAGTGGGGTGGATTAGAGTGGAGTGGGACGGATTGGGGTGGACTGGAGTGGGTGGGATTGGAATGGGGTGTATTGGATTGGGGTGGTCTGGATTGCAGTTTGGTGAATTGGAGTGGTGTGGGATGGATTGGGGTGGACTGGAGTGGAGAAGATTGGCTGGGGTTGATTGGTTGGAGTCGGATGTACTGGATTAGAGTGGGGTGAATTGGACTGGTGGTGGGGTGGATTGGGTGGGGTTGATTGGATTGAGGTGGGGCGGGGTGGATTGGATTGGAAGGTGGATTGAATTGGAGTGAGGTGTATATATTGGGGTGTATTGGATTTGGGTGGGGTGGATTGGACTGGAGTGGGGTGGATTGGATTGGAGTGACTTGTGGTGGATTGGCTTGAAGTGTGTTGGATTGGACAGGAGTGGGATTGAATCAGAGTAGATGGACTAGATAATGGGGTGGATTGGATTAGAGAGGGGTGAATTATTGTGCGTTGAATTGGTAGAGGGTGAATTGGGGTGGATTCGAATAGGGTGTATTGGATTGGAGTGGAGTGGGGTGGATTGGAGTACGGTGGATTAGATTTGAATGGGGTGGAATGGAATAGATTGGAGTAGGGTCGGTTGGATTGCAGTGGGGTGAATTAGATTGGAGTGGGGTGGATTGGATTGGAGTGGGAGAATTGTATTAGATTGAAGTGTGGTGGATTGCATTAGAACAGGGTGGGACAGTTTGGAGTGAATTGTGGTAGATTGAATTGGAGTGGGTGGATTGGACTGGAGTGGGGTAGAGTTGGGCGGACTGGAGTGGAGTTGGGTTAATTAGAGTACATTGGGGTGGATTGATGTGGATTAGAATGCGGAGGATTGGATTAAAGTGGGGTGGGGTGGACTGGACTGGGATGGGGTGGATTGGACTGGAGTGTGGTGCATTGGACTGGAGTGGGGTGGTTTGGGGTGGATTTGATCGAGAGGGATGGATTCGATTGGGGTGGGGTGGATTGGATTGGAATGGGGTGGGCTGGGGTCAGATGGATTGAATTTGAGTGGGGTAAATTGGGGTGGGGTTGGTGGAATTGAATGGAGTGGGGTGGATTGGGGCAGATTTGATCGAGAGGGATGGATTGGATTGGGGTGGGGTGGATTGGAGTTAAGGTGGATTGTGGTGGGATGGACTGAATTGGAGTAGGGTAAGTAGATTGGAATGAAGTGGGGTGGATTGGAGTGGGGTATATTGGAGCTGGGTGGAATGGATTGGAGTGGGGTGGATTGGATTGGAATGGGGTGATTGGAATGGGATGGAATGGAATGGAGTGGGGTGGATTGTTTTGGGGTGGGTGGATTGGATTGGAGTGGACTGAGTTTGAGTGGGGTGCATTGGATTTGAGTAGGGTGCAGTGGGGTGGGGTGGGGTGGGGTGGATTGGAGTGGGGTGAATTGGAATGAATTGGGTTGAATGGAATGGTGTGAGTTGGATTGGATTGGAGTGGGGTGGATTGGATAAGAGTGGGTTATATTGGATTGGAGTGGATTTGAGAATGGTAGATTGATTTGATGGGGTAGATTGGAGTTGGGTGTATTAGTTTGGAGTAGGGTGGATTGGTGTGGGGTGAGTGGATTGGAATGGAGTGGGGTGGATTGGAGTTGGGTGTATTGGATTGGAGTGGGGTGGGTTGGATTGGGGTTGGGTGGACTGAATTGGAATGGGGTGGGTTGGGGTAGGATGGATTGAACTGTAGTGGGGTGGCTAGGAGTAGGGTGAGTGGATTGGAATGGAGTGGGTGGGTGGATTGGAGTGGGGTAGATTGGAGTTGGGTGGATTGGAGTGTGGTGCATTGGATTGGAATGTGGTGCCATGGAGTGGGGTGGATTGGATAGGAGTGGGGTGGGTTATATTGGAGTGGAATGCATTGGAGTATGGTGGATTGGATTTGATTGGGGTAGATTGGAGTGGAGTGTATTGGTTTAGAGTGGGGTGGGTTGGATTGGGTTGGTGTGGATTAGAGTGTGGTGCATGGGGTTGGATTGTAATGGAATGGTGTGAGTTGGATTGTGTGGGGTGGATTGGATAGGAGTAGGGTGGGGTGGATGGAATTGGATTGATTGGAGTGGGGTGGATTGGATTGGAATTAATTGGGTTTAAATGGAATGGTGTGAGTTGGATTGGAGTGGGATGGATTGGAGTGGAGAGGAGTTGGGTGCATTGCATTGGAGTGGGTGGATTGAATTGGAGTGGGTGGATGGGATTGTATTGGAGTGGGGGGATTGGATTGGAATGAATTGGGTTGCAATGGGATGGTGTGACTGGGATTGGGGTGGTGGATTGGATATGAGTGGGGTTGGTAAGGTTGGAGTGGGGTGGGTTTGAGTATGGTGGTTTGGATTTGATGGGAGTGGATTGGAGTGGGGTGGAATGGTTGGGAGTGGATAGTGTGGGGTGGATTGGATTAGACTGGTGTTGGGTGGATCGGTTGATGTGGGGTGGACTGGATTAAAGTAGGAATATTGGGATGGATTGATTGGTGTGGCATGTATTGGATTAAAGTAGGGTGGATTGTGGTAGATTAGATTGGAATGGGGTGGATTGGGGTGGGTGGACTGGATTGGAGTGAGTGGACTGCAGTGGGGTGGATTGGATTGAAGTGTGGTGGATTGGAGTGGATGGATTGAATTGGACCAAGGTACGATGGGGTGGATTTGTGTGGGGTGGATTGGATTAGATTGCGGTGATTTGGATTGGAGTGGGGTGGATTAGATTGGGGCGGATTGGATGGGGGGCTGGATTGGAGTGAGAAGGATTAGATTGGAGTGGATTGAACGGATTGAGATGGATTAAATTGGGGTGGATTAGTGTGGGTGGAGTGGATTGGGTGGATTGGAGTGGGGTGGATTGGATTTGATTTGGGTGAGCGGATTAGAGTTGGGTGGACTGAAATGGAGTGAAATGGATTGGGCTGGATTAGAGCGGGTTGAATTGGAGCTGGTGGATTTTGGGTGAATTCGATTGGAGTCGTTTGGATTGATGTGGGGTAGATTGTATTGATTTGGAGTGGATTGGATTGAGGTGGAGTGGATTAGATTGGGGTGGATTGGATTTAGTGGGGTGGATTAGATTGGATTTGGTGGGGAGGATTAGATTGAGTGGATTGGATTGGAGTGGGGTGGATTGGATTGGTGTGGGTTGAGGTGGGGTTGGATTGATTGGTGTGGATTGGAGTGGGGAGAATTGGATTGGTGTGAGTGGATTAGATTGGGGTGGATTGGATTGGGGTGGATTTAAGTAGGGTGGATTGGAGTGCACAGCACGATAATGTGTTATGGCATAATTTTGGAAATTACACACCAGAAAGAAACAATGCCTCTTTGCAATATATAGAACAAAATATTCGTCACATTTTAAGACCAGCGTGAGCAAAACAAACAAAAAAACATGAGTCTGCAAAGTGAGAAAAGAAGACGTGACAAAATGAAAGAACGTTAACTATAGAAAAGAAAACTTTGCATTTTTATTTGTCCTGCTGGGCATGTTTTTGTCAGTCGCACTGATCTTCAAAAATAATTTGCGAACCGATCTTGAAAATGACGATTCAGCTCCATGGCTTGCCAATAATGCTGGCATGCAGCTGAAAGCGTGTTCACTTTTCCTGAACCCTGGGTTAAGGACAGTTCTGGTCCCTTTATCTGCATTATACATGGGTTCACACTCTCTAGTCTGCTACCTTCTGTTTGCGGGCACTAGAAGTTAAGAAGAACAAAATGGTACCTCAGTCACACTGGGAGCAGCAGAAGGGCACTGATTAAGTTGAATCAATCAATGCTTGATCCCTGCGCTACAGAAAGGAATGGAAATGATGCTTGGCCTGCAGTGACCAATTACGAGGCTGCAAAGAAGAATGCCACACAAGCCAACAAATGCATACATGCCAACATTTTAGAAGACATAAGTGGGAGATTTTTTAAATAGATCCAGGAAATTATATTTTCCCCATTGACTTCTATTGAAACAGAACCAATTCCAGGAGGGACACAGCCAAGTGATACAATTTCTGGCTTTTAAAATCAGGAGTCTCTCGTCTGAGTCAAGTCTTTTGGCATGTATGCAAATAGTAAGCAACGGACGGGCTCCAAGCCGTTTTTGTAAACAGTGCATCGCAAGCAAGGCGCATGCGCTAATGCATGCTATCGCAGGCTCGATATTGAAAAGGGTTTAAAAGCATATGGGGATTACGTGTCTATGTTATTAGAGTTGCCCGGTTATGAAATTTGAATAATTTGCATCTGGGTAATGACACAACATTTCAGGAAAATTACACATAATTGGTATGGTGACCAAACGTCCCGGTTTTCCCCGGACAGTTCTGGTTTTCCGAGTACTGTCCCAGTGTCCCAATGTTTTTTCTTAATTTTGAACGTATGTCCCTGTTTTTGGGACAAGGTCAAGTCAACCTGCAAAGGAGAAGTGAAAGTTGTGTGCTTTTTAAGTAATGTGTCTGTGTCAGGCAGCGTAGGAGGATATCGGCTGAATGCATGCTGCAGCAGAATGTAGACAGAGTGGGGAGGAGGGCAAGGGGGCTCAGGGCAAAGGTGATACTATAGCTAATGTTATGTAAGCACAGCTTGTAAATGTGTGGATATATTATATACGCAGCCCCCCCTCCAAGGAAAATTCAGGACAGGCATGTTATAATTATGGCTAAAGACTTTGACCCTACTTTTATGTTTGGGTGTCCCGTTTTTTATTTCTCAAAATCTGGTCACCCTAATAATTGGGCACAATATTTTAGAGCGAACATAGGTCCTCCCGGGGCTTTAAGTGGGATGAAAAAACTGTTGGGGGGGGGGTCCTCTCAAAGGGGCATGGCCAATGTAATTAAGGTTGTGGCTTAAAAACATGTAAGCTAAGAATCTATGCTTAGCATACTGTGCCGCCTGACTGGAATTTTTCTGCTTTTCTCATTGCATCCAGATATATAATACAAGTAACATGATTACACCATAGCTGCCAAGGTTTCAGATTGCTATGTGTGACATTTTCATAATTTCAGTGTAATTATGAGTGACATTTAAACAACTATGAGTGACACTTTCTCACAAGCAAAATCAAGCAATGAATACGAAGGAAACATACAATTTTCAGAAATGACACCCATTTGAGCAACTAGAAACTCCTAAAACAATCTTAAAACATATCTGCAAGGCACCAGAAATTGAAGGGACTGAGGCACACACAAGTTACAGTCAGCCAGGTTCATCTCAGGCCTGTTAATACTGGACGAACGCTCAATCAACAGTGGAGTCACTAAGACAGGTGGTAATTCAATTCAGTTGTATGACTGTGGCCATTGCAGAAGAGCACTCGCCTTGTTGTCAGCTGTACGTATATTATTATATCCAGGGCGGGCTTATTTGTTTGCTGGACCCCCAGTGACCACCTTCGCTGTGGATTCCCTCACTACCACCCCTTTAACAGTCCCCTCCATTCTCCATAACCACTCTCGCTCAGATGCATTTAACTAGGTTTATAGCACCACTCATACGAGTGTAGGGTGTCAGAGCACTTTACTTCACACACACATTACACACATACTCATTCAAAATGTGTAAATCAGTGTAAAGGAATGTTACTTAAGACAGAGAACTACGAGGTGTAGGAGTGACAGGTCATCCATACTGAGAGACAGTATAGTTTATGAGTACCTGGTCTGGAGAAGCAAAAAACTCCGAATACAAAATGTTACACCGTGGTGAGGGTTCTCTTTAATAATAACTGTTTATTTTGTATCGAAATGACCCCTTTTTAGAACATAATAATGAAAGACTGGCGGGGGGTCATAGAGACCTAATCTCTACCTTCCAATTTGCTTCCAGCTCTTTTATGACAGTTATTAGCTCCCTGTTCTAAACTGGTATTTTAATTTATACATTTCAAGTAAAAAACGACCCCTCTAACTAAAGCACTGACCTATCTTCATTATATGCACTCCCTGATCTGCACGGATCGTGTATTTTGCACTACTTTATAATCAGTCAATACTTCCACTAGAGAAAATGATCGCACTCCAGTAAGAACATTAATCAGAGTCTGTTGTATAAGATAAATGAACAACAACTACGGCTTCGGTGTATATAATATTGACAATGCTACAGTTCTGACATGATGAGACTGTAAAAGAACTATAACGAGTCTCTATGAAGTTACAGCAAAGTCAGCAAAGAGTAGTACTGCTGGAGTGTTAAGATTTTTTTTTCCAACCTGAGGGTGAGGACAGAAATAGACAGCCGGATAGCAGCTGCTTTTGAGAACTTCCGGTGCTGAGCCCCGGCAGGACCCGGCCCACTTAAAGCCATTAGTCCTCCCCTACGTGTTTTTCGCTCCTTGAGGTGATGGGAGTCGTCACTGCACGTGACCCTGCAGTTTGCCTTTCAATCATGGAATCCAAATCCTGATTATTCTAATAAAATAAAAAAAGATCTTATTTAATGTCAAACAAGGTCGGGGTTACTACCGTTTATATGATAAACAAGGGAGTAAAAAAATAACTACCATTCTAAAATGGCCCCACATTTCCCCAGCATCTTGTGCAGTAGATTGTTGTTGGCGTCTGTCTTTTATGTCCATGACAACTACTGGCACACTACCCTTCTAGTCCGTCTTTTATATCATTGGCTGCTCTCCAGAGTAATGTTTTGAACATGTTACCTAGTGGGTGCGTTTTCCTGTCAAAAACATACAGTTAGTGAACGAAAACCATGTAAAGTGGATCTTCAGGAGTCGTGGCGATGGAAGATGAGGAGACGGTGAGTTTTCTCGTTGTCACGAGAGTGTGCTTACTTTTAGCCACAGGAAAGAGGAGCACATGTTCGTATATAGGACGAGACGTATTGAAATGGTAGACGGTGCTTGTGTTTTTGTCCCTCTTGCAGCCATGTTAAGATCAGGCGAATCCGCATCACTTATAACGTTTAACGGGAAACCGTATTCGTCATCTGGTGGACCGAACGTGCATTTTTGTTCGCCATTAACATCGGTTGTTGGGCGAGTTCTGACAATCATTGCAGGAGTTGCGGCTATAGCCGGCTCGCAATTAAACAAGGTTGCTAGGGAAGTGCAGGTCAATCTTCATCCTGTTTTTCCAAGTAGGATAGCAACATTTCACTGGCAAAAAATGCATTTCGAGGCCTGTTTTCTTTGCTTTTTGAATCCCTGATGCCACAAGATTGTTTAAGTTGGGGAGCGTGGTAGTATGCGGTGTTGCTGTAGATAGCTTTGTAAACCAGAAACCCCTATCTGAACAATTATCCTGTCTAGTGTACCTATGACAGAATAGGGGTGATGCTATCAATTTTTATGGTGCTAGACAAGAGCCTTGCCATTGCATGTAAGATAGTTTTCAGAGGCACGAGTGCAGTGGCGCTGGGATGTTTGCTATAGTTAATCATCGTTAGAATGAGGGCACGTGTTGTTTTTAGGAAAGGCCGAAAATGAGAGGTTTTAACAAGTTAAGTGCAAATAAGTAAAAACTGATTTGGCAAGTTTGTTGACATGGAATTAATTGAGAGGTTTGCATTTAGGGTGATCCCAAGGAAGGTAAGAGACTGTGGGGGCGAAAGACGGGGTCAATTCAGTGATGTTAATTAAGGTTGTTGATCTAGTCGGGTGTAAAGGCTTTCTCATATCTTCGGGCTATACCTTAAGTCTACAGGTTTAGACCATCAAACCCAATAAAACAAGGACTGTGTTCAATGCGCTATGTAGGAGGAAGATAGATGTTGTTTGCTGCTGGTTGGCTCCCTGCCCCATGTCACAGTAAAAGATTTGCATACTGGTACACAAAATGGTCCCTCTCTCAGGAACGCAGTGGTTTTCAGCAAACGCACCATTCATACTTGGAATGTCACACTGAAGACTCTGTACTAATAATGACATAATATAAGTATAGAACATGTATTGCAGTTTTCTACAGAGTAGTAGTACATGAGCTATAATCATGGAACATATGGAGCAGATTGCTATTATTAAGGTGAATACGAGAGTGAACAAAACAAATGTTTCTTTCATGGTTCATAGCATCAGGTTCTCCAATTCCTACACCCACTCCTATCACTCTACTCATTATTCAGAAACATGTAAATAAGCTAACTTTGCCTGCAGGGAAAAATGTTACAATTGTTGATCTGTATACCTGCGTCACAGAGGGCCTATGTGTTGTCAAAACTTTAGCCGGCGGGGGCGTGGGTACCGGCCGTAGGAAATGGCCGCCTAATCTAAGAGCTCCGGAATCGAAGCAGCCCTAAACTCTAAATCCGCATGTTAATCCGCAACACCAGAGCTACCTGAGGGCATTCCCCGCCGTCGGACCTCGAACGGCACGCATCGCTGCCTCCCCGCTTGAAAACTGAGGCTGTGGGCTTGAAATATCGCTGCCGGACCCCACGAGGCCTGGTGAGGCATTGAAGACCGGGGACTGGAGTTGGCGGAGTGGCCGGCGGGTAACACACGCTGAGCGATGATCCATCCGCCTTTCCTGCTCCCCGCGGTGTCCTCCCCTGCTGCCGGGACTTTGCGGTGTGTCACGGGGGAGCCTGCCCCTCCCCTCCGGCACTGTTGGTGTTCCTGAGGCGGCCTCACAACTCCGCCATAGGCACCGGAACGACGGCGGAGGCGGTCCTGGACTTAGAGCGGTGCCACTTTGGAATTGCCTGTCTCCCCTGCTCTCTACAATGCGGCCTGTGATCCCGGACTGCTTCTTCGCCTAAATACCCCCTGCTACGCTCAGGACTGTGCTACTGCTGGGTCCTGGGACTGTGCTGGACCCAAGTGTGATCTACTGGACTGGTGGTACTCCTTTTGCGGCGCGCCCTCTGGCATTGTTGACGCGCATGATTGACCCACAATTGTTCTGGGGGACGAGTCAGGGTTTGGGGGTGCACCAGTCGACTCGCGTGGTTTTCTCCAGCGCTGCCCGGCTGCACAGAACCTCCGTACTGAAAGCAGCTCCTGGGACAACTCCGGCGGAGATCTCTGTTTACTCAGCCATATAGGTGGTGTCTACTCCGTCGCCCATCTTGCCTCCCCCATTGCCTCTGTACCCACAACTCGCACTGCCGCGTTCCACTTTGCCTGTACTCGACTGCACACCCCGTGACCACACAGCTGGAAGAGGAACAGTCTGGGGGTGTATTCCCGGATCGCCTAGTGACTGCGCCACGTCTGCATTTTTTGTACGACCTGCGACCCAGGGTAAAATGGCAGGCAGGGGGCCTAAAACTCAGACTGTCCAGGCTAAATTGGATAAATATGCTTATGAGAAAGGTTCCCATACAACACCACTTCATGGCAAAGCACAAGAAGGCGATGGAGGGAAGAAGGTAACATTAGAGGACATCATGAAGGCGCTTGCAAATGTCCAAACGACAGTCGGAACGATATCCACGGACGTTTCCCTGCTGCGGGCAGACCTCCACAAAATGACGGATAGGGTGAAGGACGTGGAGGTAGTGGCAAAATCCCTGGTTCAGGACACATTGGACCTCCAAGTGTCAGTAGCTCACCTGAAAAAGGACAACAAAATGCTCACTGACAGACTGGACAATCAAGAAGGGCGCGCACGACGGAACAACGTCAGAATTATTGGCATTCCGGAGTCGGAAGGGACCCGGGCAATGGACCTTTATGTAGAAGAGCTGATAAAAACTAGGCTACAGCCCAAAGGACTTTCGAACTTTTTCTCAGTTGAACGCGCTCATAGAGTGCCGGGTGGAAAGCCGAAGCCCGGGGCGCCCCCGAGACCAGTATTGGCGCGCCTATTTAACTTTAGAGATCGCGACGCGATTCTACAAGCGGCAAGGATCTCTCCCCCGATCCGGATATTGAACTCAACCCTCTCCTTCTTCTTTCCGGATTACACTGCAGCTGTCTCGAGAAGACGCCGTAGCTTCTTCGAAGTTAAAAAGCTGCTGCGGACGCAAGAATTGCCATACTCCATGTTGTTTCCCGCTAAACTAAGAGTGGTGGCTGAAGGGAAGACATGGTTTTTCGACTCTCCTGAGGCGACACTAGAATGGCTGGAGGGCTGGCGTCCAGTGCACAAACAAGACCGGAGACTGAAACCGCACCGCCGCCGGGAACGGGAGGACTTCCCAGAAGATATGGGCTCCGGAGGTCAGGAACCGCACAGCGACTTCCATCCTGAAGAAGAATAGGATTCGTCGTATAACGGACACTCCTTCATTATTGGAAAGGAGGCACTAAGAACATTACCACTTGCACTGCCTCGGGGTTCTGGACTGGGGGAGGCCTGAGGGACTCCTAAAGGTTGCTGCTTCGTGGGACTCTACCCCCGATACGCAAGTATTGTTGTTCTGGGAGGGAAATTAAAGCACTCTGCAGAGTTGGGGTGGCGGGCAGTTGTAGGTTCGCCTGGCAGGGAGGCAGAAAGGGTGGGTGGGACAGGGGGTGGGAAGGTAACTTATGCGCTACACTTCGTTACTTATGTTATGTATTTGATTGCTTCTTATTGTTTAGTAAGACTTACCTTTGTTGTGACAGCACTATGGGACGACACAGCGGATCTACGGGCCACACACATTTCTAGATTATTTGCGCACCTTACTGCATGTGTAGGCTTGCGGGCCAAACACGATACTATACCCGTGATACACTTCTTTGTCTATGATGCCTGAAGCCACCACACAGGGGCCGCGGACTCGGCGGACGACCCTCACCCTGCTCACCTGGAATGTTAGGGGATTAGGAGATAAAGTAAAGAGGGGCCTGGTACTCCAGTACCTGAAACGCGGTGGCCCTGCAGTGGTATTTCTGCAGGAGACGCACCTGGTTGGGTCGGCAGTTTGAGCTATGGACAGATGGGGTTACCAGATGCTGGCTCATGCAGACTTTTCCTCAGGCTCCAGGGGTACGGGGATTCTTATTAAGAAAAACTTCCCACTGGTGGTGCAGCAAGCACGTATTGACGATTATGGCCGCTTCGCGGTGCTGACATGTCAGTGGGAGGGGCGCTTAATCAATTTAGTCTCTGTCTACATCCCACCTGGGCTCCATGCACAGTCTCACTCCGCCCTCACGTCATTTCTATTGACATTGCCGGAAGCGACACTCCTGATGGGGGGCGACTTCAACGATATAGTAGATGGCTCACGAGACAGATTCCCTGTTAGGCCCTGTTAGGGGTGGGCGGCGTCTTCTTGGTCTGATAGATGCCCTGGGACTCACGGATAGCTGGCGGTTCAAGCACCCAAGTGAAAAGCGTCACACCTACTACTCAGCAGTGCATAATTGTCACACGCGTATTGATTATTTCCTGGTATCTGCGGACGCCCTACAGGGTATAGAGGAGGTCACTCTTCGTCCCAGGGGCATCGCGGATCATTCCCCAATACTATTCAAATACACCCATCATCAGGTCTGCCGAAAATGCATGTTCCCGGTACATGCTGGCTTCCTTCAGATCGCGCCCATTCAATCGACCCTCGCACATACCACCAAACACTTTTTCCAAGAAAATTTGGGGTCGGTGGCTTCTCCTGGTACGCTCTGGGAGGCGTACAAAGTGGCCCTTCGGGGACAGGCAATGGCATCAATCCTGGGCTATAAACGGGAGCGTCAGGCAGAGTTGGACAGCCTCGAGGCTGAGCTGGACGTTGCCACTGCACAGCAGGAGGCCCACCCTTCCCCGGGAACCATGCGTACGGTTCGCTTGAAACAAGCAGAGGTTCTGGCTCACCAGAGAGAAGTGGCGCAAAGCAAGATACAAGCTACTAGACAGGGTGTACGAGCTGGGAGATAAGGCAGGGAAAATGTTAGCCTGGCTGGATAGGAAAGACAAAGCGCATAAAGTCATTGCACAACTAGCTTCGCCAGCAGCCTCCCCGATCTCCGACCCTGATGGCATAGTTGGTCTCTTGGCCGACCATTAGAAACAAATCTATGCTCCCCGGCATCCTACACGATCGCGGAGGCATATGAGTACATTAAGGATCTCTCAATACCTAAGCTCTCCCCGGAGGCAGCGCTTCTGTTGGAGGCAGACATCACCGCCGATGAGGTACAAACGGCCACTTATGCGCTGGCATCGGGTAAAGCGCTGGGGCCAAATGGGCTCCCAGTTGAAATGCACAAGAGACTGATACAAACGACGGCCCCCTTTTTCCTCAATATGCTATCCGACAGTCTCGAGGTTGGGGAGCTGCCACGAGATCAGCGACTAGCCACAATTGTCGCGATTCATAAGCCTGGTAGGCCTAAGACAGACTGCGCCTCCTACCGTCCAATCTCACTTATCAATGCGGAACCAAAGATACTCGCTAAGCTGCTGGCGTTGCGACTTACTCCACACCTAGCGACGCTAGTTCACCCGGATCAATCTGGCTTCATGCCACATCGGAGCATGGCTCTAAACCTTCGCCCGCTTCATGCGGTTCTCGCTCGTGCCTCCTTTCTCACGGACCCCGCTGTCATCCTTTCGCTTGACGCCACTATGGCGTTTGACACAGTCGAATGGCCGTACTTGTTTGCGGTGCTCCAACATATGGGATTTGGTCCCAAATTTTGCGCCTGGGTACGTCTGCTTTATACTAGACCACTGGCGCATGTTGTTGCGAATGGCCACATCTCGCGAGACTTTCCACTTGGCCGAGGCACGAGACAGGGATGCCCTCTGTCTCCGTTGCTCTTCGCATTGATCCTGGAACCGGTTGCGATCTGGATCAGATGGGAACTTTCATCAAGGGGCTCCGGTGGACTGACGTGTGGGAGGATCGTATCTCTCTATACGCGGACGATATCCTCCTATACCTCACCTCCTCCCAAAAAACTATTCTCGAATTGCTGAATGTGTGCGAGAAGTTCCGTAGAGTGTCAGGTTACACAATTAACTGGACTAAGTCCATCCTTTTTGTCCTTGCTGGTCCGCCACCTGTTCTGCCCTAAGCTACCCCTTAGGGGCTACGACGGCGGCCTTTAAGTACCTGGGTATCCTTATAACCCCTGACCCTGACGAGTTCTATAGTCTAAATCTCAGCCCCCTTCTAGAACGGTTTAAGCGCGATGTGAAAGTGTGGCAGACTTTACCTCTCACGCTTCTAGGCAAGGCAGCACTGTATAAAATGATGGCGCTCCCCGTTTCCTTTATGTGCTCGAAAATACCCCGTCACTGATCCCCTCATGATATATTAAGGCGGTTGCTGCAACAGTATCCCATCTATTATGGGGAGGAAAACCGCCTCGAATCACACAGGATAAATTAACTAGAAGTTGGTACGATGGGGGGATAGCACTTCCAAATGTAGAACTATATTACTGGGCAGCCCATCTCAAACAGATTAATTTCTGGTTGCACACCTCACAAACTGACCCTGTATACCTTGCAGATAGACACTCTTTGGAAGGTGTGGGTCTGTTGGGTAATCTATATAGCCCTCGTCTGCCTCCGGACTTGATAGGTCCTACACGTCACTCAGTGCAGTTGTGGTACCGGGCCAACATGCGTCTCAAATGCTTGGGAACTATCACCCAAATGACACCGCTTTGGGACTCAAGCAAGTTGGGCTTCCTCCAAAATAGTAAGGGATTCCAGGCCTGGGACAACATTGGTATTTCGGTAGTTGGTGACTTATGGAAAAAAGGTAAGGTAGTAGATTTTGCCCACCTGGAAACACAATACGAGATGTCACAGACGGAGAGGTTCCGATACTTGCAAATTAAACACGCGCTACATTCTGTTATACCGATGGGCACTGTCCTAGAAGAGTCATCTCCTCTTGAAGATAGGCTTCTTACTGAACACATGGAGGCCAAGGCCACTTCCCTTACTTATAGGAAGCTTGTAAATAATCTTCCGGACGTAACATCTACACTGAAACAGAACTGGACCGAGGAGGTGAGCCCCTTTGAAGACTCTGAATGGCAGGAGGCCCTCGCCTCGCCCCGTGAAACCGCAATCCCCTCAAGATTGCAACTGGTCCAACTCAAAATACTTCATCGCAAGTACTACACCAGACCACTCCTACACAAGATAGGAAGGGCAATGCACAAATTCTGCTTGCGGGGCTGCGGGGAGGAGGGGACATTCTTCCACACCATCTGGGATTGCAGGTTCATAGCGACATATTGGACAGCAGTGATGCGCACGATTTCCCAAACAATAGGTATCTCCCTGCTACCGCAGCCTCGTCGCTGCTTGCTGAATGTATGGGAACCTAACGATCTGACTCACCGGCAGCAGGACTGGGTAATGTTAGGTATGATGATGGCAAAACGCAACATTGCCAGGCTGTGGGGCTCTACGGTTTCGCCGACACTTTGTAATTGGTGTGAGGACATGGATGAGGCGATGGTGGCGGAGAGGTCAGTGTATATCCACCGTGGCTGCCCCGGAAAGTGGGGTAGGATATGGGGTGCATGGAACTCGTTCAGGAGTAACATCTGTGAGCCACCGAGCACCGCTGGAGAAGAAATTGACCCTGACTAGCAATGTTAAATTTGGATGTGCAATGGAAGTTGCAATATGTTTTTTCGATACAATGTACAGTTTTTATGCTTTGAATTTGAATGTTACTGCGAGAGGCCCACTGCAGTATTTCTCTATTTGCTGTAATACTCCTATGCAGATCTGTCCCATGTGCTTTGTTCTAATAAAAACAATAAAAAAAATAAAAAAACTTTAGCCGGCAAGGAGGAGGGAGCCATCTGTGGTTAGAGGTCGGCCAAACTCAACTGCATAAGTCCACACTAGTTACAGGAAGGACAGCAGACGAGAATATGGAATCTGACTTCTCTCTGGATAGCTCAGAAACAAAAAACATTCTAATCTTTTTTTATTTGTTTATTGGCATTTTAAATGCAAACACTGAAACAATAGAGCATCTGCAATCTTAACAGTGAGCAAAAGCAGACCAAGAGGGGGTCCAAGATACATACAGATGGTCAAATTCACACAACTAAATGCTAATTAAGTCACATGTGTTGGTCAATACATCTATATCAATATAGTTTAGTATATCCCATACAACATTCGTAAGTGCCCATATTAAAATCCAATTTTAAAATGTAATGCTCCATTAATACAGGGCATTTAGGGTATGCAGGTGGTCTAATCTTCATTGTATGATTTTAAAAGGCAATGGTCAGAGTGTATCATTTGTAAGGTGACCAGGCGTCCTGAATTTGCCCGGACGGTCCTGGGTTTTCACCAGCTGTCCGGCAGATTTTAGGAAATTAAGCTCATGTCCCGGTTTTTAGAGAGGGTCAGCTGAAAACGGTGGGAGGTATCTTTTTATGTTTTGCAAAGCAGAGATAGTTAGCTGCTGTTATAAGAAAGCAATTTAATTAACATTCATGCTACTGGCTTTAAAAATGGCATTTTATGTATGTTCTTACTGCCTCCTCTGTAATTCTCTGCTAAGGAAGACTGTCATTCTGTGCACTGGGTTGCAGTAAAATAGTCCTTCTTTTATTTTTGGAAAATGTCCCGGTTTTTGGCTTTAAAATTCTGGTCACCCTATCATTTGAGCGACTATAATGTTGGAGTTGGTATAGGTGGATCAGAGTTCAGCTGCTGAAGCCAGGTGGTGAATCGTTCCCAAATGCCTTTAGGTGTGGTTCTGTTGGGTAATCTATATAGCCCTCGTCTGCCTCTGGACTTGATAGGTCCTACACGTCACTCAGTGAGTTTCCAAAAATTAGATAATTGTTCCTGACAGTAAGTGACATTGCGCAACCATGCTGCAATTGTGGGGGTAGGACGTCTGCCCCAATGCATGGCCACGCTGCGTTTGGCCAAAAGGAGCAACATGGCAATGAGGCGACTATATTCAGGTTCGGTGTCTTTGGCATGTCCCAATAGGCCCACTAATGCAGAGTATTGTAACCCCTGACTGGTGATCAATGGAAAGAGTCAACTTTGGGACATTGCCAAGCCAAATGCAAAAGGTTAGCCTGTAGGAGTCTGCATCACAAGCAGCATGAGTTTGGGCCCAGCCACATTGGATATTGTTGCGAGGGTGTTTGATGGGTATGGTGTAGATATTTAAAATGGATTAAGCGTAGTCGGTAGTTTGGGGACAAGTGCTCTAGTTGTCCGCAGCGTAAAAGCCACCACGCATCTGTGATGGGGGGGGATCTATTTCCACTTTTCAGTGTTCCAAGGCTTTTGGAACAATTACAGGTGAGGTTCACTGTATAGTGTTACAAAGACGAGTAATTATTTTTCGTGGAGATGGATCTGTGAGCATATACTCCAGTGCCGAGAGGGCAGATGGTGAGGAATGTATCATGTAGTGTATGACACGTAGCCCGCAGCTTATAAAGTAAAGTATTGAGAAAAGTAATGGTTGGGCCCTCTGCTGTCTATAATAATGATCTGGATATAAATTTGAGAACATGTTGATCCTAAGAGTATGTGCTCACATAATGTCCTCTCTATCTAGAAATGGGAGTAATTGAGGGTTATTGGCCAGCAGGATAGAAGTGGCATATAGAATCATGAGTTTGGCTCTCTTTCTCAAACCTTCCCACGCCCATTTAAGATTATTGTAAATGTGGTAAAGTGTTGTATTCAGGGGACACGGTACAGAACGATCCTTTTCATTGGCTATGTGCGGCTGATATGATGTAGGATGCAGCTTAAAATGTAAGTATTGGGCCTGAGCACAGTAAGCATAGAGTGTTAGATCCAGGGCACCCATTCTGCCCAAGGTTAGTGGGAAAGTAAGGAGGTCCCATGATATTCTAGATTGTATGCCCACCCGTATTAAGGTAACCATGCAGGATTATAAATGTTAAAAATAAAATGTGATGCTAGCGGTAGTGGAATATTTGCAAATCGATAAAGAAATTTAGCTAAAACAATCATTTTTGTTATCGCAATCCGACCCGCTAAGGATAGCGGTAGTTTAGTCCAGATTGTGATCCTCTCCTCTAACCAGGCTATCGCCTTGCCGTAGTTTGCGCTGAACAGTTCCTGTATATCCCGGCTGAGCCATATGCTCAAATACCTGACTAGGTCATCTGCACATTTGAATGGATATTCAGTTGGGAATTGTCGTGTAATGGTTAGTGAGTGGAAATAATATCGATTTAGCTCAGTTAATATGTATGCCCGAAAGGCCACCATAGAGAATCACCTTATGTGTTAGTGGGGTAAGGTTTTCACCTGGGTTACAGGTGTAAAGTGTAATGTTGTCTTCATACATAGATATTACTAGCCTGCTAGTGGTAAAACCAATACCTCTATTTGCATGGTGTTGTCTTAGTTTCAATGCAAGCGGTTCTGTTGCAATGGCAAATAGGAGCGGCGATAGTGGGCATCTGTGGCGTGTGCCCAGGGAGATAGGAATGGGGTCAGAAATTAGTTCATTTAGTCACACTCGTGCGGTGGGGAGTGTGTATAGAAGTTGTATCTGTTTTATTTAAATGGTGGTGAAACCGAGCCAACCTAGGAGAGAAAAGAAGTATATCCACTCCAAGTCCAATGCCTTAGTGCTGTCTAATAAAGCCACTAACGCAGGAAATTGGGGGTCGAGGTGGTGCATTACTGCAAATAGAGAACGTAGATTTGGGATGTTGATCGCCCTGGAATGAATCCAGATTGGTCGGGCCTAACAATTATGGGGAGGAGTGGTTGCAGTCTGTTAACAAGAAGTTTAGCATATATTTTATTATCAACATTAATTAATGACAGTGGGCGATACGATTCACATAAATTGGCAGGTTTCCCTGGTTTTAGCAATGTGGTGATTGCAGCTCCCTGCATTGAAGGCGGCAGATCCAATTTTCCAAAGATTGTTGAAATATAGCAAGGAGATGTGGTTCCAGTAAAGCGGAGTATTCTTTATAAAAAAAAAGTAGCGAATAGCCCATCTAGACCTTGTGCTTTAACCTGGTAGGCTGCACTATCTCTTCGGTTGTGAAGGGTTCATCAAGATATGCTCGGTGTGCCTGGTTAAGCCAAAGCAGCTGTATGGTATCAAAGTATTAAGTCAGGTCTGTTGCTGTCAGTCACGGGTGGAGGAATATAAGTGGGTGTAAAATGAGGACATGACATCAAGTTGTGCCATCCGGGTGTGAACTGGATCCAAATCAGTGTCGAGTAGCACAGTGATATAAGTGGAAGTTCTAGGAGTTCGCAACAGAGAAGCGAGTGTTTGACTCGGACGGTCACCCTCCCCATATTGTCTAACCTGAGCAAGTTGGTGTAGAAAGCAAGTTTGTCTCTGGTATTAGCTAGAATTACAGGGTCATGAGATCGGAAGTATTCTTCCTTCAGATTATGAGTATCCATCTCCAGGTCAGCCATGGTTCTTCTGATGGCCCTCATCACACCTGATTGTTTTGCAATACTTGCATCTCTAATCACCTCTTTAAAAGCCTCCCACAGCATAGTCTATAATTTTACAGTGTCTAAGTTGTGTGCAAAATGTTCTTTGATTTCTTCACAAATTTCTTCACGAAATACCGTATCTAACAGCGCATCAGATGGTAAATGCATGAGGAGATGTCTGGGGAATCTGTAATGTGAGTAGAACTGGGGCATGATCAGAGAGGGTGCGTGGTAAGTGGGACACCAATGTCTCTGCAACTTTCCTGGAAGACTGGAAGCATGCAGAGATCAACCCCCTGCCGAAGAAACCTTCTGCTGACCCCACGGTCCTCAAGAACTACAGACCCATCTCTCTGTTCCCCTTCCTAGCCAAAGTCAATGAGAAAGCAGTCAACGCCCAACTCTCCAAGTTCGTCAAAATGAACAACATCCTGGACTTCTCCCAATCAGGCTTCAGAAGCAACCACAGCACTGAGACCACACTCCTTGCCGCTACAGACGTAATCTGTATCGTCCTCGACCGAGGTGAGACTTCAGCCCTCATCCTCCTGGACCTCTCTGCCGCTTTTGACACAGTCTTCCACAACATCCTCTGAGTAAGACTCCACAACGCCAGCATCTGCAACAAAGCCCTACAATGGATCCGCTCCTTCCTCACCTACCGAACACAGGAAGTCAGACTTCCACCGTTCAGATCAGAACCCACAGAGATCAGCTGGGGAGTGCCTCAGGGATCCTTCCTGGGCCCCCACCCCCTTCAACATCTACATGGGCCCATTGCAGCCATCGTCAGAAGTCACGGACTCCACATCATCTCCTACGCTGACACAGCCTACAAGAGCAACTTCCACGACAGGATGAAAACAGTTGTCACATGATTCCTCATCCTGGACTCCTCCCGCTCTGCCTGCGACGACACTTGGTGGCTCGGATCGCCTAAAATCCCGCCCATCCCCCACAGACCATGCACGAAACCTCAGCATCATCCTGGACTCCTCGCTCTCAATGATCCTTCAAATCAACACCTTCTTGTCCTGCTGCCTCCACTCGATCCACCTCCTTCGTAAGATCTTCACGTGGATCCCCACTAAGTCCAGGAAAATAGTCACCTATGCAGTCATCAGCATCAGACTCAACTAAGGCAATACACTCTACGCCAGCACCAACCATAAACTCCCCAAAAAACTGCAGACCATTCAGAACTCCTCCGCCAGACTCATCCTGAACATCCCGTGCCACAACCACATCACCGGCCACCTGAGAGACCTTCACTGGCTACCTGTCTACAAGAGAATCACCTTCAAGCTTCTCACGCATGTCTACAAATCCCTCCACAACACCGGACCTGCATACCTCAACCACCGCCTCTCCTTCTACACTCCCACCAGACACCTCTGCTCTACCCAATTGGCCCTGGCCACTGAGCCATGGATCCGCAAGACCATGTCTGGAGGAAGATCCTTCTCCTACCCCCTGTGAAGACCTAAAACTGCCTGCCTCTTCACCTCAGGCAATCACCATCGCTGCCGCAATTCAGGAAGGACCTCAAGACCTGGATGTTCGACTGAACCGTAGACCCAGGGCCCCCCACCCCCTTCTCCCCAGAGCCTTGAGACCCTCAAGTCTCTGATTGGTTGACATATATAAAGAGGTGGAATCCACTTGAAGGTGAATTTAATGAAGGAATTATAACCTTCTTATCCAAAACCATTAGCGATAATCTACAATTCTTAGAGTAAATGGCGATATCACTCTCCAACATAGATATCAAAATACTGGCTACGATATGAGCAAACAGTTGAGAAAAGTTATCTCTAGCCTCCTAATTGAGACCCAAGTCATATTTGCACCCAGGCATTCTTCCTGGTCTCACTTGCTGTTTCTCATGAACTTGTTGTGGATGACTAGAGATGACCCGGAGGAGTCAACACTGGCCTCACTAGATGCTGAAAAAGCATTTGACCACGTGGCATGACAATATTTGGGCACTCTACAGAGGTTTGAGACCAATTTTTCTTGACAAATTTGAACTGATTATACAATAACTTCTCTCCCCAAATCAACGGAGGCTTCTTATCAGACACTTTTCAGTTGACAAAGGGAACGGGCAGGGCTTCCCACTGTCTTGCTTGCTTTTTTTGCTCACCCTCGAACCATTAGCAGTGGCAATTAGACAGTCTGATGGTTTTCTTGGCATTGATAGCCTCTCAGGAACCTCCAAGATACTATTGTATGCGTATGACACAATTCTCGCACTTAAAGACCCAAAGCACTCACTACCACACCTCATTGAGCTAATCAATAGATTCTCTGCTTTCTCCGGCTATCTGATCAACTGAATCAAATGTGAAATATTCCCTACATCAAAATGAGTTCTTAATTTCAAGTGGAAAATGTCCAATCCTAAATATCTAGCGGTCTTTATAATTAGTAGTCTGGAAAGCGTGGTGAAGGACAGTTTATATCCCTGGTAGAAATAATTACTTTGCCCACTGATCCTCTCTGCAATTTTTACTTTAGGGGACAGCCCAAGTGGGTAAAATTATGGTGGCGCCACACATTGATTACATGGTATGGAAGCTGCCCATTTCAAACCCTAGTACATTATTGATTAATATCCCAAATAAATTAAGGATTTCACATGGGCTGTAAAAAAATCCTCAATATATCCTTCTAAGATGTATACAGCTATCATGGCAGGAGGGCTATACCCCCCCCAGACAAGGAACTATTTGAGGAATGATTGGAAACATACACAATTGTGGGTAGACCTAGAGAGACCTCAGCTACACAAAATATCTGACTTGGACTGTCTCTATTATAAACAGCCTCCCTGCATGGCTCTCGTACCACCCACTGCTATAGCAATACGGTAAAGAGCCCATAAGAAACGTAAGATTCATGAACATTTACCTTCTAGGGCACCACTATGGCACAGCGCAGGTGGCAAACTGGAGCTCGAACTGGAATACAAACTTTTGATGAATTAGTGCAGGGTGGGCACTTGGAATTCTTTGAGGTTTTGTTTGCAGAATATAATATCCTGCCCACACGTGCATGGAGATATTGACAAATAAAACACTGTCTCACAAGCTAAATGGGTCGCGGACAAAGGGACTCTTGGAAGAGTATGTCATGTTTGTATAGAACTCTAATCATTCTTACATACTCATACATGACTGAACAACAAACCAGAGAGATATAGCAATCATTAGTAGAAATGTACTGCACACGAGTCCTGATTGTCATTAATGGAAAATCAGGATAAAGAACTTAAAGAAACTTGACTCTAGTATACTTATTTTAAAACGGTACATGAATGGTACTGGACCCCAGATAGACTATACAGAGGCGGACTGAGGCCAGATGATGTATGTTGGAGACACAATGTTCCAAAAGGTGACCTTCAACATATCTTATGGTCCTGTGCCAAACAGTTTAATTATTAGGAGGAAATCTGGCAAATGATGATAATGCTAGTACCAACCCCATTACTTCTATGGCAAAGTTGGTAGTGTTACATGATTCAGCAGAAGTTGAAGTGCAGATGGATAGTTGTTGCTGTATCCACAGCAAAAATATGTATTTTGAGATGCTTGCGAGCAACTTCTTTGCCAACTGGTGAAGAACGTTACATCAAGATGATATGCATTCCATATCATGAAAGTAGGATATGTAGATTGAAAGAACTAATCAGGGGCCCATTCCTCAACTGCGATCAGTTTCTATAGGGACACACTACAATACTCAGTCCTTGTAGAGTAGCCTAACCCCACAATTTACCCAGTCAACCTGCTTGTATCCTGGCCTCTTCTTTTTATTTTCTCTTTACTAAATACTTTGATGCAGTGATCACTTACCAAATGTAAACTATAGGTCGATTAAGGGGGTTCTATGCAATGCTGTAAATATTGTTTAAATAGGAACAAACCTTCTCACTTTTCGGCTCCGCATTTACATTTTGATTTTCTTTATAAAATAGCTGTGGTGTTTGACACGGATATACACTACTAATATAACAAACGTGAATACTCTAGACTCCACTAGTACCCACATACTGATATCAAGATTAGAGAACATAACTGTATACCTAGTTTGGATGCAGTTGTATTATGTTGTATTGTTTGATAACTCAAAAATAAAGAAATGATTTAAAAAAAAAAATGGTCATAACTAGTGTATCCTCAATTGAATAAAATTTAGAGAGAAACACATAGAATAATGCATCAGTTATATTTTGTAGAGACAAAGGGGCATATTTTCAAGAACGTGTGATAACCATTGCAAAAGTAACTTAAAGCAACTGTGCATATCGCAATCTATCGCGAGAAAATAACACTGTCTGAACGTCCTATTCCGAACCCAGCGGCACCATGCGATAGTAGCATGGTAACGCGCCAAATGACTGCGCAAGAATCAACGTGACTAACAAAAAATGTGAAACACGAACGCCTAAAAAGTCGCGATGCCCCAAAAGCACAATACCTAAATCATTGATAACCAGCGACAGCCCTGCAATACCCAAGCGTCATGCGGGAAAATGGACTATACAGGGCCAAATAAAAGCCAAAACAAATTCAAACTGCGTAGCATCTTGGATACACCCGGACCGGTTCAAAGGAGAAGCCAAACCCCACAAGCACCACGGAGGACCAACATGGAACCCCATGTTCGGGGAAGGGCAAGAGGAAGAGGAAGACTGGGTTCAGTCCACAGGAAGACCAGATCATCGTTACAGAGGTGATAGGACACTACCAAAAACTGTTCGACACCTCCACTGCTGCACTGGCAACACAAACAGAAATATGGCAGACCATCTTCACCATGCAGTTGGAGTGTCGAGGAGGTCAATGGAGGAGGTCAAGAGGCGGTGGCATGATGTGCAAAGGTAGACCAAGCAGAAACTTGCCGCCAACAGGAAAGCAGCAACGGTGCCTGGAGGTGGGAGTCCTGCACCACGGGACGAGCTGGTGGAAATGTTGGCCACAGTCACCAGTGTGGAGACGGTGTCTGGAGTCGTTGGCCTGGACACAGCACGATACGTCCTGACTGAACAGCAACAGGGTGTGTGACGTCCAGAGACTGGGGGGATGGTGTAGATGGGCACAATGGCACACATGAACAATCAAGTGTAGCACACGCACAGTGACAGTGGAACATGTCCATGATAACCTTGGCACACTGCATCACACATACAAACACCAAGTAGGCCCCCATCCAACATGTGCACATATGGGTCCCCCTCCGAAGAACCAACAACACTACCAATCCATGCACATATGATGAAACCAGAAAAGCAGCGGCTGTATGAGCCACACTGACTAAGCAAGTGACACTGCATGACCGATAGCATTGCAGCAGCCAAAATAAATGACATTGTGCACACTTCATATAGAGGTCGCCCAGTGTCGATCACATCCGTAAAGGAGCAGGTCACACTCTGACTCATCCACGTGTACCTACAACCCATGCCGTCCAATACACGAAGCAGACAAACAATGCACAAGGCCACAAAATCTGTGCAAGAGCACAAACGACCCAGCCCTCGAAAAGCACTCACTTCAAAGGCACACCACCTCAAAGGGACAAGGGTCCACGAACTCAGAGCTGCAGGGTCGACTCCCCCACAGTGCAGCACACACACACACATAGCAACCACAGAACATCACCAATGACAGCAATGTGGGACAAAGTGAAACACCTACCCCACAGGACAGAGGACACAACAAGTTCCGCGTGGATTCGAGCTCGTGGCAGCCAAACTTGATGCCATACATGGGTGTCTGAGTCCCATCAGGGACCACTTACAGTCTCTAATGGACACACACTGTCCCCACCATGCTGCACGACAATCCTTGGCTGACATCGCTGGGGCCCATCTCTTGTATACAAGAACTGTCTAGTCAGACAGGCACTATTAATGACAGCACAGATTTGGCACAGATGTGCAGTACAATTGAGACCATGGAGCAGATGCAGGCTGGACATATGGCTGCCACGGCTGAACACCAACAAGATGTAGCTGGGATCTTCCATGCCTTGCAGTTTATCATCCAGCCATTGCTGCCACTGAGCCGGTCCCAGATGACTGCAGCAGGAACAGCGACACACACCTTTCCGACCCCTGATCTGTCATTGGCACACAGTGATGCAGCCCATCACCATCGCACCCTGATCTGTCAGTGGCACCCAGTGATGCAGCCATTACCCCGCCACATACACAGGACACTAAGGAAGTATCAGAGGACTAAGATGTGGATGGTAATTACTATGTGTGATAGGAGGTAGTAGCATCCATCACCGTCATGTGACCTGTCCCTGCCCTGGGACAACACCTTCCACTGGCCCCCAGAACACTCTGCGACATACACCTGGACCCCGACATGGACTGGCATATCTTCCCTGGTTGACAATAGCACAGCAATCCGTCAGCGGACTGCACTCTCCCTCTCACAAATCACTTACCAATCCCCAGCGAAGTCTGGTTGGCTCACCACTGGGCTCCCATGTCATGTGGGCTTGGCACAGCCATGTACAGCGCCAGCATGCACCAGAATGTGAATAAAACATTAAAATCACACATGTCATGACTATGTTCACTCAAGTGTGAAAGTATGTATGTATGTTGGGACAATGATTGCACAAGAAGGTACTCCCTTGTAAATGACATCAATGCGCATGTTGAACCATGATCCACATGGCCAGATGTATGGCTGTGAAGGTGAGTACTAGCTGTGGCCACGTTGCACATTAACGTCAGTTTTACAACCCCCCCAAGGTAGGCACACGTCATTGTATTGAATAGGGCTATGTGTAGGAATGACCAAATCGGTTGCAGGCCAGAAGTGGTGTCCTACATCACATGTGACACCAGAAGTTAATTTCGCAATCCTACTCGCACACATCCATGTGTACACATTCTGTTGTGATTCATAGCATTGCTCCACAAGGTATGGGGTTGGACACCATACTCACATTGCTGGATACATGTAAGTGCACAGGCCTGCCAGCAACTATCCCAAACACAGTGTTTGGCTCACAGAGGGGGAGCAGTGAAAAGGGACCCACTCCCATTGAACAGGTGTCACTCAGTCCCTCCCTGTGTAGGGGCGATGCTCATTGTGGCACACAATTCGTACATCTAATCAACACTCATCACAGTTGGACAGTAGTGAAGTTGCAGAGACTTTATTGGCATGTGCGTGTCAGTACGGACAAGGCAAGGGCCACAACATGCAGGGACATGCTTGAGACACTTACACGCAGCATGGGAACATGTCGAGGTGCAAGACATGGCTGTGCAAAAATGTACGCAAATCATTACGGATGGCAACGGTCTCAGCCCGCCTTGCTGGACGAGTCATGTGATGTTTGGCGTCTGCCCATTGCCCCCTTGTGAGGGGACACGACTCACAGCCCATGGGGTCTGCATAGTGCTGTGCCACCGGACTGCGCCGACTATCTTCTCTGCTGACAGTGATCAGGTGGAAGGGTCTGACAAGGTCAAATGACATGCTACATTGCCATGTGTGTACTCCCCCCCCCCCCCCCCCCATCCCCGCTGTAGTACGTCCGATTTGGAAACAATGCCAAACGACGCTGTGCTGCTCTGACCATGGAAGTACCTCACCTTGCACAGGTGTGTGTACCAACGCGTCGTTCCACGCACATGCATTCAGAGACAGACATGTCCACTGTTGTGGTGGGATATGTAAGCATTCCCCACGATGCAACAAGGTGTTGGGACCTGTGCTGTGAGTGATGATCCGATGTGGCTGCAGGAAAGTAGTTACTCGTCCATGAATGTGAGGGCAGATTCATGGGCAATGTGTTCCAATAGTACGTCGTTGTCGGGTTCAAGGAACACCAAGATGACCCAATCCATTAACTGATCTGGGCAGATGTGCGCAGTGCACGCCTTTTCCCCAATCCGCAATACAGCCCAATAGGGTAGCGCCTCGATGTGGTCACTGCACACGAGGAGTTTTGCAATTTCCCATGCACAACTGCCAGCGCATACGCCAAAGATCAGTGCATCCCATGCACGGGTATCCCGGTGACACTTCTGTTCGTGTGCCAACAGGGGGTGCACTGTCAGGTCATAATCCAATTCAGCTACCATTGCATTGGATAGGCAGACCTCCATGGGGCACTCGAATGTGCATTGCACTTTCTCCCCTGAGGCGGAAGCCGGGGGCTCTCATATCTATCACTACTGCTCACGGTATATTTTGCTGGTAAGACATTTTAGAAGCTGTAAATATTTTAAATCGCTTGTTTTTACCTACCAGCATTTGGACCCTCGTGTGTGAGACTAACGTTGCACCGAGGCTCCCTTCACCCGATCACATCACCGGCGCAGCCGATTGAGGCGCTGACGCCAGGAATCAAAGGGGGTAGCCGCCATCTTAGGGGGAGGAAAGGGTAGCGGTCCAGCTGTAGGACGCCTCCCACCCTCCTACACTACGTATAAAAGATGACGTGCCTCCGTCCGCGCAGCGGGCGCGCCGAAGGCGTGCCAAAGGCAAGACGTCTGCGCCCGTCCGGGCCTGGACCGGGCCCAGGGCGGTAACCCCTGGTCCAGACGGTACAGCCCCTAGTATCCAATATTCGAACATCACGCTGCATAACCTGCGCCTACCACACACGAGTAACTGTGCTAAGCTCGACCCAGCACTCGCCTCAGGACCACCCACGCATACCTGTCCCCACTTCAAGGCTATCATTCCTCTGGTAAACATAACTACCAACACTAAGAACAAGAAAGTCCCAAAAAGCACCTCGATCGCACTCACCAATGTCCGCTCACTCGGAAAACATAGACAAGACATAGCAGACCTGGTAAAGGACAGGAATATAGACGTATTGTTCATGACCGAGACGTGGATGGACAGTACATCTGACCCAGACTTAGTCATCGCGGTCCCCAGTGGCTTCAAGGTTTACAGACAGGACAGACAGAGCAAAATAGGGGGGGGGCTAGCCATTATCGCTCGTGACACTTACACCGTCAGGACTGCCCTGATCCCCTCATCCACTTGTGAAGCCATGCATTTTGCTATTAATTTATCCCCCTCGGATATTTTTAGAGGAATACTTTTATATAGACCACCCGGAGCACGCTCAGGATTCCTTTCCGATATTAGCACCATCCTAGAATCCCTAGCACCTGAAGAATCTTTAACGGTAATGGGTGACCTTAATTTTCACTTAGAGAAATAAGATGACAGGAACACGTCCTCCCTTCTATCTGGCATGGACACCTTAGGGCTTCCTCAATTAGTCAACTCCCCCACCCAAGACGGCGGTCACATTCTGGACGGTATCTTCTCTAACTTAGAAGATTTTCGTTTACCTGATATCCTCCCTCTCACATGGTCGGACCACCACGCAATTCTGGGCACAATTACCATCAATGAAGCTCCAACCGCCAACGAATCCACTTCCAGCCGCAAACCTTTCAAGGCCTGGAAAGATATAGACAGTTCAACTCTAAAAACTCTACTTGACAACTCTCAGCCTATACTATCCACTGATCCCAACATAGCTACCAAACAATTCCAGGACTGGTTGGGTCTTACCACCAACTCACTT
The DNA here is from genome assembly GCF_964261635.1 of Lissotriton helveticus. Classification (NCBI taxonomy): domain Eukaryota; kingdom Metazoa; phylum Chordata; class Amphibia; order Caudata; family Salamandridae; genus Lissotriton; species Lissotriton helveticus. Next base: position 380,584,906 of record NC_136067.1, on the reverse strand, counting down.
GTACCCCTTAAACATGTAACCAGAAATAGATTGACCCCCTCCGCTCCCTGGTTTACTGAAGACCTTGGGTACCAGAAAAAACTCTGTAGGAATAGGGAGAGGCATTGGCGGAAGTCTTACAACGATGTAAGTAAATCCCGCTATAAGGAGATGCTTGCCAAATATAAAACCATTATCGCCGAGGCCAAGAGGAAGTACTTTAGCGAACGGATAGAGCTAGCCAAGAACTCTACTTAACAACTCTACGACACCACCAAGCAGCTAGCAGGAAACTCCCCCGATTTAAACCCTCCTCCCTCTCAATACCTCTGCGATGCATTGGCAACTTTTTTCTTCACAAAGGTCAATGATATCTACGCAGCGTTCTCTGCTAATACCAATAACCCCCCTAATACCACTAACTCCACACCTCCTGTGTCCTTATTTTCACAGTTTAAAGACATTACAGGGGCCCAAACAGCAGATATTATCACCACGATCAAAACCGGTTCAGCCCTAGACCCATGCCCTTTTAAAATTCTCCCTCCAGTCATGGACACCTTGATACTGGTTATCACCCAAATCTGTAACGGTATGTTTAGATCAGGCATCTATCCGGACTCACTAAAAAAAAAACCTCCTTAAACCGCTCCTAAAAAAAACGCATCTTGACAAGGACGATCTGAAAAATTATCGACCGATAGCCAGTCTTCCACTCTTGGCAAAAGTTGCAGAAAAAGCGATGAATTCGCAATTATCCGAATTCATTGAGGAACATCACTTACTCGACAGTACCCAATTCGGGTTCCGTAAGTTCCATGGCACCGAAACTGCCTTGATCAAAGCTGCGGATGACATCAGAGTCATTCGAGATCAAGGAGGAACAGCAGTACTAGTGCTACTAGATCTATCTGCAGCTTTCGACATGGTCGACCATTCGATCTTGGTCGATCGTGTCGTAAAAATGGGCATTCAACAAGCAGCCAAAGACTTACTGGCTTCCTTTTTGTCAGAAAGAACTCAGGCTGTCACCCTGGGAACATTCCAATCGACTAATCTGTCTCTGCCTTGTGGGGTCCCTCAAGGCTCATCCCTGAGTCCGACACTTTGTAATATCTACGTGTCGGACCTAGCCAAAATCATTCGAGCACACGGGATGAGCCTTACCTCATATGCAGAGGATACGCAGTTAGTCCTGCCCATCAAAAATAATGGCCAAAAAATAGCCGAGAGTTTTAAGGAAGGTATGTTGGCAATTGGAGACTGGATATCCTCCAGTTGTCTAAAACTCAATTCCGATAAGACGGAGGTTGTCATATTTGGACAACTCACCCTGAGCTGGTCCCCCGCCTGGTGGCCCGAGTCTTTCGGGACCCTGCCTAAACCTGCCCTTAAGGTAAGGAATCTGGGAATTGTTTTTGATGATCACCTCTACTTCGTTACTCATGCCAATCAAATAGCGTCCTCGGCCTTTCATAAATTGCGCCTAATAAGAAAAATCACTCCATTCCTTCCTGATACCGCTGGGAAAACCTTGGTAAGTTCCCTAGTGTTGCCTACATTGGACTATTGCAATGGTCTTTTTGCTAACGCTCAGATCAGGGTAATCAATAAAATGCAGACGATACAAAATGCGGCAGCAAGACTCCTCGCCAGAATTCCCAAACATAAGTCCGCGACCGATAGAATCAGAAAACTTCATTGGCTCCCAATCAGAAGCCGGATCAAGTTCAACACTCTGTGTATCGTATATAAGGCATTGCATAAACAGGGACCCCAGTTTCTCAAAGAACAGCTGATTCCCCACTGTCTCCCCAGAGTACTGCGATCCACCACTCTCAACGATCTAGTGGTGCCTCGTACTAAGACCGTCTCTTGGGGAGACCGTCGGTTCCTGGTCACGGCCCCAAAATTGTGGAACACCTTACCTCAGTCAATTAGGAATAGCACCTCTCTATGGTCCTTCCGTAAACAGCTAAAAACCTGGCTGTTCAATCAGTAATATCTCAAAATATACATCAGCAGTTGGAGAATCTGTTGCAAAGGTCGCAGCGCCGAGACGCCCACAGGCATTTGTTCGCGCTTCATCAAATGTCATAAATAAATAAATCGACAGTGGAACTAGTGCTGGGCGTAGGTGATGTAGGCAAGACGGAAACTGCAATTGTAACTGATTCGCAACACTGCCATTGGCAGGGATCCCAACAGATGCAGCATTTGTGCACAGTACAGTTCTACGTGACAGGGGTTGTGCATGTGCCCGGGAATGCCTGCCATTGCGTTTGTTGGTCTCGTAGCACCGCTACTCCTCAGACCGGCGGCACTTTTGTGGACGATATGCCGCAGCTCAGGGCAATGAGTCGTATGTGTGTCCAATGTTTGGACCTATGGATAGTTTCTGACCATTGTGTCAAGGGCATACCTTGCAGGTGTAGGTCGTGCGGGGACAACTTGTTTGGGGTGTGGGCACGTTGGTTTTTCATTATCACTGTTTGTGATGTGGGAGTCGTCGGAGGCTGGTTTGGTGTGCCAGCTGCATTCAGGACCAAGGTATGAGGGTCGGTTGGCCTTCCGCCTTCATTCCTAATTTTTGTCTGACCACTGCTTGCATTTCTGAGATGTGATGTGGCCTTCGTGCGGACTTTGATGCCAGGCCTGTGATTTGGGGTGCACGAATTTCGAGACACACGCAGCTGTTGGCTTGTTTGCATGAGCCAGGGCACGGTTAGCATTGCGCTCCTTGTTCAGTCTCTGTCTTTCTCTCTCTCTCTCCCTGTCCTTTGCTGAGGGCCTGACACACCTTCTTATCTTGGATATTGTCTTGCAGGCTATCACTCACAGATTGTCCAGGGATGCGGCAAAGTCTGCCTAAATTGTGGGCTTGCATGTTCTGTCATTGATTTTGCAGACATAATACCATTTTGTATTACTCGAAATGGCCTAAAGGGTACATTTTGGCATCTTGAGTACTACAAAGGAATGTAGTATTGGAATACATTCTCTAAATAAAAAATATTGGACTTTAGTAATATCTATAGAAAATAATGTTGGGGAATCAAAAACTGTGGACTAAAAAGGCTAAATACTCTAAATATTTCTGTATTACTGTAGATGAAAAGCTATTGTAGCCCCAGCTTCTAACAGATTTGTCACTGAATATGGCGGGGGATCTAATGATGTACTAAGGGTAGAGCCACAGACACTGTTTGGCCTTTTCAGTGAGAAATAGAATTGGAATTAGGAGTAGGCCACTTGAGGGTCAAGATGAACATTTGATAACAAAAGGATGCAACAATTGATTTCCTATGGTGTGAGGTCTCAACCCTAACTAAAGAGACACAACTATCTATGCCTGTGTTAATAGGGTGTGTGTAGTTGTGAATATTACAAGTGACTAGGGTATATGTCAGAATATTGAGGTTCATGATAATGATAATATCGAAAAAAGAATAAAGATAAACTATCACCATATTGTCAAGGTAAGTAAATATAGGTGAGTGTTGATTTACTATTCCCAACACCACATCCTCTTATATATGGCCTCAAGGTAAGTTGATGTGGGTGTAAAAATAGTGAACTCATACTGCCTATGTATGTACGTTGTTGATCTATAGAGGTTTTCAATATCCTACAATAAATATTTGTGTGGGTCGTTATTAAAAAACTAAATGCTTAAGACTTGAGTCAGTGCTGCAGTTAGGACTGGAAACTCTGGCAGAGAAAGGCTACGATAAGTGGGAAATAGGCACACTGCATCCATCCTTTGCTCCACCTGTTAAGAGGAGGACCAACGCAGATTAGACATGCTACAATTACAGGGAACGGGAAAGTGCTTTTTTAATATGGAAAGTAAACTTTTTTAGCATTTATGAAGGATACTTTCAATTCCATCAAGTACATGACGGTGACGATTATGCATCTTCTTTCTTCTTTTAATATGCTCAGCAGCCTTGAAACAAGCCTTGGAAAAAGCTCACCATACACTACTTTTCCTAGGGTTGTACAGAAAATAAAGCATCAAATCAACAAATAATCAGAGATTTTACCCTCATGTTATAATCTGCACCAAGGACTTAAACATCATCTTAGCTTCACATCTCCTGATATGTCTCTAAAATCACTCGTAAGAAGAACAAGTATTGAAAACAAGCATTGAAAATGCAATAGGTCTCGCAATAGAAGAGTTTGACATTTTTCGTTTTGCAAATGGATGAGTGACAACTATAGCATTTGGAATGCAACATGTTTTGTATTTACGTTACTTATATGGCAGCTCTGGTCGTTATGCTACATCTCTAGATAGTTTTATCTTTCGCAAATGTGACACCTATTGTAACACAATATGTGTTGTGAGGGTGAGTGAGGGTGAGGGGTTGAGGGTGAGGGGTTGAGGGTGAGGGGTTGAGGGTGAGGGGTTGAGGGTGAGGGGTTGAGGGTGAGGGGTTGAGGGTGAGGGGTTGAGGGTGAGTGAGGCTGAGGGGTT